>NC_092145.1:13790012-16290012 GCF_043159975.1 Macaca nemestrina | reverse complement strand
GTAATGCAATGCAAGGAAGCTAAAAATCATGATAAAACACTGCAAGAGCTGACAGACAAAACAGCCAGTATAGAGAGGAATGCAGTCGACCTGATAGAGCTGAAAAGCACACTACAAGAACTTCATAATGCAATCACATGCATTAATAGCAGAATAGATAAAGCAGAGGAAAGAATTTGAGAGCGTAAAGACTGACTTTCTGAAATAAGACAGATAAGCATAGAGAAAAAAGAATGAAAAGGAATGAACGAAAGCTCTAAGAAATATGAGATTATGTGAACAAACTGGATATATGACTGATTGGTGTACTGGAAAGAGATAGGGAAAATAGAATCAAGTTGGAAAACATCTTTCAGGATGTCGTTCATGAGAACTTCCCCAACCTAGCTAGAGAGGCTAACATTCAAATTCAGGAAATGCAGAGAACCCCAGTAAGATACTCCATGAGAAGATCATCCCCAAGACATTTAATCATCAGATTCTCCCAGTCTATTCTCGGAGTATTTGCTTTAATAGGACACTCCCTTACCCAAAACTCTACAATGGTACCACACTTTAATCAGGGTAAAAGTAAAAGTTCTTATAATGGCCCGTAAGGTTATTATGATCTGGCTTTCTGTTGCCTCTCTTACCTCATATTTTACTTTTCTTGCCCTCAATCATACCATGCCAGCCTCTCTAGCCTACTCACTCTTTCTGAAACATGTCAGCCACACTCTCACCCATGGCTTGCCATTGCCGTATACTTGGAATATCCCCATATATGTTAAGTGTGCCTAGAAAGACTGGGGACTCAAAAGTATTGAATTGAATTTACAAAGTGCACAAATGAAACAACAGATTTTCTGAATGTAGGAGGTACAAGAGCACCCCATGGATTCAAACAATCTCTTCATTGTACATTGCAGTTTGTCTTCATTCTTTCTCTTAACTCTTCTTTCATGTGTTCAGCAGGTAGAGGAGGTAAGACACCAGCTTTTTAAGATTCAGATCACAGCTTCTTTCTTCATTGGGAGAACTGGCACTCAGGCTGCTCTGCATGGAAGCCAAGGTCTTTGCTCATTCACATGTGCATTCTTGGGCATCTGTGAAATATGAGTATCATCTTCCTTTCCAGTTGCAGAGTAACAAATGTGTTGAGAGTATATTCAGTGAGTTTTCTGTCTGAACATTCTTTCTGAACATAATCAGCTATTTAGAACATGACTCACTCAACAAAAACATTGCTGTAGTTTGGAGAAACAATGTTGAGATTGCAATTTCCCTCATCCTGCTGGGTAAAACCATTGCCTTTGGTCTGGCACATGCGTACTTGCATTACGCTTAATAAATACTCATAGTTAAATTCTGATTTAAAACCTGGGAAGACACACTTGGGTGTTTACAGTTAACAACATTGCATACAACTGATTAAACTCATTCTTAACCTTTTTTTCTCAATTGACTTTTCCTCATTGAACATTTTTGTGCTTACAGGGTTATTCTATTATAATCCTCTGTAATCTTCTGATGCCAGATTTGACATTCAAGTACTACTGACCTTTCTGTTGGTTACCTTTTAACATTGCAATGAAATTCAGTGAATATTTAGTTTTAGACCCCAAACTGCATTAATCTGATGGATCTCCACAGTTTACAATATCCTTCATATATATATAAGTGAGAGAAATAAGTGATAAAAAATGAAGAGGGCAGATTTGTCAGAGTATCAATGCCTTGGGGTTATAAAAATGAATTTTTAAGGACACTGCTCATATTCATCATGTCTAAGAGAAAGTGACTTCATGTCAAATAGCTATTGGTAATACTTTGGAATCAAAGATGTCAGTAGGGATGTTACAACTTACATAAAAAATTTCTTCTGTAAACACTCGTATTGGTGCAATCATCACTTTTTTTTTAACCTTTCCATCTTTTATCTTATTTGACTAGCCTGTAAAAAGTGTTCAGATAGGGGGAACCTCATTTATCCCGAAGAAAAAGCATTTGCTACTAAAGAATTTATTTGGCAACAAGCCCTGGGGCTTTTAAAACAGAAGAACTGATGACACATTCTTATTTTCTGGGTAATTTGTTTTCTCTTTGCTATGTCCTAACCTCTATCTCAGAAGTGTTTTCTTAGTAAGCTGAAAAGATCCTAGGTCTCTATGTGGTTGTGGCACCTCATTATAGTTGTAAACACTTTTAAACACTCCAAACTCTTTCACATACACAAGAAATATTTCTCTCTGAAAACTCAAGGAAAATGTCATGATCAGGTCAAATAGGAATCAGGTTAGAGAATTATGATCTACTTTTCTCAGCAAAGAGTTGCAAGCATATATATGTTAGTCTTGGAGGATTCCATCATTACTTCCTTTCCTATGTTCCTTCTTTCCATTCCCAAATCCAGTAAGTCACCTATCCAAAATCTTTCCTAATGATAGCTTTTACACTAGTCAACTCCTTTTTGTTCCTAGTACCTTATTCTTATGGGTTGAATTGTGTCCTACCCTGTAAAAAGATATGTTTAAGTCCTAACCCCCAGTATTTTGAATGTGACCTTATTTGAAAATAGGGTCTTTTCAGATTTAATCAAGTTAGGATAATGTTCTTGTAAGAAAAGAGACACAGACATACATACAAGAAAGACAGTCATGTGAAGACAGAGGCAGAGATTGGAGTTATGCTGCCACATAACTCCAGGGGACAGGGGCAGAAGATGGGAGAACAGTGGGGAATCTAGTGCAATCATATAAATAAAAGATGATGGTGGCTTAGACTAGGATAGTAGTGATGGGTGATAAAAAGTCAGAATCTAGAAGGAAAGAAAAAGGAGGAGAGGGAAGGAGGGAAGGAGGAAAGACGGGTAGATATTATGGCACAGTCAAACTAATTTTCTGGTGGATTACATGTGAGGTATAAGAAGATAAGTAGCAGAGAAGAATCAAGAAGTGCTCCAAGGTTTTGAGCCTGAGCTAATAAAAAGGAAGGATAGAGTTGGTATTAAATAATATATGGAAGACTGTTAGTGGAGCAGGTCTGAGGGATGGGTGAAGCTCAGGAGTTCTGTTTTCATGTTAGTTTTGAGATGATTATGAGATATCCAGGTAGATATATCAAGTAAGAAGTTGGATATACAAATATTGAGTTTAGTGGAGAAATTTAGGCAAGAGATGTACATTTGGTAGTTAAAACCACATATAAGGTATTTGAAACAAACAAGGTAATGACCTTCAGAAGAACAGTTTAGTAGAATGGTCAGGGTGAATGCCTGTTCGGAGTGGGTTCAAAAAAAAATGGGAAAAGATGAATTGGAGACAGTTAGTGTAGACAACTCCATGAATTCTTATGTAAACGGAAGACAGGAAATGGGATTATAAGTGGGGTCAACAAAAAATTACTTTAAACCGAGAGGAGTAATAGCATGTGTTTATGCTGAAGAAAAATTTATACAGGAGAAAGGCAAAAACACCTGAGGGAGAAAGGAAAATTGCTGAAGTGATGTCTTTGAGTAGGCGAGAGGAGGGTCTAATGTAGAGTTGGAAGGGTTGGCCTTGGATAGGCAGAAGCAATAAGAGTTCATCTTTTGCAATAGGATAGAAGCCAAAGAATATGGGTTCACACAAATGCATGTGGGTAGATGTTTTAGTAGGAGTCTGCAGAAGTTTTCTTCTGACCATTTCAGTTTTCTCAATGAAGTGAAAAATATGAACACTAACTGACAGAGAAGTTGAGAGAGGAGGTGTTGGGTGCTTGAGGAGAGAGAAGAATGTGTGAAATAGTCATCTGGGAGAGTGAGTGTACAAACTAGACGAGAAAAAAAGTGCTGGGATTTGCTAGGTGGTACTAAGGGCCCACTTGCAGTTCAGGAAACCAGTCAACAAGGCTGTGGGTTGTCTCCAGTTATTTTCAGTTGCACAGTTGAATACACAGAGAAGTTGAATTTAGCCAGGATTGTAGTTTTGCCATATAAGAGATAGACGCAATTGATTAGAAGGTATGTTTTACAAAGGATCCATATAATGATTGGCCATGCAATTTAAACTGGGAAAGGAAGGAGAAGCAGATATGAGACAGGCGAAGGACAGCAAACCATGGTAGAGCATACCATGGCTAGACTCCTAACTCCATCTCCACTGCTGAGAAGAACTAAAAAAAAAATAAAGCAGAGGAGTCCAATAAATGATGGGAATTGTATTAACACCCTTTAACTTGTAGAGAAATGGAATGTGCCAGTACATAGGTCCCCATGGGACCTCAGCAATATGATGATCCATCAGAATTCACCACCTTTTCCAAAGGAATGTGTTGAGTTGAGGAGATGAGTCAATACTCACACAAGTGAAATGCAACCCTGGCTTGGTAGAGGGGTCCTGATATGTTTAACAGGAATTGAGGAGAGTTTTCTGCAAATACCCATGTAACACCAACTCAACACTCCACCAATAATACCAATTCGCCTAACAGAACCATCCTTCAGCACTGAGACTACAGAAACAATACCCAGAGCTCACACTGCATGCAACTGGGGTTAAAAAGATGAACCTAGAAAAAGTAGGAATAATGCTAAGTTCATTGTCATGCATTCATAAAGAGCAAATAGAAGGTTCAGCCAAAGCTGCCAATAATAAGCAAGGGCAAAATGTAAAATTATAAAGTAACTATGCAAACATACAATTACAGAAAAGTAGGAAGGGAGGGGAAGGAAGAAGAGTGGAATAGAGGGAAAACTCAATCATTCTGGAGAAAAACATAACTCAACAAACAGAAACAACTTTTTTTCGGGGTTTCATGCTACAACAGCAAAAATGAAAGAAAACACAAGTTAAAACAGAATATAATAAAACTAGAGAATGAAAAGAGAGATGACGGAGCTAAGAAAATGAAATGAAATGTTCTTAATACAGACTGTAATATATAAATTGGAAACAGGAGGAAAATAGAGTCAATCTAATAGAGGAAATTGTTTTTAATGAAGGCAAATGTACAGAAAAAGGTATTAAACAACTAGGTGAAAGATAAGGAAGACAGATAAAAGTGATCCTACGACTGGGTCCCTGAAATAAGGAACATTTCCATGAAGGAAGAATTGGATCTTCTAATCAAAAGGGCACACTATATATTAGGGAATACTGACACAATGCAAACATCATCAAAACATATTCTCGTTATTAAAACCGGAGTATGAATAAAAATTATTTAAGTATTCAGGCAGAAAAAGCCAGTTATCTGCAATGGGGGAAATTCTCTCTAGCCTCAGACTCTTCTCTAGAAGCTTTCCGTGCTAGAAGACAGAACAAAGTCATAAGGGAAAGTAAATGTGACTCCAAAATACTTTACCCAGACAAGCTGTTCAAGTGTGAAAGCAACAGGCAGATATTCTCAGATATGACTAAATTAAAATTTCAGGAAATATAGCCCTAATGAGCTCTTCTTTAAAAAATACTACTTGAGGCCAGTCCCGGTGGCTCACGCCTGTAATCCCAGCACTTTGGGAGGCTGAGGAGGGTGGATCACAAGGTCAGAAGATCGAGACCATCCTGGCCAATATGGTGAAACCCTGCCTCTACTAAAAACACAAAAATTAGCTGGGCATGGTGGTGCGTGCCTGTAATCCCAGCTATTTGGGAGACTGAGGCAGGAGAATCGCTTGAACCCAGGAGGCAGAGGTTGCAGTGAGCCAAGATCATGCCACTGCACTCCAGCTTGGGCGACAGAGCAAGACTCTGTCTTTAAAAAAAAAAAAACAAAAAAATTACTACTTGATAATGAAATCCAGTCAACCAAGAGGGAAGTCCAATAAGGAACTCAGGACAGGATAATATAAAATAATGAGACAGTAAGCATTGAATCCAATTAAATATAGAACTTCAACAACGGAAAGAATTGTGATTGCAGAACAGCATGTAAACAGTATAAGCCCTGATGAAATAAAACCAAAACAAGCTAAAAAAATAAAAAATGAAAGCTAGAGGGGAGGGAAATGGAACAAGTGGTAAGATAACTAAGTAGCTGACTTTATAAGGTTGTGAGCTCAGTCATGTTGTTTAAAATTGAGATATGGAGAAAAGTAATGCACTAAAATAAATAAATAAAATAAAATTGAGATATGGAGCCCTACAAGAAAGCATTACTTCAGTCTCCTAGTGCATCTTTACACTGTGTCTGCTTACCTTAAAGGGATATTTTAGGAACCAATATCTCTTATGGCAAATACAGGGAAAAAAATTAATAGTTTTTATTATTAAAATAACATGCTTCTGTATCATCTTCTTCTTTTTTAAATTTTTTTATTTTACTTTAAGTTCTGGGATACATGTGCAGAACGTGCAGGTTCGTTACATAGGTATACATGTGCCATGGTGGTTTGCTGCACCTATCAACCCGTCATCTAGGTGATCCTTTTCAACTTCGTTTCTATCTCTGCACACCTACACATCCATTCATCCTTCTATCTGTATATAGACAGCTATCTATAATTATGTCCACAATGTATGCTATTATCACTCATCTCTAAACATTGTGATTTGATATTTTAAAATATATATTCTTTGTACTGTTTTATATTGCTTGCTTGTGTCATTTTAAAAATTTTCTGCCTATTAAAATGAATTAGAGGGTCACTGATGGTCGAGAGGAAAAGGAGAAAGGCCGTTGGCAAACTATTTATTTTTGATTCTAACATGAGACTTTGTAAGTTTCCCATGTCAGAACTACTTTACAAGGTCATCACTTTGGTCAATTTCAAATTGATTTGTTATTCAACATGTGCTGCCTATACTGTTCCAACATGTAATTCTTTCTACTTCTGCTTGTAGTAAAACAAACCCTTTCCAAGAGAATACTGACAGAAGACATAAATTATCCTGTGAGTTAAAGGGGCAATCAAGACTTCTATTGTTTGCAGCAGTGGTTAAGGAGCTGTTCAGAGATAGAAAACAAAAGCATCCTGGTGACATGATAATAGTTCTGTGACACTCCATTGCAGGCTGCTGGATGGTAACTGTCCTGGCCTTCTACCATTCAACATACATGATCATACCATGTGTCAACATCCATAGTTCAAAGTAGAGGCTGAGAGAGATAATACCTATTTTTGAAGTATATATAAACAGCATAATTCTGAGATTGTAGGTCAAGTGACTCAGGATCATTTTTTTACAGACTTATAAATCTGTAGATTACTAGCCCACTGTAGATATAACTAATAAAGGCATGTGCCTACGAAAATGTTCACTAGACTGGGAACTAAGTTCTTCCCTCTGCAAACCAGTTGAATCTTGCCCTCAGAGATAAGACCAAAGATCTACAGAAGGGAAGTTTCCCAGCATACAAATTGCAAAAATAGTAGAGAGTTCACATATACCCATCACTGTTTCCCTTAATATTAATGTTAATCTTACACAACCATAGCACAATAATCAAAACCAGGAAATTAGGATTGGTAAAACACTATTAACTACATATCTTATTCAAATTTCCCCAGTCTCTCCACTAATGTCCTTTTCCTGTTCCAGAGTCACACCTTGCATTCAGTTGTTCCTTCTCTTTAGTCCTCTCTGATATGCAAGAATTCCTCAGTTTCTATTTGTTTTTCATGACCTGGAGACCTTTAGAGAGTGCTGAGCAGTTATTTTGCAGAATGAGCTTCAATTTGGATTTGTCTGATGTTTCTTCATGACCAGATTGAGGTTGTGTAGTTTGAGCATGAATAATAAGAAGGCATGTTATACCCTTCTCAGTGTATCATATCAGGAGGTACATCATGCCCATATGTCTTATTACCATTGGTATTAATCCTGATTACATGATTAAGGTGGTATTTTGTTTCTCCACTACAAAGTCAATATTTTTTCGCCTTGTAGCTGGTAAACATTTTTGACACTATGCCAATGTCTTGCTTCTCCTCAAATGATCACCTACTGGCTTTGTTATCCATTGGTGGATCTTACCTGTAAATAATTATTACTGTGGTATTTTCCTAATGGTGATTTTGTATTTGACTCCTTCCTTCTACATGAATTGGAATCCTTCAGTAAGGAAAACTACCTTCTTATCTTCTATTTATTTATTCATTTAATTGATATCAGTATGGACAAATATATATATTTATTTTATCCTACGGGTTAAAATCCATTAATATTGTTATTTACTTTGTGGCTCAACTTGTCCCAGATTTGGCCACTGGGAGCTCTGGCAGCTTGGATCCTGTCTCCTTTTGACATGCTCCTATCTATTTGTGTAAATATTTTCTTATTTTCTGGCACTACAAGATGTTCCAGGTTCATTTTATATTTTCCATGCCCCAAGTCTGGAATCAGTCACTTCTCTAAGAAGCCCTCTTTGAGTTCCTTTTATTGGAGAATTACGTTTAGAGAACAAGGTCTGAATACTAAGTATACTCACTGTTAGTATTCACTATTCACAATTCTGTCATTAGTTCTAGTCTTTTCAAAGGATCAAGCTGGGAAACATAGGTATGCATGCTAACCTACATGGTAGACAAACATCAATGTCTACTTCCATATCTATATCTCTCTATACTAAACACTATGAGTTCATACTAGTACATCTGAGTCTAATTCAACACCTCAAAGTTCATTTTAGCCTTCCTTCTTTTCTTATTTGTAAATTATTTCTCCACCAATAAGAAAACTAGCTTTTACCTACAATAGATTCACTTATTTGTTCAACCTTGATCACAAAAAGTTGTCACAGAATTGCTAAACAATCCCTGTGAATAATGGTATTACAAATGAGTATAGTGTTAGCGTATTTTTTTTGTCATTAACCTTAAAATATCCAGTCAGAATACTGTTTTCCAATGTTACTATATTAGCTATTTATTGCTAAATAACAAAATTCCCCTAGAACTTAGCAACTGAACACAACAAAAAGTTTTTTCACAATTTCTGTGGGTCAGGAATCTGGGCATGGTTATGCTGGATGCCTTTAGCTCCTGGTCTCTCACAAGCCTCCAATCAAAGTGTCAGCCAGGACAACATTTATCTCAAGGCTCAACTGGGAGAAGACCATCCCAAGCTCATTCATATGGCTGTGGGCAGGCATCAGTTCGTCGTGTGTTTTGCCTGGAAACATCACTGCCTTGTCCCATACACCTCTCCAAAAGGCAGTTCACAACATAGAAGCCAGATTCTGTGTGAGTGGGCATACAAGCAGGAAAGGAAACCCAAGACAGAAGGCACAATCTTTTCATAATCTAATTTCAGAAGTAACATGCCACCATTCCTGCCACACTCTTTTCACTAAAAGAAGTAATCAAATCCAACTCAAATTTAAGAAGAAGGGATTACACAAGGGCATGACAGCCAGGAGGTAAGGATCATTAAGGACCATCTTACAGGGTACCTACCATAGTTATTTAGGTCCATTTTTCCCCCCAGTACCCTTCAGGGTGACTATGTTGTTCATTTGAAATACAATTAGGTTCATTTGTTACTGCTTATTTCCCAGTTAGGTTCTCCCTCACCTCATCTTGCTTGATTTTAATTATTGATTCATTTTTGGCTGGTTGTGTGAAACATTACCATGGTTCTAAGAGTCAGAACTATATACAAAGATAAACTCCAAGAAGTGTCACTGCCTCCTTATCCCTATTACCTCATTCCCATTCTTCTCTTTTTCCCATACATCTATCACTTAGACCTCGTAGGTAACCAGTCTCTTCAGTTTCTGGTTTCTTTCCTATATCTTTTGTACAAATGAGCAGATATATCGTTATTTTCTTATATCCCTTTCTTGCTTACATGAAGAGTAGCATATTACAGATAGACTTTTACACTTTGTTTATTCACTCAACAGTATATCCTGGAAATTATTCCAAATGCATTCTTTAGACATCTCCCTTATTTTTAACAGCTGCATAATACCCCATTGTGTGTATATACCATGGTTAATTCAACCATTCAGGGAGATAAATTTTTAACTACCCTTTTTTGACCAAGAAATACTCCTGGCAATTTTTCAGGAGACAACTGGGGAAAAAGAGTGCATCTTCTAAGCATCTCTGCAGATTAGGAAAGCAATGTATTAATTCTCATTACTTGGTAGGTATAATTAGAATCTTCACACTCCACTGGTAGTCTCGGGAATTGAAACATCATTTTGAAAGCAGCATAGCAATATCTAAGGGTCTCCTCCTTTGACTCACTAATTCAACTCATGAGAATTTATTCAAAGAAAATAATTTAACAGGGAAAAGTCTTGACACAGAAAGATGTTCATAGAAAAAAATGTGTAATCCTCAAAGCCAGAAAATAATCTAAATGTCAAAAAATGGCCTAATAAATATTTATCAATACGATAAAATATTATGTGATGACTAAAAACTATTATGCAAACTATGCAGATAGGAAAGGTTTTGATACAATATTAAGTGAACAAGCAAGACATAAGATGATATGTTATGATTGCAAAGATGCCAAATTGAAAACAGTAGCTGTGTATAGCCTCACCAAAGTGGGCTGATGCTAGTAAAAGTGGCTGCCTTGCCAGATAGTACATTTCCAAGTTCTTCTTATATACTTGTAGAGCCATGTGATTGTGTTCTGGTCAATAGAATTGTGTTAAATTTATGTGAGCAACTTCCCTTCCTGGTCCATAAACATCTCCTTCGTGGTTTCTTTCTTTGTCTGCTAATTGGATGTCAACACCAGGAAATCCTGTTTTGAAGATGGCACAATCTCTGTTAGTCTGAGTCTCCGAGTCCCAGAACCTCACACATACCGTTGCTGAATTGACTTTAATAAGTAACAGATAACTATCCACTACAATAAGTCACTGAGATATCATGGTCTATCTGTTGCAGCAGCAAGCATTACTTTAACACCGTGTACTACAGTGATAGAATTAACAAATAATTTTACTTTCAGACTTTTCTTTAATGCCAATATTCTACCATTTGTTGATAATGAAAAATAATGTAATACTTCGGTCTGTAGGAAATAATTAAAAATAAGCAAGTGAGTCATTAGTACTCCTTCATCAGGAAGATGGTTAATGGAAGCCTGATGTCTACTGTACAGCAAATTATTCTAAGAAGAGTTTCAGAATACTCCTGAATAAGGGCTGGAAATGTTCCTTTGACTCTCAAAATGCTGTACTCACAGGACTACCACGGCTAGCAGGAATACAATAATCTAGGAAACCAACAGCATCAGAGATTTGGAGCCATAAAAGATGACTAGCAATATATCAAAGCATCACCTTAATTTAATTGTTGATGCAAAGATATATTAGACTGAACAGCTGCTTTGGGCCTGTCAGAAATTGGCTGACCTAACCCTCTAGACCCTGACAAAAGGAGGCAATGGGACTGTACATCATTGGCCTTAATATTTGCAGCTACATCTACAAACAGCATTGCTTCTTGGTAGAACTCCTGCTACCAGTTTGCCACCTGTGGCTTTGTGCTGACCGTGCTGGTGGCTTACTACACCATTCAGAAGTCAGAACTTGGACAAGCTAAATGAACAGCATAAGGGGCTTACACCTTTTAAAAACCCAGATGAAAGCCCATGCTCTCCAGAAAACCACGCTTACCTCTCTTCCACAACCACAGCAAGAAAAAAACCTCTGACTCCTATGAGCTCTTAGAATTTATTCACTATGTGTTATGCTTATTGTAGTTGCTTTAATATACATCTCATCTTCCCTCCTGCAATCTTCTTCAGAATAGGAACCATGTCTTTTTTATTTACGATCCACCCCCTCCACCATCTCATTTTAGTGCCTAGAAAAGGATCAGACAAGTCCTCCCTAATCATTTATTGAATTTGAAATAGATTTATGAACATTTAAATAGTCAGTGTTTCAATTAGAAAATGTTTTCACATTAGTAAGCCATTGATCTAATGAGGCTGGTGTGTTGATGAACCCAATATATTATTTATTTGTTTTAATTTAGGAAAATTTTCCATTCAAATGTCTTTCCTGATTAAACTGATTATACTGGCCAATTCAGCCTTTCTGATAAATAGGACACTTCTTTTTTTATATTCAGTACCAAATAGTTGGTTTGAATGCTTTTCTTTCCCCTTGAGGAAATCAATTGTGCAAATAATTAATTGTTCAGGCTCACTCCCTGCCTTATACGAATACAATAAGAGTGTTCTTTTATTGAATCTATAATAGCTCTGGCAACCCATTAAGTGTTGCTAAACTTTCAAGTTACATAGTCTTTGCAAAACTCTGACATGCAGATATCATATCCATGTGACAGATAGAAAACCCCAGAGACATTAACTGATTTTCCCTATCCCGTGCAGTACATAAATAACAGCGCCAGGATCTAAACTCAATTCTGTCTGATTCCAAAACCCGCTATGCCAACACTTGTCCAGAAGGAGAAACATAAAACCTGTGTCTGAGTAGATTCTCTGTGTGAAGCAGGTCCTCTCCTTTAAATGTAGCAACTGGAGTATCAGAGAACATAATCTGGCAGGTTTAAATTAGCACGGCGAATTACATTTAATGGAGGAGTTGTTGAGCAGATGGGGAAATCTGATCAGGTCCTAGGAGAGGCTGAAAATGGTGTATGTTGGGAGAATTCTAGTTGTGGCAAACTGAACCACACGGGGTTATATGTTTCCTTCCCAAACACCATAAAGTGAGAATAAAGGAATAAAAATAGAAAAAGTCTACAAGAATGAAACACTATTAAGGAAAGGAACATTCAGAAAGCAAAAAGCAAAATACACTCTTGTAGATTGAGAATTTAGCAGCATATTGGCCAGGCCTGGTGGCTCATGCCTATAATCACCGCACTTTAGAAACCTGAAACAGGAGGATCCCCTGAGCCCAGGAGTTCAAGACCAGCCTGGGCAACATAGCGAGACCTTGTCTCTACTTTAAAAAATCAAATAATTAGCCAGGTATTATGGTTTGGCTCTGTGTCCCCAACCAAATATCACCTTAAGTTGTACTCTCATAATTCCCACACGTTGTGGGAGGGACCCAGTGGGAAATAATTGAATTTTGGGGGCAATTTCCCTCCTACTGTTCTCATGGTAGTGAATAATCTCACGAGATCTGATGGTTTTAAAACGGGTTTCCACTTTTGCTTCTTTCTCATTCTCTCTTGTCGTGGACATGTAAGAAGTGCCTTTCACCTTCAACCACGATTGTGAGTGATATGGTTTGGCTGTGTCCCCACCCAAATCTCATCTTGAATTGTACCCCCATAATTCCCACGTGTTGTGGGAGGGACCTGGTGGGAGACAATTTGAATCATGGGGGTGGTTTCCCCCATACTGTTCTCATGGTAGTGAATAAGTCTCATGAGATTTGGTGGTTTTATCAGGGGTTTCTGCTTTTGCATCTTCCTCATTTTCTCTTGCCACCATCATGTAAGAAGTGCCTTTCACCTCCCACCATGATCCTGAGGCCTCCCCAGCCATGTGGAAGTATAAGTCCAATTAAACCTCTTTTTCTTCCCAGTCTCAGGTATGTCTTAATCAGCAGCATGAAAACAAACTAATACAGTAAATTAGTACCAGTAGAGTGGGGTGTTGCTGAAAAGATATCTGAAAATGTGGAAGTGACTTTGGAACTGGGTAGCAGAAAGAGGCTGAAACAGTTTGGAGGGATCAGAAAAAGATAGGAAAATATAGGGAAGTTTGGAATCTAGAGACTTGTTGAATGGTTTTGACCAAAATGTTGGTAGTGATATGGACAATAAAATCCAGGCTGAGGTGGTCTCAGATGGAGATGAAGAACTTGTTGGGAACTGGAGCAAAGGTGACTCTTGTTATGTTTTAGCAAAGAGACTGGCAGCATTTTGCCCCTGCCCTAGAGATTTGTGGAACTTTGAACTTGAGAGAGACGATTCAGGGTACCTGGCAGAAGAAATTTCTAAGCGGCAAAGCATTCAAGAGGTGACTTCGGTGCTTTCGAAAGCATTCCATTTCAAAAGGGAAACAGAGCATAAAAGTTCAGAAAATTTGCAGCATGGTGATGCAGTAGAAAAGAAAAAAAGAAAAACCTATTTTTTTTAGGAGAAATTCCAGCTGGCTGCAGAAATTTGCATAAGTAACAAGGAGTCGAATGTTAATCTCCAAGACAAAGGGGAAAATGTCTCCAGGGCTTGTTCTAGGCCTCCACAGCAGCTCCTCCCATCACAGACCCAGAAGCCTAGAAGTAAAAAATGGTTTTGTGGGCTGGGCGTAGGGTCCCCATGCTGTGTGCAGCCAAGGGTCTTGGTGCCCTGCATTCCAGCTGCTCCAGCCATTGCTAAAAGGGGTACAGCTTGGCCCATGACTTTAGAGGATATAACCCCCAAACCTTGGCAGCTTCTACATGGTGTTGAGTCTGCAGGTGCACAGAAGTCAAGAATTAAGGTTTAGAAACCTCCACCTAGATTTCAGAAGATGTATGGAAACACCTGGATGCCCAGGTAAAAGTTTGCTGCAGGGGTAGGGCCCTCATGGAGAACATCCACTAGGCCAGTGCAGAAGGGAAATGTGGGGTCAGAGCCCCCACACAGAGTCCCTACTGGGGCACTGCCTAGTGGAGCTGTGAGAAGAGGGCCACCATCCTCCAGACCCCAGAATGGTAGATCCACTGACAACTTGCACCATGAGCCTGGAAAAGCCAGACACTCAACACCAGCCTGTGAAAGCAGCCAGGAGGGGGACATACCCTGCAAAGCCACAGGGGTGGAACTGCCCAAGACTATGGGAAACCACTTCTTCCACCAGTGTGACCTGGATGTGAGACATGGAGTCAAAAGAGATCATTTTGGAGCTTTAGAATTTGACTGTCCTGTTGGATTTCAGACTTGCATGGGCCCTGTAACCCCTTGTTTTGGCCAATTTCTCCCATTTGGAATGGCCGTATTTACCCAATACCTGTACCCCCATTGTATAGGAGGTAACTAACTTGCTTTTGATTTTACAGGCTCATAGGCGGAAGGGACTTGCCTTGTCTCAGATGAGACTTTAGACTGTGGACTTTTGAGTTAATGCTGAAATGAGTTAAGACTTTGGGGGACTGTTGGGAAGATGTAATTGGTTTTGAAATATAAAGACACGAGATTTGGCAGGGTCAGGGACAGAATGATATGGTTTGACTCTGTGTCCCCACCCAAATCTCATCTTGAATTGTACTCTCATAATTCCCATGTGTTGTGGGAGGGACCTGGTGGGAGATAATTGAATCATGGGGGCAGTTTTCCCCGTACTGTTCTTATGGTAGTGAATAACTCTCACAAGATCTGATAGTTTTATCAAGGGTTTCCCCTTTTGCTTCTTTCTCATTCTCTCTTGCCACAGCCATGTGAGAAGTGCTTTTCACCTTCCACCATGATTGTGAGGCCTCCCCAGCCAGGTGGAACCATAAGTCCATTAAACTTGTTTTTTGTCCCAGTCTCAGGTATGTCTTTATCAGCAGTGTGAAAATGCACTAATACACTAGGTGTTGTGGCACATGCCTGTAGTCCCAGCTACTCAGGAGTCTGAGGCTGCAGAGAAGTATGATAGCACCATTGCACTCCAGCCTGAGTGACAGAGTGAGACCCTATCTCAAAAAACAAAAAAAGAACTTAATAGCACATGGAAGCTACATTTGAGACAATCTGATCTCCTTAGTTGCAGATTGGCAGGCTAGGTAAACAGGAGGAGATGTAAAATGGTCCCCCCTTTAAAAATAAAAGCATTCAGGTAGCTGTCCAAACAAATAACTATAGTCATAGACCTTTCCAGGCTGCAAGCGCAATAGACTCTAGAGAGCAATAGTACACTAACTCTATATCTACAGTGTCTAATACTGCTTTGTTAACTCCCCAGACACTCAACTCCTCAACCTCAGATGGTCCAAAAAATGATATCTCTTCTCCCAGCTCCAATATCTAGTTTTACCTTGACCAGCTCAGTCTAACCACTGCCTAAATGCCTTGATTTTGGTGAAGAACTTCTTAAGGCATGGACCAGCAATCTTTGGCATCTGATATGGTTTGGCTATGTCCCCACCCAAATCTCAACTTGAATTGTATCTTCCAGAATTTCCACTTATTGTGGGAGGGACCTAGCGGGGAGGTAATTGAATCATGGAGGCTGGTCTTTCCCGTGCTATTCTCATGGTAGTGAATAAGTCTCATGAGATCTGATGAGTTTATCGGGGATTTCCACTTTTGCTTCCTCCTCATTTTCCTCTTGCCACCACCATGTAAGAAGTGCCTTTTACCTCCCTCCATGCTTCTGAGGCCTCCCCAACCATGTGGAACTGTAAGACCAATTAAACCTCTTTTTGTTTCCAGTTTCAGGTATGTCTTTATCAGCAGTGTGAAAACGAACTAATACAGCATCACTAACTTTCTAGGGCAGGCAAAATACAAATCCATCACCTACAAGAAACATATCCCTCCAAAATTGACATTTAAAATTACTGCATAATGCTAGTCTTGCAGGACAGAACTGGTATCAGTTTCAATGGCTTATCCTATATAAAGTTGTTCTATTTGGGGTGCATGGTTTGGCCTGCAATATAACTGAACATATGTTATAGTAGAGTTGGGTGTCATAGAGTTCTACTACATTTACTCCTGCAGAGGCAAGGAAATCTGGTCCTTTACTGTCCCTCTAGGGTTGAGACTAGAAGATAAATTTATAGTCCAGATATTTTAATTTTAAGGGCTCGGGTTAGGCGAAAATTATTTTTGGAGGATATTTCACATTACATCACACATAGATCATCTAATTCAAGGAAGATTTATACCTCTCCTTTTTGTTGCAATTATAACTAAGCAACTAAGCTCTCAAATTGAAATGCACAGGAACTTGGATGATATTCCAAGAACTGAATGCTTTAGAATGTTAGATCATTTCACTAATCTTGCTTTGCAATGTCGTAATGGTAGCAGACCATGTGCATGCGCATACTCAGAGGCTTTGTGTAGTTTATTCATGTAGAATTCCTTCAGTCTGTGGTTTTATTCCTAAAATTCCAGCCAGGGAGTTGGTAAAGAAGGTTGTGGAAAGTGTTGTTTGTTTGTTTTTAGCTTTTTGTTTGTTTTGGTGAGATGCATTTTGCATCTCTTAGAAATGAAAATGAAAAGGAGAAATTCCCACTGTTAGTGTTCATGATGTCCTCCTCCACAAAGATGCTTCCCAAGGATCACAGCAGGTGCACTCATCAACACTGTCCTGAACACACAGTTGTCCCAGGAATGGATTTGCAAAGTGTAAAGAGGAATAAGAAGCATTTTATCATCAACTTAACATTTACTGCAAATATTCTTTCACTTTTCAAGGCCTCAATGTTAGTACACAGTTGACTATCATGACATTTTTTTCTTCAGCAGTATAGGAGATATATGACCCCGCTTGGTCTTTATTTGACTAGACCCAGGTATAATATTCAAAATATTTTACAATCAGTACCCATACGTGCTGAACAATCAGAGAAGATGCAGGCCTGAGGGCTAGAGGTAGTTGCTGAAGATCCCTTCTTTACCATAATTTAACCCCCCTTAATTGCTAGCTGGGCAGAGGGTGGTAGAAGAGGTTTGTCCTGTTCATGCAAAGCAGCTGAATATATCCCTGACTGGAACTGAAAGTTAGGCTAAAGCAATAAACTGACCCACCAACTTCAGTATAGCTAGATAGTACAGAGGTACCATTGCCACTGGTAAAGGGGAAGTTCGTGATCATAGCAGTATTAATGGTGATAATTGTAGTACCAGCAGGAGAAGCAGCAGCAGCAATCAAGCTATTGTCAATTGAGGATTAGGCAGTGAGCTAGCAATGAAAGAGATACCATTCTTTGGAACATCTGAGGTTGGAGAGTTGAGTGTCTGGGGAGTTGACAGAGAAGTATTAGAAACTTTAGACATTTATTATTTCTAATTGTCAAATAAACTTTCCAGGCGGGAAATACCCACAACCTGTAGATACAGACACAAAGTTTCAGAAACTTTAAGTAACTGGCTCCAAATCACATGGCTAGCACACCACAGAGCCAAGATTGGAACCAAGGACACTCCAAAGCCTGTGCTATTTCTCTTATGCAATACTGGCCTTCTCCCATGCGAAAGTAAACCAAGGACTGCTGCCATCTACCTGGAAGCTACAATTTCATGACTTAATTCTTACACATTCTTATAAACTTATAATTCTACAATGAACTTTTGGAAATGTTTACTACAAGGACAAATAAATTTCACCAGTAAAATTTAGGAATGACCAAAAAAGTGATATAACCAGTGTTTTCAATGCTAGGTTACTCTACATGTTTCTTATTTAAAGATAAGAGTATCCAACCATTTAAGACAGCCAAACTTCACCCTTTCTTCCAACTTTTAGTAATTTTCATGAGAATGTTTAGATGCTGAACTTGATTGACAGTGTAGTGACTAATGTTCTTCTCATAAGTAATTCGTGCTCATATTTAAACTTTGGAAAACACAGAGAAATATAAAGAATATAAAACTCACCCACAATCCCATTGCCCAGAGATAACCAAATATAAAAGTCACCCACAATCCCATTGCCCAGAGATAACCACAGTTAAAATTTTGATCTCTTTTTTCCAATCATTTTACTATGCTTATATCAGCACACATACACATGTAGACACATGCAAATTGAGATCATATAAATATTGTAAAATGAAATGTCATATTATGAGCATTTTCTAATGGCCATTAAAATTCTGATAAACACAATTGAAAGCTTTCTTAATGTTCTAATATATAGATGTAGCATAATTTATTTAACCATTCCCCTATCTTTGAAGAACAGCAGGCCTTGGTCAGTAAATAAATGGTTATATAAATAACAGGACCTGAATTAAATGCAGAAGATTAAGAACCCCAGGTTATTCCTTAGTCTCTGCAAGTTAATGGAATCCAGGGAGGCAGGACAATCAAATGTAATATTTTTAACCTTTTGAAGGATTCATCCATATACATATATATTTAGCCTTTGTTGCTGATGTGTTATGCTGAAAGCTTCCCCAGAGCAAGATGTTTAACGCAGAGGCTTATTGCCAGAATGGTAAGAGTCACTCTCACATCTGTATGGGTCCGAAACCAGCACTAGAGAACACAACGGACGGAACTCTATTGGCCCCATCAAAATCCAGCTCTATGAAAAGTACATCATGGTTTTTAAATAATTCCCCTCAAATCCATGATATGTAACAAACCTGGAAATTTGAGCTAAAATTGTCAATGATTTCATTCGTTTTTTTATGCTCTAAGTAATGGGCCATTTTTTTGTTTTGCTTCCAGCTTTATTGAAGTATAATTGATGAAAATTACATGTATTTAAGACATACTATGTAATGTTTTGATATACATATACATTGTGGAATGATTACCACAATCAAGCTAATTAGCACATCTATCACCTCACATAGTTACTGTTGTGTGTGTGTGTTGAGAACACTTAGGATCTACTCTCTTAGCAAATTTCAAGTATGTAACAGATTTTTTCTTTTTTTTGAGACAGAGTCTTGCTCTGTCGCCCAGGCTGGAGTGCAGTGACGTGATCTCAGCTCACTGCAACCTCTGACCCCTGGGTTCAAGCAATTCTTCTGCCTCAGCCTCCTAGTAGCTGGGATTACAGGCATGCACTACCACGCCCACCTGCTTTTTGTATTTTTAGTAGAGATGGGGTATTGCCATGTTGGCTAGGCTGGTCTCCAACTCCTGACCTCAAGTGATCTGCCTGCCTTGGCCTCCCAAAGTGCTGAGATTACAGACGTGAGCCACCATGCCCAGCCAAATTATTATTAACTACAGACACCATGCTGTACGTAACTGCAACTTTGTACCCTTTGACCGACATCTCCCCATTTCCCCCACCCCTGCCCCTGGTAACAGCCATTCCACTCACTGTTTCCATGAACTTCGCATTTTTAGATTCCACATATAAGTGAGATCATGCAATATCTGACTTTCTGTAGTAATGGTCTGGTTTTAATGGGGGGATTTCCGGCTCCAGACAGCATAAACGGTAATTTCTTGCAGTTATTGACATACAGAGGTGACTCACTCTTCTCCAGATACATTATTAAAATTAAGAAAAGGATTATATTTCTTACTGGTGGCTTTGGATTGAGGATGATTTTGTGATGAAACACAGTTCAGGTAGAATAGACATGGGGTCGGAATCACCTAGTACTCAGAAAACAGCTGAGGTACTCTCATGGCACAATGTTTCCAAAGGATGGTAAGCCAGAAACAGCTAGAAGTACACCAAAGCATAATGATGTCACTGAGAAATGACTGCCTAGTCAGTGGCTACATTTCCCAGTTCTTTTTGCATCTCTGTGGGGCCATGTGACTAGTTCTGGCCAGTAGAATGACAGCAGAAGTGAAGTATGTACCACTTCAAAACCAAGTGTCAAGTATTCTGTTCTTGTACTTTCTTTCCCATCTGAAGTGACCATGAAGACTCATTATTGAAGATGATGGCATTGTAAGATGGAAGGAAGCAGCACCCTTGAGTCAGCATTTAGAAGATAACCACCCAGGACAAATGCCTGACCAAGAACATCAACACTGGACTTTGTGAAACTGAGAAATAAATGTTTACTGTGTCAAGTCACTGACATTGGAGGGATGTTTGTTAAAGTAGTCTGTATAGCCTGACAGGGACTCATTAAAAAGGCCTCTGCCATCTGAGCACCTGATTTGGAAGAGATAGAGCATGGGAAAAAGATAAGTGTGGAACACTTCTTCAAGATGAAGGACACAAATCATGCAGGGCAAAAAGATAAAGCACCAAGGGTAATAGTAACAGAAAATCAAAGGCTAATCAAAGGTTAAGTCCACCAAAAAATAAAGGTGGTGGAAGGAAGTCTAAAATCAAAAAGGGTTGTTATACGACTTGGGCTTTTGATTTTTTCCATGGCCTACATGACCAATTAAGCAATAGTTACAAGTGTATACTTCTGCCAACAAGTGGCTTTTTCACTTTGGTATCGGAATCATTTCTGTTCCCCTAAATAATTTTTTGTTGTTGCTGTTGGTGACTGTTCACTGTTGATTTTAGGTCACATTATAATGCATTGTGTTCTCCTGAGATTTTGGTTACTGGTACAAGCAACAATAAAGGCATGAAAAATAATTTGAGATTTCATTACATAGGTTAAAGATGTTAATGAAAGCTTTTTTGATCCTAAGCAACAGCACTCAGGATTTTTCAGTTAGCTATTGACTTTTTAGACATCTGCTGTCATTCACCGTGACACAAAGCTGCACTATTCTGTTTACTGATATCTTGAGTGTTAAATGCTCCTTATACTACTCTCTGAGGACAAAAGAATGTTGAACAGAAATAAAGTGCTAGCCCTTGCCTTCTGCTGAATTACTGAGCCTCATTTCCACCTATCTGTCTATCTGTCTGTCTGATTTTCTGTCTCTCAATTTTAAGCCCTAATAATGACCTGGGCAGGGAATATACTAGACACTAAAATAAATCCTGATTAGGACACAATCTTATGGGAGCACCAGTCACACCAAAAGGTGGGATCTAGAGTGTATCTTGCTGCCCTCATATGGTCCTATGTCTGCTTGATGTTTACTATATCCAGTGCTCTCGCAGTTCTTTACAGCCTGGGGGCTTTTTTTCCCTCAACACCTGGCTCAGAACCTGGTACACAGTAAATACTAAACAAATGTACATTGAGTAGAACTAAGTTCTGGAATGCTCAGTCATGATTTTCATGGAACCCTTTCTGAATTATTAAAGTCTGTTTGCGTGGGCATCTGCCTCACTTTCTGCCTAAGACTAAATATCGGCCCCGCAAACCAGCCATACTCAACCCCAGCACTGATCAGGCCCCTCTTATGTGAAGTTGGACCCTGTTTTCAGTAGCCATTTTTTAATTAATTAATTTATTTATTTATTTTGAGACAGAGTCTCACTCTGTTGCCCAGGTTGGAGTACAATGGCACCATCTCAGCTCACTGCAATCTCTGCCTCCTGGATTCTAGTGATTTTCCTGCCTCAGCCTCCTGAGTAGCTGGGATTACATGCACCCACGATCACGCCTGGCTAATTTTTATATTTTTAGTAGAGGCAGGGTTTCACCATGTTAGTCAGGCTGGTCTCGAACTCCTGACCTCAGGTGATCTGCCTGCCTCAGCCTCCCAAAGTGCTGGGATTACAGGCGTGAGTCACCGCGCCCAGCCATCAGTAACTACATTTATCACTTTAGCATCTTCTCTAAAAGAACCAAAATAAATTATCTACTTGATTTAAAAGCATCACTCACTTCTGCCACATGGCCCCCTCTCACCCACCCACACACACACGGACTGGAACCTTGAAGGTTTCCATGCAGGCTTTACTCAAGGAAAAGTTTACCCCACTCCATTAAGTCTTCCATTTTCCATTATTGGATAGCCATGCCTCTAGAACATGGTCTACAACTCTGCTTTTCCTGTTAACTTTTCCCACTATTTCCACAGCTTTTCCTTCAATACCTGCTCACTGCAAAGGTTCTAGTAAGTCCCTTATCAGAGTCCCCTCTCCTCCGCTCCCCAACTCCAAGGAATGACCTAAGGCTAGTTGGAGAAACTTCTCAAATGATCTCTGCTACCTGTCAGACCTGAGGTTTGCGCCATGCAAATAACTACACACATAATTAAAAACTCATAGAATACGGTTGTTTTCTACCAATAACTCATTTGATCCAGGATTTACTGAAGGTAGAACAACTGCAAGGAATTAACACATATCTGTAAATATAAATAAAATGAACGAGAGAGGGAGGTGGACATGGTTATAAAACAACAACATGAGAGATCCTTATAAGGACATAACTGTTCTGTATGTTAACAGTATCATTGTCAATTTCCTGATCATGATATTGTACTATATTTCTTTCAAGACGTCAATACTGGGGAAAGTGGGTACAATCTCTCTTATTTCTTACAACTGTATGTGAATCTATAATTATGTCAAAATAAAAAGTTTTCTTAAAATTAATGAATAGGAGTAAAAGAAATTAGCCACTTTTAGAATTTGCTCTTAAAGGTTCTGTGTAGACACGCAAAAAAGCAAAGAAACTTTAGCTGAAAATGACTGAATTGATTTGCTGGTAAGGAAAATTTCTATAAGATGCAGGTTAGGCAATTCTGAGTAAAGAAAATGAAGAACGAGTAAAAAAAAAACATAGTAGCAGAACCTTCTGGAACTCACCAGGATTTGAACCATGCAACTTCTGATAATAATACAAATAAAACTCTCCAAAGCAAAACATTTCATCATTTCAGTTCCTATACTGTGCATGTCATAATGATAGCTACAAGTGTAAAAGAATAGCCTTTCCATTCTACCTTATTCCATTTAAAAGTCTAGCATATGAAATAGTAAAATGAACCTCACATTCTCTGTTATAAGATAGGTGAGATAAACCACAATTAAAAATTGAGATGCCTGATGACCAGAAAAAGAAGTATTAGGCTGCAACCCAAGAGTCAACTAAATAAATCCCTGGCATTAACTTGGAAATCTCTCTAACAGTTGCAACATAATTCAAATTATTAATGACATGATAGCTGATGTGCTGCAATCCTCTCAGTAGTGATACTAAGTTATACTCCCCACATGTACATTCGCTATAAATCATCATAATTAATTTTAGTGCAGCCCTGAGCTATCATTAGTAATAAATCATGATAATGATTACATTCAAGTTTAATGTCATTGACTACATGAATGATAATGTTATTAACAAACTAGATTGAAGGTCTTATCTAAAACTAATGCTCTAATAGAGAGAAGTAAACCCCTTTCCATCTGAAGCCCAGAGTAACTTAGTGGTTGCCAGTACTGTCTCCATATGAACTCTGATGGTGTAAGGTGGATAAAATAAGAAGTAATAAGTCTCCAATTCAACAGATAATCAGGCCCCTCTTCATAGTAAAAATGAAAGATAACCTTGCATTTCCCACTTGCAGAGTCATTAGCCAAGGCTTCCAGCTTCCTGGAGAGAGATCCAGAGAGCTGATATTGTAGGCACCTAAGAAACTGTGAAATATCCAGGTCTCCAAGTCGATATTACCAAAGTAGAGATGTTGCCAGAAATTCAAAGTTGCAGGGTAAGTCAGAACAGGAAGAACATGTGCTCACCCAGCTGAAATCAGCCATCACTGCCAGGGAGGGCCTGGTAAAGAATCCATACCCTCGTTCACAGGACAGAACTAGGGACAGTCATGTGCACATTTCCCCTTCTTCATCTCTGACCCCAACATTTTCACTTATTTCTTATCTTGGACTGTTTCACTGCAAGTCACTTCAAGTCGTTTTCTGAATAAAGTACAAATGAAAGGATAAAAATAAATGTCAACAGTACACTGGCCTTGCTTGCTGACCTTGTTTGCTGTTCTTGAAGGCCTATATCTGCCTTCTTTCATTGTGGCATGTTGGCAGCTTAAGTTGTGAGGTTGTGAATCGCCATCGATCAATTGCTGATTTGGACATGGGCATTTATGAAGAACTGTCCTGATCAGAAAATAACCCATCTAGTCCTTTCTGATCCCTTCAATTCACCTTTTTTGATCCAGTTATTATGATTCTTGATACACTCACAAACAATAATAGTTAACAAATATCCTCTGAGTAGACACTATGTGCCGCCAGGCATTATTCAAGTGCTTTACATGAATTATCTCATTTAATCCTTACAATAAGCTTCCATAATAGGTACTGTTATTATTCCAATTTTACAGTTAAGAAAACTGTGGTACATACACAGAAAATTGATTTGCCTAGTGGAGCTGTATTCAAACCCAGTTCTGTCTATGTGACTCCATCCCTAAAGCTCATAGGTAGTTCCTAGGTAGGGTTGCCCAGCTAAATTTGAATTTCAAATAAACTTTTTTTTTTTTTTTTTTTTTTTTTTTTTTTTAGCATTCTCAGTACTTCATCTTCTTTGCCTTGTTTTCTTTTTTAATCACAAAAGGAGCAGATCACCACTAAGGAGAGTAAGGACTGAAAATACAAAAGGATTCATGAGCAATAGAGCCACATCCATGGAGGGTGTAAAGATTGAAAGGTGGGCTTTCAGATGGAAGAAATGACATACACAAAGACACAGAGGAGATAAAAATGAGCTAAGTTTTCTCACTGCTCTTAGGAGTTCTTCTCCTTACTCTCCAGCTTCTATTTTCCTCACCAGAAAATCACTGAGGAGCCTATGCTTTGAAAAAATTTTCCTTTTCATTAAATCAATTCAGTCATGGTAGCGTTTAGGCAAACGAGACTTAAAAGCATTATCGCTAAAAGCTTTTCTTCCACTGATTGCTGACAGACCAACTTCTACAACATATCAAACACAAAGTGTCCAAGGCAAATACAACATTTTCTCTAGAAGCTATAGCTCCTCAAGACAACTTTATGTCCATTCGTAGTACCACCCTTCTCCCAGGCACAAAACCTAGGAGTCATCTCTGGCCACTCCTCTCTCAACCCCACATCTAATATCTTTGATCTGACTTAAGTTGCAAGTTACATGTTAATTTTCTTATTTATACCACAAGACTATGACATTCTGACTTGGCATTATAACCATGTTATTCTTAGGATAACAAATGAGGGCACACATATGCTGTTTATCTGATTGATGCTCCTTTCAGAAGCAGAATATATGTTTATTAATTTTAGTATAAATCCCATAGTCAGGACTTCTTCATATAAAAGAACAACAATGTAAACCTTGGCTATTGGGAAGGTCACAGACTTTGGATATGAGCCAAAGACCTCAGTTTTATTTATTTTTCCTCTTTAAGAAAAGCCAATACAACACAGACTTAAAGACTCTTCCACACTCTTAATCAGATCATGCATGTCTCTATAGAGTCTAACATTTTTTGCGACTATACCTTATACCAACACAGAATATCAATCCATATACATACTCTTCATTGTGTACCTCCATGCTTCTTTGATCTTTTTTTTTTTTTTTTGAGACAGGATCTCACTCTGCCACCATAGCTGAGATTACAGGTGCATGCCATCACACCTGGCTAATTTTTGTATATTTGGTAGAGATGGAGTTTCGCCATGTTGGCCAGGCTGGTCTTGAACTCCTGACCTCAGATGATCCACTCACCTCGGCCTCCCAAAGTGCTGGGATTACAGGTATGAGCCACCACACCCAGCTGCTTCTTTGATTTTTGTTACTCCTTCATAGTCACATTTTTGAGCCTGGCATCAGGTGTCATCCACATACCCTGTACCTTTTCATCTAATCCTTATAACAAACCTGTCAAATGATCAGTATTATCATCCCTATTTTACACACGATGGTAAGTCACTCCAGTGACTTACCAAAAAAACACACACTAGTGAGTGGCAAAGCTTGAATTTGAACTCAAATCTTCTGGCTCCACACCCCATATTCTTTCAACTATACACAGCTTCTCTTGGATGCCAAGTGCCTCCATTTGCACCCTACTCCAAATTTTCACCTAGGAAAAATATTTTGTAAGGTTCATTTCAAACTCTATCTGCTCCATAAACTCTTCACTGATCATCCAATCAAAAATGAACTCTCTTTACTTTGATTTCTTTACCATGTTCTCTGTCCACTCAGTCATTCAATAAACAACTGAGCACCTACCGTATGCCAGCTTCCATGGCAGGTGCTAAAGGAACAGCAGTGAATGACACAATAAGGATGCTGATCTCATGCATCATATATTTTATGGTGTAAACCAGAGAATCATAGTTTCCAGTTTCATGTCATCTATAGCCCTTACTTTACAGATGAGTAAACTCAACATACATGAAGTTCAGGTTCAGGCCATTATAAGCAGGTCCCAGAATAGAGGCCTTCACCTATCCTTCCCATCAACATTGTTTATCTCCACGGCTTCTTTTCTCTACTAGGCTGCCAATAACTTGAGGGCAGGAACTGTGGTTTAAACATCTCTGTACATTCCTCAGCATTAGCACAGACATTCAAAAATGAGTGGAATGTGTGATAATGGTGTCAAACCAGGAAAGACAGATCATCTACCCTCTTAGATCTCCAATGGACAAAAGAGCCAGATATTTAACATTTAAAAGTATGTTACAATTTCAAAGTATTCCCTCACATCATTTTTCAGCAAAAGAGCTTTCATAAATTACAGATATACACTGCTGAGTTAAACTTGTGGAAAGTATCACATATTTCCAAAATGGAAAACATTGTTTTCTGTGATAAGAGCCTTTAATCCCTCATTGTTTTCTCCCTTAATTCAAATCCCAATAATTATAAATAGCACATTAATACATAACTTATCTGGAGGCTACATAGCTATCAACTTCCACCATGAGGAAGTCACCTAAAATACAAAAAGAAGCAGAGAATCCCTCTGAGCAGCCAAAATACATTTTTAAAAATACAGGCATTACGGAAATATATTGCTTCATTAATGTCAATATATTAGGTCTTTACTGTTTTGTTCAATGCATAGTTACTGAGTGCTCGTGCTTTCTCTGTGCCTGAAAATCACCCTGGAACTCTTAACTCTTATTTGGGGCACGATTCTAATAGACATATACATCTAATTTTCATGACCCATAGCCTATGAAAAGCAGCAAGCAGAAAGTGGATAAGGTTGGCTAGAAGCAAGCTATTCTATCCCATCTTCCTACTTCATTGTAATTCCTACCACCACAGGCACACGTCATCAATGCCAAAGAATGAACACAAGGCAGCGTCAGCCTATGGATTACTACATTTCACATTTAGGAAATAGTTATATATAAATATACTGTGGAAGAGAACTTGGGTTCCTTCTTCACAGCAGCCAGGTAATGATCAGACAGTAATGGCTAATGGAAGAAATAGTTATTTTTCTTTCTGTATTTAAGAGACAAAATCATTCACTATGCATAAGTGAAGGATTTTGTTTCCATGAGACTCAAATTCCCTGTCCTTAAATTATTCCGCTTTTGAACAGAATATATGTGGATTACTTTTCACCAGCAGAGGGAGGTGAAAAGCAAGGAAGCTCTGAACATTTCTCTCTTCACCACAGAGGTTAAGTCTTTTTGCAGTGTGACTGATTGGCTCCCTTTAGCAGCATAGTTTAATTTAGAAAGGTCAGGAAATGGTGTTTAACGTCTACGGAGTCAACAAACTTAGGAAAAACACAAGTGGCAAAAAGAAAACACTCTCAGCAGCATTGGCCCTTATGCAATGGCTCCAAGGAGAAGAGCTGAGGGAGAAGCTTAGCAACGTCTGCACCACTGCACACTCAGAAGAAACTCTTTATGCTATGAAATCACACTTTGCATATTTTTACAGTGTGAAGACATATGCACTTCAACTCAGAGTTTACTCTTTGTTGCAATGAAACTGATGAAATGAAGGCTTTTGTTGTTGTTTTTACATGAATATCATCAGGGCTAAACCCAACTTCTTGGCAGGACCAGGGGGAATGGGCAGAGGGAGGCCATCTCCTACTGCTGCTACTACCCCTGAGGTCCAGCAAATGTGGGCGTGAGGGCCTGGGGAGGAAAGGCATATCATAGAGAAAAGAACTTTCATCTGAAGAATGCAAGGCTTTTGAAGTTATGAGGCCCAGAGAGATGTTAAAATGAGACCACAATCACATCCTATCCCCCACGTGAGCTATGAATTCATCTCAAAACTATGTGCTTTTGCCACAAGTAGCTATAAATTAATCTAACAATGCCACACTGGACACTATAACCCACACCCTATAGCCTACCAACATATACCAGTCGCTAATCAATGTACTTCTATAAACCAGTGAGAATTCCTGACAAACAACTTTGTATCAATCCACTCCTTGTTCCCCTTTTTTACCTTTAAAAATCCACTTGTAAATGCTGCCAATTGGACTGTATATTCAGGGCAATTTGCATCTATGCTCCTGGTTGCAATCCTCAAGCCTGGCCCAAATAAACTCTCTAATTATATTAATTTTGCTTTAGTTTCTTCCTTTTAGGTTAACACCACTTAGGATTCTCCCAGGGAGGCTTATTCAGCTTATTCAGGTACATAAATCTAATTTTCCTGCCCCACAGCCAATGAAAAGCTACAAGTAGAAAGTGGAAAAGGTTGGCCAGAAGCAGGCTATTCCATCCATCCTATCTTATTACCTCATTGTAATTCCAATAGCCACAGGCATATGTCATCAACACTAAAAACTGAACAGAAAGTAACAAACTGGGAAGCACAGTATGATGGTTAATTTTAGGTGTCAACTTGACTGCATTAAAGAATATCTAGAGAATTGTAAAACATTACTTCTGAATCTGTCTGTGAGGGTGTTTCCAGAGGAGATTGGCATGTGAGTTCATGAACTGAGTGGAGAAGATCTGCCCTCAATGTGACAGGCATCATCCAATCAGCTGGGGGCCCAGGTAGAAGAAAAAAGGCAGAGAAAAGACTATTTCCCCCTCTTTCTCCTGAAGCTAGGACACTCTTCTTCTCCTCTCCCGGGACAGCAGAACTTCAGGCTCTTTGGTCTTTGGACTCCAGGATTTACACCAGCACCCCTGGTTCCTGCTATGGGTTCTCAGGCCTTGGGCTGAGAGTTATACCATCGGCTTCCCTGGTTCCGAAGCCTATAGACTTGGCCTGAACTATGCTACCAGCATTCCAGGATCTCCAGCTTGCAGATGTCCTGTTGTGGGACTTTACAGCCTCTATATTGATATGAGCCAATTCCCCTAACAAATACCCTCTCGTACGTCTGTATTTCTATATATATCCTATTGGTTCTATCTCTCTGGAGAACCCCGACTAATGCGCACAGTACAAAATAAGTATCAGACAAAACCACAACCAAGGAAAAAGAGTATCATGCTTTAAAAAATGAAAATTTTTCAAACTATTTGCATCCCCTGAGAAACAAGGACAGGGATAGCAAATCTAGAGGAAGTCCAAGTTCTAACATAAACTTGTTGTGTCACCTTGAACAAGTCACAGTCCCTCTCTTTGCTTCAATTCCTCCATCTGCAAATTGAGAAAACAGTATGGACTAGAGAATCTCTCAAATAGCTTCTCAGTTCTAACACTCTGAGCTCAGTGATTCAATTGCCAGATTGAAAATATGTAAGTAGCATTATCTTCCCAAACAAAGGTTATCACATGAATTTGTTTGTTCATCATAAGAAAGACAGGTCAATGATTATAATTATAATAGGTCAACCAACCCATATGAACTCTGCTCAATTTCCAGCTACATAATTATATTGAGGAACAGGAACACTTGCTAGTTTGAGCTGACAGCAAAATTCCTCTCTGGGAGAGAACTGTTTCTATTTAGGACAAAGACCACGCTTGGTTATGAAGATGAGTCCCCTGGGCAGAACCTGCATGGTCTGGGCTGAGACCAACTTAACAGCTAAACTGCTCTAAACAAGAAATGAAAATAATTTGGGTGGTTAGAAGGAAATGAGCTGGAGAGGGAAAGAGAAGAGATGGAAGGCAGGAGCAAGAGGCCCTGCAGCAAAATGGACAGTTAAATCACAAGTTTAAGGGAAATCTGGTACTAGTATTGCTGGATCAAATTTTACTGGGCATCTTGTATCTTAACTTCAGATGAACAAAGAATAATTTTTAGTATAACTTTTCCAAATATTGCTTGAGACATATTAAAAAATTAATTTTTCACCAGCCATTGCAAAAACATGCCAAAATGTAAAGACCATCGAGGCTAGGAAGAAACTGCATCAACTAACGAGCAAAATAACCAGTGAATATCATAATGGCAGGATCAAGTTCACACATAACAATCTTAACCTTAAATGTAAATGGACTAAATGCTCCAATTAAAAGACACAGACTGGCAAACTGGATCAAGAGTCAAGACCCATCAGTCTGCTGTATTCAGGAGACCCATCTCACACGCAGAGACATACATAGGCTCAAAATAAAGGGATGGAGGAAGATTTACCAAGCAAATGGAGAACAAAAAAAAGCAGGGGTTGCAATACTAGTCTCTGATAAAACAGACTTTAAACCATCAAAGATCAAAAGAGACAAAGAAGGCCATTACATAATGGTAAAGGGATCAATTCAACAGGAAGAGCTAACTATCCTAAATATATATGCACCCAATACAGGAGCACCCAGATTCATAAAGCAAGTCCTTAGAGACTTACAAAGAGACTTAGACTCCCATACAATAATAATGGGAGACTTCAACACTCCACTGTCAACATTAGACAGATCAACGAGACAGAAAGTTAACAAGGATATCCAGGAATTGAACTCATCTCTGCAGCAAGCAGACCTAATAGACATCTATAGAACTCTCCACCCCAAATCAACAGAATATACATTCTTCTCAGCACCACATCATACTTACTCCAAAATTGACCACGTAATTGGAAGTAAAGCACTCCTCAGCAAATGTACAAGAACAGAAATTATAACAAACTGTCTCTCAGACCACAGTGCAATCAAACTAGAACTCAGGACTAAGAAACTCAATCAAAACCGCTCAACTACATGGAAACTGAACAACCTGCTCCTGAATGACTACTGGGTACATAACGAAATGAAGGCAGAAATAAAGATGTTCTTTGAAACCAATGAGAACAAAGATACAACATACCAGAATCTCTGGGACACATTTAAAGCAGTGTGTAGAGGGAAATTTATAGCACTAACTGCCCACAAGAGAAAGCAGGAAAGATCTAAAATTGACACTCTAACATCGCAATTAAAAGAACTAGAGAAGCAAGAGCAAACACATTCGAAAGCTAGCAGAAGGCAAGAAATAACTAAGATCAGAGCAGAACTGAAGGAGATAGAGACACAAAAAACCCTCCAAAAAATCAATGAATCCAGGAGTTGGTTTTTTGAAAAGATCAACAAAATTGACAGACCACTAGCAAGACTAATAAAGAAGAAAAGAGAGAAGAATCAAATCGACGCAATTAAAAATGATAAAGGGGATATCACCACCGACCCCACAGAAATACAAACTACCATCAGAGAATACTATAAACACCTCTACGCAAATAAACTGGAAAATCTAGAAGAAATGGATAATTTCCTGGACACTTACACTCTTCCAAGACTAAACCAGGAACAAGTTGAATCCCTGAATAGACCAATAGCAGGCTCTGAAATTGAGGCAACAATTAATAGCCTACCAACCAAAAAAAGTCCAGGACCAGATGGATTCACAGCTGAATTCTACCAGAGGTACAAGGAGGAGTTGGTACCATTCCTTCTGAAACTATTCCAATCAATAGAAAAAGAGGGAATCCTCCCTAACTCATTTTATGAGGCCAACATCATCCTGATACCAAAGCCTGGCAGAGACACAACAAAAAAAGAGAATTTTAGACCAATATCCCTGATGAACATCGATGCAAAAATCCTCAATAAAATACTGGCAAACCGGATTCAGCAACACATCAAAAAGCTTATCCACCATGATCAAGTGGGCTTCATCCCTGGGATGCAAGGCTGGTTCAACATTCGCAAATCAATAAACATAATCCAGCATATAAACAGAACCAAAGACAAGAACCACATGATTATCTCAATAGATGCAGAAAAGGCTTTTGACAAAATTCAACAGCCCTTCATGCTAAAAACGCTCAATAAATTCGGTATTGATGGAACGTACCTCAAAATCATAAGAGCTATTTATGACAAACCCACAGCCAATATCATACTGAATGGGCAAAAACTGGAAAAATTCCCTTTGAAAACTGGCACAAGACAGGGATGCCCTCTCTCACCACTCCTATTCAACATAGTGTTGGAAGTTCTGGCTAGGGCAATCAGGCAAGAGAAAGAAATCAAGGGTATTCAGTTAGGAAAAGAAGAAGTCAAATTGTCCCTGTTTGCAGATGACATGATTGTATATTTAGAAAACCCCATTGTCTCAGGCCAAAATCTCCTTAAGCTGATAAGCAACTTCAGCAAAGTCTCAGGATACAAAATTAATGTGCAAAAATCACAAGCATTCTTATACACCAGTAACAGACAAACAGAGAGCCAAATCAGGAATGAACTTCCATTCACAATTGCTTCAAAGAGAATCAAATACCTAGGAATCCAACTTACAAGGGATGTAAAGGACCTCTTCAAGGAGAACTACAAACCACTGCTCAGTGAAATCAAAGAGGACACAAACAAATGGAAGAACATACCATGCTCATGGATAGGAAGAATCAATATTGTGAAAATGGCCATACTGCCCAAGGTAATTTATAGATTCAATGCCATCCCCATCAAGCTACCAATGACTTTCTTCACAGAATTGGAAAAAACTACTTTAAAGTTCATATGGAACCAAAAAAGAGCCCGCATCTCCAAGACAATCCTAAGTCAAAAGAACAAAGCTGGAGGCATCACGCTACCTGACTTCAAACTATACTACAAGGCTACAGTAACCAAAACAGCATGGTACTGGTACCAAAACAGAGATATAGACCAATGGAACAGAACAGAGCCCTCAGAAATAATACCACACATCTACAGCCATCTGATCTTTGACAAACCTGAGAGAAACAAGAAATGGGGAAAGGATTCCCTATTTAATAAATGGTGCTGGGAAAATTGGCTAGCCATAAGTAGAAAGCTGAAACTGGATCCTTTCCTTACTCCTTATACGAAAATTAATTCAAGATGGATTAGAGACTTAAATGTTAGACCTAATACCATAAAAATCCTAGAGGAAAACCTAGGTAGTACCATTCAGGACATAGGCATGGGCAAAGACTTCATGTCTAAAACACCAAAAGCAACGGCAGCAAAAGCCAAAATTGACAAATGGGATCTCATTAAACTAAAGAGCTTCTGCACAGCAAAAGACACTACCATCAGAGTGAACAGGCAACCTACAGAATGGGAGAAAATTTTTGCAATCTACTCATCTGACAAAGGGCTAATATCCAGAACCTACAAAGAACTCCAACAAATTTACAAGAAAAAAACAAACAACCCCATCAAAAAGTGGGCAAAGGATATGAACAGACATTTCTCAAAAGAAGACATGCATACAGCCAACAGACACATGAAAAAATGCTCATCATCACTGGCCATCAGAGAAATGCAAATCAAAACCACAATGAGATACCATCTCACACCAGTTAGAATGGCAATCATTAAAAAGTCAGGAAACAACAGGTGCTGGAGAGGATGTGGAGAAATAGGAACACTTTTACACTGTTGGTGGGACTGTAAACTAGTTCAACCATTATGGAAAACAGTATGGCGATTCCTCAAGGATCTAGAACTAGATGTACCATATGACCCAGCCATCCCATTACTGGGTATATACCCAAAGGATTATAAATTATGCTACTATAAAGACACATGCACACGTATGTTTATTGCAGCACTATTCACAATAGCAAAGACTTGGAATCAACCCAAATGTCCATCAGTGACAGATTGGATTAAGAAAATGTGGCACATATACACCATGGAATACTATGCAGCCATAAAAAAGGATGAGTTTGAGTCCTTTGTAGGGACTTGGATGCAGCTGGAATCCATCATTCTTAGCAAACTATCACAAGAACAGAAAACCAAACACCGCATGTTCTCACTCATAGGTGGGAACTGAACAATGAGATCACTCGGACTCAGGAAGGGGAACATCACACACCGGGGCCTATCATGGGGAGGGGGGAGGGGGGAGGGGGGAGGGATTGCATTGGGAGTTATACCTGATGTAAATGACGCGTTGATGGGTGCAGCACAGCAACATGGCACAAGTATACATATGTAACAAACCTGCATGTTATGCACATGTACCCTACAACTTAAAGTATAATAATAATAAATAAATTTAAAAAAAAAAAAAAAAAAAAATTAATTTTTCAGAAGTTCAGATTTTACTGGGTGTCCTGTATATTTATTTGCTAAATCTGGCAAGTCTACCAGTGGCAGAAACGACAAACATTTTAGGAACTTCAATCTGAGATTGTTTAGCTATACTAGGGTATAACCTTCCTTAGGGCTACCACCATAAAGTATGATTACATTAATTAGAAAAAGTTGATTCTTCCTCCTAGTACCTATCTAAGGCACAGGCTTAATGAGTGGTTCATGGGTTAGATTTCAGCCTCAATTCTCCTCTAAATCCTGCCTCCATTCCATGTCTTCAAACCTTTAACAAAGTCTTCTGCACACGGCCCTAGGTCAAGAGTATGGAAGACAGTGAATGAAGGTCTCCTGGCCCCAGAGTACAAGATTTGCATAGAGAAATGCGGGAAAAGAGAAGCAAGCTTATTTCAGGATATGTGCCTCAGAGGAAAGATCAAGGATTCAGTGGCCACAGGGAATAGCATCCAGAATGATTGAGTAGGAGTCCTCAGTCCTTGCCAAAAATCTGAGATATTAGAGGCGTTGTAGGCTGCCCACTGTATATTGGGTGGGAATTAGAGTCAATAATAAGGGAAAGGGTAAAACCTGAAGATGGAACAAATTTGGAATATAAATGTGGTTATATAACTAAAGAGGGAAGTAGGCAGTTCATGGAGAAAGAGGAACTCCTACTTATACTCAAGACCCAGGTCAACCGTTACCTGCTCTGTAAAGCTGATGGTTCTAGGCAGAATTTATTCATTTTTCTTTGTGCTCCAATTCTCCTGGCACCTGTCTCTGTTAGAAGCCACTTGGAAAAAAACAATCAGAATATACAAGTCTCTCTGTCTCTCTCCTCTCTCTCTCCCTCTCTCCATTCTCCCTTTCTCTAGAAGCAGATTATGAGTTATTTGAAAACAAGGACTGATATATCAACTTACTAATTTTATAGCCCAAGTGATTGGCATATACTAGCTAACTGATACATTTGTGGAAAAATAAAATATATTTTGAGTTTAAAATTAAGACTGTAGAAAAAATAATAGTCAAGTATATGGCGCTGTTTATAGTTGTTTTCTATGTTTTTAGAGGGCAACATAAGAGGATAGACATCTCAAATGCAACATGAAGGAAGTAGAATAGGCATAAGAAAGAAAAGAAGAATAATTTCAGCCACAGGGTGATCAGGCTCTAATGTAGATTTTTTTAAAAATTCATTTTTAATTCACTTTAGTCAGTTCAATATGATCCTACCTCAGGGACCCTTGCAGATCTAAAATCCTGTTTCTCATGGCTCTAAACTCCAAGTACAGCAAGAACAGTAGCTACCATTTTCCTAACTCAGTATGGCAGTTCACTATTCAAATTGCAAGGCTATGCAAATGACCAGGAGAGCTGACGTTGTGGGAAGATTTGCCGGAAAAGGAAAACAAACTGCTAGTCCATAGGAAACTCACAGTTACCTACTTTTATTCCCCTCTGAACTTTTCCTTTAAGGAGGAAGAGATGCAATTGACTCCTGAAAGCCCTGCTAATTCAGTCCTGTTGACTAATCGGCTTGGGTTAATTTTGGAAATGCTAGAACTGTCTGAACTCTTGTATAAAAGAATTGTAAATAGAAATCTGGAAAGGAGAAAGGAAGGACAGGTCAAGTCTTAGAATAATATTGCTAATAGTGATGAGAATGTTTCTGCCCTACAAAATCTCGTGGCTTCATTCTCCCTCTTTTGTTCACATTTGACTTAAAAGAAAAAAAAAATGCATCCCTCCTTTCCAATGTTAAGTCCACTTGACTTGGTGCTTTTGTGCCCATCCCTCTTTTATTAATTCTCATTGTTTCCACCCTCCTCCTCTCTTTTGTTTTTTCCCAATTCCTCTTACTCTGGTACCTTTCTCTTGGCTTACACATATGCTTGGTTCTCTCCAAAGCCTCACTTTTCTGCATCTCTGCTCCCTTCCAAGCAAACATGACTCGTTCTCACCAATATCCAGTTGTCCTCTCCTCCCAGGCATAAAAAGTAAGCACTGTCCACTCTCTTGCAGTTACATAGGCTTATGTGACTCATTTTCACCAGTGAACTATGAGTGAAGTAACATGTCACTTAGGGCAGAAGCTTGGAAGAACAGGTGTGAAATGTCCATGCACTCTTTCTCATTGAAGCGGCAACTGAGGAGACTTCGTGTTCCAGAAGGTACAGCAACAGATGATTCAAGTCTCTGTTAGCCTGGGTCAAACAGAGACCTCTCCTCTGGATTATGATGATTATACAGTATGAGTGAGAAATCAAGTATTTGTGTGTGTTAAAGCATTGAGATTTGAAGGTTATTTGTTAATGTTATATTGCTTAGCCAATCCTCATTAATATAGTCCTCTTTCTCTCTCTTCCACTTTACTAGCAGATTTCTTGAAATAATAGTCTAAACAGTGGTTGTCAAATCTACCTGTGCATAAGTGACACCTGGAGTGCTTTCTTTTTCTTTATCTTTTTCTTTTTTTTTTTCTTTACGTTCTGGGATACATGTGCAGAATATGTAGGTTTGCTACATAGGCATACATGTGCCATGGTGGTTTGCTGTACCTATCAACGCATCATCTCAGTTTTAAGCCCCACATGCATTAGGTATGTGTCCTAATGCTCTCCCTCTCCTTTCCCCGCACCCCGTGACAGGCCCTGATGTGTGATGTTCCCCTCCCTGTGTCCATGTGTTCTCATTGTTCAACTCCCACTTATGAGTGAGAACATGCGGTGCTTGGTTTTCTGTCTGGAGTGCTTTTTTAAAAGCCAGATTTTTAGGCCCCACCCCAGACTTGATGAATCTGAATACAGTTCTGAGGCTTGGCAATCCATATTTTTACAGGCTCTGCAAGTGACTCTGAAGCAGCCAAACTGCACCAATCCTCAGACATGGACACCCAGAGTTTTACTTTCTCACCTCTCATTTACACATAAACATTCTGTAACCTGACTTCTCCATCCCTCACCCTTGCCACTGCTAAAAGTGCTTTCTCAGAAGTCATGTAAGACTTCCAGGATCTCCTAATTGCAAAACCATTCAGTCCCTGTTCTATTCAAATTCCCTGTAGCAATTGGCAAAGTTATCTGCCACTCCCTTTCGTGAAATTCTCTTTTCCTTTGGTTTTCATGACATGATGCTACTTCAGTCCTGTGACCAATGTGTTTTTCTTTTTCTTGTTTCATCCTTAGTAAAAGTGACCCTATACTTTTTAACAACATTTTTATTCATTTTGACAGATTTCAGTTCTGATTGTGCTCTTGCCCTTTTTAAATGGTTGATTTTTAAGCCATTTTATTTATTTTAAATTTTTTCAAAAAAAATTTGTGGGTACATAGTAGCTATATATATTTATGGGACACATGAGATGCTTTGATACAGGCATGCAATGTGAAATAAGCACATCATGGAAAATGGGGTATCCATCCCCTCAAGCATTTATCCTTTGTGTTATGAACAATCCAATTATACTCTTTAAGTAATTTTAAAATGTACAATCAAGTTATTATTGACCAAAGTCGCCCTATGGTGCTATCAAACAGTAGGTCTTATTCGTTATTTATATATTTTGTGCCCATTAACCATCCTCACCTCCTCCCCAGATCCCCAATACCATTCCCAGCCTCTGGTAGCCATCCTACTCTCTTATCTCCAAGAGTTCAGTTGTTTTGATTTTTAGACTCCACAAATAAGTGAGAACATGCAATGTTAGTCTTCCTGTGCCTGGCTTATTTCCCTTAACACAATGATCACCACTTCCATCCAAGTTGTTGCAAATGACTGGATCTCATTTTTTTAATGGCTGAATAGTATTCCATTGTGTATAGATACCACATTTTCTTTATCCATTCATCTGTTCATGGACACTTAGGTTGCTTCCAAGTCTTAGCAATTGTAAACAGTACTGCAATATACAGAGGAGTGCAGATATCTCTTAGATATACTGATTTCCTTTCTTTTGGGTATACACCCAGCAGTGGGATTGCTGGGACCTATTGTAGCTCAATTTTTAGTTTTTCGAGGAACCTCCAAACTGTTCTCCGTAGTGGTTGTACTAATTTACATTTCCACCAACAGTGCACAAATGTTTCCTTTTCTCCACATTCTTGCCAGCATTTGAGGTAGGGAGAGCGTAGGCACTTATGGAAACCTATTGCAGTAGGATCTACCCTAGTTTTGTTTTACATTTCCAACTGCCTTTTGGCAGTATCTCCATTCAGATGTTTAACCACCATTGTAAACCCAACATGTTCAAAATCAAGCAAATCTTCTCATCTTTCAAATCAATGACTTAAGCTGATTTCTCTAGTTCTATGAGTGATCCTATTTATCTAGTCACCCAGGCTTACAAATTTGCTGTCACCTTTGTTTCCTCTCTACCTTATTTCCAACATTCAGTGAGTTACCTAGTATGATGGTTAACTTTAGGTGTCATCTGGATTAAGGAATACCCAGATGACTGGACTGGTAAAGCATTGTTTCTGGGTGTGTCTATGAGGGTGTTTCCAAAGGAGACTGACACATGAGTCAGTGGACTGACTGGGGAAGATCCACCTTCAATGTGGGCAAGCACTATCCAATCAGATAGGAACCCCAGTAGAACAAAAAAGGGTGGAGGAATGGTGTTTTCTTCTCTTTCTTTCCGGGAGCTGGGACATTCTTCTCGTGCACTTGGACATTAGAACTCTAGACTCTCTGGCCTTAGGACTGCAGGACTTGAAGCTTTCAGACTTGAACTGAGCCATGCCTGTTAGGGAACTTCTCAGCCTCCATAATCATGTGAGCCAATTCCCTTAAAAAATCCCCTCCTCATCTACATCTGTATCTGATCTATATAATCTATATCTGCATCCTATCTGCTCTGTCTTTGTGAAAAATCCTGACACCAAGTCAGAACCAATTTAGCTCTCCAATATGTCAGTCAGTCCTGTCTCCTCCGTTCTCCTTCCACTGCCACCAGAGTAAGTCAGGCTCACATCATCTCTACCTAGACCACTGCAGTGGCCTAACTACCTTTCATACTTTCAAGATATTCTACAGAGTGCTATGCAATTCATGTTCAAAGTAAGAGCTGCTCTAGCTGACACTGGAGTTTACCCCAATATTTCTTTCTAGCCATGTTTCTTATCACTCCCCTACTTTACCTGGTACTGTACCTTGACCATGACCCATGTTTTCCAATCCCTCTGCATGCCTTAATTAGCTGAGATAAAACATTCTGTATTTATGGAGAGCATAGAATTTAATAATCACCTCTCTACCCTCCTTACTGTAATTAGAGTGCCTTGCACTCAGGAAACACAGCTCAGTACATATTTGTGGAAGTATGTGGTGTTCTGTGGTTCACAGAGGATATATTATTCATCTTCAAATTTGCTTGTTAACATAGGTTCTGCATTTGGCAGGACTCTACTAATCTCACTCCCACCCCAAAATATACAATTCTTTGTGGCTGATGTTTGTCAGCTTTGGGCTAACCTAACTGGGCCACAAAATGAGGAAAGACAGCCATTCTGGAGCTTTAAGAGCATGCCCCTTGCCCAGGGAAACATGCCAGGTCATACGGAAGAAGACTGTATTCGTGAAATTACTTTTGGCACCAAGTTCAACCCTTTGCATCTTGCTTTCCTCTCTGCTTGCTCCCTTAGGCTTATCTGGCTTCCAGCAAACACTGCCCTTCAAGCGTGATGACCTGTTTGATCAATCTCCTGACTCTTGACCTTCCTGCTTTCCTTCCTAGGTATAAATTACATTATTCCTCCAGACTCAGAATTTTCTCAGACTCAGTTCCCAGACAGCATTTGGCTTGGCCTCAGGACCTCATGACTAGGAAGAGCGTAGTTCTATCCCATTCCAGGAGAAACCATACAACTGTGGGGCTGCTTTCAGATTTTGTGCTCAAGTCTGATGGCAGTAACTAAAACCATCTGTTGTCTTGTTTTAGCACGAGTGGTATAGCTTGCAAATGCCTCGGCGCACCACTTTCCATCAATTATTCTTGAAATTCTAGGTTCTGTTGTGGAGGGATGTCAGAAACAAAGTTGATTGGCCTCTTAGCAAAATCTCTGGTGCCAGAGAGGGACTGTGCATTGATTTTCCCCATTGTGTGTGTCATCCTTATCACCTCCCAGCATACAGCTCCTTGTTGGTACTTTTTCTAGACTGAAACGAAAAAGCATTATCTATTTTTTTCCCATTCTTACCTGCTGAAAATCCTGTCACCCTTTTATGCTTCTGAGATGGGCGATAAGAAGGTCTTGACTAAAGGGCTTCAGGACACTAATCCAGACAAATGGCAGATCTGATATCAGCATGCTTGCTCTGCTTCTCTCTTCACAGTTCTGGAACAAAAAGTATAGGACTGTAGGGAAAATATTTACTCATTCTGTAAACATCTGGGGAGCACCAACTCTATGCCAAGTGGAAGGAATCCAAATTTTGCTTCTCTCAAGTAGTTCACAATAAAGTAGGAAAGACCCAAACACATCATTTCCTTTTCTTATTATAATCACTTAAAATAAGCATTTTCTCACATTCAGGAGGCCTCTGTTCAACTTTTTCTTGCCCACTTCCGTCTTTTTTCTTCTTGCAAAAGAAAATGAGTTTTGCTTAGGGAATTTAGTATATAGATCCAGTGGACAGAAGATAAAAGATTTCCATGGTAGTGACTTACTTATAGCATTTTCCTTGCAGAGATTATTCCGTCATAGAAAATATTGCATTAGCATGAGAGGTTGCCTCATTTCATCTTCCTTTTGTCTTATGGAACCCCTATTGTAAGAAACACGGAACTTAAAAATGCCCAACCTTAACGAAGAGATCACTTCCCAGTATTGTGAATACATGGAGGGTAGAGGTGAGGCCATGCTACTAGAGAAACACAAAAGGTTGGGCCTAGTGCCTGGCCCAGGCTGGGAAGTGGGAGTCAGCAAATGGTTCTTAAAGGTAATACTTGAACCAAGACTGAAGGATCAGGGGAGAGGGAGGAGAACAAGTCAGGCTAAGAGAGTCTCATTCATGGTAGAGCAGAGAATGGGAGTAATGGCCTCAGGATGAGGACTGGCAATGACACACAGCACCTAAAGATCACTGGCCCATCAGCAAAAGGAAGGAAATGAGGCTGGCATGGCAGGCAGTATCAGGTTACCAACAAGCCTCTTCTACTAAGCAAATAGAAACAACAAAATATCTGCAAATTCTCTACCTGTGATGTTTGGGAAATATCTTCAGGGACCTGGGAATGAATTTTCCCAGTGTTGCTTTAAAGAAGTTCCCTTTCTCCCTTAACCGGATAGTAATATATCGCAGGTATCCTGGGTGCCAATGTCACTTGGGAGCTTCTTCAAGTCACAGCAGATATTTTAAAGGGTGGTGAAAGTCACTAGGTCTCCTTTGAAAATACAGAGGCCCTAGGCAGCCATTAAGGTCCTTTTGTGAATGTCACAAGTAACAAATGTTCAATTGCCAGAGAAAACTGGAAGACCAAATGATAGGTGCAACCTCTAGTGATCAAAAGGAACATCTCACAAATAAGAACAAAGAGGAGATGGGCAGGAAGAAGGAAAGAGGAAGCACGCAATTTGAAATGGACATTGAGCTGGCAACAGAGCTCAGCATGGTACTTTGAAGATGGCAAATACAGTGACTTGGGACTAAGAAGAGGGAGAGGCAAAAGCCCAGTCAGATGCTCACATAGAAAAAATAACCAATTGGCAGCATGGGCCATTGCAGTACATATGAGTTTTCTGTGATCACTGAAACTAATTGCCACAAATTTTAAACAGAAATTTATTTTCTTGCAGTTCTGATGGCCAAAAAGCAAGGTATCAACGAAGCTACACTCCTTCTGGAGGCACTAGAAGTGAATCATTCTTTGTCTCTTTTGGCTTCTGGTGGCTGTCAGTACTCCTTAGCCTGTGGCCATATCACTCCAATCTCTGTCTCCATCTTCACAGGGCTTTCTCGTCTGTGTCTGTGCCTTCTCCTCTTCTGTCTCTTATAAAGAAACTTATCATTGGATTTAGGGTCACGTGGATAATCCAGAATGACTCATGAGATCCTTAACTTAGGTATAGCTGCAAACACTCTTTTTCCAAATAAGGTCACATTCATAGGTTCTGGGGGTTAGGATGTGAACATATATTTTGGGGGCCACTGTTCAACCCATTACATAGTGTTTATAAGGGGGAGAGATTTCCTCCCTTTATCTCTTCCTGATTGTAAAGTTAATCTATGTTCACTATAAAAATATAGTGAATATAGAAAAGCACAAAAGAAACTTAAAACTCACCTTTAATTTCACAACCCAGAGCCAGCCACTGGTAAAAATTTGAGAAATTATATTCCAGACTTCTTTTTTTTTTTTTTTTTGAGGCGGAGTCTCGCTCTGTCGCCCAGGCTGGAGTGCAGTGGCCGGATCTCAGCTCACTGCAAGCTCCGCCTCCCGGGTTGCCGCCATTCTCCTGCCTCAGCCTCCCAAGTAGCTGGGACTACAGGCGTCCGCCACCTCGCCCGGCTAGTTTTTTGTATTTTTTAGTAGAGACGGGGTTTCACCGTGTTAGCCAGGATGGTCTCGATCTCCTGACCTCGTGATCCGCCCGTCTCGGCCTCCCAAAGTGCTGGGATTACAGGCTTGAGCCACCGCGCCCGGCCTTATATTCCAGACTTCTATGACTATACGTACTGATTTTGTTAGGCTCCTATGGTACTTACTATTGTGAAATCTGCTTCTTTCTCAATTATAGACATATTGTGAACATCATCCCATGCCATTAAATCTCTTTCCACAACAAAATTTTTATCAGCTGCATAATATGCTATCACATGTCTGTATCATAAGTTTAATGAATTGCTTTTGAACTGTTTGACATTTAGGCTGTCCCCAATTTTTCAGTGTTATCGGTAACACTGAGATGAGGACATGCATGCCAGGGTATTTAAAAGAAGACGTGGGTTGCATGATACAATGGGACATTGACTGTGGATACCCTAAATACTCCGAGTTTTACAGTAAAGTGTGCACTTGACTATAATCAGGCCCAAGTTAGGAAAAAGTTTGGCCTGAAATAGAGAATCACTTTATAACTTCTCTTTCTCAGAAAAAAAAAAAAATACATTTATTTAGCTTCCTCTCTTGCCACTCTCTACGTTATGCTTTTTATTTTCTTAAAAGGGTGGGAGTAACACACCTATTTCCTCTTTTTAAAATGTTATTAATATTTTATTAATGCCTACCATCTTGTCTAGCCAAACAAACCATCTTACTCAGTGAAGTATTAATATAGCTTTTCATTTTCAGTTCCATGATAAAGCCAGAAATGAATAGCACTAGAAAAAAGTCTACTTTTACTTTTTATTATTTCTATACCTGCACTAAGAAATATTTGTATCTAGACTAGAATAAATGGACAGGAGGATAAGGGTCACAGGTAAACTGAGTAAATACAGAGTTGTTAGAAAAAGCTATTTAGACCCCTAAATAACTAGAAAAGATATTCCGCAGATTGGGGTGAAAGGGAAGCTTATGTTTGAATTATTAAAAAGTCAGTACAAACCCATCTGGGAGGATCATATAATGAGGAATACAAACAGCCTCCAGACTGTTCATCAAAGAAAATTAATATTTGCTGAGTGTATAAGGTAACATTGCATTGCCATAAAGAAATACCCAAGAATGGGTAATTTATAAAGAAAAGAGGTTTAATCAGTTCACAGTTCTGCAGGCTGTACAGGAAGCATAACACCAGCATATGCCTCTGGAGAGGCCTCTGGAAGCTTACAATCATGGCAGAAGGTGAAGTAGGAACTTGCACCTCACTTGGCAAAAGTAGGAACAAGAGAGAGAGCAGGAAGGGGCCACACACATTTAAATGACCAGATCTCACAAGAACTCACTGGCTATCACAAGGACAGCACCAAGGGGACGGTGCTAAGTCATTCGTGAGAAATTCAAGCCCATGATCCAATCACGTCCGATCAGACCCCATCTCTAACACTGAGATTTACATTTCAATATGAGATTTGGGTGGGGACACACATCCAAACTTATCAATGAGGAAGCCCATTCTTGTGAACATCCAGCTTACGTTTTGAAACTACAAGAGAAGTAGACAGTTCCAATGTACTGATATTTGTGATTTCCAGGTTTACTGCCATATAATTTTCGCCTATAAAGTGAATGCTTTTTCTGATTTGGCATTGTACATTCATAAAGTTAGCAACTACTAAAAAATAAGTCAATATTATAGTTATTTCTGTGCCTGGGTAGCACAAGTGGACAAATCTGATGAAATCACAGAAGTGGTGACAGCAACACACAACACTAGTATACAGAGTTTCAAGAAACATGTTGGAAGTACATATTCATTGCTCACTCAGCTTGACTGACTGCAGTAAATCCACTCCAGTAGTGATTTTAAAAAAAAAAAAAAAAAAAAAAAAGATCCAATCCTGGCAGAGGAGGATTGTTGAGAACTTGGAAGAACACATTTTAGTCCAAGCAATCAATTTGTTAATAGCAGCTTCTTCTTTTTTTTTTTTTTTTTTTTGAGATGGAGTCTCACTCTGTCACCCAGCCTGGAGCATAGTGGCACGATCTTGACTCACTGCAACATCCGCCTCCTGGGTTCAACTGGTTCTTCTGACTCAGCCTCCTCAGTAGCCTTGATACACAGCATGATCTCTTACCCCTCAGATTGGCCAAGAATGAGCTTCTAGATTTGTCCCATTTACTCATTTTTTTCATTCATCAGTTATTCTCTATGTCCACTATCAATGATCTTGAAATCAAATAGGAGATGAAACACACAAATAAAACTCAGTAAATAAATAACACTGCTAAGTATAGTGAGAAAGGTAAGAGCATGGAGGAGGAGCAAACACCCTAAACCATCATCATATTTTTACTTCCTGGGTACTAATATTTGACTTAGCATCTCAGCTAACCACTCAATGTCTAGGTTCTTCCCAAGCTGACTACAGTGCTTACTATTTTTTTTTTATTTTGTGCTTACTATATGCCACATATTTTACATACATTATCTCATGTAATGCTCACAATCACCATATAAGGTAGATACAAATTCTATTTCATGGGTTTAGAAAAGATGAGTAAAATTACCCAAGAATTTGAACATAGTTTGTCCTAATTCCAAAGCTCTGGTTTATTCTGCCTCACTATGCTGACTCTCAAATTTTAAAAGAGATTTATTAAAATGTACAGAGGGATTGACCAGAACGAGTGTGCTAGTCCATTCTCACATTGCTATAAAGAAATATTTGACACTGGGTAATTTATAAAGAAAGGAGATTTCATTGGCTCATGGTTCTTCAGGCCATACAGGAAGCATGGTACTGACATCTACTTAGCTTCTGGGGAGTCCTCAGAGAGACTACAATCATGGTGGAAGGTGAACGGGGAAGGAGAATGTCACATGGCCAGAGCAGAGGCAAGAGCGAGGGAGGGAGGTGCTATACACTTTTAAACAACCAGATCTTGTGAGAACTTACTATCACAAGGACAGCACTGAGGGGATGGTGTTAAACCATTCATAAGACATCCACCCCCATGATCCAGTCCCCTCCCACCAACCCCACCTTCAACATTAAGGATTAAATTTCAACATGAGATTTGGGTGGGGACACACATGCAAACGATATCATTCTGCCTTGGCCCCTCCCAAATCTCATGTCCTTCTCACATTTTAAAATACAATCAGGCCTTTCCAATAATCCCCCAAAGTCTTAACTCATTCCAGCATTAACTCAAATGTCCAAAGTCCAAAGTTCCATCTGAGACAAGGCAAGTCCCATGAGTCAATTAAACCTCTTTTCTTTATAAATTACCCAGTAACAGGTATTTCTTTATAGTAATGGGAAAATGGACTAACACAGTAGGTAAGAAGGAGCCCTTGGATTCAATCATTAGGAAATCATATTTGTGTCCACTGTATTAGTTTGCTAGGCCTGCATAACAAAGTACCAAAAACTGGGTGGCTTAAACAGCAGAAATTTATTGTGTCATGGTTTTGAAGGCTATTAGTCAGTGATAAAAGTGTCAGCAGGGTTGGTTCCTCCTAAGGGCTGTGAGGAAGGCGCTGTTCCAGACCCTTCTCCTAGCTTCCAATAGCCTCAGCCATTCTTTGGCTTATAGATTATGTTCTCCCTGTGTCTTCATATCATCTACTCTGTACACGTCTGTCTTATGTCCAAATTTCCCCTTTTTATAAAGACACCAGTCATATTGTATTAGGGCCCACCTTAATGATATCATTTTAACTTGATTACCTCTGTAAAGACCCTATTTCTAAATAAGGTCACATTCTGTAGTACCGGAGGCTAGGACTTCAACACATCTATTTTGAGAGGACACAGTTCATCTCAAAATACCCACTGAATGAGCACTTTCAGCTCAGTAGTATACACAGAAGGCAGAGCAAAAAGGGATAAAGGTTGAGATATGATAAGGTCATGGAAATTGGCTGGGAGTAGGGTGCTAGAGGAGGCTGGCGAATGTTTTACAGGTGAAAGGCGCCAGGAAAGAAGGAGAACTTCAAGATCTACAGAGGGAGGATAATTGACAGAGCACAGTCCTGAAGGGAATGAGAGCAGTGAATTATCAGAAAGAAGGTAGGATGCCACTTCTTTGGAAACAAAAGAGAAGGGAAAAGAAGCTTTAACCAACTTCTATTTGTGGGAATTTCTGGAGATATCTTCATCACCTCAGCCCAAATCTCATTCCAGATTCTCATAAGGCCTGCCTCATATTCCTTCAGTAACTTGCAGTGTTAGCTTTATAACTTTATAACAGCTTCATTTGCAGCTTTAAAATTCTCAGGTACTGTTTACCACTTGATACAAAGTATCACAGGATCTTTCTCATAGTTATTTCAAGAAAAATGTCAGTGGGCTCAAGAATATAGCACAACACAGAAGACAAGCAATTGAACAAATGAACACACACATATAAAGAGGAGACAATGTCACACAGAACAATCAGGTCTTATTGCTTCTTAAACCAGACCATAGCTCATTGCTCTGTGCATCTGAGGTTGAGCATGCCTGAGGCAAAGGCCTGCAGGCACAGACAGAGAGAAAGCACTGAACAAGGGTGTCAACAAAGCATATGCCTGGGCCAAGACATGTGACAGAGAGGAGCCATCCATTTGCAGCTGTTCACCCTCCAATAACGGGACACTCAGAAAACAACTACAAAATCCCTCACCCTCATTTCCTGCTAGGGTAAGCAACATTTAAGTGTGGACCTAAAAACCTTATCGTAGAATGAACAGTTTGAATAAAAAGCATGTCTTATTGCCTAGAGTTTCAATATTTCAACCCAGTTGTCAAAATCTGGAGCTTCTAGGCAAGAGGCAAGTCCTACAGACAGATGTGAAACAGACACTTTTGGAAATGGACATTTTGGATATGATGACCCTATTAGCCACCACAGCGCCAGTGATTCTGGCAGTGCTTTTGGGAGTTGGCCCTGGTGCTGCTGATCTGGGGAGTTCATAGAGCATACCTCCTGCTATCACATCATGCTCATTTTGGCAAATTCAGAGAGCCCATTAGAGAAAGTTGAAATGCTTTCCTCAGGAGCTTTTACTGAGTTAGTGCAAGGATACAGACTATGACCCTAAAACCCACTGAGTGCCCAGCTTGTCTTCTAACCATGAACAACAGTAGGCTCAAGGATATAGCACGACACAAAATACAAGCATGATAGCATCATCAGTATTTCTCTCTCCCATCACAATTTCCCTTGGACTCATACACATAGTGTACCTTTATGGAAATAGCTTATATAGCTTATCTAAAATGATTCATTCTATATAAAATGTGGTATCTTAAAAGCGAGCACTTACTCTACACACTTTATTCTTTCACAAATTTGATAGTTCTCTTTTGAAATGAAAAGCTCTCATAAACCAGCACCCTTTGTGTGTGTATCTTCTGTGTGTGTGTGTGTGTGCGCACGTGCATGAATGTGTATAACATAAACAAGAGAATATTTTAGTACATAAAGCAATAAAGGCCTAAATTTCATAAACTCCATCCCAAAAATAAAATGAAAACTTCGAAAACCCTGACAGGTTCAACCATTAAGTCCTTTCTCTTTAAGGCATTATTCATAGAAAATGGTTTTTGAAATTTTGTATCAAATTATAAATGTTACTACCCGTTTATAACTCAAATATTTTGCTTTCAAATCAGAGTTTACATGAAGAAACAAAGCCCAGAAACAATTCCCATGGACTAATTCAGTCAGACCACTCATGACTTTGCTTTCTTTCTTCCCTCCCTTCATCTCCATTTGGGAGCTATGAGGCAATTAATGTTATCTCTATGTGCTCTGGTTAACCACGGAAGAACTCAATTCAGAAAGTCCAACTGTTGCTTACTCATGCCAATTAAAGGACTCTATGCTTAAATCTGCTCCGGGCCATCTTTTAGAAATGAACCTTTGTGACCAAAATTATCAGATGGGGAAAGGCACTGAAAATTAATTAGTGCTGTTCCTAGGTATCAGCAAGGATGCTGCAGTGCCATTGTGCTTTAGGAAACTCACCTGGGACTTGAAGCTACACTCAGAATTTGCACTATCTCACCTATTTTCTAAATTGATTCTTACAAATGACAGATACTGGCAGTCACTTCATAGAGGGTAAAAGTGAAAGAGCAAAGAACCAAAAATTGGGCTAAATCTTCAATTCACAATACACATGGCCTTAAACTTCTGCTTCAGAAGAGATTTATGTATCAAGGTTGGCTCTTCAAACTAGCAAGAGATACGGAATAAGCCTCCAAGTTGTCACTGCTGACATGATATTTAATGGTGGGGAAAACTCCAAGTGTCCTCTTTTGTGTGACTTGTTGGATGTCAGAATAAATGATGTTATATGTTCCAATGTTTATTCTTTCTTGCTTCATGCTAACCTTTCCATCTTTATCCTACCACACCCTGCTCCTCCCCACTCAAAATCAGCAAAGAACTCAATTGGCCTGTCATGATGATGGAATGTACCAATGTCTTAATTATAACACATTGTCTTGGCTAGAACAAAAAGTGTTTCCATTACAATATTTGCTTTGACACACTGTCACTGCCCAATATCTCTTTTCCATGTTGTAGTCAACAAAATTGTGAGGGGACTATCTCCCACCAAATATTAAAAATAAGTGAGGAATCTCCTGACATACAGTCTACTCTGAGATCCCACCAACCCCAGGGATGGGGCAACGCCTAATAGAGTCAACAGACTCTTAAGAAACAAAATTTGTTCTCATTTACTCTCACCGCCAGGCACACACTTAAGGGTTCTCCAGTTACCTCACTGGTCTCTCTTTTGAACTTTAAGTGTTAGAGGGCACCAGGGCCTTGTCTTTGGACATTTCCCCTTCTCTATGCTCACTCCCTTGGTGATCTCATCTGTGTCATGGCTTTAATTTCCTTCTATATAGACACAACATCTAAATGTTTGTGTGGGGGGGGAGGGGGATGTGATCTTTTGAGGCCCAGATATATGTTTCAAACTGCCTCCTCAATAGCTCTACTTGGATATCAATAGGTGCCTCAAATTTAACATATCCAAAACCAAAACCCTGACTTTACCCCCAAAAACCTGCTCCTCCTCAATCTTCCCCATCTAAGTTAATGATAATCTCATCCTTTTAGTTGTTCAGGTCAAATCCTTAAGATGATCCTAACTCCTCTCTTCCTCCCACACTCCACACCCCATCTGTAGGAACATTCTCTTGGCAATACTTTCAGAATATATCTAGAACCCAATCATTTTTCACTCCCTCCATTGTTGCCACCTGGTTTAGCCACCATCATCTCTCCCCTAGATTGTTGCAACAGACTCCTCACTGGTCAGCCTCGGCCCTTGCCTCTTCAGTCCCTTTTTAAAACAGCAGCCAGAGTGATCCCCTTAACACATCTCAGATCATATGAGGTCTCTGCACAAATCCTTCCACTGGCTCCCCATCTCCCCCAGAATATAAACTCTACTCCTTGTACTGGCCTACAAGGACCCCCATGATCTGGATTTCCATGTGCTCTCTGACGTTGTCTCCTACCACACTCTGCCTCTCTCACGCAGCTCCAGCCACCCAGCATTTCACCCACCTGGCTACATGTAGGCCCATATCATGATCTTTACAATTGCTATTCTGCCTCTCCCGAATGATCTCTCCCCAGATAGCTGCATGCATCATTCCTTCAACTCCTTCAGGTCTTCGCTCAAATGGCACCTTCCCAGTGAGGCCTTTCGTTGCCACCCAATTCAATATGCTACACTCTCCTATATACCTCACGTGTATTACTTGTCCTACTACCATCCTTTATTTTACTCAATGGTACTTATCACCAACACACTATGTGTTGCATTTATTGTTTAATTCTGTCTCCCCTGATACTTGAATATACAGTCTATGAGGTCAGGGATTTATGCCTCTATTGTTTTCTGCTCTATCCCTAGCCCCTACAATATACCTAGCACATGGTGAGTGTTCAGTAAACATCATTACAATAAATGAATTAAAATCCCAAGGCAACTAGTCAATTCAGAATAAAACTAAGGAAAATCTATTAAAGCAGTTATGTATTCAATTAAATATTCATTAAATATTCATTCCAGCCAATTATTCAATTATTTGGGATATACATTCAAATATATTTGAATATATATATATTCATATATATATGAATGTCATATATATATATATATGACACAGAGTGAGAGAAAGAACTTAAACCAGTTAGCAATTAAGCAATAGAAGCAGAAATGAGGGTGGAGTGGCCGAGCAGAGGTAAGTAACCCCAGTCCCTGGGGCACCACCAAGGCAGCCAAGGTCAAGTTTGTAGGCCTGAATGCTTTCAAAAGTAACTTGCAAAGTTTATGACAAAGTGTTATTGACAATTCAATTGGCCATCCAAAAAAGGCAGATTCATCTAGCGTCTAACTAAAAACTTTTTATTTTGTTGCATAAAATGGCTACAATCAATTATAGATATAAAGAAAATTACCAAGCATAATTATTTTTTATCTGATATTTCATCACCAATAGAAAAACAGACCAGTTTCTTCAGGACAAAGATAAGAGGGAAATGTGGTTGACTAATGAATTAATGATCATATTTGTCCTTTCTACTATAAAGCCTGGACTTTCTCACCACTCATTTCCTTCACTTGAGTGAGAAAGCTATCTTTGCAATAATCTTTTTTAAGTCGGGAACTTCAGCTTAACTTGCATTTTTAATTCTTACCTTTTGATATTTTTTTCCAAGACATATTTTACCATGATAGGATTTCTCAGATGAAAGCAGAGTTCAAGGTAGGTTACTACACACAAGTCTAATTAAATATGTGAGAAAATAGATCTTTTGAACCAGCAAGAGTTGAAAATTTTATTTATTCATTTTCTTTCTAATATACTAAAATTGAAATGTGGGGGTTTGAGATGACTGAATAAATGCTAGCCCAAACATCAACTCGGCTTCTAAGATGGCAAAGCTGGATAACAACAAAAGCACTGGCTAGAATTCGGAGTCTTGGTTTCTATACCTGTAGGACTGATAGCAGCTCTCTTCCCTGCCTCTCTCAATGGATTACTGTGAAACTCAAATATGAAAACAACGGGAATGGGTTCTGTCAATGATAAAATGCTGTCCATGTATGTCCAATGCTGTCCAAACTACGGGGGAAGTATGGGGAACTTGCTTTCTACTTATTTCCCAAGCTGGGTGAACAAACAGAATTGTTAAAATGTCAAAACATTTGGCCCCCATAGAAAACAAAATGCTTTAAAAAGCAAAAGAACATTATTGTATTAAATCAAAAAAAATTCCTTTTATCTGCTATGATGCATTATCTTTGGAGACAATATATGATGTTTCTCTTTTAAAAATGTCACAGCTTTGAGGATAATAATTTCTCTTAGTAGATCCTTTTTGAAAATGGCCAAATATAAATCTTTTACCCTCAATTTATGTCATAGCAATTGATAACCAGAGTGTCTGGCTGACTTGTAATTGGCTATATTCTACCCAATATGTCTCTTGATTCTAGAATGCAGGGATATAGCAACTACTTTTACAAGACCCTGAGATACATATTGAAAACCAGCTACCTATATAACACTACTTTCTAATATGTCAAAAACTTTATCATCTAACTTGGGTAGAACGGTGTCCTCTTTCTTCCCTTTTATCCACATAGTCACATTATGCTGTACAATTGTACATCATTTTTCCCGGTCTCCTTTGCTAATTTGAAGACTCTTACATGTGGAGGCTACTGAGTGATTACTATCGTATTCTCCAGTTGTTAGTTACAAGACAGAGCTTCAGTAAACCTATGTAAATAGTTCAGTCAGTTATGCCTCAACCTCTCAACTCTGCAGGCTTCCCTGATACTTTCTCTTGATCCCTGTATTCAGAGGCAGGCAAAAATGACTGGTAATAGGTGCAAATTTTAGTCCCCACCCTAATGTGACATGCGATTAACAGAGATCAAATATTTAAAAGGTTAGGTAATATTTATTTTATTGAGTACTTACCAAATGACAAGGACTTACAGATACTGTGTCACTTATTCATTCATTCATTTATTCATAAATAACTTATTAAATGTTAGACAACCCAAAATAAGCAAAGCAGAAAATGTTCCTACACTCACGTAGCTTAAAATTGAGTGTGAGAGACAGCTATTTAAAAATTATCATACTACTTCTGCTTCCAAGTAGAATGTAATAAGTCACAGTAAATAGCCACTTCTGCTGTAATAATTACTTAAATATGAATAAATTATAAAAGTGGTATTTAGATGCCTGAGAGAGCTTTGATAACAATTAGGACTAGATGAACTAAACTTCCATAGAGTAGACAACCATTCCAAGCTCTGCACTACAAAAAAGAATAAAAGGAATCCTTGAGACAGAAAAAAAGGATACCAGACAGGAATGTGGAAATGCAGGAAGGAATGAAGAATAGAGGAATGAAGTAATATGTGGGTTAATATAAATAAATATTAACTTCACAAAGTAATAACAATACTATCATGTAGAATTCATATTCAATGACAACAATAACAAAAAAGCAAGATAAAGGTAAACAGAGTTTTGAGATTCTAAGGTTTTATATTGGTTATGGAGATATGGCTAAATAATAATTTTCAGTACAGTGAAATAATTCACAAATGCATGCTATAATCTCTAGAGTAGCCTCTAAAAGTATAGCACAAATATGTATAACTAACAAATTATTAGAAGAAAACACAGAACAGAACAATATATTTTGTAATTTATCCAAAAGACAGTAAGAAAAGATGACAGAAGAAATACAAGTGAGCCAAGAAGGAAATGAAAAACAACATGGTACATATAAACTCAGCTATATCAGGAATTACAATGTATGTAAAATAACTCATTACTCCAAATAAAAGACCAAGATTACAAAACCAAACAGGAAAAAAACCAACCAAAACCAAAACAAAACTATGTACAATGATACCAAAACAAGACACAGACATCACAAAAAATAAGATGACAGACCAACATATTTTATGAATATAGATGCCAAAATTCTCAATGAAATACTACTAAAACAAATTCAGCAACACATAAAAAGAACTATGTACCACAGCCATAGGGAGTCTATCTTAGGAATTCTAGCTGATTTGGCATATGAAAATCAATCAATGTAATATACCATATAAATATAATAAAGGACAAAAATCACACGATCATCTCAATAGATGCAGAAAAAGCATTTGACACAATCCAACACTCATTCATGATGAAAACACTCAACACAGTAGAAATACTAGGAAATTTTCTCAACCTGAAAAATACCAAGCTATGAAAAACCTACAGTCAACATCTTACTCATTAGTGAAAAAAAAAAAAAATAATGTTTTCTCCCTAACATCAGAAGGTAGATAACGATGTCCACTCTCATCACTTTTACTCAACATTGTTCTGGAGATTCTAGCAGGGCAATTACACAAGAAAATGAAATAAAATTCATCAAGTTATAGAGGAAGAAATAGAACTGTCTCTATTCAGAGATGAGACAATCTTATACATATAGAGGAAATCACAAGAAATCTCCTCAAAAATCTATTAGAACTAATAAGAGAGTTCAGCAAAGTTCTAGAGTACAAGATCAATATCCAACAATCCATAGTATTTCTATACATTACCAATGCACATTATGAAAATGAAATTAAGAAAATTCCATTTACAATAGCATGAAAAAGAATAAAGCACTTAGAAATTTTTTAAAGGAATGCAAGATTTATATATTGAAAACTACAAAATATTGTTGAAAAAAATTATTAAAGAAGACCTAAATAAATGGAAAGACATCTTATATTTATGGGTTTGAAAAATTCCTATTGTTGAGATGGTGATGCTCCCCAAATTGATCTACAAATTCAATGCAATATGTTTCAAATTCCCAGCTGGATTTTGTGCAGAAATTGACAAACTAATCATAAAATTTATACAGAAATGCAAGAGACTCAGAACAACCAAAACAATCTCAAAAAAAAGTTAGAAGACTCATTCTTTCAAATTTCAAAATTTATTACAAAGCTACAGTAATTAAGACATTGTGAGCGACATAAGGATAGATGTATACCTCAATGGAATAGAAACAAGAGCCAAATAGCTTGGCAGTTCCTCAAGGTATTAAATATAAATTTAACATATAACCCCAGCAATCCTACTCCTAGATATATACTCAAACACATTGAAAACATATGTTGACATGAAACCTTTACATAAGTGTTCGTGGCAGTATTATTCATAATGACCAAAAAGTGGAAACAACCCAAACGTCCATCCGTTAATGAATGGATAAGCCACATATGTTAGAGCCATACATGGGATGGTTTCCAACATAAAAAAAATGAAGGACTGATATATACTACAAGATGGATTAACCTTACAAGCCTTATGCTAATTAAAGAAACTAAACACAAAAGACCACATTTTGTATAATTCTATTTATGTGAAATATCCAGAATAGGCAAATCTATAGGGATGGAAAGTAAATTAATATTTTCTGGGGTCTTGGGATGAGGGAGAAATTGGATGAGAATAATGGGTTTCTTTGGGGGATAATGAAAATGTCCTAAAATTAGATAGTGGTTACAACTTTGAGAATAGGCTAAAAACCATTGAATTGTACACTTAAAAGTATGGAAATTATATCTTGGCAGAGCGTGGTGGCTCATGCCTCTAATCCTAGCACTTTGGGAGACTGAGGTGGGCAAATCACCTGAGGTTGGGAGTTCGAGACCACCAGGCCAACATGGTGAAACCTGTCTCTACTAAAAATACAAAAATTAGCCTAATGTGGTGGTGCACGCCTGTAATCCCAGCTACTTGGGAGGCCGAGGCATGAGAATCACTTGAACCCAGGAGGCGGAGGTTGCAGTTGCCTGAGATCGTGCCACTGAACTCCAGCCTCGGTGACAGAGCAAGACTCTGTCTCAAAAAACAAAAAATAAAAATAAAGTAAAATTTATTATTCTTACAAGAGTTAATATTTTTAAAAAATATATAAGGGCACCGAAAAGTCTAAAGTAAAAGGGTAAAAAAAATAAGTAATTCAAACATTAACCAAAAGAAGCCTGTCATAACTATACTGGTATCAGGCAAAGTAAATTTTAAGGCAATAAGCATTATTATAGATAATAGAACAACATTTTATAATAAGCGGTAAAAACCCTTCAGTATCCTCAAAATGATAAAGAAGTCATTATCTTCAACATGAAGATATTATTATCCTAAAACTATATACACAGAATATGGCCTCAAAGTATATAAAGCAAAAAAACCAACAAAACTAAAAAGAGAAATTGACAACTCTCCAATCATAAAGGATTATTAACACACTTATCTTAATAGCTGATAGAACAGGCAGACAAAAAAATCAGTATATACATAAAATTTCTGAAGAGCACAATTAACAAACTTGATGTAATATTCATGTATAAAGCACTGCATACAAACAAGCCAGAATCCACATTTTTCATGTCACATAGAGTATTTATCAAAATCAATTTTATGAAGAAAACCTCAACAAATTTTAAAATATTGAAATCATTCAGAATTTTTTAACCACAATAGAATTAAAATAGAAATTAACAGAAAGATAACTAGGAAAAAAATCAACTGAATGAAAATTATACAGTACACACAAAACAACTATCAGCAATGGGTCATGTTAGTTTTAAGTATAAGTTCAAGTCTTTAAGTCTTTGCTATTCTCCTTTGAGTCTGTTTTATAACAATGCAGTTCAGGGGTCAGCCTGAGACTTTCACGATGTTTACACACAGGATTAGATCTCCTTCTACAGCTCTCTACCCTCTGGGAATTATCCTTCACTCTCCAGACATGGTTACCTGGGTTTCTTTCCCTAATTCTCCTAGCCAGGAAGGCAGCACCATTTCTACTTGAGTTTTAGCTACCTTTACTGTCCTGCCTCACTCAACAACTGATGCCTGCTCTTGGGTCAAAGCTACAAAAAACAATAATAGCACAAAATGCCCATGTCCATTATTTCAAGTTTCAGTTCTCCTTCACAGTTTGCCCATCTGTACTTTCTCCTCAGTATCCTCAGGTAGTTATCTTTGCATTTTGCCCAGAGTGAAGAGTTACCAGTGGGAGAGTTGATCTATTGGGGAGTTACACCACTATAACAGGAGCTAGAGGGCCTGCATTGTGATTTTAATTTACATTTATCTGATGACAATGAAGCAGGATGACTATGGCTTTCTCATTAGAAAATATAAAAATATAAGACAATGGAATAGCATACCTAAAGTGATGAAAGGAAAAAAGTTCACCTAGAATTCTATATCTAGTAAAAATATCCTTCAGGAATGATGGTAAAATGCATTTTCAGAAAAAGAAAAACTAAGAAAACACATTACGGTGTTCTTTAGACTAAAGGGAAATAGTACTAGAGAGAGGCTTTGAATTTTTAATGAAAATAATTTAAAATGATTTAGTTCTTAAATTCTTTAAAACAAACATTATTGCTTGAAGAAAAAGCATAGCATTTTCTTGTGTGGTTTTCACTGTAGGTAGATGTAATACATATGATAATTATAACATAAAAGATGACAGTGGGGGTTAAAGGGACCTATAGGATTTAAAAGTTTTTACATTTTCCATGAAATGATATAATATTCATTCTAAACAAACTGGTAAAGTTTAGGGATATATATATATATCTCCAACTAGCAACTAGCAAATGCAACTATGTATATGTGTGTGTGTATATATAGTATTTGCTAGTACAACCACTAAAAATAGTATGAGAGTGGTGTTAATAGGATAAAACAAAAAGTCAAAGAGACTGATCAATTTGCCCAAGGTCACGTCGCCGCTAAGTGGCTGAGCTAAGATTTGAATCCAGATTGTGTAATTCTAAAGCCCATGCTCTGCTCACGACTACACGCTGCCTCTTCAAACTTTGAGTGTAATAAAATCCATAATCTTTGAGTTTCTATGCACTAAGTCGCAGAGCCATACCTCAATCTAAGAACTGGAAACTCTTCTATTTGTTTCATAAGTATCAACCAGCTGCTGGGCAGACTATTGGTCAGCAGATGTCCTCCTGATGCCCTGACGCATGACTTCACACGTGAGAAACAGCTCCTAACATTCTAGTCATAAAATATCATACATATATATATATATATATATATATATATATATATATATATATATATATATATATATCTCCTCATTAGCATTTCAGAATTAAAAACTATGAGCAGCTGAGATTATGACAGCTGGCTCCAGGCTTCAAGGAAAGTGTGGGTAAAGGAGGTTGTAGACCGGCAGAAGAGGGTTTACAGGAAAATTGATGGGCAGGTGGAAGAAAATAAGGCAAAATTCTAATCAGATGCCCTCATTGGGGCAGTTCACCTCAGCCATAATGAATATAGGCCCTGGGAATAAAAGGAGATCCAAGCCTTCCCTGATGGTAGGGATGAGACGTCCTGATATCCTCTCTGCCTCAGAGCTGGCTGGGGTAAGTACACAGGTTGGATCCTGGAGAAGGCAGAGACCGACAGTCAGAGCTTTCCCTGAACAGAGAGAATGTTCAGTGGTTTATTGCACAGAGGAAAATAATATGGTCTCCCTGCAGAGTTTGATGTATGGGAATGGAACAATTCTATGACCTTCTATCTTGCTCCTATAACATAAACTCATCTTTAAAAATCAGTGCACTCATTTCTAAGGCACCCCTCCATCACTTCTTGTGCCTGCTTCTCTTGGAGAAATGCAGACTGTTTTAGAGAATATCAACAGAGAGAATGCTGGAGTCTTTCTGTCCCCAAGCTAGCCAAGTCCCAGAGAAAAGGAAAAGGGATGAGATTAAATTCTGCCAGCAAATCCCCTAGACATCATTCTTGGCATGAGCTTCTCTTGCCCAGCCGTGCATAGGCTGGTTCTTTGGGCTTTCATCTTCTGAGTATACTGGCTTGTCTTGCTAATCAGGAGGCCATTTAACAGCCATAATTATTTTCCAGGTATATTGCAGCATGAGGGTTTATTTATTTTGTGGATGACTGAGCCAAATCTGGGAGGATAAGTCTAACACCATTTCTGCCTAATAGCTCAGTTGTTCCAATACCATTTTCTTCTCAACCTCCAAAATACAGGGTACTTTATTTATTTCAGTATTCTTTGTCCATTTAACCACCATTCTCATACCCTAGGCTTTGGTGAATTAAAGTAACTACAGTTACCAGCTCTTTTTATTCAAAAACTCTTTATGAGTTGATTGTAACTGCTTCTCCAATTACAATTGCTTCCTCTTCACAGCCCTCACTATTCAAGACTCTGAGTTACCTTGATCGTGAAACTTCAATGTGGAAATTTCCCGAGACCATATTTTGAAGTAGCCTTTTTAACCCTGACAGTGCTTTTGAGAGCTGTGTCCACATTAAATTCTGAACCGTCCTTTTATCCCATATTGCAGCCACAGAGATCAGACTGGTGGTTGACAAAGATTTAATCAGAGCATTTAATCCTCTCAAATTCCTGCCAGTTGATTGTGTCACTTTATTTAAAAATGAACAAATCAGTTAGAAAATAAGTTATTATAGTCCTTGGAAATTTTCAGTCACAATCAAAACTCTCTGTAGTGGGAACTATGGATGGATCCACACAAATGATGGTTTAGTGTATGCAGGATATTACATCTATGGCACAACATATGGGTGAGGCACAAAAGAACCTCAGTAATCTGGTCATACAATTACAGAAAGGAAGGCGGGTGGAGTTTTAAAAGCATGGGTTTTGGACTCAGACAAACCTGGATCCCAGTTCTGCCATTTCCTAGTTGTTACTTTGAGCAAGTTACCTCATGTCTTTGAGGCTCAATCAGCTCACCTACAATGTGGGAAGAGCAAAAATACCAACTTCACAATGTTATAAGGATGAAGACAGTAAGGACACAAATAACTTGAGAATAGGCTCTGGCAGATGACCAAAGAAGCTCTGCTGATCAGAAATATTTTGATTATTCCCAGACTCTGTTGTCAGTTAATCACACATCCTCTATGCCAGTCAACCTCTACTACTTGAAAGGCAGGATATTGGTGGTGGTGGTGGTGACAGTAATAGCAGTTACCCTTTATTGAGCTCTTTCTATATACTGCTCTGTTAAGTACCTTACATGCACTGTTTTACTTAATTTCACTTAATCCTGACAACCACTCTATGAGTTAAGTGCCAACATAGTAGCTGAACACAAGGGTTTTGCAATCAGAAAGATCTGGGTTTGAAATGCAGCTCCCCTACTTAGTAGCTGGGTGACTTTGGAGAAGCCATAGAACCTATTTCAGTAAACAGAGTATCAATTTCCCCATCTGTAGCAAAAATATACTTCTGATTTCATAGGCTGTTGTGAGAATTTCAGGGGATAGTGTAAATAAAGTTGCTGGCACATAACAGGTATTCAATGTTAGACTACTTCCTTCTCTCCTTATAAGTTAGCACAAAAAGAGCAAATGAATGAGTTTATGTTACCTTATCATGCTTTAAATCTAAACATTACACCAAAATTCACAGGAAGAAATATAGTAGAGAAATAAAGTGAAAAATCAAGTCATCTTGGAAGAAAGCTGAAAGGATATTTTTATCTTAGCTTTTTCCAATATTACTTCTAAAAATAGTGCTATTTTTATTTGAGTGTGGTGTTATTTCTCAGTTTTATTCACTTGACAACTACTTCAATAGTTCTTCACTGGGGTCATGTTTACTGAAAGAAAGCATATTGTGACATTTGAATAAGCCATTTTAGAGGCTCCATTTTAACCAAATATAGACAATATAGATATCAGGCAAGCAGAGTCAGAAATCAATCTACCAGCAAACTCCATCTTAATGGTAACACACATCAATTGTCAATTCCCAGAAACACTCTAACTGCTCTCTTACCAGCAAGAGACAGGGCTCCACTCTGTACAGAACTTTCACAAGCTGTCCCTACTACAACATGCCACGTGCTCAGTGTTCACAACTTCCCACCCTCACTCACTCTGTACCTTTTTCCTCATTCTGATTTCTTTCATCCACTGACCCTCAACCATTTCAACTCTAAATCACTCCCTTAGCTGGACAGATAATCTAGTCCATCCAGACATATTACTTTGGCTTCCTCCTGCTAAAATGATTCTGTGATCTCCCCACCTAGCACCTGCTGGTAACTCAGAGTAAACTCCTCTTAAATTGACCTGGCTCCATAGAAAACTTCAGCCCACACACTTCCACTGCCAGCAGCTTCCTAAACCTGTTCTACCACAGCCTTGTATACAGCCCTGGATTGACAGGTGTGAGTAAGAGGAATCAGCACCCCAACAATCATCCCGGCCAAAGGCTGAACTTGAAGGCAAATGGGATTTTCATGGAATAAACCTTTCTTCCAGGGTCCCTCTGGTATGGGGAGGGGGGCGGCAGGGAAGTGCTGGGAAAAGAAGGACGGGGTCCCTGCTAGGGCTCCACCCCCAGACCTGTGCCCATGGACCTAGGTGAGGACAGGTATTTCTGTTTTTGTGCCCAAATGTTGCATTTCCCAAGACCACCCTGGCCCACCATGCCCCCATCCTGTGCCTATAAAAACCCTGAGACCCTAGCAGGCAGAGACACAAGCAGATGGACATTGAGAGGAACACACCAGAAGAACACACCAGCAGACAACAGCAGGCCATCAACCAGCCGGGGCGGTAGGAGAAGAGCTTCCACCATTCAATAAAACCTTTCACTCATTCTCCAAGCCCACATGTGATCCGATTTTTCCAGTGCACCAAGGCAAGAAGAACCCAGTATACAGAAAGCCCTCTGTCGTTGTGATAAGGCAGAGGGTCTAATTGAGCTGATAAACACAAGCTACCTACAGACAGCAAAACTGAAAGAGCATACTGTAACACACGCCCACTGGGGCTTTAGGAGCTCTGAACATTCACCCCTAAACACTGCCGTGGGGTCAGAGCCCCACAACCTGTCTGCACGCTTCCCCTAAAGGCTTGAGTAGCAGGGCACTAAAGAAGCAAACCACTCCCCCTGTCACCCACCTGGCGAGAGGGACAAGGGAACCTTTTCCTTTTCACTTCTTTTTATCACCCCACTTCTTGCATTATCCCAGTGGTAGTTTCTTTTAAGATCAATCTCCACTATTGCTCTAAATTAATGTTCCCTCCATAAGTCTTCTTTATCAGTACGTAGCTATTTGGATTGGCATTCCCATTAGCCAAGACAAATGACTGCAACAAAGGAAACCTCTTTCTGAGTTGCTACTGAGCACATCAGTGTCTTCATCAGGTTCAGCTGAATGGCACAACATCCACCTTTCCATTTAGGAAACATGTGTTGGAGGTTATGGGCACAATTACAGTGTACACTTTGAGACTTTTGTAGCAATCAAACAAGTTATTTATACTCTTCCTTGTTACAAAAAAAAAATGTAAGGTAGCTTACTGTAAATAATGTGTACACATGAACATAGAGTGTGGAATGAGAGACAATAGAGACTCTATCTAATGGGTTGGGAGTGGGAAGGGATGTGATGATGAGAAATTACCTAATGGGTACAATGTGCATTATTTGGGTGATGGATACACTAAAAGCCCTGACTCTACCACTATGTAGTATATCTTATGTAACAAAATTACTCTTGTACCCCATAAAGTTATACGAATTTTTTAAAATTGTAAAAGAAAAAACAATAAGTCAGGAAATCAGAGGAAGGTGAAAATAATGGTAGAAAGGTTAAAACAGGGACAGGAGAAAGGTTAGTACTCAAAATGTCTACTGGAAGCCCAAAACATTTGCTAATTGGTGAGCTACAAATTTGGCCAGTGTGAAGAAGGAAAAGCAGTTACATGATTTACAATGCCTATAGGAAATAAGTCAAACAAGAGAAGCATGGGTATTTGTAGGTACCAAGACAAGACATCACATTACATTATCTACAACAACATAGTCCATAGGGCTATTTCCTCTATGATCCCTCCTATAGGCCATTGACTTTGAGCCAAAGCACAGTCCAGCTTCTACAGGAGCCAGAGTTACAGGATTTAGGTAAGCAGCTCTCCAAAGGTCTGACTTAATTTAGAGAGAGGTTTTAGAACTTTTGTAGGAATGAATGGATGACAATATTTGGGTGATCCCCCCCAACTACAGTGCCCACAACTGAGTTTTGGATTTTAGCATCAGGAGGTCCTTGAAAATGTTCCTTGAGAAGTCACTAAAATGGAGCTCCTTTAGACTACCAGCGAAGAACAGAATCATGTACTTTAGCGGTGAGTCTAGCTGTAGTGAATCAAATACTCATGTCGGTCATGTAAAAAATATAAAATAATCATAAAATGTCTAACATAAAACAACATAATTTCCTGGTACACACTTTAAAATAAATCACAAGTGTAATTTATAAAATAAATCAAAAGGTCGCCTCCATGATAGCCTCTTTCTGGTATCCACACTCTTATATAATGCCTTCCCTCTGAATGTGGGTGGGACCTGTGACTTGCTTCTGACTGACACATATGGCAAAAGTGATCTTACTCTGATGATCAGGTTACATCGTATACCACTTCATTTTGTTAGCAGTCTGTTTTTACAGACTCCTTGCTGGTTCAGTAAAGTTAAGTGACCATATTGGGGAAGCCCCCATGGTAAGCAACTATGGATGATTTCTAAAAACTGTGGGCAGCCTCTTGGAGCTGAAGACAGCCTCCAGCCAGCAGTCATCATAAACCTAGGGCCCGCTGTACTCTTAATCCCAAGAGAATGAATTCTGACAACCACCTAATTGAGCTTGGAAGGAGATTCGTCTTCATTTGGGTATTCAAATTATTATACACCCTGACTGGTACCATGAGTGTAGCCTTGTAAGACCCTAAGCAGAGGACCCAGTTAAGCCATGCCTAGGTTACTGATCACGAAAAACTGTGAAATAATAAATGCGTGTTGTTTTAAGCCACTATGTTTGTAATAATTTGTTGTACAGAAATAAGTACCCGATAGAGCCAGGAACTGTGGCTCATGCCTGTAATTCCAGCATTTTGGGAGGCCGAAGCAGGTGGATCACTTGAGGTCAGGAGTTTGAGACCAGCCTGGCCAACATCGCAAAACCCCATCTCTACTAAAACTACAAAAATTAGCTGGGCATGGTGGCACGCACCTGTAATCCCAGCTACTCAGGAGGCTGAGGTGGGAGAATCACTTTAACCTGGGAGGCAGAGGTTGCAGTAAGCTGAGATCATACTACTGCACTCCAGCCTAGGAGACAGAGTGAGACTCCATCTTAAAAAAAAAAGAAAGAAAAGAAAAGAAGTACCCAATAGAAGATAGATTTGTTCTAAAATGTGTGCCAAAATAATAGTCCATTTGTTAACTATAAGCCAATTAAATGGTATGGACCACCTACCAAAAAAGAAATCTTTGGTTTGAGAATAGTACAGAAAATCTCTCTAGATACAAATAGATAGCAGGGCTAGTTGATTATTAAATCTCTTCTGGTTTCTGCCAATACAACCATTTCATCTACTTTGGCTGTGTCCTTGCTGTGTGCAAAGCACCATTACTGGGCTTCAAGAGAGCAAGAACAGGAATTAAAGCCAAGATCACATGACCTCAAAAAACTTACAAGCTGCTCAGGGACACCAAACATATAGAAGTGAAACAACTTACAACAAATACCAAAAAACCTGTCAATTTTATTCACACAAACTAACAAAGATGCAGGGAATCCAATCAGAGGTATGACAGGCATTTTTAAATGCATTTACATTCAGCTTTAGGTGTATAGGTGTTTTGAGTACTTATATTTGATTGTGGATATGTCTGCTGTTCTGAGATTTTACCCCAAAATAAACAGAAACATTGTGCCCATTATCCCCCATTCTTCCACTGAAAAGGAGCAGGCTGGTTCTTTCATATCAATTGAGGCAAGGTTTGTCTTCCCTCTCCCCTGCCCTGAACCAAAGGAGATAACGTTGAGGGGGAAACACGTTCAGTGAACATTTCTACTTCCTCAGTGCCACTACTATATCTGAGTACATTAGCTCTAGCTGTTTTATTCTTAATTTCTAAAAGTTAAATACTCACTACAAAAAAAAAAAATTATAAACAAGAAAAGAAGAAATGCTAAAAACCTGTAACCCAGCCTCAAGGAAAAAAAAAACACTGAAAATTTTGGGGTAACTTATTGTAAGTGTACATGTATGTATTAAAATTAACACATACAAACACACACACACACACACACGGTGAATATACTTACATTAACATGCTCATTTTTCCCTCCCTTAGCAATTGTGAGCATCTTTTCATATCAAATATCCTTTCCTATTATTGCAATTTAAATCCAGTTTAAATTGTATATTTTAAGCTTCCTTGAAAATAAAGCAGATTTTCCAGTTTAGAATCATTGTAAATCATATTATTTTTCAGATCTAGTTCATTTATTTGTATACATTGATTGAAACCATAATTCACATGCCGTGCTATTCACCAATTTAAAGTGTACAATTTAATGATTTTTAGCACATTAACAAAACTGTGGAACCATTACTACAATATTTTAAATATTTTGATCACCACCAAAAGAAACTCTATACCCATTAGCAGTAACTCCTTATTTCCCCCAACCTTCCCATAAAGCCCTCAGTAACCACTAGTCTACTATTTTGTCTCTATAGATTTGCCTCTTCTGACATTTCACATGAACGGAATCATACAATATGAGCCTTTTGTGGCTGGCTTCTGTGAGTTAGCATAACATTGTCAAGGTTCATTCATGTTGTAGCATGTATAAATCCTTCATTCTTGTTTATGGCTGAATAATATTCCATAGTATGGATATACCAAATTCTGCTTATCTGTGCATTTGTTGATAGGCACTTGAATTGTTTACACTTTTTGACTATTAGCAATAATGCTGTTATGAACATTCATGTACAAGTTTTTGTGTAGACATGTTTTCATTTCTTCTGAGTATATACCTAAGAGTGTAATTCCTGGGTCACAAGGTAACTCTGTGTTTAACATTTTAATGAATCATCACATTGTTTTCCACAGTAAGTATACCATTTCACTTTGCCAAGAGCAGTGTAGAAGGGTTCCACTTTCTCCACATCCTGGCCTAATATTTTTCATCTTGTCGATTATAGTCATCCTAGTAATCCATTTTGCATATAGCATGAGTTAGGGATTCAACTTCATTCTTTTGCATGTAGATATCTGATTGTCCCAGTACTGAAGGCTATTATTTTCCCCCTTTGAATTATCTTGATACCCTTGTCAAAATCAATGACCATAAATGTGAGAGTTTATTTACAGACTTTTCATTTTGTTCCATTGATCCATATGATAGGCTGAATATTGGCCCCTCAATTATGTCTACTTCCAAGTTCCCAGAAATTATGAATATGTTACCTTATATGGCAAAAGAGACTTTGCAAATGTGGGTAAGAATCTTAAGATGGGGAGATATTCCATAACTATCCAATAGACCCAATGAAATTATAAGAATTCCTATAACAGAGAGGCAATAAGATCATACTCAGTAGGAGATTTAATGATGGAAGTAAGAGTTTGGAGTAACGAAAGGAAGGGGCCATGAGTCGGAAATACTGGCAGGCTCTAGAAACAAAAAATGTGAGGAAATCGAATGTCTACTCTGATCTTTCAGGAGAAATTAGCCCTGGCAACACCTTGACTTTAGTCCACTGAAATTGATTTTGAACTTCTGACCTCCAGAGAAGAAGATAATACATTTGTTATTGTAAGCCACCAAATTTGTGGTGCTTTGTTACCACAGCAACAGGAAACTAATATAATCTACATGTCTAGCCTTATGCCAATACTATACTCTCTTGATTACACTAGCATTGCTGTAAGTTTTGATATTGGAAAACATTAAGTCCTCCAACTTCATTCTTAAGGATTGTTTTGGCTATTCTAGCAAACCATAGTATGTTAATAGATTTCTATTCCATTGTTTGTTACCATAATTTATTTGAATGATTCTTATTGTTGGGTATTTGGGTTGTTTTGAAATATTTTGCTATTATAATGACTGCAATAAATATCCTCCAAGATATTTTTTGTACTTTTATAATTATCGCCTTGATTTTTATGTCAAAAGGAGTGCATTTTTGAAGCTTTTGGTATGGCCTCAATGATCTCCAGAACTGTATACTCCCACCAACAGTATATGAGAGTGCTCATGTTCCTACACTCTCATCAACCCTGTTATCAAATTATAGACTTAATTTTTACATTAAATTATACATTTAGATGTGAAAGATAAAGCTACAAAGTTAGTATAAACATATCTTTATGAATATCTTTATGACCCAGAAGCAGTGAAGTACTTCTTAAATAAGACTTTAAAGACACAGACTATAAAAGCAAAAACTAATGAATTTAATAAATTCCAATTGAGAGCTTCTATTCAACAAAGTATAAGAAAAACACAAAGTTAATTGACATGTGACAGATTAGGAAACATTATTTGTAATGTCTAAAACTGACAATGAATTAACATCTGGAATATTCAAGAAAAGCCTTCAAATTAACAGCCCTGGTAGAAAACTAGGCAAAGCCTATGAGCTGACAATTTACAAAAAAAGAAATCCAAAATTCTGAAAAGCCTATTAAGATGTATTCTAAAATGCAATAAGGGGATATCATTTAAAACAGATTGCACTTCACTTCTGTTAAACTAGCAAAACTTATAAAGGAGCATTCGCTGGGAAAGTAGTTAGGGAAAAAATGTGGTATCTGCACACCAGGCAGCAGTTAGGAGCACTAGACTGGATATGTGTATGGCAATAAAAATGTATCTTAAAATTATGGCATTTATTCTAAAAGTTAAGAAAAACAATGAGATATATAATACCATCCCACTCTTATAAATTAAAATATATGTAAGCTAAACAGAGTGGAGAGTTCAGAAATAAATCCACAACTACGGAGCCAATTGATTTTTGACAAAAGTGGCAAGGTAATACTAGGATCAAAAGACAGACATCAATCAAGAGTTCTGGGAAAATTCCAAATCCATATAAAATTAAAAACCTCAACTATTACCTCATTTCATATACAAAAATTATTCAAGATCTATGATAATCTAAAACATAAATGCTAAAACTATAAAGCTTTTATAAACTTGATTAATGTTCTAAAAGTGGTATGTGTTGGCCCTCTCAGAGGCATGGACAATTCAATAGCATTTCAGAGAGAAAGCTATGCTTAGCACGAATTAAACACTAATGATGGAGTAACAGTTTTCTTTTGCTGTGTTCTGTAAGTTAGAAGTATAAGCTGTCTCAGGTGAGAGCTCAGCTTAAGATCTCACAAGGCTGAAGTCAAGATGTAAGCCTACTGGGCTCCTGCCTGGAGGCCCTAGAAAATAATCCACTTTTAGGCTCATTAAGGTTGTTGGCAGAATTAAATTTCCTGCTAGCTGTTAGCCAGGGGTGACTCTGAGCTCCCAGAGACCAATCTTCAGTCCTTTCACATGGCCTCCTCCATCTTCAAAGTCATAAATGCTTTACCAAATCCTTCAGGTACTTTGCGTGTCTCTGACTTCTCTTTCTGCTATTAGCCGTAGAAAGCTCTCTGCATCTAAAGTACACACCTGATTGTGTCAGGCTCACATAGATATTCTCTATATCATAACATCAACTAACTTGGAACTTTAATTATCCAAATAACACCAAAAGGATCTGATAATTAAATTGGAATTATGGCCCAGAAAATTAGGCCAGGACCTGTGTGTTAACCCTAAAAAGGGTTACTGCCTGCTAAATAGGATCCAGAGTCTGCTAACATACTTTACAAAATGTCCAGAATACACGTAAAAACCACCTTTCATATCAAGACGCAGGAAAATCACAATTTTAATAAACAGAGATAGTCAAGGAGAGTCACTGAAATATATCAGATGTCAAAATGATCTGCAAGGATATTAAAGCAGTCATAAAAATGTTTCAATAATCAATTACAAATTATCTCAAAAATTAAAAAGCTGGAAACCTCAGCAAAATGTAGAAGTTGTTTTTTTTAAAGAAGAAAATGGAAATTATAAAACTGAAAAAACAATAGCCAAACTTGGAAAATCTCTGGATGGGCTCAATATTATAGTGTAGCCAAGCAAGGATACAATCAACGAACTCAAAGAGAGTTCAGTACAGATTTGCTTAAGTGTTGGGGGAAAGGCTTATGGGTGCCTGTCTAAACTGGCCATAAAAATATGGGACAATAAGTTATGGAAAGCCACAAGAGTCCGCTGAGGAGGAAAGCCTCCTAACTGCCATCATGTTCCCATGCTCAGAGTGAGATCTGTTCTCTTATCTATAAACGCTGTGTTCAAGGAGAAAGACACTCCTTTAAAGCATTGGAATGTGGACAAATATGCAGGCTCCTAGTTAAGCCCGCTCCCACCAGGGACTCTCTGATAAGTTAAAGATATACTGTTTGAACACAAAGAAGATTCACTTAAACCGCCACTGCTATAAATTATGCATATGACACACTGTCTCCCTTTCACTGTTTCGCCCTGAATGTCTGCTTCTTAAATCTAAGTAATTGTACTCAATAAATAATGTGGAGACCAGAGCTCTGAGCATTTTGCAGCCTCCATTTTACAACTGGCCCCCTGGCTCCCACTCTTTACATACTCTTAACTTGTCTCTTCTCATTCCTTTGTCGCCACCGGACATTGGGTACCCTACGGGTGGTGTTGAGGCTGGTCCCCAACACTTAAGAACAGAGAAAAAGATAATAAAGACTAATAAAAGTGAAAGAGACTAAACCTGTAAGACAATAAAATAGATATAACATTTATATCATCAGTGTCCCAAAGGTAGAAGAAAAAGAAACGAGGACCAAAGATATTATGCTGAAATTTTTCAGTTTTGGCAAAAGACACAAACTTAAAGATTCAAAAAGTTTAATAAACCTCAAGTAATATAAACACAAATGCATACCAAAACACATAATAAGTATGCTTCTGAAAAAAAAAAAAAAGAAAGAAAGAAAAATCTTGAAAGCACTCAGTGGAAAATGACACATTACCTATTTGAATTTGAATAAGTATCAATTTCTGACCTGAAATCATGGAGGTCTGAGGGAAGTGGCACATTTTTCAAGTACTGAAGAAGAAAGAAGGAACTATCAACCACAAATGATATGTTTGGTGAAACCAATCTTTAGGAGTGAAAGGGAAATAAAACATTTTCAGACAAAGAATAATGAAAATAGTTTGTCGCCAACAGACTTATCTTTAACGAATGGCCTTAAAAATTATTCAAAAAGAAGCAAATAATAAAAGAAAAAATCGTGGAGCATTGGATAGGAAGGTGGAATGAGCAGAGGTATAAATATAAATGGTCTAAATGCACCAATCAAAAGACAGAAATTGACAGAGATATTAAAAACATATGACTCAGCCAGATGGGTGGCACATGTCTATAGTTCCAGCTACTCAGGAGGCTGAGGCACAGTGATCACTTGAGCCCAGGAGTTTGAGACCAGCCTGGGCAACAAAGCAAGTCTCTACCTCCAAAACAAACAAACAAACAAACAAATAAATAAATAAATAAATAATTTTAAATGAAATGTAAAAGGATGAAAGCGAAAGGACAGAAATAGAAAATATATCATGCAATTATTAATAATAAAACAAAACAGAAGTAGCTATATTAATATAAAATAAGTCAACATAAGAGCAAAGAAAATTACTAAAAACAAAGAAGGACATAACAAACATAAAAGGATCCATCTACCAGGGAATTATAATGACCCTAAATGGGTACACACTAAATAATAGCATTTCATAATACATGAAGCTAAATGTGATAGAGCTGAAAGAACAAATAGGCAAATCCAAAATTATAGGTGGGAACTTCAACACTGTCCTCTCAGTAACTGATAGAAATACTAGACATAATTATTAGCAATACAGAAGATATGAATAACACAATCAACCAACAGGATAGAATCGGTATATATACAATGCTCCCCCACCACCTCCAATAGCAGAATACACTTTTTTTTCCAAGAGCCACATAAGATTCACAAATACAGACCATATCCTGGGCCATAAAAGAAACTCAACACATGGAAAAGAACTGAAATTATATAGTGTGTTCTCTGACAATAATTGAATCAAACTAGAAATCAATATCAGAAAGATAAAATGAAAATATCTAAACACATGAAACTTAACTCACTTTTAAATAAGCCATGGGTTTAAAAGGAAGCCTCAAAGGAAATTAAAGAAAACATTGAGCTGAATAAAAATGAGAATAGGACATGTCAATTTTCTGAAATGAAGCTAAAGCAATACTGAGAAAGAAATTTAGAGCAGTTAATGCTCACATTAGAATGAGAAAAGGGTTGAAAAACTATTGAGTACTATGTTCACTAATTGGGTGATGAGCTCAGTAGAAGCCCAAACCAGCATTACATAATATACCAAGGTTACAAACCTACACTTGTACTCCCGAACCTAAAATTTTTTTAATGTTTGTTATATTTTTAAATACCTCATTAATTGCTTGTGAAGGACATTGGCAAAACATACTATGAAAATGGATAGTTACAGGACAATCAGGAAATCAGAACCAAATGAACATTGATTGGATATTTGATGGTATTTTGGAACCATTGTCAATTTTTTTTACAATTTCAACTTTTATTTCAGATTCAGAGGGTACATATACAGGTTTGTTACATGGGTATATTATGTGATACTGAGGTTTGGAATGCAAATGATCCCACCACCCAGGTAGTGAGCATAGTACCCAATAGGTGGCTTTTCAACCCTTACCCCCTTACACACCCTCTAGTAGTTCTCATTACCTATTATTGCCATCTTTGTCCATGAGTACCCAATGTTTAGCTCCCACTTATAAGTGAGAACACGTGGTACTTGGTTATCTTTTTCTGCATTAGTTCACTTAGAATAATGGCCTTCAGCTATATCCACGTTGTTGAAAGAACATGATTTCATTCTTTTTATGGCTGTGTAGTATTCCATGGTGTATATGTACTACATTTTCTTTATTCGATCCACTGTTGATAGACACTTAGGTTGATTTCATATATTTGCCACTGTAAATAATGCTGCAATGAACATGCAAGTGCATATGTCTTTTTGGTAGAAAGATTTATTTCTTTTGAATATATATCCAGCATCAGGATTGCTGGGTCAAATGGTAGTTCTGAGTTCCTTGAGAAATCTCCACACTGCTTTCCACAGTGGCTGAACCAACTTACGTTCCCACCAACAATATATAAGTGTCTCCTTTTCTCTGTAGCCTCGCCAGTATGTGTTGGGTTTTGACTTTTTAATAATGGTCACTCTGACTGGTGTGAGATGGTATCTCATTGTGGGCTTGATTTGCATTTCTTTGATGATTAATGATGTTGAGCATTTTTTCATATGTTTGTCAGCAGTTAATATGTCTTCTTTTGAGAAGTGTCTGTCCATGCCTTTTGCCCACTTTTTAATAGGGTTATTTGGTTTTTGCTTGTTGAGTTGTTTAAGTTTCTTATAGATTCTGGATAAACTTTACTTGGATGCATAGTCTGTGAATATTTTCTCCCATTCTGTAGATTGTCTGTTTACTCTGTTGATAGTTTCCTTTTGCTGTGAAGAAGTGGACTGCTCCTGCAGGACCTTGGAGACAGCATTAAACAGCCAAAACTAAGGACCCTCATAGAGACCATTTCACTGCCTTGCCTCCTCCACCAGAGCAGGTGCTGGTATCCACGGCTGAGAGACCTGAAGACAATTCACATCACAGGACTCTGTGCAGACACTCCCCAGACCCAGCCGAAAGCCTGGTAGCCCTGCTGGGTATCCAGATCCAGAAGAGAAATAACAATCACTACAGTTCAGCTATCAGGAAGCCACATCCCAAGCAAAAGTGGGAGAGTACTACATCAAGGGAACACCCCATAGGACAAAAGAATCTGAACAGCAGCCTTGAGCCCCAGATCTTCCCTCTGACATAGCCTACCCAAATGAGAAGAAACCAGAAAAACAATTCTGGTAATATGACAAAATGAGGTTCTTTAACACTCCCAAATAATCATACTAGCTCACCAACAATGGATCCAAACCAAGAAGAAATCCCTGATTTACCTGAAAAAGGATTCAGAATGTTGATTATTAAGCTAATAAAGAAGGCACCAGAGAAATGAGAAAAAGGTACCACCAATTTAAGGAAATTAAAAAATGATACAAGGTATAAGAGGAGAAATCTTCAGTGAAATAGATAGCATAAATAAAAAACAATCACGACTCCAGGAAATAAAGATCACATTTAGAGAAATGCAAAATGTAGTATAAAGTCTCAGCGATAGAATTGAACAAGCAGAAGAAAGAACTTCAGAGCTCAAAGACAAGATTTTCAAGTTAACTTAATCCAACAAAGACAAAGAAAAAAGACCAAAAAAAATGAACAAAGCCTCCAAGAAGTTTGGGATTATGTTAAACAACCAAACCTAAGAATAATTGGTATTCCTGAAGAAAATAAGAGAAGTCTGAAGTTTGGAAAACATATTTGGGAGAATAATCAAAGAAAAACTTCCCTGGCCTTGCTAGAGACCTAGACATCCAAATACAAGAAGCTCAAAGAACACCTGGGAAATTCATTGCCAAAAGGTCATTGCCTAGGCACACTGTCATCAGGTTATCTAACATCAAGATGAAGGAAAGAATCTTAAGTCCTGTGAGGCAAAAGTACCAGGTAACCTATAAAGGAAAACCTATCAGGTTGACAGCAGATTTCTCAGCAGAAACCCTACAAGCTAGAAGGGATTATGGCCCCTATCTTCAGCCTCCTTAAACAAAACAATTATCAGTGAGGAGTTTTGTATCCAGCGAAGCTAAGTTTCATTAATGAAGGAAAGATTTAGTCTATTTCAGACAAACAAATGCTGACAGAATTTGCCACTACAAAGTCAGCACTACAAGACCTGCTAAAAGGAGCTCTCAATCTTGAAACAAATTCTGGAAACAAACAAACAAACAACAACAACAACAAACAGAACCTCTTTAAAGCATAAATCTCACAGGACCTAAAAAGCAAAAGTACAGAAAAAAAACAAGGTACACAGGCAACAAATAGCATAATGAATAGAATAGTACCTCATATCTCAATACAAACATTGAATGTAAATGGCCTAAAAGCTCCACTTAAAAGATACAGAATTGCAGAATGGATGAGAATTCACACACCACGTATCTCCTGCCTTCAAGAGACTCATGTAACACATAAGGACTCACATAAACTTAAGGTAAAGGGGTGACAAAAGACATTCCAAGCAAATGGACACCAAAAACAAGCAGGAATAGCTATTCTTATATTAGACAAAACACACTTTAAAGGAACAGCAATAAAAAAAGAAAAATAGAGGCATTATATAATGATAAAAGGCTTTGTCCAACATGAAAATATCACAATTCTAGGCCGGGCGCGGTGGCTCACGCCTGTAATCCCAACACTTTGGGAAGCTGAGGCGGGCAGATCATGAGGTCAGGAGATTGAGACCATCCTGGCTAACATGGTGAAACCCCGTCTCTACTGAAATTACAAAAAATTAGCTGGGCGTGGTGCTGGGTGCCTATAGTCCCAGCTACTTGGGAGGCTGAGGCAGGAGAATATATATATATATATATATATAAAGACTCCATCTAAAAAAAAATATATATATATATATATAATTCTAAATATATATGCACCTAACACTGGAGCTCCCAAATTTATAAAACAATTACTACTAGACCTAAGAAATGAGATAAATGGCAACACAATAATAGTGAGGTACTTCAATACTTCAATAGTCCACTGATAGCACTAGACAGGTCATCAAGACAGAAAGTCAACAAAGAAACAATGGATTTAAACTACACCCAGGAACAAATGGACTTAACAGATATTTACAGAACATTCTACCCCACAACCACAGAATATACATTCTATTCATCAGCACATTGAACTTTCTCCAAGATAGATCATGATAGGCCAAAAACAAGTCTCAAAAAATCCAAGAAAATTGAAATTATATCAAGTACTCTCTCAGACCACAGTGGAATAAAATTGGAAACCAACTCCAAAAGGAACCTTCAAAACCATGCAAATACATGGAAATTAACCTGACCCTGAATGATCATTGGATCAATAATGAAATCAAGATAGAAATTAAAAATTATTTAAACTGAACAATAATAGTAATACAACCTATCAAAACCTCCTGAATACAGCAAAAGCAGTGCTAAGAGGAAAGTTCATAGCCTTAAATGCCTCCATCAAAAATTCTGAAATAGCACAAATAGACGATCTAAGGCCACACCTCAAGGAACTAGAGAAATAAGAACAAACCAAACCCAAGTCCAGCAGAAGAAAGGAAATAACCAAAATCAGGGCAGAACTAAATGAAATTGAAAGAAAACAATACAAAAGATAAATGAAACAAAAAGTCAGTTCTTTGAGAAGATAAATAAAATTGATAGAACATTAGCAAGATTAACCGAGTAAAGAGAAGGTCCAAATAAGCTCAATTAGAAACAAAATGGGAGATGTTACAACCGACACCAAAGAAATACAAAAGATCATTCAAGGCTACTATGAACATTTTACTTGAATGAACTAGACACCCTAGAGGAGATGGATGAATTCATGGAAAGATACAACCCTCCTAGCTAAAATCAGGAAGAATTAGAAACCCTGAGCAGACCAATAAGCAGTAGGATTGAAATGGTAATTTTAAAAATACCAAAAAAAAAAAAAAAAAAAAATCCAGGACCAGATGGTTTCACAGCTGAATTCTATCAGACATTCAAAGAAGAATTGGTACCAATCCTATTGACATTATTCCACAAGATAGAGAAAGAGGGAATCCTCCCTAAATCATTCTATGAAGCCAGTATCACAGTAACACCAAAACCAGGAAAGGACATAACACAAAAAGAAAACACAGATCAATATCCCCAATGAACACAGATGCAAAATTTCTTAACAAAATACTAGCTAACTGAATCCAACAGCATATCAAAAAGATAATCCACCATGATCAAGTGGGTTTCATACCAATGATGCAGGGATGGTTTAACATATGCCAGTCAGTAAATGTGATACACCACATGAACAGAATTAAAAACAAAAATCACATGATCACCTCAATAGATGCAGGAAAAGCATTTAATAAAATCCAGCATCCTTCATGATTAAAACCCTCAGCAATATCAGCATACAAGGGACACACCTCAAACCCACGGTCAATATAATACCGAACAAGGAAAAGTTGAAAGCATTCCCTCTGTGAACTGGAAGAAGGTAAGAATGCCCAGTCTCACCACTTCTATTCAACATGGTACTGGAAATCCTAGCCAGAGCAATCAGACAAGAGAAACAAATAAAGGGCATCCAAATCGGTAAAGAGGAAGTCAAACTGTTGCTGTTTGCTGATGATATGATTGTATACCTAGAAAACCCTAAAGACTCCTCCAAAAAGCTCCTAGAACTGATAAATGAATTCAGCAAAGTTTCAGGATATAAAATCTATGTACACAAATCAGAAGCCTGCTATACACCAACAGCAACCAAGCTGAGAATCAAATCAAGAACTCAACCCCTTTTACAATAGCTGCAAAAAAATAAAATACTTAGGAATTTACCTAATCAAGGACATGAAAGACCTCTACAAGGAAAACTACAAAACACTGCTGAAGGAAATCACAGATGACACAAACAAATGGAAATGCAGCTCATGCTCGTGGATGGGTAGGATTGATATTGTGAAAATGACCACACTGCTAAAAGTAATCTACAAATTCAGTGAAATTCCTGTCAAAATACCACCATCATTCTTTATAGAACTAGAAAAAACAATCCTAAAAATCATAAGGAACTAAGAAAAAGCCCACATAGCCAAAGCAAGACTAAGCAAAAAGAACAAATCTGGAGGGCATCACATTACCTGATTTGAAACTATACTATAAGGCCATAGTCACCAAAAAAGCATGGCACTGCTGTAAAAATAGGCACATAGACCAGTGGAACAGAATAGAGAACCCAGAAATAAACTCAAATACTTACAGCCAACTGATCTTTGACAAAGCAAACAAAAACATAAAGTGGGGAAAGGACACCCTATTCAACAAATGGTGCTGGGATAATTGGCAAGCCACATGGATGGGGAATAAAACTGGATTCTCATCTCTCACCTTATACAAAAATCAACTCAAGATGGATCAAGGACATAAATCTAAGGCCTGAAACTATAAAAATTCTGGAAGATAACATCAAAAAAACCCTTCTGAACATTGGCTTAGACAAGGAGTTCATGACCAAGAACCCAAAAGCAAATGCAACAAAAAGAAAGATAAATAGGTGGGGCTTAATTAAACTAATGAGCCTTTGAACCACAAAATGAACAGTCAGCAGAGTAAACAGACAACCCATAGAATGGGAGAAAATCTTCACAATCTATACATCTGACAAAGGACTAATATCCAGAATCTACAACAAACTCAAACAAATTAGCAAAACAAACAAAAAAGACAATCCTATCAAAAACTGGGCTAAGAACATGAATAGAAAATTCGCAAAAGAAGATATACAAATGACCAACAAACATATGGAAAAATGCTCAACATCACTAATGATCAGAGAAATGCAAATCAAAACCACAATGTGATACCACCTTACTCCTGTAAGAATGGCCATAATAAAAAAATAAAAATGATAATAGATGTTGGCATGGATGCAGTGAAAGGGGAACACTTCTACACTGCTGGTGGGAATGTAAACTAGTCCAACCACTATGGAAAACAGTGTGGAGATTCCTTAAAGAACTAAAAGTAGAACTACCATTTTATCTAGCAATCCCACTATAGGGTTTTCCCAGAGGAAAAGAAATCATTATATGAAAAAGATACATACACATGCATGTTTATAGCAGCAAATACACAATTGCAAAAATGTGGAACCAGCCCAAATGCTCATCAATCAAAAAGTAGATAAAGAAACTGTGGTATATATATACACAATGGAATACTACTCAGCCATAAAAAGGAATGAATTAATGACATTCACAGCAACTTGGATGGGATTGGAGACTATTATTCTAAGTGAGGTAACTCAGGAACAGAAAACCAAACATCATATGATCTCACTCATAAGTGGGAGCTAAGCTATGAAAATGCAAAGGCATAAGAATGATACAATTGACTCTGGGGACTCAGGGGGGAAAGGGTGGGAAGGGGGTGAGGAATAAAGACTAAAAATTGGGTTCAGTGTATAACCCTCGGGTGATGGGTGAACCAAAATCTCACAAATCACCACTAGAGAACTTACTCTTGTAACCAAATACCACCTGTTCTCCAAAAACCTATGGAAATAAAAAATTTTTAAAAAAGAAAATGTGATACATTCATGAAATGAAATGTTATTCAGCCTTAAGAAAGAAGGAAGGAGGGTGAAGCAAGATAGTTGAATAGAAGCCTACATTGTTCATCCCTCTCACAGGAACACTAAATTTTAACACCTATCTGCACACAGCAAAACACCATCACAAGAACAAAAACTCAGGTGAGCAATCACAATACCTGGTTTTAATTTCATATTGTGGAAAGAAGCATTAAAGAGTGTCGGAGAGACAGTCTTGGATCACTAACACCATCCCTCCCACACCCCTGGCTGAGGCCATGCAGTGCAGAGTTTGTGCACCTGGGCGACGGAGAATGTGGCAACTGGGGGACTTTACATTGAACCCAGTGCTGCCTCTCATAGTGGAAAGCAAAACTGTGCTGGGCTCAGTCAATGCTCACACACAGAGGGAGCATTTGGAGCCGTCCTGCTCAGAGGGGAATCACACATCTCAGTGGTTGGAATTTGAGTTTCTCAACAAGCCTCACCAACACAGACCAAAGTGCTTGGGATCCTAGGTAAACTTGAAAGGCAGTCTAGGAAAAAAGGATTGCAATTCCTAGGCAACTCAGTGATGGGCTGGGCTCAGAGTCAGGGGACTCGGATGGCACATGACCTAGGGAGATACAAGCTACAATGACTAAGGGAGTGCTTGTATCACCCCTCCCTCAACACTAGGCTAAACAGCTCACAGCAATGAAAGTAACTCCCTCCTTCTGTTTAAGGAGAGGAGAGGGAAGAGTAAAAGTACTTTGTCTTGCATCTTGGATATCAGCTCAGCCACAGCAGGATAGGGCACAAGCAGAGTTGTAAGGCACCCATTCCAGACCCTAGCCCATGGACAAGATTTCTAGGCACAGCCCGGGCCAAAAGTGAACCTGCTGCCTTGAAGGGAAGGACCTAGTTTTGTTAGCATTCATCACTGGTTAAGAAGCCCTTCAGCCCTGAATAACCAGCAGCAATAACCAGCGAGTTTGTGGGTCTTGGGCCCTGAGATGTGCTGACTTAAAGGTGTGACCCACCACATTCCCAGCTGTGGTGGGTACAGTGAAAGACTCCTTCTGTTTGAGAAAAACAGAGAGAAAAGTGAAGGAGACTTTGTCTTGCACCTTAGGTAGCAGTTTGGCCACAGCAGGGTAGAACAACAAGTAGGTTCTTGGGGTCCCTGAGTCCTGGCCTAGGCTCTTGGACATTTATGGACTGGCCTTAGGCCATAGGGAAGTCCAGTGCCCTGAAGGGTGAGTCTCAGGTCTGGCAGCATATACCACAACATGACTGAAGAGATCTTGGGCTTTACATGAACATCATAAGTGATCTGGCAGAACCTTTCATGGGCTGCTGGTGGTGGTGACTACAGGAAGAAGTTCCTCTGCCTGTGGAAAAAGGAGAAGAGCAGGAAAGACTTTCTATTGTGGTTGAAGTGCCAGCTTAGCCACAATAGAATAGAACATCCAGCAAATTACTAAGGTTTTTGACTCCAGTTCTTGACTGTCAGATCACATCTGGGGGCCCACCTGGGACCTGGGGGATCTCACCACCCTGAAGGGAAGGACACAAATCTGGCTGCTTCACCACCTTCTGATGGTTGAACCCTAGGGCCTTGAGTGAACATAGGTGATAGCCAGGTAGTGGTTAGAGCAGACCTTGAGTGAGACCCAGTGCAGTAGTGGCTTTAGGTCTTACCCAGAGCAGCCCCAGTGGTGGTGGCCACAGGAGTACTTGCATCACCACACCCTCAGTCCCAGGCAACTCATCACAGAGAGAGAGAGAATGTTTCTTTTGGAGAAAGTAAGGGAGAAGAACAAGAGTCTCTGCCTACTAATCCAAATAATTCTTCCAGATCTTATCTAAGACCACCAAGGCAGAGCTTCTATGAGTCTGCAAAAACCACAGTATTATTGGTCTTGGGGTCCAAGTTCCTTCAAATATCTGGAAAGACTCCTCAAGAAGGACAAGCACAAACAAGCCCAGACTGAAAAGACTACAATAAATACCTAACTTTTCAATGTCCAGACAATAACAAACATCTAGAAGCATCAAGACCATCCAGGAAAACATGACCTTACCAAATGAACTAAATAAGGCACCAGGGGGGGTCACTTCCAAGATGGCCAAGTAGGAACAGCTCCAGTCTACAGCTCCCAGCTAGATCGGCACAGATGACAAGTGATTTCTGATTTCCAACTGAGGTACCTGGTTCATTTCATTGGGACTGGTTGGATAGCAGCCCACGGAGGGTGAGCCGGAGCAGAGCGGGGCATCACCTCACCCAGAAAGCACAAGAGGTCAGGGGATTTCACATTCCTAGCCAAGGGAAGCTGTGAGTGACTGTATCTGGAGGAACAGTACACTTCTGCCCAAATACTGCACTTTTCCCACAGTCTTCGCAACAAGCAGACCAGGAGATTCACTCCTGGGCCTGCCTCGGCAGGTCCCACACCCACGGAGCCATGCTCACTGGTAGTGCAGCAGTCTCAGATCAACCTGGGATGCAGGAGCTTGGTGGGGAGATGGGCATCCACCATTGCTGAGGCTTGAATAGGCAGTTCTATGCTCATAGGGTAAACAAAGTGGCAGGGAAGCTCTAACTGGGAGGAGCCCACTACAGCTCAGCAAGGCCTACTGCCTCTCTAGATTCCACCTATGGGGGCAGTGGATATCTGAACAAAAGGCAGCAGACAGATTCTGCAGACTTAAACATCCCCGCCTGACATCTCTGAAGAGAGCACAGTATTCGAGCTCTGACAATGGACAGACTGCCTCCTCAAGTGGGTCCCTGACCCCCGTGTAGCCTGAATGGGAGATACCTCCCAGTAGGGGCCAACAGAGACCTCATACAGGCGGGTGCCCCTCTGGGATTTCCAAAGGTAGGATCATGCTGCAATATTTGCTGTTCTGCAGCCTAAGTTGGTGGCACCCAGGCAGATAGGGTCTGGAGTGGACCTCCAGCAAACTCCAACAGACCTGCAGTTGAGGGACTGTCTGCTAGAAGGAAACCTAACAATCAGAAAGAATAGCATCAACATCAACAAAAAGGACATCCACACCAAAACCCCATCCATAGGTCACCAACATCAAAAACCAAAGGCAGATAAAACCACAAAGATATGCAGAAACCAGAGCATAAAGACTGAAAATTTCAAAACCCAGAATGCTTCTTCTCCTACAAATGAACACAACTCCTCGACAGCAAGGGAACAAAACTGAACGGAGAAAGAGTTTGATGAGCTGACAGAAGTAGGCTTCAGAAGGTCGGTAATAACAAACCTCTCCGAGCTAAAGAAGCATGTTCTAACCCATCACAAGGAAGCTAAAAACTTTGAAAAAAGGTTAGACAAATGGCTAAGTAGAATAACCAGTGTACAGAAGAGCTTAAATGACAGGATGGAGCTGAAAACTACAGTACAAGAACTTCCTGAAACATACACAAGCTTCAATAACTGATTCAATCAAGCAGAAGAAAGGATATCAGTGATTGAAGATCAAATTAATGAAATAAAGCAAAAAGACAAGATTAGAGAAAAAAAGAGTGAAAAGAAATGAACAAAGCCAAAAAATCTGGGACTATGTGAAAAGACCAAATCTACATTTGACTGGTGTACCTGAAAGTGACTGGGAGAATGGAACCAACTTGGAAAACACTCTGCAGGATATTATCCAGGAGAACTTCCCCAATCTAGCAAGGCAGGCCAACATCCAAATACAGGAAATACAGAGAACATCACAAAGATACTCCTCGAGAAGAGCAACCCTAAGACACATAATTGTCAGATTCACCAAGGTTGAAACGAAGGATAAAATGTAAAGAACAACCAGAGAGAAAGGACAGGTTACCCACAAAGGGAAGCCCATCATACTGACAGTGGATCTCTCAGCAGAAACCCTACAAACCAGAAAATGTGGGGGATAATATTCAACATTCTTAAAGAAAAGAATTTTCAACCCAGAATTTCATATGCAGCCAAACTAAGCTTCATAAATGAAGAAGAAATAAAATCCTTTATAGACAAGAAAATGCCGAGAAATTTTGCCACCACCAGGCCTGCCTTACAAGAGCTCCTGAAGGAAGCACTAAACATTGAAATGGATAACTGGTACCACCCACTGCAAAGACACGAGAAATTGTAAAGACCATCGATGTTATGAAGAAACTGCATCAATTAACGGGTAAAATAAACAGCTACCATCATAATGAGAGGATTAAATTCACACATAACAGTATTAACCTTAAACGTAAATGGGCTAAATTCCCCAATTAAAAGATACATACTGGCAAATTGGATAAAGAGTCAAGACCCATTGGTGTGCTATATTCAGGAGGACCATCTCATGTGCAAAGATGCTCATCAGCTCAAAATAAAGGGATGGAGGAAGATCTACCAAGCAAATGGAAAAAAAAAAAAAAAAAGCAGGGGTTGCAATCCTTTTCTCTGATAAAACAGACTTTAAACCAACAAAGATCAAAAGAGACAAAGAAGACCATTACATAATGGTAAAGGGATCAATTCAACAAGAAGAGCTAACTATCCTAAATATATATGCACCAATACAGGAGCACCCAGATTCATAAAGCAAGTTCTTAGAGACCTACAAAGAGACTTACACTACCATACAATAATAATGGGAGACTAACACCCCACTGTCAATATTAGACAGACTGATAAGACAGAAAATTAACAAGGATATCCAGGACTTGAACTCAGCTTTGGACCAAGCAGACCTAATGGACATCTACAGAACTCTCCACCCCCAAATCAACAGAGTATACATTCTTCTCAGCACCACATCGCACTTATTCTAAAATTAACCACATAATTGAAAGTAAAACACTCCTCAGCAAACGTAAAATAACAGAAATCACAACAAACTGTCTCTCAGACCACAGTGCAAACAAATTAGAACTCAGAATTAAGAAACTCACTCAAAACTGCACAACTACATGGAAACTGAACAAACTGCTCCTGAATGACTACTGAGTAAATAACGAAATGAAGGCAGAAATAAAGATGTTCTTTGAAACCAATGAGAACAAAGACACAACGTACCAGAATCTCTGGGACACATTTAAAGCAGTGTATAGAGGGAAATCTATAGCACTAAATGCCCTCAAGAGAGAGCAGGAAAGATCTAAAACCGACACCCTAATATCACAATTAAAAGGATTAGAGAAGGAAGAGCAAACAAATTCAAAAGCAAGCAAAAGAAAAGAAATGACTAAGATCAGATCAGAACTGAAGGAGATAGAGACACAAAAAAACCCTTCAAAACATCAATGAATCCAGGAGCTGGTTTTTTGAAAGATCAACAAAATAGGCCGCTGGCAAGACTAATAAAGAAGAAAAGAGAGAACAATCAAATAGACACAATAAAAAATGGTAAACAGGATATCACCACCAATCCCACAGAAATACAAACTACCATCAGAAAATTCTATAAATACCTCTACACAAATAAAACAGAAAATCTAGAAGAAATGAATAAATTCCTGGACACATACACCCTCCAAAGACTAAACCAGGAAGTTGAATCTCTGAATAGACAATAACAGGCTCTGAAATTGAGGCAATAATTAATAGCCTACCAACCAAAAAAGTCCAGGACCAAACCAATTCACAGCCGGTTTCTACCAGAGATACAAAGAGGAGCTGGTACCATTCCTTCTGAAACTATTGCAATGAATAGAAAAAGAGGGAATCCTCCCTAACTCATTTTATGAGGCCAGCATCATCCTAATACCAAAGCCTGGCAGAGACACAACAAGAAAAGAGAATTTTAGATCAATATCCCTGATGAACATCAATGCAAAAATTCTCAACAAAATATTGGCAAACTGAATCCAGCAGTACATCAAAAAGCTTACCACCACAATCAAGTCGACTTTATCCCTGGGATGAGAGGCTCGTTCAACATATGCAAATCAATAAATGTAATCCATCACATAAACAGAATCAACAAAAAAACCACATGATTATCTCAACAGATGCAGAAAAGACCTTCAACAAAATTCAACAGTCTTTTATGCTAAAAACTCTCAATAAACTAGGTATTGATGGAACATATCTCAAAATAATAGGAGCTACTTATGACAAACTCATAGCCAATATCATACCGAATGAGCAAAAACTGGAAGCATTCCCTTTGAAAACCAGCACAAGACAAGGATGTCCTCTCTCACAACTCGTATTCAACATAGCATTGGAAGTTCTAGCCAGGGCAATCAGGCAAGAGAAATAAATAAAGAGTATTAAATTAGAAAAAGAGGAAGTCAAATTATCTCTGTTTGCAGATGACATGAGTGTATATTTAGAAAACACCACCATCTCAGCCCAACATCTCCTTAAGCTGATAAGCAACTTCAGCAAAGTCTCAGGATACAAAATCAATGTGCAAAAGTCACAAGCATTCCTATACACCAAGAACAGACAAACAGCCAAATCATCAATGAACTCCCATTGACAATTGCTACAAAGAGAATAAAATACCTAGGAATAAAAGTTACAAGGGATGTGAAGGACCTCTTCAAGGAGAATTACAAACCACTGCTCAAGAAAATAAGAGAGGACACAAACAAATGGAAAAACATTCCATGCTCATGGATAGGAAGAATCAATATCATGAAAATGGCCATATTGCCCAAGGTAATTTATAGATTCAATGCCATCCCCATCAAACTACCAATGACTTTGCTCACATAATTGGAAAAAAAAAATACTTTTAATTTCATATGGAACCAAAAAAGAGCCCGCATAGCCAAGACAATCCTAAGCAAAAAGAACAACGCTGGAGGCATCATGCTACCTGACTTCAAGCTATACTAAAAGGCTACAGTAACCAAAACAGCATGCTACTGGTACCAAAACAGAGATATAGACCAATGGAACAGAACAGAGGACTCAGAAATAACACCACATATCTACATCCATCTGATCTTTGACAAACCTGACAAAAACAAGCAATGGGGAAAGGATTCCCTATTTAATAAATGGTGCTGGGAAAACTGGCTAGCCATGTGTAGAAAGCTGAAACTGAACCCCCTTCCTTTCACCTTACAAAAAAATTAACTCTAGATGGATTAAAGACTTAAATGTTAGACCTAAAACCACAAAAACCCTAGAAGAAAACCTAGGCAATACCATTCAGGACAGGCATGGGCAAGGACTTCATGTCTAAAACACCAAAAGCAATGGCAACAAAAGTTAAAATAGACAAATGTGATCTAATTAAGCTAAAGAACTTCTGCAAAGCAAAAGAAACTATCATCAGAGTGAACAGGCAACCTACAGAATGGGAGAAAATTTTTGCAATCTCTCCACCTGACAAAGGGCTAATATCCAGAATCTACAAAGAATTTAAACAAATTTACAAGAAAAAACAACCCCATCAAAAAGAGGGCAAAGGATATGAACAGACACTTCTCAAAAGAAGACATTTATGCAGCCAACAGACATATGAAAAAAATGCTCATCATCACTGGTCATCAGAGAAATGCAAATCAAAACCACAATCAGATACCATCTCACACCAGTTAGAATGGCAATCATTAAAAAGTCAGGAAACAGCAGATGCTGGAGAAGATGTGGAGAAACAGGAATGTTTTTACACTGTTGGTGGAAGTGTAAATTAGTTCAAGCATTGTGAAAGACAATGTGGCACTGTCTAGATCTAGAAATACCATTTGATATAGATGGTATCTGGAACTAGAAATACCATTTGACCCAGCCATCCCTTTACTGGGTATATACCCAAAGGATTATAAATCATTCCACTATAAAGACACATGCACATGTATGTTTATTGCAGCACTATTCACAACAGCAAAGACTTGGAACCAACCCAAATGTCCATCAATAATAGACTGGATAAAGAAAATGTGGCACATATAACACTATGGAATGCTATGCAGCCACAAAAAAGGATGAGTTCATGTCCTTTGCAGGGACATGGATGAAGCTGGAAACCATCATTCTCAGCAAAATATCACAAGGACCGAAAACCAAACACTGCATGTTCTCATTCATAAGTGGGAGCTGAACAATGAGAACATATGGACACAGGGAGGGGAACATCACACACTAGGGCCTGTTGGAGGGTGGGGGGCTGGGGGAGGGATAGCATTAGGAGAAATACCTAAGGTAAATGACGAGTTGATGGGTGCACCAAACCAACATGGTACATGTAACAAACCTGCAAGTTGTGCACATGTACCCTAGAACTTAAAGTATAATAAAAAAATTTAAAAATAGGCACCAGGGACCAATCCTGGAGAAACAGAGATATGTGACCTTTCAAACAGAGAATTTAAAATGGCTGTGTTGAAGAAATTCAAGATAGCACAGAGAAGGGTTTCAGAATTCTATTAGATAAATTTAACAAAGATTAAAATAATTTAAAAGAATCAAACAAATTCCAGGGTTTAAAAATGCAATTAACATGCTGAAGAATTCATCAGAGTCTCTTAATAGCAGAATTGATCAAGCAGAAGAAAGAATTAGCGAACTTGAAGACAGGCTATTTGAAATACACAGTCAGAGGGGGCAAAAAAAAAAAGAATAAAAACAATGAAGTATGCCTACAAGATCTATAAAATAGGCTAAAAAAGGTAAATCTAAGAGTTACTGACCTTAAAGAGGAGGTAGAGAAAGAGGTAACAGTAGAAAGTTTATCCAAAGGGGTAATAACAGAGAACTTCCAAAACCAAGAGAAATCAAATTCCACATTCAAATACAAAAAGGTTGCAGAACATGAGGAGGTTTAACTAAAAGACTACCTCAAGGAATTTAATAGTCAACTGACAAAGATCAAGGATAGAGAAAGGACACTAAAAGCAGCAAGAGAAAAGAAACAAATAACATACAATGGAGGTCCAATAAGACTTTTCAGTGGAAACCATACAGGCAAGGGAAGAGTGGCATGACATATTTAAAGGGCTGAAGGAAAAGTTTTTTTTTTTTTCTTAGAATAAAACTTTTCCCTACTCATCTGACAAAAGGAAAAGTTTTATTCTAGAATAGTATATCTATTGAAAGCATCCTTCAAGCTTAAAGGAGAAATGAAGACTTTCCCAAACAAACAAAACCTGATGGATTTCATCACCACCAGACCAGTTCTACAAGAAATGCTAAAAAGAGTTCTTCAATCTGAAAGAAAAGGATGTCAATGAGCAAAAAAACTTATCTGAATATACAAAACTCACTGATAATAGTAAACACACAGAGAAACACAGAACATTATAACACTATAATTATGTTGTGTAAAGTATTTTTATTTTAAATAGAAAGAAAAAATGATGAACCAATCAAAAATAATAATTACAAAAACACTTCAAGACATAGACAGTACAATAAGACATAAAGAGGGCTGGGCACAGTGACTCATGCCTGTAATCCCAGCACTTTGGGAGGCTGAGGTGGGCAGATCACAAGATCAGGAGTTTGAGACCAGCCCAGACAACATAGTGAAACCCTATCTCTACTAAAAATACAAAAAATTAGCTGGGCATGGTGGCAGGGGTGCCTGAAATCCCAGCTACTATGGAGGCTGAGGCAGGAGAATTGCTTGAACCTGGGAGGCAGAGGTTGTGGCGTGCCAACATTGTGCCACTGCACATTAGCCTGGGCAACAGTGCAAAACTCCATCTCAACAACAACAACAACAACAAAAAAGACATAAAGAGAAACAACATAAGGTTAAAAAGCAGGGGATAAAGTTAAAGTGTAGAGGTTTTTTATTAGTTTTCTTTTTGCATGTTTGCTTGTTTATACAATCAGTGTTAAGTTGTCATTAGCTTAAAGTAATGGGCTATAAGATACTATTTGCAAGCCTCGGGGTAACTTCAAATCAAAAACCACCAGGGATACACAAAAAATAAACAGCAAGAAATTAAATCATATCGCCAGAGAAAATCATCCTTACTAAAAGGAAGGCAGGAAGGAAGGAACAAGGAAGAGTAAACCACAAAACAACCAGAAAACAAATAATAAAATGGCAATAGTAAGTCCTTACTTATCAATAACATTGATGGCAAATGTACTAAACTCTCCAATCAAAAGACATAGACTGGCTTAATAGTTTAAAAAAAACAAGACCCAATGTTCTGTTGCTTACAAGAAAACATACTTCATCTGTATGTAAAGATTCACATAGACTGAAAATAAAGGGATGGAAAAAGATATTCCATGCCAAGAAAACCAGAAAAGAGCAGGAATAGCTATACTCATATGAGGCAAAATAGGTTTCAAGACATGAACTGTAAGAAGAGACAACAAATGTCATTAATGATAAAAAGATCAATTGAGCAAGATGATATAACAATTGTAAACATAAATTCATTCAACACGAAAGCACCCAGATGCATTAAGCAAACATTATTAGAGCTAAAAAAGAGAGATAGGCCTCTATACAACAATAGCTGTAGACTTCAAATCCCTACTTTCAGCATTAAACTAACCTCCCAGAGAGAAACTCAACAAGGAAACATTGGACTTAATCTGTACTTTAGAACAAATGGACCTAATAGATATTTATAAAACATTTCATCCAACAGCTGCAGAATACACATTCTTCTCCTCAGTATATGGATTATTCTCAGAACAGACTATATGTTAGATCACAACAAAAGTCTTATAACATTTAAAAATTGAAATAATACCAAGCAACTTCTCTGACCATGATGGAGTAAAATTAGAAATCAACAAGAAGATGTTTGGAAACTACACAAATACTTGGAAATTAAACAATATGCTCCTGAATGACCAATGGGTCAATGAAGAAATTTAAAAATTGAAGTTTCTTGAAACAAATGACAATGGAAATGCAACATACCAAAATCTGTGGGATACAGGGAAAGCAGTGCTAAGAGAGAAATTTATAGCTATAAGTGCCTACATCAAAAAAGAAGAAAAACTTCAGATAAGTAACCTAAGGAGGCATCATTGAAAAGGCATCTAGAATAGCAAGAGCAAAGCTGAACCCAAAATTAGTAGATGAAAAGAATAAAGATCAGAGCAAATATAAATAAATTTGAAATTTAAAAAAATAAAAAAAATCAACAAAATCCAAAGTTTTTAAAAAAAAAAAAAAAAAAAAAAAAAAAAAAAAAAAAAGCCGGGCGCGGTGGCTCACGCCTGTAGTCCCAGCACTTTGGGAGGCCAAGGCGGGTGGATCACGAGGTCAGGAGATCGAGATCACAGTGAAACCCCGTCTCTACTAAAAATACAAAAAATTAGCCGGGCGCGGTGGTGGGCGCCTATAGTCCCAGCTACTCGGGAGGCTGAGCCAGGAGAATGGCGTGAACCCGGGAGGTAGAGCTTGCAGTGAGCCGAGATCGCGCCACTGCACTCCAGCCTGGGTGACACAACTAGACTCCGTCTCAAAAAAAAAAAAAAAAAAAAAAGATAAACAAACTTGACAAATCTTTAACCAGACTAACTAAGGAAAACAAGGACAAGACCCAAATAAATAAAATCAGAGATGAAAAGGAGGTATTACAGGTGATACCGCAGAAATTCAAAGAATCACTAGTAGCTACTATAAGCAACTACATGCCAATAAATTGGAAAATCTAGAGGAAATTGATAAACTCCTAGACACATACAGCCTACCAAGATTGAACCAAGAAATCCAAAACCTGAACAGAACAATAACAAGTAATGAGATCAAAGTCATAATAAAAAGTCTCCCAGAAAAGAAAAGAAAAACCCAGTACCCAATGGCTTTACTGCTGAATTCTACCAAGTATTTAAAGAAGAACCAATACAAATTCTACTCAAACTATTCAAAAAGATAGACTAGGAGACAATACTTCCAAATTGATTCTACAAGGCCAATATCACCCTGATACCAAACAAGACAAAGGCACATCGAAAAGAGAAAACTGCAAGTCAGTATTTCTAATTGATACTGTTGCCAAAATCCTCAGCAAAATACTAGCAAATGGAATTGAACAATAGAATAAAAAGATCATTCATCATGACCAAGTGGGATTTATCCCATGGATGGAAGGATGGTTCCACATATGCAAATCCATCAATGTGATACATCATATCTACAGAATGAAGGACAAATCCATATGATCTTTTCAATTGATGCTGAAAAAGAATTTTCTAAAATTCAACATTTTTCATGATTAAAAAAACAACTCAAAAAACTAGAAGGAACATACCTAAACATAATAAAAAGCTATATAGGACAGACTCACAGTTTGTATCATAATAAATGGCGGAAAACTGAAAGGCTTTCCTCTAAAATCAGGAACATGCATGGATGCCCACTTTCACCACTGTTATTCAACATAGTACTGGAAGTCATAGCTAGAGCAAATAGAAAAGAGAACGAAATAAAAGGCACCCAAATTGCAAAGGAAGAAGTCAAATTATCCTTTTGTGCAGATAATAGTGCCTTATATTTGGAAAAAACCTAAAGGTTCCACCAAAAAGCTATTAGAACTGATAAACACATGCAGTGAATTTGCAGGATACAAAATCAACATACAAAACTCAGAAGCATTTATGTATGCCAACAGTGAACAATGTGAAAAATACATTTAAAAATAACTAAAAGGGTATAACCAGATTGTTTGTAACACAAAGGATAAATGCCTGAAGGTATGTATACCCCATTTTCCATGATGTGATTAGTATGCATTGCACGCCTGTATCAAAATATCTCATGTAACCCATAAATATATACACCTACCATGTTCCCAACAAAACTTTAAAATTAAAAAAGAAGGAAATTCTATAATTTGCAACAACATAGATGAACTTTGAGGACATTGTCATAAGTGAAATAAGTCTGTCAAACAAAGACAAGTACTGCATGATTCCACTTACATGAAGTATGTATAATAATTACTTTCATAGAATCAAAGAGTGAAATGGGGGATTGCCAGGATCTGCATGGGGAAGGAAATGAAGAGTTACTAGTTAATGGGCATAAAGTTTCAGTTAAGCAAGATGAATATATTCTAGAGACCTGCTGTACAATTTGTACCTATAGCAAAAAACACTGTAGTGTACAGTTAAACATTTGTTAAGAAGGTAAATCTCATGTTAAATATTCTTACTACAATAAAATAAAATATAAAAAATATATATTGTGTATATATGGCATATATAAATGGTGTGTGTATATACATATATATACACACACACACATACACACACACACACATACACACACACACACACATATATATATATATAAAAATATATATATATATATATATATAAAAAATGGAATCTTTTTCCAGGTATGCAATGTGAGTCAACATTCAATACTTAATGTAATTTATTTTATCAAGAAACTGAAGAAAAAAGTCATATAATCATATCAATTGACACAGAAAAAGTATGACAAAATCCAATACCCATTCATTGTTTTTAAAAATGTCATCAAGTCAAGAAAGAGGGATATTACCTCAACTAAATAAAGAACATCTACAAAAAGCTTATAGCTAACATACTTATTATAGAAAGACTGAGTACTTCCCCCATTAAGATCAGGAAAAAGGAAAGTATGCTTCTCTCACCACTGTAATTCAACATATGGTGGAAGTTCTAGCAACTGCACTCAGCAAAAAATATAAAGGCCTACAAATTGAAAACAAAGAAATAAAACTATACTGTTTGCAAATAACATGATTATATTTGTAGAAAACTCCAAGCAATCTACAAAAAAATGAAAAAGTCTCCTAGAACTACTAAATGAGTTCTGCAAAGTCAGAAGATGCAAAATCAATGTGCAAAAATCAGTTGCATTCTTATTTCATAAAAATGAATATGCAAAAACAGAAATTTAAAAGACAACAGCAAAACTCCTGAAACTAATAAGTGATTGTATAAGGTTGTAGGATACAAGGTTAATATACAAAAGTCAATAATTTTCTTATATACAAGCAATGAGCAAGTAGAATTTGAAATTAAAAACATAATGACGTTTACATTAGCAGCCACAAAAATGAAATTTGTGCATATAAATATAACAAAATATGTACAAGGTCTATATGAGAAAAAGTCCAAAACTCTGATGAAAGAAATGAAAGTAGAACTAGAGAAATATTCCATGTTAATGGATAGAAGACCCAATATCATAAAAATGTCAGTTCTTCCCAATGTCATTTATAGATTCAATGCAATCCTGATCAAAATCCCAGCAAGTCTTTTTTTTTTTTTTTTTTGGATATTGGTTGGTTCTCACACAGCCGTAAAATAATATCCAAGAACAGGTAATTTATAAAGAAAAGAGATTTAATTTACTGACAGTTCTGGATGGCTGGGGAGGCCTCAGGAAACTTAAAATCATGGTGGAAGGGGAAGCAAGACCTTCTTCACATGGTGGCAGGAGACAGAAGGGCAAGTAAGGGAAATTCCAGACACTTATAAAACCACCAGATCTTGTGAGAACTCACTCATTATTATGAGTAAAGCACAGGGAAAACTGCCCTCATGATCCAATCACCTCCCTCCCTCCACACATGGGAATTACAGGTCCTTCCCTCAACATGTGGGGATTACAATTTGAGATGAGATTTGGGGGGAGACACAGGGTCAAACCATATCATTCCACCCCTGGCCCCTCCCAAATCTAATGTCATTTATACATTTCAAAACCAATCATGCCTTCCCAACAGTCTCCCTAAGTCTTAACTTATTCCAGCATTAACTCAAAAGTCTAAGTCCAAAGTCTCATCCGAGACAAGTCCCTTCTGCCTATGAGCCTGTAAAATCAAAAGCAAGTTAGTTCCTTCCAAAATACAATGGGGGTACAGGCATTGGGTAAATGTGCCCATTCCAAATGGGAGATATTGGTCCAAACAAAGGGGCTACAGGTCCCATGCAAGTCCAAAATCCAGAAAAGCAGTCATTAAATCTTAAAGCTCCAAAATAATCTCATTTGACTCCATGTCTCACATCCAGGGCACACTGATGCAAAGGGTGGGCACCCATGGCCTTGGGCAGCTCCACCCCTGTGGCTTTGCAGGGTACAGTCCCCCACCCTAGCTGCTTTCACAGCTGGTGTTAAGTGTCTGTGGCTTTCCCAGATGCATGGTGCAAGCTGCCTGTGAATCTACCATTCTGGGGTCTGGAGGACAGTGACCCTCTTCTCACAGCTCCACTAAGCAGTGAACCAGTGGGGACTCTATGGAGTGGGGGCTCAAACCCCACATTTCCCTCTGCACTGCCCTAGCAGAGGCTCTCCATGAAGACTCCACCCCTGCAGCAAACTTCTGCCTGGACATCCAGGCATTTCCATACATCCTCTGAAATCTAGGCAGAGGTTTCCAAACCTTAATTCTTGACTTATGTATACCTGCAGGCCCAACCCATGTGGAAGCTGCTAAGTCTTGGGACTTGCACCCTCTGAAGCAATGGCCTAAGCTGTACATTGGCCCCTTTTATCCACAGCTGGGACACAGGGCGTCAAGTCCTGAGGCTGCACAGAGCAGTAGCATGGTCCTGGGCCCAGCCCAGAAAACCATTTTTCCTCCTAAGCCTCCAGGCCTGTGATGGGAGGGGCTGCTATGGAGATCTCTGATGTGCCCTGGAGATATTTTCCCATTGTCTTGGTGATTAACATTTAGATCCTCATTACTTATGTAAATTTCTGCAGTTGGCTTGAATTTTGCCCCAGAAAATGGGTTTTTCTTTTCTACCACATGGTCATGCTGCAAATTTTCCAAACATTTACACCCTGTCACCTCTTGAACACTTTGCTGCTTGGAAATTTCTTCTGCCAGATACCCTAAATCATCTCTCTCAGTTTCAAAGTTTCACAGATCTCCAGGACAGGGGCAAAATGCCACCAGTCTCTTTGCTAAAGCATAGCAAGAGTGATCTTTACTTTAGTTTCCAGTAAATTTATCTCCATCTGAGACAACCTCAGCTTAGACTTCATTGTCCACATCACTACCAGCATTCTGGACAGAACCATTCAACAAGTCTCTAGGAAGCTCCAAACACTTCCACATCTTCCTGTCTTCTTCTGAGCCCTCCAAAGTATTCCAATCTCTGCCTGTTACCAAGTTCCAAAGTCACTTTCACATTTTCAAGTATCTCTATAGTAGTACCCCACTTCTGGTACCAATTTACTGTATTAGTCCATTCTTACACTGCTATAAAAAAATACCTGAGACTGGGTAATTTATAAAGGAAAAAGGTTTAATTGGCTCACAGGCTATAGAGGTCTCAGGAAACTTATAATCATGGCTGTAGGAAAAGGAGAAGGAAGGACCTTCTTCACATAGTGGCAGGAGAGAGAAGGGCAAGCAGAGGAAATGCCAGATGCTTATAAAACCATCAAATCTCATGAGAACTCAACTGCACAGTATCACAAAAACAGCATGGGGGAAACCACCCCCATGATCCAATCACCTCCTCCCTCCACACTTGAGGATTACAATTCAAGATGAGATTTGAGTGGGAATACAGAGCCCAAACCATATCAGATATTGACAAAATGATTATAAAGTCTATGTGAAGAGGCAAAAGACCCAGAATAGCCATTACAATATTGAATGAGAAGAACAAAGTTGGAGGACTGACACTACCAGACCTCAAGACTTATATAAACCTACAGTAATTAAGACAGTATGATATTGGCAAAAGAATATATAAATATAATAGATCAATAGAATAGTATAGAGAGCCCAGAAGCAGACCCTCATAATATAGTCAACTGATCTTTGACAAAGGAGCAAAGGCAATAAAATTGACAAAAGATAGTATTTTCACCAAATGGTGTGGAACTGGACATGAAAAAAAAAAACGAATCTAGACACAAACCTTACACCCTTCACAAAAATTAATGCAAAATGGATCACAGCCCTGAATGTAAAGTGTAAAACCAGAAAACTCCTAGAAGATAACATAAGAAAAAAAATCTAGATGACCTTGTGTTTGGTTATAACATTTTAGATATGACACCATAGGCAAGATATATGAAAGAAAAAAATGATACATTAGAGTCCATTAAAATTAAAATTTTTTTGCTCTATGATACACACTGTCAAAAGAATGAAAATATAAGCCACAGACTGGAAGAAAACATTTCCCCAAGCTATATCTGGTTAAGGAATGTTATCAAAAACATACAAAGAACTCTTAACAATAAGAAAATAATGAGTTATTTTCATGTAACATGGGCCAAAGAACTTAACAGACAACTCACCAAAGAAGAAACACAGATGGCAAAGAAGTATATGAAAAAATGCTCTACATCATATGTTATCAGGGAATTGCAAATTGAAACGACAATGAGATACCATTATATATCTATTAGAATGACCAAAATCCAGGACCCTGACAATACAATGCTAATGAGGATGTGGAGCAACAGGAGCTTTTATTCACTTATTGGTGAGAATGCAGAGTGGAACAGCCACTTTAGAAGACAGTTGGGCAGTTTCTCACAAAACTAAACATACTTTTAACATATAATCCATCAATCTCACTCCACGCTATTCACTCAAAGGAGTTGAAAACATACATCCACACAAAAACATGCACACAGACATTTATAAAAACTTTACTTATAATTGCTAAAACTTGGAAACCACCAAGATGTCCTTCAATAGGTGAATAAACTGTGGTACATTCAGGCAATAGAATATTATTCAGGGCTAAAAAAGAAATGAGCTATCAAACCATGAAAAGACATGAGTAAAATTTAAAAGCGTATTACTAAGTGAAAGAAGCCAATCTGGAAATCTGGAAAGGCTACATAGTATGTGATTTCAACTACAGTCATGTACCACATAACATCTTGGCCAATGACAGAATGCGTATATGACAGTGGTCCCGTAAGATTATGATGGAGCTGAAAAATTCCTGTTGCATAGTGACGACATAGCTGTTGTAACATTGTAGCACAATACATCACTCAGGTGTTTGTAGTGATGCTGGTGTAAAGAAACATACCGCACTATCAGTTGTATAAAAATATAGCCCAGTTATGTACACTACATAATACTTGATAACTAAAAACTATGTTACTGATTTGTGTATTTAATATACTATATTTTATTGTTATTTTATAGTATACTTCTTCTACTTATAAACAAAGTTAATTGTAAAATAGCCTCAGGCAGGTCCTTCAAGAGGTATTCCAGAAGAAGGAATTGGTATCAGAGGAAATGACAGCTTCATGTATGTTATTGCTCCTGAAGACCATCCAAGTGTGGAGGTAGAAGGCAGTGATATTAATGATCGTGACCCTGTGGAGGCCTAAGCCAATATGTTTTCTTGTGTCTTAGTTTTTTAAAAAAAGTTTTAAAGTTAATAAAAATAGAAAAAGCTTATAACGATATAAAGAAAGAAAATATTTTTGTTCAGCTGTACCATGTGTTTATGCTTTAAGTATTATTATGAAAGGGTCAAAAAGGTTTAAAAACTAAAAAGTTTATAAAATAAACACATTACTGTAAACTAAGGTTAACTTTTTTTTTTTTTTGAGACGGAGTCTCGCTCTGTTGCCCAGGCTGGAGTGCAATGGTGTGATCTCGGCTTGCTGCAACCTCCGCCTCCCGGGTTTAAGCAACTCTCCCACCTCAGCCTCCCGAATAGCTGGGACTACAGGTGTGTGCCACCATGCCTGGCTAATTTTTGTATTTTTAGTAGAGAGGGGGTTTCACCACCTTGGCCAGACTGCTCTCAAACTCCTGACCTCAAGTGATCCACCCATTTCTTGGCCTCCCAAAATGCTGGGATTACAGGCATGAGCTACCACACCTGGCCAGGTTAAACATTTTTTTAGAAATTTGGTGTGTAGCTTAAGAGGACAGTGTTTATAGAAATCTACAGTAGTGTATAGTAACGCCCTAGGCCCTCACATTCACTCACCACTCACTCACTGACTCACCCAGAGCAACTTCCAGTCCTGCAAGCTCCATTCTTAGTAAGTCCCCTATACAGGTGTACTATTTTTTCTTTTCTTTCTACTGTACTTTTTCTGTTTATGTACACAGATACCATCATATTATAATTGCCTACAGTATTCAGTATGGTAATACGCTGTACAGGTTTGTAGCCTAAAAGCAATAGGCTATCATATAGCTTAGTTGTGTAGTAGGCTATGTCATCTAGGTTTGTGTAAGTACACTCTGTGATGTTCGCACAGTGATGAAATTGCCTAATAACACATTGCTCCGAATGTATCTTCATCAAACTGTACATGACTTTCTGAAGGAGTCAAAGCTATGGAGACAGTAAAAATGATAAGTGATTTCCGGGGTTGTGGGGAGATAAGGTAGAGCACAGAGGATTTTTAGGGCAGTGAAACTACTCTGTATAATACTATGATGATGGATATATGTCATTATACATCTGTCCAAACCTTTAGCATGGACAACACCAAGAATGAAACCTAAAGTAAACAACTGACTTTGAGTGATTATGATGTGTCAATGAAGATTCATCAATTGTGATAAATGGACCACTCTGGCTAGGCATGTTGATAATGAAGGAGGTTGTGCATGTGTGGGGAGAGGGTATATGGGAGATCTCTGTACCTTCCACTCAATTTTGCTGTGAATCTAAAACTGCTCTAAAAAAAAATAAAGTCTTAAAATGAAACACAATAGCATTCATAATTACTCCAGAGAAAATTAAATCCTTACGTATACACTTACTAAAACATGTATAGGATATATATGTTAAAAATTACAAAAAGCTGATGAAAGAAATAAAAGACCAAAATAAGTGAAGAGACACATGTGTTATGTTCCTGGATTGAAAAACTCAACACATTGAAGGTATCGATTTTCCCAAATTGACATACAGGTTTTACATAATTCCTATAAAAATCCCAGTAAGTATCTCTTTAGATACATATAAGATCATTCTAAAATTTATACAAGCCCTTAGAACAGTTAAAAACATCTTACCAAAAGAAGAATAAAGTTGGAGGAATCACTCTACCTATTATAAAGTCTTACTATATAGCTAGAATAATTATGACAGTGTGGTATTGGCAGAGGGATAACTACATCAATGGCACAAAGAATAGCTAGAGAAACTGGAAGTAGACCCAAAACAATATGGTTAACTGACTTATGAAAAAATTTCACAAGCCATTCAATCAAGGAAGGATGGGGTGGTTTTTTCGCTTTTTGTTTTAACAAATTGTGCTAGGTAAATTGGACATCTCTATGGAAAAAAAAAATAAATGAAGGTGGACCTAAATGTCATACTTTACACAAATATTAACTCTAAATGGAGCATGGGCATAAATCTAAAACTTCAAACTGTAAAACATTTAGAAAAAAATCATCAGGATCTAGTGATAGTGGAAGAGTTCTAAAAGTGATCCATAAAATAAAAAAATAAATAAACTGAACTACATCAAAACTAAAAAATTCTGCTCTGTGAAAGACCTAATTAAGGGAACAAAAGACAAGCTACAGGCTGGAGACAATATATGTAATCCACATATCTATGAAAGGACTCATATCTAGAATATATAAACAACCTTAAGAATCTGACAGTAAAAAAAAAAAAAAAATCAAATAAACTAACTGGACCACTCATACGTTGCTGATGGAAATGTAAAGTGGTACAGCCATTCTGGCAAACATCAGTGATCTCTTACAAAGATAAGACGTGTCCCAGTGATGAATTGTGCTGCCCCAGTAAAAGTAGCCACTATGCCTATCTTCATTCTGAAGATGTATCACTTCCTGTTTCAGCCTCAAATCAGCCACAGTGGCAGAAGCCCACAAAGTCAGAGGTGAAATTTAATAATGACCACTGCCCATTCTCTTCACTTGTCCCAAGAGGCCATTGGAAATAGTCCAAAGACCCATTGAGGGAGATGGACATTATTTCCCAGAAGTAAATACAGCTCAGCTTGTACTTTGGTACAACTAATCGACCTTACCACTTGCACAATCAGCTAGCAAAGGTTATGCAGCGTGTGAACATGATCATGGCAGAATCACCAGGCCTCATCACCATCTGCCTTTTAGGATATCTACTCAGTGCTGAATGTACAGGTTTGTTTCCTTTTTTAAAATACATTGAGTATGCTTGCCTTTTAGATATAGAAATATCTGATGCTGTCTTCTTCACTAAAGTTTGATTACATGATTTGACAGCAATATTGAAGAGTCTAGCAGCCAGCATGCAGGTTGGTAAGTACTGGTTCTTTGTTAGCTAGGTTTTCTTCTTCATTTTTAAAACTAAACAGATCAACAATGCTTATGATGCATTTATGTTTAACAAACACTGTTCAGTTTATGATTTGGTCATGTAATTCCTGTTAGAAAACATTCATCTCCTTGGTTTAAAAAATCAAAAGTGGGAAAACAAAGAAATAGCAGAATACAGTGAAAAAATTAACCACATTATTTTTTGTTTGGGCTTACCACTTTGAAATCAAAATAGGAAATGAAAGCACAATGGTCTTATTTACACAAAAAGTCTGATTTTAAGATACATGACATTTCAAGGTTTTAGAAGTATGTAATGAGGTATGTCTCTAATTTTATAAAATATATATCTTCAATTTAAAGTTTTAGTTAAAACATAAAGATTAACCTTTCATTAGCAAGCTGTTAGTTATCACCAAAACTTTTCGTGGATTAGGAAAAAATCATTTTGTCTCTATGTAAAACATCTTGGAGTTGATATTTGGGGAAACACAATACTCAGTTGAGTTCCCTAGGGGAGAAAAGCAAGTCTAAGAATTGACATGAAGAGTAGGAAGTTAGCTAATGCAACATATATCACTTTGTTTTTTCACAACTACAGTGACTTTATATATTCCCCAGAGGAAGGCATATGGGGAAGAAATTATCCCATTTGGACAAACAGCATGTTCTCACAGGAAGCATTTATCACACTTACTTGTCAACCTTCTAGAATCAAATCTAGTAGCTGACAGTACCAAGATCAGGGGTGCCAACCCTAAGCACCCCCAGAAAGCTGACTGGCCCTGTGGTTCCCACTCCAGACATGATGTCAGCTGTGAAATCAGACTGAAATGCTGAAATAATGATTAAAAAAATACAGAGGTTAAACTAGCAACGTGAGTAAAGTCAAGGGATAAAGAAAATTTGTTGGAAAACTCACAAAGCAGGACATAAAGCAAGGTCATTAGACATATCTCATTAGTGTGACATCTGGGAGGACAAAGGATCCAAACCCTTTCTTCTACAGAAGTGGTGAGATGATCAAGGTAGAGGGCTTCTGCCTCCTTGAAGACTTCAGATGCTGGGGAAAGGACAGATAAGAATAAAGGTGAACCAGGCTTTTGGAGCAAGGGAAATAATGACTAGAGATAAACCTGAAGGGAAGTTAAATATATGATCCCCAGACAATACTAAGGAGAAAGGCAATGTGATTCTGCAGCCATTGTAGCCAGAGATAATAAGCCCTTGAGGAGGGGGCCAGGGGAATTTTTCTAAGGATGGACAGTATTAATGCAGCACTCTCTTCTGCTATTAAAACTCTCATTGGCTTCTAAAAGGAGTTTCTGTGAGTGATTTGCTGAGATGTTGCATTTTCATGGCTGCTGCCTTTAGGTATTATTGCAACAGTTTGGAATTTTGAAATTAAAACAGTTCTGCAAAACCGGTTTAGTTTTGTAAAGTGTATGCATCAAAGATGTCCTTCATTCATTCAGACATTACTGAGTTACAACTACAGTGCCAGGTACTGTGTCAGGGTATTAGGGGTATGGGGACAAACAAGACTCTCTCTTTGATCTAAAGCACCATGAGGCCAGGTGAGAAGTTTCAATATAATGTGATAAAATGTGCACCAGTTACAAGGGATCATAGAGAAAAGAACATATTAAATGGGGACACACTTGATAGAGAGAAAGTATTTTCATCTGGGTCTAAAAAGATGAGGTGTTCTCTCTCTTTAAATGTCTGACATAGGCCGGGCCCGGTGGCTTAAGCCTGTAATCCCAGCACTTTGGGAGGCCGAGAGGGGCGGATCACGAGGTCAGGAGATCGAGACCATCCTGGCTAACACCATGAAACCCCGTCTCTACTAAAAATACAAAAAACTAGCCGGGCGAGGTGGCGGGCGCCTGTAGTCCCAGCTACTCCGGAGGCTGAGGCAGGAGAATGGCGTAAACCCGGGAGGCGGAGCTTGCAGTGAGCTGAGATCCGGCCACTGCACTCCAGCCCGGGCTACAGAGCAAGACTCCGTCTCAAAAAAAAAAAAAAAAAAGTCTGACATAAGGGCATTTTATGTAAAGAGGATCACTCATGTGCAAAGACTCAGATTTGTAAGAACATGAGGTATTTCAGGAGTTTTGTATGGTTCCATATGGAGTATGACAAGTGAGGCAGGTAAACTAGGCAGAGCTGGTCATCAGATAATCAAGGCGTTAACCTAAGGAGACTGGGCAATAAAATGCAATATGGAGGTACCAAAGTATAAACATAAGGAGTACGACTGATGGCTGATTTAGGATGCCCAGTCTGGCAACACTCTAATGAAATGATAGCTGGGGAGGGAGGCCATACCCAGACTAGGAGAGAGCAGTCTTGAGACTATTGCAATTATCTACGGAAGACACAAAGGCTGGAACCTGAACAGTACCTGTACAAAAAAAGGGGGGAGTTCAAATGATATTAAGGAAGTAGAAGTGGTATGACTTAACCATCTGGGTATAGGAGGAGAAATGGCTAGAGCCTTGGGCATTTTGTGTTTGATGTGATTATGGGCCACAGCATAATGTCTAGGAGAACTGGCTCGTTAGTCTGACTGCCAGAGTCTGAATCCTGATGTTTTAGGATTTTAGGTCTGATGTTTTAGTATGTTACCTTGGGCAAAGCCCTTAGCCTCTATGAATCTCAGTTTTCTTCATTTATAAAAATAAGATGATAGTGCCTATCTCGTGGGACTTTTGTGAGGATGAAGTGAGATAATGGATGCAAAGTTACTGAGCACAGTGTCCAACACAGCAGAAGCATTACATATACATCAGCTATTACTGGCTACATTATGATAATCGGTTAGGGAGTTAGAAAGATAATCTGAAATTCAGGAGACATATCTGACTATAGATGAGTATTTGGAACTCAGTGTTCTGTAAACAGTAGTTACAGCCACGTGTGTGGGCATCTAGAGAGTGAGCATGGATACTGTGATGCCTAGTACAGTGCCTGGCAGTAGTGGTTGTATGCTCAGTAAATTTTGTTAACAGGGTCAGGGCCGGACTAGGGTGTGGTAAGCAAGGCCTATAGGGCATAAATATACTTGTACACCCCGAGAAGTGAGGACCTCTTAAATATTGTGCCCTACGTGCCTTGTTTAGTTCACTCTTGTCCCAGCGCTGGCAAGTATGTATAAAGTGAAAAAGGAAAAAGCTGAGGCTGGAGCCTGGGAGAACCTTGGACTTCTCAGGGCCATGGAGAGGAACAGGAGTTAATCAATTCAAGTGCTGGATGGATAACAGGAGTTACAGCCAAGAGGGGAACCGGAATAGAGTGATTATTATAAAAAGAGTTTCCTAAAAAGGGAGAGATCAACAATTAGAAAATATTTAGAGCAGCCAGTAAATACATAAACTCAAAATTATTCTTTAGGTCATTTTGGATCGTGACAATAGTCATTTCATTATATAAATGTGATTAAGGAAGGAAAAGAGCTACACAAAAGTTATTAAAGAGCTAAAGAGAATGAAGAAATTTAAAATGGAAGAAAGTAGGGCCAACATGAAAGGAGTAGGGAGAAAAAGAGATAACCAGCATATTGTCTCACTGATCCTGTCAACACCTGTGAGGTAGATATTCTTATTATACTACTGTTAAACCTATTTTACATTTGACAAAGTTAAGGTTCAGAGCTTATGTGACTTGTCCAAGGTCACAGGTCTAGAGGAGGCAGACACTTGATTCAAACCTATTTCTGTCTGATCTGATTCTAAAGTCTGTTTTTTCACTCAACCCCACTGTACAGTCAGTTCTCCCTGTGAGTTCCATAGCCACAGATTCAACTAACTGCGGATCAAAAATATTCAAGAAAAAAATGGATGGCTGCATCCCTACTGAATGTGTACAGACTTTTTTATCTTTCATTATTCCCCAAACAATACAGCATAACAACTATTTACATAGCATTTACATTGTATTAGCTATTACGAGAAACCTAGAGATGATTTAAAGTATAAAGGAGGATGTGTTTAGATTATATGCAAATAGTAAGCCATTTTTATATCAGAGATGTGAGCACCCACAGATCTTGATATTTGCAGGGGGTCTTGCCACCAATTTTCCATGGATACTGAGGAACGACTGTAAATGGATGCAGGTATGGATGCTATTTAGGAGTGTCCAGGGCCAAATAAATGAGTTGCTGAGCAGAGAGGTGGGTGGAGGCTGTGAGGCATTAATATGTGGTGGCATCCATCTGCAGTTTGGTGATTTTTTCCTTTATAGTCCTTAGCTGTCTGGGAAGAGAAGGATGAAGGCAGATGGCTGCTCAGATTTAGGGACTAGGATTGCAGGATAGGCACAGCATTGCAAAGAAGTGAAGGAAACTGAGAAATTTGGCAAATGAAGAGTTGAAGAGAGGCCTGGCATGGTGGCTCACACCTGTAATCCCAGCACTTTGAGAGGCCCAGGCGGGCAGATCACTTGAGGTCAGGAGGTTGACACCAGCCTGGCCAACATAGTGAAATGGTGAAACCCTGTCTCTACTGAAAATACAAAAATTAGCTGGGCATGGTGGCGGGCACCTGTAATCCCAGCTACTCAGGAGGCTGAGACAGGAGAATAGCTTGAACCTGGGAGATGGAGGTTGCAGTGAGCTGAGATCGCACCGCTGCACTCCAGCCTGGGCGACAGAGCAAGACTCTGTCTCAAAAAAAAAAAAAAAAAAAAAAAAAATGTTGAAGAGAAAAAGTCTAGGCTAAATTCAAAGACAAAAAGTGAGCCCAAAAGGAACCTGAAGGGCAGGGAAAAGCAGGGATGTCAAGGGACTAGAATACTCCATAAAGTGAACAGCTGCAATGAAAATAAGGGAAGAAAGTTTAGTTCATCTCTGTTGCTTTCCTTTCCTTTTTACTTTCCTTTATCTTCCTTTTTGGAGTTAATCAGGAAGTAGTCCCAAATACCCCAGAAAGTTCATCTTATAAGCCCTTGGTCCTCTTGAGATGGTATCAGATATATTGCTAGACCCTTGAAGAAAGGAACAACTCCAGCAACTTCTTGAGTCCCTGTTATTAATCTTATACATACACACACATATATGTATATACATGAAAACACACAAACACGTGTGTGTGTATACAGCCATGCATTCCTTAACAATGGGGATATATTCTGAGAAATGTGTCATTAAGCAATTTCATCATTGTGCGAACATAATAGAGTGTACTTACCTAAACCTAAATGGTATAGCTTACTACATACCTAGGTTATATTTATGTGGCCTATTGCTCCTAGGCTCCTAGGATGCAAACCTGTACAGCATGTGACTGTACTGAACACTGTAGGCAACAGCAACAGTGGTATTTGTGGATCTAAACATAGAAAAGGCACAGTGAAAATACAGTATAATAACCTTACAGGACCACTGTCATATAATGTCATCATTGACCAAATGTCATTATGCAACAAATGATATCTCATATATATGATATATATGTGTGTGTATATATACATGTATACATGTATATATATTTATGTCATTATGCAACAAATGATTATCATATATATGATATATGTGTGTGTATATGTATATGTGTATATATACACGTATACATGTATATATACACATGTATACGTGTGTATATATATATACACACACACACACACACACATACATACACAGAGAGAGAGAAAGAGAAAGAGAGAGAGAGGAGAGAGGAAGGAGGGAGGGAAGGAGAAAGATAATTCAGATAGAGACATCAATCCTAAAGGGTTCAGGAATGTCTCTACAGACTAGGTAGATGTAGCTTAAAAAAACCACACCCTGAATTCTAGAGAGATGTTCAGATCACTGCAATTCCTATTATAACCTTATGGGACCACTGTCATATAATGTCATCATTGACCAAATGTCATTATGCAACAAATGATTATCATATATATATATATGTGATATGATATATATTATGTGTGTGTGTGTGTGTGTGTGTGTATATACACACACACACATATACAGAGAGAGAGAGAAAAAGAGAGACAGAGGAGAGAGGAAGGAGGGAGGGAAGGAGAAAGATAATTCAGATAGAGACATCAGTCCTCCAGAGTTCAGGAGTGTCTCTACAGACTAGGTAGATGTAACTTAAAAAATCCACACCCTGAATTCTAGAGAGATGTTCAGATCACTGCAATTCCTATAACACTTGCCAACCAACAGTGCTGTTGATCTGAAATTGCTTTTTCAAATTAATGCAGTGGTTTTTCTTTAACATCTAGTCACAGACATTAGGGTCACATTTGCAGCTGGACCATAATTAGGCTTCTGTTCTTCAGGAGACATTTGTTCAAAGTCATTTGGGCAACCATATTCTGAAAACAGCCCAGCCAGGGTGATGGATCACCTTGCAAGGATCCGCAATGAGCTATTTTCAAGTGATGACAAAGTGTGAAGTTAACTGATCATTTGAGAACTTTCTTTTTCATCCAAAGTAAATTCAAATACGATTAGAAATCTGACCTTTTATTACTGGAACTCTCCTAAAAGTAAAATTGAATTTTAATTCCTAAATCTCCATGTGTATACAGTACTGTGGGAACATTACAGATTTTGGCTCCATGCCCTAAAGAGAAATTGGCTTTGGGATTATTTGTATTAAAAACAAAGTCTTTCTTAAGAGATGTAAAATTTTCATGATGTTTTCTTTTTTGCTAAAACTAAAGAATTATTCTTTTACATTTCAGTTTTTCTTGATCATGAAAATGCCAACAAAATTCTGAATCGGCCAAAGAGGTATAATTCAGGTAAATTGGAAGAGTTTGTTCAAGGGAACCTTGAGAGAGAATGTATGGAAGAAAAGTGTAATTTTGAAGAAGCACGAGAAGTTTTTGAAAACACTGAAAAAACAGTGAGTATTTCCACATAATACCCTTCAGATGCAGAGCATAGAATAGAAAATCTTTAAAAAGACACTTCTCTTTACAATTTTAAAGCATCCATATATATTTATGTATTATAAATGTTATAAAAGATAGGGAATCAATACCAAAACACTTTAAATATTACCATTAATTTGTCTTCTTTTATTCTTTATAGACTGAATTTTGGAAGCAGTATGTTGGTAAGCAATTCATTTTATCCTCTAGCTAGTATATGAAACATTTGAGAATGATGTGGGTTTTTTCTCTGCATAAATAGACAATATATTAAACTTTGCCAAAGAACCCAGAAAGATCAGTCCAACCCTCTAACCCAAATTGAATGGTGATATACTACAGGGTTATGCCAGTGTGGGAACTATTGCTGGTAATTAAGTTTAATCCTCCCTAGGTCTTCACAAAGAACATTGTTCCACCCCAGGAAGGTGGAAGGAAGAGAATGAAATGATTGTGTCTTAGGACCTGATGAAAGTTTGCATTCCTCAGTAAAATCAGAGAATGCTGATTGACTTAAATGTTTATAGCTTCCAAGTCCTCCTCATTATCATGGCCTCCAAACCCCTCCATGATTGTCCTTCCCCACCCTCCCCATTACCCTTTTTGCCTCCTCTGCTACTTCTCTCCTCGCACACTGGGCTCCAGCCACCCTGATCTTCCTGCCACTTCTTGCACACTCTAGGAATGCTCCCACTTTAGAGGCTTTATCTGGCTGTTTCTCTTATCTGGCTGTTCCCAACTTCCTGTGGGCTGGCTCCCTCACCTCCTTCAGGTCTTTGCCCAAATGTTACCATCTTAATGAGGCCTACCTTCACCATCTATTAATACTTCAACCTGTCCCAGTAGCCTTACCACTCCAGACACCTGTACAGTACCCCACTCTATTTTTTAACAGAGCTTTTCACCATCTAATGTATCATATAATTTCTTATTCATACTATTTATCATTTATTTTTTCCTACTCCACTAAAATGCAAGTTTCATGTTGGCAGGGATATTCAATTGTTTTGTTTATTGATATATTCCTAGCACCTAGAACAGTATCTGGAAAAGAGGTACTCAGTAAATATTTATCAAATGAATTGACCAAAAGAAGGAAAACTCAAAACTTTAATAACAACTAATTTTAAAACTACAATAACTTAAAATTCAGCAGTAGGATTTTGAGGGAGGGTAAGTTTCAAAGAGTGACTTACCTAGGACTGTCTGCATAAATAAAAAGAAATTAATCCAGATATCAAATTCACCAACTTCCATCAACTGGAAATTCAATTCTATTTCCTACAGTTTATGTTCTGGAGATACTACTGGACACTCTTTTACTCTGGTAACTCATAATTCCTCCACTTTTGTTTTTAAATCATGAGAGAAAAATAGTTGACTCTGTTACATTGTTTTATCTAACTTTTCTTGATCTTAGAAATGAATACTACCATGCCAACTTCTACTGAGGTGCCCCCTAAAGTTAGTCCAAATAGGTCTTTGTAATCTCCATTCCGGCAGAATTTAGAACTTTGAATCACATGATTTATTTCTAAAAGTAAATCCATGACTATTTTCCCCACCAAAAAATTCCTGACAATTAAACTCCTACAATCCCTTCATTGCTCACTCCTCACCCCCAGGATCGTATTTTAAAGTTGGTCCCTTGCCTTTTGGGCCACATAGGTACGCTGTTTGCTATACCACAGGTATAGCTATCTGGAAAACATGGAGGGCATTATTCTTTCACTACTGCTTCGTCAACCAAAAAATAGAACAACAAAAACAAGAACAAAAAAGAAACAAACTCCCTGCCTCTTTTCACTTGCAGTTGAGATTCCTAACCACTACAAAATTAGCCTATGTTCCTTCTCGCACATAGTAGAAACCCAGGCTTCTCACTGCTGTGTTATTCTGTACCATCAACTCACCACATAGAGAGCCTGGTTGAAGAAGAATGATTGTAGAACCACATTACTAGCATCCGTCAAGGACTTTCCAGTTTACAAAAGGTCTATCACATTTAACCCTCACACCATCCTTGTGACCAAAGCATTATTAACTCCATTTCACAGGAGAGTAAACTGAAGCTTAGGGAAGTTAAAAGAACTGCCAAAGGTCACCTAGTTGGGGAGTCATGAAGCCCGGAAGAGAAGCCAAATTCTCTACTGCTCAACCCCTTGCTTTCACTATTACACCTCATGGCCTTCAAATCTAAATGCAGTTACTCATTAAACAGGAACCTGGTAGTCTTAAACAGGAATCTCTCACTTGGTAAGGTCTTGTCTCTTGTTGTATTTGACCCCAACTGTCTATGGCTTTGCCTGAACCCAAAGTACACACAGACACGAACCCAAAGGAGAACCAAATGTGGGATAAAATGACACTCATTTTAGCGACATGTCTCGGCAAATGAGTTCCTGTGTAGCTGGCTGAAAGCCCAGACCCTTTCAGTAAAACATCCTGAATAATTCACATTTGTTGGTCTATAATATAAAGGGCAAATGTAGCTCATTTTTAGGCCAATTCTGAACATCAATAATAATAAACCAGAGATAACAGATTTTGTTTTCATAGAATTGGAACAAATTGAAGTATCTGTGCAAAAGCATATCAGATCTAGGGGCAAAGGGGACAAGGTCTAATTTTTACAGCAAGCAAATTTTCCAGGGAGGGACTATTTATGATAAAGGGATATTAGTCTCTTAGTCAACAGAACCTGGATACACACTTCCGACAGAGAAGAGGGAGAAAAGGCAGGAATCTACACACCACATATCAAGGAGATTTGCTCTAAAATATGACTGATAATTAGAAATTTCTCAGTTTCCCCCTTTTCCGTCATTCTTTGATTCTTCTTGTTATCTTTATCTCTTACTCCTTTGTTTCTCATATATTGAGTCTTACAGATCAAGCTCCCATTTTTTTCTTCAGGGATATTTTTCTAGTTCAAAGTGCCTACCATCTCCCTTCTGGTTCTATTCATCATTCTCTCCCGAAGCTCCTTTAGAAGTGTGGATTAAGGCAGAGCACTAAGAAACCAGACTTAAAGGTTCCCTTCTCATTCTGACTTTTCTCCTTTTGCCTATTCCTTCCTCCTGTTTTCTTACCATCAGTGTCTTCAAAGACTTTCAAGTACACAGTAAATGTAGAAACTTCAAGAAAGGCAGAATGAAAACATAACCAATGCATACATAAATAAAGCACACTGTGGAATCTTTTTAAATTCTGTATGATATATCGAATGCTGTCTCTCACATTACCTAGACTATTTGAAATCTAATTTATAGAACACAGACTATCTTTAAGCAGTAACAGATGCTTCTGATATCTTTTCTATTGTCTTGAACTATTACTGCATATGATACATCAAAGTTAAGTGACAATACAAGAAAGCAGATTCATTTGCTCCATGCCTAGGCTGTCAGTTCCTAAAGTGGAAACACCATATATTATCTAGCTCAGTTTGCTCTACAAGACCTGCAATAGAGCCTTGTGTGACATAGAGATAATACTTGTTGAAGCAATTAAATTTGACTTGGAATTAACTCTGCCATCATTCTACAAGGAAGGATTGAAAATCCTCACCCTGTTCTGATATAGTACATTTCTATACAAAAACGTCCTGCTCCATCTTCCCTTGCATTGCATAAACTATGTACATGCCTTCCTCAGGGCACTTTCCTAGGACAGTGTCAGCCTAAGGATCTTTGTTTGGGTGGCTTTTAGAAACTCAGGAAGACAGGAGCATCATATGCCTATAGGCAGCTGGCTTCCAGGTCAGTAGTTTTGCTCTGACCCTAAAATCAGACTCCCATCCCAATGGGTATCTACAGGGGAGGACTGGGCATTCTAAGCAGTTTATGTGCCAATTCAATTTCTTAACCTATCTCAAAGATGGAGATCAGTGTGAGTCCAATCCATGTTTAAATGGTGGCAGTTGTAAGGATGACATTAATTCCTATGAATGTTGGTGTCCATTTGGATTCGAAGGAAAGAACTGTGAATTAGGTAAGTAACTATTTTTTGACTACTCATGGTTCAAAGTTTCCCTCTGAAACAAGTTGAAACTGGAAAATGCAATATTCGTGTATCATAATTTTTCTTAAAAACGTACTTTCAACGCTCATAAACATTTCATTTATAGTTATGGTTTTCAGGATATGAGTTGGAGAAGCTATATTAAAATCAATAACAATATTTGGTAACTAATATTAAGTGATAATGATGTTCTACTCACTTATTAATCCTTAATACAACCATATGTGGTTAGTGTTATCATTATCCCCATTCTATGTAGATGAGAAAACTGCAACTCTAACATCCAAAAATTACAGAGGCACAAATGGTTTAGACAGGACTTAAACTTCAGTGTGACCAAAACCCATGCTTCTAACTACTATATTTAAAACTCAGAGAAAACTGAACCCAGAAAATTGAAATCATGACTAAATTGCTATCAACGTAGGTAGTGAAAGTCAATTAAGTGCAGAACTGGAGTATGACTGGCCAATTATCCCATATATTAGGAATTCTCCACATGTACAGACCACTTCATATGCTAAATTTGTTGACAAAATTCAAAGCTCATTCCTGAATTTGACTATATTGATTACATCAAAAGTATTACATAACAACCTTAGAATCCTTGTGTACCTTTTCTTCTCAAAGCCTAGACTGTTTCATTTTTCGAGGTTTCAGTAATTGGAGCAGTAAACCCATGTCCTTTGCCTACTTGTTTATCACCTCCAGATGCAATATTACGGGTACTGTGATTGTGAAATGCACACAGTGCTAATGAGGAATTCACTTTCTACTCTGACACTCCAGAAGAATAGAGATGCAATCCTAAGGAAGAACTTAACACCACAGGCTACCTGACTAAGGATAAAGAGTAGAAAATTAGCAGGACTCTATTAAGGCATTATAGCAATCCACCTGACAGATGAAAAAGGCATGAAATGAAATGAAATGTAGCAGCTACACTTGTCCTATTGAGATAGGAAAAAAGTCGCCTGTAATGTTCAGAAATCCTTTCAGTACTAAAAAGAAATTCATTGACCATCTTCCTTTGGGCTCAAAAATTTCTTGGAAGGTAAGAAAAGGAAAAGGTGACAGGGCAAAGACATTTGAAAAGAAAGAAAAGACTGAATGAACTTGCACACCTGGCTCGGACTCCCATTCCTTTAGGTTTCCATTGTGGGGACAAACTAATGCCTGGGTTACCGTTCTTGAGAGTGTGTTAATTGATTCAACATCTCTGAAGTGCTACTTTCATCTGAAAGGTTATAATTTGAGATTCAGATTTACCTGGATAAATTTGATCTTGCTATTGTGGAAACCTCTAGAAATCCTTGGAGTAGTTACTCATTATCAGCTTAAATAATATAACCGTAGGAGCTGAGAGAATGAGTAACTCAATTAGTCTCAGTTACAACTGAAGGGCACATTGTGGTAAACTATAATTGAAAACATAAATATCTTTACCTAGTTTAAAAATAAAGATGCTTTAAAAGGAGAAAGGGAATAACCCTGAGGAATGTAAATAGAAGCACAAACTTTTACAACAGAGTTTACTACATGTGTGGCTATGTTCCACACAGCAAAAATGCTAAGTCTACAACTGACACAACTTGGATACTCTCATGTTCCCACATTTTGGTTTGGTCAGGGCTGTGCAGTTGTACTGCAGCCACCACCACTCCTGGCCTCTAAGGTATATTGATCTGACCCACCAATCTGATCAAGTTTTAGAAAAACATTTTCAGCCCAGTTAGCTCACAAACAAAATGAGAATTCCCACAAATTGCTCTTTATCTCAGACAATAGAAGAAAGCAACAGCAAAAGCATAAACAAATTACCATTTCAGTTTGTTGCTTCCAGTTAAAGACTAATTTCAACAGCTACTAGATAGCAGAGTTTATGGGGCATCTCGGCCCCAAGTCTTTTGTCGTATGTGGTCTTGAAAAAAAGAAAGGAGATTTTCATCAATACTGTTTTGTTGTTATCTTTTTCCCTTGTTCATCAGGCCCTTCACTGCGAGAGAGAGGTGTAAACATTCAGGGCATGCTTTCTAGTTAAAGAATATTAATTGGCTATTGGGTCCCTCAGGTTAGAATAAAGACCTCTGTATGATGTTCCCGGCTGTACATCAAATCCAAATATCTCTCAGATAAATGAAGGTCTGTAAGAATTTGGTCATTCCTGTCTCTTCTAAAGAGTAACAGAGGCATTTTCTCAGAATAAAGCAGAATGGAAAGAAAAAAATCACAAGCATGTAAACACCTTTTTCAATTTTCCAGCATGTCACAGACACTGCTGTCTTATTTGCTACATATTTCTGAGGAGTGAAAAAAGGAACTATGTTGAGTTTAGCTGAAGCACAGCATATTTTGTGGTAAACTTGTTAAATAAAACATCTTTTGTCCAAGCTTTGGTTGTCATACCAGTGGATATATCAGTAAATATAAAGGCAGAATAAAATACAGCAGAACATACTAACATTTGTAGTAGGCATGAAGGGAATTAGAAAGTGTTTGTGTTAACATGGAGGGAGAAAAACAGATGCTTTGAGATGTTCTTCAAAAGATATTCTAGGCACTGAGACCCCCTTCAGGACCAGAGAGAGTCCATACCCACCACAGTACCTGACATATAAATGCTCAGTAATTGATAAAGGAGTCCCATTCTAACTGTTCCTTAGGCCCTGCTCTATGGAACTCTCCCCTGGAAATCCTTGTGCCATTATTTTATTTCTGGAATCTTCAGCCTTTTAGCTGAGGGCAAAAGATTGCTGATTAGGAAGCAATATTTCCCACCTCCTGCACAAAACAAGCCAAAGATCAACAGCAGCAGCAACATACTGGGCCCTAAAGGGCAATGACAAATGTGGATAATGATACAGAGTTCTGGTTACTTCTTAGCCAATGACACAGAATCACAATTGAGAAAACACAGAGTTTATTCATTCCCATTGTGCATGCCCTGGACAAACCGAGCTGCACCTTTCGTAATGTATCACAATCTCATATTGACGGAACACTTTCTACAGGTAATGTTTGATTTGGCTGAACACTTTAGCATTGCTTCGTAGCAACAAAATGACAGCTAGTAACAAAAAAAAAAAAAGATCCAGGGATATTACCACTGTTAGTGAGGAGAAAGGCCTTTAAATTAATTAATTAATTAATAGGACCAAGTGCCATCTTTCTGGATCATGCCCTTAGTGGATTATTGGTAGCAAAGGTTAAAGCTCAAGCTGGTTCCTTTGTCCCCCCTGCCAAGAGTTGATTTGCCTCCCTTTATTTCCTGAAGTATCAGTAAGGACTAAGAGCTAATTATTACAGTTGGCTATGCTAGCACATGTAAAGTAGAGTTTAAAAGTTTAGATTCGTCACTCAAAAATTCATATTCTCCAAAACCATACAGTCACTCTGTTAGCCTGTGTTCCCCCAGAAAAAAAAAAAAAAAGTCACAAGCTTATTTATTAACATGTGCAATCCCAGGGGGCAAGAGAAAAGAACTGAAGAGTGAGGCAGAAAGGAAAAGAAAGCCAATAAGAGGATGAGTTATCAAACTACTCGTATCTAACTGCAATTGATTGCTTAACTTCCTGGGACTGTCTCCAATAAGTCAAATTGGTCTCAGGTTAGTCCACCTGAATGGGAAGAAGAGGTGAAAGAATTTGTCAGTATCTCTCTCTTATTGGTTAGAAGTTCGACTTATGGGGAATTAACTCCCTCACATTTCTTAGTTGGATATGCTTGGGTACCGAGAGCGTCATATGGCATCCATGCCTCAGCATTAACAGGGAAGCTTCAAGGCAAAAGACACCTAGTGCAGCTGTGAGCCAAGGCAATTCAAGGATACACCCATAGGAGGTCGGTTGAAATCCACCCAGAGCTAATCACCACCATGCTGGAAAAAGACACAGGTGAAGCTGAGCAGAATGAAGGTGGTGCATAGGAGGTATCTAATGCAGTCACTCATTTTCAAACTTTTCATGTTATGATTGCACTGGCCACTGAGGATTTCTATTGAAAGTGTTACTGTTGTCAAACATGCACATAAGTGGAAAGGTGTCTTACATTGTTTATATTCCTGTGCTGCTCTAGAAACAGAAATAGGCTCAAGAGCAGAGCCTGTGTTTCTTAATTCAGCAGGTCTAAGCTAACAAGTCCCGAAACATGCTACTTCCTGTTATTGGTATTGCATAGGAGAAACAAAAGGAAAGCACAGTAATTAGAAAATACAAAACAAGATGGCAGGAATCACCCAAATATATCAGGACACACAATTATTGTGAATTGGGGTTAAACTAATCTATTAATAATGACAACTTTCGGTTTGGAGTTAAAAATTTAATTGTATACTGTTAACAAAATTGATACCTAAACTAAAATTACACTGGGAGGCTAAAATGAAGGCATGTGAAAAGAACTATCAGGTAAAAACTAACAAAAAGAAACTAGCAAAGCAATCTTAATATCAGACAAAATAGAATCCAAGAGGAAAATCATTTCAAAAGACAAGAGATATTTTTTATTAATAAGGGGAATTGCATAGGAGAGTAAAGAAAATGTGGGCCACTGGAATGCTTAGCACTAATGACATATTGGTCTTTGGTCTTCAGTTACCGTACAGGACCCTATTTCATTCTTTTATGTTTGATATGTAACCACCTCAGCCAGCTTCAAGTTGCTTTTTGGCCCTAATGGACTTACTAACGCTATAATTTCCTTTTTAAAAAATGTTTTATTTTAGGTTTAGGGGTACATGTGAAGGTTACATAGATAAACATGTGTCACAGGGGTTTGTTGTACATATTATTACATGATGCAGATATTAAGCTCAGTACCCAACAGTGATCTTTTCTGCTCCTCTCCCTCATCCCACTCTCCCCTGTCAAGTAGACCCCAGTATCTGTTGTTTCCTTCTTTGTGTTTATAAGTTCTTATCACTTAGCTCCCACTTACAAGTGAGAACATGCAGTATTTGATTTTTGTTCCTATGCTAGTTTGCTAAGGATGATAGCCTCCAGCTCCATTCATATTCCCACAAAAGAAATAATCTTGTTCTTTTCTATGGCTGCATAATATTCCATGGTATATATGAACCACATTTTCTTTATCCAGTCTGCCATTGATGGGCATTTAGGTTGATTCCATGTCTGCTATCCTAACACTGTAATTTCTAAAGACTTCCAGGTTTTACTTTTATAGGTAACCTGTTAAACAGTCTAGCTCGGGATGCCAAGCAATTTCTAGAATAACTAAGCAATAGAAATTACACTTCAATTCAGAAAGGCAGTATCTACATGAGATTATGGAATTGCTGTTGCTTTTTGTGTTCACTGAAAAAAAATTAGTAAAACTGTAACTTTCAGAAAAAATGCCTGTACATATAGAAAACCCAAAGCATCTAAACAATTAAAATAAATAAATAAGTATAGAAAGGTTACTGGATACAGAGTCAACATACAAATATCAATTGCATGTCTATGTACCAGCAATGATTCAAAAATGATTTTATAATAGCATTAAAAATTAGATGCTTAGTAATAAATGTGAGAAAGGTGTGCAAGAACTCTACATAAAAAATTATGAGACACTATTGAGAAAAATTAAGGCAAACCTAAATAAATGAATAGGCAATGTCCATCAATTAAAGGATACAATATAGTATACATATCAAATATTTACTAATGGATTCAATGCAATACCAAAGTGCCCAGCAGGCTTTTTTTGGTGGGGGGAGGTCGGGCAGGATTCATAAGCTAATTCTAAAATGCATATGGAAATACAAAGACCCAAGTATAGCCAAGACAGTTTTGAGGAAGAATAAACTTGTACTACTTACACTACTAGATGTCAAGACTTATTATCAAGTTACATTTATTAAGACAGTGTGGTACTGACACAAGGATAGACAAATAGATGAGTGAAACACAATAGAGTGCTCAGAAGCACACCTGTACTTATATAGAGGCTTGATTTATGATAGAGGTGCCAGTGCAGTAGAGAAGGAAATTGTTGGTGTTTTCAATAAAAAGTGATAGGTCAATTAGATATTCATATGGCATGAAGTATAAAACAATAACATTTTATATTCATAACTTGCAGAAAGTAAAAATTTCTTAAAATACAAAAAGTGATCACCATAAAGGAAAAGATTGATAAACTGGACTATATTAAAACTAAGAACTCCTGTTCAGCAAAAGACACTACTTTGACTGAAAAGACCAGTCACAGACTGAGACAAGATATCTGCAATACAGACACCTAATAACTGAACCCCATACAGTGATGGTGGGAATTTAAGTTCGTACAATCATTTTAGAAAATTGCTTGGCAGTATCTACTAGATCTGAACATCTGATCCAGTAATTTCACTCATAATTATAAGCCAGTAAAAAGGCATGTTTATGTCACCAAAAGATATATACAAGAATGTTCATTACACTATTATACATAACAGCCAAAAACTGGAAACAAACCAAATATCCATTAACAGTAGAATGAATAAATAAAAGCTGTAATAGTAATACAATGGAATACTACACAGCAATGTATACTGCTACACAAAACATGGATTAATCTCATAGACAAAATGTTAAATGAAAGACGCAGACGAGTACATATTGTGAACTTCTGTTTATAGTTCAAGAGCTGGCAAGAACTGTTTACTGTGTTAGAAGTCCAGGTAATGGTAACCTATAAAAAGGAAAAAGGGTGGAATGATTGGGAGGGAGCATCTTCTGGGGTATTGATAATGTGCTATGTATTGGTCAGTTTAGTGTTTACATAGGCTCATTTACTTCGTGAAAACTTATACTAAAATTTTGTGTATTTTTTGAATATATGTTATACATTAATAAATAGGGTTTTTAAACCTGTAGTCTACGATTTAGTGAAAGTAGAATATCCAAACAGTTAGTTTTAAACCAATCCATTATAGTGCTACCACCATTTTTATGCCTTATTGAGAAGTTTATTTTACCTTTCTTTCCACTCTTAGTTCAAGGCTCCAAAATTTCTCTCCCCAATGTACATTGGGGGCAACATGAATGCCCCCAACGTATATTTGACCCATACACGAGTCAATATTTCCATGTACTTTTTAGAAATGCGTGTTAAATTATGCTGTTACTGTCTATTTTGCTTCTTTTAGATGTAACATGTAACATTAAGAATGGCAGATGCAAGCAGTTTTGTAAAAATACTGCTGATAACAAGGTGGTTTGCTCCTGTACCGAGGGATATCGACTTGCAGAGAACCAGAAGTCCTGTGAACCAGCAGGTCATAATCCAAATAAGAGTTTTTAAAGAAAATCTGTATCTGAGCCTTCAACATTTTAACAAACCTACAAAATTTTAATTCCTACTTGAATCTGCTTCCTTTTGAAATCATAGAAAAGATCAGTAGCTTGAATTAGACCAATTAATTTTCTAGATTGCATCATATTTTAAACTATGTAATCATCTACAACCTGAATTCTTTTCTGTGTCCAATTTGTCCAATTTTTTCTCTAACATTTATATCACAAAGCAATTAATTTGTGTGATTTCTGCATATATATTTGTAATTCATCAAGTCAAATCAATGTAGTAATACTATATCATAAAATATACACAAATAATTGAGTGGATAGGCTTCTAGTACAAGGACGGTAAGTTTGAAGCATGATTCCATCTGGGCTGGCTAGTTTACTCTGAGAAAGTTATTTTTTATTGTTGGGTCTGAAGCTGAGTTTACACAATTGGTGTCAGAATGATTCCGGCAATGAACTGTTTTAAGTTCTGCTAGGCTGGTCAGCACAATCTATATGGCTGTGAACAAAGCAATGTTTCCCAGTCATATCAACCATGCCACCATTTTAACAGCTGATTAGTGTATTCAGAGCATCTCCACTCCATGTTCGTATGGCTCTTATCTAAAGATGAAAGCAGTAGACACTTTTATGTTTTGAAAAATTTAGGCTCTTCAGGGTCAATTATATTTGATAAATGAGGGGCTTTTTTTGAAGCAAACTAGATATAATTTCTTTTGCATTTCTAAAGCCTAATATCTTATTAAATTGGTACATTAAATCGTGTACCATTTCTCTGTAACTGGTTCCAGTACCTATCTCAGCACTATACCAGGCAGAGGAAATTAAAGAAAGAACCAGTGCCGAGACCAGCTTGGTCAGGGAGACCCTAACCCAGTGGCACTAGAGGAATTAAAAACACGCACACAGAAATAGAGTATGGAGTGGGAAATCAGGGGTCTCACAGCCTTCAGAGCTACGAGCCCCGAACAGAGATTTACCCGCATATTTATTGACAGCAAGTTGGTCATAAGACTTACTAAAACTATTCCTTATGGGAAATAAAGGGATGGGTCTGGCTAGTTAACTGCAGCAGAAATGTGTCTTTAAGGCACAGATCACTCATGCTATTGTTTGTGGTTTAAGAACACCTTTCAGTAGTTTTCCGCCCTGGGTGGGCCAGGTGTTCCTTGCTGTCATTCTGGTAAACCTACAGCCTTCCAGCGTGGGCGTCAAGGCCATCACAAGCATGTCACAGTGCTGCAGAGATTTTGTTTATGGCCAGTTTTGGGGCCAGTTTATGGCCAGATTTGGAGGCCTATTCCCAATAAACCAGAAGGCAGGAATATATATCCTGCAACTAAAATGAAGAATCTCTAAGGCTTCGGGGCCTGCCCACTTGTCCTTCTGCCTGGTTCTTCACATATGCTGTCTCAAAGCTAGTCTACCTTGAGAGGAGCATGAATATGTGTGTGGGTGTGTGTCTGTGTGTGTATTTTAACCTTAAAAACCTAACTTCCAGTATAGACAGATGGCATAGTAGCTAAACCCTTACAAGCTCTTCTATGCTATAAAGAGAAACAGAATTGAGAACCACCTCCAACTATTAAGTGTTATATTTGAATATAGCCTTAACTTTAGCAGAACAAGTAGGCCAAACTTAAAATAAGCTTTTCTGCCTTTTCAATGATAATGGTCCCTTTTCTGTAGCCATTGTTGATCGTGTACATTTATACATAAGTATTTTGAACTAATTTCCTGGTTTCTCAACCACTTGCTGTCTTCACGATACTTTGTCGCAGCTGGTTGCTATAGAAATGTCTGTTACAAGGAATGTGGCTTGAAGGAAAGTGAGAAATGAAAATGAAATCTGAAGTGACTTTGTTTGACTACAAATTCCCATTCTGGTAGTCCCCAGTGTATCAATACATTATTTTTCTTCAGAAAATAAACGAACCCAAGGAAAAATGGTGGGCAGGTCCTGGTGAATATGACTGTGATAATTATATTAGCAATCTCTTTGGCTAATATTTGAAACCCAGGTAATTGAATCACAATGATCTCTCCCCAGAAAATAACGTAAAATGCACCTTGGAATCTAGAAGGCATTTTAGTCTGCAAAAGAAACCTTCCTAATGATAAGCAGCAGAAGTCCCGTTTACCAAATTGGAAAGTTAAAGTTACAAAGCATCAATCTTCAGACTTCCATTCAGGGATGGCAACTGGGAGTAAGACTTTTTAGTAAAGAAACTAAACAGAAAGTCATTAGACTCTATAAAAGTCTTACCAAATTTGATTCTGGAACACCTATTCTATTTCCGTAAAGATGATGAATTCCAGAGCCAAGTGTTCTTTTCATGAAGGATTTGAAAACTGTCCATGAAAATAATGCAATCAACCTTTTAGCTTGAGATTCTATTCACTGATTAGATTTTTTTAAATACTGATAGGCCTGCTTCTCAGAAATGACAAGGATGGGCCTCAATCTCAATTTTTGTAATACATGTTCCATTTGCCAATAAGAAATATCAGATTACTAATTTTTCTTCTGTTTTTCTAGTGCCATTTCCATGTGGAAGAGTTTCTGTTTCACAAACTTCTACACTCACCCGTGCTGAGACTGTTTTTCCTGATGTGGAATATGTAAATTCTACTGAAGCTGAAACCATTTTGGATAACATCACTCAAAGCACCCAATCATTTAATGACTTCACTCGGGTTGTTGGTGGAGAAGATGCCAAACCAGGTCAATTCCCTTGGCAGGTACTTTATACTGATGGTGTGTCAAAACTGGAACTCAGCTGGCAAGACACAGGCCAAGTGGGAGACTGAGATTATTTTACTAGACAGCCCTATTGGGATGTGAGAAGTATTTAGGTAAGTTTCAGCACTAACCAATGTGAGAAAGCCTCCAGAGATGAGCAGCTGGTGAAAGAGAGGCCCAAATCAGCTACTATACAGGTCGGGAAGAATTTGGCATTAAGGAAATGCATAGCATGATTCCAGACAGGCAACTGGTCAACGACATGAAAGTCTGGAAGAAAGGTCACAGGGTACTACTTCAGCCTCAGCCCTTGCAAAAACTGGTGAGAGTTGGAAAGTCTTTCGGCCAAGAAAAACTGGATTATTTAAAAGGGGGTAAAGAAAGGGACTCAGGGAGGAAGGATTAAGGCAAGAACTAGGTTCCAAGAAACAGCATCAGAGAGTGTCTTGGTCTACAGCTATAGTTCTCGTGGTAGCATCAGAATCACCTGGGAATATGGAAATGCAAATTCTCCTACCCCCACCCTAGACCTACCAAATCAGAATATCTAGGGGGTGGGGCCCAGCAATCTGTGTGCAAACAAGCACTACAGGTGATTTTGATGCACTTTATAGTTTGAAAACTAGGCCAGGTGCAGTGGCTTATGCCAGTAATCCCAGCACTTTGGGAGACTGAGACGGGAGAATCGCTTAAGCCCAGGAGTTTGAGACCAGCCTGGGCAACATGGCGAAACTCCATCTCTATAAAAAAAAATATATATATATATGTAAAAATTAGGTAGGTGTGATGACTCCCACCTGTGCTCCCAGCTATTTAGGAGGCTGAGGTGGGAGAATCACTTGATCCTGGAAAGTTGAGGCTGCAGTCAAACGTGATCACACCACAGCACTTCAGCCTGGGTGACAGAGTAAGACCCTATCTCAAAAAACGGAAAAAGAAAAACACTGGCCCAAAGGAAATGAACTTGTTACAGAAGCCAGGGTTCAAAACACCAAATGATGGACTTGTTGTACCTAGTCCTTCCAGTGTGTCTGCAGACATTTCTCCAAGTGTGGTCTGCAAACAACCTACATATGTAGAATTACCTATGCACATTTTTCATTTAACAACCACGAGCTACATTTGTAGCAAAATCTGGGTTGTAACTTAGCCTACAGCTAAAGCCTAAGAGATTCCATCTGTGAGAAGGAATAACCCACCTCTTTGGCCCCACTCCCCAGGCAGGAAGCCAGGATGGTCCTTATATAAAGTTGTGCTGTCCAATAGGTAACCACTAGCCATATATGGCTATTTAAAGTTAAATTACCTACAATTAAGTGAAATTAAAAATTCAGTTCCTCAATTGCACCTGCCAAATTTTAAGTGCATAACAGCCACATGCGGGTACTAACTACTGTATTGCAGAGTGCAAGTGGAGACAAAACATGGTATTACTGCGGAAATTTCTATTGGATAGCACTTATAATCGTTTAGTCTAATTTAAAACTCCCTAGTTGCCACAGTCATGATTTGGTAGTAATTTCACGGATTTCTCTACTGAGGTTTGAATCTCTGCCATTAGAGACTGATAACTTTAAAGACTGCAATGATCAAACTGGTAACAATTTAAGCCAGAATCAGGTAAATCTCCTGAGTTTTAACAGCACTGGAATTTTTCTGGGACTAGCTGTGTATCTATCCAGGATTCTTGAGAATGCCTGCCATTTTCCAACATAATGGATGTAAGATATTACACATATACCTGGGGATGGGGCAGTAGGTATAACTGCACAAGCATTGTGGAGAATGGTATCAAAGAGTGGCAGAACATCACAAGCAAGGTTTTCCCTTTCTTTTACCTTTGCTTTTTAAAAAGACAATATTTGCTGGACCTGATCTTATAGACCATAAATGGGACACTGTACGTTCCTTTTTACCTCCTCTGTTTCTACTTAAATGCATCCTATAAGGGTTGCTTCCCTTACCCACCATAACCCCTTCCTTCACTCATCCATATCTTTGCTCTTCTTCACAATTCTGTAATATTGACCTTCTTTATGAACCTTTCCTGGAACAACCCCTCTTGAGTGCAAGCACTCTTATTATGCCTTCAATGTATTTAATATCCATGTATCTAATTCTAATTTTGTCATTTGCGTTCTCATGTATTTTCATTCATTAGGTGTCCAACTTCCATGGATAACATGGTTACAAAAAAAGATCCTACTTTATGACAATTATCTTCCTTGGGTTTGTGAGACATAGAACAGTGCTTACAGTGGGGGACCCAAGAACCCCGGAAAATATATTAGCTAAGAAGATAACTTCCGTTTTTAAAAGTCCAAGATTAAAAAAAAAAAAAATGTATGCTTTGTGAGTTTAGCATTGTCTCCTTGTCATTCCAGAAATGAAATGGCAAATACATTTAAATCAGAACTAAAAAGGGGAACAGGGTATAAAGGCTCAGTTTAGTCACATAATTTCACTTTCTCACCCACCCTCTTTAAACCAGATGTTTGCCAATGTGTTAACAATGCAGATCTTTCCTGAAAGAAAGTTTAGTAACTCAAGCAGACACTTTATTTTCTTTTCAAGCAGAAAAGACTATGAGATGGTGGTTGTGGCTGTTCTGGGAGGGAGAAGATATAAATGATACACATCATTTCAAATTATGTCATGACCTTCTCACTGCACACTTATAGTTACTGTCCCTGTTGTCTTTTTGCTCTCAAGCCTAGCTAAGATCATTTGGAATGTTCAAGATCACTCATACATGCATGTGCACACATGCACGTGCACATAGGTTCACTCCCTATTTCATCCATATGAACTAAGATTACTGACCTGGACAGATTCAAAGCACTAACTTTTATTCTCTTCCAAAGGCAAGAAGCTGAGCTACTTTCCAGAATAGTTGTGAAAGACCCCGTCATACTTCTGCATTGCTTCCTCCACACCACCTCCATCTAGTTCCTTATGAAAGGTTACTGGTTTTCAAAAATACGAGATAAATTGAGTGTATAAAAGTCATTTCTAGACAAAATGAAACAAACCAGAATCTCTCCTCATTTGTGGATGGGCCACCTCCACCATGTCATGGTTAATCTGCAGGAGGAAATACTAGATTTGATTGCAGATCAGACTGCAGCAAACCTGCTGTGACTAAGGCATCAAGAGAAAGCAAGCAACAGCTGGGGCTTCAGTGGTGAAAACATTATATATCTAGCTTTGAAATATGAAATACTATTTAGCAGTGTCACCTAGAAAAGAGTGTTTCAAAATGCTGATGCTTCATAAGAACCTTTCTCTTCAGAGTGGTTTCTTTTATCTTTCAAATTAGCCAGGGTGAGAAATAAAGCGATCACTTGGTGAAGAAATCTCACAAAGAACAACATAGTTCACTTTCATCTTGAGTAACGAACAGATTGAACAAACTAGAAATGTTTAGTCTGTTAAAGAAAAGGTGAGCTGTTTGCAAGAGCCACAAGGGAAAAGGGAAGACAGCTTCTTTGTGGACTTAAGGGTGAAAGTTGCAAGCGGGCAGGAAGATTCTGACCTCCATTAAGAAAGCCCTTCCCAACCAACAACCACTGGGTTGGTTGCGTAGGTTGGGCAGCGTTAGGAGCAAATGTTGATTGAACAAATGTTTGTCGGAATTGTTGACTTAAAGAGCTGTTCTGTCACTGGGGACAGGAGCGGCTCGATAGCCCCATTCAGGGAGAGGGCATTTGTTCACCTGGCCAGAGATCAGAGCAGGCTAAGGGACCGCTGGGATCCTGTCCGGCTTTGAGACCCTACAGAGCCATGTTCACCTAGCACGTATCCCGTCTGCGGTCGCGCTCCTTTCTTACCTTATTCCAGGGCTTTCACCTCAGCTTGCCAGGCTGGAGCCAAGGGCCAACGCAGCCGCGCCTTGCTCGCGACGGTAACTTCCCAGGAGCCCCCTATGGTTCCGGAACGGCGCTGCCGGCCCCATTCTCTTTGCTACCTCCTAAAGCCAAAGGCACTGGCGGGCCGGGCCAACTTCTAAAGTCGCGCGAGATTAGAAGGTCTAAGATAGGAACCGCGTGAGGCCAATGGAAGGAGGTACTTCAGTTTCCCTCCAGATGCCCAGCGATGGGCTCAGAGCTCCTTGAGAACTCGGGAAAGGAAGCAGGGTCTCTGAAGAAATACTTCAGGAGTAGAAAGAGGAAGCTAGAGGGTTAAATGCACTACACAGGAACAGAAATGAGTTTTTCTTAGAGTAAGTATATGTCTAGAGGTGTAGTAAGCTAAAACAAGTCTTGAATTGCATACCGCTACGTAGGGAAAAAATGAAAGCCTTTGAACATTAGTGAAAAAAGGGAAACTGTAACGCCTGTATTACTAGATAGCTTTCATCAACAACTCAAAAGCGAGAGATTTGAAGAAGCAACAAAGCTTTAATTTGGTTTGGATCCCATGGCCATGACCCTGCCAGCCGACAATTCTAGGCATGCGCAAACTGGCCCCCAAAATTCCTCCCATATTTCCAAAGAACTATTTGGCCCTTTATGTGAAGTACCTGGTTTTTCCATTTTCTGTTTTACCATAGGCCTCAGTTCGGTGTGTGGCATACAGTCTTCAAATATTTAACAATTTGAAGATGATTCCATCAGATTAAAAAAAAAAGAATACAATGGAAGCCAAGTGATTAAGCTTTCCTTATGCTCATATTAAGTTGTAGCATATGCATTTACCGATGGTTAACCGTATTAACCTACAGAAAATGTCCAGGGAAACGGTCTGTTTCTTATTCTATTTTTGACCTAAAAAAAAATCTTTAAAATGTCTTAGCAGTTTCCCCTGTCTCCACTTCCCTCACCTTTGGTCTGAAGCTACCCTGTACAGCTAGCTACAGAGATTCAATCCTTTCTGTTGGATTAGGACACATCCCAGTGGCAGATAGCATGCAAAGTTATTATATGTATGAATCAGAACTTGTTTTTCCTTAGGGGCCAGGATGTTGCACTAAGGTCTTAAGACTATAGCAATATCTTCACTTGAAAAAGGTAGCCCTCTATTATTCCTATCTCAGATGATAAAAATTCAATTAAGAGGAATAAGAACGTGACATATGTAACCTCACCTGGCTCTACAAAGCTAATCTGGACAGACATTTAAACAATTATCCTCTAAGATTATTTGATGAAATGCACTTCAATGACTAGCTAACCATTAAAAACCAAAGTGAGCATCCCATCTGTTCCCAGCCAAATGACCTAGAGCAAAGGACTAGGCAAACCACATCTGTGGGCATAGCAAGCTGTACATCACAGACAAATGAATTTGCTTTGTATATGAGTGAGAGCAAACACTCTTTATTGTAAAGCTTGGGTGGGTAGGTAGGGAGAATAATGGTTTTGCTGAAATCACAGGGAATGGTTATGATGGAGTTAAAGGTCAGGAAGAGAAAAAAAGGGTAAGAGCTGTTCTGGGCTGGCATCATCAATGAAGAGCACAAATTCAGATGTGAATGTATATTTTGTAGAAGCATGTGTGTGGTTGGTGTGTGTATATATGTGTGTCTGAAAGAGGGAAAACAGGCTCCCATTAGACTATGACTAACAAAAATGTTTGACAGATTATAACTCAGATGCCTTACTCAGAGCATATGCCTTCCCATTTTCCCCATTATTCCCCAAAATGATGTCTTAAAAAGTTCTTAAAAAGAACTTTTCCTTGACCGAGCAGACATCTCATACCCCAAATAGCTAATATTTTGATAGCTATGATCCTGAATGACCAAACATTCCAAAACCAAATAGTTTGTAATATCTTTAAATGCAAATATATTTTAGGCCTTTTCCTTGGCAAGGATGTTTGGTCAGGGGTTGGCAAAAATAATGCTCTTCAGACTTAAAAGAACACAACCGTATTTCTTAGCCATCCACCAGAAAGTAGTAGAAGCTCCAGGAAACAAGTCTTTGTCAGCTACATCATAATCTCTCTGCCCAGGGCCTGTGGATGTCATTCATCCTGGCCTAACTAGCCTACTGGGCTGAGAGATGTTCAATTTCCCCACTAATACACTAGCCAGAGGAGAAGCACCGTGATATCATTGCATGTTAATTCTTAATTCCAATTGCTTAAACAGATATGTTCAGTTGTAACTATCATGACCAGTATATAACAGTGTTGGCCAAGTTTTATTGATGCTGAAAATCAATTGGAGTTACAGCCAGACACATGGTCTTATGACCGGCGTACTTACACAGGGCTTTGCACTCAGACAGATCATGCATCTGGGGTTTACTGCTTTGCATTTTTGTTTTGTAACTGAAGTCTGATGCCAGAGCATGGGCTACCTAGGGACCTGAAACCCTGCAACCCCACTTCTCACCACCTCCCAGGGTGATTTCTCGACCCCCCACTCCCCTACCACCTGGTGCCTTAGCCAGCCCTGGCTCTCCCTCCAAACACCTGCCCAATGACCACTGCCACCCCATGGTGCCCAGACATACTCTCCCTCCTCATCCCTACCCAGCTGCCACTGCCACTCTTCTCCCCCGGTGGGGACATGGGCATAGGTACAGGGAGAGTTAAGGTTGGTCAGGTGCACATGCCCTATGCTGTCTTGGAAGGTTGCTTGGCCATGTGGCATCTCTGGACCAAGAATGTGCCACAGCACATTTGGAGGGTGAAAGGTGGGGGCACACCCCTTGTCCACCTCCATTTCAGGCATGGAACACATCCTGGCATGAAAGTTGAGTCCCTTGGGAATCACGTCTCCACCTTGATTGGCACAGTAGGCCAATGACAAGGGAAGATTAACACACCCTCCCCTGCTGGGACCCAGCATCCTGTGGCTGGCAGGCAGGGGATCCTAAGGACATATGGGTGTTAAATTGTAGGGTGCACTTCCTGGACACCTTTGAGGGTCTGCACTGCCCCAGCAAATATCCCCATGCTAGAGGGAGCAAAATATTAAATGGCGAATTTAAAAAATGTAACATGATGGGTTACAAAAGAGACTACAGAGGAAAGAAAAAAGTTTTGTATTTTAGTGTCTTCAATGGCACCTTTCTTCCTAGCTTTTGAACAAGGAGCGCCACATTTTTATTTCTCACTGAGCCCCACAAAGTATGTAGCCATTCCTGCTTGGAGTGAAGGCTTTTAAAACATAAAGATTATCAAGTCTTGGAAATTCTGATTCAGTAGATATATAACAGGTCTCTAACTTAATTATGTAAAGAATTCTGGAGGGCTTCATTTTACCCAGTCCCACCCACCAAATATTCTGGTAAATTAAGCTTGGATTAGCCCCCAGATCTGCATTTTATAAGGATGATTTTATAAGGATGATTAGCCCTCAGATGATTCTACTGCAACTGGTCCACAGACCATGCCTGGACTGAAATTGGGTGCTTAGGAGCACAAATTCTGGAGCCGGCCAGACTTGAGTTTGCTTCCTAGCTTTACCAGCTGACCTCAGGGGAGTTAGCGTTTCTCTCTAAACTTTAGTTCATGCATCTATAAATATATTAATATCACATCATAAGGATATTATGTTGTATTAAATGTCTATAAACCCCACAATGATTAACCCAAAGTAAACCCTCAAATAAATGTTCAAAAAAATTAGGAAAATTGTTAAGTCTGGGTTGTATGCACACTGATGTTTGTTATATTATGTAGTTTTTTCTGTATTTTTACAACATTTCAGAATAAAAAGCAACAGCTAGGAGAAGAGGGAGATGGCCAGGCGCAGTGGCTCATGCCTCCCAGCGCTTTGGGAGGCCAAGGCGGGCGAATCACGAGGTCAAGAGATCGAGACCATCCTGGCCAACATGGTGAAACCCCATCTCTACTAAAAATACAAAAATTAACTGGGCGTGGTGGCATGCACCTGTAGTCCCAGCTACTCGGGAGACTGAGGCAGGAGAATTGCTTGAACCTGGGAGGCAGAGGTTGCAGTAAGCTGAGATCTCATCACTGCACTCCAGCCTGGTGACAGAACGAGACTCCGTCTAAAAAAAAAAAAAAAAAAAGATAAGAGCAGGAGAGCGAGAGTATGAAAAAGGAAGTCAGAGCCCTTTAATGACTCAGCCCTTAGGTCTCCAGGTAGGAGGCTAGTGCTTCAGTGTCCAGGACACAGTAGGCGTTCTGTAAATTAAATTCAGGACAAAAAGAACATGCCCCAAGGACCATCTGATATCCACTTAAAGTGATGGACCACCTCCTTTCCCTTGTTTATGAATGGGTTTATGCCTAAGACTGCGTGCACTTTAATACAAGGGCAGTCGTTCAGAACTAGTCAGCGCCCGAAAAGGATTTACCAAATGTTGAGTGTGCCCTCTAGTGTTCACACTTCCCAGCTTTCTTCCTGTAAAGGTGGATCAAGGCACTTGCTTACAACTGGAACTGAAATCCTCCAAGTCGATCTAGACATTGAGATGGAGAAAATATTCATTGTCCACTGTAATTATGCAACGAATATCCAGCTGAAATAATGAAGTGGCCTCTTATCTAACAATACCCAGGCTCAATGCGTCACTCCTTTGTCCACTTTGCCCAAAATTCAACCACAGCTAAGTTGACATTTTAGGACAAAGGCAGCTTACCATCCAGCCAGAGGGGAGTAGAGTATGGTTAAGAGAGAGTGGAAAGAATGAATGGGCCCTGCTATTCCTCACTGCCTGCATGGCTATAAGCACAGTCCTTATGGAGGCCTTAGGTCTTGTTTCATAATATTCCAGTTTGGAAAGGGTTTGAAAAGACCTCCTAGAAAAATCAGTAGTTTTTCTTTTTCAAGTAACATGTAGCAAAAAACTTTCATCGTGTAGGCACAGGGAACACCCTAATAACTATTAATCTCAAGGAGTCAAGTCAGTGTGTTTCCTACTGTACCTGCTGTATCCCCATGAAGCAAATTTTGCCATCAGAGAAACTGACTCATGGGGAAAAATATCCAAGAACCTCAAATCACCAAAAGAAGCCATTTCTCAGATCTGCCTCAGCTTGAGCTTCCTTGTCTCTGTGTGTTGCTTTCAATGCAGTTACATAAATGGCTTTTTTGTTTATGCACCGGAAACACTAATTCATCTGCAAAGCTCACATTTCCAGAAACTCCATTTCTGCCAGCACCTAGAAGCCAATATTTTGCCTATTCCTGTAACCAGCACGCATATTTATTTTTTTCTAGATCAAATATATTATGCAGTAAGAGTCTTAATTTTGTTTTCACAGGTCGTTTTGAATGGTAAAGTTGATGCATTCTGTGGAGGCTCTATCGTTAATGAAAAATGGGTTGTAACTGCTGCCCACTGTGTTGAAACTGATGCTAAAATTACAGTTGTCGCAGGTAAATAAAGAATAATAATCTGCAGCACCACTAGCTCTTTAATATGATTTGTACACCATATTTTACTAAGGTCTAATAAAATTGTTGCTGAATAAATTGGGCTAAAGGCAGAAGGGTCATAATTTCAGAACCCAAGTTGCACCATCCTCCAACCCTCCATAGTTCTTTTGATGTACCCATATTATCACTCCTTTCAGTGAGGTACAATTAGTTATTGATGTAGTCATTTCCCTACCAGAAAGTCTTCCCAAAAACCAGTATCATGTCACTGATCCTTTTGTCTCTGGTGCTTGGCACAACCTGTAGCAGGTTCTTAGAAAACAAACATTTGAATTAATGGCCAAATGAATTTGTGCTCAAAAAAGGGGTCAGAATACTTGAAATTTGGAAAATCTAGGATAATTCATGACTAGTTGTTTCATTATCATCAATGAAAAGCTTATAACAGCATAAGTGAACAGAACCATCTCTATGATAGTCCTGAATGGCTTTTTGGTCTGAAAAATATGCATTGGTTCTCATTACATTTAACCAAAATTATCACAATAGAAGAATGAGATCTCTGACATTGCCAATTAGGTCAGTGATCCCGAGTAGACCCTTAGAAAATCTATGTATGTGAAATACTGTTTGTGACTTAAAATGAAATTTATTTTTAATAGGTGAACATAACATTGAGGAGACAGAACATACAGAGCAAAAGCGAAATGTGATTCGAATTATTCCTCATCACAACTACAATGCAACTATTAATAAGTACAACCATGACATTGCCCTTCTGGAACTGGATGAACCCTTAGTGCTAAACAGCTATGTTACACCTATTTGCATTGCTGACAAGGAATACACGAACATCTTCCTCAAATTTGGATCTGGCTATGTGAGTGGCTGGGGAAGAGTCTTCAACAAAGGAAGATCAGCTTCAGTTCTTCAGTACCTTAGAGTTCCACTTGTTGACCGAGCCACATGTCTTCGATCTACAAAGTTCACCATCTATAACAACATGTTCTGTGCTGGCTTCCATGAAGGAGGTAGAGATTCATGTCAAGGAGATAGTGGGGGACCCCATGTTACTGAAGTGGAAGGGACCAGTTTCTTAACTGGAATTATTAGCTGGGGTGAAGAGTGTGCAATGAAAGGCAAATATGGAATATATACCAAGGTATCCCGGTATGTCAACTGGATTAAGGAAAAAACAAAGCTCACTTAATGAAAGATGGATTTCCAAGGTTAATTGATTGGCACTGAAAATTAACAGGGCCTCTCACTAATCACTTTCCCATCTCATTATATTTGAATATATACATTCTATGATTATTGCTTTTTCTCTTTACAGGGAAAATTTCATGTTTTACCTGAGCAAATTGATTAGAAAATGGAATCACTAGAGGAATATAATGTGCTAGGAAATTATAGCCATTTCTAAGGGCCCAGCCCTTGACAAAATTGTGAAGTGAAATTCTCCACTCTGTCCCTCAGATACTATGGTTCTCCACTATAGCAACTAACTCATCTGATTTTCCCTCCTTAGCAGATTCCATCTTCCCGATCTTCTTTGCTTCTCCAACCAAAACATCAATGTTTATTAGTTCTGTATACAGTACAGCATCTTTGGTCTACTCTATCACAAGACCAGTACCACACTCATGAAGAAAGAACACAGGAGTAGCTGAGAGGCTAAAACTCATCAAATACACTACTCCTTTTCCTCTATCCTATTCCTGAATCTTTTACCTTTTTCAAATCCCAATCCCCAAAGCAGTTTTTATCTTTCTTACTCCCTCTCTCCCTTTTACCCTCCACAGTCATTAAAGGAGAGATGGGGAGCATCATTCTGTTATACTTCTGTACGCAGTTATACATGTCTATCAAACCCAGACTTGCTTTCATAGTGGAGACTTGCTTTTCAGAACATAGGGATGAAGCAACGTGCCTGAAAATTTTGGGGGAAAAGTTTCTTTCAGAGAGTTATTATATATATATATATATACACACACACACACACACATATACACACATATAATGGAAGCAATAAGTCATTCTAAGAGCTTGTATGGTTATGGAAAAAAAGCTGACATTGACGCAGATATATTGTACTCTTTCTAAAAATTAATAATAATAATGCTAACAGAAAGAAGAGAACAGCTCATTTGCAGTCTACAACTAGTAGAGACTTTGAGGAAGAATTCAACAGCGTGTCTTCAGCAGTGTTCAGAGTCAAGAAAGAAGTTGAAGTTGCCTAGACCAGAGGACATAAGTAACATGTCTCCTTTAACTGGCATGCCCCTGAAGTGGAGAAGGGTGCAGCAGGCTCGAAGACATAAGTCATTCCAATCAGCCAACTAAGTTGTCCTTTTCTGGTTTCATGTTCACCGTGGAACATTTTGATTATAGTTAATCCTTCTATCTTGAATTTTCTAGAGAGTTGCTGACCAACAGACGTATGTTTCCCTTCGTGAATTAATAAACTGGTGTTCTGGTTCATACCTTGGCTTTTTGTGAATCCCATTGATGTGATTCAGCCACCCTGTATTTGATGATGCATAGGACTACTGACAAAATCACTTCGACCCCGCCAAGCTGCTGCCTTCTCTTGCCCCCCCTCATCCCCAGCCAGGCCTCACTCTTGCTAATTCCTTTAGTTCTTTTAGTCAATATATTTTTGTCTTCGCATATAAGTATAAATAAACATATTTTTAAATTTCTTGGCTTGGTCCAGTGGCTCATGCCTATAATCCCAGCACTTTGGAAGGCCAAGGTGGGTGGATCACCTGAGGTCAGGAGTTTCAGGCCAGCCTGGCCAACACGGTGAAACCCTGTATCTACTAAAAATAGAACAATTAGCTGGGCGTGGTAATTTGTGCCTGTAATCCCAGCTACTGGGGAGGCCAAGGCAGGAGAATCACTTGAGCCTGGGGAGCAGGGGGTGGGGGAGGTTGCAGTGAGCCGAGATCGCACCAGTGCACTCCTTCCTGGGTGACAGAGTGAGATTCTGTCTCAGAAATAAAATAATTAATTAAATAAATAAATACATTTCTTGAGGCGTTTCTTGTTAAATCATTCATGGAGAGGTATCCCAAATACTACATTCAACAAAACACTCTGAAAAATGTTTTCAAATGCAATATAACATAGCAGAGATTTGATGCTCTGTTATCCAGCTTTCATATAAGGCAGTGTGAGCTGTGTTCCAGAGAGGAAAGTGGTCTGAATCCACCTGAGACAGAATTGGGTCTAACTAGCTGTGAGTATGGCCTTCAATAAATCACTCTCCATTTGGAAATTCGATTTCTCCACTTGTATAATGGAAGAGTTTGACAGGATGCTCTCCAAAATCCCTTGCAATTTTGTTAGTCTGTGATTTTATGTTTTTATTTTTATGTCTTCATTCAACAAATATTCAAGGAGTAATTGTTGTGTGCCAAATACCAACAGTGTTCATTAAATTGCAATTCAGATTTTATATATATAGTTATAATAATGTATAATGTATATACATTGCTTTGTGAGTGCCTGTTACACTACTAGACAGTAGTTGCTCAATAATTGTTAGCTGAATCTGAATTCATGTTTATCCCAGAGTAGCAATTAGTCTTGTATTGAGTATCATGAAAGAAGGCCATACTTAAATAAGAATAATGCCTGGAGTTTAGATTTTATGAACAAATGAAAGGAAATTGGTTCTGCTTTTGTTGACTAAAGGAGGGGAAGAGAGAAGAGACACTATAATTGTCTGCCTCAGATTTAAGGATGATGCTAATTCATGCATTAAACATGTTGCTTCAAATTTGAATGACCAAAGGTCTGTAGCCTCAGCACTTCAAAATTGGTAAAAGTAAGATGCTCTGGCCTTGTTTCCATAGAGACCACCCCTTACAAAGGCACCAGTGGGAAACTGGCCTCAGGACTCCTGTGATTGGTCTTCTCTGTGGTAGAGAAAGGAGCTCCTGGACCCATAAATCTCTAAGCTACAGTTCTTTTGGTCATGGGCTCAAAAATGATTGAATTCATCATGAGCCACCTGTGGCATATTGCCACCACTAAACATGTGGGGCCTTTAAGCTCACTAAAAGCCAATGTCCTCGGAGACAGCCCTGACTGGATTCTACCTAGGGCATTTGCAATTGCCATATAAGAATCATAAGTGCTTTCAAAATCACTGTAGCTAATTTGCCTACATAGACTAAAACATGCTGCCATTATATTGGAAGTGACAGATTAAAATAGAACTCTTACCAAGTGAAGGAAAGTGTGCTAAGATAGTGCAGTCATTTTAACTTTCTGTTTAAGTATGATTGTTTTTAGTTCTTTTGAATATTTAGTTGTTTTATAGTGACAGGAATGAAGTACTGTCCAATTTTCTCCGCCAAGGAAAAAAGAAAAGGTGTTCTTCCTTACTTCACTGAACCAAAACAGACTAGTTTACAAAATTGCCTAATTAGAATTGCTAAACACATTCCAAATGCTTACAGTCTAATCCAGGAATGTCAGAGCTGCAAGGGCCCTTAAACACTGTCTAATCCACTCCACTCACTTAGCAGATGAGGAGATTGAGGCCAACATAAGGCCAGGCCCAAGATAACACAATGACAGACAGGACTAGAGCTCAAGTCTCCCACCCTGCACTTTGAAATAATAATGCTTTCAACTGGGGTGCATTAACTCTACTGTCTATATTTTTAGGGCAGCTGGGGCATTCTGCATTGGTGGTAATCCTCTCAACAACCCTGGGACTGAAAACTGCCTGGAATTCTTACTATCAATTCTCTAATTGACCAAAAGGTGACAAAATCAAGAAACCAATAGGTAGCTTGGAAAGCAAAGTGGCAGTCAGATAACAAACTGGAGCTTCCACCCCTGGCTCATAGCAGGTACTCAGTAAATACATGTAGAATGAATGTGTGGTGCTAGTGTCTGGCGTTTATCCCAGCTGTGAGCACTGGGCCTTCCAGATGTGACATTTGACTACTATAGCACATTCAACAGTGTCATCTGGCAGACAGTCATTCCAGCAACAATTCACCTTTATTCACTGCAACTGTGCTGGGGAAGACGTGTGCACATGGAGGTAGCAGGTTACTCCAGAAGCTGTTGTTTGAGGGTTGAAGGCAGGCTTCAAAGGCCCACCGAAGGTGAGATTCTAACAATGCATTGCACCTGCGGATGATTGGGACCCAGATTACAGCTGCTGAAAGGCCTGTCTGAGTAAAGCAATCAGGAATCAGAGCTCTTTTTGAATCTGAGGCTTATGCCATCTAAAAAATCTCAGGGTTAAAGCCATAAAAATCAACATGTTCTGTAAACTATGGAAACTATTGAAAGAATCACAGCAGGCAAAGGACTGTGGGACCCCTGCTCTCTTCAATCAATCCAGGCCCACAAATCACTTTACTCATTTTTTCCTATAGTAGTTTTGAGGCAAATCTTTTTCATCCTGACTTTGGGGCTATGGACTGCCTTGAGATTTCTGAGTTAATCTTGACTTCTGATATAGGTATCAAAAGGGAAGAAGAGCAGACAGATCTTTTCTTGCATATGTAGACAAAGAGACAAAGACTTCTGGTAGAAGGCAGAGACATTTTCTCCATGCCTTCACAGAATTATTTCAAACTCCTGGCCAGGTCATAGGAGAGCTATCCTTCTATTCCCTTGGTTAAGAGAAAGCTGGAAATAGAAACAGGAATATTCCAGGCCAGGCATGATGGCTCACACCTGTAATCCCAACACTGGGAGGCCGAGGTCAGGCCGGGCAGATCACTTGAGGTCAGGAGTTCAAGATTAGCCTGGCGAACATGGTGAAACCCATCTTTACTAAAAATACAAAAATCAGCCAGGCGTGGTGGTGCACGCTTGTAATCCCAGCTACTCAGGAGGCTGAGGCACAAGAATCACTTGAACCCGGGAGGCAGAGGTTGCAGTGAGCCAAGATCATGCCACTGCACTCACATCTGGGTGACAGTGAGAAAGAGAGAAAGGGAGAAAGAGAGAAGGAAGGAAGGAAGGAAGGAAGGAAGGAAGGAAGGAAGGAAGGAAGGAAGGAAGGAAGGAAATGATTCCAAAGACTTTCTTTCAGTTGCTTCATTGTAATGTTAAATGAGATCCTAATTTATAAAAATTTACCACCATAGTAAATCTCCCTGATACCATCACTCTTAAACCTTTAGAAATGCTAGAGTATCTAGCTTCTCTAGATCAATAACCACAAAGAGGCTTAAGTGCTGACCTCATAAAAATAAAGAGTTCCCATGATTTACACATTACGTGCTTTCGTGAATATCTATGTATAAAAGCCTATTTTCCTCTTGGACTGTATTACAAAAATAAGTATGCATTTTCATAAGATTCAAACCCAGCTCTAAATGTAAGACGCTGAATTAAGAATGTAGCAATGTATGAATGAAAAGGAAGGAAAAAAGCCATTGCTAACCACAACTCTGTGCAAAACTCCCCGTCATCTAACGTAGGAATAAGATATTTATCTTGGCTTATCTAGAAGATGGCCGAAGAGGAAGAGCTCCAGCCTCCAGCTCCCAGCACGAGTGACACGGAAGACGGGTGATTTCTGCGTTTTCAACTGAGGTACCGGGTTCATCTCACTGGGTGGTGTCGGACAGTTGGCGCTGGTCCGCGGGTGCCGCCCAACCAGCGAGAGCTGAAGCAGGGCAAGGCATCGCCTCACCTGGGAAGTGCAAGGGGGAAGGGAATTCCTTTTCCTAGCCAAAGGAAATTGAGACACACAACACCTGGAAAATCGGGTAACTCGCACCCTAATATTGCGCTTTACCAACGGTCTTAGCAAAGGGCACACCAGGATATTATATCCCACACCTGGCCCAGAGGGTCCCACGCCCACGGAGCCTCACTCATTGCTAGCACAGCAGTCTGAGATCTAACTGCAAGGTGGCAGCGAGGCTACAAAAGCCAAAATTGACAAATGGGATCTAATTAAACTAAAGAGCTTCTGCACAGCAAAAGAAACTACCATCAGAGTGAACAGGCAACCTACAGAATGGGAGAAAAATTTTGCAATCTACTCATCTGACAAAGGACTAATATTCAGAACCTATAAAGAGCTCAATCAAATTTACAAGAAAAAACCAAACAACCCCATCAAAAAGTGGGCAAAGGATATGAACAGACACTTCTCAAAAGAAGACATTCATACAGCCAACAGACACATGAAAAAATGCTCATCATCACTCGCCATCAGAGAAATGCAAATCAAAACCGCAATGAGATACCATCTCACAACAGTTAGAATGGCAATTATTAAAAAGTCAGGAAACAACAGGTGCTGGAGAGGATGTGGAGAAATAGGAACACTTTTACACTGTTGGTGGGAGTGTAAACTAGTTCAACCATTGTGGAAAACAGTGTGGCGATTCCTCAAGGATCTAGAACCAGAAATACCATTTGACCCGGCCATCCCATTACTGGGGATATACCCAAAGGATTATAAGTCATGCTGCTATAAAGACATATGCACATGTATGTTTATTGCGGCACTATTCACAATAGCAAAGACTTGGAATCAACCTAAATGTCCATCAGTGACAGACTGGATTAAGAAAATGTGGCACATATACACCATGGAATACTATGCAGCCATAAAGAAGGATGAGTTCGTGTCCTTTGTAGGGACATGGATGCAGCTGGAAACCATCATTCTCAGCAAACTATTGCAAGAACAGAAAACCAAATACCGTGTGTTCTCACTCATAGGTGGGAATTGAACAATGAGATCACTTGGACACAGGAAGGGGAACATCACACACCGGGTCCTATTGTGGCGAGGGGGGATGGAGGAGGGATAGCATTAGGAGATATACCTAATGTAAATGACGAGTTAATGGGTGCAGCACACCAACATGGCACATGTATACATATGTAACAAACCTGCATGTTGAGCACATGTACCCTAGAACTTAAAGTATAATTTAAAAAAAAGATATGTATCTTGAACACATAAGGGAATACGTCATAGGAAGGGAGACAGGGAGTCTGAGGCAGGTGAATTGCTTGAACTCGGAAGTTTGAGCAGCCTGGGCAACATGGCAAAACCCTGTCTCTACAAAAAATACAACAATTAGCCAGGCATGGTGGCTCACACCTGTAGTCCCAGCTACTCAGGAGGCTGAGGTGGGAGGATCGCTTGAACCTGGAAGGTTGAGGCAGCAGAGAGCCATGATTGCTGATTGCACCACTGCACTGCAGCCTGGGTGGCAAAGTGAGACCTTGTCTCAAAAAAAAAGAAAGAGAGAGAGAGAGAGAGAGAAAGAAGGAAAGAAAGAAAGAAAGAAAGAAAGAAAGAAAGAAAGAAAGAAAGAAAGAAAGAAAGAAAGAAAGAAAGAAAGAAAGAAAGAAAGAAAGGAAGGAAGGAAGGAAGGAAGGAAGGAAGGAAGGAAGGAAGGAAGGAAGGAAGGAAGGAAGGAAGGAAGGAAGGAAGGAGGGAAGGAAGGAGAGAGAAAAGAAGGAAGGAAGGCAGCGAGGGAGAGAGGAAGGGAAAGGAAGGGAGACAGGAAAATACAAAAAATAAAAGGCCTCCTGCATTCTCTTTCTTCCTAGGCTATAAGGAGGTGTTATCATTAATTTCTAGGAAATGTAAAAAAGATTAGCCTAGGAAACTATGGTTATAACCCTGGCCTTTTTAATCTCCTGTTTTGTGTTTGTCATCTCCATAAGCTGTATCTACCCCTCTTATCTGTGTTTTCTGTGCTCATTTAGGTAGCTATTTTGTTTTTGTACCTTATTTTTATAGATTTAGCTCTTAGCTTTCATTTCAATATCTTTCTCCCTATAGCTATTACCCAATCAAATAACCTTGTGATAAAGTTTACTATCTGAACAAAACTGTTGTTCTTGGCCACAGGGATTTCATTTCTCTCAATATGCCTCCCATATTTTAGATGTCCATGTTCTCTTCCATACACTCTGTTTCTAGTCCTAGATGAACAAGCTTAAGATTAGAATTTCCACTTTTTTGGTTTAGAAAATCTAGATTTAAGTAACAAATATGCTAAAAGGACAGGTGCACATTACCTAATAATTCAGAAATCTTAGTACACTCTAATAAAGAATTTTACTGAACACTTTCTATGTACCTAGCTCTGTATCTATTTCCTAAAGTGCAATGAACGATATGCTGGAACTGGCATATACAAACTAACTCTCAAAAACCAATGTTAAAAGATAAACTTTAGACAAAATAAATTCAACTGGAGGTCATTATATTAAGTGAAATAAATGAGGCACAGAAAGATAAACATCACATGTTCTAACTTATGTGTGAGATCTAAAGATCAAAACAACTGAACTCATGGACATAGAGACTAGAAGGATAGTTACCAGAGACTGGGAAGGGTAGTGGGGGGTTGGAGGGTAAGTGAGGATGGCCAATGAATAAAAAAAAAAAAAAAAAATAGAAAGAAAGAATAAGACCTAGTGTTTGATAGCACAACAGGGTGACTATAGTCAATAATAATTTAATTGTACATTTGTGATAACTAAAAGAGTATCACTGGATTGTTTGTAAGGCAAAGCATAAATGCTTAAGGTGATGGAGACCCTATCTTCCATGATGTGATTATTACGCATTGCATGCTTGTACCAAAATATCTCATATATTCCATAAATATATACACCTACTATTTACCCACAAAAATTAAAACTAAAAAAGGAAAAGAAAGAAAAAAATTCAACAGAGTTTATTTGAGCAAAGAATGATTCAGGAATGGTGTAGCAGTCAGAATCAGGGGAGCTTCAGAGGGCTCTGCTGCAGCAGCCTGAGCAGTGCGTTTTTATGGGCCGACAGAGAAGGAAGACAAATATATTTGATTGGTTAGAGTGGAAAGACCCTAGTTAGAGGTGAGTTGGCGATTTCTGATTGATAAAGTCTCTAGTCTCCTTTTACTGTTTACATTGGGCTACAGTTTGCTCATGTAGGAACTTAAAGGCCTTCCGCGGTCTAAGTTGGGTGTCCAGTGGCTTCCCCCCGCCCCCGCGCCTTTTTTTTGAGAGTCTCACACTGTTGCCCAGGCTTGAGTCCAGTGGCCTGATCTCGGCTCACTGCAACCTCCACGGCCCAGGGTCAAGCGATTCTCCTGCCTCAGACTCCTGAGTAGCTGGGATTACAGGCGCACACCACCACATCCAGATAATTTTTGTATTTTTAGTAGACACAGTGTTTTACCATATTGGCCAGGCTGGTCTCAAAGTCCTGACCTCAGGTGATCTGCCTGCCTCGGCCTCCCAAAGTGCTGAGATTACAGGCGTGAGCCACTGCGCCAGCCATTTTTTTAACACCAATTTTGCACATCACTTCCCAACTTCCAGTTCTGTGTCCTCACCTTGGTAGCTTGAAATCTGCCACGGTAGGAGTCTTTACACCATAGAAATCAACAAATGGCACAAAGAGAGTTTTGGTGCGTCTTTTAAGGAGACCCAGTTGCTTACCATTTGCCAACATACAACTGGACACAATATAATTGTGTGACTAACAATTCGTCATTTTTGCAGTTCAGCTACTCAATTATTGCTATGACTGAGCATTAAATTCACATTGTAAATTAAAATATAAAGGTTGTTTAAGGAAGCAAAACGTTCGTGAAGTAGAAATATTGAGAAAACCAGACCTTTAAAGATGTTCACAGATGGTAACAGATACTTTATGTTGTAAAATAAAATGTAACATTTCTTAAGTGCAAATATTTCTCCTACAACACATTCACACATTGTAATCCACCAAGGTTTATTTTATGATATTTTTCTGCTGTGCCAGTATGTCAGTTCATGGTAATTTGTAAGATACTTATAAAAACTGTGGAAAAGAGTTCTTGACTGCTATTTTTGGGAAGTATGTAAGAAAACTAAAGAAAAAAAAATCCCACCGGGTTGTATGGAAGCTAAGTTTGATGCAGTTTCACTACATTTCAATCAGGGGTCACGACATTTTATTCCACTTTTCCAGTACTGAACTAAAGTGAGCAGAATGTTATACAGTGTAAAATGATTTTGACATTTAAAAATGTGTTAAGAATAATATCTTGAATTCCCAAGTACCAACACCCATCCATTTCTCATCTTTTATTTCTCTCTCTCTCTCTCTCCAGAGCTAGTTATCTTTCTTAATTTGGTGTTCATCATTATCCAGCATGTTCATATACTTTAACCCTGAACTATCCATTAAAATATATATTTTGTTTTGCATATTTTAAAGTGTTATAGAAATGCTATCATATTGTCTCTATCCTGCAATTGTTTCCTGTGGGATTCATTTATGATGATATGGGTAGCTCTGGGTCATTTATTTTAGTTTCTATATCAATTTGATTGTATGATATTCAATAAACTAGTTATGTAACCTTCTGTTCACGGTAATTCATGTTGTCTCCAAATTTTTACTCTTCTAAACATTGCTGCTATAAACATTCTGGCACATGTGTGAGCCTTCGTGTGGGGTACATCCTTAGGAGTAAAAATGCTAAGCCATAGAGCATTCACTTTAACTGTACTTGGTATTAGCAAATAGCTCACTAAAGTGTTAACAGTGTATGCACCCAGTAGTAACATGTGCAAGTTCTTGCTTCGTGTCCTTCCCAACACTTGGTATTTTTAGAAATATGGGCAGATTTTTAAGCTAATAATATTCATACATAGAATGCCTACTTTTGCATTGAATCCAGGTAATTTGAAACTATTTTTAAATGTATGACTACAGTCCTATGTGCTTTTTGGGGTCAGGAAAGAAATTATTTTAGCCTCTAATATGAGATTCCAAAATGTCCATTATGATATTTCTCTTTTAAGTCATTTTTATTATGGTTGTAAAGTTGTGGCTCACTTAATTACTTAACATGTTATCATTTGGTTTCTTATAACTAACTTCCCATGTAAAAGGGTGCTTTCACTATCAAACTGTGCTATAAACTGTCAACTAAGATAACTCAGCCCAAGTCCTTCTCATGCTTTAAATTTTTCTGACTTTCTCTTCTCCATTTCTGCTTCATTATAATTTTTTAAATTTACTTTTTTTTTTTTTGAAACAGGGCCTCACTCTGTCACCCAGGCTGGAGTGCAGTGGCATGATCATAGTTCACTGCAGCCTCGATCTCCTAGGTCCAAGCAATCCTCTGCCTCAGCCTCCCGAGTAACTGAGACTACAGGCATGTGCTACCATGCCTGGCTAATTTTTTTTTTTTTTTTTTAAGAGCTGGGGGTCTCACTATGTTGCCAGGGCTGGTCCTGAACTCCCAAGCTAAAGCAATCCTCCTGCCTTGACCTCTCAAAGTGCTGTGATTACAGGTGTGAGCCACCACACCCGGCCATAATTTTTTCATTTGTTCTCCAGAAAGGTTGTGTTTGTCGTTTATTTTGGAAATAATCAAGTTAGTGAGTCTTACAAATTTTTAGATGAAATTTATCTTTGAAATGATTTACATTTTGTTTTGGATGGGTTTCAGGAAAGTTTCATTTAGCTTAAGAAACTTAATCTGCACAAAGTTCAACTTCATTGGCTGTTCTCAATACACATTATGAGTCCTATTTGATGGACACATGCTGAAAATACCTGCTCAGAATTTAATGTGTTTATTCATACATGCAAAAATGAAGTGATCAATGTAGAGTGGCAACTAAGCCCTCACCAAATGCAAAGGACAATTTAATACTTAACTATGTCATGACATTTTTAAAAATGCATTTTGAAGTAAAAAGTAATTTTTTAAAAATCTGGTTATCACTTTTACTAAATGCCTTTTGAACAGCATAAAGAGTTTAGTTTTTGTCCATAACACTGGTTTCTTCCCATTTTTTTCCCATAAAACCCCTTGCAAACTGACCAGTCGAAATCAATGTGAGGAAGTGTACTGAAATGTAATAAAAATGACTTGTTTTGATATTTTATTGCCTGAGATTTGACTCATTAAACTCCGTAGAGTCTGCTGCCCTGAAGGAAGAAGGCTCCTGTGTTCTAATATTTACTAAATAATAAGCATTTTCCTCAGTGAGAGTCTGTTGAGTGAAACCAGGTTGATTTCTGACTAAACCCAAAACAAAATCACTGACCTAATTTCTCTCCAAGTTAAGTATTTCTTCTGCTCTCCTACACTTTCCACAATGTATTATGACATTTTTCTCCTAAGAGAATGTAATCACTTAGATGTCAGGGTGGCTTTTATAACCCAACCATGTATTTTTTTTTTTAGTTTTTTTTTTTTTAAATTATTGTACTTTAAGCTCTTGGATACGTGGGCAGAACGTGCAGGTTTGTTACACAGGTATACATGTGCCATGGTGGTTTGCTGCACCCATCAACATGTCATCTACATTAGGTATTTCTCCTGATGCTCTCCCTCCCTTAATCCCCCACCCCCTGAAAGGCCCTGGTGTGTGATGTTCCCCTCCCTGTGTCCATGTGTTCTCATTGTTCAACTCCCAATTATGAGTGAGAACATGCGGTGTTTGGTTTTCTGTTCTTGTGTTAGTTTGCTGAGAATGATGGTTTCCAGCTTCATCCATGTCCCTGCAAAGGACATGAACTCATCCCTTTTTTATGGCTGCATAGTATTCCATGGTGTATATGTGCCACATTTTCTTTATCCAGACTATCATTGATGGGCATTTGGGTTGGTTCCAAGTCTTTGCTATTGTGAATAGTGCTGCAGTAGACATACGTGTGCATGTGTCTTTATGGTAGAATGATTTATAATCCTTTGGGTATATACCCAGGAATGGGATTGCTGGGTCAAATGTATTTCTGGTTCTAGATCCTTGAGGAATCACCACACTGTCTTCCACAATGAACAACCATGTATTTTATATTGTGAGACTCATGTGTAATTTTGGAAATATCACCAATAGCATTTTACTCCTCAAATAACACAGGAATAAAACTTGAATACATATTTTATTTTTCGGGGAGTTCTTTGGAGATGAATTTAAGTTGATTAACTACTTCACTGATAGTGCTGATATAATTTGGATGTTGTCTCTGCCCAAATCTCATGTTGAAATGTAATTCCCAGTGTTGGAGGTGGGGCCTGGTGGGAGGTGATTGGATCATGGGGACGAATTTCTTGTGAATGGTTTAGCACCATCCTTTTGGTACTGTCCTCATGATAGTGGGTGAGTTCTCACAAGATCTGGTCATTTAAAAGTGTGAGGCACATCCCCCATTGCTCTCCTGCTCCTCCTTTTGCTGTGTGATGTGCAAGCTCCCACTTGGCCCTCTGCCATGATTGCAAGCTTCCAGAGACCTCCGCAGAAGCATCTGCCACTGTGCTTCCTGTACAGCCTGCAAAACCGTGAGCCAACTAAACCTCATTTCTTGTAAATTACGCAGTCTCAGGTATTTCTTTAGAGCAATGCAAGAACGGCCTAATACAAGTGTTTTCTCAAAAGACCTCAAAACAAATTTAAAGGCAAAAGAGGTAGTTATCCTGTGATGGGATGCCTATTAAGACATCTAAAACCATCTCAGTGTTGTTTTATTTTAATGAAAGATTCAGTCAAACCAAGGTTATAGGCTTCTCTCCCCACTCCATATTAAGGCACATGTTCTAGCTCCCAAATGGGCTGTGAAAGAGATCATTAGGTCTGGCAATTCCAACTAAAGAGTCCTTTGCAGAAGAAAGTTATAGAACAGAAAACAACTGCAGGTATCTAGGTGCTTTCCAGGATTCCTTGAGCTTCAGTATATGGAAGCGAACTTTCTCAGGGTATGGAAGCATGCACTCATAAACATGGCTATCTAACCTTTGAAACTGCTTTTATTGCTATCTTATAGATTTGAGTAAAGCAACTTTTTGAGCAAAACATTTTACTCCGTCTCTGGTCAGATCTCTCTCTTTCTCTCCTCTCTCAAAGAGAGAATCAGGAAGCAAGGCTGAAGGTAACCATTAATCTAAAAATACTTATGGTGCCTTTAGGAGAGTATCACTGATAAATGAGAGGAAAGTTATTTTTAATGTATAATTGATGTTATACTATACTGAAAAAAGTATAAGAATGAATTTAAGGTTGAATATTCTTAATGTGGAATATATACAAGTGCATTTGCATTGTAAGTACATTTACAATGTGATTAAGTTTTTGAAGAAAAACTTAAAGGGAAATTGCTGCTATATTTTAGAGTAATACACATTTATAGCCCAATAAAATTAAGACAGTACAGTTACATTTGTAAACATATACAAATATAGCATTCATGTACAGTGATTTAAATATTAAATTACCATAACAGAACCCAGCATTGTTTTAAATGATTAAAATCTCTAGTTTACTACCATGAAATTAAAACACTTTGTGCAGAGGGACATTGCTATTCAAGAATTTCATTTCCCTAATTCTGTCTTCTAATCACAGTGTTAGCACACAAAATAAATGTATTTTGATTTCAATCTGTTGTTGTTGCAGAAGCGTTAAGTGAAATGTCAAGCATATGGACACTTTAATGAGTAATTTATAAATCTACCATCAGGAATTCCAGCAACTGGACATTAGAAGATTTATAATTTACAAGTACCTTTAGATAAAATACAATTGGTTTGCCATCCAGATTGTTCCATCAGATGATACCACTAGCAAAATCTATTATCTTGATACAATACATAAACCTATTTGAAAGACAAATTATACATTATATAGCTATTATGTTTATTGTTTTTATTAACCAATCACAGAAAAACATGCACCTAATATGCAACTTGAAAGTCCAACTCACAACTCATGATTCAAAAAGCAGAAATTTCAAACCATTGTTTCAGAAGTCCATAATATAAAATACTCCAAACATAAATTTAATATTGCATGCAACGACTGGCCATTTGCTTCAAAAGAAGTGATCACAGTGTTTATATATTTAAAAAAGAGAAATCTATATATGTACTTTAAAAAAAAAAAACTAAGAAGAAATACAACTTCAGAAAATCTTTTCTAGAATAAATTTTTCTAGAAAATTGAAAAGTAACTAAAGACATTGAAAAGCAGATTTTTATTAAGAAACATCTGCGGTACAGATAACAATATTTAACTTAAAGCTGTGATTTGTACCTAAACTTCAATGCATAAAATGTAAAGTTTAACATGTCAAAACTACAGGATGTTCAGCTTTGGATCATCTTAAAACTATAAGATAGCTCTAACAACCCTAAAGGTCAGTCAGCATGCAAAAGAGATCCTTCAGAACATATCTCTTTGGGGTATTCTAATCACAGAGATAGCACAAAATTAAATAATAAACTATCAATTAACACAGGAGTTTAAAATCTCTGATTCTCTGTCTTCTCTCTTTGAAAGTTTTGCTACTGAAAAGTTACCCAAAAAATACAAGTAAAACTTTTTATCTGTAAAAGTTCAAAAGAATTGATTTCAGATTTTCAGGTGAAATCTAAACAGATGCTGTAAAAAACTTTAATTGGCAACAAAATAGCACCGCAGTTTTGCGTGGGGGTAATGGAAAATGCAAAGATGTTTCTTGCAAGGCTGAGAAACTGCAAATGACGAAGTTCACCTCAATGCTGAGAAAATTCCTGTAAATGTCATGGGCAGTGTAGGATAACCTGACTACGGTGCTGTTTATCTGTAACACTTTTAGGAAATATAATATAGTTCACACCCTCAAAGAAAATATTATTTTTAGAATGTCTATTCAATCTCCTTGAATTCAAGGGGAACTCGGTCTCCTTGTATTACTCAGAACAGCAGCTCCAAAATAATTAAGAATGATGTTAACACTCAAATGAATTTTAAAGCCAAAACATTATCTGTGCCGTAACTTCTAATGCTAAGTGTGAGGATTCAAAAGGTCCATCATAAACTCAAGGTGATGTCTTCTGGTTATTAATTTTAATATGAAAGTTATTCAGTTTCATAATTATTAAAGGAATCTATTTTATAAAAGAGATAGCTTCACTGAAAGCAAAATAAAATAATTAAGATTCTCTTCTTCTACAATGAATTTTTATAAATATTGTACTAATTATGCCATATGCATGAAGATAATAGGAAACATGTTAAATGCATAATATCAGAGAGATGTTTACATTCTGTTTGCCAGATTATAAATGAAACTCTCTAACATATTTTTAAAACCTAATGCTGTTGACAGTTGCATACTCAGTTATAATTTCCTAATCCACTGATGGACACACATCACAATATATTTTTATAAGCCACAAAATACTATTTCGCTCTGTGCAATATAATGAGAGGATAGATCTCAATCTAGACCACTTGATATTGTAGCATTCAACCAAAATCTACTGTGAAGTATTAATTTGTCATTTCAACATAAGTCATAAATGCATGTTATTTGAAAGTAATCTATTTTAATAATATCTTAAGTCAGGGGCTTCTAGAGAACACAGATCAATGGGACCTTTTCCTTTTATCTAGTATCATACCACACAATAATAAATGCTTAAAATGCTGATGATATAACAATACATTACATTTCAACTCTCCCAATAGCAGTGCAAAAAAAGAAGAATATTGAAAACATGCAGTCACAGTAGAAATAAAGTGGCTAGAAAGGAATAATGTGAGTTTCCCCCCCAAATAAAATGTATTACATTGATAAATGTATAGGTAAGCCCTTCACTGCCCGAAAAATAAGCACAGACCCCAAAGTAGACTGAAAGTGTTGTTTTTCCATACACTTTTCAAAGGGTGCTAATATGCCCTAAATCTACTGGGATTAGTTAACAGTAATAGAATAATTTCAAATTAAAACTAATCAAATATATAATTTTATATGTCCTGCATTACAATTAGCTAAAAATTAATGTAATTAACTTTGTCCTGAATTAAATGTGAGGAGATCTGGCTCTATACTTAAAACGATGATGATAAAAGTGATGGAAAATATACTCTGAGTCTTCTTAATGTTGAGTACGAATGTTTATATGGAAGTTAGATCAGTACATTTTGTGTTTTCACTTTTGAATCTTGGAGACCTGAGCACAAGAAGGAACTTTTTTCTAGTATATACATTATAGTATTATTTTATGGCTTTATTGGGTTTTTTAAATTGCTTCATAAAGAACAATTTATTTAAAACACTGATTTATATGTCTTGATTCAAACAGTTCTTTGAGCACATATATTAAGTGACCCATGTTTCTTATTTCTGTTGTCTCTTTCTGTGTCTTTGCCTCTCTCTCTCTCTCTCTCTCTCTCTCTCTCTCTTCATTAACCCTTTAAATAAGCATGAAATAGTTGGCAGAAAGCTGGCTATATTTATTTTCAAACTTAACAACTCTTCAATGCAATCGGTTAATTCTGGGGAAAATGTGACTAATTAGAACTATTTGGCTTTTGAAAGTGTTCAAAATGTTACTGTCTTAGATTTTACCCTTTTCTAACATGTTTATATTTTTTAAGTTGTAAACTGCTCAATTCAGCATGTGTAATGTTTCTTTGTATTTATCTGATACTCGTCTTTTATAGCTACTGCTTTTTGTCTTTTTTTTTTTTTCCATAGGTTATTGGGTTACAGGTGGTATTTGGTTACATGAGTAAATCCTTTAGTGGTGATTTGTGAGATTTTGGTGCATCTATCACCCGAGCAGTATGCACTGCACCCTATTTGTAGTCTTTTATCCCTCGCTCTCCGCCCACACTTCCTCCCAAGTCCCCAAAGTCCATTGTATCATTCTTAGCCTTTGCATCCTCATAGCTTTTTGTCTTGTATAAGAAATTGTTAACTATTCAAAGTCATGACAACATCATCCTGTTTGTTTTTAGGAGATTTATTATTTTAGCTTTAATGTTTAGATATGTGATCCAACTCAAATTAATTTTTGTGTATGAAGTGAGATATAGAGATGGAGGTTCACTTCTTTTTCCATATGGATACCCAGTTGCCAAACATCATTTGTTAAAACAACCTTCCTTTCCCCATTTAAATGACTTGACCCCTTGATTTAAAATGATCATGTATATGTGGGACTATTTATGAAATCATTACCTTTCTATACTTACACTAATGCCATATTGTATTGATTACTGTAGTGTATAAGGGGTATCAAAATCAGGTACTTAAGTCCTCCCAATTTTTAAGGTTCTTCTGTACTAGATCCTTTGCCTTTTAACATATTTTTTAGAATAAATTTGTCTTTTAAATTTTCAAAAGGAGTGGCTGAGATTTTGATTTTGATTGCATTTAATCTATAGGACAATTTGGGGATAATGGGTTTCTTAACAAAATTGACATTCCCAAATCATGCACATGGTATAGCTCTCCTTTTATTAGGTCATCTTAAGTATATCTCAGCAATGATCTGTAGTTTTCAGTATAGAAGCCTTGTGATCTGTTATTAGATTTATTTCCATTTATCCTATATCTTATGTTGCTAATATAAATGTTCTTTTGAAATTTTATTTTTAAATTCTTTGTTGCTAGGATATAGAATTATAATTTATTTTTGTAAAGACTGCACATTGTGGCCTTGTAAAATCCACTTACTAGTTCTGGTAGGGACTTGAATGTAAATTCCTTACAGTTTTGTACATATACATGATCTGCTAATCATGACGGTACATCTTCTTTTTTAATCTTTTAGTTCTTTAATATTTTCCTCGTGTTATGGAACTGACTAGGACTTCCAGTATAATGTTAAATAAAAGTGGTCAGTGAATATCCTTGGCTTGTTTCCAGTCTTAGGGAGAAAGCTTCCAATATTTCACCATTAAGTATGATGCTGTGGGTTTTTGTAAGTGTGCTTTATCACATTGAAGAAACTCCCTTTATTCCTTGTGTGCTGATAGTTTTTGTCATAAATGAGTATGAAGTTCTATCGATGGTTTTCTTGTATCTATTGAAATGATTATATAATTTTCTTCCTCATTATGTTAATATGATGAATTACATTGATTTTCAAGTGTCTAATACAGGTATTTAAAGCCACACATTTGCCTCCCTCTTTAGCTGCATCCACAAATTTTTTGATATTTCGAGTTTTTACTTTCATCCAATTTGAAATAGCTCAAATTTCCCTTGTGCTTTCTTCTTTGCCCCATGTATTGTATAGATGTGTATTCTTTAATAACAAAATACTTTGGATTTACTGATTTCTAAGATTACATCCTGACTATATGATTCCAATCTTTTGAAATTTATGAAGACTTGTTTTATGACACAGAAGGTAGCCTATCTTGGTGAAGGTTCCACGTATACTTGAAAATGATGATACATTCTGCAGTTGTTGGGTGTAAATTTTTAATAAATGTCAAATAGTTCAGGTTGTCAGTATACTAGATTTTGGATTACTAATTAAGTAGTTCAATAATTATCTAAATAATTTAACAATTAGTGCAAAAAGCCTTTGAAAGGTGACCCAGATTAGAGTTCTCAAACGAACAAATGAGAAGTGACTCCATTTGAGCGGTTCCCATGTGACCCAGCATTTCTATTAAGCCTCATTATCCTTAGATTTCATTGTATGTTATAAATAAAATTTGGAACCAAATAAGTTACACCTAGTGTGTTTAAACAGTGTACAATTACCTGGAATTCAAACAAACAAACGACCAAAACTAGGACTTCGGAGGAATTATGTCCATGTAAGAATCATCTTATTTAACAATTAATTGATTTTCCTTTTCTGTGCTACCTTTTAACAGACAGCTAAGTGTCACTTAGAGGAAAAGTCTACAAGAAAACGGGTTTATATACAGAAATGTTACATACTAAGGGTTAAGTTAATAGAAATGAACATCAGATTAGCTCCCAATGCTTCATACTACCTTCACACATAAGTCTAGGGTATAGACACAAGTGTGTTTGTATATGTGTGTCTGTGTGTGTGTAGCAGAGACCTACCACAAAGAAATAACATGCTCCGAGGACAGTGTAGAGCCACACACTAGTAAAGCATTCTTGGACAGTAAGGCAGGTACCTTAAAAGCATATCCTCAGTATTTAATTCTGAAGAGTATCTTACAAAACACCATAGTATCTTAAATCTCTTTCAAGACTAGCAGCCTTATAGGGAAAAGTCTAATGTGCCTTTACATTTTTCATTCATAAATTTAAAACTATTAAAGAAAAAAAAATCCTAGCTAACATAATGTGTTGGCTGCTTTATTTCTAACTGCAGAGAGGTCATTACTCTATGCCAATGTCATCTTTGGTGAAGCTTTAACATTTTCAGTCTTCAAATTGTGTACAGTTTATTCATATTATACCTGCAACTTTGGCATTCTGAAACCTATGGTCACCAATTAAAATATGTAAACTGTTTCCAAGAATCAGACCTTCTTTTCTTCTGTTTAGATTTTTCACCAACCTAAATAATAAATGAATTAGTAGCCAACAATGGTAATACTAAGTGAATCAAAACAAATACATTACATTGCAGCTCAAACTTTCACAAAGCTATTGCATGTGTTCAAAAACCTTCATGACCCTGTGCTTGAGTCCTTTAAGCAACCTACAAAGGACTTTGGTTATTAGAAAAACTTATTACTTTAATGAGCCATCATTAACTTTTAACTCTGTGTGTACCCTCTCCCACCTATAGGGTTAGAGTACACAGTCAATGTAGCATTTCAGTTCAAGTTATTAAGCCAATGAAGACAGAACTGTTACACTTAAAATTTCCAAAAGAATTATGGAAGTTTCATTCAATCCAAACGATATTTTCTTCCTGCTTGGGTTCTCTCCTACCTAAACAGTATATTTGGCAGAACCATCTTTACAATCAGTACTGTATAAAGTCAAAGACATAAGGGTAGAATGATAAGACTAAAAAGTCAATATTTGAACTGATAAACAGAAGTGTAGCCATGTTGTAAAGTAGTAAAGTGTGGTCTCTGGCACACAGTAGGCATTCATTAAATATGTGGTTAATGAATGACTTAAATGACCACATGGAATGTGATCTGTAGCCATTACAAAGCCCAGACATATCAACTAAAACATCTGAGCCAAAGGTAAACTACAAAAGAACATGCAGACTCATAGCATGTCATTCTTTCAAAGCATTTTTCACTCACCAAAGGTTAATGTTCCTTTCAGTGAGCTTTATAGGCAGTGCTGAAGCAATGAAAATGAAAGCCATTGCTGTGATATTTCTGCTTTTAGAGACTGTATAACAAAGATACAGATAAAGCAGAACATTTGATTAGCTATCTATGTGCCCCAGCTGGAGATCATCACAGGCTTTGCAAACACACCTACCATTGACCCTCAGCATCCCCATGGAGAAGCTGAATGACATCTCCATGTCTAATCAGGACGTCTTCTGAGCCTCTCTTCCTGCAGTCTGCTAGGCTCTATATTTGCCTGGAGACTGTAAAGTTGTTTTTAAAAATTATGGTACAAACTTGATTGCAAAACCACTTGCATAACTGCCTGCTCTGCGACATGAAGAATTTACTCTTTACTTCACTGGTAAATGTGGTAGCTGCAGAAGCTTTGCAGGAACAGATGGACATGAAGCAGTATGTGATGGGGGACAAAAAAAGGCAAAATAAGTTTATTTAATCTGAAGAATCAATTTTTATTTGAAAAAAAAGAATTACAACATGAAATATAGGGAAAATAGCAGAGCACAACTAATTTAAGTTACATTAATTATAAGCAGAAATTCAGAAAAAAACAAGTGTGAAAATAATAATTTTTAAATAGGGCTTTTGTAAACTACTCTCATGAAAATTTTATCTGGGCACATACAGACAGTAGCCCTGAACAAAATTTACTCATGCCCCAAAAAGAATTTCTGGGCTTTGTATTGTTTTACACAGGTTAAAATAATGGGCACAAAAGCTGTGGTTTCAACAAAAGCATATTAAATCATAATGTTGTGCTTTACTTGACCTTACCAATTTTGCAGCCGTAATTTTAACTTAATTCATTAATAAACTAAATAATCCAAGGCACACCAATTGCATTTGGTTACAAAGTAGAGAAGAAATAATTTTCAAGTCCAAAAGTATTCTGAGATGAGAATCTTTCAAGCACAATATCTGACACATTAGATACATGATTTTTAAAAGACAGCGTACCATAATTAGAAGCCTTATTAAATGAAAGAAAAGAAGTATGTGCTGTGGTTTCTTGGTGTGTCCATTAACCTGAAAACAACATCTGCATCATTTGAGCTGAATGTCTTTTGCGCAGTATTTTTCCAAATGAGCTGAGAAGCAGGCAGGAAAGAGCTACTCGCCATTTGACATAGTAGCTTCATCAATATAGGAGAGCCATTTCCGACATGGGTCTCTACAAGGGAAGCAGCACCCATTATTGCTCAGTTTACAACTTGATCAAGTGAGGCCAAAAGAGCAGGCCATTCCAGCTTCTTTTTTTGGCAGGGAAGAAGGGTATATGGAATACATTGTGTTGCGCTTTTGTATGTTTTCCTTAGGAATTATTGGACAAAGAGAGAGAAACTAATAGGTTTTTCTACATTCCCATCCTCTGTGATTAAAGCATTCTTCAATTTTGCGTATTTACTTTATCTTATGATACCATAGCTAGAAAAAAAATGCTGAAAGCTGAGTTCTTTACAGTGCCTTCATAGATCATCTACAGCAAACGGTTAAACACAAACAGGTTTCCTCTGACTTTTTGCTCGCATTTAAAAACTACTTCTATACATTCCATACTCTGCCAACATTAATGAAAGAAATTAAACTTCTTTTTATTATTAGTCTAAGCCTGAGATTCCCAAAGTGTGGGAGACAGACTGTTGTGGGTTCCTGAGACCCTTTCAAGGGGTCTGCAAGGTCAACATACATTAAGACACTATTTGCCTTTTTCATTTCTTTGGGGTTCTCAAGTTTTAAGGATGTAAAGGCTTCCTTCATTAAAAAGTTTGAGAACTGCAGGTATAGACAATTAACTCTGGACAAATACCTTCTCAGCTCTAAGCCTCAGTTTCCTCCTCTGTAAATTGAAGGTAATAATGCCTGCTCTTTTTCATACTAATACTATGAATATTAATTGAGAAATCATTTGGCAAACTGTAAACTATCAGACAAATATGTATTATGGTCATCGTATTATTAGGAGAAACAATATCTACTTTTTTAAAGACCGCATTTCAGAGTCAATGCTGTACAGCTTTGTGATTATCCATGCCATTACCCTCTTTTTTTTTTTTTTTTTTTTTTTTGAGACAGAGTTTCACTCTTTTTGCCCAGGCTGGAGTGCAATGGCGCGATCTCAGCTCACTGCAACCTGCACCTCCTGGGTTCAAGTGATTCTCCTGGCTCAGTCTCTTGAATAGCTGGGATTACAGGCATGCGCCACCACAGCCGCCTAATTTTGTATTTTTAGTAGAGACGAGGTTTACCCTCTTACACTAACAGTGGAACTGCCAAATGTAATTGATTCCTCTGAAGGGCACCAAGGAGCACTCTACCTCCAAGCATCACTCCTACCCTCCAAGCTGGTGACTTTAGAAAAGTAGGGATTTACCCCCAAACAGTCCTACCTCCTCTTTAATAACCCACTAGTATCCTACCAACTTGCAAACTATTCCTTCTATAAACACTTTGACCCTAAAGCAACCTCCTTTAATTTTACAGGGTGCTCCCTTGTTCTAATATGCTGAGATTTTATATCATTTGTACATTTTTGAGAACACACTAAAATATATCCCAAGATGTTATTAAATAGTTTTTAACGTATAATGCTAATTTCATTTATTTTCTAATCTGGAATCCAAACTGGTTTTTAAAGTATATTTGAAGTTCCTTTGTTCTCTGATTTTATTTCACATGTCTGGATGGAAAACACAGTGGTGAAGCTCTACTAAAGATAAAACTGGGCAATGTATAGAGATTTGGAAAGATTGACTATTTCATCAACTTCAGTAGAAGTTCTATGTATAGGTCAAACAGGTTCTACTCAAAGAGAGAAGTGCTTCCTGATGTTCATAATAAGATTTATTTCAACTCTTTTGGCAATGGCACACTCCTAATGGCCTCAAGGATGCTGACAAAAGATTGCCCCTATGTGCTCCACCTATGTTTCATTAGTAAAACTGCCTCAATAATTTTAATTTAATATATTATTACTAACCATGAGGGGCCTATTTTCTTCTTCATTTTCATCATAAGTAGGGTAGAAATAGTTGCTTGACCATTCCTCAGGTTCTTCAGAGATTTCTGCAGATTGTGACGCCTCAGTCCAAACTATAAGAAAAGTGTGGAATGTGGCAGTTACTTGATGGTGCTAATTTACCACAAGGTGAGAAATAAAACTAGCTATAATGCTTTAAAAAGTTGAATTTAAAAAAATGGATTAATCAATCTAATGTAAGCAGCAAATTAACAGATCTCATCCTGGCCACATTAAACTATTCATGCAATCTTGGAAAAGTCATTGTCACTTTTTTCTAACTTGGTTTCCTCACCTGCCAAATGAAGGTATTAGTACTTTGGTCTCTCCTTACTTCTTTGGGGGCCACAACATAGATGACCTGAGGGAAGTGACCTTTAATTGGATAACTGGAAACTCAACAACACTATCATTACCTTTTTCTCCTCAACCAGTAGAGAAATCTTCCATATTAAGGATCATCATATTAAAGTGTTGAGTATCAGGCACACTGTTAGGCATTTCTCCAAAGAAGTCTATGCTATTGATCCTAGAGTTGCTTAGGTGATCCTCCTGTATGCTTCTACAGCACTTTGTACTTCCCTGCTGTAACACTCACCAAATTTACTTTTAATTGCTTAACTATCTTTCTATTCTCCTAGCTTCATGAGTATGGCAGCTGAGTGTATCCTAATTAGACTATATGCCTAGCACTTTGTATAACTCCTGGAATGCAGATCGTGTTATGTCAATATTTGTTGAATCAAATAAAGTATTCAAAATCACTTCAAATAAAACCATTCACAGAGGAAGAATAAATATTCCAGCTGTTAATGACTCTTCTGTATTCATTAAACCAAGGGTAAGTGAAATGCGCATTCCTTGAAGCCAGTATATATGTTTTATTCATCACTATTATCCTTTATAGCAGGGGTTCCCAAACTTGAACACGCATCAGAATCACAGAGAGAGCGCCTGTTAAAACTCAAGTGGCTAGGCCTTGCTCCCAGAGTTTCTGATCCAGAAGGTCTGAATAGAGCAAGAGAATTTGTCTTCTGTAAAAGTTTTCAGGTGATGCTGATGCTACTGGCCCAGGGACCACACCTTGACAACCAATACTCTCTAGTGCCCATCAGAGTGTCTTGCATATGCAAGACATGAGAGTCTTATAAAAATGGGTTAACTGTATTTTGTTTATACAAAAATATCAAGTGGGTAGATTTCCAAATTAACAATGAAAGGTAAAAATTTGCACACCCATGAATCTTGTCTTAGGATGACCATGACACATACCTGTATTTGCTTCTGCCTGAACTGATGCAATTGCCCCACAGACCTCCACCACAGTGCTGGTGTGTTCCGATTCAGTTTCCTCAGTACTTATAAAAGCTCCCTGTTGCTTTCTGGAATAGTGATGTATAAAACTAAGTAAGCTTTTGTACAGTCTAAAAGTAAAAAGAAATTTAAAGTGGTATTTCTTCCACTGACATCAAGTGTTAAGAACATGCTGAGAATCCATCCAAACAGCCAATACTCCCTATTTAAATCTGCGTGACAATAGGTTATAATATACAAAAGCTTACATCTCAGATCCAAGCCGGCAGGTTCTCCATCATGTAAGGAGAAAAACTGCTCCCTTCTAGACCCAAAGTAGGTGTATTGTATACAATCCCCATTGCTCTGTGGACTTATAACATTGATGAATCAGGTAAGTTGTATATAAATGAAAATGAAACCTTCAACTGATTCATATTGTTGAGTATGTACCAGCTACTATTAAGTCAATCACTGCATAAAACCTAAAGATGTTACTCCTATAACGTACAAAAAAAGATTGAGTTTTTTGAACTCTGAAAGATAAAGACTTTCTCTGTAACTTTTAAATGGTTCTCCTAAATCTCCACGTGAACCATCACATGTTTCATCTGATTTTAGCTACCTCGGAAAGATGACATGCAGTGAAGGAAAAAACAGTATTTCTAATAAGTCATTCAATGATCCCCAGAGCATGCAGATGCTGCATGGTGAATCTCTGTGCCAGGCCTTCAGAATCAATGAGAGAATTCTTTCTGCATAGATGCAAACGTTCAGTGAAAACTCCACCTTTTGGAATTTCTAGAGTCAGAATACGATGACTCCATCTCTAAACCCATACCAGTGTGCTGTTACATAAGACTGCCAGCTTCCTTAACAACTCCTGGTTGTGTCCAGGCTCAGTTCCCTCCCAGGATCCATACCTTCTGTCTATGTAGAGAGAGGCCAAATCACCAGCAAGAGGTCTCCATCAAGAGACTGTAAAGCTGTGAACCAGTCCTTCATTTGCTCTGTTCCCATATTCTTACAACTCTCTTTTTCCAATCAGATCAAAGATGACCAAAAATACTTTGGAAAAAAAAAGGCTTATGAGCGCAGCCTCCTTTCCTGTCAGCCTACATGTAATTCTTCCAATGATATATTAAAAATAAAGCATTTTCAATCATGTTTAAAAATCAACCCAAGGGATAACTATTAAGAACTATCAGCCTCCAATATAAGGCCGGACCTGAGAAAATGATGTGTTTATGGAATTTGATGAGTTATTGCTAAATTGGTGGATGGTTCTTGTCTGAGATACTTTAATTACATTGTTTCATGTTACATACAGAATACAAAAGATTGCAGGAGTGATATTTCTTAAAGAATAATCACTTACTCATCATTCTGCTGAAGAGAAATCTGAATCTTATCCTGTTCTGTTAATTGATCCTGTTGCTTTCTTTTTTTAACTGAGAAATAAAACAAAGTGTATTATCATTCAGAAGTCATACTTCTTACTTCCTTGAAGGCCAATTACTTTCTCTCTCTCTCTCTCTCACACACACACACACACACGCATCCTTGCCATTAGACTTAACCTTCACAGACTTGAAATAATCAAAGGGAAGGCCGGTCTCAAGTTTGAATCTGGAAAGGTCTGAATCATATAATATTTTATTCAAGAAGTTCAACTTTAGCAGTAGAACTGGCTCCCATTCCAACATTATTGAGCAATGATTACTCGAGATACTAAGCAGAATCATCTCATGGAAAGGACTGGGAATTACCACAATCAGTTCACTGTGTTGCTTCTCAACTGCTTCTTAAGCACAAGGGTTCATTTTCTAGTGTAAAGTTCACCTTCAAAATAGTTTAAACAACCCTCTGAATCTCGATCTCCTACTAATTAAATTAACAAATCTTCTCATTGTAATAGTGTAAAGTAAATATCAGCCCCATTCTCGGGAAAAATAATTTAAAAATCTGAGTCAATAAGCTGTTACTATACCTCGTGTTCTGAAGAATGCATGCTTGAATTTACCTGTCAAAAGTTCCTGCTGCTTCAACAAAATATTTCTTATTTCTTTTAGCCATGTCATCTTCACATCTACATTAGGAGCCTGAAGATTGAAAAACAAAGGGAGGTGGTACACATTTCCTTTCAAAAAGGATGTACTATAATAAAACAAATGTAATTGTGTACATAAAATATTATCGACTCCCTATAACACCATACTCAAATCTTAACCATCTGATTGTTAAAATTTTTATGAAGCAAATAATTCACTATCAGATTAGATGAGATAATACAATCAGAACCATTTTTGCTGTAATCCCAGGACTTTGGGAGGCCAAGGTGGGCAGATCTCTTGAGCCCAGGAGTTTGAGACCAGCCTGGGCAACATAGGGAAACCCCATCTCTACAAAAAATAATAATAATTAGCCAGGTGTGCTGGCACGTGACTGTAGTCCCAGCTACTTGGGAGGGCAAGGTGGGAGAATCGCTTGAGCCTGGGAGGCAGAGGTTGAAGTGAGCTGAGATCACACCACTGCACTCCAGCCTGAGCAACAGGGTGAGACACTGTCTCAAAAAAAATCCATTTTGAAATTGCCCTTAAATTATGGTATAATAATGCTTGGATGAAAATGTGAAATATAATTTCACTTATTTTGTCTTTACAGGAGGATTATTTTTAAAATATAATGCTTTGATGTTTAATTTTAGTAAAATAAAACAAGTTCTATTATTTCCGAAAAGGCCATCTATTGCAGAATAACCTTGGTGACTGATGGTAACATGAAAGGCTCCTTAAATATCCTCCCATTACTTACAAGATATTTGTTAAATGATACCAAATATTATATCTTAAACAAACCAAGAAAACGTATTTTCATAGATTGTAGTCAACTAGTAAAGAATTACAACAAACAAAACACACTGAGCATTTTTAACAGATAACAGCACATTGACAAGTCATGATACAAATATTTATTGCAATGACAACATCCTCTTGAAATGTTCTGATTCCTCTTCCCTTCCCTGAAACACATTGGACCCTATACAACTGGCCAGGGCTTTAACCATGTTCTTTAGAAGTAGAAAGCAAGTCTGAACTGTCACATTCCCATGTCTCATAATCAGGTACCCCTAGAACGCTTAGCACAAGAGGAACTCAGAAATATTACAATTCCATAACTTGGAAACTAGATGGGGACAGAGAAGTACCTGCCAAGCTGTCAGCTCTAGTTGATAAGTCTACTACGTAGTTGTGAAAACTTGAAGCCCTAGAGAACACCACAGGCATATCTCAATGTAGCTACTAGAAAACATTTAAATACATCACAAAGAATATTCAAATGATATTTAACTGACCTACATGAAAGGAGTGGAAATTGTGAAATGTGACCAAAATTATTTTTGTTTATAAATTTGGGCTTTTGTATTTCAATGCAAGTTTTGGTTTCTAGAAGAATTTTAAAATGACCAACCTGGACAATATAAACTTCTTCCTTTTCACCATACCAGATTTCAAACTTGCGGTTATCACCTTTTACATATTCAGTGAATCCAACTTCATCCATCTGTAATAAATAAGTCAAAATTTTCATGAGCATTTTATTTCGAATATGAAATTACATTAAATCTACCCTATCATATTCTAAATGAAACAGAATTTCTCTTGGGCAGAAAAATACATGTTATATTAAATGAATATGAAATGATAATTACAATAATAGATGAGAGTATTTAAATGTTTTCATTGAACTATGCACTTTGTAGTTCAGATTGCATGCTTCATTTCAGTGGTTGACACAAATGTTATAAATCTGAACATCCAAGTAGCCCATCTAAGATCTAATTATGTTATAAATTAATAGTACACTATTAAAACAAATTATTGGGTCAAACACAGAAGTAATTAAACATCAATAAATAAAAGCCACTGAAAATTAATTTAAATGGTTATTTAGAATAATCATTTGACAGATCATTTAATCTTACAAATTTTAATTTATTTTGATAGAAGTCTTACAAGTTACAAACATTTAATTTATGGGACAGGAGAGAACCAGCCAGGTACACAAGGATCTCTCTATTTTCCACCAATCTCTTGGCCTTTCTAAAAAAAAACAAATAATATGTCATGGGACATTGTTGTCTTTTTGTACCCAGTGAAACTTCTGTACACAATATCTCTTCCTTACCACAGTTTTTTCTTTTCCTCAACGTGATCGTGCAAGTCATAAACTCTTCCATTTTCTTTCATCGTTTTCTGCTAACAGCTTGGCTAATTGCATTTTGGGCAATCTCATTCCTTTGCACAAACATTCTTTTAGTCCTTTCTGCCTTCCTCTTTTCTTTCAGTTCATACGTAATTATCTAAAGGAGTATCTCACTCTCTGTTCTAGTTATGAGCTCCCCAAATGGCCCTAGTTAGAGCTGATAAGCATTAAAGGTAGTGCCAGGGAGATTGCCATACCAAGGAGAAGAAAAGTACTTATGCTTAGAAATGTAACTTAACATATTAATGAAAGAACCCGTGACATCCACCCTGAATGTAAGTAAGAAGTTATTTTCACAGTGTCCCAAACTATCTTTATATTCTCACTCCACCATTCCAACTAACCTACTTCCGCTCAAATACCACAATTTAAGATGAATAGTGATCTCATATTCAATATTTTTAAAAATTAATTTTGTTTCATTACATGGTTTTATCTTAATAACATGATAAGCCGGAAGGCACACAGGCTTTGAAGTTAGAGAGGTCTGGATTGGAATACATCTCTACTATTCACTTGCTAGCTATATGTCTTGGTGCAAGTTGCTTAACTTTTCTAAACTTCAGTTTCCTCAACTATAAAATGGAAAGAACATCTATTTCATAGGGTTGATATAAGGACTAAATAGCATGGAGTAAATGCTTAGATTCTATAATGAGCTTTTTAAAGTATGAATTTGAATAGGCCGGGCACGGTGGCTCAAGCCTGTAATCCCAGCACTTTGGGAGGCCGAGACGGGCGGATCACGAGGTCAGGAGATCGAGACCATCCTGGCTAACACGGTGAAACCCTGTCTCTACTAAAAAATACAAAAAACTAGCCGGGCGAGGTGGCGGGCGCCTGTAGTCCCAGCTACTCGGGAGGCTGAGGCAGGAGAATGGTGTGAACCCGGGAGGCAGAGCTTGCAGTGAGCTGAGATCCGGCCACTGCACTCCAGCCTGGGCGACAGAGCTAGACTCCATCTCAAAAAATAAAAAAATAAAAAAAATAAAGTATGAATTTGCTTTCTACTCCTTCCCCTATTTAAATTGCAATTTTTTTTGTTATTTTTTATTGTAAACATCTAGTACATCATTATCGATTAAGTGAACTTTTCTGAGTTGCCCTGGAAATCTAACCATTATGTATTGCACATAGTAAGGACTATGTGCAGGTTTGTTAAATTTTTAAAAATCAATGATAATAAACACATGAACTAAGGAATCTGAAGGACTTGAATCTCCCCATCTGGTGAACTTTGACTTTAGATAGGGCCTTTCCTTGTATATAAGTGGCCAACTTAAAATATAACATATAAATCATTAGAAAGTACATGGTCAGGCCATGGGGTTCCAGGTTTGTATGGTGCAGTCAAAACAAGAGTTCATTTAAAGTGAGAGACATAGACAAAGGCAACAACAGACACTGGGGACTACCAGAGGAGGGATGGAGGGGGAGGGACAAGGGTTGGAAAACTAACTCTTGGGGACAATGCTCAGTACCTGGGTGATGGGATATTTGTACCCCAAACCTCAACATCATGCAATACAGCCAGGTAACAAACCTGCAGATGTACCCCCTGAATCTAAAACAAAAGTTACAAAAAAGTGAGAGAGAAGGTTATGATCCTCTCTAAAAAGGGTAAGACTTTGAAAACAATAACCCAAATTGTTAAACAACACATTGACTAGGAATGCTAGCAATTGCTTAATGCTGGAATCTCATGATAAGCAGGCAAGCAGAAGTGAGCATAGTGAACCCTAAGAAATATCCTAATTTTCAGTGGTATCACCATTTTCCCAGGAATCCTGGTCTAAAGCCTTGTAGGCATCACTGGCTAATGTTTTTTTATTAAGGATATTCGGCATTACTGGGGAACCAAAGAAGAATCAGAAAGATTTTCTTCCTTCAATGTCAGGTATTATTTAATTTTTGTAGCTAGTAAGTCATCAAGCCCATCTGTCTACTTTCTATTGAAATGTTTCTTGCATCTATCCCACCTTCTCTGTTTCCATGGTACTTAACTGCAGTTTCAGTTCTCATGACTTAATCACCTAATATCCCCCTTACTTTAATGTACTCAAGAAACCTTTTGTTGGCATGTCCATCATTGTAACAAACTAAAGGTAAAATAGAAACTTAATATGAAATAGAAATACTGTATTAGGTAGAAATTAGGTCACCTCACAATAAAATGTACATCAAATGGATTTGGGTCAAATATGCCTATGAAGGTAAAGTACCTTCCCAAGGAATAGGTATATAGACAGCAAGAGATTTGAGCCCTCTGTGACATAGATTACAAGTTTTTGGTTCTCAATCAATGTTTGTTAATGACTTAGAAGGCCCTTTGAGATTTGGGGGCTTAGAGGTGGACTGCTAAAATCAAAGGAGCAACTGGATGAAAACAAGAGTTTTAAAGAAGCTGCTGTGGGTTCAGAGTGAAGCAGGGAAAATAGATGATAGGAAGAACTACTTCTTTTTGACCTGACCCTGGGCAGGAACCTTGTTAGAAACAACTAGGGGCTGCTGATCCTATGGGAAGAATCAAAAGCAAGGCCTGCTTATAGGTAGTCTCCTAATACAAACACCTCGTGCCTGTCTCAAAACATATTGCCTGTCCACTTTATAACTGCTGCTGAAAATTTTATCAATTGTCAAATATACTGGTGATGAGAACCATGAAAGAACATGCTCATGAAAAGTGACTAATGTGATAGTGGTTGGTGAATTAAGGACAATCATTTTCTCTATTTTTGAAATTTTCTGTGACAAATGTTATATTGGTTTTAGAATTTAAAATTCAAAAGATGAAATTCATTAGATGTAAAAAAACTTCAAATTTGTCAATTATGGGTATCATGTGAATTGGAAGTTCCTCTTCTCTAATGGAGAAACCAGCTGTTAAGTATCATTGGGTTGTCAATAACTTCCCCAAACAAAACTGTTCTCATTTTAATAACAAACTAATATTAGGAAAAAAATGGGGATTTTAGTTTATAGGCGAGAATAAAGTAATTTTGAAAGATGGAACAGGATAGATATGGAAAGGATTCAGCTATAGGTGGCTTTGAACACCCAGGAAGGGTGGAGTTAGGGAATGGAGGAGGAACATGGAAAGGAAGGTGGGGACATGCTAAATACAAAAGTTATCCATTTTTAAATTGCATTGAGGAAAAGGAGGCAACTCTTTCCTCCCTGTCTCTCCTGCAGCATAAGGCTCCTTTTCTAATAAGACCAAGAACTTCACCCAGTGCCACTGGAAAGAGAGTGCTTCTGAGGAGGCCGGGACACTCCTTATAATCTCAAGCCATGCTCTTCGGGATGCTAGGGGGCCCCCTTGGGGAATACCTAATATTGTAGTGAGAAGAAAGGCAGGAATCAAAGCTATGAATTCCCTCACCTTCACTTCAAGCAGAGAAGTTATGATTCATCTGACCTCTACATAAGACTTAAGATTTAAAAAAAAAACAACAAAGATGTGCAGCTACAGTATAAAATGTACTATTTGAAACAAAAAAAATGTGCAAACTGGGAGACACACACACACACACACACACAAACACACACACACACGAAACAATACTACATTACCCGATACAAATTGTCTTACTTTCCAACAGTGTTTAAAACTGTATGATGGGTATCTATCAGAGCCTTCTCCACTTTCAACACGCCTTTTGCAAAAAACAATGGCTTTTTCATACAAGAAAAGATGTCGCTGCATTGGTTTGAATCTAGCCAAATCCTTCATTTTTGTAGCACCTTTCTTGTGTCCTATCCAAACACTGAATCCACCTTGCATTATCATCTTGCCCAGTTCATTTAAGTTTCCCTAGAATGGAAAATCAAAACCCATTAGTAGAAAGCAAAGCTACATTCAGCTCTCTGACATCAACATGTTAGTGTTTAGCTTGAGCTACTAAAACCCTGAAGAATAATTTATGTTTTTTAAAAACTTAACTTTGTATGTTAAAACATGGCATGCACCACATAAGTACAAAATTACTGTGGGGGTGGGGGACAAAAGAAACTTCCTTTTCTCTGGCTTCATATCATCTGGAGGTATTTCAGCCAGGGTAAGTCTCCCCATCTCTTCTTCAGTCCTGATTGGTGCATGATATATACCAGTTCAAGTTTTCCCACTGGGTGGAGCTAACCTGTTAAAAGGCGACACAAGTGCTAAAGATTTGATTCTTTTCTTTCCTGTCTATTCCTATGTATAGGGGCAAGCAGCAATTACGAAACAATACGTTTTCTTAGCTGACCCAAGCATTCCTTAAGCAGGATCTCCCAGGTCTGGGATTGGGGGAAGACCGTTATGGACAAGGGGGATCTCATAAATCCATTTGACTGCTGATCTGAAGCCAATTCTCCACTTAGCATTATCAGTAGTAATATCAACATTTTGATCTCCATTTATCTGATTCTTATATGTTATTTCTCAATTGGTTCCAAGAGGGGAAAAGGGACATTGAGATGTTGACCCTCTAAAATTCCAACAATTATTAAAATGTGCTTACAATATAGCCATTTATTGCAATCTGATGCATAGAATCATTAACTGACTTCAGTAAATCCAGCATTGCATCGAGTGCCTCCTTTAAAAGAGCAGATGCTTCACAGTCTTTGCTATATTTTAATAGCTCCTGTAATTAGAAATCAGGAATTAATATTAGGCAGATATTAATATCTGATTGAAATGAATAAGTTTTTGGCTAACATGCTTTCAAGCTGGAATCCAAATATAATGTCATATTTTGGAGTAATTCCTTTTACATGCTCTTTGCTGCAGTAATATTTTTAATAACCGTCAAAATAGAGGAAGTAGAATAGTGACTGAATATTATAAAACAAAGGACATTTAATGCTTCTGGAATTGAAGTATAATAGCTATTAAGACACATCAGAGATCAGTTTTTAAAGCCATTACATGTAGGGTTCTTTTGTCCTCTACATACAATAATTTGTTTTAGCCATGATGCACTCATAACGCATATAGCATAGAACATTATGAAAATTCATTTTAAAACAAGTCGTATTGTATTTATATTTAACACAAGATTCTAGTAATCCTTTTGCATTATACCAGGGGAGTGCCATTTACATTTTTCATTAGGAAGGCCCCTATGAAATACAGCCTCAAAACTATAAGAAATATTTGTTTGTTTAGTTCTTCTTATAAATATTTAAAGTTCTTCAGTAAAACATTGTGCGGAAATCAACACAACTTGTATGAAAAATTAAATAGCTAAGACTCCAGATATTCTCAGCCTGATATCTATGTCTATGGCATTTGTAGCCACAGTGAATTGATGGAGCACACTGCAAAATTCTGCCAAATCCAGCCTTCCCAGTCATTGAGCCTACCTATTTCTAGTGCTTTCTAGTAAACTATTTCCTTTTTAATGGCTTTGCCCTATCTGACTCAAAAAGTAAAGAAACAAACAAATGCTTCATATAATTACCTTCAACAATAACTGATATTTAGTGATTCGTTGCACTGGTTTGAGTAAATAGGAATCCAGTCTAAGTCTGTGTTTTAACTTTCTTTGACATTCCTGTCATTAAAAGATAAATATCAATAAAATTAAATTAAGACATGCACCCTGTGAAAATGCCAAGTGTTCATTGATTAAACCTAATGCCCCAATGTTTCTTACATCTCAAAGAAAATTTATTGGAAAAATCACTGTTATAGTACAGAAATTACAAGACACAGTATATCTGAAAAACTACCATAAACACTGTTTCAAGGATTGGAGAGGTAAACAATTTCAACATTTCAAAGATTTAAAAGTGTTCAAATATAAATTCATATTGATGTGGAATGCTTAAAAGGTGTGAAAGCAGGGAATGACTATTGATTAACATGATTAAAACATTCTTTAATATATTCAAGAAAATTCACAAAAGACCAAGCTCTATAAGCCAAGGCTCAGAAAAGAAATTGGTTGTGCTGAATATAAATCAGACTGGATATGAGAACAAAATTGTTAATATCACAAATAAAGCCCTCATCAACTGGTCCTATACTTCAACCAGTAATTGGCCCATTGCCACTATAAATATAAAGGTCATGACATTGAGTTTTGGGAACATTGTAGGGGTCCATAGTCAGGGCAAGATGCAGGTATTTAGGATGAAATGTGCATAGAGAAAGTACAGAACATGAAGGGATTGGGGAAACAATACGCCTGAATAAGAACCATGGCTCTCCTCTGAATATGGGTAAAATTCAACATACAATCTAATTCAAACAAGAGTTAAAGATGGAGGACTGCTATTAGGTTGGTGCAAAAGTGATTGCGGTTTTTGTCATTACTTTCAGTGGCAAAAACTGCAGTAACTTTTGCACCAACTTGATACACGCACTTAACTCTCCTCACTCATGACACCCAACTAAAATGATGGAAAAGTTATCTTACTAGGCAAAATCACAAAGTTATGAAGAAGATGAGAAAGGGGAAAACTTCAGCAAAATTTGGAAACTGGAAACCAAACTTAGAAGTGGTCAACAACTGAGCACACTGGAGAAAAGTGGATTTCAAGTTGGTGGAGGAAAAAGCCAAGGAACAACTCAATTTACATTATAAACATCTCCTCCCTGCCCTCCACAAAGTCTCATGGATTATAGACACCAAATACCTCTGAAAGTGGGAGGTAAAGTTGAGGTTCAAGAAAGGATGCTTGTTGAAAGTCTTTTAAAGAAGTAATTAGATAATAACAAATGTTGGTGAGGATATGGAGCAATTAATACCCTCATACACTGCTGTCAGAAATGTAAAATGGTGCAGTAACTTTGGAAAAGAGTCCAGCAGTTTCTCAAAAAAGTTAAATGTAGAGTTACTATATGACCCAGCACTTTTACTCCCAGGTATATAGCCAGGAGGAATGAAAACACATGTCTACAAAAAAACTTGTACAAAAGCATTCTTAGCAGCATTGTTCACAATAATCAAAAGGTAGAAACAAGCCAAATGTGCATCAATCAATGAATGGATAAATAAAATGCTATATATCCATATAATGGAATATTATTCAACCACAAATAGGAATAAAAAACTAATACATGCTACAGCATGGATGAACCACTAAAATATTATGCTAAATGAAAGAAAGAAGTCAAACACAAAAGACCACATATTGTATGATTCCATTTATATGAAATCTCCAGAACAGGTAAATCTATTGAAGACAGCAAGTAGATTAGTGGTTGCCTAGGGCTGCTAAGATTGGGGAAAAAAGGGAAGGTAGCTGCTAAAAGGTACTGGTTTCTTTCTAGTGATCAAAAACATTATTAAATTGATTGTGGTGATGGTTGTCAACCTTGTGAATATAGTAAAACCACTGAATTGTATACTTTAAAAGGCTGAACTGATGGCATTTTAATTATATCTCAATACAGCTGTTACAAAAAGAAAATAAATGGCATGAAAAATCTAAATAAAAGCAATAAGACTCTCAGATAACCATACTACTTTGCACAGCTGGGTGCCTTCTCTTCCCTTCCTTTGGCAGAAAAATGGATGTTTATCTAGAAAGAGTAAAACACAGGGCCTGTGGACTAAAGGATACAAAGTTCAACTTAGGGCAGAGTACCATATTGAAAAATATTCAAGCACTCTCCATGTTATATCTCAAACAAGTGACCCTTAGTCTTTTCTCCTAACTTGGCTACTACAACACAAGCATCCAGATCATTATACACAAGGTAGCAATTCAAGGACTCTGACCAGCCTAATAGAAATGCTCCAAAGATACAGGTATGGGGGAATCCCTTCAAGCAAATAGCTTGAGACAAATAACTCAACAATGAGGATCATGGTCAATAAACCCACACAAGCCCTGGAAACTTCCAATGAGATTTTTAGTCTTCACTCCTAATGTAAGTGGATAGACAAGTATCACCAGACATTTGAGGAGAGCATCAAAGATGGGTAATAGGAACCAAACAAAGAGAAATAGAAAGAAAAAAAGCAACATGAAGACAACAGAAGCTGTGCAGGGAGAAGAAAACAATTTTTAAAAGAAAAATCAATTATCATCTTTGTATAGATGAGTGAAGATACTGAATTCATAAAATGAAATCAGAATTCTTTTTTTTTTTTTTTTTTTTTTGAGACGGAGTCTCGCTCTGTCGCCCAGGCTGGAGCGCAGTGGCCGGATCTCAGTTCACTGCAAGCTCCGCCTCCCGGGTTTACACCATTCTCCTGCCTCAGCCTCCCGAGTAGCTGGGACTACAGGCGCCCGCCACCTCGCCCGGCTAGTTTTTTTGTATTTTTTTTAGTAGAGACGGGGTTTCACCATGTTGGCCAGGATGGTCTCGATCTCCTGACCTCGTGATCCGCCCGTCTCGGCCTCCCAAAGTGCTGGGATTACAGGCTTGAACCATCGCGCCCGGCACATAATTCTATTAAAAGAAACACTGAAAAAATAGAAAAAGGATGAGGGCTCTTCAAAATTAAAAACACAATGGCAGAAATGGAAACCTCAATAGAAGGACTAGGAACTAGAGTAAGAAGACAAAGAATAGAAAATAGAAAAGATAAGATAATTAGAGGACCAGTCCAGGATATCCAATATCTGTGCAACAGAAATTCCAAAAAGAGAAAATGGAGAAAATTGGGTGGAGGAAATCAAAGAAAAACTCCAAGTAAATTTGGACAGGAGTTTCCAAATTCAAATTTATCACCCCAAGACTAGCATAATGGATAAAAAACAGTGCCAACATTTGAACACTGAAAATAAAATAAGTTTTCATAAGCTTTCAGAGGACAGAAACTAAGTCACCTGCAAAGGAGCAAAAATTAAAATGGCATCAGATTTCTGAATAGCAACACTGGAAGCTAGAAGACAATTAAGCAATACCTTCAGAATTCTGAGTATAATTATTTCTTACCTAGAATTCTATACACAGCCAAACTAGTAACGAAGTCTTAGGGTAGAATAAAGATATTTGCAGACACATACACTCTCAAAAACTTCTATGTACTGTGTACACTTTCTCAGGAAAACTACTGGAGGATGTGTTCCACCAAATAAGGGAGGTAAACAAGAAAGATAAAGACATGGCACCTAGGAAGGAGGAGAGCCTATGCAACAGACGACAGGTGAGGAGAATTCCAAAAATTATGTTCACCAAGATGCCCAGATGACAGCTGTGCAACAGGCCTAGTGAGTCTAGACAAGCAAGACAGAAAATCCCAGGAGATATTTCTTTAAGAATATGAAATTCAGAGGAAATAGAACGTGTTTAAATGTAATAAGAAGAGATTTTTGTAACTCCCACATCTGGGAGAGGCTGGGGTAGAATAATGATAAGTATCTAGAAAACTGAGTAAAAAGACCATCGCAAGACAAACAGAAGGGAAGGAAAAGCAACCCTATTATACCACATGATTCATCTGAGCAAAGAAATTACATAATCTTAATTTAACACTGTATATCTAACCAAAATTACGATATGACTATAGTGGAGATTTTGAAAGAAAAGAAGTATATTTGTATATGTGGTAGTTGGGTGGGAGGCTGTGAAAGAGAGCTAAGTCTTCATCTTCCATAGGAGAAAGGAGAAAGATAAGCATGTCATTTGGAGCTATGGAGGTAAATACCAAAGGATGTAGCTAAAAGTGCTGAAAGTGTTTGCCTCTGGGAAGTTACAAATGTGTTTGTGTGTGTTGGGGGGAGGGTGGATTTGCTCTTTAACCTATATACGTATATGCATATGTAATGTACTTAAAGTAGAAAATGAATTTATGATTAATAAATATCCCAATATCTTCCAGAAAGAGTATATCCAATACTTGAATAATTACTATACCTGGAAAAACGCACATTCTGAATACTTCCTCCAAATTGTTTCTGATCTGGGCTTATTCTGACAATATTTTGCATACATCTGAAAATCATCCTTCTGTGATAAAAAACAAATTCAAATGTATTACTAATTTGTGAATATGACTTTTGCCATCAAGAAAGGCTAAACAAGAGTGTAACCAAGCATCCTAGGAAATGTGGCCTAAAGGGCCTACTGTACTAGCAGCTGGTCAAAAGCCTTCTTTACGTTCCAAGAACAACAGCATGCCCATTGCATCTGGTGGAAGGACACATAATTATCTAAGTAATATCAGAACTTCCACTTGCCAAGCTTGAGGCTTAGATGGAGCCTTCTCTGTCTGAACTATAGAAACCTACTTTTTTGCATAATGATGAACTAATAGGGTACCAAGAAATATATTCTGTTATTAGTCTCTTGATTCCCTAGTGAATGAACTTGTATATGACTTCCAAGTTAGAGCCTACAGTCCTAGGTTCATCATTGGGACATTATCATTGTAGCATAATCCATTTAGGCACTTAAGCAATTCTCTCTCCCTGAAATCCTCTTTCTCTGACCCTCATGAATGGGCTACCTTCTACTCATTATTTAACATTTATCTCATGAGTTATCTCTTCTATAAAACCATTGTTTATACCCCCATTCTATGTAAGATGCCCCTCTTCTGGAGTTTCCCAGGACCATTTGTATATTTTGAATCTAATGCAAATCATCTTCTACACAATTAATAATTTCCCTGTTTTTATACCTAAATAGATTTGGGCTTGGTATCCACATTATCTGGCACAATGCTTGGTGCATAGTAGGTGACCAGTAAATGGTTGTTGAATAAATAAATAATTCATCAATAAACATTTATTAAACCACAACTGGTTATTAAGAACGCTGCTAACCTAATGAGAGATACAACAATATATAGGATATAGACTCTGGATCTAAGGGCTTTCCATTAAGTTTCGGGAAAAATTCATGTATACATGTAAAGGTACACAAGCACAATAAATATAAAGTCTCCAATGAGTAGGACAGACATTACATACTATAGAGTCTAAAGGAAGGATAAACTGCTATTGCTTGAGGAAGTTGGGAAAGAATTTGGTCATAACTTAAATGTGTTTAAAGTTAAAACATCTTAGTCGGGCGTGGTGGCTCACACCTGTAATCCCAGCACTTTGGGAGGCCGAGGCAGGTGGGTCACGAGGTCAGGAGATCAAGACCATCCTGGCTAACATGGTGAAACCCTGTCTCTACCAAAAATACAAAAAATTAGCTGGGCGTGGTGGTGGGCACCTGTAGTCCCAGCTACTTGGGAGGCTGAGGCAGGAGAATGGCGTGAACCCAGGAGGCAGAGGTTGCAGTGAGCCGAGATTGCACCACTGCACTCCAGCCTGGGTGACAAAGCAAGACTCCGTCTCAAAAAAAAAAAAAAAAATTTTAAAAATTAAAAAATAAAGTTAGAACATGTTGAGCAAGGTTGACACACAGTTCTTTCTTATCCTTATTCTCTTCTCATTTCATAAACACTTTGTGGGATAAGATATCTATTTTGAAGCTTTCAAAAATCACCTCTATTGAATAAACTCATAAATCAAGACAAAACTAATCTTTCAGGAAGAAGAGAAACTACATAAGCAGAGAAGCATACGTGAAAAATATTCTAACAGAAAACTCTAATGAAGGAGAGTATGATCACTAACTTGGAAAGTCAATTGTATTAACCATACTCCGGACACAGAGGAATGGGCCTCCCTAATGCTTTTGTTGAATGAAAAGAACTGACAGCTCTCTGTTTCTATGAAGTTCCTGTGATAGATGCCTTGGTGGCTGGAAGTCAGACTGGATCCAATTCTAAAACTTTACATGTATTTTAATAAGACAAATATTATAAATAATAAGGTGGTTTTTAGGCAAAAAAATTAACCAAGCCCCAGATAGTTTTGTTATGATGATCCCAACTCTTACATCTTCATAGCCAGGATTGTCCCTGGATTACTAGGATTACCCAGGAGTCAGTGTTCAAGAGCTGAGCCACTGAAGCATTTGATACCACAGAATGGAATGGGCATTTTTATGCTCTGGATGTCCCAGTGCTTTCATTTCTGCAGCAAAACTTGGTTTGGTATTAAATACTCACTGGAGTAATGTATCTTCTCCAAAAACATAAAGACATAAAGTACCTATCTCGTCGCCAAATCTGTTCTTATAAGTGCATTGCCAATTTGGTGGTGCATATTTATATATTTAAAAAAATAATTTAACTAACCCTTTCCAGGAAACAAGGTCCCACGCTTTCTGGAGCATGAGCGCAATTTTCCAGGCTGCTCAAGAAAATGCTGTGAAAATTTCAGAGAGAAAAAATTACATGATTTTATGTGAAATATAATAAACTGGTCAAGAGAGCACTTTAAATAGTTTCATAAAAAATAAATATTCAATTCAGCAATTACATACTCATTATGGAATTCATATATTTCTGCCATGTTTCCAAAGAGAACGTCCTTTTTATTTCTCAGGAGAGGTGGCATAAGATCAAACATCTCTGGATTATCCATCTCCGCTCTATAACCCTACCCAAAATAAATACATTCATGCATTTTAAAATATTTACATGCACATTTGGTTGGGCTACTAATGGTGTAGGTGCAGCAGAATATTAGGGGATTTGAAGGTGAAGTTGTTTGAATTTTAATTCAATTTTAATTCAATTCAAATCTCCTACCCAAAGTTATCCATGATTTTTTTTTTTTTTTTTTTTTTTGAGAAGGCAAGACAAGGAAAGGAAGTCAAGGTTTTCCAGTCAATAGACAGAATAAAGTAATAGCTCTTTGGCCTTCAGAGTAGCTTGTAGTGTAGGAAACAAGATAGAAACCAAGATAAAAACATAGATTACAGGTCATCAGCTTCTCCTTAAATTGGCAATATGTGTTTAGGTTTTTTCAGACCAAATTCGTATCATGACATTTTTGTCAAATGACTATTTTATCCCATTCTCAGTTTTTTACATCACAATCTCTAAATAGCACCCTGGAAATAACTGTAACAATCGGCTGTATCCTTAAGAGAACATTTTCTCTTCTGTAATAAACTCTAAATCAATCATTTCCATTACTGAGGGAGAGCCTGAATGTGCACGTTTAGCCAACATGCTGCATCCAACAATAAAAGAAATGCCCACTGCTGCCATATGACAACCAGGGAAGGAGATGGAAGTAGAAGATTGTCCCTAAACGCCTGCTAATGAATGTAGCAAGGGTTCATTCGGGAAAAGAGAGGGCAAATACAATTTGAATAGCTTACCAACAAAACAGTATACAGTTCTCGAACATAAACTCTCTCAGTCTGTATCAGTTCATTTAGGACGTGGCTGAAATGAAAAGACCATATTTATCAGTTATTTTATTACTGAGATCTATATTGCAATGTTTCAAGTATTATCATCATGAGAAGGTAAAACTAGCTAATGCATAGGAACTATCAATGGTTTTTGTTTTAGCATCAAAATACGAAACTACTTTTATGGTTTCTAGAATAAAAACTATATATATAGTCTTATGGGTGGTTTTTATTCATTATATTTATATTCATTTATATATATATATATATCTCCTGCCTTTTTCATATATATATATATATATATATGCTCAAGGGTTACTATAAGCTTTAAAGAACTTTATTTCTAACTCACTGAGATTAGGAATAAATTTACTAAAAACTCACAATAACTATTCTTAAATGTCTGAGGTTTTTATTGTTTTGGGGTAGCATAGTTTATGAATTTTAATACCCTTTTTTCCCTAAAAAATAAGTATTAGCATTTTAGGCACTATTTTTCCCTTTTCCCAGTAATGTTCTGAAATTTTCTAAGGGAGGCAGTAGATTTTTTTTTACCATGTCTCCCAAAGTGTAGGTCATAGTTATATTTCATATATATATATATATATATATATATATATATATATATATATAATTTTTTCTTTTTTTTTTTTTTTTGAGATGGAATCTCACTCTGTCACCCAGGTTTGAGTGCAGTGGGGTAATCTCAGCTCACTGCAACCTCCACCTCCTGGGTTCAAGAGTTTCTCCTTCCTCAGCCTCCCTAGTAGCTGGGATTATGGGCGCTTGCCACCACACCTGGCTAATTTTTGTATTTTTTGGTATAGACAGGGTTTCACCATGTTTGTCAGGCAGATCTCAACCTCCTGACCTCAAGTGATCTGCCCGCCTGGGCCTCCCAACATGCTAGAACTGCAGGCATGAATAACCACGCCCCACCCATTTCTGTAATAATTTTGTTCATTGTCTCTGGAAAATAAAATATATTTTCTTTTCAATGTGATTTCCAATTGACGTCATATTTAAAACTCATTTCCCTTGTCCCCAGTATAAGTAACCTATTTGATTTTAAATTATACTTTTGACTTTTTTTTCTTTTTCTTTTTGGATATTAAAGCATTTAACATTTGAGAGCTTTATAGTATATGTGTGTGTGTGTGTGCGTGTGTGTGTATATATATATGTATGTATCTCATACACACATATGTGTACCTACAACTTGCTGCAAAATGCTTGCTAATTACAACTCTGTAATATAAAATTAAAAAGTTGAATATTCTTATGTCTAGAATATTAATATACCATTATAACAGTGAACAAAACCATTATTAACATCTATTAAATAACATTGTATAAATCTGTATAATCCTTTGTAATTTTTGATGTACCATTCTATTCATTTTGTATACCGAAATTTACTAAGAGAATAGATCTTAACTGTTCTCACCACACAAAAAAAATGGTAACTATGTGAGGTGATAGATGTGTTAACTAACTTGATATGGTAATCATTTCACAATATATACACATATCAAAGCATCACATTGTACACTTTAAATATATGTAATTTTGTCAATTATATATCAATAAAGCTGAAGAATTAATAGATAAGGTAATTACCATGATTTGATCATTATACATTGTACACATGTATCGAAATTTCACACTGTATTCCATAAATATGTACAATGATTATGTGTCGATGAAAAATAATAATAAAACTTTTTGAAGAATGATAAACAAAAACCTCCATTTTATTTCAGTCTGGGCAAAAAAAAAAAAAAAAAGAGGATAGCAACATTCTGAAAAAGTTTAGTTAATTTTCTTCAAATCACATAAACAGGCCATAGGTTGGCCAGGCCTAAAACCTGGACTTCTGACACCTAAACTAGTGCTCTTTTCATCACACCCAGTAAAACCCCATTCTGTGAACTCAAATTTCTAATTACATTGGCCTTGAACACTGAACCAGACTCCCACAGTTAGATGTGTATATGAGTTTATATTAATAAATAAAGGATACTTCTTTAAGACATCCAAGCTATTGCCATTGTCCAAACTGGAGGATTGACCAGAACTTCTCTTCTCCTGACAATCATGCACCACTTCAATCTGAAATACAGCAAATAAAAGTTAAATTAGCATCTCTGTAGGTATAATTCTTCTTCAAGGCTATCCAGCTCAAATTAAGTTTATTCTAGGTCCTAACTCTGAAGATAAATTGAAAAATAAAACTATGATATTTTTCAAAATAACTTTGATACATACTAGTAAAAAGTGATTTGAGTTGCCTAAGAAAACAGATTTAAGACACTAATTAGAACTTATTTTATGTATTAACTCTCTATTTATTTGGCATTCTTGGAAAATAAGGTTGATTCATAAAAAGTTAATTTTCTAGATAACTAAAGTGTATTCATTGAAGAACCAACCATCTTTTTAACCATAGTGATTTCTGATGGAAACCTTTCTAGAAAATATTACATGCATCCTTGAATTCTTTAATCAAAGACACACAACATAACTGATCCTTTTTCTTTATTTTTTTTTCTAAGATCTGGGGCAAGCTAGAAGATCCTTTTCCTAATGATTCAATGGCATCATCATAAGCTTGAACATGATAAAATCTAATGATGTGCTGCAGGGATACCTGCAGAACTCTATTCTTTCTTGAAATAACTGTAACCTGTACATCTCTGTCTCTACTCCCTGCCACATGTTAGTTTTTATAAGTTGCCTCCCTAATTCTAAGTGATTGCCTTATTTTACAGACTCTAAAGGACTTGGACTGGCCTACTGAGTCAACTGCAAAAGATTTGTGATGATTATTTGTTCTTAAGAAGCATTTGAAGTGTATTCCTGGTATCCAATCTCAGCCGTATTGGACAGCTGAGCTTGCCAAAAGCCTGACCCCCAAGTAAATGTAACATTGCTTTGTGACAACTAGAACCCCAAATTAAGTACAGTATCTATCAGCTAAGTATTTCCCCAAAATGTGACCTACTTATTACAAATGAAAGAAACAAACATGTATTACGACTTTCTATATATTAGGCATGCACAATCCTAGGTGCTTAACACATATTATATTTAATGCAAACAGCATTTAGCAAGTGATGGCATTCTTTTCCTCATTTTAAATATGGGAAAACTGAGGCTCAGAGAGATTTTATAACATGTAATACTACAGAATTTGGCATTCACGCTGTTTCTTTCTTGAAACCAGAAGTTGTGGCTGTACCAAATAATAACCAGGCCTGGTATATTAGTATAGACCATTCACTAGGCTGCTATTAATTACATTAAAACTTAGAGCATTATCATATGCCACGCATGTTCAAAGTGCTTCACAAATATTAGATTATTTTGTCTTTAACTCCATGATGAGAGTGTTCTATTCTTATGCCCATTTTATATATGGAAATTGAGTTCCAGAGAACTTACCCAAGTTTATAAAGCCAGTAAGTGATGGCACTGGGATTATAAGCCAGGCAGTCTAGGTTTACAATTTGTACCACTATGCTATACTGCCCCTTAAAAATATGTTCTCATCTTTATTTACCACAAAAAACACACGAAGAATATGTGGGGTCTTGGGGACCGGGAGCAGTGGCTCATGCCTGTAATCCCAACACTTTGGGAGACCAAGGCGGGAGGATCACCTGAGGCCAGGAGTTTAAGATCAGCCTTGGCAACATAGCAAGACCCTGTCTATCAAAAAAAAGTGTTAAAAATATTAGCCAGGCATAATGGCCCATGCCTGTAGTCTAAGATACTCATGAGCTTGGGGTGGTAGGATTGCTTGAGCCCAGGAGTTTGAGGCTGCAGTGAGCTATGATTGCACCACTGTAGTCCAGCCTAGGCAACAGAGTGAGACTATGTCTCAAAAAAAAAAAAGAAAGAAAGAAAAAGAGAGAGAGAAAAGAAAACGTGGGATGTTGTAGCTATGATGAGTCTACTTCTTTACAAATATCAGACTATCACGGATAGCTGAGAAGAAAAGAATCTTGTATCTAACAGTAAATAAGTATATTGGGCACAGTGACGCACACCTGTAGTCCCAGCTACTCAGGAGTCTGAAGTGGAAGGGTGGCATGAGCCCAGGAATTAGAGGCAGCAGTGAGCTATGGTTACCCCTGTGAATAGCCACTGCACTCCAGCCTTGGCAACATAGTGAGACCCCATCTCTAAAAAAATTTAAAAACAACAACAAAAAAGAATGGATATCTTTTCTGAGCTAACAGCCTCTGCATGGTCCATTAGAATCTGTCCTGTGTGTTTCATACTTGTAGGACTGGAATTGCTCACGAAAGAAAGTTTCTTCTGCAAAAAGGTGCAACACTTATTTACGATTATTGAGGTGATGGTGGGTGGTGGTAAAAAGAAGCTGGAACATATACAAGATGTTCTATAGAAATGATTCTAACCTTGAGCCAGGACTTGAGAAACAGCTCATACTGAGAAACTGGCATGTCTGGGGATATGCCAGTAGTACAGTGAAACACAATGCAGCAGCAGCTTTTTTTCTTCTTCTTTTTATTATTATTATTATTATTATTATACTTTAAGTTCTAGGGTACATGTGCATAATGTGCAGGTTTGTTACATATGTATACTTGTGCCATGTTGCTGTGCTGCACCCATCAACTCGTCAGCACCCATCAACTCGTCATTTACATCCGGTATAACTCCCAATGCAATCCCTCCCCACTCCCCCCTCCCCATGATAGGCCCCGGTGTGTGATGTTCCCCTTCCCGAGTCCAAGTGATCTCATTGTTCAGTTCCCACCTATGAGTGAGAACATGCGGTGTTTGGTTTTCTGTTCTTGTGATAGTTTGCTAAGAATGATGGTTTCCAGCTGCATCCATGTCCCTACAAAGGACACAAACTCATCCTTTTTGATGGCTGCATAGTATTCCATGGTGTATATGTGCCACATTTTCTTAATCCAGTCTGTCACTGATGGACATTTGGGTTGATTCCAAGTCTTTGCTATTGTGAATAGTGCCGCAATAAACATACGTGTGCATGTGTCTTTATAGCAGCATGATTTATAATCCTTTGGGTATATACCCAGTAATGGGATGGCTGGGTCATATGGTACATCTAGTTCTAGATCCTTGAGGAATCGCCATACTGTTTTCCATAATGGTTGAACTAGTTTACAATCCCACCAACAGTGTAAAAGTGTTCCTATTTCTCCACATCCTCTCCAGCACCTGTTGTTTCCTGACTTTTTAATGATCGCCATTCTAACTGGTGTGAGATGGTATCTCATTGTGGTTTTGATTTGCATTTCTCTGATGGCCAGTGATGATGTTAAATAGTCTTTCAAAGACACAATATTTGTCTAGCGAATAAAACATATGGTTTAAGGCCCATACCAACTATGCAACTAAAGCAATAAAGTCAATTTTGAATTAATTAATGATATTTACTTTTAAGTTGCTCTGATTTTGTCTCCAAGTCTTCTTCCCTGGTAGAGAAATATGAAAGAAGAATTTCAAACCAGAATTAAAGTCAGCACTTTTAATAAAAATACGTATATATTTATTAAATAATTTGAGTTAATATTCCAATATGTTTATATTAATATTTTAAAATCACACTATAGAAGATAATGTTTGGTTGGACTTACTCACATGACTTCATCTTCTTATTGAGCATGGTTTTGCTACGTATTCACCCATTCTCTCATTCATCAAACATTCACTTACTTGCCAAGCATTGAAGTAGGTGTTAGTGCTCACAGTTATTTGCAGATTTAATATTCATTCTGACACAAAAACATTTAATGAAATTGTAGCTTATTGATTAACTCAATCAAAAAGAATTTTGAAAAAATCTAAGTTTAATCTACTAATTAGAGCACCTACACTTATTTGGCACTTTCTACATATTGAGCACTGTTCTAAGAGCTATGCATGTATCTTCTTTTTAAATACTCAAAATCATCCTAAGAGGTAGGTAACAACTTCTATCCCTATCTTCTAGATAAGGAACTAAGGTTAATATCTTGTCCAAGAAGCAGAGGTGGTATTCAAATTCATATAATCTACTCTCAGAATGTTTCTAACCACCATATAAACATGTCCAAAGCATGATAAAATGTTAAACATGCCATCAAAATTCAAAGCTTTCATCTTTATTTTTTTAATGTTTAGTTTCAAAAGGGTGAGCCACTGTATTATTAAGCAAGGAATCCAGATGTTCCTACAAAGCCAAAGGCATGGTCCAACCAAAGACTAGATTGTTTAGATCCTAATTCTCAGGGCTGCTGAAAAGGCTGTTACTCACACAGGCTGCCTGAGACTCCTCTCTCCACGAAAGGAACAAACCTTTTGTCCTTCCCTCCTCAGCAGGAGCCAGTGACAAGCACACTCAGGAAAACGAAGGCCTGCTATGTTCTCTAGACGCCATACTTCACTTTCACTTACTAAAATATATTTTCTATCTAAACTTCAAGTTTATATAATCGTTTATATAAATATGTATTAAACTTAGTGGGAATTATACAAAATTAATTTCTCAATGAATACTAATACGCTCCACTTTAAAGAAACCTGTTCTACAGAGATTCAAACTTATTTCTAAAGGTAACTTAAGAGGCAATTATTAGTTTTGCCAATTAATTCTTTGCAACTACATTAAGAGGTACAAAATAAATATATGCACAACTTAGGAGAAACGCATCTTATTCTTCAAAGCAAGGTAGATGTATTCATTTTTTAACAATGTAAATATATATAAAATGATTGAGCACCTACACCATATGCTAAGCTCTGTGTTTGGCTGTGTTTGGGGATACAAAGACGAATTGCACACAGTTTCTGCCCTTATAGAGCTTAGTTTAGCAAGAGAGACAGAAAACAGACAATTCCACTAAAGCCAAGAAGAAATTTGGGAGTACTTGTTATCACACAGCATGAACACCTAAGCAAACAGGGGTGCAGGGAAGGAGAAGATGTGGGGAGGAAAAGCTTACCTGAAGGAAGTGGCTTAGAAATAGGAAATCTGATGGAGGAGTAGAAGCTAACATGTGAGAAAGGAAGAGGAAAGGAAATAGTGTTCCAGAGAGAGAACAGTGTATGTAATGTCCACAAAGTAAGACACCTAGGAAAGGGAAGAAAAAGTGGGCAGGGTAAGTGGAAGAGACAGAAAGACTGTCACAGTTGCCAAGGCCAGGATGATGTTAGCTTGGATTAGGAAAGTGGCAGTAAGGATAGCAGTGGGGATGAAAAAAAAAAAAAAAAGTGAATTGATTCAAGAGAGATGCTTAGTAGGCACAAATCCACAGGATATAGAATTTTTGACCATTAGAGGTAAGGTATACGTGAGGAGGAACCAAGGTCCCAGGCTTGGGCAATTGGGGAAATCACAATGCCATTCACCAAGATGAAGAGTAGAAAGATTGCAGGAGACATGAGTTAATCTGAGGTATGTTGAGTCTGAGTTGCCTATGGGAAATTCATAAAGGCAAATTATAAACAGAGGTCCAAGGCTTAGAAGAAAGATCTAGGCTAAAGATACAGATTTAGGAGCTCAAGCCACATTTTACATTTTATTCCTTGCTGTCAATATCTCCCATTCTCAATAACTACACTCTATATTCAATGTTAATTCTACAAATATTTATTACATCTTGCTAAGTGCCAGGCCCTGTGCTAGGTGCAGAATTATATTTGATGCAAAAAGAAAAAAAATAAAATAAAAGCAAAGAACAAAAAAACAGTTTGACTCATTTTTATGAGAAATTAATACCTATGTTTTGAGTTGACCAAATTTTATATATTTGGCTTAGCGATTAAAAGTCTTAAGAAATTGTTTGGAATGGATTGTTACAATCCCTATTACTCACAGAGCAATTAGGTAAAATGAACAAGGTTTGTAGCACAAATAATGTTTTGATTTAGTTTACAAAGCATGATGCATAATGGATAAAATCATTTATCCATCCATGTCACTTATTTATTAAGCTGCATTCAACCTCATAAATATATTAGGCAGTCTCAAACTGAAGCAAATCCAAGCTACTCCTAACAAAAAGTTGGATCATGAAGTATCTTAAACAAAAGAAGGCCTGATTCATTTTAGCATTGCCAATTGCTTTTCTTTATTCTTTTTTGGGGGTCACTTTATGAAAGACATTGAGTTTAGAAGCATAATCTACATTTCATATAGTCATTTTCCAAGGTAAGCACAATACGAAGAGAATAATGGATGGTTATTAAGAAAAACAGGAAAAAGTTACTTGCAGGTAGAATGCAAGAATGAACTGCTGCTGTTTTTAGATGCCAAACTGGTTTTTCACAAGTACACAAACTCAGAAAAATGTATTGACAAAAGTAATATAATAAAGATGGGTACCTTTTGAAAAAAGTTTACATGCTTGAAAGAAAGAGTATCCAACTCCCACTGCAGAAGGAAATTGTAACGCCATTAAATAAGAATATCAGGAAAAAAAATGAAACAATACAAAACAAAATGTGCTAATGAGTGACTAATAACTTGCATGGATCTGTAACAGTCTCCTCAAAACTCCGTTCCTCAACCCAAGGTGTACCACTTTAAGAACCTCTACGAGAAGTTGAAGTTTTAGAGGACAATTAAGCAAGCAGCTTTAACCAGAGGAAAGGACTAGTCCAGTTTATCAAGTATTTTTTTATAGTCCTCAATTTTTTTTTACCCTATCTTTACAATAACCTGTTGGAGTCAGTAGGTATTATCGTCCTTATTGTCCAGGTAAGGAAACTGAGGCTAAAGAGGCTAAGTGAACTGTTCAAGGACACACAGCCAGTACATGGAGCCAGAAATCTAACCGAGGTCTGTCTTCTGCTCAAGAATATCAACCTATTTCATTTTTATTCTCATAGCTATTGGGTTTTATCCCCTTATTGCTTTTTATGTTGTTATCTTTACTCTTTTTCCAGTAGTTTTAATATTCCTTGTATCTTTGATATATCTTTGATATTGTGTTTAAGACATTGCTTATAGTTTTATTTATAAATATATTTATATATTTCATAAGTATTAAACATGGAACTTTCATAATCTTAGCCTAGTTACCTGTTTTCATCACCTTTTGAAAATCTGACCCATGCTAGATATAAGCTATTATTTTTATGCTCATTATCGTTGGCTCAAGCCTTCTCTGAATTCCAAAGCAGTTCTCCTACACTAATGAAGCTTCTGATTCTATTTAGATCAGATAGACCGAATTTACTCCCATCTTCGCCCATTCCGCTTACCTAGGGCCCTAAAGACCAAATTACTCTCCTCTAAGAAGACCCGAAGGCAGCTCAAGGGAATCCCTGAGCCATCCATATCCAGAGCAGTTCAACACATTATAAGGATAATTATTATTCCCATAGAACTTAGAAAGAAAATAGATCTTACATGGATAAAGCTAGGAGATTAAAACTAGAAAATGAACTCTGTAACAGTAAATTACCAACAAAATTATTCTATTTAACAGCATTTATTTAGAAAAGGCAGTCCATTTTATTATCTAAGCCATTCACTTACTGGTAGCTTATAAGAACCAAGTCATATTTCACCACTATGCAATATATCCATGTAATAAAACTGTATGTACTTGTACCCCCAAATTTATATAAATAAAAGGACCAAATCATTGCTTATCTAGAGTAGCAGTAAATATGTGTGCGTGTGCACACACACATGTGTGTACTAGCTTCATATACTTTCCTTCACCTGCTGAAAATAAATGCAAGTTTGATGTTGGTAAAATTTTCATACAGATTTGCAAGGCAGGAGTACTCAGTACTGAGATGTTCACAATTCCTTGTACTGTACTATATTACTACTATGTTTTACTACATACAATAACCTCAATCTGACTCTTGCCTTGCACAATATAAATATGACCAAAGATGCTAAAGTGAAATTTTCATCTATCCGCATTGAAGAATAAACTCAGTATTCACATCAAGAGTAACAATATAAACAATAGCAAGAGAAAAAGAGACAGAGAAAGTAAGACATTTTACCTTGTTTAGATGAAAAAAATGGTGTTCTAGATGTGATCAAATTTTCAGGTGTGGGTACCACAAATTGGATTGGCCTCACATGCTTATGTACCAGGTTCCTGAAACCAGCCTGCTGGTTCTCAAATATGCTTCGAATGTTTTCAAGCTTGAGTTGTATAGTCTTCATTTGAACCTGTAGGTTGCGTAAGAATTACAGGAAATATTTTCTGAAATGAGGTCGATACAAACCCCATTACATTTCTCAGACTCCGATGGTCAAAAAATAATTTAGAGTTTAAAAGATAACAACAAGAAATTTAGAAAAATAGCAAAACAGATTAATGTTTTATGTTCACATGGATATAAAACCAAAATCTCAACCAAAACAACCTGGAGGAAAAAATTACCAAGAAGCAGTCATGAAATTGGTCACTGCATAGAGCGATTTGCCCTTCATTGGTTCATTGGCTGAATCAGATAATGGCTGGGAAAGAAGGCATATTGCTCTTTCCTGTTTAGCATAAGAAAGCCACCAAGTTATAAAAACAATCAAATGAATAACATTGGTATAATATTTTGTTACATTTTACCCTGTAGGACACTCTTGTTATAGTCCTCTATGTTGCAACAGGCTCCTCAGAGCCACCAATGGATAATGCACATTTGTACCTCTTCTAGATGCTTTGAGGAAGCTAGAGTTAAGCTTGGTTGCTTCCAGAGAATCACTTGGCTATTGCCATGACTACATTTCCGATTTCTTGGCATCCCCTAGGATATTCTGCTAAGCATGGGTCTAGATACTGCTCCAACCTTAGAGTCGACTACACATTTTAGCAGCAAATAGCATCACAAATACTCTTATCTACAATGTGGATAATCCTTCATGTGATTTCCAAGGGGGCAGTACTGAACTAACCTATAGCTCTCCACCCTGTTAACAACAACTTCTGCCTGCTCCTCCTTCTCCAAGAAGACCCAAATCCTATCTTTATGCTTTCATTCTCAAACTGAGTAGCAAGGCCACATCATCCACAGAGCATCTGCTGATGGTCACTACAGCACAAAGGAAGGATGTTTGGGGTAAAGTACTCTTGACATTCTTGACATGGACCCAACATTCTATTATAGAAGAGCTTTGGGGCTTTCTCCAGTGATGCACAACGAAATATGTGTGAGAACACCTAGCACATAAAAAGAGTTTTAAAATAATGGATTTGGAGCTCAAAAAGGAAATTATTATTCCTCATTAAGTAGCAAACATATGCCATTGAATTATTTGATGCTTGACAGTGGCACTACTATCACCCCTAAGAAGACAATGTAAGTGCAGTTTGACATAAAGTTAGCTGTGAGGTAGTAAAACTCCTCCTACCCACAGTACTGCAATCATAACTTTCTTTAAATGTTTATTTGAAAATTTTAAAAGCCTCTACCTTAAGCTCAGGAGATAATATTACATCAAATTCATACTGCAGGGTTTCAGGTTCATAATTTATAAAGGGTAGAGCCATTTCAAGAAAATTTTCAATGTCTTGGAGGGCTTTCTGAGCATCTTCTTTAGACTGAAACTTATCTATTTCCTGATTAGCTAGAAGACATTCCCCTTCATCACAGCATTGACGAGCCTGGTGAGAAAATCAAGAAGAAAAAAATGTGAATTAATAAAGATAAAACATATTTGTCCATTAAGTGAGTGGTTCTCAGCCTCTGGCTTCTGTGAGTCAGAATTGCTTTCAGAGCTGTTAAAAAAATAAAGATATCTGGGTTCTGCCCCCAGAAATTCTGATTCAGTAGCTCTGGGCCATAAGTTGGGCATCTATACTTTTACAGAGCTCCACAGATATTGCTGATACACAGCCAAGGTTGGGAAACACTGCATTTATTTCACAACAATGAATTTATTCTGCAGCAGAAGTCTGACCATTTTCTCAATACTAACACTTTAGTTACATGTTATTTTCCCAAAATCAATAACTGAAATATGAAATTCTTAGGAAAATATAAAGTGTAATACAAATGCTTAATGACAGCTAAGGACAAGAATAAAGTTTCCTTCCCAAAGAATGAGATGTAAAGATTAAAATGTTTATGTTCAGATATAATGTCTGGAAGTGGAACCCTATTTTATATTCCACTGCCAACACCAGATCCATATGGTGACCTGTCAATTCATTGCCTAATTGTGAAAAGGGTCAAACCCACAAGCCATGGAGGAATATTTTCCAGTCACTGTTTAATATTTTATTTCTGTACTATGAAATGTGAAAGGAGCTTCAGGCTGTAGCAAAATGCCCCTCAGGCTTTTAAAAATGTTCCAAGTATAAACCATCACCAGTGGAGACTTCAGAGATGTACCCAAAATACAAAGGAAGCCATTACTCCACAATCTCAATATTTAGAACAAAGGGCAAAATTTGAACTATATTGGATCTTCCATGAATAGTTCATTGGTAGATGGATGAAAAAATCATGATCAAACTCAGTCCTTCAGATTTCTTACAAATTTAATTCCAAAGCTATACCAGTCCCTGACCATATAACCTCTGAGAAGATAAAAGGTATTCCATGTGGCAGAAGGGCAAGGTGTTTCAGGTTAGCAGGACCTGAAAAAAAAAAGTGTGTTCCTTTTCAGAAATGGATCATTTCCCATTACACTACCTGCTGTAGGAGTTTATGCATTTTGAAGGTCCTGCTGAGTTGTATCCGTTTCGCTTTTATCTCATTAACCAAAATATCAGAAAGGTAACGTAGCTCATTGCACCTCTGGCAGATTAAATCAAGTGCATAATGGTGATTTGCTGCAAGCTTGTGTCCATGTAATATCACAAACTGGGCCTTTGATAATAGCTCCTGATTGTAACAAAGAAACAAAATAATGAATACATGATCTCTGAGCAAGAAGGATACATTGCCACAAATACAATTTGATGCCTACTCCTTCAGGCTGCAAAAAACAAACAAACAAACAAACAAAAAACCTTACAGTTATAATAATTAGCTGTAGCAGTGATGTCATTAGAAGCTCATGCATTTCCGGTTATAGAAACTGAAAATTTCACATCATACCCAGAACGTGGATGAGATTTTTTTCTCGTAATATGTGTGGATTTAGAATAGAACCACCTATATTAAATGAGGTATACACACCAGTCAAATGTATTTCATATCATCTCAGCCTTAGAAATCTCATCAGCATTGTCATGTACCTAGACTACTTCACATACCTGAAGTCACAGGGTTTCTATGTCAAAAAAATGACCTTTAGTGACCTTGCCTCCACTCTGTCAACTACTCACTGCCCCCAGTGGAGAGACTCGAACATAGTAGGAGTTCAAGAAATGTTTGTCAAAATAAAATAAATAAAACTGAAACCCAGGATGAGGAAGTGACTGGCCTCTCTACCTAGTGAGAAAACCAGGTTTAAAATGGAGAACTGTTGTCTAATGGGTATACAGTTTCAATATTATAAGATGAAAAAGTTCTGGAGCTGTTGCACAGCAATGCGAATTTACGTATCACTACTGAACTGAATACTTAAAAATGATTAAGATGGTAAATTTCATGTTATGTGTTTTTACCACAATTAGAAATGAAAAATTATTACATGGAAAAAAATGAAGTCCCCCTTAGTTTCCAAACCAGTTTGCCTCCTCTTTCTGCTATACCATAGGGATATGTAAATTGTCCCATGATCACAGAGATCTACAAGCATAATTCCAGAACTAGTTATCATAACTGTTGCTTCTTCAATATGTGTTTTCACACACTCATGGTTCACCCATAAATCTGTTTGTATGCTGAGAATTCATCTTAAAAAGCATGGCCTTGCTCTCACATAAAAATCATGGCCTTGCTCTCACATAAAAGCTAGAGTTTTTTAAGTATCAAAGCCATTAGTCCAAACTTTAAGACTAGCAGGAATCATGAAAACTGCCTCCTTTGAGTACTTACTATACAACCCAGTGTTGTGCCAGGTGTTTTATATACATTTAAATGAATATTCACAATTGCCCTGCAAAGTAGGTCATTTTATCCCCAGTTTATAGGTGAAGACACTGAAGATTAGAAATGAATTTACTCAAGGTCACAGATAGTAAGAGTAAGTAGAAATGTCTATGTGAGTCTCCATTTGGTTAAACTGCATATATCCTAAAGTGGGCATTTAAGGAATCATGTTTCTGTATGTTTCCATCATTTCCAAGCACCATATATCATTCTTGATACACATTCTTCTAGCTTCTCCAAAATAATGTATGCCCTTATTCCTATTGGTGGGCTTGAAACAGTTCACGCCATTGTCTCAGCGACCTCCTTTTACAACTACATGATATATCTGTAGTGTCACCTCTGGCCTGCATTGAACAAAGCAGAATATAGACCAATATAATTGTGCCTAATATACAGAATGTTGTTATGATGGGAGGAGGGTGAGGGATAAAAGACTACAAATAGGGTGCAGTGTATACTGCTCGGGTGATGAGTGCACCAAAATCTCACAAATCACCACTAAAGAACTTACTCATGTAACCAAATACCACCTATACTCCAGTAACCTATGGAAAAATAAAAATAAAGAAATTAATAATAAGAGTCTATACTACCTACTTCCACCAAAAAATAACTATTTTACTGTATAATATAGCAAACACCTAAAACACAATCTTACCTGAGAATTTTCATCTAAGTTTTCCAATTTTTTTATTTTTTGTTTTACTTGAGCTATAGTCCCTGTTACATCAGCCAGTTCTGCTTGTTGGTTTAATAGAAATTCAACTTCAGTCACAAGCTAAAAATAGGAAACAAAGAGGTTTTAAAAACATAAAAATTATCTTTATGATCAAGTTTTATACAAAATGCTTTTAAACGAAAATATTGACATGGAGAAATTGCACATATGAAAAAAAATTTTGTTATTTTATTCACAGAAATAGCTATACTCTGCTAAAATTTAACCTCATAGATATCAACGTGTACTCATAATGTACAAAAGATCACCATGTACATGTGTAGGTTTGTGTATGAGGACATGTATTTGCATAAATGTATACATGTGAGGTATGTATAGGTATATATACATTTGTGTGAGTGTGTGTGTGTATATATATACACACACACACATATATATACACACATATATATATAGCCAACATCTAAAACAAAATCTTACCTGAGAATTTTCATCTAAGTTTTTTTTTTCATCATTCCCCAGCTCTCTGGTGAATTACGCTAAAAGCAAAAGCCCTCCAGAAGCAATAAGCACATCTCCCACCCAGATCTTGGTCTTTAATATCATTTCCCAGAAAAAGAAACCAGGGCTCCTCAAGGAAATAACTGATTCCAGGGTTGAGGCAGAATAGGTACAAGATGAACTTGGAATATATCTTAATGCCAGAAAGTAAGAAAGTGATTTATTTAAATGTGGGAGCACGTCACGAGGACACAGCAGCACTCTGAAACACCAAAATAGTCAAGAACACTAATAAATTATAAACCATCAAAAAACTAGGAATCAGAAAAGACGCCAACTCATCTTTCTTTGCTGATGATATGATTCTATACCTAGAAAACACTAAAGACTACCAAAAGGCTCCTAGAATTGATAAACAACTTCAGGGAAGTTTTACGATACAAAATCAATGTACAAAAATCAGTAGCATTTCTATACACCAACAATATTCAAGCTGAAAGCCGAATCAAGAATGCAATTTCATTTACAATGACCTACAAAAAGAATAAAATACCTAGTAATACATGTAGCCCAAGGAAGAGAAAAATCTCTATAAGGAGACCTACAAAACACTGCTGAAAGAAATCATAGATGACACAAACAAATGGAAAAAACATTCTATGCTCATAGATTTGAAGAATCACTATATTCAAATGGCCATACTGTCCAAAACAATCTGCCGATTCAATGCTATTCCTATCAAACTACCAACATCTTTTTTCACAGAATTAGAAAAACTATTCTAAAATTCATATGGAACCACAAAAGAGCTCAAATAGCCAGAGCAATCCTAAACAAAAAGAACAAAGCCAGAAATAACGTATTACCCGACATCAAACTATACCAAAACAACATAGTCCTGGTACAAAAACAGACACTTAGACCAATGGAACAGAATAGAGAACCCAGAAATAAAGCCACGCACCTACGACCATCTGATCTTTTACAAAATCAACCAAAATAATCAAGGGGAAAGGACTCCCTATTCAACAAATGGTGCTGAGATAGCTGGTTAATCATATAAAGAAGAGTGAAACTGGACCCCTACCTTTCACCATATATAACAATTAACTAAGGATGGATTAAAGATCTAAATATAAGACCTCAATCTACAAGAATCTTGGGAGAAAGGTTAGGAAACACCATTCTGGACATTGGCCTTGGGAAAGAATTTATGACTAAAATCTCAAAAGCAATTTCAACAAATACAAAAATTGATACGTGGAACCTAACTAAACTAAAGAGCTTCTGCATAACAAAAGAAGCTATCAACAGAGTAAACAGACAGCCTACAGAAGGGGAGCAAATATTCCCGAACTATGCATCTGACAAAAATCTAATATCCAGAATCTGTAAGGAACTTAAACAATTCAACAAGCAAAAAACTAATAACTCCATTAAAAAGTGAGCAGAGGACATGAACAGATACTTCTCAAAAGGAGACATACAAATTGCCAACAAACATGAGAAAATGCTCAATATCACTAACCATCAGATAAATGCAAATCAAATGAGATACCATCTCGCATCAGTCAGAATGGCTATTATTAAAGAGACAAAAAGGAACAGACACTGGTGAGGCTGTGGAGAGAAGGGAACACTGATACACTGTTGGTGGGAAAGTAAATTAGTTCAGCCACTGTGGAAGGCATCCTGAATATTTAAGAACTTAAGGCAGAACTACCATTTGACCCAGCAATCCCATTACTGAGTATATACCCAATGGAAAATAAATCATTCTATCAAAAAGACAATACAATTGTATGTTCATTGCAGCACTATTCACAATAGCAAAGGCTTGGAATCAACCCAGGTGCCCATCAATGATGGACTGGATAAAGAAAATGTGGTACAAATACATCATAGAATACTATGCAGCCATAAAAAAAAAACAAAATCATGTCTTTTGCAGCAACATGATACAGTTGGAGGCCATTATCCTAAGCAAACTAACACAGAAACTGAAAACCAAACACAGCATGTTATCACTTATAAGTGGAAGTTAAGCACTGGTTACACATAGACATAAAGATAGGAACAATAAATGCTGGAGACTACTAAAATGGGGAAAAGGAGGAAGGCAAGGGCTTAAAAACTAACTATTGGATATTATGCTCACTACCTGAGTAATGGTATCATTCACATCTCAAATCTCAGCATTACACAGTATACCCATGTAACAAACGTACACGTGTATGCCTTGAATCTAAAATAAAAGTTGAAAGTTTTAAAAATGAATAAGTAAAACTCTTTGAATCAAATAAATAAATGGAGAGAAGGGAAGGCTCTTGCTTTAGTAGAATGCCTAGTGTGGACTGATAAATGTGGACTGGACATGGGGGTTGAAAATAATCATTATTTTGCAACCATCATAGCAAAGATTTGTCCAGGCAAGCATCATCAGTTGATGCTAAATTTATGGGGAAATTTTGATGACAAGCAGGATATTTGCATAACCTTAAATTTTCTCGCCACACTTTTCCTACTAGTTAGAAGGGGAGTAAAAGTAGCTTTACAGTAGAGAAATTCAACAACACCCTGAATAGGTAATCAGAATCCACATCAACAATAAGAGGGAGGTAGGCATCACTCACTTGCAGATATGATTCCTTAAGAAGGACACTTCACTAATGTGGTATTCTAGTTGGTCATATATACTAAATAGAATCATGAGAAGATGTCCAACAAACTCTAAATGAAGGAAAATGTATTTAAAAAGGGACTATGGCTAGGCATGAGTCCTTATAGCTTATGCCTGGAATCTCAGCACTTTGGGAGGCTGAGGTGGGAGGATTGTTTGAGCCTAGGAGTTGCAGACCAGCCTGGGCAACACAATGAGACCCCATCCCCGCAAAACTTAAAAAGTTAGCCAGGCATGGTGGTGCGTACCTGTAGTCTCAGCTACTTGGAAGACTGAGGGGGGAGGATAGCTTAAGCCTAGGAGTTTGAGGCTGCAGTAGCTATGATTGTGTCATTGTACTCCAGCTTGGGAGACAGAACTGTCTCAAAAAAAAAGGACTATATTTTTCAAAATGTCAGAGTCATAAAAGACAAAGAAAGGCTGTGGAAAGATTCAAGATTCTAGGTTCAAGGACACTAAAGACACAAGACAATGCAAGACTGGACCCTATATAGGATCCGATTCTGAAGGAAAAATAAATGCTATAAAAGAGTTGACTGAGTCAACTGACAAAACTGAAATACCAATGGTAGATAATATAAAAGTATTGCACTGTTAAATGTACTGAATCTGATAACTGTACTATGGTCATATAACAGAATATCCCTATTACCAGAGAAAATGGAAGTATTTAGGGGGAAAGGGCCATCACGTGTGCAACTTACACTCAAATGGGTCAGAAAATATATTATTTGTCAGATCAGAAAAAAATATTATCTGTATATACATGAGGGAGGGAATACAAATAATAAAGCAAATGGAGTAAAGTACTATCATTAAGTTAATCTGGGAATAAGGTATATGGGTATTTCTATTTTTCTTATATTTGCAATTTTTCTGTAAGTTTATGTTCCTATGTGTTTTTTTTAAGTCATGTTTCTAGACGTACAGAACCTATCGACATGTCACTATGAGATACACCAGTGAGATTATACTCTAAGACAAACAACAATATTGATTAAAGACAGGAATTAATGACTTGGGGAGACAGAACATAACCACAGGACAAGAATTTGGTATGGATGCAAATTAATATGTAATTATAAGCATAATGGGTATGCTCAGGAAAAGTGCTATTTTCTGTGTATTCAGTTGGAGAGGAGGAAGAAACACAAATACCTAGAAGGACCAAGAGCAGCTTGACCTATTCTTTCTTTAGGGAAGGTTTCATGGAGAACAGTTCAATAGATATTTGAAGCAAAGGAGGGAAAACGCCAGTGGTAACTGAGCCCTGTGTCCAGAGTGCAGTGCTCCTCCCAAACCTAACTCTGATGAGCAAGTGAAATACAAAGCAAGTAAGCCATTCATGGGCAGAAAACAAGTTGGGCACATACAAGAGAGAAGAAGTGAGTTTTCCTTGGATCCTCTGGTGAAGTATATGCTATGAGACAGACTGTGAGAAGATTGAGCATGACCGAAAAAGGAAAAGAAACTAAATCTACGCATCTTTTTTTTTTTTTTTTTTGAGACGGAGTCTTGCTCTGTCCCCCAGGCTGGAGCGCAGTGGCCGGATCTCAGCTCACTGCAAGCTCAGCCTTCCGGGTTTAGGCCATTCTCCTGCCTCAGCCTCCCAAGTAGCTGGGTCTACAGGCGCCCGCCACCTCGCCCGGCTAGTTTTTTTGTATTTTTAGTAGAGACGGGGTTTCACCGTGTTAGCCAGGATGGTCTCGATTTCCTGACCTCGTGATCTGCCCGTCTCGGCCTCCCAAAGTGCTGGGATTACAGGCCTGAGCCACCGCGCCCGGCCCAAATCTATGCATCTTGACCATATATGATGGATTTTCCAGGAGGGTCCAATTGGAATATATTTTTAATTATTTATTAAACTTATTTAATTTCATCTCTCAGGCTTTTCATAGGAATAAACTCCTGGATCAGAAAGAAAAGCTTGTTAGGTCATGTTAAATATGGTCAGCATAGGTACATGGGATTTAAAAACCAAGAAGGAAGCTGGCATTATTCCTTTGGAAAGCCACCTCATAACCTTGAACACCCTTTAGATCTAAGATAAATTTGAAAAACAAACCTAAAAGTAAAACTTTGTCCCTGTCATATATATTGGCAGTTTGATACTTTCTCAAAGGAAATGAGTAAGCTGAAAAAGTAGAAGTCTCAGAATTTTAGTAGAGATTTTCTTCAGTCTAAGCCAAGGTTCATTTACATTTGCCTCCTTTTTTTTTCTTTTAGGTATAAATGGGCATCTTGCAAGACAGGATTTCTCATGATTAAGGAGTAAAAACCTCTGGTGTAATGAAAAAAGGTGTACAAAGAAATGTTTTCACTGACCTGTTGGAAATCCTGCTCAAACTTCCATAGTTGCAGATACTGCTCCATTTTTAATTGATGTTTTTCCCAAAATCCATCAAAAGCTGTTTCCATATCACGTACTTGAGTCAGCAACCTTAACAAAGAAAACTCAAATAAATTCCTAAATGCAACTATCTGTTTTGTAAATACGTAGATAGGCGCAGTATGGACATTAAGAATTATAGGCAAAGTCATAGCCCATGACACTTGGTTCTACCTGTAGAGACAATCAATGTCCACAGAATCTCTTCTACAAGCAAAATCATCTCTGTAGGACAACCTAGAAATAAGTTATCAGATTTCCAGAGGTCCAGGAATATTTTAACACTTAACATATTGCAGCAAAAATGTATAATTGCCTTTCAAAAATACAAAATAAGTAACTCTAAACCAAAAAGAGAGTACTCACTTATTAATAGTTTGCCAGTCACCACTTATTTGCTGATGACATTCTAGTCTTGAACTGACAGCTCCTTCAGTGTCAGGCACTTCCAGATTTGTTAGCAGAATTTTTCCTTCTTTGGTTACAGCTGTAATATCATTCTGTCCAAAGACACAAAAGGAGTATCAGCTAATTAGTAATCTAACCTGAATGATGTGATGGGAAGGAAGCATACAACTATGGCATGAAGACTAGAAACAGTTAATTCTAGAATGGCCTTTGCTTTCATAGTTCTCTGAAAATTCACAAAATTTCAAAATCTCAGTGCCACAAAATCTAAAAGCTATGAAGATCCAAGAACCCCTTGCCTTAGAGATGGATGTTGCAATTAATGTTTTTATAAGATCATCATGGGCAGAAGTACCATGTGGTCTATTTGTAGCCTCCTTCTCTAAGTGGTAGAAAGTTCCAATCCAGTCCATCCTATTCTGCTAATGTTTTATTTATTTTTATTTACTTTTTTAGAGATGGGGTCTTGCTATGTTGCCCAGGCTGGACCCAAACTCCTGGACTCAAGCAATTCTCCTGCCTCAGATTCCCGTGTAGGTGGGACAACAGATATGTACCACTGCACCTGTCACTGTTCTGCTAACACTTTCAATGAGCTCAAATAAAGCAGTAGTAGAACAATAAAAACCACCACAGTAGAAAGCATACAATTGCAAATAATACTTAATGCATACTCAGATACAGTTAAATGTCTTTGCTACTAATCTTTAATTGTAACCAATCACTCCCTGCCTTAAGTCTTATTTTACTTCACATTTAGGTTTAATTAATTCATCAATAAGTATATGCCTCTATTTAGAAGGGCTTAACCTCAGTGGGTGGTGTAACAATATAGAGCTTTCTCAGACATCCAAGAGTGATTTAAGATTTCTTTCAGGTGGTGCAAGAGTCCCTTGAAATTGTAAGCAAAAGTTTTGGTGTACATTTATTCTGAGATCAGATTCCATGACACCATCACCAATATGGGTAATAACATCAACATTAAAAGCCAATATTTATGAAGTACCAACTATGTACCGAACATTGTTATACATACATCACTTTCTTTGCCTCATTTCATCTTCACAACAATCCTACGAGGTATGATGCATCATCACCATCATCAACCTCATTGTAAAGATACAGAAACTGCAACTCAGAAAAGGTAAGCAAATTGCCCAACAACATGCAGTTCGTGAAGAACAGAGCTTCTTTCCGGGGACAGAGTTTTGTTTTTAGACTGTGATTCAAAAGGTCAGTTTCTTGCAAATCAAACCATAATGAGATACCATCTCACATCAGTCAAAATGGCTATTATTAAAAAGACAAAAAATAACAGATACGGCGAGGCTACAGAGAAAAGGGAACACTGACACATACTTGTTGGAGATGTAAATTAGTTCAATCACTGTGGAAAGCAGTCTGGAGATTTCTCAAAGAGCTTAAAACAGAATACCATTCAACCCAGCATTCCCATTACTGGGTTTATACCCAAAGGAAAATAAATTGTTCTACCAAAAGACACACGCACTCATATGTCATTGCAGCACTATTCACAATAGCAGAAACATGGACTCAACCTAGGTGCCCATCAATGGTGGGCTGTATAAAGAAAATATGGTACACATACACCAAGGAATACTATACAGTCATAAAAAAGAATGAGATCATGTCCTTTACAGCAACATGGATGCAGCTGTAGGCCACTATCCTAAGCAAATTAATGCAGGAACAGGAAACCAAATACTGCATGTTCTCACAAATGGGAGCTAAACATTAGGTACACATGGACATAAAGATGGGAACAACAGACAGTGGGGACTACTAGAGGAAGGAGGGTGAGAGGATGGAGAGTGTTGAAAAACTACCTATCTGGTACTATGCTCACTACCCGGGCGACAGGATCATTCATACACCAAACCTCAGCATCCCACAATTTATCCATGTAACAAACCTGCACATGTACCCTCTGGACCTAAAATAAAAGTTGGAAAAAAATTCAGTTTATCTTTTTAATTTAAACACATATCTCTATACACAGCTTTAATCTTCTAATGCACACAGCATGTCTATTATCAGATGAAAGAGACGAGTTATATGAATGCCCAGTGCTTGTTCAGATTATTCTTGAACTTTCTGAAGAAAGTAGATCCAAAAAATACTTGCTGATTATCTGAATTGCACTTCAAAATCCTTCACAAAGCAGCACTCCACAAAGACCTGGGTAGGAGAGCACAACCAATTCGCAACCCCTGGTCTACTGTAGGAAACATCAAGACCTAGTATTCTGCAGAGAAGAGAACTTAGAATCAATTGAGCAATGTTAGCCTTGGTCACAATGCTAGCTCACAGCAGAGATGGGACAAGAAACTCGGCTTCCTGACTCCTCATCAAAAATTAAAAATAGAGTCATACATCACTTAATGTTGGAGATATGTTCCGAGAAATGCATTGTTAGGTTATTTCATCATTTTGTGAACATCACAGAGTGCATTTACACAGACCTAGATGGATAGCCTAGTAGACACCTAGGCTACAGGGCATAGCCTATTGCTCCTAAGCTACAAACCTGTACAGCATGTTACTGTACTGTATACTGTAGACAGTTGTAGGCGTACTGTAGGCAGTTGTAACACAATGGTATACATTTGTGTATCTAAACATAGAAAAGGTACAGTAAAAATATGGTATAATCTTATGGGACCTCTGTCATATATGCAGTTCATCACTGATCAAAACAACCTTATGTGCAGTGCATGACTGCACATAGTAAAACAAAACAAAAGACTATATTTCTTTTTCTGCAGCATTTATAAGATATTTTTAAATAACTTCTCAAATTAATACACCATTTGCGGAGGGGACACTTAGGTCTAACATATCCAGGACAGTCTTTTATAAAGTATTTTTTTATCGTTTTTAAATATATTTTATAAATGTCTTTTATCTCCCTTTATGCAACAGCCAGTGTAAAATGGAGATAATAAACACCTCTCTAGAAAAAGAAAGACCATGGAAATCTTTTGTTTGTCAACTCTATCAGACATACCTTCAACAGATGATACCTTTCTGCACGAATTGCCAGAATTTCTTCTATTGAGGGAATATCATCTGGCAGTTCTGTCTCAGCCAGTTCAGTTCCAAAGGACTGTAACATCTGAGCCATTTCTTTCACTGTGAGGGCAAAATTTTCTATAGCCTGCAAAGAGCCGGTGATTATTTTAATTATATGGTAACTCTGTGAGCATATAAAAAACTAGATCGGTCATTGTATTTGTTTTTATTGGGGCTGTAACAGTAAATACATATACCATGAACTCTCCTCTGCTAGAGAAATATGGCATTGCTCTTGGCAATCAACTGTAACTCTTCATCTAAGACTCTAAGAAACTGAAGGAAGATTAAGAGTCTTCCTGAATATATTTTATCCAAATTTCTTGACTTATTTCTTAGACACTGATGAAAACTATTTCTTAAAGATGCCATGTATTGAGTAATTTGTTTTATTTTCTTGAAAATTACAGTGTTTTCCTTATTCTATAAACTCTCCAATTGGCAAAATTGCCTTATTATCACTTTACTTCTGAAGAGAGATGAGAACAGTAAAGTCACTTTATATTTGTTTATTATCATTTGTGAATAAGCATTAGCATTCCAAACAAGGTGACAATTGAAGGAAATGGGGGAAAAAACTAGTCACAACAACTCATTTCAAGCACTATAGAATATTTGGAATGGTGGTCCCAAAGCCTTTGTTGCCATAAAATGGTAAGTAAGGTTTTATTGTTTATTTTGTTTCTAAAATCAGTTACTCTGAGAAAGAAGGGCAAAATGTAGAGACCACAGGACCATCTGTTCAATCCATGCATCTCAAAATATTTGCTTGTTTATTTATAGCATTACAGGTTATTAAAGGCTAGGCACTGCTAATTTTGGCAATACATCTTCATGTGAATGAATGAATTGTTGAATGAATGCATTGTTAAATGAATTAATGAATGAAACGTTGAGTGAAAAACAAGTATGAGGAAAATGGAATCCTAATTTAATGGGACATCATTAATTTCTTCAGCAGGGTTCCCCTATCTCTGGGATTAGAAGTCAAGATACTTATATACCACAGACATACTTGGGAGGTGCAGGGCCCTTGCCTATTTGTAAATTTCTAAAACAGAAGTACACTCTTTGTTACAAATCTAAAATGCCTCAGAAGCATCACTAGGATAATGAGATTAATAATACTACTTGTATTTATTGACAATTTGCCATATGCTAGGCACTGTGTAAAACATTTTACTTTTGCTATCTCATTTAGTGTTTTTAAGATCCCTATGAGGTAAGGTATTATTAGTCCCATTTTACAGTTAGGAAAACTAAGACTCAGAGAGGTTATGTATATTGTCCAAGGTCATATAACTAAAAATCAGCAGGGTCAGGATTTGAATCCAAATCCTTCGTTTCTTCAAGTTACTACATAGCCACAGGAGGGAATGGGCAGAGTATGATCTCCTTATGCCCTAGGATTCTCCTTCCATTGCCATCCTCAGTGACTGCTCATCATTTCTAGATATTTCCTATGGAAGAAAATCAAGATGTTGAATTTATATGTATGTGAAAAGTGAGGACCCCAGAAATCTGTTTTTTTTTTTTTTTTTAAATAGGAAAGAATTCTAGAACTAGATTTAAAGGCTAACATGAAGAACTATAGGCTCTACAGTAAGGGCAAAGACAACATACATTTCTGAAGATGATCCATTCACTGTGGCAGTACTGCAAGGTGCCGCCTAACTCAGGGGTTAATTGCTTGTCATCAATGTATGTCAGCAAATCACTAACTGAGCTCAGCATAACAACCTATATAAATAAGCAAGAAAGATACTGTTAACTGCCCTTCATGCCATCCCTCCATTAAACTGTAAAATGAACTTTAGCATACATTTAGCAGGAAGTCACCTCTGATAAATGGTTTTAACAGTTCTCTCCTGTACATGCCCCCATACATGTATGCACTATCTTCTTCAGATAATAACAGTTTTTATTTACAAAACATTTTCTGTAAAGAAAAATCAATCTCCACAGAAACCAAAATGCCTAATTTTCTTCCATCTAAAAGTTTGCACTGTTAATGGTCCAGCTTCTAAAAGAATGCTATGCTCACAACAAAGAAAAGGACTTTATGTAGTAACTTATAATTTATCAGGAAGGGTTGACCTTTTCAAAAGTATCAAAATTTATGAGCACCCTATTCCTAACCTTAAAAACATATAAAAATATTTTTTAAAAGTCATGGTACTCTGGACTAGCTCAGGATGTAAGTTCATGGAAGTTCAAATACATAAAACATACACTCAATTTTACTAAAAAATAAAATTTCCTGCTGATATACACATACATATACACACATGCACACATACACATATACACACATGTATAACATATATGACATATATTTTTTGCAAAAGTAATTGCTTTGTTATAAATTGATGAATCGATTTCTTTTTTAAATGGTAGAAGTGAAAGACTTTTGGGCATTTCAAATGTATACTTTTAAAAGAGAAACTTTAATTTTTTTTCTTTTAAATGCTACATGGGCACATGTAAAATATAAACATCATGGTGCAAGTCTTCATGAGAATTAGAGGAACAAAACATTTAAATAATATATTCTTACTGGTAATTTAAGCATAAAATCCTCCTGACTAAACCGAAATCCAATGTCTGTGAACGTTCGCTGAAGAAAGCTGGTAGGACGTAAAACCAAAACCAAGTGCAAGTTCCCAGGGAAGGAAGCCTGTAGAAAGAAAAAACAAAAGAAATTGAAAAAAAAAAAATTGTTGACACACACTCAACTGAGAACATATCAGAAAATATGTAATTGAAAGAAACAAACTTTAAATTCATAAAAGCCAGTAAAAGGCCAACACTTTACAAAATGATATTGATAAAATCTAAAAACATGCAAATAGAAAGAAAAATAATGTAAGGCTTCAGGTCAGATCCTGGCAACACTTCTGGTAAGGAATTTTCTCACACTATAGAAGCAGACCCCACGTGATGAAGAAATAGACTCTAAACCTTTATTTTAGAGTTAGTTATTTGAAATCAAATTGCACTTATTTCCTATAAGAACAAATAGAATTAGGTGGCAGTTTCCTAGGATAACCCTAAAAGCCAAAGGATTTTTGTCTGTGTATTTACACTAAACAATGAAAGAAAACTTTATTATGGGATTATAGTTTTATTTTAATATAATCAATATTCACTGAACATCTTCTATGTGTCTACTTCATGTATTTAAATGAATGATTATCAAGCTCTGTTAGGCATTGAATGTTCACAAATTAAGAAAATACAATTTCTACCCAACAGTTCAACTGCAGAGTCCATTAATAATCAGCAACTCTTTAACACGATAAGTTGATAAGTAATCAAAGTAATCAAAGGAATTAGAATAATATACAAGGGGAAATGATAGTACCAACTCTCCAAGACATAGGAAGGTCAAAAAGATCCCGAAGCATAACGAGGAATTAACTAGATCAGAATGTCGTTCTAGTTCACCAATGTTTCCCCAGCTTCTAGAACTTGCTGGCACATAGTATGCAGTCAGAAATAATTGCTACACTAAAGAATTCAAAAGACAAAGAAGGAAGACACATTGCAAAATAAGTGGAGAATGGAGTAACATAGCCCAATTTTAATAATAAATTACCGTGTACTAAATGTTTACTCTGTGCAAAGCATTTTGCCAATATTATCATACATTCTTTTCATAATAATTCTATGAAGGAGTTAGGTTACTCACTTTTACAAATAAAGAAAGTGAGAGTCAGAGAGTTTAAGTGTACCTTGCCCCAGCTGGCAAAGCCTTGATTTGCCCCTAAGTCTGTGCTCTTAATCACTAAACTACTCCATCTCCTGAAAAGGCCCTAGTCAAGAGAGCTAGATGAAATGATGCTGGGGGACAATGGGAGATGGTGTTGGGAAAAAGGGCCAGAACTGCATCAGAAAGGATGATGGGTTTTTTTCCTGGAAGTAAGGGGAGTCTCTAAGAGGTTTTGAGCATCAGAACAACATGGTCAAATTTGCATTTTAGAAGGATCACTTTGGCTTTGGGAAGAACTGGATTTGAACAAGAGTAGAAGCAGACAGATGAGCTAGGAGGCTGGTACAGTAATCCAAGCCAGGAATGACGAGTTTCTGAACTAAAGTAATGATACCAAGAATAAGGGTAGAATTTAGGAGGTGCAATCAGCAAGACATAACCATTTGATGTACTTGCTGAGAAAGGAGGTACTACGAGGATCAAACTCCAGATTTGGGGCTTGAGTAACTGGTTGAATGGTACAACCTTCACTGAGATGGGGAACACAAGAGAAAGAAGTTTTAAGAAGGGGAACAAGATTCTGATCTCCATTCATATACATGTTAGGTTGGAAGGGTCAGCAGGACATCCAGATGATGTCCTTTGGACAGCTGTTTGTACAAGTAAGAAGGGAAAGAAGTCTAGGCTAGGAGTGCAGAATCAGGAGTCATCAGCCTCAAGACGGCAGATTAGAGCATAATAGAGCAAAATATATGAAAAATGTTCCAACTGCAATTATATTTCAGGCATATTGCAATACTAGTAATTAAACAAAACTATAAACTAAGAATAAGATACTGTGGGGCAAGGAGTTTATGGGAACTCTCTGTACTTCCTGTTCCATTCTGTTGTGAACTTAAAACTGCTGTGAAAAAATAAAGTCTATTTTAAAATAAAAGAAAAAAGTAACTTTCACCAGGGTATAAAACATAGACTCTTTGAGAAATGATGCTCAAATCTGGGGATTTTCCTAATTCAATTTGAGATGGTGATAAAACATAAAATGTTAAGTGGCAATGAGAACTAGAGTAAATGAAAGAGAAATGAGTATGATATGCACAAATAAGTAAATTAAAAGAGCATAAAATTAAATCAATAAATTAAATAATGGCTATCAATATACATACATTGGGATGGTTGTCCAACTCATAATTCCCCCAGGAGGCCATGACTGTTACTCTCTCCCTTCATCCGAGAAACTACTCCCCCTTCTATTATTCTACACATTGGTTCCAAATGAGAATTCTTATTTTCCTACATGGCCCTGCCCTTCCAACACACAATGATTAGTGGTGATTAGAAGTATGATTAGGGCCAGAAATGGTGATTCATGCCTGCAATCCCAACAATTTAGGAGACCGAGGATGGAGGATCACTTGAGGCCAGGAGTTTCAGAACAGCCTGGACAACATAGTGAGGCCCCATCTCCACAAAAAGTTTAAAAATTATCTAGTCATGGTGGCATGCACCTACGGTTCCAGTTACTCAGGAGGCTGAGGGGGGAGGATCGCTTGTGTCCAGGAAGTTGAGGCTGCAGTGAGCCATGATGGTGCTACTGCACTCTAGCATGGGTGACAGAGCAAGACCTCATCTCTTTAAAAAAGAGAAAGAAAAAAGATAAGCAGAACATTTGATGTAAGCAGGGCCAAAAAAGTCCTGCCCTAGAATTTTCAAACTAATACTGAGTGAAGGAAACATTGAGGATGCCATTTAAAAGCAGCAGATGGCCAAGAGCCCTGCTGCTGGAGAAACATTGAAAAGAATAAAATTAACATGTATACAGAAACAGAGAGAGAAACAGAGAAACAGAGAGTTATAATGGTAATGTATATCCTACCTTCTATTATGTACATAATGTATATTTTATTTTATGTTAGGTATAATACGTATTTTCCAGCTGGGCACGGTGGCTCACACCTGTAATCCCAGCACTTTGGGAGGCTGAGGTGGGAAGATCAATTGAGGCCAGGAGTTCGAGACCAGCCTGGCCAACAGGGTGAAAACCTGTCTCTACTAAAAATACAAAAAATTGGCCGGATATGGTGGTACACGCCTGTGGTCCCCGCTACTGGGGAGGCTGAAGCACGAGAATCACTTGAACCCAGGAGGTGGAGGCTGCAGTGATCTGAGATTATGCCACTGCACTCCAGCCTGGGCAATAGGGTGAGACTCTGCCAAAAAAAAAAAAAAAAAAAAAAAAAGGATTTTCCAGTTATTACAGGGATTAAAAGAAATAATGAATATAAAGGCACATTTTACATTTTTATTTTAGGTTTGGGGGTACATGCAAAGGTTACATAAACACGTGTCACGGGGCGTTGTTGTACATATTATTACTTCACATAAGTATTAAGCTCAGTACCCAATAGTGATCTTTTCTGCTCCTCTCCCTCCTGCCAACCTCCACCGTCAAGCGGACCCCAGTGTCTGTTGTTTCCTTCTTTGTGTTCATAAGTTCTTATTTAGCTCCCACTTATTAGTGACAGCATGCAGTATTTAAGGAACTTAAATTTACAAGAGAAAAACAACCCCATTAAAAAGTAGGCAAAAGATATGAAAATGCACTTTTTAAACTCTAAAATATTAATAAGACAGATTTAAAATTTTGCCTTGGATTCTTGGACCTCAGGACAAGCAGGTTTGGGTAGAAAACTTTAGGGATATGGATAAAGGCTTGCTTAAGGGAAGGATCTGACAGGGACTTGTGGGAACTTTGGGCCTATTTTTAAGTGGAAAGCACAGATTTTATTTTTACCCCCTTAATTTTGGGAGTTAAGCCTTTCCTTTTTCTTTACCTGGGTAAATTCCCATTATATTATTATACTCACCTGCCTTGAACTTGTTTATTTTTTTCACTTTTAAATGAAATTGAAAGCAGCCTATTTTTAGCAACATTTAAAGCAAAATTACTTTTATTCTTTCATGGATTCTAAGTTGATCTGGTTTCATTTTTCTCTCTCTGACTTCCCTTAGTCTTATATTCTCTTGTATCTGGAATTCTCTGGATACAAGAACCTGGAGCTGACTTCAAGCCAGGGATACTCACCTATCTCCAAAATTATGTTTGGGGGAAGAGGGGATGGGAGGATACTATGGGAATAGAGAGAGCTATGTAGCAACTCTCTGCCTGAGGTAAGGCCTTGCTCTCTACTCTGCCATTCCTAGGAGAGCAAGGCTGTACCAGCAGCCAGGTCCAGAGACAGCTGATCACATAGCAGGGAACGAAGTACAAAGAAAGGAGAGAAAAGGAAAATCACTGTCTGCAAGATGAGTGGGGAAGTGATTTTAAGCAGGGGTAGGGCTATTCAGCTGCTCATAAGCCAGGGGTTTTATGTTGGATTTTTATTAAACCTGTTATTGCTCTATTTAATAAAGTGTTTTATCCCAAACATTGACAGCTATATAAATTGCTTCTAAAGATAATTCTATATTCTAATCAGCTTATTCTTAAGTAAAACCTTCTGATTATCTTAGCATACATTCTCATTCCTTAATTCCTTCAAAATATTTAGTAATTCATTTGTCACAAAAAGCCCAGAAAAACATGAGCTTTTAAAGAAAATGCACCATCAAAGGTTGAAAACTTCATTTATTGACTACATAATTGCATTTACGATATTTTTTGTTATAGCACAATTTCATAATCTTTTTTGCATTTCTTCCTAGAGCACATGGATTCTGTAACCCAATAGTTACTCCCAATTTTAGTAGCCATTTGGGAGACTAAGTAACTTGTAGGCAATAGCTACACAACTACTAAGCAAACGGAGCAATCAGGTGGCACTCAAACAATTCATTTGATTTGTCAGTTATTTTTCTAGAAAACTAAATCATATAGTTCAGACCAGGTGTATTGTTTTTATCCCTTGTGCCCATATGTGAATAAGACATATCTGAATTTTTAATCCCACTCCCATTCACTTAACCCAGACCATAATAGGTGCCTGCCAAACTGTCATACTTTCAAAGTGAATCCAGACCTCACATTTATGACTACTTTTCATAGCTTCTCTTTAGCAAAAAATACATATATTTATGTATATGTATATATTCAGGACCTCTCAAAGCTTTAAGGTAGGGAAAGGAGATTGGATGGTTGGACAGGGGTGGAAATGTTATTTATTGAATGCACACTACTAGAATTATGCCCATAAAGAGCACTATTATGACATTGTGCTAAGTATTTACATGCAGTAGGTTCTATTTTTGTCCTCATTTCACAACTGTAGAAACTGAGTGCCATTATCCCCAAAGATGTCTACATCCTAATTCCTGGAACCTAGTAATATGTTATCTTATATGGTAAAACAGACTTTATAAATGTTATTAAGGATCTTGATACGGGGAGATTATCCTAGATTATCATGGTGGGACCGATGTAATCATTAGGAAAAGAGGGAGGCAGGAGAGTCAGAGAAGAAGATGTGATAGCAGAGGTCAAAGTGATGCAGGGGTATAAACCAAGGAATGTGGACAATCTCTGCAAGCTAGAAAAGTCAAAGAAACAGATTCTCCTCTAGAGACTCCAGAAGGAACACAGCTCTGCTGACCCTTGATTTTTAGCCCAACTGGGTAATCTTGGACTTCTGACCTCCAGAACCGTAATGATACATTTTCACTGTTTTAAGCCACTAAGTTTGTAGTAATCTGTTACAGCAGCAATAGGGAACTAATACATTGAGGTTTTGTGAGGTCAGGCAATTTTTCAATACCTTCTAGCACATAAGTAGCAGAATTAAAACCCCGATTCACCTGCCTGTAGAACTAGACTCAGTCAACAAGAGGCATTTGGAGAAGTTATAACAGGGATGATACAAGGATTGGATTGGTTGAGAATCTAAACCTGAGACCTAAAGCAAAGGTGACAAACTTTAATGCCTACCATGTATTATGTAGATAATATAAATGTGAAGTAGGCTTAATCAACGAACAGCCTAAATTAGGTGGAAAATAGCAATTTACACTCTTCCTATATGATGAGGAGCAACAGGAAGTGGTGGGAACCATGGTGAACTGCAGAACATGAAAAGCAGAGGGCATTCATAAGTCAGTTCACTCATAAATCAGTTCCAGCTACATGTTGTCATGTGGCAAGGTGGGCCCAGCATTGCCAACTCTTTGGTTTCTCAAGAGAAGACAGAAATCCAGATTGTCATGCAAAGCCCAGATGTTTAAAAATTGAAAATAAATTGAAAGTTCGTTAAAATGCTGTATAGTCTAAACAAAACACATCTGTGCACGGACAATTTGCAACCTCTGAACCAAAAAGCTTCAGAGATCTGAACATCAATCAATATAAATAATATGGAGACGTCCTTATCAGTGATTGCTGGCTATGAGAATCTAGAGGGGACAGAACACTCTTGAGCAATTTTAACCTGACAAGCCATACAAATTTAAGATTAGTTTGTATGTATCTATGTGGATACACATATAGGTATATAGAGAGAGTACTTTTTCTCTATATACCAATATTTGTAATAACTAAACGTCTGAAGATAATCCATCTTAAAGCTAGTATTTAAATGAACAATCAAACAGCATAGGGTATCAGATGCACATATCACAGCAAATATAGCTCAAGACCAGTGAATTTTCCCATTTTGGCTTGGGAATATTTTATTTCTAAATTCTTGGGCATGCTGCTTTAAGAACCTCTTATCTGTATGGTTATATAAACATGAAAAAGCACAATTTCTTTTTCCCCAAAATCAAACCTGAGATTTTGAAAGTATCAATCATTTTTGAGAACCTGTCAAAAAAACAAAGGGGTTTGGGCAAAGGTTAGTCTTGTTTTATTTCAATGTGTTTTTTGCTTTTTTTAAAAAATAGCGTGCACGAGAGAGGAAACAGCATTGGTTTTAGCTTCTTGCAGACATTTTTCTGGAGCTCCAGCATGTGACTGCTTAAAGACATCTCAGTAAAAGTGAACGAGCTGCCTATCACATAGGACTTGGAGCCATGTGTCCAATCACCGAACGTGGTCCCACCCCAACCCTCAGCAGCAGCTCTTACTGGCTCTTCAAGGTAACGAGCACAAAATAAGCTCCCTCTCATCTTTCCCTCCCAGAGAACAGATTCACTCCCTTTTACTCACACGTACTGCCAGATTGCCTAGTTCTATGATCTTACAGCAGTAACAACAACAATAACAACAAGAGCAGGTATAAACCAAATACATCATTTCACTACCGAAGTCTAGAAATTAACCTTGTTTAATACTCTCGTGTGTGCTCTCTAAGGGAGGCAATTCATCAGCCTAGGCACACTTTTCAGTTATTCTAGTTATCACTTCTAGAATGTTTAAAGTACCTCATAAAACATAAACGTTTGGTTACTTACTATAAGAATAATTTATGTTCCTATAACTTTTCTTTTTTAATCATTAGGGTAAAGAAAGGCAGTAACAATAAGAGAGACCCTTGACTAAAAGACATTATGTATGTGTCAGACTTCTTACATATATATATATATATAAAATTTAGCCTTCATAACATTGCAGTAAACTAGATATTATTCCCTTTTTACAGAGGAGCAAACTGAAGCACAGTTGGTAAGCAGCAGTAGTACGGCCTCTCTGGATCCTAAGGGCAAACTCTTTCTAGACACTTAACACTTCATAGACTGAATGCACACTCAGATTTGCTGTTTGCCATTCAGGGATGATTTGACCTTGATGTTTCCAAAATGGAACAAATAACATTTGAAACAAGTTGCTGGAAACAATTTTGCATATACAGTCCACCGAAAGGAAAGTATTCTTATCTACTATCAGACAAATGTTGACAGGCACTTGACTTTGATAAGGTCTGAACCATCTCTGCAGAATATGTTGGGGGAAAAAAATCTCATGACCTCAAGCTATAGAGAATAGTTTGCAACAGTATGAGCCACTTCCACACTCTTCCTCCCATATCCCCACCTTAAAAAGTACAGACAGTATGAGTTGCCAAGCAACTTGTCAAGTGACCCCAGGAGGACAGCCCAAAGCAGTACTCCTTCCTTGTGGTTTGCTCTTTTTGTCACATATATATCTATTCTCCTCCCCTCTCTCTCACTCAGCTACAGTCATTGAAATTTCTACCAAGTAACTAGTTCAAACATTTTTTTGGACTTCAAATGGCACTGGACCATCCTTTTAGATGCTACTTATCCATAGCCTCCAGGATCAGTCCAGTTCCAGAGACCCTTCAAGGTGAAACCATTTATTTACTAGCTAAGGTTCAAATTCTTTACTCTGGTCAAGTCCTATCCATATAAGCAAAACATATATGTCTTATATTATAGTTCTAGGCTTCAGAATTAATCCAATTAATCCCACTCATATCTGTTCCTAGGCCTCACTTAATTCATTTATGAGAAACAAAAACATAGGAAAGAATCAAGGAAAGGTAACAGCTACATATGCTCTTACTTAACACCCAAACATATGCCATCTCCTGTATAAGGCCTTCTCCACCAGTCAGAATTTCTTTTCAAAATAGTCATTTACGAACATGTGTTACCCTTTCTACTAGACTGAGAGTTCCTTCAGCCCAGTAGCCATTCCATATTTACCCTTGTAACTTATGTTGTATATATCACAGTGCTACATATGTCTATTCAATGAGTACCCCGTGCTGTATTTATTGTGTGTATATTAATGCATGTGTATAGACATGAAACTAAGTTCAGCACTAAGAATATATATATATATATATATATATATAAAATTAGAAACTTTCTGAAAGCTGAAGTTACCTTTGATAACAAAAGTGCTAATATCAGTTGCTTACAATACTGCAAAGTACATACACAAACATTGCTTGTGCACCATAAATCGTCTGTTAAAAGTCTGAACCTATATTCTCATAATATAAAAACATGTATGGAGCCAAAGACATAATTTTGTCAAAATAAAACCAACTATAGTTTTTAAAATAGCAGTCTGTGCTAAGAGCTTTATTAGAAAATAAATCATTTACACACCTATGGATGTTCACTGTCATTCAACAATAATAAAAGTCTTACTTTCCTTATCATAATTTTAATTCAAACTGTCTTTTTTTTCCTATGGTCAATTTTTACCTTCTTATTTGTGTGTGTGTGTGTGATCTCAATATTATTAGTGAGCAAGTTTATATTTTAAACCATAATATCAATTACATTATATTAATCTTTGAAAGAAAAAGAGTGGCATTTAAAGCCTTTTTGATGATTGGTTTTTTATTAAATTAGCTAGTGTTATTTCAACATTTCTCCAAAATACATCTAAAGATCACATTAGAAATTTGCTGGGAATTTACCATATGAATAAGTGAATGAAGGGAAAATTTAGGTAAAAGACTGCATGAAATGTACCTGAGAGGAGAGATTGCCAAATTCTAGTCTATATTGAAAAGTGAGTTACCATCTTTTTCCTTAAAAGACAAAAGTTGTCAGCAGGTGACAATTTTGTACCTATGAAGTTTAAGTTTGGAAAATAATTGAAACAATAAGGATTTCAAATCATTACAGATTTTACATTTTTTCACTTACACGGTAACACCCAGGAAAGGCTGTATTTTTAAGTGATGATGGAATCACTTCCAGACCTATCCATGGCAATATACTTCACTTGATCATGGTGAAAGAAAGGATTAATCCTTTTGTTAGATATTGTTTTAAGTCATGATTTAAAGCTATGCTGTCCAATGATTCAAAATTGTTCATGCAGTCTTAAATGAATAACATGACTAAGGTGCTCATTCATAAACTTGATGACATTTAGATTTTGAAATTATATTCTACCCCCTCAATTGCCTGAAAATTACCCTATGTTAGTATCACAGTAATCACATCAATGCAATCCATGCAAATATAAGTCTCCATTCTCTCCATCTGTCCTTAAAAACCCCACTCAGCAGTTTGTGCTATAGCACCATGCTGCAGCATCCCAGCACTTGAACTTGGGAATAGGCTTTCCAGGAGTGCAGACAGAGCCCTTACCGCATTCCTTCTGAACCTCATCTTGCCTCTCGGGGGATTTGCTTCTGCCATTTCGCCTATACACAATTACACTCTTCTTTTCCAATTGTCAATGCAACATTGATGAAATATGAGCTGCTTCTTGGGTAGTATTTAAAAACGGCAGCCAAAAATCTCTATCAAACAAAGCTGCCGTAGCTGCTTCCATTAGCACAGCGGCAGCAGCGCTGGGGAGAAAAAAAAAAAAAAAAGAGCACTATCCCTGATTAGTCAGCTGACAGATCCTTCCCTTCTGCTCGTTGTAATTCAGAGTTAACACATTCCTCCAATTACTTAGCCTGATTGACCCTTGTGGATTAGCTTGTGCTGGACTGCTCAAGAAGATCAGGCATGTCCTAAGAGTGGAAGAAGGAGAAAAAAACCCAGCTCTCTTCCTAGGAGCAGGCTTGATGGGACTGGCTTTCTCCTCTGTGCAGTTTGATTTTTAAGGTGGAATGTTAAGAATCTTTGTGAAGGTAGTATTAACTCTTGCTTTTTACTCTCATCCTACCCTGGTATGTGACTTAAATTTCAATTCTGTTTTGTTTATTCTGTTCTTAAATTATATTCTGGGTTTAAGCCTTATAAAAGGATATAGTTTGCAAAATTTTGTCCTGATAATAATCTAGAAAGAATAGAACATGCAAACTTTCTAAGATGGATACGATTCTCTCCTAAATTAACCTTTCCCCAAAATGTATAACTAAAATAAAGTCTCCTCTCATTAATTATGAAATACAACCTAAATGCTTTTATTTGATTTGAAATCTACAAATAAAGATATTCAAATTGAATTGTATGATTATTTCACAGACACTGTTTGAAATAATACACCACAGGCAATTATACCTAGCTACACGATGATAGATTTCACTAGAAATCCTTTCTGAATGCCAACTTTTGCATTTGAAATTAGCTTGCATTCAATATTTACCTTTATTTCAAACAGCAAACAATAGTTATTAATGGTTGAGATGTAATCAATGTGCTCTTGAGTATGAGTATAGAAACTATACCACAAGCAAAAACATTTAACATGTTTAAAAAGAAACATCTAAAACAACCTATAGCCAGTTACATGTGGTCAGCATCTGCACCCCTCCCTTGCCTAGCATGATCAATTTGGCAGTTATGAAAATAAAGGGACCCTGAGATTCAAGTTCTTTACTGAGCATAGGTCATAATTCTCCACTGAGAAAGCAGCCCTGGGAATACAGAAAGAGGAGTATCACTCTCCAGTAAGTAAGCAATTACCCTCTGCTGACTTCAAAATGACAGGATCATGACCTAATCTTATATTTATCTTTTATGAAAAATAGAACCTCTGTTACAAGCCACCTATTTTGAATAATAAAAATAAAACTCTACTAAAAAACTAATGTCATGTGCCAAACCAGTCACAAAATGAAAATTAATTTAATCAGGTGGGTGCAGTGTTGGCCAAAAGAAAAAAACTTGGGTGATAAAAAAATGTTTTAATGCAACCAGTGCTCTATTTAGTATAAGAGAAGCAATTATTAGCATAAACCAAGGTCTACTCAACAAGCCCAAGGACCAATCCTAAAAGACCAGAGCATGGGAAATAGCTTTTACTTTATTTAGCCCCACTGACAAGGCTCAATCATATATGGAGGACAGATTTACTCTCTCAAAAGAAATTTTACATTTTTCTAAATAACATTGAATTTATTTGTCTATTTGTAAGCCAGTTGGAAAATAATAGAAACCATCACCAACTGGAATTCTTGACATTTCAATTCTTGCTCTGGCTCTTTTGGTTACTTGGATATTTGACCTTGGATTCATCACGTAACCATTCCAAAGTACACATAATGTCATTTCATCATCTACAAGACAATTATAGTGATACCTACCTGCAGTACTTAATCAGGAAATGAAGAGAATCAACAATACTTAATAAACGTGAACGCTTTTGAAAAAGCACAAATATGCTATACGAAGTCAAGTTTTTTTCTATTTTATGTTAGTAACTTGAGTATATCTAATGTTAACTCCTGTCTCTACTGCTAATGATTAAACACCTCTGTTAAATAAACAGGAAACCACTTTTTGCTTATTTGTCCAAAAGGAGAAATAATTCATTCTGGGTATCAAAAGAATAATGATCTGACTCATTTTACCTTGTGAGTGCTAGAACACTGGCTTGGAAGTCCAACAACCTAGATTTTTGTTTTGCCTTTGCAACTAAATCAACTTCTTGTGGTGGGCGTGACCTCCTCAATTAGTCAGGAGACAAAGTAAGAATTTCAGATGGCTGGCAATGTTGGAATCTCAAAGAAAAAAAATATATATTGATTCCCAGCTATTCTAGTCTGATACAGGAAGTTGGCCACATGGCACTTCCACAGAGAGCCCCAATCTTGCCAGCTCAGAAGGAGTCCGGGGATTCCTCATCTCCCTCCTCATCTATGAAAGTGAAGTGTCAAACAATTTCGTGATATCCTTGTGAGCCTAAAAGTGTAAAAGATTATCTTGGTCATGGGCAGAATTGTACCTCTCATTGTTTTAATTAGAGAAAATGTTTCTCTCTCTGGGTCTTGGGAAGCTGGGGACTAGATACCAATAGGGAAGATATATCATTTTATATGTGACTCATTTCCCTACCCTATCCTAGGATAAAACAAATCTAGAAAGTTGTACACCAAAATGTTAAAAACTGCTTATTTTGGGGTGGTTGGATTACTGTTGTTTTAAACTTTCTTCTTTATATTTTTTCACATTCGATGAGTATGCAACACATCTATTTCCACTAAAAAAAAAAAAAAAAAAGAGATTCCATAAAAACTTGCCTTGTTCTGAAAGGCACATAGAACCATGAATCACTTCTCACTCATAACTGGAACCACAAACCACTCACTCATTCTTACTAGGTTTTATTTTGGGTAGAGTTATTTATCTTAGGGTCTGCTACAACCTCTCCTTCTACTTTCCCTCCTCATATTCCATCAATTTTTATTGTCTCCATCACTACCAAAGTAATCTATACCTCCCAAAACAGAAAGTGTAATATGAAACAAAAATAAAAAGTTATCGTATAATGCATAGATACTTACTGAGATTTTTTGGAGAGAGATTTTAAGAGAAGACCATGTATCCAATCTTCGATCCAGAATAATGGTAAACTGGGAGTCCGGTCCATTTTGCCTGAATGATAAGAAGAAATAATAACTTTTTCTTAATAATAATGCAAATTTGTTATATATGTCTTCGTTCTATTTTTGATTATTTCATCTACATTTGATGTCTTGACGGAAGACAGAATTGGAATTGGAAAGCTATCACAAAGGACTGTCTTAGAAAACTGATTTGAAGACATATTCCCTTATTCACTATTTAAAATTTCTTTTGCAGCATTAATGTCAATCTTTTAAATAGGAAAGTGATAGTGTAATGAAGATAGGTCACTAAAATTGATTTGGAATACTGTAATCTTGCGTGTGGGAAAACTCAAAAGATAACTGTCCTTCATGATATCAGCTTTAACTTTCCATGTAATTCATCATGAGTCAATGATCCATTCACTCATTCAAAATCACACTGCTAAATCTATTTTTCTAACTCTGCTCCTGAGGAAATGCAGTTTAATGGAAAATATAACTTCTATTTGCCCTAAAAAGATCACTTTCAAGCTTCAATAGGTACATTGTAAGTTTCATTTTCTGAGATTTGATTTTTGTTCATGAGACTTTGAATTTTATCATCCTAGATTTGTGTCCTCTTGTTCTTCAGGGTTAGCAACTAGAAAAGGCTTCCTTTGAAAATTTTGTCTTTAACACACATAAAATCTCTAAGAAACCTTTTGAAACTTTCCATTTTAAAGCATTCTAGTTCCAAACAATTTTTAATATCAAGACATTCCTCCTAGTATCTCCCAGTACCACTATTGAATCTACTTAAGATTCAGTATTCTTGTGTTACATTCAGAAGAAATGAAAAATGGCTGTCCTCACTCTTGGCTGCTAATATTTCCTTTTAAGCAAATTAAAGCATATATGTATGACCATCATTCTCTACCTATGTTCTTTTCCGTGGGAACAAATACTCCTAGATCCCCAATTTTATTTTCATAGATCCTCAGTATAATTTTTGTAACAATTTAGATAGCTGCCAGCTTCTCCTTCTAAGTTGTACTTCTTATCTACTCTGAAGTTAAGTCAGTTGTTTATTCACCATGATAATAATAGCTATATTAAGCCATTTTCCTGTTACGACATTCAGATGGATATCTGATATAAAGCGAATTGAAAAAACGTAATGAAATACTATACCTTGCAATAGATGTCAGGTAAGTAAGTACTTTTGCTATTACTTCCTCTGGTATACATCTAAAATTACAGTTTTCTGGAAATGTAATGATCCAAGCATTGTCCTTTCCCCGGCCACCTACAATAATAGAAAAAAAAATCAACTGAATTAAAAATGTATATAACAACGAGGCAAGGAAGAGGATTTTAGATTTGAATACTGTTTTGCAGCAACACAACTTTTTTATAAAGATGATGATCTCCACATAAAACCAAAATGGCTCCAAGTTCCTGACACTTCAAGTTTAAAAGGTGGCAGAGTAGTTTCTCAATAAAAAAATTAAAAGAAAGAGAGTAAAATGAATGAATATAGTCAGAAGAAAATGTCATGAAATGCATATAATAGACATGGTTGAAAAAGGCTGATTCCCCAATCTGGACAACCAAGGGGTTGGGAAATAACTCTTTCTATACCAACGAGCCTAAATTCAAAATAAGTGAATGATGGCTTGACAGCAAGTGGAAAACTTGATATAATCGATCTCTTAGTGTCATGGTGAGCAGGAAAAGATACAGAGCACCCTATAGGAAATAGGTGATGGTCTAATGTGTTTATGGAAGAAACAACAAAAGTAATGATGGCAGGAATGATATAGGAATTTTATTAATGCAAAGAAAGATCACAAATTATCTGTGGGTTAAAATTCAATGTTCAGTCTGGGTAGGGGTCAAGGGAGAGGTGTAGGGTTGTGGACGCTCCCCGCAGACCCATGCAGCCATTAACCTGGAGCAGTGGCATCCAGCAGTATCTTGACCAAGTGGTTGACCTTGACCCCTGGAAAGCATGGATCCCAGGGCTCATAGGTGAGGCTGCCCTAAGCCCATTTCCATAGGAACCAAGAATAGTGGTACTGTCATAGGGGTTCTTGGGGAGGGAATGGCTGCACTATCTCTGGGCTTTCATTTCAGTCTCTCCCCCGTTTCTCCATCCAGCCCAATAGACCTCTATGCAGCCTGAAGGATGAGAAATATTGAAAATGAAAGCCACCTAAAAGTGCAGAGATGAGCCTTATATGTGTTTCAGGTTCACATCCGCAGCCAGCCTAGCACCTACACAGAGAGTGAATGCTCAATAAATATTAAGTGCCAAATAGAATTTGAAGAATTATTTTAGGAGGAAAGTTGCAAGGTGGTCTTTGAATGTAGCTCACTAATAGAAATTTTCTTAGTTCAGTTGTAATTTTTATTTGGCTGAATTTAAGTGAATAAAGATGTAAAAATATTTTTAATTCAATCTGCAATAAAAATATGACAATAGAAAAGGATATAGGCCGGGCACAGTGACTCATGCCTATAACCCCAGCACTTTGGGAGGCCGCAGCCAGAGGATCACTTGAGGTCAGGAGTACGAGACCAGCCTGGCCAACATGTTGAAACCCTGTCTCTACCAAAAATACTAAAATTAGCCGGGTGTGGGGGCGCATGCCTGTAATCCCAGCTACTCAGGAGGCTGAAGCAGGAGAATCGGTTGAACCTGGGAGGCAGAGGTTGCAGTGAGCCAAGATCACGCCACTACACTCCAGCCTGGGCGACAGAGCAAGACTCTGTCTCCCTGCCCCCTGCCCCCAAAAAAGAAAAAGAAAAGGATATAAAATGGAATCATAACAATACTCAACCCAAAAGAAGACAGAAATGGAGGAAAACAAAGAACACATGGGACAAATGGAAAAATCTACCATCTCATTATTTGTATTTTGCTTTTATAAGATCATAAGATGGTAGATTTAAATCCATCCATATGAATAATCACACAAAATGTCAATGATCTAGGCACTGCAATTAAAAGTCAAAGATCATTAAACTGGATAAAAAGAAAGACCAAATTATATGCTGCCCACAAGAAACACACGTTTTAAATATAAAAGTACAAATGCATTAAAAGCAAAGGATAGAAAAAGATATACCATGACAGTGCTAATCAAAACAAAGCTGTTTAATATTTGACAAAGTAGATTTCAGAGTCAAAAATATTACCAGATATTAAAATGATCATTTGATCATGATAAAGTGGTCAATTCCTTAATGGGACAAAATCTTAAATGTTTATGCACCTAATAACAGAGCTTCAAAATACACAAAGCAAAAACAGAGCTGTAAGAAGAAATAGACAAATTCACAATTTTAGTCAGAAATTTCACCACCCATCTCTCAATAATTGATAGAACAAGTAGACAAAGAATTTGCAAGGATATTGTACACGTGAACAACAGTCTCAACCAACATGACCTAATTGACATTTCTAGAACACTCCATCCAACAAAAGCAGAATACACTTTCTTCTCTAGTGCACATGGAAAAAGATCAAATTAATTATTTGCCTCAATTTTTACCAAGGGAAACTTGAGAGAGAGTATTCATTCCCAAATTATTTTTAATCAAACTAGTCCAAAGTATTAAATCAAAGCGTTATTAATCTTCACTATATGATATTCTAGAGTTAAAGACTAGAGTGAAAATAATCATTGAGAATAATGGCATCCACTGAAGAGTTTTTAAGAAACTCAAAGGAGAAATTGTACAATTCTGAACCAAGAGATTTAGTGAATCTTTAAACAAAGGGCCTCTATAGGTAGAGTACTGTATAGAACTAGTAATATAAATGATATGTAATATCTAATGTAATAAATATCTTAAATATAACATAACTACATACTTGCCAAGCAAGCTGGTGAGCACTCTAGTTAAGGACAGAACCATCTAGCACTTAGGCAAACTATACTTATCAAAGGAAAGGTGGCAAGGCTCCTATAAGAGTAAATTATCATTGACTAATCTATAAATGATTATTACCACTAAACACCTACAAGTACCATCCTAGGTAGTAAACTTGTGAGAAGAGATCAAAAGAGATATTTATATTCCAAATTGGGAAGTTTTAATTATTTTTTACCATTGGGAACCCTTTTTTCAAAGGAAGCTATAGGCAGATGCATTTTTAAAACAAATACAAAAAGCAGTTAAGGAAGGAAAGGTGTAGAGAGAGATCTGGATGGGTGCAGCAAGCCTTGAGGATGGTTCTATTTAGAACACAGTTTGGAAAACATAGATAATCTTAAGTAAAATCTCTAAAACTTAAAAATGAACCTAACACACTGCTAAATTTACTGACACTGTCACACATTTATGCCACTTATAAAATAAAACATAAAGCCATATTAATTAAGTCATCATTAATTCACAGTTACCACTAATTAGAATCATTTTTAATTAAGCTTTATCATAGGTGTAATTATAATAATTTAAAAGCAGAGGCCAGGCTGGGTGCGATGGCTCATGCCTGTAATCACAGCACTTTGAGAAGCCAGGATGGGAGGATCGCTTGAGGCCAGGAGTTCAAGACCAGCCTTCGCAACACAACAAAACCCTTTCGCTACAAACAATAAAGATTAGCTAGGCATGGTGGCACGCTCCTATAGTTCCAGAGACTCAGGAGGCTGAGGTGGAAGGATCACTTGAACCAAGCAGTTTAAGGTTACATTGAGCTATGATCATACCACTGCACTGGAGCCTGGGCAAAAGAGCAAGATGCTGTCTTTAAAAATAATAATAATGATAATAAAAGCAGAGGCCAGATTGAAGTGTCCAATTAGGATCACTTGTAAAGTAAAAGCTTGTTTAGTAAACTGAGCGTGTAGGTGCCATTTTTCCGAGAATTAATTAAACTATTTAGAAGGAATAAGATAGTTTCTTGTACTCTCAATACCTAAGAAGCACTCATCTTTATAAAAACAATGTATTAATATATACCGGTAAGTTTTCTTTATCTGCTTAATATGATAAATATAATATTTAATGATGTAATTCTAATTACTCTAATACCTGAAAGTAATTTGCTTGTTTCTAAGCAAAACTTTCCCCAAAGTATGACCAGAAGCTAAAGGGACGGGATGGTTTACCATAGTTATGTGTCTAAAAATGTGTAATGCTATTTAGTGGCATTATTCACAACAGCCAAATGGTAGAAGTGACCAAAGTATCTATCAATGGATGAACAGATAAACAAAGTGTGGAATATACATAAAATGGAATATTATTCAGCCTTAAAAAAGAAGTTCTGACACATGCTACAACATTGATGAAACTTGAAGACCTTATGCTAAGTGAAATAAGCCAGTCACAAAAAGACATATACCATATGATTTATTTACATCAGGTACCTAGGATAGTCAAATTCATAGAGAAAGAAAGTAAAATTGTGGTTAACAGGGGCTAGAGAGAGGACGGAATGAAATGGGGAGTAATTGTTTAATGGATATAGAGTTTCAATTTTGCAAGGTCTGAAACTCTGGAGATGGTGGTGGCAATGGTGGCACAAAAATGTAAACATACTTAATGCCGCTGAATTGTACTCTTAAAAATAGTTAAAATGATAAGTTGTATGTTAAATTGATTTTACCATAATTGCTAAAAATTATATACAAGTGTATATACATATTTAAGAAAAATCAACTTTCTTTATAGTGTGTAAATGAAATCCTAAAAAAAATACTTAGTGCATGCTGATTATTTGGTGCAACTTGCCAGCATTTGTAATACACATTTGAGTAATCAAAGAAGCTACCTCAGCTGCTCCCCTCCCACTCAGCCTGCACCCACCTAGGAGACATATTCTACTTTCAACTCTCATAGATTTCTGAAGACTCATCTGAAAGTCAAATGTATAAGAGTGGTAAGGTCGTTTTTACTCATATATCTAAAATGCTTAAAACCTCCAATTATTCTCTAAATGTCCATTTGTTTAGCAACTAGGTGCACAATGTATAAATGTTTATTAAAATAGTGCTTCTCAAATGAATATATATAATAGCTCTATATATAGAGCGAGAGCTATTTATATAATAGGTACCGAACTAACTGCTAATCAAGTCATGTATCTGGACAATATATAAGAAAGTTTGCTTACCAGACAAGAAAGCGATGTCTTGCATTAAGAAATGGCTGATGTCTTTTATACGGAGGAGCAGATCAGTTTCTATGACAAACAAGAAAATAGAAGAAATGACATACATGTTAAGGTACAGCCTTACATGATTTTAGACACATGTTTTCTCACTGTCTAAAATTATTCTGGGAGTCCCACAGGTCTGTGTCCACAGACACTGCCGATCTCTTTCCTCCTCTCAACTACATGGCAAAGAAATCACATTCGAAAATATCACGGAATAAAGAGAACCAGTGACCTACTTCTCAGAATCTATGCCCAAAACATAAACTACTCTCCCTCACCAGAAAGTCAAGGACAAAGGCACAAACTCCAGGACATTCGGATTTATTTGAAGGGTAGATGGTCATGGGGAGACACTGTAACAGATTGTCTTCTACTCCTGATAATGCCTTTCATTCTACAAAGCTTTATTAGCAATTACAAAGCACTTTTTGGATTTTTTAATCTCATCGAATCCTTAAAAAATCTCTAAGGTAAGTATTGTTATCCCATTTACAAGTGGTTAACCATATAGGCTTCTGAGTCTAGATAGACATGGAATCAAATCCAGCTTGTTTCATTTACTGGCCACGCAAACATGGGCAAGTTAGTTAGCCTCTCTAAACCTTAGTTTCCTCAGCTATAAACTGGGCATAATGATACCTACCTCACAAGGTACCATGCAAACGAAATGTGAAATACCTGGCATAAAGGTAGGTGTTCAATAAAAAGTAGCGTATTAACTCATTTTTTATCATTACAGATGGAACAATGTCCAAGCATTGTTCAATGTGCTTTGATTGTCCCAGATCTTAAGTGTTAACTTACAATGTTCAATTCTAGTGAACTCTATAGGGGCCAAAAATCAAAGTACACTACCTGCCTCTGGTCCATGTACAAGGATAACTTTTTAAAAGAAAACGGGTCATCAAACTAGGCTATTTTGGCTTGTCGGTTTTAACGCCTGTGGTTCCACATCTCTTACTGAAGCCATATTTTTCACCTGCTCTCTGATACAAAGTACCTTCAAATTCCTGGTCTCTGGTGGTGTCAGGCTGATGATGCATTACCCTTCTTAGTGCTCTTCAAATCACACCACATGGATGTGGTTTATAAAAGACAATCCTCAAGGGAATTTTAAAAAAACAAGTTCTCAATGGTTCCATAATAGACAGTGGCATAGGTTATCCGTTATAGACAATCCCCCGACACACGATTTGAAACATAAAGCAATTTTAATTGACATTTATTTTCATAAGATGCATGCCATGACAAATATCTAATTTGTCAAGACATAAAGTCATTTCTTTAAAATGTCTTGTAATTTTATATACTTAGACTCGATATACTTCAGACCAAGGCATGCACATTTACACTCGCAGTGATTCTTTCCAAGCTAGATGTTTAATCAGATAAAAGAATGTGTTTATAACAGCTACAAACACGCGTCACATATTGACATTTTTAGACATGGAGCCATGGAAGAAGGGTGAGAATGAGGTCAATACAAAAAATACAAGAACTCTCTCTCCCCTCAGGAGCCTGCAAAAGTGGCAATAGCTAAAACGTGTTCTACTTTTTAAATGAGAGAGCATCAGACATAAAAATATTCCTGCATAATAGGAGACCCAAATCCCTCCCTTGCTTTGATCAGTAGGAACAAGGATAAAGACAAATTGATGTATTTTATGTCAGGTGGCAGATCTGGAAGTATTAATATGTACGACTTGATTCCTCTGATACCACTTAGACTCTTGCAGAGCTATGGAAACTATGTCCACTTACTCTACAATGTAAGCACTCATGTAATGAGAGAGGCTTCAGGACACAAAATAAAAGTCTGTGGGCTGGGAGTGGGAGCACCAGGGCCTAGTGTGGGCTTGACCACTTAGCTGCTCTGTAATATTCAACAAGTCACTCCCCACCCCTCATCTCATTACCTCTATTTTATTTTATGTTTCTTATTGAGGTAAAATATGTATATAAAATTTACCATTTTAAGTGTACAGTTCACTGGTAATAAATACATTTATATTCTTTTTTTCCCCTTCATCCTCTCCCCTTTACCCTTCCCAGCCTCTGGTAACTACCAATCTACTCTCTGTCTTCATGAGATCCATTTTTCTAGCTCTCACATATTAGTGAGAACATGCAGTATTTGTGTGTCTGTGTTTGGCTTACTTCACTTAACATAATTGCCACCAGTTCCATTCATTTGGCTGCAAATAAGAGGATTTCATTCTGTTTTACGTATGAATAACATTCCATGGTGTATATATACCATATTTTCCTTATCCATTCATCTGTTGAAGGGCACTTAGGGTGATTCCATATTTTGACTATTGTAAATAGTGCTGCAATAAACATGGGAGTGTAAATATCTCTTTAATATATTGACTTTCTTTCTTTTGAATATACACTCAGAAGCGGAATTGTTGGATTGTATGGTAGTTCTATGTTTTGTTTTTTGAAAAACCTCCATACTGTTCTTCAGAGCAGCTGTACTAGTTTACTTTCCCACCAAGAGTGTGCAAGAATTCCCCTTTCTCCACACCCTCACCAGCATCTGTTATTGCCTGTGTTTTTGATATAAGCCATTTTAACTGGGGTGAGATATGTCATTGTAGTTTTGGTTTCCATTTTTTTTCTGATGATAGTGATGTCGAACACTTCTTCATATTATGTCTTCTTTTGAGAAATGTCTATTCAGATCTTTTGCCCATTTTATAAATTGAATTATTTGGGTCCTTTGCTATTGAGTTGTTTGAGCTCCTTATATACTCTGATTATTAATCCCTTGTCAAATGGATAGTTCACAAATATTTTCTTTCATTCTGTGAATTGTCTCCTCACTTTGTTGATTGTTTCCTTTGCTATGCAGAAGCTTTTCAGCTTGCTGTGATCCCATTTGTCTATCTTTGCTGTGGTTGCCTATGCTTTGAGGTGTTGCACAAAAATCTCTGCCCAGACCAATGTTCTAGAAAGTTTCCCCAACATTTTCATCTAGTACTTTCATAGTTTCATGTCTTCAATTTAAGTCTTGAATGCATTTTTATTTAATTTTTGTGTATGGTGAGAGATAGGGATCTAGTTTCATTCTTCCACATACAGTTATCCAGTTTTTCCAGCATCATTTATTGAAAATATTTCCTTTCCCCATTGTAGATTCTTAGCACCTTTGTCGAAGATGAATTGGCTGTAAACGTATGGATTCGTAGCTGGGTTCTCTATTCTGTTCCATTGGTCTATGTGTCTGTCTGATGCCAGTATCAAGCTGTTATGGTTACTACAGCTTTGTAGCAAATTTTGAAGTTACGTAGTATAATGCCTGCAGCTTTGTTCTTTTTGGTCAGGACTGCTTTGACCATTTCAGGTCTTTCGTGGTTCTATATACATTATTAGAATTTTTTTCTATTTATCTGAAGTATGCCCTGGAATTTGATAGAGATTGCATCGAATCTGTAAATTTCTGCAGGTAATATTGTCATTTTAACAATATTAATTCTTCCGATCCATGAGAATGAAATATCTTTCCAATATTTTGTGTCCTCTTCTATTTCTTTCATCAAATTTTATAGTTTTCCTTATATAGATCTTTCACTTTTTTGTTAGATTGATTCCTAGGTATTTTATATTTTTGTAGCTATTGTAAATGTGATCAGATTGTTTTCTTGATTTCTTTTACAGATTGTTTGCTGTTGGTGTATATAAATGCTACTGACTTTTGTACATTGATTTTGTATTCTGCACCTTTACTGAATTTGTTTATCAGTTCTAACAGTTTTTCGATGGAGTCTTTAGGTTTTTCCGGGTACAAGATCATGTCATCTACAAACAAAGCTAATAAGCCTTTTTTCTTTCCAGTATGGATGCCCTTTATTTCTTTCTCTTGCCTAGTCGCTCTGGCCAGGACTTCCAGTGTTATGCTGAATAAAAGTGGCAAAAGTGGGCATCCATCCATGTCTTGCTCCAGTTCTTGGAGGAAAGGCCTTCAATTTTTCCACATTCAGTACAATATTAGCTGTGGTCATTACTCCCACTTTAGGAATGAGGGCAGTACAGTAAATGCTGTTTGTTGTTGTTGTTGTTGTTGTTGTTGTTGTTGTTGTTGTTGTTGTTTGAGACGGAGTCTCGCTCTGTCCCCCAGGCTGAAGTGCAGTGGCGCGATCTCCGCTCACTGCAAGCTCCGCCTCCCGGGTTTACGCCATTCTCCTGCCTCAGCCTCCCGAGTAGCTGGGACTACAGGCGCCCGCCACCACGCCCGGCTAATTTTTAGTGTTTTTAGTAGAGAAGGGCTTTCATCCTGTTAGTCAGGATGGTCTTGATCTCCTGACCTCGTGATCCACCTGCCTCGGCCTCCCAAAGCTGGGATTACAGGCGTGAGCCGCCGAGTCCGGCCAGTAAATGCTTTTTAAGGTACCTTACATTCTATGAGATCCAACAACATGTAAAATCCATAGATGTAAAAACAGACTGATGTTTTCTATCATAAAATGTAGCCCACAACTGTGCCAATAAAATAACATTTCCATACTAATGAAAAAGGATGAAATCACAGTTATAAGAGAAAACATTACCACTTTAATAAATGATCAAGTTCTGGGTTGGAAACAGACCGAAGGGGAAGGAGATAACACAGGAAAGACAATAGAAGCCACAGAGTTATCAATTGAGCAGCTGCAAGGGACAAGGTAAGATTGTTGCTGAGAACAAAGAGAAACAGAAAATACTGACTCTAGATAAAGTTGTGACATTGAGTTACACCCAGCTTTGTAGCTGACCCTCTTGAATTTCCAACAGATTTTTTCCTGAAATATAAAAGTGAGAACAAACAATTTATAATGCTCCCATTGCTGACCTAAATGCATTAACTTAGAGCATGAGAAATAAAAAGCCTCAATCATCAAAGCTGGATAAAGTCCACATTACAGCATGTTCCTTGTTGACTAGATTTACGTTTGATAGGAAGGTTGTCAAGCTGTCCTATGTAGAAAACTCAACTACTCACAAATAAAAAGGATTCATTCTCCTTACATTGAACTCGTTGCTAAGCCCAAAAAAGAGCTGACTTAGAAGCCAAATAAAGGGCTGTAACTCGACAGGTAACCTGACAAACACCCTTTAAAACAACTAATGGAGCAAATCTTCATTTTAAGACTTCTGCTGAAAATCCATGTGCTTGTACAATCAAACACAATCAGACACAAATTGAAATCAAAAGTCAAAAAAAGCATTTCCAATTAATTCATTCCTACATATGATCAAAAAGCAAAAGAGTCAAGCAAACACCTCACTAATATTTATTGTGCTATTGAAAAGGTAGTTGTGCCAATGAGGATACAAGCTTAGAAATCCAAATATGAATTTTTGAAGTTCTAAAATGTGTGGAAATGAAGAATTGATTTCGAAAGGCTCACAGAGAGAAGGAAGGTATATCCATCCAATCAGTAGCTCTAGTCTGGCTGTGTCACTTGTAAAAATGCAGAACATGGATCACTTCAGTACAGCATGTACTTTAAAGCTTTTAAAGATTTATTTTGCATTCATTCACCTTTTAAACAAATATGTATTGAGTGTCTACTATATGCCAGATTCTGTTCTAAGCTGTGTTTGGACAGATGTTCTGAGAAAATGCAAAAGTTCACAATCAAATAAGTTTGTGAAATACTAGGGGTTAAACGCACTGCAATATTTCCTAGTAAATACACATGTACACATTGTGACTCCTTGGGTACGGGTCATGTAAGCAGTGTTTCTGCAACCTATTTGATCAGGTTTGGTCAGTCAGTTTATTGGTCGGTTAGTTGTTGGTTGGTTGGCTTTTCCCCTCAGAGAGAGACAGAAGACAAACAGAAAGCAAGAGAGAGAGCTATAAAGACTCTATATGAAGAAGCACTTTGTTCTAAAGTCAGAACTATCTGTAGATGAAATGACTTTCATGGAAGATAGACAACCCCTTTCCTATCACTAATAGCGTTCAAACAAAGGCCAAGCTGCTCTGTGGTAAAGATAAGAGAGGAAAATCAGGCATATAGTTGATTGGAATAGATTATCTTTTAGAATAAGATTTAATGGTATATTCTCAGTGACAGTAAGTGATTCTAGGAAAAGAAAGCAAAACAAAAATCGATATACTCATGAGTTTGGAAGGGGTCAGTAACGGAGGTAGGAGGAACTTAGTTTTTATGTTCCAAATTTCAAATTAATAGAATTCTGAGTCATATTCATTTGTTTTGGGATTTGCTTATATTTTTTACCTTAAGAATATGTAAAAGTTCATCTTTAACATTCAAGAGTCCTCTATAAGAAGGAAGAGATTGGGGACTTAAGTGAATATTGTTCCTTCAGTAAATTAAATTGGATTAAGCAATGTGGGGTTTTTCTCCCGTAATGAATGATTTCCTTGTGAAATTATTTTCAGCATGGAAATCAGTGTGTGGAGATGTGTTGTTAAATGTTCCAGAAAGATTATAGAAAATCTATGTAACATCCTATTGTCTCACTGTGTGACAACACAGAAATTAACTTCACAAATGTAAAATAAAAATTTCCTGACAAGCAGTTATTAACAAGGAAACTTTCTTTGGTAACAGTTCAAGAAACTTGAAATTTAAGATACTTTATGAATAGTTACAAATAGAGGGTCAAAATTTTTTAAGCCTACCCTGTCAGAGTAAAGCCTCTGCTAAAAAAAGATGATTTTTTTTTTTTTTTTTTTTTTTTTGAGACAAGGTCTCACTCTGTCGCCCAGGCTGGAGTGCAGGGGTGTGATCTTGGCTCATTGCAACCTCCATCTTCTGGGCTCAAGCCAAGCTCCAACCTCAGCCTCCCAAGTAACTGGGACTACAGGTGCACACCACTATGCCCAGCTAATTTTTCTATTTTTTGTAGAGACGGGGGTCTCCTTATGTCGCCCAGGCTGGTCTCGAACTCTCAGCTCAAGTGATCCTCCCACCCTGACCTCCCAAAGTGTTGGGATTACAGGCATGAACCACCATGCCTGGTCAAATGATCTTTTAAGAACTACTTCTGACCAGGTGCGGTGGCTCACGCCTGTAATCCCAGCACTTTGGGAGGCCGAGGCAGGTGGATCACGAGGTCAAGAGATGGAGACCATCCTGACCAACATGGTGAAACCCTGTCTCTACTAAAAATACAAAAATTAGCCGGGGGTGGTGGCACGTGCCTGTAGTCCCAGCTACTCAGGAGGCTGGGGCAGGAGAATTGCTTAAACCCGGGATGCGGAGGTTGCAGTGAGCCGATATCGTGCCACTGCATTCCAGCCTGGCGACAGAGTAAGATTCCGTCTAAAAAAATAAAAATTAAAAATTAAAAAAATTTTTAAAAAAACTATTTCTCTGAGAGTCTTTGCCTTCATGATTTGAATACATATCACCATTCCAGGAATTTAAACTATATTAAGTGTACTAGTTATTCCTATGGGGTTAATGATAGTTTAAAATTTAAGTAAATTGGTATCTATAAGCTTTCCCATTTTATAGAAAACATTTTTTACTTCAGATCCCAGAGTGTAACAGCAACAATTCCAACACTTGAGCTTTATTTCACAGCGACGCTCTCTCACATCCATTTATCCAACCTCTCTGGGGTTTGTATTCACACACAATAGAAGAATATGAGTTCTGAACCAGGCTGCACACACGTGCCATGTCATCCAAGCACTACAGAACCACAGCTAATAAACTGCTTAAAAGAGCAAATGCCTCTATTCTCACATGGTTTCCTAAAAATAAATAAGAGGCAAAAACAGCACAAACAAATAAAAATAGATAGCGAAATGTCAGCCAGAAAGATAGTCTCTTCCATGGCAATAAACTCATTGCCACCACCAATATGAAAACAGACTGAGAAAGAGTAGTAAATGAACAATAGCTACCATTTGCTGTGCAACTAGTATTAACCAGGCACTACACAAGGCACTTTATATGCAGTTTCTCTGGTCCTAACAACAATCCTCCAAGGTTGATATTAAATCACTTATCTTGCAGATGAGTTAACAGGCTCAGGGAGGCTACCATTCATGCTTCATTCATTCATGCCATTCATACATACCATTCATTCAAACTTCTCTTATTCATTTGAAAGACTCATACTGAACAAATGCCAGGTGCCAGGCACTGTTCAGATGCAAAGTAGAATCTAGTAGGAGATTCAGCAAAGTTTTTACCATGTCATCTATGTAGTTCCCTAACCTTCAGATAGGTCATCTAAAATCTGTACTCAAAAGGTTATACCCAAATAGCTCTAATGCAAATTACTAACTAGATATGACTCCATAACCTCCCATTTTCTTCCAGGATGGGTTTCATCCCAAACCATACCAAGAATGTGTATAAACAATCTTCTGAAAGAAACTTCATTACTTTTACAGCCTGAAATTCTCAACAGTGATGCTTACTTTTAGCAATGATTTATTTGAAAGTTCCCTATTTCTGATGTGCATGACAGATAAAATTAGGTTTTGCTTGAGTCTTAAATCCTGTGCAAGGCAGATGGGATTCTATGTGTGTATTTTTTCCCTTTCAATCTGAACATCAGATACGCTATACCATCTGTAAATAGTAATGACTTACCACATGCAATAATTTGAAGTGTTGTCTTGACAAATGTTATGCTTTAAAAGGTGGAACACATAAGAGTAATTCCGAAACCATCACAAATTCCCATTGGACTACAGTAGAACAATCTATGCAGTGCTTTGTTCTGCAATAAAGGTACAGTATAAAAGACAGGCATAATTCTGTGCTAACAAAATAAAACCAAGATTCATATTAAATCCTTTTCCTGCTAACACCTACTGGAGCCTCCTTCCAATCCATTGTGTAATTCAATTCACCAACTATCCACTGGATTCTCATTTGCTCCTCTCTGCTAGGTGCTGTGGCCCATGGGAATACAAACAGAGTTCCTCACCTCACAAAGCATAAAAATTAAGAGAAGATAGAAATATATACAAACTACTGGCCATAATATGAGGCAGGGTATAGTACATGCTAGAATAGAAATATGCAATATAAAGTATGGAGAGAGGAGAAATGATTACATCTAAATTGAGGATGAGAGAAAGGGGAAGGTTTAATAGATAATGAGACATGTAAGCTGGGCCTTCAAAATTGATTAGGATTCAAATACATGGTCAGGGGAATAGAAAGTGTCATCCCAAGTGAAAGAAACAAGGCATCAATATAGGAGTAGGCTATTAATTATTAATTATTGCCTCAATTGCAGAGCCTGTTATTGGTCTATTCAGAGATTCAACTTCTTCCTGGTTTAGTCTATGGAGGGTGTATGTGTCCAGGAATTTATTCATTTCTTCTAGATTTTCTAGTTTATTTGCATAGAGGTGTTTATAGTATCATCTGATGGTAGTTTGTATTTCTGTGGGATCAGTGGTGATATCCCCTTTACCATTTTTATTGCATCTATTTGATTCTTCTCTCTTTTCTTCTTTATTAGTCTTGCTAGCATTCTATCAATTTTGTTGATCTTTTAAAAAACCATCTCCTGGATTCACTGATTTTTTGAAGGGTTTTTTTGTGTCTCTATCTCCTTCAGTTCTGCTCTGATCTTAGTTATTTCTTGTCTTCTGCTAGCTTTTGAATGTGTTTGCTCTTGCTTCTCTAGTTCTTTTAATTGTGATGTTAGGCTGTCAATTTTAGATCTTTCCTGCTTTCTCTTGTGGGCACTTAGTGCTATAAATTTCCCTCTACACACTGCTTTAAATGTGTCCCAGAGATTCTGGTACTTTGTGTCTTTGTTCTCATTGGTTTCAAAAAACATCTTTATTTCTGCCTTCATTTCGTTATTTACCCAGTAGTCATCCAGGAGCAGGTTGTTCAGTTTCCATGTAGTTGTGCAGTTTTGGATGAGTTTTTAAATTCTGAGTTCTAATTTGATGGCACTGTGGTCTGAGAGACAGTTTGTTGTGATTTCTGTTCTTTTACATTTGCTGAAGAGTGCTTTGCTTCCAACTCTGTAGTCAATTTCGGAATAAATGTGATGTGGTGCTGAAAAGACCAGTGTGTTGGTTTGGGGTGGAGAGTTCTGTAGATGTCTATTAGGTCTGCTTGGTGCAGAACTAGGTTCAAGTCCTGGATATCCTTGTTAACCTTCTGTCTCGTTGATCTGTCCAATATTGACAGTGGGGTGTTAAAGTCTCCCATTATTATTGTGTGAGAGTCTAAGTCTCTTTGTAGGTCTCTAAGGACTTGCTTCATGAATCTGGGTGCTCCTGTATTGGATGCATATATATTTAGGACATTTAGCTCTTCTTGTTGAATTGATTCCTTTACCATTATGTAATGGCCTTCTTTGTCTCTTTTGATCTTTTTTGGTTTCAAGTCTGTTTTATCAGAGACTAGGATTGCAATCCGTGCTTTTTTTTTTTTTTTTTTTTTTTTTTTGCTTTCCATTTGCTTGGTAGATCTTCCTCCATCCCTTTATTTTGAACCTATGTGTGTCTCTGCATGTGAGATGAGTCTCCTGAATACAGCACACTGATGGGTCTAGACTCTTTATCCAATTTGCCAGTCTGTGTCTTTTAATTGGGACATTTAACCCATTTACATTTAAGGTTAATATTGTTATGTTTTAATTTGATCCTTTCATTTTGACGTTAGCTGGTTGTTTTTCCTGTTAGTTGATGCAGTTTCTTCCTAGCGTTGATGGCCTTTACATTTTGGCATGTTTTTGCAGTGGCTGGTACTGGTTATTCCTTTCCATGTTCAGTGCTTCCTTCAAGAGCTCTTGTAAGGCAGGCCTGGTGGTGACAAAATCTCTCAGCATTTGCTTGTCTGTAAAGGATTTTATTTCTCCTTCACTTAAGAAGTTTAATTTGGCTGGATATGAAATTCTGGGTTGAAAATTCTTTTCTTTAAGAGTATTGAATATTGGCCCCCACTCTCCTCTGGCTTGTGGAGTTTCTGTCGAGAGATCTGCTACTAGTCTCATGGGCTTCCCTTTGTGGGTAACCCGACCATTCTCTCTGGCTGCCCTTAACATTTTTTCCTTCATGTCAGCCTTGGTGAATCTGACGATTATGTGTCTTGTACTTGCTCTTCTTGAGCATTATCTTTGTGTTGTTCTCTGTATTTCCTGAATTTGAATGTTGGCCTGCCTTGCTAGGTTGGGGAAGTTCTCCTGGATAATATCCTGAAGAGTGTTTTCCAACTTGGTTCTTTCTCCCCGTCACTTTCAGGTACACCAATCAAACGTAGATTTGGTCTTTTCACATAGTCCCATATTTCTTGGAGGCTTTGTTTGTTTCTTTTTACTCTTTTTTGTCTAAACTTCTCTTCTCACTTTGTTTCATTAATTTCATCTTCAATCACTGATACCCTTTCTTCCACTTGATCGAATCGGCTATTGAAGCTTGTTCATGTGTCACATAGTTCTTGTGCCATGGTTTTCAGCTCATCAGGTCACTGTTTATTCTAGTTAGCCACTTGTCTAATCTTTTTTCAAGGTTTTTAACTTCCTTGTTATGGGTTTGAACTTCCTCCTTTAGCTCAGAGAAGTTTGTTATTACCAACCTTCTGAAGCCTACTTCTCTCAGCTCATCCAAGTCATTCTCCATCCAGCTTTGTTCCATTGCTGGCAAGGAGCTGCAATCCTTTGGAGGAGAAGAGGCTCTCTGGTTTTTAGAATTTTCAGCTTTTCTGCTCTGGTTTATCCCCATCTTTGTGGTTTTATCTAACTTTGGTCTTTAATGTTGGTGGCCTATAGATGGGGTTTTGGTATCGATGTCCTTTTTGTTGATATTGATGCTATTCCTTTCTGTTTGTTAGTTTTCCTTCTACGAGTCAGGTCCCTCAGTTGCAGGTCTGTTGGAGTTTGCTGGAGGTCCACTCCAGACCCTGTTTGCCTGGGTATCACCAGCTGAGGCTGCAGAACAGCAAACATTGCAGAACAGCAAATATTGCTGCCTGATCCTTCCTCTGGAAGCTTCATCCCAGAGGGGCACCTGCCTGTATGAGGTGTCAATAGGCCCCTACTGGGAGGTGTCTCCCAGTTAGGCTACACAGAGGTCAGGGACCCACTTGAGGAGGCAGTCTGTCCGTTCTCTGAGCTCAAACACCATGCTGGGAGAACCACTGCTCTCTTCAGAGCTGTCAGACAGAGACGTTTAAGTCTGCAGAAGTTTCTGCTGCCTTTTGTTCAGCTATGCCCTGCCCTCAGAGGTGGAGACTACAGAGGCAGCTGGCCTTGCTGAGTGCAGTGGGCTCCGCCCAGTTCAAGCTTTCCTGCTGCTTTGTTTACCTACTCAAGCCTCAGCAATGGTGGACACCCCTCCCCCTGCCAGGCTGCTGCCTCGCAGATCAATCTCAGACTGCTGTGTTAGCAGTAAGCAAGGCTCCGTGGGCGTGGGATCCACTGAGCTAGGTGCAGGATATAATCTCCTGCTGTACTGTTTGCTAAGACCATTGGAAAAGCACAGTATTTGGGCGGAGTGTCCCTCCAGGTGCCATCTGTCATGGCTTCCCTTGGCTAGGAAAGGGAAATCCCCCAACTTCTTGAGCTTCCTGGATGAGGCGACACCTCACCCTCCGTGGGCTGCACGCACTGTCTCACCAGTCCCAATGAGATGAATCAGGTACCTTGGCTGGAAATGCAGAAATCACCTGTATTCTGTGTCGATCATACTGGAAGCTGCAGACTGGAGCTGTTCCCATTTGGCCATCTTGGAACGGAAAAAAATTATGTTTTTGAACAAATAAGCATTTCCTATAGAGGTCATATAGCACACTCTTTATGAGTTCTAACTCCAGAAACAAATTGACTGGATTCAAATCCCAGCTGTACCACTTGGTAGTTATGTGACCTTGGGCAAGCTACTTAAACTCTGTGTCTGTTTATTTTATTGGAAAAAATGGCAGCATCTATTTCACAGGGTTATTGTAATGAATAAGTTGTTCATATATGCAAAGCCCTTACCTAAGTGTATGATAAGTGCTCAATAAATGTCAGTCATTGTTATAAAGAAAAAATGACATTACAATTTCAAAGGTTTCATGTCAAAGTTAGCATTCATGCAGTCACAGACAATGTTTGTTACACAGGGTAGCTAGCCAGACATGAGCAGGGCAGGAGAGGGACACCTTCCCCACCAGGAATGTCAGGCAACCATCAGGTGATGGTCAGGCAATTATGAAACTGTCTCTCTAAAATAATAATTGGTCACAGCCAGTGCCAAGGAAAGGCCATCTCCTAATAAACAGAAACATCTAAAACTGGTGATCAGCAGCTCCTGATAAGATCTCAGGAGTTGAGTAAGTGGGCTCATACATGCACATTAAGAGGAAAAGTAGTGGAGTTTAACTGGTATTATGACCTTCTAGGACATTTGACTGGTAAGGGAAGAATGCCTCAAGTAAGGATGCATACAATTTCAGTAAACACACTGCGCATGCTCCCCTCCCAACTGCTAGCAGGCCACTGCACATGTGAACAGCCCACTTCAAGGGAAGAATCCAGGGAGAAGAAACACAAGATCCCAGAAGCATCCCAACATATAAAACCCCAAGACCAAAGGTCAAACCACACACTTGATCTCTCAAGCTGCCCACCTGGCCCTCTTCCAAGTGTACTTTCCTTCCTTTCGTTCCTGCTCTAAAGCTAAAAAATACACTTTCACTCCTGCTCTAAAACTCACCTCGGTCTCTCCTTCTGCCTTATGCCCCTCAGTCGAATTCTTTCTTCTGAGGAGGCAAGAACTGAGGTTGCTGCAGACCATACGAATATGCCACAGGTAACATGCTGAGTTTATTAGCATTAGAGTTCTGCAAAGATTTTAATTCTGCATCACCTTCCCCAAACAATCACAAAGGACCCCAGAGCCAGAACACCACTCCCATCTGTTCCCCCTTTAGGCCATCTGTGGATACGGTAATGGGTCATGTTTCCTGATCCATATCTCACATCTTGTGTACAAGAAAAACTCTTACATTAGATATCGTATTTAAATCTAAACACTGAACTTCTGTTTGAAAAACATGGAGGAGCTCCCCTTATTGGTCATATGGGTAACTACAAATCCTGAAAAACCTTCTGGTACAAAATACAAAAACATGGTGGGAAAAATAAAATTAAATCCTTTTTGGCCAGGCACGATGGCTCACACCTGTAATCCCAGCACTTTGGGAGGCCAAGGCATGCAGATCACTTGAGGTCAGGAGGGCAGCTGGGCCAACACAGTGAAACCCCATGTCTACTAAAAATATAAAAATCAGCCAAGTGTGGTGGCAGGCGCCTGTAGTCCCAGCTGCTGCGTAGGCTGAGGTGGAAGAATCGCTCGCGCCAGGGAGGTCGAGGCTGCAGTGAGCTGTGATTGCGCCACTGCACTCCAGCCTGGGTGACAGAGCAAGACCTTGTCTCAAAAAAAAAAAAAAAATCTTTTTTAATGCATGGCTGAGCTGGCAGGAAAGACAAGCAAATCCTCAGAGGCCAAAATCATTACTTAGGCAAATATCTTGTGGGAGAAGCCAACAAATAATAGCAGTTGCCCCTGGGATATCTAACAATTTCCACCTTTGTGCTAATGGTCATGCATTGATGAGGATTCAAATTTTACACTGTTGGGAATCAGATCAGAGAAAATATAGTATGATATCTGTGTAACCTATGGATAGGATAGAATTTTTAAAGCAAGATGGAAGAAGAACAAAGCATAAAATAAAAAACTGATTAATTATGCTACATTAAAATTTTTCATTTCTTTCCTCAAAATACCTGATAAAGAAAGTGATGAGACAGCACAAAACCTGATTGAAGATAATTTTAACACATGTAACAATGAAGAATTAGTAATTAATATCAAGGATATATAAAAGATTATAAGTCAATAATAAGAAAAAGAGAAACAATCCCATAAATACATGAAAAAAAAAAACATAAGCAGGCATTTTACAGAAGAGAAAAATAGAATGGCCAATGAATGCTTGAAAAGATACTCCACTGCATTTGTAAGGTGTGAAATGGAAATTTCAAGGAGAGTAGGATAACCTCTTATACTCATCACTTCAGCAACATTTTTTTTAAATCTAACATTAGCAAGCACTTATATGTGCAACAACATCATTACAGATGTGTTTTGGTTTTGGATTTTGCTCTTATCACAGGTTTACTTTTCATTTTTCACAAAACATCCATTTTGAAGGACCACCTTAAAATTATTTTAGTCATAACTGAAAGAAAACATACCAAGTAGGGTTTTACCCCTCTTGAGTTGAAGGGTAAATATGAATGACTTGACACAAACAATCTAAAATGGAGAAACAAAATCAGTTAGATGTGGTGACAAAGATCAAAGGAACTGTGAGCTCGCATTAAAGACATGTATAATGTTAACCCGAGCTTTTAGTGTTTGCCCAAGTGCCTACTATGCATTCAATGTTATTTTACCACGTGCTTACACAGCACATAATAATGAATAGTGTCCGCATCTGGAAAAAAACATGCACAGATCTGGCTGTTCTCAGATGCTCAGACTTTTAAGTGTGTTTTAAAGGAAGGAACCACAGGATTATTTTACCCTCAATAGCACAAAGTGGAATTCTAAGGAAGATGTGAAATGTAAGGAAGGAATGAGAGGATGGAAGGAAAGAATAGGAATACAAAACAGGAATCCACAATTCCACACAACTTTAACTTTTTTTTCCATGTGTTTTTCGGCCACTCTAATCATTCATGTATTTGTTCTTTCAACAAACCTTTGTTAGGCTCCTATCTTATACCAAGCCCTGTGCAGCACTGGGGATAGATACAGAAACCAGTTAGACACTGGCCTGGATCTCCTGGGGCTTTTCATCTAGAAGCAGGAAGCAGTGAAAGCCGAGAGTGATAAGTGTTACAATAGTATTGAGCCCAGGATGCCAAGAACACACAGTGAAAGGACATCCAGCACTAAACTGATAAAACAGATCATGTATTAAAAAAAATGAAAAAAAAAATGGTTTTATACTTAACCTACACCAAGTACCTCCTGGGACGCTTTCAGCACATAATATTGAGTCAGGACCTGAAAGTCCTTCCACCTCAGGACTTTCAGGTCCTGACTCAATATTATATTAAGGTTACAATATAACCTTAAGTATATTAATAATTAAGACCTGTTTCCAAGGACGAGAGCAGTACGATAGTGAGCTCCCTCATCTTTTCATACATGCCTTTTCACAGACCAGTCAAGTTTGTATGTGCTGCAAATAATGGGAAGCTACTCATTTCTGTAATTTTTCTAAGTATCAATATTTACATGCATATGTGTATTCATATAATGCACAGACATGAAAATATTAAGAGTTTAAAATGGAGGGTTTTAAAACTTTAATCTCCATCTTTATTTATATATTTTTTATTATTTTATTATTTATTTTTAGAGACAGGGTCTCACTCTGTCACCCAAGCTAGAGTGCAGTGGTGCAACCATAGCTTCATGCAACCTCAAACTCCTGGGCTCAAGCGATCCTCCCGCCTAAGCCTCCTGAGTAGCTAGGACTACAGGTAAGTGCCACCATGTCTGGCTAATTGTGTGGGTTTTTTTTTTTTTTAATTTTTTGTAGAGTGTAATGAAAATAACTGCCTTTGAGAATTAGATTCCTTGGATAATATGCAAAGCACAGTTAAAAAGAAATCTCTTCATCCCACATTTTGAATATTCCAGAGTATTCCTTAACAATAGAAACGTAGGGAAAAGGCATCTGAAAGGGCATTACTTTATTCACCCAAATCATCACCATTCAGTTCCTGCAGTGTAAATGAGTAGGGGCATGTTTGAACATGAGCTTAAAGAAACACTAGTCCCTGACCACTATAGCCACAGCCACTACTAAATATTTCTAAACATACTATCTTAACAATAGGTAAATATTTACATTAACCCCTATTTAACTTTTATTATGACATCAGATCTTTTGAGAGCAGCTATTTAAAGCACAAGCTATAAAAAGAGACAAGATGACCCACTCATATCAGAACTCACAATATCCGTGTAGACATGACTAAATGCCAGATCTCCTACTCTGTGGCTATTCACCTCTTCTTGGGTTCATAAAATCTAATTTTGAAATGTACCGCATCTGCAATGGTAAATCCAATTACAATGACTTACTTTAGTTTGTAATGCATGCAGAAGAACACACAATATCTGTTCATGGTCCTTTGAATATGTTAATGAAGAAAGCAAACCTGACTCTTTTGTAAACTGACAAGTGCAAAATTACAAATAAAAACAGGGCCACTGCTTTTTGCTCTATAACTAATCCCATGATCTAGCCTGCAATTGCAAACTCAAAGATGTCCCCAAATATGCATATTCCTTCTAATTGCCATCAAAGAGTCTCAGAATACATATACCTAATCACACAATTTCAGTTAAAATAGAGAAAATATTTAAAATAACTCTCAACGGTTATTCTTCTCATCACAGTGTATATGCAACAGTTAATGCTTCCACTTAACGATGGTACAAGAGTACAAATGAAGACTTGATGACCAGAGAACTCTTAGTATCCTTGAATGTAGAGAATACTGCTGGCTGATAGCAGCAGCTGATGCTGACCTAGCCAAGGTATTTATGAAAGGGCAGCTCAACCTCTACCATATCCTTCAGCCACAAAGTTACGCAAAATTCATATTCCAGTAGCATCTACAGGGTCTACTATAAGCCCATTAAGACAAAACTGGGCAAATGCTTCATGCTGAAAAGACGCAGTAGCCTCTTTGTGCTCTATGAAAGGGACATTTTTAAATATCCTCGCATCATGATTTTATATTATATAATTTACTTTTCCTCTTGTATTATTTTATGTGTATCAAAATTTTCATAATGAAATAATTTTAAATACACACATTCCAATACAAGTCTTAGATCAACATATGGAGCATGATCCCAGTTTGGTAAAATATCTAGATATATGTGGATTTTTTATTGTTGCTCTCATCATTAGAAATCAGTTCCCTGAAGGCAGAGATTTATTTACTTGTTCACCATAATATCCCAACAGTTTCTAGCACACTGGAGGTGATCAATAAAAGTTTGAATTGGCCAGGCGTGGTGGCTCACGCCTGTAATCCCAACACTTTGGGAGGCCGAGGCGGGCAGATCACGAGGTCAGGAGATCAAGACCATCCTGGCTAACACGGTGAAACCCCGTCTCTGCTAAAAATACAAAAAATTAGCTGGGCGCGGTGGCGGGCGCATGTAGTCCCAGCTACTCCGGAGGCTGAGGCAGGAGAATGGCATGAACCCGGGAGGCGGAGCTTGCAGTGAGCCGAGATCGGGCCACTGCACTCCAGCCTGGGCGATGAGCAAGACTCCATCTCAATAAATAAATAAATAAATAAATGTTTGAATTGAATTGATATATCTATATTCATAGAAAACCTCCTATGTCCTCACACACAAACTATTAGCAGTGTTTACCTCCAGGGAGCAGGACTGGGCTAGGCACAAGGATGACTTTCATTTATTAGTTCATGGGCATTTGTTTTGTTTAGATATTTTACAAAGATCACATATAAATAATTTAATTATAAGACTAGAAGATGAGGAAATAAAAGACACTTCCCTATCAAAAACAGAAAACAAAAACAGGAAAAAGAAGACTCAAAGGCACTGGGAAATGACAGGAGTAAGAAGGGAGAAATAAGGGGAAGAACCGAGAAAAGAAAGGGATGAAAGAGAGAGGGCAGGAAAAATGCGTGAGAGAAAATGAGAAACAGCTGGCGGGAAGTGACAGTGAGAAGACCTCCACCCACGGGCTTCGTGTCCCAGGTCGCTGCCCCTTGACTGTACCTCTTGTAGGTGTTTAATTAAGAGCGTGTCTGTGGAAAGCTTTTCCTTCAGCCTTCCTTCAGATTAAAAACAGCTCAGTAGAGATGGCAGGTGTTCCCTGTAGAGCAGCAGGAGCTGACATTGTCTTGGGGAAATGCCTAATACTCGCAGCTGAATGAATGTATTATTCAGAAATCCAAAACCTGTAGGTAAATTTTGAGAGGAATTGAATCAGTCTGTAAAGACGAACCACAGACATGGTGATTTACAATATGTAAAAATAGAAATAAGTAAATATTTTTCCTGCTTAAAGCATCAGCAAATCCACAGTAGATCTGGTCCAAGTCCAGTTATCGAGCCACTGCAATCTATTTTCCTAAAAAATATCTCCTGCCACAGGGAGGATAACTACACACTTGATTGACAAATCGTCTTGTCCAGCCTGAAAAAGCCTCTGCCGATTCCTGGTGAGTGTGGTATCCAAACACATGCCTCTCATTTCTTGTGTTTTCCCACCCCAGTCCTACACAGACTTGCCTGCCAAATGCTGAATCACAAACACAAAGGCAATTGAGTTAGTGATGATGTTGTCGTTTTCATTTGTATTACTGTTTTCCCTTCAGAGAGATCAGGTTGATACCTTCTCCCCTCTTAAGACTTCAGCACAGTGTCTAGAACAATTCTCATACTAGAAATGAATATGTTGCAAACTTTCTCTTTTTTTTTTTTTTTTTTTTTGAGATGGGGTCTCACTCTGTCACCCACGCTGGAGTGCAGTGGCGCGATCACAGCTCACTGCAGTCTTGACATCCTGGGCTCAAGTGATCCTCCCACCTCAGCTTCCTGAGTACCTGGGACTACAGGAGTGTGCCACCATGCTCAGCTAATTTTTTAAAATATATTTTGTAGATATGAGGTCTCACTATGTTGCCCAGGCTGGTCTCAAAATCTTGGGCTCAAGCAATCCTCCCACCTAGGCCTCCAAAAGTGCTGGGATTACAGGCGAGAGCCACCGCGCCCAGCCACAAACTTTGTAAATTCATGACAAACTAAAGATGAATAACTATCCAATGTGAGCATTGAAGGGAAGAATGCCAATATCTGTTCTAGTAAATAATTTCAAATATTTTAAATGTGAATGGTCCATAGTTTGGGAAACCTCAATTTGTGCCACTATAAAAATGAGGTTAAGGTACTTCCTAAATTGATCTACAGATTCAGTGCCATCCCTAGCAACATCCCAGATGGCTTTTTGCACAGAAATTTTCAAGCTAGTCTTAAAATTCATATGGATACGCAAGGGGCCTGGAATAGCCAAAGCAATCTTGAAACAGAAAAACAAATTTGGCAAGTTTATATTTCCTGATTTCAAAATTAGTACAAAGCTACAGTAATAAAGATAGGTATTATGATAGACTTACAGATACATCAGTGGGAAATAACTGAAAGTCCAGAAATAGATCTTTATACTGAAGGTCAATTTATTTTCAGCCAGGGCACCAAGACATTTCGATGGGGAAAGGATATTCTTTTTAATAAATGATGTTGGGAAACCTGGATGTGCACATGCAAAAGAATGAAACTGAATCTTTGCTGCACACTATACACAAAAATCAACTCAAAATGGATCAAAGATCTAAGTATTAGAAGTAAAACTATAAAACTCTTAGACAAACACATAGTTGTAATTTATTATGACCTTGGATTAGGCAATGTTTTCTTATATTTGACATCCAAAGTATAAGCAATAAAAGAAAAAAATAGATACATTCGACCTTCTCAAAGTTAAAAATATTTGCGCTTCCAGGAAACCCTGAAGTAAGTAAAAAGACAACCCACAGAATGGGAGAAAATATTTGCAAATTAAACATCTGATAAAGATCTCCAATCCAGAGTATATATAGAACTCTTACAATTCAACAGTAAAGGAGGAAAAGCCCAATCTTAAATCAGGCAAAGAATCCGTGTCGACATTTATCCAAAGAAGATATAGAAACGGCCAATAAGCACATGAAAAGGTGCTCAACATCACTAGTCATTCAGGAAATGCAAATCAAAACTACAATAAGAAACTATTTCACACCCACTAGGATGGCTGGGAAATAAAGAGAGATTAACAAGTACTAGCAAGAATGTAGAGAAGTTATAATCCTCATATGTTGATGGTGGGAGTGTAAAAGGGTGCAGCTGCTTTGAAAAACAGTCTGGCATTTCCTCAATGATGAAACATACAGTTACTCTAGGACCTAGCAATTTCCACACCTAGATACATACCACAGGGAAATGAAAGCATATGTCCACATAAAAAGGTATATAAGAATGTTCATAACAACATTATTCACAATAATCAAAAGATGGAAACCACACAAATGCCTATCATTTTTACTGGATAATAAAAATGTGGCATATCTACTTACTGCAATAAGATTTAGCGATTTTAAGAATGATATAATGACACATGCTGCAACATGAATGGACATTGAAAACATTATGCTCAGCGAAAGACGCCAGTCACAAGAGATCACATATTGTATGATTCTATGTATATGAAATGTCCAGAATAGGCACATCTATAGAAATAGAAAGTAGACTAGTGACTGCCAGGGGCTGAGGAGAAAGCTGGTTGGGAGAAAATGGAGAGTGACTGCTAATGAGTATGGAGTTTCTTTTTGGGGTGATGGGAATATTTTAAACCTAGATCGTGATAAAGGTTGCACAACTCTGTGATTATACTAAAAACCATTGAATTGCATACTTTAAGTGGGTTAATTGTATGTGAATTATAACTCTACAAAAGCTATTTTTAAAAATATGCTCTCATATATGACGAACACATAGCCAAGATCATACTGAATGAGGAAAAGTTGACAACATTACCCTTAAGAACTAGAACAAGACAAGGATGTCCACTCTTACTACTCCTATTCAACATAGTACTAGAAACCTAGCCAAAACAATAAAACAAGACAAAGAAGTAGAAGGCATTTAAATTGGAAAAGAGGAAGTCAAATTATCTCTGTTTGCTGATGACATGATCATACACCTAGAAAACCCCAAAGACTCCTCCAAAATGGACTCCTCCCTAACTAATTTTATGAGGCTAGCACCATCCTTACACCAAAACCTGACAGAGACACAATTTTAAAACTTCAGGCCTTATATTCTTGATAAACATAGACGCAAAAATACTCAACAAAATGCTAGCAAACAGAATCCAGCAGTGTATGAAAAAGCTAATCCACCATGACGAAGTAGGCTTTATCCCTGGGATGCAAGGTTGGTTCAAGATATGCAAATCAATAAATGTGATCATCACATAAGTGGAACTAAAAACAAAAACCACATGATTATCTCAATAGATGCAGAAAAGGCTTTTGATAAAATTCAACACCGCTTCATGTTAAAAAAACAAACAACAAAAAACTCTCGATAAGCTAGGAATTGATGGAACATACCTCAAAATAGTAAGAGCCATCTATGACAAACCCACAGGCAACATCATACTAAATGGACAAAAGTTGGAAGTACTCCTCTTGAAAACTGGCACAAGACAAAGATGTCCTTTCACCACTCTTATTCAAGATAGTATTGGAAGTCCTGGCCAGAGCACTCAGGCAAGAGAAAAAAAATAAAGGACATCCAAATAGGAAGAGAGGAAGTCAAATGATCCCTGTTTGCAGACGACATGATTCTATATTAAAAATACAAAAATTAGCTGGGTGTGGTGGTGCACACCTATAATCCCAGCTACTTGGGAGGCTGAGGTGAGAGAATCATTTGAGCCTGGGAGGCAGAGGTTGCAGTGAGCTGAGATTGCACCACTGCACTCCAGCTTGGGTGATAGAGTGAGACTCTGTCTCAAAAAAAAAAAAAAAAAAAAAAAGGTTAACAAGTCTCAACCAACCAAACTTCTGATACTCATAATTTTTCCCCATAAACCCACTCCTCCTGCAGGCATCTCCATCTCCACTGATGAAAATTTCTGCCATCCACTTGCTAAGGCCAAAAATGTTAGCATCATCCTTAACTCCTCTTTCTCTCATACTCCATATCCAAACCATCAACAAATCCTTCTGACTCTATCTTCAAAATGTATGCAGAATCTATTTGATCACTGCTTACCACCTCCACAATTACCTCTCTGGTTCAAGTTGCCATCATTAATCCTAATAGCCTGTTAATTGGTTTCACTGCTTCCATCTTTGTCCGACCTTAATCCTATTCTCTACACAGCATCCAGAGGGATCCTGTTAACACGGAAGTGACCCCTTTGCTCAAAACCTTCCAACGGCTCATTATCTGACTCAGGGTAAAAGCCTAAATTCTTACCAAGCCCTATGTGATCCAGACTTTATTACATCTATGGCTTCATCTCATGTGGGCACACATGCATGTGTACACACGCGCGCGCACACACACACACACACACACACACACACACATATGCAAACACTCACTCTGCTTCAGCCATACCAGTCTCTTTCTTGTTCCTTGAACTTGTCAGCACGCTCTTGTCTCAAGGCCTTTCCACTGACTGTCCCCTCTTCTTGAAACACTCTCCCCCAGTTATCACTGGTAGTTCACTTCCTCCCTCCTTCAGGATTTAGCTCAATGGCATCTTCCCAGTGCTGAAAGTAACAAGAAGTCACTCAGATTCTTAGATCCGCCATAAACATACAATGAGGGGAAGTTTGGGTGAAAAAATAAATGGAACTGCTGTGAAACTGGCCTCTGGCCAGGAGCTAACTGTCTCTGGAACAAGACCTTGAAGCAATAGAAAGAGGCACTGGTCTTGTCAGCCATCAGATAGAAGGCATCTCTCCTCACGGGACTGGCCTCTGCTTCTGCCCTAGAGCAGGTAAGGTGCAAGTTGTTTACTGAGCCTTCAGAGGGTGCTTGCTTAAGAAGATGCTGAGCAGAGACAGGGACACTTGCTTTCAAACCTGGAGGCAAATTTTAAGAACGAAGCGCCTTCTGGTGCCAAGCACAGGCATGTCGGAGAAATGCGGTGGATAAAATGCATGTGGATTTGCTGATCGATTCTGAACACACTTGTTTGTTTTACAAGGAAGTAAAATATTACCATTTCACATGTTTATAATACCTCAATGAGCAGGAGAACATAGATTTTACTGATAACTTATTTAACTGCATCGACCCTCCAAAACACGCAAAAGAACCAGAAAGAAAAGAAAAAGATGTTTTGCAATTGGAAAAGGTATCACAGAGTCCATGTACTAAAGCTCATATACATTAGTTGAAGTAGACTCCCCACAGGCCTACCCATGGTCTATTACACTTTTCACACAGTTTGAACAAGCGTGATTATCTTGTTCCCTAGTTCATAATACTCAGAAAGGGCAATGGAGGAGGGGGCATGGAGAATTAGGCAATAACAACTGGCTAGTAGAAACAGTTAAATCATAGCAGCAAAAAATATCAGCTAACAGAGAGGAAATCTACGGAAAAGTTAGGAGGGAAGAGTCAGGCATTGAAAATTAAAAAGCAGAACAATCTGTGCCCATTTAGTATAGGGACAAATAGCCCTCCACAGTTTAGGAGCCCCCAGGCAGCACTGAATACAGCATATTGAAAGAACTAATGCTATTATAAGGACAATTTTAACCCATCAAAAAAGGATGCAATTATTTCCAGGTTCAGGGGTCAGGAAAGTAAATAGCATTTTTTGAAAAGCTTCTCATCCAAAATGGATACATATTTTAAGGGGAAATTGTCAGGCACTAAAAGCATTGAACCTCAATTACCCAGAAAAATCAGTTACGTGGAACACTCACAGTATAGTGTGGCTTAATAGATGACCGATCATGGTTGAAATACATCTTCCTACCATACTGGAATGCATATTGAATACATTCTGTTGTGATTTACATATCTCCCTGAGCTATAAACTCTGATGAGTAAAATTTGCGGTGAACAGGTTTTCACAACTACTTATGCAAGTTAGCTGAGGTTACATTAGATCAGTAGAGCTTACATTCTTTCCTCCTGTGATGAATACGAGACGTGTCTTTTTTTTCATTTTTTTTTTTCATCATCAGGTAAAGAAATGTGTGAGGGAAAACATAAAGAACAAGTTTGAAAGGTAATTTATAATAAATGTGTGCCTACTTCTGTACTAGACTTGCTGAGTTATCAATATAGCCCATGGAGAAGTAGATTTAAGGAAAGAACTTCAGTGCCAGGGGACGTTTAATGAACCACATCGATGAGAGTAAGAAATAACATTTACTTCTTCCCAGTTGCAGACCCGATGGTCAGCTTTACCTGAATGTTCCACAGAAACCACATACCCAAAACTGAAAATCAAACTACCTCTTCCTCTTCCATTCCCTGTGTTAATGGCGTCTCTTTCCAGTCACCCTAACCAGAAACCTGAAATTAACCTCGTCTCTTCCCTGTCCCTCAAACACCACAACTAGTCACCAAGTCAAATCAATTCTACCCTCTCAATTCCTCTCAGACCCCTCCCCTTCTCCCCATCCCCAGAAGTGACAGTCCAAGCCTCTATTCACTCAGAGCCAGCTTACTTCAACTGTGTTCTAACTAGTCACTTTCTCTCCAGTCTTCTTCCTCTCCACTGCAGAAGCCACACACTGAATCCTCCACACAACTTGAGTGATCTTTGTGAAAGCAAAAGCTTCTAACATTCATAGCTTCTGCTGACCACTGTGCATACTGTGCACTGTACAGCCCTAGTAAGGGCATCATTCCTGGTGTGGTCTGTGTCAGTGGAGGCACTAGGGGTTTTGCAGTGCATAACCTGTACAACCATATGCAGCAGCTTTCTCTATTGCCCTGCTTACAACACTCCAATGGCTTCCGATTGCTCTGGAAATAAAGTAGAACCATTCAACATGCCTTATGAGCCCCCTGCCTACCTCTCCAAATTTCTCTCTCTCCTTTACCCCCCATATTTTACACTCCAGTCATTTAAAAGGTATTTACAATTCCCCAGACCTACTCTGCTCTCCTCTCTCTGCTTGTCTTTGCACATCTTATTTCCTTGCCTGGAATACCATTAACGCCACCTATCCCTACCACATTCAATCGCCACCCGCTGTCCAGCTGGACATTTGTGTGCTTCTCTCAAGATTCAACTCATGCATCACTCTCTCCATCAAGTCTTCCCCTAACTCCCTAAGCGAAGCCAATCATTCCCTCTTCTGGCTGCCCCAAGGAAGATTCTGCACACACATATGTCATTAGCTTATTACACTGTAGCGTAATTTCCGGGCCTGAGCAATCCATAAATGGTCATTTTTGACGTGATTGTTCAGAAAGTTATTTACCACAGTGAAAAACTTTGTAAACATATTTTAATATACAAATAGCTTTGAAGTATATGAAATCCATTTACACTTAAAATTGTTGTATTACAGTGTGTACTCTAATCGCATGGCTACAAATCCCTTCCGGGGCAAATGCTGAAAAGGTACAAAAGTACTGCAGGCCCAGGTAAAAACACAGCACAGCAACTGGTGTCCTTTAGGTGTTATGGCAATTGTAATGCCACAGGAATGGGGGCCTGTCAACATGTAGGAGCCTTCAAAAGTGTGAACAGATGAAACATCACACAACTCTAGAAAAAAGAGAAATCACTAGCAGTAAAAATGTCAACTTACATTTCATAGCATAACTAATTTGACCTTTGTGATTAAGCATGCATTCCTCCAAAGGAGTTTTTTGTTGTTGTTTTGTTTTTCTTTTTTTTTTCAGCTCCCAGGACGATGCAGAAGGTAAATGAGAACAAAACGCAAAGTACTTTCCACTGTACTGCACAGAATGTTTCAGCAATATTTTTTTGTAGTCTCCAAAAATTATTTAAATTGCTCGTAAGACCTGAACTCGTTTGTGCCCCATTACCACATTCCCCTTAATGATTTATTACATATAGAAAATAATATTGACCAGCTCAAAACGAAACAAGCAAGACCAAAGAGTTCTGCGTGATGAAGATGCATAGACCACAGCCTTGAATTAATTTCCTCTGGTCTAACTGAAGATGTTTGCATGGCCTCCTTTAGATTTGTGGATAGCACTGAATAAGGAGGTATATTGGGAACATGTGTTGTGGCTATCTGATTTGTGGGAAATTGCCACCAAGTCTATTTTTTGAATACCAAAACTTCCACTGCAAGGCCTAGAACCTAGTAAGTCAAAACTACCTTGGGCGCACAGGAAGGCGCACACATCAATTGCAGCACCTTGCAGACTCCTCTGAAAAGCTCTGGCTGAACTTCAGGTCACAGAGTTGCACTTTGTTCTGAGACTGCCCGCGTGCCCCAGTCACAATGGCCCCATAGGAACGCAGTCCCACAGCCTGCAGCATCCTCCCTGTTGCACCAACCCCAAAGCTGGGCAACTTCAGCTTGCTAAATGTGAGTGTATCACGACTGGCAAGTGACGAAGTCCATGTTACCCCACTCACTCCCCTTAATCAAACCATGGCAGTGGCCGTAGAGACTTTGTGAGTTACTTGACTTTGCTTTTGTTTGTCCTTCCAGACGAACAAGAGCTTCTGCCTTTGTAGGGAAGCAAGAAGCTCATGGACCAAGATGAAAAGATGCGCTTTTCTGGGTGCAAAGCCCAAGTCAGTGGCAGCAGCTGTTTCCCTACAACTACTCCCCCACCTGTCCTGCCACGGCCAGCTGCTGGTTTCAGAACCCAGAACCCGAGTGCCTTTTTGACTTGGTTTCCTCCACATGCGTTATGGGAAAAACAAAAGCAAAAAACATTGCTTTTTCAACTTCAGGGAATATTACAAGGGAAGTGCACTCCTCAAGGAGGCTGGGTTCTGCTGTGTGAGATGCAGTGTTGACACTCTATTCCCACTTCTCCGGGGACGCACCAAAGTGGGTGAGAAGGGGATAGAAGACCAGAACCAGCAATGGCAGAGACATTCTCATACCGCTTCCTGCACTTTCCCACAGTCCTCCTGCAGTGTCCGAGTTGAGAGCAGAGCTGCACGCCCGCAGCGCGGCAGCTGGCCAGAGGAACAGAGAACGGATGACCCAGCGAGTTCGTGACTGGGAGAGCCACTGCAGCACGAAAGCGTGTGTGCGCGCGGTGGGCGGAGGGCGGTGTGTGGACTGGAAGACAAAGTGCGCGCCGGGCGGGGTGTGGACTGGAAAATAAAGAAAAGCCGGGCGGGCTGGGGAGGCAGCAGGCGAGAAGAAGGGCAAGCGAGCCAGAGGCCGCCAGGGAGGAGATGAGAGGAGGGGCCTTACCTGCCACGAAGACTGCTTGCAGGAGGCAGAGGTAGTTCTTCCCGTACCTCTCGGCAATCCTCACGCGCTGCAGGGCCATGGCCATGTCCACCTGCAGAGGGATCGCCTGGGCTATCGGCATGAAAGTGCAGCCGTCTGGGTTCTGGGGCAGGCCTGGGATCCTGCCGCACGACACTGGGGTCCACGGCGCCGAAGCGGCAGCTTGGGGTATGTGCCTGGCCGCCCGCCTTGGCGAACCCAGGTGGGGCCGGGCCCCTGCCGCTGCCATCCTCACGCTGGAGTCCCGGGCAGGGCCGCTACTCCAGCCAGCAGCTGCCCAGCTCTGACTCGGGCGCCGCCGCTGCTCGCTCAGGCACTGCCGGAGGGGTACAGCCCCTGACCCGGCTCAGCCCAGCCGCGCCGCAGCCGCCAGTCCTCCGGAGCCCCTCTAGTAGGGACAGAGGCGCAGGGGCCTGAGAGGTCCGCGCGCGCAGAGTCCGGGAACTTGTTAGGAGTTTGGGGCTCCGGCGGAGCGCTCTGTTCACCGTCGCTGCGGGGGCAACTCTCCCTGGGTGCGCACACCCACGCCCCCTCTTAGCCACCGGTGAATGAAAGGAGGCGGGGGCTGTGGAGGAGGGACGCAAGGAGCCAAAAGGGAGAATTTCTGCCGAGATGCCCATTTTCGAGGGACGAAAGGCCAGCCTAGGTTAGCACCTGTGGTGGGAGAGACAGCCCAGCCTCGCACTCTCATGGCAACTCATGCAAGTCTTGGCGGTTCCTTAGCATCCTGGCCAGTATCCACCTGGGCAAAGACGGCGCAAGGGAGTTACACTGTGTGAGCACATGCAGGCCGCCCAGTCAGTGCTACCGTCTGTGCCCCAAGAGGATACGAGCCCTGAATAGTCTGAAAGGCCCTGTGCTGAAGCCGAAATATGTCCTCCGAGGATGCAAACAAACACACAGACATACTCTGATCTCGGTCTTTGGATATGCCAAGTCCCACGCCCTTCAGGTCCCAAATGCCAAGCCCCCTGTATAGACACTTGAGCTGCCATCTGCCATGGGCATGAGAGACTTGACACGCTTTAGAGAGGACACGAGAAAATGGAAAGGCAAGAGGAGGCACCCCGTTTAAGAAGCCAAATGGAAAACGAAAGGAGCTAGAGCTCCTTCCTTGCCCTGAACCCAAAGCCCTCAAAGACTGGGCTAAGGGAAGATGGAGCTCCGCAGTGCCTGGAAGGAAAGGGGTATGCAGGACCTGAGGGAGCCCTGCTTGTGAAGCAGTAGCCGGCTGAGGAGAGGCCTGGGGTGTTAGCATTTAAAAAAAATGTGTGTCTGAAGCCGAGCTAATGCCATAGGGATTCGCCCCAATTTTGCTCTAATGCTTAGAAGTCCTGATGGGAATTGCAAATGCCACATGTCACTTTTTTCTTTAATACTTATCCTCTTCAAAATTTTCTGGCGGGAGAGTGGACTAATATTATACAGGCCAATCATTCCAAGTAGATCTCTTATGAGCAATCACCAATTTATACCCGAGGAAAGTGGGCGTAGGCAAGTGCAAAAGGCAGAGTGAGTAAGGGAGGAACACACACACACACACGTCCCCGCTACAAGCACACACCTCTTCCCCTAGCCTTGCTTTTTCAACTTCTGGGAGTTGATTTGTATATTTTTATCTGAATATGTAAGTTATTTGAATGTGTTAAGTCAACCAGGCAGAATGTTTGCCAGCCTCTCTCTTGAACGTGTGCAGAGGGTAGAGGAGCAACCAGTTAAAATTTCCGCACTACTGTGGATAGGATGACATTAAGAATTCTACTAATGTGGCAGTTGTTGTAAAATAAGTTAAAAATAAATAAGACACAAATGAGGGGTAGTCTATAAAAGTTCTAAATAACAACCTAGGAAGACATTTTTAAAATCTAACAATGGGAAAGACTTTCCATAGCATAATTTAAAAATATGAGATTGATCTGCAAATGGACAGATGCCCTGCCATGTTGTCAAGTGTAAAAAAGTAAGATGCAAAACAATATTTATTGTTTGATCCCTTATTTTAAACACTATACGTGTGTATGGTGATAGAAAATGATTGGGAAGGATACAAACTGCTAACAGTGTTGATCTCTGTAAAGTGAAATTGGAAAGCACTTGGTTATAGGATAAATCTCATGTTTTTTGCTTAATAAGTATGTTAAACTTTTTACAGTTATTAGCAACTGTTATTTTTGTAACTCCTTTTTTTAAAAAGAAGGAAATAAATGGAAAAATAACTTTAGGTTTAGAAAGCTATTAGAAACTTAACAAGATAAAAGAATGTTTTCTACATATGTAAAAAATATAAAAATCTAAAAGGAAAAATTTTAAACTTCTGTATAATTAAAAACATAAACAAAAGTCAAATCACAAATGGGAGGTTATTTACAAAGAAATAAGGTAACCAAAAAAATAATATCCTTCAAGGGATCCAGAATAGCCAAAACAATATTGGAAAAAAAAAAAAAAGAGGACTCACACTTCCTGATTTAAAACCTTACTACAAAGCTGCAATAATCAAATCAGTGTGATACTAATATAATGATAGACTTATAGATCAATAGAATAGAACTGCGAATCCAGAGAAAACCCTTGCATCTAAGGTAAATTATTTGTGACCATGGTGCCAAGACAATTCAATGGAGAAAGAATAGTCTCTTCAACAAATTGTGAACCTTAAAATGTACATACCCTTTAACTTGAGGATCTCTCCTACAGAAATAATCAGAGATTTTTGACAAAAGTTTATATGCAAAGCATTATTAATTATAGCCCCAAATTGGATACAACCCACACATCAAACAATAGCAGGATAATAAATTATGATACATCCCTAAATGGATATCCATAAATCCATTATCCATAATGGATTTTATGGATGTTTTATCCATAAGTGCATACAATGGATTGTTACACATATCAATTATTAAAAATGGCATTCCTTGTAGTGATGGAACTGTTCTGTATCTTGATTCTATCAATGCCAATATTCTGCTTGTGATATTGTACTATATGATTTTGCAAGATGTTACCATTGGGGGAAACTTGGTAAAGGGGATACAAGATCTCTCTGTATTATTTCTTTTTTTTTCTTGAGATGGAGTCTTGCTCTGTCACCCAGGCTGGAGTGCAGTGGCACGATCTCGGCTCACTGCAACCTCTGCCTCCTGGGTTCAAGCAATTCTGATGCCTCAGCCTCCTGAGTAGCTGGGATTACACGTGCACGCCACCACACCGGCTAATTTTTGTATTTTTAGTAGAGATGGGGTTTTGTCATGTTGGCCAAGCTGGTCTCGAACTCCTGACCTAAGGTGATCCGCCCACCTTGGCCTCCCAAAGTGCTGGGATTACAAGCGTGAGCTATCACGCCCAGCCTCTGTGTATTATTTCTTACAGCTGCTTATGAATCTAGAATTATCTTAAAAAGTCTAATTTTTAAAATGAAATTATTGAAGGATTTTTAAGAACACGAGAAAATGATCATGACCTTATGTTGATTGACTTATCTGCATGCAAGATGAATATGCAGTATAATTTCAACTACGTGCTATCTATAAGCATTGAAAGAATACTGGAAAAAACATTGAGTGGATGGATAGATGATAGCCAAATATGAGAGAGGGAGAGAAAGCCTAAGCTCACATGAGCTCCTTCTGTGTCATCCATAAAATCATTAATTATGCAGTCATTGAAAATAATTACCTCTTCTCTGAAGCTTTGCTAGACTCCCTGAACAAAACACCTTCTTTCATGCCCGTTCATCCTACCTTTCTCAAGCTGATTCTTATCATGTGTTGCAATTGTTTGCAGGTCTATCATTCAGAAATACTCTGAGGCCCTTGATGCCAGGAGAAATGTCTTATTAAGCACTGTCTTCCAGGGCTTGGCATATAGTAGGCCCTCAAAATGTGGGTTACCTGAATGGGTGAATAAAGTGACAATGAGTGAACATCAGTCTTAATTTTACTGCCGACCCTTATTGGAAAGAACACTAATCTCAGGGTTTTTCAGGTCTGAAGAAAAAGACGCATAGCTGTAACTCAGTCTTTAATTTGCATAGCACATTCAGATTCATCTACATTACTTTATAATGCAGTCTTTGGGGCCTTACAATGTAACTAACTCTTTCGGAAATAAGGCCCTTTGGTATTATTTCATTAATGCCCTTGGATGAATTCTAAGGATAAACCAGCCTTATACCAAATTTCTCTCTCTAATGTGATGTAGTAAGGTGTTACACCATTTGCCTAAATCTTACCCCTCCTGAGTAGGACACAGGGAATTTGAGTAACAGGGAATACCCTCCCTCCTTCCCTCCCTCCCTCCCTCCCTCCCTTCCTTCCTTCCTTCCTTCCTTCCTTCCTTCCTTCCTTCCTTCCTTCCTTCCTTCCTTCCTTCCTTCCTTCCTTTTCTTTTCTTTCTTTTCTTTCTTTCTCTTTTCTTTCTTTCTTTTCTTTGTTTTCCTTCCTTCCTTCCTTTTCTTTCTCTTTCTTTCTTTCTTCTTTTTCTTTCTTTTCTTCCTTCCTTCCTTCCTTCCTTCCTTCCTTCCTTCCTTCCTTCCTTCCTTCCTTCTCTTCTCTTCTTTTCTTTTCTTTTTGTTTGAGACAGAGTCTGGAGTACTGGAGTACAGTGGCTCAATCTCAGCTCACTGCAGCCTCCACCACCCGGACTCAAGTGATCCTCGCGCCTCAGCCTCCCAAGTAGGTGAGATTACAGTTGCACGCCACCATGCCTGGCTAATTTTTCTTTTTTTTTTTTTTTTTTTTTTTTTAGTAGAGATGGGGTTTCGCCATGTTGGCCAGGCTAGTCTCAAACTCCTGTCCTCAAGTAATCTGCCCACCTTGGCCTGGAATATTATTTCATTACAGTAAATTAGGCATATGTTTTGAGAAACCAGAACGTCTGAAATGCTGAAAATGGAAGTAGGCAATAAAATTAAAAATATCCTTACTACCTTTGATTTTGAGAGGTTCTACAGAATTCAGGAAGTCTATTGACATGTGAGGGGGTTACCAAATGAAAACTCCTCATTTGTAGAATAAGGATAATAGCAACTTCACAATTTATATAAATTACTTATGATTATATAAAGGACTGTATCAAGTTTCACACATTAGGTTCTTTGCCATGTATGCAGGGGACATTGGTAGTTTTTGCCTGCCTAGTTGGCATCTGTATACTTCATCATTCCTATGGGGAGTCCCTGTTCCATTCTAAATCCATGTGACACAGATGAGACTTCCAGCAAACCCCCACTTCAGGGCAGGAGGGTAGTCCAGGCCAAAGAAATCAGCGTGTTCTGTCCCCATGGCCACTGTGATAAGTTTGAAGCAATGATACACAATCCCAGGAATTTCTAGAACCAATGAAAGGTAGACATTATCTTCACTGAATTGTTCGTTACAAAGATGAGGTAAGCCTAAGGCTGCAAAGACAGGCTGCCTGAAAATGAAACCAATATCATGAAAACAGGGCTGATACATATAAACAGATTCCTAATGATATTATTTGAACATCTGGATCCAGCCATGACTGAAGAAATATCCACCCACTAGATTTTTCAGTTACATAGATCAATAAATTTTCTTTTGTCCTTAAACTAGCTTACAGTTGGGGTTCTATCATTTGCAACCAAAAGAATCCAAACTAATACATTATGACTGATACATTATAATCTAACTCCAGATTGGCATCATGGAGCCTTCTTAGATGTATGTAAAAATCCTTAAAAGTATGTTAAATGCAAGGGAGTCATTTTGACACCCTCAGCTAAGTAAGCCCAAAGAGATTGATCAATGAATTGACCTGAATCCAGGCCCTGACATTGACTTAATGTTTATCCCTTCTCAGGAAATTCCTCAGAAATTTTCTTCTTATATGTTTCCATTTATAGATCTTCAATTTCGTGCCATTTTAAAGGCCAAAACTTTCCTTTCCAAAGAAAACACTGTTTCAGAGGTAAATATGATTTCTGTTGTGCTTTAAAAGAAGTAGCTCCTTTAAAACTTGCTCTGGGCCAGACGCGGTGGCTCACGCCTGTAATCCTAGTACTTTGGAAGGTCAAGGTAGTTGGATCACCTGAGCCCAGAAGTTCAAGACCAGCCTGAGCAGCAAAGGGAGACCCCGTCTCCATAAAAAATACAAAAATCAGCCAGGTGTGGTGGTGTATCCCTGTAGTCCCAGCTACTCTGGGGTCTGAAGTGGGAGGCTCACCTGAGCCCGGTTGGAGGTCAGGGATTGAGGCTGCAGTGAGCCACGATTGTGCCACTGTACTCTAGCCTTGGTGACAAAGCGAGACCCTGTCTCAGAATAAAAACAAAAATAAAAATCCTTGCTCTGTTCTGATGGCTAAAGGCTGTGTAAAAAGTTTAAGAATATTTCCAATGCAATTATATTTGTAGTCGAGCAAACAAGTACTTCTGTAAATGTTGGCAGTCCTTTTATGAAATGCTTTGAGTACTTGCTCAAACGATGATGATATATTGGAAATGCAAATGTTAACTGCTTGGGGCAGAATTAGAGTCAGGAGTAGGAGTTTGGAATCATAACTTCCCAATTCTTTCTTTAATTTTTAGCTAGACCTGCTTCTTTCCACATTAGGCATGATGAGTTTAGGCTCAATGAAATGGGAATAGTTTGTTTCTTTCTGAGTTTCTGTGCCACCCAATCAAATATTTACTGACATGAATTGGGACTCGAGACTGCCATCTGAAAAGATGACCAAGTTAAACAGCTAGAAGACCAAGTTAAACAGCTTGACCTAACAAAACTGGTTTTACCAGACTGGTTATATAGGTCACGTGAAGATAAAAGTATAGGTAATAGACTGTACTATAGGTCCATAGTCGTACATATGACCTGGTTATTTCTCAAAAATATATATTCTTAGGCAACGATGACCAATAAAAAATGTACAACGAGGACTTAGTATGTAAGACATGTTGTTTAGTTCATATAAAGACGAATTTAAAGGATCAAGTCTTTACATGATGAGTAGTTTACCATCTTAATTTGATATACAGTTGCTGTTACTACTAATAATTACAAAATTAATAATAAGTATACATCTTCATTTGCATAATGTTTTAAGCACTTTTTCATCTCTCATCTCATTTGATCCTCCCAACACATGTACAAGGAAGGCCCAGTTTATTTACTGCCACTTTCCAGGTGAGGAGACTGAGGTTTTGAGGAGCTGAGTTTCCGAAGTTTGTGCTGTTTGTCCAAAGCATAACTAGAACTAGACTGTAAGTTGGCTGACTCTGATCCTAGCATTTCTGAAGTGAAAACAACCATACCAATGAATTATAATTTTGCAGATCTGCAGCTTGATAACTTTACGCCAGAATAAAATTCCGTAATTCTCAGTCTTCCTCTGTCTTAAAGGAATCTTAGTGCTTATAAAGCTTATAAAGTCTAGTCTCCCAATCCATGAATAGATTCACCTCTTAGCAATTACTGTATCATTTTTAAGGATTCCAGTATTCCAGAATATCATATTTTTTATTGTAACAGCATTATTGAGATAGACTACACATGCCATACAAGTCTCCCATTTAAAGTGTACAATTCAATGGTTTTAATATATTCACAGAGATGTACAACCATCACAATCTAATTTTAGAACATCTCATCATCCCCAAAAGAAACCTGTACCCTTTAGCTGTCACTTCCTAAGGCCCCACATCACCACCAGCCCTAGGAAACCACTAATCTATTTTCTGTCTCAATGGATCTACCTATTCTGGACATTTCACGCAGATGGAATCCTGCAATATGTAGCTTTTATATTTGGATTCTTCCACTTAGCACGTTCTCCAGGTTTAACCATGCTGTAGCATGTATCAGTAGTTCATTCCTTTTTAACGCTGAATAATACTTCCTTGTATGGCTAGACCACATTTTGTTTATTCATGCATCAGTTGATAGATACCATGTTTTTAAAATATAGAAATATTGAAACCCTGATATTTTAAAACAAAGTATTTTTTCTCCTAAGAACATTGTCATTTTTATCTGAAATCTAATCTTTGGATGTGCACAGAGAATATCCTGTATTAAAATTTCAAGCTAGAGATACACTCATTTTGAAAGTATTCTCAGGACAGACTTTCCAAGGCCTCTTATTGTTGTTGAAATAGCTAGTTCTGGGTTACTTGTGTGGTCGAGCATCTTTTTCTGTTTCCTAGTCATTTATCTGTTCTTTTAGAGTCTGTTTGTGTCCTTGGTCTTCTTTCCGAGGAGTAAACTTAGAATAGGGTGTGGGCATTAAATTGGGGACATGAGAACGAAGTTGTGATGGAGGATGATGAAAGGAGAGAAATAGGTGCTGGGAGATTCTTAGGCCCAGTTTCCATTGTTTTCCCTTTCACCTGACCACTTCCTTTTCTCTGGTTTAGGTTCCTTCTGCTTCCTTCCTCCTTTTCCATCCAAGCCAGATTTCTTTTCTTAGGAGCCTACCCCTCCTATGATAATTTGTTCTACCCAGAATCTTCATTCTCAATCATCCTATCTGGAGGCACTCAATCCAGAAGGACAGAACAGCCTCATCTGAGCCTCCCCCAGGAGGAACAGCACGTTATAATATTGGGAAGAAGATGATAGCCGTATCTCCATTTTAATAGAATACTGATATTTTGGCATGACTTGAAATGCCGTTGTAGCTGGAGGACAGTTTCACCACCACTACCCATATTCAGACCAAGCCATGGATCCAGGGGCCTTATGGGTCAGCTGAAACCCAGAGGTCTGTAGCATTTGTGCTACATCTCAGTCACTGGCTCTGTGGCTGTTGCTATTGCAGACCCCTCCCAAGCCACTGTGGTTCTTCAGGATGCAAAGAAAGACACTCCCTTCCTTACCTTCCCCTCAATGTTTAAAGGCTGTTTCATGCAATAATTAGTCTGTGCAGTTTGAAATGGCAGATGAAACACACTATTTTCACTATTTTTGGAAGGTCAAAAGTAGACAAAGTCATGAGTCAATGTTCAGGGAACCCCAGCTTAGGATGAGGTGGGAGATAGGCTCACAGAAAGGAATATGGACCAAAGGGAAGCCTTGCGATTTGGAGACAGCAGGTACTGTGAAGGGTAGGAGTGAGGCTCATGCCCCAAAACAGTGACATTCATTAAAAGACTCTAATGTGGGAAAAGTCCCTCCTGCCTCCCCAGATCCACCCATTATCGAAGGACAGCACCCACACATAGCACATCCCCTCCTCCCAAGGGAGTAGAGACTTCTCTGGGGAAACTGAAGGCCCTCTGGAGGAAAAACTTCCCAATCTGGTATTTACGGGTTTCCCGTTATAAGATTCTATACCTCCTCTTGGTCACCCTAAAGCAATAATTTCCAGTTGGCAACCCTCTCCTATAAACTCCCCCATCAGTTTTTCTGGACGTCATCTTTAAATACGAACAGGCAGGCTAAGATCACCAAATGTTGGAGGTAAGTCACCGTGATGGTTACTTTTACGTGTCAACTTGGCTAGGCTATAATTAATCAATCAAACACTAATCTGGGCCTCGCTGTGAGGTTTTTGTATATATGATTAATTTCTACAATCTGTTGACTTTAAACAAAGGGGATTATCCTTGAAAACCTGGGTGGCTCATCCAATCAGTTGAAAGGTCTTAACAGCAAAACTAAAATTTCCCTGAAGGAGAAGAAATTCTGCCTCAAGTCTGAGGTGTCAACTCCTGCCTGAGAATTTCCAGCCTGCTGGCCTGCTTTATATATTTCAAACTTGCCTAGCCAGCACCCCATGATCCTGAAAATCAATTTCTTGAAATAACCACCTGCCTACTACAAAAACACCTTCTCTCTGTCTCTTCCTTTCTCCGCCGCTGTGTGTCTCACTCTGTCAATAGATTACACATGCATGTATATAATGTATATAATACACAATTTAAAAATACACAAATGTAAAGCACACACGTAAGATTCTACACATACATGTACAAAGTTTACTAGTTCTTGTTTCTCGGGTGGGACCCCAACAGACAGAAGTCACCAAATGCAAAAGGAGACCAAGACAAACAGTGAAAATGATCTGGGCCCTGCCTGCTTTGTCAATCTTAACCTCGTACACTTTGCTCCAACCACACTAGCCTTCCTGGTGTTCCTGGAACACAGAGTGCTTGTTCTTTCCTCAGAGTCCATCACCCCTGGGGCTGCCTCCCACTGCAATGGTTTACCTGGCCTGCTATCCAGATTGTATTCAGGTCTCTGATTAGGTACTATCACAGCAGAGACATGGTCCCAGTCTACTCTTTAAAACAGACATCCCCCTACTCCCATATGCTCTATCCACTGAATTTTGTTCATTCATAGCAATGACAACTTCCTTAAATAATAGTATTTATCTGTATATTTACTAGTTTTTTTCTCTGACAAGAAAAAAATACCTACAACAGGAACCTTTTACGTCTTTTTTTCCCTTCATGTCAGACGGGTAATGTGCCAATGTTGTAACAAGTTTTGAGGGAGGCACATCTCACACATGTACATGAAAACCCAATCATCACGTTTATGAACTAAAGAAGGATCTTTTTGTGTCTTGTTCACTATTGTGTCCCCATCACCTAACACAGTGCCTGGTCCTTTAAGAGTTGAAGAGATGATATATGGACGGAATGATAAATGGAAAAAAATCTCTGAAAGAAACAGACGTAGTTCAGGGAACAGTGAACTTTAAAAACAATGCTAATTGGTTACACACTGAAAGGTTCAAATCCTTATTATAATCCATAAACAATAAGGGAATACTGTGAACAAAGAACAACTGGAGAAAAAGAAAGAGAGCTTTTAGACCTGAAAAAGATTGGTGAAACTTTAAAACCTCCACAGAAGCGTCCGAAGCTACCAACACAATGTCACTGAATGCAAAGTTAGGAAGGGAAGTGCAGAGTTGACCCTCACTAGCTGGTTCGAGCCAATATCAGCACAACACTGATAGGTGCAGGTAGCTGATGTGGTAGACGCTGTAATGTGCCCTTCAGATCCTCCTTCAGGAAGGAAGGACGTATTGCCCCGTCTGTTGAGAAGGCTGGCAGATAAGTCTTTGGCTGTCAGCCTTATTCAGGGATTGCCTCAGCTGAAAAGAGCTGCCTAACCAAGGTCACAGCCCCTTCCAAAGGCATCCCACATTAAATGACTGAACGACTTGGGGTATCAGGGGCTACTTCCCTGGTCCCAAATGGGGACCACACTGGCAAATTATCCAATCTTTAGAATTTCTTGTAAGGCTGTATGAGGCTTCTGTCACGAAGCCTTCTTCCTTCTCTTCCCTACTCTTCTGCATGTGTTAATCCCAGTAATGTGCCTTAATATACCTCCTGTATCTATTTTCTCTTCTAAGTCATGAATTGCAGTCATTAGATGATAGTGATCAGGAGGAGAGAGAGGAGTGAGTGTGGAAAATTTGAAGAAATAAGGGAAGGGTGAAATTGTTATTTGAGAGTGAGAAATTGAGTTTCTAGCAAAGTATAGTGGAATTGTCTCAGTGTTGAGTGAGAAAAAAGATAAGAGACAAGAAGAATAAATTCAGGAGGTCCAATATCTCACAGGAATCCAAGAGAAAAAAAGAACAGAGAAAATGGGAAAGGATAGGCTGGGCACGGTGGCTCATGCCTGTAATCCCAGCACTTTGGGAGGCCGAGGAGGGGGGATCACCTGAGGTCAGGAGTTCAAGACCAGCCTAGCCAACATGGTGAAACCCCATCTCTACAAAAATACAAAAATTAGCTGGGCATGACGGAGGGTGCCTGTAATCCCAGCTACTCGGGAGGCTGAGGCAGGAGAATTGCTTAAACCCTGGAGGTGGAGGTTGCAGTGAGCCAAGATTGTGCCATTGCACTCCAGCCTGGGTGACAGAGCAAGACTCTGTCAAAACAAAACAAAACAAAACAAACAAACAAAAAACAAAAAACACACACAAGGGAAAATTGGGAAGGATATTTCAAAGAAATAATAGAAGAAATAGAAAAAAAGTTTTCCGGAACTGAAGAACAAGAATATTTGTATTAAAAGAGCCTATCAAATGCAAAATGAGATTATTCAGAAATAACTACACTGATAGACAGCCTTATGAATTTTAAAGTATACCACAGACATGATAGAGAACTTAAATATTTATAGATGGAAAGAAGTAAATATCTTACAAAGGATCAATAGGCACAGAGAAAGCTTTCAATAACTTCCAACATCCCTTCATGATAAAACCCCTCAACAGACTAGGTATCAAAAAAATACATCAAAATAATAAGAGCCATTCATGACAAACCCACAGTAAACATCATATTGAATGGGCGAAATGTGGAACTATTCATCTTGAGAACCAGAACAAGATAAGGATGCCCTCTCTCCACTCCTATTCAACATAGTACTGGAAGTCCTAGCCAGAGAGATCAGGCAAGAGAAAGATGCCTCCACGTATGAAAAGAAGTCACACAATCTCTTTTCCTTGATGATATGAATCTATACTTAGAAAATTTTAAAGATGCTGCCAAAAGGCTCCTAGAAATGATAAACAACTTAAGTAAAGTTGCAGGATACAAAATTAATGTACAAAAATCAGTACTATTTCTATGTATCCACAACATCCAGGCTGAGAGTGAAATCAAGAACACAGTCCCCAAAATGTAACAAATCACCACTAAAGAACTTACTCATGTAACCAAACACCACCCGTTCCCCAATAACCTGTGGAAATGAAAAATTAAACAAAAATAAAGAACACAATCCCACTTACAATAGCCACAAAGAAAATGAAATACCTAGAAATACACCTAACCAAGGTGAAAAGTCTCTACAAGGAGAACTACAAAACACTGCTGAAAGAAATCAGGAATGACACAAATAAATGGAAAAACATTCCATGTTCACGGATTGGAAAAATCAATATCATAAAAATGGCCATACTGCCCAAAGCAATTTACAGATTCAGTGCTATTCCTATCAAACTGCTAATCACATTCTTCACAGACTTAGAAAGAAAAACTATTCTAAAATTCACATGGAACCAAAAAAGAGCCCAAATAACTAAAGCAATCCAAAGCAAAAAGAACAAAGATGGAGGCATCACACTACCCAACTTCAAACTATACTATAAAGCCACAGTAAACAAAACAGCTTGGGTGGCTGGGCACAGTGGCTCACACCTGTAATCCCAGCACTTTGGGAGGCTGAGGTGGGCAGATCACTTGAGGTCAGGAGTTTGAGACCAGCCTGGCCAACATGGTGAAACCCCATCTCTACTAAAACATACAAAAATCAGCTGGGTGTCATGGCGGGCACCTGTAATTCCAGCTACTGAGGAGGCTGAGGCAGGAGAATTGCTTGAATCCAGGGGCAGAGGTTGCAGTGAACTGAGATCATGCCATTGCACTCCAGCCTGGGTGACAGAGTGAGACTCAGTCTCAAAAACAAAGAAATAAAGACAGCTTGGTAGTGGTACAAAAACAGATACATAGACCAAAGGAACAGAATAGAGAGCTCAGAAATAAAGCTGCACAGCTACAACCATCTAATCTTTGACAAGGCCAACCAAAACAAGCAATGGGTAAACAATTCCATATTCAGTAAATGGTGCTGAGATAACTGGCTAGCCATACGCAGAAGACTGAAGCTGGACCCCTACCTTTCTCCATATGCAACAATTAACTAAAAATGGATTAAAGATTTTAATGTAAGATCTCAAACTATAGAAATCCTGGAAGAAAACCTAGGAAATACTCTTTTTGACATTGGCCTTGGAAAGAATTTTTGTCTGAGTCCCTAAAAGCAATTGCAACAAAACCAAAAATAGATAAGTGGGACCTCATTAAACTAAAGAGCTTCTGTACAGTAAAAGAAACTACCAGCAGAGCAAACAGACAACCTACAGAATGGGAGAAGATATTTGTAAACTATGTATCTGACAAAGGCCTAATATTCAAAATCTATAGGGAACTTAAATAAATTAACAAGTAAAAACCAAATAACACCATTAAAAAGTGGGCAAATGACATGAACAGACACTTTTTGAAAGAAGACATACAAGTGGCCAACAAATATATGAAACAATACTTAGCATCACTAATCATCAGAGAAAGGGAAATCAAAACCACAATGAGATACCATCTCACACCAGTCAGAATGGTTATTACTAAAAAATCAAAAAACAACAGATGCTGGCTGGCAAGGCAGCAGAGAAAAGCAAACACTTATACATTGTTGGTGGAAATGTAAATTAGTCCAGCTGCTGTAAAAAGTAGCCTGGAGATTTAAACTTAAAACAAATCTACCACTGGACACAGAAATCCCATTACTGGGTATGCACCCAAAAGAAATTATTCTACCAAAAAGACACATGCATTTGTATGTTCATCACTGCAGTGTTCACAGTAGCAAAGACATGGAATCAACCCAGGTTCCCATCAATGGTAAATGGGATAAAGAAAATGTACCACTCCTATTCAACATAGTGTTGGAAGTTCTGGCCAGGGCAATCAGGCAAGAGAAATAAATAAAGGGTATTCGATTAGGAAAAGAGGAAGTCAAATTGTCCCTGTTTGCAGATGACATGATTGTATATTTAGAAAACCCCATCATCTCAGCCCAAAATCTCCTTAAGCTGATAAGCAACTTCAGCAAAGTCTCAGGATACAAAATCAATGTGCAAAAGTCAGTAGCATTCTTATACACCAATAACAGACAAACAGAGAGCCAAATCATGAGTGAACTCCCATTCACAATAGCTTCAAAGAGAATAAAATACCTAGGAATCCAACTTACAAAGGATGTGAAGGACCTCTTCAAGGAGAACTACAAACCACTGCTCAATGAAATAAAAGAGGACACAAACAAATGGAAGAACATCCCATGCTCACGGATAGGAAGAATCAATATCGTGAAAATGGCCATACTGCCCAAGGTAATTTATAGATTCAATGCCATCCCCATTAAGCTACCAATGACTTTCTTCACAGAATTGGAAAAAACTACTTTAAAGTTCATATGGAACCAAAAAAGAGCCCGCATTGCCAAGACAATCCTAAGCCAAAAGAACGAAGCTGGAGGCATCACGCTGACTTCAAACTATACTACAAGGCTACAGTAACCAAAACAGCATGGTACTGGTACCAAAACAGAGATATAGACCAATGGAACAGAACAGAGTCCTCAGAAATAATACCACACATCTACAACCATCTGATCTTTGACAAAACTGACAAAAACAAGAAATGGGGAAAGGATTCCCATTTAATAAATGGTGCTGGGAAAACTGGCTAGCCATAAGTAGAAAGCTGAAACTGGATCCCTTCCTTACACCTTATACGAAAATTAATTCAAGATGGATTAGAGACTTACATGTTAGACCTAAAACCATAAAAACCCCAGAAGAAAACCTAGGCAATACCATTCAGGACACAGGCATGGGCAAGGACTTCATGTCTAAAACACCAAAAGCAATGGCAATAAAAGCCAAAATTGACAAATGGGATCTAATTAAACTAAAGAGCTTCTGCACAGTAAAAGAAATTACCATCAGAGTGAACAGGCAACCTACAGAATGGGAGAAAATGTTTGCAATCTACTCATCCGACAAAGGGCTAATATCCAGAACCTACAAAGAACTCAAACAAACTTGCAAGAAAAAAAAAAAAAACCCATCAAAAAGTGGGCAAAGGATATGAACAGACACTTCTCAAAAGAAGACATTTATGCAGCCAACAGACACATGAAAAAATGCTCATCATCACTCGCCATCAGAGAAATGCAAATCAAAACCACAATGAGATGCCATCTCACACCAGTTAGAATGGCGATCATTAAAAAGTCAGGAAACAACAGGTGCTGGAGAGGATGTGGAGAAATAGGAACACTTTTACACTGTTGGTGGGACTGTAAACTAGTTCAACCATTGTGGAAGACAGTGTGGCGATTCCTCAAGGATCTAGAACTAGAAATACCATTTGACCCAGCCATCACATTACTGGGTACATACCCAAAGGATTATAAATCATGCTGCTATAAAGACACATGCACACATATGTTTATTGCAGCACTATTCACAATAGCAAAGACTTGGAACCAACCTAAATGTCCATCAGTGATAGACTGGATTAAGAAAATGTGGCACATATACACCATGGAATACTAAGAAGCCATAAAAAAGGATGAGTTCATGTCCTTTGTAGGGATATGGATGCAGCTGGAAACCATCACTCTCAGCAAACTATCGCAAGAACAGAAAACCAAACACCACACATGTTCTCATTCATAGGTGGGAATTGAACAATGAGAACACTGGGACACAGGAAGGGGAACATCACACACGTGGGGTGGGGAGAGGGGGGAGGGATAGCATTAGGAGATATACCTAATGTAAATGACGAGTTAATGCGTGCAGCACACCAACATGGCACATGTATACATACATAACAAACCTGCACGTTGTGCACATGTACCCTAGAACTTAAAGTATAACAATAAAAATAAAAAATAAAAGTAAAAAAAAAAAAGAAAGAAAAGAAAATGTGCTACATATACTCTATGGAATACTAGGCAGCCATAAAAAAGGAATGAAATCGTTCTTTGCAGCAACATACATGGAGCTGGAGGCCATAATTCTAAGCAAGTTAGTGCAGGAACAGAAAACCAAGTACCACATGTTCTCATTTATAAATGGGAGCTAAGCATTGAGCACACATGGACATTAATATGGGAACAATAGATATTGTGGACTACTAGAGGGTGCAAGGAGGTGGGGAGGATTAAAAAAAAAAACACTTATTGGGCACTATGCTCACTACCAGGGTGACAGGATCTGTACTTTAAACCTCAGCATCATGTAATATTCCCATATAACAAATCTGCATATTTACCTCCTTATCTAAAATTAAAGTTGAAAAAAAAAATGAAAGAAAATGACATTGAACTTCTCAATAGCAACAGTGGATTCTACAAACTAATGGAAAAATAAATACAAAATCGGGGAGAAAAGGTTTTTCAGCTTGGAATTTTATACTGCGTCAGACTCTCAAACAAAAATGAAGGCTGTCAAAGACATTTTCAGACATAATAATAATTATTATGAATAAAACTTTATAACCCATATAAAGAAGTTAGTAGAGAATGTATTCCCCCCAAAATATGATGAAGTAAATCAACGAAGAGCAAGACAATGAATCTAGGAAACAACGATCCGATATAGGAGCACAGACAAAGGGAATTTCAGAAAGAGATTTTCAGCTAGCCTGGAGAGCAACCAGCTCAGATGAAAAAATGAGGACACAGGGCTCTGGGAGGGAGCTGCTCCCATCCCTTTCTACCTCTTTCTCACCAAGTTTGGTGAGTTTTCATTAGGACCTTTTTGGGCCCCTCAAGAAACTTCCAAGAACCTTGCTTATCAGAGAGAAAAAGGATTGGAGTTTCCAACCCTTTCATTCTGAGAAGACCTCTAGGTTCTTCACATACACAGTCCCACTTCTTCCCCAGAAACTTTCTACCTCCACAAATAAATACTATAGAGCAAGAATAAAATGTGGTTTTGCCTCACTAGAGACCCTGCTTTAAAAAATGTGAGAAACATCACCATATTCTTTTGGAAGATTGCCCTGAAGACCTCCGATTTTTCTTTGCTCCCCAAGTCTACATCCCCCCGGCTACCTTCTGGGGATCAAGGTAGTTCTTGGTCTGGAAAATTCGCGTGCTTAAAAAGAATTGGACACAAATAATGGAATGATCTTTTACCCACTGAAAATAAATAATCTGCTGTCCAAATTTATAAGCCAATCATAGGCAAGTTCACAAGGCAATTTCTCAAGTCCTAATCACTATAGGGCTCAGAGACTGAGGCCCATAGATTCCATAGGAACCACACCAAGGTGCAGCCATCCCATGAAGCCCAGATGCACATCAGATTTGTTATACCAATAATTCCAGGTTTACAGTGGTGAGGTTTTAATCCAGAGTTGAGAAATTCCCACCTGCCTTTACTTGGGAATCCTAATTATTTTAGAAGAACCCGAACAGTTGACAAAGAACTGTCAGAGAAACCCAAAGCAGGTTATTGCAGTCTGTATGGATGGATACACCTTTACAAGAACTGCACTGTGTCCCGCAACTCATTGGTCTTAGAAATGAGGGATTCTAGGGAAAAGGGGAAACAACACAAGAATGAAAATGACTGGCTATGGGGGATCCTATCTATAAAAATAGACTGACCCACTCATTGCCCCAATCCATTTCTTATATTAGTCTAAGGTAAAGAAATCCTTACCACAAATGTTTGTTCTTAAGACGGTCGCAGCTTATTCTGTTTCCTCGGCCAAAAGAATGCACAATACTCTCTGCCTGCTCCAAGAACAAAAGCCTTCTTGCTCTTAACATGAAAAAAAGTTTCAAAGCCAATCTGATGTCAGCAACTAAAAGTGTAGAGAAGCCTTGACTTGAAGTAGAACCGAGAAACAAAATTATAAATCATACACTGTATCACAGTAGAGGAAGGAGACCTAATTTTTTTTTATTTACAAGGACAAATCTGGAGAAACAGAACGCCCACTCAAGAGTTAGCCCGACAGTTTGAAAACAAAATACTTTTGCACAAAATGCAGAAGAAGCTGGGCATGTCTTTTTTTTTTTTGTACATGACAAATAAAAATTATATGATGTACAATATGATTTCTGATGTATGTATACATCCTGGAATGGCTAAATCAGGCTAATTAATACTTTCTTTACCTCACATATGTATCCTTTTTCTGGTGGGAACATGTAAAATCTACTCCCTTAGCAGTTTTCAAGTATACAATATATTGTTATTAACTATAGTTATCATGATGTACAATAGATCTCTTGGCAGGGTGCAGCGGCTCACACCTGTAATCCCAGCACTTTGGGAGGCTGAGGTAGGTGGATCACTTGAGGTCAGGAGTTTGAGACCAGCCTGGCCAACATGGTGAAACCTCATCTCTACTAAAAATACAAAAATTAGCTGGGCGTGATGGCAGACACCTGTAATCCCACCTACTCAGGAGGCTGAGGCAGGAGAATCGCTTGAACCCGAGGGGCAGAGGTTGCAGTGAGCTGAGATCACACCACTGCATTCCAGCCTGGGCAATAAAGTGAGACTCCGTCTCAAAAAACATATACAAATAAAAATATGAAAAAATTTAAAAAAATAAAAAAACAGATCTCTTGAACTTTGTCCTCCTGTCTACGTGTAATGATGTATCCCTTGATCAACATCTCCCAAAACCCTGCCCCATCCTCTGGAAACCACCATTCTACTTTCTGCTTCTATGAGTTTGACGTTTTAAGATTCACCATAGGAGTGAGATCATGTAATATTTTTCTTTCTGTGTCTGGATTATTTCACTTAGCGTAGCGTCCTCTAGGTTCATCCGTACTGTCACAAGTGACAGAATTTCATTCTTTTTTAAAGGCTGAATAGCATTCCTGTGTGTGTGTGTGTAGTGTATATATATACACACACACCATATTTTCTTGAGGTTGCTTCCATATCTTGGCGATTGTGAATAGTGCTGTAATGAACATGGGAGTGTAGATATGTCTTTGACAGACTGATTTCATTTTCTTTGGACATATACCCAGTAGTGGCATTGCTGGATCATATGGTAATTGATCATATAACCATAAATGCCTGGATTTTTTCTGGGCCAAAACATCCATACTGTTTTCCATAATGGCTGTACTAATTTACATTCCCACCAGCAAAGGCTCCCTTTTCTCCACATCCTCACAAGCACTTGTTATCTTATGTTTTTGATAACTGCTACCCTAACAGGTACAAAGTGTTCTCTAAATGTGGTTTTAATTTGCATTTTTGTGATGATTAGTGATATTGAACATTTTGTCATATACTGGTTGGCCATTTGTATGTCTTCTTTTTAAGAAATGTCTACTCAGGTTCTTTGACCATTTCTAATTGGGTTATTTACTACTTCTTTTTGCTATTGAGTTCTTTATATATCTTGGGTATTAATCACTTATCAGATGTATGGTCTGTAAGTATTTTTCTCATTCCTAGGTTGTCTTTTGACTCAGTTGTTTCCTTTGATGTACAGAAAACTTTTTAGTTTAATGCTATCCCATTTGTCTATATTTCCTTTTGTTGTCTGTGCTTTTGGGGTCATATCCAAAACATCTCTGCCTAATGTCAAGAAACGTTTCTTCTATGTTATTTATTTATTGTGAATGGACACATAGCAAATACACACACACACACACACACACACACACATCCTGGAATGGCTAAATCATATATACATATCAATCATATATATGTATATATACGTATATATATGTATACATATGTGTATGTATATGGAGTGCAGTGTGATGTTTTAATACATGTATACATTGTAAAATGATGAAATCAGGGTAATTAGCATATCCATGACCTCATATATTTGTCATATCATTGTGTTAAGAACATTCAGTTTGAGGTCTTACCTTTAAGTCTTTAATCCATTTTGAGTTGATTTTTGCACATGGTGTGAGATGTGTCTAATTTCATTCTTTTGCATGTGTATATCCAGTTTTCCCAACACCATTTATTGACGAGGCTGTCTTTTCTCCATTGCGTGTTTTTGGCAACTTTTTTAAGATCAGTTGACCATAAATGCCTGGATTTATTTCTGGGCCAGAAGATCTTTAAGGTATGTCCCAACCTTAATATATATGTAGATAAAGGTGTGTGTGTGTGTGTGTGTGTATATATATATATCTCCAGAAAAGCTTATTAAAATACTATCATCCTTACTTGGTTCTTTTCTGTATGTTATCTATATAATTGAAAATGGTCATGCATTTAATTTATAACAAGAAAATATAACACATATTTTTTAAGGATACCAAAAATAGAAGTGATCCTTTTAAAACTTAAGTGAGATTATGTCACTCCTCTGTTCATAATATTCCAGACTTCTACTGGAATTCATAATAAAATCTAATGTCCTTATCATAGCCTACACAGCTCTACATGATCTCATCCTTCCATAACTAATTTCAACTCCTACCAATCTCCCTCCATTTTGGTCACAGTGACCTCCTGGCAGTACCTCTAATATGCCATGAAAGCTTCTATCTCAGGGTCTGGGCATTTGCTGTTCACATGGCCTGGACTCCGCTTCATCCATATATATAAATGGCTCCCTCTCTCACTTAATTCAGTTCTCTGCTCAAATGTCACCTTGTCAGAGAGAACTTCTTTTACTGCCGTATCTAAAGTAGCACCTGCTATCATTCTCGGAATATTTGCTTGGACTGCATAAACACTAAAACTTTCTGTGCAATTTAAAAGATACATTCTTCATGATTAATTGACACAGAGAAAAATACTTGTGAAATACATGACAAAATGCACATATTCTAATATTCAGAATTATAATGAGTAAAAAAGGAAAAAAGCTGAGCAACTTAATAGGACAATTGGTGAAGGAAGTGTAATTGACAAAAGAAGAAATACAAACACCCACATGTACATGGAAAATCTATTTGAACTCACAAATAAGCAAAGAAAAGCTAATATTACCAAGAGTATTTTTCCTTTAATCTGGGAGTTGGCAATTTTTTTTTTTCTGTAAACAGCTAAGATAATAGAAATGTCCCCCTTCGTGGGCCACATATAGTCTTGGTCACACATTCTTCATTACCTTTTTTTCCCTACAACCCTAAAGATGCTGACTGGGTTGCTGACCCCAGATCTACGGGGAGTGATTAAAGATGGAGAGCACTTAATGTTGCGAATGGGGAGGGTAAACTGGCTCACTGTTGTTGGGGGGCACAGATTGATATAGCTTTTCTAAAAGATAGTTTGCCATGTGCACATCTTTTGCCCCAGGAATTCCACATTTTTGATTTTACACCAAGAAGCTAATCTGGCAGGAATGGAAATATTTTTGTACAGAATACATTGCCATGTTATTCATAACAGCAGGCAGGAGGAGGAGAAGAAATTTATATAATAAACTAGGAAATAGTTAAACCATGTGCATGAAATAAATACCACACAGCTATTTAAAACAGTCATATATATCTGAATTAATTAATATAGAACAATCATGAGACTTTTTACGGTTTAAAATTATAGTGTGTATAACATAGCTCAATATATACAAATTATATATGTATATATGTTGTGTATATATACATATACTTATTCAAAAAAATATGGTTACCTCAGGGGGATTGTGATACTAAGTGACTTTTATGTTTATATTATTAGGTATTGCTTGATTTTGAGCAAGTATCATCAGTATAATCAGAAAAAAATAAAATTCTTATTGAATTTAGCAAAATCTCAGGTCAACTAAAATGGACTTTCGCCTGAAGTGCAACAGTTTTCTAAACTTATTCTTACAATATAATAATGCTAGATATTTTTCACAATTTGAACAAATAGTTTTTATGGGTTTTGTTTGCTTTCTGGTTTGCTTCTTGTACCAGAAAGACAAAGTTACTCATCAACTTGTCTTAAAAATATTCTTTTGGGAATTCTATGATTATGCATTTTAATATCTGCCACCTCTTTTCACCAACTCTCTGTCAACACTAATTGGCATCATACTGGTGTTATATTCCCAACGCAGGACACAGAGAGTGGAGGTACAAGGAAACCACCCCACTGACCACTGTACAAGAGAAGTTAGGGAGTGGAAGAGTTGAGAGGAGATGGATAATGAAAGGCATCTGAGAAAGCACTCACTCAGAAAATGCACAGGGAACTTGTGTTCCCACATCGATGTCTTTAATTTGCAGCCAAGCAATACTCAGTTACTCTATCATGCAAGCTTCCCATGTCTGAAAATGAAATTGTAAGTGGACAGAGGCATCACAGCCCTGGTGTTAGGCATAGCACTTCACTTGTACCATGTTTTACACAAAAGAACAGCTGTTATGGATCAACAGTGCAGATTTCCGTATCAACCAAAAAGGGTTTGCTAACAAAGTTACAACAGGACTTCAGATTAAAGCTGGTACATAGGAAACGGGAGTACAGTACTAAACTGTTCAAACTTGCTACACTTTTATTCATAAAGGTTTTATTTTTTATTTTGTCACTTTTTGTAAAACATGCTCATTGTGGAAGACTTGCAAACTACGAAAAAGCATAAAGAAACAGAAAAGCAAACCCCAGCTTTAATTGCATCACTCAGTGGCAACCACAGTTAACATCATGGCTTTTTTTTTTTCAGTCATTTTGAGATCATACTGTGTATAATTTTGAATACATATTTTTTACTAAGCATGAAAGCATACTCATTTCCCACTGACAATAGCTTTTTAATAAGTGTGAAGGAAAACATGTCTAGGCTTTCAATATCAAACTAGTGTTGAGATAAGGTTAACAGATTACAATCGCAGAATTTATTCTTTCATATCTCTATTGTTAAAAATTCCAAATATGAAAGGACTTCAAAAAGTTTGTGGAAAATTTAAAGATAAAAATTAAAATCTAAACTTTATTTCTCAACATAAGCTCCATAAAGACGAAGATACTTTGGTAAATGATGATACCAGCCATTTAGAAAAGAACTCAGGGTCCTGGGAGTTTAATGATGTCAATTTAGTCTTTTTGACATTATTAACAGAAGGAAAACGGGTGCCCTTCATAGATTTTTAAGATTAGGAAACAAACAAAAAAGAGTCAGAAAGTGCCAAATCAGGACTGTGAGGTGGATACCTAATGATTTCCCATTAAAACTCTCACAAAATTGCCCTTGTTAGATGAGAGGAATGAGCTAGAGCATTGTCATGGCAGAGAAGGACTCTCTGGTGAAGCTTTCCTGGGCATTTTTTCTGCTGAAGCTGTGCCTAAAGATGTGCTAAAGATGTTGTTGTTCTTTGGCCCTCCAGAAAGTCAGCAAGCAAAATGCCTTGAGTATCTCCAAAAAACGATTGCCATGACTTTTGCTCTTGATTGGTCTGCTTTTGCTTTGACTGGACCACTTCCACCACTTGGTAGCCATTGCTTTGATTGTGCTTTGTCTTCAAGATTGTACTGGTAAAGCCGTGTTCCTCTCCTGTTACAGTTGTCAGGATCTTGATCCCATTTGTTTGAATTGCCATTGAACACTCTGCTGCAGCTGATCTGGGTGCAATGGTTTTGGCGCCCGAGTGGAAAGTTTGCCCAACTTTTATTTTTCAGTCAGAATTTTGTAAGCTGAACCAAATGGGATATCTATGGTGTTGGCTATTGTTTCTTCTGGGAATTGTTGGTCCTCTTCAATTACAGTGCAAATACATTTTTTTCCTTGCAAATTGATGTAGATGGCCTGCCACTGTGGGCTTCATCTTCAACATTGCTTTGTCCCTTGTTAAAACTAGTTACTCATTTATAAACTGCTGATTTCTTTTTCTCCTTTTTTTTTTTTTTTTTTGAGACGGAGTCTCACGCTGTCACCCAGGCTGGAGTGCAGTGGCACAATCTTGGCAACCTCCACCTCCCAGGTTCAAGCAATTCTCCTGCTTCAGTCTCCCGAGTAGCTGGGATTACAGGCACACACCACCACGCCCAGCTAAGTTTTGTGTTTTTAGTAGAGATGGAGTTTCACCACATTGGCCAGGCTGGTCTCGAATTCCTGACCTGTGGTGATCCACCCACCTTGGCCTCCCAAAGTGCTGGGATTACAGGTGTGAACCACTGCACCCGGCCCAAAACACTGACATCTAAACATTGGACTAGATAGTGATTTCAATCAAATGGTCAGAAAATTTCTCATTATCAAAAGTAGAATCTTTGGGGGAAAATATTCAATGTGCCATCAGCAAACACTATGTTATACACACCTTTTGATGACACATCAGTGATTGACATGAAAGTTAAAAATTGCTATCCAAATATTACACACATGTCAACTTTAAGGCATGGGAAAAAAACAAGATAAAAATTTGTCATCCCTTTTAAGTTCCAAAATTATCCAATAGAACAGATAATTTAAATGTCAGGAAAAGGCTTTTTTAAAGCTTCCAGAAATACTGACAAATTGCATAAATAAGCTTTGCCTAATATTTTTGTCATTTAAGATGTATTCTTACTTTATTTTAAAAAAACACTCTGAAGTCTTCATATCAGCTTCACCCATTAAATAATAGTACTATTCAATTAAAATGCAAAGCAAATTTATACTTAGATTTCAGTAGTACATGTTCATCTTTAAAGGTTATAATTTGTTTTAAACAGCAGAGCCATCTGTCCTATGACAGCTCACGTGAGCTTAATTATTGGAGAAGTCTAAGAATTTCTCCTGCAAACATGCATCGTGCTGAACTGTACTGAAAACATATTTGACTTTGATACTTCTATCTTACAAGGAAATTACACTCTCAAGTTGATTCTTTATATGAATTTAGTATTGAACTCAATATTACATTCACAGTTTTCAGTAGTATAAATCACTAATGTCTGCCACCTTCTACATTAGCTATTATCTATTATATATTCAACAAGCAGTTATTACTTCTAGAATTTCCTCATTCATGATTGCTGACTTGTTATTGTAATGATTATATTTTTAGTTCTTTCCCATAGACAATTTTCAATATAGAGTTGTGTAATTTATTGCAATCAAACAAAGTTATTTATTTGGAATCGATGGTTTGAATCAAATCTTAAAAGGCATGTATATAAAATTAGCAGATGCTACAGACTTTGGAGGTAGCATTATTACCAGAGATTATAGAACCAAGATTTTAAATATCTCAGCATATTGGGATATTTAGGTTAAAGTCCAGCGTAGCAATGTCTCCACTTGGACCTACAATTGTTCTTTCTCCAGAATCCATCCATAAGGGAGTATGTCTAGAAGATCTGAAAGATGACTTGGCAGTAGGTCTAGATCCAGAGAAAGGGATTGAATTGCCTCATAGGAAGGAAGCCACTTACGGAACATGTCAAGGCCCACAGACAGTAATTAGGCTAATTACTAGAAGGAGAAAGATTCTCAGTATAGTAGTTTCATTTGTTCATTCATTCAACAAATATTGAGGTCATACTATTTTCAAGACACTATACTAGCCACTGAGGGATATATGGGGAGCAAAAGCAGACAAGGCCCCTGTCCTTAAGGAGCTCACAAATATAATTGGAGGAAATATGTAAGATAATAAATTATGATGTTATTATTTAATCAAATTTATATAGGGTCTATGCTGTGCCACGTACTGCTCCAAGCATTTTACATGTAGTTGACCCACACAACAACCGTATGATGTAGGTACTGATATTATCTCCAATCTACAGATGATGAACCTGACACACAGATATGTTAAGTGACTTGCTCAAGGTCACCCTACTTGTAAGTGGCAGAGTCCACATGCTTACCTCCCATGCCATACTGCTTTGAGATAATGGTACAGGTACAGAGTGACAGATTGTGACTCTCACAACTTTTTCTCAGGTGATTTAGTGCCACTAGTTGTTCAGCACTTATTAACTCAACAAACATTTCCTTAGGGTCCCACTGTGTGGCTGGCACTGCACTGGGCAATGAGGATCTACCGATGAACAAGACTGATTTATTCACTGCCCTCAATGGAGCCTGCAGGCCAACAGAGAAGGAAGATATTGAACAAGTGACACGAAAAGGGAAGCATAGAGAGTAATGGAAGCTGATAACCTGGGACTCTGGCCCAATTTCAGGAGGCATATGTCTCCATCGCTCAGGTTGTCCTTTGCCTCAGGCCCGCGGGGGAGCAGACCTCGTGGTACCTCCTCCTGTTAGACAAACATGGCACTATAGGTCATCTGTGTGAGATGGAGGGAACACAAAGGAAATTGTCTAGGGATCACAAAAGAGATGGAGACGGGGATTCCCCCCATGACACCTACACCTGGAAAGAGAGCATCAATTGCATGGTGGTATCCATGGTGAAAGGTGGTATTAGTGTAATCAGGCAGCCATGGAACACCTTTACAGCAGCTTTGTGGCCACGGATACCTTACTGTGGGAGGCAGAGAAGAAACAGAAGACAGCTTCAGATGCCATATGGAGAGAGCTGTGTCCATGAGCTCTTAACGAGAACCTGCAAAAGAGGTGACTTTGGTGGGGTACTAAGGGTCCCACAGTAGCAGGTAAGCACAAAATCAGTAAAACATCATACTCCTATTATTGTGATACAATTTTTAATCCAGCTAGTGTGATCTGGGAAATGGAAATTAGAACAAGGGTAAGTAAAAAGTTCTGCCTTCATGCTCCAAAAATCAATTATACAATTAGAGGATGGGAAGCTGTAGTGGGTTGGTGGTCCTCAAAAATATATGTCCATGCCCTAATCCCTGGGGCCTATAAATGTGATCTTATTTGGTAAAAGGTTCTTTGCAGATGTAATTAAATTTAGGATCTCAATATGAGGTTATCCTGCAGGGCCCTAAATTAAATGGCAAGAATCCTTGTAAGATACACACAAAATAGAGACAAAGGGAGGAGAGAAGGCCACATGAAGATGGACAGAGATAGGAATTAAACAGCCACGAGCCAAGGACTTAGAACCACCAGAAACTGGCAGAAGCAAAGAAGGACTCTTACGGAACCTTCAGTGAGTGCGTGGCGCTGCTGACACCTTCAATTTAGAGCTCTTGGTTCCAGAACTGTGAAAGAGAATACATTTCTGTTATTTTAAGCCACAAAGTCTGTAGTAATTTGTTACATCCGCCCAAGGACAGTAATATAGGGACCCATGGCTTGGCAACAATTTATGTAAAAAATATCTGGGCAAACAGCATGAAGTCACTGATAAAGAAAGCAAATGCAGGGCCAGGCCTAGTGGCTCACACCTGTAATCCCAACACTTTGGGAGACCGAGGCGAGAGGATCACTTGAGGCCAGGAGTTCCAGACCAACCTGGCCAACATGGCAAAACCTAGTCTCTACTAAAAACATAAAAAATTGGCTGGGAGTGGTGGTGCACACCTGTAATCCCAGCTACTCGGCAGGCTGAGGCAGGAGAATTGCTTGAGCCCCAGTGGTGGAGGTTGCAGTGAGCCAAGATTGCACCACTGTAACACTCCCGCCTGGGTGACAGAGTGAGACCCTGTCTCAAAACAACAACAAAAAGAAAGCAAATGCAGTCTTTGGCTGCCACAAGAGAAACAGAGTTAAGAGACTGAGGAAGCTAATCATTCTGCCACATAGCTGCAATACTGCACTCTGCTCTAAGTGCCACCTTTTAAGAGAGACATTGATGAATGGGAGCCTAGCCAGAGACAAGTGACTGGAACCGTGTTGGTTCTGGAGAGCTTGCCATACAAAGGATGAATTGGTAGCATTAGAGATGGGATCTTGGAATAGAAATCAATGAACATGAGGATAACCTTGGAATATATGAAAAGCTATCTTGTCAAAGAGGAAGTAGTCTTGTTTTGTGTTGTTCCAGGAGGCAAAATGGGGTTTAGCAAGTGGAAAGTAAAACAGAAGAAAAAACTAACGACTGTTGATTATAGAAATTCAAAACATTGGAAGTATTTGAAAAGGGGAAAAGTGCTGTTTCCTGATTCCAGAGACATGACATCTGGTCCTGCCTCTGTAGTTAATTGGTTGTGTGACTCTGGACATATCATCTCCCGTTCTGTGGACCTCAGTTTTCTTCTATGTAAAGTTATGGGGTTAGGTTGGATGCTTTGGGAAAGCATTTTTTTTTCTTTTGGTTTCCTAGTTTACGGTTTAATAAAACTGTTAAGATGTTTTACAATTTCTGAGTGCATAGTATATGCTAAAGCTAAAATCTGGGCTAGGTGTTTTATTTTTTGAGACGGAGTTTCACTCTTGTCACCCAAGCTGGAGTGCAGTGGCGCAATCTCAGCTCACTGCAACCTCTGCCTCCCGGGTTCAAGCGATTCTCCTGCCTCAGCGTCCCGGGTAGCTGGGATTACAGGCGCCCGCCACCACGCCCAGCTAATTTTTGTATATTTATTAGAGACAGGGTTTCGCCATGTTGGCCAGGCTGGTTTCAAACTCCTGACCTCAGGTGATCTGCCTGCCTTGGCCTCCCAAAGTGCTGGGATTACAGGCGTGAGCCACCATGCCTGGACTGTGCTAGGTGTGTTAACATGCACGATCTCATATAACTCTCTCCACACTACAGGGTAGGTATGTTCCCCCATGATGAATTGTTCTCGGTGTCAACTTGACTGGATTAAGGGATACTCGGGTAACTAGCAAAGCATTATTTCTGGGTATATCTGTGAGGGTGCTTACAAGAGAGATTGGCATTAGAACCAGTGTACCTAAGTAAGGAAGATCTACCCTTACCCATTGTGCGTGGGCATCAGCCAATCTGCTCAGGGCGCAGAACAAAAAGGTAGAGGAAAGGAGAACTCACTCTTTCTTCTGGAGCCGGAACACCCTTCACCTGCTGCCCTTGGACATCAGAACTCCAGGTTTTCTGGCCTTTGGACTCTAAGAACAGCACCAATGGCTCACCAGGTTTTTAGGCCTATGGCTTCAGACTAAGAGTGAAACCATTGGTTTCCCTGGTTCTGAGGCCTTTGGATTGGGACTGCACCATGCTACTTGGCTTTCCTTGTTCTCTGGCTTGTAGATGGCCTGTCGTGGGACTTCTCAGCCTCCATAATCACCTGGGCCAATTTCCCTGTGACTCTCCTCTCCATGCCTCTCTCTCTCTCTCTCTCTCTCTCTCTCTCGGTTCTCTCTGGAAAAACCTAATACACACCCATTTTACAGATTAGAGCACTGAGATTGAGAGAGATTGTGACTTGCCCAAAGTCATATAACCTGTTCATGGGTGAGCTAAAACTTGAACTCAGATCCCCCTGCTTCTAGTATCCTTTCCACCATATCTTGCTGCCTCCCCTACATAATAGCGACCCTTTGCCACACCTGAATTGAGCAAATTATACAATTCATTGTCAAAGTACTTCTCAGAAATCACTTATCAGGCAATATTAACTATCTCAAACACCCCAAAGAATCAGAACGTTTCTGAGCAGACAAAATGGTTGGTGCCAAGCCTATGTGTTAAAGCCCATAAACTTCATTCAGAAAAATTCTTAGGGCCTCCTCACCCAGAGTGTATCCCTCTTCATTTCGTACATAGTGTCTGTTCTTCCTTTCCGAAGAGAAAGGCAAGCTGGAGGGCTGGTCTGTAGCATCCTGGGAGCTTGAGACAGCCTGGGTTGTTAGGCTGTGGAGCATGGAGGCAAAGGCAAAAAGATTAGCAGTGTCCTGTGGAGTCTCCACAAAAGGGGAAGATAAATGGCAAGGTCAATGAATCTAGCTCTTTGGAATTCCATGCATGAGAGGCTCAACACAGGAAGCAGGTCAGAGAGGTCTAGAGGAATATCTTGAACCAGTGACTACCCAGCCAGCTGCAGAGGTTTTTACATGGTTCTGGGGACTCTGGGATGGGAAGAAGAGGTCACTACCCTGAGAGTGCAGTACAGTCCAACAGTATATACTAGGTTCTGATATACTACTCTGGATTTTTAGTCAGTTACATGCTACAATTTAAAAAAATCTGTGGGGGAAGTCAAGAGGAAGAAGGTAGACATGGACCAATAGGTGTAACAAAAATTAAATATTGACAATGAGAGCAAGGGAGCTGACAGGAAGACTACAGAAAGAAATATGATATCCTCCTAACGCTAAGCAGTGTGAAGACACAAAGGCTGGCACTACTGTACTTATTGCCGGGTACTTTAGTGGATATCCATAATGACGACTCACCGTTATTGAGGTGAGGTGGTATTCTGTGCCTTCTGCATATGAAGGCAGAGATAAGTGCAACATATTATAAAAAGACTTCCACCCACAACGACCTGAAGAAAAAAATTTAATGCCCCAAAGAACAATTGCGGTTGTCTAGCAAATGCAACGATGTAGAAATTGACAGAGCAGAATGAAAGAGATAATGCTTTAAAAATAATATTAAAGGTAGCTGTTAAGGAATGTAGTAAATGTGGGAGAAGGTACTCAATAAATACATTTTAAAAATTAAACTCAGTTTGGACCCTGCCTAGCTCCCATTCTGGAGAGGTATCTAAATAAATGAATGGATGAGTGAATGTATGAATGAAAATTATCTGGCCTGAGGTCACCCTTTCACTAGGGTTGTTCTATGGTTCTTGGAGCTAATGCAGTGTCAAGGTGTTGGAGACGGAGGACACCTGTCTTATCTTCAATCATCATCCACACACATTACCACTCAGGAGGTCCATTATCCCTATATGCATCATGTGTTCCAGGGCCCAAAGCTGTGCTGTGTTCTTGCCATGTTGGGGCATGGTTTCTGCCAATGCTGACTAGGATGCTGTTTGCCTTGGCACTCCTCTATTGTCCTCTCTGTTCTTGTTTCCCTGAAGGTACTGCTCAGCAGAACATTGGTCTGACCTGATCTTTGCACTAAAAGATCCTTTCTCATTTCTCCTCCCTGCAGCCTGGGGCATCCTGCTCTTCTAATTTGAGGAAAGGCTTCTGTAATCATGTAGTTCCAAGACACTCTATGCCCATGACACTCCTTTTCCCCTCTCCTCTGAAAACCTACATTCTTAATGATCTGTCTATGGAATAGAAAAGCCAAGAAGCTCTGCAGGCAATCTTATGCTTTCCTGGTGCCATATATTACTTCTCCTAAAGTAATGAGCATGAGGCTGGCCATCTGTTTGAATATGGAGAATATAAAGGGGAAAATGCGCCATGTATTAGTTGTCATATCCCTCTCCCCTCTCAGTTCAAAGCCAGTCAAGAAATAAGCCAGACATCAGAGATACAATTTGTGTATTGGACAAATATTTTTAAACATTATGCTCCCCCAGCATTGCTCTAGGCACTAAGAATACAGCAGCGCCTGAAGCAGACAAAATAGCAATCTACTATTTGCAAAGATGCATTTTAAAACTTGGCCTAGTCTGAGGCCAAAATGACTTCCTATTCCTTCCCCTCTGAATTGAATTTATCCATTTAATCACAGACTGAGTGGCTAGAAAACTAGAGCCACCCCCTCCACTCTGCCTATCTGGTTCCTTGCCCGCACTGAGCATACTGCAGGAAGGATTTGGGAATGGAGAAAGGAAGGCGATCAGCCTGTAAGCTGGCAGTTCTGAAAGAGGAAGGGCCCAAGTGGGGCTAAACCACACATGTGGAGTAACCCCTTCCTCCAGTCTCACCGGTCAGCTAATTGAGGAGTGGAGGGCAGAAACCTTCTTCCATATGCTTCCTGCAGGAAGACAGTTTCTATTTCATGAGTGGAAGCAGAAGAATGAAAAGAAGGAAAGTCATTTCCTTTGCAATTAATATTGCAGCTTTTTATCCAGAGCTTGAATTATTCTTGAATTTTTAATATGATGTAGGTGAATTTCATTTATCTATGAAATGATATGCTAACTCCTTTATTTAGGTCTTTTTTAATGCTAAGTGTCTTTATTACTAATCAAGAAGGCTGAATTATACAAGGACCTTCTATTTCCATTAATTCAAGTATCCATTAAAAGTTATCAGTATTGCACTAAATATGTTACAGGAGTGACTTCAGATTTGTTTTTCTGCATTTCTTTTCTTCATAACAGATAAATGACATTTATAAAGGGGCTGAAATCTAGCCCTTTTAAAGTTTCACCTTTATGTTTATACACACTCTTAAAGAATATAAATCCGAACCTGACTCCTTAAATCCTTGATGTGCTAGTCCCCGGCCTCTTTACCCTCAGATACATTCCTTGCACTTCTTTGCTCTGTTTTGTATTGTTTCTCAGGTCCTCGAGTGAGCTGAGTCTAGCTAATAGAAGGCAGACTGGAGCCCTGGGGACAGAAGCCAGGGTATTTCTGCCTCAGGCTGCATCTCCAATAGTGGCCATGGCTCTGCTGTGGCCCCAGCCGCTGATAGGCCCACAGTGATTCCGACTTCTGCCAAATGACCAGGCCATAGGCTCCAGAAGTACATTTCCTTCTATTGCCCCCACAACCTAAGGATGGTTCTGGCCTCTGCCTCCTTCTAATCTCTGGGCCGTTTCACAGAAACCCCAATGGACTGTTCCGCTATACTACCTGTGTAATCAATTCCTTGTATTAATTTCATTATTAAAATTAAAGAAGTGTTCTTGTATTCTCACTCCAAGGGTGGGAAGCAGGGGTAGTAAGCTAAAACTTGCCTTGGAAAATACCTGAATAAGTAATGGCGCTGAGGCCCAGTTCAGCAGCTTCAGATGAGATGAAAGGGGAAAAAGGAAAACTTAGGCCTGGGCCATTCTCAGGCCACTCACCTCAACCCTAAAAGCAATGACACAACTCTATCTATGGTTGTATCTGACTGCATTGGATGGGCCCACACAAAAATGACTGCAATAACACTTGCCTTTTGATCATTCCAGAATCCAATGGGGAATGCTTTAAGAGTCCTAGACAAACTGCAAAGTGTAGTATAGCAGGAAACACATGGGTCATACCTGAGTTCAGTCCTGGGAGACTAGCAAGATAATTAATTCATCTGAGCCTCAGTTAATATGTTAAGTACCTGGAGTTTAATGATCTCTACAAAAGACTGTTGTGAAAATTAAATAAAGTATATACAAAAGCATTCCGTAAAGTGCTATGCAGATGTTAGCTAGTCTTCTGTATCAGCTTAATGCTTTTTTCCCATTAATATTTTTTAGCTTCATTGTTTTAGCTTTCTTAACTTAAAATTGTGAAATCATTTCAAAGTTGTAAAAACAGTGCAAACAATTCTCATATACCTCCACTTGGATTCCCCAAAATCTATCACATATATTCACAGCATAATTTCAAATTATCAGAAAACATTGATATATTGCCTATATACTGTTATACAACCTAAATACTATAGTCAAACTTCACTAATTATCCCACTAATGTTCAATTTCTGGTCCAAGATCATATGCCACAGTTAGTTTTCACAATGAAGTTTTAGTTGTTTTCTTTATCTGGGAGAGTTACTCGGTCTTGCTCTTTTATGATCTTTGTAATTTTGAAGCCAGTGCAGGATATCCTCAAGTTTAATACTAACATTTTGATGATTTGTTTATTCATGCCATCAGGGGTGATATAAAAAAGGAAATACAGTGTCCTAGTTAAGTTCACAGACCCTAATCGGAATACCTGGATAACTCTGGCTTCACCAGACAGTGTAACCTTCAGTATTTTGGGGACTGTGTCCTCATCTGTCAGATGAAGAAACGTCGGTAGCTATCGCCTAGGGTTATTGGAATTACTAAAGGAATGATTATGTGTCAAGTGGTTAGAACAGTTGCTGGCACGTATTAAGTGCTGTGTGTTAGCTAATGTGAGGAGGTGGGTTTTGGCAACTGCTGAAGAGACAAAAGCAGCAGCAGGTATTTCAGTTATGTGCATCCTTTGCTCAACCCTGCCCAAAGAGCCAAGGCCAGACTCACTGCCAGCAGGAATTCTGGCCCACCATGAGTGCACTGTTCCTCTCAGCCACAGGCCTGAGCGCTTACTCCCAAGGCCCATGAGATGAGGACTTGCTTGATCCACACTGCAACATTTTTTTTTCTTTTTTTTTTTGAGACAGAGTTTCGCTCTTGTTGCCCAGGCTGGAGTGCAATGGCGCGATCTCGGCCCACAGCAACCTCCGCCTCCTGGGTTCAAGCCATTCTCCTGCCTCAGCCTCCAGAGTAGCTGGGATTACAGGCATGTACCACCACGCCCGGCTAATTTTTTTTTTTTTTTTTGTATTTTTAGTAGAGATAGGGTTTCTCCCTGTTGGTCAGGCTGGTCTTGAACTCCGGACCTTAGGTGATCCGCCCGCTTCAGCCTCCCAAAGTGCTGGGATTATAGGCGTGAGTCACTGAGCCTGGCCCCTGCAACATTTCTTTAGCACAATAGGTATATGCACTAGGAACTGAGCCCATGTTTCCTCGCCCATCAGTTGTTGGTAAAATTGTGTCAAATAAATTTTTTTAAAGTTGCAAAATAATTAAGTCCACTTTTTTTCCCTGACAACTACTCTCAGAACGCAGGCCTTCAGGGTTCGTTAGTATGCATCCAGCACTTTGCCCATGGACACACTCACTGTATAACCATAATGATAACCTCAGCCCTTAACCTCTGCCTGTGCTTCTTGCTGAAGGGGCCAAATCACTCAGACCCTCACAATACTCACTGTATTGGCCAACTGTGGGCAGACTAAGCAGTGAGGTGAAGCGGGAGTTCCCCATAAGGCTGGATGGGGGAAGGGAAGGAAGCTTGAACTGACTGATTCCAATAAGCTAAAAATCACGTTAAGACATCCGTGAAAATGTGGTAAATGACAACCGTTCATTAAAAAATTAAGCAATAAAAAACCCTTAATATAAAAATAACAATGCCTACATATGAATAGCAAATGACATTTTACAAAGCAATTTTGATTCTTTACCTTATTTGCCCTGCCAGACACCATCTTATAGGTGAGAAAGAAAAAGGATTCAGAGAGAAATGTGGCGAAGCTGATACTTTAATTCAGGTTTCACCTCTGAATACAGCACATTTTCCACTTAATGAAAAAGAAGAAAATGCACACTAAATATAGATCAAAGACCAACAGGATTAAAAGACTACCAAAACACAGAGACTGAAATGTAGAAATGCAATGAAACCAGTTTCCGTGAAGTAACTCTGGTTTCTTGGCAGTCAAGGACAGTGAGGTTTTTCAAGAAAAGGGACTTTCACAAGGTCTTGGGTGCAGGCTGAGCAATGTAAGAAGAGGTAGGGAAGTGGTGTGTACACATATACCTTTGGACCAAGTTTCAAGCTACCGTAAAATCCCTTCATGTTTGACTGCTTAAGAATTAAATGAGTTCAATGGGTTGAAGACACAGACCACGAAGACCATACACATGCTACCTTCAATGCACAGGTGGCATCAAGCACACTGCCAAGCACAAAGTACACTTTCAACATGTATTTGCTGATTTGGCTGGACTTTTATCTATGCAGTAACAAGGTACAGTGTTATTAAAAACTCCTACAAATATCTTACCCTCCCCAAATTAGGTATTGCCATAAAATACCAGTTGAACTCATGTAGAAATGGTCAAACTTCTTTTAATTGTGCAGGTCAAGAAGAAATTAGAAACTTAGTTCCCATCAACAAATTGCTTCCACATTATTTTAATGTCAAACCGAGACCTTTCCAAAAAAAAAGAGGCTGATATATCAATCATATCATACCAAAGTTTATTGATTACATCAAACAAAAATTTCTGTAATGGAAAAGGCAAGTTGCAGTCATAAAAGATGGCATTCACATTCATTTTAGAAAGCAATAACGTAGATGTAAAAAACTGCTTAAGTGGAAAATGTAATATTGCAGTCCCATTTTGCAAGCTGAAAAATGATTTTGTCAACACGCATAAAATCTGCACATTTATATACTGCATGTTATTAAAAAATTCCTTCACTAAATTATTATGAATTTTGCAAAGTTAGGCTTACATTTATATTGTTGCTGGTGTATATGTAGTAGATATGGAATGAATGTTTTCAGTTTAGTAGGTAACATCCTCAAACAATGGACAACAGTTGTGAAAGTTACAAAGACATTTTGTTAGCTCAAAATTATTCAAATTATAGGCAGATGATCTTATGATTACATTTTTTTCCCTTTCTCTGTCACAAATAGGGTGATTACATTGTAATGCTAGGAATACATGGTCTATTTCAAGTTATTCGATCTGCTAACCCCACACTAGCCATTTTTTAGCTCTTCAGTAAAGTATCTTTTAAAAAGGAAAGCCAGGTGCTTCTCAAGGATCTAGGCCATGATATCATATATCATTGCCATTCTGAATTTGAGCTGCAGTGTCACAATGTAATGTGTAGCTGAGACATAACTCTAAATCCCCCTTAATCCTTGTCTTTCTTTCTTTCTGGCTGGAAAGAATTTTACATGCAACCAGTTACTTTTCTACTAGATTATTCTGTTAACTCTTCAATGGTACTGCATTAAACAAGCCTCTCTACTGTGGCTCTCTCGTCTGTATTCACAGTTCCTATAGATTTTATGTAAAACAGCAATAATAATACAGCAACAACAACCATAAGAACAAGAAAACAAGCACAAAATATCAAAAGCTTTCCTGGGTTAGACTTTTTAGCTCTTTGGAATAGGCAAAGAATACAGAGACTTTGTTTTCAGCAGCTTACCTCAAATACTGGCTACCAGAACACAGCGCACTTAGGTAAGTTGTGAATGACATGTAACAAAATGCTCAAAAATAATACTGATATATGAGAGCAAATGTAATAATGAAAAAGGGTCCATAATGATGGAATGGCTTCTGATAACTGAAATTATGTTCTTTTCTAGAATTTAGAAAAAAATCATACCTAAACATTAACATAAAATATATGTGGAAGAATCAAATGTGCCATATGGACTATATAAATATAATACAGATTAACTCCAATACTTTTCCAAATCAAGGTACAATATAAACATTAATAATAGTACAGGCATGCCAGAAAGACCAAAAAAAAAAAAAAAAAAAAAAAAAAAACTAGCAGTCAAATAAATATGGTCATTTATATCCAAAAAAGTATGTGTTTAACATTGAATGAAGACATTTCACATTTATGTTTCAAGTGAGCTAATTAGAAGGCTAAATCTTCCTTCTAGCTCAGCTACTCAAGGACTTTACCAAGGTCAGTCTCATGGTTTAGAGTTAAACCATTTCCCTGTCCAAGTTAAGAGACAACATTCATCTTCACGGAGTCATGGCTCTACAAGCTGAACCACTGTTTTGGGGTGGATCCTTCCCCCTTTCCAAATTGGCCATGTTTAAGAAAAAGCACTGCATATATGCACAAATGCAATCTCTTTCAAATAAAAACCATCAACAGTTTAAAATAAGCTATTTTTCTTCCTCTTCACATAAAATTATAAAAGGCTAATGTTCAGAATGACCTTTATTTTTATATAACTATGGTTTAAACCACTTTACTGCAGATCCCAGTAAAATCAACACTGGAAAAATCTGTTTACTTCCTAACTACTTTGAGGGGCTAAGTGATTGGAAATGTTTTATGCTTTATTTTCAAGTCTAGTAGGCTTACACCCATAAGTGGGGTTTAATTCAGAAGAATAAAAAATAAACAATTTTTTTCTATTCCCACAAAAATACCCGTAAGTTAACACTTTCCACATAAGTGTTCAAGGTATTTTTTTTGGCAAGAATATTCTACCAAGACATAAGTAGCACATGGGTAAACAGAAGGGATTAACTACTTTGTCTGATGCATTGATACTATTTAGTCCTTCTGTATTTTCAAGTATTCCTTATGTACTTTTGAAAAACAAAATTAAGATGATCATTTCGGAGGAACAAGAAATGTGATCCAAATAGTCTATTTCTTCTGCCAGGCAAAAAAAGTAATATTAGCAAAATCTATTCATTCTCATTGCATAACTTCTACTTTATACTATTGTATTTAAATCCATTCACAGAGTTCATGGGTTAAAAGAGCACCCATTTGAGTTATATTATTCTATCTAAAGCCAGAATTCTAAGTATTCTTGCTTTCAACTTTCATATAATTCTTAATTTACAGCTTTGGCCATAAAGGCTACTTACAATAATTGTAAATGCTTAAGAGAATCATTTGGTATTTTAATGAACATTTATTGTGAACTCTAGACATGAGAGTGGTTTAGTGTGTTGCATATCAAGTATCCTGAGATGATAACTTTTTGTAGTTGTTTCTTCATGCTTTCTTTTTTAGCTGTAACCACTGTCAGTATGCTTGTAGGACAATAACATAGGCAGTTCAAGATTCGGATTCTGAAAAATGTAAAATATACAGATTTAAAAGGCTTATTTTAATAATGTGAAACCATCTGTTAAGCATTTTCAGAAATAAGTAGTAAATTTTGTTATGAGAGTAAAGCAACTGTCTTAACAAAGTGCCAAGTTTTATTCACATGCAGGGGAAAAAAAGAGTGGCATTATAACCAGATTTTAATCCTTTCTTCATTTGTCAGCTGAATAGATTCAGGCTTGCTTTTTGCTTTTGGATTGTTCCAGGGTTCTCCTAATACTTTCTACCTCTGGGATTATTTACCATAGCAGAGGTTTTGCTTGCTATGATCCCTTCTCCTCTAGGCTGGGAGGTCCCTGAAAACAGGAACATTTTATTTACCTTTTATCTCCAGCAGCTAGTATAGTGTCTGGCACACAGCAGATACTCAGGAAATGTTTGACGAATGATTAGATTACTATTTTTCTTGATGTGTTAATTTTGACAGAGGAAGTCTGAAGATATATCCAGCTTTGGAAGATTATTGTGAAAATATTCTTCCTTTTTACTGAAAGAAGCACATTTCCCCCTACAATATGGAAGTCAGTTTTCCTTTTGGTAGATCACGTATCTATGAGTCAACTGATTCTTCTGGTTTTTTTCTTATGCTTCATCTTTTTGGAAGAGAAACCATGGATATTTCCCTATCAAATCTGTAGATTCTTCTCTGTCCTCTAAACATCATCAAATGCTATGATCAGGATGGTGCATGACAGACAAACTGATCATTAAGTGTAAGTCAAATATGTTAAGAAATGGAAGTCATATGTCAAAACAGGGAGCCTGATTCTCCACTCTAAAACTCAATCTTTTTGAACCTGAGTAGTGGAAGGTCTTAAGTAGTATGCTATTTTCTTCCCATTCTGGGACACCTCCTTTGCCATGGTTGGACTAGAAGTTCATCAGAATATCTTCCATATCTATTTATGTTCCACATTCTCCAGAACCGCTAATAGGTTTTCCGGTAGCTCCGCAGAGTCATGGCGACTCTAACCAAAATGAGGTTGCCATTCATATTAAGAATGTAACTCACATTGAGGAGTTAGGTAGTTTCCTTACTAACCAAGGAACAAACTAGATGCCTAAACTAGCTGCGAATTATTGTCCTTGGAGGAGAAATAATGCCACATGAAAATCTATTCCTGGAAGAAATAACTACATTAAAAATAAGATAATTGTTTTTAAAAAATACTTCCTCAGTTCTATGTTAGACATTGAAGGAGATAAGGCCCTGGAGAGGCCAAAAGCAATAGCGGTGTCTTCTATCCAGCCCAGTCCCCCAAACCACAGACGAAGCTAAAGAGAGCAATCCAGGGGGATACAAAATTAGCCAGAAACAATATTGCTAAAATGCATCACACAGCTTAGAGCAAGGCAATCTGGGACAAAGGGGTCAAAGACTTTGAAGGTTACTTGTGAAGCAGATTTATTACTAAGGGAAAAGATACACAGGTAAGTTGTTCAAAAATGGGTAAAAGGATGCTAACTGTGGTAAAATGAGTCTGCTTCTAAAATAACAGTGCAGATGCAGACTGATGAACTCCAGGAAGACAGAAGAACCAATGGATTCAATCCATTAATTTAACTTGTATTCTTTACTAGAGGGTGGCAGAGTTGACAGCTGTTGAAAAAAACGGGCCTATGAGGTGGACTCGCAATTATTAGCTTCAAAGTGAACTAACCCACAATTTTATTCGTGATGATCATTAATTTTTATGTGTGCATGAAAGATGGCCCTGCGCTAAGCTGTGTAGAGTTGTTTCTAAGCTGACAAGCTTGGAAGCCTTGTTCATGAATTACTCTAAATTCCTATGGATGGATAAAAGACCTCCAGAGGTCTGGGTTGTTAAAGGCCCCCCTGAAGGAAATACAGACTACACATAAAGGAGTCATTCTGAGTTCAAGGGTCCCTCTCATGGCATATCAATTCCTCCCAAATATTTCTGGGGGTAAATGAAATATATTACAAAGTGAATTTAATCATTTTTGGAAACATTATTATAAAGCATTTTATATCATTAGGCAAGCATCCCCCTGAATGGCTATGAAAGATTTTACCTCTGAAAGTTGAAACATTTAGCTTGAATAAAACTTGACATTAAAAAAGTTATGATTAGACTGATTCATTGATATATATTTGGAGATCAGACATTTACAAGGACATAAGTGTATACAGTACCTGCAAACACACAGACACAGCACATGGAAGTACAAACACATTTAGTTATTTTCACATAATTCCCAAGAGAACATGCAATGCTAAATTGGCTTGATATTATACAGATGCAATTTTGGAATATTTATTTTTAATTTTCCAAATGATCTTTATAAATCAGTTATATTTCCTGATCAATATTAACAAACATTTTCACATGATGGCCTTGCCATTACAACTTGCCCCTTACAAATTAAATATGCTGTATCAACATTTGGCTCTGAAAAATGTTTAACATTTTATTGGGGGGGGGGGGCTTAGCAAATTTTAAATGCATATTTCCCCATATTCCAAGTAATGCATCTTTATATTTTTGCAAAGAATATTGTAAAGTTCACCACACCAACAGCAGAGAAAATTTAGAGAGTGATATTTTCATTTTTTCTTTATAATGCTGTTAATCTGTTTTTTTAAAGCCAGCCCATTTGTTTAACACTAGGTACCTGTTACAATACATTAGATTCGTCTGAGAATGTTCGTAAAAGAAGAGGTCTGACTGAAGGTCTGGCGGATAATGAGTCAGATGCCCTTCTACAGCTCAGATTTCTCTGTAATAGTGAGGCAAAGATACTTAAAGCATGTGAAAATCGGTTAACCTACCTGGTGATTATATATTTTAAAAAAAAGGTAAAAGAAAAAATCATTTCCTATAGACTACTCCTCTGACCAAAAGTACAAATGATTACACTATATAGTAAATGCATAACATTCAAATGAATACATTCAAAGGCCTAAAAAAGTCTCCAACTCGAATTGTTTTTGTGGTAGAAGTAAATAGACAACAGTAGTATGTGGCAAACTTGGGTTTTTGGAATGGCACTGATAAGTAATATGGTAAGATGAGTCAATATGGTTTGATTAGTAAACCTTACCATCCTTTTGGTGAACACCTCTGAGAGTTGTGCCGGTGCTGTGAGTATATCAAACAAAGAGAAATTTGTGCAAAACATTCCTGTCCTAGTGAACAGACTAGCTCTAACACGCCATGGCTACTGCATACCGTGGATCAATGAAGACTACAGACCCATAGTCCAAGCTTTTAAAAATTACTTCCTCTCCAGTGTGACAATTTGGAAGGTGAACACATGATTAAAAGAAAATGACAAAATACTCTAAGCATCAATAGAAGATATAAAATGAGTCATGAGAAGTAATTTTTCATAAAGAATCAGAAAATGGTGTCAGGCAAATGAGAATGCAAGCAAGTTGGTACATTAAGAAAGGAAATCACCTTATTCACTCCAAGAGAAACTGTGATTGCTGGAAGTTTGAGAAAGCATGAAGATAGTAGATGTTCCTGAGGAAGGGAGGCGTTTCGTTACCTTGTTCACAATTGCACAAAAGGTGGAAAATTGCAGTAGAAAAAAGAGAAATGCAAAAACCAAAAAAAAAAAAAAAAGTAAATAATCTCTCAAATGTAAGACATTTAAAAAGAAACCTTGAGAATTCGAAGCCGAAATGATATGTTAGTTTTGAAGACATTATTTTCTGAAGTAAAAGCAGAGTCAGTGATAGGAATAGTCTATTATTATGTGCCAACTACTATTTCTCTACATGTCAATTTGAAATTATTTTGTTAATGGGAAAATTTACTATTTTAAATAAAATAGCTTTAAAATATGCTTCTTGTTAAAATAAGACTTATCTCTAATCATTAATTCACTATCCTACATTTGTTCAAAATCCATTGGTCAAAGAGTTATGTCCAGGGTCCACTGCCAATCACCAATCTATCTTGAAGTAATTATCTCCCCTATCCAACTGTACAGATACACTATGAAGGGACTGACTGCTCTTAAGAAGTTGCAGGATAAAAACCTAATCAAAAATAACAATGAGAAAGCATTTGGTGATATCACATTTCAGTCCCATTTGCCTCTGACCAATGCTTAACTTCCTTTCTTACAACCTAATTTGATTGGTTTCCCTGTTTTTCCTACAGAGTCCTCTTTAGAAAGATAGGCTAAATTTTACCTAGGTATTATTTTTTTTCCCCTTAAAACACCCAGAAAAGTAAAAATGGATAAAGTTTAACTAGCAAACCTAAGGTTATTTTTTTTCCTTCTGATTCTGTGCCTGAAATTATAAGGTAATTTACAGACTCAGTTTTGGCATTGCCCAAGCAAAACAGAAGATGAGTGGTCAACAATGTGGATGAGTTTAACAACTCTGCTAATACAGATTACCCATATTGTCTACTTAGTGACTTAAAATGGGCTTTAAGAAACCAGCTAAAGTAACATATGTATCCAGCAGATTCTAATAAACAAACTTTTAAAGGTAAATAATTTATTCATGTTTTGACAACTAGGTTTTTTCTTGTTTTTACCTTAAATGAAGAAAGTTGGTGGAATGAAGAAAGCTGGTAGACATGTTGGTAGAATGCAAATTCCCAACTGATAAAGCTAGAGAATATTTAGATTCTGAGAAAAAGATTTTAATTGTTTCTATCTTCTATTTTATGGGCAAAAACCCTGCGACAAGATTAGCATGATACCAAGTTCCCCACCCCCGTGTTTAATGCACAAACCTATCTATTCAAGACTGCAACTGTAAGCACGTTTTGGTGTGCTCAAAAACTTGTATCCAACCATTGGAGATAAAAGTATTTCTATGAAGCAAAAATATTAGGAGTTAATGGATTAGGTGTTAAAACTACTTTATAAAGGAAATGAAAGTACAGAAAGCAGGAGAAAGCATGGAAAGAAGAACTAAAGCAATAAAAAAACTGATAGAGCTAGCAACTGGCAGTGGGGTGGGGTAAACAGGAGATAACGAGCTAAAACAGAATGAAATTTCCACATTCCTTTGCAGTCACCTAGAGAGCTTTGACACCAGCTCAATTAGCAGTATGTCAAAGAGGCCAATGGATAAAGGCCCATGTCAACAGCCACGACATTAGGATTAAACTTTATTTTTGTCTAATCCAGCTAACAGGGCTATTGCCCTCTGAACCCACGGTTGTATACGACACTGTAAGAATCATAATAGTAATCATCATTATTATAATGATTAACTATATTCTCCAAAATTTCCAAAGTGCTTTCTCTGGGAATTTGGCTCAGACAGTTGACATTCTTCCCTTCCCTGTCTGCTACTCTGAAAGAGCTCTCTACATAATGGAATATTTCTTCCTGTTTGTGCTGACATCCCATGCTAAGCATGGCCATGTTGCTGGGTGCATTCCCATTAAATTATAGTCTTCCTTTGTCTACCTTCGGCGAAGTTAAGCCTCCTTTTTGATTGTGGTGACTTACATGAGAAAACTTCACACAGGATATGTGGAAATTACTCCACTGGAAATGTGAAATGGTATTTGCTACTTGGCCAGAAAGTCGAGGTACATTTCACTGATTTACAGACAGCCAATGACTATGCTTAGGGGGGAAACAACTTTTGAAATACAAAAATCCTATAATTGAACTTTCCTTGAGGTGTTATCCTGTTGTTTCACTGTTCAGTGCTCAATGGTAGTTTCATCATATACCATCAACAGCATTGCTATGCAGTTTTGTCACTTCATAAAGCTAAAGAAAAACTCTAGGATTCTTAATAATGGAACTTTGGGGAAAAAAATCTACCTCATTGCTAAAAATACAGCTGATGGATACATGGCTTAACTATAACCCTTGAGTTAAACAACTGAGAGAACCTATATTTGAAGATACTGGAATTCTTTCTAATACTAGCATTATGACAGAACTCAGTTGCAGTGGAGGCTGCCATACGAGCGATTTTACTGGAGGTTTCAGGAGGTAGTGATTTGAAATAGCTCAATTGTGTTAAAACAAGCCACATCACTGATTCTGCTATTCTGTTTAATACCTGCTTACAAAAGTATTCCATATGAATGCTCCTTATAACTAGAGTGAGAGCTCCTTGTGAGCTAGGGCCACACCTCATTCATCCGTGAATTACCAACACCTAGTACAGTAGCTAACTCATAGTGGGCCCTCAGGCAAGGTACGCTGAATTGAACAGAATTCAGCATAAGGCTGCTCTTGTAATTGTTAAATATAAATAGCTTGGCTTCTTTCTCAAATGCCATAGAGACATTTTCACTACACACTGCTAAGTCCCCTTCTCAAAGCAGCTGCCAAGACCCACATTCAAAAAGCACTGGCAGCTGACCTGCCACATTTCTGGCTGTGTGTATAAAGTGTCCACGATACTTATTGGTTTAAGTCAGGGATTCTTCTACTCTAGGTAGAGACACACATTTGACCACATCAGGGGATCTATCAGGATATGGGGCAGACCCAGTATCTTCTGCCTCTCTTTAAAATGAGGCCAATGTCTTAGCAAGGAATACTGAACAAAGTAGGAAATCACACAGAGTGTCAGACTGTTGGTGACTGAGCATGAAGACTAAAATATTTGGGGGAAAGTAACATACTCTTTCTCCCTTATCTTAGAAGTTGGCCTCCACCTCTTTGATATAGCCAAATAGGGCCTTATATAAACAGATGTGACTTATCAGAATAGCCATGGCTGCCATGTTGCAGTAGGCCTTTATGCATTCATATTGCACTACTTTGCTCTTGCATTTTCTCATAAGAAAAAAAAAAAGAGGCAGCGCTGCTGAGTGCCCACAACATGTTGCCTCATTTGCAACTCTTGAAATCCTGCAGAGTCTGAAAAACCATTTAGCCTTTCAGACATTGGATGTAAAGAGAGATGTTCATCAGCAGGTGGTTCAACAAATGTTTATTGGTTCAACGAGGGTAGGAATAAATGAATGAATGATTGCATGAATGAAAATGATTATGGAAATTTTCCTGGTTGTTCTAGCACATCAGCATGCCCAGCTGTAGCACAGACACTAGAATTCTTCCTACGCCGGACATAACCCATAACAAATTTCATGCTAAACCCCTGGCAACGGTCTATGCTGCTAAGTAAAAAAGGATGCAGTCCCAGAACTCCATACTTTCAACAGAAGTTCAGAATCTGTTCATGTAAAAAAAAAAAAAATGTTCTAAGTCTTTATCTGTGACTGCTTAGTAGCATCCCACAATTTAATGGTCTATGTAAGAGTCACCTCCAGCCAATGTCTAACTTTTTAAAGAGAGGGCCTAATAAGAAAAAAGATGATATGTTTGAAGGTTTTGTTTTCTGAGATATTTCTATAATCTTTAGACCATGTAGCTGGGTGTGAGCCATTATTTAAAATGAGTTCCATTACCTCAAATAAGAGACATATTTAGGATCACTCCAAAGTATACTCCCAAATAAGGAGGATGGAAGAGCAACTTGGAAATCCTTCCCTGAAAAATTCTCTATTATAAAAAGCCCCAAATCATTTCTTATTGCAACATATTTTATTTGGTTTCATGCAAATTGCCACCTGAGACATTCTGGGTGGTCTGTTGTATCAACCTGTTTTATCCCTGTTCAACTGATATTGAGACATAATCAGGTATTTCAATGCAACTTTTCCATCCTAAAACACCAGACTAGAGTATAGCAGTCATACCTAAGCTAACATTACTGCGTTCAGTTCCAGCCCATAAGACATGCAGAAGCAGTGAGTTAAGAGCAATTCTGGCCAACTAACTACACACTGACTGGCCTGGTATATGAAGAATCAATGTACCCTATGACAGTTCTCTTTTTTTTGATTGGGGCTGACACTGACTTGTAACATGAAACTCCTCTTTTACAATTCTAATCACTGAAGGTTTTCTTACTCTAATCATTTCAGATCCCCATGTCTATCTAATATCAACTACTGGATTCTATCAATTCAACAGGCAAAAACAAAATCATGATGTAACAGTTTTGTAGCTAAACTGGTTGGCAAATTTATCAAGTAAGTCAGGTAGTTGTAGCTTAGAATATTACCCGAAAATACTGCCTTGGAGGTGCTATAAGATCTAGTTGTGTCAATATGACAGAAACAGTTTTGTTGAACAAAATCAGCTACTGTTGGCAGGTATATGACATATTTAATTAGCCTGTTGGTCAAAATGTGCCAAAAGTTTTATTTTCCATGCTCATCTCCCTATTTCACTGTAAAGACTTTTAAAAAAATGTTTAAAAGATATCATAATAAGGCAGCAGAAAAAATAACTTCTCATTCCCACAGGAAATTTACAATTTAATAGGAAAAATAAAAGCACACTCATAAAACTATTTTGAATTTTTACGAGTGTGTTCCAGAGGCTAAGGATGTAGAAACCACATCCAGGGAATTCTCTTTGGTTCAAATATACTGCTGGACAGACAGGGCTAGAAGCAACACAGAGATTAAGCAGCACTATAATTAAAGGAAGGGGAAAGGTTTGAAAGAGGCAAATTGGTGTTATCAACTGAAAACAATCTGCAAACGGCCCACAGGGAAATTTCTAAGTTTAAAGCGAAAATGTTGGTGTGGAAATTCCTGGTGTGAAAATTCTAGGCTAAATACAAAATAAAATAATTTTTTCCTTTTAAAATTCCATATGGAGCATAGGAGATACTCCATATGGATTGCTGAAGGTCACATAGAACACTATTAAGGAATCTACTTACCACCTGCATTGGATAACGAAGTTTTTACTATACTTTTTATGCAGAAGAGGAAATTAAGTGATGAACCTGTAAGGAGGGGTTCAACATGCTGTAACTAATGTAATTTTCTAAATCAGGTTTTTAGCTCATGGCAGATATTGAGGCCCCTTCCAAAAATCAGGTTATAAGATAAACTTAGTTCTTACCCTGGCACTTCTTCTTCTTACATTCTTTAATACTATCAGAAGAATTTCAGGGAAAAGGCTGATAAATATTAGAAGAATTATAGCCAACCATGTGGATACAGAAGACAGCATTTGGGCAAATACAAAATACATTCTCTGTTGCTTGAGAAAAGGCCTGAAGTGGAAAGAAAATACATGATGGAAAAACAAATCAATTCCTGTCATATGAAATGGATGTTTAATTAAAATGTCTTTTGTATTTAAAAAGAATCTTCCTTACATACATTAATAAAAATAATTTTCTCTAGAATAACCCAAAAGTAATAAACAAATTTCATTTACCAAATGTTTGGGAAAAAAGGAATGATAATCAAAGGAGAAAAAAGACAATAAAATGCATTTGACTTGAAAACAATCAGGCAATCAATTCTAAAGCTGCCAACTGGCAACTATTTACATGCATTAGAAAATGCTGGTGCTTCAAAGACATTCAAGAGAAATGGTTCATTTTTGTCCTAACAAGCATTTTATTTCCTCAGCTGTTTTATTAAGATGGGGATGGATTTGTGTTCTGTATTCAGAAATTCAAAAGACATTTTTATAACTCTCCCCCGATAAAAACACTATGTGAATATAAAAAGGACAGTAGAAGCTTATCATGTCTCTCAAATGGAAGGAATCTACCATTGTCATCCACAAAATATATTAACAGTATGTGCCAAACAGGCTGACACAGAGCAGAATACTTCTAATTGGACATTAAGCCTTAGAATCCAGAAATCCAGCGGGAACCCCCATTCTGGAGTCAGATTTCATTCCGAGTCATCCACTTCATTGTTAAGTGGCCACTGAGAAGCACAGCCTGTTTCCCTTCCCTTCTGTCTGAGCTGAACCACAGAGAGCCTCAGTAGCTGAAGCTATTGTTGTTTGAAGGTGAGGGGGAAGAACTGGTTGCTTAAGGACAGGATGCACATCAGACTGCCCTAGGATTAAGAGCTCCAGGTAGATAACTATGGTTCCTGTTTATTAGAAGACACATCATGCTTCCTGAAGATAATCTGGTTTCTCATTTAAAAATTAATGTCCATGCACCCTTATGTAACATGATAAAACTGAATTTGTGGCTCTACTTTTATGAAAACTAGATTGTGGAATAAAAGTGAGAACAGGGAGGTGGGAAAATGTATGAGGCCTAGGCTACACAGGCTTTCTGGGAAACGTCTGCCACACGGAAAAGACTTCTGCAGAACTCTACCTCACTCGAATTCTGAAGAACACCTTGAATAATGTTCTAGGCAGTTAACTGAGCCACAACAGGGGCCCAGATGACAAATGACAGCTAGTCACAGGGTGTTCCTTTGCATCATACATTCTGACTAATGTCTCCAGTTTTTTTTTTTTTTTTTTAAACTTCCATGTCATCTATGGAGTTTTGTAGTAGGGCAGTAAAAAATAAACACTATTTTTTCTGGATGTGGTTTGGGGCTCGGAAGTCATCATTCTCACTACCCAACCCCAAAGACAGGTGTGACTCAATGCCTCAGGGTAGAACATGTCCAGAGACATTAGTTGTGATCACATTCAGCTGAAGTTTCACATTGTTTCTAGTCACATTTTACTGGTTGCTTTATAAGTTTATATTCATGTAGTGGCTCAGCTCCACTTAATGATAATACTTCAGGCAATAAAATACAAAATAGATTAACATTTCATTTTTGGTATCACTAATGAATAGAAACAGGTGTGACAATATCTTAATCATTTACTGGATTTATTTTCATCAATAAGGAATAGTTTGGAAAGGGTTGAAAATGAGTTTGCTAGAAACATTTTATTCTTGTAGAAATTTTGCATAATTAGTTCAGATGCTGATTACATAGATTCATAGACAGAATTACGGTACTCTGGGCAGAACTACAATTGTATATGGTATGTTCTTAATCAACTTTGATTTATTTGTATACTATTAAAGAAAATAAGAGACTTCCTTCAGCTTCATTGCTCTCAATTACCTATAGAGGTACCAAAAATATGCTGTAATTATACTTTTTAAAGCTGGTACTTCCTTAAATGATTAGGTTTCTTATATTTTTATTTCTTAAAGTTTTATTTTTAAAAAGCTTTTCAAAATAGAGTTTCTTCTAATTAAGACTCAAGGGACATAAACATAGGACTCACATCTCTGTGATAAAATAGAATCATTTTGTATGTAAGATTTTGCTCAAAGCAATGAAAACATGTATTTCTGAAATCTTACCCTATGGCTTGCTCCTAGCCATGATCTCTGCTGCTGGCATCCTTGTCAGGGGAAGCCACTGACTAAAAAAAACAACTCTGACATTTAAAACCAAAATATATGTTTTTGGGAGTAAAGAAAGGAGATGCAAATATATAACTCTCCCAATCACAGCTTATGTGTCCCTCACTGGACTCTACTCTCCTTGAGTACAGTCCAGTCATCTCTCTATCCCATAGAGTCCCAAGCACAAAACTGATTCTGAACAAACATCTATTGAACCAAGATGAACTAAATGAACTTTAAGGACAAGTTGCAGAGTCTGCCTTTCTACATCTTCCCACCTCCACCAAAACAGTGAGATGGTGATTTCAAAATAGAACCCTCTGAGTATTAAGTAGTATATATCCTATACCTTGAGCACACCTGTAGTAACATGAATCATGGTTATATACTATAAAGAGAAAATAAGGGTCCAAATGGACAATAATGTATCTGTTGGCCAACATATCAGGTAGAAACTTCACAGGATGAGTATTTCCTCTGAAAATCACATGAGAGGCTGTGCTGAAAACTACAGTTTCACTAAAGAGATGTTTATACACCTTCAAATAGAAAGAGTTGGACGGGGCTACCAAAGGGAGGTCTTCTGAGTGATTTGTGCAGTCTATATACTTGTATTTAAAATCTTACCCAAAATTAGTAGCACTACCAGCTAACAAGTAACCTTCAGGCCATTAATATTAAAGATGTGCCATCTTATACAATTAAAATTTTAAAAGTATAATGAATGCTTACATATATAGTGTACATACACGTGTGTCTACTTTGTTATTTACAGACTGCTCACATATGTACAATTGCTTACCAAATAATTCCTCCCCAGAAGAATGAGAAAAATACATAGAAGGCTAAAGAACCCCAAATCACAAAGTGATTTATCCACGTCCAGAATCGGGTATCCAAAGCAAGCTGAAAAGATAACAACACGAAAGGTTTCATGATGGTTACAAATTGCACCAGGCAATATGCTATAGTATCTAATAACTAGTACACAATGATACCTATGGAAGGATCTAGCTTGTGCCAGGGATCCAGAGGAGAGTGGAACTGAAACAGAATCCAGGTTTTTCAAAGAACAAAGGTGAGAAACCTAAGCTCTGCCCTAAGGCCTCTAAACTCTGGAGTACAGGCTGGAGGTGTGATCAGGCTGAGTAGCTGGTAAGTGTAGGGCTGCAGATATCTCAGTACTGGGGAATGGGCAAGGAGTGAAGTAACGGTAATATCTAGGAGGCCCAAGCCCCAGGTCCTCAGGCAATGGCTGCCAGGAAGATGATGGCAAAAGGAGACTTAGCTGGTGGAGGCAGATACGCTGAAAAGAAGGAGAGGGAAGGGGTAGCTAGGAAGGGTAGACAGACTACAAAACTTTCAAAGGTGCCGTGAAAGCTCAAATATAACAGATGGGAGTCACTAAATGCAAAGGCTCTATACCCCTAACATCATGTAGCAATCAATCATGAGTTTGACTATGTAGTGTATCTTTCCAATTGAAAAACCTGTATCTATTCCATTAAATTAATAAAATATTCAGTTAGATTTTAATCTCTTCATGTTTCTGCCAGGACCAATCACGTTTTCAGATTGTGGCATCTGGGGTTTTCAACAAGTATGGTCTATTTCGCTTGCTTAAAACTTCTGGGTCACATGAGCTAATATCCAGAGCTGTTAATTTTTATAGAGGAGATGATGTCTCAGTTTTGTTACTTGCTGTGACACCATGGTCATCAGCTCTCTGTTATAGTTTCTCATTTATAAACAGATGTTGATAACATTATTAATGTAGCTCAATCTTGAACTGCTACTCTTCTAGTTGTTAGGGAAAATACTAATATGAATCCAAAGATAATACTAATATTAATCCCAAGAGGAGGGAGTGGAAGTCTTTGAGATACACTTGAGAAACACTGTGAAGGCCATTTGTAAGCCCTGTGGCTATATGCAAGGCCAGGGGAAAAAAGGAGCGGGGAGGCATCCATTTCAAATTGTGATACTGTGAGACATAATAAAAACCGAAAAGTAGCATTTATTGAAATAAGCACCACCCTAAGTGCTTTATTCACTAATTGAGTCCTCAAAAAACCCTAAGAAGGGTAGGCTCCACTTTTATCTCGACTTTATAGAAGAGGAAAGTGAGGCACAGAGAGGTAAAGTCACTTGCCCAAGGACACACAGCTAGTAAGTGGCTATACTAAGATGAATTGTAATGTCCTTTTAAGGTCCTAACATGTTACTGAAATAGATGAATAAAGCAAACATATGTTAGCTCTATCCGGTATGAGAAATAAACCATGAACAGAAATTTAGAGAGAAATTTGAGAGAGATCCTTTGACAATTATACTTCTGAATTCTGCTTCTAACCCCTGGACATGCTGGAATTCATTTAAACGTATTTACTCGTGGACCCCATGTGTGGTGTTGATTATTGGAATGATAAAAATAAAAATAATTTGAATTATGCTTTCAACTATAAGAGATTTCCAAATCATGGGCCTCAAGGGTAGCATTCAGTGAGGCTTCACAGCATTATCACATGGCTACATGTCAATGCCAATGATTTTGCCAAAATTACCTTCCTGCATTATATTCTTAGGCACTTTATCACTAACATGGGTAAATTTTAGTGATGAATACATTTTATACTTTTTATATTTATATAGATATATTATTTTTATATTTATTTTTAAATTAAATATATATACCTATATAAATAGAGACATGGTCTCACGATGTTGCCCAGGCTGGTCTTGAAGTCCTGGGCTCAAGCGATCTGCCTGTCTTGGTCTCCCAAAGTGCTGGGATTATAGGCGTAAGCTACCAACCTAGTCATCAGTAATGAATACATTTTATAAGATTTCACTACTACCAAGCCCTTTTTCACATATTATCTTGCTCACATATACTTATTTGAGGCCTGGGGTTCTTAAACAGATGTATAATTTATAGAAGATTCAAGTACTTAACATAATTACACACACACACACAAACACACATACACACACACACTCTCACTCTCTCTCTCTCTCCCTCTCTCGCTCTCACCCACAGCCTGTTTATATGCCACTTATCATAACGCCTTAAAAATAGCAATAAAGAAGAAACAGATTTTCAACATTAAGTATGGTGTTTGAATTTTTTTTAAGTAAAACAAAATAAAGAGGATTATGATATACTGGGAAAAAACTGATCAAAAATAGTATACAAATACCCAAATCCCTAGCATCATACACATTTTAGTAAGTATTAAGGCAAATACTTGAATAACAACCCATAACAAAAAATAAAGGAGACCAAAAAATGGTATATTAGGATAAGACAAGAAAGTACTACAAAAACAGTATTAAAAAATATATGAATAAGTAAAAATCTAACCTTCAGGGTTACAGTGAATACTAAGACTGTAAAAACAATGGTTCCAAAAGTCCAGTTTCCGTATACCTGAAAAACATTTAATAATTACATGTATCATGTATACACAAGTATTATCTTAGTATTTTTTCATTTAAAAAAAAAGCCAAGTTTAATCCTGTGTATAAGTGCCAAATATTTTTGTATGAATTGTTTAGGGAACAGCTAGTCAGTAAGATTAGGCCACAATGCCAGATTTTCCTGGGATCCAATTTTCACAAACAGGTACACTACACCTGTGGTTGGTAGGGTTTATTTCTATTACTCCATGCAGCATTGAACAGGGAACTCACTGGTGTGATAAAGGCCAAAGAAAGCAACTACTCTAATAGCAGCAGTGTTCATCAAAACAAGTCATTTGGATGATTCATGTCTCTAAAGAATCTGATATGGGATTTTCCTATAATATAGAATTAAACCTCTCAAATGAGCAATAATTTGTAGACAAATGGATTTACATTTTTTAAATGAGTCTAATTTTTCTGGTTGTAAATACAAGAGCTATCAGCATGTGCACATCAAAAAAAAAAAAAAAAAAAGCAGATACCATGTATAAATCCAAATGATGGCAATGAATGGCACATATGCTTACCAAATGCTGTCAAGATCTGAATGCGTAACATTAAAACAGAAAATGAGATGTAAAAGGCTTTTTCAAAAAAATAAAAACAAAAATTAAGGTTAATAGAAGCAAAAAAAAGGATTCACTCAAATCATACACGAGTGTTATGTTTTCTTGCTAGTAGTAATTCACACACTTACTGTAATTTCAGCAAACATTTAGAGGGAAGGTGACATATACAGTAAAACCTTATTAATTTGGACTTTATGAACTCAAAATGGGTAATGAATTAAACAGACACTTAACTGATGCTCTCACGCACCACCTGGAAAGTTGGCTGAGCAAATGAATCACACTGACTATAGGAGAGTATCTGCCTACTTTGGAGCAAACTCCTTTTAAGCAGTAGCCAGTTATATAAAATCTGTCTGCCCAATAAAACTAAAATAAAAAGTGAAAGTCACACAATCAGTTATAAACCTGAAGAGGCCAGGAAATCATAAAATCAAATCCATTCTTCTTACTGATGGGCAAAGCTGACCTGGGAAACTGATGTGATTTTCCCAAGTACGCACAGGATTTATGAGGACACTCTCTTTGGCAAGTTCTACATGTGACTACTTTAAAGTAGATCTGTGTTTCCCCAGCAAGTACTTTGTGATTAATAATTTTCATGGATTCATACTAAACTGATTTTTGTTAGTCCAAATTAGAGAGCTTTTGACTGTAGTGCCTAATTTTAAAGTACTGTTCAAATTCACTGAACCTATTACTTCTGTAACAGGTGTTACCAGTTTCCAGACATAGTGTCCTCAGTAAATCCTTTTTGAACCTTAGCTTTCCTTCACATTATGATTACAAAGAATGAATGACCATAAAAGGAGAATCTCAGAAATAGCAAAGGAGAACTTAGTGAAAGCAGTATGCAAGGTAGTGTTTTTGTTTTCCTATGTGTGGCTGCAGGAAGAAGGCCTCACCTGTCCCCCTCATCAGTAATTTTCTCCTAGAGTACAGCCAGGGCAAAATTATCCCAGTGCAACTGCCGAATGAGATAGTCATGTTCTAGGAAGACGCTGGCAGGAGCAGAGTAGCCTTTCTGGAGAATACTGTGCTTCCACTGGGAAGAGGAGGGAGAGAAGACAATTCCTCTCTTCACCTACTGGGCAAACACTCCAAAGATATGGCAGCTACCCCCTTCAGCTCCAAGCATAGAAGGCCACTATAAGTAAGAAATGAATGCAGCCGGGCTTTACTTTAAAATGGGAAAAAACCTTTCTCACATCAAAGAGCGGAAGTCTGAAGTCCCAAGAACTCTGTTCATCTAGTAAAAATTGCAGCCAAGTTAAGGTTCCAGAAAGTTTGCACATAAGCTCTCTAGTTAGCCATGGCACACAGAAAGCGATTGCTTATTTCACTTTTATTGTTCTAAAGAAGCTGTGAGAACTAACTACTGTATCTTCAGCAAAAGTTTGTAGAATGATTACAGCTAGAGTATGTATATGATAGATCCAGTGCCTATGGGAAAAAGATAAGCCATGCTTATAATACCAAAAGATGTAATGACAGGTTCTTTTTACCTTTCCATTTTCTTCTAGGGATGCAGTCTGAAAAAGAAAGTAAGTCCCAAAGAAGAACACTGTCCCTTCAAAGGCAGCCAGAAATGTCCAATATAAGAAGGGGCCCAACTGTAGCATGGCATTGCCAGAAATTTTCCTATTGAGAAATGGGGAGAAAAAAACATTAGTGAAACTTTTCATTTAAACATGCAGTGAAATGTCAAAGGTGGGCAGGGAGTTTGACCCTGTTATAATGAAGGGGGCTACCCTTAATGGCCTGACAGATTTTTGGTAAAGGGTCAGACTGAGCCAAAGGCTGACCTTCACGCAATCATCTCCTGACTCAGCCACTGGAGTAAACTCTCTAAACTCTTCTAAATTTTTGGCCACTGACAACAATAACATCAACAATAATTTGCTTCTATTTAATGGTACTTATATGCCAGGAACTGGGTTCAGAGTTTTATAGACATTTATTTTCACCCACATAAAAACATGAGATAGGTATTACTACCACTCATATCTGCTAATAATAAGGAGCCTCAGAAAGGTGTAACACAATGGTGCTCAAACTTTGATGCACTTTGGAATCCCCTGAGGATCGTTAAAAACTAATGCCTGGTTGCCATCTTCATTCTGATTTAATTGGCATAAAGTATAACCTGGAGGTCAGGATATTTTTAAAGCCCCCCAGCTGACTTCAATGTGCAGTATAGTCTGGGAACCACTAGTGTAGCAGCTGTGCCAAAGTTCACTTGGTAAGAGACTGAGTTAATATACAATCCTGGATTGACCTGACTTCAGAGCATATGCTCTCAACCAAGCTACCAAGCTTTCCAAGAACAATTAAGATATTTATTTTAATCAAGATTTATTCCTGGAAATTTAACCTTTTTTTTTTTTAGGTCTTACGGTGCCCTTTATATTTTTCCATCAAGTCAAATAACATGTCTGGAGTTGTATAATGATACTTTGATAAATGGGAGGTGGATAGATTAAGTTTAAATCTGTCAAAAATAGTACAACCTTCTCAGCACAAGTCAGAATGCTAAATAAGGCTACCAATTCTAATGGAGCAGAGCTGCAGAAAAAGACGGGTTGGTGCATGTGTTTCTTTTGGATTCTATTTCAAATTGCTCTTAACATTTAATAAATGATATCTAATTACTCAAATAACATACTTGTCGCTAATACTACCAAGAATGTCACTGGGCTGTATGGAGTAAGAAACACCTTTGTAATGTAAATGCAACTGATCCTTGTTCAGTTGGTATTGAGTACCATGGGGTTTCGTGCACATGGCAATTATGCAACTTTTACCTACTAGGATTTCCAGGTGCATGCAGCGATCTGAAACTCAGCGTATGCTCTCTGTCCTAGAAAAATGGCAGAATGAGATAGCTACTTCCCAGAAACAAGCTCTCCCCATAGCCAGTAAGTCATGTTTCCAAGGCAACTAGGAACAACAGGTAAGGCACCTCTGTAAAGATCCTTGTAGGCAGTGCCCAACAACTGCCAGCCAATGTGGCTTTTGACAGTCACTGACTTGGGCTGGAGAAGAAAGGGCAAAAGCAGGAAGTGGTTCCTGTCTTTACAGGCCACTGATGGGAAGTACATCTCATTCAGTGTGGGAAAATAGCAGGAGCAGCATGATACGTTGAATTATAGGTCAGGTTTTCTAGCTGCATTCGAATAAAGAAGCTGTCAAAAACTCAGAATGGGGCAAGCAACGTGAAGGAGAGCATGAGAGAGAATCAAGATCTGGGGAGAGGCTGATGAGCAGCACAGGCCTGAGCACCTCCATATTATGGTGGGCAGCAGGTATACCAGAACGCTTTCTTTTGCCTTTTAAAGCTGTAGAAGAAACAAATTACACCTGTTCCCTCTATAGAAAAACTACAGTTTACTTTTTAAATGTCTCTTAAAAATATAAAAACATCCAATTATGTCGTTTCACATCCAAGTGTTTGGTAATACCCAAGTCACTAAATCACCAAAGGTAAAATCTATAATACACTATACAATGCCACTGCTAATATTAATTGGCATACTGTACAGAAAGCCATATAGGAAGACCAGGGCTTCGTGTTCACAAAGGAACAGTCAGAGTAAATAAACTACCTATACTCTGGTGACAGGTCAAGAGCAGTGTCTTGTCAGAGCAGGCATTCACGGCTTGCAAGTATGAGGTCAAAAAGGAAAGCTGCACTTTGGGCTCAGCAAAAGGTATGCCACGGTCTTTATTTTTGCATCAGATGTGGCAAGTCTATACAAAATTCAATAAATCATGACCTACACCTACAGCACAATCACTAAAACCTTATGGAAACCCTTACGATATTTTGTACTCAACAGGTTTTTGCAGATTTTTGACATTCTTAATTTATACAAGTGCTCAGCAGAGCCCTGAAGGCTGGAGGAGGGTGTTAGAATAGTAAGATTAATAGCTATCATTGCTTGAAAACTTGTCAGGCACTATTTTTTTAAGTTCTTTAATACATAGTGGCTCATTTATTCCTCACAAAACCATTGTGATTAGGTGCTACTGTTGCCCATATATTACTGAAGATGAAATTGAGGCACATTGCAGTAACCTGCATAAGGTCACACGGTAAGTGGCAGAGGCTTTCAGCCCAGATGTTAGTCTGAGCTCTTGGTGGGACTGAATGGGGGGAATTCAGCTTACTACTCCTCAAACCCCACTTCATTCAGAGCAACTGCACTATTGGGCTTCTCTTTAGAAGTTGTCTGGAAACAACTACAGTTAAAACAATGTTTTAAAACCACTGGCCTGCTAGAAAAAGCACTGGAAAGAGGGCTGAATTCTGATCTTCATTTTGCATCTGGTTGTACTCTGTGTCCTTAGGTAAGTCATTTCTGGGCCCTGGTTCCTTATTTTCATAAAGAGCATAGTAGGAGCTGATGCTTGTAAGATTTCTACCAAAGTTCTAATGATTCTCCTCTAGATCTAATTATGCATTTACAACAAATACAGGATCAGCAGAATATGTAAACACCATGAGGATACAATCAGCAAACTCTAGACTGGGAGAAATTTTACAACATAAATAATCTGGTTTTCTCCACAAATAAATTGCAAGGTTAACCTACACATTAAAAGAGACTCCGAAAGTATATAAACCAATTGCAATGTGCGGACCTTCTTTAGATCTTGATTCAAATAAGCATGCTATGAAAAAAATGAGTCAATTGGAGAAATGTGAACTTGACTATTTGATATTAAGGACTTAAGTGATAGGGTATTATTATTTTTAAAAATCCTTATCTTTAAGAGATGCATACTGAAATAACTGTTTTTGAGATGTGCTTCAAAATAAGCCTGCGATAGAGTAGACGGGGTTATCAGTGGAATAGGAATGTCAAGGAATTGAGAGTTGTTGAAGCTAAGTGGTTAGGACAAGCTGAGTGGTTCAACAACTATTTACATTCATTCATTATATAAATAGCATTCTCTCTACTTTTATGTATGTCTGAAATTTTCTTTAATAAAGACCTTTAAAATGATAAATTTTACAACTGTATAATTCTTAACAATTGCTAAATGTAAATTTTATGAGTCATGCCGGTTAAAAAAAAAATCCCTTAAATTTGTGTATCTTCATTTCATACAAATAAACTATCCAAACCTCTCTAATGCACTTGCTACCTACTATTTAGCAATGCTTACAATCTGCTGTAAATTAATATCTTTATCCTTAGCTGTAGGCTACAATTCCAAAAATCCAATTAAATCATAAGTTAAACAACTGGGGCTAGTGCCAAGTCCCCCATCCAGAGAGAAAAGCATCCATTTTCAACTGACACAAAATGAATACAATGGCTTATGAGTCCATTATTTTCTTCAACAAAACAGTTTTAGAATGGGGCTAATAAAGGAGGGGTGTGGGGCGGCTAATGCTATAGGCACAGTTTACATGAGAAAGGGTAATATAACTTCATCGGTTCAATCTACAACAAGTAGGAATCAATATTCTAAACTACGGAAGATCTTTGTGTATGCTTTTTCTTTTCTTTGCAGTTGAAATATCATGTCTTCCCATGAGACACCAGAACACTATAACAATGTAGATTTAAGTTTTAGGAATTAGTGACTCTGAACTAAATGTTTCACATATATTCAAGTACAGAACCCACACCTAGTAAATATGTCATTTTCCTGTTGAGCAGTCTGCTTTCAATAGCTAAAAATTCCAAAGAGAACCACATAATCATACCACAAACCAAGTGCATTGTTCTGCATTCTTCCCATCTACAGGTAAAATGAAAACCACAACATTGAAAGTCTTAGGGGGTTTTAACTATATATTTAACTTACATATACAATCGGGGATCTGAGGTCAGAGTGTCAATGTTGATGTGCTGTTCCAGTAGACTATAGGCCAGGATGGGCAAGGATGTGAAGCAGATATTGTACATTGTAAGGTAAGCAGCATCATACAGTGGCTAAAATGAAAAACAACAGAGGAAAGAAAGAAATTTCATGTAACAATCATCTACAAGATGATATTTATGTATGAGGAAAACTTACTAGCTAAAATAAGAAACTTTTTTACATGCTTTTGGTAGTGGCAAAGGAAACTGTAAACAAGGTCACTGCCTAGTAACTATAAAAAAGAAACTAACATATTGTGATGTGTCACATTAATATACCTCCCCTTTAACAGAATCTTATTCAGAATGTTTACATGCTATAAGTTGCATTTCTAATAGACATTAATAACTTTTCAAGGTTGCTTAATAGCTAAAACTAGCTATTCAGGAGTTACTTCAGCAAACACCATTAAGTGTAAGTGAGGAATTCTTAGAGAAACTAAATATAGGCAGCAATCAGCCTGTGTCACAAATGTTTTGGTTAATATTTTACATATTTTTGGTTAGTATTTTCAAGTCCAAATTGTGTAAGTCTTTTCTAACATCCTCTTCCTGAGAAGCCCCACAGTTTCCCATGGCGTATGTTCTTCCTTCCTGAACTGAGTAATAAACCTAATTTGATCAACTACAAGTGTATTCCTGGTGGTCTTTGACTGGACAACTTGGACAATCTTGAGCTCCTATAACAGAACTTGGCATACAAAAAACAATCAATAAATACTAGATGAATAAATGAATGAGTACAGATTGGAAGCTGTAACATTTGAAAAGGCCTGCTCTGATATTATACATCCTCCTTTATTGAAAAAAATTTAAAAAATTCTATGAACCTCATTCTGATGAAAGTATTTACATCAGTATTTATCTACACAGTGCTAAAGATTGTCATACAAACATTTTCTGTGGCCTGAATAATTCCCCATACTCATATGTATTTTTCACATGTATAAATGTCCCTTAATAAAATGCATTTAACTATGACAAAAATTAACAAAATAATGTATTTTCAATCAATGGCTACTAAAGATAATTACTATCATAATGAAGACTGACTCCAAAAGGCTGGGAATTACTTGAATGGTGCATTAGTTAGTTTACTAGTTGACTTCAGAACATTTACTGAGTGCCTACTAAATGACAAGTACTAGGGACAGAGATGATTCATCCCCTGTCCACCAGAGAGTTCAAACTCTAGATGGAGAGGCAGAATTGGGGAAACCCCGAGGAGGGGACTACAACTCTAGCTGGCAGGAGAGACAAAGCAAATGATAATGGATGCAACATTCTCCATGAAGTTAAAAGACACTTCCAACATACTTTCTATAAACAAAGATTTAAGCTCAACAAAGATACTCCACTGAATTTAAAAGTACAAAAAAAGGTGTTGCATTCCTTTTTGTTTTCTTTTTTTTTTTTTTTTGAGACGGAGTCTCGCTGTGTCGCCCGGGCTGGAGTGCAGTGGCCGGATCTCAGCTCACTGCAAGCTCCGCCTCCGGGGTTTACGCCATTCTCCTGCCTCATCCTCCCGAGTAGCTGGGACTACAGGCGCCCGCCATCTCGCCCGGCTAGTTTTTTGTATTTTTTAGTAGAGACGGGGTTTCACCGTGTTAGCCAGGATGGTCTCGTTCTCCTGACCTCGTGATCCACCCGTCTCGGCCTCCCAAAGTGCTGGGATTACAGCTTTTTGTTTTCAAAGGAGAGGACTAGTCCGTGGCACGTAACACCATACTTTCTTTGGAAACTACTCATTTTCACTAACAAGTAAATTTTTAAAAGTACAACTCAGATTGACTGGTGTATAATTTAGTCTTGAATTTCATTCAAACAAAAGAAGTATCAATCTACTTTTGTTTCACTATGATACTTTAAAATCACATGACCGATAATTGTAATTCTTAGGTACATAATTAGAAGAGACAGAATATTCCCAAAACAAACAGATATAGTTGATAATACTGTTTTTTTTTTTTAAATGAAACCTGTTACAATGTTTTCTTTTCATTAAAAGACATTTAGTATCCTAGTTTTGCTAAAGAAAGGGAAGCTTTTTGTGTAAAGAATCTGAACCCTGGTCCATTTCTACATTCTTCATAGTCTTCCTTGCAAGTTCCGGAGAATGCCTAATGTGCTTCTGGACTGAAAAAGACAGACTACTCATAGGCACTCCAAAGATATTTGCAATAAAGGTTGCTACATTCAGCACTAGCACAAAACCAAAATCAAAAATAAAGATTTTGCACATCACATTACCTCCTGAGCTCTCCTGGTACACTTTTACCTTCCTTTTACCTGGTATACTTTTCCTTTAAGATGTCCACGTTATTCCTTCCCTTACCTCCAGGTCTCTGCCCAAATGTCATCTCATCAGAGAGACCTTTTCAGATGTCTGTAACAGCAGCTCTCTCTCCCAGTCACACTCTATCCCTTTATTATGCTTTCTTTTTTCCACCATAGCATATAGCAGTACCCAACATAATATATTTGATTGTTGTCTTTCACCCTATCACTATACACTGCAAGTTTCATGGGGGGAAGAAGTTTGTTTTGATCACTGCAATATTCTCAGCACTTATCCAGGCACAAAGCAGGCAATCAAGAAATAGTTGCCAAATGAATGAACCTACCAGTTGAGCAACAGAAGGAGCCAAACATCAACTCCTATGGAACCATAAGCAGTTAAGGTAATCTAAGAAGACTGAAGACAATCCACGGTTTAAATCTCAGCTGGTTTTATAAGGAGTAAGTCCTTTTTGCCCTAAAACTTGTGCTTGGTAAACACGTTTTAAAAGGATAATAAAGCAACAGACTCCTTTCAAAATGAAAACAGTATTTCCACCAGAACAAGCCAACTTAACCTTTAGCACACTGCTACACATTAGTTAAGAGAATTTCATATATTTTTAATACTTGCATTCATCCAAGAAAGTAAGGAATTAGCAACATTTTGCTCACTAGCAATTTGAATGTTCGAGAAAAACGGATTGATCAGAACTTACGAAACTCTCTAATACTATTAATTTTGAATACAAGAAGGTTGATGGCACTTCCGAAAACTGAAAGATGCTTAATTTACAATGAAAGATGATCTGTTTAACTGGCACTACTGGGGGCTAATGATATGGCACTGATGGCAGTATGAGACAGATCACTGAGGTCAAAAATTAACAAAGATATTCAGGCCCTGAACTCAACATGTGACCAAATGGACCTAATAGACATCTACAGAACTCTCTACCCCCAAAACAACCGAATATACATTCCTCTTATCGCCACATGGCACATACTCTAAAATTAAGCACACAATTGGACATAACAATCCACAGCAAATTCCAAAAAACAAAAATCATACCAACCATACTCTCAAACCACAGTGTGATAAAAATAGAAATGAATACCAAGAAAATCACTCTAAACCATACAACAACATGGAAATTAACCTGCTGCTGAATGATTTGGGGGTAAATAATGAAATTAAGGCAAAAATCAAGAATTTCTTTAAAACTAATAAAGAACAAAGATACAACATACCCGAATCTCTGGGACACAGCTAAGGAAGTGTTAAGAGGGAAATTTATAGCACTAAACACCTACATCAAAAAGTTAAAAAGAAGGCCAGGCACAGTGGCTCAAGCCCGTAATCCCAGCAATTTGGGAGGTGTCAACATAGGCAGATCATTTAAGGTCAGGAGTTCAAGACCAGCCTGACCAACATGGTGAAACCCCGTCTCTAATAAAATACAAAAATCAGCCAGGTGTGGTGACAGGCACCTGTAATCTCAGCTACTCAGGAGACTGAGGCAGGAGAAATCAAAATCACTTGAACACAGGAGGCGGAGGTGGCAGTGAGCCAAGATCACACCACTGCATTCCAGCCTGGGCGACAGAGCAAGACTCGGGAAAGGGAAAGGGAAGGGGAAGGGGAAGGGGAAGGGGAAGGGGAGGGGGAGTGGGAGGGGAGGGAAAGAAGGAAGGAAGGAGGGAGGGAGGGAGGGAGAGAGAGAGAGAGAGAAAGAAAGAAAGAAATCAAATTAACAACCCAACATCACAACTAGAGCAACTACAGAAACAAGAGCAAACCAACCCCAAAGCTACAAGAAAACAAGAAATAACCAAAATCAGAGCTGAACTGAGGGAAACTGAGATGCAAAAAACCATACAAAAGACCAAGAAATTCAGGAGATAGTTATTTGAAAAAATTTAATAATATATATAGACCACTAGCTGGACTAATAAAGAAAAAAAAAGAGAAGATTCAAATAAACAAAATCAGAAATGACAGAGCAGATGATACTACAGACACAACAGAAATAAAAAAAAAAAAACCTCAGAGACTACTATGAACATTTCTATGCATACAAACTAGAAAACCTACAAGAAATGGTTAAATTTCTGGACAGGTACAACCTCCCAAGACTGAACCAGTCAGAAAACCAGGGATTTCCTGAATCCCTCAAAAGACCAATAATGACTTCTAAAACTGCTAATAAAAAGTCTACCAACCAAAAAAAACCTCATGACCAGATGGAGTCACAGTCAAAATCTACCAGATGTATAAAGAAGATCTGTAGCATTTCTACTGAAACTATTCCAAAAAATTGAGGAGGAGGGACTTCTCCCTAAATCATTCTGAGGCCAGCATCATTCTGATAGGAAAACTTTGGCACAGACACAACACCAACAACAAAAAGAAAACTTCAGGCCAATATCCTTGATGAAGATAGATGCAAAAACACTTAACAAAATACTAGCAAACTGAATCCAGCAGCACATCACAAAGCTAATCCACCATGATCAAGCAGGCTTTATCACTAGAATGCAAGGTTGGTTCAATATATGCCAATCAATAAATGTGATTTATCACATAAACAGAACTAAAAATAAAAGCCACATGATCATCTCAATAGATGCAGAAAAGGTTTTCAATAAAATCCATCATGTTAAAAAACTCTCAACAAACTAGGCATTGAAGGAACATTCTTCAAAATAATAAGAGCCATCTAAGAAAAACCCATAGCCGACATCACACTTAACAAGCAAAAGCTGGAAGCATTCCCTCAAAAACTAGAAGAAGAAAAGGATGCCCTCTCTCACCACTCCTATTTAACATAGTACTGGAAGTCCTAGCCAAAGCAATTGGGCAAGAGAAATAAATAAAAGGCATCCAAATAGGAAGACAGGAAGTCAAACTATCCCTGTTTGCAGACAATATGATTCTATATCTAGAAAACCTCACAGCCTTGGCCCAAAAGCTTGACCTGTTAACTTCAGCAAAGTTTCAGGATACGAAATTAATGTACAAAAATCAGTAGCAATCCTATATACGAACAACATCCAAGCTGAGAGCCAAATCAGTAACATAATCCCATTCACAATAGCCACAAAAATAATGAAATGCCTAGAAATACAGCTAACCAGCGAGGTGAAAGATCTTTAAAATGAAAATTGCAAAACACTGCTCAAAGAAATCAGAGATGATATAAACAAATGGAAAAATATTCCATGCTCTTGGATAGGAAGAATCAATATTGTTAAAATGGCCATACTGCCCAAAGCAATTTACAAGTTCAGTGCTATTCCTATCAAACTAGTAATTATATTCTTCACAGAATTAGAAATAAATATTTTAATATTCATATGGCACCGAAAAAAGAGCCCGAATAGCCAAGGCAATCCTAAGCAAAAGGAACAAAGCTGGAGGCATTACATTACCTGACTTCAAACTATACTACAGGCTACAGTAACCAAAACAACATGGTATGGTACAAAAACAGACATATATAAAACAATGGAACAGAACAGAGAGCCCGGAAATAAGGCCACATATCTACAACCATGTGATCTTCAACACAGCTGACACAAACAAGCAATGGGGAAAAGAATCCCTATTCAATAAATGGCACGGGATAACTTGCTAGCCACATGCAGAAGATTGAAACTGAACCCGTTTCTTATGCCATATACAAAAATCAACTCAAGATGGATTAAAGACTTAAATGTAAAACCTAAAACTATAACCACCCTGGAAGATAACCTAGGATATACCAGTCTGGACATAGGAGCTGGCAAAGATTTCATCACAAAGATGCTGGAGGCAATAGCAACAAAAACAAAAACTGACAAATGTTACCTAATTAAATAAAGAATTTCTGCATACAAGAAGATGACTATCAACAGAGTAAACTGACAACCTACAAAACGGGAGAAAATATCTGCAAATGATGAATGTGACAAATGTCTAATACCCAACATCTATAAGGAACTTACATAAATTTGTAAGCAAAAATCAAATCACCCCATTAAAAAGTGGGCAAAGGACACGAACAGACACTTTTCAAATGAAAACAAACACGCAGCCAACAAGCATATGAAAAAACGCTCAACATCACTAATCATTAGAGAAATGCAAATCAAAACAAAAACAAGATATCATCTCATACCAGTCAGAATGGCTATTATTAAAAAGTCAAAAAAGAAAAAAAACCAGATGCTGGCAAGGTTGCAGAAAAAAGGGAACACTTGTAGAATGCTGGTGAGAATGTAAATTAGCCATTGTGGAAAGCAGTGTGATGATTCCTCAAAGACCTTAAAACAGAATTACCATTCAACCCAGCAATCCCATTACTGGGTATATACCCAAAGGAATATAAATTATTCCACCATAAAGACACACACACACGTTTACTGCAGCACTCTTCATAATATCAAAGATATGTAATCAACCTAAATTCCCATCAATGGTAGACTGGAAAAAGAAAATGTGGTACATATACACCATGAAATACTATGCAAACATAAAAAAGAATAAGATCACGTCATTTGCAGCAACACGGATGGAGCTGGAAGCCATCATCCTAAGCAAACTAATGCAGAAAGAGAAAACCAAATACAGCATGTTCTCACTTGTAAGTGGGAGCTAAACAATGAGAACATATGGACACAAAGAAGGGAAAAAGACACTGGAGTCTACTTCAGGGTGGAGAGTGAGAGGAGGGAGAGGATCAAAAAGCTACCTACCAGGTACTATACTTTTTACCTGGGTGACAAAATAAACTGAACACCAAACTCCTATGGCATGAGTTTGCCAATATAAACGTGCACATGCACTCCTGAACCTAAAAGTTAAAAAAAAAAAAAAAAAAAAAATGCTGCCAAAGAATTAGAAGAAAATCACTTCCTACCAGGAGGAACCAAGAAGAATACATAAGTGTATTCATAAGTGTACTTTGTATTCAGAGAAGCGTATGTAAAGCTTGCCTTTGAAATTTAGAAACTTAACACCTATGGCAATGTGGTAGCTCAGTTTGGAAAAATCATTGAACTTCTCATAGATTAATTATAAAATTTCTGAGTCACTGAGTATTATAAGCTCCTGTATTTTGTTATACCTCCCATTAGAAGCAATGTCAAATCCATTACAGTTTTTAAAACAAAGATGCCTCGCCATCCTACCACTTATGTATCAAGTTAATATATAACATATTCCTTATGTAACATCTATAGCTGCTTTACATAATCCAAGGCTTTCTCTAGGAATCACAGGTTCTTGGATAGCTTAAAGATTAATGTTTTTCTATAAAACTAACCTGAGAGCCTGCAAAGTTGGGAGATTTCATCTGATAAAATATTAAACTATAACATTTTAGAATTATGAAACATTTTATACATTGATAAAAAGAAAAAATTCAAAATACTTTTTAATGTTATCACATCTCCAACAGGATGTACCAAAAGCATTTCAAAATGAAGATAACAATAAGAAAGCTAGTAAAGCAAAGACATACACATTTGCTATCGTCAAAACCAAGAGATCCTTTTACTTTGTATATACATCTCTAATCTCTATAAATCTAATATATAAGGGTAATTTATTAACAGCAAATATTATAACCACATTATAACGAAAACTTGGGAAACAAACCTGTTGCGAGAATCCACAGAAGAACTGGTACAAAAACTGTGGCAAAATGAAACAAAGGTTCTGAAAAAAAAAATGAAGACAAGGATTAACATTTTCACTTAATCAACTTGCTAAACTAAAATGGGAAACTATATTCCAAATAGTTTATAATTATTCCTAAATCCTTCTAATGCCAGAATGCAATAAACCTCTATTCCACAGACATAAGGAAACAACTAAAAAAATGATTAATTCATATTAAGGCCAACTTTTGCCCTATCAAGGCGGAAGAGGATCTTATTTACTTAATGAGAATCTGTTGCTATCCTTCTTCCAGGAAATAAATGAGCTCATCCAATATGAACACCTAATGACACTGTATCTTTAACACCAATTAGATCTGCAAACCATATAGTAGACTGACAATGCTGCAAGTGTACATTTAAAGTCAATTAATGCCAACAAATAGTTGGGAAATTATTATAGATTATGTTGACACTAACAATATCAACTAATGCTTTAATGCCTTTATTACTATCTCATCAAACAATCAACATATCATTATTGAGCATCTACTACACACAAAGATGGCACACAGATGATACCAAAAAAAGAGTCAACTTCTTTTTCCTAAGTCAGGGACCCCCTCCCCTCCCCCGAGGATGCACAGCAGGAGGTGAGCGGCAGGCAAGTGAGCATTAGGGCCTGAGATCCCTGGTGCCAAAAAGGTTGGGGACCACTGTCCTAAGGGACATATTGTTTAATTTTAGAAATACTAAAAAGACAAGCAGAAAAGAAACACAAGCTGGGAAGTCATAAGGTAGTAAAAGTTACTAAGTGTGATTATAAAATACTGAAATTAATGTCTTTAAGCAAAACTACCAGGACTAGAATTTTCAAATAACTGCTATTCTTCAAAGCAGGCTGTGAGCTTCTTTGCTGTTACTTGTTCATGATGTCTCTGAACTTCTCTTCGAGAAGCCCCTTCAACAGCCCACTTTCCAGTCATGCCAGAAAACTAGTCTCCTCCCTTCTGTCAGCTAATTCTCCAGAATTAGCTCTAGGAGACTTGAGACTGTTTTTAAAAATCAAATGCAACCCCAAAGGATGAACATCTACCATAGCTGAGGATATTTAGATCAATGTACTACTGACTCTGGAGGATGTTTCTAAAGAAACGAGCTCAACATGTTTTGAATCACCCCTGCAGCATGAGTCAGAGCTCCCAAGGTCATCACCTGGAAAAGCAACACTCATTTGTACATTATCAGTTCTGGTACAATGCAAAATATAGTCCATAGTATTTCTAGAGTCACAGTTTATGAAAAAAATAAGTGTTCTGAGGTTGAAGCAGGTAGAGCTCAGTAGGGGATCACAAGGTTGCTTCATGACAAGGGAGAGTGGGTATCTACCTCACCCACCAGAATCTAATTTTCATGAGAACAGGGACACTGCCTGTCTTACACCATGGTGTATCCTCAAGCACCTAAAACAGGCCTTGGCACATGGTAACACGTTTAAAATATATTTGTTGACTGACTGAATAAAGAAGTTAGAACTTGAACTATGAATAAAGATGAACAGGACATGTTGATGGCAGGAACCAAGGCAAGAATGTATATATTTTAAACTTATATGGTAAGACAGGGTCACATTGTGGGGTGCATTAAAAGCCAGACTAAAGCTGAGACAATGGAGAGTAAAGTTTCTAAGGGACAAGTTGAAAAGTGGCATTCTTTAAACACTAATCTAGCTGAATTATATAAGGAGGATTAAATGGAGAAACAGAAGGTAGGAAGACCTGTCACTGAAGTACTCCAGGAGTGGGCAATAACAATTTGAAGACGATGGCGAGAGGACAGAAAGACCTCTTAGCTCAGCCAAATAGAGTTGAAAATTTTAGAAATCCTCTTGGCACAAAAGATAGTAATAAAAAAGAAATACTGCTGAGTCAGTAACCAAGATGATAATGAGCCTAGAGACACTAACTAAGACAGAGAATATAATCTACATAAATAACCACTGGTCAACATTTGCCATTTTAAAGCTTGTTTTGTTCTCCTTAACAGAGCATTCCTTCCATCTGGTGGCAGTTGCTTAAACTGCAGGCCAAAACTCAAAAGAGGCAAAATAAGCCTCTGGAATAGGTTCAGATTACTAGGCAGATCTGAATGACAAATCTTCAAGGGATCTCCTGCTAGGTGGAGGTCAAGAGAGAATAACTCTTTATTTCCATAAGCTACTGTTACTGCGTGCAAGGCCCAAAAGACCCTAACTGTGACACATAAAAAGTCCCGGATTTGGAGTAAATGAGTCTATGGTGGAACATCGTCTCCTGGATGGAAAGCCAAAGGCAAGTTATATCATCTCTCTGAGCTCTACTTTCCATGTATCTTAAATGGAGATAATACTACTTGTCTCATAGGATGTTTGTGAGGATTACATTTTTAAAAAAGTGATTTTGTGAACTCACAAAATACCTTACACATATTGGGTTACCATCATCATCATGATCTTCCTCCTCCACAGTGTTTGGCCTGGCTACCAGCAAATACCGGCTAGCAGGGTCTTAGAATAATTTGTGAAACTGGGTTCATAGTTTTATAAATAAATACTTTCTTTAAATATAAAGTTAGTAAGAAAGACCTAGAGTTGACTATAGACAACTCTAGGTCTTTGTGCTGAGCTTTAACTCTTATAAAATCAGGGTATGAAATTCAAATATGACTACTTGAATCATATACTCTTATAAAATATAGGGTATGAAATTCAAATATGACTACTTGAATCATATACTAAATACTATATGATTCGAGTAGTTGGAAGATGCACTAAACACTCTATCTACAAACTAGAATCTAATTAAGAAATTTAGTAAATTCTATTCCCTGGTAGACAATAACAGGTATGCAGACTCAGTCTAATGTATACACTAATGCTTCGTGATAAAAGGAAACCAAGGTATTGTTGAGGAAACTACTTCAGTGTCCAATATTGGGGATTTGCGATGTTGCACAATTATGTTTTGGAAGAATATTAAGTTGAGTGAGAAAAATGTTCACAATATAAATTAAGTGAAAAAGGCAAAGTGCAAAGCAATATGTATTATACCAATAGGTATGAGGTTTCTTTTGGGAACGATAGAAAAGTTTTAGAATTAGACAATGATGATGGTTGCACATCATAGTGAACACACTATAGTCATTGAATTATAAACTTTAAAATGGTGAATTTTAGGCCAAGTGTGGTGGCTCAAGCCTGTAATCCCAGCACTTTGAGAGGCTGAGGGGGGCAGATCACTTGAGGTCAGGAGTTCAAGGCCAGCCTGGCCAACATGGTGAAACCTTGTCTCTATTAAAAACACAAAAATCAGCCAGGTGTGGTGGCAAGGGCTTGTAATCCCAGCTACTCGGGAAGCTGAGGCATGAGCATCATTTGAACCCAGGACACAGAGGCTACAGTGAGCCAAGATCACACCACTGCACTCCAGCCTGGGCAACAGAGAGACACTCTGTCTTTAAGAAAATGTTTCTTTAAAAAAGGTGAATTTTGTTAAATTATGTCTCAAAAAAATTTTAAAAACCCATATGTAGTGTATAGTGTATAAAAGTACAAAAAAAATACATATATACATTAATTTGTACAGACAAAAGACCAGCAAGGTCACATATCAAAATGTTACCAGTGGTTCTCTTGGTTGGCATGCTTATAGACAATTTATAAATGACTGCAAAAATTTCATTTTAGAAAATTTTTATTTTTGTAGAGACAAGGTCTCTCATTATTGCCCAGGCTGGTCTCAAAATCCTGACCTCAAGTGATCCTCCCACCTTGGCCTCCCAAAGCACTAGGATTACAGGAATGAGCCACTAGCAAGCCAAAATGTTCTATTTTTTGACTGGTGTGATGGTTACATGGATGGATACAATTGGCAAAACTCATGGAACTGTACACTTTTGATGAATACACTTTATTGTATTTAATTTATATTTCAATAAAGAGGGCTTAAAAATTCCTATCAAATATTTTGCATCAAAAGGAATCTCTGTTTTCTGATTCATCCAATAGACAACCTCTGCTTTGTTGACTGCAAATTTCAGTATGAGATAGCAAAAGCAGCATAAAAAAAAAAAGGAAGACCACCACCACCATGACCAAGCTGAGTCAATGCTGGATTAAAAAGAAATTAAATTACATATATTTTATCACATACCTTATAGAAGAAGTACTGTACAAGGTGTGCTATTCTCACATAATATAGATGTCCATGAGCCAATAGCAGTTTCTTTAAGTGTTTAAACTTTGGAACAGAATAATCGCTATTCCTAGCTGCTTGGCGACCTTCTTTGCCTTTAATACCTAAAAGAGAGTATCTCTATACAGTGAGCATTTTCTAGAATAAATGACTCCCTGATTTATTTTCATAGTTTCAACTTGGTTAAATGTTATAGTTCAATTCTATCATTTAGTTTTCCTTTTTTAAAAACCAAAAGAGCTTTCTTTAACAGTGACACTGAGACTTACCAAATAATTTAAGTTTAACTGGTAACTCCCTATTTGTAACACAGCATACAACAATTAAATAGAATCATTATTTCAATCATTACAAGGCAAAAATTATCTGAAGGAAAAAAATTCAACTTAAAAATTATTAAGTCACTCAGTAAGGGCTAAATTGTGTATGACCCTAGACTAGGTGCTATATTAAGGCAACTCAGAAACCTGGGGTTTGTGGTCTAGGGGCTCAATGAGAAGACGGTGAAATTCTTTCATGAATGAAACCCTGACTAGCAGCGCAAGGGTTCTATGAGCTCGAGCAGCTTTAGGCCATTTGACACTTGGATAACCAATGAGTAGAACTTAAAAGTTGCACAATAAATAGGAATATTTCCAAATGAAAAGAACAATTTGGGAATCTAAACTGCAGTACAATAATTCCCAAGATATGAATTCCATATCTGGTCCCACCACCCTGCCAAAACAAACAAACTAGCTAACTAACTTGCTGGGGAGTTAGCTGTGCTGCCTAATAGCAACCAGAGAAGGAAAAAGTGACACAGGTGGTGGAAAAGCTGTTGTTGCATGTCAATAAATAAATTCAACACTACAGCCCAAACCACCCATTAATATTGCCATGTTAAAAACAGCCAATCAATTATCATTTCTTAGCCCCAAACAGTTGAGGTCTCAAAAGATATAGGACAGCAACATAAGTAGGCAGTCTGGCCAGGGGCAGAAAATCAATAAAAGTTTCACGCACGCTGTCAAAGTAAGAGCTGAACAATCAATTGTGCTGCCAGTAGCTTTGGGAAATTCACTCTACTTGGCTAATTGAAAAACATCCTTTAACTTTGTTACATTGCTACATTTCTACCACAGGGCAGGACCTTGGGATGGACATGTTGCATGATCAGATGAGGCATTCATTTAATTAACAATTTTAATTCCAAAATTCAAATTCAAGATGAGCAACCAAAACAGCCACTCTAGAATGTAAGACCACACTACCTAAAAGCAATACTGATACTTTTTACAGCTGCCATCTCATTAGATGTATCTTACCTATTCCCACATGGGATTCCAAGATCATACTAACATCATTGGCACCATCACCTATCGACAGAGTTATTGGGCTGCCTTTTAAATTCTTCACCATTCTGACAATCTAAATATTAAATACAAAAGAGGTATAAAAAAGGTCAAAGAAGAATGTAAGATTGGACTACTTTAGGGGTTTATGCCTCATTCACAATTGTAAATAGCGGCCTTGCAAACAGAAAGGTAGTTTGTGCATATACAGTCATCCCTCAGTATCCTTGGAGGATTGGTTCCAGGACCCTCGTAGATACCAAAATCCTCCTGCATACTTTAAATCATCTCTAGGTTACTTTTAACACCTAACTACAATGTAAATGCTATGTAAATAGCTGTCATACTGTATTGTTTTAAAATCTGTATTATTTTTATTGTTATACTATTCATTGTTTTAGTTTTATTCTAATGTTTTCAATCCACAGTTGTTTGGATCTGTGGATGCAGGACCCATGGATACGGAGGGCCAACTGTAGTATGTATAATAGTGTCAAATTCACAGATGCAGAACAACACAGCCATTCAAAATGTAACACCAGCACCCACTTGTCCTAGTTCTGTGATATATGAACTCTCAAAAACTTTGCCTCTCATGCATATTAGAGGTCAATACATTTCCTTCTTTTGTCATTGCATCATGTGTTCTTTCAGATCAGATGTTGAATGTGTAACAGTAGAAGCCAGAAAGCTGATTTGGGGTAACACACATAGGGCCACCAGAACCAAGTAGGAAGTCAGTGAACAATGTTTTTGGTTACTTGCTACTCTCTCCTCCCTGCTGACACTCTCACCTTCCCTAGAAGCACATCAACACTTATTCCAACTTACCTAATGTTAAATTCTTGCACCTATCTGGCTGCCAACTAAACTTTAATAAATCTCTCACTGCTCAATATGGTCCGACCTCTCCTATGAGTAGCTGTATTTTAAAAGAGGTGTACTAAAGGGGTTGACATTTGCAGAAAGATGCCCAAGATATGTGTACAAAGCCTGTCACTATTCCCTGAGTGTTTCTTCAAGATGTATAAATGATACTGTGTAGTTCAGGGACATGTTCATAACAGGTACTGAATAAAATGTTCATCCCTGGTATTAAAATATTTCTGCCTTGGGGTTCTCCAAAAACCTCCTGGCAGAGTTACTTGTGGGAAGTGTATTGGGTAATCAGCTGCCCTCCTACCCTATGTTTTAGATAATCACTGTTTGATGTGGTAAGCCACAAAACCCCTTGGAATCTAGCAGTTTAAAAAAAATAATTTAGTAACTAAATAATGCTTTGCAAAAATACTGTCCTCACAATTGTTCTGACCAGTTAACATAAATAAAATCCATTTTCAACATAACTGGAGTGATTAAAAATAATTCATGAGACTAAGGCACCCTGCGGTTATTTCTTTAAATAGAATTCAATCAGGTTTTAGTTGTATTAAATAGTACAAAAAACCCCACATCGAATTCCACTTCACACAAAAATGATGTGACTATGAGATGCCAACTTCCCCCAATCCTTCCCCTCAACTTGGTTCTTCTTTAAAACTTTATAGAAGACTGTCAGAAATAACCTGTAAGTGAAAGAATAAAAGACAAAATTAAAGAACCCAAACTAAATTTGTTTTTACTAGGCTACAATAATGGTTAACTAAGTGCACCTGTTACACTGTGTGCAGTAACAATTTGCACCTCAAGGAAAAAATACGCAGCCAGGGAAGGTTTAGGGAAGGCAATAAAATTATCAAGGGTGACAGCTTCTGCATGAAAATATAGACTACAAAGAGTAAAACTCATCACTGTAGAAAGATAAAAGGATATACAATCATGGACCATAAAATCATGAAGGGATTTAGATTCGTAAACATAGACTTTTTCACTCAGCCCTAGGTCAACTGGATTAAGACCTCTTCAATCTCTAGGATAGCTTCATGAAAAAAAAAAAAAAAAATTTACCAAAATACTATTTATTCATCAACTATAATAGCTTGCTTTATATTGTATACAGGAATGTGCTAAGAGCCAAAACAGATATAAGGTTTTATTACACACCTTAAAAAGCATATAAATGAAGTAGTAGAGTTAGGTCATGAGTACAAGAATATTAGATAAGCAGATGAACAATACAAAGTAACAAAATGTAGCATCTGTGCAGGAATGCATGATATTGTCATTCACATAAGAAGGCCTAGGATGCCAGAAAAGGGAGAAGACACCACATGACAGAGTGATCAGGAATTTTACAGAAGGAAGAGTGATTTGATGTAAATCATGAAATATTAGTATGACTCGCATAGATGACAAAGAAAGAAAGGAGTATTCCAGAGAATCGGACTAGCATATCTAAGAGCACATAGCCAGATAAATACAGTACATGCTGAGAGAATAGGTCTGGCTTGCCCAGATCAATTGGAATTTTCATATAGGGAACACGGACAGAAATATCTGGAGCTAGTTCAACAGGGAGTGATATGAAAGTGACAGCAGGATGTAGGAAGAACTGGAGGAAAGCAAGACTGTGGGTGAAGAGAGAAGTTAGGTGGCTAGTTCCAGGAGTTCAGTGAGCTATTGAAAGGCCTGGCCCTGAAAGGTAATGAAAAGAAAGGAATAGACGGAAAAGACAATGTAACAAGAAACGGACAAAATTTAGTGACTAAGACTACAATGGAAGAGTAATGTATGTGGTATGTGGGAAGGCAACACAGGTTTCAAGGTTTTGAATCTAGAAATCTGGAAGTACACTGAGGTCAGTCATAGATAAAGAAGATGCCAGGGAAAATGATGGTTGGACTCTGGAGAAGTCAGATTTGGGGTGATAATGCCACACCCAAGAATACATGTTTGGGAAACAGGTGAAGAAGTAAAGTAGATCACCAAATACTTGGATTGGAGGTAGTGACTTGAATATCACCTACATGAACATGACAGCTAAGTATGTAATATCCTGCAAAAAATAACTATAGTGACAGAAATAAAACAGAATGAGGACTAAACCACAAGTGGTGGCATAATTAAGATGGAAGCAGCAGCATGGGGTCAGGAACCTGCCTGGCAGTGAAGCACTCAGAACCCAGGTGAGCAATTTGAACAGCATACACTGAACGTAAGGGGAAAAAAAGAGGTCGCTGTTGCAGGAAAGCCTCTGACTAAGGGGACGGATACTTTTGAATAGTGTATTCTGGTTGGATCTGATTCCCAACCTGGGGCCAAGAGAGGTTTTCAAGATTGAAGAAAAGAAAGAAGAGCCTCTGATTGCAGTGGGGACTGAGAGCTAGAAGGCAGACAGAAGAAATGCCCCAAATATGATGGGCGCTGTGTGTGTGTGTGTGTCCGCGTGCAGTATGTAAAAGAAAAGCCACAGACACTTAGAGCAACCGGTTAAAGAATCTGATGAAGCAAGACTAACACATATGAAAGAATATCCTATAGCATATATGGAAATGAAAAAGTAGGTAACCGAGATTCTAAGTTTCCTTGTACCTAGTGAATACAAAGAAGCAAGATGAGGCAGATCAATTTGGACTGGAGGAGCTGGAAAAGAAAGCATGTAGGAGGTGGCCCTTCAGCTAGGTTTCATTATGAGTAAAATTTTTGTTAGGCCAGGGGAATTCAGAGAGAATGCCAGTTGAGGAAATGATGTGACAAAAGTTTTGAAAGTTGCCCTGAGTATGACATATGGAAGACCACGGAAGAACAACCAACAGGAGTGGAGAATGTACGCCAGAGAAAGGAGTGACAGTGGACACAAAATACAAAATATGTAAAGCCATGTTAAGGGACAACAGTGGGGAGCCCCAGGCGCCACACTCAGTCAACTGCCCTTCATCCTAAGGGACTATGAAACTACTGAAAGTGTCCGAAAAAGAATATATGATAGGAAGAGTTATGTTTTAACAAGATTAATTTGGGAGTGTGGAGAGATTAAAAATGGATGGGTGAAAGCAAGGAAGCCAGTGAGGAGACTAAATCAAATAGTCTATGTGTAAAGTCATAAGGGCTTGGACTAGTTGGGCAGTAAAAGGTTTTGAAAGATGGCATCAAAATGAGAGCTATGACAAAAGGTAGGACCAACAGAACATGGTGACTATATATAGAGGGAGATGAGAAGGATCAAAAGTAGTTTTGAGACATAGGGAGCAAGAGAAAAATGGCACCGGTAACAAGAACAATATAAAAGAAAAACCATACTGGTCTGAGGAAGAAAATTTTAAGATCTAATAAAAAGTCACTACGTTGACAAATAACATGTTAGGACCATGGACCATCACAGAGACCATCAAAGGATAATTTTAAGGAGGATATAATTGATGGTATCAAGAACAAACGAGAAATGAGAAAGAGAATGGAAGACTACACAAGGGATGGGCCAGGTCTACCTGCAGGCAAGCCAAGGGAGTAAGAAGAGCAGAAAGAACACACAGAGCTAATGTCATAAGGGATCTAGGAGCAGTGGCAGCAGGCAAAAAGCACTCATCAGAGAAAAAAGTCTGGAAGGTGAGGAACTGGGATAGCCAGATTGAGGGGACAACAAGGTGCAGCATAAGTTTAATTCAAAATGGGAAAAGATTTCTGAGTCTGATTACAAAAAGAAAGAAGCCTTGGAGGAAGAAATTAGATGGTAATAATGGCCCTTTGAAGAAGAAATAATTTTTTAAAAAATAAACATTTCCACATATGTGTACAGAAGTATCCAGAATGGAACGTTAACTAATGTTCACAGTTACCTGGGCTTTCTGTAACGGTGCCATCCGACAGCAGAGTACTGCAGTACACTTCATACATATTTGTAGGAAAATGCTTTTGTAATTGTTTGAACTAGAGTCTTGACTGGAATTTAGTATGAGTGACAATGTGGAGCCATCTATGATTAATCCATATTCCTGATGTTCTGTCCATGCTCTGAAAAAGAAAAACAATGCTGTGTTTGAATTTATTATAGATTTCTATTTAGGATCCAGATTTTTTTTTTTTAACAACAAAGGGGGTGGTCCCAGGTAAGGGGAGTCATCCATCTGGTTCCTCAACCTGTTCACTCTAAAGAAGCAACTGCCTCTAATAATGGCACAACAGTGATTTGCAATCATATCTTTGAGACCCGAGTTGCACATATAGATGACTACAAGTTCTAAAAGGTCAACTTGGTGAGGCCACATTTCCCAGTTATTTAATCAAACAATTGTCTAAGTGTTGCTGTAAAGGTACTTTGTAGATGTGATAAAAATCCACAAGCAGTTGATTTCAAGTAAGAGAGATCATCCTAGATAACTAGAGTGGGCCTTATTCAGTCACTTAAAAGGTTTTAAGAGCAAAGCTGAGACTTCCTGATGCAGTAGCCTTAGCTACTTCCTGAGACTTCCTAAGGCAATAGCCTTAGCTCATGCCTGAGAGTCCCAGCCCTTCCTAAGAGCCTATCCCATAAACCTAGACCTGCCCAGCTAGATAATACAGTTAGTTGCCCAAGCCAAGTCCTAACAATAAATCTCTCAATATATTCTTTTACTGGCTCTATTTTTCTGGTTGAACTTTGACTAATACAAACTTTTTTTTTGATGTTTAGAAAATAAAGAGATTAAGCAGCCTGCCTCTGTTTAAGAAACATATAGTGAGTATTTGGAATTAAAATCAATTAGTTAAACTCTGCTATGAAGACAAATCATCAATTAGTCTGAAACTCCCTAACAATACAGGGAAAAGACAAATGGCTTTGGGGCAAACATATATATATGTATGTTTTTTTTTTTCTTTAAATGTATCATTTTACATACTAGCTTAGTGGTTCTCTAGCCATCCCATTCGAATCATCTGGGTGGCTTTAAAAATTGCCCATGCCTGGGGCCTATCCCCAGACCAATTAAATCAGAGTACCTTGGCCAGGGCTTGGTTTTATATATATATATAGTATATATATAATATACTTTATATATACATATTATATATATATGTATATATACACTTTATATATATATATATAATATTTTATATATATATATATATATATAATATTTTATATATATATATATATATATATATATATATATATATATATATATATATATATATATAGTAAAAGCTTCCTAGGTGGTTCTCATGTGTAGCCAGGACTAAGAGGTGTTAGGTGTCAGGAAAGACAAATGTGTAACAGGTGCCAAGTATTTAAGAAAAATATAGTGTAAAACTAACAACTGAGAAAATTCTGCCAATTAACTTTTATTTTTCAATTAGGAAACAAACGAGTGGTTATTCAAGTTTTGCTCTGGGGAATCTTGGATGCCATTTGACAACCACTGCAGTGGAAGCGTTCGACAAAGCAGGATCTCAGAGATTGTTATCTAATTTAATGCTACTCAAAGTTTAATGTGCAAAGGAATCACCTGGGAATCTTGTTAAACTGCAAATTCGGATTCGTTAGGTGTGATGTGAGATTTTGCATTTCTAAAAAGCTGCCCAGTGACAATGGAGTTGCCATTCTAAAAAGCTTTGAGTAGTGAGGGCCTAATATACCTCATCATTCCTTTATTCCATATTTCTTCAGTGTATACTGCTAATACCGTAACATTTTATACTTACCCATATTTTGCTGTATAATTTTATTCACTAAATAAAGAGACATCATTGATGTGTTCTCTTTCTTTGCCCCCCTACTCATATATTAATAGCTTACTTACGGGGCTGAAAACAGCAACTCAATAACCAATGAAGAAATAACTTGCGAACACCAACTATAAGCACACTATATAGAGAAATACAAAGAATTATGGACTAATCTTTTTATGGAGAATAGAACATCTCCTTAGACTGATAGAAGCATATGTGAGAGAACTACCCAATCAAACAAGATAATCCATGGCTAATGCCCAGTTACTGAGACACATCCACACAGGAGAGAATAGTGGATTCTTTGTGAGGTGCGGTATCTAAAGTAGGACTTGAAAAACAGAGACAAAAGAGGTGAAGTAATAGAATGTTATGTTGGGGTGCACTGGAAAAGCACACTGAAAAGGTCACTTAAGGCCTTTGGTGTGGCATGAATCTGTGGGTAATGGAGAACCACCAAAGTTTTCAGAGCGGAACTGTGACATGGACAGTGCTTCATTTAAAGATCATTCATCTGGCAGAGGGGCTTAAGGGATTTCATGCATGAGGTACTAGGCCTCTGATGTGGGTGGGGCACTAGAGGTGAGAATGGGAGTATGAATATGGCTTGGGGTCTGATTTGAAGGGGAAAGGGCAAAGGAGCAGAAGCTGGCAAAGGTGACTGAGTCTGAACCCTGTGTAAGTAAGTAAAGACTGTGCCCAACTCAGGAAGATGGGCTGATCTGAGACAGTGATGGTACATTAAGTTTTCCATAAGCCCTGGCTTTTACAAAAGTGTCCTCAGGGCTGCTGAATGGTGCTATAGACTGAATTGTGTTCCCCTGCAAATTCATGTTGAAGCACTACCCCTCAATGTGATTGTATTTGAAGATAGCACCTTTAGAGGGTGAGGCCCTAATGATGGGATTTGCGTCTGTTATAAACTGAATTGTGTTCTCCCAAGATTTATCTGTTGAAGCTCTTAACTCCCAGTGTTGTGGTATTAGGAGGTGGGGACCTTGAGAGGTAACTGACTGATAAGGTTTGGCTGTGTCCCCACCCAAATCTCAACTTGAATTGTATCTCCCAGAACTCCCATGTGTTTTGGGAGGGACCCAGGGGGAGGTAACTGAATCACAGGGGCCGGTCTTTCCTGTGCTACTCTCGTGAGAGTGAGTGAAGTCTCATGAGATCTGATGGGTTTACTGGGTTTCCGCTTTTGCTTCTTCCTCATTTTTCTCTTACCGTAGCCATGTAAGAAGTGCCTTTTGCCTCTTGCCTTGATTCTGAGGCCTCAGCCATGTGGAACTGTGAGTCCAATTAAATCTTTTTCTTCCCAGTCTTGGGTAAGTTTTTATCAGCAGCATGAAAACGAACTAATACAGTACATTGGTACCCGTAGAGTGGGGCATTGCTGAGGAGATCCCAAAACTGTGGAAGTGACTTTGGAACTGGGTAACAGGCAGAGGCTGGAACAGTTTGGAGGGCTCATAGGAACACAGGAAAATGTGGGAAAGTTTGGAACCTCCTAGACACTTGCTGAATGGCTTTGACAAAAATGCCGATAGTGATATGAAAAGTAAGGTTCAGGCTGAGGTGGTCTCAGATAGAGATGAGGAACTTGTTGGGAACTGGAGCAAAGGTGACTCTTGTTATGTTTTAGCAAAGAGGCTGGTGGCATTTTGTCCCTGCCCTAGAGATTTGTGGAACTTTGAACTTGAGAGAGATGATTTAGGGTATCTGGCAGAAGAAATTTCTAAGCAGCAAAGCATTCAAAAGGTAACCTAGGTGCTGTTAAAAGCATTCCATTTTAAAAGGGAAACATCATAAAAGTTCAGAAAATTTGCAGCCTGACCATGTGATAGAAAAGAAAAACCCATTTTCTGAGAAGAAATTGATGCCAGCTGCAGAAATTTGCATAACAAGCAAGAAGCCTAATGTTAATCCCCAAGACCATGGGGAAAATGTCTCCAGGCCATGCCAGAGATCTTCACAGCAGCCCCTCCCATCACAGGCCGGGAGGCCCAGGAAGAAAGGGGGTTTCATGGGCCAGGCCCAGTGTCCCTGTGCTGTGTGTAGCCTAGGGATTTGGTGCCCTGTGTCCCAGCTGCTCTAGCCGTGGCTGAAAGGGGCCAATGTAGAGCTTAGGCTGTGGTTTCAGAGGGTGGAAACCCCAAGCCTTGGCAGCTTCCACGTGGCGTTGAGTCTACGGGTGCACAAAGTCAAGAACTGAGGTTTGGGAACCTCCACCTAGCTTTCAGAAGGTGTATGTATAAACACCTGGATGCCCAGGCAAAAGTTTCCTGCAGGGATGGGGCCCCTGTGGAGAACTTCTGCTTGGGTAGTGCAGAAGGGAAATGTGGGGTCTGAGCCTCCACACAGAGTCCCTACTGGGGCACTGACTAGTAGAGCTATGAGAAGAGGGCCACCATCCTCCAGACGCCAGAATGGTAGATCCACTGACAGCTTGCACTGTGCACCTGGAAAAGCTGCAGACACTCAATGCCAGCCCGTGAAAGCAGCCAGGAGGGAGGCTATACCTTGCAAGGCCACAGGGGTGGAGCTGCCCAAGACCATGGGAACCCACCTATTGCAATAGCACGACCTGGATGTGAGACATGGAGTCAAAGTATATCATTTTGGAGCTTTAAGATTTGACTGCCCTGCTGGATTTCAGACTTGCATGGGCCCTCTAACCCCTTTGTTTTGGCCAATTTCTCCCATTTGGAACGGCTGTTATTTACCCAATACCTGTACCCCCATTGTATCTAGGAAATAACTAGCTTACTTATGATTTTATACAGGCTCATAGGTGGAAGAGACTTGCCTTGTCTCAGATGAGACTTTGGACTATAGACTTTTGGGTTAATGCTGAAAGACTTTAGGGGGCTATTGGGAAGACGTGGTTGGTTTTGAAATGTGAGGACATGAGATTTGGAGGGGCCAGGGGTAGAATGATATGGTTTGGTCATGTCCCCACCCAAATCTCAACTTGAACTATATCTCCCAGAATTCCCATGTGTTGTCGGAGGGACCCAGGGGGAGGTAATTGAATCATGGGGGCTGGTCTTTCCTGTGCTGTTCTCGTTATAGTGAATTAACTCTCATGAGATCTGATGGGTTTATCAGGGGTTTCTGTTTTTGCTTCTTCCTCATTTTTCTCTTGCCACTGCCATGTGAGAAGTGCTTTTTGCCTCCTACCATGATTCTTGGGCCTCCCCAACCATGCAGAACTCTAAGTCCAATTAAACCTCTTTTTGTTCCCAGTTTCGGGTATGTCTTTATCAGCAGTGTGAAAACAGACGAATACACTGACTTTAGATGAGTCAATGAAGGTGGGGACTCCATGATGGGATTACTGCCCTTATAAGAGGAAGAGACAGCAGAGCTCTCTCTGCCATGTGAGGACACAGGGAAACGGCGGCCATCTCTAAGCCAGAAGAGAGCCCTCACAAGAATCCAACCATGCTGGCACTCCAATCACAGAACTTTAGCCTCCAAAACTGAAAAATAAATTTCTACTGTTTAATCCACCCAATCTATGGTATTTTGTTATGGTAGCTCAAGCAGACTAAGACAAAAGGAGAAGTAAAATGCACATACTTTGGACTGTCTTTATAAGTACCATTTGGCTAAAGGAAAATGTTTCTCATAGGCAATTAATAAAAACCTATTTATTCTCATTGATGCCCAAGTACTAGAACAACAACAGCTGCTTTAGAATTGGCCATAGCCTCATGAATGCAGGCTATTCATTTTTAAAGCTTGCTTAAACATTAGAGATGAGGATACAGATATAGCATAGTTGTTATAAGCATGGGATCTGAAATTGGATAGACTTTCTGAACTCCTTCTTAGCTGTGTGATCTCTATCTGTAAAATGAAGAAAATACGGTTGCCTAACTGGGTTGTTAATGATGATTAAATGACAATTATCATACAATGCCCTTAACACTGTTCCTGGAACATAAAGTATGCTTAAGAAATTGAAAATAATATTGCTTAGGGATATTTCAAGTTAGTACAGACACATCCAGTGGCATTCCAAAAAAGGAAATCAATTTGCTTATGGCCAAGGTAAATTCAAGTAACTGGTTTAGACAAGGCTCACCCTTGGTCAATGGGAAGTATAGAAAATATATCTCTGGGCATTGAATTATTGTTTATCAGTGGCTTTCCCTGACACCTTCATGTTCCACAAGTTCTTCCTAGTTGAAAGCAGAGTCAAAGCAGCCATGTCCTCTAAATAAAGTGGCCACGTTAACAAGTATTTGATTCCATTTGGAGCTCTGGGGTATAAAAATGCACAGAAAATGGCTCCAGAACCTCAAAATGCACGAAAATTGTCATAGAGATTGATTTTATTACATTCAGTTTAAGAGACTGTGAAAGGAGTATTTTTTTTCTTAACATGGACCAGGCCAGAATATCAACACTGAATACCTAGACTCTAAATATTTAAAAATTGAGCTATTTTTCTAAACCTTCCGAAATGTGCAGTTTTCTTTTAAGTTAAAAGAAAAGGTGGAAAGTGCCAAATAATCTCAGATGGGCCATTAGTCAAGTCCTCAGGGACAATTTTAACTTATAATGATAAAACACCTGCAAACAGAAAATCACAAATTACAGAAAAGGAAGCCTTTTGTACGCGCAGCTGTGATTTACATCTGCACCAATGTCTAAATATAAGAAACTGATGTACTTTCTTACTTTTTAAGGCTTCTAGTACTTTTAGGAAATTCATGCAGCAATTTCTTACGATATTCTATCAATAATTCATGTAATCGATCTTCTTTCCTTTCACTTTCTTCAATGGTTTTTGTGGTTAGTTCTAAGAGCTCGGTGTTGGTTTGGAAAAGGCGGCAGGCATAGCATGTGGATTTAGCTGTCTCCATCTTGTCCCCAGTGAGCACCCAGACTTTCAGGCCTGCTGCATGCAGAGCTTCAATGGTCTCTGCAGCTTGATCTTGTAGCCTGGGAACACAAAAGAAACTTTGTGATCTTCTAAAATTCCTGACAAAGATTCTACAGGAAGGCTTGTTAAAGAGAATATTTTTATAATTCGCAGCAATTCTAGAGTCCTGACATCTTATCACGGTTGACTTTCATATACATCCCCTACTCATTCTGAGTGCTGTCTCTGGCATAGTTTTACTTATTAAAGCAAATTTCAGACAATGAGGTTCTGAAGTTTGTGACACCTTGAGGTAACTGGTATCCAGTGGCAGAATTGAGTATCATCATTCTAAGCTAAAATGTTCTGAAACATTTGTACTCAATGTCACTTTAGCATATTTCATTTTATGTTCTATCTTACCATACCAATTAACATCACTTAACATCATTCAAAGTATAAAGGTCCAAACATTCTAATCAGACGATGAAGGAAATTAGTGAATCCCTATCCTTGAGGAACTTTAAGAACAGGAACATGGGTTTTCAAGATGGCTGACTAGGGACATCAGATGCCAGTTGTCCTCATAAAAAAGATCAAAGTTACTGGTGAATGGACATTTTCTGAACTGAAAACTGCAGGAAGAGAGCCAGGACCTATTGGAGAGCCCACAAGAGAAAGCTGGGATACAGAAAAGGAAAGTAGCGAGACTCTGGCAGAGACTGTCCCCCGAGGAACTCAAAGCCCCATGTAAAGGGTAGGTGGAAATGCTTCTCTGCTTCCTCACCCTGTGACAATGTCCTGACCATCAAACTGCTGGGGAACCCTTCCCTCCTTACCTAGGGCAACGCCATCAGTGGCTATATAGGAGCTTCCTAGGGACAGAGATCCGGGTGGCCAGCTCATGCAGGCATGTCAGTACTCCCCTCAGACCCAAACTTAGAGGGCAGGAACCATTCTGTTTGTGCTGCTGTGGTGGGCCAATACCATACCTAGGGGAATCTCTGCCCTTGAGTTATCATACCATCAGATCCCCTGCAAATATACTCCAATCTGCTCTGACTTTGGCAAGCTCAGGGGGATCAGTGAGTCCCCAGGGAGCTATGGGATCCCTGGAGATCTATCCCTCAGCATGGAGTGTCCCTAAGGGGGAGGTAAGCACAGCCCGCTAAGGGCCCTCCTGGGACAAAGGAAATGTGGGCACAGTGACAATCACTGAAGGAGGTAGCACTGAGGGCCAGGAACAGTCATGGAGACATTTCCCACTGTGCCCACTCCTGTACACTGTTGTTGATGCGGCCAGCAGCAGTTCTTCCCAGTGGAGGGTAGTGCATATGTACCTGGAGAAACTTTTCACCTTTTTCACAGTGGTTCTACCCCTGCTGAAAATGAGCTCGCGCCAATTGGGCTTTCACAAAGGGTGGGACCCAACTCCAACTCCCTACACAGAGCAGCAGCATCCCAGCAACAGACAGGTAAGCTGCAGAGTTGCTGCTCTGAACTTGGGGTAAAGTCTTGGCCAAAGCCCATTTTGGTTGCAACCATCAGAGAGATGTATCCACGATCTGCAGCCACACTGTGACCAGGAACCAAAGGATACAGTCTATATGAACTGAAGATTGTGAGCATGACAGGGGCATAATGGAGAAGTGGATCATGTCCCTATCTGCACAGGATGAGGAGCTGGTGCACCCTTCCTCGTTCCTTCCCCCAAGACCTCGGCATACCCCAACCCGATCTCCAACCCCTGCCACCATCCTTCCCTCAGGATAGGCGCTTCCACTCATCATCAGCCTCCCAGAGGAAGAACTGACTCTTACTCTTAAGCTCCACCTACCAGACTGAAGCCTGAACTGCACCCCCAAATAAGTAACTTGCTGCCAGAAGGGTTTAGTGCTAAGCTTTCTGACACCTCCACACCCTTAGCCCTGAGGGAGGCAGTGTGTCGGCCCTTGCATCCAATACATCACTACGACAGCATCTGAGAAAGCCACTGCACTGAAGCTATCCACAACCCAGGAAACCATATAGAGCCTTGCCCTGCCGAAAGCACCCAGAAACAAAGCCAAACAATCATATACAACATATACCACAGTCATATCCTCAAGGGAAAAAAGAACTAAAAAATAAAAAATGTCTTATCCAAACTACAGCAAATTCAAAAATAAGAAGCAACAGATCCCTCAGATGAGAAGGAATCAGTGTAAGAACTCTAGCAGTACAAAAAGCTGGGCAGTGTCTTGACACATCCAAAGGATTGTACTACCTCTGTAATAATACAGGTTAACCAGAATGAAAAGTCTGAAATGACAGATAAAGGAATTCAAAATATGGCTTGCAAGGCAACTCAACTAGATCTAAGAGAAAGTTGAGGCCCAACACAAAGAAACCAGAAAAATGATTCAGGATATGAAAGATAAGGATAGCTATAATAAAACAAATCAATTAGAACGCCTGGAATTGAAAAACTCACTAAAGCAATTTCAAAATACAGCTGGAAGCCTTAACAATAGACTAGACCAACCAGAAGAAAGAATTACAGAGCTTGAAGAGCAGTCTTTTGAATTAACCCAGTCATATTTAAAAAAAAAATTTAAACGTGAGTAAAGTCTTTGAGAAATATGGGATTATGTAAAGCAACAAAATCTATAACTTCTTGGCATTTCTGAGAGAGAAGAAGAAAAAAAGGCAACATGGAAAATATATTTGGGGAATAATTCAGGAAAATTTCTTGAACCTTGCTAGAGGTCAACATCCAGATACAAGAAATTCAGAGAACAACTGTTATATGCTACACAAGATGACCATCACCAAGGCATATAGTCATCAGACAACCCAAGGTAAACAAACAAACAAACAAAAATCTTAAAGGCAACTAGATAAAAAGGACAAATTACCTATAAATGAAATCCCATCAGACTAATAGTGAATTTTTCAGCAGAAATCTTAGAAGCCAGAAGATTGGGGATGTATTTTTGGCTTTTTTTTTTTTTTTTTTAAAGAGACAAAAATCTCAATCTGTCACCTAAAGTGTAGCGGTGGTGCAGTCATGGCTCACTGTAACTTCTGGGCTCAAGTAATCCTCCCACCTCAGCCTCCCAAGCAGTTGGGACTACAAGCATGTGTCACCACGCCTAGTTATCTAAAAAAAAAATTTTGTAGAGATGGGGTCTTGCTATGCTGCCCAGGCTGGCTGTGAGCTCCCAGGCTCAAGTGTTCCTCCCACCTCAACCTCTCAAAGCACTGGATTACAGGTATAAGCCACCATACCTGGCCTTTAGCCTTCTTAAAGAAAAACAACTGCAGCCAAGAATTCTATATCCTGCTAAACTAAGCTTCCTAACTGAAGGAAAAACAAAGTTTTTCCCAGACAAGCAAATGCTATGGGAATCTGTCACCACCAAACCTATCCTATAAGAAATGCTTGAAGGAGCTCTAAACACGGAAAACAAATGGATGATATTTGCTACTATAAAGGTATATGTCAGTAGAAAGTTAACAGATCCTATAAAGCAATTATATACTTGAGACTATCAAAACAACTAGCTAACAACACTAAGACAGGAACAAACCTCACATATCAATATTAACCTTGAATGTAAATGGCCTAAATGCTCTACTTAAAAGACATAGATTGGCACAATGAGTACAAAAATACCATCTGTTAGGCCGGGCGTGGCGGCTAACACCTGTAATTCCAGCACTTAAGGAAGCTGAGGCAGGAGGATCACCTGAGGTCATGAGTTCGAGACCAGCCTGGCCAACATGGTGAAACCCCTTCTCTACTAAAACTACAAAAATTAGCCAGGTGTGGTGGCAGGCACCCGTAGTCCCAGCTACTCAGGAGGCTGAGGTACGAGAATGGTTTGAACCCAGGAGGCGAAAGTTGCAGTGAGCCGTGATCGCGCCGCTACACTCTATCCTGGCTGCACTATAGCCTGGGCGACAGAACAAGACTCCATCTCAAAAACTTCAACAAACCCATCTCAGGCGTGATGACAGCATAATGATGGCCACAAGCTAAAACTAAAGGGATGGAGAAAGATCTATCATGCAAATGGAAAACAAAAAGGAGTAGGGTTTGATCTTCCTGTATCAGATAAAACAGGCTTTAAATCAACAACAGTAAATAAAAAGACAAGGTGGGAATTACATAATGAAAAGGAATTCAATTCAACAAGATTCAACTAGCCTAAATATATATAAACCCAACATCAGAGTGTCCAGATTGATAAAACAATCATCCCTAGACCTAAGGAAAGAGACAGAGAGTCATACAATAATATTGGGGGATTTTAAGACCCCAATGATAGCACAAGACAGATTATCGAGGCAGAAAACTAACAAAGAAATTCTGGACTTAAATTGGACTCTTGACCAAATGGGCCTAATTGACATTTACAAAACACTCTACTCACCAAGTGCAGAACATACATTTTTCTCATCTGTGCATGAACATTCTCTAAAATTGATCACATGCTTGGTCATAAAGCAAGTCTCCTGAAATTCAAAACTCAAAATAATATCAAGCATCTTCTCTGAACAGAGTGAAATAAAATTAGAAATCAATACCAAGGGGAACTCTCAAGACCACATGAGTACATATAAACTGAACAACTTGCTCCTGAATAACTTTTGAGTAAACAATGAAATTAAAGCAGAAACCAAAAAAACAATTTTGAAACAAAAGAAAATAGAGACAGAACATACCAAAAACTATGGGTTATGTCAAAAGCAGTGTTAAGAGCAAAGTTTATAGCACTAATTGCCTACATCAAAAAGGCAGAAAAATCTCAAATGAACAACCTAATGTCACAGCTAAAAGAACTAGAAAAACAAGAACAAACCAGACCCAAAGCTAGCAGAGGAGTAACAAAGATCGTAGCAGAACTAGCATAAATTGAGACCAAAAAAAGCATACAAAGTATCAATGAAACAAAAATGTGAAACAAATAGACCAGTAGCTAAATTAACCAAGAAAAAGAGAGGATGCAAATGAGCACGATCAGAAATGACAAAGGTGACATCACAACTGATACCACAGAAATACAAAAGATTCTCAGACTATTATGAACATATCTACGAGCACAAACTGGAAAATACAGATGAAATGGATAAATTCCTGGAAACATACAACCTACCAAAATTGAACTAGGAGGAAAAAGAAACCCTATATAAGCTATGAAATTGAATCAGTAATAACAAATCTACTAATCAAAAAAACCCCCAGGACTATAGAGATTAACAGCAGAATTCTATCAGATGTATATAAAGAAGAGTTGGTACCAATCTTACTAAAACTACTCCAAGAAAAATCAACGAGGAGGAATTCCTCCATAATTTATTCTACAAAACTAGTATCATCCTAATATCAAAATTTGGCAAGGATGCAATAAAAACAGAAAACTATAGGCCATTACTCATGATGAACACATAGATGTAAAAATCCTCAACAAAATACTAGCAAACTGAAACCAGCAGCACATCAGAAAGATAACTCATCAAGATCAAATGGGTTTTATTCCTGGGATGCAAGGATGGCTTAACATATGCAAATCAATAAATGTAATTCGCCACATACATAGAATTAAAACAAAAATTATATGATCATCTCAATAGATGCAGAAAACATATTTAATGAAATTTGACATACCTTGATGATAAAAAAAAAAAAAAAAAAAAACCCTGAGAACAAACTAGGCATTGAAGAAACATACCTCAAAATAATAAGAACCCTACACGCAAACCCACAGCCAACACCATACTCAATGTACAAAAGTTGAATGCATTTCCCCTAAAAACTGGAACACGACAGGGATATCCACTCTTACTACTCCTATTTAACACAGTACTGGAAGTCCTAGCCAGAGCAATTAGGCAAGATTGCTGGAATACTATGCAGCCATAAGAAGAGTGAAATCATGTCCTTTGCAGCAACATGCATACAGATGGAGGCCACTATCCTAAGTGAAATAACTCAGAGGCAGAAAATCAAATACCACATGTTCTCACTTATAAGTGGGAGCTAATCAATAAGTACACATGGACATAAAGATGGAAATAACAGACAATGGTGACTCTAAAAGGGGGAAGACGGGAGAGGAGCGAGGGTTGAAAAACTACCCATTGAGTATTATGTTAGTATCTTAGGTGATGGGATCAAAGGAAGCCCAAACCCCAGCATTACACAATATAATCACATAACAAACCTGCACATGTACTACCTGAATGTATAGCCCTGACCCACCCTCCAAAAAAAGAGGAACGCCAATCATCCTGAATGAGAATTTAATTATAATTCTTAAAGGCAAGGAGAGAAAAATGATACTTTCCTCCGGGTTTCTCTTGGCCACAGAATAACAATGAAATCAGACTAAATGAATTTCATTAGAATTTCAATACCTTTTAATGTGACTAAATATATGTTTGTAACTTTTTAAGTCTCATAATTTTCATATATAATATTTAGAAAATTCCAAAAATATTAAGAATCTAAAACTTATTATTTCAAGCAGATCAATGGCAGTGTCCTGCAATCAAGTCTGAAAACGGTCAGCCTGTAAGTTAAAAGCATATTATTTTAAAGTATGCAGTCCAGGCACGGCGGCTCATGCCTGTAATCCCAACACTTTCGGAGGACAAGGCAGAAGATCATTTGAGGCCAGGAGTTCAAGACCAGCCTGGCCAACATGGCGAAACCCCGTCTCTACTAAAAATACGTAAATTAGCTGGGTGTGGTGGCATATGCCTGTAATTCCAGCTAGCAACTCCGGTGGCTGAGGCACAAGAGTCACTTGAACCCAGAAGGCAGAGGTTGCAGTGAGCCGAGATTGTGCCACTGCACTCCAGCCTGGGTGACAAAGCAAGACTCTGTCTCAAAAAATAAATAAAAATAAAAATAAAATTAAAAAGTATGCAAAAACATACTCTGGTCTGTTAAACCAGGTTAGATTAAGCTCTCATGTTGTTCACTCTACCTTAAATTTCCTTTCTGCTCATCTGTCTCTCAAAATCTTACCCCTTCATCTAGGCACCAGCACAAACAATGGCTACAGTACCCTTCCCTACACGTGTCAAGACTATTTGATAATATGTGCATAAATATATGGATAGCTTAGTAAATATTCAAAAGACCTTAGTGAAAATTGATTCATTCTTCTAGGTTACATGAATTTACCTTAAAAATCATTCCTACTGGCCAGGCGCAGTGGCTCACACTTGTAATCCCAGCACTTTGGGAGGCCGAGGCGGGCAGATCACGAAGTTAGGAGATCGAAGCCATCCTGGCTAACATGGTGAAACCCCATCTCTACTAAAAATACAAAAAATTAGCCAGGCGTGGTGGTGGGTGCCTGTAGTCCCAGCTACCCAGGAGGCTGAGGCAGGAGAATGGTGTGAACCCAGGAGGTGGAGCTTGCAGTGAGCCGAGACTGTGCCACTGCACTCCACCCTGGGCAACAGAGCAAGACTCTGTCTCAAAAAAAAAAAAAAAAAAAATTAAAAGCTTAAAAAAATTTTTTAAAATTAAAAATCGTTCCTACTAACAGCTCAAAATCTGGTGTAATTTTTCATACTTACTACAATAAATAAATCTTTAAGCCCACTTAAACAATAAAACTAAACCAAAGATTTCAAACTTCAAGATTAAATTACTAATCTGGGGCAGATCACACCCAAAACACTGGTCATTAAAATAGTAAGAGTATCATTTTCTAGTTACTTGTCTTCAACTGCAGTGGCTCCAATTAAATTCATGTTTGTCTCAATATCATCGAAAACTTTTTCCATTTTTTCTTCTCTGTCTTGTAAGGCCATTTTTGCCTCTATGAGCTGTCTGTTAATTCTTTCATAATCATCTGGAGCAATTTCTTTGAAGGCTACACAGAGTGTCCGATACCCATCCTAGGAGTAAAGTAGGAGATCCGTAGTTATTCTAATAATAGTTGGAAAAAAACCAAAAACAAAAAACCACACTCTGTAAATACTCTTGCTTTAGCTATATGTACAAAAGAGAAATTCTGACACCTATTTAGTTTGAAAAAATGAACAAACCACACCTGAAAAGGCAACATTGAATTAGGTTCAGAAAAAGGAAGTAACAGTTCTTTTAACAAAGGTTGTTGAAAAGTCTTTAAGGCTGCAAATTCTGATCAGCAACTTGCTCCAGGATGTTTTATATTAAGATAAAAAAAAGTAATATCAAATCCCCAAATACAAAACATAGACCACAAAAATAAGCTGAAATGTATTTAAACTGTCATTTAAACAGAAATCCAATAAACATAGTCATCTTCAGCATTTCTCTGCTTACTTATTGGTGGGGGAAGGAGTATAGGCTCACCATTGCATTACGTTCCACATGGACTTTAGTTAACTCAATTTCATGATTTTGCACTCTGGGAAAAACTGCCGAGTCTGCTCCTTTACAAAAGAGAAGTATGTCTCCTAAAATAAAGAACCATAGTACTTGACTTAGAATTTTAAGGCTGGTATTGTGGTTTTAATAAGAGTAACTTTTAAAGCGGCCTCTCTCACCCAAGTGTTATATATTCTGAGCATGCCTCGCAATACTCACCTAAATGGAATGAGAAATCTTGGCCTTTAGTCTGTCAGAAAGGCAGGCACCACCTCTTCAGGTCATTATGAACACAATTAATAAGCCAGAGTTTACAATAGGCACCTCTGTTAAAATATACTTCCTCCCACCAATTCACAGAGGGCTGGGCTTGTGTCAAGGAGCTGCATCTGAATTTCTTCTGAAAATGTATGCCAGATGCAGTGGCTCATACCTGTATTCCCAGCACTGTGGGAGGCCGAAGTGGGAGGATCACTTAAGCTCAGGTGTTCAAGACCAGCCTGGGCAACATAGGAAGACCCTGACTCTACTAAAAGTTAAAAAATTAGCCGGGCATGGTAGTACATGCCTATAGTCCCAACTACTCTGGATGCTGAGGTGGAAGGATTGCTTGAGCACAGGATGTCGAGGCTGCAGTGAGCTATAATCTTGCCACTCCAGCCTAGATGACAGAGTAATACCATGTCTTTAAAAAAAATAAATGCAGTGAAGTCATGGTCTAGAGTATACATACATATGGCATCTACAGATGTCAAGAAGAAAGCTCAAGCTCAAACAAGCTGAAATAATTTTCAATAAACTATATTAACCAACTTTTAAAACACTGGCTTCATAGTTTTTACTGATGAGAATAGCTCTCTAGAATGCTGGTATAAGTGCAGCTTTAGATCACTTCACACACCCAGGAAATATTCACAGTTGTGCACAAGACAGACACTTTATCCTTATAAGGGAAACAATTGAGGTCAACAAATTAAAAAGTTTAGCTCTGAGGTCAATGACCTTTGTAGACCAGTTCCACAGACATTTCACCATTTGCTGTAGAACACGTGGACATGCACACATAATAGCAAGTATTTGAAATGTTGTGGGTTTTTAAAATTTCATTTATTCTTACACATCCAAAGTATTTTAAAATTCACAAGACAAACTCCATGGTCACTTATTAAAACGAATTTCATGACTATGCAATCATACCACAAAGTATGAATAAAGTGGGATATGTTCCCCCAAGGATCTGCCTGTATCCTCCCATTCTCACATTAAGGAATTTAGAAAATTTAATAGTAAAAAGTAAATTAATGGGAAATAAATCAAGAACTTTTAGAAAACAAACCACCTGGGCATACCACACACACACACACACACACACACACACACACACACACACACACACACACACATATATCTGAGAGCCTTTGAATAAAGCAGGAGTGCTCGCCCATGGGTCTTGCAGAATCTGAGCAGACAGCAAACCACCATGGTGCCTCCAAAGACATGAGGGAGCCCAGGATTATGGTACCAGTTCCCCTGCAAAGGGCAAGCTTTACTCTGTTCAACAAAGAACCTGAGCTCTGTAGTGAAACTGCAATGCCATTTCCCAGAAACCAGGCCCTCAGTCCTCTCTACCTCACCTGTTTCCAGGGAGTGTCAAGCAGTAGGGGAACCAGGAAGGTCAGTGAGGGATAAGAAGCAACTCCCATACTCAAGGATTCTGCTACTAGTAATCCCAAACCATAACTACGTTGGGTGGCTGCATGTAAACATTACTGGTAGACTGGTCAGTACCCCGATCCATATAAAAGTCATCCTTTCAGTTCCTGTTCGAACACCCAGGGCAGAGGGATATGGTTCTGCTACCAAGAAAAGGCACATCCTGTCATAACAAGGGTTCTATCACTAACAATTTGGTAAATAGAACATCTGTGCTTAAAAAAAATACATGAAGGCATATGCTAAAGCTACTGCTTTGCATGACTTTCACTAATCCTACAATACTACATGAAATGATTCTCTTTCCTGAAAGAGTGAATCAACCAATAAGCCTGCAAATCAACAAAGAGAAAAATTCAAGCTTTTCAGATATGTACCTTCTTGAGTCTTCACAATTACACTCATACGTCGCCGGACGGCATCAAAGTTTAAGGTGTGAAGAAGTTCATATCTTTAAGAGAAGAGAAAGGAGAAAAGTAAAAAACCTAGAATATACTGAGAAAAATAAAGCACAACAGAAATATGTTAAGATATTTAAACATCTTAACAGAGAAGACAGCTATTCTCTTTGCATGAGGGTCACTAGTTGTGTGCACAACTGGTACTTTCCTTTGTCTTAGAATTTCTCTGAACATAGAACATGCTGTCAGAGGATACCAGTGTTAGTTAAGGGGTATTTATAGCCCCTCACTATATTACTTAAAATGGTAAGAATGACCACATAGAAATGGAGGATAAAGAGCTGTCCCACCAAGCCATATTTGGAGGGGTCTAGAAACAGTCCCACTCTGCCAATTTTTTTGGCAGCATTTATGCATGGAGTGTCAGACACAGTGCTAGGTGCTGGGGAATAGAGGTGAATCTGCCTGAGTCCCTTCCCTTATGCAGGTCACCATATGAAAAGACACTGGGGCATCAGAGTACTTGCCCTGAGGCTCACACCTGAACATTCCGAACAAAACAAGGCTTCTGGTTTACAGCAAAGCTGTCTTTATTGGTTCGGCTTGCAATCCCAGAGTGATTGCTTGGACACCAGATAGCAGGTTTCACATATATTCACTGATTTTTCTTGTAGCATGTGTTAGAAACCTGAAATGGCATCTAAATTTGAGAAACATTCCAGGCAGACTCTCATTCTGGCTACTGGACCCAGATGTGAACCAGATTGGAATTTCTACCTCAAACTACAGTTTCTGCCATTCTGTGTAAAATGGCTTCTACCCCAACTATATTTACATAAAACTCCGAACTGGGAGAGAAAAGTCTTGTATTTTCAGTGGCATCATTTCCTCTGCTGCCCTGCCTGAATCCGTTTAAATTTGACTATGGGGTTAAGAAATGACGAACATCAAACACAGAGCTACTTACTCTTCTATTTCTTTTCTTTGGTTCTCTACTCTCATGTGTCCATTTCGATTTCCTAAAAATGTGAACCCGTACCTATCAAAAACAATAAAAAAGACCACGTGTATCTCTAAAGAATGATTAATTTAATTTTATTTTTTTGAGACAGAGTCGCGCTCTGTCGCCCAGGCTGGAGTGCAGTGGCGGGATCTCGGCTCACTGAAACCTCCACCTCCCAGTTTCAAGCGATTCTCCCGCCTCAACCTCCTGAGTAGCTGAGATTACAGGCGTGTGCCACCACACCCGGCTGATTTTTATATTTTTAGTAGAGACAGAGTTTCACCATGTTGGCCAGGCTGGTCTCAAACTCCTGACCTCAGGTGATCCACCCGCCTTGGCCTCCCAAAGTGCTGGGATTACAGGTGTGAGCCACCGCACCTGGTCTAGAATGATTACTTTTCAATGGGGCAATTCATGCTTGTTTATGCTTTTCTTCTCTTTCATATGATCTCAATATATAACCGTACTTTCTTTTTCTGGATAAGCTGGTAACAGAGAAAGTCAATGCCCAGCCACAACTATTGTAACCAAGGGAAAGACAATTTGGGTTTCTGATTCTACAGCTAACACACTGGGTGACCTTTTAGCCACTTAATTATCTTGAAACTCATGGGTAAAACTAGACTTTCGGTTCTCAAATGATGTCAAAATTGCTGGGAGCACCTCAGAAATAACATGTGTTGTACAAAAAGTGGCCACTGTTATGTTATTTGCAAAACATAGTATGAACATTCAGACTTCTGGCTGGCATGCATAAATAGTAAGGCAAGTAATACCTACATGTAACTATTTTCTTTTTGGTCTTAACTGGTTAGGTGTGGGAATTTTCCACAAATTTTTGGCTAAAGCAGTTATGTTTTTTATTAAATAACAGGAGACGTATGTGCTAAGGTCATTGAAGAAAACGGAAAAAAACAAGTAACTTCTGTCCTCCTGTGGTTTCACTTTCTTAGGAGAAGTTAAGAACGTATACTTTACTTTTTAGCTCCTTTCACCAAAGCTATTTCATCTGGTGAAGAGGAGATATAGGTTAATTCAGCTGATTCTGTAGCTCCATCAACAGCATCATTTGTTTTGATTTCTACAGTATGACATAAACACAAGGCACGTAGAAACAGCTCTTCTCGATTCTGTGGAACAGTAACAAAATAATGATTGTTATTTTTAATTTGATCACTCGGTAACTAGGCAGTGAACAGAGGAACTATATTAATGTGAGAGAATGTTATAACTTCTAACAAACTTAGTAGCAGATATGTATAAATTCCTAACACTCAAATCAGCTATATATTCTCCTAGTACTTAATAAGAGTTCCTGGTTCTCAGCTAGCATACCCTATAGGCTGTGTTAACTCATTGAGGTTATTGTAGTGCCACCTAAGCCAAAGCAATGACTTCTTCATGGCCTAAAAGACTTCATTCAGTAACTAATTCACAATCTAGCAATAGCTCAAGTGTAGGGAGACTCTGGTTAATTTAATGCCTAGACACTCCTGAGACTTTAATCATTTGAACAGACATCATTCTTGGGGGAGCTTACACTTTAAAAGACAAAGCACAAAGAATTATGATCAGACAAGCAAGCTTTTACCCAAATGTCATTTCCCACAATTCTCTTTACTTGTAAATTCTACTTATTTACACATTTCAGAAGTATCAGTAAAACAAGAAAGGTGAAGCCAACAATAGTTATTCCAAAGTCACCGGGCACAGTGGCTCATGCCTGTAATCCCAGCACTTTCAGGGGTGGGGGGTGATTACCTGAGGTCAGGAGTTTGAGACCAGCCTGACCAACATGGTGAACCTCCGTCTCTACTAAAAATACAAAAAAATTAGCCAGAGGCCGGGCGCGGTGGCTCAAGCCTGTAATCCCAGCACTTTGGGAGGCCGAGACGGGCGGATCACAAGGTCAGGAGATCGAGACCAGCCTGGCTAAATACGGTGAAACCCCGTCTCTACTAAAAAATACAAAAAACTAGCCGGGTGAGGTGGCGGGCGCCTGTAGTCCCAGCTACTCGGGAGGCTGAGGCAGGAGAATGGCATAGACCCGGGAGGCGGAGCTTGCAGTGAGCTGAGATGCGGCCACTGCACTCCAGCCTGGGCGACAGAGCGAGACTCCGTCTCAAAAAAAAAAAAAAAAAAAAAAAAAAAATTAGCCAGATATGGTGATGGACGCATGTAATCCCAGCTACTCGGGAGGCTGAGGCAGGAGAATCGCTTGAATCTGGGAAGTGGAGGTTGCAGTGAGCTGAGATCACGCCACTGCACTCCAGCCTGTGCAACAGAGTGAGACTCCATCTCAAAAAACAAACAAACAAACAAAAGTCTATGTCATGTGTCCACCTAAAAATAATTTTCTACTATGGAACGTTAACATGCATTCACAGATTGATTTCTTATATAAAACAATAATGCAAATGCACCTTATCTGCTTTGTCAAAATATGTTAAAGGTCCATCAGTTTGAGATAATCCATCAACCTCTTGAGTTACACCTTTATATTTATGCCCATCTATGCAGCATTCAATGAATTCCATGCTGTTTTCAGTGAGTGTTCCAGTCTTATCTGTAAATACATAATCCACCTAAAACAAGGACACAAACATACACACACTGTTAGTTTCTTCAGTGTGACTAATTTTTAGTCTGCTGTAACGCAAAGCTATTTTCATATCCATAGGAAATCACCTCTTCTAAGACTTATGTCAAATGTCAGGGAATTACAGAGATAATACTACCAAACAAATGAGGAATAAATTAGTATTTTTAAAGACACTAAAATGGTATCACATGTCTAAGGTAGATCTACTCAAATATAAAAGATGAATAGAAAAAAATGTGACTATTGACCAGGCATGGTGGCTCACGGCTGTAATCCCAGCACTTTGGGAGGCTGAGGCAGGAGGACTGCTCGAGCTCAGGAGTTCAAGACCAGCCTGGCCAACATGGTGAAACTCCGTCTCTACTAAAAATACAAAAATTAGCTGGGTGTAGTGGCACACACCTATAATCCCAGCTACTTGGGAGGCTGACGAGACTTGAATCCAGGACAAAGGTTGCAGTGAGCTGAGATCATACCACTACATTCCAACCTGGGCGATAGAGTGAGACTCTGTCTCAGGGGAAAAAAAAAAAAAAAAAGTGACTATTTTATCAAACTAAGATTCCTTCTCATGTAAGTTAACCTATTTTTTTTTTTTTTAAAGACAGGGTCTCACTCTGTCACCCAAGCCAGAATGCAGTAGCCATTATAGCTCACTGTAAGCTCAAACTTCTGGGCTCAAGCAATCCTCCCGCCCCAGCCTCCCAAGTAGCTGGGACCACAGGCACTGACCACCACACCAGGCTAATTATCTTGTAATTTTTGTAGAGACAGCATCTCACTATGTTGCCCAGGCTGATCTCGTACTCCTGGGATCAAGCCTTGGCCTCCCATAGTGTTGGGATTATAGGCATGAGCCACCATGCCCAGCCAGTTAACCTGTTTGATGTAAAAAAAGTTACATAAGTCAGTTTTTCAAGTGGGAAGTAAGACTATACTGACCACTTATTTCTCTCTCTCTCTCTCTCTCTCTCTCTCTCTCACACACACACACACACACACACAAACACACACTCTTATACTTTGTGGGATAGTATGTACATTACCCATTAAAAATATTTACTAATAAATTAAATGGGATGTAACAAAATAAAATGGAAACTGATGAAGGTTTTTTCCCCTTTTACAAGTAAAATTTTCTATAAAAATACTGAATTAAAATAAAATGCACCACATTATATAATATACACAAGAATTAATAACATTAACAGTTACCTAATTAGAAGATACAGTATACGTCAATAGTGATCTAAACCATAACTTAAATTTCTTTCTTTATACTATACATATTTTGAAAATACTTAGAAAGAAACTAGATAGGCTGAAGTATAACACAAGTATATTTTCATAAATAATGGAAAACATAAGCTAAGAAATAAATTTGCCACTAAGATAAATCATTTAGAGCATTTCTATTTTATCTCAGTTTTTCTTCTCTATTTTTAACATCTGGTTTTTGGAAACCCACAATTTTATCCTCGTTTTGGCAATTTATGCTTAAATAGTTAAAATTATGGGCTGACAGGAACAAGCATAAGCACAAGATTAAGGTTTTTATTATGTAAGGGAGAAAGAGATGAACTACAGCAGTAGTTGCTTTCTAATTATTTTTCAAAGCTTTTCACGGTAGCAGCACTGGCACAAATAGAGCATTCCAATCTTTTTTTTTTTTTCCCCTGTTAAGCCAGCCAAGTTTGAACTCTCTCTTTAAATTAATCCAAGTGGTATTACTTGTGTATCATTTAGATTCTTCTAGTTTAAATGAAATTCTTTGGGGCTTTCTTCTGATCAAAATTATTAACTTTCATTTTCTCCTAAAGGGTGTCCTGGGTTATTTTACCTCCTGCACTTGGATGAGCATTAGGATCTCTTTTGTTAGTGTCGAAGATGGTAGCTTTAAAATATAAAGTACAATTTATTCACCTATATGAAACAGTTTGGGCAGTATGAATCTGGATACTTTGAATCTCACAGGTATATGCCTACAAATTATACTCAAATGCAGTAATTATCAAACTGTAGAATGCATCACATGTACTTGGAGGTCTTGTTAAAACTCAGATCACTGCTCTATCACCAGAGTTTCTGAATCAGTCGGTCAGAGGTGGGACCAGATAATTTACACTTCTAAGTTCTCAGGTAGTGTTGATGCTGCTGGTCCCAGGATCATATTTACAGAACCACCACCCTAATATATGATCTATACTCAGAAAAAGAAGAGAAGCAGATCGACTGTAATTAATTTAACTCTTCTCATATTTTACGGAGAGAAAGGAATGAAGGGGGAGGCTGCTGCTTTCCTCTGACTCTCAAGCAGCCTCTCTTCTTCTTCAAGCTTGCCAAAAAGACTCCTCTATATCAGTAAGCTCAAAGCCATCATTTGTGTGATATTGTAAAATATATTTGATAAATATATATTTGATCTTCCTTCCTGTTTCCTGACAGAAAGCTCCTAAAGCCTTAGCATCTCCAGAGTGATGAGTGCTTTTGTATGCTAATGAAATGACAAATGGTTCAGGGCCCCTACATAGCTTCAGGATGAGTGCAGTCACTGAAAAGACCAAGGCATGATTACAGGGTTGGGATTTTCGGCCCCACATCTGACCTGGGTAAGGAGGAAAGAGGGGCTGAAGGTTAAACTTAACACCAATGGCCAATGATTTAATCAATCATCCCCACATAATGAAGCTTCCATAAACTCCCCAAAAAACTGGGTTCAAAGAGCTTCCGGATAGCTGAACACATGAAATTTCTTGAAGGATGCCTGGAAAGGTCATGGAAGCTCCACGCCCCTTCCCCCATACTTCACCCATCTCTTCATCTGTATCCTTTGTCATATCCTTTTATAATGAACCAGTAAACACAACTGTTTCCCTGAGTTTTATGACCTGCTTTAGTAAACGAATCAAATCCAAGGAGGGGGTCTAGTAAACTACTGGACCCCATTTTATAGCTGCTCAATCAGAAGCATAAGTTACAACCTGAACTAGCAACTGGCATCTGCAGTGGGGGGCAGTCTTATGGGACTGAGCCCTCAACCTGTGAGATCTGACACAATATACTATCTCTAGGTAGGCAGTATCAAAAGTGAATTGGAAGATACCCAGCTGGTGTTTGCTGGAGAACTGCTTGCTTGGTGTATCAGGAAAAAAACTTCACATATCTTGTATCAAAAGTGTTGAGTGGCTATGTGAGAATAATGAAAGAAAAACAGGGTCTTACGGATAACTAACATGTGGGGGTTCCTGGAGGGTGGTGCGCCCAGGGAAGGTATGGAAGCTCAACACCCCTTCCCTTATATCTCGTCCCACATGTCTCTTCATCTGTGTCCTTTACAATATCCTTTATATGAAACTGGTGAACATAAGTAAGTGTTTTCCTGACTTCCGTCTGCTGCTCTAGCAAGTTAATCAAACCCAAAGAGGGGGTTGTGGGTAGCCCAACTTGAAGCTGGTCGATCAAAAGTTCCGGAGGCCCAGACTTGTGACTGGTGTCTAGGAGGCATGGGGCAATCTTGGGGACTGGGCCCTCACCCTGTGGAATCTGATGTTATCTCCAGGTAGACAGAATTGAACTAGAGGACACCCAGTTGGCGTCCACTGTTTGTTGGTGAGAAAAACTGCTCCCTCCCACATTTGGACACAGAAGTCTCTGTGCTGCTTGGTGTGAGAGCACAGTAAAAACACATTTTGGGAGTTTTCCCTGAAACACATATTAATCCCATCATACAGAAACAATCATGTTAATATTTTGAGTGGTAAATGTGTATTTACCACTTGAACAAAAATGTAATCTCATTATGTTTGCTATATAATCTATTTTTCTCACATACATATAAATATATATGTATTTCCATGTCAAGAATATAGATTTACAGAATAACCTTTATGGATTAATTAGTATTTCATTGAATAAACTATAATTCCTAAAAAAAGAAAAAAGACTTTTTTTTCCCTATCTCTTAGTGAGACAACTGCTGTACGTAGAAAAGGCTCTGAAGTATATGTTGAACATGTGAAATCATCTATTTTGTAGATCAAAAATTACCATACGGTTCAACTCAATGGAACACTCGGACTCCATCTTGGCACCACCACCTACTAACTCTGTGACCTTAGGAAAATCTCTTTATCTCTATGAACTTCAAATATTAACCTTAACGATACCTGCTGCACAAGAATGAAAAGATTAAAAAATAAAGCTCAAAAATAATTATCTATAACCTAAAAGGTGCTATATACATGGTGACTGTCACTGATGCTCACTTGACCAAAATCAAAGAGCACCAGACTCTGCACTGCCCCACATTTTTTCTGATTATGATCACATTGCTATAGTCAGGTCTGATGTGTGTGTCTCCCCCATGATATTTTTAAAAATTTGAGGGTTTCTTTTTAACTTCATAACAGTAGCTAGCACACACACACATCCCAGACAGTAAAAGGTGAATAACAGCTACTGGCTTGAATTATTAGAATCAGAATATATACTTATACTATAAAGTGCCACCATTAGGCAGAGCTGCAAGATGGGAAGGCGACATAAAGAGTAGCCCCACAGGTTTTTCAATATGGATTACAATCATTTGGTTGTCTAAAAGATTGATGTCTAATCATCAAAGACTGCATTATTTTCCAACTGAGCTGAGCAGTCCACTTCCTTTTGTTTCTCATGTCAAGCACTGTTCTAAACATATCTTTCTATTTTTAATCCCAGTGTGGGTCACATTAAACGAGGTTAAGCAAATGCTTGCAATGGTATGAATAGGAATTAAATGGCATTGCCTTTAATAACATAAAAAGTTACATAGATCTTAAATTTGACTCAACAAAGAGAAAACAGGTTACACTTAATTTTGTGTGTACTGGTTTATTGAATACTAAATGGCCTAAGAAACCATTTCAAGACTTCTTTGCACTTTCATTTAGGTCATTTCTATACATGCAAACTGATAACAATGGCAAGTTGCTTATACTCTGTATTAACTGAAGTGATGGTCTGGCTATTAACTTAGTGATTTGACTAAATGACAACCACAGCTAGAAATGCAAAGTTTCACGGGAGAAAGGAGTGGTGACTAAAAGGAAGACTGTAACTTCTTTTCACTCATCAAATTTACTAGATCATTACCCAAAGATCTACTTTACTTTCTGCAGTATTAACATAGTCTAGATGATAAGAAGACTGCATTCCCATAGGTAATATGGAATCTGCTGAAATGAAGATCTGAAAGAGGTATAAGAGTCTCACCAAACGGAACCTGACCCAGGCATGTTTTCTGTTTTTAGTGAACATTAAGTGTCATATTCGGAATGATGGCTATTCTATTTGTAATAGTAGTTGAGGCTAGCCCCAAGCTAGTCACGCTTAACCTTGGGTAGGCTAACACATACAGCCAGGCACTAAATCCAGAACAGGTAGATTTGCTCAGCATCCAGAATGAACCACTAAATTAACTGTCAGGGAAGGGTTCACTAAAGGTGGCTTGTATACTCGAAATTTTTTCTCATGCATTCTGCAATTTGATGCCTTTTATTGACATTAGAGCAGTTCTACTCAGATAGCTCTAACCCTGGATGAAAACTTCTGGCTTAAAAGACAATGGTCAGGTATGGCAGCCCATATCACCAACAAAATAACCTTGTGGGAACAATATCCAAAGAAAAAGCCATTTGTCCATTCAATTTTTGTCCTATTCTTAGTGCCTTCGTATCTACATGGGATGTAGACTCCATGGTTTCAGATACTGGTGTCCTGAAGTCAAATGTAAACAAAATAGTATCTGGAGAGTCCTTTCTACCTTTCAACTGCAGTTGTCATGTGGGTACTTTGATTTAGGCAAAGGCTGTCTCAAGAGCAGAAACACAAAGCAGGGACTGTGGAGAGGGTTAAAGTCAGGAAGTAAAGAGTTTTGAGGTGAGAATGCAAATCAGCCCCATTTAAGCAACTGTGAGGCTCTGTTCCAGCCACACAGTTTCATTAACTCAATTTGGAACTCCCAGTCACAAAAATGACATTTCCACAGTCTTGACATTCTAAATGTCATGAGAATAAAATGCAAGCCAAAAAATTCCTTCGGCTCGCAAAGATCATTACATGACAGAGTAAAATCAAAAAAAGGGGAAAACTTCCTCAATACTAATAAGAAAAGTACCCGAGAAATCATCACTTGAAGAATTACAGCCAGACTGTGTTGCACTGGAAAATAAATGCACCTGGGTTAGAATGGGGTCACAGTCTGGGTTACATTGGTATATAAAGAAGAACGCATTTTGAGGAGTGCATGCCCTCACATTTTCCCTTCGTTGAAATTCTTGTACTGGAATAAATAACTCTGCTTGTTAGGTCTATCTTCTACCTGATCAGAAATGTACCAAGAAAATGTCAATAGGACAACTCTGGTCAATTTTGCTTATGGAACAAAATACATTTATAAAAGAGCCATATTTGCTACCCCATATTCTATCCACAAATGGTTATAGATGGTCATGAAGACTGTCTGTTTCCTGTTCCAAAGCAATAGCTAATAAGGTAACATCACCCAGTTCCAAGGAGAATTTCAGTAACATTCAAATTTAATACATAAATTGCATCCTTCTCAAAAAGGCCAGCAAAAGAACTGATGCTATAACTATGAAAACACTGCTTACCTTCATTACATGCCTGCATTAAAGAATTTTCTCTGAATCATTTTTCCAAATGTGACATGATCACATATATTGGTAATCCAGAATACATAAAAAGATATTTTCAGTATGTTGACAAATTATTTTAAGTAAAAAAAAAAATATGCTCTAACCTGACCAAGTTCTTCATTAAGGTCTGATGTGTTAACCAGGGCTCCTTCATTAATTTCTTCATCATAAAAGTCCTTATCCCATGAGATGAAGAAGGAGCCTAAGAATTTCTGCATTTCTACTGTGACGTACATGGAGACAGGAATGATAAAGTTGAATAGAACCATAAACGATAGGAAGTCGGTGAACATTTTTAAAACCTAAAATAAAAGAGATAGTTCATGCTAATTAGACATACAATTCCATCAGACCAATATAATATAAAGGAAGAATTAATTTCATCTTTATTTCAATGCTGAAAACACTGCTCTTACTATCAAGATGGAACTTCCCAATAACACTACATCACTGTAATCAAAATTATCACAGTATGTGAGAATAATATTTAAGAACACCCTCAATTTTATCATTATTCTTCAGTATATACGACTTCAGTCAGTACTTTTTCACTTCTTTAAGTTCTCTTTGCTCACTCCACCCTAAGATATGAATGTGAGATCAAAGTTCGTATGTAAGCATTCATTATGCTTTTATTGTGACATCTCACATACTCCTCTTATATTAAAATGCCAAAGCATCTTGCCAAATTGTTTCATCTTAAATTCTTATATAAAGAGCTAAAAACAAGCACAGACGCCTAAAGTAAAAGAAAAAAAAAAAACTCTAAATCTTCTTAAATATTTATTGGCTTAGAGCCACCATGTAATCAAGAGAAAATTCAGAAGCTTACAAAAGGTGCAATTTCCCTGAGCAGCATTTCAGTGAAAGTTGGCTCAGTCACAAAGTTCTAGAGTTTCAATTTTCAGCAGAAAACAAATTACCTTCAAAGTCTCTCGCTCTTTCTGAGTCTTTTGGTTATACCAAGGTTCATCATTGTATGGGGTACTCTGCCAAACGTACTTTAGAGTAGTGCATACTGCAGCTTTGGTCAGTAAGATAAATAAATATACAATCAGGAAAGCATTAATAGATCTGAAAAATAAGACAGCATGGATTTTAAAACCACCTAATTATTAATACTTAAGACATCAGCCAGATATGAATTAAACTACTGAGTCATCTAAAGCTTTTTCTGTGTACGACGCATAACTATAGCACAAGCCTTTGTGTGTGAACCTCAGTTATCATAGCTGGAGCATTACTTTCAAGTGGCAAAATGAAAAGCTGGCCATGAACTGTTTATTGACCACCAATGCTCTCCCAAGTGCAATGGCTGACTAGCGGAACACACCTTAGTAAGGTTCCTGTAAAGTGACAGGGGACGTACACACATGCACACATACAAACACCATTACTTACTCAACCCTTATAGAAGGAGTATCTTGTCTCCATTTCCCTGAATCCTAAATGTTTGGGGTAGAGGGCACGGTAGCAATGTGAAATCCTCAAGCTCGGTGTAGGTTCTTTCAGTTTGAAAGTGGAGCTACGGAAAGGGTGCCAGTGATGTACTGGTTATCCATGCCAAATATAGGGTGAGGTCTATGGCTGTGGCACCTGGCTTGAGGATCTACCAGGTAATGCTTCAATAGGTGCCAGGAGACTATTATCTATATTATAGAACCAACTCGCATATAGCAACTAAAGGACTCCAAACTATTGACTCCACTAGCAAAAAGGAATGAATTTATAGTTCAGGTAAATTCTGCCCTTTAATAGCTATGTGAGCTTAGGTAAGTCACATACCATCTCCAAGACCATTTCCTCATCTGTAAAGTGGAGAGGTTAACATGAATTATTTCACAGTGTTCTTCAGAGGACTAAACCAAATCAGACATACAAATCATTGAGCACAGTTTCTGGTACATAAACAAGTGCTTATAATAGTAGTTGCTATTATAATTGATGTTGTTTTTTGTTATGCTTGTTACTTGGAATTACCGAGAAAAGTAACTATTTTAATCAATAATGACTAAATAAATTGTGGCGCATACTCATACTAACTTTTCAACAGCAGAACGTTTCTGAGATTTCCCTTGGTAGTTCAAAGCCATTTTGGTTTCCATTCCAGTGTAAACAGCAACTCCTAAGAAATTACAGAATATAATGAAAACTAAGAACTTGTCAACCAACTCCTCACACAGCTGGCTCTATGAATTTTTAAGCCTATAAAAGCAGGAAATCTAGGCCCTCTTCCACTCACCAGTTGTATATCATTTATAGTATAATTTTAATTATATAGAGTATTTGTCATATTTCTTCTTAGTTTACCACCTTATAAATTCCCAATATCTAAATATAGGTTTAGATTAAATGGCAAACCTGCCATGTTTACTTTTTAATATGCACTATTTATTCACAGCCTTTACAAAGCATATTTTTTGATAAGTATATCTTAAAAATTGTTCACCATATATCTTCTCGGTATTTTTTAGTGTAGCTCCTTTCAGCAAGAGATTTTCAGGTCCCAAAGACCTAAATAAAAAATGAACACAGCTTATCCAAACAAGCCAATAGCATCAACAACTCTGGGGACAGATTTTGCCCTGACACACACCTATTTCCAAGGGGTTCAGAATGTATCTGTCTACTTATACCATATGCTTACTCCCCAGGACAAGCTGAAAGGTCCTTCATTCTGAAGTTACTTGAGGGTACAGCACAGATGGAAGCACAGTACGGGAGTAGCCAGCAACACACAGAGGCAAAAAAATACATGGGGGGATAAAAGGATTATGAATCATAGATAGCAAGACGAGAACAGGACAGAGCAGCAGATCGCAAGACACAAAAGCAGAGAGTCACAGATAAAAGACTGGGAATGCAAACATCAAGGTGGGAAAAATACACTGACATATTTGGAGAGAATAAACCCTCCTTTTGGGGGATCACTGGGGACCCTGTATTTCTTTAACTTCTTTTTGAGTGTGGCTGTAAAGGCCAAGTGGAAAAGTTGCGGTAACTAATACGATGATAGAAGAGGAAAGAAAGCATCCCTTTTTGTATGAACTCCTTGATAAACTGTATGAAGGCTGATACAATTTATCATTTTACTGAAGTTTTAATTATCATTTTAATGAAGACTTTCATTTTACGTAAGTCCAGGTAGTTCTTCCAGCATTTTACCCACTGCTTACTTTCTCAATTACTTTCCCACTGTTCTCCAGGTGTAATTTCAATGTTGTCAGCCACTCTACAACCGAGGATAATAAATACCATGGCTAGAACAGGTTTGGGAATATCATCCAAAGTGTCTAGAGCTCTGCTATTTTTGAAACCCTAAGCATTACTTCTAACAGCCCCCTCCCCACAACACAGAGACCCTATTACCATAACCCTACCAATCACAAGGTTAGTTGCTTATTCACCTTTATATTCCCTTTTTTTTTTTTTTTTCCCAAGATGGAGTCTTGCTCTTGTTGCCCAGGGTAGAGCGCAATGGCTCAATCTTGGCTCACTGCGACCTCCGCCTCCCGGGTTCAAGAGATTCACCTGCCTCAGCCTCCTGAGCAGCTAGGATTACAGGTGTGTGCCACCACGCCCAGCTAAATTTTGTATTTTTAATAGAGACGGGGTTTCACCACATTAGCCAGGCTGGCCTCAAACTCCTGACCTCAGGTGATCCACCCACCTCAACCTCCCAAAGTGCTGGGATTACAGGCGTGAGCCACCGCACCTGGCCTATATTCCTTTCTATAATAGAAAGGTATTTGGTTATTTTGGTCGATTTAAAAGAAAAATAGACCCCCTCCCCCCCACCCCCCCCACGCAACCAAAGGACAAATTAAAGAAACAACAAACTTACCTGGCAACAGCCTCAAGACTATTACTATAGATATTGATTCGCCCAACAAATCTGTAAAAAGAACAAAATTGCAAATGTGTTTTCCACATCCAGGTGAAATCCATGTACCAGAAATATGAGAATGAATGAAAATACAAATAATAAAACAGAGATAGATAAAACTGTGAATGAACTACAAAAGCCTATTATATTTCTGGGGAAAAAAAAGTTATGTTGAATTGATAAGGTGTATAACATTTTCATATAATTTTTAAATAACATGATGGGATTATAGGAGCAGAAACAAACGTCGTCAATTGATTTTCAAGTTCTGTTTAACATCATGCAAGCACACAACACCTCTCTCTTTTATAAGGTATATAAATAACGTAACTTCCATCTTGGATCGTGTGAAGAAAGGTTTCTGGTCCTAAAATACAATTTTCAAAACTGCTAGTTCAGTAGTTCTTCCACTTGAGTGTGCATCAGAATCACTGGAGCGGTTATTAAACCACAGATTTCTAGGTCCCATCCCTGGGCTTCTGATTCAGGTTCCCCAGTAATGCTGCTGCTGCTGGTCCTGAAACCACTCTTTAAACCATAGTACTAGTCTTAGACAGTGAACACTTGAGTGCCATCTTGGAAATGTCCAGCCTGTGACTTGTAGTTGATCTCAATATTGAGCTTGACCTAATCACTTAATATAATAGGTGTATGGTAACCTGTATTTCTGCAAAATAAGGTAAAAATACCTAATCCCTTGTTAACATGAGTGTTTTATAAGCTGCATTGTAAACAGCATTTTCCCCAGAAAATAGAAATTACGCATATACACAAAATATGAAGGTTTGCTCATTCATTCATCATATATTAATTGTGCCAGTGCTATACTAAGTGCTAAAGATATACTAATAATCAAAAAAGAAATGCCCCTTGCCCTATAGAAGACAAGTAAATAGGCAATTACGACGCAAGTGCTTACCACTACAGTAACAGAAGTACAAGGTATTCTGAAGGCACACAGCAAGGCATTCAGTCGTCTAAAGAAATTAGGAATAACCTACCCTGTCCTATCATTCTCCTTCATACTTAAAGCAACTGAAAAATATGGGGGCTGTCCTATAAATATGCAAGGGTATAGATACTATTCTCTAGCTCAGGCAGAATAAGTTACTCCATTTTCTGCGATTCCATAGACCTTACACTCACCTCTATTATCACCTTGTATAAGTTTAGCTTTATTACTTTATCTCTTTTGCTCACAGTGAGTCCCTTGAAGGCAGAGAATAGCTGTTACACTTTCTGGCCCTAGTTCCTATCATCAAGGTGGATACAGAAGAGGAAGGGAAAAAGGAAAGAAAAAATGATGAGAAGGAGGGAGGTCATTGTTCTTGAAGTAGAATGAATACTTTGTTTTTCCACTAGTAGGTGTTAGTGTAAACTACTACATCCAACCACTTGGTCGCTCATTATGACTAACAGCATGCATGAACAAGATGGGTAATGGATGCCATCTGCAATGGTAGAATAGGATAAAATTTATTAGCCGACGTGGGGATAAAACCTGTTACGCTACCCTCATTAGTACTATGCTCTAATCAACCAAACTAACCAGTCTTGAAATCAAATGCCAAATTTTTGACAACTCACAATGACTAATAATCAGCAAATCTACTCCAGAGAGCCTAAGTATAGTAAAATAGAGGAAATTACATCATTTTACTCATCCCTTAACTGTTTACTGTGGACAAGAAATAGCCTATTTGCAATCCTTAGTGCATCATGATCATTGTAAGAAAGGATAGAGCCTACTAATTGCATGAAGAGGATATCCTCCTTCTCTCTTTAATGTTAGATGGCATGTAAAAGGATTTGTTTTTTATTAACTCTGGTTACTGTGTCAGTCTGATAGATCAGCTTTACAGGGTAACATAATCTAAAATTTTGATATATGGCCATGTTTACAAGTAATAAAAATAAAAGAAAAATCATAAGATACCTGGGCCCACAATGATTTATCCTGGGCTGATAGTGAACAAGGCTGATTTGATTCATTTTTCTGCCAGAAGGAAGGAATAGCCCATAAAAACACAAATGAGAGTAGGCTGGTAAGTGGTGGGTGTTTCTTTTGCAATACTATTAGCAAAGAGAAGCAGAGCCAAGAAACAGACGTAAAATGAAACCAGGTGATTCTTACTTATAGAGGTCAGGTTGAGGCTGTTCACATTCAATTGCTGCTCGGAGGGTATCAATGGATTCTGCTGTACACAGTGCAATGGTATCACGTACTGCATAATGTATCTAGTTGAAAGCAGAAGAAAAAGTGAAAACCAAAAAAACTGTTTCTTTTCATAATCATACACCCAACTGACTTCAGGAACAAATTTAGTATGTTTTAGTAAGAGGCTTTGGCAGAATAAACAAATATTAACATTTCCCACTAAATAAGTTTTATGGTATTATTATGAAAATATATTACAAATAATTAGAAAGATAACCTGCTGCAAGGGGGGTTTCAAAGACAATTAAATACCTAAAAGCTCTTCTTGACACTGACAGCTGAGAGGATTCTATTCACAACATGCATATAATTAACTGAAACCACGTGAAAAAGTTAATACATTTTTTTTTCCTATTTACGAACTGAGACTTATTATTTTGCTCACTATAGTGTATGGGCAATGGAGATATACACATATGAATTGAACATAACCTTTTTGGTCACAAAAATGCCAAAATTTTGCCAACAGCAAGAAAAAATCATTAATAGTTCCATTACACAAATAGCTTAATTAATGATCTTGAAAATGTTCAATATGGATACATTTTGTACGAGGGGCAGGGAGATGATGTGTCTTGCAATAGTCAGATAATTAGAATATTCTACTAGTGTATATTATGCACTTGATTCATCCAGAACTCAAGGCAGGTGCCAATAAACCCATTTATAAATCATCAAACAAGGGCTAAAGCAGATGCAAAGAGCTCACCACTGAGGCAGAAGAGAAAGGTGTTGTCATCGTCTTGGGGGAATATTAAGGCAATGTCTGAACTACATTTAAAACTAACTCCTGATTTTGAAAACCTCTGTACTTTTTAGCTGATTTGATCAGAACAACTTAACTGAAAAAAGAAACTACCTGAAAGTTTTCTTACTCCAAATAACTTTTTCACTATCAGTAAATCTTTATGTAGATTTCTTGATTTATATCCCTAAATTGTAACTTTGTTTTTGAACAGGTTAAAAGCAGGTCATTACCATGCTTTTGAAATACAGAATTAGTCATCCAATAGGTAAAGGTTCTTTTTTACATACTGAGTCCCAGTCTTCAACTCCAGGTGGAATAAACAAACAGAGGAGCCCTCCAAGGATATAGCCAGCGGTGAATCACTACAGTAACCCTCCTTAAAGGCAGCATAGAGAGGATACATCTTCATGCCCTGTGGAGCTCTGGACCATGGCCAAGAAAACCGACTGTGCCAGAAAGTATATGAGGGAAATAAGTTACCCCCATTTGACCAAATTTACTTTAAGTCACTTATAATTATAAGTGAGTTATAATTTGTTATACGTACATAAAACGTTGCTTTATTACTTACTTATAAAGCAAACATTTTCCAAACTACACCCGTTTTTTTGTTTTTTTTTTTTTTTTGAGATGGGGTCTCGCTCTGTCACCTAGGCTGGAGTGCAGTGGCGTGATCTTGGCTCACGGCAACCTCTGCCTCCCGGGCTCAAGCAATTCTTGTGCCTCAGCCTCCTGAGTAGCTGGGATTACAGGCGCCCACCACCACGCCTGGCTAATTTTTTTGTATTTTTAGTAGAGACAGGGTTTCACCATGTTGGCCAGGTTGGTTTCGAACTCCGAACTCAACTAATCCGACTGCCTCAGCCTCCCAAAGTGCTAGGATTACAAGCGTGAGCCACCGCACCCAGCCCTAAGTTATTTTTAAATAGGAATCAAATTACTCCAGGTTAGGTTTCTTATATCCCAAGAATATACATTTTTAATGAAAATATACAACATTTTAGAAAAAAAATAGATCAAATTGTAAGGTTAGCATACATGAAGGTATTTGTATAGTTACACAGTTTAAGCCTATGATTACTCCCATTTTAAAGAGTCTAAATATTAAATAGGCTGTGTCAATATTAAATTCAAGCAGTGCTATAAAAATTGTGGGAGCTTTTACTTGGGGCTCAGTTTCTCCACACCTAATTTTATCCAACCACCCTTTTATCCAAAGATGAGTGTTTGCTTAGAAGTTAAAAAACAATTATATAACAGCTGTTTTCAAATACAAAACCTAAGAAAAATAAAAATAAGAAAAAATAAAAGATTAGAGGGTGGTGGGAGGCAGTATTGTATCATTAACTATCCTGAGATCAAAATGTTTAGGTAAGGTTTAGTCTGTTACCTTGCAATTGGATTCCCCATCAAGACTGGCTGTAGTGACATAACAGGTTCCATCAGTGGTGCAAGATGATAGAAGAATAAGATCACAGGGAAAGGTTTCATCTGCCTGTACTTCTACTACATCACCAACCTAGAATTGATAAATAAATATAAATATTTTAAATTCCAAACAAAGCATTCATTATACTCATACAAAAGTCAAAACATTAGCAAGAGATTAGCTCTGGGGCTTTGAGAGTATCTCAGCATCCTACAGCATGTGAAAGGTGATGAAAGAATATTACTCAATATTCAGAATCCTCTTTAAAGTCAGAAGGAGTTAGGATGCTTTCAGATTACCTTAGCACTGACCTTTACCTTTAATAAATGATTCTGACACCTTTTGCTCTCTGATATTTCTTGCACAGATGTTTGATAAAACAATGACATTATCACTTCATGAATGAATCAAGAAAATCTACATGTCACAAATTGGGCACTTCATGAACACCGAGCAGCCACACTCCCACTCTGTACCACGCATATTTCAACATACTTTGCCTGCCATGTGATAACAACTGTGTTGTTGGGTGCCAGGTCCTTCTTCAGTGCTCAGAAAATCCCAGTTAATTAGAGAGGCATTGATTTTTCCCATAATATTTGAATTTTTTTTTTCTACAGGTCACTTTCTATGAATTCACCTGCTGTCAGGAGAATCACTTAATACAGCAATAAGAAACAATTTCTTATCAGCAAGTACCCAAAGCTCAAGGAGAGGAAAAACCTGAGAGAATAAATCAGGAATAATTTAATAATGTAGGGTTAAGTAAATCATAACCGTTAAAAGTTTGGACTCTAACCTGACTTCTTGTCCCAGCTCCGCCACTTAACCGTATGACGACCTTAAATAAGTGTCTTAGATGATTGCAACTACCTCAGAGAATTAATGTGAGCATGAAATGATGATACAAGAAAAGTACTGAGCAAAGTGCCTGGCACGTATTAACCACTTCAAAGGTGTTAATTATAATTATTACCAACATCCCGCAACTACTTTACTCCCAACTTATGAATAGTCATAACATTTTTTTGGAAAGATGTAAGAAATCCTCCAGTCTGGTGCTTCCCAAGATTTTCACATCATAGTACATGTTGAAAATTATAAATAATATTTTTGTACAGCACCCTCAGGTAAAGGGAAGAGGCTGCTGGATGCAGAAGATAACCCACTTTAGAAGGGAGTCAATATTTAGCACAGTGACCTAAACACACTGACTGTGAAATGCTAGGTAATACATGCAACACCTGACCCTATTTGCAATATGGTTTGGCAGATAAAGATGAGGATTTCAAGACCTATTCAGGAACAATTTTATTTTCTTTGCCAATCTTAATCACTAGCCAAGATCAACAGCATCAATAATTGAACTAATTTGTAAACAATATTTTGTTTTGTTGGATTGTTCCTTCCTCACTTACATAAACACTTATGTTGCTTACATAAAACCACAATTTATGCTTACATATGCAGAAGGGAGATAACAAACAGAATCCTAACACATCTTACAAGAAGGAAATACCCATTACAGGTTGCAAGATGACTCTCAGGCATTGATAAATAAAACACACAAAGAGAGCATTTTTTTCAACCGTTAGGATGTAGTCGGATATGAAATATAAAGGCCCCTACATCTGCAGTGCAAGCTCAGACTGACAAGATGGGTAGGAGTCAGATCACAAAGGGCTTGGCAGGCCAGCCTAAGGGATTTAGGCCTCACCCTAAAGGTAAAAGGATAGGTACAGGACTTTTAAAGACAAGGAATAACATGATCTAGTTAGACAATGAACTCTAGAGGTCTATTTACCATTTTAAAAGCCACAATAGAACATCACCACTTCCCATTACAAACATTAGGGAAAAAATGGATAATCTAAAAAATAATATGTATTTTTTAGTCCATCAGAGAGTTGAGGTTGCAAAGCAACCAAGTGAACTGAATTTCAAAGGGTAACAAGTGTTTCTGAGGAGAGACAGGACAGATGAACTCTTTCATAACTGACCAAGCATAGAAGGAAGAGATGGCTACCATGAAAGTGGGTAAGAAGAAAACAACTAGATTTTTAACCAATTCTTAAAGACTGGGTGTGAGCTAGTATGACAGTTCAGAATCTCTACAAGCCTGGGAGACAAGAAGAGACCACAACCATTCACCAGCTCTTCTCTAGAGGCTTCTCCTCAGTGTTCATGAGAAAGCATACAGGCAGGAGACCTAAAAGAACCTTTCTCACTGGTACAGGCGTACAGGTGATGACTGACTGCTGTGAAGAAACAGGCACAAAAATAACATGCCAGAATCACGGACCCCTTTCTCATATTAAGCAAACCCCATCTGCATCTAGGAGAAAGGCAGGAAACCTTCCCTGGCATAGTCTCAGGGAAACATCACTACTGTTAGAGGAGAGGTAGAAACAAAAGTGACCTGCTACAGGGGATGGGACCTGCTACAGGGAATGGGACAGGAAACCTATTCATACCAAGAACCTGGCACTGATACAAGGTAGAAGTTCAGTTACTATGGGGGCGGGGGCAGGAATATTGAGAAAGTCTTACCCTAAGGCTTTGGTGCATATGGCCTGCTTAATATTGAGATTGGAACGAGAAAACCAAGAAACCATTCTGTTCCCGCCAAGAGCCTTACACTGAGTAACTGAGTAACAAACAAGAAACAGCAGTCTACCACTGGAGAAAAAGCAAGGTAACGGGGGTGGGGCGGGGGGGGGGCAGAAGGGGGCACCCTCTGTGACTCGGGAGTACAGGATGTGCTGAAAGCAGACAGTAGAACAGGAACACCATCAAAAACTCTCCGGCACACCAGGCCCCACGCAAAGCTCAAGGTAATAAGGTAATGGCGTTCTACCACTTAAGGAATTTGAAGTGGCACACTAAAAACATCAAAAACCAAAGTCAGCCCAACTCTTGACTAGACTGTCTCAACCCCCAACAATAGTGGCCTGACAGAAGAAGCCAGGCCCATTTCAGAACACATATACCACTGACCTCAGTGAATAACATTCTTTTACATACAATGCCCAAAATTCAATTAAAAAATGAAACGTACAAAAACACAAGCAAAAAATGAGCCATCATTGAAAGATAAAGCAGTCCGTGAAACCAGACCCAAAATGTCCAGATTTTATAATTATGAAACAGGGACTTAAAAATAGCTATGACTAAGATGTTAAGGGCCGGGCGCGGTGGCTCAAGCCTGTAATCCCAGCACTTTGGGAGGCCGAGACGGGCGGATCACAAGGTCAGGAGATCGAGACCATCCTGGCTAACACGGTGAAACCCCGTCTCTACTAAAAAATACAAAAACCTAGCCGGGCGAGGTGGCGGGCGTCTGTAGTCCCAGCTACTCGGGAGGCTGAGGCGGGAGAATGGCGTGAACCCGGGAGGCGGAGCTTGCAGTGAGCTGAGATCCGGCCACTGCACTCCAGTCTGGGCGACAAAGCGAGACTCTGTCTCACCAAAAAAAAAAAAAAAAAAAAAAAAAAAAAAAGATGTTAAATGGGTGGGGTGTGGTGGCTCACATCTATATTCCCAGCACTCTAGGAGGCCAAGGTGGGAGGATCGCTTAAGGCCAGGAGTTTGAAACCAGCCTCGGCAACTTAATAGAACCCCATCTCTACAAAAAATGATTATAATAATTAGCCAAGTGTAGTTGCACACCTATAGACCCAACTACTCTGGAGATGGAGGTGGGAGGACTGCCTGAGCCCAGGAGTTCAAGGCTGCAGTAAGCTATGACTGTGCCACTGTACTCCAGCCTGGGCAACAGAGTAAGACCCTATCTCTTAAAAAAAAAAAAAAAAAAAAGAAGAAGATATTAAATGGTATGGTATTTAGTGGAAAAGGTAGACAACATATAACAGTGGATGAAGAATGCTTGCAGAGAGATGGATACTATAAAAAAATGAAAATGTAAAGTTAGAAATGAAAAACATGTTATCAGAGATGAAGATTTCCTTCAACTAGTGGACTGGGTACAACAAAGGAAATAATCACTAATTCTGAAGACAGAGCAAACTAAAATTATCCAAAGTGATATATAAACAGGAGAAAAAGGAGTGTATTTAAAAAAACAACAAATTACTCAAGGGAGAAAATATCAAACAGCATAATAGTCATGTAATTGGAGTACCAAAAGAATAGAGAGAATGAGGCTGAAAAAACATTTCAAAACTTTTTTTTATCCAAAGTTAATCAAAGTCAACAAACAACAGATCCAAGAGAACTTAGAGAAGGATAACTATGACGAAAAAAATGTAGGCATATCATAGTCAAACTGCTGAAAACTGAAAATAGAAAGAAAAATGTGAAAGCATCAATGAAATATTATATACACAAGAACAAGAATAGAAATGAAACAGACTCATTAGAAACTATGCTTACCAGAAGACAATGGAGTAATATATTTAAAGTACTAAAAGAAAAAAAAACCCCACCAATCCATAATTCTATATAGCCGGAAAAATAATTTTTGTAATTGAAGGTAAGATAAAAAACTTTTCCATAGGAACATTCACTTCCAGCAGATTTACACTATAAAATATTACAGAAAGTTCTTCATGGATAAAAAATAAGATACTATATGAAAATTTAAATCTACATAAGGAAATGATAAAAATGTGGGTAAATATGAAATATAGTTCTTATTGCTAATCTTTTAAAAACAGTTTTAGGCCAGGCACAGTGGCTCCCACTCGTAATCCTAGCACTTTGGGAGGCTGAGGTAGGCGGATCACCTGAGGTCAGGGGTTCGAGACCAGCCTGGCCAACATGGCAAAACCCCGTCTCTACTAAAACTACAAAAATTAGCCACACGTGGTGCCACATGCCTGTAATCCCAGCTACTCAGGAGGCTGAGGCAGGAGAATCACTTGAACTCAGGAGGCAGAGCTCGCAGTGAGCCGAGATCGTGCCACTGTACTCCAGCCTGGGTGACAGAGTGAGACTCTGTCTTAAAAAAAAACAAAAAAACAGGTTTTAAAAAGTTAATTACAACCTAGTAATTCTGCTCTAAGTTATATACTCAAAAGAATCAAAGGCAAAAACTCAAACAGATACTTATATACCAATGTTCGCAGCAGCACTAATCAAAATAGTCAAAAGTTCGAAATAACTCAAATGTCCATCAACATATAAATGGATCAACAAACTGTTATATACATATAATGGAATATTATTCACCTTTAAAAGGGAAGAAATTTCTGATACATGCTATAACATGGATCAACTTTGAAAACATTACGCTAAGTGAAAGAAGCCAGACATGAATGGACAAGTATTGTATAACTCCACTTACATAAAGTATTGAGGATAGGCAAATTCATAGAAACAAAATGTATTAATAGAATAGAGGCCACAAGGGGCTGAGGAAGGGGGAAATGGGAAGTTACTGTTTAATTAATAGAGCTTTGTTTGGGATAATGGAAAAGTTCTGGAAATGGATAGTGGTGATGGTTGTACAACATTGTGAATGTACTTACTATAAAAAAAATTGTACACTTAAAAATGGTTAAATGGGGCCTGGCGTGAGCCCAGCACTTTGGGAGGCTGAGGCGGGCGGATCACCTGAAGTCAGGAGTTCGAGACCAGCCTGACCAACATGGAGAAACCCCGTCTCTACTAAAAACACAAAAAAATCAGCCGGGCATGGTGGCACATGCCTGTAATCCCAGCTACTTGGGAGGCTGAGGCAGGAGAATCACTTGAACCCAGTAGGCGAAGGCTGCAGTGAGCCAAGATCGCGCCATTGTACTCCAGCCTGGGCAACAAGAGCAAAACTCCGTCTCAAAAAAAGAAAAAAAAAAAAAAAAAAAGTTAAATGGTAAAGTTTATTTTATATATTTTATTACCAAAAAAGACAACTCACAGGCAAAAATAGTAACATATTGTGGGCTTTATAATATGTAAAAGTAAAACGTATGACAACAATAACACAAAGGGTATGAATGAGGAAATGAAAATATGCTCTCTGAATACAATGGAATTAAATTAGAAACCATAACAAAAAGGTATCTAGGCCAGGCACAGTGGCTCACGCCTATAATCCCGGCACTTTGGGAGGCCGGGGTGGGTGGATCACCTGGGGAGTTCGACACCAGCCTGACCAACGTGGTAAAACCTCATCTCTAACAACAATACAAAATTAGTCAGGCATGGGGGCGCATGCCTGTAATCCCAGCTACTTGGGAGGCTGAGGCAGGAGAATCGCTTGAATCCGGTAGGCGGAGGTTGCAGTGAGCCAAGACTGTGGCACTGCACTCCAGCCTGGGTGACAAAAGCGAAACTCCATCTCAAAAAAAAAAATAATAACTAGAAAATTCCCAAATATTTAGAAATTACATAACAAACTTCTAAATAACCCATGAACCGAGGAAGAATTAGAGAGAAATTAGAAAATATTAAACTAAATGAAAATGTAAACATAATATATCCAAATTTGTAGGCTGTTGCTAAAGCAACACTTGGAGGAAAATTTACAGCATTAAACATTTATATTAGCAAAGATGTTCAAATAAACTCCTTTAACTAAATCTAACCTAACACCTCATTTTTACCCAAGGAGCTGCTTCTTTACCTCTTAGCATTGTTCCTCACTCTCTGCCCCAAGCCGTACGTTTTCACACTCTGCCTCTCTAAATTTTACAATCTATTTCATGCCCATCTCATGTGAGAAAACTGTTTTCATTCCCGTTTTCTAAATTCAGAGTATTTTTTTTTCAGAAGCACTCACTGGGTTCTGACCAGTTACCGTCTTGTATTTTTATTCTTTTAGCATTATGTGGCATGACTACTAAGTTAAACTATAAAACTTCTTGAGAGCATGAACCATCTCTTTTCATTCTTTGTAACCCTTCTAGAACTCAGCACAATATTTCAATACATCTTGGTTGATTCATTGGTTGAAGTACTAGAGCATAACTTTCATTTCTATTTGGCACTAAAGCATAACATACGATTGAGAGGTGTCTTACTACGTCTAGTTTCCGGTATTTACGCCAAAAAATACTCCTTCCATTAAAAATAATAGTGGCTTTACACTGGAATTCCTCAAGTCCTGTTACTAAGTCTCATTCTCTATGCCGTATGACATTCCATCCAGTCTCATGGCATCATATGGTATGTACAGACTGATGACACCCAAATTTCTACTTCTATTTAAAGCATCTCCTCTGAGCTCCAGGACTGACAACTCCAACTGTATGTCTAATAGGTTTCTCAAACTTAACATAGCCAAAAGTGAATCCCTGATTTCTCTTCACTCCCACCTCTGTCCCTAAATCTGTTTTTCTCCTAGGCTTTCCCATCTTATTTAAAAGCACCAGCATTTTCTTTAATAGCACTATCTAATTCACTCAGTCGCTCAGGCCAAAACCAGGAAGGCTATCTTAATTATTCTTTTTTTTGTTGTTTTTCTGTTTCTCTCACCCACTACATCCAATAAATCACTAATTCTGATGATTCTACCTCCAAAAAATATCCTGAATATATCCATTTCCCTTAAAATCTAAACAGGTAGTAGAGAGTTATGGTTAAGAGTATGGACTCTACACCTAGGCTTGCTTTAATTCAAATCTCAGCTTTCCAACTTACTAGTAGTGGGCAAGTTCCTTAACCTCCTTATGCCTCGGTTTCATTATTTGTAAAGAGAGGATAATAAAAATACCTACTTCATATGGCTGTTGTTGAGGGGGTTAAATGAGGTAATAGAATGTAAAAAAGATTGCCTGATATATACTACATACTATATAAATGGTGATTACTATTTTTATTATTGTTATCAATACTACTATCATCCTAATATAAGCCCTTATCATTTTTTGCCTAAGCTATATCTCTCTGATTGCACATTTGCCCATGCTTTCATTTTGCCTCTCTCCAGTTTTATTTTAAAAAATCATCAAGTCACTCTCCGGCTTTAACACTTCAAAGACTCCCCACCACACTGAGGATGCAGACCAAGTCTCTCTCTTGCTCAAAAGGAGTCTCAACAAACTCTTTCCCCCTACTCCCCAGCCAAGCAATCTGCTATTTAGAGACTGCTGGCTAATAAGCATCTCTTCCCACACACTTACACTCCAGAAACAGCTACATCAAATAGCATCTCACACAATAATTTAATCACAATAGTTTCACATTTATTTAATCAAGATTATACCTGGTTGAGTTCAGCCTCAAGGCAAAGAAGCTTGGTGGCGGGAAAGTGAAAAATGGGGGCCTTTGTAAAGGGGGGTGGGGTGGAATGTCAACAAAATCAGAAAGAGGAAATGAGAGAAAGGGAGAGATGTAGGAGGACTTTGCCTGCTTTGCAATTTTACGTAATGTACTGGGAACAACAGACTGGATGCTATGAATCATTTAGGCAGCCTTTTGTTTTTGTTTTTGTTTTTGTTTTTTGAGACAGGGTCTCACTCTGTCACCCAGGCTGGAGTGCAGTGGCTCGATCTTGGCTCACAGCAGCCTCAACTTTTTGGGCTCAGGTGATCCTCTCACCTCAGCCTCCCAAGTGGCTGGGACTGCTTGGCTAATTATGTTGCAGAGACAGGGTTTCGCCATGTTGCCCAGGATGGATTCCAACTCCTAGACTCAAGTGATCAACCCAACTTGGCCTCCCAAAGTGCTGGGATTACAGGCATGAGCCACTGTACTCAGTCTGCCTTTGGTTCTTATGCTGATCAATAATGCTGAGTTTCTACAACTGTTTCGAAAACTTCACATCTTAACCTAACCTAGTTCAGCACAAGTTCCCCCTTGACCAGGATGTAGAGAATAGAGAAAAGAAAAAGTAGAAAAAGGAAGACATTCTATGTGAAACACTGGTGACCCTCCCACTCTGTAGTATTCCTCCCATCATTACTGTAAGAAGATGTGAGGAAACAACTATTGTTGGGCATATGGAGAACTCTTAAAATTCAATAAGAAAACAACCTGCTTAAAAAATGGGCAAAAACTAAGCAGCATCTCACCAACGAAGATATACAGATTGCAAAGAACCATATGAAAAGAAAGTCTGTATCACATGTTATCAGTGAAATGCTAATTAAGACAAAAGTGAGATAGTACTACACGCCTGTTAAAATGGCCAACATACAAAGCACTGACAACATCAAAACCCAGTCAGGATGTGGAACAACAAGAACTCCCATTCATTGTTGGTGGGAATGCAAAATGATACAGCTACTTTGGACGATAGTTTGGCAGTTTCTTACAAAATGAAACATACTCTTACCATACAATTCAGCACTTCTTTGTATTTATTCAGATGAATTGAAAATGTATGTCCACATAAAAACCTGCACACAAATGTTTATAGCAGTTTTACTCATAATTGCCAAAACTTGGAGGCAACTAAAATGCCCTTCAGTAGGTGAATGGATAAACTATGGTATATCCAGAAAATGAAATATTATTCATCACTAGAAACAAATGAGCTATCAAGCCATGGAAAAAGACATGGAAGAAACTTGAAAGCGTATTACGAAGTGAAAGAAGCCAATCTGAAAAGGCTGTATGATTCTAAATATGTGACATCCTAGGAAAGGCAAAACTATAGAGACAGCAAAAAGATTACTGGTTACCATGGGTTGGGGGGAATAAGGAATGAACAGGAAGAGAACAGAGGATTTTTAGGGCAGTGAAACTATCCTGGTATGATACTACTATGGATACATATGTACATGTATACAAATGTAGGATATGTGGATATGTATCCTATATCTGACAAAACCCACAGAATGTACAACACCAAGAGTGACTCCTAATATAATCTATGGACTCTGGGTGATAGTGTGCTAAAATAGGTTCACTGATTGTAACAATTCTGGTGTGGGATGTTGACAGCCAGAGAAAATGTGTTTGGGGACAGTGGGTTTATGGGTACTCTCTGTATTTCCTACTCAATTTTCCTGTGAACCTAAAACTGCTCTAAAAATATAATTTTTTCATTTAAAAAATCTAATGAGAACCAAAAAATTAGTGTTTGACAAGTCAAAAATGTTATTTGACAGGGGTCTTACTGGGTAAATAAAAAATAATGATTAACTGGAATAAATAATTGCCTGAGACTGTCAAAAAAAAACTACTACTACCTTGGAAGTCTCATATGTTGCTGATGGGAATACAAAATGTTACAGGCACTGTGGAAAATAGTTTAGTGGTTCATTAAAAAGTTAAACATGTAATTACAATATGACCCAGCAATTTTCCTCCTAGGTATATACCTCAAAGAATTAAAAACAGGTGTTCAAACAAAAACTGTAATTCAATGTTCATAGCAATTCATAATACCCAAAAGGTAGAAACAACCCAAATGTTCATTAGCTGATGAATCAACAAAATGAAATGTTATTCAGTCATCAAAAGGAATGAAATGCTGCTATATACTATAATGCAGATGAACCCCCAAAAAAAACATTCTGAGTGAAAGAAGCTAGACAAAAAGGACACATAGTATATAATTGCATTTATGTGAAACATTCAAAATACATACATCCATAGGGACAGAAAGAAGGTTAGTATTGCCAGGGCCTGGGAGGAGGGAGAAATGTGGAGTGTCCGCTTATGGGTATAGGGTTTCCTTTTTAGGGGATGAAAATGTTCTGGAACTAGATAGAGTTAACAGTTGCACAACATTATGAAGTACTAAATGACACTAAATTATACACTTTTAAAAGGTGTATTTTTACCATTAAAAAAGGAGTGGAATAAGAAAAACTACCTTGATTTTTTCACTTTCTTTTCTCACTCGCTTTGCATTTTCAATAATGTAAACAGTGCTTTTGTTGACTTCATTGTCAGCTCTATGTCTCAGCCAATCTTCATATCCCTGAAACATAAAAATAACTATATAATCGAGTTCAGATGAAATAACGCTGTTAATAAATTTATATATCCTCCCATGAGTCAACACCAAATATTTATAATTATAGCATTAATTTAAACTCAGAATGCTAGAGACAATGCTACGCATTTTAATAGCAAATCTGAGATACATTTTCAAAATACTCCTTAGATAAATAGCTTTATTGTGTTACAAGTATTCTCCATTCTTTAAACATTAATGAAAACACAAGCACTGGAGACTTACTGTTTTTCATGTGTGAAAGGCTATGATTTATTTTAATTGTACTCTTATTTGAGTTAATGTTAATTCTCCCTACTTTTTAATTTGAATAAAAGATTGTCCTGAGTTTGTATTTTCTTATAGCCATAATCACTTACATATAATCTTTTGTATATGCTGTAGTAAACTGTTCGAGTAATCATCTCCGAGGGAATATTTTAATTATTTCTCACCCACAGAGAATAGAAAAGGCAAGCTAGGATTGTTTTAGCAGAGAAGCTATGATAAGTTTTAGAGATCAACAGCTAAACTTTTCAACTGACTTGGTGATAAAAGAAAATATAAATTGGTATTCATCTTTTACAGTTAAAAGTAATCAGAGAAAGATTAAATGGCTCATTTTACTTTGGACTTTTCACCTAAAGTAGATTTAAGCCAAAAGATTAAAGAAGGAGGATGCTCATGAATGTTTGAGCATGACCTCCTCTCCTTTTTTATATACCTTTGCCTTTTTTCGTTGTAATAATGTCTGTACCTTTTCAAATACAACTGTTTGAAAAATCTCTTCATCGCCTCCCCCCACTTTTTTCCCCTCAGGTGCTATATCCATTCTTCTTCTGTCCTCTTTATGACAATGCTAGGCTATCACTTTATAGAGTACATTTTGTGATACTGGTGAAGAAATAAAGGCCCTAACATGAACCAGTATTGGGAGTGGAATGAATCAGTAAAAAAGCCTTTGAAAACCACACATGCTATTCTTGGAACCAGCAATTTTATGATGTTAAAGAAAATAATCCTACCAGTCTAAGGAAAAGAACATTCCAAAAGTCTTTATTTTGCAACTGAACACTTGATAAAATATTCTTGTAGTTCCTGGTAGGCAAGATGTAAGACCAGATAACCCCACGAGGAAAGGTAATCTTGTTCCCAATACTGCTAAGAAGACCTTTGCTTTGCAAGCTTCTTTGGTATCCTTTTAAAAAGTACTTTGTTAAGTATCATCTAAAAGTATGTTTGTAAATAGTCAGATGCTGTGGACTGACACAAAACATGCTTAACATTGTTAACCTACCCTTTCACCTCCAATTTCCTGTTTCCATTTTCATCTGGAATTTTTCAAACATACTAGCATACAAAATGTTCAAAATACTTCAAAGACATCCATATCACAATCTGTGGCAGTCTATCAGCTCTGACAAAAAACAGGAAATGTCCCCTCTACCTACTACCCCCTGAAGCGGTATAAGGAAAAAACAAGAAAATTAAAGTATTCTTCCCTTAAGTTCTCGCTACAGTCATAAACAATTTTAAAAATCCATAAAAATGGGAGTTTTTCCACACAGACATACCACACTGAAACAATTAATGTACATCAAAAATCTACCTCCTATTTCCTGACTGGGCTGTACCTTTTACCTGCTCTTTCTTTAATGTTTACACCCACACACACAGATACTGAAGAGGAAACAAGGAAATACATGAAGGATGTGCCTTACTATCATTTTAATAGGTTTTCAAGAGGAACCAAATATAAAATAGATCCATAAAGGATACTACCCACTGTATATAAATATGAAAAAGAGCCTTTGATAATGCAATTCCAACAAGCCTGGACTGAAATGCAGGTGTAAGTGTAAATAAGAAATTTACCTGCTTGATGGCTGTAACAGTTATAACAAAGAAAAGTGGAAGTCCACTGGTAACTGGGCTAGTTGGTGTGTCTACTGTGACCTAGGTAAACAAATTAAATTGAAAGTAAAATGAAAATTTGTCATTAACTCATATGCAGCACTTACATGCTGCAAACATTTCAAACAGAAACATAGATAAAACACATTCCAGTAGTAGGGTAAATATTAATTTTCATTAAAACAAAAGCAAACTACATGGCAGTTAGTTTAAGAAATACTCCTAAATTCAAGCATAGTTTTTATCCCAGCTTGGATTAACCCCTTTATTGAAATATATCCATTCACTTACCACCTATTTGCTGAGCACCATTCTGTCAGCCCTTGTGCTATTATCAGCCAAGCTCTAAAGATATTGCTTTAAACAAGATGGAGACAAGTCCCTGCATTCATGTAGCTGGCAGCTTATAGGAAAAAATCGGACAGTAAAACAAGTGTGTAGATTCTGAGGTCTGAAGGGCAAACAGGAGTTAACTAGACGAAAGGTAGTTTTCTAGGCACAGTGAACAGTATATGCAGGTCTCTAGAAAATAAAGGAAGCCAGTGGCAAGAGGGAGTGTGGTGCGAGATGGGGCTGGAAAGGGAGGCAGGAGCCAGACTGTGCAGGGCCCTCTAGGCCAAAGTAAGCTGTTCATTCTTTATCCCACAAATAGCAGGAAATCCTTGAAAGTTTTAAGCAAGGAAAGGTCACATGAACAGAAGTGCATTTTGAAAAGATCATTCTCACTGCTCTGTGGAAGATAAATTAGATAGGGAACAAGAGTGAAGGCAGGGAGTCTATTTAGGAGGCTATTGCTGTAATCTAGGTGAAAGATGATGGCTTGGACTAGAGTGTTAGCGGCAGGCATGGAAAAAAGTTCTATAAATATTTAGGAGGCAAAAATGGCAACAGATAGAAGTGCTTATTAAAGATGTCTTCCAAGTATCAGGTTAGCATGTCTAGGTGGATGTTGTCATTCACTGAGACAGGAAATACTGAAAGAGAACTAGATTTAAGGAGGATGATCTTGAGTTCAATCTGCCCTCCCAACTCGTTGACTCTCATCTCCAACCCTCAACCAGGCCTGCCTCTATCATACACCCTGTGTTGTAGATACAACATATACTTCCATGTATGCAACGCTTCTACATGGCTCTGTGACTTTAGGCAATCTCTTCCCTATCCTTGAAATACCAGTTCAGCATTCTCCACCAGGTAAACCCCTTCTAATCCTTAAAGGCTCCGTTCAGATAGCATCTATTCTCTGAAGCCTTCTCAAATTCCTCTTGGGTAGAAAAAAATGATAACTTACACTGTATACACAAAGCATTCTGTTCATGCTTCCTGAATGGCTTTACTACATTAAGTGAATATATGACTGTTAATGTGACTGGTCTTCTCAGCTATAGCATAAATTCCTTTTTTTTTTTTTTTTTTTTTTTTTTTTTTTTGAGACGGAGTCTCACGCTGTTGCCCAGGCTGGAGTGCAGTGGCGCGATCTCGGCTCACTGCAAGCTCCGCCTCCCGGGTTCACGCCATTCTCCTGCCTCAGCCTCCTGAGTAGCTGGGACCACAGGCGCCCGCCACCGCGCCCGGCTAATTTTTTTTGTATTTTTAGTAGAGACGGGGTTTCACTGTGGTCTCGATCTCCTGACCTTGTGATCCGCCCGCCTCGGCCTCCCAAAGTGCTGGGATTACAGGCTTGAGCCACCGCGCCCGGCCTAGCATAAATTCCTTAAGAGGATAAAAGCTGTATCTTGATCTTCATTGTACCTGCTACCATTTTTGTTATCTGTCCTACTGCACAGCACACAGTAGGTGGATGAGTGGTATACGTTTGCTGAACTCAAATGAAATGCGCTGCCCACCAAGTAGAATGATTCTTTCAAGCGGAATCCTCTAGGTAGTTTATTCTGTATCTGTAAGACATCTGACTATGGATCCAGAGGAGCTCCTTTTCAAATCTTCCATCATTCAGGATTAAAATAGGCTCTTGCCCATATTATATCCCAGATTGATTTTAAGTAGCAAGGCTAAATTCAATTACAGTACCATTTACTCAAAGCCTCAAAGTGGGTAAACAGAAGCACTTAGCATCAACAGGGAATTTGAGCAATTTCAATGGGATTTTCCTGCTTCATTTAAAAAATGAAATGAGAAAAAAAGTACCTTTAATGTAGTAAAACTATCAGGGGTAATTATGGCGACGAAAAGATTTTAATAGCTTACAGATTTAAAGATGGAAGATGCAATTTAAACTGTCTAAAATTTAAAACACAAAACAGTAGAAAGAATACAGAGAAGCAGATTGATCTAACTAGGCTCTCACCCTTAAAGTGAGTAAATGAATGAGGGAGAGCAAAAATGGTAATCAGGAAGATGAGTGAGAAGTTTCCAATTAGGCTGAAACTGGTATATAACAAAATAAAACTATTAGTTTGAACTATTTTCAATTTTGATATATTCCATTTCATTTAATAGTACATAATACACGTCATCCTAGGATGAGCAAAGATATGATATCCATAAAATTTCAAAGAAAGTAACAATGAAATAAAATCTCAACAGGTTTTCTAGTAAAAATGCAACTTTAGAAATTTATAAAATGATAATCTTTAAATATTACGTTTCTGCTTTAAGAAGTCATATTATAATAAACTCTGGAATGTCTTTCTTTAATTACATGGCATTTTAAGGTTAGAAATAGACTGAAAATTTGTTTAAAGCAATCAAGTTTCTAAAAGTTAAGTGGCTGTTTAAGGAGCTCTTACCTGTACAAGGAAAATTATGAGAAAATAAAAATTTGCAATTCTTCTAAACTGTTCAAACAGATTCTTTGGGAGAAAATTCCAAAGTGTATACTGTAAGGGAGGAAGAAAAAAGAACACTATTATGAAAGAAACTTGAAAAATCTTAATAGTAATGACTGATTTTGAGTCCACATTATCATATAAAGTGATATTTAGTATGTCCAACATTTTGAAATCCAAATCTCACACATATACATAAGAATATATTTAGAGACATTTTCCCAACACTCAGCACAGTGCCTGGTACAAGGCAGACAATAAATTATTTGGATGGCCAGGCACAGTGGCTCACACCTGTAATTTCAGCACTTCAGGAGGCCAAGGCAGGCAGATCACCTGAGGTTAGGAGGTCAAGACCAGCCTGGCCAACATGGTGAAACCCCGTCTCTACTAAAAATACAAAAATCAATCAGATGTGGTGGTGCACACTGTAATCCCAGCTACTTGGGCGGCTGAGACAGAAGAATCACTTAAACCTGGGAGATGGAGGTTGCAGTTAGCTGAGATCTCACTACTGCACTCCAGCCTAGGCAAGAGAGCAAGAACAAGACTCTGTCTCAAAAAAAAAAAAAAAAAAGCCTGGGCAACATTGTGAAACCCCACCTCTACTAAAAATACAACCTTAGCTGGACATGGTGGTGCATGCCTGTAGTCACAGCTACTTGAGAGGCTGAGGCACGAGAATCACTTGAACCCAGGAGGCGGAGGATGCAGTGAGCTGAGATGGTACCACTGCACTCCAGCCTGGGCGACAAAGCAAGACCCTGACTCAAAAATAAATAAATAATAAATAAATAATTTGGAGGAATGAATGAACACATTAATTTCTGGCTCAGCTAACCTCTGGAGTCTTGATGATCATAACAGATACCCCTGTGAATCATTCTGTCCCCTAAGAGTACCTCCAATTTCCATGACAGCTGGGAAGGTGTATACACAACCCTGGGCCATGGAGGGCTTTCATTTTAATCAACAACATACCACTCTGGCCTGGGCTTTGGTAATTGGTAATAGGTAAAAGTTTCATGCTAAATTGCACATGGTCAGAAGACAAGAACTCTTAGGCCAACTGTCAACCGCAGAACTCTTAGGCCAACTGTCAACCATACTTTGTCCCTGAAACCTTAGGGTCAAGGACTGAATCATTTAAAAGTGACCAAAAAATGTTGAATTTTTCAGATGACCTAGTAAGACCAGAAACTAGAAAGAAAGAAATGTTTCTTAACCTAAAAAGCTAAATTTATATTTGAGAGTTCTGCGGTTGACAGTTGGCCTAAGAGTTCTCGTCTTCTGACCTTGTGCAATTTAGCATGAAACTTTTACCTATTACCAATTACCAAAGCCCATCCCAATTATCTGTATAATATGTGAGAACATATCCTTTAATAAGAGGTGACTGAAAAGCCAAGCTGTAGAGCACGACTTAATATACGGGAATTTACTAACCTTTCAGTTTAAAAAGGCTTATAGGCTCAAAATTTAGGGAATCCTCCGAGAAAAAAGACAAAAAGAGGCAAGTATATTCAGTAGAACAGCTGCATTACAACCAATAACCAACTTAGAAAATGTTCTACCTTGGAGTCCAAGAAGTATGTTAGGGAAGATAATTTTAAAATAAATGCAGAATTGTGCATGGATGTACATCACTTGGGAGAAGGAAGTCCACGCTTTTTATGAGATTCCCAAGGTAGCTTGTGACCAAAAACAGAAGTCAGTCAAAACCACTGATCCAGTCACTTTGAAGCTGACATAGGTCAGACCAGCATTTTTAACTATCCCAATTATTTAAAATGAACTTTCTAAAACAATAAGCTAAACTCCAACAATAGGCTAATGGCTGAGCTTCTGGTATGTTACCCTTCTGTTCCCAAATGAAAGAGATTTTAATTAATCAAATAAGCATTACAGACAGAGTCATCTGTAAAAGGTGATATAAACACATCAAAAGGGAATACTTTTGTTGTTGTCGTTTTTAAGTCCCAACTGTTAGTTTACCACTGTTTTATTAAATGAACTGCTTCCTTGAGGAATTCTGATTATTCCCTTCATAGGAAATGACTGCCCTCTTCTCTCTTTCATCAAGTCATGAGCTATTATGAGATCAGGGAGCATGTCATAAGTCGCCTTACCACAGGTGCCTAGAACGATAGCTAGACGATAATTTAGCACACAAAAGGTATACAAGAAATCTTTATTAAAACTTGTGCCCTAGCCATTTACTCTACTGGTTTACCTAAAAGGTAAACTTAGTTTCTAGTACATCTTTTTTACTATAATACAAATGTAAGATTTTAATGCAGACCAAGAGAAGTCTACTTTTTAGAGTTTTCTAACTAAAAGTGAAATTGAGTTATAGCCATATACATCAAGTTATTCAAATTAACTTGTTTATCTAAAAAGTAGACTCTCCAGCTTGGTCAGTTGCTACAAAAAAAAAAAACAATGTTATCTCAAGCATGACCTCCATGGCAAAAAAAAAAAAAAGTTAATCACAAGAAGAAAATGTGTATAGCAGTTTTTTAGACACAATGATGAGAATTCAGTTTTTGTTACAAGTTAGTTCTTGCTTGGAGATGTCAGTAAACACTATTTTATTTATTTATTTATTTATTGAAACAGAGTCTCACACTGTCACACAAGCTGGAGTGCAGTAGCGTGTTCCCAGCTCACTGCAGCCTCTGCCTCCCAGGCTCAAGCAATCTTCCCGCCTCAGCCTCCTGAGTAGCTAGGACTACAGGCATACACCACCATGCCTGGCTAATTTTTGTTGTTGCTGTTTGTTTGTTTGTTTGTTTGGAGACAGAGCCTCACTCTGTCACCCAGGCTGGAGTGCAGTGGTGTGAACTCAGCTCATTGCAACCTCCCCCTCCCAGGTTCAAGCGATTCTCCTGCCTCAGCCTCTCGAGTAGCTGGAATTACAGGTGCGTGCCACCACACCTGGCTAATTTTTATATTTTTAGTAGAGACGGGGTTTCACCATGTTGGTCAGGCTGGTCTTAAACTCCTGAGCTCAGGCAATCTGCCCGCCTCGGCCTCCCAAAAGTGCTGGGATTACAGGCATGAACCACCGCGCCCAGCCAATTCTTGTATTTTTTGTAGATACGGGGTTTTCCTTTGAACCATCTCCCAGGCTGGTCTCGAACTTCACCCGCCTCAGCCTTCCGAAGTGCTGGGTTTACAGGTGTGAGCCACTGCACCGGGCCTCTTTTATACTATCTTTAAGTGCAACTATAAACTTAAAAAGCAGCCCAGACATTTAGAACATGTTTAAAACTACTTATACAGAAAACACCAGCTTTGGGCTGGGCATGACGACTCACGCCTGTAATTCCAGCTACTTGGGAGGCTGAGGCAGGAGAATCACTTGAACCCATGAGGCAGAGGTTGCAGTGAGCCGAGATCGCGAGCCACTGCATTCCAGTCTCGGTGACAGAGAGACTCTGTCTCAAAAACAAACAAACAAACAACGCCAGCTATCCCAGTACATACAATGCATTTTATATATGCTTTGTAGTGGATTAAATAATCTATACACAAGTGTGGTCACTAAAGATGAAATTAAGTGAAAAAGTTGTGGGTCACTGCCTCAAATATGTATCATCTAATTTAACTTGAAACTAAAACCTTATAAACTTACTAAGCAAATTTCCCAAAGGAGGAAAGTTGAAGAGAATCTCAGCTTTGAGAGTCAACTATTTCATTTAAGCAAAAGGAGGCTTTAGAACTTTACTTGTTTTTACCAGTTGTTTTAGCCAAGATTTCCAATTTATCATTAAAAATGCCGATGATTTAGCATTAAAAATGCTGATGAGGAACTTAAGACTCCAAATAACTTTTAATGTGTCTGAATAGCAGAAAAAAAGAAAGAGAAAAGGGTAAAAATAAAGTAGCAGATATTTAAGGTAATAGTAAAGTTAGCAGTCAACTGCCCGAAGAAAACTTAGGAAAAACTCTTCTGGACATTAGCCTAGGCAAGTAATTGATAACGAAGACAAAAAAGCAAATGCCCAAAAACCAAAAATAAACAAATTAAAAAGCTGCACAGCAAAAGAAATAATCAACAGAGTAAACAGACAATCTATAGAACGGGAGAAAATATTTGCGAATTATGATTCTGGCAAAGGACTAATATCCAGAATCTATAAGGAACTCAAACAGTAAGAAAAAAAAAAAAAAATCAACTCCATTAAAAGCTGGGCAAAGGGCAGGGTGCAGTGACTCACTTCTGTAATCCCAGCACTTTCAGAGGCTGAGGCAGGGGGATTACTTGAGGCCAGGAGTTTGTGACCAGCCTGGCCAACATGGTGAAACCCCGTCTCTACTAAAAATACAAAACAAAAAAAATTAATTTCTAAAAAAAATCTTAAAAATTTTTAAAGGAAAAAGAAACACACAACAGATAAATATGATGGAAACTAAAGATCCTAAAATTTACAGCAGAGTACAACCAATGCTCCTTTTGCTAAAGAAGGAAATTTCCAAGTTTTGCACCAGCTACAAAATTCTGGTGATTTCCAAAATCCCTGCAGAGCACATTAAAGTTTGTGAGGCTGTAGAGGCCAAATTTTTCTAAAGAAAGTATTTGTGATCCCAGGAGATTAAAAAAAAAAAAAAAAGCATTAGGCCGGGCGCGGTGGCTCACGCCTGTAATCCCAGCACTTTGGGAGGCCAAGGCAGGTGGATCACGAGGTCAAGAGATCGAGACCATCCTGGCTAACATGGTGAAACCCTGTGTCTACTAAAAATACAAAACATTAGCCAGGCATGGTGGCGGGCACCTGTAGTCCCAGCTACTCAGGAGGCTGAGGCAGGAAAATGGCGTGAGCCCGGGAGGCGGAGCTTGCAGTGAGCCAAAATCGTGCCACTGCACTCCAGCCTGGGTGACAGAGCAAGACTCTGTCTAAAAAAATTTTTAAAAATAAAAATTAAAAAAGCATTAATTTTATAAGCAAATAAAATTTAAAGTAGGTCAAAATGTTTGTCTTCAGTGTTCCCTGCCTTAACGTTTATAATGTCACATTACTAATGGTATTTGTAAATAAAAGCAGCGTCCAATTAAGATAGTTATTTTTATGACTGAAGGGTGGAGAAAGAAAATCAACACTTGCTACAAAGTTGGAAGGCAGCTAATGTATTCTGTAAATGGTATATTTTGAAAAAATAATCTTTTTATAAACTCTGGTATAAATACAAACAGCCAAGACAATGTGAGGAAGAAAAAGTCAAATTATGACATTGTTGGTCTTTTCGGAGTAGACCTGAAGGCCTCCATTTAGGAGACAGTATCCCACACATTCGAAACACATGAATCTGAGGAAATCAATAGTACTACTCAGATTTGTAATACTAATCACAGAAACACAAATAACAATAGCAGTTAGCGTTTGAGTTGTCACCCCATGCCAAGCACAATGCAAGAGGAAAGAAAAAAAATGAGGAAGGAACCCAGACAGCACAATGATGTAAAAAGGGCTCTTTATTCAGAGCAACTAGAACTTATAAAGTAGTTCTACTCCTGGTTTTATTACTGTCTCTGCTTGGTGACCATGTGACTAAATTTCTCTGGCCTTGGTTTCTCCATCTGTAAAGTCAGTGAGTTGAACAAAATAACCTCTTAAGATCATTTAGCTCTACAAGTCCACAATTCTGAATCAAAGGACTACAGACCATTTAATTGGATACAAGGTGAGCCGAAATTTCTAGTAAAAGAACTATTCACTATTTTAGGCACAAGTACGTAAACCTCTGGCTGAGAATAAAATTTCTGCCACTAGTGTGTAAGATTAACAGGAAATAGACATTTTTATCCAAAATAAAATGTTCTATAGGCCGACAGATCTGTTCATTAGGCAACAAAATTTTCACCTGTCCTGACCATATTTTACATGTTAATCTCCCAGATAAAGATGATCACTACTGTATCACCACCCAAACGAGAAATTAAATGCATATTTGAAAACCAAAATGTCATATATTTGTAAGGAAGGGCATAATTTTGTGTTTCAGGTTCTAAGTGATTACAAGTATACAGTGAACCAAATGTCACCAACTTTTATCTCTGCCTTGCCAGGGCACATGAGGAAGGGAGGAAAATCTTCAAGATCTCTTCTATTCTACAAGAGATGGCAGTAGGCCAACCTAGCACCTAACCTGGTCAGCCAGAGGTAAAGACTAGCTAAGTAACACTTGCAGAATGATGACTACTGGGTACTAGGAGCTATAAGAAGTGGTTTTCAGAGTATTAGTCCCATTTCACCAATGAGGACATTTAGAATCAGGGCGATTAATTTGGCCAAGGTGACGCAACTAGTAAGTGGCTAGGCCAGGATTTAAATACAGGTGTTCAAACTTCCAGGTCAATGCTCTTAGTCCTACACTATGCTGAAGAAAGAGGTATTCAAACGGTGACACAGCTGCAGTGACTTAACTCTTAACAGATCACAGGTGAAGCAGTGTACTGAGCATCATGCACCCTTTGGGACAAAGGAGTGTATTAATACTTGAGAAGTGGGACGGGAGGTAGAGGGGTTGGCAGGGGAACTAGAAAGAAATGCAAATGAAGACATTCCAGGACAGCTCTCTCCAAAAGAATGCAAATCATTTATATCCTAGTTCATCCATTCAAGAGTAATTCAGGAAGCTTTGCACAAGTAAATAATAAGTATTTTTAGCACACTTTAAGGTTTAAAGTAATATGCATAATCAACAAGCACTGTGAATCATAATGGAAGGCAAGCGATTTCACCTATAACAAGACAAAGTGATTTTTTAAATAAACTGTTTTTCAGAGGAATACTTACTATAGCTGATATATGATCCGTATACATGCACATACATGTACACATATATAAATGCATGTTTCCTCAGAAGCATAAATTAGAATAAATGCATTATCTGATTCACTATATGAACATCTATTGAGTTAAAACAAAAACTTACCTTAGATGAGACTATTCTATTATCACAAAATCTTTGTGCAACGTAAGCTTCTGTTCCCGAAACTGAATGATTGCCAACAAAGACTGTGCGTGTGCCAACTCGTTTCTCTTCTCCAGCACACTGACCAAGAGAAAAGGGGAAAAATTCAGTTTTTCATCACATTTCTCCACACTTCTACCAAGTCCAGCATTCTTGTCTAAGCATGTTGGGCTATAATCTGGGGAGAAAGCAGTAGGGAGACGAGAAAACCTTGTTAGGGAATTCAAAATCCACTAAGCTCTTACTTGCTGACATAGTAAAGATTAGTAAAAGTGCTGTTTGAACCAACTGTTCTGAGGTCAACAGTGCAATTCTAAAATGATTAAAGAAAGTACCCTAGAGAAACAATATTTTTACTGCCAATCATTTTTCTTTCATCCACAGCCCAAATGAATCTTAAGCATAACCTTCACTAGCAACACACTAACTCAGAAGAATGGACTGGGAATATTTCATTTATTATGCAACTACTGAGGACAACCTTTCAACTACCTTACTAGAGAACAGAAAGCATAATGCAGATTACTTCTAAATGCAAAATAATTGTGTGTAAGCGTAAAGGTCAGAAATAGAATGGCTGCCTCTATTGAATAAATGATCAACTTTTTATAAAAAGAAACTATAATTATTTGGCTTCACAGGATAGAGTTTATTTTGCAATCTCTCAGAGTCTTATTGTTGTAAAGTTCCATTTCACGCAATATATTTCTCATGCCCATTTTACATGTTTAATAAGTAGACTCACTGAATCTACAAGTTTCAAGATTGGGCTCTATTTTATCCCACCCTTTAATTTTGCTGAGGCCTCACTCTCTTCGCTTAAATCAGGATAATACCCTTTTCTTATATAAATTTGGGACAGTCTCCTTTTATGGTACTGTATTACCATATCTGAGACTACCACATATTTAAGTCAAAGGATGTATGATAGAAACCAATATCCATTTATATATTCCCATTATAAAATGTTTTAATATATGTAGTCACAAAGATTTTCCTTCCTTTCAATGATCTATTTAAAGGTCAAAGGTATAAATCCCACCCTCAAAGTAATCATTTTAAGCAAGACTACTTAGAACTTGCAGTCTTCCAATTATCTACAATGTCTGAATGTACTCCAGTCTGAATTTGTGCATCTTATGTAGATGGTATGTATAAAATTATTTCTTCGTTTAAAAATTAAAAATCACCCCAAAGTATAGATAAAACCTCTTTGCCTTGCGATTTCACTTAAGCTTATGGTATTGCCTTCGAAATTTGCAAGGAATCATGCAAAAAGTAACTGGGACAAACTGAAGTAGAAGAGAGACTCAGGCTGTATATAACTGGAAAGCTACTCTGGCATGTGCTAAGGGAATTTGTGGGATCCCTGGAGACCTGGAAAAAGTCAGTTAAGTATCCATGCTGGACAGCTTAGTTATTTATCTGCCTGCCCAAAGACAAGGCATTTGAACAACTGATTGTCCAAGGTCCTTCGCATGCTAAGAGTAAATGATTCATAGGTAAATTTTCACACAGTTCCTGGAAACCAGTAAACAGTATCTTTACCAAGTGGTAGCTTTGATTTAGGGGCTTACTTCTCTGTTTGCAACTGTAATATACAGGTTCTGACACAGCTCACTGATAAGAGCACCAAATTTTCCATAATATCCATTTTGTAAAACTTAAAAGTGAAAGTGTGTGCACCTGCCAGATGTATAGTTTATCTGGCTTCACCCCAGCTCCAACCTTCTGTTGCAGGTTAAGGCCTCTCTGTGGTCTCCACAACAGACCTGACTCTTATAATGTACCAATTTGAATTACAGAAAATGCCAAGTTCACGTATACACCGCAATTTGCAACCTTTAATTTAATATTCATATGGCTGTTTAGTTTTTCACACAAGGAAGAAGTGGCTACAGAGTAAATGAGGCAGATTTACCTTTTATACAAGTTCTTAGTTAATTCTACAAGTGGAAAAGGGAAAGAGGCAAAGGAGGTAGAGAATCAGTGAAGTAGGATAGGTTGTGTGCTGTCAATATAGATTTTTCCCCTCAATTACAGCAACCACTGATTAACTTAAAACAAAAATGGACTAGTGCCTTCCCAATTCTGAATTGTCTTCTACTGAATTGTCTTCTACAATCTGTGCCAAAGAACAAAAGGAGAAAACAATACAATTTTTTTAGGCACACTGATATTTTTATGAATTCCCTACATTTGAATGACATTTCCAGTTTTACTAAGAGCTTTCCTCATATATTATCTCTCTGATCTTTTTTGAATAAGGCCTAAATGACCTCTATCTCCATTAAATTGGAGAAAATGGATTGAAATTACTATGCAGGTTTGGGGTTTTGTGTGTGCAGATCCCAGCAGTGATTGCTGTTAGATGATGAAACAGAACCCTGAAAGAAGCAGCAGAATGTCTACTTCTGAGCATTTTCCAAAATAGCACAGTCTCTTTACCCTAAACAGGTTTGGGTTGAGAAGTGCCTGAAGACTGGGGGTGGGGTAGTATGAAGTAGGTGACTTTTCCATGCCTGTTTCACCCTAAAAGCTGATGAGACTGCAATGTCTGGTGGAATTTCCTGCAACTGTATAATAATATTTGGTTCACGTAAAAAATAGCAATGTTGAACTCACATAAATTTCACCATAACTGCCCACCTGCTGCCAATATAGAGTGTTAAAACAGTGGTGTTAGTTCCTGTGATTTTGAATAATGTAGGTGTCTTTGCCAAAGCAGAGAAACGCTACGTAGAAATCATTTTTAAAATTCCCATTTGGATGGCACGCAGTGTAGTCTGGAGTGGGAGTGTGTGATTCCTGGCACCTCATAATGAATTGTAATTCATTAGGAGTCCATCCTGTGCTGAACTGCTTCCCATTCAATTGTCCTTAAGAACAGCATTTCTTAAAACTTGAAATATGCTGGTACTGACTCTATTTTAATGACACATCACACTATATAATAAAGTATGGCAAATATTTTAAAATGTTTACAATATATGAATTAACAGAGAAAGCAATGTAAATTTCTTTCTCAAGATAAAAATCAACCTTTTGTACTCCTAATTTATACCTCCATAGTATAAACTGAATACTGTAAAAAAAAAAAAAAAAAAGCAAGTAATTTATACTCCAAAATGGCCTCTCAATAAAAATCCTAACAGAGTAATCATTTAACTGGAAAATCCTATGTCTTTGCTAGTCATAAAAAAAATGAAGAGCCATTGGAAACAAAATTTGTTCCTTGATTGCCTCCAGACCTGACTAGGTAAGAACTGAAGAAAAATAGAGACCTCAATACAAGACTGTTACTATAAAAGCTGGCACAGGATCTGAAATAAAGCCTACCTCTATATCCTTTCCAGGTGCTAGAAGACTTATATTTATCAGTTAGCCATAGATCTTTGACTCCTAATCCTGGTCACAGCTTTAAACACAATAACTGATGCCTTGTTCTTTTATTTAATATTTAATTTTTCTGGAAGCTCCCCAGGTGACAATTCTAATTTGCAAGCACTGTTGAGAATTACTGCCACAGACTCTTTCAAACAGTGATTGTCCTTAAACAACATTCTACAAGTTTTCAGTATGCCAGCCATAATCTTGCACTATTTCTTTAATTTAAATAAACAATTTGCTTTCCAAAGGTTAAAAATACAAATAACCCTCAAATAGTGTTCCACCCAACCATTTTAAGCTGCTCACAAAGTAAGATTTCCCTTTGACAATTTATTTTACATGCGGTTACCTCCCATCAATTATTCAGATCACTGATAATGAGAACTACAGGCCCTGATATAATGCAAAGCTACTTGAATTATCAGCAAATAATCTTAAAACTGATGTAATCCCTGGCAGTTACAGCATTATTTTTATTGGTCATCGAACTGCTTTCTGTAAGCTACCACAGCAAATAAAAGTATTGGCTCAAAAATGAACAAAAAAATTTATTAAAATCTGAAGACCTGGCAATGATGATTTAAAATGGTTCTCCACGCTCCAGTCCAAAGCTATTTTCTTCTCTGAAGCAGGAATATTTTTGAACAGCATAATGTCTTAAAAAGGCCAAACAAATTCAAAATTGAAAGAACATTTCATCAAAATTTCAGATGTCTACTAAAAGGCTCCCAGAAGTCAGCATTTTCATACTAGGGCTGAAGGGGTGGGGGTACGGGGAGGAGATCACTACAGTTCCAGGAAACATTTCCAGTGTATTAAGCTTCTTGGTTAAAATAACTACAATGTATTCGGTGGTCAAATTGCTGAGGTTTCCAAGCCCACTCCATTATAACAACCAAAGATGAATAAATCTGATGTGTAATTTACAATCATAACTCTAAAATGATCCTTAAAACTGCACTTTTCAGATTTTGCTTTTACTGCAACTTAAGTGATTAAGCTGTCTCTCCTCCTTTTGCCAAAGGAAGTGAAGCAAGACTGATGGGGAATTTTGTGTTGTTCTGCCTTTAAAGCTTAATTACAGTCATATTTACTGAAATTCTCAAACACCTGACCAAAGGACAAATGAATACACAAAGCTTATTCCTAAACACAAAGATTTCTCTAATTAGGCATTACCCAATGGCAGCACATTTAATTGAATAAAAACTGCTATAGGAAATGGACATTAAGCCTCACACAAACACCTAAATCACCAAGCACAACGCTTAAGAAAAAGCACTGACCATGAGGATTTGGATAAGAGCAATGCCTTGTTTGCAAGCTCAGAGTGGACCTTTCATTATCTCAAAGTGATCCACTGAGCAGTTTAATTTCACCAGGGACAATCAATTCTAAGTATTCCCAATCTGATCACCCTTCCCCCACCATGCCCTTACTCCAAGAACTTCAGGGCTACAGAAATTGTGGCTCTAAAGACTGAAATGCAGCTTCATTAAAGGATTGCTAGTAGAAAGTTGATGGATCAAAAATACTGTAAACATTCTGTGATTCAGGATTCTAACAGGAATTTTATCTTTTAACGATTCAGGTTCTTCCATTTATAGGAAGTAACCTACGACTCTCAGTGTTCCTTTGGGGTCTCAGCAACTCAACTTTCCTTATTAACAGAATCTTTCCTAACACAAAGCCTGACAATATGCACAAAAATTTAACTAGCAAGTATACAAAGCCTCAGAAGTTCCCTTTCACTTTCACCCTACCCATCTCTACACACAGTCTTTCATTTCAAACACTTAACAAAATTTAAAACTCTAAATAAGGAGATTCTTAACTCTAAAGATAGGAGCAGTGAGGCTGACAATCCAGCTAACCATTTACGATTACCCTCAGGAAATGGATAAAAATATACATGCAAATAAAAAGCAGGAATAAAGCAGGCCCCAAGACCTCAAAACTCAACCTGGCTGAAAAGAGGAGAATAAAATATATATTACAAACCTCAGAGGCTGAAGGGAGAGATGGGACCATCTGCATACTGACATGCAGAAATTTGGCAACACAATGGCAGCTAAATCTCAGAGAGAATGCTGCAGATTATCAAGCAACTTGTACCAACCCCAGTGATCCTTGTAAAGTTTCCCAGAACTTGGGAAGTGAGCCAATTATGGCTTGCCTAGTTCCTGTACTTCCATGGGAGGCAGCAAAGGAAGCATCAGACAACAGTCTATTCCTTAAGAGCTCAAAGCAGTACTCTGGCGGCCTTAGCCCCATTATTGCACCATTTAACATCTTTTTGTTATTCTTCTCAAAAGACCTGATTTGTCTTTGCAACTTTCGTATTTTAAGGTGTTATTATTTTAAAATGTCCGTATCTTACATCACACAGTAATTTTTCCTCATCTTGGGAAGTTCTTTTCTAATCCCTGCCTACAATAAATGGACCACAATAAAAAGTGGGGCTAAACAATAAGCTTCTGAGGAAAGTTGAATTGAACTTTTAGTTGTAGTTTAAGAGGAAGCGACATAATCTAAGTATTCACTATTATACAGAGTTTCCCCACCCTAAGAGAGTGACTGTAATACTGTAAATTCAAGCTTCAAAAACATATGCAAGACTATATATAAGGCCTAAGCAGATGGTTTATGTGGAAAGGTCCCTTAGGGATGGAAGATTTTTCTCACTATTTAGATATCTCATAGGTAAGAAAGTTATATCTCAGCAGCCAACAGTAACATCTAACAATCACAAGGAAAAAAGTCACTGGATATTAGGGAGAAAAATGCCTTTACCAGTATCATTACCTAGAAGAGAGAAATTCTCATCCAAAAATTACTTTCTAGATCACCAGAGAAGAATTTTTATTACAGTGTAAGAAGAGATAAGAAACTCTAGCTGGAGCAAAAGAAAAAATATCGTAAAACGGGTGTCTGACGACCCGAACAGGGTTTTCTTTCTTTTTTTCAATGATAGTGTCATTACTATAAAAGTGATAAGTTTTCTAGAAAGGTCTGCCAGTTCAAATATAAGTTGGAGTGTGTCCAGCAAAAACAATGAATGCATTTTTCCAAGTAAACTGTTAAACACCATACAAAAAGCAAACTGGCTTAAAAACTGCCCGAGTTGTAAATGTAATTAATTTAAACAGCACATCCAGGCTATAACTTTTCTTAACATCCCCAACAAAAGAGGTAGGTAAAAAGCCAGTTTCCATTGTGGAGCACGGCTTAGTTGAATAAATGAAGAAAGTAAGGGGTTTGGGGGCAGGGGGTGCATTCTTCCTGGACCTGGCACAGTGGCTTGGACCTGTAATCCCAATGCTTTGCTTGAGGCCCAGAGTTCCAGACCAGCCTGGTCAAACACAGTGAGACCCCTGTCTTTACCAAAAAAAAAAAAAAAAAAAAATTTAATTAGTGGAGCATGTTGGCACACACCTCTAGTCCTACCCACCAAGGAGCCTGAGGCAGGAGGACCACTTAAGCCCAGAAGTTCAAGGTTACAGTGAACTATGATCACCACTGCACTCCAGCCTAGGCAACAGAGTAAGACCCCATCTCTTTAAAAAAAAACATTCTTCCTATAGGGAAGGCTTTCAGGGCAAAATCTGGAGGGGACAGGGGAAGCAAGACAGTTATGACTTTGAGAAATATTATTTATACCTTTCTTTTTTCTTCAAAATGAGACCTGGAGAAAATGACTTAGTTGAGCTTCATTTCCTTATCTGTAAAATAAGGGCACATAACGTAACAGACTGCTTACAGCAGGATTAACAGAAACACCCAGAAATCACTTTAAATGACTGTAAACTATTCACAGGAACAAAGGATGAGGTTTGCAGATGTTAAACTATGGGAATATTAAAACTCTAACAACTGGGCCAGCACGGAACTAGGCAATGTCCTCAACATAACCCACATGGAAATGTTTTATTTAAAGCAAGAAAGTTTCTGGCTCTACAGAAGAGGCACAGGAAATTTTGGTGCTACCCCTGCCTAAAAGGGCAGGATGAGCTACGGTCCACTAGCAGAGAGTGCTTGCTTTTGAAAACAGTTCTTCAGTGTTCATGAAGAGCACTAGAGTTAGCCAGGGAGGCTGACAAGTGCCATGTTTGATGACAAATGAGTGCCACTCGAGGAGCTTATGGAGGCTGCTGTCCAGAACATATACCGTTAGTATTTTGGAACTGTTGGTCTGACACCCTGACAGTAAAAATAGGAATTCGTTTCTCCCTTTGTGGCAGAGCACACAGGCGCTTGGGAACTGCACAGGAATTATTGACACTGTCTCTCCATCATCTCTTCCCTCTCCCCAAAGCCTTGGATTTGAAGCTTTTGTGCACTATAAAGACTGGATGCCGCTATAAATATAACAGATGATCTGATTGTAATTATTCCTAAAACATGCTTAAAAGCGACTATATAAATTAGCAAGACGTTTGAAGTGCGATATATAACTTGGATATTGAAACATAAAAGAGCACGACAAATATTCAGTAATGCCTAACATATAAATAAAAATTGTTTAGATTGCTAAATTTTAATGTGCCTTTGAGTACTGCCAACTAGGAATGCCACAGTAAGATGAATGGCAAGAATATCAGGATACCACACTCAATGTTCCCCAGACTGAATTACATGGAACAAGTTAATAATGAGGTTCCTTAGAGAAAGGGGAAGCCCACCCCTCCTCCTGGCTATTCACAATGCATACCCACGTAGTAAAAGCTCCATAAAGTCTTAAAGAAACCTTTTTTAACTTTGTGTAAGTCAGCATTTCCCAGAATTTTTTGACCACAGAACTTTTTTCCCACAAGGAAATTACAGTGACATGACATTCTGTACAGCATGTTTTGGGCAATGCTACGGGAATACACCTCTTATCTCAGCAAACATGTCTACATATCTGGGCTACATCTATGCTAGAGTCTACTGGTAAGGAAAAACAAGGTATTCACAATCAGCTATACTGGTAAAGCACTCAAGGGTATGAGGTGAGATCACTGTTGCATTTGTGATGATTTCTATCCATGTATGCCAAATATGGGTAAAATTAAGTATTTGGCTATGATCCTAGGTGGGTGTTTTTGCTTCTAAAGCTTAATAAAGAGAGGGAAGAAACCAGGAGATCGAGGTCCTATTAGCCTTCTACCATCAATTGGTCTATATGTGTCTTGTGGAAGTCCTGGCATTGGTTTCTTCACATGTAACTTGGAGGGGACTTGACCAAATAATCTGATCTAAAATGAAGCAGGGGAAAGTGGGGCCAGATTTTCTTTGAGACGGAGTTGCACTCTTGTCACCCAGGCTGGAGTGCAATGGTGCAATCTCGGCTGACTGCAACCTCCTACTCCTGGGTTCAAGCAATTCTCCTGCCTCAGCCTCCTGAATAGCTGGGATTACATGGCGCCCGCCATCACACCCAGCTAATTTTTGTATTTTTAGTAGAGACGGGGTTTCACCATGTTGGCCAGGCTGGTCTCGAACTCCTGACCTCAGGTGATCCACCTGCCTCGGCCTCCCAAAGTGCTGGGATTACAGCCGTGAGCCACCGCACCCAGCTAGTAGGGACAGATTTTCTAGCAATAAAACTTGAAGTGTGGCCGGCCGAGTGCGGTGGCTCACGCCTATAATTCTAGCACTTTGGGAGGCCGAGGTGGGCAGATCACTTGAGGTCAGGAGTTTGAAACCAGCCTGGCCAACATTGCAAAACTCCGTCTCTACTAAAACCACAAAAATTAGCCGGGCATAGTGGTACACATCTGTAATTCCACCTACTCGGAGGCTGAGGCAGGAGAATCACTTGAACCCGGGAGGCAGAGGCTGCAGTGAGCTGAGATCGCACCACTGCATTCCAGCTGTGTGACAGAGCGAGACTCCATCTCAAAAAAAAAAAAAAAAAACTTGAAATGTGGCTTTGGATGTTCCATCATTTGCCACCTGTTTTAGCCTAGTCCCCTAAAACAAAACAAAACAAAACATCCAAGGGTGAGGAAGAGATTACTCCCTGTTTCAGGATAAAGAATAACTTACAAACTAATATACACGAGAAGACAATATACGTGGAATAAAAAAATTGCAGGTTTGGGTCAGGCACGGTGCCTCATGCCTGTAATTCCAGCACTTTGGGAGGCTGAGGTGGGTGATCACCTGAGGTCAGGGGTTCGAGACCAGACTGGCCAACATGGCAAAACCCGTCTCTACTAAAAATACAAAAATTAGCCGGGAGTGGTGACGGGTGCCTGTAATCCCAGCTACTCAGGAGGGTGAGGCAGGAGAATCGCTTGAACCCGGGAGCTGGAGGTTGCAGTGAGCCGAGATCGCACCAATGCACTCCAGCCTGGGTGACAGAACAAGACTGTCTCCAAAACAAAAACAAACAAAAAAATGTCAGGCTTCAAAGCAGAAAAGGAGGGGAAAAAAATCAATGAAACATCATGAAAAGTCACAAAGACCAGGGAAAGGTTCATGTGCTAATGCCTTTAAAACAATGTTTAAGTCCCACATTTTCTTAATCCAGTCGGTCACTGATGGACATTTGGGTTGATTCCAAGTCTTTGCTATTGTGAATAGTGCCGCAATAAACATATGTCTGCATGTGTCTTTATAGCAGCATGATTTATAAGAAAATGTGGCACATATATGCCATGGAATACTATGCAACCATAAAAAAGGATGAGTTCGTGTCCTTTGTAGGGACATGGATACAGCTGGAAACCATCATTCTCAGCAAACTTTCGCAAGAACAGAAAACCAAACACCGCATGTTCTCACTCATAGGTGGGAATTGAACAATTAGATCACTTGGACATAGGAAGGGGAACATCACACACTGGGGCCTATTGTGGGGAGAGGGGAGGGATAGCATTAGGAGATATACCTAATGCAAATGACGAGTTAATGGGTGCGGCACACCAACATGACACATGTACATATATGTAACAAACCTGCACGTTGTGCACATGTACCCTAGAACTTAAAGTATAATTAAAAAAAAAATGTTTAAGTACAAACTGACTAGATAAAACTCCTTCAGGGTGCTACTTTTGGTACACTAGAGGGTACACTGGTTCTTTCAGGCTTTTAAGATGCTCACTTAAAGCACTACAGTAGCAATTTACTTAATGGTAATCTTTAAATGTGAAAAAATGAATGCCTTCTCATATGTGCCTGTTACCCTAGGGAAAGTGTTTACTCCTCTGATAAAAGGGAATGAAATTCACTTCCCAGCAACCAAGCTACAAACAACCGCAAGTAAATCAGGTTAGAATTAACTACCATAAGGGCAATTTTTAAAATTAATAAACCTCTTAGAATACAAATCTTACCTGTACACAGGATTTCTGCAGTCAAATGAAAACACACACACACACACACACACACACACACACACACACACACACACACGGGGGCAGGGGGGAGAGATAAAGCCATTTGAAATAATTTTTATTAGAGTGGATACATTCAAAATTCATGACTTTGCGAAAACAAACACCACTCACACTAAAGGCCAAACCACCCTCAAACCAAACAATTTTCCACAAAACAAATGTTTTTTACCAAATAGGACAAACAGTAGTTAGAAGTTCTATTCAAGTATATGCTTGAAAATAGCAATGGGGTATTTCTAAAGCACACCTAGGGGGTATCCAGAACCATAATAAGAATTTACAGCCAACATTAAAAAATGCCTAGGAAGCTTTAAACAGAAACTAATGCTTTCAGCTAAATCATGAAACAACATAGTAGTTGTAGGTTTCTTCATTAAGAAACCTTTGCTCAGTGGAATGCAAGCAGCTTAGTTATGACTAGTACTCAAAAATTAAAAGTTCATAAAGACTCAATTCTCCTGACTGCAATGCATTTCACTCCACTTTGCATTATTATAAAAAGCATATGTGTGTGCAACATATTAATGCAATTCTAAGTCTATTCTTACTCTACTTTGTAAACTCAGATATGATGTAAAACGTTTTAAATGCTGTCAAATAGAAAATAGTTATAACATTACTTAACGGTAGAAAAATGGCAGAACCCAATGAAATATAGGCAGTCCTCAAAGAATGGAAATTGAAGTGCATTTGCATTGGTAGCATTATTAATGAGGACTGATAGACCTCAAATTAATGGTGGACTGATAGTCTGATTACTTCAAATGGGCAGAAATCTGTAATGATCTTTATATAGTCAGTGTACTTGAGTATTCTATGATGTTCTGCTGACATCTCAGCTTGGCTCCCAGTCATTTACTATAAGCAAATACAACTATTCCCTGCAAGCTGAGCACAGCTAAAGTAAAACAAAACAAAACAAAAACAAAAAGAAGAAGGGTAGAAATACAAATGTGTCAAACCAATAGAAAATTACCTATGATGAGAACGTTCTGCTATAAGACTACATGGGGCTTTCTTATAATTCCCAATGCGACTCTCAAAAGACACCTCCAATAGAAGAGTCGTTAAATGCTTTATATGTTCAGAAGGAAGAAACTTCTCTGGATGTGAGATTAGTCCTTTAGACTGCTTCTTCAATCCTAAAAATAGTATATAAGAGAAAAAGTGGGGTTCTCCTAATAGTTGCAGGTCTATCTCAGAAAGCAATGTACCAGAATGCTGTTGGACTCAAATGTTATGAATTTAGAATCCAATTCTGTCCATTGTACCTTTGAGTTTCACTTCAATTTTCATACTGTGAAATAACAATGTGATAAAGCACCAAGGAATGAAATATTCACTGCAAATAAGGGGAAGTTCATTCACGCATTCCAGAAGGTGTGAATGAACAGCCTGAAAGAAAATAACACGTGTTGGCAAGGATGTGGAGAAACTGGAACCCTCATACATTGCTGGTGGGACTGTAAAATGATTCAGCTGCTATGAGAAACAGTTTGGCAGTTCATTAAAAAGTTAAACATAGAATTATCATATGACCCAGCAATTCCACTCCTAAGTATAGGCCCAAAATAATTGAAAACAGGTATTAGAACAAAAACTTGTGGACGCATGTTCATAGCAGCACTATTCAAAAGGTGGAAACAGCCGGACGCAGTGGCTCATGCCTGTAATCTCAGTACTTTGGGAGGCGGATTACCTGAGGTCAGGAGTTCAAGCCAGCGTGGCCAACATGGTGAAACCCCGTCTCTACTAAAAATACAAAAATTAGCTGGGTGTGGTGGCAGATGCCTGTAATCCCAGCTACTCGGGAGGCTGAGGCAGGAAAATTGCTTGAACCCAGGAGGCAGAGATTACATCGAGCGAGATCACACCACTGCACTCCAGCCAGGGCAACAGAGCAAGATTCTGTCTCAAAAAAAAAAAAAAAAAAAAAAGATGGAAACAACCCAAATGTGCATAACTGATGAATGGATAAACAAAATGTGGTATATCCATACAACGAAATATTATTCAGCCATAAAAATGAATGAAGCATTGATATGTTCTAAAATGTGAATGAATCTCAAAAACATTATGCCAAGTGAAAGAAGCCAGATACAAAAGGTCACATATTGTATAATTCCATCATATGAAATATGCAGAATAGGTTAATCCATAAAAACAGAAAGCATTTTGGTAGTTACCAGGTGCTAGGGGGAGGGGAGAATACAGAGTAACTAGTAAGTATGGAGTTTCCTTTTTAGGAGATAAAAATGTTCTGGAACTCGGTACAAGTTAGTGGTTATAAAAAATATAAATGTACTAAATTCCAATAAATTGTTCACTTTACAATGGTTAGTTTTATGTTATGTGAATTTCACCTCAATAAAAAAGTAACTCCCTTAACTAATAGCGGGTCACAAGGTAAATCTGTTAACACAGTTGATACAACCATTCAACCAATATTTATCGAGCTCCTACTATGTGTACAGCACTAGAGACAGGGTGATGAATAAAAGACACAGTCCCTGCCTTCAAGGAGCTTAGAGTATAGCAAGAGGGGAGACCAGGCATTCATCAAATGCTCATACAAATCAGCTAAGTGCCAAGAATGATGGCTGCACAGTACCCTGAGGGCTAACCTAGCCAGGACCACACAACAACCATGTGCAGCACAAACCTGATCATATTGCTCCTCCAGGCCCCACTTGAATGGTTTCCCACTGATCTTAGAACTGAAAAATAAAATCCTTATTCTAAACTGAAAAATAAAATCCTTATTCTGACCTGCAAAGTTTTATACCCAGTCTGGTCTCTTCCTCCTATTTCCCCAACTTCATTTGCCCTCCTCTTCTCTTTCTCTATTGTAACCAATTGGCCTTTTTTCCATTCCAGGTAAGCCACAGGACCCTTCTTGTCCCTCAGTATTCCACTGTTTCCCTCAGCATAGAATACTCTTCCCTCTTTAACTACTGATAATAATCCTTCAGATCTCAACAACCATAACTTTATCATTAACCCTTCTCTGGTGACAATCAAAATGAAGACAGACCAATAACTTGTTCTCCAAAATCTATGCCTGCTACAGAGAATTTACAATGAGCAAAGCAAAGCATGAAGAAAATCTCAATTCAGTTTCTCAAAAAGCCATAATACCAAGTCTCTTCAAAGTCTCCCCCAGAAGTCTCCTTAAGCATACCTATCAAAATTTACTAAAAGAAATCCTGTGAGAAGTCCTTGACTTTGCAGAAACTGTTTTAAGAAAAGCAATCTTCTAAGTAGTTTCAGTAAAAACAAGGCAGTGATTATGACAAAAACTTTGTATAGTCTACTACAACACTTTAGTTCATTAAACATAATTTAATGTGACTGGTTATTGTGATGCCTTGTTAACTGATTTTAAACATACTTCAGACAATTTTCTCCTGAACAGTATTCAGAATCATCATTTCCAGATGATTAAACAGTTGATTAAAATGATGGTTACAGCTATTTCTATTTTTATAAAAAGTCAGGCTTTAGGCCAGAGATATAATCCCTAATGTAATATTGCTTCTGTGAAGAAAATCAGATTCAATTTACATTATTTTGACTTACAGAAAATTTTCTGTGAACATAACCTGCCATAAAATACAAGGACAATGGTAAAAGGTTTTCAGAAGGGCCTATCACCCGGCACTAGTGTGTACCATGGAACAGAGGCTGGGCACAAGGCAAACATTCACATCAGCCAGCCATGAGCTGTTCTCTTTTAAAGTTTATCTCACTTAATAATCATAAACTGGGGCAGGGTATTTTTCACAGCATTGATTTCTCTGCAAGCAGAGCAGGGAGAAATAACACTTACAAACTAATACACATGAGAAGACAATATACGTGGAATTAAAAATTGCAGGTTTGGGCCAGGCATGGTGGCTCATGCCTGTAATTCCAGCGTTTTGGGAGGCGGAGGTGGGCAGATCACCTGAGGTCAGGGGTTCGAGACCAGACTGGCCAACATGGCAAAACCCGTCTCTACTAAAAATACAAAAATTAGCCAAGAGTCGTGACGGACACCTGTAATCCCAGCTACTCAGGAGGGTGAGGCAGGAGAATCACTTGAACTTGGGAGCCAGAGGTTGCAGTGAGCCGAGATCGCACCATTGCACTCCAGCCTGGGTGACAGAACAAGACTCTGTCTCCAAAACAAAAACAAACAAAAAAATTTCAGGCTTCAAAAAAAGTGCAAAGATAATGTTATAAAGTCCCATACAAAAAAAAGACTCTGAAGGGTGGGAGGGGGAAGAGGGATAAAAGACTACAAATTGGGTTCAGTGTATACTGCTCGGGTGATGGGTGTACCAAAATGTCACAAATCACCACTAAAGAACTTACTCATGTAACCAAATACCACTTGTTCCCCCAAAAACCTATGGAAATAAAAAAAAAAATTTTTTTAAGACTCTGCCAAAGCTGTCAAAGGACACTGATGTGATATAACATTATCTTTGCATGTTTTAGAACCTAAAAATTACATTTTAAAGAATAACATCTCAATGATTAACAGATATTATTTATTTAGATATTTGACATAACAATTAGTAATGAAGCCCAAAGGGTTTACTAATAAATGAGTAAACAACAGCATGTAATCAATGGCACTATTTGTTGGGTCATAGTCTCCACAAAACCACTGGGCAATCAACTCCAAACATAGATACTCCACTACAATTAGACAATGAGACTTGTTTGTTTCAGTAGTTTTCATCCACACACTTGAATTTTTATAAATACAAAATATTAGTTAATGAACTGTGTCTAAACCTCACTAAGATCAAATAATTGTTTCTACAAAGGGTGAGGTGGAGTAGAGAAGGAGAACTGCAGGTTGAAGTGACTGTTAGTACAATGGGTTGGAGAAGAAAGCTACTTGTTCAAATGAAACTCCAAATGAGAATATTAAAATTCAACATTCAAGAGCTGCAGAGTGGTAAGGAAAACTCTCCTTTCATTGATATTCAAAAGACGAGAGAGAGAATTTTCTCCTATCAGCTTTTGCCAACCATATGCTGAGACTACAGTGAATCTTGTGTAGAAAAACAATTAGAACACCTAAGTGGTATATTTCAATCACAAAAATTGCCACTTACCAAATTTTCTGGTACCCTGTGATAGAAAAGGCAATAAACAATAAAGTTCTTAAAACATTATACATACACACACATATATACACACTCCATCTTGCTCTGGAGTTCAGAAACAATGGAACCTAGTAAGGTGATTTTTTTAAGTGATTTGCCTAAGGAAAGTTACTATTTCCTCGTTCCCCTAGCTATGTTCCTGGGACTAGGACCTTATCAGGTTATAACTCAAAGACAGGCCCATTGCTATTGAAGGCTCCACTTATCTTGCCTTGCCCTCCCCAGAATGCATGAGCAGGTTTTTTTGTTTTGTTTTGCTTTTTTGAGACAGTCTCGTTCTGTCACCCAGGCTGGAGTGCAGTGGTGCAATCTCAGTTCACTCCAAGCTCCGCCTTCTGTGCTCACGCCATTCTCCTGCCTCAGTCTCCCAAGTAGCTGGGACTACAGGCACCCACCACCACACCCACCTAATTTTTTTGTATTTTTAGTAGAGACATGGCTTTACCGTGTTAGCCAGGATGGTCTCGATCTCCTGACCTCATGATCCGCCCGCCTCGGCCTCCCAAAGTGAGCAGGTTTTAAATTCCATACATGCCCTCCAAGGGTACCAATCTTCCTCCTGCCATGTGCCATAGGGTGACTCTCCCCCTCTTCTTCCACTTTTTGCCATTGTGAAAAGTATCAGCTGGATAGTAGGTGCAGGCTGAGGTGAAGCCCAATCACTTCTCTCCTTTCGCTTGCATTCTACCTCTCACTGACCTCTGAGCTAGGGCTGTATTATTTCCTGCAATAGGCAAGTTTACAATCTCATGGAGTTGACAGGAAACACAAGTAGGACATAAGTGAAGGAAGTATATTAGTATATTTACAGCACACTGCTAAGTAAATACAGAAGAAGAAAGGAATGAGTTGCTGAAATGTAGAGGCTGACTGGGGCTGTGTAGAGTTTGTCTTAAATTTCCAGGAGATTAATGTGTCTGAGCCTTGGGTAATTTTGGCCTCTTGTGATCTTGAATATAATCAAATTAGTTTGAAAATCTGCTGTATAATTCAAATGTGTCAGGCTCCAAAGCTAGAGTCTGCACACAATGACAAGAGAATTTTATTTTCAGTTGTATACTGCGCTTGGTTTCAGAGCTACTCTAACAAACCTTACTTTCCCTTGCCATTCTAACTTCATTTACCACTAGCAGTCTCCAGCAAGAATGCTCTGCTGTCACCAAATTAATCTCCCACCTCATTTTCTCGCCAAGTTTATCAGTTTATTCCCAACTGCTGTTCTCTTGGACTGGAATTGTCTGCATGACTCTCCTTGAAAGTAAACTGAGAGTTCAACTAATGCCAAATTCAGCAGCTTAATTAAGAGTCCCTGTAACATATGGAAGGCTGCAGATACATAAAATTGGCAAACCCTTACAAACTGGCTTCCCCTCAAGGTGATCAGCCAGTGATTCTTGAAGCTGTGTCTTATTTTCTTAGGATACAACAGGGCTTCTTCTTCTGCAGTAAGGATAAGTAACATCTAAGTGTCTGTTACACACAGATGAAGAATTCTACGGATGGATGGATGGATGGATGGATGGATGGATGGATGGATGGATGGACGGACGGACGGACGGATGGAAGAATTACAGATATGGCTCACTCATTTGATTAAACAGGCCTAGCCCCAAAATCAGAATATCATTTAGAGTCATTTGAGATCACCAAGTGTCATCAAGCTATGTATGACTATAGATGAAAATATCGTATGATCAAGGCTGGAGCCTCAATGTTTAACTGTCTCATGAATATCTTCTAATGGGTATATTTTTGATGCTCAAAAATCAGAGGTACTCTGATATTTGCAATTTTAATGGCCTTTTTTCACAGAGCATGGCAATTACCAGGTTGTTTCAAAGAGGCTGTACAAGGGATGATGAAGAACAGAAGTATACTGGCTATGTGTATCAGTTCTGGGACCAGATATCTGGGTTCAAATCTTGGTTCTGCCACTTATTAGCTATGTAACCTGGGGCAAGTTCCTTAACCATGTGATGTCTGTTTTCCCACTAGTCTAAATGCGGGTGATTATGTTGATGACAACTTATAAAGCAATTATGAAACAGTACCTTCATATCATAAATACTGAAAAAAATGTTAGTTGTGTTACACAGCACAATGGAATAGTAAATTCCTTTGCTGCCAATAACTAGTTGCTTCTGACACAGAAAAAAAACAAAACAAAACTGATGTCCATGGAAAAAAATATAATTCTAATAAAAATAGGTGAAATATATCTGCAAGGTTATTACACTTGAAACTCAGTGAGCACAAATGAAATTAACATTAACTTTTTTTAACTAAAATAAAAACAGATTGTAATACAGTCTTTGTGAAATCGAAACAGAGAGAAACCTATAAAATCAAAATGACCATGAATAGTTTTGTAAATGAACTATGCCACGCTAACCTGATAACACTTCTTAATTAGCATATGAACAAAAGACAGAATAGTACATTGTGACTTCATTCAAGACTTCAATAAAACATTCAAAATGCTTGCAAAAAGGAAAGAAAAATTAGCTTCAAAAGATTCAGCAAAGGTTATGATAAATGACTCAGTTTAGGGTTGAATGCAAGGAGTAGCAGAGAGTGGAGGGCTCTGGGTAAGCACTAGACTGGAAGCAGAAATAAAAAGCATGTGTAATCAAATTCACCCAACTGTGTCATACCATGTGGCTCTGCAATACCTGCAATGCAGGAAAGGCCTGGAGTAAGAAGAAAGCACATATGCAGGGCAAGCAGTAGGAAGAAACCTTCCATACTGCCCTGGTAGCACCCTAACTAAAGAGGAGAAGATGGTCAGAGCAGCTAACAGCTCTGAACAAGGGGGCCACAGATTTAGAATTGGAAATGGTTGGCCTCAGACATTCACCTTCTCCTACCATTCTTTCCAAATCAAATCAATAATCTGTGTGTGTGGGTGGGGGTGGGGGGAGCGGAGGGCTGTGTATTTGTGAGATCCCCTAACCCAAAGGCCTATCCCATTTTATTGAAACAAACATTTAAAGAACATGGAATGAGCTAGACACAGAGATAAGCATAATTCCCATGCTAAATTAGGAAGCTTATCTTACCAGAAAGCCAACTCTATATCAGTTCCCCCTCTCTGAGTCTGTTTTCCCATTCATAAAATGTGGGAGTTGATAAGAAGGTTCCCGTGGTTATCTAATATTGTACAGATTTACCAAAAGTTTGTCAAGTTAGCACCCTGAAGAAGGAATGTTCAAAATGATAAAATGAGCATAAGCAGGCATTTACTTAAAAGAATGACATGATTAAGTGGTTAAGGGGTTGTGAGCAACATTAGGTCCTGGTGGACACACTTGGCTGCCTCTCAGTTTCTCTAGTGCACCTCACCTCCCCAGGGGCTGGACCCAACATTTCCTCCCATCACTGATAAGCCTCAGGCCCAAGGGACCCTGTCTCTTTCCTTAGGGGGTTCATAGCCTCCAGCCAGCTCAAAACAGGCTTCCAGCTAGTGCCCTAGCACGAGCTTGCCTTGCTAGAATGGCAGCTCCCTAAGCTGCAGTGGCTCTATGTTTGATTTAGTGACCAGAGGGCAATGTGGAACAGAACTAAATTAGGAACCCTTACAGAGATTTGTTTTAAAAAACTAGAGAAACCACCATAAATGTTTCTGCTTTTTCATTAATGCATTTATTAACAATAAATGTTTAAAGCAATTTATTTTTAATATCAGGATAAGTCAGGGATTTTTGAGAGAAAAGTAAAGAGGAATACATGTAGGGAGTGAAGCAGTGAGAAAAGTCTAAATATATAGTTCAATTATTCCAGTGAGTAGAGAAGATGGAGACCTTGATGTGCTTCATACTAAGTATAAACTACATTAATTAGAGCTTTTAAGCATTGAACAATCAAGTTTACATCAATCAAGTTTATACATAAAATACTCTTAAAGGCAACAACACTTTAATTTTTACTGTATTCATCTTTATCAACTACTGTCTTTATTCATAATTCCCTCTATTTAAAGCCCAAAGCTTTCCCAAACAACTGTTCTTGGCAAGAGAACTCTTGCTAATTTTCTGCAATTCTCATTATCCATCATTCTTAGAACTAAAACCTTTAAAAGAAATCTTTGGAATCACTTTTAAAACATGCTTGTGCTTGCCAAATACTGTCCCATTCTATTTTAATATGTTTGAATAGATTTGCTTTGGGAATAATTATGTTTAAGAAACTGCCAAAGCAAGAGGGAAGTTGTACACCACTATAGAGATCGCTCAGATTGTTGTGTGGGGATCTCTGCCATATAAACTTCGTTATGGATCTTCGGGTTTCACTATGATCATCCAAAAATACGTTTGACTTATACATTCATATTTAAAAGAAAAGTTTGCAATAAAGGGCCATGCATTGCTTGACCTTGAGAAATAGTGCCTCTTGCATGAATCCAGGTAACCTCTGGCTTTTAACCGGTATGTTATATAACAAACCAGAATAAGCTTTGCTAAGGAGCTTCAATTTTACTAATGTCCAGTTGTTTCCAACCTGGTGAACACTAGGTTTCCTTCCTAAATAAATTTCACCCCAAAAAAATCTTAAACAGCTAAATTATAAGACTTTGTGGTATCAGTGGCTATAAATCTCAATAATGACCACCTCTGGACTTAGTTTAGAGAACTGGAGTATATCTGATAACTAGGAATAAAGAGCTAATAAAAACTGGCTTTGTAAATGTTAAAGGTTGGGTTAGCAATTGTCCACAGCATAAGCATGCAATCCGCTGTGTAACTCCTAAGGTTTACTTTACTTTTGCTACTGTTCTTTTTTCTTTTTAAAAATAAATTAATAGATTAATAAAAACACAACCACCCAGTTGCTATAGGGAAAGCCGGATTTGGGCTCTAATGGTGACCATAAAATACTATGAAGAAATGCTTTCGTTCACTCCTAGGAATACATTTAAAATTTAAAAGAAACATAAACATAGATCATGTAAGTAAGGATTTTGGTTACATTTCTAAAATAGGATATTCAATGTTATAGTTTGTATTTTGACTGAAACAGATTGATATTAGTCAGAATAAACATTAGGATTTGGGGTAGGAAGCCTATAACATAGACCTCTAATCAGGTTCAGACCCAGACAGTATCTGCAAAGGGAAACGGTTGGTGGAAGTGACTGACAGGTGACTCCTGTGGCACTCTGCACTGCTTACATGGCATTTACTAAAAATGCCTGTACAAAAAAAAAAGATGTGGGACCCAAAGGCCAATTACATCTACCCATGACTCTCATCCAATTGCCCATCCTCATCTACTTACTGCTGTGGGCTTCCTTCTTCTACCCCACATACATAACCTAACTGTTCCCCTTCCCTCTCTCTCTCCCATTCATTAAACTAAGTCCTGGGCCAGGTGCAGTGGCTCACGCGTGTAATCCCAACACTTTGGGAGGCCCAGACAGGCAGATCACTTGAGCTCAAGAGTTCAAGACAAGCCTGGGCAACATGGTAAAACTCTTTCTCTACAAATACAAAACAATTACCCGGGCATGGTGGCAGGCACGCCGGTAGTCCAAGCTACTCAGGAGATTGAGGCAGGAGGATCAGTTCACCCTGGGAGGCAGAGATTGCAGTGAGTCAAGATCGCGCCACTACACTCTAGCTTGGGCAACAGAGTGAGACCCTGTCTCATCAACAAACAAACAAATAGCTATGTCCTGTATGGCTGGGTGCAGTGGTTCACACCTGTAATTCCAGCACTTTGGGAGGCTGAGGTGGGAGGACTGCTTGAGCCCAGGAGTTCAAGACCATCCTGGGAAACATAGTGAGAACTCATCTCTACAAAAAAATCAAAAAATTAGCTGGATGTGATGGCTCATGCCTGTAGTCCCAGTTATTCCAGAGGCTGAGGCAGAATGATCATTTGAGCCCAGGAGGTTGAGGTTGCAGTGAGCCATTATTGTGCCACTGCACTCTAGATTGGAAATCAAAGCAAGATCCTGTCTCAAAAAAAAAAAAAAAAAAACAACTACATCCTATAGAACCTGCCATCCTTGTTAATCAAGCTCTCTACATCTTAACATCAGAAACTCTTCCTTACAGCCACCCCATTCCTTGAAACTTGGCTCTCTTACTTAAAATTCTTCCTCCTGTGAACCTCTTACCTATATAACTCAGAGGGCGATAAGCAAGCTTCCTCTTGCCTCCCCCTTGCTTACAGAGTACATAACTCCATACTCATGGCATCATTCCTTTAGTTTGATATCATCTGGAGATATCAGCTTTTACCCATCCTCATCATGGTTATCTATCCATCTCTTGGACATTTGCCTTCATTCGTTTGGGTCACTGGTGGCCTCTCCATCTCATCTCCTGCCATCATCTGATGAAATCTGAACACACCATCTCATAGTTCTTAGACTTCTTATCTGTAGTGACCTTTACCATCCGTTGTCATCACTATCAAACACCAGTCTCTGGTCACTTATTGCCCCTTGGCTGAAAAGTTTGAAATTTGGCTTTCAAACTTGTTCTCTATGCCAACACTTGCCATGGTACCTGAAAATTCTATCATCCACATGCAACATCCACCCCAATCCAGAAACCTAGATTGCTGAGTCCCAAAACTCCTTTAAGGATCTTCACCTCCACTGTTGTTTACCCATTTCCTCTATAGTGAGAATAGGATCTGTTCTCACATACTGCTTCATCCCTGACACATAATAGTCCTCTCTCATTTTTCAGCTCCATAACTTCTACTACATAGCTCTTTAAGACCACTACTCTCTCTTTTTTTTTTAAGACCTCTACTCTCTTTTTTTTTTTTTTTTTTTTTTAAGAGATGGGAGTCTCACTATGTTGCCCAGGTTGGAGTGTAGTGGCTATTAACAGGCATAATCATGGTGCAATGCAGCCTTGAACACCTGGGCTCAAGTGATCTTCCCACTTCAGCCTTCTGAGTAGCTGGGCCTATAGGCATGCAGCACTGCACTCAGCTAAAGACCACTACTCTTTTGACCCTGCCCTCAGTTTCTCAAAGCCCTTACCAGTCCTTACCTGCACTTTCCCTCTGATGTCTGAACACTATATTGATTCATGGAACCTATTCTCTCATCAGCCCTCTCAATTCCTTCCCAACCTGGCTTTTTGCCATAAATGACCTACCTACAAAGCTCTAAATCCAGGACCAATCTCGCAAACTGCTTTCTTCATTCCTGCATGTAGGAAGCTGAGAACAGTTGTGGTAAAACCATACTGATAAAAAATTAAAGTCGTTACAAACTCTTCAGTGCTACTCCACAAACCTCCACTTGTCTTCCTTCATCTGACTCTCCACTTACCCTAAATGCTCATTTCAAAGTTTCATGACTCTCAAGACCCCTATCACAATCCTCTCTATATGGGTGACCTTGCTCCTACATCCCTTAGAAAATCATGGTCATCTAGGAAGCATTCTCTCACACTGCCCTGGGTGTGCACATCAGCCCTTTCCTTCCAGTTTGAGAAAGAATAAATAATTTCTTCTCCCATTTAAGACTCACAAAGAGCCTCTATCTATGTTTTGATCTCTATCTCTCCATATTTTTAGACCAATAATTATCCTGTCTTTCCTATACTGTCAACCACTTCATCTCTACTTTCTATCTACCCATGTTTCCTTAACTTAAATTTATTTAAATACTTATTTTCCTTTAAAAAACTCCAGAATTTCCTTGACTGTGAACCTTATTTCTAGCCTCTTCTCCACTTCCCTCTATAGGCCCAATGTAAAGTGGTATTCTTCAGGGCAGAAATGTGTTTGTTTTGTTCACTGACATACCATTAACATCTAGAACAAGGCCTGACGTGTGATAGGAGCTCAATAAATAACCGTTGAATATATGACCATTCTCCTCAAAAGAATATACCATCTCTACTTCCTCACCTCCTCTTCACTCTTTCAGCCCTCTCTCTGTAAGCTGGTCCATAGACCCACACTCCCATTAACTCTAACCTGCCAAATCCAATGAATAGTTCTCAGTCTTCACCTTACTTAAACCTCTGCTATGGTTTGACTGTCCCCTCCAAAACTCACGTTAAAATTTAAATGCCACTGTGATGGTATTAAGAGATAGGACCGGAACCTTTGAGAGATAATTAGGCCATGAGAGCTCTGCCCCCATGAATGGATTAATGTCATAATTGCAGAAGTGGTTTGGTTATCATGAATGGGTTGTTATAAAAGCAAGTTCGGCCCTCTCTTGCTCATTTACTCTTGCCCTCTCTTGCCCTTCTGCCTTCCACCATGGGATGATGCAGCAAGAAGGTTCTCAACAGAAGCCAAGTCCTCAACCTTTGACTTCCTACCCTCCAGAATTGTTAGAAATGAATTTCTTTTCTTTATAAATTACTCCGTGTGTGGTATTCTATTACAGCAACACAAAATGAAGAAAGACAGAAAATTGGTACCAAGAGTAGGATTGTTACTACAAAAAATAACTGAAAACGGGGCCGGATGCAGTGGCTCACACCTGTAATTCCAGCACTTTGGGAGGCTGAGGCAGGCGGATCACGAGGTCAGGAGATCAAGACCATCCTGGCTAACACAGTGAAACCCCGTCTCTACTAAAAAATAAAATACAAAATATTAGCCGGGCGTGGTGGCGGGCATCTGTAGTCCCAGCTACTCGGGAGGCTGAGGCAGGAGAATGGCGCAAACCCAGGAGGCGGAGCTTGCAGTGATCCAAGATCGCACCACTGCACTCCAGCCTGGGCAACAGAGCAAGACTCTGTCTCAAAAAAAAATAATAATAATAACTGAAAATGTGGAACTGGGTAATGGGTAGGGGCTGGAAGAACCTGGAAGAGCAGATTAGAAAAAGCCTAGATTGCCATAAATGGAGTATTAAGGATGATTCTGATGAGGGCTCGGAAGAAGAGACGTGCTATGAGGAAAGTCTGAGGCCTCTTAGGGATTGCTTAAGGGGTCATGATCAGAATGTTGGTATAAACATAGACATAAAGGCCATTCTGATGAGGTCTCAGGTAGAAAAGATAAATATCTTATCGTAAACTGGAGTAAACGCCATCCTTGTTATGAAGTGGCAAAGAATGTGGCTGAATTGTGTGCACGACCTAGGGCTTTATGGAAGGCAGGATTTAAGAGCAATGAACGAATGAACCAGGATATTTGGTAGAAGAAATTTCTAAGCAAAATCTCAAAGTGTGGCTATTTTTAACCATATACACAGTAGGATTTGAAAAGAAAGAAATGAGTTAAAGATGAAATTTACAATTTAAAAACAAGTACAACAGGGACTGGGCGTGGTGGCTCACACCTGTAATCCTAGCACTTTGGGAGGCCGAGGCGGGTGGATCACAAGGTCAGGAGTTCAAGACTAGCCTGGCCAAGATGGTGAAACCCTGTCTCTACTAAAAATACAAAAAGTTAGCCGGGCATAGTGGTGGGCACCTGTAATCCCAGCTACTCGGGAGGCTGAGGCAAAGAATTGCTTGAACCCGGGAGGTGAAGGTTGTAGTGAGCAAGACTGCACCACTGCACTCCAGACTGGGTAACAGAGTGAGACTCCGCCTCAAAAAATAAATAAATAAATAAATAAATAAAATAAAAGAAGCACAACAGAAAGATTTTTTAATTTTTCAGCTTGGCCACGTACAGAATGCCCCAACGGTGTGGCCAAGCAACCCTTTGCTACAGAGATTCATACTAACAAAAGGAATCACCAAGACAACGGAGGAAGACCCCAAAGGCATTTCAGAGATCTTTGAGGCTGTCCTCCCACTACAGACCCAGAGCTACAGGAGGGAAGAATGGTTTTGGAGGACAGACCTGGGGCACACTCCACAGGCTATCTGCCCAGAGTCTCTTCTCCCTGCATTCCAGCCCAGTGATCCATGGTCACCCAGCCATGGCTCAAGGGAGCCCAGGTGTGGATCGAGCTGCTGCTCCACAAAATCCATGCCATAAACCTTGGTGGTATCTACATGGTGCCAATTCTGCAGGTGTGCAGAATATGAGAGTTGTGGGGACATAGCTAACTCTATCTAGATTTCAAAGGATCTCACAAACAGCCTGGGTGCCCAGGCAGAGACTTGTCAGAGGGGTGGAGCCACCACAGAAAGCTCCTACCGGGGAAATGCCAAGCAGAAATGTGAGGTTGGAGACAGCACAGAGAGTCCTCAATAGGGAAATGCATAGTGGAAATATGGGACTGGGACCATTACCATGACTCCAGAACTGTAGAGCTCCCAGCTTACAGCATCAGCCTGGGAGAGCTGCAAGTAGGAGACTCCAACCTGTGAGTTACTGAGTGCACTGAACCCAACAAAGCCATAGAAGTAAGGCTGCCTGAGGCCTTGGAGGCCAAATCTCCATCCCAGTGTGCCCAGGATGCAGGATATGTAGTCAGAGGAGATTATTATTTAGCTTTAAAACATAATGGTGTTTTCCCTGAAGGGTTCTGGACTTAGTGGGGATGAGTTATCCCTTCTTTCTTGGTTATTCCTCCCTTTTGGAATGGGAATGTCTAACCTATGCTATTTTGATAGCACATAACTTGTTAATTTCACAGGCTCACAGCTGGAGAGGAATTCACATTAGGATGAATCGTGCTTTGAGTCTCTCATCTATATCTGATTTAAACGAGACTCTGGGATTTGGAGTTCATTCTGGAATGAGTTAAGACTTCTGTGGTGTCATGTGCCTATAGTCCCAGCTATGTGGGAGACTGGGGTGGGAGAATCGCTTGCACCCAGGAGGTTGACACTGCAGTGAGATGTGATCATGCCAAAAAAAAAACTTTTGGGTGTGTTCACCATTGTTCCATCTGTAAGGGCACACCCTTCTATATAGAAGTACCTTGCCCTGCTGAGAATTAAAAAGAAAATTTTATATTCGAGTGCTATTCCTTTTGCAGCAATGAAACTTTATATATAACAATTTGGGGGCTCCTCCGGGATTACATTCCCCTCCAGGGGTGGTCTCTGGTTCTCTCTCTGGTGAGGAGGTGCACCCCGCCCTATTGTGGCTGTCTCAGGGGTGAGAAATCAAGACCCACCCAGTGCGAGGAATAACCCAAGCTCTCAGCAACACGGGGGGAAAAAAAAGGTGGCCAGCAACCCAGCTTAAAGGATCCTCACATACTGCGGCAACGACTCTGTGCACAGACCAAGGAAGGAGAAGCTGTGGGAGCTGGTAAAGTACTTCCTTGGTGGTCAAATTCTGGAGGGCTAAATGTGTGTGTGCGTGAATGATCACCAACAACCCTGCTTGTGATGTTGCATGGATGGTAACAAGTCCTACTGCTGGACGGAGTGAATGGGTCCTCTCCGCAGTTCCATAGCTACCTCATATGGCTTAGGGCAGATCCTGCCATGGGATTTATGCCAGCACACCAACACTAAGAGGGGCCTAATTCTCCCTTAGGGGAGCAGCCAGAGAGGACAGCAGGAGTGGGAAGTGTGCAAAGGGCCTTCAGAGGGGGGAAGGGGGAAAACAGGTCAACCTCGCAGGACAAGCAAGGTAAGACACCCCCTGGTTTGAGGGGCTGAGCCTTGCGGGACAGGCAAAGCAAGACATCCCTGGTGTGAGGGGTTGAGCCTTCTGGGACAGGCAAAGCGAGACTTCCCTGGTGTTGAGGGGTTGAGCCTTCTGGGAGAGGCAAGGCAAGACATCCCTGGTTTGAGGGGTTGAGCCTTCTGCTAATTTCAAGGCTTGAACCTCACACAACCCGCCCCCTTTCTTCTTAGGAGAAGAAAAGAGTAGCTCTACTCCCACCAGTCCCTCCCCTAGGGGAAGAGGAAAGAGAGGGGAGAACAGCAGCAGAAGCGGCTGGCAGAGGCAAGGAAAGACCAGCAGAGAGAGAGAGACAGACAGAGACAGAGAGACAGACAGAGAGGAGAGAAAAAGAGAGAGGAGAAAGAGAGGGAGAGAGAGAAGAGGGAGAAAAGAGAGAGGGAGAAGGGAAAGAGAGAGGGGGAAAGAGCGGGGACAGAGAGAAAGGAAAGAGAGGAAAAGAGGCAAGGAGAGAGAGGAAGAGACAGACAGGGAGTCAAAGAGAGAAAGTCAAAGAGAAAGAAAGAGATATACAAGTAGTTAAGAAAAATAAAACAGTATACCCTATTCCTTTAAAAGCCAAGGTAAATTTGGAACCTATCCTTGAAAATTAAAGGTCTTCTCCGTGAACCTATAACACTCAATACCACTTTGTTGTCAGTGTAAACAAGGGCGTAGCCCGAAAGCACTGAGGCCACTGACAACCTGTAGCCTTCCTATCAAAAATCCTTAACCCAGTAACCCGCGGATGGCCCAAATACATTCAATCTGTAGCAGCAATGGCTTTGCTAACAGAAGAAAGTAAAAAAATAACTTTTAGAGGAAATCTCATTGTGAGCACACCTCACCAGTTCAGAACTATCCTAAATCAAAAAAAAGAAAAAAAAGCAAAAAGGTAGCTTACTAATTCAAAAATCTTAAAGTATGGGACTATTCTGTTAGAAAAAGATGATTTAACATTAACCACTGATAATTCCCTTAACCCAGCAGGTTCCATAACATGGTATCTAAATCTTAATTAATTACCATACAAAGGTCTGACCAGACCTAGGAGGAACTCCCTTCAGGACAGCACAATAGATGGTTCTTGCCGAGTGACTGAGGGAAAAAGACACAATAGGTATTCAGTAATTGATAGAGAAACTCTAGTAAAAGCAGAGTTAGGAAAATGGCCTAATAATTGGTTTGCTCAAACATGCAGGAGCGGTTTCCACTCAGCCAAGCCTTAAAGTACTTACAGAACCAGGAAGGAACCATCTATACCAATTCTAAGTTAATTTGGACTAAACAAGGTCTTATTAACAGCAAAGGATAATTGAAATCCTAAACTTACAAGGTTTTCAACAAAAGTTTGCTAAAAGTGAACAGTGTAACATGTATTATCCTAACTTCTAATCTTATGGCCTTAGGCAATCTAGTCCACAGACATGAAGGAAGTTCCCTTTGGAAAAGAATGGTTATCACCTTTAGGAAAAAAAAAAAGGAGGGGGAGGATTTATGTAAACAGAATGTTATATGGTAAATTCTTGTCCTGAAATAACTGGTTGTTTAAAGAAAGGGGTGTTTGCAATAAGTCAGAAAGTTGAGGCATGCCAAAGAATTGTCTGTGAAACAAAAAAAAATGTGTCTTATAAAATGGAATTTATGCAAGAAATACTGTATAATTTAAAAGTAATTAGGCCTCCTGAATGTAAAACTATTGAAGAAACAGTTTATGTGCAAGGTGTATAAGGAAAGTAAAATATACTTTCAGTAAAAGGATTATAAGGAGGCATAAGAATGTGGATTTTTACCTACATTAAAAGGATAAAAAAATTTGTTTTGAAAGTTTAAGCAAGTTTTAAAATGTTAACTGTAAAGGAAACTCTGTATGTAAACATATTGGCTAAGGTTAAAAGGGTATCAGCCAGCTTTTCTGTGAACTGGGCATTAAAACAAAAACACAACGGGTTTTTCTTAAAGCACTAACCTGCTCTTTAAAAAAAATTATAAAAGGTTAAAAAGAGTCTATAAAAATCTTACCTTATGGTCAGACATTAAAAATTGAATAAATATGTCTAAAAGTTTTATTCAAACTAAGTTTAAAATTAATAACACACTAATATAAAGGTGAAATTTAGTTTATCTGGTATAAAAATCACACAGGAAGCATTGTCAAATATAAAATAGTGTTTGGCTTTCTTTGGTCTAAAAACTAATAAAAATAGGTGCTAAAGGAAATTTCTCAGTAAGGCACCAAGCACTATAAAGTCCACTGCTGATGTCTCCACATTTAAAACAAAAGGTGAATTTCTTAGTAATTATATACTTGGTTTATCTTCCACTTTCCTTTCCCTCAAAACTAAAAGTCTTTTAGCACATGTACCACCCCTAGAATTTCCAGTAAACCAGCACCAGCCTAAAGATCATGTTCTCATCGAAGGGTGGAAAGAAGGAAAACTCGAGCCAGCCTGAGGACCCTACCTTGTGCTGCTAACCACTACTGTTCATATAGCGAAAAAGGGATGGACTCATCACACCCCAGTCAAGAAAGCACCACCCCCTCCAGAGTCGCAGACCATAGTCCCAGGGGAAAACCCTACCAAACTAAAGCTAAGAAAAATTTAAGTCTTACATCTGTCTATTACTCTTTCTTCTTTCCTTACTCTATTGTTAACCATTTATTATTAACATAACCAAGTCAATTTCGCCTCAAACTACTGCATTTAATGCTTGCCTTGTCAAACCCTGTGGGGACTTGCCAAGTCAAAGACAGCTCTCTACTTCAGAAAAGTACCTCTGTCCCTCCTGACTCTCCTCAGACTGGGCATTAGTAAATTGCGACCATTTAATCTGGGGACATTTCGATAAAGACCCCAGTGTCAACCAGGAGTCTTGCCCCCCGATGTAGACCTTTATGCCATAGTTGGTCCAGTGTTCTGTGGACCACTAAAGAGCAAGGATGGACTGCCCCAACTGGTTTTTGTAATTTCGTAAAACCATACATTCATTTTACTAGAGGATCATAGAAGTTAAAGACTTAAAACAAACTTTGGCAATTAAGACAGGATACCAAGATGCAACTGCCTGGTTGGAATGGATCGAATATTCCGTCCGCACGTTTAACAAAGCAATTGTTCCGCTTGTGCGCACGGCAGGCCAGAGGCCCAGACTGTCCCCTTTCCACTAAGGTGGTCCTCCAGTCGACCAGGCATGGACTGCATGGTAGCTCTTTTCCAGGATTCTACAGCCTGGAGTAGTAGTAGGCTGTAGTACAGGGAGGAAACTTAGCATTCCTTGGAGACCTGAAGGGATGCAGTGAGCTTAAGAATTTTCCAAAGCTTACCAATCAGTCAGCCCTTACTCATCCCTGAGCAGATGTGTAGTGGTATTATGTTGGACCTTTACTGGACACTCTTCCAAGTAACTGAAGTGGCACTTATGCTTTAGTCCAATTGGCTATCCCTTTCACCCTGGCATGCCATCAACCAGAAGGAGGAAAAATAAGACATCGTAAAATGAGAGAAGCCCCTTATGGGTCTTTCGACTCTCACTTCTATTTAGATGCAATTGGAGTCCCACGGGGAATACCAGATCAATTTAAAGCCTGAAATCAAATAGCTGCAAGATTTGAGTCAATATTTTGGTGGGTGACAGTTAATAAAAATGTAGATTGGATAAACTACATCTATTACAACCAACAGTGATTTATTAACTACACTAGAGATGCTGTTAAAGGAATAGCTGAACAATTAGGGGCTACTAGCCAGAATGGCTTGGGAAAATAGGATAGCCTTAGACATGATATCAGCAGAAAGAGGAGGAGTCTGCGTCATGATTAAAACTCAATGTTGCACCTTCATCCCAAACAACACCGCCCTTAATGGAAGTATAACAAAGGCATTGCAAGGTCTGACTGCTCTATCCAATGAGTTAGCCAGCAACTCAGGGATTAAATGACCCCTTTACAGGATGGCTAGAAAAGTAGTTCGGAAAATGGAAAGAAATAGTAGCCTCAATTCTTATTTCTCTCACAGTCATAATGGGTGTACTTATTCTTGTTGGGTGCTGTGTCATACCATGCATCCATAAGTTGATGCAGAGGCTCATAAAAACAGCACTTACTAAAACCTCCCTTAACTATCCTCCTCCACCTTATCCAGAGAAGCTTCTGCTTTTAGAAAATCAAGCAAAACAACTAAGCTAAGACATGTTTAAAAAAAAAAAAAAAAAAAAAAGTTTGAAAAGAAAGCTGTAAGGAAATACAAGGGGAGGGGTTGTTAGATATGAGTTCTAAATTTCTTTTCAAAGAATTAATATGTCAGTGTGTTCAATTCTTTTCCTTCTACTTTTAAACTTAACTTCCTTGTAAAGCAATCTTTTTCAATTACCTACTCCACCCTGACTCATTCCGATCACCTGCTCCACCCTAACTCATTTACCCATTACCTGCTACCTGCTCTGCCCTGATTCCCGCCAAAGCACTCACCCTGTCATTCTCTTTAAATTAGCCAATCGGAATTAGTTTAGCAGTCTAACCCTAGGCAATAGGGGAACAACACAGCAGCAGAGGCCACGTGCTTCGGGGATAAGAACCCCTTCCCCTCCCTTGTCCAAGTGTGCACTCACCATTGTTCCATCTGTAAGGGCGCACCCTTCTGTATAGAAGTACCTTGCCTTGCTGAGAATTAAAAAGAAAATTTTTAAATTAAAAAAAAAAAAAAACTTTTGGAGTCATTAAGGTAGAATTAATATACTTCATATGTGAGAAGGACATGGGTTTCAGGGCATCAGGAACAGCGAGTTATGGTTTGGATGTCCCCTCCAAAACTCATGCTGAAATGTGATTGCCACTATGATGGTATTAAGAGGTGGTGGGACCAGGACTGGTGAGAGGTGATTAGGCCATAAGGGCTCTGCCCTCATGAATGGATTAATGTTAGAGTGGGTTGTCATAAAAATGAATTTGGTTCCCTCCTGCTCTCGCCCTCTTGCTCTCTCAAACTTTCTTGCCCTTCTACCTTCTGCCATGGGGCAACTCAGCAAGAAGGACCTCGGCAGACGCAGGCCCTTCAACCTTGGGCTTACCAGCCTTTGAGAACTGTAAGAAATCAATTTATTTTCATTATGAACTACCCAGTCTGTTAGAGCAACACAAATTAGACTAAGATAAACTCTCTTTAGCAAGACACTATCACCCATATTCTCCTTCTTGGAAGACAATTTTTTCCTTTTCTTCCCTAACTCTACACCTCTCTCACCTCTATGGACATGCCTTCTCAGTTTCCTTTGCCAGATCTGCTTATCCTGCTCCCACACTAAATGATGCTATTTCTCTAGATTTGGCTCTCAGCTCTCTGTCCTTCATCATTCTACATGTTCTCCCTGGGTTTCCTAATCCACATGTGTGGCTTTAATTACCATCTTTATGTTGATCACACCAAAAAGGTCTATCTACAGCCCTAGACTTCTCTTCTGAACTCTACACGCAATATAAGAATAATAACCACCACTGATGTTTGAGGGTTTATGTTCCAAGAAACAATTCCAAGCTCTTTGCATGTATTTAAATTCATTTAGTCCTCACAACCAACCCACAAAAAAGGTATTAATTATCCCCACTGTACAGATGAGGAAGCCAAGACACAAAAAAAAGAAAGCAACTTAATCCAAGGTTATTACACAGCCAGCTACTAAGTGGTAGAGCTGATTCATAGTGATATGAGTACCCTTTTCATAAAACAGCTTTATTAATAAATCACACACTAAATGAAAATTCACTCATTTAATAATATCATGGTTTTTAACATATTCACAGCATTGTGCAACCATCACCACAATCTAACTCTAAAACACTTTCATCACCCCCCAAAAGAAACCCAACCGAGTACATACGAGGAAGCACTGGTATTAGTACTTTTTTACTTTGATTTTAGAAACTGAAACTTTAAGATAATTACATTTTTAAAAATTCAAACATATGTTAAACTGATTAAGACAAACTTTTTTTACAGCATACATATATTGGTTTTACACTACAAAAATATTTTTATGTGCTTAGAAAGGGAGCTTTCTAAATAAGCTGATCTCATAGAAGTAGAGAGCAGAATAGCGGCAACTACAGGCTGGGAAAGGTAGGCAGGAGGGATGGGGAGAGTTTAGTTAATGGATTCAAAATTAGTGCTAGACAGGAGGAATAAGTTACAGTGTTCTATAGCACTGTAGGGTGACTACAATTAATAATTTATTCCATATTTTCAAATAGCCAAGAGAAAATGTTGAATATTCTCAACACAAAGAAATGATAAATGTTTAAGGTGATGGATATGCTAATCACCCTGATTTGATCATTACACATTGTATACATGTATTGAAATATCACTCTATACCCCATAAATACATTATGTGTCAATTAAAAGTTGTTATAAAAAAAATTAAATGAACTTTCCACCAGGATTAGATTTACCCATGTTATGTCAAATTCAAACAAAAAAGAGCTAAGTATTCCTACAACTAGACCAATATTGCAGCCTTAATGTGTTACCAGAAAGCAGACATATTCAACCCTCACGTAAACAGTAAAAAAGAGAAAACCTTTATGAAACTGAATGAAGGATGACATCTCCTTACAAACACAATTTTGCATAATGCATTTGTGTCTAGTTACATGGAAAATGGAACCAATTGTTTAAAGCCAGAAGGGTATATAAATGACAATTTTCTACAATATATATGGCACAAATGAAGAGAAAGTGCTTAACAAAAGAAAATGGAAAAGGCTTTCTTTTAAACAGAATACAGTTCATTAGACTTTTCGTGACTATAATTAGAAAAGATATTTCTATGTTGCTTTAGGTAGAGAGATGCAGCAAGAGTAAAACTGCACCATTTATGCCAACTCTCCTTGCATAGTGACTGCAACTTACCAATGAATTATTTCCAATCTGATTTACCATTTGAGGATTTGAAATAGAATAGAAAATTTTAAAAAATAGATATACAGGTTTTAAGAGATAGAAGAAAGGAATCCCCTTGAAGAAAAGCACATATATCTAATTTTACAAAGCAGAATATTTTCAAATGCCTGTTTCTGGGTCTCATATATCCTGTACCTCATTTGAGGTTCGAAATGTGTTACTTCAAAATAAGCCAGATTCAGGCTGGGTGTGGTGGCTCACACCTGTAATCCCAGCACTTTGGGAGGCCAAGGCAGGTGGATCACCTGAAGTCAGAAGTTCAAGACCAGCCTGGTCAACATGGTGAAACTCCATCTCTTCTAAAAATACAAAAATTAGCCGGGTATAGTGGTACACATCTGTAATCCCAGCTACTCGGGAGGCTGAGGTAGAAGAATCGCTTGAACCCGGGAGGCGGAGGTTGCAGTGAGCCGAGATTGCACCACTGCACTCCAGCCCGGGCAACAGAGCGAGACTCCATCTCAAGAAAAAAAAAAAAAAAAGCCAGATTCAGATCCCGCAGCTCCTAATAACCTTGAAACCATCACTGGTGTGAATGAGCAGCTCTATTTCCCTCTGAGATCAAAGCATGAGGAAGGTTAATTCATGCCCTGAATTACCCCTGTAGATTCTTTGCTCAAGTCAATAATCATTTATCAAGCATTTCTCTGCCCCATGCCCCAGACTCTATATTGTGTCTTGTGGACCAGAGAGGAAGAAGTAGGAGAGGAGAAATACATCTAATGGGACACAGAATATGGGACTGTGATAAGTAGTACGGCAGCCTTAACAAGACTGATCTGTTTTTAGACCAAGTATCCCAAATTTTTGTTCTAGAAAACATACAGTTCAGCTGCAAATATGATATGACTCACGTGAGAAAGAGATTAGTTTCAAAGGAAATGGAAAGAAGGAAAAGAGTAGATCTGAGAAGCATGAAGGTATTCCTTCACTCACTATTTCAATCATTTCATAAACATTTTAAATTAAGTACAAATATGACAGGTTCAGGAGATACAAATACTAATTTTGGCCAAGTTCTCAAGGAAGTCTCAATTTAGTGAACATAGTGAATGAATGTTGACATAGCATGCTGACAAGTGGAGATAATAATATTAAAGAAATTAATAATAATATTTAACATTTATTGAAGACTTCCCAGGTGGAATTCAAAGCATTTCATACGTATTGACTCATTAAATCCTTGTAACAACTCTGTGACATAGGTAATTATTAGTTTCCCCATTTTACAGATGAGGACACTGGAGCACAAAGAGGTTATGTGGATTATCCTAGTTCAGGTGACTAAAAAGGACCGAAGCCAAAATTTGTATCTCAACGGACTGACTCTCAAGCCTGCATACCGAACACAGTATTACACTGTCTTAAACAAATGCACAAATCAAATTCATATAGTCCTAGATAAAAATCCTGTTACACACACACAAACACACACCCTTTTCATCCACAGTTCCTGGCTCATAACTTCCATAACCCTTGTCATAATCTGTTGTTATAATGTTGGGGCACTTTAGGCCTCAGGAAACAGCCCTCTCTGACCCTCTCCTGTCTCCCTTTCACCTGCCCAAGGGAAGACTCTTATCAACACACCCTCATTCCAAAGAGGGCCTGTCCCATACCCTAGGGGTAGAAATGCTACAGAGAGTAGCCAAAAGTCTGAACAGACAAGCCTTGCTGGGTTTAGAGCATGAGTTTTTTGTCCAATCACATTTCTACATAGATGTATTTACATAAAATACATAAAAACTCAAAAAGGGTTCAGAGGGCTTCTGGATAGCTGAACACATGTAGGTTCCTAGAGGGTGGTACACCCAGGGAGGTCATGGAAACTCCACTCTCCTTCCCCCATACCTCACCCTACACATTTCTTCATCAGTATCCTTTGTAATATCCTTTGTAATAAACCAGTAAATGTGTTTCCCTGAGTTCTGTGAGTTTCTCCGGCAAAGTAATCAAACCCAAAGAGAGGTTCATGGGAATCTCACTTGAAGCTCCTCGGTCAGAAGTTCCAGAAGCCCAGACTTGGAACTGGTGTCTGGGAGAGGGGGCAATTTTGGGGACTGAGCCCTCCGCCTGTGGGATCTGATGCTATCTCCAGAAAGATGGTGTCAGAACTGAATTAGAGGACACAGCTGGTGTTCACTGCTTAGTGTATTGGACAAAAATCCCCACATTTTGTCATAGAAGTCTTCTATGTTGATTGTTGTTGTGTTGTTGGTGTGACAGCAGAGCTGATTTGAGAGTTTTTCCAAAACAAATCCTCACAGCAAAGTTATAAAGTAGGTTTCATCATCCCCACTTTAAAGAGAAAATAGAGGTAGAAAGGATAACTAAATCACTCAGTCTTCCACCTAAGCAGGAAGCAGAGCCACAGTACAAATCCAAATTGGCCTTAACTTTCTTTATATATTAGAAATGTCAGGTCTAACCACACTGGAAAAGCAAACCACTATGTATACAGTTCTTCCAGAGTAGCAGTATCACACTGAAAACATACTAGTGCTTTAAAAATGCCTTCGGCACATGGTATCTTGGGGGATAACTGCTCTAGCATCTGTTTCTGCATTAAACACTTACAACAAAAACTAATAATTCTTGAAGACCAGCAACACACACTGCACTTTGATTTGTTCTAGTAAGAACAGAAACCCCCCAGAAGAGAAGATAAACAGGACATAGGACTTGCTTCACAGTTTTGTTGGTAATACAATTGGGTCTGCCAAAATTATACTATGTGCCACATAATGACTTGTTCAGGGAAAAGAATTCTATGTTACTTGTGGAATGTAATTTCAAAGTGATTTTATCTATTAATTCTACCACTTAGATAAACACATTTGTTTTTATCATTCCTGAGAACTATATTAAAATAGCATTCACAGGCCAGGCGCGGTGGCTCACACCTGTAATCCCAGAACTTTGGGAAGCCAAGGTGGGCAGATCACTTGAGGTCAGGAGTTCGAGACCAGCCTGGCCAAATGGCGAAACCCCATCTCTACTAAAAATACAAAACTCAGCTGGGTGTGGTGCCATGCACCTGTAGTCCCAGCTACCTGGGAGGCTAAGGAAGAAGAATCGCTTGAACCCAGGGGGAGGAGGTTGCAGTGAGCCGAGATTGGGCCACGCAGCCTGGGTGACAGAGGGAGACTCTGTCTCAAAACTAAAATAAAATAAAAAATAAATGAAATAAAATAAAATAAAATAAAATAAAATAGCTTTCATCAGGGCAACATAGCAGCCCAAATGGTATGCCATTACTAAGATGCTTGATTCAAATTTAAACTGATGACACATACAAATGCTGCTCCAGAGTTAGAGTAGAAACTAGGAACATTTTACTGATGGAAAGTACATTTCCAAAGAATGTTGAAGCCATAAGAAAAAAAATCTTAAAATATTTTTTAAGAATTAAGTATTAGTGGGCTGGGCGTGGTGGCTCACACCTATAACCCCAGCACTGTAGGAGGCCAAGATGGTTGGATTGCTTGAGCCCAGGAGCTTGAGACCAGCGTGGGCAACATGTCAAAACCTCGTCACTACAAAAAATACAAATATTAGCTGGACGTGGTGCTGCATGCCTGTAGTTCCAGCTACTTGGGAGGCTGAGAGGTAGAAGGATCGCTTATGCCCTGGAGGTTGAGGCTGCAGTGAGCTGAGATCAAGCCACTGCACTCCACCCAGTCTGGGCAACAGAGCAAGACCCTGCCTCAAAAAATAAAAAAGGAAGAAAAAAGAAAAGCGTATCAGCAAAAGAAGTATTTTAGGATAACTGAAACATATGTGACCATGTTAAGGATCCTTCACACCTCTAATTTTTAGTTTATATATTACATATATATGTATAATAAACATGTATAGTTTTACAGCTATTAATATTTAATTTGCTCATTTAATATACTTTACAGTACATTTTTAGGATTTAACTTCTTACAAATGGAACCACAAACCTCTGAACTTCAAGAAATCCATGGTTCTTCTACGTTTGTGTCAATTTTTGAAAGGTAGCAAAAACCTGACAATAAGACAAATTATCACCATTCAGGATGAATGACAACTGTACATTTTCTTGTTCCAGTGTGTGGCAGATATAGAAAGTGACAGTAAAAAAGATTTTAGATCAAAACACTGGCTCTGCTACTTACTAGCAAGGTATGTCATCTTTGCCAAGTTACTTAACCATTTTGTGCCTCAGTGTCCTTATATGTAAATTGGGACATACTATATTCCTATAAGGTTTAAACAAAATAACATACGCATAGTGTCTGCCCATAGTTGGCACTCTGTAAATGTTAATTTCCATCACCATCACCCACGCTCCCATTTTCTGAAAAGATGCTAAGGAAAAAGTATTAAATACTACTTTTGACAGATGGAGCTTAGTATACATACAGTTTTACTTTCCAAGAAACCAAGATGAGTAGTTTTCTGCCGTTTTTGCATCATATTACTGAAAACTGAAGATTTGTCTATCCTAACTAGATGTGAGTCTTTACAGGCCTAGACTAATTTCTTTCTTGGCTACAAAGAAATAAGGCTCTAAAGCTGGTAAAAATGAAGCAAGGAGTTAAAAAGTGGAACAGATCCACTAGCTTAAGCACAGCCTGGAATACTACAACAGTATCCACATTCCATAGAAATTAAAGGAGCTTCTAGCCTTAGAACAGAAGTGCGCTTACTGGTCTAATCAAGGTCAAAACTCAAAAGTTCCCATTTTTAAAATGTTTAAGGCCAGGCACTGTGGCTCATGTTTGTAATCCCAGCACTCTGGAAGACTGAGGCAGGATTGCTTGAGCCCAGGAATCCAAGACTAACATGGCGAGACCTCATCTCTACAAAAATTTAAATTTAAATTAAAAAAAATTAAACTGGCATGGTGGCACACGCCTGTGGTCCCAGCTACCTGGGAGGCTCAGGCAGGAGGATCACTTAAGCCCAGAGGGTCGAGGCCGTGATCATGTTACAGCACTCTAGCCTGGGCAACGGAGCGAGATTCTCAAAAAAAGAAAAACAGGATGTTTTAAGATTTTGTCCTTTAGGTATTGACATATCTAATTTAAATACAAACTGCTATATTATTTATCAAAAATCCAAAACACTAATTTAAAGAAGACAAAACAGGCTGGACATGGTCACTCACGCCTGTAATTCCAGCACTTTTGGAGGCTGAGGCGGGTGGATCACGAGGTTAAGAGATTGAGACCACCCTGGTCAATATGGTGAAACCCCATCTCTACTAAAAATGCAAAAAAATTAGCCGGGCATGGTGGCACATACCTGTAATCCCAGCTATTTGGAGGCTGAGGCAGTAAAACTGCTTGAATCCAGGAGGCGGAGGTTGCAGTGAGCAGAAATCATGCCACTTCACTCCAGCCTGGGTGACAGAGTGAGACTCTGTCTCAAAAAATGAATAAATAAGTAAAATAAAGAAGACAAAACAATAGTTTTGAAAAATCTGCTTAAATTCCATTCAAACATTTATCTTACAAAGAATTATTTGATACTTTCAGGTGTGCACTACCAGGCCAGGCTCTGGAAATGCCAAGATAAACACATCTCTAAGGCCGACTTTCCAAGACAGGAATAAAAACAAGTAATACTTTTTGAATGTCTACTACATACCAAGTAATCTTGTAATATGTTATGTAGACCTATTTACTCTGTGCAGTAAAGATGACTATTAGTCCCATTTTAAAACAGAAAAGGGCCGGGCGCGGTGGCTCGTGCCTGTAATACCAGCACTTTGGGAGGCCGAGGCGGGCAGATCACGAGGTCGGGAGTTCGAGACCAGCTTGACCAACATGGTGAACCCCTGTCTCTACTAAAAATACAAAAATTAGCTGTGCGTGTTGGTGTGCGCCTGTAATCCCAGCTACTCAGGAGGCTGAGGCAGGAGAATTACCTGAATCTGGGAGGCAGAATTTACAGTGAGCCAAGATCGTGCCACTGCACTCCAGCCTGGGTGACAGAGCAATACTCCATCTCAAAAAAAAAAAAAAACAGAAAAGACTGAGACACAGAGAAATTATGTGATCTGCCCATGATCACACAGATAAAAAGCTACAGGAAGCCAGGCATCGCGGCTCACGCCTATAATCCCAGCACATTGGGAGGCCAAGGTGGGCCGATCACTTGAGTTCAGGAGTCTGAGACCAGCCTAGACAACATGGAGAAACACTGTACAAAAAATAAAAAAAGTAGCTGGACATGGTAGCACACACCTGTAGTCCCAGGTACTCGGGAGGCTGAGGTGGGAGGACCACATTAAGCCTGTGAGGGTGAGGCTGCAGTGAGCAATAATTGTGTCACCACACTCCAGTATGGGTGACAGAAGAAGACTGTTTTAAAAAAAAAAAAAAAAGATGCCGGAAGAATCTGAAGTCTAACAGTCTGGCTCCAAACACTACACTCTTAACAACACACTGGCGAGGCATGGTGGCTTACGCCTATAAATCCAACACTTTGGGAGGCCGAGACAAGCAGATTGCTTGAGCACAGGAATTCGAGACCAGCCTGGGCAACATGGCAAAGCCCTGTCTCTACAAAAAATACAAAAAACATTACCCAGGTGTGGCAGTGTATGCCTGTAATCTCGGCTACTTGAGAGGCTGAGGTGGGAGGATCACTCGAGCCTAGGAGTTTGAAGCTTCAGAGAATTGTGTTTGCACCACTGCATTCCAGACTAGGTGACAGAGCAAGACCCTGTCTTCAAAAACAAAATAAAACAAAATATACTATCACAGGTAGCTGAATTTCAACAAACATTCACTAAGTGCCTACTACATACCTGGTATAATTTAGGCAGTGAGAACACAACAGTTTAAAAAAAGACAAAAATCCCTTCCCTCATAGCGCTTACATTCTAGTGGAAGGAGACAGACAATAAACAAGATAAGCAAAATCAGTAATAAGTGCCAAAGAGAACAATAAATCAAGGAAGGGGAATAGGAAGCATTGGGGGAGGTTGCAATTTTAGATAGCGTTACAAAGGAAGGCCTCCCTGAGAAGGACACATTATGACTAAAGGAGAGATCCCACTCCCATTCATACACAGAAAAATGCAATAGATTTCCCCATGACTGCAGTCTCTGAGAACTCACAATCCAGAAGAGAAGACAGGCACTCAAATAATAGATCATTATAGCACAGTGTGGTGAATATAACATCAGAGGAGCTACAGGCAAGTGTGAGGAAAAAGAGTGCCTAAGCCCAAACTCAGGGGTCAGCAGAGACTTCCTAGATGTGATGCCTGAAGCAAGCCTTTCAAAGATGAGTAGGGGTTAAATAAGCTAAGAAGTAAGAGGGAGGATCTGGCACAGAAGCTAGCATGCGCAAAGGCCCAAGGGCAGGAGATGGCATGGGGTGACTGAGTGACCTACAAGGAGTTCACCTATTGCTGAAGAAAAACATATAAGGAAAAAGACAGCAAGAGGCAAGGCTGGACAAGCCATACTGGGGCACATATGACTGTATTTACCTAGGTAGTAACTGTTGAGGGCCTGGATCAAAGCTGTAGCCATGAGTGGAGGAGGAGGACATGGAGTTAAGAGAGATAAAAAAGAACTGAAAGGACTTAGAGGTCTATTGCTTAAATGACAGAGTAAATGGGGACATTATCACCTAGACAGGGAATACAGAAGAACCAGATTTATGAATGGAAATGATAATGAGCTGTTTTGGACACACTGCATATCTACAGCCAAAGGAATGAAATTGGACCTTTATCTTACACCACACATGAAAATCAACATAAAATGGATTAATGACTTAAATGTAACACCTGAAACTGAAACTCCTATAAGAAAACATAAAAATAAATCACTGGGGTTTTTTTTTTTTCATATAACCCCAAAAGTACAGGCAACAAAAGCAAAAAAACACAAGTAGGACTACACAAAACTAAAAAGCTTCTGCACAGTGAAGAAAACAATCAACAGAACGCATAGGTAACCTATGGAATGGGAGAAAATATTTGGAAACCATATATCTGACAAGGGGCTAATAGCTAAAATACATAAGAAATTCCTGGCCAGGCGTGGTGGCTCAAGCCTGTAATACCAACACTCTGGGAGGCTGAGGCGGGTAGATCACCTGAGGTCAGGAGTTCAAGACCAGTCTCACCAATATGGTGAAACCCCATCTCTAATAAAAGTACAACAACAAAAAAAAATTAGCCAGGCGTGATGGCAATGTGCCTGTAGTCCCAGCTACTCAGGAGGCTGAGACAGGAGAATTGCTTGAACCCAGGAGGTGGAGGTTGCAGTGAGCCAAGATCATGCCACTACACTCCAGCCTGGGTGACAGAGCCAGACTCTGTCTCAAAAAAAAAGAACAAAAAAGAAATTCCTACAACTTAATAGCAAAAAACCAAATAGCCCAATTAAAAAACAGACAAAGGAACTGAATAGACACTTCTCCAAAAAAGACATACAATGGTCAACAGGTAAATGAAAAGGAACTCAACATCACTAACCATCAAGGAAATGCAAATCAAAACCATAATGAGGTATTGCTTCAGACCTGATAGAATGGATATTATCAAAAACATCAAAAAAAGTGTCAGAGAGGATGTGGAAAAACTGCAACCCTTGTAACACTGTTGGTGGGAATGTAGAATGGTGGTTCCCCAAAAAATTAAACATGGAATTACCAAACGATCCAGCAATCCCACTTCTGGGTATATCACCAAAAAATTAAAATCAGAATCTTGAAGACATATCTGTACTTCTATATTCATTGAAGCAGTATTCACAACAGCCAAGATAAGGAAGCAACCCAAATGTCCATTGACAGATGAATGGATAAAGAAAATGTGGTATATTCACTATCTGATTGAACTGGAACCTGTCTGGTTAATTTATTACCTGATTTGATGAATCAAGGAAATCAGGAGTTTAAACAAACATTTACATTTAATATCATAACATAACGGTGCTTTAAATATTATAGCATTTGTACCCATAATACATGTTAATATTTCCTATGTTAAATAATAATGATAGCTGAAGTGTTTATGAATAGAATCATATGATGTTTAGAAATTGTTTAAAATTAGTTCTGGGGGGCAGGCACGGTGGCTCACGTCTGTAATCCCAGCACTTTGGTAGGCCAAGGTAGGTGGATCGGTCGAGGCCAGTTCAAGATTAGCCTGGCCAATGTGGCGAAACTCCCTCTCTACTAAAAAATACAAAAAAAATAAATAAATAGCTGGGTATGGTGGCACATGCCTGTAATTCCAGCTACCGGGGAGGCTGAGGCACAAGAATCGCTTGAACCTGGGAGGTGGAGGTTGTAGTGAGCTGAGATCATGCTACTGCACTTTAGCCTGGCCGACAGAGAAACACTCTGTCTCAAAATAATAATAATAATAATATAATAAAATAAGTTCTGGGAAGGTGAAAGTGGGAAATGAAGAGATAATAAATAAAACCAGACTGGCAAATAAAAAAAAGAATATGTGATATATTCATACAATGGAATATTATCTGGTCTTAAAAAAGGAAATCCTCTCATTGTGACATGAATGAACCTAGAGGCCATTTTGCTAAATGAAATAAGCCAGTCACAGCAAAACAAGTAACTGTATGATCCCACTTCATGTCATCTGTTCTTACAAGAACAACAAACCAGAGCATAAGGAAACTTTTGGAGGCAACAGATATGTCTACTACTTTAGTTTTAGTGTATTCATGGGTGTATGTATATGTACAAACTCATCAAATTGTATGCATTAAATATGTGTTTTGCATATCAATTATAATTCAATAAAGCTGCTTTAAAAAATTTTTAAAACAGTACATACCCCATAGTGTTGTGAGAAGTAAATACAGTAATATTGGCAATCATTAAATGATAACTGTAATTATTCAAAATACTATTTACACTATGTTTAGATATCTATGTTCAAGTATATGATACTGGTTTTCATTTTTATTGTTCCAAATGTTATTTTTACACTTTTTTTTTTAATTAAAATATCAAACAGCAAAATGTATAAACTTTCAGTATCATTACTCCAATTTTTCTTTAAAAAAGTTTTCACGTGATACCACAAACATGAGTAAACAAAAAGGTAGAAGGATGTTTGCTGACAGCACTGTTTATAAAACAAATTAAATAATCCAAATGTCCATCAGGAGAGGACTGTTTAAATTAGCTATGGAATATCCAAACATTGGAATACTGCAGGACCATTACAATATATGAGTTGCTATGTAAATACCCATATGAAATAATTTGTAATATATAGTAAGTTAAAAATTAAATTGAATATTAAGAATTGTATGATTCTTCTGTATATAAAAAGATACATGTACTGTGTATATCTATGTGTGTACTTAAATTGACATAAAAACCATCTGAAAGTCTAGATGAGAAACCAAACAGGGCTTTGAATGAAGTGTGGATATAAACTTTTTTACACTTTCTGTAACATAAATTTTTTTTTTTTTGAGATGGAGTCTTGCTCTGTCTGCCCAGGCTGGAGTACAGTGGTGTGATCTTGGCTCACTGCAACCTCCAACTCCCAGGTTCAAGCGACTCTCGTGTCTCAGCCTCCCAAGCGCTGGGATTACAGTTGTGTGCCACCACGCCCGGCTAATTTTTGTATTTTTTGGTAGAGATGGGGTTTCACTATGTTGGCCAGGTTGGTCTGGAACTCCTGACCTCAAGTGATCCACCCACCACGGTCTCCCAAAGTCCTGGGATTACAGGCATGAGTCACTGTGCCTGGCCTTTTTTATTTTTTGAAACAGTCTCACTCTGATTGTCTAGGCTGGAGTGCAGTGGTGCGATCTTGGCTCACTGAAATCTCAACCTCCATGGGCTCAGGTGATTCTCCCACCTTGGCCTCCTGAGTAGCTGGAACTACATGTGTGTGCCACCACACCTGGCTAATTTTTTTGTATTTTTTGTAGAGAAAGAGTTTCACCATGTTTCCCATTTCCCAGGCTGGTCTTGAACAACAGGACTCAAGCAATCTGCCCACCTTGGGCTCTCAAAGTGCTGGGATTACAGGCATGAGCAACCTCACCTGACCTGTTTAAAAATTTTTAACCACATATAACACTTTTTAATTTCAAAACAAATCCTCATGACCAATTGTCAATCAAATTTTTTAAATCATATATATCTTGGTTACATATAATGTAAATGAAAGAGAATCAAAGAGAGAGATGACCCTGAATGAAAAAATACACTCCTACTGATTTTATCATTAGATAAGAAAGGATCTAAGTTTTAAGCTATTATAAAGCACCCTTCAGTCCCTATTTGGCTGACACAATTCAAGTATTTTAAGACAGCCTAAAAAATTAAAACACAGAATGCTTTGTGTAAATAGCTAAAAACTGATAACAACCATAGTACATTTCAGAATAATAATGGCATCTGAAATTGTCTACATCAAGCTTACAAATTAATTATCTGACACAGAACAAAGTTTGTAAAAGAAGCTTCTAGGTTCAGGATTTTCCCAGAAAGATAAAATAAAACTGTGTGTGTTTGGGAGGGGTGGAACTGAATCTTCAAAAGCTTGAAATAAAACCATTATACCTGTGTAACCACACAAATCAGCTTTCTAAATATTAGTAACCTGTAGGCAATTCAACTTAAAAAAAATTGATGGGAGGAAAAGTGGGGCTTCAGCTTTCATAGTCAGCACTTTTAATATATATTGCTTTGCTCTGTCCAAAGCGTCCCAAAATGTACAATCTCATTAAAGTTAATGAGCATAATGGATTTTTAGCCTGATGCAGCAATTTGCATTAATTCATGTGATCACAAATGTATTTATTTTCCAAAGAAACTGCTTTCTCAAGCATAAAGGAACCACCCAGCAATAGGGCTTGTTTTTCCTTTCAGTGCAGTTTTCTTATGTGTAAGTTATCAAATATTAATCTAGTTGTTTTACATAGTGGACCAGACTTCAAGTCCTTTAAAAGATACAATTGCGCATTTTTAAAGACATGCTAAATTCTATATAAAATGTCTATGGCTTCTTGTTTCAATACTGAGTATATGTTTATAAATCCTAGTTTGACTTGTAAATTTATCTAAAAAATTCAATAGAAATCTACTGGCTGTAGAGAGTAATGGTATACACTTAACACAAAAATTGATTGGCTTTGTCATGGAGACAGAAAGTAGAACAGTGGTTGCCAAGGGCTGGGGAGAAAAGAAAATGGGAAGTTTATTGTTTAATGAATACAGAATTTGTTTTGCAAGATGACGAGTTCTAGAGATGGAGAGTTGTGATGGTTGCACAACAGTGTGAATGCAGTTAATGCCATAGAACTGTACACCTAAACATGGTTAAGATGTACACCTAAACATGGTTAAGATGGGTCAGGCACGGGGGTTCACGTCTGTAATCCCAGCACTTTGGGAGGCTGAGGCAGGTGGATCACTTGAGGCCAGGAGTTCCAGACCAGCCTGGCCAACATGGTGAAAACCCGTCTCTACTAAAAATACAAAAATTAGCCAGGAGTGGTGGTGGGTGCCTGTAATAGCAGCTACTTGGGAGGCTGAGGCAGAGAATTGCTTGAACCTGGGAGGCAGAGGCTGCAGCGAGCCAAGATCTCATCACTGCACTCCAGCCTGGACAACAGAGCAAGACTCAAACTCAAAGAAAAAAAAAAAAAAGGTTAAGATGGTAAATTTCGTTACGTGTATGTTACCACAATTAAAAAAAAAATTTTTTTTAAGTAAATTGGCTTGTTTCTGAAACATTTAAAAAAAACTTGATTGGCTCCAAAGACAGTGCAGTATAGCAGTTAAAGCGCAGCCAACAACTCCATGCACCCGAGATCAAAATTGAGAACAAAAACAGAGTACAGACTCAAGTAGGTTATCTGGATAAACTTCCGGCTCTACTCCTAAGCAGCTATGTAATTTGCGCAACTCATTTAATCTCCCTGCACCTCAGTTTCCTTATTTACAGAATATAGAAAACAACCAGGTTTTTTGTTTGTTTGTTTTTGTTTTCACAGAGTCTTGCTCTGTCACCCAGGCTGCAGTGCAATGGCACAATCTCGGCTCATTGTAACCTCCGTCTCCTGGGCTCAAGCAATTCTCCTGCCTCAGCCTCCCGAGTAGCTGGGATTACAGGCGTGTGCCACCATGCCCTGCTAATTTTTTCTTTTTTTTTTTTTTTGTATTTTTAGTAGAGACAGGGTTTCACCATGTTGGCCAGGATGGTCTCAAACTCCTGACCTCAGGTAATCCACCGGCTTCAGACTCCCAAAGTGCCGGGATTACAGGCATGAGCCACCGCGCCTGGCACAACGAGGTTTTTCGAACGGTTCTATGAGATAATACCTGTACAGTGCACATCACAGGGACTAGAATATAAAAAGCACTCAATAAACCTTAACTATTATTAGCAACCACATCAATATAAAAAGTTAATTTTCTCCAAACTAAAGAGAAATGCACTTGTTCCCATTCTGGCAAAAGTGCAAGAGGACAAGTGGATGTGTGTGGCTAGATGCCAAAACTCAATGCTGATTCCAGGCTGACCAATTATGGCGATATGTGAGCCTTAATTTGAATCCAGGTTTTCTCAAAAGGTGCTTCTGAGAAGGTCTGCAGGAGAATCCCCAGGGAACTTGTTCAAAATGCAGAGCTCTGTGTGTCAGGCCAAACCTAGTGAATACCAATCTTTGGAGGTGAGGCTTAGAACGCCCAGCCATATCTGCCTGCAATCAGACACAATGTGGGAAATTGGAGGAGAGGAAGGGACAGGTAAAATGAATGAAATCTGCTCTACAGTGAGGCTTCCTGATTTCTCTGGTTTTGATTAACTTTACTAGCAGGTGCGGCATGAATCTTGACATCAATTTCCAAGACCAGCCAAATGTCTCATCTTATTTAAATATTCTTCCCTCTCCTACTACCTCTTCCTCCTGCTAATCTCAATCCTTGATGGAAGAACATATTACACAAATTTAGGACTCAATCCTTTCCATCACACCACTCTTAGTTATCCATTCATTTGCTTCCACTGTAGGAAGCTGAAACCAAATGTCATATTCTCAGAATAAAATTGCACAGATTTAGATATTATAATATCTATCTCCAGTAACTACCTGGTTTCTCATCTGGCCACTGAAGTTCTTTTAGTTACTGCCCTTCTCATGCTCTTTAGCCAAGAACAGTAAAACACCTTTGAAGAACCTTCCTAAGGTAAGGAGGATATCAACCTAGGTTTCCTTTTGAGAATAACAACACCGATTTGGCCAGGCGCAATGCCTCCCGCCTGTAATCCCAGCAGTTTGGGAGGCCGAGGTGGGCAGATTGCTTGAGGTTCGGAGTTCAATACCAACCTGGGCCCCATCTCCACAAAAAAAATAAAAAATATTAGCTGGGCGTGGTGGCACATACCTGTAGTCTTAGCCACATGGAGGCTGAGGTGGGAAGATCACTTGAGCCCAGGAGGTTGAGGCTTTAGTGAGCTGTGTTCGTGCTACTGCACTCCAGCCTGGGCAGCAAAGTAAGACCCTGTCTCAAAACAAAACAAAACCAAACAAAAAAAACAATACTACTGGAGCATGAACCTGAAGAGCATTCAGGCCCCTGAGGAAGTATGCATTTTTATATTCATGTGGTTACTAACAATAGCTAAGGTTTATTGAGTGCTTTTTATATTCCAGTCCCTGTGATGTGTACTATACAGACATTATCTCATAGAATTGTTAGAGGAACCTGCTTGTTTTCAGTATTTTATAAATAAGGAAACTGAAGTACAGGGAGATTAAATGAATTGTCCAAATCACATACCTGCTTAGGAGTAAAGCAGGATACAGGAGAACAAGGTTAGGAAGTGAAAAGGGAAAAGTCAGAAGTTATCTCTGAGATGTCTTCCTTTGAGAAGTAATTCTAGCTCATTCTTCCTGTCAAGCTGAGTAGCAGCCTTACAGATTTTACCTGACAAGAAAACACATTACTTCATTTGCACCATCAGGAATTAACGAAAGAGCCAAACTGCTGACCATCAGTTACTAAATCCTTCTACAGTACTTATACTACAGTAGGAAGTAGGGTAGTCTGGGAAAAGAAACAACAGCAACATATAGTCTTGAAGCTCACCCCCACAAAACCAGTAACATAAAACTTCCTAGAAAAGCTATTGATAAAGTGTCAATTGAAAGAAAATGCTACAGCCACTTCTCTAACAAGAACAAAACAAAAATGGTGTGTTTTTTTCCTAAAATGATTATATAACTGATCCTAGAGAAAAATCACTATCTCTAGAGGCACCCTCACAGCCACACAGATGTTTGTCAAGTACCCTTTCCAAATAAAGCAGTACCTGAGGCAGAAAGTGCGGCTGAAATCCCATTACAACAACTTTTTTTTTGAGATGCGGTCTCACTATGTTGCCCAGACACAAGTGCAGTACCTATTCACAGGCAAGATCATCACATACTGTAGCTCTGAACTCCTGAGCCTAAGGGTTTCTCCTGCCTCAGCCTCCTGAGTAGCTAGGACTACAGGTGGGCATCACCGTATCTCCCTAACAAATTTCTTTCTTTATAACAAGAAATCTTCTAAGCTGCAAGTGATGCCAATTTTCATCCTGAGCTAGAAAGCAGGGAGAATAACAGTACCTACCTCAAAGGATTTGAGAGGACTCCAGGAGGTAACTATGTAGAAAGTGTTTTAAACAGCACCTGGCATTTGCTAGAGGAACAGAAAACGCTAGCTGCTGCGGCTAAGTTTTATACACCCAAAAATTCTAGATAAACCTTGGCAATTTGCTTAAAAGGAAAACTGACTTTAAAAACCAAAATGCAGAAGAGGGTTATTTAAAATAAACAAGAAGTACCTGCAGGTGAACAATGCCATATCTATGCCATATGCAGGACTGGGCAGTATTAAGGGGCAGAGGGCTCAACCAAAGAAAGACTACAATTTCTGCCCTGGAAAAGTGACACGTTAATGAGGGAAACAGGACAAACACTCATATGAGACTAGATGTCATTTGTCTGTGCCATCTACCAATGACCATCAATGATTCCCCAAATGGCTGAGCCTCCACTGCTGCTATTTCAAAGGCAATTCCTCTGGGGTCCCTGGTCTGAGTTTCTGTAAGCCCAGGGGCCTATGTGCAGTACCAACTATTGGATTTTCCTGTGCTGCTGTTCTGCTTAATTGCTTCCTCAGTTGTTCATACATGGATTTCCTTGTAACACCTCAAAGGGAAGTTAAGAAGTAGCAATTAACATTTATGACCAATATCATTTTAGAAGACACAACTTATGACCTTTCCAGGCACAAAGCACATCATTTATAGTGATGATAACCCTTAAGACAGTAGCCGTAAGCTAAATAATATATGTGGCTAAGAAGAGACATGTCAATGTAAGAGCAACCTTCTTATTTCTGGCTCACCAAGAGTCATTAACCAAGCTGCCACCCATTCACCACAAGATGTACACACCTAGTATCAGTAGAGCTGGACAGGCCCTTGCACAGAAGCAATTTAGGGAAGGGGGAATGAAGATGTTAAAGAATTGACTTGTGTCCCAGTGCGGCAGTGGGTAGCAAACTTCCACAAATGAGCTGAGCTCCACAGATGCTTTGCAAAAGTCCACTGTTGGCTACTGAGAACTATTATCTTTCTTAATAAGAAATAACACAGAATGGTAAAAAACGGCTGAGCCCAGTGGCTAATGCCTGTAAACCCAACACTTTGGGAGGCCAAGAAGGGTGGGTGAATCGCTTGAGGCCAGGAGTGCGAGACCAGCCAGGTCAACAAGGTGAAATCCCATCTCTACTAAAAACTATAAAAATTAGGTGGGCGTGGTGGCACATGCCTGTAATCCCAGCTACTTGGGAGGCTGAGGCAAAAGAATCACTTGAACCCGCAAGAGGGAGGCTGCAGTTAGCCAAGATCATGCCACTGCACTCTAGCCTGGGCAACAGAGCAAGTGAGACTCTGTTTCAAAGAGGAAAAAAACAAACAAAAAAATGGTTAAAAAAAAAAATGGGTTTTACATTTACGTAGTCAGACTGCCTACATTTGCACCCTGAATCTACCCTTTTTTAGCGTTATAACTTTAACTCATTTAACTTCTCTAAGTTTTACTTTCTGACATGTAAAATGAAAATAATAAAGGATTAGGGTGATGAGTCAGCAAATAATGCACAGATAAGGCTTAGCACAATGTTGTACTCAATAATTATTATTATCCTTGAAATAATAAAAATGGTGTGTAGGTAGCCAGAAAAGCCCACAAAGGTCTATTTTACCAATAATGTGGCCAAAATAGCAAATATTTATCATACAAAGAAAAGATAGTAAAGCCAAATATTGGCAATATTATAATAGTTACAGACAGAAAATAAAGTTAACATGTTTTTAACTTTGTGTGAAAATCAAAAGATATTTTTGTTGATTCTGAAGAAAATTTGACACCCTGAAAGAGCTTTAACGATGGATCATATAGATTCATTCATTCAAAGAACATTTATTGAGCACCTACAAAAAATCTGTTAGGTACCAGAGACTGAAAAATGGTAACAATAAAAGCAAGTGTAAAATGCAATAATGGACACAGAACACAGGGACGGGAGGAATTCGTTCTACCCCAGGAACGTCAGAGAAGGAAGATCCGGGGCAGCATACCACAGAAGAAATGACATTTGAGCTCGGTCTAGGATTTCACCGCTGAATGGAAGAGCAGCAACTTCAGAAAGAGGGAACAACAGGAGCCAATACCGAGAGGCATCTGGCAAACACCAAGAGGTACCTGAGGCATCTAGCGGCCTATAAATAGCGTAGTATGGACAAAGAGTAGGGGGAGGGGAGGGGGAATCATAGAAAGGAGACTAAGCCTGGGCAACATATCAAGACCCTGTCCTACAAAAAAATACAAAAAGTAAGTAACCAGGCATGGTAGCGTGCACCTGTAGTCCCAGCTACTCGGGAGGCTGGGCTAGGAGGAGGCTCAGCCTGGGGAGGTCGAGGCTATAGTGAGCCATGATAGTACAACTGTACTTCAGCCTGGTAACAGAACAAGACCCTATCTCAAAAACAAAACAAAACAAAACAGGAGACTGTAAATTTAGGCCTGAGAAAACCTGTGAGGGCTGGAGAGAAAGGAAATAAAATCAGTATCTTGAAGGGATATCTGTACCCCCATGTTCATTGTAGGTTTATTCACAATAGCCAAGATATGGTCACAACCTAGTATCCATCAACAGATAAATGGATAAAGAAAATGTGGTATATATACACAATGGAATATTATTCACCATTAAAAAAAATCATGCCATTTGTAACAAAACGAATGAACCTAGAGGACAGTTATGCTAAGTGACACAGAAAGGCAAATACTATATGGTCTCACTTATATGTGGAATCCTAGAAAAGCTGAATCCTAGAAACAGAAAGAACAGTGGTTTCCAGAGATAAGGGGGTGAGATGGGAAAATAATCAAATGGCACAAATTTTCAGATAAAAGATGAACAAGTTCTGAGGCTCTAACATACACCATGGGTGGTATTAGATGAATTAATTTGATTGTGATAATCATTACACAATATATATGTATATCAAATCATCACATTGCACTGCACACTTTGAATTTATACAATCTTTGTCAATTAAATACTTCAAAACAATTTTTCAAAAAAGAAAACCCGTTAGGGAATGTGCACACCCCTAGACTTCAGCATAAAGGCAACTGGATGTGGCAAGTCTGGTGTTTTCAAATAGCACCGTCTAGATAAAGAAATGTAAGGAAATAACTACTTTAAAAGTCAGGATAATGGTTATTTCAGAAGGAGAGAAGGTTTTTGACTGGGAGAGGGACCTGGAAGGACTTCTGGGGTGGCTGACAAAGCTCTACTGCTTGATCTGGATAGTGATTTCAAGTATGTTTGCCTTGTAATATTGTATTAAGTTACACACGTTTGTTTTTTAAATCCTTGTCTCATTTTACAACAAAAAAGCTAAAAAGGAAAGAAAAAAAAACACACACACACATTCTTTTGCCACTATATAGGCCATCCAGGGCAGAGACAAAAAGATGAGGAAAGAAGTTATTACCTCAAGATGAAAGATGATGAGGGCCAGGCCCAGAGCAAGAATAATAGGAGTAAGAAGAATGAAATAAACCCATTGGTGAAACATCCTGAGAATAGGCTGCCACAAACTTCCAGAGGGCTTTAGCAGGAGAAGGCTTAAAGAAGAAGATAGAGAGTGATTTCAGATTTGGACATACTGAGTATGAGATGTCTTTGGGAATTCAAATGCTACTTTCCCCCTGCTCATTTTAATGTATGGCTTTCCTTTGTCTTGGTACATATCTCTCAATAGTAATACTCTATTTCCTACCATTTACAATTCAATTCATGTGTTTGGCTTTTGAATGGGATACAATGAGGAGGAGGAGGTAGTTCTTGATGTAATGAGGCAAAACTTGGAAAACAAAGGAGGAAGATGGTTAAAAGAAATGTGTTAGTAGTAAAAGACAGAAGTAAAGGAGATCATATTCCATGTGAACCACTCCACTGAAAGGGAAGAAAGGATATAGAACTGAAGAGCTACTGGGTCAGATTCCCCACCTGATCAGCAAAAATCAAGGGAAGGGGGATACATCATGCACTCGCCTTATTTTCACATCTGGGACTTTCTTAAGTTAGCTATATGTAATCTAAAGGAGAATTATAATAGAAATTTGAAAGTAAGAGAGATGGGTAAATAAGACAGACAAGAAAAGGTATTCCACACCAGGTTAGCACACAATGGAGAAGCAAGTAATTTTGCTTATCTGCAAGTCATAGCCAACTGTCCTTACTTGGAACAAAAGACAGATATAAGCAACTGTGTGTTAGATTAATTACAGTTTGGGACACAGCAGTCCAGGTCCGTAGAGTTGGGTTGCTATGGCCCATAATTTAACAAATGCATGAACAACTGACTTTGATAACATTCAACTGGAAATATTAAAATGTTACCCTCAGAGTCCTGCTTCTATTGCATAATAAAAGAAATCTAGCTACCATTTATTGAGTACTTACTCTGTCCCAGGCACAGTCTAAACCTTCAGCATCCATTATCTGATTGAAACCTCACAGCAAGCCCATGAGGTAGGTGCCATTAATCATCACCACATTACAAATAAGGAAACTTGCATGCCTTGAAGTGGTAGCTCTAGGGAAACAAGATATGAGGAAGACTGCATAGAGCGGACTTGGGCCTGGGCTAAAGGGAACGCCTGCCTCATACATGGTTCAACCCAGGCCACCAGAGTAGAGTATTTCATATGGAGTACGGGCTATATCTCTAGTTGCTGATAGAGAGTGATTTTTTTCGGGCCTTATCCTCAGCATGTTTATCTCCTACCACTGCAACATGCGGCAGTGGTAGGTGGCTGGTAGCAATTCTAAGATTTGGGATCCCAGCCAGCTCTCTGTTTCTTTCCATCAGAAATATAACCAACATCTGGCAGAGTCAGCAAACGTCAAGATGTATGGGTCTCCACTAATTCATACATTACAAACTGGCTTCTCAAAATTGGTCAAATTCCATTACAGAATTACAGTTCAGCTGCACTGAATACTAAATACATATGAGCCATTAGCTGAGACTTTGAAATCTCTTTGCGTTATGGAAATTTCTATTCTGGTAGTAGTTGTTGCATGAGATTTTATCTTTATCACACTTTTCCTGGCAGCAGTAAAATTCCATTTCCATCAACTATTTCCTCTCAAGAAAGTCTCTCAGGAAATACTCAAAACATTGTTCAACAAAGTTCTCAAATATGAATCATTTTTAACTGCCAGGAAGACACTCCTTTCCCCCACTGTTTTGCATCATAATAGGCTTTCTCTAAAATGACAGCTTTGGGGGAAGATATACTTATTTGGGGGAAAAAGACATTTATTAACTACAGTGTAAATCCTTTATTCTTCTCCCTCTATGGCTTTGTTTAAGCAGTTCCCTCTGCCTCAACTACCTTCTCCCCAGATCTGCCTGTCCAAGCCCTACCAATGCATTCATTCAAACAAACATTTCCTGAGTACCTAACAGATTTTTGGTCCTGTAATAGGTGGTAGGGGTAGAAATCAAATAAATGTATTAAAAATATGCCAGGCAAAGATTACAGTATGATCATGGCAGGACATGGGATCATGATGGACATTCTGAGATTTTCCTTCAATGAAAAGTTTTTTGGAAGAAAAAACATTTACAGCTGGCCCTTTAAGGACAAGCAGGAGGAATTCAATGAAAGACAGAAGTAATTTACGGCAGCCAAGAAGAGGCCAAGAGGAGGCAACTCAAGGATCTCCAACTACAAGGAGCACAACTGATTAGGGACCCTATCTGCCTCAGAAATTCATCCTAGTGTCTGTACTAAGTCACCTCCAAAGGGGTGCTCCCAACCAATCACTAAGTATAGCAGGGATACCAAAGCAGACTGTTGCTGGAAGTTGCAAGACTCCACTAACAGCTGACTTTGGACTCCCCAATAGCTTTTCTGAATCTTCTTTAGACTGCAGAGCAGTCTGGAAACCTTCTGCCTAACCAGCTCTCCCCATCCCCTTCACTAGGGCTCAGACTTGCATCAAGGACTAATGGCACTCTCAGCCTTCTCAGCCCCCTCACCATTGTCTGTTCCACATGCGTTTTCCCCTAATAAACCGTTGCCAATTTAATCCTGTGTGGGTTTTTCAGAGGACCCAGATTAATACAGCATTCTATACAGAGGGCTCAGCATAAATAAATACCCAGAGGTATGAAAAATCATGATGGGTTCTAAGCACCCCAAGGAGTGGAATGTGCCTGGAGCAAGCTGTGGAAGTGTAGAAGAAGCTGGGTCGAATCAGAGGAGACCTTGTATGTCCTGATAAGAAACTTCAACTTGGTCCTATGAGAAACAGGAGCCACTAGAAAGTTTTAAGCAAGGAAAAGGCATGTTTTCAAAAAACTGTTCTGCTGGCAGAATGAAGGATGGACAGGACAAAGCAGAAATTGGAAGCACCTCTATGTATGCTCTCATCTTGTCTGCTAGCTTGTGAGGTCCTGAAGGATGAAATCATATTTTTTGCTTGTTTTGCTTTAATCTTAGAATAGTGTTTAACACAAAGTAGCTACTCAAGAGACCTCACTAAATCTACAAGGTCGGGCCTTACCTCATGGCCCAACATTTTAGTTAAAGCCACTCAAAAGTTTCATGAAGCCTGGTCATTCCTGCTTGGACACTGGAACCCTTTCCAGTCAATCTAGAAAGAGATGGTTATGTGTATGAAGGGTAGAAGAAACTACCCCCAAACTTTGCCTCTTGCCGACTGGTTATTTCATGAACTCCTTTGAAGATAGGCATCTAATCACATTTGTTGATCCTAACTGTAGGACAAAGGTAGTCATTAGACATTTAGTTTTTGAATGTTTACCAAATCAATGAAATTTAGAAAGCCAGATCAAGCTCAAGGCCCACAGGTCTAATCCAAAGAACATAAACAAAAATCAGAATCGGCTTCTGAATACCGACTCACTGTCCAATGACGACCTTCGGGAAAATGTAGCCTTATTTTTTCATCATAAGGTGGCAATAAGACCTACCCTAAAATGATGTACAAACTAAGGTGAAAATGAAGTATGAAGATGTGGCCACTGTAATTTGAAAACAGTAAAATAAATTTTACGAATTGAATATACAATTGGGGAAAATAGACAAATCAAAGCTATCAAAACCTAAATATCACCCTAACACAAAGACATGTTGGACTTCTGAATAAATATGAGAAACATAACTTATTTATTACATTGTGACATCAGCTTTCTAAGAAAGGTCATAATTAACCACAAAGTCTACAATAAAACTCTCTAAGTTTAACATATTTACTTAACGACTTCATGGCTAGAAGGAAAGCATACTGATTACCAATTCTGATTTTCAACAGTATCAAGGGATGGTGTGGTATTATCAAAAAATTTTCAAGATACAATTTTCATGTGTCAAGCAGCACTTTTGGCTGGAAGGGTACTTCTATGAAGTCAAATAATCATGTGAACCAATTCCCAGAAGGCTATTGATTGGTAGAGTTGGAGCTAACAACCCTCCCAAGGTCCAAGGCACTGAGAGTGTGATGCCCTTGCTCAGACTCATTCTCATCTCCCTGACTTGACTAATGAAACACACAGAAGCTCTTGGGTCCTGCTTGTAATACCCAAAATAACCTTACTGAAAAAAGTAATCATTATCTCCAAACAAACTGAAATGGTTTGTGTCACTTAGAGAAGAGAGTCTCACATCATAAACTGTCAGATCTACATGGGGTAAGGGACTAAAGTTAGATCGCAATGGTTTGTTGTCCATGTAAAATAAAAATGGCATCTCCAATTCTCCGCGCTGAGATAACCACTTCCAAACCAGTAGGAAAGTCCAGAGCATTCAGGAATACTTTATTTTATTTTTTATTTTGATGAGGGCTCGCTATGCTACCCAGGCTGGTCTTGAACTCCTGACCTCAGGCAATCCTCCCTCCTGGGCATCTCTCAAAGTGCTGGGATTACAGGCGGGAGTCACTGCACTCAGCTCAGCAGCACTTTTTAAAATTTTCCAAATTTGCAAACTGATTTAGTAAATACATTGTGTTATTTTGACTCGAGGAGGAGTGAAAAATAGAGAAAATGAATTCCATTTTTATAAAAGAACTTTAGGCGATTTTGTCAAAAGAACTAAACAAACAACTATAGAAATCATTCTAAGTCTCTTTTGGCATCTTCCAAAACCAGATTATTTCCATTTACAAAATACATTTAATGGTAGGAAATCAATAATGATGACAGTAATGGACACCACTAAATTCAGGACATTCTGTGTGAGACGTTTTACATATATTATCTGTATTCCTCACAACTCAATGTAAATGTTTTACATTTCAAATTTTTAAAACATGAGGCTCAGAGAGACAAATGTGCCACAAATCAAGTAAATGGCAAAGCTGAGATACAAATCACAGTATCTAAAAGCCCAGATTTTAGATGGCAATGAAAGGTGGGAGGGCTTTTCTCTCCTTCCAAATCTCAATTTCTATGTCACTCTCCCAATTCCTGTCCTTCCCTCCCCTTCCTCCGTCTCTCTCACACAAACCCAAACACACGCACGCACATACCCACTCACTTCCAAAGAGAGGCAATACCATACAGTGAGCTAATAACGGTTTTATCCAAAACACCTGCATTTAAATTCTGACCCTGCCATTTACTAGCTCCAAGACTGGGTGGTACAAATTGTTTCATGGACCTCACTTTCCACCAAGTAAAATTAAATAAGATAAACATACACAGTGTCTAGTACATACTATTTTTGTTACGTTTCCCCTCACTCACTTTTGATACCCTAAAAGACCAAATGAAGAGGAAGCAAAAACATGCTACCTGTATTGTATGCTAAGCAAGACAGCATTTCCCTTAGGATGGAAAAATTTCTATGACTTATAAAACACACATACGATTAAGGAATTGCTACCTACTTCATGTCATTTATCCATGATTTTTATCCATAAAATACATGAGAATAATCCATTATTGCCATGTGGAATTTAGACTAGGAATGCAAGAATAGTTCAGCATTCATACGTCAAACACAATGCCGTTCACGGTTATCAGCAGCCTAACTAACAGAAAAATCTGTATGACTATTTCTATAGGTGCAGAAAAAGTGCAACACTCATTCAGCAGCCCTTCATTATTTAAAAACAAAAACAACAACTCAGCTAACTAGAAATCAAAGGAAACTTCCTCAGCCTGATAAAGAGCATCTATGAAAAACTTATAGCTAACTCATACTTAATAATAAAACACAAAATGATTTCCCCGTATGATCAGGAAGAAGGCAAGGAATCCACTCTTACCACTCCTACTCAACATCATATTGGATAAAACTCCTAGCTAATGCAATAAGGTACAGGAAAAAAAATAAAGATACTTATAGATGGGAGAGAAAAAATAATACTGCCTTTATTCACAGAAAACGTAATTATATAAAAGAATCTACAAGAAACTACTAGATACAATTAGTGACTGCCAAAGTTGAAGAATATAAGATCAATATATAAAAAATTTTTTTCCTTGCCTTGCTATAAAAAAAATCAATTATATTTTTATACACAACAGTGAAGAACAGGAAAATGAAATTTTTAAAAGCACTAGTTGCGGCCAAGCGCGGCAGCTCATGCCTGTAATCCTAGCACTTTGGGAGGCCAAGGTGGGCAGATCACGAGGTCAAGAGATCAAGGCCATCCCAGCCAACATGGTGAAACCCTGTCTCTACTAAAAATACAAAAATTAGCTGGGCGTGGTGGCACACACCTGTAGTCCCAACTACTCGGGAGGCTGAGGCAGGAGAATTGCTTGATCGCTTGAATCCAGGAGGTGGAGGTTGCAGTGAGCTGAGGTTGTGCCACTGCACTCCAGCCTGGCAACAGAGCGAGACTCCATCTCAAAAAAAAAAACAAAAAAACAAAAAAACAAAAAAAAGCACGTTACAACAGCACCAAGAAACATGTCATACTGAGGGATCAATCTAACAAAGTACTATAAGTATTATAAGATTTGTACGTTGAAAAGTATCAAAAACACTGATGAGAGAAATCAAAGACTTCATTGCAGAGATACACTGTGTTCAGGGATCAGAAGACTCAATATCATCAGTATTGTAATTCTCCTCCAAATTGATCTACAGATTTTAATTCACAGCAAATAAAATCCCAAGTTTCTTTTTCAAAAATGTGTAAGGTAACTCTAAAATTATATGGAAAAAATAATTTAGGATAACCTAGACAATTTTGTAAAAAAAAAAGTTGGAGTACTCATACCAATTGATTTCAAGACTTACAATAAAGCTGTAATATTCTAGACAGCACGGTATTGGCTAAAGGGTAACATAGATCAATGAAACAAAATAAAAATTCCAGAAATTGATCCACACATATATGGTCAATTCATTTTTGACAAGGATGCCAAGTTAATTCAATAGACAAAGTATAGTTTCTTCATCTTATAAACAAATGATGCTGGAACAATTAATTAGACATATCTATATTCAAAAAATGAATCTCAACCTGTATCTTGCACTATACGTAAAAGTCAACTGGAAATGGATCATAGACTGAAATGTAAACCCTAAAGCTATAAAATTTCTGAAAAAATAGAAGCAAATCTTCATCCTGAGTTGGGCTACTGTTTCTTAGATAGGACAGAAAAATCATTAACCATAAAATAAAATATTAAGGCCAGGCACAGCAGCTCACGCTTGTAATCTCAGCCCTCTGGGAGGCCAAGGTGGGAGGATCTCTTCAGGAGTTTGAGACCAGCCAGGGCAACATAGTAAAACCCTGTTTCTACAAAAAAAAAAAAAAAAACACAAAAAATTAGCTGGGCATGGCAGTGCACATCTATAGTACCAACTACTCGGGAGGCTGAGGTAAGAGGATTGCTTGAGTTCAGGAGGCCAAGGCAGCAGTGAGCCATGATTGAACCACTGCTGTCCAGCCTGGGTGACAGAGCAAGACCCTGTCTGAAAAAAAAAAAGAAAAGACTGAAAAATAGAACTTCAATCAAAACTGAAAACTACTGTTCTTGGGCTGGGGGTGGTGGCTCACGCCTGTAATCTCGGCACTTTGGGAGGCTGACATGGGGGAATTGCCTGAGCTCAGGAGTTTGCAACCAGCCTGGGCAACACAGTGAAACTCCGTCTCTACTAAAATACAAAAAATTAGCCAGGCGTGGTGGTGTGCACCTGTAGTCCCAGCTACTCAGAAGGCTGAGGTAGGAGGATTGCTTGAACCCAGGAGGCGGAGGTTGTAATGAGCTGAAATTGCACCACTGCACTCCAGCCTGGGTGATAGAGCAAGACTCCGTCTCCAAAAACAAACAAAAAAAAACTACTGCTCTTTGAAACACACTATTTAAAAAGTAAAAAGACAAACCATAGACTGGGAAAAACATTTGCAAAACATATCTGATGAGGGACCAGTAGCCAGAATGTATAAAGAACACTCAAAGCTGTATTTTTTTTATACAGTCTCGCTCTATTGCCCAGGCTAGAGTGCAATAGTGCAATCTCAGATCACTGCAACCTCCATCTCCTGGGTTCAAGTGATTCTCCTACCTCAGCCTCCCAAGTAGATGGGATTACAGGTACCCGCCACAATGCCCAGCTAATTTTTGTATTTTTGTAGAGATGGGGTCTCACCATGTTGGCCAGGCTGCTCTCGGACTCCTGAGCTCAAGTAATCCGCCCACCTTGGCCTCCCAAAGCGCTGGGATTACAGGCGTGAGCCACTGCACCCGGCCCAAAGCTGTATAATTTTTTAAAACCCTGCCAAATCAAAAAAAATGTTAAGACACTTGTTCAAAATCATTAGTCATTAGAAAAAATGCAGAATAAAATTACAATGAGACATTACTATTCACCTACCAGAATGGCTAAAGTTTTAAAAGACAGACAATAACAATATTGCTGAGGATATGGAGCAAACGCAACCTTGTATGTTGCTGTTAGGAAACAAAAATGGTATAGTCAACTTTGAAACATAGTTTAGCAGCTTAATATATAAAGTTAAATACATACTTTTCATACTACCCAGTCATCTCACTTCTATATATTTACCGAAAACAAGACATACGTCTACACAGAAACCTGAACACAATTTTTTTCTTTCTCTTTTTTTTTTTTTTTTTGGATATAGGGTCTTACTCTGCTGCCCAGGCTAGAGTACAGTGGCACAATCTCAGCACACTGCAACCTCCGCCTCTCGGGTTCATGTGATTCTCATGCCTCAGTCTCCGAGTAGCTGGGACTACAGGCACGCACTGCCACACACAGCTAATTTTTGTATTTTTAGTAGAGAGAGGTTTCACCATTTTGGCCAGGCTGGTCTCGAATTCCTGACCTCAAGTAACCTGCTCACGTTGGCCTCCCAAAGTGCTGGGATTACAGGTGTGAGCCACCATGCCCAGCCTGAACACAAATATTTACAGTACCTTTATTCATAACCACCAAACTACATTTGGACTGTTTTCACAGTTACTGGTGAATGGATACACAAATCAGCTACTGGTGAATGGATACACAAATTGTAGTGTTATCTATTTAGTGGAATTCTGCTCAGCAATGAAAGGCAGCAAACTGGATAAATGCAAGGACATAGATGACTCTCAAAAGAATTATACCAAGTAAAACAAGCCAGACTCAAAGGCTATATATTTTGATCCCATTTATATGAAATTCTAGAAACGATAAAACTGTAAGGAACAGAAATCAGATTAGTGGTTGCCAGGGGTTGTCAGTTTAGGGAGGGGATTGACTACAAAGGAGCATGAGGGAACTTTTCAGGTGACAGAAAATTCTATTATTTTGATTTCAGTGGTGATTACAATTTATATAATTTTGTCAAAATTCATCAATTTTTACATACCTAAAAAGGGTGAATTTTACTGTATGTAAATTATACCTCAATAATTCTCAAGAAAAACGTTGTGTTAAAAAAGTAACAACCTCAGAAAGAGCCAACTATTTTAGGCAGAGATCTACAACTAATTTGAACTGAAAAGGCTGATTTCTGATTATAAATTTAAGATCATGATTAAAGCACAGGAAGATATGCAGGGCAGATAAAGTTCACGAAAGTTGTGTATGTGTCTTTCACTGTTAATTGATAGAAATTGTGTAAAAAGGGGCTCTGGTAAGAAGGTGAGAAAGGCATAATTAAGAACCAAAATACCTCATTTGGTATTTATTCAAAACAGGCTGACAACAGAATAAATGGCCATAATGGTCCTTACAAATTGCTTGAGTTTGTAGATGACTCATTCAAAGAACTGCCTAAGGAGACAGGAACCTATTCAAGTACTAATTCTCCTCACTTCACAACCACTCTTAGAAGAGAAGGGGTGAAGTATTTTTATTCTATGCAATTTCTACCTCTTGATCAGAACTCTGAAAAGACACAGTAGAAGCTTATCTTGGCAGCAGAGACAACAGGGTGGGAGAAGATCAAGAGTTTTCTAAAACCCTAAAGGGCTTTTCTCTCTGTTTTGGCAGGCAGGTAAGGCTTATCCAGTAGTGGATAAGCCAGTGTGCATGGTTCTGGCTTTGCAAGGAGCTATGGTCAAAACAGTGTGGTTTTGTGTGGTGGCTCACACCTCTAATCCCAACACTTTGGGAGGCTGAGGCAGGAGGATTCCTTGAAGCCAGGAGTTTGAGACCAGCCTAGGTAACAAAACAAGACCTCATCTCTACAAAAAATAAAAAATAAAAAAGCCAGGCATGGTGGAACATGCCTGTGTTTCCAGCTACTTGGGAGGCTGAGGTGGAAGGATCGCTTGAGCCTAAAAGTTCAAAGCTTCAGTGAGCCATGAAAATGCCACTGTACTTCAGCCTGGGTGAGTGTCAGAACCCATCTCTAAATGAAACAAATGAAACAAAACAGTGATAGGATTCATTTAAGTACCATTATCAGAGCCCCAAGGAAGAACTAAATTGAAAAACAGACTACAGAAACTTGTATTTATTCACTCATTCCTCCATCTATTCATCCAACAATTATTTATTGACCGTCGACTCTGGGCCAGGCTCTGTGTTAAACTGAAGACATAAAGATAACCTGGACTGAAGTAGTTTACAATCTTCTGGTGGACAGGAGCGCGGGGTGTATAAAGTGCAATAGCATCCAACAGGCTGGAGTACACCTTAACAGAAGAGGAAAATTAGACTTGTGATTTTTTTCCCCATATACCATTTGCTATCAAGTTCTCAGTGCCCCAGAGTTCACCAGGAAATCAAAAATGGCAACCACTCCAGGCAGTGGGAACAGCACATGCAATAGAAGTACAGGTAAGCACAGTGTAGCCAGGAAACTTCATGAAGTTCTAGGGTACTAAGAACCTGATGGAAAATAGTATGTAATAAAACTGGAGAGGTAGGCATGAATCAGAAAGGTCGAATGCTTCGTGAATTATGCCAAGGAGTTAGATATCCTTGTGGGGTGTGGGGTAAACAATGGGCAGCCTATGAACAGGGGAGAAACAAATCAAGATTTACATAAAGATGATTCTAAAAGCAAGTCGGAGATTGGCAAAAAAAAAAGAAGAAGAAGAAGGAGGAGGAGGAGGAGGAGGAGCAGGAGAAGGAGAAGGAGAAGAAGAAGGAGAAGGAGAATGAGAAAATGAGGAGTTTCCTGTACTTTAGTTGAAAAGCTGGTGGTGGACTAGAAAGTTGGTGTTAACTAATGGGTACTAGTTTAATACCTGAGTGACGAAATAATCTGTACAGCAAGTCCCCATAACGTAAGTTTAACTATATAACAGACCTACACATGTACCCCTGAACTTAAAATGAAAGTTAAGTTAAAAAGAGAAAGTTGGTGTTAACTGGAATGGCAGAAAGTCCTCCAGGAACCACCCTTGAGTCATGCAGAGAAAATGACCCATTCTCCTGCCCAATGTATATCTCTAGCTAGCCATCATGATTGTTTATTTTCTACCCCAACTGGACTAGCAGCTTCCTAGAAACTGGAATGCTCTCTCTCACTCACACACACATGCATGCACACTCATACCCCCATTGCCTAGCTAAAGGTAGATGTTTAGTAACTGTGCAGACATTAAGGAATGAGTGAACAAATAAATGAATGCACTGATGGTTTTTGCACAAGAAACCAATTGAGAGGTACTGCAAAATGCGATTGATGGGTTGTCTTGGGAGTTACCAAGCTATCCGTCTGATGGAAAGTTGAAGTATGAGCTTCCGAGAGTCTGTTTCAACACGAAGTTGTCACGACTCTAGTTCTCCCTTGCCCCTAATTAATTTTTTTTAAGACAGGGTCTCACTCTGTTGCCCAGGCTGGAGTGTAGTCTCAGCGCACTGCAACCTCCACCTCCCGGGTTCAAGCAATTCTCATGCCTCAGCCTCCCAAGTCTCTGAGATTACAGGCGCACACCACCACATTCGGCTAATTTTTCTACTTTTAATAGAGACGGGATTTCACCTTGTTGGCGAGGCTGGTCTCCAATTCCTGACCTCATGTGATCCGTTCGGCCTCCCAAATTGCTGGGATTACAGGCGTGAGCTACTGCACCCGGCCTAGTAATAGATTTTTAAAATAAAGGCTCCAGAGAAAGAAAACTATTGATTTTCATAATTAAGCTATTGAAGGCAGACAGCATGACAGATCAAAGGAGGACAGAATGTCAGGTGCTTGGAGGTGGACCCAGAAGCAAGGCCTAGGAGGAAATCCAAGTGACAAGAGCACATTACTAGAAAAGACAGTGCAGCAACAACCAAAGGTCCAGGCAGGTGAGCAGTGAGCATCAGGATACTCAGCAAGGTAAAAGCAGACAGAATATAACATCAGGGAAATCTGGTCAAAAGGCAGTTAGTGGGTGAGCATCAATAACATCAGGACTGGGCAATAAAGACCCAACCACAGGTATGGGTCTAGGCAGAGCTTAAGTTCCCTAGAGGCTTAGCTAAAAGAAAACATGTTCCTACCTTTGGAGTTATTGAGGTACCAACCATTGTACCCATAAAAGGACTTCACAGGGGATAAACAGAGTAAGGACCAGTTTCTGGCCCAGAAATACAAGGGCTACTCTTAATCACAATGACCCAGGTAACAGCAGTCTTACAAAAACATGACCACACAAAGTCAGAACGATACTAGCAAACATGCTGAACTGCTGAGCTAGCAGCCTGAGGTTCCCAAAATTCTCTCTAACTCAAGACAGGCTGAGATTCAAAGCCTCATTCAGGGCTGACCTGCCCCAGCTCTGTCCATTGGAAAGCCATGTAGACACAGAAGCCAACAGGCCCACACAATCTCCCCAACATCAGAGAGTATGAGGCACGCCTCTAATTTCAAAAGAGGTGCTCAAAAAATACCGGTGGAAGAGAATGAGAGTCTGTCATACAGAAAGCAAGGAGAAGAGGAATATGGAATCCAGTATACAGAGATCTTTCTCTGTACATTTACTCCATTCACAACTACTTTTAGGAATGTTTGTCACCCAGGCTGGAGTGCAAGTGGGGCAATCTCGGCTCACTGCAACCTTTGCCTCCCAGGCTCAAGCGATTCTCGTGCCTCAGCCTCTCGAGTAGCTGGGACTACAGGAGCATGCCACTAGGCCTGGCTAATTTTGGGGGGGTTTTTTGTTTGTTTGTTTGTTTGTTTTTTACTAGAGACAGGGTTTCACCATGTTGGCCAGGCTGGTCTCGAACTCCTGACCTCAAGTGATCCGCCTGCCTCAGCTTCCCAAAGTGCTAGGATTACCAGCGTGAGCCACCAGGCCTGGCCAAAAATGCTTATCTTGAAAAGCTCTATAGCCCTTGGGTATCACCTAGAAATCTATTCATGTTCACATTTCACATATTTTATTCATTCTCATATTTGTAGTCATATCTAGAAAAAAGAATATGACACCAGGTTAAGATCATGTCCCCAACCATATATGAAACGTTTTGTGGGAAAATCAGATTCCTCTTACATTTTTATGTAATGCACCTTATCATGAGCCTAACAGGTAATTGGGAAGACAGTCAATATTGCTACTCTCATTTCCCATTCTGAGCCACAGATTTAGACAGTCTTAAGGGGTTTAAGCAATGCTCTGGCCTTTTCACTCTCACTGTACAGATGAAAATCTGAGGACCATTGAGAAAGTTACATAACAAACTACAAAAAAAAAATTGCACAACAAACTAGTGGCAGAGTCAGCAAAGAAACCCAGATCTGTGTCCCTTCCATGTTTGCAGTATCACCAAATCTGATAGAGATGCCTGTCATTAGGAAGTTAAATCCAGTAAAATGTATTTACTCATAATTATTAACTCTTCCCAACGAGCTCATATATACAGCCCAACAGAAAATCTGCTCTTTCCATTCACACAGATGATCGATCCTTGATACGACAGAATGGAAATCCACCACAGCTTACACAATTTAGATTCTCTAACTCCAAAGCAAAAGAAGGCCTCAAGCAACATTATTTGATTATGAGATTTTGCTGCTGGGAAGAATTAATCAAATTCATCCTAGAGGCTCATCTGCTGCATGACATACTCATATCTCGATATTGAAACTCCCTAACAAATTTCAACACAAGATGTGATGGTGACTTCTTTTCCTAGTACTTTCTGATCTTCATCTGTTACCTTGACTAGCATTTGAAGGAATGAAAATAAGGAGGTTGCTTTATCCCTAGTATCACACAATCTTTTGTATTTATATTAAAGCTGGGAGGATAGAAAGGGTCTCATTTAGGGACATACTTTTCACCGCTACTTATGAATAAGAAGTAAGTGAAAAAGACAAATACCACATGTTCTCATTCATATGTGAGAGCTACAAAAATGGATCTCATGAAGATAGACAGTAGACTGGTAGTTTTCAGAGAAAGGGTTGGGGGAAGGGAGGATGAAGAGAGGTTAATGGGTACAAACATACACTTAGAAGAATAAGACCTAGTGTTTGATAGATCAGTAGAGTGACTATAGTTAACGATAATCTACTGTATATTTCAAAATACCTAGAAAAGAAGAATCCAAATGTTTCCAGCAAAAAAAAAAAGAGATAAATGTTTAAGGTGATGGATATCCCAATTACTCTGATTTGATCATTACACATTTTATGAATGTATCAAAATATTACAGGTATCCCAAAATATGTACATCTATTATGTATCAATAAAAAATAATAAAAAACTAAAATTACTGAAGAGGTGAGAAAGTCTAATAACTGGTAAATCATAAATAATTGAGTTGGTATAACACTGAAGAATGTGATTTTAATTATTTAATGTTATTCATGTGTAATCAAACAAAAAATTTTGTTGAAAATCCCAGTATATTTAGAAGAGCTAAACAAATAAACACTGCACACCAGAAACTAGAACTTGACCAACTTTTTGTTACCTATACAGTATAAGCTGCTGCTTAAACATGTTTTACTTCTCTAATTAGTAAAAGTAGGCCTTTAAGGAAAAAAAACTTTAAAATTTACCTAAAACTGGCTGGGCATGGTAGCTCACTCCTGTAATCCCAGAACTTTGGGAGGCCAAGGCAGGTGGATCACCTGAGGTCAGGAGTTCAAGACCTGCCTGGCCAACATAGCAAAACCCCATCACTACTAAAAATACAAAAATTAGCTGGGTATGGTGGCAGATGCCTATAATCCCAGCTACTTGGGAAGCTGAGGCACGAGAATCACTTGAACCTGGGAGGAGGAGGTTGCAGTGAGCCAAGATGGTGCCACTGCACTCCAGCCTGGGCGACAGAGTGAGACTCTGTCTCCAAAAAAAAAAAAAAAGTGAACTGCTTACTTTCTGTGCACCTTTCCTGCTGGGACAGTCTTTCTGAGAAGTGCTTTAAATACATGTTAGAAGCCAGGGACATGTAGCCAGGCATGGTGGCACGCGACTGTAGTCCCAGCTACTCGGGAGGCTGAGGTGGGAGGATCTCTTAAACAGGGAAGTCAAGGCTGCAGTGAGTATGATCATGCCACTGCACTCCAGCCTGGGCAACAGAGCAAAAACCTGTCTCAAAAAAAAAAAAAAAAAGAAGTCAGGGACATGAATTAGGATTGGGGTGGGTAGAGAGTGAGTAGGGCTGCTGGAGACAATGTTCCCACGGCACTGACCCTGGTTTTCAGTCTTTGAGCAAGTACTATCACTTGCTTTAATTCCTTCGTCCTCATCCTTTGCTCCTTTTGAATCTGATGATTTCTAGGAATGAACGTTCTTTATGACACATGCTGTATATTATTTAGTTTGAAGCAGGCTTGAATTTATGTCAGTAAGGCAATGTTCTTTTTCAAAGCTCTCAGTTAGTTCTTAAGATATCAGAACCTGCAAAAAGCACGTGTAGGGCTGCTATTATCCCTTCAGATCAATAACTCAGTCACTACTATGAGGTATTAAGAAAGGAATTTAGGAAGACAAGCAAATCTTTAGGGCTGCATCTATTCTGGCAAAAGAAGAACAGTAGTGAAACACAAACATATTTTAATAAAAGCCATTTCAGCAAGTGAGTTCTTACCAAGCAAAGAAATCCTGGACTACTCTACCCAAATGTTTTCATAAAGGTTTTAGCTATGAGGCAATCAGATTCCAGGAGCTACAGGCAAACAGAGAAGGCTTGGAGGCTGGGGGATGAGTAGGCGTGGGATGAGTAGATGTGGGCAACAGGTGGACACAGGAGCATTTACACAAATATATTAGGTGCCAAATAAGTGCTCCAGAATATTCACAGAAATATTTATTTTAATGTCAAATCCCTTCACAATTTAAGTCAACATTTGAAACATGTCAACTGCATACACCTGTCTCCTAATTAGAGTAAAACTTAAAAGGAGATACTGAAAAACAATGGAGAAAGTCTCACTCAGCAAGAAATGATACTGTTTAGAATCTCCTACTTAAATAACAATCTCTTCTGCTACTCTTGGTGACTTGTTTCCACAGAGTACAGTAGGGAAAGAGGAAAAATAGTAACTTAACGTGGAGGAACCTGGCAATCACTACTTTAGATAGCTGAGTTACGGCAACACCAACAGTGGTAAGTCATGCTGATAACAATCACCTTTGATATGATATGAAATGGCACTTCATCTCTCGTCTTCCAAAACTCAGTAACACCAGTCTAATCATGAGGAAAACATCAGACAAATCCCAATTGAGGGACATTCTACAAAATACCTGACCGGTAAACCTTAAAATTGTCAACATCACCAAATGAAGGAAAGTCTGAGAAACTGTCACAGCCAAGAAGAGCCTGAGGAGAAATGATGACTAAATGTAATGTGGGGCCAGACGCAGTGGCTCAAGCTTATAATCCCAGCACTTTGGGAGGCCAAGGCGGGTGGATCACTTGAGATCAGGAGTTCAAAACCAGTCTAGCCAATATGGTGAAATCCCATCTCTACTAAAAATACAAAAAAATTAGCTGGCCATGGTGGCAGGAACCCCCAGCTACTTGAGAGGCTAAGGCAGGAGAATTGCTTGAACCTGAGAGGCAGAGGTTGCAGTGAGCTGAGATCGCATCACTGTACTTCAGCCTGGGTGACAGAGCGAGACTCCATCTCAAAAAAAAAAAAAAAAATTTAATGTGGCATCTTGAAAGGGACCCCAGAACAGGAAAATGACATTAAAGAAAAACCGAGAAAATCTAAATAAAGTATAAACTTTCGTTTAAAATAATGTATCAATATTGATTCATTAATTGTGACAAATTACACATTACTTGTGCAAGATGTTAACAATAGGAAAAATGGGTGCAGGGTATATGGAAACTACATGATCTTTGTAACTTTTCTTTAAATCTAAAATGATTCTAACATAAAAATTTTTGTTTAAACACTTAAAAATATTTCTTGGTTATCTCAAGAAAGAATCCCCATTCAAACTCTGCATCTAACCACGTATCAGAGAGAGAATCAATGAGCCCTGGACACCTGTTGTACAAGAAAGAAACCTGCAATTAATTTCCTATGGATCATCTAATAGTCATCAGATGGAAGTGGTTTTGTCAAAATAGTGTCTTTGAGTCAAACATGAAACAAATTAAAAGCTAGTGGCAAAATCGGGGATGAGCAACCTCTTTTAACAATGTGGTCAATCCATCAGCAACAACTTGATTGTGTAGCACAACCCTGGAACCTGAACAGCCAAGAATATGCACATTCAAAAATTGCTAATGCTTCACAATGCTTTAGATACAAAATCAGAAACTACAATCTATGCTTTAGGGGGGAAAAAAAGTTTTGTCCTTTTACAATAAACATTTTTGAAAAAATTAAAACCCTCCAATAGTTACTATAGAATCCTGGACTTACATGGCACTATATAAAAGTCAGAATTCAGAAGGCAGAAGTTAGAGAACCTTATTTTTTAAAGTTCAGGTTTGAGTTGACTTGTTTACAGTTCAGTTCGTCAAGTAGAGCTTGTTTACATTCCAGTTGACATCTGAAGATATCAACTGATAAAATGGGGAGGGGGTAAAAAGCAGTTCATTATCCAGTGTTGGTCAGAAACAAAGCACTTAATTTTATAAATAGGTAAAGAGGTGTAAACTGGACTTTATACTTTACTTACAAAGTGTTGTGAATGTATGGGTGCCCCCTCCAACCCCAAATTCTTAATATTGAAATCCTAACCCTCAATATGGTATTAGGAGGTAGGGCCTTTGAGAGGTGATTAGATCACAGCAGTAAAGCCTGGAGGAGTTAGTGCCCTTAAAAGAAGTCAGACAGTTCCAAAGTGAATGGACACCATCCTGTTTGGAAGGCTGCTACTTAGATCAAAGAAGGTAAAAACAGATCCACCCAGCGGGCTGAATTGCGTGCAGTTTTTCTAACAGTGATGGAAGAATTCAACAATGGTGCAAACCCCTGTGTTTGGGTTTTTACTGACTCACGGGCAGTGACCAATGGCCTAGCCATATACTCAGACAAGAGGGCCATGGACACCTGGCCTATTAAAAGAATACCCAAATGAAGCATGGCCCTGTGGAGATGTGAGGGCGCATTAAAGGAGAGTAAGTCAGTGCCCATCAGAACTCCCTTCCAGGTTCGGAAGTCGACTGGAATAGACAAGTAGATATCCTTGTGTGCTCCCTTGAGGTGGCCACCTGGGCCCAAGAAATGAGTGCATATCGGGGTATTGTAGCACTACAGAGATGGGCTGAATATAGACATGTTCCTTTTGCACCCTCTCAGGCACAAAATGCCAGAAAGAGCTGTTCTGTTTCTCAGTAAAAGAGACAGAGATTGCTGATGGCTGCAGGGCAGATTCTCTGGTGGGAAGGCCCTGAATATAGCTGGCAACTGAGACTAATGCTGGTAGCCCTGTGGGAAGGCTAAAAATGGGACCTGACAGGAATAGACACTGACTCTGGAGTGGGCTTTGCTTGTCTAATGGAAGATGAAAATGCTCAGAGTACCATAAAAAAATATAGAAGATAATGCATGGATTTGGATTGCTGGCCATCATTTTTTCAGACCAAGGAACACACTGCACAGTCCACAAAGTCCAACAATGGGTAGAGAGATATTCTCCTTAGAGTAACAGTTTGACAGAGAAGTAGAATGGGCAACTGAAACCTTGGTTGTCTAAAACAGGGAGACAAAAGCATGAAGGGCTGGCTTACACACCTTCATGAGTGTGTGTGCTCACACCTCAACATGAGAGGGACTAGAGTGTCCCTGCTAGATTTTTTTTTCTCTGTTTTTCTGGTTTATCTGGGGAAGAGGGGGTGGGGAAGATACTGGTATGAAAGAAAAATGCATCTTGGAACCCCAAAATCACTAAGCTAAAGGGAAAAGTCAAACTGGGGACTGCTTAGGGCAAACCTGCCTCCCATTCTATTCAAAGTCATCCCTCCACTCACTGAGATGAATGTGTATCTGATTACTTCCTTTGGAAAGGATAATCAGAAACTCAGATGAATGCAATCTTTTGTCTCTTATCTACCTATGACCTGAAAGGCCCCTCCCAGCTTCAAGTTGTCCCGCTTTTCCCAACTAAACCAAGGTACATATTGATTGATGTCTCAGGTCTCCCTAAAATGTGTAAAACCAAGATGTACCCGGACCACCTTGTGCACATGTCGTCAGGACCTCCTGAGGCTGTCACAGACCGTCCTTAACTTTGGCAAAATAAACTTCCTAAATTAACTGGACCTATCTCAGATATTTGGGGTTCACACTGACATGACCATGTAGTTCCTGCCGAGGGAGGACTGCATTAGCATAATGACTATAGTTTGTTCTTTCTTCCTCAAATCACCTCAGGAAAAAAATATTAATTTTTTCTCCCCTACCTGATGCAGTGGCCCTAGGACCAGGGCTGCAAGTACAAGTGTTAGAACAGCAGGGATGATTTCTAAGCAAAAAACTGAAACTATGTTTTTAAACCTTACATCAAAATTCCTAAGGTCATGATGGATTGTGCCTTCAATCCATCTAGCAAAATTGGGGCTAACAGTGATTGCAGCTATATTGCCTGGTGGTAAAAATAGCTCACTAGTTCTGCACCTTTGTAACCTTACCCTGTCTGAATGGGAGTAGACTGAGGAGGAGGTACTTGCCAGACTTGTACTGCTGCCTGCGATCTAGACCAGCACAGTGGGAATTCCAATGTCTCTTTCAATGTTGAAAAAGTTACGGTGCTAATGGAGAGAAGGAGAAATACTAGCTGAAATTAAAGAAATGAATAAATGGAATACTGATTGAGGAAAATTAAATATTATGTTACCAACTCAAGAGTTTCAGAGCAAGAGATAACACTGTCTATAAGCTCAATAATCCCAGATGCCTGAAAGGGTAAAGCTATATATATTTACCAAGGCCACTCTTGCTTTTGGAAGCTGACAAGATTGAGAGGAAACCCACAAACAGGAGTGGCCTCATCCTGGAAGACATTCATATACTATGATGGGTTGAAGTAATTATTAATGACTGTGCATAGTATATACTTTTACATGAAAAATCCATAGTCAAAAACCAGGCGGTGGCCTGTCGTATTACGATATATATTTCATCCATGGTTCCTGGCTCATAACTTCCATAGCCCTTGTTACAGTATTTTGTTATAATGTTGGGTATGTTAGGACTCAGGGGCAGGCCTCTGACCTTTTCCTGTCCTCCTTTCTTATTGTAGGTCTTAAGAGCCTTGCACGAGAGGGTCCCACCCTATACCCTGGGGGAAGGAATGCTGATGTCTTGAAGTTTTCATAAAAACCCAAGGGGTCGGGGTTCCATGAGCTTCCAGATAGCTGACATGTGGAGGTTCCTGGAGGGTGGCACCCCCAGGGCGGGCCTGGAAGCTCTGAGCTTCTTCCCCCATACCTCACCCTATGCGTCTCTTCATCTGTATCCTCTGTAGTACCCTTTATAATAAACCGGTAAGCACTTAAAAAAAAAAATTAGCTATAAAAAGAATTTTCTTTAAGGCCAAAGAGTTTGCTATCCCTCTCTCTCTGATTTCAACCAGAAGACAGCAACTGCAAACCGGGAAGAGTGCCCTCACCAGACATCCTATCTGCCAGAGCCTTCATCTTGGACTCATCAGGCTCTAGAACTTTGAAAAACAAATTTCTGGGTTGTTTAAGCCACCCAGTCTGTGGTACTCTGTTACAGCAGCCTGAACTAGGGCAAAGTCAACCTTCACTCAGTATTTTAATAGAACACTGGTTTTCAGTTTTATTATGCATCACCATCACCTGGAGGGTTTGTTAGACCACAGATTGCCATGCCCTACCCACAGAGTTTCTGAGGTAGTAGGTCTGGATCAGGGGCCTGAGAATTGCATTTCTAACGGCTCCCAGGTGATGTGATACACTCTTGTCTTTTGTAAACACTCCAACAAAATTAGAAAACCTATCATCAAATGTAAGGACCTGAACAAAATTCAAAACTAAATTTACATAATTTGTGAATTTTCTGCTCTTTTTCTTTTGCAACAAATATTTTTTGAGCATTTATTCCAGTGCCCAGAACTAGACTGGACACTGGCACTGGGTGGAGTAGTGAGTAAACTAAAACACATGCTTTTAGCCGGGAAGAGTGGTTCACGCCTGTAATCCCAGCACTTTGGGAGGCCAAGGCAGGTGGATCACCTAAGGTCAAGAGTTCGAGACCAGCCTGGCCAATATGGTGAAACCCCATCTATACCAAAAATACAAAATTAGCTGGGCGTGATGGTGGGCGCCTGTAATCCCAACTACTCAGGAGGCTGAGGCAGAAGAATAGCTTGAACCCAGGAGGCAGAGGTTGCAGTGAGCCGAGATTGCACCACTGCACTCCAGACTAGGCAACAAGAGCGAAACTCCATCTCAAAAAAATAATAATAATTTTTTAAATGCTTCTTTATTTTTTAGATGCTGTTCTAGAGGTGGGGGGGGCTAATAACTAGTCTCATAATTCATTAATTACAATTGCAGGAAGAGGTACATAAGAGAAGTACAAAGTGCTATGAGGCCCTGTAAGATTGGGTGGTCTGACATTAGCCTGGGTCAGGGAAGGCTTCTTTAAGGAAGAGACACTTGAACTCAGTTCTGAAGGAGGAGCAGAAATGGGGTCCTCAGGGAGACAGCATTCCATACAGTGGGAAAATTGCACACAGTAGGAACAGAATATAGTAGGAGGGTAGATCCCTCAGGGAAGGCCAGAGATACTGTTGCAGGCAGGCATGCAGAGCCTAGCAGGCAGAGTAAGCAGTTTGAATCGTGCTCTAAGTATGAACGGAGCTACTAGGGATTCTTAGCTGGAAACTAACTTCATGTATGTTTTAAAAAGAGTCAGCCTAGCTGCTTTGCAGAGATGAAATAAGAGTAGCAAGAGTAGATCCAAAAAACAATTTGGGGGACCACAATCTGTGGAACTGGGTGATGGACTGGGTAAGGTGGAGCGAGGGAAAGGAAGAAAGATTCAAGGCTAACTCTACAAAATGCTGTGAAGTGATTAGCAGTGCTTTTTCCAATCTGAACTGAATTTTTCCCTATGGCATAGTGTGAGAGGAAAACAATGGACTTTATCGGTACCTGGGAAAAGATGGGGCTTAAAAAATACTTAAACAGTAGGATGACAGATCAAATGTTTCCCTTTTTCAAGAATGGAAAATTCCTTTTGAGAGCATTATATATTGAGCTCGTAGTTAGCTTTAATATCTCCTTTCAGAATTGTGGAAGCAGACTGACAGGATTATTCATCTCATGCCATAGTCTCTGAACTATAGCAGCATCTTCCTTTTAACTTCTCATGGCACTTGTCACTTTCTGTCTTGGATTTTCATTATATAACAATGTTTCTTATCTCCCTTCAAAAACTGTAAGTTCCCTAGTGAAACATAATTTACTACAAAAATAAGAAATCCCAAAGACAATCTATGTACTCCAACCTAGGGATGTTGTAAGTAAGAAGGGGAATAGAGAAAAAAATAGGCAGAAAATTATTTTCTTTTGGCTCATTAAACAAATGAGTTATCCTTAAAAAAGTGATACAGGAAAAGTTTTGTTTTTTAAGTACTTATGTATTTTACGTAAAAATGTCTAAAGCAGCTATCAAATATAATTAAAGAAAATAGTAAAAGGTTGGAAAATATTGCCTGTTGTAATTGGAAAGGCTACTAAGCAAGATGTGGAAGATCAAGGGCAAAAATGAAAATACTTCCACTCTTTCATGTCACCACATCCTCAAACTGCACTGACAATGGCTAACTGAAGTTAACCAGAGCTCTACAGCAAACTCAGACCATAAATAATTTCTACCCTTAGCAAAAATCTATCTCCCCTCCCACCACCACCCACCCCCAACAAATACCTCTACAGTCCAAGTATGTGCAACACTCTTAACTGTGTGGCAGAAGAATCTCAGTCCCTCCCTTCTTTGGGAGCTAAGCTTTCCATCTAAGAAAATGCCAAGACAAGGTTGGGCACAGTGGCTCATGCCTATAATCTCAGCACTTTGGGAGGCTGAGGGAGGTGGATATGAGTTACTCAAAGCATATGTAGCTTGAGCCCAGGAGTTCAAGACCAACCTGGGCAACACAGTGAGACCTCATCTCTACAAAAAAAAAAAAAAAAATTAGCTGGGGTCATGGCATATGCCTGTAGTCCTAGCTACTCGGGAGGCTGAGGTGGGAGAATCGCTTGGGAGGTTGAGGTTGCAGAGGGCTGTGGTTGCGCCATTGTACTCCAGCCTTGCTGACACGGCAAGACACTGTCTCCAAAAAACAAGAAAAAAAAAAAAGCCAAGAGAAAATGAGATACTTCAGTCCAGGTGCTAGCATAACTCATTAATTTAACATTCATTGGCCGGGCGTGGTGGCTCACACCTGTAATCCCAGCACTTTGGGAAGCTGAGGCGGGTGGATCACAAGGTCAGGAGTTCAAGACCAGACTGGCCAAGATGGTAAAACCCCGTCTCTACTAAAAATACAAAAATTAGCCTGGTGTGGTGGCAGGCACCTGTAATCCCAGCTACTCAGGAGGCTGAGGCAGGAGAATCGCTTGAACCCGGGGAGCAGAGGTTGCAGTGAGCCGAGATCATACCACTGCACTCCAGCCTGGGCAACAGAGTGAGACTCTGTCTCAAAAAAAAAACAAAAAAAAACAAAAAAAAAACCCAACAACAACAAAAACAAAACAAAACAAACAAAAAAAACATTCATTAAGGCCTTGTATTACTTGCAGTAGGTGAAACTGTGGCATAACGGTGTCTTTCCATGCTAACTACTTTCTGATGGGGTCTGATTAGGTCCAAGACTCAAGCATGTTAAAACCAACCATGCATTCTTATAGGCTTCATAACAACCCAAAATGGTATTTCGTGCTTACAAAACTTCATTTGGGGATTTATTCAAATGACGCCTCAGTGAGGCCTTGGTCACCCTTTGAAAAACTGCAACTCTCACCCCTGACACTTTCTATCGTCATTCTCTGCTTTATTTTTCCTTTATCACTCATCACTAGCATAGGAGATATTACAATTACGTTGTTTACTGCCTGTCTCCCTGTCCACTGGATTGTCCTCCCAAATCTGTTCTTCCTTTCTTCCTGAACACCTGGCTTTCCAACCAGAAACTACATTTCCCTGTCTCCCTTGTGGCTAGGGAGGGCCACGTGACTAAAATTTCTCCAATGGCATGTGTGAAAAAGTAACATGTGAAAGTTCCTGTCACCTTCCTAAAGAAGCTTGTCTTGGACTCCCTTTTCCTTCATGCTGGTTGGAACTTGAAAACCAAATGCTGTGAAAGACAGAATTGACCCACTCTGCCTGGAATGCTGGATGGCCTCCTAGAAAAGAGGCTGCTGGCCAGGACCAGTGGCTCACGCCTGTAATCCCAGTACTTTGGGAGGCCGAGGGGGCAGATCACGAGGTCAGCAGATCGAGACCATCCTGGATAACACAGTGAAACCCCGTCTCTACTAAAAATACAAAAAATTACCCGGGCGTGGTGGTGGGTGCCTGTAGTCCCAGCTACTTGGGAGGCTGAGGCAGGAGAATCACTTGAACCCCAGGAGGCGGAGGTTACAGTGAGCCGAGATTGTGCCACTGCACTCCAGCCTGGGGGACAGAGTGACATCCTGTCTCAAAAGAAAGAAGAGGAAAGGACAGGAAAGGACAGGACAGGACAGGACAGGGCAGGACAGGACAGGACAGGACAGGACAGGACAGGAAAGGAAAGGGGAGAAAGGGGAAAGGGGAAAGGGGAAAGGGGAAAGGAAAACGGAAAGGAAAGAAAAGAGGCTGCTTACCTTCTCTGGGTTGTTATATGCCAGAGAACCAAACGTCTATAATTTTTTGGTCACTGTATTTTGGAGCTCTTTGTTACATTATTTTACCCTGTACCCTAACAACAGCTTCCTACATTAGAATGTAGGGACCAAAAGGTCAGAAAATTCTGTCTGTTTTGCTCATCAGTCCATCCCTAGCAAGTAGAACAATGTCTGGCATGTGATAGGATACTCAATAAATATGTGTGAATGGATTACATAGACAACTTTATTATCATCACCCTCCACATCTCCAAATCACCTTCACAGCTACCAGAAGTTAGATTACAAAATCCAAATGCTCCCAAGAAGTTCCTATATCCCATTCACTGCCATCTTCCCCCAGTTCCACTGAGTGTGCCCTTCAGCCCCACTAGCCTCCTTTAAGCTTCTCCAATGTGCCTGACTCTTGCCCAACTCAGGGTCTTTGAGCAAGCTGGTTCCAGTATCTACTACCAAACCCCTTTGCAGAAGTAGTCCTCATTCCTTCAGTTATCTGCTTAAATGTCATCTCCTCAGACAGAACTTCCTGTTACCCTATCAAAACATATCCTATTTCTGCTATCTCTGTATCCTATTCATAACACTTATGAAAATGAGTAAATAAAAAATGTGTTGGGTTTTCCATTCTAAACTGGATTATAAGGTTCATAAGGACAAGAACCACTTTTGTTTTTATTTACCACTTGGTCCCCATTGCCTAGCATAGAGTGCCTAGCTGGTTATAAATAGGCAATAAAGGAGTAAATGAATGAACTTCACTAAAGATGTTGCGTGTTTAAGTATGTTGGGGTGGATATGAGTTACTTAAAGCATATGTAGCTCTCCATAAATACAATATTCAAATGTCCTTGACTACCTTCCTGACAATAATGTAAGTTTCCATTTATGGGGCTGTAAACCAATGCACAAGCTGGCAGTTTTTTTATTGCTTTCTTAGAAGGATTATCACTCCCTCTTTCTACTACTAGTTTTTAGTTGCTAATAAGCAGGTAGAATTTTAATGACTCCTTTTGGTATGATGGACTAAGTAGCTTTTACTAGGATGTTTCCAATGCAGGCTCACATGGGCATATAATTTAAAATAAATGATTATTATACTTTAGGACCATGCCAATTGGCCTCCCAGGACCCAGGACTAAAGCTCCTCTGCTTTCTCAGGTCAAAGTTTCAGTTAATCAATTTGCTTCTAAAGTATGTAACCTGAGATTGCTCTCTAAAACTGTGTGGGCACCAGCTAAACTGGGCACGTGGAACAATCTGGGGGTACTCAGTGACAGAGACTTTAAATCACACTGGTTTTGGTTTTTTTGTTTTGTTTTGTTTTGAGACAGAGCTTCACTCTTGTTGCCCAGGCTGGAGTGCAGTGGTGTGATCCTGGCTCACTGCAACCTCCATCTCCCGGGTTCAAGCAATTCTTCTGCCTCAGCCTCCCAAGTGGCTGGGATTACAGGCACCTGCCACCACGCCCAGCTAATTTTTTTGTATTTTTAGTAGAGACAGGACTTCATCATGTTGGCCAGGCTGGTCTCGAACTCCTGACCTCAGGTGATCCACCCACCTCGGCCTCCCAAATTGCTGGGATTACATGAGTGAGTTATTGCGCCCGGCCCACACTGTTTTTAAATTTGAGATATTTATGGATATACATGGAGTTTCTCTATCTGGTCGGTGATGTGACGGTGGATATACAAACTTATGCATGGGATAAAACTGCATAGAACTAAACACATATACACACACACAAATGAATACAAAATATGGAAAATCTGAAAAAGATTGGTGGACAGCATCAACATCAGTATCTTGGTTGTGGCATTATAGTGCAATTTTACAAGATGTTACCATTGGGGAGAAATTGGGTAGAGTACGTGGGATCTCTGCATTTTTTCTTATAACTCCATGTATATCCATAAATATCTCAATAAAATTTTACATCAAAAATGCTGTTTCAACACCAAAACTCTAGGATACTACAGAATTCAGCTGGTTACTGAAGAAAACAGGAAGGAAGACGCTGGGGAAATGAGAGAAAGAGAAGTAGGAGTAAATATGAAACTTCATAGTGGGAAAGGTTACTAAAAGAACACTGCATTCCTGTAGCCTGCATGTCCTTAGAAACGCCTCATAGAGTAACTGTGGTTTTACTTTACTCACAGGACTATTGCTAGATCTGTGGGAAAGAACTACAAGACAGTTGCTAAAAGTTTGAAAAAGACAGTTACTAAACATATGAAAGACCTGATAATCTACTTTTTTACCTTAGGTATTGGCATATGCCACACATCTATACTATTCTTGAGTGTGATCACTTAGGAATGAATATGTTTTGAACTTATTCATGTTAAGACAGGATGTCAAATTGAGAACCAGGCAGATCCACCACCTACAGTAAAAACGACCCTAAATTGGTTGAAGAAATTAGATCCCGAAGATTCTTGGTGAATTCTGAAGTCTTTATCAGTATATCCATATTAAAAGGAGATGACAGAAGCCAAAATAAAAGAATTATGGGATGCCTGTAATCCCAGCACTTTGGGAGGCCAAGGTGGGCAGATCACAAGGTCAGGAGATCAAGATCATCCTGGCTAACATGGTGAAACCCCATCTCTACTAAAAATACAAAAAATTAGCCGGGCGTGGTGGCAGGTGCCTGTAATCCCAGCTACTCAGGAGGCTGAGGCCGGAGAATCACTTGAACCCAGGAGGCAGAGGTTACAGTGAGCCGAGATTCTGCCACTGCACTCCAGCCTGGGTGACAGAGCAAGACTCTGTCTCAAAAAAAAAAAAAAAAAAAAAAAAGAATTACGGGCTGACAGGACCACTGGATTAAAATAAGCATCAGTTTCATTAAAAAGGGCTAACTTGAAGGTAAATCTTTTGACTCCAGCTCTTTAGAGAATCTAAAGTGACCCTGATGGACAGTGGAAGAAATCACAAAATGGAATTCCTTGAATAAAAATTTGTTGACTTTAAATAATTTTGCCTAATGTTACATATACACGACTAAAAAAAAAAAAAAAAACTCTTGAAAAAAAGAAACTAGAATCAGCTGGGTGTGGTGGTGGGCACCTGTAGTCCCAGCTACTCGGGAGGCTGAGGCAGGAGAATTGCTTGAACCCAGGAGGCAGAGGTTGCAGTGAGCAGAGATCGCGCCACTGCACTCCAGCCTGGCAACAGAGCAAGACTCCGTCTCAAAAAATAAAAATAATAATAATAATAATAAATAAATAAATAAATAAATAAATAAATAAAAAAGAACACTGCATACTGTGAAAACACAGTCACATATCTGAAATCTGCTTCAGCTCACAGTGTCAAAGAGTAAGAGAACAGAACACTTGTTAGGGAACATCTAGTTCCATACCTGCATTCTGAAGACCTGAAAAGTGAGGCTCAAAAAATAATTTGCAAAATGTTAAAAGTTTTAGAAAAAAGAAACAGGAGACTAGCTTCCCAACATTGGCACAGGGAAGAATTGCTTAAACAAGATACATAAAGCAAGCACTAGCCATAAAGAAAAAGACAGAAAAATTTAACTACATTAAAATTAAGAACTTGTCTATCAAAAGGTACCAAAAAAAAAAAAATAGTAAAAGGAGAAGGCAAAGTATCTTAGAGAAGATACCTGCAACATAGATAACCACAAAGCTTTAGTGTTTTGAATATGAAAAGGACTCTTAAAGTCAATATGAGAAAGATAAATGACCCAACAGAAAATAGTCAAAGGAGATAAATATATAAGGAGAGAAACATAAATGGCCCATAAACATATGCAAAAATGTTTAACTTCATTAGTAATCAGAGAAATGCAAATTAAGATCATTGTGAAATAAAATTTCACACCCAATAGATTGGCAAAAAGAAAGAACTCAAACAATAGCAAGCGTTAAGAAAATATGAATCAATGGAAACTCATACAATTCTAGTGAGAATGCCCATTGGTACAACTACTCTGGGTAACAATTTTACCTCCTTTTGTAAAGTTGCACATTCCAAGACCTATGATTACATATGTAAGACTTCCTATATATACAGTTTTGTGTTTCTATGTATATGCATATCCTACACACACACACACCCCACAAGAGAAAGACCCTTTAATAAATACACACACAACAAAAGATACACATTGTTCTTAGCAGCACTGATCATACCAGGAAAATAAAAAATCCTGCGAACAACCCAAAGGCCCATCGACAGGAGAATGGATGAATTCTAGTAAACTCCCAAAGTGAAATATTATTCAGCAGTGACAATGAATGAATTATGCCTACATAAAACCTTAAAAAGAATCTTAGCGGGCCAGGCACGGTGGTTCACACCTGTAATAATCTCAGCACTTTGGGAGGCCGAGGGAGGGCAGATCACTTGAGGCCAGGAGTTCAAGACCAGCCTGACCACGGCAAGACCCCGTCTCTACTAAAATACAAAAATTAGCCAAGCATGGTGGCACATGCCTGTAATCTCAGCTACTTGGGAGGCTGAGGCTGGCGAATCGCTTGAACCCAGGAGGCAGAGGTTGCAGTGAGCCAAGATCGCACCACTCACCACTGCACTCCAGCCTGAGAGACAGAGTAAGACTGTCTCAAAAACAAACAAACAAAAAATCTTAGCAATATAATACTGAGTAAAAAACAATATGCAAACCATTTTATTTCTCAAAATAAGAAAGCTAAATATCTAAGTCTGTATACACACATGTTAAAACTATACTTTAAAATAGAATGATTATTACAAAAATAAGGCTAATGGTTACAGGGTGGTGGGAAGGCAAGGAGATGAGATAAGGAAGTAGTATATAGGTAGAATTGTATTGCTAATGTTATAATTCTCAAGTTGGCTAGTGGGCATGCAGGGGTTTATTTTATTATTATGCACATATTTTATATCTATTCTATTTGCACTGAATATTACATTTTTAAATGACAGTTTCTTTTAAAAGGAAGTGATTTTTTTCCAAGGCTATGCTGCTCATTAGTAAAGGCACTATAACAAAGAAGTTCCCATCCCCATACCTCAAAAAACTTCCACAATGTGAGGTACATATTAGGAAATAAACAGATACTTGTTAATGCACATTGAATTTCATGACTACTTAAAATTGTCAATTTCAAACATGGATTCTATAAATACATTAAGAAGTCTTCTGATTTGATTACATATGATTTTGATAGCATTGCCTTCATTAGTATCTTTAATAAGTAATATGTCTGAATTTTTACAGGATTATTTTAATTGCACTGCCTGAAATTTCAAAACAGGGATATATGTCCTCCTGATACTTTTCATCGAGGTCTGGGATCTAACCTAACAAATGATTATGACTTTTAAAATAGACTTTATTTACAGATTCAATTTTCTGAAACTGCTCCCTTGCTAGGGCTCTCAGCCTTAGGTTGAATCACTGGCTGTAATAAACATGGCACCCAATTCAGCTCCACCAAATTACTACTTGTTCTCAAGTATATATACATGAATTGTCTACTTATTGCCTCCTACTATCTTGTAGCAGCTGTCACTCAGCCTGTCCAAGGGCTGCCACTCTATCCAACATTCTGCAACTAATTAATTGTATTTATAAGTAGAGATGAGTAAGAGTGTTTTTGAAAAATAATGGTAGGTGACCACTGGCAAATGCAGTGTTGATTCCCAGGAAGCTTGCCCATAATATTCCAGCATCAACAAAAATCCTCTCCTCCATTAGTGCTATTAGCTAAAAGATTAATATAATTAGATTTGAGTTTAATTAATTCTAGAGCATAGTACTAACCAAGGCATGGGTCTACATTAGATCCTCAATCATTCATATCAGTGTAAAACTAAACAGTATACCCACTATTAAAAACCCATAAACAGTGTCAGGCCTCTGAGCCCAAGCTAAGCCATTATATCCCCTGTGACCTGCACGTATATATCCAGATGGCCTGAAGCAACTGAAGAATCACAAAAGAAGTGAAATTTAAATGGCCTGTTCCTGCCTTAACTGATGACATTACCTTGTGAAATTCCTTCTCCTGGTTCATCCTGGCTCAAAAGCTCCCCGACTGAGCACCTTGTGTCCCCCACCCCTGCCCACCAGAGAACCTCCTTTGACTGTAATTTTCCTTTACCTACCCAAATCCTATAAAACAGCCCCACTCCATCTCCCTTCACTGACTCTCTTTTCGGACTCAGCCCGCCTGCACCCAGGTGAAATAAACAGCCTTGTTGCTCACACAAAGCCTGTTTGGTGGTCTCTTCACACAGATGCGAATGAACCAGTACTTCCTAAAATTTGTCATTGTTCCCATCCAAAGTATATAAAATTCAGTTCAAACTCATTACTATTAAAGGGGAAACTGAAATTTGGGGTAGAGTACTGTCAAATGTGCAATCAAGAGATGGAGACCCAAAGAGTAAAACAGATAAAAACCCAACAGAAAACAGTCAAAAGATTCGCTCATTCCTAGACTCTAAGCCTAAACACATAGTACAGAATTATAAAGCTGGGAGAGAACTTAGATATAAATCATCCCAGGAGCCCAGTTCACAGATGAGGAAACTGAGGACAAGGGCAATAGAACTGAGTCTGGAATTCCATATTTCTGAATTCTCAATTCACTGAATAATCTTGGAAAAGCCACTTACCCTCTCTCAGTCCATTTTCCCAGCTATAATGAAGATGTTGGACTACTCAATGGTCTCTAAGGTTCTTTAGTAGTTCTAGGATTCACTGAGCCTTACAGACCAACTAGCAGCCTAAGCCCTTTATTTCACAGATGGGGAGTCTAGCAAACTACAATTATTTATAGTAGAGTCTGCCATTCCTGGCCTATAGACACTTTAGATTTGTTCATTCATTTTCACATGATCCTAGGACATAAATGTGACAGTTAATTTTATGTGTCAATTTGACTAGGCCACAGCATGCTCAGGTATTTGGCCAAGCATTATTCTAGATGTGTCTGCCAAGGTGTTTCTGGATGAGATTAACATTTGAATCAGAATACTGAGTAAAGCAGACTGCCCTCCATAATGTGGGTGGGCCTCATCAAATCAGTGTAAGGACTGAGTAGAACAGAAAGGTGGCTCTTCCCCTTCCGTTGACTAAGGAATAACTCCTCCTGCATTTTCCTGCCTTCAGAGATGAATAGTGGCTCTTCCTCAGTCTTGAACCTACTCCACTCTTCAGATTGGAATTTACGCCATCAGTTCTCCTTGGGTCTCCAACTTGTGGACTGCAGATCTTGGGTCTTGTCAAGCTACATAAACCCATGAGCCAATTCCTTACGATAAATCACTTCCTGTATATATCCTATTGGTTCTGTTTCTCTGGAGAATCCTAATAACCAAATGTGTATAATAAACTAACGCTTATACAGCACTTAAAACAGTTCCTGGAACTTACCACTCTAGGTTTTGCTGTTATTATTATGATTAAAAGGCAAAGAAAAACAACTTAAAACTGTAACAATTCCATAAACCTGCAACATATCAATGAAATCACGGATCAGCAATTCAAGGCTCTGACTTAATTATTTCTGCACACAGATATCCTAACAAAACACAAATGCCTACATTGAAAGTAAAATTTTGGCCGGGCGCGGTGGCTCAAGCCTGTAATCCCAGCACTTTGGGAGGCTGAGACGGGCGGATCACGAGGTCAGGAGATCGAGACCATCCTGGCGAACACGGTGAAACCCCGTCTCTACTAAAAAATACAAAAAACTAGCCGGGCGAGGCGGCGGGCGCCTGTAGTCCCAGCTACTCGGGAGGCTGAGGCAGGAGAATGGCATAAACCCGGGGGGCGGAGCTTGCAGTGAGCTGAGATCCGGCCACTGCACTCCAACCCGGGCGACAGAGCCAGACTCCGTCTCAAAAAAAAAAAAAAAAAAAAAGAAAGTAAAATTTTAAAAAAGATTTTTAAAAATTTCAAATTTTGACCCACATAAAATGATGAGATTAGCTCCATCTTTGTGCAATAAGGACTTAAATAAGACACTACTATCATTGCTGAATATCTTGTACCCCTTAAAGTTGCAATAAACTCACAAAAATAATGACATTAAAAGTACTAGCACCTCAATAAAGCTGTTTAAAAACAAATTTTGAAACAAGAATTTGAAAAACACATAGACAAAAAGTTATCAAAAGGACTTAAAAATTACACGGACGTAGTGGTTCACACCTGTAATCTCAGCACTTTGGGAGGCCGAGGCAGTAGGATCAAATGAGGCCAGGAGTTTCAGACCAGCCTGGTCAACACAGTTAAACCCCATCTCTACTAAAAATGCAAAATCTAGCCAGGCATGGTGGTACACATCGGTAATCCTAGCTACTCGGGAGGCTGAGGGACAAGAATTATTTGAACCTGGGAGGCAGAGGTTACAGTGAGCTATTCCACTCCAGCCTGGGTGACAGAGCAAGACTCTACCTCAAAAAGAAAAAAAAAAAAGAAAGAAAAAGAAAAAAAAAGATTTGATTAATAAACACTTCATTTGGTATTTATACTGGAGTATTTTTTAATTGATATATAATAGTTGTATATATTTTACAAGTACATTAAGTACTTTGAAAATATAATAGCAAATTGCTGAAGAAAATCAATGTTATAAATGTGTATGAAACCATAGGGAAGCTTATAAAGCTAATTCATTAACTACATCACCAAATATTAAATAACTAAAATCATAATTTAAAAAGGCATGATGTACATATTATAAAACACAACATGTGGCCAGCGCGGTGGCTCACGCCTGTAATCTCAGCATTTTGGGAGGCCAAGGTGGACAGATTACCAGAGGTCAGGAGTTCGAGACTACCCTGGCCAACATGGTGACACCCTGTCTCTACTAAAAATACAAAAATTAGCTGTGCGTGGTAGCACACATCTGTAATCCCAGCTACTCAGGAGGCTAAAGCAAGAGCATCGCTTGAACCCAGGAGGCAGAGGTTGCAGTGAGCCGAGATCACGCCACTGCATTCCAGCCTGGGTGACAGAGCAAGACTCTGTCTTAAAAAAAAAAAAAAAAAAGACTGGACACCACTTAGTCTTTGATCTCTCAGTCAAGCACTACAAGCATATAATTATAAATGGGAAATAAGATTAGAAATGCAAATAGAAATCGTATTTCATTTAGTCAGCAAACATTTAATGAACACACATTATGTCAGGCAGTGAAGCATTAGGGATATAGCAATGAGCAAAAATAGTCACAGGTCTTACCTTCATGAAGCATACTATATAGAGGAAATCTAGATACTAAGTAAGTTACCAAATACAGTATGCAAATGTAAAGTCAACTACAAAAAGAATATGAAGGACAGGTTCATAGTCACATGTGAACCTGGCATTGTCTGAGGGAAGGATCAGGGACAGCTTCCTTAGGGAAGTGATGATTAAGCTGAGCTCTGAGAAATGAGTAAGAGTTGAGACAATTGACTACAGGAGAGAAGTGCACCAGGAATATACAGTATATTATACAACGGTCCTGTGGCAGATGGAACACAAAAAATGAAGAAGGTTTTTTGCAGAAATAAAAAAATAAATATCCATCATAAAATCCATATGGAATTTTAAGGCACCCCAAATAGCCAAAACAATCTTGAAAAAGAGCGAAGTTGGGGGTCTCGCAACTCCTGATTTCAAAACATATTACAAAACAATATGCAATCAAAGTAATCAAAACCACGTGGCACTGGCATAAAGACAGACACACAAACAGAATAAAATAAATATCCCAGAAGTAAACTCTCATGCACATGGTCAAATGATCTTTAACAAGGGTGCCAAAACCACTCAGTGGGGAAAAAGAGAGTCTTCTTTTTTTCTTATCCTGCCCTATGATGCTGAGAGAGTCTTCAAATAAATGGTGCTAGGAAAACTGGACATCAACATGCACAAGAATGAAGTTGGACCCTTATCTTATACTACATACAAAAAGTAACTCAAAGTCGATTGAAGATCTACATGTAAGACTTATAAGCTATCAACTAAACTTAAAAATATGCAACTCCTAGAAGAAAACAGAGGGGAAAACACTCATGACATTTGAATTTGACAATGATTTCACAGATATGACATTAAAAGCACAGGCAACGAAAGCATAAACAGACAAATGAGACTACATCAAACTTTAATACTTCTGTTCGTCAAAGTAATCATCACAATGAAAAGGCAACCTATGTAATGTGGGAAAATATTTGCAAATCATATATTTCATAAGGAGATATTATCCATAATATGTAAATAACTCTTACAACTGAGCAACAACAAAAAAGGAAATAACACCCTCGCCACCAAAATGGGTAAAGGACTTAAGTAGACATTTCTCGAAAGGTGACGTACAAATGGCCAAAAAACATAGGAAATGATGCTAAACATCACTAATCATCCGAGAAATGCAAATCAAAATCACAATAAGATGTAACCTCACATCCATTAAGACAGCTACTATAGGTCGGGCGCAGTGGCTCCCATTTGTAATCCCAGCACATGGGAGGCCAAGGCAGAGGGATCACATAAGGTCAGGAGTTCGAGACCAGCCTGGCCAACATGGTGAAACCTAGTCTGTACCAAAAAGACAAAAATTAGCCAGGCATGGTGGTACACGCCTATAATCCCAGCTATTCGGGAGGCTGAGGCAGTAGAATTGCTTGAACCTGGGAAGCAGAGGTTGCAGTGAGCAGAGATCGCACTACTGCACTTCAGCCTGGGCAACAAAGAAAGGCTCTGCCTCAAAAAAAAAAAAAAAAAAAAAAAAAAAAAAAAGACTGTTACTATAAAAAATATAGCAATTGTTGGTGAGTATGTGGAGAAACTAGAACCCTTAATGGGAATGTAAAATGATGTAGCCACTGTTGAAAACAGTACAGAAGTTCCTCAAAAAATTAAACAAAATTACCATATGACACAGCAGTCTCATTTCTGGGTATATATCCAAAGAACTGAAAGCATAATCTCAAAGAGAGATATTTGCACACTGATGTTCATAGCAGCATTATTACCAATAGCTAAGAGGTGGAAGCAATCCAAATGACTATCTACAGAAGAATGGATAAACAAAATATATATACACACAATGAAATATAATCCAGCCTTTAAAAGGAAGAAAATCAGGCCAAGCACGGTGGCTTAAGCCTGTAATCCCACCACTTTGGGAGGCCGAGGCGGGTGGATCACCTGAAGTCAGAAGTTCCACACTAGCCTGGCCAACATGGCGAAACCTAATCTCTACTAAAAATATAAAAATTAGCTGGGCATGGTGGTGGGCAACTATAATCCCAGCTACTGGGGAGGCTAAGGCAGGAGAATTGCTTGAACCCGGGGGTGGGGTGGGGGACAGAGGTTGCAGTGAGCCAAGACCACACCACTTCACTCCAGCCTGGGCGACAGAGTGAAACCCCATCTCAAAACAAGGGAAGAAAATCCTCTCACATGCTATGACATGGAGAATCCTGGAGGACATTATGCTAAGTGAAATAAGCCAGTCACAAAAAGACAAATACTGCATGAAGTGGGGGAGCTGTTGTTTAATGGCTATGGAATTTTAGTTTTGCAAGATGAAAAAGTTCTAGAGATCTGTTGCATACAACGTGAATACAATTTGCACTACTCTATGCTTTAAAAAAAGATGGTAAGTTTTATGTGTTTCCTTTACAATTAAAAATACTAGTTATTGGCCGGGTGCTGTGGCTCATGCCTGTAATTCCAGCACTTTGGGAGGCAGAGGAGGGTGGATCACCTGAGGTTGGGAGTTCAAAGACCAGCCTGGCCAACATGGCGAAACCCTGTCTCTACTAAAAAATATTTTTAAAATTAGCCAGGCGTGGTGGCATGTGCCTGTAATTCCAGCTGCTCAGGGGGCTGAGGCATGAGAATCGCCTGAATCCGGGAGGCAGACAAGGCAGTGAGCTGAGATCACACCACTGCACTCCAGCCGGGGCGACTGAGCAAGACTACGTCTCAAAAAAACACATAAACAGGTGGGCGCAGTGGCTCACACCTATAATCCCAGCAAAATCCCATCTCTACTAAATACACAAAAATTAGCTGCGTGGTGGCAGGCACCCGTAATCCAAGCTACTTGGGAGGCTGAGAGAGGAGAATGGCTTGAACCCAGGAGGCAGAGGTTGCAGTGAGCAGAGATTGCAGCACTACACACACACACACACACACACACACACACACACACACACGCACACACACACAAACTACTTAAGTGAGGAAGAACTGAAGAAAGCAGTTTGGTAGCTCCTGAAAAGTTTAAATATACAATTACCATATGACCCAGCAATTCCACTAATATATACTCAAGTAAAAACATATTCATTTTAAAAAACAAAAAAATTTGCCAGGCACAGTGGCTCACACCTGTAATTCCAGCACTTTGGGAGGCCAAGATGGGTGGATCACCTAAGGCCAAGAGTTCAAGACAAGCCTGGCCAACAAGGTGAAACCCGGTATCTACTAAAAATACAAAACTAGCCAGGTGAGGTGGTGCACGTCTGTTGTCCCAGCTACTCAGGAGGCTGAGACAGGAGAATTGTTTGAACCTGGGAGGCAGAGGCTGCAATGCGCTGTGATGGCGCCACTGCACTCCAGCCTGGGCGACAGAGTGAGGCTCTGTCTCAATAAAAAAAATAAAAAATAATAAAGGACAAAAGTGCAAACCCAAATGTCCATCAGCTATGAACAAATAAATAAAATGTGCTCTCTCCATAAAACAGAGTATTACTCTGCCTTCAAAAGGAATGAGTCCGGGCACGGTGGCTCACACCTATAATCCCAGCACTTTGGGAGGCCAAGCTGGGCGGATGACCTGAGGTCAGTTTGAGACCAGCCTAGCCAACATAGCAAAACCCTGTCTCTACTAAAAATACAAAAATTAGTTGAGTGTGGTGGTGTGTGCCTGCAGTCCAAGTTACTTTGGAGGCTGAGGCATGAGAATCGCTTGAAACCGGGAGGCATAGGTTGCAGTGAGCCAAGATCATACCACTGCGCTCCAGCCCGGGTGACAGAGAGACTCCACCTCAAAAAAAAGGAATGAAGTACTGATACTGATACATGCTACAACATGAACAAATCTTGAAAATATTACTATGCTAAACCAAAGAATTCAGTCACAAAGTAACACATATTGTATGATTCCAATGGCAGTCCAGAGATAAGAAAGTAGATTGGTGGTTGCCAAGGGCTGAAGGGTAGAGGATTGGGACTAAGAGCTAACAGATGGGGTTTCTTTTTGAGGTAGTGGAAATATGCTGGAATTAGATAGCTGTGATAGTTACACAGCATAGTAAATTTAAATCCACTTAAGTGTATACTTTAAAGTGGTGAATTTTATGTTATGTGAATTATCTCAATTTTTTAAAGTGAATGAAAAAAAGTGAAAGAGTGAGAGCAATACCAGCAAAGTATTTAACCAGAAATCAGCGGAAAGTCAATGAAATGCTCCTGGTGTGCGTCTGTAAAAGATCCCCCTGCAGCTGTGTAGAAGATGGATAGGAGAGGGCAAAAGTAGAAATAAAATAATCGATTGCAAAGGTCCAGGTAAATGACAGCAGTAGCTTGAATTTGAATGGTGGTAGGTGTGGAAATGAAGAAAGGTGGATGGGATGTGACAGCATTTTCAGAAATAGAACCTATTGGATTCTCTGACAAATGTGATGAAGGGAAAGGTTAGTATTAAGTTAAGACTGCTAGGTTTTTAGCTTGAGCTACTAGGTGGGGGATGGTGCCACTTACTGAACAGGGGAAAACTGGAGGAGGAACAAATATGAAAGTGGAGAAATGCTAATGACTTAGATGAGGGTGGCAGTCATGATGATAAAGAAAAGTGGCATTGACTGAGCATGGTGTTGTGATGAACTGGTTATGAGGGTGATACGTGTCCCCACCCAAATCTCATCTTGAATTATAATCCCCATAATACCCACCTGTCAAGGGAGAGACCAGGTGGAGGCAACTGAATCATGGGGGCAGTTTTCTCCATGGTGTTCTCGTGATAGTGAGTCTCACGAGATCTGATGGTTTCATAAGGGGTTCTTCCCCCTTCAGTCAGCACTTCTCCTTCCTGCCACCTTGTGAAGAAGGTGCCTTGCTTCCTAATTGCCTTCTGCCATGATTGGAAGTTTCCTAAGGCCTCCCCAGCCATGTGGAACCATGAGTCCATCAAACCTCTTTCCTTTATAAATTACCCAATCTCAGGCAGTTCTTTATAGCAGTATGAAAATAGACTAATACAGAGGGAATGAGATGCAACTGATGTTCTGGTAAGTCCAAATGATGCAGTCAGATCTGAAAGTCTATCAAAAGCTTTCTTATCTAATAGCAGTGAAATATAAATGTGTTGGTAAGGAATGTACTCCTGAAAAAAGGCCTGATCTCCAGCTTTTTAAATAAATGACCACTAGTACTCAAGAAAATGAACTGCCATCCTGTCTCCCCTGTGTAGTCAAAGTTCCCAGAAATATGTACCCATAATTTAAGCAGGGTAACTAAGTAAGCAGTCCTATAATAATACATGAAGTAGTGTCATGATATATTACCCCGAATATATATTTCATCCTGGTCTCTGCCTTACTGTCCCTGCACCAAATCAAGCAGGGCATGGCAGCTCAAGCCAGTAATCCCAGTACTTTGGGAGGCTGAGTCAGGTGGATCACTTGAGGTCAGGAGTTCAAGACCAGCCTGGCCAACATGGTGAAACCCCATCTCTCCTAAAAATACAAAAATTAGCCAGATGTGGTGGCACACGCCTGTAGTATCAGCTACTCAGGAGGCTGAGGCAGGAGAATCACTTGAACCCGGGAGGCGGAGGTTGCAGTGAGCCGAGATTGTGCCACTGCACTCCAGCCTGGGCAACAGAGCAAGACTCTCTCTCTCTCTCTCTCTCTCTCTTTATATATATATATATATATATATATATATATATATATATATATATATATTTTAATAACAAATTCGCTGGAGTCATAGGTTTCAGAAAAGAGCATCTATGTATAGGAAGATTCCTATAGCTATTGTTGTGGAGATCTAAAGCCACCTGACACCTGTTTTTAGCAACTCCTTTTTCAAAATCAAAATTACTACAGCAAATGTAAGGCATTGAAGATCAAGGTTTTGGTCTTTCTGCTGTATCATGGACAGCATCTTTATGTTCCCATAAAATTCTTATGTGGAAATCCAAACTTCCAAGGTGTCGGTACTAGGAGGTGAGGCATCTGACAGGTGATTAGGCCATGAGGGTGGAGCCCTCATTAATGGGATTAGTGCCCGAGAGAACTCATTTCACTCTTTTTCTGCCATGTGAGGTTACAATAAGTCACCAGTTTACAATGTGAAGCCCCCTCACCAGTAGCCAACCATGCTGGCATCCTATCTTGGACTTCCAAGTTCCAGGATTGTGAGAAATAAATTTCTGTTGTTTATAAGCCACTGAATCTATGGTGATCTGTTAAACTTTTTATTTGTTTTGTTTTGTTTTGTTTTTTGAGGCAGAGTCTCGCTCTGTTACCCAGGCTGGAGTGCAGTGGTGCCATCTCTGCTCACTGCAACCTCCGTCTCCCTGGCTCAAGCAGTTCTCCGGCCTCAGCCTCCCAAGTAGCTGGGATTACAGATGCTTTCCATCACACCTGGCTAATTTTTGTTTTTAGTAGAGACAGGGTTTCACCATGTTGGCCAGCCTGGTTTTGAACTCCTGACCTCAAATGATTCACCTGCCTTAGCCTCCCAAAGTGCTGGGATTACAGGCATGAGCCACTGAGCCCCGCCTGTTATACTTTTTTATAACAGCTCAAACTCATTTGGGGTTGGCATGTATGCTCTCTAAATTGACTGGTTCCCATGCTTTAAGTGCAAACAATGACCCCGCACCATTGCTCAGGTGATTGCCTCCTCCTGTAATGAGACTGCCCATCCCTAAAATCTCAGAACCTTCAGCCCTTTGGGTCCCCAAAGGTCCAGTTGACAGGCTACTTCCTCCATAAAGCTCTCCCCAAGAAATGAAGCCAGAGAGCCAGTGCCTCCTTCTGAATGCCTACTGCACTTACTGTGTATGTCGTTCAAAAGGATGGCACTCGTGACCTACTGGCCTTGTGCAGAGGTTGGTCCTGTTTGCTGGTCTTCTATCTCTTCTACCAAAGTGCAGGCTACTGGTGAGCAGGGCTATACCTTACACACCTCTACAGCACCAAATAGGGGATGAGTGTTTCAAGAAAGCTGTAATTCACATGAATGTTTTCAGAAAAGAAGCCAGAGTAAATTGTCAACTATACTATAGATCCCTTAATCCATACTACTGCAAAATACATTAATTGTGAAGTTTAAAGAACGTCCCCACTGCTTACACAACAGGTGTAGCTTACATAATCTGCTCTATCCAGCTGTTACTTGAGGCAATTCCCTCCTGGCTTCTACTCCCTGTCGATATGTGGGATTACTGCACTATCCATTATGATTTCCTCATTCCTTGCGCCAACCATAAAAGATTTGTTAATTTTCCTTTATAACAGTAAAAGCAGTTGAAACTCCAAATAACCAGAGATATTTCTAGGGTTTTCCATGACTATAAAACTCAAAAGACAATCCAGGATATAAACCAATATTTCTAAATATTGCCATAAATTGTTTTTTTCTTTTAGTGTTTTTTTTCCCCTATATAGTCTTCTTTGACAAAATACTACAGTATTCCCACTGTTTGGAAATTGTGTTACCCAAAAGGTACAGAATGGGATGAAGCAATGATGCAAATGAGTGTTAGGACTATAAGCAAATGAATGGGAGCAGTAACGAAAGTCCAAAAGTCAGGAAAAATGAAAATCCACGAACTTGGTGATGCTCCAGAGAGGAAACCAGCAAGTGTTGACGCTAAACTGGCAGAAACATCAATACTTCCTGGCTCCCCCACTGGGTGCATCAATTTACCACCGGCAGGCTGCTCTTCTGCTTCAAGTGACAAATAGTGAGTGCTCTCAATGACAGTATGAAAAGGAACGACCCATAATCTAGAAGCATGGGTATGGGCAGCAATGAAAAGATGTGATTGCTGGAGTCTGTCTCAGCTGCACTGCTGATTAGCTTAATGATCTTGGACAAGTCCTTTCCTTTCACTGAAAAAATGCCAGTATTTCATAATATTTGCGTGATGGAAAGAGTTAACATAGCAGGCCTGACGCTGCTATTCTTAGTAGGGCCTGTTTGCAAGGTTGGTCTTTGGCTGGTGTCTGGGGACTCGGATTTTGGGAGGGTTCCCATCACCCTGATAAGAGTGGCTCACTCTGCTTAAGCTGTGTAAACAATAGGGTTTACACTGAATACCTGCTTTCCTCCTTGGGGTCTGGAATTTTGCTGTGTACCAGGTGGAGGGTGCCTCTGTGACCAGCTCCCAATAAAAACCCTGGGTACTGAATCTCTAATAAGCTTCCCTAGTAGACATTTCATACTAGCTGTCAAAACTCGTTTGCTAGAGGAATTAAGCATGACCTGTGTGATTTCAGTGAAAGAGGACTGGAAGCTTGCACATGGTTTCCTCCAGACTTGGCCCCAGTGAGCCTTTTCCCATTACTGACTTTGCTCTGTATCCTTTTGCTATAATAAATCACATCCCCAAGCGTGTATATGTACTGAGTTCTGCCAGTGAATCATCAAACCTAGGCCAGTTTTGAGGACCTGACACAATTGGTATCGTGTTGAATAGTCTACCAAACATTTTTTTCAACAGTCTTGTGAAATAGGTATTATTATTCCCATTCCATCGATGCAGAAACTGAAGTTCAAAAAGGTGACAGAGAGTGTGCGCAGAAAATAAATATTTCAGTGTTTACTATATTATATATGGCTGTTCTCAAATTTTAGTGAGCCTAAGAACTACTTGGAATGCTTGTTAAAAACAGTTTCCTGGGGCCTATCACCCAAGACTTGGATTCAGTAAGTTCAAGACCCAGGAATCTGTATTTATAGTAAGCATCCAGGATGATGATGATGATTATTATTGAGATGGAGTTTTGCTCTTGTTGCCCAGGCTGGAGTGCAGAGGCACAGTGAGCCGAGGCTCACTGCAACCTCTGCCTCCCAGGTTCAAGTGATTCTCCTGCCTCAGCCTCCCAAGTAGCTGAAATTACAGGCCTGCGCTACCACTCCTGGCTAATTTTATAGCCCAGTCTGAAATGCATAATGTAGCCCAGTCTGAAATTCAGATCTGTAGCCCAGTCTGAAATGGAGAAACAGATTTTTCATCTGTTATTACTGACTCAGACTGTGTTACCAATTCAGCTCAAAACAATTAAACAAGTATTAATTGAACATCTACTGTTTACCTGATGCTGTGCTAACTGCAAGATCGTTTTCAAGAACACTTCTGATTTTTCCAAGAATACCATGGTAAAGAGAAATGGACTAGGAAAACATTGCCACATTAATACTTTATGACAACATATAATACAGACACCTAAAAAACAAATGATGATATCTGCTTGAACAGGGTAGGCCTCACCAATCCTCCCATATTCCATTAAATAAATATGGCGCAAGAAATCAATGATTTCTACTTCACAAATACAGGTTAACCTTCTTAATCTGGAAATCCATGGTCCATTATCATTTATAAATCACATCTTCTATTATCAAGAAGTCAGCCGAACCAGCAATCCATCCAGCCACTGCAGTAATTGAGGGGCTGTCTGCCAATGTGCGGGCACAGGGCATCCTGTGCCCATATCTGCAGTGCTGAGCACTCATTCATCATTAAGCTGCAGCAGTGTTAACATATGCTGCAGTTGTGCCAATATGTTTGTTTTACGATCACCACTAATCTACCCATATACCAGGCCAAGAAGGTAAATGTTAAGTGAAAGGAAATAAACTCAAGAGCCAGCACCTAATTCACTTGTGGAAGCCCAGAACCTCCCTCCACCTAACCAGAAAAAGTCTCCCAGCCTCGAGGGTTCCAGATGTAAATGGTTCATCTGTATAAAGCGCTACAGATGTACAGGAAATTCCACCACCTTGAAGAACAAAATAGTATTTTTTTTGTATCCCATGCATTCACCCTCTTTGAGAGAACTGATCAACCATGTTAGACAAGCAGTGAGCCTTGATGATTTTTTCCATCACTCAACAAACCAGTATTTGATTTCACTCAGTGGGCTAGTTCTTTGCACATCATGCAGACACAGCGAGGTTAGTTATGGTTTTTTCAGGGGCCACTGGCCATCCTTTACCTCCTAGAACCCACTGCTCAGCAGGTGGTAAACTGGCAGCTTTTTTGAGAAAACAAGCTCTTTTGGACAGCTGCACCTGCCCAAATCTCAATTCAGCTAAAAGTTAATTAGGAACACTGGAAACTACCTGGTATATAGGCACTCAATATTACACGCTAAATGGCTGAATTATTAGCAATAAGCATAAACAAAAGGAACAAACAGTAAACACTTAGAGAAAGTATTCAGGACACAGAGTTTTAGGTTGCTTAGTCAGTAAAAGGTAGATCAGGAAAAAAGACAAAAGCTGCTGTCATTTGTGTGAAGATTTATTTCAAGTTATAGTGGTTCATTTCTAAGTAAGTTTCCTACCTTGTGCAGGGTCGGCCTAGCATCTACTTGCAAAACAGCAGTTTGCCATGCATAGGCCAGATGAAAGGAGACAAATGCAATAAACTCCTTTTTATCTGACAACCAAACAACCAGAAAATAATTGATATTGTACAATCTATTTTTGGTAGAAAAATGACAAGTATGTAATAGTAACTTATTCATAAAGATGAAATTTCATGGTATGTCACAAATGTATTCAATGCAATGCAGTTACCATGCCCTCTATATCTGTAGTTGTGTATGTAATGATCATTACAGCTCAAGAAGACAGGAACCTTGTCTGTCTTGCTCATCTATGCCCCCACGATTGACTACAGTGCCCAGCACATAGTAAGTGCTTGGTGAATATTTGCTGAATGAAATAATTGCTCTGCAAAACCATACAATGCCTTAATCATCTAAGAAAGAGGCCGAGCGCGCTGGCTCATGCCTGTAATCCCAGCACTTTGGGAGGCCGAGGTGGGGAAATCACCTGAGGTCAAGCGTTCGAGACTAGCCTGGCCAACATGGTGAAACCCTATTTCTACTAAAAAATACAAAAAATTAGCCAGGCGTGGTGGCAAGTGCCTGTAATCCCAGCTACTAGGGGGGCTGAGGCAGGAGAATCGCTTGAACCCGGAAGGTGGAGGTTGCAGTGAGCCGAGATCGTGCCATTGCACTCCAGCCTGGGTGACAAGAGTAAGACTCTGTCTCCAAAAAACAAACAAACAAACAAACAAAAACCAAGGGGATAATGCAGATGGCAGATCCTGGGACTTCTCAGCATGATCCAATTCCCATAATAAATCTCAAAAAAAGGGAAAAAAAGAAAGATTATACTATGGTCAGTATAGCTTTCGGCATTAGGTGTATTTATTCTAATTCTTAGAATACTAGTAATGTATACGGTATACCCCAATTAACAAGAACTCATTCTGCATAAGGGCAGGTTTACAATAATCAGTATCTGTAAGTTAAGGTTATCATTTATGGGATACATACAAAAGTTGTTCTTTCAAAAAATATTTTACTGAACACCTACTAGGGGCCAGGCACTGTGCTAGGAGGTAAGAACACACTGTGAACTGTCCCTGTCTAGGATAGCCTTTCTCAATTAGGGTTCCTTAACTCCAGCTATGCAGGAAAATGTTAATTTATTACTAACAATGCATGTCCTAGGGCATCAGTGCCAATTCTCTCCATGTTGTGAAAGACTAGTCTAGGGAACCATACAAGTTAAAAGGCAATTATAACACAATATGATTTTTTAAAAAAAAAGTTGCTTTTAAGTATGGTCAAGTTCAACTGCTAAACCTAGACCTCGATGAACAGCCATGTGGGAGTCAAGATACACAGACCATTTGTTATAGTTGTGCAAATGTAAAAATATTGCAATACATACATACAGATATATTTCCAAACACAGTAAAATAAAATCAGTATTTTCCCGCTCTTCAATGTCAGGCCAGAGTTATTAAAGTGAAACAAACAAAAAAAAAATGTTTAATTATTCTGATAATTTAAAGGGGAAACTAAAAACCTTCTTGCTCCTGGAGGGGAAGGGGGGAAAGCAATTACCTGAACTATTTTTTAAATTGTCTCCATATATTGTTTCATTAGCCTAGCTTTGCCTTGGACTCAAAGCAATAAATTAGTTACCTATTTCATTAATTCTTATTTTGTACTTTTTAGTCATTTTAAATTTCCATTCTTCCTTATGCAGTCTATTTTCTTTCTAGTCCTGGGCATTTTCTGTGTGATATTATGACTATATGCTACATGCTTTATGAAACCAAAGCAGTTTAAGGATTTCTAGAATCAGAGATTTAAATGTACTCCAGTATTTCATACTCATAATTAAGCTTTCATGTATCAAAGGTCTAGAAATGCATACCTGTTAACTATCACTCTCTGACAAGCTAAACTGACAGCGTCCTCTTGGCCAAGCCCCCAATCTACTTTATCAAGAAATCTCTTATTTTGAATCTTTAGTATAAAATAATTTAATAAGCCAAAAACAGGGGGGAATTGTTTTCAGACTTTCAAAAAATCTTTAAGACCAAGAGAACATGTTACTATAATCACTAGGAATTGCATTAAGAATAAAGCAAAACAGGATAACATAAAAGTCCACGACCCTTAAATCTCAACTAGTCCAGACTTCTGATTAAATATGCCTTTGAAGAAAATAAGTTGTACAGACAGAACTATTATTATTTATTTACTGTATTTATGGAGATGTTGACTGAGAACAGGTGGTGCTTTTATTGCACTCAGAAACATCTAACTCTTAAATCCTTTAGGACATCCTCTACATGCCTCAACCCTAAAATGCTATACACCAAATCCACCAATTTCTTTCCACCTCAAAACTGTCAAAAGGAAAGTCATAATCCATCAGAAAGAAAGGAACACAGTTATTAATGGCAAAGACGTCAAGACCATGTATTTTAAAAATACAATGAATCACTATTTTCTTTTAGCTTGAAATTGGAAGACTTGAAAAATAAATGGCATTTCAAAAATGATTCAGCAAACACAACTGAGCTATAGAAGATGATGCTTGTAAGAATCCTAAGGGATTCTTCCACTTCAGGTTTAAAATATAAAGAAAGCACTTTTCTAATATGTAGTCTAGTTTTCAACAACCAACAACTACAATCAACACCACCGTAATTTATTTCACAATCAAAACCAATTTCAGACACGTACAGGTACACTAAAAACCACAACTGATTTTGAAAGGAATTCATAGCTCCATTTCTAAAATATTAAAACAATCATAAGACAATTCACAACCTTGACTACATCTATACTGCTGTGAAAGTCTCAAAGTTCCAACCAAATCTTTAATTCTAGTCTTCTAGTAATTTAAATGGAAGTACCCCTCAAAGAATTTGTCAGGCAAAAGATGAGAACAGCATATGGTTTACTGATCTAAGAGACGGAAAAATTGCCACCCGCCCCCAAATTTTGAAGCCGTTTTTTAACAATGAGTATTTGATAGTATTTTTCACATTCAGTCCAACGGTATGCAGATTAATTCCTTGCCCTGGGCCTAGGGCTCTGACACAACTCCTAAGAACCTTTCAGCTTACTGCACAGGTACAAATTCCCGATACTTACCACAGTCATGGCTGCACAGGAAAATGTGAACAGCTGAACATTCCAGCTGCAACAGTGAGGTCAAAGCTCATTTCAGTATTAGCAAAAGTGATTCTCTGCTGAGATCTTGGTCGGGGATGCAAAGTACTAGCCTCAAACCTGCAGGCTGGCACCTCAACAACTGCTGCAAATTCTACTGCATGCCCTGGCTTCCTGGGCCAGCACTGCTTAATTACTAGACTCTGATACGATGCAGATCACTCTTCGCAAAAGGGAAGCAAATGAGCTTTTAGACCAGTACTTGAGCTGTTCAGTTTCAAATGTTCAAATCCTTAAAAAAAAAAAAGGGGGGGGGGGATTTCAACAACTTAAGTTTAATGATTTTATTATGATTCAGAGCCTAGTTGTTTTCCACCATAAGAGTGCCATGTGAAAAGATTACCCTTTTCCTAAATACTACAATTAGCTTTCACTGCCACCTTTCCCTTTTTGTCACCCCCAAACAACACTCCAAGATCACAAGAATCTATGTGAAACAGAGCTATGAAGAACAATACCCGTTTGCATTCTCAGGCTAAATGTGAGAAACCAATTTTAGTCACTTGCTTCAGCAAAGCTATTAGTACAAGCCGTCACCTACGGATTTCAAGATGATTGATATGTACAACCTCTATTGCTCTATGCCACAGGTAATAAATCTGTTCCAATTTCATACTGCATGTTTCTGGGAGAGGTCAACATTTAGAAAACCATTAACATGGCACTATTGTGATAATAATATTCTAAAAAGGGATGTACAAGTATTACTTTTAACCTGTGTACATTTGTGAAAGTTTCAAATGAAGGAAAAATGAGAGCAAATTTACCCGATGTATGAAAAATGTTAGCAACGCTTTGATTAGGAATAATTGCATGAATAAAACCAAATCGACGTGTTCTCAAAAGATGTATTTTAAGGCAGGTAGAGGAACTCAGCATTCAACCCTTTTTCCTAACTACAGAAAAATCAAAATTTGCAGATGAACCATTTCTTTCACATCATTGGCAGAAATAAAATCCTATTCCCGCCACCTCCTCTTGCAATTAAGGAAGTTGCTACAAATAGCAGCACAGAACGTAAATGGTCCTGTTTTGCTCCATTCTTAATGTACCCTCTAGGAGTAAACAGGTTACTCAAAAAAGTCAGTAGCCAGAAAGCGATTTTCCCTATGGCAAACTCCCTTGAAAATGAAATTCCCCTTTCTGGGGATTTTGAAGGGGGTAAACGTGGACGGAGGAGTCCAGTCGCAGCCTGCCTTCTCCGATGGGTTCAAGGTCTGGAGTGCTCAGTCCTCCGCGAAGCTTCAGACCAGCGATCGGCAGCACGGGCAGTGGCGGCGCAGCCTCCTCGCGGCTGCACATCCACTCAGCCCACCCTGACAATCACGCTCGCCTTTCAAACACCCTAAAGGTGAGCTTTGTAGGCTGGGTCTCCAAAGTTTGCCCGGCCTCCGGTCAGCAGCCGCCCGCTGGCTGAGCCCTAGGCAAGGCTGAGTCTTGCCCTAGCCTCCGGCTCCCTCAGCCCCCAGCTCTTATTTTGGGCCACGGTGACAGGTCTAGGTTTACCTCCATGTGCTCGTGGCAGAGGAAACAAAAGAAGGCAACCTCCCTGAGAATAAAACGCCATCTTCGACTAATTGGCAAACTGAGGGGTCCCCAGGTCGGTCTCCCCACGAGTCCCCCACCACCCAGCCCGAGGGCGGCCCCCAGTTTCAGGCAGAGTTTGTAACAGCTCCGGGAAGCCCTAGTCGAATTGTCCTGGGGGCGAGGGTGGGATACCCCGAGAGCCCTACCTGCCACCCCTCCCCGGCCGCCTGGGCACCGTGTTTCGGTGAAAAGAAGAGGGGTGGTGGTGTCTCCCAGAGATGTAATTGCCCCCTGAGAAAATTGTTGTGAGGGACCCGGCGAAGGGGCTGGCGAGCAAACAAACCGGCACGCGCGGAGCCGCAGCGAGTATACTTACAAAACGATTCAAGCTCCGGCGGAACATCGCGTCGAAGGCCGCCGGGCGCTGAGCTGGGCTCTACTGGGCTGTCTGGGAAGGCGCCGTCCACAAAACACACTGCGGCGTGGGCCGGCCGCGCCAAGCGGAGCAGCGAGGCGGGCTGCCGGGCCACCCGCTCGCCGCCTGCTCTCTTCGGCTCTCCTCGCTCCCCCGCCCCCCAGCCGTCCGCAGCCTCGCCGCCGCCCCGCCTCACTCGCGGCCCGCCCCCGGCCTGCCTGACCCGGGGGCGGCAGCCCCGCGGATCGCCCTTATCTGGCCCCGGCACCGCGGGCCGGCAGCTCCCGCAGCACCCACTACGAAAGCGAGCCCGCCGCGCGGGGGAAGGATGGCGGAGGAGCGCGAGGCTCCTCCTGTGGGGAGGGGGGCGCCCCCGTCTCTCCGCCAGCGCCGGGCTCGGCACCCCGCGGGATGCACTCTTCCCCGACGCGGCACCACCGCCCGCCTCCCCGCTGGACTCCGCGGCCGCCCCCCTCGGGGCACGGGGAACCCTCCCGAGGCACCCCGCGCCTCACCTCGCCTCAGCCCGACACTACTCCCCTGTCTCTGTCGGGAGCCACAGCCTCCCTCGCCCCAGCCCTAACTCGTCCGCCGCGCCGCGCGTGCCGCGCCGCGCTGTTCAGCTCGCAGCCCCTCCTCGGTCCGTGGCTGCCGCGCTGCCCCGCGCTCTCGTCCCGCACTGGGGCTAGGGAGCCTCGGTACAGCCAACCGGCCCGCCCCGAGCCAGCCGACGGCCAGGCTCCCCCTTCCGGGCGTGGTGGAGCGGGGCTCCGAGGCAGGGCACCGTGGGGACCCCAGCGCGGGAGGGGCGGGGCAGGGCGAGAGGGGGGACTAGTTCTGAAAGCCCACCCTCCTCATCTCCACGGACGAGGGTTCCCCCTCGACCCTCGCTACGCTGTACTCCCACCTACGCGGCTTTCCCTCCTCTCGGTCTTCCTCTCGTCCTGCCTGCCCACCTAAGCCTTCTTACTTCCACTTTCTCTGAGGTTGTAAAGTCAGGCTTTGTGTCGTCGCTGCTGCGCAGCGGGGCGGGATTTCCCTGACCCCCTCCCCGCCCCACCCCAGGCCCCTCCCGCTCGCCCCCTCCCCCGCCTTGCTCCCGGGGTAGCCTGGGAGTTGTAGTCCAACCGTCCCCCTACTCCGCCTGGTACCGCGGGCTGGGAGCTCCCCCACACGCTAGTCCCAGGTTTGCCCAGAGGGTTGAAGAAGGAAGCGCGGGCTGAACAGCGGGTTCTCCACGCTGGCCGGCTGGGTGTGGAGGCCGGGTGCACTCGGTAGCTTCCTAGTGGTGGGACATGTGAGAAGGATAAATTAGGCAAAGCTCCGAATCCTGGGAGCTTTCCCTGGAACGCAAAATGTGCGCATCAGGAAACCCTCTCCACCCTCGGCCCCCAGCTTAGTGCTGGAATTTGCGAAACTTTAAAAATTAAAAAAAGCGAGTCCAGAATTGCCACGAGACTGGGCATCCCTCCCAACTACCACAACCCCACCCCTTTTCACCGCCCCTTAAGGCGGGGCCCAAGGCTGTTGGAAAACTTGCAGATTCTTCTATAAAAGTCAAAAAGAAATAAGTAAAGGGAGTTCAGATACTCTTACACGAGTCTTCCGCCTCGCCACATTCTCCTGCCAGTCGACAGCTGGGGACAGGGCCCAGCCACACCACAGGCCTTACCAAAGGTCGCAAAAGGCCTTTCCTGCTAGGCATAGGCGCTTCTCCTTTACCCTCCGGAGTCTGGATTCATTTCAACAAACCTTTACTGGGAATTTTCTTTGTACCAGGCACTGTGCCAGGGCTGGACACAGCGATTTCTTAAAAGACTTCCCCAACAGGGTGGTCGCAAGCTGGTTGGAGGATACAAACAAGCGAAAACGCCACGTTAGAATTTAATAATAGCTAGAGTTCAAAGTGCTAGGGAAATAGGGGAGAGCGACATTGCATCTGAAAAGGTGGTCTGGAAGTTTTCCTAAAAGCTCTGGAGATTAAACTAGCCCTTGAAATGTGGGAAGACTTTAGAGGACCTGACTGAGCCCCAGGGGACAAAGTCCAGGGTAGAGGGAGAGGTCAGTGAAAAAGCGCAGGATAAGCTAAGAAAGAGATCACGCCGTAGTGGCAGACGCCCAGGACGTGTAGGTAAGGGCGGCTCGAACGAAAGCTAAAATCTAAAATTCTTCAAAATCTAAAATTCTTCAAAAACATGTTACGAAGTTTGAACTTCATTCTGTGATCAACGAGAAGCCCACCCCCCAATAAAACGCAAATGCAGGAGACCTAAGGTTTGTTGCCAAACTGTCCTAACTGCCAAGAAGTAAAACCAACCGTTTTCAATTCTTCCCCTCTTATGATTCCTTCTCTTTGCTCACAGTTCAGCCTGTACCTAATGATTTTTAAGATTTATGTTAAATTTAAATTTATATTAATCAGATACTACGATATTTTATTGACAAGAGGGATCTAAAGTTTTGCTCGCTATTGTTTTAAAGATTTATTTTCAAATAGAGTTATTTTCTATCTTTACTTTTTTTTTTTTTTTTTTTTTTTTGGAGACAGAGTCTCACTCTGTCGTCCAGGCTGGAGTGCAGTGGCGCGATCTTGGCTCACTGCAGCCTCTGCCTCCCGGGTTCAAGTGACTCTCATGCCTCAGTCTCCCGAGTAGCTGAGATTACAGATGCCTGCCACCACGCCCGGCTAATTTTTGTATTTTTAGTAGAGACGGAGTTTCACCATGTTGCCCAGGCTGGTCTCGATCTCCTGACCTCAGGTGATCCACCCGCCTCGGCAAAGTGCTGGGATTACAGGCGTGAGCCACCATGCCCGGCCTCTATCTTTACTTTTATTGAACACAGCAACGACTGTAATTTCTTCACTAGTTTATTTGTTGAACGACTACTATGTGGCAGACATTATTCTAGATACTGGAATTGAGAGGTGGAGGAGGTTATTGTCTTTAGTTCTAGGTATAAGTCTAGAATTCTTACCAAAATACATCCTTATCAATAAAATAATAAACTAATTTAGACATTTGGGGATGCAAGTGCTTGCTAGTGAATGGTAAGTAATATCGTTCCAAATTCAATTCTGTTAAATAAATGGAAAAAATATACTTTGCTTATAGATTCAAACAGATCGACTTTAAAAAATATTAGAGACCTGAAATTTTTTTTTGTTTACATTATGCTCTCATACTTGCCCATTGTCATGTTACTGCAACCTAATCACAGGAATTTTAAGATTCCTCAAGATATAGCAGTATTGGGCCAGGCGCGGTGGCTCCCGCCTGTAATCCCAGCACTTTGGGAGGCCAAGGTGGGTGGATCACCTGAGGTCAGGAGTTCGAGACCAGCCTGGCCAACATGGTGAAACCTCCATATTTACTAAAAATACAAAAATTAGCCAGGAGTGGTGGCGGGCACCTGTAGTCCCAGCTACTCGGGAGGCTAAGACAGGAGAATTGAATTGCTTGAACCCGGGAGGTGGAGGTTGCAGTGAGCCAAGATCGCACCACTGCACTCCAGCCTGGGTGACAAGAGCAAAACTCCATCCCCAACCCCAGAAAGATATAGCAGTATTGTTGATTTTTATTTGTTATAATTCTGCTATTTATTCTCTCAATTTATTTCAATACAACACCTATACTCATGGGTCCAGTCTAATTTGCTCAACTATAAAAATGCAATTCCAGGCACTTTTATGGGAGGCCGAGGCAGGCAGATCACCTGAGGTCAGGAGTTTGAAACCAGCCTGGCCAACATAGCAAAAACCTGTCTCTACTAAAAATATAAAAGTTAGCCGGGCGTAGTGGCGCGTGCCTATAATCCCAGCTACTCGGGAGGCTGGGGCAGGAGAATCACTTGAACCTGGGAGGCGGAGGTTGCAGTGAGCCAAGATCGCACCACTACACTCAAGCCTGGGCAACAGAGTGAGACTCCGTCTCAAAAAAAAAAAAAAAAAAAAGTGCAATTCCAGGCTGGGCAGGATGGCTCACACCTATTATCCCAGCACTTTGGGAGGCCAAGGTAGGAGGATCGCTTGAGTCCAGGAGTTTGAGTTCAGCCTGGGCAACATAGCAAGACCTTATCTTTTTTTTTTTTTAATGCAATTCCATACAAATCAAAATACACTCAGCAAAACATGAAATTATGCAAGGTAACTTTTTCTGTATCCAAACTCAACCTGAAATTAGAGCTACTCTCACACACATCCTTCAGAGTCACTCCTTTGTGAGTTTTTTTTAACACAAGAAAAAAGATTTTGGTTCTTTTTAGTGCCTCCTCACAGTTTCCAAAGAAAACCCAGGTGTTGTAGAAAGCTGTTGTCCGTGACTATGTAAAGCAGGCCCTCAGCCAGCAGTTTCACTGGGACAACTCCACTGAACAGAACTGCAAAAACGAACTTCCTCCTGCCTAAACTGTCTGAACCCCTGAAACATAACGCCAGCTCTTCTGGTGGATTAGCTAACTGCAACAGAAAGAAGCCCCACAGGTAGGAATTCATAGGAAGCAGGCCTCTTTCTGTCCTTATTACCAGGCTCGACTAGATAATGCTTGCTGCCTGAGAGAGGGAAGGGAAAGAGTTCTTTCTCAATCCTTTCAATTTTGTTGCACCATTTCTGTACAAATTACTCAGGAGCTCTTCTTCCCTATTGTCCCCACCCCCAATCTTCCGTACCTTCTACCTCAGCCCCTCAGAAATCTCACCATGGCAGGTGAGCAAAACAACCATTAGAGCATAGGATGTAGGCCACACCTGTGACGGAGGAGCGCAAACTGCTTCTGGGATCTGTGGGTCGGTCAGCAATTCAAGTAATCTGGCAGGAGGGGAGCGGTGCAAAGGAGTCACTTCCATCTAATACCAAAAAAAAAGAAAAAAGAAGAAAGAAAGAATTGAGGCTGTTGTATTAGCATCTAAATCACCTCATCAGCAGCAAATTAAAGGAATTCAACTGTCTGTCTGAGCTTCCAAACATATCTGGTAAGACTATCTTTTGCCCATTTGAAATTTATTTCCCCCTTTCAAGACTAGCCTTGATGTTTATTTATGACCAATTTTACCTGTATCTTTCTATTGGGCCCCTCCAATTCATTCTGTACACTGCAACCACAGAAATCTATGGCAAGCAAGTCAGATGAAATCACTCCCCTGCTTATGACTTTTCAGTAGCTTCCCATCCTCTTAGCAAAAGTTCAAAGTCCAGCCTTAACATCACCAGCAAGAACCCTGAATTCTCTGACCTCTGCCTTTCCTCTCTAACCTCAGGTGGACAATTTTTCCTCTCAACAGGCTCTACCCCACGGGTCTGCTTACATTCCTTGAGTTCCCAAAGCTCCTTCTTTCTTGACAGCTTTTGCACAGGCAACAGTCTCTGCTGGAACGCTTTCACCCGTTGCTATTCATCCTTCAGCTCTCAGCTTAAATGTCACTTCCTCAGATGACATCAGGGCTCCCTGTTATTGCCCTCCAAATAGCCCATATTAATTACATCCTAGGGTACTGACAGATGAGGTTAGTAACCATGGAGAATGGCAGAAGTCCAAAGGGACTGAGTGATGATCTAATATTGTCTTGTTTTTCAAAAAGAGGAAGAAGGTATATTCTAGTAATCATAATATTGAAGGCAGGTAAGGTTCTGTAACAGACCACTAAAAGAATTGTTTTGTTTTTTTAAAAATCACCATGGAAGGGAAGAGGCAATCGCTAGGAGCCACAATAAGTTCACTGAGGTGAAGTTTGGCCTTCAAGATTCTGTAGAAATTACTTTTTTTTTTTTTTTTTTTTTTTGAGACCAAGTCTCACTGTCTCGCCCACAGGCTGGAGTGCAGTTGCGCAACTGTGGCTCACTGCAACCTCCGCCTCCCAGGTTCAAGCGATTCTCCTGCTTCAGCCTCCGGAGTAGCTGGGGTTATAGGTGCCCACCACCACGCCCGGCTAATTTTTGTATTTTTAGTACAGATGAGCTTTCGCCATGTTGGCCAGGCTGGTCTCGAACTCCTGACCTCAAGTGATCCACCTGCCTCAGCCTCCCAAAGTGCTGGGATTACAGGCGTGAGCCACTGCTCCTGGCCAAGAAATTATTTCTAATTCAGAATTCAACATCCTACAAAACTATATTGAGAGGATAGAGAAGAGGTTAGAAAGATATGGCATAAAAAGACTAAATCTTCACTACTGTAATCCCAGCACTTTGGGAGGCCAAGGCAGGTGAATCACGAGGTCAGGAGTTCAAGACCAGCCTGGCCAAGATGGTGAAACCCAGTCTCTACTAAAAATATAAAAATTAGCAAGGCATGGTGGCGGGTGCCTGTAATCCCAGCTACTCAGGAGGCTGAGGCAGAGAACTGCTTGAACCTGGGAGGTGGAGGTTGCAGTGGGCCAAGATCTCGCCACTGCACTCCAGCCTGGGCGAGAGAGTGAGACTCCTTCTCAAAAAAAAAAAAAAAAAAAGACTAAATCTTTATCTCCAATGATAAGTTATTGGTTATTGTCTAGATATATTAATACAGTATAATTATTTTATTTAGAAATGAGGAGGTAAATAGCAGAAACAACTAAAATAACAAAAAACGACTTGCCTTTGGGAACACAAATCTAGAATAGGGAAGAAAGGGATAAGGGACTTTTTTCTTTATAAGCCTTGTAACTGTTCTACTTTTTAAACTGTGTACACACATTATTTTCATAAAAATTAGTTTAAAATACAAATAGCATTTGGACACAAAAACAGGGAGTAGGAGAGCATTATAGCCAAGGAAATAGCAAAGATGTGGAAGTGAAAAAATATTTCAGAATAATAAGTAGACCTGTCTAGAGAAGCAATGGTCCATACTGAGGAGTGTGTGAAAGGAAAATAAGTCTTGGGGCCCCAAAATCACTCAAGCTGGGAACTGCTTAGGGCAAACCTGCCTCCCATTCTATTCAAAGTCACCCCTCTGCTCCCTAAGATAGATGCATATCTGATCGCCTCATTTGGAGAGGCTAATCAGAAGCTCAAAAGAATGCAACCATTTGTCTCGTATCTGCCTATGACCTGGAAGCTCCCTCCCCACTTCGAGTTGTCCCACTTTTCCGGACTGAACCATTGTACATATCACGCATATTGACTGATGTCTCATGTCACCCTAAAGTGTATAAAAGCTGTGCCCCTACCACCTTGGGCACATGTCATCAGGACCTCCTGAGACTGTGTCACGGGCATGCGTCCTCCACCTTGGCAAAATAAGCTTTCTAAATTAACTGAGACCTGTCTCAGATTTTTGGGCGTCACGAGTAATAGATGGTATAAAATTTTAACTTTGATTCTCAGTAAGCCACTGGAATATGCATTCTACCAAATGAGAGAATAAACTAAGAAGGAGGAAGACATGGAATCCAGAAAATGGGATGAACATGAAAGAGAGGAGTAGGGAATTCCCCAGATGATAATGAATGAAAGTTCAAGGTATATAGCTGTGTAGCATACCTAGAGAGGTCAGAGGGAAGTAGGAAGATAGAGGAATCAAGGAGGGATGTCTTTAGAGAAAAGAGAAAAACAACGGATACATTACTCAATGTGTTTGACCACGTGGAGGATAGTATTCAGAAAGGTTTTACAGTATTGTGGGAAAATTAGTGAAATCTTAGTGATAAACACATAGAAAGTAAAGCAAACTAAGTAACAAAAACCAAGGCAGCTGTTAATCCCAAGAAAAACAAAAAGTTGCTCAAGAAAGTAAATGAGTCGTCATAAAATACTCCCTGACTCCACTGTTACAGACATTCACATAGTCATAGCAATCAAAACACTGTATTATTGGTTTACAAAATTAAAACTCTTTTGTAGGATAAAGGGAGAACAAGTTGGAGGGAGCTTTGTTGTAAGAGATCCAAGTCTTTGTTTTCCATAATAAAAAGAAAATAAGTAGTATCTACAAATTGAAAGATTAAGAAATATCTGTATAAGTACATTATATAGAAATATGGGGCGGGGCGCAGTGGCTCACCTGTAATCCCAGCACACTGGGACGCCAAAGTGGGCAGATTGCCTGAGCTCAGGAGTTTGAGACCAGTCTGGGCAACATGGTGAGACCCTATTTCTACTAAAAATACAAAAAAAGTCAGGCATGGTTGTTCACACCTGTAATCCCAGCACTTTTGGAGTCCAAAATGGGTGGATCACTTGAGGTCAGGAGTTTGAAACCAACCTGACCAACATGGTGAAAACCCATCTCTACTAAAAAAAAAAAAAAAAAAAGAAAAAACCCTACAAAAATTAGCCAGGCATGTTAGTGCACACCTGTAGTCCCAGCTACTTGGGAGGTCGAGGCAGGAGATTCCCTTGAACCCAGGAGGCAGAAGCTGCAATGAGCCAAGATCACACCACTGCACTCCAGCCTGGGTGACAGAGCGAGACTCTGTCTCAAAAAAACAAACAAAAGAAAAATTAGCCTGGCCGGGTGCACAGTGGTTCACACCTGTAATCCTAGCACTTAGGAGGCCGGGTCATGTGAATAGCGTGAGGTCAGGAATCCGAGACCAGCCTGACCAACATGACAAAACCCTGTCTCTACTAAAAATACAAAAATTAGCTGGGCATGGTTGCAGGTGCCTGTAATCCCAGCTACTTGGGAGGCCAAGGCAGGAGGATCTCTTGAGCCCAGGAGGTGGATGTTGCAGTAAGCCGAGATCGTGCCACTGCACTCCAGCCTTGGTATCAGAACAAGACTCTGCCTCCAAAGAAAAAAAAAAGAAAAAAGAAAAAAACAAGAAAAGAAATATGAAAGTTAATACTAGAAGAAACAGTTAAAATTATTAAAAGTAGTTTCTGTAGTAGTGCAGATTGGAAGTAGCATCTGCTCTTTTTTGTTTTTCTTTTCTTTTTTTTTTTTTTTTTTTTGAGATGGAGTTTCATTCTGTCGCCCAGGCTGGAGTGCAGTGCCTGGATCTCGGCTCACTGCAACCTCCACCTCCCGGGTTCAAGCGAGTCTCCTGCCTCAGCCTCCCAAGTAGCTGGGATTACAGGCATGCACCACCATACTCAGCTAAATATTTTGTATTTTTAGTAGAGACAGAGTCTCTCCACATTGGCCAGACTGGTCTCGAACTCCTGGCCTCAAGTGATCTGCCCACCTGGGCCTCCCAAAATCCTGGGATTACAGGTGTGAGCCACCTCTCCTGGCCACATGTTCTTTTTCTTTATAAGCCATTTAAATCTATTTAAATTTTTACTATGAATATGCATTACTTTCAATAAATAAAAATTAATAAATGAGAATAAATGGCATTTTGAATGGACAGAAGGGAAGGAGAACATTTCAGCCAAGAGAAACAGCAAAGACATGAAACAGAAAATACTAAGTAGACCTCCCTAGGGAAGTGAGAGTCCACATTGGGGAGTAATCAAAGGTAATTTTAATAGCTATCATTTATTGAGTACTTGCTATGTGCCAGACACTCTGCTAGTCACTTTGTACACACTGTATCACTCATTTACTCACTAACCCAATAAGGCAAGTACTACTATTATCATCCGTCTTATAGGTAAAGAAACTGAGAGGTTATGGAACAAAACTCAAAGTTGTGCTCAAAGTCACAGCTAGAAAGTAGCAGAGCAAAGTGCCGGGTGTGGTGGCTCATGCCTGTAATCCCAGCACTTTGGGAGGCCCAGGCAGGCGGATCATCTGAGGTCAGGAGTTCAAGGCCAGCCTGGCCAACATGGTGAAACCCTGTCTCTACTAAAAAAACAAAAATTAACTGGTCATGGTGGCATGCTCATGTAATCACAGCTCCTTGGGAAGCTGAGGCAGGAAAATTCCTTGAACCCATGAGGTAGAGGTTGCAGTGAGCCAAGATCAGGGTGCACTCCAACCAGGGTGACAGAGAGGGACTCCGTCTCAAAAAAAAAAAAAAAAAGGCAACAAATCCATACTCTTAGCCACTATGTTTTGAGGCAAATTTACAAGATTTAATCACTGAAATAATTTATAAAACAAAGGAGAGGGATGAATCCGAAATAACTCTAAGAAATTAAAGGTTACTTACTAGGAAAATGATGTTCATTCATTTATTCATTTTAACAAATATTTATTGAATATTGACTACATCCAAGTAATTTGGTGGAAATATAGCGATGAATGTGAGAAATATGATATGATCCCTGCTCTCATAGAGCTTATTGTCTATTATCCATAGGAAAATCACTCAGGGGAACCTCAGCGGAGAAAATTATGAGTTCATTTTTAACTATGTTGAAGTAATAATAGGGTGTTCAAATAAAAAATGCCCAGTATGCGTGGAAAATGTGGTGTTACAGCTTAGTATAAGATGCTGTACACCTCAAAAATCTATTCCTGGTCAAGGGAAATCAGAATTGAGAAAAGCTATTTCATTTAATCCTTCAGAAATTCTGCATGAGCTTTAAAAGTACAATTTCAGTGTTAGCTGGGCTGGAAGCCAGATTGCAGGAGTTTATAGGTATAAACTGTTAATTTGCAAAGCTTGATGGTGGAAGAAAGAAAAAAAGGTTGTACAATAGCTTAGGAGGGCTGTCAGCAGGGTTAAACAACTTTTCTTTTCCTAACTAGAGAAGATCGACACGTGTTTAAAAGTAGAAAAGGACAAATTCTGTAGAAAGGCGAAGCTAAAGAAGGTAATCGAGGAAGCTAGGTGTGAAATGAGGTAGAAAGGGATGAACTAGGGAACACGAGGCTCAGATTTGAGAGAGGAGGAGGGAGTGCTCTTCCTTAAGACCATAAAGAAGGCTGAGAGAAGAAAAAGCAAATCAAGTGGTCTTAGGTGAAGAAAATGCATGTGAGTATGTGGTCTCTATCTTTTGAGCAAAGCTTAGTTTTTATGAGAATGGGCAATTGGGAAAGTGGATGGGGTTTCAGAAGGAATCAAGGAATACAGTTTGAGGTTCAGAGCTGAAAATTAACAAACCTTTTGGTACTCCACAGTCCTATTTCAACCACTTTCTACTGTTTTAAAATAATAGCGGATTGCACCATCCTCCAGTCTTCCTGATCGATTAAATCAAATTGTATCTCACCCAGGCCAACATTTAGGTACTAAGACTCAGGCAGGATGCCATCAAAATCCATTAAAAATGGCTCTCTTCCCAGCAGTGATAGAGATGCAAACTCCCCTTAACAATCAAATCCAACCTTGAATTAATTAATATCTCTGTTGGTGTCTGTTTTATTTTTAAGCCATATAGTTCTTACTGGCTCAATTTCTAGCATTTGTAACTCCATTTGGCACTCTTCAGAAAGTATTTAGTCTGCCTTACTTGAAAAAGTGTTCGCCATTTTGGTTCCAGTTACTTCTTGTCACAGGATATAACTGTGCACAAATACACCAACATGCACCAAAAATACACCAACATGCACCAAACAGAACAAACGCAAGAGCTTCTTCAGGGCAGGGACTATGCCTTATTTATCTTTGTCTCATTTGCCTGGAAAGAACATAGCACAATGTTGAAGCTCAGGGAATGCTGATAATAAATGAACGATTATCTATGTGCTGTAAAGGATACAGCCCTGAACTGAGATCCAGGAGATGTCAATTCTACCTGTTAACTAGAGTTTTTCCCAGACAAACCACTTATACTCGCTGGACCCTATTTTCCCACGTGAAAATGAGGGGATTGGATGACATTAAATTGCTTCTGATTGAAATTTTATGGATTTTACATGCCATTTTAAAGTGAATATAATTTTAGTTTTCCAAATAGCAATATTTAGATTGCTGTTAGAAACATTTTCTAAATTCCTGGCCAACTCCTTGGCTACTGCCTGTGAGTCAGAGTAGATCTGTACTTCAGGTCATCTCTCGTAGACATAATAAGCAACTAAATATGCTACTCAAAAGTTCTGTCCACATGGGAAAATTTGTCTCTTCCATTGTCTTTTAGGGTTATCCCGTGGTGGGGTTCCAGTGGTGCAGTCTGCCCCTTTCAGATGGTGCCTGCCACTTTAACTGTGCAAAGTTGTGTGTAAACCAGACTCATGTATTTCTATTTTTTTCTTCAGTCATTTGGTCATAAGTAACTCACCATAAGGCCACTGGTATAGATTTAGGGAGGGGCAGCAATATGGCAGGAGGAAGTGCCATAGGAGCCTGGACCACTTGCTTATGAAACTGACTTATTTTGGCCAGGCACGGCGGCTCACACCAGCACTTTGGGAGACCAAGGCGGGCAGATCACCTAAGATCAGGAGTTCAAGACCAACCTGGCCAACATGGTGAAACCCTGTCTCTACTAAAAATACAAAAATTAGTTGGGTGTGATGGTGAGTGCCTGAGACTGAGGTGAAGAATCTCTTGAACATGGGAGGTGGAGGTTGCAGTAAGCCAAGATCATGCCACTGTACTACAGCCTGGACAACAGAGCAAAACTCCATCTCAAAAAAAAAAAAAAGGAAACTAACTTATTTCTTCGGGCCCTATCCCACATATACACCTCCCACAAGATGATGAAATACCGCTGAGCATACCAGACTGTGTGGCCAGCCAGATCAGATAACACTCAGTTTGTGACCGGCAGCTGTGTCATCCTACCTGGGTAGACATTTCATCTCCACTAGAATTCATCAGCAAACCAGAAGATTCTTCTTAAAAAGAGAGCTCCCGTCAAAACAGGAAATAGAAGTGAGCAAGCCGTCCATCACAACAGGTATCTACTAGAGCTTCTCAAACTCCTGCCTCCCTCCTTTTATCACTGCCTTTTTCTAGCCACTGCCTCAAGTGTACAGGGATCTTCTGCAATCCCTTTGCCCTTATGAGTTGAGGAATGAGATCTGATAAACCTCTTCAACTTAAGAATTTGAGGACTTCTAAAAGTGTGTGAATGTTTATAAGAACCACAGGAAATGAGCAATGCTGGGTCTATGATGATGAAACCTCAAGTATCAATAAGTCAGCTTTTTGAGTGTGTTCACTGACCGACTGCCTCTTGAATGACACCTTGTAGGTGACTGCCAAGTATTCTGCGCAATACCTTCTGTTTTACATTTGTGGGAAGGTCTCTGCCCCAATGCGTTCACCTTTCAATTTTCAACACCTTCTTCTTACTCCACCCGCCCCCCTCTCTGGACTACTGCACCAGTGGTTTATGAGAATCTTCCTAATCAATCCCGAGGGGAACGGAGAAGACCCAACAATAAAAGAAACCCATCAAATAAGTACTTACATTGTACATTTCATTAAAATTCCGAGTAAAGCTACTTCCTTAACTATGTGTGTACATAAATACCTCTAGATTGCCCACAATCACCCAGGCAACCGGATACAATATTGGACTTTAAAGGCACAACGGTCATGTCATTCTTCACAAGAAGTTAATTAGCTTCTCTCCTGCAGAACACTACTAAGACTATAATTGGTAATGTCTGAACTCCTGCTCAGCTATAAGTCATAATAAATAATTAGGTGATTTCTCTGGTAACTGTCATTCCTTGACTGCTGAACAATCTTCTATCATTAATGACTGTTGTATTTTACCATAGGGCAGGCATGTTTCCAATGGCCCCCAGGTATCCACAGGAAGTTTTAGCTAGGTCTAATTACTGTAAATCTCTTGCAGACCCACTCACCTCCCCATCCCGATATTGCTATCCAAAGGAAATTGAGCTTAAAGGAATAGGTCACAAAAGGGTGGAATAGTTTATGGACCAAGTGCGTGTGTGTTAATCAGGCAACAGTTTTCCTGTTTCTCTTTCAGCACTGGATCATTAGGTTTCTTATCTCTTTGGGGCTGCCTTGAGTTGTTTCTGAGTCCACCATCAATCTGGTGTTCAGGACTCTTTTTTTTTTTTTTTTTTTTTTTTTTAGATGGAGTCTTGCTCTGTCGCCCAGGCTGGGGTGCAGTGGCCAGATCTCAGCTCACTGCAAGCTCCGCCTCCCGGGTTTACGCCATTCTCCTGCCTCAGCCTCCCTTTTTTTTTTTTTTTTTTTTTTGAGATGGAGTCTCACTCTGTAGCCCACGCTGGAGTGCAGTGGTGTGATCTCGGCCCACTACAACCTCCACCTCCTGAGTTCAAGCGATTCTCCTGCCTCAGCTTCTCAAGTAGCTGGGACTATAAGAGCGTGCCACCATGCCCATCTACATTTTTTTTGTATTTTTAGTAGAAATGGGTTTTTGCCATGTTGGCCAGGCTGGTCTTCAACTCCTGACCTCAAGTAATCTGCCCACCTCAGACTCCCAAAGTGCTGGGATTACAGACATGAGCCACCGCGCCCAGCCTGTACTGTGAAGTACAGCCAGGCCACAAAGTAATTAAAACTGGAATAGCCAAGCAAGAACTGAGATTGTTTGTTCTTTTCCTCAAAGTCCACTGTATTAGTTGGGGTTCTCCAGAGAAACAACCAATAGGATATACGAGGAGATTTATTATGGGAATTGACTCATGCAATTATAGATGCTGAGAAGTCCCAGCATCTGCCATCTGCATGAGCCTGGCCACAAAATATCCCCTTCTTTAGTACAGGACTAAAGTACAGGACTCTTAAAAAAAAAAAAAAAAAAAAAAAAGACTTGAGTCTCACTCTGTCACCCAGTCTAGAAAAACTGCAGTGGTATGATCTCAGCTCACTGCAACCTCCACCTCCCGGGTTCAAGCAATTCTCCTGCCTCAGCCTCCTGAGTAGCTGGGACTACAGGTGTGGACCATCATGCCCAACTAATTTTTGTATTTTTAGTAGAGATGGGTTTTTGCCATGTTAGCCAGCTGGTCTCGAACTCCTGACCTCAAGAGATCCTCCCGCCTTGACCTCCCAAAGTGCTGGGATTACAGATGTGAGCCACTGCACCTGACCCTAAAGTACAGGACTCTTGATCACTGTCCTGATTCATCCTCTTTAGGGATATGCTTCCTGGATAGTGTGCATATTTGTAATACCTGTAGAATCCCTGCCCTATCTCAAAAACAAAAACAAAAACAAAAACAAAGTCCAAATAAAACCTTCCAGAGAAATGGATTCATAGTCATTTCTACTGGTGATCTAAGGATTGCATAAGTATAAGAATATTTAGAAACAGGCAAATTTTGCCAGGCACAGTGGCTCACATCTGTAATCCCAGCACTTTGAGAGGCCAAGGCTGGTGGATCATTTGAGGTCAAGAGTTGGACACCAGCCTGGCCAACTTGGTGAAACCCCGTCTTTACTAAAAATGCCAAAATTAGCTGGGTGGTAGTGGCCCGCACCTGTAATCCCAGCTATTTGGGAGGCTGAGGCAGGAGAATCGCTTGAACCCAGGAGGTGGAGGTTGCTGTGAGCCAAGATCACGCCACTGCACTCCAGTCTGAACGACAGAGTGAGACTCTGTCTCAAAAAAAAAAAAAAAAAAAAGAAACACGCAAAAGTTAAGCAAACTGCTGTGATTATGGGGTTATGAGATTGTGTATATTTGGGGTCTTTATGTGTACCTCATATTTACATAATGTACACAGGGACCTTTGGCATTTTTTACAGGAAGACATATACTTACCTGAATTTCATTCTCAATGGCAGTGATGGCAAATATGTGGCACATATGTCGCTGGTTGCCACTGCTTACTCTCTGTTCCCACCTTCATAACAAATAGTGCTAGTCAATCACAGCACTGTTTGTCGCTGAATTTGGAATCAATACCATAATGCTTTTCAATCCAGCCCTCTACACAGTCATGTCAATAGATCAGAGTAGTCATTTGAGATGAAATCTATTTGTCATTTCTGTTCTAATTTTTAGAGGTCTTATGGTACGTTGTCTTAATTAAAGAGCAGGGATAGCAAGGAGTAAAATCTGATTCAAACTAGCTCAGAAAAGGGAGATTTATTAATAATACAACAGACAATGTTACAAATGTCTGGACTGTGAAGTACAGCCAGGGCACAAAGTAATTAAACTGGAATAGCCAAGCAGGAACTGAGATTGTTTGCTCTTTTTCTCAAAGTCCACTGTATTAGTTGGGGTTCTCCAGAGAAACAACCAACAGGATATATGAGGAGATTTATTATGGGAATTGGTTCATGCAATTATAGATGCTGAGAAGTCCCAGCATCTGCCATCTGCATGAGCCTGGCCACAAAATATCCCCTTCCTTATACTGATTCCAGTAACATTGGATTAGGGGCCCACTCTACTCCAGTATGACCTCATTTTAACTACATCTGCAATGATGCTATTTCCAAATAATGTCACATTCTGGGGCACAGGGGGTTAGGAGTTCAACACGTGAGTTTGGGGGCACACAATTCAACCCATAATACCAACACCATCACTCTTTTTTTTCTTTTACTTTTTTTTTTTTTTTTTTTTGAGACAGAGTTTCACGCTTGTTGCCCAGACTGTAGTGCAATGGTATGATCTTGGCTCACTGCAACCTCTGCCTCCTGGGTTCAAGTGATTCTCCTGCCTCAGCCTCCCAAGTAGCTGGGATTACAGGCATACACCACCATACCCAGCTAAGCTTTATATTTTTAGTAGAGACGGGATTTCACCATGTTGCTCAGGCTGGTCTCAAACTCCTGACCTCAGGTGATCCACCAGCCTTGGCCTCCCAAAGTGTTGGGATTACAGGTGTGAGCCACCGCGCCCTGCCCAACATCATCACTCTTAAACCATATACCCCTTGCAGCATCTCCTGGATTTGTTTCTCCTCTTATTTGAGTATTTTTTACAAAAGTATTACCAAAATGGATGTTTGTGTGGCAGATCTTTCGAGGCCTTGTATGACTGGATAAAACTTACTCCCTACTACCTGTGATGTAACAGAGTAGTTTGGATATTGGTTGTTTCCTCCATATCTCATGTTGAAATGTGATCCTCAGTGTTGGAGATGGGACCTAGTGAGAGGTGTTTGGGTCATGGGTGTGGATCCCCCATGAATGCCTTGATGCCATCCTCAGTGGAGTGAGCTCTTGCTCTATTAGTTCCCAAGATATCTGATTGTTAAAAAGAGCCTGGCACCTGCTCCGCATTCTGTTGCTTCCCTCTCACCATGTGATCTATGTACTCTGGCTCCCCTTTGCCTTCCCCCTGAATGCAAGCTTCATGAAGCCCTCACCAGAAGCAGATTTAGACAGAAATGTACAACAAAATGTGAGCTGTAACAGGGTAAGAAACTAAGCAGGGCACGGCGGTGCATACCCGTAGTCCCAGCTACTGGGGAGGCTGAGGTGGAAGGATTGCCTGAGCCCAGAGAGGTCAGCACAGAAAATTTTATTTTTGACAATTCCACTCCTTGCCATCTCTATTCGTTCAGAAAAACTAAACTTTATAAAAGAAATTTGGTTTTACAACAGTAATATATTCCTTTTTTGAACATGTATAACTTTTAGAAGTTGACTGCTTTTATTGTAACAATCTATATCTGTCTGTCCTGTAGTGCTTTAGAGGTTTAGTTTTTCTGTGAGCAGCTTCATATTTATTTAGATGAACATGTGAAAATTAAAAGCAAGAAGCTCAATAATATTGTTTTCTCCCAATTTGTAGCCAAGCAATTTGACATTGATTTTTTTTTTATTTTGAAAAATGGTAGAGAGGGTATATTTATGACAGATACAGTCAACTCTCAATATTTTCAGGGCTAAATCTTCCAGCCATGCATTACCATAGGTCCTTATTTCTTCTTTTCAGTAACCTGCTTTTTGGTCATTTCAATGCAATATTAAAAAATGGCCCATTTTTCTAGGAAAACATGTGAAGGGAAGAGATTGATAATAGAGGCTATAGCTGATTCTTTATTATCAGCAATTTTCTACTTTTCAGAGAAAAATGGCTATATTATACCTAGATTATTCCTATGTTTTATTTTTTACCTATATATATATTGATTGATGGCAATGTTTTTCCTCATCTCTTTCAGCAGTCTTTTCAATGTGTTATTTTGTTTCGGGCATATACCAGAATAATTCTTTTTTTTTTTTTTGAGATGGAGTCTCGCTCTGTCACCTGGCCGGAGTGCAGTGGCACGATCTTGGCTTACTGCAACCTCCAACTCCCTGGTTCAAGCGATTCTCCTGCCTCAGCCCCCCGAGTAGCCTGGATTAGAGGCACGCGCCACCATGCCCAGCTAATTTTTGTGTTTTTAGTAGAGATGGGGTTTCACCATTTTGGCCAGGATAGTCTCGATCTCCTGACCTCTGGTGATCTGCCCACCTTGGCCTCCCAAAGTATTGGGATTACAGGCATGAGCCACCATGCCTGGCCATATAACAGAATAATTCTAAAAAAGTAAAACTCTCTGAAAGTTCATAGATGTAAGTTATAGTTAGTCCTTGTTTATGACCTTTCTATGCATTATATAAATAACTGCAAAACTAATTAATCATACTTAATGCTTGTTTTCTTTTCTTTTCTTTCTTTCTTTTTTTTTTTTTTTTTTTTTTGAGACAGAGTCTCACTTTGTCACCCAGGCTGGAGTGCAGTGGCGTGATCTCTACTCACTGCAACATCTGCCTCCTGGGTTCAAGAGATTCTCCTGCTTCAGCCTCCGAAGTAGCTGAGACTACAGGCATGCACCACCACTCCCAGTTAGTAGAGGTGGGGTTTCGCCATGTTGGCTAGGCTGGTCTTGAACTCCTGACCTCAAATGATCCGCCTGCCTCGGCCTCACAAAGTGCTGGGATTACAGGTGTGAACCACTACACCCAGCCTTAACCCTTGTTTTCTAAGGTCCCAGTGGCACAGGAATAATTGTAAGTCATACATGGGTTATAATGGAGATACTTGGCTGAAGCTCCTACAGACCCCTTTTTTTGTTTTTGTTTTTGTTTTTTTGAAGTGGAGTCTCGCTCTTGTAGCCCAAGTGGAGTGCAATGGCGCCATCTCAGCTCACTGCAACCTCCGCCTCCCGGGTTCAAGAGACTCTCCTGCCTCAGTCTCCTGAGTAGCTGGGACTACAGGCGCCCACCACCACGCCCAGCTAATTTTTGTATTTTTTATTAGAGATGGGGTTTCACCATGTTGGCCAGGCTGGTCTCGAACTCTTGACCTCTGGTGATCCGCCCGCCTAGGCCTCCCAAAGTGCTGGGATTACAGGTACGAGCCACTGCACCTGGCCCTTTTTTCCTATTTCTATTTCCCTTCCTTTGCTGCTTCTAATTCTTAGAGATCGCACGCAGTGTGGCAGGGACTGTAAAATTGTGGGAACTGACAAAGCTGAAGACTTTTAGTAAGTCCCTGCTTGACACCACTATAACCATCTCACATGTGGCATACCACTTCATTGTGACTGCCTAAAGATCTGTGATTCCCAGCACCATCCCACAGCCAGCTCCACCCCAGCCCTGGTAGAAATTAGTCTTCTTGCTGAATGAACATTCTTTCGGCTCTTCAGGACCACGCCTCTCCCCACAGGAGGGTGGAATTGAGGATCTCTAAGAATCCTTTTAACTCTATGCTTATATAATTTCATGTAGATAATATACAAGAGAAATGTTTAAAATTTGACCTTTCAATGCTTTTTAAAAAAGTAACGGATTTTTAGAAAGGATTGTACTGAACAAAGGAGCAAAATATAATATAATCCGTTTCAGGCCTATAGCCAGGATCAGGTTATAAGCTTAGTAGATGAGTGTAAGAAAGGTGATTCAACAGAAAAGGGGCAGGACTGGTCTAAGAAGGAAGAGCCACACTTGAAATCGGCTTCACAGTGCCCTCTGGAGAAGGGAAAATTACGGTAGCAATGGATGGATTGAGCATGTGACCCTGAATAGTCTTACTGAATAGGGGAGACAAAATGGAGAGTGGGAGAGAAGGAAGTAAGGTACCGTAAGAGATAAGACAATGTTGCAAAAAGGCCAAGAAGGAGAAATTTGTGACTCTCTTACTTAAATCAGGACATTTCCAAGAAGTACTAAAGACTATCTATTGGAGTGATAGGGCTTAATTATTTTAAGTATTACCTTGGCCAAATTTTCACTGGTAAATCAGTCAATCCTTCTTCCCTCTCTCTCTCCCTCCCTTTTTCCGTCCCTCCCTCTCTTCCTTCGGTCCTTCCTTTTGTGCTAAAATTCTTCTCTGACTTATGGTGCATATATTTCTGTTACATAATTAGCTGGGCATGGTGGCGTACGCCTGTAATCCCAGCTACTTGGGAGGTTGAGGCAGGAGAATTTCTTGAACCCAGGAGGTGGAGGTTGCAGTGAGCCAAGATTATACCACTGCACCCCAGCCTGAGCAACAGAGTGAGACTCAAAAAAAAAAAAAATTTAAAAAGGATTTTGCATATTTAATGAGCTCCAAATATTCTGTAGACTCCTACTCTGTAATTAAGTGTGGTTTAAAAAAGAACATATGTAGTCAGGCTCGGTGGCTCATGCCTATAATCCCAGTACTTTTGGAGGCCGAGGCAGGTGGATTAACTGAGGTCAGGAGTTTGAGACCAGCCTGACCAACTTGGTGAAACCTCGTCTCTACTAAAAATACAAAAATTAGCCAGGTGTGGTGATGCACGCCTGTAATCCCAGCTGAATACTCAGGAGGCTGAGGCAGGAGAATCTCTTGAACCTGGGAGGTGGAGGTTGCAGTGAGCCAAGATTCTGCCACTGCACTCCAGCCTGGGTAACAGAGCAAGAGTCTGTCTCAAAAAAAAAAAAAAAAAATACATCATGCAGATGACTTTTCTTAAGATGTCATTATTTTGGCCATCACTAGCAATTAGTCACTTTTATGAGATATTAATATTCACAGCTTTGAAGGCATTACATGTCTCCAGGTTCAAAACAGGAAAGAGAAAAGAGCTTAGATTATTTGGCTTTGTCTATCAAGACATTAGAAGAATGTAAACTGAAAACCATACAATTTTGGCTTTTGCTATTTTCCAGGCTAGCTCACATTAGCTCCAATATCATCCTAAAATATGAAGCCAGATTGGGCAATGAAATTGCAATTTTTGATTGCAATTCTGATTTTTAAAAAGTTAGTCTTTTTTGGAGGGGGTGTAGATGGAGTCTCCCTCTGTTGCCTAGGCTGGAGTGCAGTGGCACGGTTTCAGCTCACTGCAATCTCTGCCTCCTGAGTTGAGGATATAGATTCTCCTGCCTCAGCCTCCTGAGTAGCTGGGACTACAGGTGTGCACCACCATACCTGGCTGATTTTTGTATTTTTAGTAGAGACAGGGTTTCACCATGTTAGCCAGGCTGGTCTTGAACTCCTGACCTCAAGCAATCCGCATGCATTGGCCTCCCAAAGTGCTGAGATTACAGGGGTGAGCCACTGCGACTGGCCAAATTAGTCTTAAATGTTTTCAAACATTGATCAACATCATTTTAACAAAGCAACTATAATACATTAGGAGATGGATGGGAAAATTTGAACACAGACTGGATAATCAGTATTAAAAGATTATCATTAATTTTTTTTACCTTCGCCTCTCCCACTTATCATTAATTTTAGGTGAGATAGTGGTATTGTTTGTATGTATTTTTAAAAGTCTTTATCTTTTACAGATACAAATGGGAGGGGGAATGGATAGGAGTCCAGTGAAATAAGATTGGCCATGTAGTGACAATTGTTGAATCTGAGTAATGGTTATATGGGAGTCCATTATACTACTTGCTCTACTTTTGCACATGTTTAAACTTTTTTCATAATAAGCAGTTTAAAAATCTGATGAAAACTATTTCTATTTGTGAATTTAAAAAATACTAGGCTTTTAAAACTCAGAACTACAACTTAATCCTGTACAGTCTGTCTTTTTAAAACAGGTAGTACCAATAGGAAATCAAGTCTGCAGCTCCCACAGTCCTTTTTTGTTGCTGTTGAGATGGGGTCTGGCTATGTTGCTCAGGCTGGTCTTGAACTCCTGGGATCAAATGATCCTCCCCTTTTTTTTTTGAGACAGAGTCTTGCTCTGTTGCCCAGGCTGGAGTGCAGTGGTGTGATCTCATCTCACTGCAACCTCCATCTCCCGGGTTTAACAGATTCTCCTGCCTCAGCCTCCCAAGTAGCTGGGATTACAGGTGTGCACCACCAAACCTGGCAAATTTTTGTATTTTTAGTAGAAATGGGGTTTTGCCATGTTGGCCAGGCTGGTCTCAAACTCCTGGCCTCAAGTGATCTGCCTGCCTTGGCCTCCCAAAGTGCTGAGATTACAGGCGTGAGCCATCGCGTCCGGCCCCCACAATCCTTTTTTAATACATACACTGTTTCTTAAACCTTTTATACATAAGCAGCTACTTTGTGCCATCTGATAATTTTACGATGGCTTTATGGGTAAAGACTTGGGGGACCAACTGTGTAGAAGCAGAGATGATGGGGAAGTCAGATCTGAATGAATAAAACATCTTTATATGCCCCTGGCAGGCTAAAATAATAGCTTAGACTGATTAAAAGTGAAGTAGGGTCTGAGTGCCGTGGCTCATGCCTGTAATGCCAGCACTTTGGGAGGCTGAGGCGGGCGAATCACTTGAGGTCAGGAGTTCGAGACCAGCCTGGCCAACACAGTGAAACCCCGTCTCTACTAAAAGAACAAAAATTAGCTGGGCATGGTGGTGGGCACCTGTAATCTCAACTACTTGGGAGGCTGAGGCAGGAGAACCTTTTTTTTTTGAGACGGAGTCTCGCTCTGTCACCCAGTCTGGAGTGCAGTAGCTGGATCTCGGCTCACTGTAAGCTCCGCCTCCCAGGTTCGCGCCATTCTCCTGCCTCAGCCTCCCGAGTAGCTGAGACTACAGGCACCCACCACCTCGCCCGGCTAGTTTTTGTATTTTTTAGTAGAGACGGGATTTCACCGTGTTAGCCAGGATGGCCTCGATCTCCTGACCTTGTGATCCGCCCGTCTCGGCCTCCCAAAGTGCTGGGATTACAGGCTTGAGCCACCGCGCCCGGCCAAGGAGAACCTTTTGAACCCAGGAGGCAGAGGTTGGAGTGAGCTGAGATCACACCAGTGCACTTCAGCCTGGGTGACAGAGCGAAACTCTGTCTCAAAAAAGAAAAAAATAAAGTGAAGTAGAGATTTTGCTCACATAGATAGATTGGGTGATCTGTGAGTAATGAGCATCCTAGTAGCTGGTAGTGAGAAGGCAGTACACCATAATGAATGACTGAGCATAAGCCAGTCATAGATCCAAATCTCAGTTCAGCCAATTACTAGATGTAATCTTACTATATGTTCCAGAGCCTCAGTTTACTCATCTAATACCCCATATACTGGGGGACTGTTGAAGTTTAAATGAAAGATACATAGTGTTAATGCAGCAGGTCTGGCTGTTCAGTCCTTGCATGTCTTCAAGGGAACCTGGAATCATTGCTGACCTTTGGCCAACCCCTGGAAATGTGGTCCTCAGAATGTTCTTATGTGAATGGTTGATGGTTATATTTTATACACCTGGAGCAATGGACCAGGCCTCATCAGCTTGTCAGGATTGCTTTGCATAAACATCAACCTGTATGAAGTGCATTTGGTTTCATTTGTGATCCTGTGTTTCAGTTGCTTTGGCTGGTAATGTAGCATGATGTCACTATGAGCCTGAATCTTGATAAAAGTCTCAGACCAAGAGACTTAAACAGTTTTCCCTGGGCAGAGACATTCTGCTCATGTCAATGCAGCTTGCTGCTAGAGAGAAAGCATATCCTATGTGGCCCCAGATGGGAAAGTACTCAAAAGCCTGTCCCTGACCTCTCTGGATTTCTCCTGATATATTTTTCCTATTGCTCTTAGTCTGTGTAATCTTGCTCTAACAAAACCTTAGCCATGAGTATTGAGTTTTATGAGTCCTTGTGGTGTATCAGCAAACTTGAGGGTGAATTTAGGACCTGTGAAATATAAAGGGACTAGTACAGTACCTGAAGAATAATACATATCCAATATATGCTTGCTAGTGGCATTTAAATTCTGCCTGCTGGATGTTGTAGGGGACAAGTTGTACTCTGCTAGAATATAGGCTGGGAATACAGGACTTTGCCTGATTTTCTCAACAATGCCCTTGGAAGAAGGGAAGGATAACATTTCATCAATAGGAAACTTAGAGGATATAACTCCAAGATTCTCCTCTGGCTTCCCAGCCCTTCTGATTCAGAGTGGAGAGGTGCCATGTAGGACAAATGTGTGGACGAGTAGACCACCAACTGAGACCTTTGGAGACTGCATGCAGGGCAAACTCTTTTACCATTTTGAAGAGTAACAAAAACAATGAAAAGCCTTGTTGAGAGTTCGAAATTTAGAAAACTTAGACTAATGTTATGGTGCTCCAAGTGTGGGTGCCACAGGCTGGATCTTCACTTTAGGTAATAGCCACCAGAGGCAATGGTGTTAAAAGTAGTTATCAGGAAGGCCAGGCACTGTGGCTCGTGCCTGTAATCCCAGCAGTTTGGGAGGCCAAGGCAGGCGGATCACTTGAGGTCAGGAGTTCGAGGCCAGCCTGGGCAACATGGTGAAACCCCATCTCTACTAAAAATACAAAAATTAGCCAGGCATGGTGGTGCATGCCTGTAGTCCCAGCTACTTGGGAAGCTGAGGCAGGAGAATCACTTGAACCTAGGAGGGAGAGGTTGCAGTGAGCCGAGGTCATGCCACTGTACTCCAGCCTGGGCGACAGAGTGAGACTTTGTCTCAAAAACAAACAAACAAACAGCAACAACAACAACAAGTGGTTATCAGGAATTTCCCCAACTCAGCCAGAACCAAGCGAACAGAATGTTTTAGTCTATCCAGGCTGCTATAGTAAAATACCATCAACTGGGTGGCTTATAAACAACCAAAATTTATTGCTCACAATTCTGGAGGTTAGGAAGTTCAGATCAAGGCACCAGAATATTCAGTGAGGGCTGACTCTATGATGTGTAAGTGGGGTCTTTTCACTGTGTCCTCACATTGTGGAAGGGGTGAACTCTAGTCTCTTCAGCCCCTTATAAAGGATTAGTACCCTTATATAGGGCTGAAGGGTACTCACATGACCTAACTACCTCCCAAAACCTCCACCTCCTGATACCATCACATAGGGGATTAGGTGTCAACACATCAATTTGCGGGGAACACAAACATTTAGTCCATAGCACAGAGCTATTTCCAACAAGCACTGGGCATGACAGAAAGAGTCTTTTTTCTGTCATGAAACTGTGAGGACTGCACATAAACATTAAAAAGTAATTGGATTGAGACTTCAGTTGAGAGCTAATTCTAGGGAAGGAAGTCTAGGGTACCCATATTGCAATTTCTTTTTTTTTTTTTCTTTTGAGATGGAGTTTTGCTCTGTTACCCAGGCTGGAGGGCAGCTGCTCAATCTCGGCTCACTGCAACCTCCGCCTCCTGGACTCAAGCGATTCTCCTGCCTCAGCCTCTCGAGTAGCTGGGATTACAGACACCCGCCACCACGCCTGACTAATTTTTGTAATTTTAGTAGAGACGAGATTTTGCCATGTTGGCCAGGCTGGTCTCGAACTTCTGACCTCAGGTGATCTGCCTGCCTCAGCCTCCCAGAGTGCTAGGATTACAGGCGTGAGCCACCACACCAGGCCCCATCTTGCAATTTCTTTCTAGGTTTGTATGAGTGTATGTTTATGGTTCTTATCCAAGTGACCAGGTCTAAGTAAGAGACATCAAAAGATCCTTGTGCCCCCTAAAATGAAATAATAATTACAATAGTAATTTATGTCATGTATTTTATTGATATTTTTAAAATAAATTGCCTCCAAGACAGATTGGACTGATCTTGATAGTGATTTTTCCCTCTGCTGGTTTCTTAAGGGATGATGAGCATAAAATAGTTGGTATAAGTTTGCTCTTTCACACTTGGATTTTATTTTTGTTGAGCTCCTAATCATTTAGGGTTACTTCAGAGGTGACTTGATTGTACCCTCTGTCGCACGTAATGATTATATCTTTATCACTGTCATCCTCACTGTAATAACTCATCATATCACTGTCATTCACGTGATCATCGTATGCATTGTTCCTGGAATGTAACTCACGAAAGGACCTGGGAGAGGACTTGACTTTGCTTGAAACATATAGGTTTTGAGTGTTTTTCTCCTTTGCCTCAGAAATATCATTGACCAAAGGCTTATAAGTTTTGGAAACAAGATGTTTTTTCTTGTAGGATTGACAAGTTTCGGCTACTTTAGAGTTGGATAATAAGGCTGCCCTGCCTCGACTCACTGACCTTTTTGGATTAAAATGTTTGGGAGGCTTAGCCAATTCCTTTAGACTGAATGGCTCGGATGGTGACATTTCATTTTGTGGATGAGATGAACAAAGTGGCTTGGATAGCCGAGGTGGCCTGACTGGCTTATCTGAACTGGCTAGATTACACGCATAGTCTAGCTTACGTGATTTTTCTGGACTGCCTGTTCTATGTGCCTTTTCCAGGTGAGATGACTTGCATAATTTTTTTGAGCGTGATGACCTGGATGACCTTTTTGGCTTTGATGGCCTAGTTAACTTTCCTGCGCTGTTTGGTATGGATGGCTTTTGTAGACTTGAGGGCCTGATTAATTTTTCTGTACTGGATGGTGTGGATGACCTTTCTGGACTTGAGGAATCAGATAACTTGTCTACAGTGGATAGCATGGGTTGTGTTTCAGGACTGCATTGACTGGCTGTCTTGGCTTCATTGCATGATGTTTTGGATGACTTGGCTGCTATACCTTTTTTCTTGACCCTGAAAGTATAGAAAATTTGGAGTATATGATTTAAAACAAAAGACACCTGTTATTATTATCAGAGAACATATGGTACTGTCAGCTTAGACCTGTGGTCTTTTTGGGACTTTAATATGAAAACTGAACACAGTAAGAATTGGAGTGTGATGGCTGGGCATGGTGGTTCACACCTGTAATCCCACACTTTGGGAGGCCAAGGTGGGCAGATCACTTGAGGCCAAGAGTTCGGGACCAGGCTGGCCAACATGGTGAAACTCCATCTCTACTAAAAATATAAAAATTAGCCTGGTGTGGTGGTGCACGCCTGTAGTCCCCAGCTACTCGGGAGGCTGAGGCAGGAGAATCGCTTGAACCTGGGAGGCGGAGGTTGCAGTGAGCCAAGATGATGCCATTGCACTCCAGCCTGGGTGACAGAGTGAGACTCTGTCTCAAAAACAAACAAACAAACAAAACCACAAAAACAGAATTGGAGAGTGGTGAAAGCCACAACTAAGGTTATAAATATGAACTCTTGTTTAATGCTTTTTCTTTTTCTTTTTTTTTTTTTTTTTTGACACGGAGTCTCGCTCTATTGCCCAGGCTGGAGTGCAGTGGCCGGATCTCAGCTCACTGCAAGCTCCGCCTCCCGGGTTCACGCCATTCTCCTGCCTCAGCCTCCCGTATGCTTTTTCTTAAGAGCATTTTACTATTTAACCACATTAGATAACTGTATAATCCACATATAGAATTACACAAAGTTGTTTCAAATCTACTGTAAAAAGAGAGAAACACACACACACACACACAGAGAGAGAGAGAGAGAATGAACCTCACTTATTTCAGAATTAAACTTTTTATTAAAAAGTCACAAATTGATAATGTATCACAAGAAAAAAACTATAGAAAAAGTCATTGTTTTGTATCATATTTACAACACCAAGTTATCTGTGCATATTTCAAATCATAACATTCCTCTGAAACTAAAGAATACAGTACTGGTACCACATTTTAGTCACCAGTCTTTGGAATGGAATATTTTTAGGGAACTAGTATATAAAAGGCAGGCATTGAGATCATGAGAGTAACAACAGTGAATAATTTTTTCGTGCGATTAAATCTTAAAATGGTAGATTATCCAAAATGTTTTATTGTCTTTGAAAAACAGAGACCCAGCCGGGCGTGGTGGCTCAAGCCTGTAATCCCAGCACTTTGGGAGGCCGAGACGGGCGGATCACGAGGTCAGGAGATCAAGACCATCCTGGCTAACACGGTGAAACTCCGTCTCTACTAAAAAATACAAAATACTAGCCGGGCGAGGTGGCGGGCGCCTGTAGTCCCAGCTACTCGGGAGGCTGAGGCAGGAGAATGGCGGGAACCCGGGAGGCGGAGCTTGTAGTGAGCTGAGATCTGGCCACTGCACTCCAGCCTAGGCGACAGAGCGAGACTCTGTCTCAAAAAAAAAAAAAAAAAAAAAAAAAGAAAGAAAAACAGAGACCCAATTCCCTCTCTCTTTCTCTTCATTCTCCCACTCTTATTTGGATATTCATGCCCTCTTTTCCTATATTGAATTTATAATGCAATTAATATCCTGGAGTTCAGCTGAATCCTGAACAAGAGACACTTTGACTAAAGTTAATAATGTACTAGAGAATATTTAAGAGTTGATATAATTTAAGTGAAAATATTCACCTACAAAAGGTTGGTAGCTCTTCAGAAGTCTAAAGTTAATATTAAGTAACCTGAACAATGAAACCTCCACTATATGTACACACACACACACACACACACCTTGCACTCTTAATTCAAAGGAGTAAAACTTACATTCCTGCTTTGGATGCATCATCACTCAAACAGTTATAATGGAGATAACAAAAACAGATAAAGACAAAAACCATGATGATAATACCGACTAAAATAAGTAGATTTCTTCTAAGGTAGTTCAATTTTGTCTGCATTGATTCAACAGGTTTATCTCCTGCAAAGAGATTGTATAATCAGAGAAGGTGTTAGGTAACCAAGTTTTTTTTTTTTTTTTTACATTGATAGTGGTTTGATAGTGTAGATCGAAATAACATTTCTTCATCAATTATTTTTTAAACCTGATTAATTGTACCACTATTATGTTTTTACCTCATGGATCCAGCCAGTCTAGAAGCTAAATCTGGGAGGCATCACTGACTAATCCATACCATTACCTGGGTTATCCCTGAATCTTGGCTTGCTTATCACATTACCCAGGTTTTTGAATCTGTGTGTGTATGTCTTGCATGTATAAGTGTACTTGAGCGTCAATGTGTGTGTGAATGTGTGTAATTGAAAAGAGATGTGACAAAAACAAACCCTTGTTAAAAACCTACTATATGCTGGAGATCTGGCAAGATGACCACATAGGAACAGCTCTGGTCTGCAGCTCCCAGCGAGACCAAGGCAGAAGGCGGGTGGTTTCTGCATTTCCAACTGAGGTACCCGGTTCATCTCACTGGGACTGCTTAGGGGTACCCAGTTCATCTCATTGGGACTACAATGGGTGTAGCCCAAGGAGGGTGAGCAGAAGCAGGGTGGGGCGTTGCCTCACCCGGGAAGTGCAAGGAGCCAGGGGACTCCCTCCCCCAGCCAAAGGAAGCCGTGAGGGACTGTATTATCTAGCCCAGATACTACGCTTTTCCCATGGTTTTGGCAATCCACAGACCAGGAGATTCTCTCGTGTCCCTACAACACCAGGGCCCTGGGTTTCAAGCACAAAACTGGGTGGCTATTTGCACAGACACAGAGCTAAATGTAGCAGTTTTGTTGTTGTCGTTGTTGTTGTTTTTCCCCCGAGTGGCACCTGGAAGCCCAGTGAGACAGAACCGTTCACTCTCCTGGAAAGGGGGTTGAAGCCAGGGAGCCATGTGGTCTCACTCAGCAGATCCGACTCCCATGGAGCCCAGCAAGCTAAGATTCACTGGCTTGAAATTCTTGATGCCAGCACAGCAGTCTGAAGTAGACCTGGGATGATGGAGCTTGGTGGTGGGAGGGGTGTCCACCATTACTGAGGCTTCAGTAGGCAGTTTTCCCCCTGACAGTGCTAAGGAGGCCAGGAAGTTCGGACTGGGTGGAACTCACCACAGTGCTGCAAAGCAACTGTGGCCAGACTGCCTCTCTAGGTTCCTCCTCACTGGGCAAGGTATCTCTGAAAGAAACGCAACAGCCCCAGTCAGAGGCTTACAGATAAAACTCCCACTTCCCTGGGACAGAGCACCTGGGAGAATGGGTGGCTGTGGGTGCAGTTGCAGTGGATTTAAACGTTCCTGCCTGCCGGCTCTGAAGAGAGCAGTGGATTCTGACAAGGAGGATTCTTCCAGCACAGCACTCAAGCTCTGCTAAGAGACAGACTGCCTCCTCAAGTGGGTTCCTGACCCCCGTGCCTCCTGGATGGAGAGACCTGCCAGCAGGGGTCGACAGACACCTCATACAGGAGAGCTCTGGCTGGCATCAGGCTTGTGCCCCTCTGGGACAAAGATTCCAGAGGAAGGAGCAGGCAGCAATCTTTACTGTTCTGCAGCCTCCACTGATGATACCCAGGCAAATAGGGTCTGGAGTGGACCTCCAGCAAGCTGCAGCAGACCTGCAGAAGAGGGGCCTGACTGTTAGAAGAAAAACTAAAAACAGAAAGCAGTAACATCAACATCAAAAAGGACCCCCACACAAAAACCCCATCCAAAGGTCATTAGCCTCAAAGATCAAAGACAGATAAATCCACGAAGATGAGGAAAACCCAGTCCCAAAATGCTGAAAATTCCAAAAACCAGAATGTATTTTCTCCTCCAAATGATCACAACTCCTCTGCAGCAAGGGCACAAAACTGGACAAAGAATGAGTTTGATGAATTGACAGAAGTAGACTTCAGAAGGTGGGTAATAACAAACTCCTCTGAGCTAAAGAAGCACGTTCTAACCAAATGCAAGGAAGTTAAGAACATTGATAAAAGATTACAGAAATGGCTAACTAGAGTAACCCATTTAGAGAAGAACATAAATGACCTGATGGAGGTGAAAAACACAGTATGAGAACTTCAGATGCATATACAAGTATCAATAGCCAAATCAATCAAGCAGAAAAAAGGATATCAGAGATTGAAGATCAACTTACTGAAATAAGGTGTGAAGACATGATTAGAGAAAAAAGAATAAAAAACAAAATGAACAAAGCCTCCAAGAAATATGGGACTATGTGAAAAGACCAAACCTATGATTGATTGGTGTACCTGAAAGTGACAGGGAGAATGGAACCAAGTTGGAAAACACACTTCAGGATATTATCCAGGAGAACTTCCCCAACCTAGCGAGACAGGCCAACTTTCAAATTCAGAATATACAAAGAACACTACTAAGATATTCCTGGAGAAGAGCAACCCCAAGACACATAATCATCAGATTCTCCAAGGTTGAAACGAAGGAAAAAATGTTAAGCACAGCCAGAGAGAAAGGTCAGATTACCTACAAAGGGAAGCCCATCAGACTAACAGAGGATCTCTCTGCAGAAGCTCTACAAGCCAGAAGAGAGTGGGGGCCAATATTCAACATTCTTAGGGAAAAGAATTTTCAACTCAGAATTTTATATCGGCCAAACTAAGTTTCATAAATGAAGGAGAAATAAAATCCTTTCTAGACAAGAAAGGATTTTTGTCTTTTGTCAAAATATTTGTCAAATACTGAGGGATTTTTGTCACCACCAGGCCTGCCTTACAAGAGCTCCTGAAGGAAGCACTAAATATGGAAAGCAAAAATCAGTACCAGTCACTGCAAAAACACACCAAAATATAAAGATCAATGACACTGTGAAGAAACTGCATCAACTAATGTGGAAAATAACCAGTTAGCATCATAATGACAGGATCAAATTCACACATAATAATATTAACCTTCAATGTAAATGAACTAAATACTCCAATTAAAAGACATAGACTGGCAAATTGGATAAAGAGTCAAGACTCATCAGTATGCTGTATTCAGGAGACCCATCACACGTGGAAAGACACACATAGGCTCAAAATAGAGGGATGGAGGAATATTTACCAAGTGAGTAGAAAGCCAAAAAAAGCAAGGGTTGCAATCCTAGCCTCTGAAAAAATGAACTTTAAACCAACAAAGATCAAAAAAGACAAAGAAGGGCATTACATAAGGGTAAAGGTATCAATGCAACAAGAAGAGCTAAGTATCCTAAATAGATAAGCACCCAATACAGAAGCACTCAGATTCATACAACAAACTCTTAGACACCTACAAAGACATTTACACTCCCACACAGTAATAGTGGGAAACTTTAACATCCCACTGTCAATATTAGACAGATCAAGGAGACAGAAAATTAACAAGGATATTCACAACTTGAACTCAGCTCTGGACCAAGTGGACCTAATAGAACTCTCCAACCCAAATCAACAGAATATACATTCTTCTCAGCACCACATAGCACTTATTCTAAAACCAACCACGTGATTGGAAGTAAAACACTCCTTAGCAAATGCAAAAGAACAGAAATCATAACAAACAGTCTTTCAGATCATGGTGCAATCAAATTAGAACTCAGGATTAAGAAACTCACTCAAAACCACACAACTACATGGAAACTGAACAACCTGCTCCTGAATGTACATAACAAAATTAAGTCAGAAATAAAGAAGTTCTTTGAAACTGTGAGATCAAAGAGACAATGTACCAGAATCTCTGGGACACAGCTAATACAGTGTTAAGTGGGAAATTTATAGCACTAAATGCCCACATCAGAAAGCAGGAAAGATCTGAAACTGACACCCTAATATCACAATGAAAAAAACTAGAGAAGCAAGAGCAAACAAATTCAAAAGCCAGCAGAAGACAAGAAATAACTAAGATCAAAGCAGAACTGAAGGAGATAGACACACAAAAAACCCTTCAAAAAGAAAATCAATGAATCCAGGAGCTGGTTTATTGAAAATATTAATAAAATAGACCACTAGCCAGACTAATAAAGAAGAAAAGAGAGAAGAATCAAATAGACACAATAAAAAATAATAAAGGGGATATCACCACTGATCCCACAGAAATACAAACTACCATCAGATAATAGTATAAACACCTTTACACAAATAAACTAGAAAATCTAGAAGAAATGGAAAAATTCCTGGACACACACATTCTCCCAAGACTAAACTAGGAAGAAGTCAAGTCCCTGAATAGACCAATAACAAGTTCTGAAATTGAGGCAGTAATTAATAGCCTACCAACCAAAAAAAGCCCAGGACCAGACAATTCACAGCCAAATTCTACCAGAGATACAAATAGGAGCTGGTACCATTTCTTCTGAAACTATTTTAAACAATAGAAAAAGAGGGACTCCTCCTTAACTCGTTTTATGAGACCAGCATCATCCTGATATGAAAACCTGGCAGAGACACAACAAAAAAAGAAAAATTCAGGCCAATATCCTTGATGAACATCGATGTGAAAATCCTCAATAAAATACTGGCAAACTGAATCCAGCAGCACATCAAATAGCTTATCCACCATGATCAAGTTGGCTTCATCCCTGGGATGCAAGGCTGGTTCAACATACGCAAATCAATAAATGTAATCTATCACATAAACAGAACCAATTACAAAAACCACATGATTATCTCAATAGATACAGCAAAGGCCTTTGATAAAATTCAACACCCCTTCATGCTAAAAACTCTCAATAAACTAGGTATTGATGGAACATAACTCAAAATAATAAGAGCTATTTATGACAAACCCATAGCCAATATCATACTGAATGGGCAAAAGCTGGAAGCATTTCCTTTGAAAACCTGCACAAGACAAGGATGCCCTCTCACCACTCCTATTCAACATAGTATTGGAAGTTCTGGCCAGGGCAATCGGGCAAGAGAAAGAAATAAAGGGTATTCAGATAGAAAGAGAGGAAGTCAAATTGTCTCTGTTTGCAGATGATGTAATTGTATTTTAGAAAATCCCATCATCTCAGCCCAAAATATCCTTAAGCTGATAAGCAAATTCAGCAAAGTCTCAGGATACAAAATCAATTTGCAAAAATCACAAGGATTCATATACACCAATAATAGATAAGCAGAGAGTCAAATAATGAGTGAACTCCCATTCATAATTGCTACAAAGAGAATTAAATACCTAGGAATACAACTTACAAGGGATGTAAAGGAACTCTTCAAGGAGAACTACAAACCACTGCTCAAGGAAATAAGAGAGGTCACAAACAAATGGAAAAACATTCCACACTCATGGATAGGAAGAATCAATATCGTGAAAATGCCCATACTGCCTGAAGTAATTTATAGATTCAATGCTATTCCCATCAAGCTACCACTGACTTTCTTCCCAGAATTAGAAAAAACTACTTTAAATTTCATATGGAACCAAAAAAGAGTCTGTAGAGCAAAGACAATCCTAAGCAAAAAGAACAAAGCTGGATGCATCACTCTACCTTACTTCAAACTGTACTACGAGGTTACAGTAACCAAAACAGTATGGTGCTGGTACCAAAACAGACATACAGACCAAAAGAACAAAACAGAGGCCTCAGAAATGACACCACACATTTAAAACCATCTGATCTTTGACAAACCTGACAAAAACAATGGGGAAAGGATTCCCTATTTAATAAATCATGCTGGCAAAACTGGCTAGCCATATGCAGAAAACAAAAACTGGATCCCTTTTTTACACCTTATTCAAAAATTAACTCAAGATGGATTAAAGACTTAAATGTAAAACCTAAAACCATAAAAACCCTAGAAGAAAACCTAGGCAATACTATTCAGGACATAGGCATGGGCAAAGACTTCATGACTCAAACACCAAAAGCAATGGCAACAAAAGCCAAAATTGACAAATGGGATCTAATTAAACTAAAGAGCTTCTGCACAGCAAAATAAACTATCATCAGAGTGAATAGGCAACCTACAGAATGGGAGAAAATTTTTGCAATTTATCCATCTGACAGAGGGCTAATATCCAGAATCTACAAGGAACTTAAACAAATTTACAAGAAAAAGCAAATGACCCCATCAAAAAGTTGGCGAAGGATATGAACAGACACCTCTCAAAAGAAGACATTTATGGGGTCAACGAACATATGAAAAAAAGTTCATCATCACTGGTCATTAGAGAAATGCAAATCAAAACCACAATGAGATACCATCTCATGCTAGTTAAAATGGTGATCATTAAAAAGTCTGGAAATAGCAGATGCTGATGAAGGGAGGAGAAATAGGAACGCTTTTACACTGTTGATTGGAGTGTAAATTAGTTCAACCATTGTGGAAGACAGTGTGGCGATTCCTCTAGGATCTAGAACCAGAAATACCATTTGACCCAGCAATCCCATTACTGGGTATATACCCAAAGGATTATAAATCATTCTACTGTAAAGACGCATACACATGTATGTTTGCTGCAGCACTATTTACAATAGCAAAGACCTGGAACCAACCCAAATGCCCATCAATGATAGACTGGATTAAGGAAATGTGGCACATATACACCATGGAATACTATGCAGCCATAAAAAGGAATGAGTTCATGTCCTCTGCAGGGACATGGGTGAAACTGGAAACCATCATTCTCAGCAAACTAACAGAGGAACAGAAAACCAAACTCTTCATGTTCTCACTCATAAGTGGCAGTTGAACAATGAGAACACATGGACACAAGGAGGGGAACATCACACACTGGGCCTGCTGTGGGGGTGGGGGGCAAGGGAAGGGAGAGGATTAGGACAAATGCCTAATGCATGCAGGGCTTAAAACCTAGATGACGGGCTGATAGGTGTAGCAAACCACCATGGCACATGTATACATATGTAACAAACCTGCACATTCTGCACATGTATCCCAGAACTTAAATTAAAAAACCCAAAAAACAAAAAACAAAACACAAAAAACCCCTACTATATGTTAAGTCCCTTGACAGATTCATTTATATAGTATTAGCTAGTTTGGTGGGGACGGGTTGGTATATTGAGTGGGTAAGGGTGGTAAAGGAGGACCATAAGTCTGTCATCTTGACGCTTATATTTTGCTTAAGTTTTTTACACAGAAGTAGAAATATCAGCTGTTGTATTAGAAATTCTTGAAGACCTACTAATGTTAACACTGCTAAAAGCAACAGCAAAGTAACAGCAGATTTCTTAAATACAGCTGGCTTTTCTAATTAAATACTTTAATGTATACTATAACAGATCATAATTTACAAGTTTTAAGGTTAGGCACCTACCTGTAGTAGAAGATCCATTCGTTTGGTTTGTAGTCATACAATTATTTGTCCAAATGGACAGAAGTAGGACACAAATAACAAGATTCATGTCCGCAACTTGGTTCAAATGATTCGTCTACTAATTCTCAAGGTAACTACAGAATTTATGTGGTTCAGAGTGTTCTAGGCATTTATGACATCATTACCATTGTGTGTCATACTCTGACAACATAATCTCACCATGGGGAAGCATAAGCTTCTGTATACAAATTTTACCAGGTGACTTTTTTTTTTGAGACAGAGTTTGGCTCAGGCTGGAGTGCAATGGCATCATCTTGGCTCACTGCAACCTCCACCTCCCGGGTTCAAGGCATGGTGGCTCACAGCTGTAATCCCAGCACTTTGGGAAGCAGAGGTGGGCGGATCACTTGAGGTCAGGAGTTCAAGACCAGTCTGGCCAACATGGTAAAACCCCATCTGTATTAAAATGCAAAAATTAGCTGGGTGTGGTGGTGGGCACCTGTAATCACAGCTACTTGGGAGGCTGAGGGAGGAGAATCACTTGAACCTGGGAGGTGGAGTTTGCAGTGAGCCTAGATTCCACCACTGCACTCCAGCCTGGGCGACAGAGTGAGACTCCATCTCACAAAAAGAAAAAAAAAATTCGAAACAAGAAAATTGAGGCATTATTAATTAGAGAAGGAAGTATTTGGAGAAGGTAAGGGAAAATGGGATAGATTTCCTAGGGAAGCAATACTGGGGCTGAGTTCTGAAAGGTAAGTAGGAGTGAATTATCAGGAAAGCAAAGAGAAGAATATTCTAAGTGGAGGAGGCACATGTGCCGAGGCACATGTGCCAAGGCACTGTGATGGAAGGAAGGGTGGCACGTTGGAGAAACCAGAAGAACGTAAGAGAGTTGAAGAATAATGGGGAAGCACAGAAGAGCTTTGGGTTGTTTGTTTGTTTTTGAGACAGGGTCTTGCTCTGTTGTCCAGGCTGAAGTGAAGTGACACCATCTTGGTTCACTGCGGCCTCCACCTCCTGGATTCAAGTGATTCTCATGTCTCAGCCTCCCAAGTAGCTGGGATTACAGGCTTATGCCACCATGCCCGGCTAATTTTTTTTTTTTTCTTGTATTTTTAGTAGAGATAGGGTTTCACCATTTTGGCCAGGCTGGTCTCGAACTCCTGGCCTTTGGTGATTTGCCCACCTTGGCCTCCCAAAGTGTTGGAATTGCAGGCGTGAGCCACCAGCCTGGCCCACAGGAGAGTTTTTAGCTAAGGATTGACATGTTAAGGTCTGTGTTTTAGAAAAAGCACTCTGGCTGTAATATGGGGAACAGATTGGAGAGGCACAAGTGGAAGAAAGTAGTAAGACAATTAGGAGGATATTACAGCAGTCTGAGAGAGAGAGAATGGTGGCTTAAAGCAGAGTAGTAGTGGGGAAGATAAAGAAAAATGGACCAAAGCCAGGTGCAGTTGCTCATGCCTGTAATCTGAGCACTTTGGGAGGTCGAGGGGGACGGATCACCTGAGGTGAGGAGTTTGAGACCAGCCTGGGCAACACAGTGAAACCCCATCTCTACTAACAATACAAAAATTAGTCAGGCATGGTAGTGCATGCGTGTGATCCCAGGTACTTGGGAGGCTAAGGCAGGAGAATCACTTGAACTCGGGAGGTGGAGGTTGCAGTGAGCCAAGATCGTGCCACTGCACTCCAGCCTGGGCAAACGAGTAAGATTTCATGTCAAAAACAAAACAAACAAACAAACAAAAACAAAAACCACCACCACCACCAACAAACAAAAAAAGAAGAGAGGTAACGAGGATGATTCATTCATTCAACAAATAAGTACTGAATGTCTATTATGTGACAAGAAACTTTGGGTTCAACGGTGAACATTCACGTAGACGTAGTCCTTGCCTTCAAGTTCAAAATCTAAAGAGGGTAGGCAGACATATACATAAGCAATCAGTAGGCAGTGTGGGTGTGTACTGTCATGCAGGCTATGGCCAGGGAGCATGTACCACCACTGGAGCACACTAAAGGAGCATCTATTCAGAATGGCAACTCCTGGAGGAGATTGCCCTTAAGCTGAGGTGGGGTTTGTTTGTGTTTAAAACATGAGTATAACTTCCTTGAATCTAAAAAGGAGGGAAAGAAAATTGCATTGCAGACAGAGAAGTCAATATGTGCAAAGCATGGTTGAGGGAACTTCATTTCCATATGGCCAAAATGAAGAACGTCCAGGAGTGGAGGTGGGGGGTGGGGGTGAATTTAAGGCTAGAGTGGGTCAGCAGGGGTCAGATTACTAAAAGGGTATGTGTTAAAGGGTGTTCTTTATTTCAATTTCCTCATCTGTTAAAATAAGTAGAAAAGAGGCCAGGTGCAGTGGCTCACATCTGTAATCTCAGCACTTTGGGAGGCCGAGGAGGGTAGATCACTGGAGGTCAGGAGTTTGAGACCAGCCTGGTCAACATGGTAAAACCCTCTCTCTATTAACAATACAAAAATTAGCCAGATATGGTGGCACGTGCCTGTAGTTCCAGCTACTCAAAAGGCTGAGGCACGAGAATCACTTAAACCCAGGAGGTGGAGGTTGCAGTGAGCCGAGATTGCGTCACTTAAACCCAGGAGGTGGAGGTTGCAGTGAGCCGAGATTGCGCCACTGCACTCCAGCCTGGGCAACAGAGCAAGACTCTGTCTCAAAAAATAAAATAAAGTAAAATAAAGAGTAAAAAAGAAATGAAAGAACGTGTCCTATAAAGGTGACAGTCTTTGAAATTATGCATTTGGGGCCATTGGAATAGAATAAAATTAAATATTAATTGGAAAACTCCCAGCCTGGCCAATATTGTGAAACCCCCTCTCTACCATAAAAAAATACAAAAATTAGCCGGGCATAGTGGCAGGCGCCTGTAATCCCAGCTACTCAGGAGGCTGACACAGGACAATCACTTGAACCTGGGAGGCAGAGGTTGCAGTGAGCTTAGATGGTGCCACTGCACTGCTGCCTGGGTGACAGAGCAAGACTCCAACTTAAAAAAATTTAAAAACCAAAAAAAAAATACAACTCAGTTTTACCCTGAAGGTCTAAATAATCCTGCTCATACTTTTTAACTGTATAAAGATCAGAAAATGTTATTCTATTGCTTTTGAATAAGCTGCTTTTGAAAATTTGAATAGGGCTTATAAAGTAAAAGAATTGATCTGTCACCTTTTTTAAAAAAAGAAATCAGGTTTTTGTTTTTGTTTTTGTTTTTTTCCCCTAGTGATGGATACATGCTAGACAAATATCTTAAAGCCAGCATTTCAGAAACAGCTTCCAAATTAATTTGAACATTAACTTCATATTCGCAATGGTTACAAAAACACTTTAGTTTCTTTGGCTTTAACATAGATTTATATGATTTTATTTCATTTGCAAGTTTACATGACTAGCATGTTAGTAATAATAGATGTCACTCAGAAATTCTAGGTATTATTTTGATAAAAAATTGTGCATAATAAGTACACTATAAAGCCCCATTTCTTGCTTCATATTTGTTGTTGTTATTGTTTTGATTGTTGCCAGGACTAGAGTAAAACCCAGTGAGATATTTGCCTCTAGTACAAAATTTAAGGGGTGCTGCAAAATTCAGTAATCAAATAAGATTTTAATGTGATGCTTAAAAATCAAAATTAATGCCAAAAACCTACGACCAACAAAATATTGAACATTTAAATAAAGACAGGATCTGATTCTGCACTTGCATGAGCCTGTCCCACTCCCCTCACCCTAATCCCAGCTCTGCATCTTGAGCCTGCAGGGCCATATTTATTCTTTTCCATTTTAAAAAGCAGAGGGGAAGGGTCCAAGGACTCAGCCAGGTGCTTAACAGGGCTGTGTCCCCAAGACCCCTAGAAATCTCACTAGGTCATTTCCCCCAGAGAGCTGCTCCTGGGCCCTTGTGTAATGATTCTTGGTGAAGAATGGCTGCTCCTGGTTTCTCTCTCCTTGGTTCTCCAGAGATTAACCTGTACCACTTTTCTGATTTCCGCCATTGTATTTGATTATCTTGCTCCCAGTGTCTGGCTGGCATTATATCTAGAGGAATCAGTAGTAGGAAAAGCTCCTAAACTCTTCTCAGCACCCACATGGCAAGTTCGAACCCTTATTCTCATCCAGGTGAGAGGGAGGAACGTTTCTGGGGTTGCCACCTTGGGGAATTTCTACTGCCCTCCTCTGGACCTCAATTGACAGTGCAGTTCCACCTTGGGCCTTCAACTTTTTCCCCCATTTGATTTTTTTAATTAAAAAAAAATATACACCAACCTGGCTAATACGGTGAAACCCCGTCTCTACTAAAAAATACAAAAAACTAGCCGGGTGAGGTGGCGGGCGCCTGTAGTCCCAGCTACTCGGGAGGCTGAGGCAGGAGAATGGCGTAGACCCGGGAGGCGGAGCTTGCAGTGAGCTGAGATGCGGCCACTGCGCTCCAGCCTGGGCGACAGAGCAAGACTCCGTCTCAAAAAAAAAAAAAAAAAAAAAAAAAATATATATATATATATATATATATATATATATATACCTTATAAAAATTTTAAATCACACAGAGGTATTTCAGACTTCCTTTATCCCTTGAGATCTTCTGACCCCGTTAAAATTGCTTTAAATATTCCTTACTCACAGCTTGCGAAGATGCCTGAAATCTTCATCTCTATGTTTATTTGCACTTTAAAATTGCATTAGGAATATATTAATATTAACCCATTCTCATTATGAAAAATACACAAGACAGACATATACAGAATAAAACGTTATATACTCTTTTCCTTCCCCACTCCACCCTATCCCCATTCTGGAGACAATGACACAAAAATTTCATGTGCATCTCTCAGATCTCTTTCTACATATTTATGTACATATCTATGTACATGATGCACGCCCATACTACATATAAATGGGAACATTCTGTAAGTATTCCTTTTCAGGATTAAAAAAAATCACACAACTATTCATATGCTGATATTCAGAGCAGTATTAGTCACAATAGCTAAAAGGTAGAAACAACCTAAATGTCCATCAACAGATAAATGGATAAACAAAATGTGGTATATGCATACGACGGAAAAATATTTAGCCTTAAAAAGAAAGGGAATTCCAATACATAATACAACATGAATGAACCCTGAAAACATTATGCTAAGAAATAAGCTACATATTGTATGATTCCGCTTATATGAGGTACTTAGAGTGGTCAAATTCATAGAGACAGAAAGTAGAATGGTGGTTACCAGGGGCTGGGCAGAGTGGGGAATGGGGAATTATTGTTTAATGGGGACAGAGGTACAGTTTGGGATGATGGAAAACTTCTGGATATGGATGTGATGATAGCTGTACAGCAACGTGAATCTGCTTGATGCCACTGAAGTGTACACTCAAAGAGGGTTAACATGGTAAATTTTATGTTATATTAATTTTCTATAATAAAAATATAAAAAAATACATAACTCTTAAACCATTTCCTTGTAAAAAAAAAAAAAAAAGGTCAGACGTGGCTGGGCACAGTGGCTCACACCTGTAATCCCAGCCCTTTGGGAGGCCAAGGAGAGTGGATCGTCTGAGGTCAGGAGTTTGAGACCAGCCTGGCCAACATGGTGAAACCTCCTCTTTACTAAAAATGCAAAAATTAGCCGGGCATGTTGGCAGGCGCCTGTAATCCCAGCTACTTGGGAGTCTGAGGCAGGAGAATTGCTTGAATCTGGGAGGTTGTGGTTGCAGTGAGCCGAGATCATGCCGCTTCACTCCAGCCTGGGCAACAGAGTGAGACTCTGTCTCAAAAAAAAAAAAAAAAAAAAAAGTTAGATGTAAACATTTATAAGGCAAAACATGACTGACACCCTTGACCACCCTCCATCCCATTCTTCTTTCCCGAGGTAATGGCTGATATATGTCCCTTGAGTTCTTTTTCTTTGCATTTACATATATTACAGAGCATAGATCTGAAGCCAAAATTGGTTGAAATCCTGGCTCCACCATTTACTAGCTGGCTGACCCTTGGACAAGTTCATGTCCAAGTTCTGTACTTTAAGATCCACATCTGGGCCAGGCACGGTGGTTCATGCCTCTAATCCCAGCAGTTTGGGAGGCCAAGGCAGGTATATCATTTGAGGTCAGGAGTTCAAGGCCAGCCTGGCCAACATGGTAAAACCCCGCCTCTACAAAAAATACAAAAATTAGCCGGGCGTGGTGGTGGGCGCCTGTAGTCCCAGTTACTGGGGAGGCTGAGGCAGGAGAATCGCTTGAACCTGGGAGGCAGAGGTTGCAGTGAGCTGAGATCATGCCACTGCACTCCAGCCTGGGTGACAGAGCAAGACTCCATCTCAAAACAAAACAAAACAAAAAATCTACATCTGTAAGAAGAATAATAGAATCTTCTGCATGGATGGAACTGGAGATCATTATGTTAAGTGAAATAACCCAGGTACAGAAAGACAAATGTCTCATGTTCTCACTCATATATAGGAGCTAAAAAGTTGATCTTATGGAGGTAGGGAGTAGAATGATAGTTTCCAGAGGCTCAGAAGGATGTGTGTGTGTGGTGGCGAGGATAGGAGGGTGATAAACACAGGTTGGTTAATGGGTACAAATATATACTTAGGAAGAAGGAATAAGTTCTAGTGTACAATAGCATAAACAGGTGACTATGGTTGACAACAACATATTGTATATTTCAAAATAGCTAGAAGAGAAGATTTGAAATGTTCCTAATACAAATAAATCATGAATGTTTGAGGTGATGGATCTCCTAAATACCCTGAATTGGTCATTACACATTGTATGCATGTGTCAAAATTGATCGCATGTACCCTTATAAATATGTACAATTATGATGTATCCAAAAAGTTTAAGGAAAAAAATAATAGAAGCTTCTAAATGGAGATACAATGAGGATTAAATTAAAGAATGCATGTATGACACTTAGCACAATACCTAGCGTATAATAAGTAGTCAAGAGGGGCCAGGCGCAGTGGCTCACGCCTGTAATCTCAGCACTTTGGGTGGCCGAGTCAGGTGGATCACCTGAGGTCAGGAGCTCAAGACTAGCCTGGTCAACATGGTGAAATCCCGTCTCTACTAAAAATACAAAAATTAGCTGGGCATGGTGGCAGGCACCTGTAGTCCCAGCTACTCGGGAGGCTGAGGCAGGAGAATGGCTTGAACCTAGGAGGTGGAGGTTGCAGTGAGCTGAGATTGCACTATTGCACTCCACCCTGGTTAACAAAAGCAAAAGTCCGTCTCGAAAAAATAAAAAAATAAATAAATACGTGGTCAAGAAATATTATTATTATTGGATATAGTACCCACTTTTAAAGAGTCAATAAAGTAGGCCAGCAGATAATACCTATGATGTTGATATCAGGAGTCAGGGACTGAAGGGAATTTGAGACTAGGGGCCACAAAGAGAAGCAGAAGAGTCCCCAAATGGAAAGTGAGTGGTTGCCAATCAAATCTATTGTTTAACTTTATGCAACAAAAAGTAGAAGAGATATAAGAACACATAGATAGAAGCACAGTTATACTACACAACTTTCAGCACAAGATAAATCAAGCAAATGCAAAATTATTAAGGAGGTAGAATATATAAATAATATAAAATATAATCAGTAGGGTTGATCATATATACATATATATGGAACTTTACAGTCCTTTTCTTTTTCACAGGCATAATGAATTGTTTTTTCTTCTTGGGGGCAGGAAATCTATTATTTTAGAAAACCACTTCTTTCCACCTCAACCAAATGGTCCTGATAAGAACTAACAATCATAGTATCCCTCTCTCCTGGCCACAAGGGTGGGCATGTGGCTCAGGCTAGACCAGTAATAGGTTCCCATCTCTGACCACGGTGATTGGTTTATAGTTGGGCATGTGACTCAGGACAGGCTAATCAGAAGTTTTCCCTGAAGATTTTTCAAACAATCTGGGCTAAGAAATTCCTTTACCACCAGCGGCGGTAAACCTGGAAAAGATGTCCAAAGGTGCCTGTGACACAGCCCCTGATGGCAGGAGTGAGCTAATTAGAAAGGATAAAAGTGGATGGGTGTGGTGGCTCATGTTTGTAATCCCAGCACTTTGGGAGGCTGAGGCAGGCAGATCTCTTGAGTTTAGGAGTTTGAGGCCAGCCTGGCCAACATGGTGAAACCCCGTCTGTACTAAAAATACAAAAATTAGCTGGGCATGGTAGTGCACGCCTATAATCCCAGCTACTTGGGAGGCTGAGGCTGGAGAGTTGTTTGAACCCAGGAGGCAGAGGTTGCAGTGAGCCGAGATCACGCCACTGCACTCCAGCCTAGGCCACAGAGCGAGATTCTGTCTCAAAATAAACAAACAAAGAATAAAAGTGACATAAAGAGAAACAAAGATGAAAGATGGAGAGTCTTCCAAGGAGGGTTACAATTCCTGTTTTCCTACAGCCATCTGCATTGCTGCCCTTCTAGTGGTTTGATTATATGTATTAATATATTCCTTCTTTTTGATTCACTGGTTAGAATTTGCTTTGTGTCATTTTCAACCACAAGAGCCCTAACGAATACAAATTGATGTGATGTGTGTATATAAACAACACGATAATAGCACAGAGGCCCCTGAGCCATTAATTCAGATTGATGGGTCAAAGCCAGGCCCAGCATACTTGTTCTTGGTACTGCAGCCCCCAGCCACACCTCTGTAGCACAGGGGATGCTGCTGAGGTAGAATGAGTCTGACACCCACGTTCACTGGAATGTTAAATGCTCCCTTGCCAGCAGTTACCAACACATCTCCTCTTTGCAGGCATGGACATTTCTGGTGAGAAGGCTGTTAACAGCGTCCCCTCTTACATCTCTGTGCATAGACCTCCCTGCCAGTGCAAAGGCATGTGTATTCTTACCTGCACACATTCACAACATGCGTACACATGAGCGCCCTCCAGGGTCTTCACACATGCACGTATATGCATGAGCTCTCAGGTGGAACATGTAGGAAGCATCTGTAGTACTAGAAATTGTGTTTTGTTTATTTTTAAATCACATATGCCATATGCCTGTTAATGTGCTCTAGTCATTACCACGTAAAGAATGAATAGCTGGTTTGCTCTGAACTGTCGTCCAGCCTCAATTTATTCAGTGACTGTTATTAATGAAATTGTAATAGGTTGCTTTCGGGAAGGTTTTAACCATCCTCTAAAGGACAGCTTGACATTCTAGTATCCATTTCACACTTCTTTGCCTATTCTGCCATCGTGTGGGCAAGGAACACAAACATCAAGGTGTTAACGACCCAAGGATGCATTTAAAAGGGGCTCTAATGATTATTATTTTTTCTTTTCTCCAGGGGTAGAGGAAAAGTGGGAAGGACACGGGGAGAAAACACAAGTCCCCTCGCACCACCCTGTAAAAAGGCTGACTACTTTCTTTTTTTTTTTTTTTTATTTTGAGACAAAGTCTGACTCTGTTGCCCAAGCTGGAGTGCATTGGCACGATCTCCGTTCACTGCAAACTCTGCCTCCCTGGTTCAAGCGATTCTCCTGCCTCAGCCTCCCGAGTAGCTGGGATTACAGGCGCCAGCCACCACACCTGGCTAATTTTTATATTTTTAGTAGAGAAGGGGTTTCACCATGTTGGCCAGGCTCGAATTCCTGACCTCAGGTGATCCACCTGCCTCGGCCTCCCAAAGTGCTGGGATTGATTACAGGCGTGAGCCACCGCACCTGGCCAAAAGCTGACTACTTTTACTAAATCTTTACAAGGAGTTCAGGTTGGAGGGTTTGCTCATCGGGATGCAGTGTCCCTCAGAGGAACTAGCGCATATTAGCACCACCGTGTGCCAGGCATGGAATTCTCGCAGCAATCCCTTGGGTGGAGGCCAGCTGGGTAAGCATTATCATTGCATTATCATCTTCCTCTTACAGATGAGCCTACTGAGACCCAGAATGGCTAAGTATCATGCCTAAATTCCCACAGGTAGTAAGTGGCAAAGCCAGGAGGTTTTGAAAATAAACTGGGAATATAAACGGAAACTATAAAAAAAATTTCATTAGAAAACTATGTACAAAGAAATACAAATTACAGGAATACAATGGCACACAAGGCTATATATAAATGTCTTATGAAGCTCAATAATAAAACCAATACTTATGAATGCACCAACTAACTTAAGGAAACAGCACCACCAATGCCACTGAATCTCCTTGTGTGCTCCTCTCTGACCCTATCCTCTTGTCTCCTTGCCCTGAGATAGCCACTAATCTTTTTTTTTCATTCCCTTGATTTTCATTAATGTTTTATTCCAAAAGTATATGTGTTTAGTTAGTTTTGCTTTGTTCTGAAACGTATAAAAGTGGAAAGAGATTTTACGTTTCTCCTGTGACTTGCTTTATTCACTCAAAGTTGCTCCTGAGATTCATCCATGTTTTTTGGTGTACTTGAGGCTCTTTTTTTTTTTCGTTGTACTTTAAGTTCTAGGGTACATGTGCACAACATGCAGGCTTGTTACATATGTATACATGTGCCATGTTGGTGTGCTGCACCCATTAACTCGTCATTTACATTAGGTATATCTCCTAATGCTATCCCTCCCCCCTCCCCACTCCCCACAACAGGCCCCGGTGTGTGATGATCCCCTTCCTGTGTCCAAGTGATCTCATTGTTCAGTTCCCACCTATGAGTGAGAACATGCGGTATTTGGTTTTCTGTTCTTGTGATAGTTTGCTGAGAATGATGGTTTCCTCCAACTGCATCCATGTCCCTACAAAGGACACAAACTCATCCTTTTTTATAGCTGCATAGCATTCCATGGTGTACATGTGCCACATTTTCTTAATCCAGTCTGTCACTGATGGACATTTGGGTTGATTCCAAGTCTTTGCTCTTGTGAGTAGTGCCACAATAAACATACGTGTGCATGTGTCTTTATAGCAGCATGATTTATAATCCTTTGGGTATATTCCCAGTAATGGGATGGCTGGGTCAAATGGTATTTCTAGTTCTAGATCCTTGAGGAATTGCCACACTGTTTTCCACAATGGTTGAACTAGTTTACAGTCCCATCAACAGTGTAAAAGTGTTCCTATTTCTCCACATCCTCTCCAGCACCTGTTGAGTTAGGGAGGATTCCCTCTTTTTCTATTGATTGGAATAGTTTCAGAAGGAATGGAGGAACTCCTCCTTGTACCTCTGGTAGAATTTGGCTGTGAATCTGTCTGGTCCTGGACTTTTTTTGGTTGGTAGGCTATTAATTATTGCCTCAATTTCAGAGCCTGCTATTGGTCAATTCAGGGATTCAACTTCTTCCTGGTTTAGTCTTGGGAGAGTGTAAATGTCCAGGAAATTATCCATTTCTCCTAGGTTTTCTAGTTTATTTGTATAGAGCTGTTTATAGTATTCTCTGATGGTAGTTTGTATTTCTGTGGGGTCTGTGGTGATATCACCTTTATCATTTTTTATTGCATCTGTTTGATTCTTCTCTCTTTTCTTCTTTATTAGTCTTGCTAGCGGTCTATCAATTTTGGTGATCTTTTCAAAAAATCAACTCCTGGATTCATTGATTTTTTGGAGGGTGTTTTGCGTCTCTATCTCCTTCAGCTCTGCTCTGATCTTAGTTATTTCTTGCCTTCTGCTAGCTTTTGAATGTGTTTGCTCTTGCTTCTCTAGTTCTTTTAATTGTGATGTTAGGGTGTCAATTTTAGATCTTTCCTGCTTTCTTTTGTGGGCATTTAGTGCTATAAATTTCCCTCTACACACTGCTTTAAATGGGTCCCAGAGATTCTTGTATATTGTACTTTTGTTCTCATTGGTTTCAAAGAACATCTTTATTTCTGCCTTCATTTCGTTATGTACCCAGTAGTCATTCAGGAGCAGGTTGTTCAGTTTCCATGTAGTTGTGCGGTTTTGAGTGAGTTTCTTAATCCTGAGTTCTAGTTTGTTTGCACTGTAGTCTGAGAGACAGTTTGTTATAATTTCTGTTCTTGTACATTTGCTGAGGAGTGCTTCACTTCCAACTATGTGGTCAATTTTGGAATAAGTGCGATGTGGTGCTTAGAAGAATGTATATTCTATTGATTTGGCGTGGAGAGTTCTGTAGATGTCTATTAGGTCTGCTTGGTGCAGAGTTGAGTTCAATTCCTGGATATCCTTGTTAACTTTCTGTCTTGTTGATCTGTCTAATGTTGACAGTGGGGTGTTAAAGTCTCCCATTATTATTGTATGGCAGTCTAAGTCTCTTTGTAAGTCTCTAAGGACTTGCTTTATGAATCTGTGTGCTCCTGTATTGGGTGCATATATATTTAGGATAGTTAGCTCTTCCTGATGAATTAATCCCTTTACCATTGTGTAATGGCCTTTTGGTCTTTTTTGATCTTTGATGGTTTAAAGTCTGTTTTATCAGAGACTAGGATTGCACCCATGCTTTTTTTTGTTTTCCATTTGCTTGGTAGATCTTTCTCCATCCTTTTATTTTGATCCTATGTGTGTCTCTGCATGTGAGATGGGTCTCCTGAATACAGCAAACTGATGGGTCTTGACTCTTTATCCAATTTGCCAGTCTGTGTCTTTTAATTGGACCATTTAGTCCATTTACATTTAAGGTTAATATTGTTATGTGTGAACTTGATCCTGTCATTATGATATTAACTGGTTATTTTGCTCGCTAGTTGATGCAGTTTCTTCCTAGCATCGATGGACTTTACATTTTCACATGTTTTTGCGATGGCTGGTACCGGTTGTTCCTTTCCATGTTTAGTGCTTCCTTCAGGATCTCTTGTAGGGCAGGCCTGGTGGTGACAAAATCTCTAAGCATTTGCTTGTCTGTAAAGGATTTTATTTCTCCTTATGAAATTTGATTTGGCTGGATATGAAATTCTGGGTTGAAAATTCTGTTCTTTAAGAATGTTGAATATTGGCCCCCACTCTCTTCTGGCTTGGAGAGTTGCTGCTGAGAGATCTGCTGTTAGTCTGCTGGGCCTTCCTTTGTGTGTAACCCGACCTTTCTCTCTGGCTGCCCTTAAGATTTTTTCCTTCATTTCAACTTTGGTGAATCTGACAATTATGTGTCTTGGAGTTGCTCTTCTCGAGGAGTATCTTTGTGGCGTTCTCTGTATTTCCTGAATTTGGATGTTGGCCTGCCTTACTAGGTTGGGGAAGTTCTCCTGGATGATATCCTGCAGAGTGTTTTCCACCTTGGTTCCATTTTCCCCGTCACTTTCAGGCACACCAATCAGGCATAGATTTGGTCTTTTCACATAATCCCATACTTCTTGGATGCTTTGTTCATTTCTTTTTACTCTTTTTTCTCTACACTTCTCTTCTCGCTTCATTTCACTCATTTGATCTTCAATCGCTGATACTCTTTCTTCCAGTTGGTCGAGTTGGTTACTGAAGCTTGTGCATTTGTCACATAGTTCTTGTGCTATGGTTTTCATCTCTGTCAGTTCTTTTAAGGTCTTCCCTGCATTGATTATTCTAGTTATCCATTCATCCATTCTTTTTTCAGGGTTTTTAGTTTCTTTGCGCTGGTTACGTAGTTCCTCTTTTAGCTCTGAGAAGTTTGATCAACTGAAGCCTTCTTCTCTCAATTCGTCAAAGTCATTCTCCATCCAGTTTTGTTCCGTTGCTGGCGATGTGCTACATTCCTTTGGAGGGGAAGATGCACTCTGATGTTTTGAATTTCCAGCTTTTCTGCACTGTTTTTTTCCCCATCTTTGTGGTTTTATCTGCCTTTGTTCTTTGATGATGGTGACGTACTGATGGGGTTTTGGTGTGGGTGTCCTTTCTGTTTGTTAGTTTTCCTTCTAACAGTCAAGACCCTCAGCTGTAGGTCTGTTGGAGTTTGCCTGAGGTCCACTCCAGACCCTGTTTGCGTGGGTATCAGCAGCAGAGGCTGCAGAAGATAGAATATTGCTGAACAGCAAGTGTTGCTGTCTGATTCTTGCTCTGGAAGCTTCGTCTCAGGGGTGTACCCCACTGTGTGAGGTGTGAAGTGTCGGTCTGCACCTAGTGGGGGATGTCTCCCAGTTAGGCTACTCAGGGGTCAGGAACCCACTTGAGCAGGCAGTCTGTCCCTTCTCAGATCTCAACCTCCATGCTGGGAGATCCACTGCTCTCTTCAAAGCTGTCAGACAGGGGCATTTACCTCTGCCGAGGTTTCTGCTGCTTTTTGTTTAGCTATGACCTGTCCCCAGAGGAGGAGTCTACAGAGGCAGGCCTCCTTGAGCTGTAGTGGGCTCCACCCAATTCGAGCTTCCCAGCGGCTTTGTTTACCTACTTAAGCCTCAGCAATGGCGGGCGCCCCTCCCCCAGCCTCACTGCCGCCTTGCAGTTAGATCTCAGACTGCTGTGCTAGCAATGAGGGAGGCTCTGTGGGCATGGGACCCTCTGGGCCAGGTTTGGGATATAATCTCCTGGTGTGCTTTTTGCTAAGACCCTTGGTAAAGCACAGTATTAGGGTGGGAGTTACCCAGTTTTCCAGGTGTTGTGTGTCTCACTTTCCTTTGGCTAGGAAAAGGAATTCCCTTCCCCCTTGCACTTCCCAGGTGAGGCGATACCTTGCCCTGCTTCAGCTCTCGCTGGTTGGGCTGCATCCGTGGACCAGCGCCAACTGTCCTACACGCCCAAGTGAGATGAACCTGGTACCTCAGTTGAAAATGCAGAAATCACCCGTCTTCTGTGTCACTTACTCTGGGAGCTGGAGGCTGGAGCTATTCCTATTCAGCCATCTTGGGTACGTCCCCTGCGATTCTTTTTTCACCAATGTATGGAATTCTATTCTATTCCAATTTCGCCAATGTATAGAATTCTGTATAGAATTCTAGTACATGTCACATGCCAGAATGTACTCATTCATTTACCTGTTGATAGACACTTGGCTTGTTTCCAGTTTTTCACAATTACATGCAATGCTGCTATAAATGCTCATGTACATGACTTGTAGGACATGGTGTTAAGAGTTTCTCTAGGGAATATGCATGGAAACAAATGGCCGCATTATAGTGAATACAAATGTTCAACTTTTACAAAGCAATCTAATATCCTTTTCCAAAATGGTTGTATCATATCCATTTATGTTCCTACTGGAGTGTATGGGAGTTTCCATTGGTTTACATCCTTTGCTACCATTTGAAGTTGCCAGAACTTTAAATTTTGGCCAAACTAATGAAGTTAAAATGGCATGCCATTGTAGGTTTCTAGGAGTTTGTCAAATTTTTTAAAGTTTTCAAATTTATTGGCATTAAGTTGCATCAGTTGATGGGGCAGAGAGAGAGCATTCCAGGTTGGGGGAACCACTTGGGAAAGGGTTCTAAGTCAGGTCAGAGGTTGGTGCGTGTAAGGAACAGAAAAAAAGCCAGCATAGATGTTGCATAATGAGTTCACCTCTGCCTTAGGCAGCTAACCTCTCGGTACCTCACATTTTACCTGACTTTACCTACAGCATCTGCCAGACCTTACCTGCTGGACCTGACTGCTTCTGAACAGCTCTCAAGTATTACACCATATTATATGGTGAAATTGTGTTTTAATTTTAACCAGATGGATTCAAACTAGTTCTTATGTTTTTTATCTTTTATCAGATAGCTTTCACATTTGGATGAACTTCCAAAAGCTTATTTCAAAATATCTTTCTGACCATTGCATCACAGGTCCACTGTCAAATCCTCTTTGATCATCAAACAACTTTAAATTTGCTTTGTGAAATGTATTTAGGCTCTCATATAGAGTTCTGAAAGACATGTGAGAATACATTTTCAGGAATTTATTTTAGAGCAAAAAATCAGCTTCCATTTCTTTGGCCTAGAACAAGGAGAGAACCTGTTAACTAGGCAACTGTGAATTACGATTATCTTTGTTCTTTGGGAGATTTTACTGCTGGTCGAGTGAGTCTGAAAGTCTAACTCAGGTTTTGCCCATTGGTTTGCAACATACAGACAATAAAAACAAAACCCAAGATAAGAATTAATAATTATGAAGTAAGTGAAATTTGCCTTTGGCCCTCTGTGGTAGCTAGATTCTGACGATGGCCCCCAGGGAACCACATGACCTGGTATTTGCACCCTTGTGTAATCTCTGCCCACATTAAATATGGGCTGACCTGTGACTGGTGTTAACTAATAGAATGCTGTAGAAGGGACACCGTGTCAGTTCTAGATCTAGCCTTTAAGAGGACTGGCAGTTTCTGCTTCCTATCTCTTGGAATACTCACTTTTGGGAACCCTGAGCCACTGTGTAAAATGTCTAGCCACTCTTCTGCAGAGAACACAGGGAGAGGTCATGTGGAGGGTAGAGGCTTTGAGACCATATGGAGAGACATAGCAGTCCAGCTGTACCAGTGTCCCAGTCAAGCCTTCAGATGACTCCAGCCTCAGCTATCATGTGACTGCAACTGTAGGAGGGCTCCCAAGAGAGACAAGCAGAGCTTCACAGCTGAACTCAATAAACCCACAGCACCACGAGAGATAATACAATGGTTTTAAGCCACTAAGTTTTAGGGTAGCTTGTTATGTAATAATAGGTAACCAAGGCCAGGCGTGGTGGCTCTCGCCTGTAATCCCAGCCCTTGGAGGCTGAGGCAGGTGGATCACCTGAGGTTGGGAGTTTGAGACCAGCCTGACCAACATGGAGAAACCCCGTCTCTACTAAAAATACATAAATTAGCTGGGTGTGGTGGTGCACGCTTGTAATTCCAGCTACTCGGGAGGCTGAGGCAGGGGAATTGCTTGAATCCAGGAGGTGGAGGTTGCAGTGAGCTGAGATAGTGCCATTGCACTCCAGCCTGGGCAACAAGAGCAAAACTCTATCTCAAAAAAAAAAATAAATAAAAAAAAGGTAACCAAAATATAAATTGGTATGTGAAAGTGGAGGGCTGATGTAAGAAGAATCTAAAACATGTGGCAATAGGCAAAAGCTGAAATGGCCTTGTAGAAACTGTTAGTGAAGGCTTGAAGGAAATATGCAATTTTTGGAACTCTCAGTCACCATGTAAAAAGCCTAAATACCAGCAACAGAGCGAGACTCCGCCTCAAAAAAAAAAAAAAAAAAAAAAAAAAAAAAAAAAAAAAAGCCTAAATACCTTGCTGGAAAGGCCACCTGGAGTGGAGATATCTTGATATACAAGGAAAAAGAGAAAGGTTCAACCTTCCAAGCATTCCAGATGAGTCTAGCCCAGGTGCCATCTTACTATCTAGTTGCAACCACATGAGATAATCCAAGTGAAACCAGCTAAGGAACTGCCCAGCTGAGACAAGTTCACTAACAGAACAATGTGAGATAATAAAATGGTTGCTGTTTTAAGCCATTACGTTTTGGCGATGGTTGTTATGCACGATAGATAACTGAAACACCTCCTATGGCCTCAGATTTTCATTGTTCATTGACTCTTGTGCTCATACACATTCTGGACTCACAGTTAAAAAGTTCCACCTCAATCTCCCTTCCTTTTGGTAGTGCTACAGATGGTCATTAAGGTCTTGGCTTTGCAGTCATGTGGCCCTCAGGTCAAATCCTTGCTCATGTGCTTATTTATTAACTGATCAAATTTTGGCAGATCATTTAAACATTTTGATACTTTAATTTTTTTATCTGTCAAACGGGGGAAATGGTGCTTATCTCATCCAAGGCTTGTTATGAGGATAAAATAATCATAAGCATCTTGATTACTTCAAAGCTATGGAAATAAGTTTGCATTATTATTTTTTTCTTTCCTTTCTTTCTTTCTTTTTTTTTTTTTGAGATGGAGTTTCGCCCTGTTGCCCAGGCTGGAGTGCAATGGTGTGGTCTCGGCTCACTACAAGCTCTGCCTCCCAGGTTCAAGTGATTCTCGTGCCTCAGCCTCCCGAGTAGCTGGGATTACAAGCACCCGCCACCACACCCGGCTAATTTTTTGTACTTTTAGTAGAGACGGGGTTTCACCATGTTGGCCAGGCTGGTCTCAAACTCCTGACTTCAGGTGATCTGCCCACCTCGGCCTCCCAAAGTGCTGAGATTACAGGCGTGAGCCGCCATGCCCGGCCCTCTATTTTTATTAGAAAATAAGAAATTAGCCACACTAGCCCCACAAAGACTGCAAGTTAGTCAAATTACGCTCTTTCTGAATCCCAGTTTATATCTGCAGAAATACTAGCTAACCAGCGGCCACTCACAATATGCAGATTATAGTCCGAGAAGTCACCATTAACTTGGGTTACTGATTTCAATCTGTCCTCTCACAATCCTTGGCCTGTTTCTTTGCCAGTGTCCCTCAGACACTGCCTCTCATTTGGGAACTTGCTTCATTCTCGGCTCCAAGTAATTCCCCTCAAACTCTTTCATAGAACCCATCCATCACTAGCTGAGACTTTTTTTTCCAGATATTTGTCAATCCTAAAGTACCTGCCTAATTGCAACCTTGTTCTGAGACAAAGTAGGCTCCTTAAGTGGACTGAACAAGCCTCTTCTGGAGTTCAGCTTTCCTTTTCTTTTTCATTCTTTCTTACTTTCTTTTTTTTTTTTTTTTTTTTGAGACACAGTCTCACACTGTCACCCAGGCTGGAGTGCAATGGCATGTTCTCAGCTCATCTGCAACCTCTGCCTCCTGGATTCAAGCGATTTTACTGCCTCAGCCTCCCAAGTAGCTGGGATTACAGGCGCCTACCACCATGCCTGGATTTTTTTTTTTTTTTTTTTTAAGTAGAGACAGGGTTTCACCATGTTAGCCAGGCTGGTCTCGAACTCCCAACCTCAGGTGATCCACCTGCCTTGGCCTCCCAAGGTACTGGGATTACAGGTGTGAGCCACCACCCCCAGCCTGGAGTTTAGCATTCAAGCAAGATGGGGCAATATGGGCTGCATTTACTCTGCCACATGAAGCAACAAAAACAAACAGACAGAGTATGTTTGAAACAGCAGTCTTAAGATGCAAAACATCAAGCAATAGAGGACAGTGATCCTGGGAGATGGAACGTAAGACGAATGCTACAGTGTCCCAGGTTATTACACTAAGAGAGTTTCTAGGCCACACTGCATGAAGGAGGAATCCAGGTGGAGACAGGCAGACTTTCTGAGGGTTTATAATAAATGTAGAAGTATGATATATGGCAGTAATAGCACAAAGGCCAGGAGGTAAGAAATGAAGGTATATGATTGTGTAGTTCTTATACTGTATGTGAAATGGGATAACCATTGGAAGTAGGCTCTGATAAGATGAAGATGTATCCAATAAACCCTAAAGCAATCACTAAAACAATAAAATAATGAGATATAGCTAATAAGTTAACAGAGGAAATAAAATGAAATCATAAATAAATAATCCCAAATAAGGCAGAAAGGATGAGAAACTACTAATGAGATGATACAATTAAATGTAACTATATCAGTGATCACATTAAATGTATATGGTCTAAACACTTCAGTTAAAGGCAGAGATTGTTATATTGGATAAAAAAGCAACACTCAGCAACCTTCTGCCTATAAGAAACCAACTTTGGATATAAAGACACAAATAGGGTAAAAATAAAAGGATGGCCAGATTGGTCAAAGGGTACAAACTTGCAGTTGTAAGATGAATAAGCTCTGGAAACATAATGTACAGTATGGTGACTGTGAGAGTTTTCAGAATCAAAATGAAGTCACTATACCAAACCCTAACAAAATGGAGTCAGGAGGCCATAATGGAGGGGCTCTAACACACACATGCTTGTGATAAAAAGTATTCCAAGTACTCTCCGAAAACCATATCTTTGCACAAAGACCACCACAATCTTACACAAATAATACTTATGCAGGCTGGGTGCAGTGGCTCACACCTGTCATACCAGCTCTTTGGGAGGCCAAGACAGGCGGATTGCTTGAGCTCAGGAGTTCAAGACCAGCCTGGGCAACATGGAGAAATCCCATCTCTACCAAAAATATAAAAATTAGCCAGGTGTAGTGGTGCACAACTGTAGTCCCAGATACTCAGGAGGCTAAGGTGGGAGGATCAATTGAGCCAGGGAAGTGGAGGCTGCACTGAACCACCATTGCACCACTGCACTCCAGCTTGGGTGACAGAGTGAGACCCTGTCTCAAAAAAAAAAAAAAAAAAAAAGTAGGCGAGGATGTCTGCTCAGCAACTGCCTATTCAGCCTTTGACTGACGCCACCCTTGTTATTAATTATTGTAGCCAAGAATAATTGTTTCAAAATAATTTCTGTAACAGTCTTCATTTTACCTTTATAAGTTTCACCTTGCCTCAGCCTCCCTGGATATGCCTATAATCCATCATAGCACATGTCTTGGATTATAATCCTGCTAATTCCTGAATAAACCCATTATCTTTGCAGAATCTCTCTCCATTGTTATTTTAGGTTGGCATGGTTATAGTTCATAATAAGGTATTCTATACTTGAGATTTACCAGTAGAATAGATCTTAGGCATTTTCACCACACCCAAGAAGAAGTAGCTATGTGAAATGATGGATATGTTAATTAGCTTGATTGTGGTAATCAGTTCACGATGTATATCAAAACATCACATTGTACACTTTAAATATATATAATTTTTATTTGTCAATTGTACCTCAACAGAGCTGGGGAAAAGTGAAAGGATGGAAAAGTATATACTGTGGTAATACTAGTTAAATGAAAGCTGGAGTGGTTACATAAATATCAAAGTAAATTCAAAAGCAAAGATTATTGTCACAGATAAAGGAAGTTGTTTCATAATGACAAAAAGGTCAATTCATTGAGTGGAAATAATAATTCTAAGTGTTTATGCACCTAAGAACAGAACTCCAAAATGTATGAGGCAAAATTGAAGAAGCAGCAAGGATAAATAACAATTATAGTTAGAAATCTCAATACTTCTTCCTTAATTATTGCTACAAGTAGGTAGAAAATTGCAAGATATAGAAAAGTTGAACATGCAGCCATAAAAAGGATGAGTTCAGGCCGGGCGCAGTGGCTCATGCCTGTAATCCCAGCACTTTGGGAGGCTGAGGCGGGTGGATCACAAGGTCAGGAGTTTGAGACCAGCCTGGCCAACACAGTGAAACCCTGTCTCTACTAAAAATACAAAAAATTAGCTGAGTGTGGTGGTGGGTGCCTGTAGTCCTAGCTATTAGGGAGGCTGAGGCAGGGGAATTGCTTGAACACGGGAGGTGGAGGTTGCAGTGAGCTGAGATTGCGCCACTGCACTCTGGCCTAGGCAACAGAGCAAGACTGTCTCAAAACAAACAAACAAATAACAACAACAACAAAACAAAAGGACGAGTTCATGTCATTTGCAGGAACATGAATGAAGTTGGAAGCCATCATCCTCAGCAAACTAACACAGGAACAGAAAACCAAACACTGCATGTTCTCCCTCATAAGTGGGAGTTGAAGAATGAGAACACATGGTCACAGGGCGGGGAACAACACACACCAGGGCCTGCTGGGGGGTGGTGGGGCAAGGGGAGGGAACGTAGAGGACAGGTCAGTAGGTGAAGCAAGCCACCATGACACATGTATACCTATGTAACACACCTGCACGTTCTGCACATGTATCCTGGCACTTAAAAAAAAAAAAAAGCCCAGCCAGTGGGGGGAAAAAAAAAGTTGAACAGTACTATCAAGCAACTTGATATAATTGGTATTTACAGAAGACTCTACCCAACAAAAGTAGAGTAACACATTTTTTTCCAAGTGTCCATGGAACATTTACCATAGTGCATAGACTGTGTCGGAAAATAACGATCAAATAATTTAAAAGGATTCAAACCCTACAGAGTAGGCTGTTTGACAACTAGGGAATTAAATTAGAATCAATAACAAAAAGTTCTCTTGAAAATCCCCCACATGTTGGAAACTAAACAACACATTTCTTAATAACATATGGACCCAAAAAGATATCAGAAGGGAAATTAGCAAGTATTTTGAAATGAATAAAAATGAAAATACAGTATAACAGAATTCGTAGAGTGCTACTAAAGCAGTGCTTGGGGGGAATTTATAGCACTAAATGCCTATGTTAGAAAAGGAGAGGCTGGGTATGGTGGCTCACACCTGTAATCCCAGCACTTTGGGAGGCTGATGGGGCGGGGGGGGGGGGGGTGGATCACCTGAGGTCAGGAGTTCGAGACCAGCCTGGCCGACATGGTGAAACCCCATCTCTACTAAAAATACAAAAAAATTAGCCAGGCTGGTGTGGGTGCCTGTAATCCCAGCTACTTGGGAGGCCGAGGCAGGATAATCACTTGAACCTGGGAGGCAGAGGTTGCAGTGAGCTGAGATCACGCCATTGCAATCCAGCCTGGACAAAAAGAGTGAAACTCCGTCTCAAAAAAAAAAAAAAAAAAAAGCAGAAAGATCTTAAGTCAGTGACCTCAGTTTTCACTTTAAGAAACTAGAAAAAGGAGAGTAAATTAAACTCAACATAAGCAGAGGAAAGGAAAGAATTAAGATCAGAGCAGACGTAAATGAAATGTGAGACAACAATAAAAATCAAAACAATAGAGAAAAATCCAATGAAATCAAATGCTGCTTTTTTGAGAAGGTGAATGAAATCGATTAATCTCCAGCCATATTTACCAGGAAAAAAAAAAAAGAGAGAGAAGAGAGACAAATGACCAATAACATGAATGAGAATGGTTATATCACTATAAATTCTACAGATATTAAAAGGATGACAAGAAAATATTATAAATAAATGTATTCCCATAAACATGACAACTTAGAAAGACACAAATTTCCAAAGTTCCACCAGTTATTAAATGTGAATCCTTCAACAAGTTATTTTAAGTGTCTAGACCTCAGTTTCTTTGTATTAAAATGGTAGAGTTTGTGAAGAGCAAATGAGCAAATGTACCTGAAGTTATTAGCCATTAGTATTATTACTGTTGTTATCTTGGATTCAGACTTACAGAGCAAATGAGGATCTGGATGGGACAGAGAGAAAAAACAAAACATGTGATTCACAAATAGCTACTGTAGGAGCTAGTTGATTTGGTAAAATGCTCTTGGTTGGACCTCTGATCTTGTTCAAGCTCATCATTTTTGTTTTAAAAGTTTTCCTGCTCACTAGAGAGTACTTATTGGTGCCTTGTGCATTAAAAACCTGATTGATCACTATCATTAAATTGTGCTGATAAAAGGATTTCTTTTTTTAAAAAATTTTAAAATTATTTCTCTCTCTCTCTCTCTCTCTCTCTCTTTTTAATTTCTCCTTCTGGAACAGAGCTACCCTATAGGCAGTTTGCCCAGAGTATCCATTTTTTTTTTTTCTGAAACAGGGTCTTGCTCTGTCACCCAAGCTGGAATTCAGTGACATGATCACAGTTCACTGCAGCCTCGATCTCCTGGGCTCAACCAATCCTCCCACTTCAGCCTCCTGAGTAGCTGGGACTACAGGTATGCACCACCCCACCTGGCTAATTTTTTTGATTTTTAGTAGAGATGAGGTTTTGCTATATTCCCCAGATTGGTCTTGAACTCCTGACCTCAAGTAATCTTCCCACCTCAGCCTCCCAAAGTGCTAGGATTACAGGTGTTAATCACTGGATCTGGCTAGATTTCTTAATTCAATAACTGGAAATTTCAATAATCTTTAGCACTTAGGGAAAAAATAATCTTTAAAACATTTAGTTTTCATTCCTGGAATCTACAGCAATAAATAAAGTTAATTCAAACAATTTTACTAGCCTATGGCGCAAAGTGAAATTTAAGGAACTACTCATTAAGTGATCAGGTAGGTGAATATTTTTTTGCCTGGTGTGTAGTCTTTTTCAACTAAAATTCCTCATATGAACTGCTGAAAAGACAAAATTATTTGAGTGACTGTTTCCTCAATTTCCTTCATTTCTTTAAGGAGAAATGACTGGTACCACTCTAGACGCACAGGAAAGAAGTTAATTCATTACACAGGGTGGATGCCTTAGGGCGTCAGAGCTTAATCGCTTTACAGAACCTCAGTTGAAAACGATAATCTACAGAAACAAGGCACCATCCACCCATCGCACAGGGTTGCTCCAGGGATGATCAAGGTCAAATCCTTTAAAATTTCATGTGTAGCAAACTTAATGCTGCACTCTAAGATAATGCAGAGTTACTCATTCATTATAATTAGGATGAAACTTTTTAAAATGTTTATTTTTTTAAATAAAGAACTTATGCCGCTATCTTAAAAACAGGAAATGCAAACAAAAAAATCTTTCATAAACACCACCTAGAGAAAGTCAAATTAATGTTTGAAGTGCATTTCCATCCTGGTTTTTAAAAGCGTATTTATGAATACACGTTTTAAAACCAGGATGGAAATGCACTTCAAACATCTATAGATATATATATCGATCGATATATAGATATCTAGATATCAATATATCTATAGATATATAGATAGAGATATCGATAGATACAGATATACATACAGATATACATACATATAGATATACATACGTATATATCTATAGATAGATATACATACGTATATATCTATAGATAGATGTACATATATAGATATCTATCTATAGATATATATAGCTATAGATATATATATATTTTTTGAGACGGAATCTCACTCTGTCACCAGACTGGAATGCAGTGGCACGATCTCAGCTCACTGCAACCTCTGTCTCCCAGGTTCAAGCGATTCTCCTGCCTCAGCCTCCCGAGTAGCTGGGACTACAGGCACGTGCTACAATGCCCAGCTAATTTTTGTATTTTTAGTAGGGACAGGGTTTCACCCTGTTGACCAGGGTGGTCTCTATCTCTTGACCGCGTGATCTGTCTGCCTCGGCCTCCCAAAGTGCTGGGATTAGAAGCATGAGTCACCGTGCCCGGCCTATTTAGGTATAATTTTTAATACAAGTGACATCGAAGTTTGAAACCTAAAGAATAGCTTTTCCTTCAACACCAGTCGGTACATAGACTTAAAAATTGATACATAATGATTGTACATATTCTGAAGTACATGTGATATTTTGATACATGCATACGATGTATAATGAAATCAGGACAACTGGGGTATCCATCATTTCAAACATTTATTTTGTGTGTGTATGCTGGGAATATTCCAAATCTAAGGCTTTTGAAGTTGAGAAGGATTTGGAAGAGAAAACTGAGGCCCAGAGATTGGAAATGATTTGACCAACACAGGGAAGAACTTGGGCTGGGGCTGCAGGCTTCTGCTGCATAGCCGGAGATCTTTAGTCTCTCTTCACTGTGCTGCCTGTCGTGGAGATGAGTGATATTCTGGCTTTTATCAAGTCTGTTTTCCCTAAAATATCTTTTCCTTTTCCTGGTAAGTATGCTTAAGAGGAATCTAGAGAATAGAGGAAGAAGAAACTTGGTTAACAATTTTTTATTTTTTATTTTTTTTGAGACAGAGCCTTGCTCTGTCACCCAGGCTGGTGTACGGTGGTGACATTTTGGCTCACTGTGACCTCCTCCCGTGCTCAAGTGATTCCCAAGCCTCAGCCTCCCAAGTAGCTGGGACCACAGGCATGTGCCACCACGCCCGGCTCATTTTTGTATATATGTCTATATTTTTTTTAGTAGAGAGAGGGTTTCACCATGTTGGCCAGGCTGACCTTGAACTCCTGGCCTCAAGTGGTCCACCCGCCTTGGTCTTCCAAAATGGTGGAATTACAGGCATGAGCCACTGCGCTCGGCAATAAACAGCTTTTGATAACTTGGTTAGTTAGATTTTTGTCTGGCTCAACTTTTTGTTGTTGTTGTTGTTAGAAAATTGGATCGGCAGGTCAGACATAGTGCTAGTGAGTGAAATAGACCTAATTACTTTATAACATGTTTTTAATTTAATGTTCAACAAAGGCCAGTTACTCCACACACAAATCAATAAACAAACAACCAAAGCTGATTGTTGGGACACAAAAAAACATTGCAAGCTGATTACTGGCTGCCTGGTTTCCTAAGCACGCCTAATGCAATTTGAGATAACCTTGAAGCTTTACACAAGCCTTACTGAAAGAACTATTTTGAAATAGTTAAGAGTGGCCTGTAAACAATTTCAGGTAGCCTGTAAATTGTGTCAAACATCTCAAAGCACCTTTTCAAATTCTGACCGTGTTGAGCAGGAGTTGAAAATGAAGCTCAGAAATGGATGTATGACAGCAAAGAAAGTGGGAAGGACTAGAATGATGTGGCTTAAGGGGCACCTGGAAGGCTTTTTGTCCCAAAAGCTCTTCCCCATTGCATGTCAAATACCTGAAATTCTTTCATTATAGACTGGAACCAAATGACTAAACAACTGCCTTAGTGTGGATTAGTTTTGGGAGCCGAGGCGAGAGGACCACAAGGGAGCAATTGCTGTGAAGGGCAAGTGGCTTCACCAGGTGGTCTCTCCAGGTCCTTTCCAACTCTGTGGAAATGAAAATGTGGAGGTTTTTGTCGAAGGTTTCTTTCTTTCTTTCTTTCTTTCTTTCTTTCTTTCTTTCTTTCTTTCTTTCTTTCTTTCTTTCTCTCTCTCTCTCTCTCTCTCTCTCTCTCTCTCTTTTTCTTATTTTTGAGATGGAGTCTCGCTCTGTCGTCCAGTCTGGAGTGCAGTGGCGCCATCTCAGCTCACTGCAACCTCCACCTCCTGGGTTCAAGCGATTCTTCTGCCTCAGCCTCCCAAGTATCTGGGATTACAAGCGTGTGCCATCATGCCCAGCTAATTTTTGCATTTTTAGTACAAACGGGGTTTCACCATGTTGGGCAGGCTGGTCTCGAACTCCTGACCTCAGATGATTCGCCCGCCTCAGCCTCCCAAAGTGCTGGGATTACAGGCATGAGCCACTGCACATGGCCAAAGGTTTATTTCTTTCTAAATGCGATTCTCTTCTAAAACAAGTCACTTTATTTTTTTATTTTTTTGCCAATAGAGCATCACTTGGTTTAACATGCAGTTCTCATGAACTATGTAAAACTGTTCCGCTTTGCAATTCAAATTGTTCAAATGTACTGCTCTGCAAGTTCAATTTTTGATTTGTTTTCTTAAAGTGAAAACTATCTTAATATTTCAAAACAAACGCATTTAACTAAAAGAAGAATATTTCATTCCTATCATAACATATATCTCAAAAGTCTTAAATTACTCTCCTGAATCATTAAAATATCAAAACAAAATTCATCCTTATAGCAATGATAAGAGCTGTGTCCTGAGCCTCACCTAGGATAGGGAGAAAAGAAATCAACATCACTATCTAAAGGGTTAGGATTTGACCAGTGTCCTTTATAATAGTGTTTTTAAAAATATATGTCCTTTCTGTCCATCTTCACCCAGCTTTAATGTTTTCTTAAAATGTGAAGGCATGGATTTTAAATGACTCATTAAAAATATAAATTATAGGCCGGACACGGTGGCTCACATCTGTAATCTCAGTACTTTGGGAGGCCGAGGTGGGCAGATCACTTGAGGTCAGGAGTTCAAGACCAGCCTGGCCAACATGGTGAAACCCCATCTCTACTAAAAATACAAAAATTAGCTGAGTGTGATGGCACGCGTCTGTAGTCCCAGCTACTTGGGAGGCTGAGGCAGGAGAATCACTTGAACCCAGCAGGCGGAGGTTGCAGTGAGCCAAGATTGTGCCACTGAACTCTAGCCTAGGAGACAGAGCAAGATTCCATCTCAAAAAAAAAAAAAAAAAAATTAGAGATGTTAAAAATGTGTGACAGTATGGATTTAAGCAGGAAATGAAGACAGGCAGAATGAACCATTTGAAGAAAAGGAGAGAGTATAATAATAGTGAATGTGCCCATGAGGTGCTTGCAGTAGCTAATATTATGTCACTGGTAAATCACTACCAAGACGCTGCATTAGGATGGTGGCATTATGGTTTGTGTTTCCTTTCTGCTTTCCAGACTTTCTGGAATGCTCTTATAACGTTTTTATCAGTAGCTATGTTTGTCTGTATATACTTACATTCTACTGTGATTCACAAGAATACAATAATAGTGTTTTTTGCAAATTGCAATTTTAAAAGTTGTCAGCAGTGAAGCATTAGGATGCAGCTGAATGAGCACTCATTTGAGAAATCAGGAAACCTGGATTTTAACCCCAGTTCTACCACCATGGTCAAGTGATGTTTCCACTCTGTGCCTTGGTTTTCCATAGGTAAAATGAAGAGGGCGGACAAGATGGTCTCCAAGTTCTCTTTGCAGCCCTTAGTCCTCTGACTCCTTTCTGTCAACATGTGTTTAATGATTACTCCATTCAGACTTAAAGTACTTAATATTTCACAAGGTGCACTAAAGTTTAAAGATGGTATGTAATGTCTGGGTGCGGTGGCTCATGCCTGTAATCCCAGCACTTGGGGAGGCTGAGGCAGGCAGATCACCTGAGGTCAGGAGTTCAAGACCAGCCTGGCCAACATGAAAAAAACTCTATCTCTACTAAAAATACAAAAATTAGCTGGGCAAGGTGGTACATGCCTGTAGTCCCAGTTACTCCGGAGCCTGAGGCAGGAGAATCGCTTGAGCCTAGAGGTGGAGGTTGCAGTGAGCTGAGATCCCGCAACTGCGCTCTAGCCTGGGTCACAGAGCAAGACTCCATTTAAAAAATAAATAAATAAATAAATAAATAAATAAATAAATAAATAAAATGAAAAAAAGATAATATCTACCAAATTTTGTTTGTTTCATTTGGAGATGGAAAAGAAACCCTATCTGCCTTATGGTCAAAGCAGCCATCCTAGAGCGGGTCTGACACCACACAAAAGCCATAGAGCAAGGAAAGAATTGACAGGGACTTCTGTTTATTCCAAATATCTATTGAAAATAGAGCCATAAAGAGCAAAAAGGGCTGGGCATGGTGGCTCACACCTATAATCCCAGCACTTTAGGTGGGCGGATCACCTGAGGTCAAGAGTTCGAGACCAGCCTGGCCAACAGGGTGAAACCCCATCTCTATTAAAAATACAAAAATTAGCCGGGCGTGGTGGCACATGGCTGTAATCCCAGCTACTCGGGAGGCTGAGGCAGGAGAACCGCTTGAACTCAGGAGGCAGAGGTTGCAGTGAGCCAAGATCACACCACTGCACTCCAGCCTGGGGGACAGAGCAAGACTCCTTCTCAAAACAAACAAACAAAAAAAAACCCCAAAAGAGTGAAAAGGAAACCTGTGTGTAAACATCAGCAGGACATTTGCCCAGAGAAATAAGGAGAGAAACATGGGCCTGGGAATTTTGACTGGATGAATTCCATGTAAAAGCTTCCCTCTTTGACAGTGGTATGAAAGCAGGTGTGAGCTTTCAGCCTCAGTGCTGACATTAAAAAACTGTGTTATCTGGGTTTAACTGCCCGGAGACAGTAGATAGAAACCTTTTCATCTGAGAGGAGTAACATTAAAGTTGGTACTCTAAAATCAAACTCTAACATTTAGGTGAAGAAAATGACAAAATTTGCCTCAGTGCTCTAAGTACTATAGTCCTGTTTAAACTCTTCCCATCCATTTCAGCATCGTATCAGCAACAGAGACCAAGACTGAGCCCTCGGTATGGCACTATTCTTTGGAGAGACGTACTGGCCACTTGGTGGCAAGTTGACTGCATTGGGCCCTTCCATCCTGGAAACTGATCCTCACAGGGAGAGATACTTATCCAGGCATGGGTTTGCCTTTCCTGCTTGTACAGCCTCAGCCAGCACCAGTCTATGCAGCCTTATGGAATTCCTGATCCATAAATATGGTACCCCACACAGCGCAGCATCTGACTAAACTACCTCTGCATAGCAAAGGAGGTGCAGGAGTAGTTCAAATGCCATGAGCTCCACTGATCATCTCATCTACCACACCATCCAAAGGCAGCTGGTCTCACAGAATACTGGAGCAGCCTTCTTTTTTTTTTTTTTTTTTTTTTTTGAGGCAGAGTCTTGCTCTGTTGCCCAGGATGGAGGCTGGAGTACAGTGGCACCATCTTGGCTCACTGCAGCCTCCACCTCCCAGGTTCAAGCGATTCTCCTGTCTCAGCCTCCCTAGTAGCGGGGATTACAGGAATGAACCACCACGCCCGGCTAATTTTTTCTATTTTTAGTAGAGTCGGGGTTTCGCCATGTTGGCCAGGCTGGTCTCGAACTCCTGACCTCAGGTGATCCACCTGTCTCAGCCTCCCAAAGTGCTGGGATTACAGGCGTGAGCCACCACGCCCAGCCTGGAGCAGTCTTCAAAAGGTACAACTGAAGTGTCAGCTCAGAAGAAACATTCTGAAAATGGGGAGCCAACCTTCAAAGCACAGTGTGTTTGTTAAGTCACAGACTGCTATATGGTGCTGTGCACCACTGTTAAGGATACAAGAGTTCAGAATCCCAGCAGTGGAAGGATGAGTGGCCCTGGTTACTTTCACTCTTAACGACCCACTTGGAGCTTATACTTTCTGTCATTTTAACTCTGGGCTCTGCTAAGCCGGAAGTCTTGTTTCTCAAAGGGGATGCACTCTTTCCAGGAAACGCAGCAAGGGTCCCATTGAACTACAAGTCAGAGGTGATTCCAGGGCACTTTGGATTCCTTGTGCCCCAGGACCAGGCAGGTAAGAAGAGCCACTATACTGGCAAGGGTAGTTGATCCTGGCGTTCAGGAGAAGGCATGGCGGTTTTTACACAATGGTGGCAGGGAGGAATTGTGTGGCAATCCTAGGTGATCCTCTTGGGTGCCTCCTGGTATTCTCTTGCCCCATTCTAACTGAATAGGGAAGTACAGTCATTCCAGACTAAGTAGGACTCAGACCACTCAAGAATAAAGATTTGGACCACATCACCAGGAAGTCAACAAGACCTGCAGAGGAGATAGCTGAGGGAGAGGTGGATTTAGAATGGCTAGTAGAGGAGGGAGAGGGTGACTCTCAGTTGTGGCCCCAAGACCAGCTACGGTGACTGGAGTTGTAGTTCATCCCACTAATAACCTTCCTACCTTTCTCTCAGAAAACAGTGTTCATGGGACAATGCAGGAGCTTCTCCACAAAACCGTGTAGAGTAAATCTGTGTGGCCAAAGATGTGGACGGACAGTGGCAGCAATGAGAATGCACCTCACAGACCTCTTACTACAGGGACCATAATTGGCGAAGGGCCTCAGCTATTGCATTCTGAAATCTATGTGAGACTCTTGTGCTACACCACCCACGGGTGACTCCCAGCAAGGACTGGGAACTCCCTTAGACTAGATGGCAATCCAGGACACTTCCACCCAACCTTTTCTCCTTGCTTCCTTCATCCAGAGTCAGAATTTCATTGCAGTCCGAGGGTGCTTTCAGACTCTTCAAGCTTCCTCCTTATTTCCTTTCACACAGGTATTTCTTTTAATAACATTCTTGTACATTTAATCCTTTATTGACATCTGCTTTTCAGAGGATCTGGACCAACACAGGGGCAAAGTGGAGACAATTGGCAAATCTTAGAGAGTGGTCTGTTTGGGTACTTTTACGATGATTGCAACTCTTCTTTAAGTTTGAAATTATATCAAAAATAAAAGTTGGAAACAACTGACTTCATGTGTTTGAAAGCACTTACAAAAAATGTCAATCAAATATAAACTCTTAGAAAGTGGAAGTGTCCTGGATTGTCATCTGGTCTAAGGAGTTCCCTGCCTTTGGGAAGTCTTTGAGCCAGTCTCTCTCCTGCAACTCCTTTACTATGAGGGGGTAGTCTGGTCAGATGCTATATTGTATGGGCTCCTAGGCCTATGGATCAGGAATTCCATATGCTCACAGATAATGGTGCTGGCTGAGGCTCTATAAGCAGAAAAGGCAAACTTATGCCTGGGTAAATATCTATCCCTGAGCTGGCCGGGTGTGGTGGCTCATGCTTGTAATCTTAGCACTTTGGGAGGCCGAGGCAGGCGAGTCACAAGGTCAGGAGTTCAAGACCAGTCAGGCCAACATGGTGAAACCTCATCTCTACTAAAAATACCAGAAAAACCAAACCAAACCAAACCAAACCAAACAAACAAACAAACAAAAAACCAGGTGTGGTGGCTCGGGCCTGTAATCCCAGCTACTAGGGAGGCTGAGGCAGGAGAATTGCTTGAACCTCGGAGGCGGAGGTTGCAGTGAGCCAAGATCACGCCACTGCACTTCACATGGGCAACAGAGCAAGACTCCGTCTCGAGAAAAAAAAAAAAAGCCAGGTACGGTGACTTACGCTGGTAATCCTAGCACTTTGGGAGGCCGAGGTAGGAGAATCACCTCAGATCTGGAGTTTGAGACCAGCCTGACCAACATGGTGAAACCCCGTCTCTACTAAAAATACAAAAAATCTACCGGGTGTGGTGGTGGGCACCTGTATTCCCAGCTACTCGAGAAACTGAGGCAGGAGAATTGCTTGAACCCAGGAGGCGGAAGTTGCAGTGAGCTGAGATCGCACCACTGCACTCCAGCTTGGGCAACAGAGCAGGACTCCGTCTCTAAAATATATATATCCCTGTAAAGATGAACTGTAGGTCTTTCCAGAATGGGAGGACCCAATCTAGTCAATTTGCCACCAAGTGGCCAGTAAGTTTCTTTAAAGAACACTGCTGTACTGGAGGTTTAGTTTTTTTTTTGTTTTTTTTTTTGTTTTTTTTTTTGAGACGGAGTTTCGCTTTTGTTGCCCAGGCTGGAGTGCAATGGCGCGATCTCAGCTCACTGCAACTTCCACCTCCCGGGTTCAAGTAATTCCTCTGCCTCAGCCTCCCAAGTAGCTGAGATTACAGGTGCGCACCACCACGGCTGGCTAGTTTTGTATTTTTAGTAGAGATGGGGTTTCACCTTGTTGGCCAGGCTGGTCTCGAACCCCAGACCTCAGGTAATCCACCCACCTTGGCCTCCCAAAGTGCTGAGATTACAAGTGTGAGCCACTACGCCCGGCCTCTTCTAGATTTATTAGTTTGCATTTTACTCTAAGGAAGAACTGTTCCTTCTACTCCAATAATTAACTCAATAACTAATGAATTAATATCAGTATGGATTCATGGATTCTTATTATATTTAATGCATTATTATGCATTGCTATCATTATTTATTTCAATGCACATATTATTATTTATTTATTTACCTATTTTTATTTTACTTTAAGTTCTGGGATACATGTGTACAATGTGCAGGTTTGTTACATAGGTATACATGTGCCATGGTGGTTTGCTGTACCTATCAACCTGTCGTCTACGTTTTAAGCTCCACATATATTAGGTATTTGTCCTAATGCTCTCCCTCCCCTTTCCCCCAGCTCCCCAACAGGCCCCAGTGTGGGATGATCCCCTCCCTGTGTCCATGTGTTCTCATTGTTCAGATCTCACTTATGAGTGAGAACATGCAGTGTTTGGTTTTCTGTTCCTGTGTTAGTTTGCTGAGGATGATGGTTTCCAGCTTCATCCATGTCCCCTGCAAAGGACATGAACTCATTTCCTTTTATAGCTGCATAGTATTCCATGGTGTATATGTGCCACATTTTCTTTACTAGTCTATCATTGATGGCCATTTGGATTGGTTCCAAGTCTTTGCTATTGTAAATTGTGCTGCAATTAACATACGTGTGCATGTTCTTTTACAGTAGAATGATTTATAATCCTTTGGGTATATGCCTAGTAATGGGATTGCTGGGTTAAATGGTATTTCTGGTTCTAGATTTTTTGAGGAATCACCACACTGTCTTACACAATGGTTGAACTAATTTACACTCCCACCAACAGCATAATAGCGGTCCAATTTCTCCTCCCCTCACCAGCATGTGTTGTTTCCAGACTTTTTAATGATCACCATTCTAACTGGTGTGAGATGGTATCTCATTGTGGTTTTGATTTGCATTTCTCTAATGACCAGTGATGATGAGCTTTTTTTCATATGTTTGTTGGGCACATAAATATATTTTTGAGAAGTATCTGTTCATATCCTTTACCCATTTTTTGATTTTTTTTCTTGTAAATTTGTTTAAGTTACTTGTAGATTCTGGATATTAGACCTTTGTCAATGAATAGATTGCAAAAATTTTCTCCCATTTTGTAGGTTGCCTGTTCACTCTGATTACATTTTTTTTTTTTTTTTCCTGAGCAGAAGCTCTTTAGTTTAACTAGATCCCATTTGTCAATTTTGGCTTTTGTTGCAATTGCTTTTGCTGTTTTAGTCATGAGGTCTTTGTCCATGCCTATGCCCTGAATGGTATTGCCTAGGTTTTCTTCTAGGGTTTTTTATAGTTTTAGGTTTTACATTTAAGTCTTTAATCCATCTTGAGTTAATTTTTGTATAATGTGAAAGGAAGCGATCCAGTTTCTGTTTTCTGCATATGGCTAGCCAGTTTTCCCAGCACCATTTATTAAATAGAGAGTCCTTTCCCCATTGCTTGTTTTTGTCAGGTTTGTTAAAGATCAGATGGTTGTAGATGTGTGGTGTTATTTCTGAGGCCTCTGTTCTGTGCCATTGGTTTATATATCTGTTTTGGTACCAGTACGATGCTATTACTATGCTGATTACTGTAGCCTTATAGTATAGTTTGAAGTCAGGTAGCATGATGCCTCCAGCTTTGTTCTTTTTGTTTAGGATCGTATTGGCTATATGGGCTCTATTTTGGTTCCATACGAAATTTAAAGTAGTTTTCTTCTAGTTCTGTGAAGAAAGTCAGTGGTAGCTTGATGGGAATAGCATTGAATCTATAAATTACTTTGGGCAGTATGACCATTTTCACAATATTGATTTTTTTACCCATGAGCATGGTATGTTCTTCCATTTGTTCGCATCCTCTTTTATTTCCTTGAGCTGTGGTTTGTAGTTCTCCTTGAAGAGGCCCTTCATATGCCTTGTAAGTTGTATTCCTAGGTATTTTATTTTCTTTGTAGCAATTGTGAATTGGAGTTAACTCATGATTTCGCTCTCTGTCTATTATTGGTGTATAGGAATGCTTGTGATTTTTGCACAAGAATTTTGTATCCTGAGACTTTGCTGAAGTTGTTTACTAGCTTAAGGAATTTGGGGGCTGAGATGATGGGGTTTTCTAAATATACAATCATTTCGTCTGCAAATAGAGACAATTTGACTTCCTCTCTTCCTATTTGAATACCTTTTATTTTTTTCTCTTGCCCGATTGCCCTGGCCAGAACTTCCAATACTATGTTGAATAGGAGTGGTGAGAGAGGGCATCCTTGTCTTGTGCCAGTTTTCAAAAGGAATACTTCCAGGTTTTGCCCATTCAGTATGATATTGGCTGTAGGTTTGTCATAAATAGCTCTTATTATTTTGAGATACGTTCCATCAATACCTAGTTTTTTGAGAGTTTTTAGCATGAAGGGGTGTTGGATTTTATCAAAGGCCTTTTCTGCATCTATTGAGATAATCATGTGGCTTTTGCCATTGGTTCTGTTTATGTCACGGATTCTGTTTATGTGATGGATTACGTTTATTGATCTGCATATGTTGAACCAGCCTCACATCCCAGGTATGAAGCTGACTTGATCATGGTGGATAAGCTTTTTGATGTGCTGCTGGATTTGGTTTGCCAGTATTTTATCGAGGATTTTTGCATCGATGTTGAGAATCTGACTGAGGGGCATAAGGCAGAAAAAGAGACTGAGGCAAGTTTTAGGGCAGGAGTGGAAGGCAAGAATTGATGTTGCTGCAGACCCATTTGAATTCACTGCTGAAATAAACAAGCAGAAGATGGCCACCTAGGAACAGCTCCAGTCTGCAGCTCCCAATGAGACCAACGCAAAAGGCAGGTGATTTCTTCATTTCCAACTGAGGTACACTGTTCATCTCACTGGGACTGGTTAGGCAGTGGGTGCAGCCCACGGAGGCCAAGCAGAAGCAGGGTGGGATATTGCCTGACCTGGGAAGTGCAAGGGGCAGAGGAGCCTGTCTTTCCCAGCCAAGGAAAGCTGCGAGGAATTTTGCTATCTCGCCCACACACGACGCTTTTCTCATAGTTTTTGCAATCCGCAGACCAGGAGATTCCCTCATGTGCCTACACCACTAGGGCCCTGGGTTTCAAGAACAAAACTGGGCAGCTGTTTGTGCAGACACCAAACTAGCTGCAGTTTTTCTTTTTCGTACCCCAGTGGCACCTGAAACCCCAGTGAGATAGAACCATTTACTCCCTTGGAAAGGGGGCTGAAGCCAGGGAGTGAAGTGGTCTTGCTCAGCAGGTCCCACTCCCACAGAGCCCAGCAAGCTAAGAACCACTGGCTTGAAATTCTCACTGCGAGCACAGCAGTCTGAAGTCAACCTGGGATCATCAAGCTTGGTTGGGGGAGGGGTGTCCACCATTACTGAGGCTTGAGTAGGTGGTTTCCCCCTCACGGTGCTAAGGACTGGGCAGAACTCAACACAGCACTGCAAAGAGGCTGTGGCCAGACTGCCTCTCTAGATTCCTCTTCACTGGGCAGGGCATCTCTGAAAGAAAGGCAGCAGCCCCAGTCAGGGGATTATAGATAAAACTCCCATCTCCCTGGGACAGAGCACCTGAGGGAAGGGGCAACTGTGGGTTCAGCTTCAGCAGACTTTAATGTTCCTGCCTGCCAGCTCTGAAGAGAGCAGCTGATTCTGACAAGGAGGGTTTTACTAGGACAGCGCTCGAGCTCTGCTAAGGGACAGACTGCTTCCTCAAATGGGTCCCTGACCACTGTGCCTCCTGACTGGGAGAGACCTCCCAGCAGGAGTTGACAGACACTTAATACAGGAGAGCTCCAGCTGGCATTGGCTGGTGTCCCTCTGGGAAAAGCTTCCAGAGGAAGGAGCAGGCAGCAATCTTTGCTGTTCTGCAGCCTCTGCTGGTGATACCCAGGCAAATAGGGTCTGGAGTGGACCTCCAGCAAACTGCAGCAGACCTGCAGTAGGGGGCCTGACTGTTAGAAGAAAAACTAAAAACAGAAAGCAATAACATCAGCATCAACAAAAAGAATCCCCACACAGAAACCCCATCCAAAGGTCATCAACCTCAAAGATAAAAGGTAGATAAATCCATGAAGATGAGGAAAACCCAGTGCAAAAAGGGTGAAAATTCCAAAAACCAGAATTACTCTTCTCCTCCAAATGATCACAGCTCCTCCCCAGCAAGGCCACAAAACAACAGAGAATGAGTTTGACGAATTGACAGAAGTTGGCTTCAGAAGGTGGGTAATAACAAACTCCTCTGGGCTAAAGGAGCACGTTCTAACAAAATGCAAGGAAGCTCAGAACCTTGACAAAAGGTTACAGGAACTGCTAACTAGAATAACCAGTTTACACAAGAATATAAATGTACTGGTGGAGCTGAAAAACACAACACGAGAACTTCGTGATGCATATACAAGTATCAACAGCCGAATCAATCAAGCAGAAGAAAGGGTATCAGAGATTGAAGTTCAACTTACTGAAATGAGGCGTGAAGAAAAGATTAGAGAAAAAAAATTGAAAAGGAATGAACAAAGCCTCCAAGAAACATGGGACTATGTGAAAAGACCAACCTACAATTGATTAGTATACATGAAAGTGACAGGGGGAATGGAACCAAGTTGGAATACACACTTCAGGATATTATCCAGGAGAACTTCACGAACCTAGCAAGACAGGCCAACTTTCAAATTCAGGAAATACAGAGAACACCACTAAGACACTCCTGGAGAAGAGTGACCCCAAGACACATAATCATCAGATTCTCCAAGGTTGAAATGAAGGAAAAAATGTTAAGGGCAGCCAGAGAGAAAGGTCAGGTTACCTACAAAGGGAAGCCCATCAGACTAACAGCGGATCTCTCTGCAGAAACCGTACAAGCCAGAAGAGAGTGGGGGCCAATATTCAATATTCTTAAAGAACAGAATTTTCAACCCAGAATTTTCATATCCAGCCAAACTAAGTTTCATAAATGAAGGAGAAATAAAATCCTATCCAGACAAACAAATACTGACAGATTTTTTTTTGTTGTTGTTACCAATCAATTCAACAAGAAGAGCTAAGTATCCTAAATATATATGCACACAATACAGGAGTACCCGGATTCATAAAACACACTCCTGGAGACCTACAAAGAGATTTAGACTCCCACACAATAATAGTGGGAGGCTTTAACACCCCACTGTCAATACTAGACAGATAAATGAGACAGAAAATTAACAAGGATGTTCACGAGTTGAACTCAACTCTGGACCAAGCGGACCTAGTACACATCTACAGAACTCTCCACCCCAAATCAATAGTATACACATTATTCTCAGCACCACATAGCACTTATTCTAAAGTCGACCACATAATTGGAAGTAAAACACTCCTCAGCAAATGCAAAAGAACAGAAATCATAACAAACAGCCTCTCAGACCATAGTGCAATCAAATTAGAACTCAGGATTAAGAAACACACTCAAAACCGCACAACTACATGGAAACTGAACAACCTGCTCCTGAATGACTACTGGGTAAATAATGAAATTAAGGCAGAAATAATGAAGTTCTTTAAAACCAATGAGACTAAAGAGAAAATGTACCAGAATTTCTGGCACACAGCTAAAGCAGTGTTTAGAGGGAAATTTATAGCACTAAAGGCCCACATTGAGAAAGCGGGAAAGATCCAAAATGGACACCCTAACATCACAATTAGAAGAACTAGAGAAGCAAGAGCAAACAAATTTAAAAGCTAGCAGAAGACAAGAAATAACTACGATCAGAATGGAACTGAAAGAGATAGAGGCACAAAAAAACCCTCCAAAAAATCAATGAATCCAGGAAGTGGTTTTTTGAAAAGATTAAAAAAATAGATAACATGCTAGCCAAACTAACAAAGAAGAAAAGAGAGAAGAATCAAATAGACACGATAAAAAATGATAAAGGGGATATCACCACTGATCCCACAGAAATACAAACTACCATCAGAGAATACTATAAACACCTTTATGCAAATAAACTAGAAAGTCTAGAAGAAATGGATAAATTCCCGGACACATACACCCTCCCAAGACTAAACCAGGAAGAAGTCAAATCCCTGAACAGACCAGTAACAAGTTCTGAAATTGAGGCAGTAATTAATAGCCTACCAACCAAAAAAAAGCCCAAGACCAGACAGATTCACAGTCAAATTCCACGAGAGGTACGAAGAGGAGCTGGTACCATTCCTTCTGAAACTATGCCAAACAATAGAAAAAGAGGGACTCCTTCCTAACTCATTTTATGAGGCCAGCATCATCCTGATTCCAAAACCTGGCAGACACAAGAAAAAAAGAAAATTTCAGGTCAATATCACTGATGAACATTGATGCAAAAGTCCTCAATAAAATACTGGAAACTTCTTCAAAAGACCTACTATTCAGACTGTCAGGGATGGGGCTGAGGAATATGTAGTTTCATAGCCTCATCAGGTGATTCTTATGCACGTTCAAGTTTGAACTGGAGGTATAAGGACTGTAGCTCTGGTAACTGACAGGTTTGAAATCTGGCCCTGAAAATTTCTAGCTAACTATGGGCCAGTCGTCTAACCCCTCTGAGCTTTAGTTCCCTCATCTGTAAAATGTGAATAAAATAATAATGCCTACCTCGTAGAGTGGTTTTGATGATTAAATAAGCTATTACATGCAAAGCCCTTATCACCTCACATGACTAGCACTCAATGAATGGTAACTATTATTTATAAAGCACAAGCCCAGATTTTTAATTGTTTTGCTCTTATAGTTCCCAATAAACGTTGGCTATTATTATCATAGGTTAGAAGGAGACCACGGAGAGGCAGTGTGGTATAGTAAAATGAGCACAGGACATGGAGTCAGATCTGGATTCAAGCCTAAGCTCTGCCCTTATAGGCTATGATCATAAACAAATCACGATCTGTGTGAGCCTCCGTTTCCTCTTCCATAAGATAGTGATAATAACAGTATCTTCATCCTGGAGTTGTAATGATTCAATGACATAATCCACTTAAAGAACTTGGCATTCAGTAAGCACTTACTACATAATGTCAAACTTTGTCTCCCCATCCACCCCTCCTGAAGCCTCACTGTAGTAATCAAAATGATGGACTGGCTAAGGATGATACAGGTACAGCCTATGGAAAAATTCTCTAAGAAGTCTAGTCTGGTGATTTTTACCTAGTTTAGATTTTGCCATTGGTAATTTTCTGAACTTGGATCCTTTTACTCTATGATCTCTTCTTACTATGACTTCTGCATTTGTAAACCTCACCATACCCCTGCTTATTAAAACAGATGCATTTGTGGTTAGTGATTATCATTGCATCTCTTTTTCTGGTTAAAAGCTAAACATGTTCCTAGTCCAAAACTTCAGAATGATCCAAGGGTTCCACGAAACCACATGGCAGACATGTATAAATCATTAGTAAATTTTAAGATCTAAGTAAATCACATCAATATTTAAATAGTCACCCTTCTATCTTCTGATTTGCATATTTAGTCAGCAGTAAAATACATTTTTGTAAATCTCCGATGTTTCAGAAGTTGGCAATTGCTAGAAAAAATGATCTTACCTGATTAGACAGACTCGGGCATAGTTACCAGTTGGCCAATTCCTGCCAGTATGGGAAAGAGGACACTAAAATGATGGAAACCAGGAGTCTGCAAGGCTTAGACATCTACTTTGGTCTAGATTGTCAAGGTCGTGACCATGTCAGCAGAAGGGCAATTAACTCTAGTCATTTACCTTGTCAAGACTAGGGTCCAAATAGAAAATTTCAGTTAGGAAGAATAAGTTCAATAGATCTATTGTACCACATGGCGACTATAGTTAATAACAATGTATTGTGTTCTTAAAAATTGCTGAGAGTAGATTTTAAGTGTTCTCACCACAAAATAATAAGTATGTGAGGTAATGCTTATGTTAATTAGCTCAATTTAGCCACATTCCCCAATTCATACATATTTCAAAACATGTTATATATGACAAATACATATAATTATGATATTTCAACTTAAAATCAATCAATCAATGTTAAACAAAACTCCATTAATGAATACTTCAGAGAATGACACCGGTCAGTGAGTACCTATCCTCCTACAGCAGTAGAGATGTGTGTGCAAGTGTATGGTAGACGCACCTGGCAGGGAAATTAAACTTAAGCATAATCTGAGAATTACCCTGTATGGCAGATGCACCTGAGTGTGTGCTCTGAGCTAAGGAATCCAGAAATGGCCAACTAGGAGATACATTCCTTGTCTATACATCCAGGAGGAACATCTGAACCCCTGGCCATCCAGTGGAATGTAGAAGGGAGTGAGGCCCTTTGTTTTGGGTTAAATGAAATTTGCTGGGTGGAGGTTGTTAGGGGGAGGGTGCTAAGTGAATATGTTATATAAACTGGTTGCTTTTTGTAAGCTGTTGTTGTTGTCCTGCCCAGCCCACCACCACTGGACTTTCCCTGTATGTAAGGTGATTCTTCTGTCTAGCCCAGCACCACCGGACCATCCCTGTATATGTTTCCTGCTAATGAAATCCTATGTCTCATTTGCTGACTCTGGGTCTCTTCTTTGGCCTCTTGAACCTGGCGCCATCCCTGTTGAAGTTAATTGGAGTCTAGTATGACAGCAAGTACCTGCAATGCAAAGTAATATCTTATTAAGTGTCCTGTGGGTGGTACAGACCCTACATCTTACGGGGCTATGAGGAAGGAGAAGCATATCAGACTCTTCAAGAGCAGGTGCACTTTGGAAAAACATTTAAGGTACCTACAGATTTGTAATATAAATGTAAAAAACAAATAAAGATCTATAATATTAATATATTATTGGCTGGGGCCAATATGCAAATAAGAAAGCATGGTTAGGGCCATGAGTTGAAACAGGTCAAGAATATGACAGCCATTCTACCCAGTCAACAGATTTTTGTTTAGACACTGTTCTTGGCACTAGGGAGACAGCAGTGAACAAGGTAGATGACACCTATCTTGAGCAAGATAGTTAACCTCTCTACATCTCAGTGTCATCTTTAAAATGGGAAGAACATTCATTATTCCTACCTCATGGGGTTGGTGTGAGGATTAAAGGAGGGCAAAGAGTATAAGGTGTTTTGCATTATGTACTTCAGAGTAGACACATCATAAATGAAATAATAAGCCTGCTGGGGAAAATAAGTGGTTCATCAGCTTGGCTGTGAAGATGTATATGGTTTTGATAGGCAGAGACAAAAGGAAGATGTTTAAGTAGAGAGAACAGCGTTAATTAATTAAGTCACTCACGCAAAGAAACTTTTTGACATTGGCATTCATAGACATGTTTCATTTACATGAATTCAGCTATACACACTAGGAGAAAATTGTCTAAATAGTACAGGCAAATTATCCCACCATTATATTCAGTTAATATATACCCTGGATTGAGTGTGAAATGAAAGGCATGAATTTGTTCTTTCGTCTCATAGTGTGAACACCTCACTTTGCTGAACGTCATTCTTTTGTTTAGATATGTATTTTTCATGTAGTGTGGTCAGCCACGAGTGCAAGCCAATTACTTAATCTGAGGATCAAACAAAAGGAACAACCCAGTCATCTGCTCCTACACTGGAGGAAAAGCTGGCAGTGCTGAACTTTCTGAGAAAAGAATGTCATTCTTCAATGTCGCACCTTCCTAAGGCATTATGCAAAGTCATTTGACCAGATGATTTTCATTTTACATGTTGATTTTAGGACATATCTTGTGTTTAAGGAATGACTTCACTATGTGTGTCAGGAATCATGCTAGACGCTGGTTATACAGTGATTTCAAAAAACCCGTCAATGTACAAATCTATGTCCAGCAAAAAATCTTGTAAACATAAAGGCAAATTGTGTTGCCAGCATATCTAATATATGAAAATGCTAAGGAAAATTTATAAAAATGATAAAACAAGATGGAAATTCAGACATAAGGTAATAAATGAAGAGCACTGGAAATTCTAAATAGGTAGTAAAATATAACACATTATTTTCCTTCAAATTTTTAAAGGGCAATTGAATGTTGAAATCATATACTAACAGCAACATATTTGAGGTGTTATAAGTAAAAGTAAAGCAAAACGACAGCACTAAAAGCAAAAAGGGTGTAAACATCATGACATAATTTTAATGTTATTATACATAAATGCTGTATTATTTGTTTTTTATAATTTTGACTTTTATTTTACATTCAGGGGGAACATGTGCAGGTTTATTACATGGCTATATCACATGATGCTCAGGTTTAGGGTATGACTGATCCCATCATCCAGGTAGAGGGCATAGTACCCAGTACTTAGTTTTTCAACAATTACCTCTCTCCCTCCCCCTGTAGTAGTCCTCAGTATCTGCTGTTGCCTTTTTTATGTCCATGAGTACCCAATGTTTAGCTCCCACTTGTAAGTGAGAACGTGTGACATTTGGTTTTCTGTTCCTGCATTAATTCACTTAGGATAATGGCCTCCAGCTGCCTCCATGTTGCTACAAAGGACATGATCTTACTCTTTTTTATGGTTGTATAGTATTCCATGGCATACGTGTACCACATTTGCTTTATCCAATCCACCATTGATGAGTACCTAAGTTGATTCTATCTCTTTGCTGTTGTGAATAGTGCTGTGATAAACATTTGAATGCATATGCTTTTTGATAGTATAATTGCTGAGTTGAATGGTAGTTCTGTTTTAAGTTCTCTGAGAAATCTCCAAACTTAATTCCACAGTAGCTAAATTAATTTACACTTCCACCAACACTGTATACACATTCTCTTTTCTCCACAGCCTACCAGCAACACAATAATAGTGGGGGAACTCAGTACTCCACTGACAGTACTAGACATGCCATCAAAGCAGAAAATCAGCAAAGAAACAATGGACTTAAACAATACACTAGAAAAAGTGGACTTAACAGATATTTAGAAAGCATTCTACCTAAGAACTGCAGAATATATATTATTTTTATCAGCATATAAAACATTTTCCAAGATAGACCATACAGTAGGTCACAAAACAAGTCTCAATAAATTTAAGAAAATCGAAATTATATCAAGTATCCTCTCAGACCACAATGGAATAAAATTGGAAATTAACTCCAAAAGGAATCCTCAAAACTATAAAAATATATGGAAATTAAATAATCTACTCCTGAATGATCTTTGGATCAACAATGAAATCAAGATGGAAATTTAAAATTTCATTAAACTGAATGATAATCATGACAGGTTTTCAAAACACCTGAGATACGGCAAAAGCAGTGCTAAGAGGAAATTTCATAGCATTAAATGTCTACATCAAAAAATTTGAAAGAGCACAAATAGACAATCTAAGGTCACACCTCAAGGAACTACGGAAACAAGAACAAGCCAAACCCAAACCCAGCAGAAGAAAAGAAATAACAAAGATCAGAGTAGAACTATATGAAATTTAAACAAAAAGAAAAATACAAAAGATAAATGAAACAAAAAGTTGATTATTTGAAGAGATAAACAAAATTAAGAGATCATTAGCAAGGTTAACCAAGAAGAGAAGAGACAAAATCCCAATAAGCTCAATTAGAAATGAAACAAGAGGTATTACAACTGGTACCACAGAAATACAAAAGATCATTCGAGGCTACTATGAAAACCTTTATGGGCACAAACTAGAAAATCTAGAGGAGGTGGACAAATTCCTGGAAATTTTCAACCCTCCTAGATTAAATCAGGAAGAAATAGAAACTCTCGCACGCAATGACACCCACAGGCTCAAAATAAAGGGATGGAGGAAATCTACCAAGCAAATGGAAACCAGAAAAAAGCAGAGCTCACAATCTCAGACAAAACAGACTTTAAACTAGCATATGAGATGGGTCTTTTGAAGGTAGCATACCTACCAGCAGGTCTTGCTTCTTTATCCAACTTGCTACTCTGTGACTTTTAACTGGAGAATTTAGCCTCTTTACATTCAAGGTTAGTATCGGTATGTGTGGATTTGATCCTGTCATCATATTGTTACATGGTTATAATGCCAACTTGTTTGTGTGGTTGCTTTATAGTGTCAGTGGTCCGTGTACTTAAGTGTTTTTGTAGTGACTGGTAATAGTCTTTCCTTTCCATATTTATTGCTTCTTTCGGGAGCTCTAAAATGGCAGGTCTGGTGATAACAAATTCCCTCAGCATTTGCTTGTCCAAAAAGGATCTTTTTTCTCCTTTGCTTATGGAGATTAGTTTGGCTGTATATGAAATTCTCTGTTGGAATTTCTTTTCTATAAGAATGTTAAATATAGGCCCCCAATCTCTTTTGGCTTGAAGGGTTTCTGCTGAGAGGTCTGCTGTTAGTCTGATGGGCTTCCCTCTGTAGCTGACCTGGCATTTCCCTCTAGCTGCCTTTAACATTTTTTATTTCTTTCATTCTGATCTTGGAGAATCTGATAATCATGTCTTGGAGATGATCTTCTTGTGAAGCATCTTGCTAAAGTTCTCTGTATTAGCTTAATTTTAATCTTGGCCTCTCTAAATAGGTTGCAGAATTTCTCATGGATGATAACCTGAAATAAGTTTTCCAAGTTGCTTCCATTCTCCCCATCTCTTTCAGGGATGCCAATGAGTTATAGATTTGGTCTGTTTACATAATACCATATTTCTCAGAGGTTTTTTTCCATTCCTTTTCATTCTTTTTTTAAAAATTTTTCTCTGACTGTCATTTCAGAAAGCCAGTCTTCAAGCTCTAAGATTCTTTCCTTGGCTTGGTCTATTCTGCTGTTAATACATACAATTGCATTATGAAATTCTTGTAGTGTGTTTTTCAGCTGAATCAGTCAGTTATGTTCTTTTCAATGCTGGTTATTTTGTCTGCCAGCTCCTGTATCATTTTATTGTGATTCTTAGCTTTCTGGAATTGGGTTTCAATGTTCTCGTGAATCTTGATGATCTTTGTTCCTATGAACATTCTGAATGCTATTTCTGTCATTTCAGTCATTTCCATCTCTTTAAGAACCATTGTTGGGGAACTAGTGTGGTCGTTTGGAGGAAAGAAGACACTCTGGCTTTTTGAGATGTCACAGTTCTGGCAATTGCTCTTTCTCATCTTTGTGGGCTGATTTTCCTTCAATCTTTGAAGTTGCTGTTTTTGGATCTTTTTTTTTTCCCCTTTTATGCTATTTTATGACCTTAGGAGTTTGACTGTTGTATAAGTTTTTTTCAGTCAACTGGATTCATTTCTGGAAGATTTTAGGGGGCTAAGGCTTAGCTCGGGAATCCTAGACTGCGTGTCCTAACTCTGGAGGACTAGTATCAGGCCCTGGCTTTGTTCTCTGGCTACTCAAGGTAGGAACCTGCTGCACTGGAGGGGCCGAGGTGCTCCCAGACCACTGGTCACAACAGTCCAATGGGTGGTGCCAACCAAATGGGTGGTGCCAATCAAACCACTTTGTAGGGCAGTGGCAGCATAATTTATCTTTGTTCACCAACGGCAGGAGTGGCGTCAGTGGCAGCATGATAAGGTGTCCACTTTTCAACTGCAGTGGGGTGCTAGCAGGTGCCAGGATGCTGGCCGTCATGTGGGCATTTGCTGCTGCAGCAGCATTGGCAGCATGTTGTTGGGAAGCAGGGACCCCCACTGGCATCTTTGTGTATGTTTGTGCTGGTGGCAGTTTTAGCATAGTGGTGGGGCCATGGTGGCCACAGGACTGGATGAGCTCCTTGTGTGTGTTGATGGGTGGCAGGGGCTGCTCAGGGCCAGGGCAGGTCTCAGTTCTCGGTGCCTGGTTTCTGGCAGCAGCAGCAGCATCAACACAGGAGCAGGGTGCTGGTGGCAGGTAGGGTTAATGGGCTCTGTGCCCTCCAAAGCTTCAATGGGAATGGCAGGATGCATTCATGCTCACAGTAGTGCCATGGCAGGGTGCACCTGCACACGTGTGCTGGTGGGAAAGGGGAGGCAAAATCTGCCTGTGCACACACGTGCCAACAAAGTGATTTGGAAGGTGGCCGTGCGTGAGTATCTGCAGGCAAGGTACCACTGGGGAGGCTGCGTGGAAGGAGTGCATGTGCGGGCTGATATGTGTCTGTGGACGCTGCTCACCTGGAGCTCTCTGCTTGTCAGGTGTGGTCTGCCAGCACAGGAGCTATGATGCAGGCCACCAAGAGGAACACCCCTTTTGGGCACCTGAGCCTGTACTGCAAGCACCCAGGGAGAGTCCAGCAGACTGAGGGGTCTCATGGCCAAGACCACCCTGCAGAGTTCATGTATGACAATTCCTCTAGTGCTAAACTCTCCTACAGGAGTAAGTTGAGCCTAAGGGAATGGGTGTCCCTGGCTGTGTTCCACTGCAGATGCTCCTGCATCAAACCCTCTGGGACTCCACACTGGCTGGAATTCTGTCCCTACCACTTCTGTAAGCAGCTCTCCCTGTCCTCTCAAGTGTCCACAGTGGTCATGGGGTTTCCTCTGGCCAGGATTCCAAAGGCCCATGGTTAGAGCAGGTTGCTCTTTCCTTCTTCAACTCATCCCTTCCCCAGGAGTTGTTGGGGGATAGGAATGAGTCCTGGTGCATGGTAGCCCTGTGCAGGGTTTCCAGCTTCCTCCCCCTTCAGCCCAACATCTGTGTCTTCCCTACATCTGCTCTCAATGCCTTCCCTTTGAAGATCTGCTAAGAGTGCACCAGTCTTCCCAATGTCCCAATCCCTCAGTGGCAGATGTTCCTCCTGGCTGTGTATCTAGTTGGCCATCTTGATCACAGGTCTACTTTGCTCCCATAAACCCTGATAAAGCCTTGTTCCCAGTAACCTCACAACAATGAGATGGAAAGCCTTAGAGAACGCACCAATGTGGTTACTCCATGGTGATAGAGGCATGACCCACTTCAATTTTTGTTGTTGTAACAGTTGCTTTTGAGGACTTAACTATAAATTATTTCTCAAGGCTGATGCCCAGAGTTGTGTTTACTAGCTTTTATTCTAGGATTCTTAAAGTTTGAAGTCTTACATTTAAATCTTTAATCCACCTTGAGTTACATTTGTATGTGGTGAAAGCTAGGGGTCCAGTTTTATTCTTCTCTATATGTCTAGCCAGCTATCCCAGCACCATTTATTGAAGACTGCCATTTCCTCACTGCTTACTTTTATTGACTTTGTTAAAGATCAGATGGCTGTTGGTGTGTGGATTTATTTCTCAGCTCTCTATTCTGTTCCATTGGTTTATGTGTGTTTTTGTACCAGTATCATGCTCTTTTAGTCACTGCAGCTTTGTAGTATAGTTTGAAGTCAGGTATTGTGATGCTTCCAGCTTTGTTCTTTTTGCCTAGAAGTCCTTTGGCTATTCTGGCTCTTTTTGATTCCATATGAATTTTAGAATAGTTTCGTTCCAATTCTGTGAAAAATGATGTTGGTAATTTCACAGGAATAATGCTGGATCTGTAGATTGCTTTGGGCAGGATGTCCCTTTGAATGATATTGATTCTTCCAATTCATGAGCAGGGAATGTTTTTCCATTTGTTTGTGTCATCTATAACTTCTTTCAACAGTGTTTTGTAGTTCTCCTTGTAGATCTCTTTCATCTTCTTGGTTAGATGTATTACTAAGCAATTTTTTTTTGTGGCAGTTGTAAATGGGATTACTTCTTGATTTGGCTATCAGCTTGACCATTATTTGTGTATAGAAATGGTACTGATTTTTTACAATGATATTTGTATCCTGGAACTTTACTAAAGTCGTTTATCAGTTCCAGGAAACTTTTGCTGGATCTTTAGGGTTTTCTAGGTATAGAATCACATTGTCTGTGTAGAGAGATAGCTTGACTTCTTTTCCTATTTGGATGTCTTTTCTTTCTTTCTCTTACCTGATTGATCTGGCTAGAACTTTCATTAATTCTCTGTTGAATGTAACAAGATCAGGATGCATATTGTAATCCACACAACAACTAAATATATATATATATATATATATATATATATATATGCTCATATATATATATGCTATTATTAAAAAGCCAATAGAGAAAACAGAATAAAATACAAAAAAAAAAAACCCTCAACCCAAAAGAAGACACGAAAGAAGGATATATATAACAAATAACAGAGAGACCAAAAATAACAAATAACAGAGAGACCAAAACAAAAAGCAAGTGGGTACACTTAAACACAGCCATGTCAATAATTCCACTAAATATAAATGTATTAAACACTCCAACAAAAGACGGAGGTTGATGAACTTGATTTAAAAATCAATATCCAATTATATGCTCTTAACACATAATGCACTTAAAATATAAAAACACAGCTAGGTTGAAAGTACTGGAATGGAGGAGATATACAATGCAAACAATAGGTGAGTATGCAAGAAATAACAGATGGGTGCAGCAAACCAACATGGCACATGTATACCTATGTATCAAACCTGCACATTGTGCACTTATACCCTAGATCTTAAAAGCATAATAATAATAAAAAGAATGTATGTGGGACCTAGAATAGCTGAAATGATCTTGTAAAAGAAGAGCAAAGTTGGATGAGCTGTGCTACCTAATTTTATGTCTTAGCATGAAATTATGACATGACATGAAATTAATCATGACAATGTGGTTTTGGCATAAGGATAGGCAAATAGATCAATGGAACAGAATAGATGAGGAGTTGCCAATCTTTTTTTTAAAAGGACAGATAGCAAATACTTTATGTTTTGCAGGCTATACAATCTCTGTCGCAACTACTCTGTTGTAGTGTCAAAGCAGCCATAGCTGATAGTTAAGTTAGTGTATCTGTGTTCTAATAAAGTTTTATGAACACTGAAATTTCAACTTCACATAATTTTTACATCATAAAATGTTATTTTGTTTTTTTTCTCAACCATTTAGAAATGTAAACAAACACACACACACACACAAAACCTGTCTTAGTTTACAAACCATACCAAAACAGATACAAAATGGAAATTTGTTTGAGGGAAGTGGAATGATTCATATTTTGACTGAGAATTAAATAAGGCCACTGTACCCTGGGGGGATTGTAGATAAGACATCCAAAATAGTAGGCCATGGTAACGGGTGGGAGAGAACAGAATGGACCACTGGCTGGGGGTGGCTGTAGGGAATGCCTTTAAGGAAACACCTTCTCCCTGCTATGTGACCCACCAGAATTGAACATGGGGAATGATGGGGGTAGCAGGTCATTTTGAAATGGACCTTCAGGTAGTATTGGGGGTGGAAAAATCCCCTTTCTCTGACCACATTTTGGCCACCCAAGCAACACCACCCCCACAGAAGTGTCAGTGCTTTGTGATGTCCAAGCCACCCCAGGACTACCATTGGATAGGGGTGCCCCATTCTGACCAAACAAAGCTGAAGGGTGGGGCTCCTCGTCACCCAGGGCTGGGTATACATAAGGAGGTCAGGAGCATGGGGTAGACCACCGGGAGGCTTCAATATGGCTAAGGAGACCCACACACCAGTGAAGCCCAAAGAAAATACGAAACAACCAATTGTAAGCACGAAAAAGCCAACCCCGAGAACCAAAGAGAAGAAGGAAAAGAAGAACTCTTGTCAACAAAAGACCAACAAAACTGGCAAGGTCAGATGACCCTATCCTTGTTCTTTCTCTTCTTCCCCTCTATTCTCTCAAGACCACTGTCCTGTCCTTGCCTAGCACACTCCCCTCCTCAGCCTGCACTCCTATCCATGAAGCTCCGCTTGCTATACAACCTCTCTCTCTTCCCCTAAACCAATGTCCTTCTGGCTCATGTGTTGTCCTTCCAGGTGGAGAAGAAAATCACAAAGGTAAAAAAACCCCTTCAAAGGAATTCAAGAAAGAAAACTCAATCACCTCCTTCCTGCTCCAAAAAGCCTAGGATAACAATGAGACCAACAATATTTGCGTGTCACCACAAGCAGAATAAGACGCAAACTAAAACTCAGAAGAGCAAGCACAAAATACAACGGAAAATAAAAATCACAAGAGCAAGCCCAGAAGCCATTGGCAACAGCAAACCATCCCAAGTAACCATCTCTGCTGCCAGTAAATGCAGAGCCTGGATCAGAAATGTACAACTAGCAACAGCATCTCCATAGGCAACTCTGGGGAATCACCAATCACATAAAGGCCGAATCTGAGACCAAGAGTGTTCCACCATGTTGATGAACGCAATAAAATCAGCACAATGTGAAAAGATGATGTGGACTTTGTCTGTAGTGGGGAGGGGGTTAAGGAAGAAAAACTGGTAAGAGGGAGAGAGGCAGGCTCCTGCATGGTTGGGGGCCAGACCAACAGGTATACAGTTAGCCATCGGGGGGGATAAGGAGTGGGTGAGGACTAAGAAATGAAGACTAATGAACACTTTGCCCCCACAGACAAGAAGAAAAAGGGTTTTGGTGTTTCTACATGTATTTAGGGTAGGTGTGGGCAACAACATCAAGGTCTGAATTCCCAGAACCCAGTTAGGAAGAGGGTTTCATGTGTGATGTGTGTGGCAATAACACACCGCACAAAAAGACACTAAAACCACCTCCAGTTCACCCACGTCACAGTGGTGTCTGTTGTACACCACACTATGCTGTAAGCAAGTAAAGGCCCTCAGGAGGACCCAGAACTCATCCTGTCAAGAGTCACTCCAGCAGCCTGAAAGACAAATAGTGGAGTCTGGAGGCCACAAACCCAGTGCTAATTAGGCCACTTTCTTGTTAAGTAGCTTAGGATGGAGCAGTGGCCTACCAAGCGTGGGGGCAGTGGCAGAGGTCTGCCCACTTGCTGGCCATAAAGAGAAACATTGTCTGCGGAGAATTTTTTTTTTTTTTTGAGATGGAGTCTCGCTCTATTGCCCAGGCTGGAGTGCAGTGGCTGGATCTCAGCTCACTGCAAGCTCTGCCTCCCGGGTTTTACGCCATTCTCCTGCCTCAGCCTCCCGAGTAGCTGGGACTACAGGCGCCCGCCACCACACCCGGCTAGTTTTTTTGTATTTTTTTAGTAGAGACGGGGTTTCACCGTGTTAGCCAGGATGGTCTCGATCTCCTGACCTCGTGATCCGCCCGTCTCGGCCTCCCAAAGTGCTGGGATTACAGGCTTGAGCCACCGCACCCTGCCGAGAATTTTAATATAAGAATAATAAAACCCAGTAAAAGTCAGTCTTTTACTTATTAGCATCACATACAAGTTTTCAACTTTTCTCCCCCCACATCCTCTTTTGGTCTGAGCTGTAAAAGATTGCTGTGGTTACATTTAAGCTTGAAGAAAATCTATGTAAGGTGCGAATTCGCTGATTTTTAATATTTCTGTTTTAATAATCATTTGATTCTACAGGGAAGTTAATTTGGATAAATCCTCATTAAATAGTTGGTCCAAGACATAGGCTGTTCCCTTCTAAAGTAAGCTCTGAACAATTTGGAAATGTTTTGATGCGGGACAGGGAAGCCCCACACTTGGGGCTTAGGTGGGAGGTTCTTGGCTTCACTCAGGAAAGAATTCAAGGGCAAGCTGGTGACGTTAAACAGCAAGTTTAATTGAAGCAGAAGTGTACAGAGCAGCAGAGGAACTGTTCCTGTTTCTTGCAGAGCAGGGCTGCCCCATGGGCGGTGTCCCCAGAATAGCAGCTCAGAGGCAGTTCTGCACTCATGCTGATTCCCACTTTCAATTATATTCACATTAAGGAGCAATTTATGCAGCAATTTCTAGGATGAGGGTGGTAACTTCCAGGTTGTCAGGTCATTGCCATGGAAAGGGGCAGTAACTCCTGGGTGTTGCCATGGACTGGTAAATTGACATGACACATTGGTAGACAAGGCTTAAGGAAAGCTGCTTCTGCCCTAGACCTGGTTTAGCCAGTCCTCAATTCGGTCGGCTGTCCAAGCCCCGCCTCTGGAGTCAGGTCCTGCCTCCTAGCTCTGTTTGAGCTTGCTTTGAGCATACTTCCAGACTGCAGTCCCTGTGGTAATATATGATACATATGTCTACACTTTCAAAGTACACGAAATTAAAAATTACAGCGTGTGATTATAAAGACAAAGAACAACCCGAGTTGCCTCAGCTCTGTGATTCTGTGTGATCACTTGCTTTTATTGGTGTCTAAATCAGTGAAACGAAGTGTTAAATTTAAGGAGTAAAATTTGGGGGGATAAAGACGTTTTTATTACATTTGAAAATAAAAGACTTTACTGAATTTGAACAATATACTCAAGCATGAAATGTATTCTTTAATTGCTCATTAATACTACGTAAAAATCAAAATGCTAAAATGTTATATCAGTTGCATAATTTAGTAGTTGCCTACATTTTACTTTTACATGTTTTAATTTTCTTAAAATTGTCTTATGATTTTTACTATGACAACTATATGCAAAATGTTTTATAGAGAAAATCTACACTTTATTTTCTTTCTGGTTATAATTATTTGTGTTAATTCATGTGTATTACTAAAAACATATTCTGTTGAGGAAGGGGTGTTAAAAATATACCTCACAACTCAGTGTATACACTAAAAATCATTCAATTATGCACATTTATTAAATGGTTAATTGTACGTTAAATGAATGAATTGTATGGCATGTAATTATAGCTCAATTAAATTGGCTTTGTGTGTGTGTGTGTGTGTGTGTGTGTGTGTGTATCCAGGTGAGAACTATATTAATTGTGTCATGGAGGGGAATTTTTTAAACTAAAATCTTTCATAATTTGGCTCCAGTCTCTGGTATTTTTGTTTTTCTTTTTTCTTTTTGTTTTAAACAGCTCTATTGAGAAATAATTAGCCTAAAATAAACTGCATGTTTAAAGTATGCAATTCGATAAGTTTCCACATACATATACATCTGGTAAACCATTACCTCAATTAAAATACATATTCATTCATAATCTCCAAATGCTCAAAACTGGAGACAACCCAAATGACCATTAATAGATTAAATAATAAACAAATTGTTATATATTCATACAATGGAATACTACTCAGCAATAAAAAGGGAACAAACTGAGAATACAAATAATGACATGAATGAATCTCAAAATAATTATGCTGAGAGAAACAAACCAAACAAAGTGTTTACTATATGATTCCATTTATATAAAATTTTAGAAATTACAAACTAATCCACAGTGATAAATAAAATCATTAGTTGCCTGGAGACAAAGCTGAGTCAGGGTGGAAGGAGTAGAAAGGAGGGATTACAAAGGAGCACACAGAAACTTTTGGGAATAATGGATATATGCATTACCTTAAGTGTGGAGATGGTTTCATAGATGATCATGTGTGTCAAACCTTTTCAGTTTGTACACTTTATTTATTTATTTTTTGAGACAGGGTCTCACTCTATTGGCCTGGCTGGAGTGCAATGGTGTGATCTGGGCTCACTGCAGACTTGACCTCCCGGGCTCAAGCAATCCTCCCACCTCAGCCTCCCTAGTAGCTGGGGCTGTAGGCACACATCACCACACCTGACTAATTTTTTTTCTTTTTTTTTTGAAATGCCAGGAAAAAATGTGAAGGAGATGGAAAATAATCATAATGTACTTCATGACTAAGTTGACTATTGTATCTATATAATCATAATGATGTTAACATTGAATATTGATCTGAAAGTATAAATATATTGAGAGCATATGGATGGGTCATGGGATGTGTGTGTAAGAAAGAAGCAGAGAGAGAGGCAGGTACAGAGGCTAAATCCTATCTTTCGTAGTGTAAAGTCAATCTAAAAAATGCTTCAAGCTGTAAACCCAAGCCCTATTCATGCAAGCGTGGAATTTGGAGAAGTAGCTGTAAATAGAAATATACCCAGCTCAAAGAATTAGCTGAAAGTGGTTAAATCTGGGGAGCAGACTATAAGAAAGGACTGTTGCTTTTCTTTCCTTTTCTTTTCTTTTTTGCCATGATGGGGCCAGAATTTCACTTTAAAAAAAAATTATTTTACTTTAAGTTCTGGGATACATGTGGAGAACGGACTGTTGCTTTTCTTAACAAGTCTTATAGATCTAGTTGTCTCTTTAAACTAGGTGTGTATATTTATTTAATAAAAAATAAAATGAATGTTATTTATTTTTAATTTTTTTACACTTATTTATTTATTTATTTATTTATACTTTAAGTTCTAGGGTACATGTACACAATGTGCAGGTTTGTTACATATGTATACATGTGTCATGCTGGTGTGCTGCACCCATTAACTCATCATTTACATTAGGTACATCTCCTAATGCTAGCCCTCCCCCCTCCCCCCACCCCACAACCAGCCACAGTGTGTGATGTTCCCCCTGCTGTGTCCAAGCATTCTCGTTGTTCAATTCCTACCTATGAGTGAGAACATGAGGTGTTTGGTTTTCTGTCCTTGTGATAGTTTGCTCAGAATGATGGTTTCCAGCTTCATCGATGTCCTTACAAAGGACATGAACTCATCCTTTTTTATGGCTGCATAGTATTCCATGTTGTATATGTGCCACATTTTCTTAATCCAGTCTATCATTGATGGACATTTGGGTTGGTTCCAAGTCTTTGCTATTGTGAATAGTGCTGCCATAAACATACTTGTGCATGTGTCTTTATAGCAGCATGATTTATAATCCTTTGGGTATATACCCAGTAATGTGATGGCCAGGTCAAATGGTATTTCTAGTTGTAGATCCTTGAGGAATCACCACACTGTCTTCTACAATGGTTGAACTAGTTTACAGTCCCACCAACAGTGTAAAAGTGTTCCTATTTCTCCACATCCTCTCTAGCACCTGTTGTTTCCTGACTTTTAATGATTGCCATTCTAACAGGTGTGAGATGGTATCTCATTGTGGTTTTGATTTGCATTTCTCTGATGGCCAGTGATGATGAGCATTTTTTCATGTGTCTGTTGGCTGCATAAATGTCTTCTTTTGAGAAGTTTCTGTTCATATCCTCTGCCCGCTTTTTGATGGGGTTGTTTGATTTTTTTCTTGTAAATTTGTTTAAGTTCTTTGTAGATCCTGGATATTAGCCCTTTGTCAGATGGGTAGATTGCAAAAATTTTCTCCCATTCTGTAGGTTGCGTGTGCAATCAGATGGTAGTTTCTTTTGCTGTGCAGAAGCTCTTTAGTTTAATTAGATCCCATTTGTCAATTTTGGCTTTTGTTGCCATTGCTTTTGGTGTTTTAGTCATGAAGTCATAGCCCATGCCTATGTCCTGAATGGTATTGCCTAGGTTTTCTTCTAGGGTTTTTATGGTTTTAGGTCTAACATTTAAGTCTTTAGTCGATCTTGAATTAATTTTTGTATAAGGCGTAAGGAAGGGATCCAGTTTCAGCTTTCTATATACGGCCAGCCAGTTTTCCCAGCATCATTTATTAAATAGGGAATCCTTTCCCCATTTCTTATTTTTGTCAGATTTGTCAAAGATCAGCTGATTATAGATGTGTGGTATTATTTCTGAGGGCTCTGTTCTGTTCCATTGGTCTATATCTCTGTTTTGGAACCAGTATCATGCTGTTTTGGTTACTGTAGCCTTGTAGTATCGTTTGAAGTCAGGTAGCGTGATGCCTCCAGCTTTGTTCTTTTGGCTTAGGATTGTCTTGGCAATGTGGCCTCTTTTTTGGTTCCATGTAAAACTAATTTTAAAAAGATATTCCTCCTCCAAATCAGTCCATTAATTGCAGTGGTGTTCCTTTCTTTCTTTCTTTTTTTTTTTTTTTTTGAGACACGATCTCACTCCCATTGCCCAGGCTGAAGTGCAGTGGTGCAATCATGGCTCACTGCAGCCTCAAACTCCCAGGCTCAGGGGATTCTCCCACCTCATCTTCCTGACTAGCTGGAACTACAGGCATGCACCACCATGCCTGGCTACTTTTTTTTTGTATATTTTTAGTAGAGACAGGATTTCGCCATGTTGCCCAGGCTGATCTCGAATGCCTGGGCTCAAGTGATCCGACTGCCTTGGCCTCCCAAAGTGCTGGGATTAGAGGCGTGTACCACCATGCCAGGCCTAATTGCAGTAGTCTTCTAAACTTCCTGCTGAGGCCATGGGCCAAGTCTGGCTTACGTAAAAAATCGTTTCCCTTGACAATAAGGCTGTGGCATTTTTTTTTCAGTACTTACTGCTTCCACGGTACTTAGCATTCCTGCCAATAAAAGAAGGTGAGGAGTAATAAGAGATGTTCAACTTCATTAGCAATGGGAAAAATGAACGCAAATTAAAACAATAATAGTTTGGATTAAGAGATATAACACTCTAGTGGTTAAAAGCATGGGCATTGGAACCAGGCTGCCTCTATTCAAATGCAAGCTCTATTGCTTTTAGCTGTGTGACCTTGGACATGTTGCTTTATTTCTCTTAGCTTTAGTTTTCACATCTGTAAAGAGGAATTTATGCAGTATTTTCTTCTGTGGTGGTTGTGAGGATACAATGAATTAATATGTAGAAAATGCTCAGAACAGAGAAAGTACTTTGCAGAGTAATTTGGCAAATCTAGTAAATTTGAAAATGCTTGTACTTTGTGGCCCAGCAATTCAATTCCTAAGTGTCTCCTTGAGCAACTCTCAGAAGTGGGCACAAAGGGATATGCCACGAGAGCATTTTCTCCAGTGCTCTTTGTAATAGCAAAATATAAAATAAAAATTAAAGAGTGGAGGCAACCTAATTATCCCTCAGTTGATGAATGGGTAATTAAGCTGTGATTTACTTATACAGTAGAATGCTACATAACTGTTAAAATGAATGAACTAGAGTGAATACTACAGCAACATGAATCAGCATGAATAAGTTTTTAAAAACAATATTGCATAGAAAAAATGAAGAAAAAGAGCAAACATACCCTATTCAATTTTAAAAATTGTAAGAATACTTGAAATAATTTTTTTTTTTTTTTTTAAGATGGAGTGTCACTCTGTCACCCAGACTGGAGTGCAATGGCGCAGTCTTAGCTCACTGCAAACTCTGCCTCCCAGGTTCAAGTGATTCTCCTGCCTCAGCCTCATGAGTAGCGGTGATTACAGATTCCCTCCACCATGCCTGGCTAATTTTTTGTATTTTTAATAGAGACAGGTTTCGCCATGTTGGCCAGGCTGGTCTTGAACTTCTGACCTCTAGTGATCTGCCCACCTCGGCCTCCCAAAGAGCTGGGATTACAGGCATGAGCCTCCATGCCCGACTGAAATAATTGCTTATATTCATACATAAGTACAAATATATGCACAAAAGTGATGCATGACAACTGCAGGACAGTGTTTACCCAAGGAGAGATATTGATGAAGAAGTCATGGGTTGTAGAATTTTGCTGTATTTGTAATACATTATTTTTCAGAGAGAGCTGAAGCAAATTAGGCAAAAATGGTAGCGTCCAGTTAATTGCATGGTGATCGTAGGTGGCTGTTTTATCATTTTATCAAGTGCAACTTACAATTAATCTGTAGATTTAACTTCTATAAAATATGATTAGTAAACTGAAAAACATTATACAAATGTTAGACCATTATCATTATTCATATGTCATTATTCAGGCAATATATGAACACACAGGGCAAAGATAATGCTTAAGTTGAGGAACAGCCAAGGTGTAATGCTGGTAGACTGTCCTAGCATTCTAAATTCCAATGAGTTGATTTTTTTTTTTTTTTTTTTGAGACAGAGTCTCACTGTCACCCAGGCTGGAGTTCAGTGGCAGGATCTCAGCTCACTGCAACCTCCACCTCCTGGGTTCAAGCGATTCTCCTGCCTCAGCCTCCCCAGTAGCTGGGATTACAGGCACCCACCACCATGCCCAGCTAACTTCTGTATTTTTAGTAGAGATGGGGTTTCACCATGTTGGCCAGGGTGGTCTCAAACTCCTGACGTCAGGTGATCTGCCTGCCTTGGCCTCCTAAAGTGTTAGAATTACAGGCGTGAGTCTGACTATTCTTTGGGTCACTCATGAATAATGAAGAGTGATCAACAAAAAATAAAATGATTCCCACCTAATGCTGGAAGTAGCAATGGAGAAAACTTGAAGAAGACCAAACACTGATAAAATTTCCCATCCTTAAAGTCTGACTCAGCTCTCTCCTCCTCTGTGAACCCTTCACTGATCACCCTCCTCCCCAGTCAGAATCCACCTTCTTAGGCTCCTGCAATTCATCACAAGCAATGTTCTCATTAGCTTTCCATCAATTTATCTTCCCCAGTAGACTGTGAGGCTGAGAGAAGAGAATATCTCTATTTCACTTCTTCTATTCCCGGCTGGGAATATCCTTTCTTACCCACTCGTCAAGGCTCAGGTCCAGAAAACCCTTTCCTGATTCCCCCAATTTGGGTTAATGCTCTTCCTCTGTGCCTCCATAATACCGTAAGCCAATTTCTGCTGCAGTGTGTGTCAAGGCATATTACTATCATTCCCTGTTTACCTGACACTCCGTAGAGACTGGGAGCTCCTTGACATCAGGGACTGTGTCCCCGCAGTGTTCAACAAAGAACTGGCCTATAGAGGGATTGCAATGATTGCATAGTTAAATCAAGAAAACGTACCAATTCTGCAATTAAGTCTTATATATGCATAGCAGATGCTCTGGCTTGATTGTAGTCGAAGTATAGCTGGTGTGTGGGGTTGAGTTCTAATTGTCATTATTAATCTCGTTGTGAGCATAGAAGCACCGTAAAAACACCAAAACCTAGCTGAGAGTATATACAGGAGTGACACTTTTCAAATGGGCATAATTAACAAGGGAGTGTAACAATTTTGTGACAGCCTTTTATGTTCATTTTTCCCAAGCACCATCTGATCACCTTTTTAGTAGTAATATATGGAATAGAGTAGCTTGGTTTTTTTTTTTTTTTTGACATGGAGTCTCACTCTATCACCCAGGTTGGAGTGCAGTGGCATGATCTCAGCTCACTGCAACCTCTGCCTCCCAGGTTCAAGTGATTCTCGTGCCTCAGCCTCCCAAGTAGATGGGATTACAGGTGCATGCCACCATGCCTGGCTAATTTTTGTGTTTTTAGTAGAGATGGGGTTTCACCATGTTGGCCAGGCTGGTCTTGAACTCCTGACCTCAAGTGATCTGCCGGCCTCAGCCTCCCAAAGTGCTGGGATTACAGGTGTGAGCCACCGCGCCCTGTCTATAGTAGTTTGTTAAACTAAATACCATTTTGTTAGCTTTTATTTATTTATTTTTTTGAGACAGGGTCTCACTCTGTCACATAGGCTGGAGTGCAGTGGCACGGTCACAACTCACTGTGGCCTTGACCTCCCAGGCTCAGGTGATCCTCCCACCTCAGCCTCCCGAGTATCTGAGAATACAGGCATATGCCACCACACCCGGCTAATTTTTGTATTTTTTGTGGAGATGAGGTTTTTGTCGTTTGCCCAGGCTGTTCTCAAAGTCCTAAGCTCAAGTGATTTGCCTGCCTGAACGTCACAAAGTACTGGGATTGCAGGCGTGAGCCACCATGCCCAGACCCCATTCTGTTAGCTTTGTAATAACATTAACTAACATTTATTAAGCACTCACTAAGTTTAAACCAAGATAGATAAACAGATATTCACGTGTAATACTTCCCTAAGTATCTTTCCAGTACTATTATTACTCTATGTTATAGGTGAAGAAACTGAGGCTCAGAAAGATTAAGTAACCTGCCCCAAATGACTCAGCACTTAAACCTGGGTAAGTTGACTACAAAATCAATCTTCTTAAACATCTCGACAATATTTCATTTCCTTTTTAAGACATCACAGTGGCCATTTAGGATGGCCTCCTGTGATTCCTACATTCAGGTAGTCATTCCCCTTGAATGTGGGCTGGTTTGTGACTTATTTCTAACTAAGAGTATCTGGTGCTGGCCAGGTGTGGTGGCTCAAGCCTGTAATCCCAGCACTTTGGGAAGCCAAGTCGGATGGATCACTTGAGGTAAGGAGTTCGAAACCAGCCTGGCCAACAGGGTGAAACCCTGTCTCTACTAAAAATACAAAAATAAGCCAGGCGTGGTGGCATGCACCTGTAATCCCAGCTACTTGTGAAGCTGAGGCAGGAGAATCGCTTGAAGCCAGGAGGCCAAGGTTGGAGTGAGCCGAGATTGCGCCACTGCACTCTAGTCTGGGTGACAGAGTGAGACCCTGTATCAATAATAATAATAATAATAAAAATTAAATAAATAAAAAGTATATGGTGCAGGTGATGGGTTATCACTTCTGTGATTAAGCTACAAGAGATGGTAATCTCTGTTTTTCCAGCAGACTTGCTACCTTATTGACTTTGAAAAAGCAAGTTGTCCTTTTCAGGAGGACACTGTGGCGAGGATCTTAGGACAGCCCCTGGCCCATAGCCAGATAGAAACTGAGGCCTTTGGTTTTACAAACCATAAGGAACTGAATTTTCCCAACAACTACATGAGACTGGAAGCAAATCCTTCCCCAGCCAACCTTCAGAAGAGAATCAAGCTCTGGTTAACACATTGATTGTAGCGTCATTGGAGACCCCGAAGCAGCGGATCCTGTTAAGCAGTGGCCAGATTCCTGACCTACAAGAACAGTCAGATAATAGATGGGTGTTGTTTTAGGCTGTGAAATGGTGGCAATTTATTGTGCATCGATAGATTACTGATACAGTCATTAAAGATACTGCTACAACTAAGTTCTATAAATTATGTATATTAGATAAATATTGCAAACGCATACATGAGTTTACTATGTGTCATGCACTATTTGAAGTACATTACATGTATTTACTTGCAACTATCATATGAGGTAGGTACCATTATTGCCTCCATTTTCTAGATGAGAAAAGAGAGGTAAAGAGGTTGTCAGTAACTTGGTCACACATCTAGACAATAGTGGAACTTAGATTTTTATCCAGGCATTCTGGCATTGAGAGTCTCACTCCTTAACCACTCTTACATTGAATCCAATATAATAATTTCTGAAAAAGGCACATGACAGAACGTGGCCATTAAACCTTAATTTATTAACATTTATTTATTTATTTTAATTTGTGCAAATACATAGGGTACAAAAATTTTGTTATATGCATATAATAAATGGTGATCAAGTTATGGTATTCAGAGTATCCATCACCCAACTACAATTCATTTTTGTTAAGTATAGTTATCCTATTCTATTAGTAAACATTGAATTTATTCCTTCTATCTTACTGTATGTTTATATCCTTTAACCCACTTCTCTTTACCTTTCCCTCCCCCAACACATCCTTCCCAGTCTCTGTTATCTAATTTTTCACTCTCTGCCTCCATGTGTTCCAATTTTATAGCTCTCACATATAAGTGAGAACATTAACATTTATTTTGAAAGCATACTATCTTTTTTAAAAAATTATACTTTAAGTTCTGGGATACATGTGCAGAACGTGCAGGTTTGTTACATAGGTATACACATGCCATGGTGGTTTGCTGCACCCATCAACCCATCATCTACATTAGGTATTTATCCTAATGCTATCCCTCCCCTGGTCGCCCAACCACCAACAGGCCCCGGTGTGTGATGTTCCCCTCCCTGTGTCCATGTGTTCTCATTGTTCACCTCCCACTTATGAGTGAGAACATGCGGTGTTTGTTTTTCTGTTCCTGTGTTAGTTTGCCTAGGATGATGGTTTCCAGCTTCATCCATGTCCCTGCAAAGGACATGAACTCATCATCCTTTTTTATGGCTGCGTAGTATTCCGTGGTGTATATGTGCCACATTTTCTCAATCCAGTCTATCATTGATGGGCATTTGGGTTGGTTCCAAGTCTTTGCTATTGTAAATAGTGCTGCAATAAACATACGTGTGCATGTGCCTTTATAGTAGCATGATTTATAATCCTTTGGGTATATACCCAGTAATGGGATTGCTGGGTCAAATGGTATTTCTGGTTCTAGATCCTTGAGAAATCACCACACTGTTTTCCACAATGGTTGAACTAACTTACACTCCCATCAACAATGTAAAAGCGTTCCTATTTCTCCATGTCCTCTCCAGCATCTGTTGTTCCCTGTCTTTTTAATGATCACCATTCTAACTGGTGTGAGATGGTATCTCATTGTGGTTTTGATTTGTGTTTCTCTAATGACCAGTGATGATGAGCTTTTTTCCACGTTTGTTGGCCGCATAAATGTCTTCTTTTGAGAAGTGTCTGTTCATATCCTTTGCCCACTTTTTGATAGGGTTTTTTTTTCTTGTAAATTTGTTTAATTTCCTGTAGATTCTGGATATTAGCCCTTTGTCAGATGGAGAGATTGCAAAATTTTTCTCCCATTCTATAGGTTGCCTGTTTACTCTGATGATAGTTTCTTTTGCTGTGCAGAAGCTCTTTAGTTTAATTAGATCCCATTTGTCAATTATGGCTTTTGTTGCCATTGAAAAGCATACTATCTGAAAATAGCCACACCTAAAAACAGATGTCATAAGGAAAATCTATTGTCCTCTATCATGACTCTATTAAGTAAGGTCTTTCCAAAGGTAACCATGGAGGACGAGAGGTTGGAATCTAAATAGATGAAAATTGGAATGAACTCTTGAATAGTTTGTCTTTTCTAATCTGGCTAAATGCTCTCAATTAGAATAAGATACACTGCAATTTATTCTCAAAATGTTTTAATTAAGTCAAAACACAGAGACCTTGATATTTCCATGATTTCATTTTATTCTGGAGATAACAACTAAAATAATTTACATATTAGATTCTTGGCATTTCATATTTAGTAGTAGTGGTTAGCGAAAGAGGAGGGATTTGTCTTCCAAACAAAACATTGAGGTTGAAAATAGGATAAAGAGGAGCAACATTAATTTAGAACTAGGAAAATTATTTTCAACATTGTTTTTAGCGTGCTATCAGTTTTTACCAGAAGTTAATATTTATTTATGCCAATAAACACTTAGTCACCAGAAATAGCATATGTCTATTTTTAGAACAGGGAAACTTCTGGGTAGCTAACAACAATGGCAGCCACCTAGGTCCCAATCTCCTAATATCCCTCCAAAATCAATACAGAACAACAAGAGAAAAATAAAACTAGGCAAAACCATACTCTCACAATAACTTGAAGAGAAAGAATACTCCAAATTCAAAAGAACGATAAGTAAAAGGAGAAATAACACCAAATCATAATGCGTTGCTGCTCATGCTTCTTTCCTCCTACTCACCCTGCTATGAGACGTTGTGGCCAGCAAGGCAGACTGAATAAATTTGAGGGAAAAACAGAAGAGGGAAGATAGCTAAAGGGCCAAAAGATAGGTAAAACCACCACCAGAAAGAGTGAATTTACTCTAAATTTTTTTTAAAAAGCGTCTAAGTAGATCAGAGTATATGGATTACAGGGAAAAAAATTTAAAAGTATGTGTGATTTGAAGGGGCAGTCTTTGAAACAATTAGCCTCTGGGAAAGAAAAAGAAGGTAAAAAAGTAATGAAGAATGCTTTGGCAATTGAGTGGTGAAGGGGAAAAAGCAAAAGGTCAAAATTTATGTTCAACAAGAGAAGAGAGGACCACAAAATTAGAGAACAGTAAAACCCACTTCTCTATTATCAAAACAAAAGCACAAATTTACTAAATAGATGAACTTTGTTATGCTGACAGAAGAGGGCGCCATTAAAGTAGGAATCTCATATCACAAAATGAAAAGCAAAAAGATCTGTACACAGTTTTTAGAGAGAAATTTATGGCACTAAATACTTACAATAGAAAGGAGGAAGGACTTCAAATCAATAATCTAAGTGACTACCTCAAAAAACCAAAGAAAGAAGAGCAAAATAAACCCCAGGCAAGCAGAAGAAAGGAAATAAAAAAAGCAGAAATAAATGCAGTTGAAAATAGAAAAACAGGCCAGGCGTGGTGGCTCATGCCTGTAATCCCAGCACTTTGGGAGGCTGAGGCAGGTGGATCACCTGAGGTCAGGAGTTTGAGACCAGCCTGGCCAACATGGGGAATCCTCGTCTCTACTAAAAATACAAAAATTAGCCAGGCGTGGGGGTGTACACCTATAGTCCCAGCTACTTGGGAGGCTGAGGCAGAAGAATCTCTTGAACCTGGGAGGTGGATGTTGTAGTGAGCTGAGATCGTGCCACTGAACTCCAGCCTGGGTGACAGAGTGAGGCCCTGTGAGACTCTGCCTCAAAAAAAAAAAAAAAAAAAAAAAGAGAAAATGAAGGGCTAAAAAATATCTCATAGTATTCCATGTTGTTTATCCATTCATCATTTGATGGACATTTGGGTTGTTTTCACTTTTGGCTATTATGGATTATGCTCTTATAAGTGTTTGTGTAGAAGTTTTTGTGTTGACATAGGTTTTGATTTATCTTGGGTGTATATCTAACAGTAGAATTGCTGGGTCATATAGTACCTCTATATTTAACTTTTGCAGAACTGCCAAACTGTTTTACAAAGTAGCTGCATCCTTTTACATTCTCACCAGCAGTGCATGAGTGTTTGAATTTCTCTACATCCTCACCAACACTTGTCATTATTTATCTTTTTGATACTAGGAATACTAGTGGGTATAAAATGTTATCTCATTGGGATTTTGATTTCCATTTCCCTAGTGACAAATAATGGTGAGCATCTTTTCATGTGCCTATTGGTCATTTGTATGTCTTTTTTTAAAAAAATTTTTTGGAGAAACGTGCTGAAATTCTTTGCTCATTTTTCAATTGGGTTATTTGTCTTTTTATTATTTAATTGTAAGTACTCTTTATACATACAGGATACAAGTCCCTTGCCAGATATATGATTTTCAATTTTTTTTCTTCCAGTCTGTGAACTGTCTTTTCACTTTTTCGATGGTGCATTTGTTACAGGAAAGGGGCCCCAATCCAGACCCCAAGAGAGGGTTCTTGGATCTCATGCAAGAAAGAATTTAGGACAAGTCCGTAGGATAACGTGAAAGCCAGTTTATTAGGAAAGCAAAGGAATAAATATAGCTATTCCATAGACAGAGCAGCCCCAAGGGATGCTGGTTGCTCATTTTTGTGGTTATTTCTTGATTATATGCTAAACAAGGAGTAGATTATTCATTCATGTATCCCCTTTTTGGACCATATAGGGTAACTTCCTGACATTGCCATGGCATTTATAAACTGTCATGGCGCTGGTGGAAGTGAGCGGTGAGGATGACCAGAGGTCACTCTCCTGGCCATCTTGGTTTTGTTGAATTTTAGCCAGCTTCTTTACTGCAACCTGTTTTATCAGCAAGGTCTTTATGACCCGTATTTTGTGCCCCAACCTCCTATCTCATCCTGTGACTTAGAATGCCTTAACCATCTGGGAATGCAGCCCAGTAGGTCTCAGCCTCATTTTACCCAGCTCCTATTCAAGATGGAGTTGCTCTAGCTCACACGCCTCTGACACTTTGAAGCACGAAAGTTTTAAATTCTGATCAAGTATAATTAATCGATTAATATTGTTTTTGCTTTCTTTTTGTGCCATATCTAAGAAATAATTGCCCAGTTCAATTGATTTTTGACAAAGAATGAAAAGCAATTCAATGAAGGAAAGATGGTTTTTGCAACCAATGATGCTGGCACAATTGGACAACCATAGGGGCAAAAAACCAAACCTCCCCTAAACCTCACATCATATACAAGAATTAAGACAAAATAGATCATGGATATAAATATAAACATAAAACTCTAAAACTTTACATAATACATATGAGAATATATTTGGGAAATAAGGCTAGGTGAAGACTCTGAGACATAACACCAAAAGAACAATCTATATAAGGAAACGTTGACAAGTTGGACTTCATCAAAATTAAAAATTTTGCACCACAGAAGATGGTTAATTTTATGTGTCAACTTAACTAGGCCATAGGCTGCCCAGATCTTTGGTTAAATATTATTTCTTTGTGTGTCTGTGAGGGTGTTTCTGGATGAGAGCAACATTTGAATCATAGAGTGAATAAAGCAGATCGCCTTCCCCAATGTGGATGGACCTCATCCAATCTGTGGAAAGACTGAATCGAATAAAAAGCTAAGTAAGAAAAGATTCATTCTCTCTGTCTGACCTTTCAGCTAGACCATTGGTCTCCCTCTTTCAGACTTGGCCTTAGACTGGAGGATATCATTGGCTCTTGTGGGTCTCCAGCTTGCCACCTGCAGATCTTGAATTTTTCACTGTCCCTAATCACATGACCCAATTTTTAATTGTCTATCTATCTCTATCTGATCTGTATCTATCTATATTTCTCTCTCTGTCTTTCTCTCTCTCTCTATCTCTCTCTGAATATTGAGAGAAAGATACTGGTTTTGCTTTTCTGGAAAATAAAGAATAATAAAGATTTTGGTACAGAGTGGTTTCAGAGAAACAGAATTTTAAGGATGAGTTTTGTGAATAGTTCTAAGGTTTCTGGAATTGGCTGTCTAATCTCATTAGATTTAAAGATGCTAATAACCATTTCCAGCAGTTAAAAAAAAGCACTGATAATCCATGGCATGATCTGGCAACTGAAGTGTGCAAAATATTTCAACTGGATATTCCTAATCAACCACTTATAAGAAGCAAGAAGGAGGAGGTGGAGCAAGATAACCAAATAGAATCCTCCAGTGATCATCCCTACATAGGAACACTACATTTATCAATTATCCCCAGAAGAAAGCACTTTCATAAGAACCAAAAACAAGTTGAGCAATCACAGTACTCGGTTTTAATATTTAATATTAAGGAAAGAGGCACTGAAGAGAGTAGGAAAGACAGTCTTACATTGCCTATACCACCCCTCCCCCATTCCCCAGTGGCACACAGAAAGAGAATCTGTGTCTTTTGGGGACGGAGAGGAAAGTGACTGTGGGACTTTGCATTGGAACTCAGTGCCACCCTATCACAGCAGAACACACGATAGGGAAGAAGGATTTGGTCAGTGCCCATGGAGGGAGCATTTAGATCAGCCCCCGTCAGAGGGGAATCCTAAAATCCAGTGGGAACTGAGTTCTGACCAGCCCCACCAGTGGTGAACTAAAGGGCCCTGGGGTCCTGAAAAAATGTGAAAGGCAGTGTAGGCTACAAGGACCACAGTCCTTGGGCAAGTCCTGCTGCTGTGCTGGGCTCAGAGCCAGTGGACTTGGGCACAAGTGACCCACTGAGACACCAGTTGGGGCAGCCAAGGAAGAACTTGCAGCTCCAACTCCAAGCGGTGCAGCCTGGGCAGAGATTGCTTTTGCTTGCAGAGAGGAGAGGGAAGAGTAAAGAGGTCTTTGTTTAGCAATTTGGATACCAGCTCAGCCACAGTAAAATAAAGCACCAAGCAGAGTCCTGAAGCCCCCCAATTCCAGGCCCTAGCTTCTGGGTGACAGTGCTAGACCCACCCTGAGCTAGAAAGAAACCTGCTACCCTGAAGGAAAGGACCCAGCTCTGGTAGGATTCAACACCTTCTGACTAAAGAGCCCTTGGGCCTTGAATAAACATCAGCAGTAGCCAGGCAGTAGTTGCCATTGGCCTTGGATGAGACCCAGTACAATGCTGGCTTCAGGTGTAACCCAGCACAGTCCCAGCTATGGTAGCAGTGGGAGTGCTTGCATCACTCCTCCCTCAACTCCAGGCAGCCAAGCATGGAGAGAGAGACTGTTTCTTTGGGAGAAAGTGAGGGAAGAATACAAGAACCTCTGCCTGGTAATCCAGGAATTTTCACGGATCTTAGCCAAGCCCACTAAGACAATACATCTACGAGGAGTTTACAAGAGTTGCAGTGCTCCTGGGCTTTGGGGCCTCCACTAGTGCAGATATGGCTGCAGTGACCAAAGACTTAGATCATAACACTCCATTCACTTTGAATAACTGGAAAGCCTTCTCAAAAGGACAAGACAAGGAAGGCCAAACTGTGAAGATTAGAATAAATACCTAAGTCTTCAGTGCTCAGACATTGATGAACATTCACAAGTATCAAGAACACTCAGAAAAACATGGCCTCACCAAACGAACTAAACAAGCCACCAGTGACTAATCCTGGGGTGGCAGAGATATGTCACCTTTCAGACAGAATTCAAAATAGCTGTTTTGAGGAAGCTTAATGAACTTCAAGATAACACAGAAAAAGAATTTGGAGTCCCAGAATAGAAGTTTAACAAAGAAATTGAAATTATTTAAAAAATCAAGCAGAAATTCTGGAGCTAAAAAATTCAATTGACAAACTAAAAAATGCATCAGATGGCTAGGTGCAGTGGCTCATGCCTCTAATTGCAGCACTTTGGGAGGCTGAGGCATGCAGATCACTTGAGGTCATGAATTTAAGACCAACTTGTCCAACATGGTGAAACCCTGTCTCTACTAAAAATACTAAAAAAATGAGCCAGTTGTGGTGGCATGCACCTGTAGTCCCAGCTACTCAGGAGGCTGAGGCAGGAGAATCACTTGAACCTGGGAGGCGGAGGTCGCAGTGAGCCGAGATCATGCCACTGCACTCTAGCCTGGGTTACAGAGCAAGATCCTGTCTCAAATAAATAAATAAATAAATAAATAAATAATGCATCAAAGTTTCTCAACAGCAGAGTTAATCAAGCAGAAGAAAGATTTTGTGTCCAAGAGCCTATTCCTGGAACTGGGGACCTCAAAAGACTGCTTGTTGCTCTACCCTATTGTGGCTGTGCTGGTATCTAAGGTGCAAGACAAAGTCCCTTTTACTTTTTCTTCTTTTCTCAAACAGAAGGAGTCTTTCACCATAGGTGGGAATGTGCTTGGTCACACCTGAAGTCAGCACATTTCAGAACCCAAGGCCCACGGCATACTTCTTAGTTATTACTGCTGGCTATTCAGGACCAAGGGCTCTTTAGTCAGGAAGTGATGAATCCTGCCTTCCCTTCAAGGCAGCAGTTTCCATTTTGACCCAGGGTGTATCTAGAAATGTCTATGAGCTAGGAACTAGAATGTGGGCCTCATGACTCTGCTTGGTGCCCTATCCTTCTGTGGCTGAGCTGATATCCCACATGCAACATAAAGTCCTCTTTACTTGTTGCTTTCCTCTCTTTAAGCAAAAAGAATGAGTCACTTTTATCGCTGCAAGGTGCACTGCCTGGGGTTGGGGAAGGTTGGCGCAATCACTCGTCTAGTCACTTCAACTGGTGTCTCCTAGGTCACATGCCACCCTAGCCCTCTGGCTCTGAGCCCAGCTCAGCACTAGGAATTGCTTAGTAATCATAGTTCTTGTGTCCTAGCCAGTCTTTCAAGTTTACCAAGGACCCCAGGGCACTTTGGCCCATGGTATGAGGCTTGCCAAGAAACTCAAGTTCCAACTGCTGGGATGGGTGATTCCTCTCTGGCGAGGTCTTGTCCAAATGCTCCATCCATGCCTGGGTACTGGTTGAGCACAGCATGGCTTTGTTCTCTATTATGACAGGGTAACACCGAGTTCAATGTGATGTCCCCCAGTCACTGAGCTCTCCTTTTCCAGTGTGCACATACTCTCTGCACCACAGGGATGCTGCCAGGGGATGGGGAAGGGGTGGTGCTGGTAACATGAAACTGTCTCTCTGACCTTCTTCAATACTTCTTTAGCAATATGGAGTTAATAATAGGTATTGTGATTGCTCACCTGATTTTTGGTTACTGTGATGGTGGTTTTCTGTTGCAGACAGTTGTTAAAATTTGGTGTGTTTCTATTGGGGAGACAAATGGTGTAGGCTTCTATTTGGCCATCTTGTTCCAACCTCTTTAATTTTTAAGAGATAGTTCTTGTCCTAAACTTCTTCTTTTCTATAACATTCTATACTTCTGGTATGAGTAGAATATTTTCTCTTATCTCTAAGGATGACAATGATAATTTTTGAAAGTTTTCTTCTGCCACCTGCATTGCCTGTTTCATCAGAATTCCTTCAACTCTGTTGTTTATGGTATTCTTTCTCTTTAGCATTGAAAATTTTTCTGAAAATTCTGATGATTGTAAGCTATTTGTTTATATATGTGAATAAGATTGGAAGTTCTTTGTGCATAGGTGGGGTTGTCTACCAGCAGCCATCTGAAGTTGGGGGAAGATACCTGAGGGGTCCATTATTTGTATTCTGACTTTTAACCATCCTTTTCTATTTTGAACCCTGTGTCTTACTCCTGTTTTCAACTGTATCCCATGCCTTCAAATTCTGAGTCACTCCATGTTCTACAGTGTGACTAATTTACCTACTGCTCTTTGTCCCCCTCTACAAATGCTTGGGCTATAGTGCCCTCTGAGCCCTCCCTTCCCTCTCCTCCAGCCATAAACTGTCTTCACAATTTCTGTTAAACATTTTCTTTGGCTGTTATTATCTCTCCTGTTTTGTTTATTTATGTGAGTATGTTTATGTATTTGTAATTACAAAAGCAACTTTATTTTTGTCTCCCACTATTTTAAATTTGTTCAGGTTAGATAGTCTATCCTTTGCCTTTTGGTGAAAACTCAGGCTGTCTCAGTGATTTCCTGATCACTCGTTGACAGTCTCGCAGGGCCTTGCTCTGTTGCCCAGGCTGGAGTGCAGTGGTGCGATCATGGCTCACTGCAGCCTCGACCTCCCAGGCTCGGGTGATCCTTCCACTTCAGCCTCTCAGTACCTATTTTAAAATTAAAAAATATTTTTAAAATTTTTTAAAATTAAAAAATATATATTTTGTTTATTTATTTTCTTTGAGACAGAGTCTTGCTCTGTTGCCCAGGCTGGAATTCAGTGACTTGATCTCAGCTCACTGCAGCCCCTGCCTCTTAGGTTCCAGTGAGTCTCGTGTCTCAGCCTCCCAAGTAGCTGGGATTACATGCATATGCCACCATGCCCGGCTACTTTTTTGTATTTTTAGTAGAGATGTAGTTTCACTATGTTGGCCAGACTGGTCTCGAACTCTTGGCCTCAAGTGATCCACCCATCTCAGCCTTGCAAAGTGCTGGGATTACAGGCATGAGCCACCACACCTGGTTCCTACATTGCTTTTAAAAATACATTATACTAAATGAAAGAAGCCAGACATATATCATAAATTTCACCCATTTAAAGTGTACAATCTGGCTGGGCGTGGTTGCTCACATCTGTAATCCCAGCATTTTGGGAGGCCTGAGGTGGGTGGATTGCTTGAGCTCAGGAGTTCCAGACCAGCCTGGGCAGCATGGTGAAACCCCGGCAAAGAATAAAAAGAAAGAAAGAGAGAGAGAGAGAGAGAGGAAGGGAGGAAGGGAGGAAGGAAGGAAGGAAGGAAGGAAGGAAGGAAGGAAGGAAGGAAGGAAAGAGGAGAGAAAGGAAAGAAAGGAAAAGAAAGAAAGAAACAAACCTAGGCATGGTGGCATACGCCTGTAGTCCCAGCTACTCTGGAGGCTGAGGCAGGAGAATCGCTTGAGCCCAGGAGGTCAAGGTTGCAGTGAACTGTGATTGGGCCACTGCACTCCAGTCTGGGCCACAGAGCAAGACCTTGTCTCTAAATAAATAAATAAGTAAAGTATACAGTTTAATGCTTTTAGTGTATTTACAGTTGTGTTATCATCACCACTATCTAATTACAGAGCATTTTTATCAACCTAAAAGAAATCTCATAATTATTAGCAGTTGCTGCCAACTCCCACTTGCCTCCATTCCCTTGCAACCCCGAATCTACTTTCTATGTCCAGAAAATGCCTATTCTGGACATTTTATATAAATGGCATTATACAATATGTGACCTTTCATGTTTGGCTTCCTTCACTCAGCATAATTTAAAAAAAATTTTACTTTAAGTTCTGGGATACATGTGCAGAATGTGCAGGTTTGTTACATAGGTATACATGTGCCATGGTGGTTTGCTGCACCTATCAACCCGTCATCTAGGGTTTAAGTCCAGCATGCATTAGGTATTTGTCTTAATGCTCTCCAATCCCTTGCCCTCCACCCCCTGACAGGCCCCAGTGCATGATGTTCCCCTCCCTGTGTCCATGTGTTCCCATTGTTCAACTCCCACTTATAAGTGAGAAAATGCAGTGTTTGGTTTTCAGTTCCTGTGTTAGTTTTCTGAGGATGATGACTTCCAGCTTCATCCATGTCCCTGCAAAGGATATTATCTCATTCTTTTTTATGACTGCATAGTATTCCATGGTGTATATGTGCCAGATTTTCTTTATCCAGTCTATCATTGATGGGCATTTGGGTTGGCTCCAAATCTTTGCTATTGTAAATAGTCACTCAGCATAATATTTTTAAGGTTCATCCATGTTGTAGCATGTATTAGTACTTCATTCATTTTTATGACTGAGCAATATCTTATTGGGTAGTTATGCCTTACTTTGTTTATCCATTTTATCAGTTGGTGGACATTGGATTGCTTGTACTTTTTGGCTATTATGAATAATGCTGCTATGAACATTTGTGTACACATTTTTCTGCACACATATGTTTTCAATTCTTTTGGGGATATACCTGTTGCAGGAAGTCAGGGACCCCGAACAGAGGGACCAGCTGAGGCCATGGCAGAAGAACATAAATTGTGAAGATTTCATGGACATTTATTAGTTTCCCAAATTAATACTCTTATAATTTCTTACACTTGTCTTTACTGCAGTCTCTGAACATAAATTGTGAAGATTTCATGGACACTTATCACTTCCCCAATCAATACCCTTGTGATTTTCTATGCCTGTCTTTAATCTCTTAATCCTGTCATCTTCGTAAGCTGAGGAGGATGTATGTCACCTCAGGACCCTGTGATGATTGCGTTAACTGCACAAATTGTTTGTAGAGAATGTGTGTTTGAACAATATGAAGTCTTGGCACCTTGAAAAAAGAACGGGATAACAGCAATGTTCAGGGAACAAGGGAGATAAGACTTTGGACTCTGACTGCTGGAGAGCTGGACAGAACAGAGCCCTATTTCTCTTCTTTCAAAGGCAAATAGGAGAAATGTCGCTGAATTCTTTTTCTCAGCAAGGAACATCCCTGCGAAAGAGAATGTGCCCTGAGGGTAGGCCTATAAGCGGCCCCCTGGGGCAGCCGTCTGTTATGGTCGAAGCTGAAGGGATGAAATAAGCCCCGGTCTCCTGTAGCACTCCCAGGCTTATTAGGATGAGGAAATTCCTGCCTAATAAATTTTGGTCAGACAGGTTGTCTACTCTCAAATCCTGTCTCCTGATAAGATGTTATCAATGACAATGCGTACCCAAAACTTCATTAGCAATTTTAATATCCCTCCATCCTGTGGTCCTGTGATCTTGCCCTGCCTCCATTTGCTTTGTGATATTTTTATTACCTTGTGAAGTATGTGATCTCTGTAACCCACACCCTATTCGTGCACTCCCTCCCCTTTTGAAAATCGCTAATAAAAACTTGCTGGTTTTATGGCTCGGAGAGCATCACAGAACCTGCCGACATGTGATGTCTCCCCCGGACACCCAGCTTTAAAATTTATCTCTTTTGTACTCCCTCCCTTTATTTCTCAAACCAGCCAACATGCTTAGGGAAATAGAAAAGAACCCATATTAACTATTGGGGGTAGGTTCCCCTGATATATACCTATAAATGGAAATACTACATCATATGGTAACTTCATCTTAAAATTATTGAGGAAATACCAAAATGTTTTCCACATCAGCTGCACCATTTTTTCTTTCTACCAGCAATATACAATGATTCTAATGTCTTCACATCTTTGCTAACACTTGTTTTTTTCCTTTTTAAAAATTTTAGCCATCTTAGTGGGTATGAAGTAGTATCTCATTTTGATTTTGATTGACATTTCCCTAATGACGAATGATGGTGCACTTTTTTTCATCTCCTTATTGGCCATTTGTATGTCTTCCTTGGAGAAATGTCTATTGAGATCATTTGCTCATTTTTAATTTAGTAATTTGTCTTTTTGTTATTGAATTATAAGTATTATTATATATTCTGTATACAAGTCCCATATCAGTTATATTTGTAAATATTTTCTCCCATTCTATGGCTGTCTTTCACTTTCTTGATAGTGTCCTTACAAATGTAAAAGTTTCTAATGTTGTTGAAGTTCCATTTATGTATTAATTCTTTGGGCACTTGTGCTTTTTAGGTATTATATGCAAGAAACCATTGCCTAATCTAAGGTCATGAAGATTTATACCAATGTTTTCTTCTGGCCGTTTTATAACTTCAGAATTTTAGATGAGATATTTGGATCATTGATCCATATGGAGTTTATGTGTATAGCATGAGTTAAGGGTCCAGCTTCATTCTTTTGCTTCTGTATATCTAGGTGCCTCAGAAATATTTGTTGAAAAGATTATAATTTCCACATTGAAGGGTCTTGGCACCCTTGTCAAAAATCGATTGACCATAAATGTCTATTTTTAATGGGAAATTATCTTCATCTTAAAATTCTATGGCAATCCAAACATGCTCATGTTAAATGTTAGAGTAAAATATGCAAGGACTCAAAAAATTCCTCCTATGAACTCTTCTGGAAGCAATTGGAGGTTTTGCTCTACTAAAATGAAGGAGTAAGCCAAGAAAAAGAAAGACATAGTATAAGATCCAGGAAAAAAAGACTATAACTCCAGGGGATGGGAAGGGAGAGTCCCAGGAAGACAATCATGTTCAAGGCCGTGAGAATAACTGGCTTAGTTTGTAGCAGGGGAACAGGGAGCTGCAAAAGGACAACTGTTAGGGGGAATGTGAAAGCAGCAGAGTTTTAGATGAATCAGAGTGTTCGGAGAAATTATTAATAGATATTTTACGGAACTGTTAGAATACCTGGGGTGGGGGGAAGCATTAGAAATATTGAAATCTCAAATAATAAAATACTGAAGCCATTATTAACTTCAAAAAATCAAAAGTCTAACAATAATAAGACTAACAATAATGTACTACTTTACTTAGCAGCAAACAATAATTGCATAGTCGTCATCGTGTGAACCTGGCAATGATTTTTTTTAAATTAATTAATTAATTATTATTATTATACTTTAAGTTCTAGGGTACATGTGCATAACGTGCAGGTTTGTTACATATGTATACCTGTGCCATGTTGGTGTGCTGCACCCATCAACTCGTCAGCACCCATCAATTCATCATTTACATCAGGTATAACTCCCAATGCAATCCCTCCCCACTCCCCCCTCCCCATGATAGGCCCCGGTGTGTGATGTTCCCCTTCCCGAGTCCAAGTGATCTCATTGTTCAGTTCCCACCTATGAGTGAGAACATGCGGTGTTTGGTTTTCTGTTCTTGCAATAGTTTGCTGAGAATGATGGTTTCCAGCTCCATCCATGTCCCTACAAAGGACACAAACTCATCCTTTTTTATGGCTGCATAGTATTCCATGGTGTATATGTGCCACATTTTCTTAATCCAGTCTGTCACTGATGGACATTTGGGTTGATTCCAAGTCTTTGCTATTGTGAATAGTGCTGCAATAAACATACATGTGCATGTGTCTTTATAGCAGCATGATTCATAATCCTTTGGGTATATACCCAGTAATGGGATGGCTGGGTCATATGGTACATCTAGTTCTAGATCCTTAAGGAATCGCCATACTGTTTTCCATAATGGTTGAACTAGTTTACAATCCCACCAACAGTGTAAAAGTGTTCCTATTTCTCCACATCCTCTCCAGCACCTGTTGTTTCCTGACTTTTTAATGATTGCCATTCTGACTGGTGTGAGATGGTATCTCATTGTGGTTTTGATTTGCATTTCTCTGATGGCTAGTGATGATGAGCATTTTTTCATGTGTCTGTTGGCTGTATGAATGTCTTCTTTTGAGAAATGTCTGTTCATATCCTTTGGAACCTGGCAATGATTTAATCAAGGATTGTGATAGAAATTTTAAGGGAATTGGTGAATCTGGATGTGCAGTGTGGGGAGGTATAAGAAAGCTAAATTGTCAACTATTGTGAAAGAAAATCAATAGGTAGTATCTAATATCAATCAATAAATAGCTCTTTAGGCATATTATTTAGATAATATAATGTGGAAATCAGAAGAAACAGCTATTATTGCTTCTTGGGAGGGTGATGGGAAATGCTGGGGTAGGAGACTGCTGTTATTTGCTATGTCATGCCTCAATATTATTTTATGTTTATGTGTATGTGTTACTATGGAAACAAAAATTGTTACTCTTTAACTCCCAAGCCAGCAGGAGCTACAAAGAGACTATCACCTTATAACATGGCTCAACTGGAAACTTAAGCTTCACATTTGGTTATCTGAACTTGGCCTCCATGTAGGTGAAGTATGTGGCAGAGAGGGAAGGGCCTTGAGCCTTCTAGATGCTAACCTCTGATGATGTGAATTAATGCGTGCAGGTGGCTTTCAACTGGCCAGCTAATTTCTGCAATATAGGAAATGACTGTAATTTCTGTTTTTGCATCTGGCCTCAAAAGAGAAAGTGGCCCCAATTGCCTATTGAATTTATGGAGATGAGATCTCAAGTATCTTAGGATAATTGTTGGATGAAGGGACAGGCTTTGCCAGAAAAGCAATTTTAGTCCTTTCCCCTCTCATAAGGTACTCTGAAACAATTTTTCTATTTAAATTTTTTTAAAGTACCATATCTTTAAAAAATCTCCATTTTTGCTGTGACTGGCATGTTTTATTAATGCATTTTAGCTCCCATCCTAGTGTCCGAGGTCACCAAAACAGGGTTCTATGTAGCTAGCTTTCTTTCCTATTTACCCTGCTTTATAGTTATGTGTTTCTCTTACTACCTAGGTCCCAAGTATATCTCCTGTTAGTGATCATTATGATAGGTTTCTGTGCCCCTTTTTCTGTTCCTTATCTATCTCTTTCATCACCTCCCTAAACCATTTTTTGTGGTTGTTTGCTTCACAATCCCACATTTTTCTCTCCATTGTCCATTCATTTAAGAAATATACATAGAGCAGCTATAATATGCATTAAAACATGACACTCCCCGAGGAGTGCTCTCAACAGTCTAATTGAGGTGACATACAAATGATGAATAGAAATAGTAATTAACTAGAGTTAATGATGTAATGACAAAATTATTTCTATACATGGTGAATGCTACGGGATTAAAAAATAAAGGTAATACGTGCTCATTGGAGGAAATTGGCAAAATACAGAAAATATACAAAAAAAAAATGAAAATTGAGTCAGACTGTCTAGGTTGGAATCCTACCTAGCTCTATCCTTGTTAGAGATATATCCTTGGGCAAGTTGCTTAACCTCTCTGAGCCCCACTTTATCTGTTATGTAAGGATAATAATATTAGAGGGCTACAAGAGGCGGCGGTTGTTGCAGTGAGCAGAGGTCGTGCCACTGCACTCCAGCCTGGCAACAGAGCGAGACTCCATCTCAAAACAAACAAACAAATAAATAAATAATAGTAATCATAATAATATTAGAGGGTTGATAGGCTTACCACAGAGCCTAGTAAACGTAAGTGGTAGTAGTCACAGTTGTCATTACCACCACCATCAGTTTTTTAGTACATGGCCTTCAAATATTTTTTTCTGGCATATGTTTTATGATTCTTAGTTGCAGCTTAACATGTTTTTCCTCCATGTTTCATTTTTCATACCTTATTCTTTATTTGCTATGCTTGTCACTGTCATTTCCTATTTCTTTAACGTTTTCTCTCATTTCTCCTGTTGTTTTTTTTTTCTTCTTGTAAAATTTCTTTTCTACCATTATTTGGAAATAGTCTGACAGGCAAGAAATATTTACTGAGCTGCTACAAAGTACAGGTACTGTGTTAAGTCTCAGGGAGACTGAAAATAGAAGATGAAGACATTCATTCTTTTTCAGTAAATTTGCTTACGTAGGGAGTCACTTCTGGCATAGGCAATAAGAGAGCTAGGCCCTGGTCCCTAGCTCTGTCACTCTCCAGGTTTTGTGACCTCTTTCACTTTCTAATTTGTCTAAATGGGTACATTAATGCCTGCCCTGCCATTGTCATTAGGCTGTGGATTATGGAATGTCAATGAGCTTTTGCAAACTAGACGTATGGAAAACAATGGCAAGTACATACGTTTAGAGAGAAACTGGTTCCTAGCTTCTTTATTAGAGGGCAACATAGGCTGTTTTTGTTCTTTTTAAAAAATTTCTTCTTAGGTTGGCACAAAAGTAATTACCATTACTTTTAATGGCAAAAACCACGATTGCTTTTGCACCAACCAATAATTAATCTTCTTACCTTCACTCACTTTGTCAAGAATAGTTAAATCTCTGGTCAGAATTACCCTGAAGTCAAACTGGTTTAGTATACTGAACCAACTAAATATTTGATGATATGCATAGTTATTATGAAAATAAAATGCTGCCCTCTGTATAGACTAGCTAGAGCCCTCCCCTTCCCCCACCAACTTGTCCTCCATAGACAATTGAAATTCACTAGCCCTTGGCCTGTACTGAAAAACAGAAGTATTATTTAGATCAGAGACTCATTATGCTGAGGCATTTTAAAAGCAGCAAGACCAAGTAAAATCAATATTTGCTTGGAATTTGCCAGGTATTAAAATTAACTTTTTCTTCAGCATTTGAGAAAATCAAATACAACTCCCCCATTATTTTTAGAATCATAAAAAGAATCATATTCATATACTGCGTTGGATTTTGTTTTAAAATATACAGAAATATAAAATGTCTGGGGGCTATGTGAAACAATAATAGCAGAGTTTAGAATCATTGAAGCTAGGATACCGGCCACGGAGACTCATTACTTGTTCTGTCTTCTTTTTGTATGTTTGAAAATTGGACTTGATGAAGAATAAAAATGAAACAAATTAAAACACAGAGGTCATTTTCACCATTCATTGTAGTTTGTTTCTCTAGGCATTTTCATGGCCTAATAATTTTGATTTGTTAATTGGGAAATCTATAAGATCATGTGGAATTTTAAACTTTTCAAAGCATTTTGGATTTGTTTTTATTTCACTGAAAGCCCTGTGGGGGGCATGATTCCTTTTGTTGTTCTTGTTATGCAGTCAAGGACACTTTATGGTCAAGTGAGTTGCCCGAGGTGACACAATGGGGTGACACAACTTCGTAGCACTACAAGATGGTTTCTTGACTGCCATGCTGAAGCCCTTTTTACACAAACATCAGAGGGTAAAATAATTCACAGGTATGTTTGAATAAGCCTTCTTTAATTACTGGGGTATTTTATCAATGTGATGCCAACAAGATCTTTTAACATATACAATTTTAAGTTCATGAGGCCTGATGACAAGTAAGAAACTCCCATTTATCAAGCCAGGCACTGTTTCAAGTGTTTTATATTTATATGAGTTTTCCCCCAAATCCCCGGGTTTCAGTTATGTGTTCTGCAACTCACCAGCTGTGGGACCTTGAGCAACTTAAATGACATCTCTCAGCCTCAGTTTCCTTATCTGTAAAAGGGGGGCAATAATACCTACCTAATTGAAAGTTTGGCACAGTTAATGAGAGAGCATACATAAAGTGCCCAACACAGTGCCTGGAACATACCAAAATCATTAAAGAGATGATACTGAGAAAACAAAAGGCAAGGAGGAAGATGCCTATAAGGCTCAGAAGAAAGCACACATTGTTTAGAAAACTGTAAACCATCTGACATGGCTGCCTTCAAACTCTGCCCCGCTCTGTGCTACTGTCATCCTACAGTATATGATAGTCACCTTGTTTTAATAATACAGGCATATCGCGTTAACTCCCCACTCAAAACTCTTAAATGGTCCCTATGATCTCTCAGCATTCCAGAATCTTTTCGTCAGCAAAATGCAAACCATTTCAAAGTTTACTACAAAATTTGTACTTTTGCAACTCTCCGTAGAGTACAACTCTCCGTAGAGCATTTCACACAATGCTGTGTGAAATATATGCTGGTGATAATTTAACAACTTACTAAGGTAGAGAAGAACGAGTTAAGTAAATGATGATTAAAAACTATACCCTCATCTTTCATATTTTATATCAACATTAGTTTCAGGTACATACAAATGGAAACAACAAAAATGGGGGCCAAAAATTAAGACCATAACAATGTGAATATTTATTGCACCTCTGTATAGAGGACATGTTAAGTTTAAAAACAATAGAAGAAAAATCATAAAAGAAACTATTTAAATATCTGACTATATAAAATGAAAAGCTTCTACATGCCAAATATGATAAAAGACAAAGAACAAACTTGGAAAAATATTTGCCATGTATATGAGAGAAAAATAATGTCTTGAATATCTAAAGAGCATATACAAAATAATGAGAAAATCCAAAGGCGTTCAGTGGAAAATGACATTAACAAACAAGTCACAAAAGAGAAAAGTGAATGGCTAATAAACATATGAATAAATGTTCACTTGCACTAGTAATCAAAAATGCTAATGGAAACAAAAGCCCAATTTTCGCCTATTAATTAACAAAGATGGCCAGGCGCGGTGGTTCACACCTGTAATCCCAGTACTTTGGGAGGCTGAGGTGGGCGGATCATGTGGTCAGGAGATCGAGACCATCCTGGCCAACACGGTGAAACCTCGTCTCTACTAAAAATACAAAATTAGCCAGGCGTGGTGGCGCGTGCTTGTAATCTCAGCTACTTGGGAGGCTGAGGCAGGAGAATCACGTGAACCTGGGAGGTGAAGGTTGCAGTGAGCCGGGATTGCGCCATTGCACTCCAGCCTGTCCAGCCTGGTGACAGAGCAAGACTCCGTCTCAAAAAAACGAAAACAAAACAAAACAACAACAACAAAAAAAAAAAAAAAAAAAAAGAAAGAAAAGTGAAAAAAGATAATACTCCAATACTGTATGTTAGCCAGAGTAGCATAAGAAAGGGATTCATACGTTGGTAATGGGAGCATAAACTGATGCAGTCTTCATGGAAAGCAATTTGACAACACACTTCAGGAGCTAAAATATAGTCTTACCCTTGACCTGTATCTCCACTGTTAATATAATAACAATCACTTCTCAGGAAGTAAGCCGAGGTCCAGACAAAATTTATGCAAAGAGATGCCCATTTATAATAACCAAATTGTCAATCAACCTAAATGTTCAACAATGGGGATTTGGGTAAATACATTATTGTGTAATCTTAGAATAGTATGCAGCGATTCCAAACTGTGCCTGTGGGAGAATTGCTTGAACCCAGGAGGCAGAGGTTGCAGTGAGCCGAGATCGTGCCATTGCATTCCAGCCTGGGCAACAGGAGCGAAACTCCATCTCTAAATAAATAAATTTTTTAAAAATTGTGCCTATGATGACTGTTAAATGTCTTGGAAAACCTTTATTATATAATGTTTAGAAATAGAAAGATGATATATCACTGTGCATATATGTTCTCACCTGGGTTGGGAAAACATAAATGCATGGAAACAAAAGGAAAAACTGTTAATGTCGTAGGTATCTCAGGGAGGTGAGATTATAGGTGCTTACAACATTCGTGGTCATTTTTTCTGCGTTTTACAAATTTTTGACAATAGCCATGTATTTTTGTTATTTACAAAAAAGGAATATTTAGAATAGACCACGAGAAATGCTGCAGACTACAAATATTCCCCATTATCAACATTTAATCACAATGATTATTAGAGCATTTGATGTCCAGCAGATGGAGCTGCATCCCTTACCATCTGGCTTGCACTCTGGGACTATAAAAACTGTTTTCATTTGTTTTGTTTTGTTTGAAGCAAATCCCTTATATCCTCCTAAAGGTTTTGTAAAGCATATGTTCTTTTAAAAAAAAAAAAAAAGATTACATTTAAAATTTGTTTTGAGAATTTTATGAAACCCCTCTGGGGTAATTAGAGGCCCCCTGGGGTGTCACAAAAAGCAGGGCTATGCAATGGATTTGGGGAACTGGGTTACTTGAGAGATTAGCTGATTGTGTGGAGCCACAAAAGGAGTCGGGGCAAAGTCAGAAAAAAAAAGTTGAGGGTCCCGTTCACTGGGCTTCATTTGTTGAGGAAAGACAGGGTAGAAAATTGTATTTTGATGTGTAAGTGCACAGGCTTAGCATTTCTGCCTAATTTCAGAATTGATGTTTTCATTGGTTCCCAACACACATTTAGGGTGGTGATTAAAACGCTCTCTTACTTAAGACCTCCATTCAAAGTCAAATTTCACAACTTCCTACCTGTGTGACTTTGGGCAAATCATTTCACCTCTCTGTGCCTACCTTTCCTCATTTGTAAAATAGAAATAGTAATAAAACCTACTCATAAGGTGTTGTGAGGGTCAAATTATATAATGCATGTAAAAGTGTTTGGCATAATAATTGGCACATGGTAAGCACAAAATAAATGTTAGCCATGATTATCATTCATTCATTTATTCAACACATATTGGTACCACCTATGTGCCAGGCAATGGGCTGCACACTGGCAAGAGAGAAAAAATAGACACGCTCTGCCCTCTAGGAGTTTAGAGGAGGAACAATACCGTGCCTAAGAAGCAGTGTGAGAAAGCTTGGAACCAGGATTTCTGGGTCTCAGTCTGGTTTTGGCTTATTTTAGGATCTCAGATATAATAAATTACTTACTCTCCATTTTTCTCTCAGTAAAACAAGGGATTTGGATGAGATGGTCTCTTTCAGCTCTGGAGCATTCTGACTGTATTTCAAAGAACATTGCTGAATGAGATCAAATCAAAGTTATTATCTTTCAAATATATTCACATTATGCAGTCTCTTCTCAGGAGGTGCAAAATTCTCATAATTAGGAAAAGGTCCAAGGGCAAACAGAATGATTACAGCAGAGGCTGGATAAGACACCCATATCTGAGACGCCAGAGAAAAGAAAAATCAGTCTTCAAAAAAATACTGAAACAGTGCCTTACAAAAAATATATTTATGGTTACTTTAATCGCCAAAGAATAAAAATAAGTTAATTTCCATTTCACAAACTTCGTGGGACATCAACATTAGTTTGCTATTTTCAGATTACAACAAAATTGTGTTTTGTCGTTATAGCACATTTGCGTGTGTGTGCATGTGTGTGTATGAGCATGTCGATGTCTGTGGGTGTGGCTGCTTTTTGCTATCATTATTTTATTCACTGAAACCATCTATCAGCAAATGTTTTCTGTAACGGACCAGATAGCAAATATTTTAGGCTTTCTTGGCCATATACTACCTCTGTTGCATAATCTTATGTTTTTAATAACCATTTAATGATATAAAAACCATTCTTCAATCCCAGGATGTATAAAAATAGACTGAGGATTAGATTTGGTCTGTAGGTCAGTTTGCTGACCCCATCTTAAATCAAATTTTCAGCTTCCTGTCTCCATAAATTTGGTTTCATGGTATGTCTCCACCACCACCCCATCCCAACTTGCTCAGTGCACAGGTCGTTTCTTACCCTAGTCTCCTCTACTTGTTATCATCCGATTGTACACAGTCCCTGCTTCCCATCTAACCACTCTAATTCCAGTGCCATCCTGGTGTACAGTGCAGTTCTAGCGGAAAGCATCACCCCAAACCAAAATGGTAGTTGGTGGTCTGGTCCACGAGATTGACTGCTCCATGGACATGCACCCATCAACATATCTGTCCCATGAAGCAAACTGCAAGGTTTCCTGGGCCTAGCTCCTTAACCATGGCAATGGCATTGACTCACTTCTACCTAGTACCAAACTTTTCATTATTCAGCAAATATTTACTGAGCATCAATGATATGCTTGGCATTGTACCAGACTCAGGACACAGCAAAGAACAGTGTGGGCATGGCTGTGATTCTCATAGAGCTTACACATCACAGCAAGCAAAAAAGACATGGAGGCACGTCCGTGTAGTAATGCTGGAATTTTTATGTGATATTTCAAGAAGTACAGGGTTTTGTGGGAGCACAGAGAAAGGCATCTAACCCAGCTGTGGAGGTCAGGGGAGGCTGCCTCCAGAGGAAGTGTCACTTAGCTCTTTCTACGTGGGAAAGATATATGGAACCCTCTATTAGACCTTATTAGAGCAGCAGGCACCCTAATCTCCTTAGTAAATGGGTCTTGAGCTCTACTTAGAATTTTGGTGACAGTAATCCTGCCAAATCTGACTTTATCCCTTTGGACTGAGCTCCTGGTCTCGGTCCTACTTTCAAGGCTTCATTCCCAAGAAACACTGTCTTCACACCCCCTCCCACTGGTCGTGCCCTTACATCCACAACACTGACTCTAACCTAGTCAGTTCGCCTCTTCCAGGAAAAGCATTTTTGCTAAAGTGACCTGAATTGAGTAGCCAATTGGCAAGAACAGTGATAATCGGCTTTCAATGATTAATATTGATACCAGCAATTACTCTTTTCAGATACTGGACATTTGCCTTTTCCAGTGGGCTTGGTTAGTTATGAATGGGCATCCAGGTTTAAATGGATATTTTCTATACTCAACATTTTAGCTGTAAATTCTGAATCCCCAGGGAAAATTGGTCAGAAAAGGTCCTCTTACTCTTCATTAACTGTAAAATGAATATAAAGAATCTCTTCCATTTGTACCCCCCCAACCCCGTGCAGGGCTTCTTGGGAGGTATGTTAGCCTATTCATATGTTAATTCCGCAGAGCCCTCGATCTTTTCACAGAGGCCCTGTACAATGATGGGGGAGTCTGCATATTTCAAAAGAGCAGCATATGCTCCTTAAGGTGAACGTGCAATATAACACTGCAGGGGAAATACAGTGCATTATTCTTTGCCCCTTTGCAGAGAGAGTTTACAAGCATCATTTGGAAATGGATGACATTTTTCTGTATAGAAATTGAATTTGACAATTAACCATGATTTTTTTTTTTTTTTTTATTTAGAGGTCCAGGTCTTCTAAACAACATTCTTTTTAGTGTAAATAAAAGAATTAAAAGAGAAGAAAATTTTAATTCCTGGAAAAGCACCAGAAATGCCTTCCCCTGAAGCTGTTTAACTGTTGTTTGGAAACTGCATTCTCCTGAGAAAAAATTCTGAGTTGGGAGGGAAGCGGACAATGTATATAACTTGATATCTTAAATTTCTCTCTCACCCTCTTTTTTTGTTTTCATTCTTAAGCCTAATGCATCCTATCACAAGAGTGCTGAATGTTTAGGTTATAATTTCAGATATGCAAATGATTCATTAGTCGAGTATTTGATAATCATATTTCAAAAAACTTCTGATAGACATTAATTGCGTCTTCTAGAATTATATTCCAGTGCTCAGTAACGACAAACACTGCCTATTAATTTCACATGTATTAGAAATTATGATTAAAGTAAAACCTATTTGATGTAATGACCATTAGTTGAGAGCTGTAGAACGATGCTTCGTGGCTTAAGATGAATAATAATGGCCCGTTTTTCATCAGACAGATGTTCCATCTTATTGTAAAAAGATGTTACATCACTGAAATAGAAAATGTAAAACAACTAGAATATACTATATCACCAAGCTTGATTAACCAATTGAACAATTAATGTCTGAAAAGCATTAGCATTTGCAATGCACTATGTGCTGTTTTTATCATGTTTTCTATGGGACCAATTTTGAAGAACGTTTTACAAAAGTAAAATTTAAAAATTAGAGAAGAAATATGTAGTAACATAGTTCAAGTTTGTATGGACTATGAAATGCCGGAATGTCAAACCACAGTGTTGTAAAAGTTTAAAAAAAAAAAAAAAGTCACTGTTAACGATGGTTGTCCCCTGGGCAGGTTACTGGGTGGCTGAGGGACAGGAATAGGAGAGAGATTATTTTTTTGGATTTACTTTTTACCCTTTTTAAAAAAATGTTTTGCATTGTATATTATATGCATTGTTAAGTATTTTAAAATAATTTCATTATAAACAACAATAACAACTCATAACCATATATTGAAGTGGAGAGGGAGCATGAGAAACTACCGTGATAGGCTTCGGGGCCACACACACACACACACACATTCATTTCCCAATTCTGTTTCTTTCTAGTTATGAGGCCTCAAGCAGGTTGCTTATCTTTCCTAAACTAAGAGAGCCCACCTCATGGGTTTGATAGGAGTATTTAAATAGGTTGTAGAATGACACCTGTCACATGTTAAGTGCTTGATAAATGTTGACTAGCATTATTGTTTATATCATACTAAAAACAGTCGTATCTAATACAGTAGTCCTCCAACATCTATTACTCTTATTTTCACAGTGCCAATTTAAGATTGTATTTATGTGGCTTGCTTTTATTTATTTATAGCCTAACACATTCCATTGAGAAAGAAGTGAAAGATTCATTCCTCTCTTCTCCCTCCCTTCTTTCCTTTCTACCACAAACTTTTCCTGGGTACCTATTAAGTGCTAAGTGCACAGTGCATACAAAACCTTACAAGTGATCCATACTATTTTTCAACTGATATAAGAATTTATTTTTGTCGTATACCTTAAAGGTGACCCAGCTACAGTTTTAACCCTCCATGTAACAAGAGACCTCACTGTTTCTTGAATCATACTTTCCTTTGTTGAACAATTCTAATTTGTTAGAATGATCTTTTTCACATTGAACTAAAAATTGTTGTCCCCATGGCTTCCATAGTTGGGTAAACCTCTATAATTTTCCTAACTCGTTTCTTACTTGCAATTCTTCACTTCTGTCACAGTGCTAGTATCAGAACCCAGATCCCCTGACTCCTTGTCCAGTACCATTTAGAGGTTATTTTATTTTATTTTTATTTTTTATTGATTTTTGAGACAGAGTCTCACTCCATCACCCAGGCTGGAGTACAGTGGCACAATCTCTGTTCACTGCAATCTCCGCCTCCTGGGTTCAAGCAATTCTTGTGCCTCAGCCTTCTGAGTAGCTGGGATTACAGGCACGTGCCACCACGCCCAGCTGATTTTTGTATTTTCAGTAGAGACAGGTTTCGTAATGTTGGCCAGGCTGATCTCGAACTCCTGACCTCAAGTGATCCACCCGCCTCAGCCTCCCAAAGTGCTGGGATTACAGGCGTGAGCCACCGTACCCAGTCTAGAGGTTACTTTAAATAAAAATCTCTGACAGACCAGTTGGCTGCCTTCGATTTCATTGAACACCCTGACCTTGTCCAAAAGACTGACCGTGTTGAGGACTTCATTTCAAACACAAAGGAAAAAATTGCAAGAGTGCTTCCCAGGCAAGACCTGGTGCATCCTAGTCAAAGTTCCTCCAATCCAGTGGTTACCCTAGCATCAAGTATCGTACCAAGGACGAGTCTGGTGAGAGCAATTCTTCATGAGTTCTATAGCTGTGCTAGTCCAAAAGTGTTTTCCGTTGGTTGAGAATCACTAAACACAAGACAAGTTTCCTTGATATTCTATTCGGTTTTTCAGAGCTTCAAAATTTACTACTAAGTAATTTGAATTGCTCAGTGTTTCCAGTGTTCATTGGGAGCAAAATACCCTGGTCACTTTGTCAACTTGCCACTTACCAATGCAGACAACAGGTGATCTTAATATGGGTTGTTCAAGTGTGCATCTTCTGAAATAGGTGCCAGTGTCAGAGTCTGGGAAACCTTTGTCAAGGTTAGATGTAACATAGTCAGGTGGATCATTCTTATTCCTAGATCTGGTGAGTGCGCTAGCTGTGCAGGCTAGGACTGGGTTTGCAAACAGAAGGGAGGAGACATCTTTCAGTGCAATTCCCACTGAGACAGGTCCTGAGTTAGGCCAGGAGGGAGCAGCAGAGAGCTGGCCTAGCTATGAGCCCGGTGAACCCAGGGGTGAGGGGAGTACAATGGAGAACTCGAAGCTGAAGAGTGTGGGATTGTCTCCCAAAGGCGTAGAAAAGACACTAAGCGAGTAAGAGGCCTAGTGAGGGAGTTGGCAGGTGGAGGGAGATAATCACGGAGGAGGCACCTTCCTGAGGGCAAATTCACCAACTCAGGAGGCAGGGCCCACCCAATTTAAAGGCGTTCCTATGAGCCTGGCTTTGGAATAAAACAAACCGTGGCATGAAACTAGGCCCTGGCTTGGGAAGGCTAACATTCTTGAGCCTCAGTTTCCTCATGTATAAAAGGAGAATAATAGTAGTGCTTACCTCATATGGTTGTTATGAAACACATCTGGCATATACTGAACAATTAAAAACTACCTAGTAATAATGACTACCTGCTGTTAAAAAGACACAAACTTGGCCAGGCACGGTGGCTCCTGCCTGTAATCCCAGCACTTTGGGAGGCCAAAGTGGGCGATCACCTGAGATCAGGAGTTCGAGACCAGCCTGGCCAACATGGTGAAACTCCGTCTCTACTAAAAATACAAAAATTAGCAGGGCGTGGTGGTGGGAGCCTGTAATCCCAGCTACTTGGGAGGCTGAGGCAGGAGAATTGCTTGAAACCAGGAGGCGAAGGTTGCAGTGAGCCGAGATCATGCCATTGCACTCCAGCCTGGGCCACAAGAGCGAAACTCCATCTAAAAAAAAAAAAAAAAACAATGAAATAATGAGGTTTTGAGGGGCCACTACAGAACATCTGAACAGAAAAGTCTGCCTGCCTCCCTTTGGAACCTCACATCAGGGCAATAGAATCATACTACTAACTTGCCCCTATTCCTGGTGTTTTTTCAGATTAAAGTCTGCAGATAAATCACCCTATATCACCATAAAACAAGTCAATCTTCACAAATATCTGTGTCCAAATACTGCTTCTCAGACTGTCATTTGCAACCAGAATTGGCACAAGAACTTCCCTGCTGAACTTTGGATCCGAACTCGCGGTTAGAAAACGGTGCCCAGTCTTCAGACGGGAGTGGTCAGCCAGTGATGGGCTTGTGGGGGAGCCTGGGCGGGGAGCTGCTTTAGAGCTGACCCTCAGATCCGATCACAGCAGGGGTGCCACTGAGTTTTCTTTGGGTGTTCCGCACCCTGAGCTCCTTTCAGAGAGCAAAGACTCTTGAATTGGATAATAAAATCAAAAGAATGCACACAGGACTGAAAGCTCTGGGCACAGCGGTGAAGGAGACGGTTATAGAGAGTGGGAGAGAAAAGTGAAAGTGGGGGTCGGGCGCGGTGTCTTACGCCTGTAATCCCAGCACTTTGGGAGGCTGAGGCGGGCGGATCACGAGGTCAGAAGATCGAGACCATCCTGGCTAACACGGTAAAACCCCGTCTCTACTAAAAAATACAAAAAAATGAGCCGGGCGTGGTGGCGGCGCCTGTAGTCCCAGCTAATAGGGAGGCTGAGGCGGGAGAGTGGCGTGAACCTGGGAGGCGGAGCTTGCAGTGAGCCAAGATGGCGCCACTGCACTCCAGCCTGGGTCACAGAGCAAGACTCCGTCTCAAAAGAAAAAAAAAAAAAAGAAAACAAAGTGGGGAGCTGGGATCACTAAAGTGAACCTGAGTGCACAACCGGCTCTCTTCAAGACTGGCCAAAATCTAGAACTCTGTATACATATTCAGTTACTTTCTTTCCAAAAATTTCAACCTAAAAAATAGTTACAGAGTGGTTATCTATGCTTGAGTAAGATGTTAAAGGAGAACCCTGATACAAGGTTTTAAAAAATGACCCCATCTAGTATTAGAGTAGCCTTGAGGAAAAGCACTAAAGAAGACCAAATGGAGATTTTTGAATGAGAAGAACTTTTTAAGCACCACGGCTTATGGATGTCTGGGGGCTGTATTTGAGGAACTATCCGGATTTTTTTTTTTTTTTTTTTTTCCCAGCAAGCATATCAATACAAAGTTCTAGGACCCTTTTTTTTTTTTTTTAGGAATTGGGCATCTGCAGAACCAAGGTAGGTGTGGACTCCTACTAGAAAGTTCCAGTAGTTTCTTTCTAGGAAAATAATTCATGGGGATGCAAGTTCAATTATAGTCTATTCTTTGAAGTGCGCTAGATATCAGACTAACAATTAGGGCATTATATTTGCTTCATGATAATAAAGTATTATTTACTTAATCAAACACTGTGATAGGATAGTCCCAAAAGCTCATTTAAATAGCTTAAAGTGTCTAGATGCTTCTACACCTAATATGTGTACTATGAGAGAGAGAGAGAGAGAGAGAGAGAGAAGGAGAGAGAGAGAGAGGAGGAGAGGGAGAGGGGAGAAGATATCATATTTTTAAAATTCATTATAGGCCAAGAGCTTATAGGATTTTTTAAATAAATTTTTTAATTGACAGATAACGATGTATATATATTTAATATCTTTTCCTTTGTCACTTCCTCTGTGAAGCTGTGATATCCCGTCCAGTCCTCTATCAGAGCACTTCTTTTGTATTTAATTAATTATTTATAGGTCCAGTTTACCCAGCTGCTGAGATCCTTGAGGGAAGAAGCTGGGTTTCTTTCCTCTTTTGGGCCCTAGGGCCCAGTTCTGGGTGTGACAGATAGCAAACACTCAAAATATTAAATGAAAACATACATGAAATAAGAACATAAAAATCATCCTGGGGTGGTACCAACTTGAAACCAGTCATCTGAAGGAGGCATCAATGCAGACAAGCTAGGCAGAGAGCGAGAATCTGGAGGTGAGCCAATAAGATCAAAACCAGGAACACCAGACAAGAAAAGGAACGTTTCAACAGAAGGATGAAAGGCAGAACATGGAGATACTCCATAAGCTACGGAGGGGAGCTAAAATAGTCATTGCAAGGATCCCTTGGTCTTGGTTGTTTGTGGTGAGGTGTCATTAAACATTCTGATGGAGTGGCTAGATGTGGTGGCTCACATCTGTAATCTCACCACTTTGGGAGGCCTGTGTTGGGGGAGGATCACTTGAGGCCAGGAGTTCAGGAGCAGCCTGGGAAACATAGTGAGACCCCATCTCTGCAAAAAATTTGAAAATTAGCTGGGCCCAGTGGCTCATGCACGTGGTCCCAGCTACTCAGGAGGCTGAGGTGGGAGGCTTGCTTGAGCCCAGGGGTTTGAGGTTGCATTGAGCTATGAACATGCCACTGCACTCCAGCCTGGGCAACAGACCCCAACTCTTAATTAAAAAAAAAAAAATTCTGATGGAATCTGAATATCAACATTTCCTCACACCTCACTTCTTGCTCTGTTGAGGTAGCTGGTGTGTCCCTACATTTGCCTGGCCAAAGGCCTCGATGTGCTCTAGAGAATTTGAGGTTGGAGACAGGGACCATTCCTTCAACCTTTACATTTTTCAGGAGCTTGAATTGAAAGTTCTAGCCTTGCAGATATCTCCAGGAAGGCCTGAGGTGCTTGAGGGGGAGGAGACTCCATGTGGTGTGCTAGACCCGAATTCCTGAAACCTGAGCATTATCAAGGGACCTCCCAATAAAGCTTACACATTTGTATAACTACCCTGGCTGGCTTCCCATATCCACCATCTTCTGTGTTTATGTGAATTGCTAGGCCAAATAGCAACAATAATAAAAACAACTTTATTAGTGAATTTAGGCTCCTGGGTGTGTCCAAGCCTTTGCTGAGTCCCACCCCATTTTGTATTCTGGTCCTCAGTATTATTATTATTATTTTTTTTTGAGATGGCGAGTCACTCTGTCACCCAGGCTGCCAGGCTGTAGTGCAGTGGTGTGATCCTGACTCACTGCAACCTCTGCCTCCTGGGTTCAAGCGATTCTCCTGCCTCAGCCTCCCAAGTAGCTGAGACTGCAGGTGCCTACCACTATGCCTGGCTAACTTTTTGTATTTTTAGTAGAGATGGGGTTACTCTATGTTGTCCAGGCTGGTCTCAAACTCCTGGTCTCAAGTGATCTGCCCACCTCGGCCTCTCAAAGTGCTGGGATTACAGGTGTGAACCACCGTGCCTGGCCTGGTCCTCAGTCTTATAATGGAGTGTTTCTCATCCCATTAGGGCTCAAGGTGTAGGTTCCTGCCTTTTTACTAAAGTAATGATAGTCTCAGGGACTCATGGTGACTCCATGGACTCAACTCTGATTCACAGACATAAGGCATCCCAGTTAGAGAAACCAGTAATCCATGAGGCTATCATTAAGATGGGTGTGTATCTAGCATCCCATTAATTGTGCTGTCCATGACGCACTGTTCTTGCTTCCTTTTGGTCTTTGTCTTCTTCTGCCTTGAGTCCCATGAGATGACTTGGTCATGGAAAAATAAAATCCTCTATTTCATGCCACTTTTCTGCCAACCACATTGCTGGTGCCCCTAGCAAATACTACCTCATGTAATAGATCTAAGATAAAGGTCTTAGGCAAGTCCCCAGTTTACGGTAAAATGTTTTCAGGTGTGAAAGTGGCAATGGCACTTCCCTGTCACCACTGTGATTGGGCAGTAGAACTGAGACTAAGATGGCTCTGACCTACTATGCAAGTTTATTCTTATACGATGTGTGGAAAGGGTTCCTCCGTTCTTCCACCACCCCCACAGGTAATCTGCTGCTCTCTCTGAGCCTCACCTTCTTGGATCAGCTCTAGGAGATTCAGGTCCTTACAAAATTCAGCCATGGAGACCGTATAACCTCATCCTTAGCAGCAGGTGGTTAAAAGGAAATGCTTTCAGGTTTTGGAAGAAGACCTCTTACTAGCCATATTGACGTTTTGTTGTTTCTTGAGCATCCTATGCTCCTACTCACCCATGGGGCCTTTGCACTCGCTAGTCTCTTGATCTGAACTACTCTTTCCTTCCATCTTTTTTTTTTTTTTTTTTTTTTTTTTTTGAGACAGAGTCTCGCTCTGTCGCCCAGGCTGGAGTGCAGTGGCCGGATCTCAGCTCACTGCAAGCTCCGCCTCCCGGGTTTACACCATTCTCCTGCCTCAGCCTCCTGAGTAGCTGGGACTACAGGCGCCCGCCACCTCGCCCGGCTAGTTTTTTGTATTTTTTAGTAGAGACGGGGTTTCACCGTGTTAGCCAGGATGGTCTCGATCTCCTGACCTCGTGATCTGCCCGTCTCGGCCTCCCAAAGTGCTGGGATTACAGGCTTGAGCCACCGTGCCCAGCCCTCCTTCCATCTTCACATGGCTGGCTTCTTATCTTCATTCAGGTCTCTGCTCAGAGAGGCCTTCTTTGACTACCCAAATTAACATAGCCTTCCCCCCATCACATCATCACTGTCTTTGTACTTAACTCCCTTAACTTTCTTTCATAACTCAGCACCTTGACCATATATATATATATATATATATATTTATTTATTTCTTTTTTGGACCTTTTTGGACCTTGTTCATGGTCTGACTATACAATACAATATAAGTTATGTGAGGTCAAGAACTTGGTCATGTATGAACTGTTCCCAGCACCCAGAATCGTGCCTGGCACATAGTAGGCATTTAATACATTTGGTGAGAATGTTCTAAATTTACAGTTATTATTATAATTATTTTTATCATTGTTATCAACCTGGCTGAAAGGAAGGTACTAAGGAATGGAAGTCACAGTGACATTCTCCCTATCACCACTGACTGCTATCTCCCATCCCGAGGACCATGAGGAAGAAAAAACAAAAAATTTGAGCCCCATATAGTAGCTTCAGGATGTCACATGCAGGCCAAAATAGAATTCTTAGAATTCTGGATGCCCACGATCCTCTATGGGACTCGCTGGGATACTGCCTCCCCAATCCTGTGAACCAGCTACTGCTATCATGCTTCAATCACTCCCCTCAAATCCTCTGGAATTCACATTGCCTGCTTAACCAATTCACCTGTAAACTCAACCCTTTCCTCAAACAGTCCTTTTATGACTTAGCCTTAAGTGAAACCTAGTTCCTCAGTAAAGAGACCATCATTCCAGCTGCTTCTTGAGCTGCCTACAGGTCATGTTCCCACACTTCATGGGCCAGCAGAGCCAGTTTTTTCTTCACTCTCCAAACCCATTTACAGCTCCTCCACCCACTTTTAAGCAAAGACAAGACTCAAAACCAACAACAACAACAGCAACAACAAACAAGGCCAAAAATGTCTGCTCCTTTGGAGACATGCCTCAGTTGAACTGCTCTTTAACCTTCCCTGTCACCATCATCTGTGGGTCTCCTAGACTTATCTCTGTATCGATGAAACACTTTGGCAGTAGGCCCACTCTTCCCCCATGCCAAGTCTTACCACACATTCTGGGCAAAGTCAACAGCTTATGTGAGCAACCTATCTGACACCTTCATCTTGAAACTGCTTGACTTCCGACTCAGCCACTCACATCTCCCATCTCAGCCTGTAATTTTTTAGGACCCCAAAATTGTTCCATCTCTAAGATCACGACTTCTGACATTACTCTCTGGTCACAACTTCCTAGCCCTTTAGTTTGCATAGTCAGTCCCTGCCACCCCCACTGTCCCCCAGCCCCCACCCCACTGCCTCATCCTTCTACTTTCCCCTATTTTGACTTTCTTCTCCTTCCATCTTGCATAACATGGCTCATCTTTTGCTCTTTTGTCAAGATTCTTCACAACCAGTGAGCCTCTCCCCTCTCTCTTCTTCCCCCTACACAAAATATAAGGGAGCATATATTCTCTGCTGCCAAACCCACACTTGTGTGATCCTAAGAATGAGTGCCTCCTTACATTCTGTGCCAGGGAAGGGGGGTGTGGGAAGGAGGCTCAATCAACTCAACCTACTATCTAGGAAATCCTCAAATCTGGATTAACTCAAATTATATGCTTTTTTTTTTTTAATACCTTTCCTGGGGTAGCTGAGCACTACCAGAAAAAGTCACACAACAAGATAAATTCATTCCACTGCACATTCATGATTGTTCACCTCAAGTGGTCCTTAAACCTAGCCTAGTAATTCACTCATTGCCACATACTGTACAATAACTATTTTAAATCTTTTCCTCTTTCTTCAAACCTTTGACCCTTCTACCCACTTCCATCTCCACTCTTAGACAACGATTCGGGTCTCTTATCAGGGAAAATAGAAGTCATCAGATACAACTTACTTCAATCTCCTCCACCACATTTATAATCCTAGTTGCATCTTTTTTCTACGTCAGATGAGGTATCATCTTTATCATCTTCTTGCCATGATCTACTTGCCTTCCTGCCTGCCTTTTCTGTCATCTTGCCTGATTGAGTAACTATTCTGTGTTTCTTCCTCTATTGAAAATCTCTTCCCTACTATCAACTTCTCATCAGCGTTTAAACATGCACCCATCTTTAAAATATATCTTTCTTCGGTCACATATCTCTCTGCCAGACTACTGCTCTGTATCTCTCTTGACCTTCACAACTAAACACCTTTAACACAGTTCCCACATTTTATCATTAACACTCCTCCATCCACCACAATATTTTTTTCTGTTTCCTTACTCCTCCCATCATGAAACTGCTCTCACCAGTAAACTCTTTGTTGCTAAAGCTAATGGAAATTTTCAAGCATTCAATTACCCGACTGTTTATTAGCAGTCAACATTATTGACCACTTCCTCCTTCTTGAAATTTTCTTTTTTTTCTCCTTGTCTTCCACAGCAACACACAATCTTGTATTTTATCTTTTTTTTTGGAGGCAGTCTCACTCTGTCGCCCAGGCTGGAGTTCAATGGCACAATCTCGGCTCACTGCAACCTCTGTCTCCCAGGTTCAAGCGATTCTCCTGTCTCAGCCTCCCGAGTAGCTGGGATTACAGGCCCATGCCACCATACCTGGCTAATTTTTGTATTTTCAGTAGAGACGGGGTTTCACCATGTTGGCCAGGCTGATCTCAAACTCCTGACCTCAAGTGATCCGCCCACCTCGGCCTCCCAGAGCGCTGGGATTACAGGCATGAGCCACTGTGCCCAGCTGTATTTTTTCATTTTTCTCTGGATGTTCTTTTTTCAGTCTTTGTGTTGGATTTTTCTCCATCTGCCCCAAATATTTTCATCCACTCAGTCTTTTACTGGATATTTCCACTTGGATGTCTTACAGGCAACTCCAACTCAGTATGTTCAAAATTGAACTCCTCTCCCTCCTACACACACACACACACACACACACACACACACGCTTCTGTGCAGTGTTCTTTATTTAGGTTAATATCACCGAATAGCAAATCTAGAAACCTGAGACATCTTTTCAACGTTGGCTCTGGTTTTCTCTCTTTCTTTTCATAGCTGGGTAATCAATAAGTCATGTTGCTCTAGCCTAACCCAGTCTGATCAACATTTTCTCAAGGGTACACTTATCAGAACCTGGTTCTCTCTAACCAGCTGCAAGGAGCTTAGAAAAGGATGGTTCTGGAAGGCAATAAAAAGTCAAAGTACCCTGGCCGACCCAAGATTAGCCCAGTAACCTCAAGGACGTGATGAGATCAGTAACCCCAGCATGCATGTAACTCTTATATAACATAAGGAAGCTGCTCAATGTGTGGTCTATGGACTAACAGCACCTACATCACTCAAGAGCTTAGTAGAAATGCAGAATTTCTTGTTTTAAAATTATACTTTAAGTTCTGAGGTACATGTGCAGAATGTGCAAGTTGGTTACATAGGTATATACTTGCCATGGTGGTTTGCTGCACCCATCGACCCGTCATCTACATTAGGCATTTCTCCTGATGCTCTCCCTCCCCTTGCCCCCCACTCCCCAACAGGCCCGGTGTGTGATGTTCCCCTCCCCAACAGGCCCAGTGTGTGATGTTCCCCTCCCTGTGTCCGTGTGTTCTCATTGTTCAACTCCCACTTATGAGTGAGAACATGCAGTGTTTGGTTTTCTGTTCCTGTGTTAGTTTGCTGAGAATGATGGTTTCCAGTTTCATCCATGTCCCTGCAAAGGACATGAACTCATTCTTTTTTATGGCTGAAGATGCAGAATTTCAATCCAGTGCTACCTCCTACTAGCATTGAATCAGAATCTGCATTTTAGAAGATTGGTAGTAAAAAGAGAGGGCAAGGCTTGGACTTGTTAAAAATACAACTTCCCAGCCATGCCTATGTACCCTTACATGTCTGGGGCAGAGCCTGGAGGTGTTTGGGAAACTCTGGACAAAAGCATTTCAGTTTCACGTAATATATTTACCCATCTAAAAAATTTGCATTTTCAAAATGTACTTTTACATTTACACTTAAAAGTAGATTGGCCGGAGGCTGGGCAAGGTGGCTCACGCCTGTAATCCCAGCACTTTGGGAGGCCAAGGCAGGTGGATCACAAGGTCAGGAGATGGAGACCATCCTGGCTAACACGGTGAAACAGCATTTCTACTAAAAAAAAAAAAAAAAAAAAAAAAAAAAAATTAATCGGGCATGGTGGCACGTGCCTGTAGTCCCAGCTGCTCAGGAGGCTGAGGCAGGAGAATTGCTTGAACCTGGGAGGCGGAGCTTGCAATGAGTGAGATCGCGCCACTGCACTCCAGCCTGACGACAGAGTGAGACTGTCTTAAAAAAAAAAAAAAAAAGTAGATTGTCTGGGCGCGGTGGCTCATACCTGTAATCCCAGCACTTTGGGAGGTCGAGGCAGGCAGATCACAAGGTCAGGAGTTGAGAACAGCCTGGCCAACATGGTGAAACCCCGTCTCTACTAAAAATACAAAAATTAGCCGGGTATGGTGGCCGGCACCTGCAATCCCAGCTGCTCGGGAGGCTGAGGCAGGAGAATCACTTGAACCCAGCAGGCGGAGGTTGCAGTGAGTGGAGATCATGCCACTGCACTCCAGCCTGGACAACAAGAGCGAAACTCCATCTCAAAAAAAAAAAAAAAAAAAAAAAAAGTGGATCATGCAAGAAGATGAATGACAATGGAAGGACCCTGCTTAACTTTCAATTACGTGATTTTTGCTTTTGTGGCTACAGTTAGAGAATCTAATATAGGCAGAGGATGCTTTTACAGTATGACGTATGACATGTTCAGGCAGACATTGCATTATTTCTTCTTATACGTTAACGTAAAGCTGACTTTTCAATGAGGTTTTCAAAATAGTCGAGCCCATTTTTGTTTAGGTGGCTGTAACTTTACCATCTACCTTTGCATAGTGCTTAATAATTGGCAGAGTTTAGAACTTCATTGGTCTCATAAAAGCTCCTTAAGGTGAGAACTTCAAGTTTTATTACCCCCTTTCACAGAGGAAGAAACTGAGTCTTTGGGAGTTTGAAGAAATATATTTTCTTCATGATTACTTGGCCTATCGGAACTTGAGACTGGGATCTGATCATCCTCTCTCCCAACATCCATCACAAATATTGTTGTCGGGGGTGTTATCATAGTAATTATTGGGTCTAGGTCAGTGCTGCAAATGTGTGTCACTTCACTGAGATGATGCTGAAAATTGTGGTTTCACAGGGTAAAATAGGGGTAAGAATCCCTGCTTATGCTCTTCTCTTAGACACCAGAAGCATGCAAAGCCCTTCAACATCAAGCATGCATTCTTAATAGGGTGATATAGTCTCCAAAGTGGGAAGACTGTTGGTTCTTGGGTGACAGAAAGTTTTGATTTATATAAAGCACAGGTATACGTACAGTACATAAACAGATATAGAGTATATCTGTGGTATTAAAATTTCAAAAAGGGGCAATTAGGAAAAAAATGTCTAAAAAGACTCCTGGAGGTGGCAGATCAATACGGAAAATGAAGGTTGAGGGACTGGCATAGAGAGCCAGAGGAGCTCTGTGTTTCAGAAACGCCTCAGAAAGACCCAGTGTAAGTCAATACTTTATATAAGTTAGTTGGCCCCAGCATCCCTTTGAGACATAGTTGCTATGAAGAACATAAGCAGGGAAGTGGTGCCGCAGAGTGCCAAAAAGAATCAGATATGGATTCGATATTTTCTGTCCTACAGCTACAGATTTCACATTGGGCAAATCATTCCAGGCCTGGTTAAAGGACCAAGGCTAAGGGCTCAGGTCTGAGGAAGTTTGCCTGGTATTCAATCCTAGCTCTGACATCTACTATATGGGGTCCTTGAGGTTGGGCAAGATGTTGGGCCTCCCTGAGCCTCACTTTGCTCATCTACAAATGTGGCTCTTTAAAGTACATACCTCCTAGGGTTCTTATGAGAATCAAGGGAGTTGATGTCTGCCAAGATAGTAAAGCAGTGTCTGGTACTTGGTAGCTACTGTCTGAGGAAGCATTGCCTGGTGCATTGTAACTACTACCCAACTATTTGTTAAAGTAAATGAACAGTCTAGGGAAGCCATTCTCCCACTGAGTGCGTATTTATGCCTGCTATATTCAAGGCACTGACACATGTATGAGGCACATGCAGACATGTCAGAAGTAGACCCTACCTTCAGGGATCCTACTGTCTTTCAGGTGAAGCAATAAGAGTATGGAATAACCAGGACAGAAAGTAGTGCATATATAGTCAGAGTCGTGAGTGGTAACTAGTACTTTATATATACAGTTGGGGAAGACATCATGTACAGCAGGGATGATGGAGAAATCCTCCACTAAAGAAGGATTTCATTTGGGTCTTAAGGAAGGCATTAGATATTGAGGTACATGGTAATTGCTGGAAGTGTGGTGGCAAAATATTAGCGGAGTGGAGAATATGTAAAAAGGCTTGGAGGAGGGAAAGCCCCATGTATGTTTAGGGGAAGGTGATTAATCCACCTTCACTAACACATGAGGTTTGATGGTGGGGGTAGGATATAAACCCAGGGGTGAAGACAGGAGCCAATAATGCTTTCTGTAATGCTTTAATAGTAATTTCTCCTAGATAGAATGCAAGCATTAGGACATCAGGGTCTGTGTCTGTCTTGCTCTGTGCTTTATACCCAGTGCCTAGCACAGTACTTAGCAAAGAGTAGAGTCTCAGTAAGAATATGTTGAAAAAAATGAATACATTAATGAAACAAATAGGTTTCAAGAAAAAGTTTTTCTAAAAAAGATTTGGAATCATTGTATCAATAGAAAGAGGCTGTTGAAGGAGATAAAGATGTAAGATTAAATGTCACAGAAGTTGGTCAGGTGTTTGGCCATTGATACACATGCGTCAAAGAACAGAAGAACGTGAATATCCATTGCACAGGAACCTGAGTCCAAAATGAGTTTCTTAACCAAAATTCGCAAGTCAGAAGTAAAGGAAAGTTGTAGGAGACAAATGTGGACAATGTATTATTCCACTTTCTATTGCTAGAACTGAATACCACAGACTGGGTAATTTGTAAAGAATAGAGGTTTATTTAGCTCATAATCCTAGAGATTGGAAAGTCCAAGATCAAGGGACCAGTGCCTGGTGAGGGCTTTCTTGCCACATCATAACATGATGGAGGACATCACATGGTGAGAAAGCAACAGTGTGCCAGCTCAGGTCTCTCTTCCTCTTCTTATAAAACCACCAACCCCACGTTTGGCTGCAGGGTGAGGGAGTGGGGCTCAACCTGATGACCTTATCTAGTCCTAATTTGGAGGCTCCACCTCCAAATGCCATCAGCATATTAATTTGAAGACTAAGTTTCCAACACATAAAATTCAAGGTGTACATTCAAGCCATAGCAGGCAGGCAGCTGTCTCTGAGATAATTGAGCTGGTGAAGGCCTTTTTTTCTCTGCAGCACATAGGGGAAGGGTTGGTAGGGGACAGTACAGGCCTCAAAGACATTGGTGGGCATAGGACTCCTCTTTCTGCATGGAGGCAGCAGGAATCGAAATCCAGGAATATGGAAATCCTCAATAAAGCTTGGGGCCAGGCCAGAGGGCCTTCTTAGAGAGTGATGTGCATGGGCCTAGTGGTGACCCCAGCAAAGTCCACCACCATCAGGCCACCAGACACATGCTGGCCTGAAGACATGGAGCAATACACTGGGTGTTCAGCAGTGTTTGGATTCTGAAGATGAAAGACTGGGAAGAGAGCATTCTGCCTTTAAGTACATTACTGTCCCTGTTGTTTCTTGACCTGGTAACAAGAAGGTTCCTAATGTATCATCATGTCTGAAGTTGGGATTATAAACACATTGTATACCAGAATTTTATGTAGCCTGCTGGGAACTTGAAATGACCACATGGACAGGTGCTCTGGAGGCAGAAACAGACCAGATTTGTGTCCCAGTTCTTCCACCTCCTAGTTCTTACCTCTGGGACCTTGGGCCAGGCCCCACATCATTCTTGCCTCAGTTTCTTCATGTATAAAATGGCATCTATCTCATAGGCTTCTTGGGAGGATTAAATGAAGTAATGTTTGGAGCATGCTTGGCACATAGTAATTAAGATCTGACCCCAATCCACAAAACTCCAAGAAAACTGGCCTCCAGGACAAAAAGGACAGGTTCACTATGCCTTATCTGAAATCCTATGAATAGCGCAAAAGCACCATTTATAAAAGGGAAACTATAAACCATACCTCATCAAAATCAGGACATACAAAAAGATGAAAAGACTATGAGAAAATATTCACAAACCATATATCTGAAAAAGGACTAGGACCTAAAATATTTTTTAAAACTTGCAAAACTCAACAAACAAATAATTTAATTAGAAATAGAACATAACACATGAATAGTCATTTCACTGAAGAGGATATACAGGTGCAAATAAGCACATAAAAAGATGTTCCAGGCTGGGCATGGTGGCTCATGCCTATAATCCCAGCACTTTGCGAGGCTGACACAAGAGGATTGCTTGAGCCTAGAACTTTGAGACCAGCCTGGGCAACATAGTGATACCCTGTATCTTAAAACAAAACAAAACAAAAAAAGTAAAAAAATTTTCTTAAATGGTGTTCCACATCAATACCTCAACATAAGGAAAATGCAAATTAAAACCACAATGGGATATCACTACACAGTTATCAAAGAGAATGGCTGAAATGAAAAGTAGTGATAATAACAAATGCTGCTGAGGGTATGGAGAAACAGAATCACTCATACATTGCTGTGGGAATGTGAAATGGTAGAGTCACTCTGGAAAATCATTTCTTTAAAAAGCAAACATGCGGGGGCATGCCCAAGATGGCTGAACAGGAACAGCTCCAGCCTCCAGCTCCCAGCATGAGTGACACAGAAGACGGGTGATTTCTGCATTTTCAGCTGAGGTACCGGGTTCATCTCACTGGGGCATGTCGGACAGTTGGCGCTGGTCTGTGGGTGCAGCCCGACCAGTGAGAGCTGACAGGGCGAGGCATCGCCTCACCTGGGAAGTGCAAGGGGGAAGGAAATTCCTTTCCCTAGCCAAAGGAAAGTGAGACACACAATACCTGGAAAATCGGGCAACTCCCACCCTAATACTGTGCTTTACCAAGGGTCTTAGCAAATGGCACACCAGGAGATTATATCCCACACCTGGCCCAGAGGGTCCCACACCCACGGAGCCTCCCTCATTGCTAGCACAGCAATCTGAGATCTAACTGCAACATGGCAGTGAGGCTGGGGGAGGGGCGCCCGTCATTGCTGAGGCTTAAGTAGGTAAACAAAGCCGCTGGGAAGCTCGAATTGGGTGGAGCCCACCACAGCTCAAGGAGGCCAGCCTGCCTCTGTAGACTCCTCCTCTGGGGACAGGTCATAGCTAAACAAAAAGCAGCAGAAACCTAGGCAGCGGTAAATGCCCCCATCTGACGGCTTTGAAGAGAGCAGTGGATCTCCCAGCACGGAGGTTGAGATCTGAGAACGGACAGACTGCCTACTCAAGTGGGTCCCTGACCCCTAAGTAGCCTAACTGGGAGACATCCCCCACTAGGTGCAGACTGACAACTCACACCTCACATGGCGAGGTACACCCCTGAGAGGAAGCTTCCAGAGCAAGAATCAGACAGCAACACTCGCTGTGCAGCAATATTCTATCTTCTGCAGCCTCCGCTGCTGATACCCACGCAAACAGGGTCTGGAGTGGACCTCAGGCAAACTCCAACAGACCTACAGCTGAGGGTCCTGATTGTTAGAAGGAAAACTAACAAACAGAAAGGACACCCACACCAAAACCCCATGAGTACGTCACCATCATCAAAGAACAAAGGCAGATAAAACCACAAAGACAGGGAAAAAGAAGTGCAGAAAAGCTGGAAATTCAAAAAATCAGAGTGCATCTCCCCCTCCAAAGGAATGCAGCTCATCGCCAGCAATGGAACAAAGCTGGATGGAGAATGATTTTGACGAGTTGAGAGAAGAAGGCTTCAGTTGATCAAACTTCTCAGAGCTAAAGGAGGAACTACATAACCAGTGCAAAGAAACTAAAAACCTTGAAAAAAGATTTGACGAATGGCTAACTAGAATAACCAATGTAGAGAAGTCATTAAAAGAACTGATAGAGACGAAAACCATAACACAAGAACTACGTGACAAATGCACAAGCTTCAGTAACCGACTCGATCATCTGGAAGAAAGAGTATCAGCAATTGAAGATCAAATGAATGAAATGAAGCAAGAAGAGAAGTGTAGAGAAAAAAGAGTAAAAAGAAATGAACAAAGCCTCCAAGAAATATGGGATTATGTGAAAAGACCAAATCTACGTCTGATTGGTGTGCCTGAAAGTGTCGGGGAAAATGGAACCAAGTTGGAAAACACTCTGCAGAATATCATCCAGGAGAACTTCCCCAACCTAGTAAGGCAGGCTAACATCCAAATTCAGGAAATACAGAGAATGCCACAAAGATACTCCTCGAGAAGAGCAACTCCAAGACACATAATTGTCAGATTCACCAAAGTTGAAATGAGGAAAAAATGTTAAGGGCAGCCAGAGAGAAAGGTCGGGTTACACACAAAGGGAAGCCCAGCAGACTAACAGCAGATCTCTCAGGAGAAACTCTACAAGCCAGAAGAGAATGGGGGCCAATATTCAACATTCTTAAAGAACAGAATTTTCAACCCAGAATTTCATATCCAGCCAAACTAAGTTTCATCAGTGAAGGAGAAATAAAATCCTTTACAGACAAGCAAATGCTTAGAGATTTTGTCACCACCAGGCCTGCCCTACAAGAGATCCTGAAGGAAGCACTAAATATGGAAAGGAACAACAGGTACCAGCCATTGCAAAAACATGTCAAAATGTAAAGTCCATTGATGCTAGGAAGAAACTGCATCAACTAGCTAGCAAAATAACCAGCTAATATCACAATGACAGGATCAAGTACACACATAACAATATTAACCTTAAATGTAAATGGACTAAATGGTCCAATTAAAAGACACAGACTGGCAAATTGGATAAAGAGTCAAGACCCATCAGTTTGCTGTATTCAGGAGACCCACCTCACATGCAGAGACACACATACACTCAAAATAAAGGGATGGAGGAAGATCTACCAAGCAAATGGAAAACAAAAAAAAAAAGCAGGGGTTGCAATCCTAGTCTCTGATAAAACAGACTTTAAACCATCAGAGATCAAAAGAGACAAAGAAGGCCATTACATAATGGTAATGGGATCAATTCATCAGGAAGAGCTAATTATCCTAAATATATATGCACCCAATACAGGAGCACCCAGATTCATAAAGCAAGTCCTTAGAGACTTACAAAGAGACTTAGACTCCCATACAATAATAATGGGAGACTTTAACACCCCACTGTCAACATTAGACAGATCAATGAGACAGAAAATCAACAAGGATATCCAGGAATTGAACTCAACTCTGCACCAGGTGGACCTAATAGACATCTACAGAACTCTCCATCCCAAATCAACAGAATATACATTCTTCTCAGCACCACATCACACTTATTCCAAAATTGGCCACATAGATGGAAGTAACGCACTCCTTAGCAAAGGTAAAAGAACAGAAATGATAACAAACTGTCTCTCAGACCACAGTGCAAAAAGCGAACATGCAACTGCTGTATGACTGACAATCCCACTACTGAGCATTTGTTCCAGAAAATGAAGACTTGTGCTCATGCAAAAATTGGTACCTGAATATTCATAGCACACTGATTTGTATTGGAAAAACAAAACATGGTCGGGCGCAGTGGCTCATGCCTGTAATCTCAGCACTTTGGGAGGTTGAGGTGGGTGGATCACCTGAGATCAGTAGTTCAAGACCAGCCTGGCCAACATGGTGAAACTCCATCTCTACTAAAAATACAAAAATTAGCTGGATGTGGAGGCGCACGCCTGTAATCCCAGCTACTTGGGAGGCTGAGGCGGGAGAATAACTTGAACCTGGGAGGCGGAGGTTGCAGTAAGCCGAGATTGCACCACTGCATTCCAGCCTGGGCGGCAGAGTGAGATTCTGTTTCAAAAAAAAAAAAAAGTAAAAGAAGAGAAAACAAAACAAAACAAAACTTGGAAACAGCCCATATGTCTTATAGTAGGTGAATGGTTAGAGAAAAATACTGTGGTATATCCACCACCATGGCGTATGACTCTGCCATGAAAATTAGTGAATTTTAGTCCACACAACAGTCTAGATGACTCCAGGAAATTATGCTGAATAAAAGGAGCCAATCCATAAGTTTACAGACAGTAGGATTCCCTTTACATAATATTCTTTTTTATTATTTATTTCTTTATTTATTTTAAACTTTTATTTTAGGTTCAGGGGTACATGTGCCAGTTTGTTATATAGGCAAACTCATATCACAGGAGTTTGTTGTACAGATTATTTTGTCACTCTGGCACTAAGCCTATTACCCTATATAATATTCTTGTAATGACAAAATTATAGAACTGGCAAACAGATTAGTGATTACCAAGGATTAGGGATGGGTGCTGAGGTCTGGAGGGAGGTACATGTGATTATAAAAGGATAAATGAATGATCCTTGTGGTAATAAAATTGTTCAGTATGTTGACTGTGCTGTTAGATACGTGAACCTACATATGTGATAAAATTCCATGGAACAAAATACACACACACACAAATGGGTACAAGCAAGACCAGGGAAATGTGAACAACATCGGTGGATTGTACAAATGTCATTGTCTTGGTTGTGATCTTGTAGTACAGTTTTCTAAGATGTTACCGTTTGGGGAGATTGGATCTAGGGTACATGGGATCTCTCTGTATTATCTCTTACATCTACAATTACCTCAACTAAAATTTCAATAAACATATAGACAGTGACAGATAAAGTGCCACTAGACCTGTCTCAGAGAAGCAAGAGGTGCAACTCCCAGAGCAATTTCTACACAGAGCACTGTGTCATGAAGCCTGATCCAAGGCCCTGTCTGGACTCGATGGGACAGAGAACCTCTTCAGTGATGTCTGCCCTCATGAAGGTGGAAGTGTCCTCAGAACTAGTGCTGCATGTTGGCCACCCATTCCATGTGGAGTGCCTGTCTCACAATGACAGTGTGGCACTGTGACATCTGGGGTAGAAGGGGTTTTGAGGCAGCAGGGCCTGTTTAGGGCCCCACAAATTCCACCACTGTAGGCCACACCCTACAAGTCCAGGTGGGGTTCCATGATTACAATGGGTTCTACACTAGCCGGATCCCTAAGGGGCTGAGACTGTGGCTAATGTACCAGAAGCTGATATTCACTGAACCTAGGCCCTGTGCTCTACATGAATCAATTTACTTAATCCTTGCCACAGTCCTATTGCTTACTTTTGAAAACCAGGCTTTCCTGTTCCCAGATGTTCCAAGCCTGGTGTATTAGGTGTTCATTCTGCCACTAGGTCATTGGCTGATACTGACTTCATAGAGCAGCTGAGAGGTCCCTGAGAGTGACTCTCATCAGCCACTCCTCACTCACCTCCTGCCTCCTGTGCCCCAGGATTGCTGGCTAATTAGGAAGTGGCCAAGTGGGACCGTGCAGGAATCCTGGACTCTCCACAGCCACCACATGCTATGGTCAGACAGCAGGGCTCCAGGGCAGGGGTCTTGGGTAGCAATAGGCGACCTCTATGGAGCATTGCCTGGGTGTCAGACCCTGTGCTCAGAGTGTCACCCTTATCCTCTGACTTCATCCCTCCCAGCGTCCTGCGAAATTGTAGGATTTCCATCCCTTTTTCATGATAAGGAGATCGAGGGTTACAGAGGTGAAGTTGCCCGAGTGCACAAAGCTGATCAGTGGAGAGCAGTGATTTGCACCCAGGTCTGACTGACCCCAGAGCCCATGATCAAGTTTAGAGTCCTGCATAGGGCCTAGCGGAGGTCTCAGTAAATGTACAATGGCTGAATGAAAGGCCACTGGATAAATCTCATCCTGGGGCAGTACTAGTAGTCTTTAGGGTATGTGTCCTGAAATGAGGTAGCACACCCGTCAACCAGGGTAATGGGTGTCATCTGAGCTTGTGCTAAAAGATCCATCTCCTTATAGAGGCATCAAGGAGAATTGTTCATGTTTGTTGAATACCTGCGATACATCCAGTTCTGGGCTGCACTTCAATGATGAATGAGATGGGGTCTCCTGTTTTAGAAAACAGTGTTGCTATGGAGACCAATGTCAGTTGTGAACTTTCTGGTGTTTACCTGCTGTTTCCATCTCGTGAAGCCCCGTCCACCTTGTGACCTTGCTTCAGATCACCACTTGGGCTGTGACTGGTACGCATTTCTGTGATGGGTTTCACTTAGGGGTTTTAGACTCTTTTGTGATTGGGCTTGGCTGGGCCTGGGCCTCCTGATATGGTGGTTTAACCCTCATTTCAGCATGTGTGTGTGTCATGGGGTGGTGAGAAGGCACATTATTGCAAGAATTTAAGCTTCCTTGCTTTTTCAAGTATCTTTCCCGTATACTCTCCTAATTAGTATTTTGTTGGGCTAGTGGGTCTCAAAGTGTGTACTCTGGACCAGCAGCATTACCTAGGAGTTTTTTGAATGCAGAAGATTAGGCCCCATCCCAGACCTACTGAATCAGAATCTCTGGAGTTGGGCCCAGCAATCTGTGTTTTGACAAGCTCTCCAGGTGATTATGATGCAAGCTCAGGTTTAAGAACCATTGATAAATATAATGGGCCTGGGGTGTGGCTGGTACTTCATAAATGGTCAAGATGGTTACTTGGAATGACGCTGATACTTTGTAGAGCTGACTGATCAAGAACTTGTGGTTTCTGAAGGAGGCAACATAGACCTGGTGCTCACCTTGGTTTGCCAAGGACCTTCCAGTATTTAGCCTGAAAGTCCCACATCCTGGCAACTTCTTAAAGTCACAGACATTTAGTTACCTTACTGGTAAAAGACAGTGTAGTACCACCCATTGATGCCAGGGTGCCATTATGTACCTTGAATTTATAGAGGGGCAAACTGACAGAGAGAAGTCACACAGGAAGGATGTGTTGGTGCCAGAATTCAAATCCAGATCTGTCTCACTCCAGGCACTATGCTTTTAACAAATTTCTCGATGTGGAATTGCTATGTCAGAGCATGCATGTGAAAAATGTCTAATACTATTGCTGAATTGTTATTCAAGAGGCACACCACATCGCCTCTTGTCCGAGAGCCACAGCCACACACATATTTTTATGCACTATTGTATATATATTAATGCAGCATATATATGTATGTATATATGAGAATGCATATAAAAAGATGTGTTTTTTCCATATATTTATCAAATGGGGGTTTATGAACCTGTTTAATCTTTGCCAATCTGATAAGTAGGCCTCATTTTATTTTCTGGTGCACATTTTCGACCTCAGCCAGTGTGCGCAGTTGGGCAGCAAAGCTGAGTGTAATGGGACACAGGAAATTGAATAGGGCATACCTTGTTTTGGCTTAGTGTGAACTTCGTTGAAATAAAGTCCTGATGTACTTCAGAGGTTCCTGGGGACACCATTAAAGATACATATGTGAAAATCTATGAGGATGAACATCCCATCTCATTGGTCCCAAGTGGATGCCAGGATTGGAGAGACCATGTTGTAAAGAAGCTTGCTAATCTTTTCTAAGTCTCTAAAGACATCTTCCTCCTTCAAGTTGCAGTTATATGCTTGGGGCTTGGCTGATGAACCCATTAGGTTACCTGGGGGAACAACATGTCGGAGGTTTAGGACACATACTCTCTCTATTCCTCAAGGGAATTTGTCTCTTTCTTCCAACCTCCTCAAATTGGTGGCAGAGTAGAGGGACATTTGAGCTGTCAAAGGAATTGGAGAAGGCACAGGAATTCCAAAGCATGAGGTTGGAGGAGATATATATATATATATATGTTGTAAATGTGGAGAACCCACCAGCAAGTGAAAACGGGAGCCATATTCCTGTGCAAAGCCTACAAAAAGTTTGTGACTGAGGTGTTGAAAATACGGAAGTTCTGACTCTCAATTCTTGTTTGCCTTTGAAGATCCTTTGAACCCAACGTCTCAACTCACCTGGACTATTTTACCTCAAGGGTTCAGGGATAGCCCCCATCTATTTGGCCAGGAATTAGCCCAAGACTTGAACCAGTTCTCATACCTGGACATTCTTGTCCTTCGGTATGTGGATGATTTACTTTTAGCCACCCATTCAGAAACCTTGTGTCATCAAGCCACCCAGGCGCTTTTTAATTTTCTCGCCACCTGTGGCTACAGGTTTCCAAATCAAAGGCTCAGCTTTGCTCATAGCAGGTTAAATACTTAGGGCTAAAATTATCCAAAGGCACCAGGGTCCTCAGTGAGGAACGTATCCAGCCTATACTGGCTTATCCTCATCCCAAAACCCTAAAGCAACTAAGAGGGTTCCTTGGCATAACAGACTTCTGCCGAATATGGATTCCCAAGTATGGCAAAATAGCCAGGTCATTATATACACTAATTAAGGAAACTCAGAAAGTCAATACTCATTTAGTAAAATGGACACCTGAAGCAAAAGCGGCTTTCCAGGCCCTAAAGAAGGCCTTAGCCCAAGCTCCAGTTTTAAGCTTGCCAACGGGGCAATACTTTTCTTTAAATGTCACAGAAACAACAGGAATAGCTCTAGGAATCCTTACACAGGTCTGAGGGATGAGCTTGCAACCCGTGGCATACCTGAGTAAAAAAATTGATGTAGTGGCAAAGGGTTGACCTTATTGTTTACAGGTAGTGGTGGCAGTAGCAGTCTTAGTATCTAAAACAGTTAAAATAATACAGGGAAGAGATCTTACTGTGTGGACATCTCATGATGTGAACGGCATACTCACTGCTAAAGGAGACTTGTGGCTGTCAGACAACCGTTTACTTAAATATCAGGCTCCATTACTTGAAGGGCCAGTGCTGCGACTGCACACTTGTGCAACTCTTAATCCAGCCACATTGCTTCCAGACGATGAAGAAAAAATAGAACTTAACCGTCAACAAGTAATTGCTCAAACCTACACCACTCAGGGGAACCTTCTAGAGGTTCCCTTGACTGATCCTGACCTCAACTTGTATATTGATGGAAGTTCCTTTGTAGAAAAAGGACTTCGAAAAGCAAGGTATGCAGTGATCAGTGAAAATGGAATACTTGTAAGTAATCCCTTCACTCCAGGAACTAGCGCTCAGCTGGCAGAACTAATAGCCCTCACTCGGGCACTAGAATTAGGAGAAGGAAAAAGGATAAATATATGTACAGACTCTAAGTATGCTTACCTCGTCCTCCATCCCCACGCAGCAATATGGAGAGAAAGGGAATTCCTACCTTCTGAGGAAACATCTATCGAACGTCAGGAAGCCATTAGGAGATTATTATTGGCTGTACATAAACCTAAAGAGATGGCAGTCTCACTCTACCGGAGTCATCAGAAAAAAAAAAAAAAGGGAAATAGAAGGGAACTGCCAAGCGGATATTAAAGTCAAAAGAGCCGCAAGGCAGGACCCTCCATTAAAAATGCTTATAGAAGGACCCCTAATATGGGGTAATCCCCTCCAGGAAACCAAGCCCCAGTACTCAAAAGAAAAAACAGAATGGGAAACCGCACGAGGACATAGTTTCCTCCCCTCAGGATGGCTACCCACCAAAGAAGGAAAAACACTTTCGCCAGCAGCTAACCAATGGAAATTACTAAAAACCCTTCACCAAACCTTTTACTTAGGCATTGGTAGCAGATGGCCAAATCATTATTTACTGGACCAGAACTTTTCAAAACTATCAAGCAGATAATCAGGGCCTGTGAAATGTGCCAAAAGAATAACCCCCTGCACTTCAGGCCATACATTTCAATCCCTGTACCTGAACAATGGAACAACTGCAGCACAGAAATAAACACCACTTCCGTTTTAGTAGGACCTCTTGTTTCCAATCTGAAAATAACCCATACCTCAAACCTCACCTGTGTAAATTTAGCAATACTATAGACACAACCAACTCCCAATGCATCAGGTGGGTAACTCCTCCCACACGAATAGTCTGCCTACCCTCAGGAATATTTTTTGTCTGTGGTACCTCAGCCTATCATTGTTTGAATGGCTCTTCAGAATCTGTGTGCTTCCTCTCATTCTTAGTGCCCCCTACGACCATCTACACTGAACAAGATTTACACAATCATGTCGTACCTAAGCCCTGCAACAAAAGAGTACCCATTCTTCCTTTTGTTATCAGAGCAGGAGTGCTAGGTGGACTAGGTACTGGCATTGGCGGTATCACAACCTCCACTCAATTCTACAAACTACCTCAAAAACTAAATGGTGACATGAAATGGGTCACCAACTCCCTGGTCACCTTGCAAGATCAACTTAACTCCCTAGCAGCAGTAGTCCTTCAAAATCAAAGAGCTTTAGACTTGCTAACTGCCAAAAGAGGGGACCTGTTTATTTTTACGGGGAAAATGCTGTTATTTTGTTAATCAGTCTGGAATCATCACCAAAAAAGTTGAAAAAATTCGAGATTGAATACAACGTAGAGCAGAGGAGCTTCAAAACGCTGGACCCTAGGGCCTCCTCAGCCAATGGATGCCCTGGATTCTCCCCTTCTTAGGACCTCTAGCAGCTGTGATATTGTTACTCCTCTTTGGACCCTGTATGTTTAACCTCCTTGTTAAGCTTGTCTCTTCCAGAATCAAAGCTATAAAGCTACAAATCATTCTTCAAATGGAGCCACAGATGCAGTCCATGACTAAAATCTACCACAGACCCCTGGACTGGCCTGCCAGCCCATGCTCCCATGCTGATGACATCAGAGGCACCCCTCCTGAGGAAATCTCAACTGCATGACCCCTACTACACCCCAGTTCAGCAGGAAGCAGTTAGAGTGGTCATCGGCCAACCTCCTCAACAGCACTTGGGTTTTCCTGTTGAGAGGGGGGACTGAGGGACAGGACTAGCTGGATTTCCTAGGCCAACTAAGAATCCCTAAGTCTACCTGGGAAGGTAACCACATCCACCTTTAAACACAGGGCTTGCAACTTAGCTCACACCGGACCAATCAGGTAGTAAAGAAAACTCACTAAAATGCTAATTAGGCAAAAACAGGAGGTAAAGAAATAGCCAATCATCTATAGTCTGACAGCACAGCGGGAGGGACAATGACCGGGATATAAACCCAGGCATTCAAGCCAGCAATTGGCTACCCTCTTTGGGTCCCCTCCATTTTTATGGGAGCTCTGTTTTCACTCTATTAAATCTTGCAACTGCAAAAAAAAAAAAAAAAAAAAAAAGAAAAAAGAAAAAAAAAAGAAAATACAGAAGTTGAAGGAATAATGAAAAGGGAAATTAAGGGACTTAAATATATATATAGCTTAGACTCTGAAGGGAAGAAGGAGGCCTCAAGAAAGGCCCAAAAACTGGAGGAGGCACTGTCGCAGATGGCTAAAATTTAAAAGAAAGGAAAGTTTTATATACCATGTTCCAAGAAAGAGGTAGTCTACATGAGTTGTGGAGTCCCTGTGCCCCTAATTGGGTAGCTTTCTGATGTGATTGCCTGCTCGGAAGATTTCTCCCAAGTGACTTACATTCACAGCAGGTAGACTGGACAACTAACAAGGATTGATATCTTGGTGAAGAGAAAACCCCCCCAAACCCCCCCAAAATTTTCCATTTTGGAAGTTTTTCAGCTCTATCAAGTTGTACTTTAGATACAATAAGATCCACCCATTTTTATTTATTTATTTATTTTTTAGATGATTTAGATTTTATTTTATTTTCATTTATTTATTTTTCTTCAATTTTTCTTTTTCTTTTTCTTTCTTTTTTTTTTTTTTTTTGAGATGGAGTCTCACTCTGTTACCCAGGCTGGAGTGCAGTGGCGTGATCTCGGCTCACTGCAAGCTCTGCCTCCTGGGTTCACGCCATTCTCCTGCCTCAGCCTCCCAAGTAGCTGGGACTACAGGCACCCACCACCACGCCTGGCTAATTTTTTTGTATTTTTAGTAGAGACGGAGTTTCACCGTGTTAGCCAGGATGGTCTCGATCTCCTGACTTCGTGATCCACCCGCCTCGGCCTCCCAAAGTGCTGGGATTACAGGCGTGAGCCACCGTGCCCGGCCTTTTTCTTCAATTTTTATTTTAAGTTTGGGGGTGCATGTGCAGGATGTGCAGGTTTGTTACATAGGTAAACGTGTGCCATGCTGGTTTGATGTACAGGCCATCTCATCACCTAGGTATAAGCCCAGCATCCATTAGCTATTCTTCCTGATGCTCTCCTTTCCCTAACACCCTGGCTCCAACAGGCCCCAGTGTGTGTTGTTCCCCATAATGTGTCCATGGATCCACCAGTTTTAAATGTACAGTTGGATGAATTTTAGTAATTTTATACAGTTGTGTAATCACCACCACAATTAAGTCATGGTGCAGTTTCATATATCTAAAAAGCTTTCTTGTGTCCATTTATACCCTTCCAAGACCCCATTAATTTGCTTTCTGTCACTGCAGTCTTTTGTATTTGACTTCTACTTAGCATAATATTTTTGAGATTTATCCATCTTGTTGGGTCTATCAGGATTTGCTCCTTTTAATTGCACAGTTTGTTTATCCATTCATCAGTTGATGGACGTCTGAATTGTTTCCAGTTTGGGGCTACTATGAATCATGCTGCTATGAACTTTTGAGTGTGGGTATTTCTGGATGTATATTTTCACTTCTTTTGGGTATATATCTAGAAGTGGAATTTTTGGGTTGTATGTTAACTGTATGTTTAATTTCATAACACATACAACTTCCTCCCATACTGTTTTGCAAGTGGTTATACCCACTTCGGATTCTCACCAGCAATTTCTGTGAGAGATCTATTGATCCACATCCTTTCCATCACTTGGTATTGTCAGTCTTTTTAATATTAGCCATTTGAATGGGTGTGTAGTGATGTATCATTGTGGTTCTAATTCACATTTTTTCTTTTTTTTTTTTGAGACGGAGTCTTGCTCTGTTGCCCAGGCTAGAGTGCAGTGGCCTGATCTTGGCTCACTGCAGACTCTGCCTTCCCGGTTCAAGCGATTCTCCTGCCTCAGCCTCTGGAGTAGCTGGGATTACAGATGCCCACCACTGCGCCTGGCTAATTTTTGTATTTTTTAGTAGAGACGGGGTTTCACCATCTTGGCCAGGCTGGTCTCGAACTCCTGACCTCATGATCCACCCACCTTGGCCTCCCAAAGTGCTGGGATTACAGGCATGAGTCACCGCACCCAGCCTGGGTAGAGGTTTATATTCTTTCCCAAATGGATATCCAGTTGTTCCGGCATTATTTGTTTAAAAAACAGTCCTGGTTTGTTTGTTTGCTTTTCTTCTGTTTTCTCTCTGTACTTGTATTTTACCCAGCTAAGGGTCCATTGTCTGTGTCTGGTAACAATCATGGGGATCTAAATTATAAGTGGAAATACTACTGTTTCTTCAGAAATGGAGCCTAGGTTGTAAGGAATATCAGTAATTTTATGTGGCTATGGCATTTGGTAATGTTTTGTGGGTGTGTAAACTAAGGATACCACAAGAAGAACCAATACACATGTTAATCCATTTATCCTCACCTATCTTTGAAGACCTCCAAAAATATTAACTGTAATTTAGCTCAGAAACTATCAAACCTAGCCTCATCTGAATCACTTAAATTGTCTTAAATTGTGCCTTAAATTGTCCTTTATGTTTATTGTAGAGATAATGACTGCATATGGTTTCTAAGAAATTGAACAGTATAGAAGAGAAAGTTTCCTGTTTATTTACTAGTTTCCAGTCGAGAGGTAACTTGTAAAATTATTTTGAATTTTGAGTTTTTCTGATGATTAACATCATTACTCTAAAAATGTGTTTATACTTCTAGCTCTTGCTTTATCATTTTTAGACAATATTTGTTGACTACTAAGAAAAATGAAGGATTTAACATATGCTACCTCTTTAACCTATTTCTGACATCCTCCAAATTTTATTATATTATTATAATTTTCAGAACACCTTAGTGGTTGCCTTTATAACTTTAAGTAATATACTTAAATCTCTATTTCTGTATCCATTAATTACATACAATGTTTATTGGCACTCATTTCAGAGACACTTGCCTACCCTCTTTCTCCCTCCACTGCTTCCGACTTCTGCCAGGTGTAACATTTCTTGTATGTTATTAAGCTCATAGTAACTACCACCTGTATTCAAATCTCTGTTGCAACACTTGTTATCTATGTAATCTTGGGTAAATTACTGAACGTCTCTGTGCCATCACTTTCCTCAATTGTCAAATGGAGATGATAACATCTTCATAGGGTTGCTGTAAGACAAAATTTTACTGAAATCGAAATAAATATTTCAAAGCACTTAAAATTATATTTGGCATGCAGAAAGTGCTTTTTAAGTGTTAAATTTAAAAATAAAATGACAAAATTAAAAACAAAAAAATTCCGTTTTACAACTTTAATGAAATCTTCAGACTGCTGTATCTCTAGCTTGATTCAAAAAATCAAACCAATGGGCAAAAGAGATAAACATTTCACCAAGGAGGATATACAGATGGCAAATAGACACATGGAAATATGTTCCACGTCATTAAATATTAGAGAGACTTAAATTAAAAACACCATGTATCTATCAGAAGGGCTAAAATTAGTACATTAACATGCTTTGGAAGATGTGGTGAAACTGGATCACTCATACATTGCTGGTAGAAATGTAAAATGATACAGCCACTTTAGGAGAAAGTTTCTTTTGGAGGAAAGTGGGTGTAGATATAAGAAGGAAACATAAGGGATTCTTGTGGTGATGGAATTGTTCTGTGTTTTGACTATACCTTGACTGTACCAACGTCAATATCTTGGTTGTGATATTGTGTTATAATTTTACAAAGTGCCATCAGTGAGGGAAATGGGGTAAAGGGTACACTGGATCCTCTGGCTCTCTCTGTGTTGTTTCTTACAACTACATGTGAATCTAAAATTACCTTAAAATTAAAAGTTTACAGCTAGGCATGGTGGCACATGCCTATAATCCTAGCACTTTGGGAGGCTGAGGCCGGTGGACTGCTTGAGCCCAGGAGTTTGAGACCAGCCTGGCTACCATGGCAAAACCCCATCTCTACAAAAAAAATACATAAAATTCGCTGGGCATGGTGGTACGTGCCTGTAGTCCCAGCTATGGAGATGGTACTGAGGTGGGAGAATGACCTGAGACCGGGAAGTTGAGGCTGTAGTGAGCCATGATTGCACCACTGCACTGCAGCCTGGGTAACGGGAGGCTGTCTCAAAATGAGACCCTGTCTCAAAAAAAAAAAAAAAAAAAAAAAAAAAATTACAAGCTTAATTTAAATCAGCGTTTCCAATAGTAAATTCCATGTAAATAATATTCACAGCAAGACTGAGGTGTGTGATTGGACCCAGAGAGAAAAAAATGTAATCATATGGCACCAAAGAAGGGCTGCTTGAAGGAGAATGTTTCAAGTGTCAAGATCAAATGGATTATCTTTTCTTACACTCCTTCAATGGCTCAGGATGATGCCACGTTTTAGTATGCCTCTTATTAGAACCAAGATCATAGGACAGCTTTTTGTTTTCTTTACAGTTCCTAATTGTATTTGTTTTATTGACAACCAAAACCACGTATAAATAACTTCTGGTTTCTTACATAGGTTGAGTATGGAATTTGTGTCCATCTTAAGAGTATTTTTCACTGACCTCCCTGACTTCCTGTTCTAATTATGACCTGTTGCTTTCTTGGTCAGCTTAGTAGTCGTCATCTTGAACTTTCTGTTATGTGTATCTCTGTGATGCTTTAAAACACAGATTCCCAGGCCTCACCACCGATCTATTAAATTAGCTGGGGTATGGGTGTTTCTGAAAAGCTCCCTCAAGTGACTTTGCTGATTAGTCACATTTGGGACCCCATTTAGCTAATCCTTAGAGTCCTATAGCTGTTATTATTAATAATAATAATAGTAATAATATATACTGTTTATTGAGGATTTACTATGTAACAGGCATTATTTTAGGTGTGAGTTCATGGTCTCATTTACTCTTTACTACAAACCTATGAAGGAGGTACTATTATTATCCTGATTTCAGAGAAAACTGAGTATCAGAGAAGTTAAATCACACCACTTTCAAGCTCCAAAGCCAGAATTAGAACTCAGTTTTGTCTGACAATATAATCTTCAATTTTAACCAATGAACTATGTTAATTTTAAATTGGTGGGTGTGGTGACACTTACCTGTAATCTCAGCTACTCAGGAGGCTGAGGCAGAAGGATGGCTTGAGTGGAGAGTTCTGGGTTGTAGTGCCCTGTGACGATAGGGTGTCTGCACTGGGTTCAGCATCAATATGATGACCTCCTGAGAGCAAGGGACTACCAGGTTGCCCAAGGAGGGGTGATCTAGCCTAGGAATGGAGAAGGTCAAAACTCCTGTGTTTATCAGTAGTGGGATTGTGTGTGAATAGCTGCTGTAGTCCAGCCTGGGCAACATAGACCCCATCTCTAAAAATTAAAATTATAAGATAAAATAAAATTAAAACTCAGTAGCTCCATGGAAAACATCTAGAAGTCAAAGAGCTTATTATTGGAGCACAGGTAAAAGAAGAGTAAAAGGAGAGTATGTATTGTCAACAAATTTTATAGCTAAAACCTGGCATTTTTTAAATTAGTTAATTAAGCAATGTCATTTTTGTAAGATACCAGAGATTTGAAAAACGGGCCATGGATTAAGTGGAAAGCCTTGGGGATTTCTTTTGAACTCTGAATATTTTGGATGTCATAGAAACAATTTATAAATAAACTTCCCATTGTTGAACTAGAGTCTTAATATTTACAAATAACATATGCTCTTACTGTTCCGATATGGACTGATCCCCAAGATCCATCAGGTTAAAAAGAAATAGCATATGCTACCATCGATATTAAAAAGAGGAGGCATGCATATTTGCATTTGGTGATGAAGACATAAGAATCTCTGAAAAGATACACAAGAAGAAAACAAAACAAAACAAAACAAAACAAAAAACCCATGCCCTAGGAATGGGCACAAAAATAATGTTTGAAATCTAAATCTAAATTGTTAATAAAATGTGCAAAACTACTACACACACATAATGGAATAGTGAATTTTGTGTTACATTAGATCACTGTATGCTTTCATACTGTATTGGTTGTTTTTCTTGTGTAATTTAAAAACTAAACCAACTGCTAATTAAGCTCTCCCTGGCCAAGAGCTCACTTGGATCTCTGACAGTTCCTAGTTAAAGCCTAGTTTGTGGTTTTTGACAACAAACCAAGACCCTGTTGTTTGCTTCAAGAAAGCTGGCTGGTTTTAGTTTCTGGCATTATTCTGGGGGGTACCCTCATCCCAACAAGTCACTAATTGTCTTGACCATGACTTATAATTGTGCCAGATTTTTCTTAGTTGCTTTCTGTTTGAGTCAGGTAGTAAGAGTAGTGATGAAATTATTATTAATTTGGTTTTGATTTATGACAGATCATCTTGGAAACAGGAATAGGTGGTATACAGAGATGACTATATAAGGACAAAATCAACTAAATCAAATTAGTTGAACTAATATATGTGTTTTTGGCATATATTTTAATTCTTCCACTCATTGCTTCTTAATTAGTCCAGAACTCCAAAGATGAAAATACCATCGGCAAGTGACATTTAATAAGATGAAATGTTAAAAATGTACTACTTCTGATAATGGTATTCAATGTCAATAGTATTTAGGTTTTTTTTTTACAATTTTACTTATTTATTTTGGCATGTTTAAGAATAGGAAAAGAGGCTGAGCCAGAGACCTTCAATACTTTATTATTAAATCTACCTCATCTCCCTTTTTGTATCTCCCCATCAGAAAAGAAATGGCCTAAGAATTTCCACCTGCTTAGTATGATATTTTAAGACATCTCATAACACTTTGATTTCACTGACATATTACCCAAAGCAACTAGTTTCCATCACCTTTATCCTCTTATGAATCCCCAAACTAAGCTTAAAAGGAAATCACAAGGCTTGTAAAAAAAAAAAAAAAATTAGAACTATTTCTTCCTTCCCCTATATGCTCTACTGGTGTCACTTAACTAAAACTCCTCAGTCTGCGACCTTGAGAAACCTAGAGGCTAAATAGGAGTAGAGTATTGAAGGTCATCCCCTCGACCAAGACCCAAAAAGAAGAGCATATATTCATCCTAACAGGTATGTGTTTTCATAATTATGGCAGATGGTGATTGAAGCAAAGGCAATTCAGAAAGGGGGGGCACGTGAAAGCAATAATTTTGAATGTTTGACATTTGTTTTGAAACTACCTTACTACCCCGTACCCTTTACCATCTGTCTGTTATCCCTCCCAACACCCACCTCTGTCTTCCCACAGGGCTCCATTGTGTGCAGTTCCTGTTTCTCAGGGGCGGAGCTGTGGGAGGCAGCCATGGGTGCCATAATAGGCACCTGCGGCCAGCACAATGGGCTGTGGGTGCTTGTGGGAGAGACAGATTGATGTATTGTGCATGGGGGAGGAGGGCTGTCACTTGAATCCATGTGAACCCAGGCTTTAGGGGCAAGGGAGATTGACAGCTTTTGTAGGTTGCATTTCTTTTTCAAAGCTTGGCTTTAATAGACAGTAAGTTTGGGGCCCCAGGCTTTCACTCCCATAATTCTAACAGGGCAATCACGAGCATTCAGCATTTCTTTTTACCCCCCTTGTTACGCATTAAATGATTTCAGTAAAGGAATGTGCAGCATTAATTAGAATTTGTTAGCAGATACCAAGGGGAAAAGTTTCTTCACAACAACTATAGGAGGTGTCATTTGTACAAAGACGTTTTTGTTTTCTTTCCCCATTACATTATCACTGCAATATGTAAGGTAGTGATTCTTTTCATTTAAATTAAGTGGAAAGCTACTAAATCTTGTTTTATTCTCCAAAAAGAATAAGGTCCTTAACACTTATCTTTTAACTTCTTTCATTTCCTAAGGTTGGTGTTTACTTTTGCTTTCAGTCTGACCCATTTACTGGTCTATGTGGTTGTGTATCCAGTTTTGTGTACCATTTAGCTCTTACAATTACAAGCAACCCACTACTGATATATAAGGATTGTTTCCAGGTGAAAATAGCTAGCAATAATACTGGAAATCATGGCTACTGGAGCCCATTTTGGTAATGGTATACTGAGAAATGGTAAAAATTAGACTGCTATAGATTTGTGTCCTAACTTATTTTCTAACAATATTTTTCCCTACTTGATATTTAACCTTACCCATGACATCAAACTTATGGAAGAATGAGGCAGTGGCAAAGGAATATTTTTTTCCCCGCAGAAAACTTACTCTTAAACCATGTCAGTTTTTTTTTTAAACATCAAAAGTTCTCCCTCACACACATACACAGATAGCATCATTTCCTTAGAGCAAGTAAAAAAATGGTCTTTTTGTTTAGTATCTGTTTCCTATTATTTTAAAAATAATCCAGACACTTTAGAATTATATAGGAAGAAAGCTGATGTCAGATAGGGTATCTTATAAACACATCTTTGGCATCCTGGGAACTAATAAAACATTACTAAAATTTCTGGTGTGATTTTTTTCTAACATCTCGCTTATATAAAATCATTTTCTCAATAGAAGGAGTTGGAGGCTAATTGAATTAGAATTTCTCCACTCAATTGTTTTATTTAAATGTGTTAAGGACAACAGTGAAAAATATTGTCTACCATTATTTCTCAGAAAGAACATAGTCTCACACAGTTGTCTGGCCCTGTCTATAATAATAATTTGGTGCAATGGTTTAAAAAGTAGTGGGGTGATAATAATTAGGGTGTGCGACACAGAAATTTCAATGTGGGATTCAACATTTCACCATGCAGGGCATGAAAATTGCCGACCAGGGCTAGTCAGCTCTAAGTACTAATTAACTAATTAATCAGGTGCTGAAACCAACTGAATGGAGGATACCAGCCAGACAACTCAAGACCAAGCAGAGGTTTGTGCTCTTTAAAAGACAGAACAGTCTTTCTTCTCAGTTTTTAACCTAGTCAAAAATGAGAAGAGAAAGTAGGATATGCTGTCCTATCGTCAGTCATTTTGGTCTAAACTTTTTACTTAGAGAAAATAAAACAAAAGCATGTGCCTGTGATACTAACTGTGATACACCATATGTAGGGCAACCCTCAAAGCGCTGCAAACCTGCCTACTCCTTGGCCATGAAGTATTAACATTTCAGGTCTGGTGAGGGGTGGGGGATGAAGTAGGGTCTGCCTTCTTGGTTTCTTCCACAATGTATTTTCTGAACATAAAAGAATGAGAAACGTATCTCTCCTCTTAGGCTGGTCTTAGGTCTTTTGCCTCATCCTTCGTTTATGTAAATGAGAAGAGTCCAATTACACATATGGAAAAAGGGTTTAATGAATCGTGAAAAAGCCCGGTTTGCAGAGAAAGAGCACAATTCCCTCTTCTCCTTCTCTTCTAAATTTAACTTAGAAACATGTATTTCTTTTAAGGGAGATGATAAAACTTAGTAATTTTATTTTATGTCCTAATTTTCATTTTTGGGAATTATTAGACAGATTTTGCTAGAAGAGTTAGCTTTATTTATGTCTGTAAGGCTTTCTGGATACTTAGCAATTTTTCCACACAAAAACTGAAAAATTCTAACTTTTTTCTCTAAATCTTAAAATTGATTACGTTAGTTCCTCCAACTTTTGATGTTATTTTTAGTTCAGTGATTTTTTTTTTTTTTCTTTTAACACAGTTTGCTCTGGAATTGTCTGCACTGAAAAAAGATTGCATTATTACAAGGAATTTGTTACTGAACCCAAGGAAATGACGTTAGTGTTCCATACCGTTTTAGCTTAATTTTGGTATTATTATGATGTTTTAACTAGCTGGAATTTTTAGGGTGTTGGAAATTAGGTATTTTTTTTTTCTTTCTTTCCTAAAAGGGACTGAACTTTATATTAGAACAGAAAATCTCGTGTTTGCGCATTCATTTTTTTTTCCTTTTTTCTTTCCCCTTACTTCTTCATCTTGGAATTTTCAATAGTTGAGAGTAGTCCACACAGAATCCACTCTCCACCCCATTTTTCTTAATGACAAAAACCTTTGCAAGAATGAAGGGGGGATCAATACCATTTCTGACCGTTACTCTTAGAATTTGATAAGTATGAAACTAACCCCGAAGCAGTGCTTTGCAGGGACAGCAGGGAAGTTCTCAATCAGGACTGGAGCACTTTCCGGAGACCTTGTTTAACAACTTCATTGGATACTTGGGGAAACTGAGGCCCAAGAAGAAGCAGCAGGCACTTTCCCTGTGATTTTTTTTTTCTTCTACAAAATACTGCTTTCGTCCACGGAAAACACTTTTCTCGGGCACCTAGTGTGGGGAGGACATTGCTGGGGTCCAGACTGCCTGCCTACCCACGAGGGCCGTGCTCTTTCCACTTTTATTCCCCCGGCCTCCCCGGATCGGCGCCCTGGATGTGATCGACACCATGAAGTTGCCCCATAATCCTCTCTGGCAACATAGGATGTAAAATTTGATCAGCTCATTGGATGAAGCCGACAAGTCCCAAAAATGTGTGAAAAGGGGGCTAAGAGGTAGGCAGGCGCCGCGTTGAGGCAGCGCTCCTGCCAGCCCCCCTCCGAGTTACCGGTGCTGCAGCCGCAGCGCAAGCGGGGGCTGGGACCCAGCTGCGGGGCCGCAGCAGCGGCGGCGACCGAGGCGGCAGCGGCTGGGAGGCCGCAGCGCCATGGGGGGGCCGTAGGAGCGGACCGCGGGGCCGGAAGGGGACATCGCGGCGGCGCCGGCGGCTGTGGGGTTATCTCCGCGGCCGCGAAGGCAGCGTCCGCGCCCTTGCCGGTGGCTGAGCCGGCGGGCGGGGCGGGGCGTGCACCAGGGCCGCGGGCGACTCGCGCTGTAGCAGTTGGCCTCAGGGCCCCGCCGCCCGCCCGCAGGGCGGCGCACGCGAAGGAGGCGGCGGCCGCTGAAGGAGGCGGGGAGCTCGGAGCAGGAGGTGAGGAGGTGGAGGACCAAGAGTAGGCGGCAGCGGCGGCGGCGGAGCAGGAGGCGGTGGTGGAGGTGCGCGGCCTGAAGAGGAGGATGGAGGAGCAGCAGAAGGAGGGCGAGGCCGAGGTCGCGGAGCATTGGTTTTCCAAGTGGGAGCGCCAGTGCCTGGCTGAGGCCGAGCAGGAGGAGCAGCTGCCCCCCGAGCTGCAGGAGGAGGCGGCTGCAGAGTTGGCGGGGCTCAAGAGCGAGAAGCAGAAGCTGTGGCACCTCTTCCAGATCTCGGCCACCGCCGTTGCTCAGCTTTACAAGGATTCTGGGTGCCAACAGCAAGGACTTTCCATGTGGGACCCCTTCCAGAATGCGGCCATGGCCGTGACCAGCCTCTACAAAGAGAGCGGGGATGCCCACCAACGAAGTTTTCACTTGGGGGTCCAGGTTGGCCACCAGCGTCGCATCAAAGATGTGCTGGAGTGGGTGAAAAAGGGCCGGAGCACTATTCGTCGTGAAGACTTGATTAGCTTCCTGTGTGGCAAAGTGCCCCCCGCTCCTCCTCCACCTCGCACTCCTAGGACACCCCCGAAGCCACCCACTGGGGCCCCCAGCCAGGCTGTGGCAACTGAGTCCAGCTCATCGGTGGACGTCGACCTGCAGCCCTTCCAGGAGGCGACCGCCCTGCATGGCCTCAGTGGCGCTATGGCAGGCATCAGCATGCGATCAGGCGACTCGCCTCAAGACAGCGGTGTCGCCAGCAGTGGGCGCCGAAAAAGTAGCTTCTTGGAGGACGACTTGAATCCCTTCGGCTCAGAGGAACTGGCCCTCCATCTGGACAGTGGGGGGATCCGCAAGCGCACCTCGGCCCAATGCGGTGATGGCACCACGGACTCACCAATGCAAAAGCGCAACCGAATGGTCTAAACTGCCTCATTGGTTGCCTGCTGCCATATTGCTTGAGAGTGAACTCAACCTTCGACACGCTTGTCTAAAGGTTACTGGAGACCGTTTTTCTTCCCTTCTCTAAGTTAAACAAAGATTTCTAACAATTTTGCGATGAAGAAACTTTAAAAGTATTCCAGAAGAGGCTTCATATGACTCTGACTTTCCAAAAAATATAATCCTATCAGAGAACAAATATGTAGTAGTTAGCGGGATCATTTAAAGCAAACTTATCTGGTCAAGGCAGGAGTCTGATTTATCTTGTTCACAGTTATATTCCTCAGCACCTAGCACAGTTCCAGGTGCTCAATAAATGTTCATTGAATGAATAAATGTGACCTTATTTATTCTTAAAGGGAAGTCATAGCAGGTGTTTACTTAGTTATAGAATACTTTTTTCGTTGGTAACTGTTGACTTTAATGGTCTTTGCCAATTCAATTGCATTGTATCAAAATGTAAAACTTGACATCTTTGTGAAATCTGAAGTCTTCCATTTTTACCTCACTATACCATGCACCTGATTTCTAGAAAGAAACTGCAAGTAATACATATTAGGCTGTGATTTTTTAATTTTGCAAAATTGTTGATTTTGGTGATGATGTGATGCTGCAAAGAGGTGCTGTGGTGGTTACGCAGATATTACTTGATATTGAGTCAATTCAGTGCTCTTTTGGGGAAAACTAAACCATCAACTTGAGACCCTGATAAAATAAGATGGTGGCCCAGTGGTGCTCTTTTTCCTTAGGAATGTAAAAAGTTCCTTTTTCTGAGGTTACATCTTTTTTATGATCTCTGTTTTGAAGTGGAAGACCAAGTAGTCAGAATGAACTTGTGTTTTTTTTTTTGTTTGTTTGTTTTTGTTTTTTTGGGTTTTTTTTTTTGAGACGGAGTCTTGCACTGTTGCCCAGGCTGGAGTGCAATGGCGTGATCTTGGCTCACTGCAACCTCCGCCTCCCAGGTTCAAGGGATTCTCCTGCCTCAGCCTCCTGAGTAGCTGGGATTACGGGTGCCTGCCACCACGCCCGGCTAATTTTTTGTATTTTTAGTAGAGACGGGGGTATCACGATGTTGGCCAGGCTGGTCTCGAACTCCTGACCTCAGGTGATCTGCCCACCTCGGCCTCCCAAACTGCTGGGATTACAGGCGTGAGCCACCGTGCCCAGCCTTTTGAACTTCTGGGTTTTAATTAAGGGTACAGCATGGTATAACCAAAAGAGTGTGAGCTTTGTTTTAAAAGGACCAATCGCAGAATCCTAGCTCCATAAATTAACTGCATGATTTTGAGCAAGTTATTTAATGTCTTTTGACCTCAGTTTTTCATCTGTCAAATGGAACTGTGTGTCTCCTAAGGTGGTTGTGAGGATCAGGTGAAATTTATATTTCAAGTGTCCAGCACAATCTTGGCACATAAAGTACTAAATAAAGATTCTCCCTTCTCTATAAATAAAAATCAATAAAACGTTAAAATCATTTTATTTTAGAAAAAGCAGAAAAGTAGATCAGTTTTAAAATCAGCAAGTAGAATCTCTGTGTTTGAACTGTAAATTACTGTTTCACATTTGAAACTTGCCTAAATATCACAGATCTTGTGTAAGTGTGTTGAGCTCATGAGCACTCAGGGTCACCAATCTGGATACTAGGGCAATCTTGGAGTTTCTGAAGTTGCCTGAAGGATGCACTTTGCAATCAGGAGTAATGAAACATCTACCTCCTCTGGCCTGAAAAAATATGAGAAGGAGTGTGTAAAGGTAGAAAAAAAATGGAAACCAAGGTCCTAGGGCACCTAAAAGGCTAGAGTGGTTTTAAATGAGGGTGGGGTGGGGTGGTGTGGAGGCGATGAAGGAGGTAGAGCAGGTGTGGAGTCTGAGGTGTCGGAGAGGGTGAATGGAGGTGGGAGTGTGATTATTGAAGTAAGGGGGAAGTTAAAAAGCCCAATCTTCCCAGGGTCTCCCAAAACCAGTGCATAAAATATTATAGATTGGCACAACCTTGCCTTTATGTTCACACAAGAGTTGTTTCTGCTTCGTTAGCATGGCCTTTCGAGTAGATTTGTAACTGATGAATGCATTAAAATAACAAAACAAAATAAAGTCAATTCCATGATATAATAAAAACTGGCTGGCCGGGCATGGTGGCTCATGCCTGTAATCCCAGCAGTTTGGGAGGCCGAGGTGGGCAGATCACCTGAGGTCAGGAGTTCGAGACCAGCCTGGCCAACATGGTGAATGAAACCCGATCTCTACTAAAAATACAAAAATTAGCGGGGCGTGGTGGTGGGCACCTGTAATCCCAGCTACTCAGGAAGCTGAGGCAGGAGAATCTCTTGAACCCAGGAGGTGGAGGTTGCAGTGAGCCAAGACCGCACCATTACACTGCAGCCTGGGTAACAAGAGCAAAACTCCTTCTCAAAAAAAAAAAAAAAAAAAAAAAAAAAACTCCGAAAAAACCTGGCTATTGAGGTACTGTGCTAGGTCCTGAGAAGGGATATAAAAAAGCATAAAAACAATTCTTATCCTCAAAGAGCACATCCTGCCTTGGAAGATAAATTATGTAGCCAAAAGCACGCTTCTAACTGGGAAAAGTGCCCAAGGGCTGTGCAGAATTCAGAGGTCAGAGACTCTCCTTGCTGAGAGGGTCACAGCTTCTGGAAGAAGTAGCATTTGAACCGGGCCCAGAAAAATGGGTAGGAAGGGAGTGTCCGGGGATGCCAACAGGGAACGGTGTCTAACAAAGTTTGAGAAGTAGCAAACAGTGAAGTGGGTTCAGGGAATCACAGGAAGTGGGTAGGGGAGGTACAAGCCAAGGTGTTTAGGGTCTCAAATGCCTGTCGCCAGTACTTTAGGTTCTCTCTAAGTGCAGGAGGTAATACTGGTTTAGGAAGGTTAGTTTGACAGAATGCCGGGTTGTCCAAAAGTGAGACACGGGGGCAGAGACAGAGACAGGACAGGGTATCCCTGTAGGATGCATTTTACTGGGGATGTGGCCATTTGGTTAACCCGCGCTGGGGGAGATGTTTACCTTGACGGGGTTTTCTCTGGCAAGCCTTTGCTCATTCCACCCTCGCACACCACAAAGCTTACGAGGTTGGAAACAGCTCCACTGTGTTCTACGGTGCTTCTTTAAGGCTAAGAAAACCTTCACTTCCAACAGCAGTATCTGTTGGAAGGCTAGTTTTGAAGAAACAAAGTGGCCATTCCCTTTTTTTTCCCTTCCTGCTTCTTATGCAGTGGAATCATTGGGGTCCATAGGACTGATCAACCGCAGCAGTTTTAACAGGTAGGTAGGGAAGGTCATAAGAGGTCATGTCAATATGAGGGCAAGGACCTCATTTGTCTTGTTTACTTCTGTAATCCCTAGTATCTAGTACAGTGCCTGATCCATATGGGCGCACGATGAATATTTATTTAATGAGTGGATGAGTAGGACTCCATCCAGACCCAAGTATATCTATTCTCCTTCCCCTTTTCTCTATTTACTTACTGCCCAGAGAAGGCATCTGAAGCCCATACCCTAATTTGTAGATAATTCTCTGCTGTGTATCTTTACCCTCATTCCTAACTACCAGATTCAGCTTTTTGCAGTGTGGTCCGTCCCATGACTACCGCTCATGAGAATCTCCTGAGGAGTTTGTGAAACTGGTGACTTTAGAATTGCCCTTGCTGAATTAAAATCTTAATGGGAGGTTCCCCAAAGCTACCTGCTTTCAGGAAGAGGTCTCAGTAATTGTGTTGCAGAGTGAAGTCTGAAAACCCATCCTGATTCTGATTGTGATGGATTCAAGTGATGGATTCAAGGAGCTAATTTTAAATTGATTATTGTTTTCGAACTTTCTATGCAGGCTTAAAGTGAATCTTCTCATTTGTAGATATCTTTGTCATCACTTTGCATATTTCATACATTCTCTTACTGGGAGCTTAGTTAGATAAGACTGAGGCAAACACTTGTCAATAACTGAAATTTCCTGATTTTTTTTTCTTTTTATAGGAGCCTGAGAGAAGAAGGCTGATTTCCTAAACTCTAGTTGCATATTTTATCCATTAGACCTCTGCTTTCTAGTGAAAATTGCATATGCACTGATAGTTTGGGAACACTGCAGTTAGATCACTTTGCCTTTTATAAAATGATGGAGTAGGGATCAGGGGAGGATTGGTTGCTGATGACCTTGGGCCTTTGTGGAGGTCTACAGACCTTTATGTTTGATCTTCTAGTAGCATACGCACGGTCACTAGATTGCAAACACAAAGCCAAAAGGGACCTTAAGGATTATTCAGGGCAGGGTCAACTATTCATTTTACAAATGCGGCAGCTGACCTCACTAGAAAGGGCCACAGTGACTTATTGGTAAGTTCCAGTCCGTTGCTCCCTTCACTGTACCTCCCTTAGTTACATTGTGTATGACCTTGTAATTAATATGTTGATGGTCAGGTGGGGCTGGGGAACTTGATTATGAAGCCGCTCTGGCATGGTAAGCATACTCTTTTTACTATGCTGTGTTTATTTAGGGGAAGCTGTTGGAATTGTGCATTCAGGGAACACAAGTGACCCCTTGCCACTGCCACTGTGCTCTAGCCACCAGCCAAACTAGGCTACTTGAACACTTGAAGTTTCCTGAATTTTCTATAATCTTTGCCTCTGGGCCCTTTTGCCTTGTTGCTTCCTTGGTCTGGAACGCCCCCCGTTGCTTGCCTAACTCCTATTCAGCCTTCAAAGCTCACCTCAGGCTTTACTGTTTTTTTTTTTTTTTTTTTTAATACCTTCCTTGTCCTTCTGAGTCAGGATTAAATCCCCACACTTTGGACTTATCACTGTAATTGTCGGTTTCCTTCTTTGTCTGCCCCACTAGTCTGTAAACTGTTCATTCTTATTGCAAGGGGCTCACTTCCCTAGGGAGGTGTGTAAGAATCTCCATGATTGCATGTGTAGGTTGAAAAAGCATAATCGATATTACACTGTACATTTATGTTTTAGTGAAAAAATTGTCTTTGTCATAAAATTATATTAGGGTAAGGAAAGCTGAAAACAAAACCTTGGGGGAACAGTTTTATTCTATGTGACATTAAACATGTTTCTGTAAAGAAGGATAGCAAATAAGTTATCAGCATTCCCATTTGTAGACAAAACTGCAGTGTCTCAGGCATCTGGTAAAGCATGCAGGATCTTGGTTTAAGCCTTGACTTTCCTGATCACCTTAAGCAAGTTGATTTCTGTTCTGGACCCTTTTTTGTTTGATATATGAAATAAGGGAGTTAGTTGTGCTAAAGTCCTCACAGTTCTGGTACTTTCTGATCTCTGTTGTAATTCAGTAGGCAATGGTAGTGATAACCTTTCTATGATGCTCTCATTTTAGCAATCTACTATTTGACCGGTTGAGCTCTGTGAGCCCATTGGAAATAAGGACTGCCAAGTTGAAACAATTCTGAGGCAGGAAATTCACTAGGTGGGAGTGGCAGAGCTGCCTGTAGAATGGGAATGTGTGTGCACAGCACACTCTTCCCTCTCTTTTAGTTCCATCTTCTTCAGCAGGTCAAGAATGGAAACAAACAAACAAAAAATTCCAAAGGCTTAGGAGGCATATTACAGCCAAATGTCCCCTTCTTTGGGCACTGTTGTTTTTCAAAAATAAGTTGAGCAGGAGGATGTTACACAGAGAGATGAGTTCACAGACTCATTGGACTAAAGGGAGAATTGGAAGGTCACCGAGTCCACATGCCCCAACTCTTGTGAGAACTGGAATATAAACCATTTTGGATCCATGAGCTGCTCTTCTCACATTAAAAAGCTTTTAGGAGAGTCCAAAACCTTCTTCAGGAGCTGCCAGGCAGGTCTTTCTGAAAAAGCCCCAGATTCCTCGGAATGCAGCTGGGTGTGCTGCGCTCCTTCTGTTGTAGCTTAACTGCAGACAAGCTGGCTATCCATCTCAGTGGAATAATCCTCTTGTATTTTTCAAAATTCCCGTTTCCAAACCTTGGCTTCAGACATTGAAAAAAATAATAAAATCTAACTCATTTAACTTTTTCTCATCTTTTTCTTCCTTCCTTTTTGTAAAAAATAAAATCACAACTTTTCCAGCCTCTTGGCTGGATATAATGCTTTTTTGTTTCTATGTTTCCTAAAGTACTGCCCCAAACCCTCACATATGGCATGTGTTATATAGTATGTCATACATCTACCCTCCTATCCCTAATAGAGACCCCAGCTGCAATTTGTTCATTCTTTACTTCTCGAAATCGCAGGCTTTCTTGACACCAGAACCCAATTTTGTGTTTAAGTGTGAATATCTTAAATTAGAAGCTTATGGGAAAGTTGGGGAAAATGTCAGATCGTTAAGGAAATCATGTGCCAAACCACGTGGGAGCCTCTTAAATACAACTTTGGTGGTCATGACCCTGGCCAGAGGGGGAAGCCTGTGATGTCACCTCTTCCCCCAGTCCCAGTTTCACGGATAGTATCTCTGAATGGAATTGTCTGAGGGAGATTGTTCCTTGTGAAAAGTTCACATGATGGAGTTTGAAGAGCTTGTTTTACTCGGAGCCCAGCAGGACAGAGTGGTTTGGAATGCAGCATTCAGTGTGTTCTGTTTGGCTGAAAGCTGTCACAGGGAACAAGTACTTAGCAAACAGCATGAACAAGGATTTGAACTAGAAAACGAGAAGGGCCTTGACAACATTGTAATAGTGGCTTGTGTCCTCAAAAACTACTCAATGGTACACAAGGAGATGATAAAGAAAACTAGGAAAATACATAAATAGATTTGGGTCTCATTAAAAACAACCCAGTGTAAGAGCATTCTAATATGAGTAAAGTTGGACAGAGGTTGCTGGGTCACTGAGACCATCTGCACTTTACTATATGTCATCGGATTTTTGCTTCTTTTTAGCCTTCCGACTAAGTGTGTGCCTATAGAGCATCCACACAACCTGTTGAAAATAGATCGATTGGCTTGGCGGTTGCTGACGCCTGTAATCCTAGCACTTTGGGAGGCCAAGGTGGGCGGATCACTTGAGGTCAGGAGTTCGAGACCAGCCTGGCCAGCATGGTGAAACCCCGTTTCTACTAAAAATACAAAAACTAGCTGGGTGTGTTGGTGGGCACCTATAATCCCAGCTACTCGGGAGACTGAGGCAGGAGAATCACTTAAACCTGGGAGGTGGAAGTTGCAGTGAGCCGAAATCATGTCTCTGCACTCCAGCCTGGGCAACAGAGCAAGACTCTGTCTTTCCAAAATAAATAAATAAATAAATAAATAAGAAAGAAAGAAAATAGATCGATTAATCAACTGCTTACTCTGTTTTCACATGCCAAATACCTGGATTGAATGTTTTTCGTTTTATATTTTACCTAATTTGGTAAAATATATAAAGAAAAGCATTCAGTTAATTTACTGAATAGACCTGTTGATACCACTTTTGACTTTTCATGTTTTAAGTGGAATTAGGTGCAATTTAACAGGGCTATTCTTTCAATGTTTACATTGCATTTGCTTAAAAATCAATTCTTCCTATTTCTTTTTTTTTTTTTTTTTTTTTTTATTTGAGACAGAGTCTTGCTCTGTCGCCCAGGCTGGGGTGCAGTGGCCGGATCTCAGCTCACTGCAAGCTCCGCCTCCCGGGTTTAGACCATTCTCCTGCCTCAGCCTCCCGAGTAGCTGGGACTACAGGCGCCCGCCACCTCGCCCAGCTAGTTTTTTGTATTTTTTAGTAGAGACGGGGTTTCACCGTGTTAGCCAGGATGGTCTCGATCTCCTGACCTCGTGATCCGCCCGTCTCGGCCTCCCAAAGTGCTGGGATTACAGGCTTGAGCCACCGCGCCCGGCCAATTCTTCCTATTTCTTAAAGTCTCTTTTTAATACTCCAATTTCAGATGATATCTGCACATGATACATGGAACACACATCTTCATGGATGATAAAATTTAACTCCTGCAGTTGTGTGCAGTAGTCTTAGGCTCTGTCATGATGCTCTCCATAGGGGCTATGCCACAGAAGCCCTCCTTCTTTAGAAGAAATGATTATAAGAGGGTATTTATTACAACACAGGTCTAGCTTATAATTAATTCTTCCCTATAGCAGCTAGTGCTCTAGCAAGGATTCAGTAGTTATGTAAAAGGCCAAGAGAGCACAGCACAGTGTCCACACATGATACATGTTAGTCAACTCGGAGTTTTAAGGTTGTGTATGAACCTACGCTGGTTACATTAACTTTAGTTTAAAAAGAGATCAAATTCAATTAGGCAACTTCTCCCAAATTCAATTCAATTCCACAAACACTGTTAAGTTTGCAAGATAATGAGCTACCTGGTGCAAAATGTTTCAATTTTATTTTCCATTCCCGTTTTCAGTTTGTTGCCATATGGTGTCAACACAGTTAGAAGGGTAAATATTCAAGGTTCATTGTTCAGAAACTTTGAGAATGCCTTTTCTTATTGACTTGCAACTCTTTCTAAAAATTTTACAATTCTCTGCTTGGGAGGCCTTCACTGAGAACTCCTGTTCCTAGCTTGGGTACAGATTCCGATATTTTACATATGTAGTTATATTATTTTACCAGTGCTGTGTCATGACCCTTTGGTTTTTGGCACCTTGTTGATCTCAAAAGGAGATGGTGGATGTACGAATTATTAGGATTTAAGTTGTTTTAAGAGTATAGTCTTAGGCTGGTCTTGGTGACTCACGCCTGTATTCCTAGCACTTTGAGAGGCTGAGGCGGGTGGATCCCTTGAGCTCAAGAGTTTGAGACCAGCCTGGGCAATATGGTGAAGCCCCATCTCTACAAAAAAATACAAAAATTAGCTGGACTTGTTGGCATGCTCCTGTAGTCCCAGTTATTTGGGAGGCTAAGGTGGGAGGATCACTTGAACCCAGCAGGCAGAGGTTGTAATGAGCTGTGATTGCACCACTGCACTCCAGCCTGGGTGACAGACCAAGACCAAGACCCTGTCTCAAAACAAAACAAAACAAAAGAGTAGAATTTCATTTTGTTTTGTTTTAGTATCATTTAGTATCAAAATAGTATCATTTCAGCATGCAATCAATATAAAATTATTACTGAGATATTTAATGCTCTTTTACAAATCTTGTCCTAAGTCTTCAAATCCAGTATGTGTTTTACATTTACAGTGTATCTCAATTCAGTCTGGGCACAATTCATGTGCTCAATAGGTGCATGTTTCTAGTGGCTCCTGTGTTGGATAGCACTGTCCTAGGCAGACCTAGCCTCTAACTGGGAGGGAGGATTGTGAAAACTTAAGCGCGCTGACCTCCCTTGAGGGATTTATCGACACTGCCATACTCAGCTCTGTCCAGATTGGGAATCCCTGTTGTCCCATCTGGGATCATTGATCACTTTACTTCAAGGACAGTGATTATGTTATGCTAAGTACCAATTTTTCCATTTTTTTCAAAAATAGGTTAGCTGTTACTCCATAAAATTATTCCCTCAATTAGAGCATTTGTCAAAGACGGTAGCTTCATACAGCTTGAAGTAGACGGTTTTAGGGAACAGAAAAAGGAAATATCTCCCCTAACAGTAAATAAATGGTTCTCATTACCTTTAACAGTCATCAGTGTTTATTGGACAACTAATGTGTGTAAGGCAATGTGATAGATGCTGTGAAGGATATATAATGATGACCCAGACATGCTTTCTGCCCTTAAGGAGCCTATATTCTTGTGAGCGAGTCAAACTACAGACATACATGTGCATATACACAAACACACAAATTCTATGATAAACTAAATGTAAATGACTGTCATACTAGAGGCTCACCATGTGTATTAGGGCACAGACAAGGGAGAGATACCTTCCAATTGATAGGATTCAGGGCCAGGTCATGGAAGAGGTAACTGGACTGAGCTTTAAAGGGTCAGTATTTTCAAATCAATGAAAAGGGTTACCTGCAATATATCATACAGAATCAAATTTGAAATAGATCCTAAAACAGTTGAAGCTCACTGATCACCTGGGGGCTTGTTGTGTATGTTTTTCCACACTGAGTTAGCCTGGAATAAATCTGTTTTCTGCTCCCACAGCATGTGCCTTGGTACCCTTCTCAGAGACTCCATACAGGCTAACTTAACTCCAATCTAATGAGGCTTTTCTAATGTTACCTGACTACACTCTTTTTCTATTTAAGACAGGGCTCAACCGTAGGTCATTTGATTAAAATTGTATTCTTCGATATGGGGTTTTCCTGTTATGGAGCTGCTGATTATCATTTCCATTGTCGGCTTTGGAGGGGGGAGTAGGAGACATATTATTAATTATCAACTTTATTTGCCTAGCATTTTACAGTTTACCAAGTGCTTTTACACAGATGATTACATTTGGTTTTCATCGTTTCTTTATCTGACAATATTACAGGCAAAGAAACTGAGGCCCAGAAAGATCTGCTGACTTGCTTAGGGTCCTTTAGCTAGTCAATGGTAGAACTGGGTTAACCCAGGGCTTCTGACTTCTTCGCCAGTGTCCTCATCTTGCCTCTGTCCTGCTTTTCTGCTCCCCACAAGTCCTGTCCTTCAAGCGCTGAAAAACAAGGATAAGCAGGCTAGCTCTCTGATAAGAAGTTTAATAAACAAAAATCCAGCCACTCTCAATAGATGAATTAGAGAGGGATTGTTTACATTGCAAAATAATTCCCCCATTTGTTCAAAAAGTGACCTCCCTTGTGAGGTTAGCATATAATTTTATTTATAAAAATTAAAAAGAAAGCTTTACACCCAGCAGCTAAAGAGGACATTTATTAGGTGACGTAAAATATATATAGGTCCACAGGGCAGGTCATTATTTGAAGTTGGCAAGAGTAATTTCTTCATATTAGTCAGTTTTCTATTTTCGCAAATGTGTTTTAACCTGAAACCTCTGAAATCAGTGCAGAATTCCAAATTGAGTAGTTTTTTTTTTTTTCCTGGTAAAATACTCTTTTTCATACCCAGCGAGTTTCACAGGGTGGAATGCATTTTCTTTTCTGAACTTAAAAGTAAAAAAACATTACTCTGTCCTCAGAAATTTTCCTTCTAGTGCCTTGTTTTGGTGAAATTCCTTCTAGCTGTTCTCTTTTCAATGGTATTCTGAAGGATCATCAGCCTTAGCATCAGCCTTAACAATGGTGCAGAAGAATCAGATCTGACATAGAGTGCAACCAATTAACAGCAAAAAAAACTCCTCTAAAAACAGCAAAACCTACTGGCATGGGTCACAACCTTATATATTCCGTATCTTATTACCATTTAATATACATCCAGATGAGGCAAGTAAGCAATTTTAATGGGAGAGAAATGAAACTTCAGCCGCATTAAGTGGTGACCTGTAACATAGCAAGGAATGTTTTCATTTTCTTCCAAACTGCAGTGTTAATGTACGGTTTTCATTGGGAAATAAAGACCAGCCGATAACTAAGAAAATTAGGGGAAGAATGTACTATGAAAATCCTATATGATTAGATTTCTCTAAATGTAGTATGGTTATCTAGAAAGAATCTTACCTTAATTGAATACAGTATTTTAGGGAGTTTCTGTTCTAGCCCATAGAGGGTTTGAGTACCATTTTGATCTATTGTTAGCCTTCCCTAGCACGTACATTTCTCATATTTAGAGTTTCTGGAATGGTTTTAACTGAAATGATAGCATTTCTCTGCCCATGAAAAAAGCAACATGTTTAACACAGAGGGGCTGTGAATTTAAGTTAGACTGAGTCCCAATAATGAACCCTACGATAATATGATTCACTTCCACTTCAAGGCATATATTTATTGCCAAAGGAGTTTTCACATAAACTAAAATGTATGCACAGATTTTTGCAGGGGAGGGAACCCTGGACCAGGAATCAGGAACTGGATTCTCAACCATGTTCTGGCCCCAACTAGCTCTGTAATTTGTTTTCTTAGGACTTTTGTTACTGAATATGGGAAATGAGGGTAGAATTGGACTCAGTGATCACTTTCTTTTTATCTCTAAATTCTACCTCTTCTTTGTTTTGCTTCCACTTTCCTACTACTCGTGATCCATGCTACTTGATATGTTGGCCATGTGATTAATAATCCTTCAGGTTCACAGTTGGAGTAAAAATGCTACTTTGGGGAAACTTGCCATAGTAACTAAATGGCCATTGAGAACACAGAACCGTGAAAGGGCAACATTTCCTATGTAGTTTTACCCCCCAGATGCCCTTGAACTGTACAGCACTTGCATATATTAGTGATGCAAATCTGAGAGAAGAACAAGACCAAGATGTTATGACCAAGACACCCAATTTGCACTGGAATGCCCCATGCAAACAGCACATCAGAACTCATGAAGTGGCATTTGGCTTGAACTCTTGGAAGGCATGCCAGTCTGCAAAGAATTCAAACGGCAAATGTTAGGATGAGAGCAGTCCATTGTTCTTCTCTAAATGCAACTTGATACTGAATCTAAAGAGATTGGGAAAAAATATGAATTTGATCATTTAACTAAAGTCGCTTCCCCTCTATGGGCATAAGTGACCTCATCTATAATATGAGAGCAAAAAACTTGGAGATAGACCTTCCAACCCTAATATTCTGTTTCCATTTGGATTTTTTCTTAAAGGAGGAGGTTTAATATCTGCATGTTGGAGAGATAGAAGACAGCAACTTCTGAACTGAGGAGTTCTGAGAGGTTTAAAGTTCAAAGACAGAATTCACTGCTTTTCCAGTTTTGTCCAGTGCTAGACCTGCTCCTTGCTCTCTTCTGCTCCGTTAAAAGGGCTAATAAAGGTGATGGATAACCATATGTCACCATGTGTCAGTGGGATATAAACCAGAATAGAGAGGTACAGTACTAGCTTTTGGACTACTGGCTTCCTCACCATTTTCCCTTTCTGCCTCTGGTCATCTCACTGCCATCTTGCAAAACTGGTACAGAGATCAAATACATCATATCTCCTAAACACTTGACATTTGGAGGGCAGGATGCTAGTGACATGAGGCCAAGTGAATGCTGCGAGGACATTATAAGTTTCACTTATTTAATTTGACAGAAATTTATATAAAACTCACTTTTGTCAGGCACTCTTTTAAAAGTTTTACAAATACTAATATAGTTTTTACAACATGGATTATAAATTCATACCTATTTTTGTCCCCTAATTAACAGATGAGATAACTGAGGCATGGAGAGGTTAACTACATTGCCTAAAGTCAAACAGCTAGTAACAGCAGAGACGAAAACCCTGGCAGTCTGGCTCCACAATCCCTTCTTTTAACCTCTATCCCCATGGGATACTGAGTTGCCTGGTGTAATTTTTCATGTGTCTCACTCCAAAGGTGAAGCAGGTTTTGTGATTAACTAGTAGGCCCCAGAAGCTGGGCAAGCCCCTGACCAAGTCTCCAGTCCTGTCAACCTGACTTAGACCTAGATCCCAGCCATTTTACTTTGCTGATTTTTTTTTTCCTTTTTCTGAGATGGAGTTTCACTCTTGTCATCCAGGCTGGAGTGCAATGGCGTGATCTCAACTCACTGCAACCCCCACTTCCCGGGTTCAAGCAGTTCTCCTGCCTCAGCCTCTCGAGTAGCTGGGATTACAGGTACCCAGCACCATGGTTGGCTAATTTTTTTTTTTTTTTTTTTTTTAGTAGAGATGGGTTTCACCATGTTGGACAGGCTGGTGTCGAACTCCTGACCTCAGGTGATTCCCCCATCTCGGCCTCCCAAAGTGCTGGGATTACAGACATGAGCCACCATGCCTGGCCCCAGCCATGTTACTTTTCCCAACGCTTGGGTTTATGATGGTCGTACTCATTCCACTCTTCCTACACTGGAATTGTGTGCTCTCTGATCTCTGTCCTATAGGTTTTCACAAGTTCTCAGACTGTATCTACAGGAGAGCAAACATACCCTTAAGCCTGTTGGTTTCCTCAACCATCCAGTAAATTGAACGAGGAAAGACAGTCATGCCGATAATAGCTATTGTTTATTGAACAATTACTATGTGCTAAGTGTTGAGAAAAATGTTCTGCATATTTGTCCTATAATTTTCCCATTAAGCCTATGAGGTGTGTTCTTTTATTATCTTCATTTTACAGATAAAAAAACAAGGCTCACATATGTTGAGAAAGTAACTCAAGGTCACACTTTTAAGCACATGGTAGAGCTAGGATTTTGCCTTAGGCTATATATACCTTATCCAAAGCTCTTGGGTTTAACTACTGTTTTGTACTGCCTCCAGTATTTTTCTGGGATGCCACCCTCCCAATACCACATGTACAGTCAGTGTATCCTATTTTGCAGCTGCTTGTTCAGGCTATTATTGATATATCCAGTTCTGCCTTAGTGGATCATGGTTTTAATACAAGTATACCATCGTCTTATAATAACATGAACTGTTTTGGGGTTTTAAGGGAGTATTTGCTTTGCCCGTAATGGACACCTTGTGTAATGGATCTTCATAAGTGCCACTTTGTCTTAAAGAAGTTATGGAAAGAGACTGTGAGAGGATTTAACTAGGCTAAAGGGTTTAGGGCATGTCATATATTATACTCCTGTGGGCTTTTTGATTGGGGAACTTGGGTCTTCTATTGGAATGGACCTAGACAGACAGAAAATGAGAGTGTTGTGAATAAAATAGAAGAATTGTTATTATGGCAGATGAAAACACCACTAGGATTTGTGATTATCTAATATTCTCACATTATTGCCAGGTTTTTTTTTCCAGTTTTGACACTAGATGATTGCTGCTTTTGAATGAATGCAGTTTGGTTTGAAAGCAACTGAGATGATATTAGAACTATGGATGATGCCAAAATATCCATACAAGAAGGCTGAATTAACTAAACCAGGCCTTAAAACTCATTTGACTTTATTAATCTTTGTAACTCAAGTGCCACCACCAATCAGAAAGGATCTTCTGTGCCTCTGAGTCTGACTCTAATTGCCAGTTAATAAAAAATGCCAGGGTATCCTTAATCAGCCAATTAACTGACCTAACAATTATAATAGGGAAGGAAGGTGGGAGGGGTCGAGACTGGGAATAGCAAATCCCTCAAGGTGGAGTAGAATTCTTTAGGGGTTAATGGTGGACACCCTTTAAAGTAAAAGGATTTTGTTCTACCTTGACTGGTTTCCCGTTTTTTTTTTCCTTTATCCCTTTCCTGACATTTGTAATTGTTGGAACCCCTAATTGGCTGATTAGCTAATTGAGGGGAGGGAGGGAGAAGGAGAAGAGGGAGAGAGAGAGAAAGAGAAAGAGGCTTATGTGTAGAGTATGGATTAAAAAAAATGGTCCTTCACTCTGAAATAATATTTATCTAAAAATAGTTGTCTGTAGGTAAGGATTTATTATTTGAAATTTACAGCATCACTTTTTCCTTTTTACTGAAACGGTTACCTCCTAATTTATGAATCTCACAACAGCAACATGCAAATTGAGGTTGAAATATAATGTGAAAGGTCTGACATTAAGGAAGCCAGTTTTTTTTTTATCCGAACATACCTTCATAAAATTTTAAATAACAGTAAAACAGAAACTGTCTTTATTAAAAGAGTATATTATTGGGAGAGTATTTTTTTATTTGTATGATAAAAATTAATATGTTAAGAGTACTGAAAAAAGTGTGCATGTAGGTAAAGTTCTCCTCTCAATTATCATTTACCAGTTTATAAATATTCTCAGAAGTTGATGATAAAAAATGTATAGAATTAAAAAATCTATTTTTGCTCCAAGGAACTCTCAGTTGCTGGAGTTTTCCTTTCCAGATGCAAGCACATGTTTTCTTTTTGTTTTGTTTTCTTTTTTTGTTTTGAGACAGTTTCGCTCTTGTTGCCCAGGCTGGAATGCAATGGCACCATCTCGGCTCACCGCAACCTCTGCCTCCCGGGTTCAAACAAGTCTCCTGCCTCAATCTCCCAAGTTGCTGGGATTACAGGCATGTGCCACCACGCCCAGCTAATTATCATTATTATTATTATTATTATTTTTGTATTTTTAGTAGAGACGGGTTTCTCCATGTTGGTCAGGCTGGCCTTGAACTCCCGACCTCAGGTGATCTACCCGCTTCAACCTCCCAAAGTGCTGGGATTACAGGCGTGAGCCACTGCACCTGGCCTAAGCACATGGTTTTTTAAAAAATATATTTGGAAACAGAAAATTATGGAAAACTGCCAGAGGGGCTCAAGATTGATTTGCTATACCAACTCCAGCCTCAATCCCAGAGTTATAGACTTTCTTTACAATTTATAAATTATATTCAGTACTTCTGTACTTTTATCACTGGTCATCTAGAATTTTTGTCACCAAGCTATGGAATTATAGCATTTTAGAATTGGGACTAAACTTAGAGATCACCTGCTTCTACCTTCTCATTGAACAGAAAGAAATCAGAGGCCCAGATAGGGGAAGGGACTGGTTTACTGTCATACGGAAAATTTCCTGGCTAGGCCTGGAGCAGGTCTCCAGATTCCCAGTCCTGTGTTCTTTTCTTTCTTCCAGACTTCTTCTTGTATGATACCAAGGCCAGAGGGCACATATCAGGCACCATATTCTGTTAGAGATCATGTTAATGTAAAATTTGCTGCACTCCAAGTCTGGTTGTGTTCATTTTAAAGCCATTCCTCAGTCTGGGCACAGTGGCCCACCCCTGTAATCCCGGGACTGTGGGAGGCTGAGGCGGGCAAATCACGAGGTCAAGAGTTTGAGACCAGCCTGGCCAACATGGTGAAACCCCATCTCTACTAAAAATACAAAAAATTACCTGGGCGTAGTGGCGGACGCCTGTAATCCCAGCTACTCGGGAGGCTAAGGCAGGAGAATCGCTTGAACCCGGGAAGTTGAGGTTGCAGTGAGACAAGATCGTGCCACTGCACTCCAGCCCAGGCGACGGAGTGACACTCCATCTCAAAAATAAATAAATGAGTAAATAAATAAATAAAACCATTCCTCAATGGCCAACTCAGAAGGCATATGTCTTAGTTTTATTCTTATGAGTCCCATCTTTCTTTCACTAATGTATTATTAACGTGTCTTCTTTCTGTTCTGCAAAGTTCTCAGGGGAATAGCTGTGTCCTGAATTTGGAAATGGAAATGACTGTAGGATCTATTCCTTTTAATCTCATGGCTAGGAAATGCTGCCATTTCAACTCTCCAAGATTCTGCTTAAAGGGATTATTTAAAATAGATTTTTCTAGTGCTATTATAAACTCCACTTGGCTCTACAAAGTACATGTACCTTGATTTTTATTTGCCTTTTTTTGGGAGCAGTGGGGTGTTTGTTTTCTCTGTTTTTTGTTTTGTTTTGTTTTCAATCTGCAGGCTTTAAAATTTATTTGTATAGAGACTCCCTTATTTTTCTTACTAGGGGCTAGTTTCCCTTGAGCTTGGAGGGTTCATCACAAATTGCTTGTAAATCAAGATCTGATTAGGAAGTAATATATTCATCTGTAACTCCTGCATAAAAGTTATTCAAGTATTGTGACAAAATAAGTGTTGTTTACTTTATACATTTTCTGCAAATTCTAAAGATTTTGTCTAACTTAAAGACTCTCATGGAATCTCGGGGATTGCGGCTTGCCCACTGAGAGTATAAAGGCTTGCTAAATTAAGTTGATTTGCCTGTGAAAGAAATGCTTCCATTATTCATGTCAGAAGCCTGTCACATCAAATTGAGGGAGTGGAGAAAACCCTTTTTTATCAACATTTAGAACCAAGAAAAACCAACCATTGAGGGTCTGAATTTCAATTGGGGAAAAAGTCAGGCTGAAAGCAGGGTTCAGAAAAAAGGAGGGGGGGCTGGGTATTTGTCTAATGTTGAAAATCAGTAGAGGAGATTGATTTAACTTTGGCTGAAACTTTTTATATAGACAGACAGAATGAAACTTCTTAAAGCAGCAAGTAGTACATACAATCTTGGTGTCTTTCATGTGTAAACTTGTCAAAAGTGGTTAAGCTAATTCAAATTTAAATCTCCTTGAATTCCTATTCTTGGACTCTTAATTTGTTTATTTTAAAGGATTTAGGAATGAATTTCTTGGGGGTTACTTTTCAAACATTGATGAATGTATTTTGTTTTTCAAAAGTTCAAGATTATAGGCTCTGGTGTGTGATTAGTAGTTGTATTAATAAGAGAAGGAAGACAGGCCAGTCAAGCATCAGCCCCCTTGTTTGTATCAGGTATGTGGGCATTTGTCTCTGTGTGGATGTATTGTATACATGTATGCACACACACACACATACAGAACTTCAAGTAAAAAGCAAGTCATTAAGAGAATAACACAACTTTCAACAATAAAGGGAGGACCATTCCCCAAGAAAAAATATCCTCCTGCAATATTAGTTAATTTTAAGAGGATTCTCTTGTATTTGCCAGAATAGTAGATTTTGTTAAATTTTAACTATTTGAAAAAACGATTATAATACAGAATAATTTATTTGATTATTATTTATGTAAGAAATCTGATGTTCTTTTTTTTTTTTTTGCAATATCTGATTTCTATCAGCATATGCATTTCAAATGATTGTGTGCCTAGTGAAATCAATCACAAAACTAAGTTTCTTATTTTTGCAGATTTAATCCTTCCCAACCTTCATTTACTTTGAATATGCTTCTACCATTATTATACAAGTGAGTGTCTTTGATCTGACTTTTTTTTAACAAACATTTTTTGGCCTATTAAAAGTCATTTTAATATCATTTTCTATATTTCCTAGATATATTTTTAGAGGTTTTAACCTAAGTTTTGTACCAAGAAAACTGCTCCAAAAAAAAAAAAAAAGATAATTTAAACTGAAAAGATTCCTGCTTTCTCCAACCTTTAAAAAAAAAATGAGATCTGAAATACCGTTAAAGAAAAGAATGGAAACTCCCCTCCCCCCTGCCTTTTTTTTTTTTTTTTTTTTTTTTTTTTTGGTGAGAGGTTCTGTAGCACTTTAACCCTAAATTTAATATTATGCTTAATTGATATTTGTGTGTAGTGGAAATAAGAGTTGGTTTGTGGTGTTCTCCGTACAAAAGTAATTACTTCTCCGATTGACTGCAAATATGTGCAGGTTGTAGATGGGGGACAATGAATGAAATAGAGAGGCAATTGTAGTATGGAGGGCTGCCGAAGACAAGGATTAATGGTGAGCAGAATTGTATTTTGGTGTTCTTTCAGCAACATTACAATCTCCCTGAAAGTGAAAGCTGCTAATAAGGAACCTATAGGGCAGGGGGCTGGGGGTGGTGATTGGGGTGGGTGATTGTGAACTGGTAGAAAACAGAGAATTGAATATCTAATTTATATATATTTACAAAAGCACAAAACAAACAAGCAAAATAACAAAAAACAACTTTTCTAATTTGACCTGTGCTATTTTTAGGTTACAAAACCACCAGAGGTCATTCCTATTGTGCATTATCCCAGTTTCTATTTGCTGGCTGTTTGTTTCCAACTGTCAGAATATAGACTATTGTCTGGTGAAGCAATCCAAATAGGTGTGCAACAGGAACTGAGGATAGCAATAGTGAACTCTTCAAGGTTTTCATGTTTTCCCCCATGAGGTGTTATCATTTCCAGGTACTTTGCAAGTGCTGGTAATGTTATTTTCTAAGGAATGAAATTTGAATTATATAGAAGCATAAAGTGATAGGTTTGTAGAGCTGACAGAGTTTAGAATTTGGGTCAAGTTAATCAGTCTTACAGATAAGTACACAGGCAGCGCAGAGGAGGGGAGAGAAACATCAGAACATAGGAACTGTCAGCATCAGAACCTAGTTTTTCTGATTCTCAGGCCAGTGAACTTCCCAGCGATTTACATGGGACTGGCTGGCATGGTTTTCCTTCACTTTCTGTGAAACAATATGGAAATGGATCATATTAAATAAAAAGGGGAGACCTTTGCAACTCCACACCCAGAGATAGCCATTCACAGTCCCCGTATACAAATATAAGCACTAGTATTTTTACTTTGTATTATTCATATTTTCTTGCTTGTTTAATATATATAATGTCTTATATATAATATATACCTACATTTAATGTCCATTTAGCCAGAATATATTAGTGTGTAGTGTTTTTTTTACCTTGTTGTTAGGTATCTGGAGAATTTTGCTGCATTTCCTTAATTGGTTTTGGAAATATTTAAAAATATATTACAGACATAATGATATTTTACTGTATATAATTTGTATATGCATCACTAACAAAAGGGATTTTTTTCTATGTAACCACAGTACCACTAAATTTTAGTTATTGAGAATAATGTTGCTATGAGCATTTGTATATAAGCTGCTGAATGAAGATATATTTTCAGTTCTCTTGGGTATATACCTAGAAATGGAATTGCTGGGTTATCTGGTAATTCTATGTTTAGGCCTTTGAAAATTGCCAGCCTGTTTTCCTAAGCAACGACACCATTTTACATTTCTACCAGCAGCGTGTAAGTGTTCCAATTTCTCTTCATCCTCTATAATACTTGTAATTGTTGTCTTTTTGATTAGAGTCATTCTAGTGGGTATGAAGTGGTATCTTGTTGTGATTTGAATTTGCATTTCCCTGGTGACTAATGGTGTTGAGCATCTTTTTATCTGTCTGTCTTCTATTTGTGTATCTTTTCTGGAGAAATGTTTATACAGAGACTCTGTTCATTTTAAAAATTGGATTTTTTTTATTGTTGAGGTGTAATTGTTCTTTTATAGGTTATTTGTCAGATATATGATTTGCAAATATGTTTTTTACATTCTGTAGGTTTTCCTTTTATTTTATTTTTAAGTTAAATTTTAACACACATAATAATTATACCTATTTATGGCGTATAGTGTGATGTTTTAAAACCCGTATACATTGTGTAATGATCAAATCAGGGTAATTAGCCTATCCATCACCTTAAACTGTTATTATTTCTTTGTGGTGAGAACATTCAAAATCCTATCTTCTAGTTATTTTGAAATACACAATACAATATTGTTAACTACAATCATCCTACAGTACAATACAACACAACTTATTTCTCCTATCTATCTGCAATTTTATACTCATTTACCAATATCTCCTTATCATCTTTTTCCTCCCTTCCTCAGCCTCTGACAACCACTATTCTCTGCTGTACTTCTATGATAACAGCATTTTTCAATTTTGCAAATGAGTGAGATCATGCACTATTTGTTTTTCTGTGCTTGGTTTATTTCACTTAACATAGTGTCCTTCAGTTTCCTTCCAATTGCCACAAATGACATAAGTTCATTCTTTTTTTATGGCTGAATAATATTCCATTGTGTGTGTGTGTGTGTGTATATGTGTGTGTGTGTGTATGTATATATATATATATAATATTTTCTTTTTAAAAATTTTTAAGTTCAAGGGTACACATGCAATTTTGAAACATAGGTAAACTTGTATCATAGGGGTTTGTTGTACAGATTATTTTATCACCCAGGTATTTAGCCTAGTACCCATTAGTTACTTTTCCTGATCCTCTCCCTCTTCCCACCCTCCACCCTCTACTAGGCCCCAGTGTGTGTCATTCTCCTCTATTTATCCATGTGTTCTCATCATTTAGCTTGCACTTACAAGTGAGAACGTGTGGTATTTGTTTTCCAGTCCCTGCATTAGTTTGCTAGGGATAATGGCCTCCAGCTCCATCCATGTCCCTGCATAGGACATGATCTCATTCTTTTTTAAGGCTGCATAGTATTCCGTGGTATATATGTACCACATTTTCTTTATCCAATCTGTCATCAATGGGCATTTAGGTTGATTCCATGTCTTTGCTATTGTGAATAGTGTTGCAATGAACATACATGAGTGTGTGTCTTTATAATAGAGCAATTTATATTCCTTTAGATATGTACTCAGTAATGGGATTGATGGGTCGAATGACATTTTTTTTTTTTTTTTTGAGACAGGGTCTCACTCTATTGCCCAGGCTGGAGCGTAGTGGTGTGATCTTGGCTCACTGCAACTTCTGCCTCCCAAATTCAAGCAATTCTCCCACCTCAGCCTCCTGAGTAGCTGGGACTACAGGCACGTGCCACTATGCCCAGCTAATTTTTGTGTTTTTTGGTAGTGACAGGGTTTCACCATGTTTGCCAAGCTGATTTTGAGCTCCTGACCTCAAGTGATCCATCTGCCTGGGCCTCCCAAAGTACTGGGATTACAGGTGTGAGCCATCATGGCTGGCCAAATGATGTTTCTGTCTTTAGATCTTTGAGGAATTGCCACACTGTCTTCCACAATGATTGAACTGATTTACACTTCCACCAACAGTGTATAAGCATTCCTTTTTCTCCACAACCTCACCAGCATCTGTTATTTTTTTGACTTTTTAATAACAGCCGTTCTGATTGGTGTGAGATGGTATCTCATTGTGGTTTTGATTTACATTTCTTTAATGACAGTGATGTTGAGATTTTTTTTTTTCATGTGATTGTTGGCTGCATGTATGTCTTCTTTTGAAAAGTGTCTGTTCATGTCCTTTGCCTACTTTTTAATGGGGTCGTTTGTTTTATTTCTTGTAAATTTGTTAAGTTCCTTATAGATGCTGGATATTAGACCTTTGTTAGATGCATAGTTTGCAAAAATTTTCTCCCAATCTCTAAGTTGTCTGTTTACTCTGTTGATAGTTTATTTTGTTATGCAAAAGCTTTTTAGTTTAATTATATCCCATTTATCAATTTTTGCTTTTGTTGAAATTGCTTTTGGCATCTTCATCATGAAATCTTTGCCTGTGCTTATGTTCTGAATGGTATTGCCAAGGTTTTCTTCTAGGATTTTTATAGTTTTGGGTTTTGCATGTAAGTCTTTAATCCATCTTGAGTTAACTTTTTTATGTGGTGTAAGAAAGGGGTCCAGTTTCAATCTTCTGCACATGGCTAGCCAGTTACCCAGCACCATTTATTGAATAGGGAGTCCTTTTCCCATTGCTGGTTTTGGTCAGCTTTGTCGAAGATCAGATGGTTGTAGGTGTGTGACCTAACTTCTGGGGTTTCCATTCTGTTCCATTGGTCTATGTGTCTGTTTTTGTACCAGTGTACCATCCTGTTTTGGTTACTGTAATGTTGTAGTATAGTTTGAAGTTGGGTAACATGATGCCTCTTAAGCTTTGTTCTTTTTGCTTAAGATTGCCTTGGCTATTTGGGCAATTTTTTGGTTCCATATGAATTTTAAAATAGTTTTGTGAAAAATGTCCTTAGATAGGAATAACATTGAATCTGTAAATTACTTTGGATAGTATGGCAATTTTAATCTTGATTCTGCCTATGCATGATCATGAAATGTTTTTCTATTTGTTTGTGTCATCTCTGATTTCTTTCAGCAGTGTTTCGTAATTCTTCTTGCAGAGATCTTACACCTTCCTGGTTAGGTGTATTCCTAGATACTTTATTCTTTTTGTGGAATTTTTGAATGGGATTGCATTCTTCATTTGGCTCTTGGGTTGGCTGTTGTTGGTATATTGGAATGCTAGTGATTTTTGTATGTTGATTTTGTATCATTAAACTTTGTTGAAATTTTTCCAGTTGAAGGAACTTTTGGGCTAAAACTATGAGGTTTTCTAGATATAGGATTATGTCATCTGCAAACAAGGATCATTTGACTTCCTCTCTTCCTATTTGGATGTCTTTTATTTTTTTCTCTTGCCTGATTGCTCTGGCCAGGACTTCCAATACTATGTTGAATAAGAGTGGTGAGGGAGGGCATCCTTGTCTTGTGCCAGTTTTCAAGGGGAATGCTTCCAGCTTTTGCCCATTTAGTACGATGTTGGCTGTGGGTTTGTCATAGCTGGCTCTTATTATTTTGAGGTATGTTTCTTTCATACCTAGTTTTTTGAGCGTTTTCAACATGAAAGGATGTTGGATTTTATCAAAAGTCTTTTCTGCATCTATTGATTTAATCATGTGTATTTTGTGTTTAGTTCTGTTTATGTGATCAATCACATTTATAGATTTGTGTATGTTGAACCAACCTTGTATCCCAGGCATAAAGCCTACTTGATCATTGTGTATTGGCAAGTATATAGAAATTCAGTTGATATTTGTATACCAATCTATATCTTGCAATATTTCTGAATTTCCTTGTTAGCTTTAGTAGGTTTTGATGAATCCTTTATGGCTTTTCCTATATAAGATTATACAATCTGTCATTAGAGATAGTTTAATCTCTTCTTGTCAAATCTGGATGCCTTTTATGTGTATTCCTTACATAATTTTCCTGGCTGGAATTCCAGTATGATGTCGAATAGAACTGGCGAGAGCAGACTACCTTGTCTTGTATTTGATCATAGTGGGAAAGAATTCAGACATTCACCATTAAGTATGATATTAGCTGTGGATATTTTTCTTCATTCTTTATCTTGATTAAATGTGGAAAATTATCCTTTTCTCCACTTTACATATGCAAGTATAGACCATGGGGTTTGGGAAACACTTTCAACTATGTGACTCTATACTTAGTCATGATAGCATTGCAAGCAGTGGAGAGGGGGCAAAGTATAAGACTCTGGAGATGATAAACCTCCCTGCGATAGTTTTCCCTCCATATCACTCACCTGTGTAGAGAATGGTGCTAGAACCAGGTTACCTGAGCATTCACTCTCTAACGTCATAAAAGCTTCATTATTTTCCCTAACCTGGCCAATAAAGGTTTCCTTAATTTTTACGACCATGACATTGACGAGCAAATTTCCAAATTGGAGAAAGAGGAGGAAAAAGTAATTGTACTACATAACTTTTTCACCTCTGTAAAGGCTTCCAAGGTGGCTTTTAAAAAATGACCTACCCTTTCTAGAAAGTGCTAACACGTCTTCACAAAAACAGTAAATCTTTAGCCAGTGAAAGTATACCACTTATTCTAATTCATGAGTTGTTTATTAAAAGAAAAAAAAAAGACTTAAACCTGTGCCTCTTGCAAACCCCAATAAATCATACTAAATATTCAGTGCAGGCAAATAGTTCCCAGAAAAGGTCAAGAAACTTTCATTTTCCTTGGAGGGCTTGTGGCATTGAAAGCCACGTTGCTTCTCAAGTCTAGTATTTCAGCAGATTAGCCATGAACTTGAAAGTGAAATGGTTTCTAGTGCTTCCCTCTGGTCTCTCTTTTCTTGAACTTCGGAAGCCTATCTTCCTTGATCTCATTTTTTCTTTACTATACAGTTTCCATTCTCTTCATTCAAGAAGACACATACCAGTCTCATTTTTTTTCCTGCGGTTTTCCACCTTATAAAAAGAGATCAAGGCCAGCCATCACTCAATTCAAGATAATTGTTGTCATGAGGAAATGTAAGGAAGAGACTTAATAAAGTCTCTACATTTCCAAGAGAAATGAGAATCTATATTTCTATTGATAACTGTTCATTTATAATTAAGGACAAATTTAATTTTTCAGTTTGCCAAAGGCTGTGTTTAATATCTAGTCCAGGTCTAAATGGAAAAGACTCAATTATTTTTAAAGAGATTTAAAAAACAAATTAAAAAGTCATATTTGTTTATATAGCTACCATTTCAGGTGTTCTTCATTCCTTTGCGCATATTCACATTTCTATCTGGTAACATTTTCTTTCTGCCTGAAAGAGTTCATTTAATATTTCCTGTATTGTAGTTCTGTTGCTAGTGAATTCCTTTTGCTATTGTGTGTCTGAGAAAATATTTTAAAATATTTTTATTTTGAAAAATTTCAAAGATATGGAGAAATAGAATAAATAGCAGAATAAACACTCATATATCGACATCTACATTTAACAATTATAAGAATTTACTATATTTGCTGCTTCTAATTTTGAAATATGCTAAAGTAAATTATAGATATATTTTACTCCTAAATAATTTCTATATGCATCACTAACAAAAAGGATATTTTTTCCACATAACCACAGTACCATTATCACAGCTAACAAAATTGGCAATAATATTCCCTAATATCCTTTAACGCCCTCTCTACGTTTAAATTTTCCTGATTGTACCAAAAATGTCTTTTACAATTGGCTTATTCAAGCTATATTTTAATCAATAATTGTTTAATGGTTATAATTCTTAAGTTTTTTCTAATCTAGAATGGTCCTGCTGTTCCTTCCAACTTTTTTTTCCTATGACATTGACTTGTTCCAGGTATCAGGTCAGTTGTTCTGTGGAATGTCCCACCCTCTGGGTTTTTCTCATGGTTTCCTCATGATAGTTAACTTGTTCCTTTATCCCCTGCATTTCATAAAATATAGATATTAGATCTAAAGGCTTGGTCTGGTTCTGGTTATTTTTTTTTTGCAAGAATAATTCAGAGGGAGTGGGGAGGTGGGATTTGAACCCATCTCTATGTAAACCAAAGTACCTGCTTAATTGCATTCTTAAAGTATTTTATGAATGAATCAGTGAGTTTTCAGACTGGGGCAAGTTACCTGTGCCTTTAATTAGACTTTGCTTCCTCTTTGTATGCTTTTATAAAGAATGTAAAATTCGAGATACAAGACTCTATTTTCTTTTCTTTTCTTTTCTTTTTTTTAAAGGAGTCTTACTCTGTCGCCCAGGCTGGAGTGCAGTGGCGTGATCTCGGCTCACTGCAAGCTCCGCCTCCCAGGTTCACGCCATTATCCTGCCTCAGCCTCCCGAGTAGCTGGGACCACAGGCGCCGCCACCACGCCCGGCTAATTTTTTGTATTTTTTTAGTGGAGACGGGGTTTCACCGTGTTAGCCAGGATGGTCTCGATCTCCTGACCTCGTGATCCGCCCATCTCGGCCTCCCAAAGTGCTGGGATTAGAGGCTTGAGCCACCGCGCCCGGCCTCTATTTTCTTTTAATAGTACTGTGGTGGCTTTGAAAGTCACCCCTCAGACTGAGCATGATGGCTCACGCCTGTAATCCTAGCACTTTGGGAGACTGAGGCAGGTGGATCGCTTTAGCCCAGAAGTTTGAGAGCAGTGTGGGCAACATGGTGAAAACTCATCTCTACAAAAAATACAAACATTAACTGGCTGTGGTGGTGCATGCCTGTAGTCTCAGCTACTTGGGAGGCTGAGGTGGGAGGATCATTTGGGCCCAAGAGGTTGAGACTGCAGTGAGCCATGATTGTGCCACTGCACTCGAGTGTGGGTGACAGAGCAAGACCCCATCAAAAAAAAAAAAAAAAAAAAAAAAAAAAAAGCCACCTCTCAGATCTCTGAATTCAGGGAGCCTGACTGAATGATGACCTCAGTTGCTAAGCCCTGAAATCCTCTACTGCATTTGCGTGAGGCCAAGTTTCCCATGGGCAGCTCTCAGCCAATGACAGCACAGCAAAGATACTAAAGCTTCGTCTCCTAGGAGATGAAGAGCTCCTCCAAAGGGTGATTTTCACTCAAGGATTCTGTTTGTCTTGCTGAAATTTTCTTAGAATTATACTGTAGCCTAGGACTTTTCTTAACCAATCCTCTTTCCTTCCTGCTTTCCTCCACAAAGGTCAGACCTATGTTACGGTCTTGACAGCTCTCTGAGCCTCTTAATGGCTCTCTTTGCCTCCATTTTCTCTCATAGGTGTTTTCTCCAATAAATCAATCTTGGTATCCTCTCCTTCCTGGGGAACTCAGACTAATAGGTAATAATTCCCCAATGCATTGACACCTGCCAAATTAAATAATTTCTGGAAATAATATGAAACAACCAACCAAATAAACAGATAATACAAGGAGAATGATAGACTGCTAGAATGGAACTGTCAAATAGCAAGGTTATTGTGTGCTTCAAGTATCAATTTTTCAGGGGATGGTGCAATAATAATTTGATTAGAGACATTAAATTAATATGCATATTAGCAACTCCCAACAGGTAGTTTCACTAAAATATTATTTGAAAATTGGAAAAAAATTGCAATGCCTTCTGGTTGGCACAGATTCTGGAAATATTAAAATCAATGAAGGCCATGGCTTTCTTTTTACTAAATTTTTTATTTTTGATTTTTTTGGTACATAGAATGTGTATAAGTTTATGAAGTGCATGAAATACTTTGAAACAGACATGCAATATGTAATAATCACATCCGGGTAAATGACATATCTGTCTCCTCAAGCATTTCTCCTTAATGTTACAAATAATTCAATTGTGCTCTTTTAGTTATTTTAAAATGTACAATTAAATTATTGACTGTAGTCACCCTAGTGTGCTATGAAGTACTAGGTCTCATTCATTCTTTCCAAATACTATTTGTACCCATTTACCATCCCTACTTCCTCCCAACACTGCTCAATACCCTCCCCAGACTCTGGTAACCATCCTTCTACTCTCTATATTCATGACCTGGATTGTTTTAATTTTTAGCTCCCACAAATGAGTGAGAACACTTGTAGTTTGTCTTTCTGTGCCTGGCTTATTTCACTTAACATAATGACCTCCAGTTTTGTCCATGTTGTTGAAAGTCACAGGATATCATTCTTTTTTATGGCTGAATAATACTCTGTTGTGTATGTGTACTATATTTTCTTTATCTATTCATATATTGATGGACACTTAGTTTGCTTTCAAATCTTAGCCATTGTGAACAGTGCTGCAGCAAACATGGGAGTGCAGATATCTCTTTGATATACTGATTTCCTTACTTTTATGTATATACCCCGCAGTGGAATTGCTGAATTGTATGGTAGCTCTTTTTTCAGTTTTTTGAGGAACCTCCAAACTGTTCTCCATAGCGGTTGTACTACTTTACATTCCCACCATCTGTGTATGAGTGTTCCCTTTTCTCCACATCCTCACCAGCATTTGTTGTTGCCTGACTTTTGGATAAAAGCCATTTTAATTGGGATGAGATATCTCATTGCTGTTTCAATTTGCATTTCTCTGATGATCAGTGATGTTGAGTACCTTTTCACATGTTTAATTTGTCTTTTTTTGAGCAATATCTATTCAAATCTGTAGCCCATTTTAAAGTCTAATTATTAGAGTTTTTTCCTATAGAGTTCTTGGAGCTCCTTATATATTCTGGTTATGAACCCCTTGTCAGATTAGTAATTTGCATATATTCTCCCCCATTATGTGGGATGTCTCTTCACATTGTTGGTTGTTTACTTTGCTGTCCAGAAACTTTACAATTTGATGTGATCCCATTTGTCCATTTGTTTTTGCTTTGGGTTCCTGTGCTTGTGGGGTATTACTCAAGCAATTTTTGTCCAGACCAATGTCCTGGAGCATTTCCCCAAAGTTTTCTTGTAGGAGTTTTGTAGTTTGAGGTCTTAGATTTAAGTCTTCAATCCCTTTTGATTTGATTTTTGCATATGGCAAGAGATAGGGGTCTAGTTTCATTCTTCAGTTTATGGATATCCAGTTTTCCCAGTATTGTTGATTGAAGAGACTGTCTTTTCCCCAGTGTATGCTCTTGGCACCTTTGTCAAAAATAAGTCACTGTAGGTGTGTAAATTTGTTTCTGGGTTCTCTATTCTCTTCCATTGGTCTATATGTCTGTTTTTATGTCAGTACCATGCTGTTTTGGTTACTATAGCTCTGTAGTATAATTTGAAGTCAGGTAACATAGTCAGGTAATGAAGTCTCCATTTTGTTCTTTTTGCTCAGGATAGCTTTGGCTATTCTGGGTCTTTTGTTGTTCCATATACATTTTAGGATTTTTTTTTTTTCTATTTCTATGAAGAATGTCACTGGTATACTGACAGGGATTATATGGAATCTGTAGATTGTTTTGGATAATATGGAAATTTTAAGAATATTGAGTCTTCCAATCCATGAACATGGAATATCTCTTCATGTTTTTTCATTTTACTATAATACTTGTTTCCTCCATTTCTTGTGTCAGTATCTTATAGTATTCATTGCAGAGATCTTTCAAAATTCAATTTCTATTTCAGATTGTTCACTGTTGGCATATAGAAATACTACTGATTTTTGTATGTTGATTTTGTGTCCTGCAACTTTACTGAATTTGTTTATGAGTTCTAATGGACTTTGAGTCGAGTCTTTCATTTTTTCCAAATGTAAGATCATATCATCTGGAAACAAGGATACAAAATTCTTGGCTGGCAATCATTTTGTTTGAGGAGGCTAAAGACAGGACCCTAATCCCTTCAGGCTTGTAGGGTTTCTGCTGAGAAATCTGCTGTTAATTTGGTCAGTTTTCCTTTATAGGTTACCTGATGATTTTACCTCATGGCTCTTAAGATTCTTTTCTACATTTTGACTTTAGATAAGCTGACACTATGTGCCTAGGTGATGATCTTTTTGTTATAAATTTCTCAAGTGTTCTTTGAGCTTCTTGTAGTTGGATGTCCAGATCTCTAGGAAGGCCAGGGACATTTTCCTCAATTATTACCTCAAATAAGTTTTCCAAACTTTTAGATTTCTATTTTTCCTCAGGAACACCAATTATTCTTATGTCTGGCCATTTAACATAATGCCAAATTTCTTGGAGGCTTTGTTAATTTTTTTGGATTCTTTTTTCTTTGCCTTTGTCTGATTGGGTTAATTAAAAGACCTTGTCTTTGAGCTCTGAAGTTGTTTCTTCTACTTGTTTGATTCTATTGTTGAAACTTTTCACTGCATTTTGTATTTCTCTAAGTCTGTCTTGCATTTCCAGAAGTTGTGATTGCTTTTTCTTTATGATATCTGTTGCTCTGGAGTATCTTCCATCCATATCCTGTATTTTTTTTTTTTTAATTTTAAGTTGGTTTTCACCCTTCTCTGGTATCTCCTTGAGTAAGTTAAGAATTGGCTTTCTCAATTCTTTATCTGGCAATTCAGAGACTTCTTCTTGGTTTGGATCCATTGCTGGGGAACAAGTGTGGTCTTTTGGGCATGTTATAGAACCTTGTTTTGTCATATTACCAGAATTACTTTTCTATTTCCTTCTCATTTGGGTAGATTATTTCAGTGGTAAATTCTGGAACTGAAGGGCTGCTGTTCAGATTCTTTTGTTCTACAGAGTTATCCCTTAATGTGGTGCACTTCCATTTTCCCTAGGCATATATACTATTTCAGAGTAAAACTTTATTTTTTTCATATAGCACATTAAATATGCCATGCCACTCTCTCCTGACCTGTAAGGTTTCCACTGAAAAGTCTGCTGCCAGACATATCAGAGCTCCATTGTATGTTATTTGCTTCTTTTCAGGTGGTGCTTTTAGGATCCTTTCTTTATCCTTAACCTTTGGAAATTTGACTGTTAAATGCTTTGAGGTAGTCTTCTTTGGGTTAAATCTGCTTGGTGTTCTGTAACCTTCTTGTACTTGAATGTTGATATCTTTCTCTAGGTTTGGAATGTTCTCTGTTATTATCCCTTGGAATAAACTTTCTACCCCTATCTCTTTTTTTTTTTTTTTTACCTCCTATTTTAGGCCAATAACTCTTAGATTTGCCTTTTTTGAGGCTATATTCCATATCTTTTAGGCATACTTTATTGTTTTTTCCTTTTGTCTCCTCTGACTGTATATTTTCAAATAGCTTATCTTCAAGCTCGCTAATTCTTCTGCTTGATCAGTTCTGCTAATAAAAGACTGATGCATTCTTCAGTACGTCAGTTGCATTTTTCAACTGCAGAATTTCTGCTTAATTCTTTAAATTATTCAAATCCCTTTGTGAAATTCATCTGATGGAATTCTGAATTCTTTCTCTGTGTTATATTACATTTCTTTGAGTTTCCTTGAAGTTATCTATTTTGAATTGTCTATCTGAAAGGTCACATATCTCTTTTTCTCTAGGATTGGTCCCTGGTGCCTTATTTAGTTTCTTTTGTGATATTGTGTATTTCTTGTGGTCTTGATGCTTATGGATATTTGTCAGTGTCCGGGTTCTAAACAGTTAGGTATTAATTGTATTCTTCACAGTCTGGGCTTGTTCATGCTCATCTTTCTTGGGAAGGCTTTCCAGGTATTTGAAGGGACTTGGGCCCCAAGCCCAGTAACACTGTGGTTCTTGCAGATTTCCAAAGGTATTTTCTTTGTGGTCTTGGATAAGATGTGGAACAATTCTCTGGATTACCAGGCAGAGACTCTTGTTCTCTTCCCTCCCTTACTTTCTCCCAAACAAATGGAATGTCCTTTTTTTTTTTTTTTTTTTTTTTTTTTTAAGATGGACTTTTGCTCTCGTTGCCCAGGCTGGAGTGTGATGGCGCGATCTCGGCTTACTGCAACCTCCACCTCCCGGGTTCAAGCGATTCTCCTGCCTCAACCTCCTGAGTAGCTGGGATTACAGGCGTGTGCCACCATGCCTGGCTAATTTTGTAGTTTTAGTAGAGACGGGATTTCACCATGTTGGTCAGGCTGGTCTCGAACTCCTGACCTCAGGTGATCTGCACTCCGGGGCTTCCCAAAGGGCTGGAATTACAGGCGTGAGCCACTGTGCCTGGCTGGAGTGTCTCTTTTTGTGCTGAGCCTCCTGGAGCTGGGTGTGGGGTAATGCAAGAACTCCTGTGGCCACCACCACCGGCCAGTGCCCTATCTGATTGTGGCTGAGTTCTTATTCAAGACGCAAGACAAAGTCCTCTTTACTCTTCACTATTCTCTCCTCAAGCAGAAGGAAGGAGTCACTTTCTTTGCTGCCAGCTATGCTGCCTGAGATAGGGGAAGGGGTGGTTCAAGCACTCTCTTAGTTGCCCCAGCTGTTGTTTCCCTAGGTCATGTGCCACCCTAGTCTACTGGCTCTAAGCCCAGTCCAGTACCATGAGTTGCCTAGGAAGTACAGTACTTGTATCTTAGGCTGCCTTTCACGTTTACCTAGGACCGCAGAGCACTTTAGCTCACAGTGGCAAGGCTTGCTGTGAAACTCAAGTTCTGATCCCTGGGATGGACAATTCCTCTCTGGCTGTGGCTGGTCCAAATGCTCCCTCCATGGGCAGGCACCAATTGAACCCAGCACAGCTTTGCTCTCTGCTGTGACAGCTCAGCACTGAGTTCAATGCCAAGTCCCCGAGTCACTACACTCTCCCTCCCCCAAGTGCACAGATTCTCTCTCCATGCCCTGTGGCTACTGCCATGGGATTGAAAAGGGGTAGCATCAGCAGTTCAAGAATGTCTTCCCTAGGCCGGGAGCGGTGGCTCATGCCTGTAATCCCAGCACTTTGAGGGGCTGAGGCAGGCAGATCACTTGAGGCCAGGAGTGTGAGACCAGCCGGGCCAACACAGTGAAACCCCGTCTCTACTAAAAATACAAAACTTAGCTGGGCGTGGTGGTGCGCACCTGTAATCCCAGCCACTCAGGAGGCTGAGGCAGGAGAATCACTTGAACCCAGGAGGTGGAGGTTGTAGTGAGCCGAGATCGTGCCACTGCACTCCAGCCTGGGTGACAGAGAGAGACTCCGTCTCAAAAAAAAAAAAAAAAAAAAAAAGTAAAAATTAGCCGGGCCTGGTGGTGCATGCCTGTAGTCCCAGCTACTCGGGAGGCTGAGGCCGGAGAATTGCTTGAAACCGGGAGGTGGAGGTTGCAGTGAGCCACAGTCACACCACTACACTCCGGTCTGGGTGATGGAGCGAGACTCTGTCGGAAAAAAAAAAAAAAAAAGTCTTTTCTACCCTCTTCAGTGCCTCTTTCAGCAATATGAAGATAAAACCAGGTACTGTGATTGCTCACCTGAATTTTGGTTCTTATGATAGTGCTTTTTAATGTGTAGTTAGTTGTTAATATTTGATATTTCTGTTGGGAGCGAGATGATCACTGGAGGCTTCCATTTGGCTGTCTTGCTCTACCTTCATGGCTTTTTTTTTTTTTTTTTTTTTGAGACGGAGTCTCGCTCTGTCACCCAGGCTGGAGTGCAGTGGCCTGATCTCGGCTCACTGCAAGCTCCGCCCCCCAGGTTCATGCCATTCTCCTGCCTCAGCCTCCCGAGTAGCTGGGACTACAGGCGTCCGCCACCTCGCCCGACTAGTTTTTTGTATTTTTTTTTAAGTAGAGACGGGGTTTCACCGTGTTAGCCAGGATGGTCTCGATCTCCTGACCTCGTGATCTGCCCGTCTCGGCCTCCCAAAGTGCTGGGATTACAGGCTTGAGCCACCGCGCCCAGCCCCTTCATGGCTTTTTAATATAGGGAATCGTTTTTCATGGTTGAAAGAGTTTCACAATAAAAGATTATTTTCTCTATTCTGGGCTAGAGAAGGTACATACGTTTTAGAGTTTAAAGCTGTATTCTATATAGTATTATAACTTTTGGGCAACTGTACGGTGGTGGTCTGGAAGGAAGAAGAGGGAGGAGGGAAGGAAGATGTAATATAAATATCTGATGTAGCATTTGGATGGGAACCAAACACCAAATTCTCTATATAGATGAATTGGTAACATTTGGATTTTCAAAGCGTATTATAAGATCGGATTAAACTTCTCAGTAGCCACACATAAAAAAGATACAGTTGCTTCTGTAAGTTTTCATTTTAAATAATTCATAGAAAAGTAAAATAAAATATTTATTGAGTAGCCTTCTGCATGCTACAGTTTGAGAGGAAGCAGGATTATTGTAGAGTTCAAGATAGGCACAGAAAGATGTGTGTAAGACTTCACTTGTCCATGGCCCTGCTGTGCTATTTCTGTACTTAAAGAAAAATGGAAGTTCAGAGTAGAAATGTTCAATTAACTGTTAAATACCCTCATCAATTAAGAGATCATTTCCAAATCTGATGGATGAGTTCAAAATATCCAATTCATTCTAATCATCAGGCGGAAGAACAGTCCAAGTCCCAAGGAGAAAAGAGCAGATAAACATGTAAATGAACTCACAAATCTTTTAGAAATACTCTGCCTGGAATGGCTGAATATTAATGTACAAAGTTTTCCATGTGTTAAGTGAAGAGCTGAATTACAGCGAGCAATGCGACATTCAATGATAACCTAATTCTATTTTATTTTGTAATATTTTTCAATATGTGCTAGATTATAAGAGTAAAACACTGGGAACACAGCTAGGACATGAAACACTCTGTGGAAAGCTCCAAAGACTAAGTCTCATAGCTATTATAAGGCTTGGCAAGTACCACAATTTTGCATCCATTTTCCCTTTTCTATACAGAGCTCAGTTTTCTTTTTTATACTGTCACTATTCACTAGTGAATAGTATCTTAAACCCAGGTCAAAAGTCACCAGCACCAGAAAGCCTTCCCTGACACTTAATACTTGTTGTGACCAGGAGGACCATACCTTGAGGACTTTACAAGGGGGCATAATTGATCAAGTGTCTCAGCTACTGTGCTCCGAAATTCATCTTCATGTTTCCTTCAAGGTAACACAAGTTACAGGGTGCTCCCAGTCAATGATTGAAGATATCCGAGTTGCTAAAGCAGACTTATTCCTGGGAGACATTGCTCTTACCTGTTGCTAACTTTGGCTCGAATTGTCCCCAACAATGGCTTTGTCAAACCACTTTTGGGCTGCATGGCAGTCTAGGGTGGTATCACCCAACCTTTTCTCCTTCCCTCCTTCATTCATGTCAGACTTACATCATGGTCTAATGACTCTCCCAGACGTTTTTTGGCTCCCTTCCTATTTTCTCTCATAAAGGAATTTCCTCTAACAAAATACATGCTCCTTTAATCCTGTCTTGACGTAGTCTTTTCAGAAGACCTGAACTAAGACAACCCTCCATTCTCTAAGTTACCTCTTCAGTTGCCTTCTCTAATTGCCATTGTTTCATTGTCTTGAGTGGTCATTATTTTTTGTTCACATGTGTCTTCCATGCTATCTTGTGAGATCCTGGATTGCAGGATTTGTTTTGTCCCATGATTCTCTCCCTCATATTTAGCATGCATTAGGTACATAATCAATGTTTTTAGAGTGAATGATGAATATATAAAGACATAGTTGCTAGGAGCCACTGAATCAGACAGGTGTGATTTCAAATCCCGACTCTGACACTTTAGTAGCCCTGTGACCTTGGAGGTGTAAGTTATTTTACTTCCCTGTTCCTCTCTTTCTCATCAGTGAATTGGGGGTGATGATAACAATAATAGGTTCGGCTGGGTACGGTGGCTCACACTTGTAATCCCAGCACTTTGGGAGGCCGAGGCGGGCAGATCACCTGAGGTCAGGAGTTTGAGACCAGCCTGGCCAATATGGTGAAACCCCGTCTCTATTAAAAATACAAAAATTAGCTGGGCGTGGTGGCAGGTGCCTGTAATCTCAGCTACTCGTGAGGCTGAGGCAGGAGAATTGCTTGAACCCAGGAGGCAGAGGTTGCAGTGAGCCAAGATCACGTCGTCACACTCCAGCCTGGGGGACAAGAGTGAGACTTTGTCTCAAAAAAAAAAAAAAAAAAAAAAAAGGTTCAACCATATGAAATAGGTCATATTCAATCTTTTTTGAGTTCTAAAGTTAGCAATTTCTTTATGATTCAACCTAACATTTATTATATAGCTTTGTTTGAGAATTAAAATGAAAGGGTATGTCAATTGCAAACTCTAGAAACTGACCTCTGTAAGACCTTATTGAAGGATATCATTTGTTGTTTTGGGGGTTACCATTGTCATTTTTAGCTCTAGGGCAGTGTTGTGAATATATTACTACAATGAAATGTCACCCAGTTCCACAGGGTGAAGTAGGATGTGAATCACGGCTCATACTCCATTGTTAGACAATAGAGAGATACAATGCTCATTATCATCTAGCAGTGCATTCTTTTTCTTCTTTTTTCTTTTTTTTTTTTTGTAGAGAAGGGGGTCTCATTTTGTTGCCCAGGCTGGTCTTGAACTCCTGGGCTCAAGCAATACACCTGCCTCGGCCTCCCAAAGTGCTGGGATTACAGACGTGAGCCACTGTACCCAGCCTAGCAGTGCATTATTAAAAGGACAATATTGAAGAAACAACATTGTCCCCATTGAGATAAATATTGTATTTTATTTTATTGTTTAGAGGTAAAAATTCACAAAACTTAAAATTTACCATTTTAATAATTTGAAGTGTATAATTAAGTGATTTTTAGCATATTCACAGTGTTGTGCAATTATCACCACTCTCTAATTTATAATATTCTTACCACCCCCAAAAGAAACCCTATACCCATTGGCATATATTCCCCATTTTCCCCTTTCCCCAGTTCCTGGCAACCACTAGTGTACTTTCTGTTCCTATTGATTTGCTGTTCTGGACATTTCATATAAATGGAATCATAGAATATGTGGCCTTATGTATTTGACTTCTTTCATTTGGTATGATACTTCCTTTTTTTTTTTTTTATTTTTTTGAGATGATCTTGGCTCGCTGCAACCTCCACCTCCAGGGTTCAAGCCATTCTCCTGCCTCAGCCTCCCAAGTAGCTGGGATTACAGGCATGCACCACCATGCCTAGCTAATTTTTGTATTGTTAGTAGAGACGGGTTTTTGCCATGTTGGCCAGGCTGGTCTGGAACTCCTGACCTCAGGTGATCCACCCACCTAGGCCCCCAAAGTGCTGGAATTACAGATGTGAGCCACTGCATTTGGCCTAGCATGATATTTTCAAGGTTCACACATCTTGTAGCCTGTATCAGTACTTCATTTTCTTTATGGTTGAATAGAATTCCATTTTATAGACCACATTTTATTTATCCAATCATCAGTTGATGGATTATTTGGATTGCTTTCACTTTTGGCTACTACAAATAATGCTGCTATCACCCTTTGCATACAAGTTTTTCTGTGAACACATATTGTCAGTTTTCTTGGATATATACCTAGGAGTGGAATTACTGGCTCATATGCTAACTTTAAAATTAACTTTTTGAGGAATTGTTAAACTTTCCCAGAGCAGCCATATCATCCTACATTCCATTAGTAATGTACGAAAGTACCAGTTTCCCCCCTCTTCATCAATACTTGTTATTTTCTCTTTTCCTCTTCTTCTTTTTTAAAAAAATTACAGCTCTTCTTTGTACCTCCAGTAGAATTGGGCTGTGAATCTGTCTGGTCCTGGACTTTTTTTGGTTGGTAGGCTATTTATTATTGCCTCAATTTCAGAGCCTGTTATTGGTTGATTGAGAGATTCAACTTCTTTCTGGTTTAGTCTTGGGAGGGTGTATGTGTTCAGGAATTTATCCATTTCTTCTAGATTTTCAAGTTTATTTGCATAGAGGTGTTTATAGTGTTCTCTGATGGTAGTTTGCATTTCTGTGGGATCAGTGCTGATATCCCCTTTATCATTTTTTATTGCATCTATTAGATTATTTTCTCTTTTCTTCTTTATTAGTCTTGCTAGCGGTCTATGAGTTTTGTTGATCTTTTCAAAAAACGGACCAACCAAAATGTCCATAAATGATAGACTGGATTAAGAAAATGTGGCACATATACACCATGGAATACTATGCAGCCATAAAAAAGGATGAATTTATGTCCTTTGCAGGAACATGGATGAAGCTGGAAACCATCATTCTCAGCAAACTATCACAAGGATGGAAAACCAAATGTCGCATGTTCTCACTCATAGGTGGGAATTGAACAATGAGAACACTTGGACACAGGGCAGGGAACATCACACACTAGGGCCTGTTGAGGGGGTTGGAGGTTGGGGGAGAGATAGCATTAGGAGAAATACCTAATGTAAATGACAAGTTGACGGTTGCAGCAAACCAACACGGTACATGTATACCTATGTAACAAACCTGCACATTGTACACATGTACCCTAGAAGTATAATAAAAAAAAAATACAGCCATTCTAATGAATGTAGAGTAGTATTTCATTGTGACTTTGATTGGCATTTCTCTAATGACTAATGATGTTGAGAATATTTTCATGTACTTATTAGCTATTTGTATATAAATGGAGAAATGTCCATTCAAATCCTTTGCCCATTTTTTACTTTTTTGGTCATTTTATTTTGAGGTGTAAATGTTGCTTATACAGCCTATATACAAGTTTTTAAGATTATATATGTGATATGCAAATATTTTCTTCCATTCTATGGGTTGTGTTTACACTGTCTTGATACTATTCTTTGTTGCACAAAAGTTTTTAGTTATGACGAAGTCCACTTTATCTAATTTTTCATTTGTTGCATGTTTTGAATGGCATATTTTAAAAACCATTGATTAATCTAAGGTCGTGAAGATATATCCCTATGTTTCCTTCTAAAGTTTTTATAGATTTAGTTCTTAAATTTAGGTTTCTGGTCTATTTTGGGTTAATTTTTATATATGGTGTGAATAGGGATCCAAATTCGTTCTTTTACGTGTAGATATCTCGTTAACTCAGTACTTTTTGTTGAAAATACTATTTTTCCCCATTGAGTGAACGTCATACAATTGTTGAAAATTAATTGACCATAGATGTATGCTTATATTTCTGGACTGTCAATTCTATTATACTGATCTATGTGTTAATTATTATGCCAATACTCCACAATACTCCTTACTGTATCTTTGTAATAAGTTTTGAAATTGGGAAGTGTGAGTGAGTCCTTGGAATTTGTTCTTCTTTTTCAAGATTTTTTTGACTCTTAGAGGCCCCTTGTATTTCCATAAGAATGTTATGGAATGTTAAGAATGTTATGGGCCAAGTACAGTGGCTCATGCTTGTAACCCCAGTGGTTTGTGAGGCTGAGGCCAGAAGATCACTTGAGGCCAGGAGTTTGAGACCAGCTTGGGCAACATAGTGAGACCCTGTCTCTACAAAAAATAAAAGCAGCCAGGCATGGTGGTGCATGCCTGTAATCAAGCTAAGGCAGGAGGATTGCTTGAGCCTGGAAATTCAAGGTTGCAGTGAGCCATGATCACACCACTGCACTCTAGACTGGGTGACAGAACAAAACCCTGTCTCTGAAAGAAAAAAAAAAAAAAAGAATCTTATGACTAATTTATTCATTTATTCAAAAAAGGCACCTACAATATTTTGGCAGAGATTGGCCGACTCTGTAGATAATATGAGGGAGTATTACCATCCTAACAATAAAAAGTCTTTTAATCAATGGAAATGGGATATGCTTCCATTTATTTAGGTCTCTTTTAATTTCTTTCAACAATGTTTTGTAGTTTTCAGTGCACAAGTCTTACACTTATTCTGTTAAATTTAGTCCTCATTTTTTTTTTCTTTTTGATGCTATTGTAAATGGAATTATTTTCTAAAATTCATTTTCAGATTGTTCATTGCTAGTGAATAGAAATACAAATGATTTTTGTATGTTGATCTTATATCTTGCAACTTTCCTACATTTATTTAATAGCTCTAATAGCTTTTCTTTTTTAAATTTTGATGTGGATTCTTGAGGTTTTTCTCAATATAAAATTATGTCATCTGTGAATATAAATAGTTTTACTTTTTCCTTTCTTATGTGGATTTATTTTCTCTCTTTTTCTTATCTAATTTTTCTGGAAAGAACTTTTAGTACAATGTCAAAGTGACAAATCAGACATCCTTGTCTTGTTTCTTATCTTAGGGGAAAAGCATTTAGTGTTTTAACCTTGAGTATAATTTTAGCGGTTAATAGGGTTTTTCATAGATGGCCTTTACTGGATTGAGGTTCTCTTTTATTCCTAATTTGTGGAGAGTTTTTACCAATAAAGAGTCTTAGATTTTTACCGAATGTTTTGTTGTACATCTATTGAGATTATTGTGTTTTTTCCTTTATTAATAGGATATATTACATTGATTGATTTTTAATATGGTGACCCAATATGATATATCCCACTTCTTTATGGTATGTAATCTTTTTTATATGTTGTTGGATTTGGTTTGCTAGTATTTTGTTGAGGATTTTGTGTCTATTCATAAGGATTCTGATCTGTAGTTTTATTTTCTTATAATCTCTTTGGCATTAGCATTAGGGTAATACTGGCTTCATATTAGTAAGTGTTCTCTGCTCTTCTATTTTCTTTTACTATTTTTTTTTTAAGACAGGGTCTTGCTATGTTGCCTTGAATGGAGTGCTTCATAGGTACAATCATAGCACACTGCAACCTTGAATTCTTGGCTTCAAAGAATCTTCCTGCCTCAGTCTCCCAAATAGTTGGGATTACAGTTGCATGCTACTTCCCTGGCTTTTCTATTTTTTAAAACAGTTTAAGAAATATTCATGTTAATTTTTCTTTAAACATTTGAGACTTTACCAGTGAATCTATCTGGTCTGGGCTTTTCTTTACTGAAAGTTTTTGATTACTGACTCAATCTCTATGCCTGTTAAATAACAACTCCCCTTTATCCTCTCTCCTCAGCTCCTGGTAACCACCATTCTATTTTCTATAGCTATGAATTGGAATATTTTGGATATATCATTGTCTGAGTCTATTTCTTGCTGCTATAACATAATACTAGATAATGCGTAATTTATAAAGAAAAAACTTTATTTCTCACAGTTCTGGAGGCTGGGAATTCCAAGACTGAGGGGCCAACATCTGGTGAGGGCCTTCTTGCTGTGCCAGTTTATGCTTGAAAATGAGAGGATGTTGGGGGCAGGGAAATTCATCCTTTTGTAATAAACACACTGAGTGATAATGGCATCAATCCACTCATGAGGCCAGAGCCCTCATGGTCTAATCATATCTTAAAGGTCTCACCTCTTAATATTGTCACGTTGGGGATCAAATTGTCAACACAAGAACTTTGGGGGACACGTTCAAACTATAGCACTCATATAAAGTGGCATCTTACTGTAGTTGTCCTTTTGTGACTGATTTACTTCATTTAGCGTAATATCCTCATGGTTCATCCATGTTGTAGCGTGTGACAGAATTTCCTTCCTTTTTAGTGCTGCGTATTATTCTACTATACTTATATTCCATATTTTGTTTATCCATTCTTCCGTCAATTGACATTTGGGTTGCTTCTGCCTCTTGGCCAATGTGAATAATGCTGCTATGAATATAAGTGCTATGGCTTGAATATTTGTCCCCTTCAAAACTCATGTTGAAATTTAACCCCAATGTGGCAGTATTGAGACATGAAACCTTTAAAAAATGATTGGGTCACAGTGGGCAGAGCTCTTATGAAATAAATTAATCCATTCATGGGTTATCATGGGAGTGGGACTGGTGGCTTTATAAGAAGAGGAAAAGAGACCTGATTTGGCATGCCTATTCCCCTCACCATGTGATGGATGCACTATGCCACTCCAGGACTCTGCAGAGAGTCACCAACAGAAAGAAGATTTGTGTCCTAGCTCTTCCACCTCCTAGTTCTTACCTCTGGGACCTTGGGCCAGGCCCCAAGTCTTTCTTGCCTCAGTTTCTTCATACATAAAATGCCTCTGATAGTGGCATCTATCTCGTAGGGTGCTTGGGAAGATTAGATGAAGTAATGTTTGGAGCATGCTTGGCACATAGTGATTAAGGTCTGACCCCAATCCACAAACCTCCAACATAACTGACCTCCAGAACAAAGAGGACAGGTCCACTATGCCTTATCTGAAATCCTATGAATAGCACAAAAGCACTATCCATAAAAGGAAAACTATAAACTGTACCTTACCGAAATTAGGACATGCAAAGAGGTTGAAAAAACAGTCTACTGTCTGAAAAGATCAGGAGAAAATATTCAAAAACCATATATCTGGCAAAGGACTAGGACCTAGGATGTAAAAGGAACTCACAAAACTCGACAGTCATAACAAATAATTTAATTAGAAATAGAACATAAGACATGAATAGTCATTTTACTGAAGAGGACATACTGGTGGCAAATAAGTACATAAAAAGATGTTCCAGGCTGGGCATGGTGGCTTACACCTATAATCTCAGCATTTTGGGAAGCTGAGACAAGAGCATTGCCTGAGCTCAGGAGTTTGAGACCAGCCTGGAAAACATAGTGAAACTCTGTATATTTTTTAAAAAGGTGAAAAAAAAAATTTAAATGGTGTTCCACATCAATAGCTCAACATAAGGAAAATGCAAATTAAAACCACAATGGGATATCACTACACAGCTATCAATGAGAATGGCTGAAATGAAAAGTAGGGATAATAACAAATGCTGCTGAGGGTATGGAGAAACAGAATCACTCATACATTGCTGTGGGAATGTGAAATGGTAGAGTCACTCTGGAAAATCATTTCTTTAAAAAGTGAACATGCAACTGCTGTACGACTGACAATTGCACTACTGAGCATTTGTCCCTGAAAATGAAGACTTGTGCTCATGCAAAGATTGGTACCTGAATATTCATAGCACACTGATTTGTATTAGAAAAACAAAACAAAACAAAACAAAACTTGGAAATGGCACAGATGTCTTATAGTAGATGAATGGTTAGAGAAAAATACTGTGGTATATCCACCATGGAATATTACTCAGCCATGAAAATTAGTGAACGTTTAGTATACACAACAGTCTGGATGGCTCTCCAGGGAATTATGCTAAATGGAAAGAGCCAATCCATAAGGTCACAGACAGTAGGATTCCATTTGTATAATATTCATTTTTAATTATTTATTTATTTTACACTTTTAGGTTCAAGGGTACATGTGCAGGTTTGTTATATAGGCAAACTCCTCTCACAGGGGTTTGTTGTAAAGATGATTTCATCACCCAGGTACTAAGCCTCTTACCCTATATAATATTCTAATGTTCTTGTAATGACAAAATTATAGAACTGGCAAACAGATTAGTGATTACCAAAGATTAGGGATGGGTGCTGGGGTCTGGAGGGTGGTACATGTGATTATAAAAGGATAAATGAATGATCCTTGTGGTAATAAAATTGTTCAGTATGTTGACTGTGCTGTTAGATACATGAACCTACATATGTGATAAAATTCCATGGAACAAAATACACACACACACAAATGGGTACAAGCAAGACCAGGGAAATGTGAACAACATCGGTGGATTGTACAAATGTCATTGTCTTGGTTGCGATCTTGTAGTACAGTTTTCTAAGATGTTACCGTTTGGGGAGATTGGATCTAGGGTACATGGGATCTCTCTGTATTATCTCTTACATCTACAATTACCTCAACTAAGATTTCAATAAACATATAGACAGTGACAGATAAAGTGCCACTAATTGTAAAACTAAATCAGAAATAACATAAAGCAATGACAGAGAACCTGTCTCAGAGAAGCAAGAGGTACAACTCCCAGAGCAATTTCTATGCAGAGCACTGTGTCATGAAGCCTGATCCAAGGCCCTGTCTGGACTCGATGGGACAGAGAACCTCTTCAGTGATGTCTGCCCTCATGAAGGTGGAAGTGTCCTCAGAACTAGTGCTGCATGTTGGCCACCCCTTCCGTGTGGAGTGCCTGTCTCACAATGACAGTGTGGCACTGTGACATCTGGGGTAGAGGGGGTTTTGAGGCAGCAGGGCCTGTTTAGGGCTCCACAAATTCCACCACTGTAGGCCACACCCTACAAGTCCAGGTGGGGTTCCATGATTACATTGGGTTCTACACTAGCCGGATCCCTAAGGGGCTGAGACTGTGGCTAATGTACCAGAAGCTGATATTCACTGAACCTAGGCCCTGTGCTCTACATGAATCAATTTACTTAATCCTTGCCACAGTCCTATTGCTTACTTTTGAAAACCAGGCTTTCCTGTTCCCAGATGTTCCAAGCCTGTATTAGGTGTATTAGGTGTTCATTCTGCCACTAGGTCATTGGCTGATACTGACTTCATAGAGCAGCTGAGAGGTCCCTGAGAGTGACTCTCATCAGCCACTCCTCACTCACCTCCTGCCTCCTGTGCCCCAGGATTGCTGGCTAATTAGGAAGTGGCCAAGTGGGACCGTGCAGGAATCCTGGACTCTCCACAGCCACCACATGCTGTGGTCAGACAGCAGGGCTCCAGGGCAGGGGTCTTGGGTAGCAATAGGTGACCTCTATGGAGCATTGCCTGGGTGTCAGACCCTGTGCTCAGAGTGTCACCCTTATCCTCTGACTTCATCCCTCCCAGTGTCCTGTGAAATTGGTAGGATTTCCATCCCTTTTTCGTGATAAGGAGATCAAGGGTTACAGAAGTGAAGTTGCCCGAGTGCACAAAGCTGATCAGTGGAGAGCAGTGATTTGCACCCAGGTCTGACTGACCCCAGAGCCCATGGTCAAGTTCAGGGCCCTGCCCAGGGCTCAATAACTATGTAGTGACTGCATGAAAGGCCACTGGATAAATCTCATCCTGGGGCAGTACTAGTAGTCTTTAGGGTATGTCTCCTGAAATGAGGTAGCACACCCGTCAACCAGGGTAATGGGTGTCATCTGAGCTTTGCTAAAAGATCCATCTTCTTATAGAGGCATCAAGGAGAATTGTCCATGTTTTTTGAGTACTGCTATACATCCAGTTCTGGGCTGCACTTCAATGATGGATGAGATGGGGTCCCCTGTTTTAGAAAACGCTCGGTGCTGCTGTGGAGACTGATGTTATTTGTGAACTTTATGGTGTTTACCTGTTGTTTCCATCGTGTGAGATCCCTTCCTCCTTGTCACCTTGCTTCTGATCACCACCTAGATTGTGTCTGATATGGGTTTCACTTAGGGATTTGAGACTGTTTTGTGATTGGGCTTGGCTGAGCCTGGGCCTCTTGATATGGTGGCTGAATCCTCATTTCAGCATGTGTGTGTGTCAGGGGGTGCTGAGAAGGTACATTATGTCCAGAATTTAAGCCCCCTTGCTTTTTCAAATACCCTTTCCATGTGCTCTTCTAATTTGTTATTGATCTAGACAGTTCTCTTAAATTACACATTTCAAGTAGCTTGAGAAATTACACATTTCTCTTAAATTACACATTTCTGAGCCTTAGCTTTCTTATCCATATTTCGCGGGGTCCTAGGACTGGCCCAGGGTTCCACAGATGTGTAATGACTTGCCCAATGATACGGACTGGATGTGGTACAGAGATTGAGTCGTCCCCTCTCCCCATGGGACTTTTGCTGTATTTTGCTGCAGCACACTTCTTGAAGCAGCTCACTGTGGTGGAGTATAGGAATCACAAGTGGTAGATAAAGGTAGACCTTGGTTTAATCTCAGCTCCTCCATTTCCAAGTTTTTTACCTTGGAGAATTGAATTAAGGTAGCTCAGCCTCAGTTTTCTTCTCTGGAAAATGGTGATACAAATAGAACCTGACTTGTACACTTGGCTTGAGAATTAAATGGTATGATGTATATAAAGTGCCTGGGTCTTTGCAGATGACATTAATATCTATGTAGAATATTTCAAAGGATTGACACAACATTCTCCTGGAACAAATAAGTGGTTAGTCACAGGATACAAGGTTAATATACAGAAGTTAATTTCTTTGCTATATAACAGCAATGAACAATTGGAAATAAATTAAGAGTTAAAAATGAATACCATTTAAAATAGCACCAAAATTGAAATACTTAGGTACAAATGTAACAAATACTTGCAGGATGTGTAGGTGGAGAGCTACAATGTTCTGATGAAAGAAATCAAAGAAGACCTAAATAAATGGCGAGTTATCTCACATTAACGGACTGAAGAACTCAGCGTTGTTAAGATGTTGATTATTCCCAACTAGACCTATAGCTTCAACGCAATCCCAATCAAAATCCTATCAAGCTCTTTGAGAAATCCACAAACCGATTCTGAAATTGATATGGAAAGACAAAAGGCCTAAAATAGCCAACAAAATACTGAAGAAGAACAAAGTTGGAGGATTCAGACTACTACTATGATTTGAAGACTTACTAAAAAGTGACAGAAATCAGATGCTGTTGCATTGGTGAATGAATAGACAAGTAAATCAATAGAACAAAATAGAGACCTCAGAAAATAGACCCACACAAATATAGTCAACTATTTTTAGACAAAGAAGCACAGTCAATTCAATGGAGCAAAGAGAGTCTTTTCAACAAATGATGCTGAAACAATTGGGCATTCATATAAAAAATTATCTAGACACAGACCTTATATCTTTCCTCAAAATGAACTTGAAATAGATCATAATAGATCACAGACCTAAATGTAAATTTCCCAGCATGTGGCAGGTGCTCCATCAATGGTCACTGTGGGTATTTGGAAGCGTTCTGAGGCTTTTTGAGTTGGCTGGTCAAGAACTTGTGGTGCTTGAGTGAAGCTGTGTGGGCCTTGTAAGATGCCTGATGTTCAGTGTGGCCAGGGGACCACCTGATCAGAGTCTCATGGAGTCTTTATTACCAAGGCAAATTCCTGGGCTTGCTGCAAACTGAGACTCCCTGTGCCTTGTATTTTTGTTCGCATTTTCATTTTTCTTAAACAATACCCACAAGTGATTTTGGTGCATATTCAGGTTTGAGAATTTTTGGCATATGGGTTAGTCAAGATAAGGAGTCAGTCACCACCTGGGTTCCAATTATAGCCCCACCATTTTCCATAGCCCATGGCCCAGTAGAAGGGAGAGTAGGTTCTAGATTCAGAGGAATCTGGGTTTCCTTTCTACCTCTGCCTCTTATTGACTGTGTGACCCTAGGCAAGACACTCTCCTCTCTAAGCCTTGATTTTGCTAAATAAGAAGAGTAAAATAGTGATTCCTGTCTCCTAGTCTTGTTGGGAGGTTTAAATGAGACAAATCCTGGCCTCGTGGGTGTTCTATCAGTGTCAGCTGAATTGCATCTGAACAGCTACCCAAAGGAAAACAGCAAAGTGGGGTACTTGGTTGGTTGTAGGGTAGCTGCAGAGGGGCTTTTTGGAAAGTCAGAAGGCTGTGAGTGAGCCATGTGTGATGTCACAGAAGAGATGGAAGCGATGCTGGGCAGCTCAGGGGTTTAGCCTTCTTTGGGAGCTGGAAGCCTGCTCTCAGAAAAGGTGGAGAGATTTCAGTCGAGTGGCTGCCTGCTTTCTGTCTTCAGGGTTTGAAAAGCCATTTATAGACCACAGCTATCCCCTTCAAGAACTAGCATTTTTAAAGGAAAATGCACTCTGTTTTATTAATTTTATTAAATTAAATTTTGTCTGTTTAATGTGCACTCTCTTCTCAAGATGGGAAAAACATTTAATGCGCACTCCCTTCTCAAGAGGAGAAAAAACTCCTGCGCCCCCTCTGCTGGCTGTATTGGAGAAGAACAGGCGACTAAATTGGAATGATCGCTTAAAAACATGCACATGCTCATAGGGGCATAGAGACACCTACAATTACAGAAAGAGAGCCACATATACTCACATGCCTTTGCATACAACACACACACAAAGACATGCACAAGCATACACTTACGTAACATAGCTACATGAGTGCAAGGTGGTTGAGGGTACAAACTCTGGCCTCAGACCAGCTGTGCATCTCCTATATAGATCTGTGCAACCCTGGAAAGGTTGCTTAATTTTTAATTTTGTCATTTAAAAAACATATACATAAACATATGAATAATGTATATATATGCCTACATATGTAAATATCTGTATTATAATGTATGAAAAGGGTCCATTTAGTATATAGTAAGTACTTAGTAAATGGAAGCTATTATCCTTCTATTATTGTTATTAAGCCAAATTCAACCTTCCAGAGCTTCAGTTTAATTTTCTGTAAATTGAGAGCAATAGCAATGTTCATACGGTACTTACTAGGTGGCTGGCACTGTTCTAAATGCTACCTATGTATTTTCTCATTTAATCTTCACAACGACCTTATAAAGGTACTATTGTTATCCTCATTTCACAGATGAAAACATGAGTCTCAGGAAGGATAAGTGGTTTGTCCACGCTCACACGTCTAGGAAGTGGAAGAACTGGGATTTAAACAGGCAGCCTGGCTCTAGATATTCATCTTAAACAGGACACTGCACCTGTCTCATGGATAGGATTAAATGCAATACCTCCTGCAAAGTGCTTAGCACAGTGCTATGCACACCATAGACAGTAAAAACCAACTGTTATTACTCAAATTTCAACTTCGCCACTTACTAACTGGGTCTACACAAATACATACACATCTGTGGGCACAGACAGTGGTTAACATGTATATGTGTGCACACACATTCAAGTACACCGATACATACGTAGATACACACAGATACATTTACTCATCAGTGAATTCAATGACATTTATTGAGTAAACATTATATTATTTGCCTGAAGCGCTTCTGGGCTTCTGCGCTGGAAATGCAGCATTGAAGAAAACAGACAAAATTTCCTGGTCTTGTGGATCCAACATTCTAGTGCATGAGAAAGAAGAGAAACAAGATTTTAAAATACTATATAATTGGATAGTGAAAAGTGCTCAGGAGAAAATATAAACAGAGAAGAGAGGTATGAAATGCTGGGTAGGGGGTTGATATTTTACTTAAGGGTGGCTAGGGAAGGTACAATAAGGAAGATACTTTTTGAGTAAAGATCTAAAGGAGGGCAGACAGCAAGCATGCGGCTGCCTGAAACCAGAGATTTCCAGGCTGAGGAAACATCAAGGTCAAGTGCCCTGAGATTGGAGAATTCCTGGCATGTTCAAGTATTAGCGAGGAGGCCAGTGTGTCTGAAGTGGGCTGAAAGAAAGGGACAGTGGTAGATAAGTGGGGATGGGAAAGATCATGTAGGTCTTTGTAATCTTTGGATTTTCCTCCGTGATATAGAAACGTGGCAAGATTTTGAGCAGAGGAATGGCATGATCTAATTTATGTTTTTAAAATTGACGCATAATAATTGTCTATCTAATTTATGTTTTAACAAGATCACTCTGGATTCTCTTTGAAAACAAGCAGAAGCAAATTAAGGATAAAATCTCAAATACTGGGCCGGGTGCGGTGGCTCACACCTGTAATCCCAGCACATTGGAAGGCCGAGGGGGGTGTGGATCACGAGGTCAGGAGATCGAGACCATCCTGGCTAACACGGTGAAACCCCGTCTCTACTAAAAATACAAAAAATTAGCCGGGCGTGGTGGTGGGCTCCTGTAGTCCTAGCTACTCGGGAGGCTGAGGTGGGAGAATGGCGTGAACCCGGGAGGCAGAGCTTGCAGTGAGCCGAGCTTGTGCCACTGCACTCCAGCCTGGGCGACAGAGTGGGACTCCATCTCAAAAAAAAAAAAAAAAAAAAAAAAATCTCAAATACTAGTTAGGAGGCTATTGCATAAGTCCAAGCAAGACATGATGGTGGATTGGGTTAAACTGATATGAAGGGAGATGGTGAGAGATATTTGGATATATTTTGAGAATACAGTCAACACAATTTACGGGTGGATTGGGTTAGAGTTGTGAGAAAAAGAGAGAAGTCAAGATGACACCAAGACATTTTGCCTAAGCAACCAGAAGTGTGGAATTGCCATTAACAGATGGCCAATACCATAGAAAGTGCTGATTGGTATGCAGAGATCAAGAATGGGGTTTTGAACATGTTAAGTTTGAGATGCCAATTAGACATTCAAATAGAGATACAAGTATGTAGTTGAATGTGGAAGTCTGGAGTTCAGAGAAGAGATCTGATCTAAAGATAAAAATCTGTGAATTGTTGGAGAATAGATAAAAGCGTGAAACTGGTTAAGATTACCAAGGGAGTAAGTGTAAGTAAAGAAAAAGAGCTTCAAGAACTGAGCCCTGGTGCATTGTTAAGTTAATAAGTCGAAAGGTGAGAAGTTCAGCAAAGGAGATGAGGAAGAATGGTCAGTAAACTAGGAAAGCAGGGATGGTTGAGTGTGGGTATCCTGAAAGCCAAGTGAAGAGTCTGTAGGAAGATCAAGTGTTTATGATCATCGTCCACTGTTCATCAACTGCCAAATGTTGCTGATGAGGCAACATGAGGTGTGAGAATTGACTACTGTATCTGAAAACGTGGAGGTCATTGGCGACCTTGAGAACAGCAGTTTAGAGTGAAGCCGTGGGACAGAAAGCCTGATTGAAATAGGTTCAAAAAGGAATGGGAGGGAAGGAGTTGGAAACAGTAAATATAGGTAACTCCCAAGTTTTGCAATAAAGGAGAGTAAAGAAACGGAGCAACAGCTGGGGGGAAAGTGAGCTCAAGGGTCACTTGAGATTTTTTTTTTTTTTTTGAGAGAAAAAAAAAAATTCTGGTGTGCTCCCATGATGATAGGAATGATCCAGAATTGCTGGATCCCATAGAGAGAGTAAGATTTGTGGTGCAGAAAATAGAGGGAAGAATTACCAGAGGATGTGCTTGAGCAGGTGGAAGGAATGAGACTCCATGCACAGGTGAAGAGGTTGATCTTAGCTAGGAGCTTCAACTTTTTATCCCCAGTAAAAGGAAACTAGCATATGTAGGCAAAGATGCTGACATATTTTTAGAGAAACAGGAAGCAAATTCATAGCTAAGCATGGGGTTAACTTAGAAGTTTGAAGAGAGAGAAGAAAACATAATATGTTCTTCAAGGAGTGTCACAATAAATAGACTAGGAGACTGTAATATGATTCTGGGGTTAGTGTCCCACCTGATTTGGGGTTGGTTCATGAGTTGAAAGTGAAACCAGCTGGAATCATGTATGTCATGTATTCCGCCCCCCCCACCCCCCGCCCCCAGTTTCATTCAGGTAGGCAGGTGGAAGCACAGAGGAGGTGGAGAGTTGATTTAACCAGGAGTGTTGCTTAGATAAGTGCCACAAGAGATTCTAATGAGTGACTGACATAATTTAAGCTGGACAAGGAAAGAAGAAAGGATACCAGGTAGGTAGACCGTGCAAAGGAGGTAGTATCAGTAAAAATGGATGTCCCAGCAGGGTGAAGGACTACTAGATTTGCAATATAAGAAGGAGTGAACTGAAAAGATAGGAGATGGTCAGAGAGGGTGATTATGAAATTGAGATTATGGGAGATTTGCAGTTATTGGTCATGGCAAGGTGTAAGAAACATGGCTGTGCTTTGGTCAAGGATAGGCCGAGGGAAACATCCAGAGTGACTCTGAGTTTAGAGTGCGGGCGTATAACTTCACTTGTTATCACAGCCATGTAGCCATAACATGGGAAGGCCATCACTTGACTCTATACCACTATTGTCTGTAAAAGGTATAATTGCCCTCCTGACACCGTACAAGCACGCTTGTGCTCAGAGAGAGAGAGTTAAAACTGTCAGTCTTGCAGACAGACAGGAGGGAACCAGGACACAACTTGGCTTGCTTGTGCCCAGACAGAGAAAGAGTTAAGCTGCTGACCCTGAAGGCAAAGGAGAGCCCGCCGCGCACCTGTCATGGGGGCGGCCCGCTCAAGCAGCTGAGACAGAGCAGGCAGTGTAAGAGAGCTGCTGCTGAGAGCCGCTGCTGAATAACATCATCTTTCACCTACCTGCGCCGCCCCGCCCCGCCGTGCCCCGCCCCGCCGTGCCCCGCCCCGCCGTGCCCCGCCCCGCCGTGCCCCGCCCCGCCGTGCCCCGCCCCGCCGTGCCCCGCCCCGCCGTGCCCCGCCCCGCCGTGCCCCGCCCCGCCGTGCCCCGCCCCGCCGTGCCCCGCCCCGCCGTGCCCCGCCCCGCCGTGCCCCGCCCCGCCGTGCCCCGCCCCGCCGTGCCCCGCCCCGCCGTGCCCCGCCCCGCCGTGCCCCGCCCCGCCGTGCCCCGCCCCGCCGTGCCCCGCCCCGCCGTGCCCCGCCCCGCCGTGCCCCGCCGAGTGTTCTTTCAGCTATCTGCTACTCATCTACCCACTCCCTCTGGACCTCAGCATGGGCTGGAACCTGACCCTGGACCTAACACAGGCCTAAGTGTTGTTGATGAGAAATGACCCCAAGTTCTTTGCAGTGCCTTCTATCCACAGTGGAGTCTGTTTCTCTGCCTCTTGAACCTGAGCTGGCCCTGTGATTTGACCAAGAGAAAGAGGAAAAAGTGATGTATGACTTCTGAGTTTCAGCCTCAAGAGGCCTGGCAGCTTCTGCTTTGCTGAGCTGCCACCACTACTTTAAAAAACAAAACAACTCTTTGAGGATGAACTACTACTTGGAGAGAGAAGCCCAGCTAGTCCAGGCCCCAGCCAGCTCACCACCAAAGGCATGAGTGAGCCCAGGTGAGACCAGCACAAAGAACCGCTTAGCCAATTCACAGAATTGTTAGAAATAATACATGTGTTTGTTGTTCGAAGCTACAGTGTTGCAGTGGTATGTTGTACAGCAAGAGATAACACATTAAAATGCGACTGTGGGAATTAGTGACTGTGGCGGGGTCGAGAATGCCATTGTTGGAGTTCAAAGAACTGAGAAGCCAGGGCGTTGGGTAGATAATCTATATTTATATTACAACTGCCGGGGATTGAGGCAGGCATAGTGTTGGGGGGAACAATAGTGTACCAGGAGTGAACGTCTTCAAGAAATAAGTGGGAGTGATTTGGGGCAGTATGGTCTGATGAAATGAGATTCTAAGATAGAGATTTTTATGTAGCTGGATGTTTATATATGTACATACAGACATATATAAAACCCTACATGTGTTTTATACATAAATACAGATATGTGCACACACACAGACATACTACAGATCCACACAGATACACCGAGCATGCAAAATTCATATAAGCATGCAAAAATACAGTTCAACACCTAAATCCACATACACATACAGGTATGTAGAGGTACCCCTGAACTCAAGTCACAAATGCACAGACATGCACTCACACAGGCATACATAGAAATCCACAAACATAAATGCATGCAAGCATGTAGGCAAATATGCAGACAAGTACGTAGAGATATGGTGATGTACAGACAGCCTCATGTGGAGAGACATGCAGAGAATGTGCTTACACAATAGCACACTAACATCCACGTGTGTGCTCATCTCCTGTGTATGCTCATGGACACGTACACATCAATGCACATACACATAGCTACACATGTATAATCGTAGAATGTTCACATAAGTACACATATACCCAAACACCTAGACACACATACCACACTTATATCCACACATCACAGACATAGAAATGCACACGTACACACAGATTAAGGCACCAAAAGATTTGTGGCCAATCATACACACATTTGACCACAGATATGCATGCACACATGTTCATGCACACATTGAGACCACACACATACAGGTACTCACAGGCACGCAGAGGCCATGATAGCACCACAGCACTTGAGAATGCTTTTGTTATATTTTGAAATTATTTTAGATTTAGATTTGCGTTCTGCTTATGTTTACCAGGCTGATGGGATGGGGGCTTTTCCAGTGCATAGCAACCACTGGGCTCCTGCCTCAATGGGGGCCGGGGGCATCTGGGGCTGCAATGAGAGCAGACTGCTGAGCCTCTTGAAATCCAGGAGGAAATGGGAATGAAGGAGTAGTTTTGGCTCAGAAGCAGGGCCTTTAAGTGCTTGTAGTAGCATAGCTTAGTGGCTCTCAGTGCACATTTGGGAGTCCATTAGAACCTAGTTCAAATCCCACCTCTCTCATTTATTGGCTGTGTTATCTTGGAAAAATTATTTCATCTCTCTGAATCCCAGTTTTCTCATTTGGAAAAAAGATGATAGTAATAGCAACTGCCTTAAAATTATTATGAGTATTAATTGAGTGAATACTCATGAAACACTTAGAACAGTGTGTGACATATAGTAAGCTCTTAGTGTTAGCTATTGCTGTTGGTGGTGTTTGAATTAACTCCCTTATCAGCCAGCTGAGAGTCCTGAGTTCCTACCATTAACTCCAACTGTTACTTACAGCCTTGTCTTCAGAGAGCTCAGGAGCAGAAAGCAGAGGCCTGAGGGAACGGGCCATAGGACATATGAACTTTGGACTTAGAGGGCTGGGAGAAGGAATGAAGACAGAGCTCAGAAAACTTGGAATGAAGACCTATAAGATGCATTAGCTGAAAGCCTTAGGTTACAGGGAGCCTAAGACAGAGCTGATTTTTCAAAGCCTTCTCCCAAAGGCCCGCTTGTGGGATCCCAGTGGAGTCTGTTCCTGGGACTGCTGTAGGAGGTAGACACAGAAGGGACAGCTGTCATTCTCTTACTCATTGTCCCAGGGATGTGGAAGATTAGAACATAGGTGCCTTCCAAAGCCCTCTACCTATTTTTTAAAAATTGAAAAAATTGAAGAGAAGCACACATCATAAGCATACAATTCAAAGCATTTCTACAAATTGGCACATCTGGGTAACTAGCATTCAGATCAAGACATTTTAAATGACTGGCATCCTGAAAATCTCCCATTTGCTCCCTTCCCGTGGCTGCACACCAAAGTTAATCACCAGCCTGGTTTCCAACAGCATAGATTTGGTTTGTCCATGTTTGTAAATGAAATCATACAGCTTGTCCTCTTTTGCGTCTGGCTTCTTTTGCTCAAAGGTATGTCCATGAGCTTCCCTCATTGACGCATGTATCAGTAGCTTATTATTTTTTGTTGCTGTTTAGTATTCTAATATATGAATCTACTACACTTTGTCTGTTTGAGTGTATGTCAGTTTGGGGTATCAGAAATATATACTCTATGCATTCTAGTCCATCGCCATGATCTGCATGTTCGTATCCCCTCAAAAGCCATATGTTGAAGGGTTGCTAGAGGCTGGAAAGAATAGGAGGAAGGGGGGATAGGGAGAGATCTGTTAAAGGACACAAAATTACAACTAGATAAAAAGAATAAACTCTAGAGTTTTATAGCACTGTAAGATAATTATAGTTAACAATAATATATATTTTCAAATAGCTAAAAGAGAGGATATTGAAGGTCCCAACACAAAGAAATGATAAATGTTTGAGATCATGGATATGCTCATTCCCCTGATCTGATCACTATATACCGTATGTATCGAAACATCATAAAAATATGTACAATTATGTGTAAGTTAAAAATAGAAAATAAAGTCTATATTACCTCAAAAAAAAAAAAAAAAAAAAAGCTATATTGTGAACCTAATCCCGAATGTGATGGCATTAGAAACTGGGCCATTGAAAGGTGATTAAGTCACGAGTGGGACTCTCATGAATGAGATTACTGTCCTTATAAAAGGCCAGAGGAAGCCGCCTTGCTCCTCCCACCAATGTGAGGATACAGCTAGAAGGTACCATCCCAGAAAGTGGTCTCAGCAGATACCACATCTGTGGATGCCTTGATCTTACAACTTTCCAGCCTCCAGAGTTGTGAAAATTAACTTTCTGTTGTTTATAAGCTACATGCTTTATAGTATTTTGTTATAGCAGCCCAGACAGACATGCATCTTTTGGTGAACACATGCACATACCTTAGTTTTAATTCATACATTTTCATAGTCTTGTAAGAGGGCCACCCTCAATTGGATCTACCCTTGTCCAGAAGCCAGGTGATTGAAATTTATCAGAGGCTATTGCATAGCACAACTCCAGGGGTCACCATTGCCATGTGTTGTACACGGCTGGCACCCCTGGGCCACAGTGCAGAGGATCTGGTGTACTCTGGAGTTGTGCAATGGGCAGCCCTCCACCATTCTGCTTCTCAACCACTCTCAGGGGTTGGGAGATGGTTTATTACACTGAACTCTGAAAAACCTTTCCTCAAAATCTCTCTTCCTTTATGTCTTTTTTGCCTTTGAGTCACAGGCACAGAATCACAAGAGCCATGGGTCACTCTGAACAGTGCCAGCAAGCCATCAGCTAGTTCTGTGGCAATGAAAAAAAGAAACCAAAGTTACACCAGGTATTTGATCTTAGAAAAATGGAATCACCCCAAATCACAGAGCCTTTTTTAAAAACAACAACAACAACAACAGTTTAAGGGGTTAGACATCAGGTAGACACTGCAGTAGTCTCTCTCATCTACTTTGGCAAGTTAACAAAGGAGAAACTAGGACAAGTTTAGGTTTTGGAAAGGAAGTTTTTGTTTCAACGCAAGGCCCCAGCTTCTGTCTCTGCCACCAGCTTCAGCATGGGTATGTGTAATGTGGCTGGGGAGCCTTTTCTCTGGAGGAAAATTGATCTGCTTTCAGTCTCGGCTCAGCCAGTTCTGAGCTAGGCAAATGGCATAAGTTCTTTAGGTTTCTGTTTCCTCCTCTGAAAAGATCTTGCTACATCATGGGTAGGAAGCATGGAAACAAGAAGAAGACATATAACCATGGTGGACTGAGCAGCCTGCCCTACCTAGGCAAAACGTGGGTGGCAGGCCCAGAGGTGGAGAATGGCTGCATTGGCTGGCCCCAGGTCTGGCCAACCCAGCCCAGTGCCCAGCAGGTGGGCAGTGGAGGGAGACCATGAATTCTTTTTTTTTTTTTTTTTTTTTTTGAGACAGAATCTCGCTCTTTTTGCCCAGGCTGGAGTGCAGGGGCACCATCTCAGCTCGCTGCAACCTCCGTCTCCCAGGTTCAAGCGATTCTCCTGCCTCAGCCTCACGAGTAGCTGGGATTACAGGCGCCCACCTCCACGCCCAGCTAATTTTTTGTATTTTTAGTCGCGATGGTATTTCAGTATGTTGGCCATGGTGCTCTCGAACTCCTGACCTCAGGCAATCCACCCGCCTCAGCCTCCCAAAGTGCTGGGATTACAGGTGTGAGCCACTGTGCCTGGCCGAGACCATGAATTCTTAACTTTCTGAATGGAAAAATACTGTTTGGGCAATTTAGTGTTTTGTGGAGTTTGCAATTGGACAAAGTACAGGGGCTTGAATCCTTGATCAGGATTACAAAGAAGCTTCTCTTGAGGGCCCTGTGAGGGCTCTGGAATTGAAAAGACCTTAGTTCATTCTTGGCTTCAGGCTTTGCCTTTCACCTGTAAAGTGTGTGACAGTTTACACTGAGTCTTAGTTTTCTTATCTGGAATCTAAAGAATAATTCTGGTCTTACAGGGTTGCTATGAAGATTACATGAGACCATATGTGATGATTAGGTATCAACTTGACTTAATTGAGATATGCCTAGATGGTTGGTGAAATATTGTTTCTGGGTGTGTGTCTCTGAGGGTGTTTCCAGAGGAGACTGACATGTGAATCAGTGGACTGGGACATGTGCCATGGTGGTTTGCTGTACCAATCAACCTGCCATCTAGGTTTTAAGCCCTGCATGCATTAGGTATTTGTCCTAATGCTCTCCCTCCCCTTACCCCCCACCCTCCGACAGGCCCCAGTGTGTGATGTTCCCCTCCCTGTGTCCATGTGTTCTCATTGTTCAACTCCCACTTATGAGTGAGAACATGCAATGTTTGGTTTTCTCTTTCTGTGTTAGTTTGCTGAGAATGATGGCTTCCAGCTTCATCCATGTCCCTGCACAGGACATGAACTCATTCTTTTTTATGGTTGCATAGTATTCCATGGTGTATATGTGCCAGATTTTCTTTATCTAGTCTATCTTTGATGGGCATTTGTATTGGTTCCAAGTCTTTGCTATTGTAAATAGTGCTGCAATAAACATACGTGTGCATGTGTCTTTATAGTAGAACGATTTATAATCGTTTGGGTATATACCCAGTAATAGAATTGCTGGGTCTAATGGTATTTCTGGTTCTAGATCCTTGAGAAATTGCCACACTGTCTTCCACAATGATTGAACTAATTTATACTTTCACCAACAGTGTAAAAGCATTCCTATTTCTCCACATCTTCTCCAGCATCTGTTGTTTCCAGACTTTTTAATGATCACCATTCTAACTGGTATGAGGTGATATCTCATTGTGGTTTTGATTTGCATTTCTCTAATGACCAGTGATGATGAGCATTTTTTCATATGTTTTTTGGCCACATAAATGTCTTCTTTTGAGAAGTGTCTGTTCATATCCTTTGCCCACCTTTTGATTTTTTTTTCTTGTAAATTTGTTTAAGTTCCTTGTAGACTCTGGATATTAGACCTTTGTCTGATGGGTAGGTTGCCAAAATTTTCTCCCATTGTGTAGGTTGCCTGTTCTCTGATGATAGTTTCTTTTGCTGTGCAGAAGCTCTTTAGTTTGATTAGATCCCATTTGTCTATTTTGGCTTTTGTTGCCATTGCTTTTGGTGTTTTAGTCATGAAGTCTTTGCCCATGCCTATGTCCTAAATGGTATTGCCTAGCATTTCTTCTACGGTTTGTATGGTTTGGGGTTTTACATTTAAGTCTTTAATCCATCTTGAGTTAATTTTTGTATGAGGTGTAAGGAAAGGGTGCAGTTTCTGTTTTCTGCATATGGCTAGCTGGTTTTCCCAGCACCATTTATTAAATAGGGAATCCTTTCCCCATTTCTTGTCTTTGTCAGGTTTGTCGAAGATCAGATGGTTGTAGATGTGTGGTGGTATTTGTGAGGTCTCTGTTCCATTCCATTGGTCTATATATCTGTTTGGTACCAGTACGGTGCTGTTTTGGTTACTGTAGCCTTGTAGTGTAGTTTGAAGTCAGGTAGCGTGATGTGTCCAGCTTTGTTCTTTTGGCTTAGGATTGACTTGGCAATGCGGGCTCTTTTTTGGTTCCATATGAATTTTAAAGTAGTTTTTTTCCAATTCTGTGAAGAAAGTCAATGGTAGCTTGATGGGAATAGCATTGAATCTATAAATTACTTTGGGCAGTATGGCCATTTTCACGATATTGATTCTTCCTATTCATGAGCATGGAATGTTTTTCCATTTGTTTGTGTCCTCTCTTATTTCCTTGAGCAGTGGTTTGTAGCTCTCCTTGAAGAGGTCCTTCACGTCCCTTGTAAGTTGTATTCCTAGATATTTTATTCTCTCTGTAGCACTTGTGAATGGAAGTTCACTCATGGTTTAGATCTCAGCTTGTCTACTGTGGGGGTATTATTTCCTCAAGTAGTTTTAGAGCTCTGAATTTCTGCCTCATGTAGTCATCCTCAACCACATCAGACCCTCTGTCCCTTGGATAGAATACCTATTTGACAATAGCCTCTTTACTATCCTGAAATGTGCAGTTACTATAGCCCATTGCTACTCAAAGTGTAATAGCATCCCAGATCAGCAGCATGTTGGCCATCATCTGGGAGCTTGTGAGATATGCAGAATCTTGGGCTCCACTCTCAGGTCTGCTAAATCAGAACTTGTATTTCAATAAGATTCACATGTGGTCTATACATGCAGTAAAGTTAGAGATTAATTGCTATAACACACTTACTCTCATAATTAAACATTAAGAAACAAAATGCCCTAACTGTAATATGAAGGGGAAATAGAAGGAAAGTAATCGTAATACATTTTTCTTCATACACAATGGCTCACACTTAACTATAGTAGATGTTTGCACCTATATGTAGAATCTGTGTGAAAGTAGCAGCTCCACATACAGGCTGATACTACTGGTTTGTGTCACCAACCGAAATTTCATAAGCATTATCATAGCTGATGATCTTCTGAAATGGACAGCCCTAGATAGAGTAGCAAACTAAAAACAAAAGCACAGTGTGATCTTTCCTGGATATATGCACCATTTGCATTTCTGGAAAATGCAGTATCTGCTAAAACCAATGTAAATGTAAGATGGAGCTAGGTTCAAGGTTCTGATACTTATAAAAATGATTTCTTACCACATGGAAGTTTGGTGGGGCCTTCAAAAATAATGCCTGAAGGCCGGGCATGGTGGCTCATGCCTGTAATCCTGGCACTTTGGGAGGCCAAGGTGGGTAGATCACTTGAGGTCAGGAATTTGAGACCAACCTGGCCAACATGGTTGAAACCCCATCTCTACTGAAAATATAAAAATTAGCCCAGCCTGGTGGTACATGCTTGTAGTCCCAGCTACTCGGGAGGCTGAGGTGGGAGAATCACTTGAACCCAGGAGGCAGAGGTTGCAGTGAGCTGAGATTGTACCATTGCACTCCCACCTGGGTGACAGAGTAAGACTCCATCTTAATAATAATAATAATAACAACAACAGCAACAATAATAATAATGTTTGAAATAAGTCAATTCTTTGTTGTGTGAGGTATGTCTGGATTCCAGGTCTTCAACTACTAAATGCCAATAGTGACTCATTCAGTCTGTGTAATAATCAAAAGTGCTGCTCCCATCCACTAATGCTAAAGTCTCTGAAAAGGAAATTGAGAAAACAATCCCATTTACAATTACCCATACACACACACACACACACACACACACACACACACACAAAGAATAAAATACTTAGGAAATTATAAAACATTGAAAATTAAAGAAGACACAGATAAATGTGTTGATGGAGTAGAAGAATTAATATTGTTGAAATGTCCATATTACCCAAAGTGATCTATAGATTGAATGCAATTCCTAAAAATTGCAATGGCAATGGGGGGAAGAGAAAGATAGCTGGATAGAAGGCTCCACTAATTGTCCCTCCAACAGGAACACAAAATTTAACAACTATCTATGTAAAAAATCACCTTAATAAGAACCAAAAGTCAGGTGAGCAATTATAGTACCTGTTTTTAGTGTCATATTGCTGAAAGGGACATTGAAAAGGGTAAGAATGACAGTCTTGAATTGCTGGTGCCACACTTCCCCAACCCCTCAGAAGTGGCTGTGTGGTGTGGAGAATCTGTGTGCTTGGGGGAGGGGAGAGCAAAGCAATTGTCAGACTTTGCATTGAACTCAATGCCACCATGTAACAGCAGAAAGCAAACTGGGCTGAAACCAGTCGACTTAATACTTAGAAATAAGAGAACAGGTGAAAGACTTATACACTAAAAATTATAAAGCAATGATGAAGAGAATTACAGCAGACACCGAGCATTTAGACCAGCCCTAACCAGAGGGAAATCTTCTGTTCCATCAGTTGCAACGTGAGTTCTGGCAAGCCTCATCACTGTGGGCTGAAATGTTCTGGGGTACCCTAAATAAACTTGAACAGGAGTCTAGGCCACAAGGACTGCAGCTCCTAGGTGAATCCTAGTGCTGAGCTGGGCTCAGAGCAGGTGGACTTGGGGTCATGCAACTTGCTGAGACACCAGCCAAGGCAGCTAAGGGAGTGCTTAGGCAGTGCCTGCACCACCCCTCCCCTAACTCCAGGCAGTGCAGCTCACAGTTCCAAAAGAGACCCCTTCCTTCCACTTGAGAAGAGAAGAACGAAGAATAAAGAGGATTTTGTCTTGCATCTTTGATATAAGCTCAGTCACAGCAGGATAGGGCATTAGTCAGAGTTGTGAGGCTCCCATTTTAGACCCTAGCTCCTGGACATTTCTAGACATGCTCTGGGCCAGAAGGGAACATGCTGCCTTGAAGGGAAGGAGCCAGTGTCAACAGAAACTATCACCTGCTGACTAAAGAGCCCTTGGACCCTCAAAAACCAGCAGTGATACCCAGGTAGGATGCCAGGGGCCTTGGGTGAGACTGAGGCATGCTGTCTTCAGGTGAGACCCAGAACATTCCTAGCTGTGGTGGCTGTGGTGAAAGAATCCTTCTGCTTGAGAAAATCAGAGTGAAAAGTAAAGGGGCCTTTGACTTGTACCTTAGGTATTAGCTCAGCCATAGTGGAGCAGAACACCAAGTCGGCTCTTGGGACCTCCAATTCCAGGTCTTCACACTTGGATGGCATTTCTAGAGCTGCGCTGGGTGAGAGGGGAGCCCACTGCCCTGAAAGGTGAGTCTCAGGCCTTGCAGCATTCACCACTGAAGGGCCCTTGGACCGTAAACGAACATCAGCAGTAGCCTGGCCATACTTCCCAAGGGCCTGTGGTGGTGATGGTCACTGGGCAAGGCTCCTTTGCCTGTGGGAAGGGGAGGAAAGAGTGGGAAGGGCTGTGTCGGTGGTTTGAGGGCCAGCTTAGCCACAGTAGACTAGAACACCAGGTAGACTTGTAAGGTTTTTGAATCCAGTCCATGGCTCCTGGATAGCATCTCTGAAACTCCCTGGGACCTGAGGGAACTCACTACCCTGAAGTGAAGCGAAAAAACCCGACTGGCTTTGCAACCTGCTGATTGTAGAGCCCTAGGACCTTGAGCGAATGTAAGCAGTAGCCAGATACTGGTTACAGCAGGTCTTGGGTGAGACTGAGTGCTGTGCTGGCTTCAGGTCTTACCCAGTACAGTCCCACTGGTGGTGGCCACATGGGTGCTTGTGTTACCCCACCCCCAGCTCCAGGTGGTTCAGAACAGAGACACACAGAGAGATTCCATTTGTTTGGGAGAAAGTAAGGGAAGAGACAGGAGTTCCAGGCTGGTAATCCAGAGAATTCTTCTGGATCATATCCAAGACCACTAAAGTGGTACCCCATCTTATTGAAATGATCTGTTCACAGCTCTTTTTCCCCTACTGGACTGTGAACTCCTTGAGGGCAGGACTCTGTTTTATTCATGTTTGTATCCACAGGGCCTAACTCAGGGCTGGCTCAGAGTAAGATGTCAGTAAAACTGTATTGAACATGACCATCAATCATTATCATAATCACTTTCTCTCTTTTGTGACTTTCATGGCTTTTGCTGTTCAGACAATCTCATACATTTTATTACTAAGTCATCTTCCTTCTGGTGGTGATTGCTCTCCGATTATTTCATACATGTAACTGTGGCCTCTCCAAAATGACTAAGTTCCATAAGAGCAGGATATTCTTATATTTTTTTCTTATTCTGTTCTGTGCTTAGACACTTAATAAGTTGTCAACAACTATAGTTTGATTTTTGAAATGGGACTGTGTTACTGGGATGCTACAATTTCAATGGCATTGAACTGATAGTAATTTGGCAGAAAAATAGGAAACTGTGCTTTGGTGGAAATGGTCTCTTCTAGTCTAGAGAACTCTTTCTTCCACTAAGCTGGTTGCAGTGTATTTCATCATTACATATGAGTAGCAAAACTGAACTTGCTGAATATTTGGATTATTGCCCAATGTCGATTCCATTTGGTAGACATGAACACCCTGACTATATAAGCAATTATTCCAAGCAATTTTGGCGATTGATATGGCCAAGAAGATATTAGGATATGTAGTAAGCCATTGAGAGGCCAGTCCATAGAGCTATTCAGGGATTTGAACATCTAATGCGTAAGTAGTTTTACAGATTATTGAATCAGAGTGTCAAAAGGCATTTCAAATCATTATGCATTTACAAATATTTACAGATCTTTTAAAGATCAAGTCTGTCATTATCAGTTTCTGTGCTGTATATTGTCAGTATCCACAGTGACCCCAGAGGAGCCTGTGCTGGCAGGAGTAATGCCGTGGTATGTTCAGCTCTGCTGGATCTCCATAGAGGGGGGCTGGAATGCCTTGTGGAACAAAGCCCTAGGCTCCCGAGAGCAAAGAATGAAGGGCAGCCTAGTTTGATAACCACATTAAAGCACTACCAACATCTGTTCAAGCCAAAGACAACACTATCTCCAGGAATTAACCTTCTGAACCACTGAATCATTACCCTCAGCAGAGTGAAAGTTGGACAACAAGAGCCTATTTGTCAGTGGTTCCTCCGAGAGATGTGGTAAGCCGTATTTTACTGCAAACAGCGTGAGAAGGCCTGGCTCGGCTTTATACATCTTAAACACAGAATATATTTGTGTGGGAAACAAGCAGACGATGAATGTAAATAAACTTTTGATGATACCTTGCAACTTTCAGCATTGATTCCACTCCAGAACAAATGGACCATAGAGGATTGCTTCAGAGAATAGCATTTCCTAAATTTGTACATAATGTTTCCCCTTTATTTTAATAGAACAGTAGATACCAATAATGAGAGTACTCACAAAATATACAAGATACACATTTGCACTAAATGAAAAACCCAACCATTTGTTGAAAGTAATATAATTCACTATAAATGTAATAATAACTATCTGGATGGGCTTTGTCAAGCTGCATCATATGGAGAGTGAGGCAAGGCGGATGGGAGGGGAAATCTAATAAAATAAAAATTTTAGTACAGAAGTAAGCATAGAATGCCAGTCATTGAAACTTCGGAAGAATCTGGAATTTGGGAGTGTATTTCTTATAATAAAGACTGGTTGCAACTTCTACTATGATATGTTTTAAGCCTTGCACCACACTAATTGGAAAAACCTTCTCCAGCTTTTTATTTTCTGATATATTATTAAATGTAGCATATTATCATTAATAGACACATGGCTTTTATGTCAAATCTGCCTGAGAAGACTGAGACTAAACTAAGTTTGGTCATTAGATTAGTCCCTGGAATATATGTATTTTGTTTTATGACTCTTACATAGTACTTAGTATGTGCTATTTTATTTACTCATTTATTTAGAGACAGGATCTCTCTCTGTCACCCAGCCTGGAGCACAGTGGCATGATCATGGCTCACTGCAGCCTTGACCTTCTACTCTCAAGTGATCCTCTAGCCTCAGCCTCCTGAGTAGATGGGACTACAGGTGTGCACTAACACACACCCAACTAACTAAAAAAATTTTTTCTTTTCTTTTGCAGAGACGAGGGTCTCATTATGTTGACCAGGCTGGTTTCAAACTTCTGGTCTCAAGTGATCCTCCTGCCTCGACCTCCCACAGTGCTGAGATTACAGGTGTGAACCACCACACCCGGCTATGTGCTGATTTAAAAGAAAACAAGTAAATACTGTGTAGTGACTGACACCTGTAATTGCTATAAAACTAATCCCTTTTTCATGATTTAAAGTATATAGACTATCCATACATAGTCCATATAGCATATATAAGGTATTTAGAAGTATCCATATGTGGTATTTCTCTGTGTGTGTATATATATGTATACATATATATACACATACATACATACATACATAGTATGTACAAAGTATGTAGACTTATTTTACCAAACAAAATAAGGCGGAATGGAAGGTCAGTGTCATGGCTTACTCCACTCATCTCCCTAAAAGCCATCAAGTCTGTAATATTGTGGGTGGCTTCAGGCATGGATGCCCTTGTGAGCTGACTTGCTAAAGCCTATACAGTGTACCTGGGTGAGTAGCTTGGTATCTTTGAGTCAGTGCAAAATGTCATGACATTGTATTGGGTCTGGACAAAGCAAAGCGCCTTGGGAAATACCACCTTTGGGGTTACCTAAGTGGATTCCCTTTACAAGTTTAGAGGCAGAGTTCTGTTTAAGTTCTAGTCCTTCCACTCGATCTAGGTAGCAGACTGTAATGATGGAGGGAAGCTGGCACATAGCAGGGATTTATTGAATGCATCTGAGTGAATGAAATAAAACTTTGGATGCAGGATGCTTTTGCCCAGCAGTTTTGCCAACATGGTCCATGAACCCTGGTTGGGAGGGGGTTCCCCAAGATCCTTCTGGGGAGGTCATGAGGCCAAACTTTTTAAAAATCATAATGCGAATACATGATGTGTCCCTTTCACTGTGTTGACATTTGCACTGAAGGTGCAGAAGCAATGGTGGATAACACTGCTGGCTTGTGGGCATGAATTAAGGCAGTGGCGCAAAGCTGTACTAGCAGTCATCATATTCTTCCCCACTAAGCACTCACAGAAAAGAATTTAAAATGCCACTTTTACTTAAAAATGTTCTTGATGAAGCAGTTAAAAATATAATTTTTATTATATCTCAACTTTTAAGTACTTGTAAGCGTAAATCACTTCTGCACACTGAAGTACCACAGTTATCTTAACAGAAAGCACTTGTGCAGTTGTTTGAATTGTATGCTGAACTGGCCACTTGTTTCCCCATGGAAGTTTTTTTTTTCTTTTTTTAATTTAAAAGAATGACTGACAAACTATGGTTATTCAGACTTGGGTATTTGACAAGACATTTTCTCAAAAATGAGCAAAATGAGCCTGTCACTTCAAGGAAAACAGCTGACAGTATTTGTTGCCAATGATGGAATTTGAGCTTTTAAGCAAAAATTAGGAATTTGGAAAACTTGTATCTGCCACTGTGAGCCTGACAGTTTTCCAACACTTACAGACTCTGCCAGTGAGTCTGGTGATGATATTAACACATGTGATTTTTTTGGATTTTGTATAATTAAAAGTAAATATTTGGAAGATTTTTGCAACTCAGAAATCAATATTTTTGAAATGATCAATGCATGATGTTATTACATAATGCATGAATCAAAGATCAAAATGTAAGATAGATCAATGGATTTTGGTATAACAGAGTAAAGTACACTGATATGGTTTCCAATTCCACATTGCAACTTAACTTGAAAACTGTTCCTTGCAAGCTGGGCATGGTGGCTCATGCCTGTAATCCCAGCACTTTGGGAGGCCGAAATGGGCAGATCACCTGAGGTTGGGAGTTCGAGACCAGCCTGACCAACATGGAGAAACCCCATCTCTACTAAAAATACAAAATTAGCCGGGCATGGTGGCGCATGCCTGTAATCCCAGCTACTCGGGAGGCTGAGGCAGGAGAATCGCTTGAACCCCCAGGGAAGCGGAGGTTGTCGTGAGCCGAGATCGCACCATTGCACTCCAGCCTGGGCAACGAGCAAAACTCCGTCTCAAAACAAACAACAACAAAACCTGTCACTTGCAGAATTTTGGTCCAAGAAGAATAGCCACAATTATCTGAAAAGGCTATCAAAATAATGTTTCCTTTTCCAAACACATATCTGTGTGAGGCTGGGTTTCTTTTTTATATATATCAATGATAACCACATATTGCAACTGATTGAAATCAGAAGCCAATATAAGATCCAGCTATTTTCTGTTAAGCCAGACATTAGAGATTTGCAAAAATGTGAAACAAGGCCATTCTTCCCACTTTTTTGTTTTAAAAATATGTAATTTTCATAAAATATGGTATGCTAACATGTAATAGGTTTATTTTAAGCAAATTAATAAATACACTGTAAAGTTCTCAAACATTTTAATATAGTATATATAGATACAACTTACACAAACAAAACCTCTGAAATTTCCAGTCATTGTTAAGAGTGTGAAAGGGTCCTGAGACCAACATGTTTGATAACTGCTACTCTAGTCCAGTGGTTCACAAAGAGTGGCCCCAGACCACCACCACCACCACCACCATCATCATCATCATGCCTGGGAACTTGTTAGAAACATCAGTCCTCAGGCCCCACTCTAAACCTACTGAATTGGAAACTCTGGGGATGAGGCCCAGCACGTTCTGTTTTAACAAGCTTTCCAGGTAATGCTGATCCTCACTAACCTTTCAGAACTCCAGGTCTTACTCCCAACCCCTTACAGATCAGTGTCCATAGTTCCTTAACGTCTGCTGATGGGTGATGGTGGGAAAGCTGACTTTCCAAGCCAAATGTGGCATACTAGCATTTGCTTTGGACTCAAAAATAGATATCCTGCTCACCCTCCTCCTTCCTCCACTTGCGCCATAGTCACTTAGGTGAGCACCACAAGGGAATGTGCCAGAACATCTAGGTGGTGCTTTGGCAGGGAGAAGAAAGTGTTGGTTGAGCTTTAAGAAGGTAGCATATAACATTATGCTTACTGGTCAGAAGTGTACTTTTTCTCTGGCTCCTGCCCCATGTGTGTTTCTACCACAGATAGTAATTGAGCTCATTTTCAGAAGTGTAAGACCAGAGTAAGTTTTCTAATATTGTTGACATCTTCCTCTATGCCCTGACTCCATTTCTGCTGACTGAGCACAGCTGGAACAAAATCCTAAGGCCAAGGAGCTGCTGAGCACTCACTTTGCTGGACCCTGGCAGCCCCTTTTTACACTGTCTTCAAGGCCTTATTCTACTCCTTCAGCTACCACACTTTTCAAATTCGTAGTGCCCTTGACCAAACATTTAGTCTTGGCTTCCACCTCATCAAGAAAATGTATAAACATATTTATTCATTGTAGACCCAGCTCTCTACTCTAGAAACCTGGCTGTCATCCTTGATTCTTTCCTCTCTTACCCTCCACATCTAGCAGTTGACAAACCCTGCCTATTCTGCTTCCTATTAGGGAGTCAGCAGAGTAGAGTGGTTAAGAGTGTGGCTTTTGGAGTCAGATGCCTGGGGTGTTCTTATCCCATGTGCACTAGTTTCTGTGTCACATGAATGAGTTTCTTGGCTTCTCTGGGCCTTGGTTTCTTCAACTGTTAAAAAAAAACCCACGAAGCATTATGATAATAATGCTACCTATCTTGTAGGATTGTTAAAAGAATTAAGCAAGGCAATATGTAAGATGCTTGGAACAGTGACTGGCATATCTATTTCATTTAACAAACTCTTCCAAGGTGCCCTGCACTGCTCTACAGTATATAGTGGTAAACCGGGAATGCACTAGTTCTGGCCCCAATTGTTTCTCATGTCATTTAATGGTATCTCTCTCTTTGTTGGCCTTCCTGTCTTTGCTCTGGCTCCTTCTAGCTTGTTCTTCATCTACTCAAAGAGGAATCTTTTTCATACATCATTGTATCATATTGTTCTCTTGCCTATAACTCTTCAAGGGCCTTCCACTTCCTATAGGATAAAGTTTAACTTTTTAGGCAAGGCTTATCATGGTGAACAACCTCTCATTCCTCACTACTTTGTGATTTGGCCTGTATGTCCTAATATATTCTTTGATCTATCTTCCCACAGAACTCTTCCTCTCCCTGTTAAAGCACCTACCACTTTCCTGATACTAATCTCCTTACACACCTGTCTCTCCAAATGGACTTTGAGAGTCTTAAGAACAAGGACTATACACTAGTCACATTTGTTTCCAGAGCTCAGTATATAAATCAAGAAAGATAGGACAGTTTAGAATGATTGTGGAATGCATGAATGAATAAACAAATGAGTCACTTCTTCAGGCTCCTTCTCATTTGAATTCTATCCCAGAATCGTATGTGGTATTTTCTTATGTGTGTGGATTCTCATGGGACCAGCTTAGTCACTAAATATCATCTTATGCAGGGCTTTTGATCCTGGCTCTGAAGCAGAATCTTCTGGGGATCTTGTTACAATGCAGATTTCTGGACCTTCTCCCCTCAGAGTTATAATTTATAATGTCTATGGAAGAGCTCAAAATCCGTATTTTAACCAATTTCCCTGAGTCAGTGATAATTTGCCAAGTTAGGGACTCACATATTTTAGTGAGTCCAGTTCCCTGCTTTTTCTGATGGGGAATATAGGACCCAGAGATTGAGTGATTCTGCAGGGTCACATAGCTTGTCAGTGGAAGAGCTGGGATTTGCCGTACCAGTGTGCCCATCCTCACCTCACCCAGAGTAACTCCACTTTCGTCTGCTTTATATATAGGAGTTCAGCAAAAGATGCGTTTATTTTGTTTTTCATTGAAAAAGAGTACAGTCTTGAAGACTCCTGTACTCTACCACACTCATTGCCCTCCACTGGAGGGCTCCTTACACACACCTGTAGAAGGGCGGTGTGGTGCAGTGGGCTTAATACTGAGCAGGGTCTGGGGAGCTTGTATTCTCTCCTGTCTTTGTCACTAAGAGGCTGTGTGACGAGCAAGTCATTAACTGCTGTTGTGAGTTTCCTTGGTTGTAGAAGGAACATAATCAGGCCCATCCTGCTTAATGAGCATGGTTCCTATTTGGCTAACATTTTTGTTTTCTCTATAGAGCCAAGCACAGTGCTTTACCTGTAGTAGCAGCACCAAAAACTGCTTAGGGAGTGAATAAATGGAAGTGTTTTGGAAATGAGAAAGTGGTCTATGAATGTAAGCTATGATTAATAACAAATTCAAAAGCTGCTGCTACAGTCGCTCAGCCTTAATGGTAACTTGATTCAAAATGGTTCCTTACAAAATGGAACAAACCGCCCTAACAGACCTTTGTTTTCAAATATAAGAAAAGAAAAACTTACACTGACCAGTCGTGTCTATAAGATGTCTAAAGAGCCAGGTCATTTGGTCGACTCATTGAAAAAGCCAGGCCAACAGTATTGGGCCTTGTACCTCAAAGGAAGCTAAGTGGCTCAGAGCCTTTTTCATTGCTGCTCATTGGCTTGACGTTATGTACACACAGCTACCCTTTCAGTTTCCACAAAATGGCTTAGTTTCATTTCTGAAATGGTAGCCACGTGGGAGCCCCTGGGTTGCTGTGGAGAAGGCCGGGAGAGGCCCAGCTGGTTGACAGTCATTGGGCAACTTGAGCCCTCCGATTTGCCTTAGCCACTGTTGGGAGGTGGGAGTCCAAGGTTTTTATAGTTCTTCTCTCGAATTAGTGCCTGCAGACTCTACAGCTATGAACATGCAATTAGTCTTTGTTTGTGCACAAAAGGGAGCTTGACCCTTGCCCGTCTTTGATTGGCATGCACAACTCTTGTAGCTACTTACCTAAGGCCCTCTCCAAGGAGCACAGCGTCTTGTTCCTGCACCTGCCTTCAGCTTTTCTCTTTTGTGGCTTGCTTCACATAATATTCAGCCCAACTCACAGCAAGATTGCAGGGATGAAGACATCATGCAGGCACAGTAAGATTTCCTGTTTTTCAGGGAGGTGGGGGAGTGGGTGGGAGGGAGGTTTGAATCTATAACCTGAATTTTGGATAATTGCTGAGCCCCAAAACACTTAGCAGGAGCCCAAAGAACTGTTTTTTTTTTTTCTTAATAAATGAACACTTTGCTTGCTTTCAAAAGCAGACCTCCCATGCCAGGAAAACAAGCTGTGTGCACAAAGCTTTACATTTCATTCCAAGTTCACCTGCTTTCCTAGCAATGTAGATCTGTCTTTTTTTTTTTTTTGAAAGACAACTGCTATAAAAGGGATGCAATTATTGTGGTCAGAAAATTTCTCTTTAAACCATGCTTTCTGAGATACTAGAAGAGTGTTTATTAGCAGCCTGAATGAGTTAAATACCGTGGTGGCAGATTGCATTTTCAATAAATGTTTTCCAGGAGCTTGATTGGTTTTCAAAACACACTCATTTCTTACTCTCCATGCCTAAATGTGCCACATCATATTAGAATAAACTACCCGGCTATGGCATTTAGGGAAAAAACTCCAAAATATGTGTGGTTTGAAGTAAAAGCCATGTTAAACCCCCAGATCTGCAGAGAACACTTAATAAACGGCTCAAAAACAATCATACCTTCCTTTTTGGAGTACCCACTTAGGTTCAGGCATGGTACTGGCTGCTTTACACTTTGTTTTTCTCTTCAAATCCCTACAATGGTATTCCATGTTGGGTTTTATTGTCTCTATTAGATAGAGGAGAAAATTGATGCTTACAGATGTTAAAAGACTTGACCATGTGTGTTCAGTTGCTGAGAGGCAGAGCAGATCAGTAAAAACGGTTCTCTGTTCCTCCATGGCGTGCTACTGAGACTTTATTACTTGAAATATGCACACTAGATTTTACAAAACCAAAAGAGTTTTGTCCTTTGAAGTAGTTACCTTGGGTGCCCAGATGTACCTTCCAACATCACAGCTATAATTGTCTTTGGAATGCTACTTCTGAGCTGACACACGCACTATGTGGGAACATCCGTCACCTGCCTTCTTACTGGCGCTGTACTGTTTCTTGCCATTGCGCAGCTGGGTCATGTACTTTTTTAGAAGACCTGACTCCCAGTCACTTTTGACTTTTTTTTGTTTTGTTTTTAAATCGCCAACTTCTAACAAAAAGGATTTGCCAAAATTTAGGACATTCAGAAGAAGGTGCTCCCAATTCTAGAGATGATTCTAAAACAAGTGTTTCTTCTGCCAAAATGGCTATGATACCATAATTGGCATAGATGTGTACATTTTGAAAGGGACCATCTTGGGTGGGTGTGGTGGCTCACGCCTGTAATCTCAGCACTTTGGGAGGCCGAGGCAGGTGGATCACTTGAGGTCAGGAGTTCAAGACCAGCCTGGGCAACATGGTGAAACCCCGTCTCTACCAAAAAATACAAAAATTAGCCAGGCATGGTGGTGGATGCCTATAATCCCAGCTACTTGGGAGGCTGAGGCAGGAGAATCACTTGAACCCAGGAGGCAGAGGTTGCAGTGAACTGAGATCATGCTACTGCACTCCAGCCTGGGTAACAGAGCAAGACTTGGTCTCACCAACAAACAAGCAACAAAAAATAAACCAAAACCAAAACCAAAACAAAAACAAAAAGACAACCTTGCAGGGGCCAACCCTCCCCTGAATAATATGTGAGCTCCACCATTCTTAGGGAGGCATATAATGGTAATAGGAGTTTGCCCTTTGGCATCATGCTTCCTGTATTTGAATCCTGGCTCTGCCACTTTATTAGCTCTGTGCCTTTAGGAAAGTTATTTAACTCCTCTAATCTTAGTTTTCTTGCCTATAAAATGAGGATAATAATTCTATCTACCCAAACAGGGTTGCTGCATGAATTAAATGGTAATATTTGTAGTATCCTAGGTCCATAGTAAGTGCTTACCTATGCTCACCCTTTCTGCTGCTATGTTTTGTCAAACAAAATATTTCTTTTTGTAGTGACGCCTCATCTATTTTGTGATTCATAGAAGGTTAGTGCTGGATGGGCCATTTATGATAATCTTATCTAGTGGTTTTCAAACTTCTTTTTAACAGCACAGCCTACAGGTCAAAGGAAAACATACAGGGAGCCTCGATAACCACAGCAGCGGAAGTGAAGCTGCTGCTGTTTAAGTGAGTGGGTTACAGATGGGAAGGAACAGATCTCCAGCATTTCAGGATCCACTCTACTCCCTCAATTGAATTTTGTTGTCACCACTGAATCCTACCCCTCCATCCTTCCAACATGGATCACAAAGGAAGTCCTAACTAAACTTTAAGGCTCCACTTACATGCTAAACCCTTCACAATGCCTGACAGAGCCAGCCAGAATTAATCTCTTCTTTACCAATTCTCCGTTGGCAATATATAATACATTTCTACTATAGCATTTAGCAAATTTTCCTTCATATTAGAGTTATTTTCATCTAAACCTCTTTATACCAAGTTGTTTGAGAGCAGGGCCCACATCTTAATTATCTCTGTGTCCCACACAGAGACTGACAACGTAATTTACACATGGGAAACCTTCAGTTACTGCTTATTGGATGGTTAAATAAATGACCAGAGATAAATCCAAATCATATTAAGGTCTAGGAAACCAGGGGGAAGGTTCCTAATAAAATGTATTCTGTGCTTTTTCAAAGTTGTCCTCTTTAAAATGTAACTTGAGATGCTTCACAAATCCAGAGCTCGTTGATTTATGTCATCCTGGCATGATGTGCTTGCCTGATTTCTTAAGCAAATAGAATCATTCTAATCCTCCTTTGGCCCTTTCTCCATCGTTTGAAGGAATAGGAGGCAGAAAAACCATCTTCAGCACAGTTAATACCTTGAAATATGCAAACAATTTGAAAACCTTTAGACTAGGTACTAATCACATGCCTACAGTAAAAAGCAGAGGAATGAGTGAATGTTGACAAACATCTGTTTTATAATGTCAACAGAAGCAGCTAATCTTAGGAACTTATAGAGTCACAGAAATGCTATATTTTGTAAAGGGGAGTAATTGAAGGGGAAATCATTTAAAAAGACTTTGAAAATATATTGAGTAAAATTCAAGAGAGAGAAAACAACACAGAGATTAGCAGGAAAATGTAAGAAATCTAGGCCTTCTTCTGGCTTCTTCTGGTTTGTAACAGTGTTGTTATACAGATATGCTTCAGTAGCTAATTACCAAGCCTTGTAAGACAAAGAAGATGAAGTAGTCAGATGCCATAGTACTTCCAAAGAAAAAATTTACTTTTGAATAATATGAAAACATTTTAAGTCTTTTTGTTTGTTTGTTTGTTTGTTTGTTTTGAGATGGAGTCTTGCTCTGTTGCCCAGGCTGTAGTTCAGTGGTGCAGTCTTGGCTCACTGCAGCCTCTGCCTCCTGGGTTCAAGCTATTCTCCTGCCTCAGCCTCCTGAGTAGCTGGGACTACAGGCGCATGTCACCATGCCTGGCTGTTTTTTTTTTTTTTTTTTTTTTTTTTGTATTTTTAGTAGAGATGGGGTTTCACCATGTTGGTGAGGCTGGTCTTGAACTTCTGACCTCAAGTGATCCTCCCGCCTTGGCCTCCCAAAGTACTGGATTTACAGGCATGAGCCACCATGCCTGGCCTGAAAACATTTCAAGTCTTATTCATTTAACTTTATATATTACATAAGAGTATATAAGATGAACAAAAATGCATTTCATACATATAATTAGACTAGGATGCACAGCTTTTTAACTTTAGTGCCTTGCATGTGGTAGCGGTCAAAGATTAACATCAGGAATGAGGCTGGAAGGGCTTTCAAAGGATTTAAGATATAAGAATATAAACATTTGGAGGAGTGAGTCCTGCTGTGTTTTTTTAAATAAGGGTTAGTCCTATTATTTCATAATCATTCTATATTCAATTCTTAACTGACGATAAAAGGGAAACAAACAGAGCTCTAATGATGGTTGTCATCCTCCCTTACAAGGTCAGTGTAGAATACTTTTCATATTGTGGATCTGGGGTTAAACTTGGGCTGGTGCACCTTTCACTTTGGCCATCATCAAGCCAGAGCTTTAAGGCTTTGCAACCTTGTGAAACAAGTCTCAAAGAATTGTAGGATGACAAATTCTGTGCAACAGGGTGGGTTTATACACTTAAAGTGAGGGAGTTGACTTGTACCCCCTTATGCCCAAAGCTAGTGCTGATGAGATAGCTCAAAAAAGCAGAACTTTGCTTTAAAGGCAGGAAGAAAAGTAAATAGCATGTTTGGTTAATGCCTATTTCTGCTAGTGGAAGGCTGGTAAAGTTCAGGGGGGAAAGGCAGCAAAACAATTTTTTATCCTTGGATCATATTACAAAATATCAAATGAGGCTGGGTGCAGTGTCTCACGCCTGTAATCCCAGAAATTTGGGAGGCCGAGGTGGGTGGATCATGAGGTCAGGAGATTGAGATTGTCCTGGCTAACACAGTGAAACCCCGTCTCTACTAAACATACAAAAAATTAGCCGGGTGTGGTGGTGGGCACCTGTAGTTCCAGCTACTCGGGAAGCTGAGGCAGGAGAATGGCATGAACCCAGGAGGTGGAGGTTGCAGTGAGCCGAGATCGCATCACTGCACTCTAGCCTGGGCGACAGAGCAAGACTCTGTCTCAAAAAAAAAAAAAAAAAAAAAAAAAAAAAAAATCAAATGACCATCTTTCTATAAAATCTTTTTGGGTTCCTGGGCAAATTTCTCCAGGGAAGTCCTTTTGAATCTATAACCACAGTAGTGTTTCTTCTCCTCTGGATTTGTTGTAGCAAACACGAAAATAAATTATAAGGCAGGACGAGAGAGCTCTGTGATATGCTATATACAACACCAGATTAAATACAATTTTACTGTGTTGGGTTCTATGTGATCTGTTAAACCTATGCTATGCGTGTACTTCACAAAGCATTTCCTTGCACCAAGATACCATTTGTAGTTTATGGTTATTTCCTTAGCAAGTTTGCCATTCCAGCCTTTCTACAGAAATATGACTTCCTGGGGCACCAGTGGTCCTCATCTGCAGTATAGTCACACATTGTTGTGTCACAATCAGTTGTGAGTTGGGTTCCAAATGATGTGTTTCTACTAATAAGTAAGGATCTGAAGTTTGTAAATGGTTGCCTGTTTTAGTAAATTAGACCTAGTTCAAGTTTGCTCTTATGAAAATGTTGCTTTCATTCACTTGCGTTCTGAAATGCTTGCCCGATTGAGACAACAAGGTGCAAACTTGCATAATCTTGATTAAGCCTCTGGGAACCAGCCCTGTATGTGAGCTGCTTCTATCATGTGTGTCCTGGTGGATGTAAGCCTGAGAATGGCCGTGCTATTCCATTGTTTCTATGAGAAACTCAGATATGAATTAGAACCCCCATCCAGGAACATAACCTCACTTCCAGGCCTGTTCACTCATCCGCTCTACTGCTTCAATGACTCCTGAAGAAATTAAGCAAGGGCTTCCACTAACTATGGTCAATTTTATTTCTTCACATCTACTTAGAGGGCTGCATAACTGAAGTCATTCATTTGCTCACTCAACCACCAAACTTTTATTAAGTCCCTTTTTAGGTACCAATGCACTACTTCATAGGAGAGAGAGAATTTGCACCTGGTGATGCCTAAAAATTAAGTAGAATCTTGTTAGTTTGAGTAAGGGGCAGAGCATGAACAAAGACAGGAGGGAGAAATGGAGGGAGTTTCCACAGAAGGAAAAGAGTTCAGAGTGTCTAAAGGCCAGGGAATTTGGAGGTCTTGGAATGTATAGCTATACAGTTTGGAAGGATCCAACCAGATGCTTGATGGACCTAACTCAGCCCCCAGTAAATCAGAACTCAGAAGTGATGAACTGTATTTCAGGTCTCTATGATATGCATTGGTCTGTCTCAGTATGTACTCAATAAATTCCAACTGAACACATATAAATGTGAGTCTATTCATCACACAGAAGGACTAGCAGCAGCCCTAGTGCAGTTTTGCCCCTCTGATCTCTGATACTTGAATGCGGTGCTATTCTTCCACATTTAAAAGATTGAGATACAATTCACACCCCATAACATTCATTCAAAGTATATAATTCAGTGGTTTTCAGTTTACTGACAAAGTTGTGTAACTTTCACCACAATTTAATTCCCAATCTAATATCCCCACATTTTTATCAATCCGAAAAAGAAACCCTGTACTCATTAGCAGTCACTTCATTTCCCGTCCTCCAAGCTCCTAGGCTAACCACTAATCTACTTTCTTTCCATCTCTATAGATTTACTTTTCTGAATATTGCCTATAAATTGAATTATATAACATGGAGCCTTTGTGTACAACTTCTTTCACTTAATATAATGCTTTCAAGGTCCATCCATGTTGTAGCATGTATAAATACTTTATTGCTGAATAATATTTCATTGTATGGAGATATATCACATTTTGTTTATTTACCAATTGATGGACCCTTGGGTTCTTTCCACATTTTGGCTATCATGAATAATGCTGCTATAAGCATTCATTTTGTGTGGACATATGTTTTTATTTCTCTAGAGCATGCAGTTGGAATTGCTGGGTCATGTGGTAACTCTGTGTTTAACTTTTTGAGGGACTACCAAACTGTTTTCTACAGAAAACAGAAGCATTTTACAGTTCTACCAGAAATGTATGAGGGTTCCCATTTGATATGGCCTGGATCTGTGTCTCCACAGAATCTCCCCTTGAATTGTAATAATCCCCATGTGTCAAGGACAGGACCAGGTGGAGAAAAATTGAATCACGGTGGTGGTTTCCCCCATACTGTTCTCATGATAGTGAGTGAGTTCTTATGAGATCTGATGGTTCTATAAGTGGTTCTTCCCCTTTTACTCAGCACTTCTCTTCGCTGCTACCATGTGAAGAAGGATGTGTTTGCTTTACCTTCTGCCATGACTGTATGTTTCCTGAGGCTTCCCCAGCCCTGCAGAACTGTGAGTCAATTAAACCTCTGTTCTTTATAAATTACCCAGTCTCGAGTATTTCTTTACAGCAGTGTGAGAATGAACTAATATAGTAAATTGGTACTGGGAGTGGGGCACTGCTGTAAAGATACCTGAAAATGTCAAAATGACTTTGGAACTGGGTAACAGGCAGAGGTTGGAACAGTTTGGAGGGCTTATAAGACGACAGGAAGATATGCGAAAGTTCGGAACTTCCCAGAGACTTGTTGAATGGCTTTGAGCAAAATGCTGATAGTGATGTGGACAATGAAGTCCAGGCTGAGGTGGTCTCAGATGGAAATGAGGAGCTCATTGGGAACTGGAGCAAAGGTGACTCTTATTATGCGTTAGCAGAGACTGGAAGCATTTTGCCCCTGCCCTAAAGATCTGTGAAATTTTGAACTTAGATGATTTAGGGTATCTGGCAGAAGAATTTTCTAAGCAACAAAGTGTTTAAGAGGAGGCAGAGCATACAAGCTTGGAAAGTTTGCAGCCTGTTGATGTGATTGAAGAGAAGAACCTATTTTCTGGGGAGAAATTCAAGCTGGCTGCAGAAATTTGCATAAGTAACAAGGAGGTGAATGTTAATTACCAAGACAATGGGGAAAATGTGACCAGGGCATATCAGAGACCTTAATGGCAGCCCCTCCCATCACAGGCTTAGAGGCCTAGGAGGGAAAAATGGTTTTGTAGGCCAGGCCCAGGACCCCCCTGGTTTATGCAGCCTCAAGGCATGGTGCCCTGCATTCCAGCCACCTCAACTCCAGCCATGGCTGAAAGGGGCCAAGGTACAGCTCAGGCCATTGCTTCAGATGGTGCAAGCCCCAAGCCTTAGCAGCTTACATGTGGTGTTGGCTCTGCAGGTGTACAGAAGTCAAGAATTGAAGTTGAGGAACTTCCACCTAGATTTTAAAGGATGCATGGAAATGCCTGAATGTCTAGGCAGAAGTCTGCTGCAGGGGCAGAGTCCTCATGGATAACCTCTCCTGGGGTTAGAGCCCCCACACAGAGTCCCCACTGGTGCACTGCATAGTGGAGCTGTGAGAAGAGGGCCATTGTCCTCCAGATCCCAGAATGGTGGGTCAACCAACAGCTTGCACTGTGTGCCTGGAAAAGCCACAGGCACTAAACACCAGCCTGTGAAAGCATCTGGGAGGGGGACTGTACCCTGCAAAGCCAGAGGGACAGAGTTGCCCAAGGCCAGGGGGCTCACCTCTTGCATCAGCATGACCTGGATGTGAGACATGGAGTCAAAGGAGATAATTTTGGAAATTTAAGGTTTAATGACTGCCCTATTGGATTTTGGGCTCACATGAGGCCTGTAACCCCTTTGTTTTGGCCAATTTCTCCCATTTGGAATGGCTATATTTACCCAATGCCTGTACCTCCATTGTATTTAGGAAGTAACTAACTTGCTTTTGATTTTACAGCCTCATAGGTGGAAGGGACTTGCCTTGTCTCAGATAAGACTTTGGACTTGGACTTTTGGGTTAATGCTGGAATTAGTTAAGACTTTGGGGGACTGTTGGAAGGGCATGATTGTGGTTTGAAATGTGAGGACGTGGGATTTGGGAGGGGCCGGGGCAGAATGATATGGTTTGGCTCTGTGTCCCCACGCAAATGTCACTTTGAATTGTAATAATCCCCACATGTCAAGGACAGGACCAGGTGGAGACAATCAAATCATAGGGGCAGTTTCCCCTGTGCTGTTCTCATGATAGTGAGTTCTCATGAGATCTGATGGTTTTATAAGGGGCTCCCCACTTTGCTCAGCACTCATTCTCTCTCCTGCTGCCCTGTGTGGAGGTTTCTTCTGCCATGATTGTAAATTTCCTGAGGCCTCCTCAGCCATGTGGAACTGTGAGGCAATTAAACCTCTTTTCTTTATAAATAACCCAGTCTCGGGTATTTCTTCATAGCAGCATGTAGAACAGATTAATACACTATTTCTCTACACCCTCACAACACGTGTCATCATCTGTCTTTTTTATTATAGCTTTCTTAGTAGGTGGGAAATAGTATCTAATTGTGGTTTTGATTGTCATTTTCCTAATAACTAATGATATTGAACTTCTTCATATGTTTATTGACCATTTATATATCTTCTTTGGAAAATATCTGATTAGGTGTTTCACCCACCTTCTAATTGGGTTATTTGTATTTTTATTATTAAGTTAAAAGAGTTCTTTGTATATTCTGTATGCTAGATCTTTATCAGATACAGTAGTCCCCCCTTATTTGCAGGGGATACATTCTGAAACCCCCAGTGAATGCCTGAAATCTCAGTCCAAACCCTATATATATATATATATACACACACACACACACACACACATACATACACACACACACATATACACACACACATATATTTTTTAAAATCTGATCACTGAGATGGCGAGTAAGTGGGAGGGTAGCATATACAGCATGGATACTCTGGATAAAAGGATGATGGATGTCTTGGGTGAGATGGATCAGACAGCACAACATTTCATCACTACTCAGAACTATGTGCAATATAAAACTTATGAATTGTTTGTTTCTGGAATTTTTCATTTAGTATTTTCAGACCATAACTGAAACTGTGAAAAGTAAAACTATGTGTAAGGGGAAACTATTGTATTTGGTTTGCAAATATTTTCTGTGATTCTGTGTGTTGACTTTTTACATTCTTGTTGGGGCCATTTGAAGCACAAAAGTTTTCAATTTTGGAAAGGTCCAATTTATCTAATTTTTTCCTTGGTTGCTTATGGGGAGGCTGTTTTAAATGAAAGAATAGTCCATAGAAATGACCACTAGCCATTGGGGTCTGCTAGAGGTTAACATGTGGCTGGAATCCTAAGGCTGGAAAGAGTGAATTATCTTTAATCCTATTACTGGGTTTTAGAAAATGTTTTAGAATTAAATGATCATTATCTAGTTGCCAACAATTCTGTTGTTAACATGGTGTAGATAGAAGCCTGGACTAGAATAAAAAGGCTGTCACCTCTGGGTCTCCATTTTCAATGGCCTGGGATTGCAAGAGTAGCGTAGAAACCTGATGGTTGGACAAGAGCAAGGGCATTTTGCCGTGCTTAAAATCAGCTTTGAATTCAAGGGCTGATTTCTAACTCACTGTTTAATCCTTTGACCTTGATTTGAATCAAATTCCCATTTGAAAATAAAGAGCCTCCATTTAAAAACATTTAACCAACATTTTAAACTGTGAAAATGTAAAATGTTAGTTAAAAATTGAAAAAGTTCAAAAGCCAAGAGAAAGTTGTTGGCAACTCTAGCTTGGGATCTTGCTGTGCATAACACAATGAAGGAATTTTGAAGGTTTTTAAATAAATGAGCTCATGGCTGTGGTGAGTGTGGGCCTTTGCTAATTTCTGCAATTTGCTCTGGAGGCTCTCTGTGCATCTGAGCACTTTATTCAGAGAATCTTCCACTTTCTGAGTTCGAAGGAATCTTAGAAGTCATCTAATCCAAACCCCCACCCCGTTTTCAAATCTGCTCTCCAACAATAAGTGGAATGTGGCAGAGAAAATGTCAGTAAGAACCATGAGGGGATGGGCGGCTTAAGGATGTTACGCCTGCTTCAGAAAGAATAGACACTAAAGGAAAGGAAATAAATGAAATGAGAAAGGGGGTTGAGTGAGAGCAAAATAAATAGGGTTTGCAAAGTCTAAGGAAGAAGGCCAGCTTTTGAGATTTAGTTGTGGAAAAAAAAATTCTATTTCTAAATTCCTGCCAGTTACACTTAATCACTCCCTTCTCTATGGTCCTGTCTCATTTTATGGACAGTTCTATTCTGGCACTGATCACTATCTGTTTTTCAGTGTGGTTATCTGTTAATATGTTTATGTGTCCCTCTAGGAGCCCCTGGAGAAAAAAAGCCATAGCCTTCCAGTGCCTGACTCTTAGGTCACTTCGCTGGCAGTATTGTGGCATGGCTACAAATATGGGCTACAAGGTCAACAAGGCTTGACTCTTGGCTTCAAAAACGCCACATTGGAAATCCCTCCTGGCTTTGACTGGTTCTGTAACCCTGGGCAAGTCACTGAACCTGAGCCTCATATGTGTGATGGGTGGAAATATATGAGTGACCTCACATGTAAAATGGGTGGAAATAATAACTCTCTTCTAACTCAGTTGCAAGGATGATAGCTGACCAGCGTGTTTGGTGCTTGGCAAATGATAGTTGCTGAGATTTGGATTATCACGCCTCAAGACACTCTTGTTGAGATTATTTGCATAGGGCAGGTGGAAGAGTCCTGGACCCACTGGAGGCACTACTCCAGCTGGCTGCTTATAGTGCTTAAATTGTTTTTAATTCTTGAGCCTCATAGTAATGACTTCCTAACTCTAGTCATCAACTGGTCTACTTAGGTTCAGTATACTTAATAGTACATAACTCTGTTGTTATTCGGATATGTTTGATTTCATTCACCTATCCATTAGTCCAAGAGGACAGGTCAGATTTCACCAGTGCTGCACTTCAGCTGCTGCCTGGGGAGACAATGGGTGGAAGTCATCCTGATGAGTCAGGAAGCAAACCTGTGCTCCCTGTTCACTTACAGGGCCCTACTGGGAATCACTTTTACCTTTAGGGGTCTTTAGGTAGTTTAGTCAAAATGGCAGGCTTTTCCATTATTGGTAATCGTAATCCTGATTGCTGTCACAAATCATTTCTTCACTATGTGAATCCATGTCTACTCTCTGCTAGGTGTTAGAATTAAAGGGTTGAAAGAGATCGTCTTTTCCTGAAAGAACACACAGTATAGTATAGACGACTTGAGAATATAAGATAGTGTGGTGAGTGTTGTTGTTGGGGAAGCATATTAGGTGTCGTAAGAGCACAGAGGAGGGGCATCATTCTCTTCTTTGGGACTTTTTAGAAAGCTTCCTAGAGGACTTGCCCCCTGATCTAAGTCTTGAAAGAGAACCCAAGTTGTCAGACAAAATCAAGAAGGGAAATTCAGCCCAATCAGAGGTAATAGCACGTACAAAGGCAAGAAGGTGGGAGATGAGTTTGGCCTATAGTGTAAGATGTGAGGAGGAGAGCAGAATGAGAAAATGAGAATAACAATAGCAGCTAATAATAACATAGCACCTACCATGTATTTGGCACTGTGCTCACTATTTAGTAGTTAATAACTCATTTAAATGTCAAAACAAGAAAGCTAATAATTTTAACAGCTAAAATTTGATGAACTCACCTCACACACCAGGCATTGGTATGGGTGGGTTTTGTGTACTATCTAATTTAATCTTTATTATTACCCCCTATTTCCAGATCAGGCAACTGATGTCGAAAGATATTTAAGTTACGGTCCCAGGCCACATAGATGGCAATTGGCCGAGCTGGGATTTGAACCCAGAGATTGTCTGACTCTTGATCACTAGACTACAGAGGCAGCTTTTTTCTTTCTGTGCCTGTTGGGCAGACTATATCACAATGAAAAATGATCTCACATTAGGTCAGTTTCCCTGGACACTAATTCAGCCTCCTAAAATTCTTTTTGAAATAAGGTGGGTCATAATAAAATAACACATGCCCAAATGGACCCTGAAGTCAGCAGACAGGTGAAAACTGGTTATTCCTGGAGAAGAATTTGTCTGTGCAGAAGTGAAGAGAATTCAGAAAATGTTATTCTGCATTCATGAGAAACTCCAGGGTCCTGCAATGTTTTTGTAGAAACACTAAATTCCCGTCTGACCAAAGTAAACAGAGCATCACAAATTGGGTTCCAGTGCCAGTGGTGAGCTCTTTGTACAAAAGAGCTCACTCTTCCTTCCAGGCCATCAAAAGCCAATTTCCTTCCTGACAAAGCTTGCACTGTTAACCTAGGTTGCATCCAGCTGCATTCCCCTGCGATTTGTGAGACCACCTCTGCGACTCTAATTGTGGCTGAGACTTCAGCTCCATTTGTAAGTACACCTGGATTCTGGCCCTGACTCTCACAGTGATTAGTTGTGTGACTATAGGTAAGTCCCTTAACTTCTCTGAACTTATTTTCCTCATCTGTCATGTGAAGCTATTAGTACCTTGCCTCCCTCACTGGATTGTGGGGGATAAAATAAGGCATTACGTAGGGTGGGGTTTTGAGAATGTAAAAACGTGAAACAAAATAAGAGGTGATTTTTCTTCTCCATCAATTTGGCTTGTCTCCTGCATTGACTTTTGAAAAACTCACTAAGGGCAAGAACAAAACCTTTTCCTTACCTTTTGGGAACTTGTCAATATGATTCTTTTAGCCTTGCTGAGCATTTGCCGAAAGGACATCTTTGTGCTTCGGGCAGCTTCTTTATTAGGCCTTAGCAGCTGCTTATTTCTTTCATATTATTATGATTTCATTTTGTAGAAGTTCTGTAGAGTGCTTTACTGACCACCCACCCCCCTGCCCATCTTTGAAAACAGTGACATTTGGTTGTCTTCAGAGCTCTTAAATAGTATCAGAGGCCCCAAGCAGGCTTGAGTGGATTCCTTTCACTTGTGTGTATGAACTCACTAGTGGCAGTAATTAATGGGGAAGATGGGCTTTGTAAACTGAGGACAAGTGAGTGAGTCATGGCACACAGGCTGATCCCCCTCACCTGGGCAGCCTCTGAGGACACCTGCCTCAGATCATTAAAACCCCCTGTCCAATTGACATAGTCTGACTGCCTCTGCTGGTAGGGGTGAACAAAGCTGAGCATTTACTGGCTGGAGTGCAGGGATGAATGGCTCTTCGGCCAGGCCTGGTCCAGACAGCTGCTCATGCAGAGGGATTCCAAATGAACATGTTTCTATTTAGAACGTACATGTTTTGATTGAATCTGAAGAAAAGCATGAGGTAGCGCTCTCTTTGGAAAACAAACTAATTATGTACTCCTATGTTGGCTGGTGGTTGGAAGCCGGGCATGTCCACAAGAGCACTTCATGGAAAGAATTTTCTTCCCTGTTGAACATGAGATGCTTCTTTAGCACCACAGCTGATGCTTTTTGAAAATCACATGGTGGATAGCTGAAAAGAATCCTTTAGGGAAACCTTCAGCACAGTAAATGTTCTTTTTATATTGGGAATTACCACCACACAAGTTTTTTTGTTTTCTTAATTTGGATTGGTATCTTCTGGGTTTTCCCTGGAGTTTGGATACGGGGTCTACTCAGGTGATTTGCTGTCTTGTATGCAGTTGAAAATTTGCAGGGATGCAAGAGCTGGTGGACCAAGTGACACCCCAACAAGTTATTGGACTGAACCATTTGCATTTCCATTCAGGTCATGCTGTCTCGGCCAAGCTGTTGACTTAGCGCTGTTGTGACTTGGGTGGCTTTGACTCTTCCATTCAGGCTTTAGAAACATCATTGAGTTAACAGGCCACACACCAATTCACCCTTCTCCCTCCCTACTCTTCAATCCCTTTGTGTTACATAAGGAGGCCTTTCCTTGCTACAAAAAGGTAGCAGGCCTAAGGTTCCATGAGCTCTGTGCCCCTTATACCACCCCCAATTTAGGCTTTGTGCAAGGCTGCTTTTGTTTCCCTCCAAGAATTAAAAGTTAATTGATACCTCAAATGGATGCTGGTCACAAAGCATTTCACCATCCAATGCAGTCCTGCATCCCATTAGATTAACCCTCTTCCACAGTCCATTGTAAATAAACATCCCACAACCACACACAAAAAAAGCTTACCTACCTGAAACGTTGTATTCATCTGAGTTCTGCAGTGGGGCTAAAATTCTATGACAATGTCACTGGGTTAATTAATTTAGATTAATGACTCTTGGAGCTCTGTTTTCCTTTGCCTTCCCTCTTTGTCACAGACTGCTGAACAAGTATTTCCAAATGTCTGAATTTATCAGGCTATCCAGAGTTCTTCCAGAGATGGGTAGTCATCTCAGCCCTCGACCTTTAATTGTAATACTACATATCCTCCTAAATGATCCTGATATGATAATCCAGTATGCATGGACTGTATATTCATACTGTTCTTCTAGTGAGTTTATTTTCAGAGGAAAGAAACACATGAATTATTTTTCCAAACACGGAGGAAAAAATTTCTATGAGATCAACTGAAAGCGCAGTGAAATGGACTCAATTAAGTTGAGAAAGAAATAAAGAGCACCCGAGTTAGACTTTTGCTGTTACCCTGAGGTGCACAAGCATACATGCCAATGACCTGACAGGTACTGGCAGAATACAGTCTTCAATGAGATGTTCTGCAGTTTTGAGGCTTAGATAAATATAAATTGTTTTTCACGCTAAACAGACTTTCCCCATTACCTAGCTTCTGTTCACCTTCAGCTAAGGCCACACAGATAGAATAATTTTTGTTGCCATTAGAAGAATGTTTTTTTTTTTTCTGTCAGTCAAGCTAATTAATTCAGTCATGTGTTGGAATGACGATGGAAATATATATTTTATCAGCGTCCCTATTTCTATTACAGATGGTCCTACTTACTGCATCATACTTCCCAAACACCTCTTAGAGTATGAGAGTGAAACCATGACTTCTCCAAAGAAGATATACAAATGAAGAAGATATACAAATGGCCAACAAGCATATAAAAAGATGCTCAACATCATTAGTCATTAGGAAAATGCAAATCAAAACCACAATGAAAGATTACTACATACCTACTAGGATGGCTGTTATCAAAAAGTCAGACAATAACACGTGTTGGCCAGGATGTGGAGAAATTGGACCCCTCTTACACTGCTGGCAGGAATGTAAAAAGGCACAGCCACTTTGGAAAACAGTCTGGCAGTTCTTCAAAGCGTTAAACACAATGTTATCATATGACCCAGCAATTTCACTCCTGGGCATATACCAAACAGAACTGAAAATATTATGTCCACCCAAAAACTTATACACATGTTTATGCAGCATTATTCATAGTAGCTAAAAGAGGAAAACAACCCAAATGTCCATCAATAGATAAATGAATAAACAAAATATGATATATCCTCACAATGCAGTATGACTCGGCCACAGACAGGATTGAAGTACTGATATGTACTATAACATGGGTGAACCTTGAAAACATTATGCCAAGTGAATGAAGCCAGTTACAAAAGGGTACATATAGACAAAATATTCAGAATAGGTGAATCTGTACAGACAGTAATTAGTGTTTTCCAAGGGCTGGGGGAAGTAGAAAATGGTGGTGGTTATCGTGAGTGATGGCTAAGTGATGTAGAGTTTCTTTTCTGAAAATATCCTAGAATTAGTTGTGGTGATGGATGCACAATTGCAAATATACTAAAAGCCATTGAGTTGCATACTTTAAATAGGCAAATTGTATTGTGTGTGAATTATATTTCAAAGAAGTGGTTAAGACATTAAAACTATGACTTTGGACTTAGAGAAGCAATATTTTATCTACCACATTCAAAACCATAAGAAAAACTAAAATAAGCTAAAAGCAAGAGAGCCATGTACGATTTTCCTTGAAATGGGCATTAAAGGGCCAAAGCATTTGAATGTGGCTCGATATTTTTGTTATTTTCCTTTAGTCTGCATTTAGATGAAAACAACTCAGCCCATATTCGTTTTTAAGTTATGCTCAAAATAGTATTTGTGATGCTGCTGAATTCTAGTTGTATCTCGGATTTGTAAGTTTTCCTGTTATCGGTTAAAGTAATGGTATAAGGATATGTTGGTGGGTTGAACTTTTCAGCCTTAACAACAAACAGTTTCACTGAATGGCAGTCAAGTTTTTCAAAGCTCTAGATTGGCAATGAGAGACACTAAGATTAGCATACGAACATGTTTAATCATGAAACAAACTGAATATTTTCTTCCGTAAGGAGAATAATCACCTGCACTCGTATACCTGAAGTTGAAGCCATTGGAAACACCACGTCCTTTCCTCTGGAACCAGTCTCCATTTGCTCAGAAAAATGGGCAGTCCTGTCACTCTGGCACAAAAACTGATGGCAGAGGCGTGCCCAGCCCACTGATTACTTCTCAGTAATAACAGTGACTAATGTTTTTGAGGTCTTGCCATGCATCATGTACTGTCCTGAACGATTTACACAAATCATTATTTAATGTTCTCAACCCTATGGCATAGATTTTATGATCATCTCTACTTTACAGATGGTGAACTGAAGCACAGGACTGTAGCGCATAAGGTCACACATCTACCAAGTGTCAAACCTGAGATTTGAACCCAAGTCTGTGTGATACAGAGTCCTGTCCTTAGTCATACTGTCGTCGTACCCCATTAGCTTTTTTTATGTTTTTTTTTTTTTTTTAATGTGGGAGAGTGTCCCTAATCCTCTATGCCTTTAGTAGTGGTTCTCAGCTAGGGGCAATTTTGCCACCCAGCAGACATTTGAAAATGTCTAGAGACATTTTTGCTGGTCATAACTGGGGGTGGGGGTGGGGACGGAGGTGGGGGTGGGGAATGCTACTAGATGCTGCTAAAGCAGAGGATCAATTACAGTAGAAGTCCCAGAAGCTGCTAAACAGAGGATCAATTACAGTAGAAGTCCCTGAAGCTGCTAAACAGAGGATCAGTTACAGTGCCATGCTGAGTCATTTTGGAGCCTGAAACAAAAGGAACATTTAGGAATATTGATCTTACCTACATTTAAAATTTTGATATTTTGTTCATCATGGGGCACTAATTTAGATGTTTTCAAAATACTTAAAGATATTACTTATCTTGATTAATGAGTTTTTTTGGTGTCCTCTTAAATTTCATGCCCAGGGCAAGTGCTTCATTCACTTCACCCTAGTTGTAACACTACTGCTGAATGGCCTACAGTGCATAAGATAGCCCCTGAAACTAAGAATTGTCCAGTCCAGAATGTCAATAGTGCTGAGGTTGAGAAACCCTGGCCTGAAGTACTGGAAGAAGTTTCCCCATGGATGGGCAAAGGGAGAATAAAAGGGAAGCACATAATACAAATCATAATAATAGCCGCCGTTTACTAAACTATTACTCTAATCTACAGACTGCTGCGCATGTGTTCGTGTTGATCTGTCTTTTGTCATACCCACCCTGGGAGCCACTAGGCTGCTCTGCCCTCTAGCATCAGAGTTGTCCACTAACCATTAATTAGGTCATTGAACTGCACTTGCATCGGGTCACAGAAAACAGTGCACCATATTGCTCCAACTATAAGTGTAGAATGGGTTTTGTTTCCTCCAACAACAAAAATATGTTTTAAATCTCCTTGAAGAAAATCAGCCTAATACATTTGGGAGCCATTTTGCTGAAGACTGTCACTGACATAACTTTTGGAGCTGCCGGAAGACACAATCAGTTGTTGCAAATCAAGTGTTCCAGCATATCTTTTCTGACGTGAGTTAATGATTTGATAAGGAGTGTCAACTTGGTTTTAAACCTCACAGATATTCTTATAAAACACTCCTGTACTTGCTTGCTGCTACTCAGAATTAGTAAGCAATGGGGTGCTGTGGAAAGCTGGAGGGCCTCAAGGGTGGACTGACCTAAATTCAAGCTGCTTCCACTATTTGCTAGATGTATGACCTTGGGCAAATTAGTTAACATCTCCAGGTCACAATTTTCAAGGCATGGCGATGATAATATTACCTAACAGGGTGTAGCGTTGGTGTGAGATTTAAAAGCAATAGTAGGTCTCTTCTTTCCCTTGAAAAGTGTATTAGGAAAAAGTAAAAGCTGTGTTGTTCTGATATTTTAGAAATCTAAAACTCACTTCTATTTGGGGAAAATAAACTAGATTTCATCATCTTTCACTGAAAATAATAATATTAATAATAGTAAAACACATGCAACTTGAAAAGTTCTTTGAAGTTTTCGCTATGAAAATCCACTAGAACATCTTTCCTCCCATGCCTCCCCATCGTTTTAAGGCTAGCAAGCTGTTAATTTGTTTCTCCAGTTTTTTTCTGAAGTGGGTCTTCACCTTACTCCTAAAGCCATCTGGGCTGGTTTAGCTCAGTCAGAGCCCAAAGCTAATGAGGCCAAGGTCAGGGCTGCATCCCCGTGGGGAGCAGTTAGCTTGGCTCCCTTCTTTGGCCATACCCTGTTTCCCTAACCCTACCAGCTGGCTTTCCACCACGTGTTTGTTTTAAAGCGGGGGGGTGAGAAGGAAGGAGTGTGGCGGTGGACCCTCGCTACTAGCAACAGCTGAAAGCCTGGGTCTTTGTATGAAAAAGGTGGCACATGAAAACCAATCCCCAATTCCACTGGGCCTTGAAGACAGATGATTGGCACTGATGGTCATATAAAGGCAATGATCACGGTACAGATTATAATTATTTTCTTTCTAATGTATCCCCTTTTCCCTGACTGACCCCGTCAGAGAGTGGCAGCCACTTCCTGATACTCTACCGTGGTCCTTGGTTGTTTAGGACAACATAACTGATGCCTGCTGTTGTCAGCAATGCCATGGCAAGAACCTTCTGTGAAGGTTGCAACAAGGTTAAACGTTGGGAAGAGGTTCTTGTTAGTAGCATCCGGTTACTGTTGCTATGATACATTTGGTGTATTGATGGCAAGGCATTAACAAAAACCCTCTGTCGTCCAAGGTGGAGACAGTTTTTCATCCGGCTTTTGATTTAGCTTCTGTTGCATGTGTCTTTTAAAGGGTATTTGCTAACACACTACACCTGTATCACGGAGCAGCACATGTTTTATCATTTTGGTTGTAAACAGAAAATTATCAGCCAAGGTCCCCAGTAAAGAGACAGTTTCTGCTAGGACTTCTTACCTATTTCATTCATTAGTATCAAAACAGAAATGAAACCAGTTTAAAACTTTTCAAAAAAATATCTAAATTGTGCTCAAATGTCTTCTGTGTGCACAGGATATGGACCTTCTGCTTCTTTTGGCGGCCATTTATGATTTCAAGGCATTGCCTGAAGCAAGAGATGTAAGAAAAGCAGAACTATACTCCTTATGAATAAAATTATACACAGCTCAGGCTAAGGAAGTGTCAGAAGGAAGGGCTAATGAGTGCTCAAGAATATTTCTAGACATAGCTTTTTATTAAGAAAAATTTCTGACATGTAAAAAACTAGATTGATATCACGAGCCCTCAGGTTCCTCTCATTCAGTTTTCACACCTTCTCTGTTTCATCGCTTTCTCGACTCACCTCCCTGCTTCTTGACTATTTTGAAACAAACCTAAGATGTGTCATTCCATGCATGAATACTTTAATAGATATTCCTACAACATTAACACTTCAAAAACACTTTAAGTAGATGTGTAGTATGGCAGAAAATACTGTGATGAGAGAGAAATCTCATCCTGAGTAGTGTCAGCTCTCCTGGTATCACACTTTTGGGTTACAGAAACTTTTAAAATCTAAAGAAGTGACTGGAGGGGTCAGAAGGGAACAGAATGTTTAGGGGTCTTCAGAGGACTGTCACTAGATGAAGCAAAGGTACTGGCACCCAGGTGAATATTCTGGAAGAAGTCTACCACTAAGTTGTCCTGCAGCCTACAGCTGAGAAGAAGTCAAAAAGAAAAGTTGGATAAATGATAAGAAGAGCAACTCATCAAAAAGAGTGTATCAAGTGAGAATTGAACATGTTGCTGCTTTGTCTTTAAAAGTTGCCCCCAGATCATGATAATAGTCATTAACATTTGAGCACTTACTATGTACCATGTGCAGTTCATGGATTATCTCTTGTAATCTTCGAAATATCTGTGATATATATTGAAGTTATCCCCATTTTACAGATGAGGAAACTGAGGTCTGGAGAGACCTGAGGGCAAAGCAATGATTGGGATGTAATCAGTTTGACTCCAGTGCCGTTACTTGTAACCACTATGTAGCCCTGCCTTTCAACCAGCTTTGAAAGTCATAGGTTAATGGTCAATAAGATTTAAAATTTGAATAGTCATACACTTATGGGCACTGAGACTTATCTGAATGTCAGCTTAAGTTCATTCCAGGTTATTTGGATCACATGCCTCTATTCGTTCATTCATTGATTCACTCATCCATTCAGCAAACATTATATGAGCACCTACCACTCAAGTATATGCTAGACACTGCAGTACACCAGGATCTCTCCTGCCTAAGTGGATTATTGAATGCAAACTCTTTTCGCTTTAGGGTGAGTGTATCTGTTTTAAAATGAAGACTGTCAAAGTTGGAATGTGCAGTCACCTGGACTTGCTTGTAAATAACAGAGACCTACTTTAGCTAGCTTAGGCAAAAAGGAAAATTTTATTCTAAAGACTCTGGTTCTCAAGGAACCCAGGGGTAAGAATGCAGCTAGGCTTGACCTGGAACCAGACACTGTGTTATTGGTCAGGACTTTTCCGTGTCTCACTCCATCTCATCTGTGCCCCTTTCTGCATGTCAGCTTGATTCTTTCTTTCTCTGCTCCCCAGGCTATATGACGGCAGATGGCTATCTCTATTATCTCTATGAATACAGATTACTCATTCTCTGATAGACTAAATAGCCTTATCTGTAAAATAGATTGTTCAATTCCAATGATAAAATGCATGTGGAAATGATTTGTAAGTGGTAAATGAGTATAAAAATGTTGTTGATCATTCTTATTACAGGACTCAAAATGGAATTTTCACCTCGTGTCTGTATTCGTATTATAGGCCCAGCTACCCAGAGTGAAACCAAATCTCCCTTAGTCTCAATTCCAAATTCACGGACAGCTGCTCACTTCTAGACCAGTTGGATGTGGTCAAGAAGGCGGCCGTGTTGTACAAACATGGCTGCAAGAGGATTGAAGAGGGAGGGGACAATTCCAAGGAAAGGAAGGGAAAGGGGAGGCTATGAAGACAAACTAATAGGCATTCAGTGAAGGAACTGGTAACAAGTACTATAGAAGCACATTAAATTACATGCATTCAAGTTTCTTATACTTCCTTCTGGGATGAAAATTAAGAAGCCAAATAAAATATTACTCAAACATCTGCAAGGGGTTGACAGGTACAATCATGGCAATTATTATACAACATACATGTCATAGTTTCAAATGCCTTGTCTTTTGCCTAGATAGAAACATTTGAAGTTAATGTTGGATTAATGTCAATCCAATATTGACTTTTGCAATCCAATATTAGATTACAAAATCTAAAATATTCTCACTGCATATATCCCGTGGTCAATTGTGCCTTCTTTTATTTTAGGTGCTTACAAGTCCCTGAATAGGAGAGGAAATTTGTAAGCCTTATGCTTAACCAAGTTCTTCTTTTTTTAAAAAATATTTTCAACTTTTATTTTAGATTCAGGAAGTACATGTGTAGATTTGCTACATGATCAAGTTCTCGAGACTGCAAAAGCAATGAGCTCTTTGCTTTCTGCAACTAGGGGAATACAATGAATGCCTTTCACACAAACAGATACATGTATTTATCCCTTAGCACTGCTAATTGTGATTTCAAAAATAAAATTCTAGCTCCAAATTATATTCAGACTTGTTCTAGTAATAGGTCCCAAATATGCACTGCATTCATGCAATTAGTGTGTTTCACTTTTTAGCATTAGCTATTTTTTTTTATTATACTTCAGAAATAATACCGCACACCACCAGGCACAATGGCTCACACCTGTAATCCCAGCACTTTGGGATGCTGAGGCAGGCAGATCACCTGGGGTCAGGATATGAGGACCAGCCTGGCTAACATGGTGAAACCCCGTCTCTACTAAAAATACAAAAATTATCCAGGCATGGTGGCAGGCACCTGTAGTCCCAGCTACTGGGGAGGTTGAGGCAGGAGAATCGCTTGAACCTGGGAGGCGGAGATTGCAGTGAGCCAAGGAAACACCAATGCACTCCAGCCTGGGTGACAGAGTGAGACTGCATCTCAAAAAAAAAAAAAAAAAAAAAAAAAAAAAAGATAGTACCACATACAATATACTCCTTCTTTGCCTGTAATCATGTTGTTTGTTTAAACTGGGAGAAAATCTCATTCCCTAGATATGATGGTGATTTTCATCTATTTAAAACAGTTTTTCACCAGTGAGATGTAAGCAGTTACAACAATGTGTTCTTGAAACTGGCATAGGCCATTGATGGCCTCGAATATTTGGCCAGTGGGATCTGGTGGCAGTTAAGATGCAGTCTACATAAAATTGAACAGGCTGTCTGTGTTTCCTTGTCCTCTTTTGGGAAAGACGCATCTTTTGTCAGAAGAGGGGGAGGTTCAACTGCACAGGAAGGAGTTGTGTGCAAAAAGGCGCTGACTTTTTAGTTTAGACTCATGAAAAGTCATTGATGGGACGCATGTAAATAAGGGTTGCAGGGTCAGTCCTTCAGTTTCAAAGCCAGAATGATGCTTAACATTCCAGACCATGGCCTTCAGCAAAGCACCAGGAGCCTCTTCAAAGGTCACCTTTGCCCTGTTCCCACCCTGTTAACACAAGGTGGAAATTCTATTTTGAGTCCTGTAATAAGAATGATCAACGACATTTTTATACTGATTTACCATTTACAAATCACTTCCACATGCATTTTATCATTAGAACTGAACAATCCATTTTTACAGATAAGGCTATTTAGTCTATCTGAGAATAAGTAACCTGTCAGTGATTGCAGAGCCAGTAAGTCATGAAGCCAGAACTGAAATCTAGGATTTTGGCCCCAAATCCTTTTCTTTCCCCAGCATACACACGTTACTTCTCCAATGGGTGTGTGTTGTTGACAAATCTCCAAGCTAAAGGATACCATGTCTTCCTGTCTCAAGGGAACTGGAGAAAAGGTTTAAAGACAGTTGTGAAAAGTAGGGATGAGGAAGTTGATACCTCACAGCCCAAAGTTTAATTTGGTAAACGAGTGACCACAGTTAATGATCGTTCAGTTTCCTCACAATTACATTAACACACACACACACACACACACACACACACACACACACACTTTGGGGCTTTTAAGAAGTGACATGCAGAAAAAAATAGAGCCTATTCACATAAGATGTTTGAAGACCTTCATTAGTATTGACTTACTTAGCTCATCTTCCTGTCCTTCCTCCCCCAACAAAAAAGTGGGAAGGACATTGGGAGGTTAAAATCTTCTTTAATACAGATTTTTTTTTTCCAGATGTATCTAAACAGCAGATCAAGGAACAGCAGATCTAGGTTTGAGAAACTTCACATTTCCACTTTTAAAAACCAGGCTCCATTTTATTGGTTTTAAAACGATTTGATTCACAAACACTTGACAGTTTTCTTTAGGAGCACTGTGATAGTGTGAAGAGGGATAAGCCTGTAGCTCTTCAATGTTTTTCTTACAAGTTAATGTTTGCCTTTCTCAGTTATTCTCTGCCTTGTGGATGGTGCCACAAAGCTGTCTGTCTGATTTTTAATAATGAGCAGGAGTACATTAGTGGCACATACCCATTTTAACTCCTGCCTTGCAGATTCTTAACTAGAGACTCCACCCAGGACACAGCCAGGATATGCTATTGAACTTCTCTAGTTGTTGTAAACATTAAAGATAAATACCAACCTCACTTTGCCCCCTCCCCCTCTGGAAAAGGAAAGTTATGGTGCTTGTGCAGTCAGAATTTTCTATACATAAATGTGAATTGAAAATGACTAGATTTTAATGGGTGATAATAGCAGCATTATAGTCAGTCAGTGGCCTCTTGAGCATGTAGCAGAGTAGTTTGGTTGATACATTCCCACCTGAACCAAACACTGTTATCTTCTTATTTCTTACACCCTTTCCCACTCACCTGGAACCAAACACTTCCCTTTGTTGTATCTTATCTAGGAACAAGGAAATGCCACTAGCTACAGGTAAATATGACCTTTGTGAACTGGCAGAAGCCTTCCTCAGTGGGATGGCTTGGAGCTCTGGTTTCTGACATGAGATTCATTTCAAAGTGGCCTACCCAGAGTTTATACTTAACCGTGGATTTGTTGGTAGTTTCTGGTGATTTGGTGATGCAATTATGCCTGATGCTAATAAAAGCCGTATCACATGGATTTATAGAAATTTTGTTAAAATTTCTTAAAACAAGGAGTCAACTCCTATAACATTCAAAGATGTAATCGGTGTTTGTGATGGAAAATACTACTGACAGCTAAATTGATACCTTTTAGATAATAAATAAAATGTCATCAAATTCATATATTTGGCATGTTACAAGTAAAGATGAATAGTTGTATAAAAATTGGATTGCCAGATAAAATACAGGATGCTCTGTTAAACTGAATTTCAGATCAACAAAAAATAACTTTTTGGTGTAAGTTTCCCCTTGCAATATTTGGGATCCATTTACACTAAAAACAAAAATCGTTATCTGTAATTCAGATTTAACTGGGCATCCTATAGTTTTATTTTCTAAATCCAGCAAGCCTAGTAAATAACTCCTATTTTCCCATGACATGAAGCCACCAGATCAAATAGCAATTGTTCTTAACACACAGATCAATTGAAGTAAGCCTGTTACTAATGGGCAACTGACTGGAAAGGAGTATGTTTCAGCAGAATCTCTATTAGTCTATTTTACAAATCATATCAGAATCCTGCATAAAGAGGTATATGGTTTTTTTCATTCTCTGAGTTTGATGATTACATATTGTGATCAATCATACAGCAGCAGACGGAGTCTTGGAACAGTGTGTCCTCCAGCTGTGGCAGAGAGCCAGGCAGCAATTAGGAAGGATTGCAAGAGCTTACCAGGCATGTTTGGATTTCTTTTGCTGCGACTAGAAAAGACTACAGAACTTTAAAGGTGATTAGTCCAGAATACTCCACGGTTTCAGTCAGGATCAAAAACATTTATAGTGTTCCTTGAACTGCCTTTATGTAAAGAAGATTTTAGGATTATTTTCTGAGAGGAGTAATTAATAATGAGAACAGTCATAGCAGCAGCAGCAGCAGTTGCTATTTGTTGAAGGTCTACTATGGGCCAGGCACTGTGGTCAGCTCCTGACTTCCTGTTGGACTCTGGCTAATTCTGGCATCTAACTCAGGTATAAGTTTTAGCCACTCTGCTGAATTCCTTTAATAAATTACTGACTTTATACAGAAATATATCAATTTAAAACATGGGCCATGCTCTCACAGGCTACTTATATATCTGTGGTGTAGATTAATGGAAGAAAGAGAGTGCTTTGGGTTTCCAGAACTCACTCAAAGGGTAATACTAGTTTAGGGACATTGCGCTTTAAAAAGTCAAGAAACCATTGTGAAGAAATTAATCTGGTTTGACTATTTTATTCTCTACCTCATTTCAGAAAGTATTTAAGGCAATTCATTCACTTTAGTGCTAATTTATATTCTGTTAAGATCATGTTTTTGCAATTTTGCTGGAACTGTGCTACTATTTAGCAAACCCTTCTAGAGCATCTCTGTGCTTGGCTCCTGCTTTCAAGGAGCCAAGGTAAAACAAAATTCGAGACAGGTAAGACAAAATTACCACCGAGTTTTCCTCTCAAAGACTTGAAAATAGGCTGGGCGAGGTGGCTCACACCTGTAATCCCAGCACTTTGGGAGACTGAGGCAGGTGGATCACCTGAGGTCAGGAGTTTGAGACCAGCATGGCCAGCATGGTGAAACCCTGTCTCTATTAAAAACACAAAAATTAGCTAGGCATGGTGGCGGGCGCCTGTAATCCCAGCTACTCAGGTGACTGAAGCAGGAGAATTGCTTGAACTCGGGAGGCGGAGGTTGCAGTGAACTGAAATCACACCACTGCATTCCAGCCTAGGTGACAGAACAAAACTCCGTCTCAAAAAAAAAAAAAAAAAAAAAAACAACAAAAAAAAACCTTGAAAATAATCCAGAGATTAAATCTCTTCCAATACAACCTGAAAAAAGAAGAAAAACAATATAAAATATTCAATTTTCCTCCATCCTTTGCCCCAATTCAGAAGTTCAGCCTTTTGCAAGATGGGGGCAGTGATCTCTTCCTTGTTTTCCACTTTTTACCTCTGAGCTCAGGGTGTTAGCACCCTCTGGGCTTCCCTCCCTTCAAGGAAGAACTGGCTGCACTTTGTCAGCTGCTCCTTTTGCTTTTGTCAGCCATCTAGGACAAAAAGGAATTGTGAATTTTTGATGACTACTCCTCCAAGAGCGAATCTGATGGCCTGCCCTCAGGTGGGAAGATGAACCTCTTGATGGATAATCTTGCTCAACCAGATGGCCCTCCCATTAGATTACCTTCAAGGTGTGCTGGCTCCTGCCTTTCCTCCTAAACTCAGTTTGAAATCCCGCCAACTTTCTAGATGAGGAGATTGATTGAGGCTCAGAGAAAAGAAGGGACTTGCTGTAGGAAATATACCCAGTTAGTCACAGAAGCAAAACTGGCCCCTGTGTCTTCTGATTCCTAGGCTAAAAGTTTTGGTTTCATACTGTGAAGCTTCTTCCTGCCTTCAGACTTAGTTTGGGTCCTCACAGTCTCCTCTTTGGTCTAGAACTGTATTCAATAGGGTCTCTAGTAGAGTATAGCCATCATTTACCAAGAACAGAAGCATGTCTAGTGAGGGTCTAGAAATCAACTATGTTATCTTCAGGTTAGAGAGCTTTCGTACCGAAAGATAAACATTTGAAGCATAAGTTAAAATAACACTTTCCCACCAAAACAGTTAGTGGTTTGTTATTATTCCTGTGGAAATACCCTGAAAATGTTTTTTGAAGTTCTTTGCAAGAATAAACCAGAGAGCTGAGGAGGGGGAGGCACAGTAATAACTAGGTACAAGAAATGGTATTGCAGAATGTAGATTATGACTGGGAAACTATAATAACTCAGTCCCTTCTGTTGCCTAAGAGGAAGCTGTGTTTCTCTTTAATTGAGTTTTTCATATACGTTTTCTGGAGATAGTAATCAATCTCTGATTTTATCTAAGCTGTCCTTGAATGAATCTGAAACCGTAACTATAACAGTTTGAAAACAGCCACACAGAGAAAAAGACAACCAGAACAGTTATTTGGTAATGTAACGCATAAACCGAACTGAATTTGTGTGATATTTTGTAGATCCTCCTTTGGTCAGGCAAGCAAGGATCAATAATTAACATTTCCCAAATGCCTTAAAATTATTCATTGATCACAATAGCACATCTGTAAAGACATTTCCATATGAGAAGCATAAGGCTCTTATCTGTTTAGATCAGACCACCTGGTCCCCAATTGGCAGCCCCCAATTTACAAATGAATCATGTCATGTTCCAGACGTTAGTATGTAAGTCAGTTGGAAACCTGGGGCATGCTTCACCATAGAAGCAATATTATTTATGATGATTAGTTTCTTAGGCTAACTGGCAAACACTATTGCCTTTCAATTATACCATGAATTAGCTTACAAGTCTATTTAAATCATGGTGTAATTGAAGGACAACGGTGTTGGCCAATTAGCCTAAAAAACGAAATAGAGAAGTAAGACCCATATTTCTCAGAAGACAGTGGTAAGGAATCTATGTTAGTGCTGCGATTTAGATTGCAGAACCTGCTAGCAAATCCCCCAAATTCAATTTGCCCTATATTATTCTTCATTTGTAAAGGTCTAAACTGGAATAACCTGGTACAGTTCTGTCCATGAGGCAGCTGCTGTAGGGAGACCTGCCCTGAACAGCCAGCTTTGATAATTCTATGATCAGGATACTGACACTCATTTGCTTTGTAATATTGGACGTGTGACCCCCACCCTTACTTGAGTGGCATTCGGGAAAGTGGAGTAAGACCCATGGTGGGGTTGTTCTCCTGGTTTGCTTGAGTCCTGCCCTAGCCTAGCCCTACCACTTCAACCTGGAGAAGCGTTGAAGGAATGGAAGAGAACTCATGAAATAAGGTGTTCAAGTTCCTGTTTTTTTAAATTAAAAAAATGCATATACACATAATATATGCCCATTGTAAACTGTGACATAGAAAAATTGAAAAAGGAAAATTAAAATATGTACATAATTCTGCCACCTACAGATAACTGTTAATATCTTGGTATATATGCTTAAATCATTTTTTCTGTTTATGAGGACACACACACATTTAAAAAAATTACAATGATATACTGATGTTGATTGGTGACTTTAAGAAAATCTTAATAATAGTATATTGAAGATTTTTTCATGTCAATAAATATAGATATATTTATTTTAGAAAAGAAATGTATAAATAAATAAATATAGATCCACATCAGATTTTTAGCAACTGCTTAGTAGCCTATAGTCTGGATAAACTGTCATTTGTTTGCCCTCTCCCTTATTGAAAGTCCCGACTCCTTTTTGATGCTGTGCACAGACTGTGTGTTGCTAGAGCCTACTTGGCTTGCACTGGCTCTGGAAAGCTATTGTTAGCATCTTTTCCCGTCCTCACATTCAGTGAGGTCACATTGGAAGCTTGAAATTGGCCGTGGTGAGTGCATTTACACTGTGGAAATTGGCAAATGCTCCAAATAGGGGATTTAGTTTTTTCTCCCAAGGAACTGGTATACTAGCACATTATGCAGAGCCCCTCAGCTCATTCCCTGGCTTCACTTTGCCTAGCACAGCTGGTCTGATGAGGGTGGATGGATGGGAGAAAAGGAACTGACAACAAATAATCACAGTAACAACCGGTTCTCAAACTTTGCTAACATAGATCCATTCGTGGCTAATGCTCCTATTGCAAACTGCACGCATTGTATCTTAACAATCATGTGTAAGTAAATAATAAGAAGGTTTTGGAGGCCAAGTGTCTTGGCAAATAAATTAAAGCTGTGTTATCTGTTAACCTAGTAACAAGGTTCAGATTGAATGGATTGCAGATGGGTAGCAAAGCTAGCAAGAAGAGTCTAAAAGAACACAACTGGCATTTTGGCTTTCCAAGGATTTTTGTTTCTGTCAGAGAAAGAATGTTCACCAGGAGAATGGCTCCTGTGATCCTCAAGTGTTTGCTCTGTTTACTGTGGGACTTTAAACCTGTGGGGGCAACACCATATATTAGGAACAGCACTTCCGGATTCTTCTTTTTTCAGTCAGGTTTTCTTCTTCTCTTATCAGGTTGTAGTTTTTGGAAAGAGTGGGAAAGAAGGCCAAGGAAATGTGCTTACCCTTAGGGATGGCATAGACTTGTCACTTCACAACATGTTTTGCTTTTTCCCTTGTCAAAGTAGGAGGGACACAGGGTTAAAGGACACCTTGTTAATCTGAGTCATGTCCCTCTGTCACTAACATAAAAGTACCTTGAGCACCTCAGAAACTGTTCCACAACATTCCTGTATATTGTTCTGTGTTATTTCTAATAGCATAGTGTGGTGGTGAGGAGTGCAGGTTCCAGAGTCTGAAAGATCTAGGTTCAAATCCCAGGTCTGCAATGTATAAACTGTGTGACTCTGGGTATGTTACTTAACATCCATTCTGAGCCTCAGTTTCTTCAGCTATTAAATGAGGATGCTAGTGGTGTCTGTCTTGTAGTTTTCTTGTGCAAATCAACCTAGATGATGCATATAAAACGCTTGGTATGATGCCCAGTATTTAGTATAAGTTCAGTACTATTGTGATTTTCCTGTAATGGTCTAGTACTCTCTGTACATTTTACAGAAATGCTAGCTAAAGTACTCCTGACTGCCCTCACGTGCCCCTCTCTAAACGATCTTTAATCAAAACCCTGCTGTACACAAAATTATCTCTCCATGAGCATGATACGTACTTTGTAATCCATCTCAGCTTCAGGATTTTTTTTTTCTCATGAAACAAACAGCTCTCGAATGTATTCCCTGTTATTCCCATCCTTCTAAGTCTGTCTCCTCCAGGGAGCCTCTCTTGATCACTCCAGCAGTCAATGCTTGTGTGTGCTTTTATAACTGATATCCTTCATCAATTCCAGTCCTTCCTCTTCCTCTCGGGATTACCCACTTGACCCTGAACCATGTCATACCATGTGACTGGTCTAGAGCTCTTACAGCAGAATTACCATCAAACCCCTGTGTCATTTGATGACTGCTCCAGATGCATGAGAGAGAGCAGCAAGAACTACATCAATTCAACTACGCATTGAGAATAGGTTTGCCAAATTTAGCAAATAAAAATACAGGGTGCCCAGATACATTTAAATTTCAGATAAACAGTGAATGTTTTTGAATTTTCTTTAATTTTTAAATGTTATTGACAAATAATAATTGTATATATTTATAGAGTACAATGTAATGTTTTGATATATTTACATGTATCAAACATTGTGAAATAATTATATTAAGCTAATTAATATATCCATCACTTGACATACTTGTTTTTGTGTTAAGAATATTTAAGATATACTATTTAGCAATTTTGAAATATATAATACATTTTTTAAAGCATGAGTATATTCCAAATATTATTTTCCAAAAATAATACATTTTTTAAAGCATGAGTATATTCCAAATATTCCAAATATACTTACACTAACCTTTTTGTTGTTATTTAGTTGAAATTCCAATTAAAATGGGTGTTCTATATTTTATCTGGCTACTCTAATTGGGAAATGAGCAGAAAGGCCCTAAGAAGGCAAAAGGGCTGTCACAAATCCCCGGTACACAGGTACTCTGACATCATCTATCAATTGAACAAATACCTCCTAAACGATTTTGTCATCTGGCTTCTCTGTCCACCAGGGCATATATGTACAGTTGTGTATAGGGTGCTTACAACATCATTGTTTATTTGGGACACCATTCATAATGTTGACACCAAGATTTACTGATTTATTTTTAACCATTCTCTGCCTTACAACAGTAGTGTCTTACTCAAACAAAGTCAGCACATTATGATAATTTTTGGCAGATAGAATTAAGCATCTTGAGGAAGGGGCACCTTTTTCTAGTTCACATCAAGGTGTCATGGATAGTGGTTACCCTGTACTCATTGTAGATTAGCATAAAATGTGCTGCAGCATTTTTCAAACCGTGGATTGTAGCTCATTGATGGGCTGGGAAATCATTTTAGTGGGTCACGACCAACATTAGTGATGATAATGATGGAATAGAATGGAATAGAATATCAGAGTGTGTTCTACGTAATAAATGTGTTGTCGTTGGGAGTTTCTATTCAGTTTCATATGTGTCTGTCTACTGGATGGTAATAAAAATATATTTCTGTTTGTGTCTCACTGTCAAAAAGGTTTGAAAAGCACTGATGTGGTGCTAAAGAACTTAAAATGTTGAGACCAGCACATCAGAGTCCAAATCCTAGTTCTGATACACGCTTGCTGTGTAACCTTAGGCAAATTACTTGACCCTTCTGGGCCTTGGTTACCCCATCTGCAATTTGGGGGTAATAATTGTACCTGCCTCCAGGGTTATTCTGAGGATTTAATTAATTAATCCATGCAAAGCACTTAGCACAAGGCCTGGCATATAACAGTGGATCAATGCGGTTTTTGCTGTTATTATCAGTGATTAGCCGAGAGCTGAGGGGGTTGGAAGAGACAGGCTCATTAACTGTGGATGAGCAGTGACAGGTGACAGCCAGATGTGGAAAGAAAGAGAATTCACAATAATGCGAAAGCAGATGAGGTACAATAAAGGATATTCAAAAAATGACCCTGAGTCATCAGAAAAAGGTTAAATTATACCCAGGATGTTCTGTCGAATAAGACAGATTTGTAATACATTTAGAAGGCTTTCCAATAAAAAGAATCTAAATAAAAAGAATCTGAACACTTAACAGAAATTATCAGTTAATTGGATAAGTTAATTTAAATGGAAGTTTTGGTTCTGCAAGTCCAGTTAAACGAGGTACTCCAGTCCGAAATATTTCCTGCAAGCAAATCTTGACTCTCATGTAGGTTGCAGGTTCTCTGAGGGCACAGACGGAATGTTTTATTTCTTCTGTATCTCCTGCAGAGTCAGTTTGGGGCCAAGCACACAACTGTTAGTCCTAGGGTCATCATTCCCCAGGTTAAAATCCGGGGGCAGTTCCCCCTGTCCCCAGTACAGAACACGTCTGCCAACTGTATCAGGTACTAGCCCAGCACTGAGCGTGGACGGGTGGTGGTCTTCCCTTCATCTTGCTCCTAGCTGTCTTTGCGAGATGAGAGATGGGAGCAGCAGCAGAGCTTGCAATCTCCTTTCATAGACTGTTGCTGCTTACTAATACTTGCCAGGTGCTCGTGTGTGTGTGTGAGAGAGAATGAATGAATGAATGAATGAATGCATGAATGCATCTTATGGCTCCAGAGCATTATTAGGCTGTTGGTTCAGAATTCTTTGGAGTATGAAGATTCCTTTAAAAATAACCATCATTTTTTTACTGAGCAAATCAAACAGCTGATCTTGGGAGAGCTTGATAAAGACATTTAAATATCAACAATAATTTTCAAATTCATTTGGGATCTGTGGCATAGCAATCCAACATTCACTTAGCCCAAGGTTTCTCTCAAGGTACGGACATGTGTAGAGACCCCTTTTTAATGTTTGCAGTTTTCATGAGGTACCTCTTCCTGTCCCACCCTCCCAACTGCCACATCAATAATAGTTGTGCTATTAGAATATAGCGACTGAGGAAAAAGTACATGGGTGAATAAACCTATGAATTCAACTGCACTTTAAGTGAATCAATCATAGCTACATGTATATTAAAAATATAGCACACATATGAGCAAGACATATTTTAGTATATTGCTGTGATAGCTCCCTGCATTCTCCTCTCCTCTCCTTTCTTTTTTTTTCTTTTTTTGAGACGGAGTCTCACTCTGTAGCCAGGCTGGAGTGCAGTGGCACGATCTCGGCTCACTGCAACCTCCGCCTCCGGGGTTCAAGTGATTCTCCTGCCTCAGCCTCCCAAGAAGCTGGGACTACAGGCACACGCCACCACGCCCAGCTAATTTTTGTATTTTTTTTTTTTTTAGTAGAGACGGGGTTTCATCATGTTGGCCAGGATGATCTCGATCTCTTGACCTCGTGGTCTGCCCGCCTTGGCTTCCTAGGGTGCTGGAATTACAGGTGTGAGCCACCGCGCCCGGCCTGCACTCCTTTCTCTTTGCAGTTGCACAACTTAAATAATTATTTATTTACTTGTTAACTAATTTTAATGCCTGTCTCTCCCACTGAACTGTGACCACCATATCAAGGAGTAACTTAATTTGTGCTCACTCTTGTTCTAAGACACAGCACGAAGCCAGGGCCCTTCTAGATGCTTTTTTTTTTTTTTTTTTTGAAACAGAGTTTTTTGCTCTTGTTGCACAGGCTGGAGTGCAATGGCATGATCTTGGCTCACCACAACCTCCACCTCCCAGGCTCAAGCGATTCTCCTGCCTCAGCCTTCCCAAGTAGCTGGGATTATAGGCATGTGGCACCAAGTCCAGCTAATTTTATAGTTTTAGTAGAGATGGGGTTTCTCCATGTGGGTCAGGCTGGTCTCAAACTCCTGAACTCAGGTGATCCACCCACCTTGGCCTCCCAAAGTGCTGGGATTACAGGCATGAGCCACTGTGCCCGGCTTATTACATTTCTGCTAAATGAGGGGATGAATGGTAAAGCTGCTTATGCAGCTTCTGGGCTTTTGTATGGTTCTGCTGAAACCAATCAGAATTGAGCTTTCCTAAGTCCACCCCAAGGCAAAGGGCAATACTCTTATAGGGGAAACTGCACACATATGATCTAGAGTGAGAGAAATCATGTGAGTGTTGAGCATTGTCGGAACTTTATTAAAATATACATTGTATTAGTTCATTTTCACAGTGCTGATAAACACACACCCGAGACTGGGCAACTTACAAAAGAAAGGGGTTTATTGGATTTACAGCTCCACATATCTGGTGAGACCTCACAATCATGGTGGAAGGCAAAAGGCACTTTTTACATGGCGGTGGCAAGAGAGAATGAGGGCCAAGTGAAACAAATTTCCTCTTATCAAACCATCAGATCTTGTGAGACTTATTCACTACCAGGAGAACAGTATGGGGGAAACTGCCCCCATGATTCAGTCATCTCCCACTGGGCCCCTCCCACAATACATGGGAATTATGGGAATACAATTCAAGATGAGATTTGGGTAGGGACACAGAGCCAAACCAAATCATACATATACAGTGCACAACTGGGAGATAGAACAGCAGATTTATTTCAGTTGCATGGGTGAGAAGATAGTGTTCGAGCCAAGATCAAAAGGGCAGGTAAGAAGGCAACTAAATATGTTTCCTTTCCTCCCTCCATGTATGAAGGAAGTTATCTGGACAGAGTGGACTGCAGGAACCCAGACCCTACAGTGGAAAAGAAAAGGATGTGCTAAAGGAACAAGAGAAGACTGGTGGTGCCCACTGAAGAAACTGATGGTAAATCATTGGCCTCTAAGAGAGTCTGTGGTTCTTGGGATACAACACAAATTAAGTTTTATTTCTTATTTTGAGTCAGTAGCACATGCATATTGTGTGAAATTCAAAAGCAACGAAGGACAGTGAAAAGTGCATTTTTCTTCCATCCAGTCAGCCCTGCAGCTGCCAGTCCGGTTTCCTTCCTAAAAGGACCACTATTGTCAGTTCTTAAGGGAAAATTTACACTAAGGAAAGTTTGCGGGTTCTGTTTGTGTGAAATAAATGAATACATAAATCAGTAAACTAATAAGTAAATCAGTATTTTCCTATTTTTCACTTTCTTGAAATATACACCAGTAACATCTTGGCAACCATCCTTTATCACATCTTCCTGCGCATGTGTGCCTGTGCGCACACACATGCTATTTTACCTAAAGAGTACTACAGAATACAAGTTTTCACTGTGGATACCTTTTTAAAAAAATGTGAAGCCTTTTTTTCCTACCCTTTATATTGCTCCCAAAAGGTAACCAATGTGAATAACCTGGTAAGTATCTTTTCATGTCTTCTTCCATATTTCCATAATTATATAGAGCATTTATATTACATATACAAAAGGGAGGTTTTGGTTATTTGATTTTACAACAGTGGCATCCAAGTATCATATATATACTACTACATCTTGCTTTTTTCACTTAATAATGCACCATGGAAACCACCTCATTCCTTTAAGTGCTGGCATGAAAGGCCATTGTTTGGATATGCAGTTCACTCGGCCATACCCCTTCTCACAAACATACCTTCCATTTCCAGTGCTTTTATTTCTGTGGAGTAGATTCCCAAGAGTGGCATTGCTAGGATGAAGTGTAGCTATATATTTAATTTAGCAGATAATACCAGATTCCGTTCCAGACAGGCTATAACAATTTATATTTTTACCACCAATATATGAGAGTATACTTTCTCCAGCATGTTCACATTCACTTTTGTAAAAAAAACAAAATTAGGATAACCCTTCAATTTTTTGTCAGCTATTTGTTGACCCAAATTGGGAAATATTTTGAGCACTGAAAATACTTGAGTAGATTCTCCTTCAAGGCCAGAGACCTGACTAAGAAAATGCTTTGACTTTATGCATTTGACTTTAACACAACTTGGGTTAATAATCAACATGATAGCTACTAATTGCTAAGAACATCTGTTGCATTCAGTATTTGCTAAACATTGTCTCATTTAAACTTTTAAGAGCTATTATCAGACACTCTTACTCCTTCCATTTTACAAATGAAGAAATTTAAGTACGGAGAAGTTGAGAGATTTACCAAAGGTCACACAGCCAGGATGTGGCAGAATGGGTCGTTTACGTTCAGCATGGGACTCTTATCTACAGTGCCACTAGACTTTGATTAGCCTGTATACCTTTGGGCTACTGGAGGTTAAGGCTAGGCCTGACCTTTGTAAAGGTGTGCATTTGCTTTCTGCAGACAGTGGAAAATGAACTGGGAATACAGTGAAGGTCCTAAGTGCCCTGTGTTTGGACCTGGCCAACTGGATGTGGGCAGCTGTGTCTTGCAGCTCTTGAGAAGGTCAAATCCCTCCTGAGGAGCAAGGGTGTCCACTTAGCCAAGGGAAATCACAGTCCCAAGAAGGGAGGCTGGAGTCTGTTTGTGCAGTGTTCAGTGAGATGCTGGATTTTTGTCTCCTGTCCCCAGGCAGAATTTCTGTCATTCAGGAATGGGAAGTCTTTCCTTAAGTGTTCTTTCTCCACAGCCACTTCGCTTCCAAAAGCTTTCTAGCCTATCTCAGCAAAATAAGGCAGGTAAAAGGACTTCTGGAGAAAAAAGGCTCAGAACAACTGATGGCCAGGTCTTGAGTCTGCTTTCATCCCTGCAGCTCTGTTTCTGTGCTGACAGGACCAGACCATGATGCATTCTTTAATATCACTGTGATAGAAGTGCTTATTTAAATGGATTTGTGGAGGTGATTAATTTCCTCCGCACAGAATTCCAGCCAAATATTCCTTGTGAGAGAAAGTGAAGGACACATTGCAATTCTACCCCAAGAGATACTTATAAAGAAAATCAGATGTAGATTGGTTCATCAAATAAAGAAAATCACTGATATTAATGCTTTGGCTGGAAATGGTTTCACCTTGATAGGGTAATCAAAATAACTACAGTTTATTGAGCACTCAGTAAATGACAGGTGATTTGCATACATTTTCTCATTTTATCTTCACCACAACCCTAAAGAGGTAGGTAGCCATTACCATGTCCATTTTGCAGATGAGCCAGTTGAGGCTGGGGGAGGTCGGTGGCTTTCTGTCTGAGACAATATTGTGAGTAACTGGTGGGAGCTGAGACTACAAATCAGGAGTGTCTCAGCCTTCCTTAACCTCCTTGACTCCATCCCCCTGAGCCTGCTCAGGATTTTGGAGCTATCTTATTTTTTTGGGCAGTTGCATCTAAGCATCATTAGACATTCATAATAACAACAGTTTCCATTTATCAGAGGCCTGTTATGAGCTAGGCACTTCACATCTGTCTTACACAGTCTGTATGACTCTAAAATCTGAGCTTTCTGTTCTTGATTCTCTACCACTCTATCCCTACAGATAAAGTTTCTTTAGCAATACTGACCAAGGAAAAAAGAGAGAAGGCAAAAAAAAAAAAAAAATCACAGAAGTCAGGAATGGAATAGGGAACTTCACTACAGGACCTGCAGTCATCAAAAGGATAATAAGGGAATATTACAAAGAAGTACGAACACATACATTTGACAACATAGATAATGTGGACTAATTCCTAGAAAAATGCAAATTTTCACAAGCCACCCAATATGAAATAATTTTAAAAGCCTTATAATTATTTTAAAAATGGAATTCATAATTTAAAACTCAAATAAATCGCCAGAGTAAGATGGCTTCACTTGAGAATTCTACCTTGTGTTTAAAGAATAATCAATGGCAATTCTTCACAATCTCTTTCAGAAATAGAAGAGTAGAGAACACTTCTCAATTCCTCATATGAAACTGGTATCACTCTGATATCAAAACCAGGCAAAGACCGTACAAAAAAAGTCTACAGACTAAGATTCCTTCTAAATATAGATGCAAAAATCCCTAACAAAACATTGGCAAATAGAATTCAGAAATATATAAAAAGAATTGTACACCATTACCAAGTGGGGTTTATTCCAGGAATATAAGGCTAGTTCAACATTAAAAAATCAATTAATGTAATCAACAGGTTAAAGATGAAAAATTATATGATGATATCAACTGATGCAGGACAAGTTTCCCGGAATTCAACTTACTTGTGATAAAATCTCTCAGCAAACAAGAAATAGGGTACCACTTCCTCAATTTGATAAAGGATATCTATAAAAATCTACAACTAACATTACACTTAATAGTGAAAGGCAGAATGTTTTCCCCCAAAGATTGTCAATAAGGCAGGAATGTCTGCTCTCGCAACTCTTATTCAATGTAAGACTGGAAGATGTACCTAGTTCAATAATGCCAGAGGAAATAAAAATAAGACATGCAAATCGGAAAAGAAAAATCAGCCATCTCTGTTTGCAGTTGACGTGACGATCTACATAAGAAATCCAAAGGAATCTACACAAAATGGATAAAATTAACAAGTGAGTTCAGAAAGTCACAGGATACAAAATAAACTTACAAAAAGAAGTTACATTTTTATATACTGTATATACCAGCAATGAAGATGTTTAAGTTAAATTTTAAAAGTACAAGATCATATGAAACTACTCAAAAATGACATACAGAACATGTATGTTTAAAAGTACACAATAGTAATAAAAATAATAGAATATCTAAATGGAGAGGCATATGTGTTCATGGATTGGAAGTTTCAATATAGTAAAGACGTCATTTCTCCCCAAATTGTTATAAAAATTTGCCCAATTCTTATCAAAATCCCTGCAATGTTTTATCTAAATATAGAAAAGATTTTTATGAAATGGCAAGTAAATGAGAATAGCTAAAGCAATTTTGAAAAAGAAGAAGAAAGTAAAAGGAATAACTCTATTTCAAAACTTCTTATATAGGTACAGTCATCAAGACTGTATGGTGTTGACTGAAGGATAGACTTATATATCAGTGGAAGACAATAGAGAACCCAAATATAGCACCACACAAGTTCAGCCAACTAATTTTAAAATAGTAATAAAATATGAATAGCAACATAAATATAATAAACTATTAATAAAATTATATAACAAATTTCTAGATTCATAAAAAAATTGTGAAGATATTACAGAGTTTTCATATAATCTGCAACCAGTTTCCCCTCTTATTGACACTTTAGATGAGTATAGCACATTTGTTACAATTGATGAACAAATATTAATATTATTAACGAAAGTGCGCACTTAATTCAAATTTTTAAAGTTTTTACCAAATGTTTATTTCTAACCTGGGAAGTCATCCAGAATACTATATTCCATTTAGTCATCATGCTTCCTTAGGCTCTTCTTGATTTTGACAATTTCTCACTTGTTTTTGATGACTTTGGCAGTTTTGAGGAGCACTGGTCAGGTATTTTCCAAAATGTCCTTCAACTGAGATTCATCTAATTGTTTTCTTGTAATTAGACTGGATTTATGGTGCTGTAGTTTTGATGTGGTTTATCCCTGCCAAAACTCATGCTGAAATTTGATTCCCCAGTGTAGCACTGTTGGGTGGTGGGGCCCAGTGGGAGGAGTTTTGGTCATAGGGGTGGATACCTTATGAATGGATTAATGCCCTCCCATAGTGGTGAGTGAGTTCTCCCTCTCATGGGAATGGATTAGATCCCATGAAAGCAGGTTGTTAAAACAGTCTGGCTGCCTTGGCTTCTCTCTCTCTTGTTTTTTCTCTTACCATGTGATCTCCTTGTACCTGTCCACTCCCCTTCTGTTTTCCACTATGATGAGTGGAAGTAGCATGAGACTTTCACTAGAAGCTGAGTAGACACCAGCACTATGCTTCTTGAGCTTCCAAGCCTGTGGAATTGTGAACTAAATAGACTTCTTTTCTTCATAAATTACCAAGCCTTAAGTATTCTATTATAGCAACACAAAATGGACTAACACACATGGGTTTCTGGGAGGAAGACCATAGAGGTAAAGTGCTCTTTCATCACATCATATCAAAGATACCTACTATCAATACGAGAGCACTGTTGATGTTGACCTTGAGCCTGGCTAAGACAGTGTTTGTTAGGTTTCTCCTCCGTAAAGTTACTCTTCCCCCTTTCTATACTTTACTCAGAAGAAAGTCACCACACGAAGGTCACACTTATGGAGTCAGACAGTTATATTCCACTTCATTTAGGGTGAAATATCTATATAAACTATTTGGAATTCTCTGCCTGGGATATTTATTTCTTTTTCTTCATTCATTCATTCGTTCATTCATTCATTCATTGAGTTATACCAATATGGACTCATGGATAACTTTTTATACTTTAGAATATAATCTGATATTACTTTATTTTGTTGCTCAAAGCATTCCAGCTTTGGCCATTGGGAGCTCTTTTTCAGTTGTCTTTGTATCCCTTTAACACATCCCATCATTATTGGTCCTCCTTCCCTTTTCCTTTCCCTTCCCTTCCCTTCCCTTCCCTTCCCTTCCCTTCCCTTCCCTTCCCTTCCCTTCCCTTCCCTTCCCTTCCCTTCCCTTCCCTTCCCTTCCCTTCCCTTCCCTTCTCTCCCCTCCCCTCCCCTCCCCTCCCCTCCCCTCTTTCTTTCCCTCTTTGCTTCCTTCCTTTGTTCTTTTGAGTAATTCCTTACTTTCAGGCACTATAGGATACTCTGTGCTCATCTTCAGTATTTCCTGCCCCAGTCCTAGAATCAGCCATTTCTCCAAGGATCCCTGATTCTTTTTATTGGAGAATGGTAATAGAATCCAAAATATGCATGCAGGAAGTGTTCTTTGCTACTGGGGTGTCATTATTTCTAGGCCTTCTCACCTGATAGAGCCAGGAAATGTATGTGTATATAATAATGTATATATACACATATTTATAAATGTTTTTATATATATTAATGACTTGCCACTTCTTGCTTCCATTTTGTAGTCTAGCAAATCAAAATGCCCTAATCTCGCCTTAATCTTATCCTGCTGGTTATCACCTCTGGACCCTTGTTTATGCTGTTACCCTGCTTTGCCTCCTCCAGGAAGCTTTCCCTGTCATCTCTAGTCTGTGTTATGTGACCTTTATCTGTGCTTCCATGGCACAGGTTCATTTCTTTATCACTGCACTATTGTGGAATATTTGAATGACACTTTGTCTCTCTCCTCAATAGAATATGAGTTCCTTGTGTGAAAGGACTGGGTCTTATCAATTATGATACAATCAGTACTTGTCTCAGGGTGTATATGTTCACCATCTTTCACAAAGGAAGGTGAATATACACTGTACAAGTACAACTAGAATTTGTTAATGAATCAACTTCTTCAAATGAGGAATTCTATTACTTTCTATTGAATATTTACTATATTTAATAACTGAGCTGGAGGGTTGTTTTGGCATGGCTTAACTGGAATTTAGTTGGATAATTGGGACTTTCAATATAAGTAGAGGCAATGGGAAATTAAAGTTAGTCTCAAAGGAAAGGGAATTTGTTGGATGGTATTCCATTTTCCCTCCTCATTATGTCCTGCTACACACCTAGTTAATAGACAAACAACAACAAAAAAACCCAATTGCTTACTGACCTCAGTAGTGAACTCCAAATACCACCCTCTCCTATGCAAGGTCTTTGAGAGGCCTTTGCCTAAAAGCTATTAATTAAAAATATAGATCCTGCCCTTTTTCCACAAACTCTCAGATTTTGGCCTTCCAAGTGGTCCCACTTTGTCCTTGCCTTGTGCTTTCATCTTCATAGAAATAGAGCTTAGCCTTTTTTCTTTAAGTTCTGCAAAGATTAATTCCAATTAATGCAGTAATATTCACTTATCTGCCATGCTTAATGTTGACTAGACAAAATAGGGGACAGCTGTGCCCAGTCATTTTTAGTTGGAAAAATCTTAATCTGAGTCTCCATCATCAAGGTGAAGATGGCTGTGCAATTATTTACTTTAATGACAAGCCTAGGGCTGAGCTGGGTCAGGAATTTTGGTACCTGCCTGCTTTATCACAACATTGGGCAGTAATCCTCTCTTAACATGCTAGCATGAATTTCCCCTCAAGTTAACTTTGCATGATGATATTTTTTTCAAATCAAAACATATTGAAGCTATTTTAACTCCGGTGCTTATATCTCTAGGATGATATAAAATTCTAATAATATTGAGAAGAGTATTTTGAAAACCTGTTTCAATTTTTATCTTTTTAATTTCCATGGGTTTCGGGGGAACAGGTGGTATTTGTTTACATGGGTAAGTTATTTAGTGAAAACCTGTTTTTTAAAGAAGAGTTTAATCTTTTGTTTTTTTCATGTGACCAATTTATAATACAAAAGACTTGTAGCCATCAGATGATACCAATAGATTTTGCTCTAACGGCTCTCTGTGTAGACCTTCCTTTGTGAGAACTGGTGACAGAAGATCACTATGTAGGAATTAACAGTATCAATGAGCAAGAATCATTTTATGCTTATTTTTAGTAGAATCAAGAGAACTCCCTTCTGAAGGGTTTACAGATTTGTAAATTATGTACCAAAATCAGCAAGATTTTGAGAATGCCGGTGAATTGTTAGTAAAGAATTATGGAAAACAGTATGGCGATTCCTCAAGGATCTAGAACTAGATGTACCATATGACCCAGCCATCCCATTACTGGGTATATACCCAAAGGATTATAAATCATGCTGCTATAAAGACACATGCACACGTATGTTTATTGCGGCACTATTCACAATAGCAAAGACTTGGAATCAACCCAAATGTCCATCAGTGACAGACTGGATTAAGAAAATGTGGCACATATACACCATGGAATACTATGCAGCCATAAAAAAGGATGAGTTTGTGTCCTTTGTAGGGATATGGATGCAGCTGGAAACCATCATTCTCAGCAAACTATCACAAGAACAGAAAACCAAACACCGCATGTTCTCACTCATAGGTGGGAACTGAACAATGAGATCACTTGGACTCGGGAAGGGGAACATCACACACCGGGGCCTATTATGGGGAGGGGGGAGGAGGGAGGGATTGCATTGGGAGTTATACCTGATGTAAATGACGAGTTGATGGGTGCTGACGAGTTGATGGGTGTAGCACAGCAACATGGCACAAGTATACATATGTAACAAACCTGCACGTTATGCACATGTACCCTAGAACTTAAAGTATAATAAAAAAAAAAAAAAAAAAAAGAACTAGTGCTTGGCTGCTCTGCCAAAGCAAGACCTATAAGAGGGGAGGAATATCTACCTACCATAAGGAATTTGTCTTGAAATATTACATTTTAACTCTTACTTGAAACAACTCTAACTGAAGGACATAGATTTGTATGGGTGTTCGTTGTAATGGTCCTTATAGGAATGCAGAAAGACCTAGCTTTTTAATTGATGTATCAAAATCTGCAAGCTTTTGCTTGCTAGTGGTTGATTCTAATATGAAGAGGTTGAAAAGATGGTTACTTTTCCCACATGACTCAGATGAGTACTGAATTGAACAAAAAGTGGGCAGTGGTCATGGTGTTATGTGTGTATGGTGGGCAGGAGGGAATTAAAAGTCATGGCAGCAAGGCACAGCATCTCACTTCCTTCACTTTGAGCTTCTCTTATTAGCCCTTCTAAGCATTCCATCACCATATATATTTTTTTCTTTTCATGATTACTTATATTGTTCTCTGCCCAAATCCCATCATTCTAGGCCAGGCCCCATTGTTAACTTCTTTGTTATACAACTATGATAATAGGTATACATATATTGAGCAATGTACATGGTGAAACTCTGTGGGAGACATTCTACACACATGATAATGTTTAATCTCCACAAGACATTATGGAATTAGTAGAAAGTGGTAGGAGATGATTTGAAGAAATAAGGAGAAACCAGATCAGGCAGGGGCTTGTGGGCCCTGACAGTAATTTAGATTATTCTGAATGTGAATAGATGTCATTGGAGGGTTTTGAGCAGTGGAGTGATACAGTCTGACTTATATCATGAAGTGAGTTCTCTGGATGTACTGTAGAATGTTGATTAAAAGGGGTCAAGAGCAGAAGTGTGAAGACCAGTAAGAAGGCTTTTGGAATGATAATGAAAATGTAATGGTATCTTGGGTCAGGGAAGTAGTGATGGAAATAATAAGAAGTGCTAGATTCTAGATATCTTGTGAAGAATGAACTGACACTTCAGGCTGATAGGTTGGATGTAGGATAGTGACAGAAAGAGATTTAAGGATGACTTGAAGGTTTTTGGCCTGACCAACTGGGTATATGGTGATGCCATTTATTTCGATGAGGAACACTGGGGGACAGTTTGGGCGAGACTGAAAACCAAGAGTTCAACTTTAGGCATGTAGAGTTTGAGATGCCTACCAGATACCCAAGCGGAGAAGTAAGGTAGGTAGTTGTATATATGAGTCTAGAGATAAGAAAAATTTAACTGCTATTACCACCCATCGATAGGGCTAGAATGTTATAGGAAGCAATTGGCCTGGGAGGTGGGGGAATAGAAGACCAAAGATATACTTTTCTTGTGAGGAACTGGCCCAAGCTGCCAGTGGCTCTACTATATCTTCAATATCACTATGTAACAGGAGTTTTGAAAATCTGTTATAAGACCTGTTCTGGACAACCATCCTAGAAACTATGTAGGAGCAACATGAAATGACAATAAAAAGGAAGGATGCAGAATAGAACATGTGGAAGAAAAATAAAATTATATTCTATTCAAAATGAGCTTCTACACCAAAATTTCAAAACACATGTAAAGTATCTACACTTAAGTGAGGTCACCAAGGAAATGAACAATCAGAATATGAATTCATTCAGAATGAAATGATTTTATGAAAAGATTTGTCATTTAAAAATATGTTTAGGATGCTGAAAGAGGTAAATGAACAACTTTTATTGAAAATAGAAAATTATGAAATAAACAAGCGTAAAGAAATGAAAAATGAGACCACATGAATATAAAAGAACCAATTAGAAATCCTGGACATGAAAAAAAGTCATTTAAATAAAAAATTCAAAAGAACATAAACTTTGGGTTGCATACAGTCAGAGAGAACGTATCAAATTGCAAGATAGAGTACTGAGAAATTCTAAATATAGCAAAGAGAACGATTTTTAAAAAACAGAATAATGACATATGAGCTATAGATAGAGAGGTTTCAACAAATATTCTATGGGAATGACAGAAGTAGTGAAGAGCATCACAGAGAAGTAATGTTTGCTGATATAATAACTGAAAAAACATCCATAATCGAATGCTTGAGTTATCAGTTCTGTAGTACATGAGTATTAAGCAGGATAAATGAAAATATACAGCTAGACACATCATAATAAAACTGCAGAGGATTAAGGATTAAGATACTATCTTTAAAACTACCAGAAAACATTGATTACCTATGAAAGAATCAATTAGACTCACAGTATATTTATCATCAGTAAAAAATAGTATTATCTTAAAGTGCTAGATGAAAATAATTTCAAGAGTGAGAGTAGATGAAAGTATTTTTAGACATGCTCAGCCTGCTAGTTTACAGGTCAGAGAGGCTCACTAAAGGAACTCTTAAAATATGTACTTAATAAGAAGAAAGGGCGAGTTTAGAATATAAGAACAGGTTGAAACAGCATAGACATGGAATCAACCTAAATGCCCATCAAAGGTAGACCGGATAAAGCAAATGTGGTACATATACACCATGGAATACTATGCAGCTATAAAAAAGCATGAGATAATATCCTTTGTAGCAACATGGATGGAATTGGAAGCTATTATCCTAAGTGAACTAATGCAGGAACAGAAAATCAAACACCACATGTTCTCATTTGTAAGTGAGAGTTACACATTGAGTACACACGTGATCTGGTGTAGATCTGTGTCCCCACCCAAATCTCATGTCGAATTGTAATTTGAATATTTGAGGAGGGGCCTGGTGTGAGGTAATTGGATCATGGGGGCAGATTTCTCTTCTGCTGTTCTCAAGGTAGTGACTGAGTTCTCACGAGATCTGGTTGTTTAAAAGTGTGTAGCACCTCCACCTTTGTTCTCTTTCTCCTGCTCCGGCCATGTAAGACCTGACTGCTTCCCCCTCACCTTCTACCGTGATTGAAAGTTTCCTGAGGCCTCCCCAGCCATGCTGCCTATACATCCTGTGGAACTATGAGCCAATTAAACCTTTTTTTTTTTTTTTTAATAGAGTACTTAGTCTCAGGCATTTCTTTATAGCCGTGCGAGAACAGACTAATACAACATGGATACCTAATAATCAGTATCAGGTACTGATTGAGTATCAATCAGTACAAAGAAGGGAATAATAGACACCAGGGCCTACTTGAGGGTGAAAGGTAGGAGGAGGGTGAGAATTAAAAAACTACCTGTCAGGTACCATGCTTATTACCTGGGGGATGAAATCATCTGTACACCAAACCCCTCCAACATGTAATTTATCCATATAACAAACCTTCACATGTACCCCTGAAACTAAAAGTTAAAAAAACCAAAAATAGATGATATATTTATATATTTAATTAATTGAATGTAAGAATTACTTTTTGATGTTTGAGAAAATACAAAATTAATGCTCAAGATAAAATGAAAAATATTAGAGTATTTAGTTTGAGGTTATAATGTGCCAAGGTCTACATCATATTCAGTAGGTGAATGAAAATTCTAAATAATTTTAGGTTGTGTTAGAAAAAGGTACAATTTTATATATCCTTAAAATATTAAAAATAACCAGTAAAAAACTAGAAATATTATCTATAGCTTCAAAATATGTAAAGAAAAAATATAGAAAACTTTATAAATCAAACTGAAAGTCAAGAGAAAAAATGAAACAAAATGATGCTATACAAAAAACATAAAATGAGAGAAAATTTCTAAAAATGTCAGCAATCATTATAAATGTGAACAGATTAAATTCAGCTATATGGAAGAAAAGATTATCTAATTATTTATGAAACAAAGTCCAATTATATGCTGTTTGTAAGATATATACCTAAAACCAAACCAACAGAACATTGAAGTTAATGAAATAGAACAAATAAATGCTATGTGAATTCTAACCAAAAAAAGATTAGTGAGGTAATAATATATCAAAGTAGAATTGAAGAGAAAATAATTAATAAAGAGAAACATTGCATAAAAACACATCAACTAGGTATAACAATCATGGACTTGTATGCCCCTAACTTTGAAATATACAAACAAAACCTAACAGATATACAGAGAGAATTAAACAAATCCACAATTATAGCAAGAGATCTTAGCACACCTCTCTTCAAAATAGAAAGACCAATTGAGATAAATGTCAAGTAGAGAATCCAAAATTACTCAGCATATTAAGAACCGGAAAAAATTGTCCACTTCCATAGAAACGTCAACATATGCCAAATGCCAGTATGATGCAGTTGTTGAAATTATATGACAAAAACTTTAACGTAGCTATCAAATGCTCTATCAAGTAAGGGTAAATGTTTTTGAAGTAAGTAGAAAGATAAAAAATGTCTGCAAAGAAATAAAAGATATAAAGAAAGAAATAAATGAAAACGTTAGATCTTAAAACCACAATAACTAATATAAAAAACTCATTGCATGAACTCAAAAGGAGAATGGAGATGACAAATGCAAGAATCAGTGATCTTGAAGAAAAATCAATAGAAACAATTCAATCTGAACAAAAGGGAGAAAAAATATTTTAAAAAATGAACAGGGCGGCCGAGCGCGGTGGCTCATGCCTGTAATCCCAGCACTTTGGGCGGCTGAGGTGGGTGGGTCATGAGGTCAGGAGTTCGAGACCAGCCTGGCCAGCATGGTGAAACCCTGTCTCTACTAAAAATACAAAAAATTAGCTGGGCATGGTGGCACATGCCTGTAGTCCCAGCTACTTGGGAGGCTGAGGCAGGAGAATTGCTTGAACCCAGCAGGTAGAGGTTGCAGTGAGCCAAGATTGTGCCACTGCACTCTAACCTGGGCAACAGAGTGAGACTCCGTCTCGGGGGATCGGTGGGTGGGCGGGGAAAGAACAGGGCTTCAGGAATCTGTGGAACAATATCTAAAAGTTTAACATATACATAATCAGAATTCCAGAAGGAGTGGATAAATAGTGTAGGGCAGAAAACATATTGAAGAAATAGTATCTAAACATTTTCCAAATTTGGCGAAAGATATACACTTAGAGATTATAAAAGTTAGAACCTCTAGTACTTTTCATAAAAGAAAACATGATATATTAGATTTCATCAAAGTTAAAAATGTTGGAAATGAGAAAGACACTGATAGAAGGATGAAAAGTTACAGCCTAGGACAAAATATGTGCAAGTCACATATTCAATAAAAAATGTACAGCCGAATATATAAGCGACTCTTGAAACTAAAAAGAAAACAAATGAGCCAATTTAATTAAAAGGGCAAAACATTTGGTGAGAAACTTTACAAAAGTATATGTGTATATGTATGTATATATAATATATATACACACACATATGTATATATATGCTCATGTATATGAGCATCTCTTCATGTCTCCATACATATATATACACACGCATGCATATATATACATATATGTATGGGAACACGAAGAGATGCTCATCATACAGAGGTATTAGTTAAAACCACAGTGGGACATAATGACACAGACATTACAATACAAAGCTAAAAATAAAAGGCAATATAAAGTGTCAGTGAAAATGTAAACTGGGATTATCATGCACTGTTGGAATAATCACTTTGAAAAACAGTTTGGCTGTTTTTTAAGGAATTAAATATACACCTATGTGTGTTCCAGTTATTCCACTTCTAGGTATTTACCCAAAAGAGAAGAAAGCACAAGTTCATACAAAAACTTGTACATGAATGTTTATAGAAGCTTTCTTTGTAATAGCTAAAAACTGGAAGAAACTTCAATGTCTATCAACAGATGAATATATAAAAAATAGTGGTGTATGGATAAAAATGTGGAATACTACTCAGCCATAAAAATGAACTATCGATATACACAACAACATGGATGATTCTCAGTATCATTATGCTAAGTGAAAGAAGGTAGACACAAGCGACTACTTACTCTATAGTTCCCTTTATATAAAAATCTAGAAAATATAAACTAACCTTTAGTGACAGAAAGCAGGTTAGCAGTTGCTTGGGAAGTGGGGTACAGGAAACATGGAAAGGAGAGATTATCAAGAGGCCTGAGAAAATTTTAGGAGATTATAAATGAATATGTTCACTATTTTATTTGAAGTGATGGTTTACCAGATGTATGTGTATGTGGAAACTTACCAAACTGCATACTTCAAAAATGCGTTTATTGTAGGTTAATTATTTCTCAATAGAGCTGTTTAAAACAAAAAGAAAAAAAGAAAACCAAAAATACCAGAGACTGGGGCCAAATTATGAAAGATTTTAGATAAAAAATATTCCCCTCCATGACACAATTAATATAGTTCTCACTTGGATACACACACACACACACACACACACACACACACACACACACAAAGCCAATTTAATTGAGCTATAATTACATGCCATACAATTCATTCATTTAATGTACAATTAACCATTTAATAAATGTGCATAATTGAATGATTTTTAGTGTATACACTGAGTTGTGAGGTATATTTTTAATGCCCCTTCCTCAACAGAATATGTTTTTAGTAATACACATGAATTAACACAAATAATTATAACCAGAAAGAAAATAAAGTGTAGCTTTTCTCTATAAAACATTTTGTGTATAGTTGTCATAGTAAAAGTCATAAGACAATTTTAAGAAAATTAAAACACGTAAAATTGAAATGTAGGCAACTAAATTATGCAACTGCTATAAAATTTTAGCATTTTGATTTTTATGTAGTATTAATGAGCAATTAAAGAATACATTTCATGCTTGAGTATATTGTTCAAATTCAGTAAAGTCTTTTATTTTCAAATGTAATAAAAACGTCTTTATCCCCCCAAATTTTACTCCTTAAATTTAACACTTCGTTTCACTGATTTAGACAGCAATAAAAGCAAGTGATCACACAGAATCACAGAGCTGCGGTAACTCGGGTTGTTCTTTGTCTTTATAATCACACGCTGTAATTTTTAATTTCGTGTACTTTGAAAGTGTAGACATATGTATCATATATTACCACAGGGACTGCAGTCTGGAAGTATGCTCAAAGCAAGCTCAAACGGAGCTAGGAGGCAGGACCTGACTCCAGAGGCGGGGCTTGGACAGCCGACCGAATTGAGGACTGGCTAAACCAGGTCTAGGGCAGAAGCAGCTTTCCTTAAGCCTTGTCTACCAATGTGTCATGTCAATTTACCAGTCCATGGCAACACCCAGGAGTTACTGCCCCTTTCCATGGCAATGACCTGACAACCTGGAAGTTACCACCCTCATCCTAGAAATTGCTGCATAAATTGCTCCTTAATGTGAATATAATTGAAAGTGGGAATCAGCATGAGTGCAGAACTGCCTCTGAGCTGCTATTCTGGGGACACCGCCCATGGGGCAGCCCTGCTCTGCAAGAAGCAGGAACAGTTCCTCTGCTGCTCTGTACACTTCTGCTTCAATTAAACTTGCTGTTTAACGTCACCGGCTTGCCGTTGAATTCTTTCCTGAGTGAAGCCAACAACCCTCCCACCTAAGCCCCAAGTGTGGGGCTTCCCTGTTCCGCATCAAAACATTTCCAAATTGTTCAGAGCTTACTTTAGAAGGGAACAGCCTATGTCTTGGACCAACTATTTAATGAGGATTTATCCAAATTAACTTCCCTGTAGAATCAAATGATTATTAAAACAGAAATATTAAAAATCAGCGAATTCGCACCTTACATAGATTTTCTTCAAGCTTAAATGTAACCACAGCAATCTTTTACAGCTCAGACCAAAAGAGGATGTGGGGGGAGAAAAGTTGAAAACTTGTATGTGATGCTAATAAGTAAAAGACTGACTTTTACTGGGTTTTATTATTCTTATATTAAAATTCTCGGCAGGGTGCGGTGGCTCAAGCCTGTAATCCCAGCACTTTGGGAGGCCGAGACGGGCGGATCACGAGGTCAGGAGATCGAGACCATCCTGGCTAACACGGTGAAACCCCGTCTCTACTAAAAATACAAAAAACTAGCCGGGCGTGGTGGCGGGCGCCTGTAGTCCCAGCTACTCGGGAGGCTGAGGCAGGAGAATGGCGTGAACCCGGGAGGCGGAGCTTGCAGTGAGCTGAGATCCGGCCACTGCACTCCAGCCTGGGTAATAGAGCGAGACTCCATCTCAAAAAAAAAAAAAATTCTCTGCAAAACAATGTTTCTCTTTATGGCCAGCAAGTGGGCAGACCTCTGCCACTGCCCCCACGCTTGGTAGGCCACTGCTCCATCCTAAGCTACTTAACAAGAAAGTGGCCTAATTAGCACTGGGTTTTTGGCCTCCAGACTCCACTATTTGTCTTTCAGGCTGCTGGAGTGACTCTTGACAGGATGAGTTCTGGGTCCTCCTGAGGGCCTTTACTTGCTTACAGCATAGTGTGGGGTACAACAGACACCACTGTGACGCGGGTGACCTGGAGGTGGCTTTAGTGTCTTTTTGTGCAGTGTGTTATTGCCACACACATCACACATGAAACCCTCTTCCTAACTGGGTTCTGGGAATTCAGACCTTGATGTTGCTACCCACACCTACCCTAAATACATGTAGAAACACCAAAACCCTTTTTCTTCTTGTCTTTGGGGGCAAAGTGTTCATTAGTCTTCATTTCTTAGTCCTCACCCACTCCTTATCCCCCCCGATGGCTAACTGTATACCTGTTGGTCTGGCCCCCAACCATGCAGGAGCCTGCCTCTCTCCCTCTTACCAGTTTTTCTTCCTTAACCCCCTCCCCACTACAAAGTCCACATCATCTTTTCACATTGTGCTGATTTTATTGCGTTCATCAACATGGTGGAACACTCTTGGTCTCAGATTCGGCCTTTATGTGATTGGTGATTCCCCAGAGTTGCCTATGGAGATGCTGTTGCTAGTTGTACATTTCTGATCCAGGCTCTGCATTTACTGGCAGCAGAGATGGTTACCTGGGATGGTTTGCTGTTGCCAATGGCTTCTGGGCTTGCTCTTGTGATTTTTATTTTCCGTTGTATTTTGTGCTTGCTCTTCTGAGTTTTAGTTTGCGTCTTATTCTGCTTGTGGTGACACACAAATATTGTTGGTCTCATTGTTATCCTAGGCTTTTTGGAGCAGGAAGGAGGTGATTGAGTTTTCTTTCTTGAATTCCTTTGAAGGGGTTTTTTTACCTTTGTGATTTTCTTCTCCACCTGGAAGGACAACACATGAGCCAGAAGGACATTGGTTTAGGGGAAGAGAGAGAGGTTGTATAGCAAGCGGAGCTTCATGGATAGGAGTGCAGGCTGAGGAGGGGAGTGTGCTAGGCAAGGACAGGACAGGGGTCTTGAGAGAATAGAGGGGAGGGAGAGAAGGAACAAGGATAGGGTCATCTGACCTTGCCAGTTTTGTTGGTCTTTTGTTGGCAAGAGTTCTTTTCCTTCTTCTCTTTGGTTCTCGGGGTTGGCTTTTTCGTGCTTACAATTGGTTGTTTCGTATTTTCTTTGGGCTTCACTGGTGTGTGGGTCTCCTTAGCCATATTGAAGCCTCCCAGTGGTCTACCCCATGCTCCTGACTTCCTTATGTATACACAGCCCTGGGTGTCGAGGAGCCCCACCCTTCAGCTTTGTTTGGTCAGAATGGGGCACCCCTATCCAATGGTAGTCCTGGGGTGGCTTGGACATCACAAAGCACTGACACCTCTGGGGGGTGGTGTTGCTGGGGTGGCCAAAATGTGGTCAGAGAAAGGGGATTTTTCCACCCCCAATACTACCTGAAGGTCCATTTCAAAATGACCTGCTACCCCCATCATTCCCCATGTTCAATTCTGGTGGGTCACATAGCAGGGAGAAGGTGTTTCCTTAAAGGCATTCCCTACAGCCACCCCTAGTCAGTGGTCCATTCTGTTCTCTCCCACCCTTTACCATGACCTACTATTTTGGATGTCTTATCTACAATCCCCCCAGGGTACAGTGGCCTTATTTAATTCTCAGTCAAAATATGAATCATTCCACTTCCCTCAAACAAATTTCCATTTTGTATCTGTTTTGGTATGGTTTGTAAACTAAGACAGGTTTTGTGTGTGTGTGTGTTTGTTTACATTTCTAAATGGTTGAGAAAAAAAGCAAAATAATATTTTATGACGTAAAAATTATGTGAAATTGAAATTTCAGTGTTCATAAAACTTTATTAGAACACAGATACACTAATTTAACTATCAGCTATGGCTGCTTTGACACTACAACAGAGTAGTTGCGACAGAGATTGTATAGCCTGCAAAACATAAAGTATTTGCTATCTGTCCTTTTAGAAAAAAAGATTGCCAACTCCTCATCTATTCTGTTCCATTGATCTATTTGCCTATCCTTATGCCAAAACTGCATTGTCATGATTAATTTCATGTCATGTCATAATTTTGTGCTAAGACATAAAATTAGGTAGCACAGCTCATCCGACTTTGCTCTTCTTTTACAAGATCATTTCAGCTACTCTAGGTCCTTCATACATTCTTAAAATCTTTAGAATCAGCTTTTCTATTAATGTTAAAGCCTGTTATGATTTCATTGTGACAGTGATGAATTTATAAATCAATATAGGGAGAATTAAAATCTTAACAATTTTGAGACCTTCAATTTGTGAACATGTATCTCTTTTATTTAGGTGTTTAATTTATCTCTGCAGTGTTTTTTAACGTTCAATTTGTTTAAAATTGGTATTGTTTCCTCCTTAAGTATTTGGTAGTAGTCATCCATGAAGACATCCGTTCCTGAAACTTTCCTTTTGAGAAGCTTTTATGTTTTGAATTAACTTTGGTATTTACACTGTTCAAAAAGTCCAGTCTCACATTAGTTTGGTAAATTGTTTTTCAAAGGCTTTTTCCATTTTATCTAAATTATCAAACTTGTTGGCATAAAGTTGTACATAATATTCCCTTTACAGTTTTGAAATGCGTGTAGCATGTGTAATGATGCACCCTCTGTAATTTCTGAAATTGGTAACTTATGTTTTGTGTTTTTTTTTTCTTGATTACTTTTATCTAGGCTTTTATGAATTTTATTCTTTTAAAAACTATCTTCAGCTTTCTTGATTTGTGTCTATCATTTTGGCTTTTTCTAATTCAATTATGTCTGTTCCTTATCTTTACTATTTTATTTTTCCTATTCAATTTGAATTTAATTTATAGCTCCTTAAGGTGAAATCTTATATTATTCACTTCAAACCATTCTTCTTTTCTAATATAAAAATAAAGCTATAAATTTTCCACTTAGCACTGCTTAAGCTGCATCTCACAAAATTTGATATATTGTGTTTCCTTATGCAGTTTGATATATATTTAATTTCACTTGTAATGTCTTTTTATTTTATTTTTTATTTTTTATTATACTTTAAGTTCTTGGGTACATGTGCACAATGTGCAGGTTTGTTACATATGTATACATGTGCCGTGTTGGTGTGCTGCACCCATTAACTTGTCATTTACATTAGGTATATCTCCTAATGCTATCCCTCCCCCCTCCCCCCACCGCATGACAGGCCCCGGTGTGTGATGTTCCCCTTCCTGTGTCCAAGTGTTCTCATTGTTCAATTCCCACCTGTGAGTGAGAACATGTGGTGTTTGGTTTTTTGTCCTTGTGATAGTTGGCTGAGAATGATGGTTTCCAGCTTCATCCATGTCCCTGCAAAGGACATGAACTCATCCTTTTTTATGGCTGCATAGTATTCCATGGTGTATATGTGCCACATTTTCTTAATCCAGTCTATCATTGATGGGCATTTGGGTTGGTTCCATGTCTTTGCTATTGTGAATAGTGCCACAGTATACATACGTGTGCATGTGTCTTTATAACAGCATGATTTATAATTCTTTGGGTATATACCCAGTAATGGGATTGCTGGGTCAAATGGTATTTCTAGTTCTCCATCCTTGAGGAATCGCCACACTGTCTTCCACAGTGGTTGAACTAGTATACAGTCCCATCAACAATGTAAAAGCATTCCTCTTTCTCCACATCCTCTCCAGCACCTGTTGTTTCCCGACTTTTTAATGATCACCATTCTAACTGGTGTGAGATGATGTCTCATTGTGGTTTTGATTTGCATTTCTCTGATGGCCAGTGATGATGAGCATTTTTTCTTTTTTTTTTATTATTATACTTTAAGTTCTAGGGTACATGTGCATAATGTGCAGGTTTGTTACATATGTATACTTGTGCCATGTTGATGTGCTGCACCCATCAACTCATCATTTACATCAGGTATAACTCCCAGTGCAATCGCTCCCCATTTCCCCCTCCCCATAATAGGCCCTAGTGTGTGATGTTCCCCTTCCCCTGTCCAAGTGATCTCATTGTTCAGTTCCCACCTATGAGTGAGAACATGCGGTGTTTGGTTTTCTGTTCTTGCAATAGTTTGCTGAGAATGATGGTTTCCAGCTGCATCCATGTCCCTACAAAGGACACAAACTCATCCTTTTTTATGGCTGCATAGTATTCCACAGTGTATATGTACTACATTTTCTTAATCCAGTCTGTCACTGATGGACTTTTGGGTTGATTCCAAGTCTTTGCTATTGTGAATAGTGCCGCAATGAACATACGTGTGCATGTGTCTTTATAGCACCATGATTTATAATCCTTTGGGTATATACCCAGTAATGGGATGGCTGGGTCATACGGTACTTCTAGTTCTAGATCCTTGAGGAATCGCCATACTGTTTTCCATAATGGTTGAACTAGTTTACAATCCCACCAACAGTGTAAAATTGTTCCTGTTTCTCCACATCCTCTCTAGCACCTGTTGTTTCCTGACTTTTTAATGATTGCCATTCTAACTGGTGTGAGATGGTATCTCATTGTGGTTTTGATTTGCATTTCTCTGATGGCCGATGATAACGAGCATTTTTTCATGTGTCTGTTGGCTGTATGCATGTCTTCTTTTGAGAAATGTCTGTTCATATCCTTTGCCCACTTTTTGATGGGGTTGTTTGTTTTTTTCTTGTCAATTTGTTTGAGTTCTTTGTAGGTTCTGGATATTAGCCCTTTGTCAGATGAGTAGATTGCAAAAATTTTCTCCCAGTCTGTAGGTTGTCTATTCACTCTGGTGGTAGTTTCTTTTGCTGTTCAGAAGCTCTTTAGTTTAATTAGATCCCATTTGTCAATTTCGGCTTTTGTTGCCATTGCTTTTGGTGTTTTAGACATGAAGTCCTTGCCCATGCCTATGTCCTCAATGGTATTACCTAGGTTTTCTTCTAGGGTTTTTATGGTATTAGGTCTAACATTTAAGTCTCTAATCCATCTTGAATTAATTTTCGTATAAGGAGTAAGGAAAGGATCCAGTTTCAGCTTTCTACTTATGGCTAGCCAATTTTCCCAGCACCATTTATTAAATAGGGAATCCTTTCCCCATTTCTTGTTTTTCTCAGGTTTGTCAAAGATCAGATGGTTGTAGATGTGTGGTATTATTTCTGAGGGCTCTGTTCTGTTCTATTGGTCTATATCTCTGTTTTGGTACCAGTACCATCTGTTTTGGTTACTGTAGCCTTGTAGTATAGTTTGAAGTCAGGTAGTGTGATGCCTCCAGCTTTGTTCTTTAGACTTAGGATTGTCTTGGCAATGCGGGCTCTTTTTTGGTTCCATATGAACTTTAAAGCAGTTTTTTCCATTTCTGTGAAGAAAGTCATTGGTAGCTTGATGGGGATGGCATTGAATCTCTAAATTACCTTGGGCAGTATGGCCATTTTCACGATATTGATTCTTCCTATCCATAAGCATGGTATGTTCTTCCATTTGTTTGTGTCCTCTTTGATTTCACTGAGCAGTGGTTTGTAGTTCTCCTTGAAGAGGTCCTTTACATCCCTTGTAAGTTGGATTCCTAGATATTTTATTCTCTTTGAAGCAATTGTGAATGGAAGTTCATTCCTGATTTGGCTCTCTGTTTGTCTGTTACTGGTGTATAAGAATGCTTGCGATTTTTGCACATTAATTTTATATCCTGAGACTTTGCTGAAGTTGCTTATCAGCTTAAGGAGATTTTGGGCTGAGATGATGGGGTTTTCTAAATATACAATCATGTCATCTGCAAACAGGGACAATTTGACTTCTTCTTTTCCTAACTGAATACCCTTGATTTCTTTCTCTTGCCTGATTGCCCTAGCCAGAACTTCCAACACTATGTTGAATAGGAGTGGTGAGAGAGGGCATCCCTGTCTTGTGCCAGTTTTCAAAGGGAATGCTTCCAGTTTTTGCCTATTCAGTATGATATTGGCTGTGGGTTTGTCATAAATAGCTCTTATTATTTTGAGATATGTTCCATCAATACCTAATTTATTGAGTGTTTGGCATGAAGGGCTGCTGAATTTTGTCAAAGGCCTTTTCTGCGTCTATTGAGATAATCATGTGGTTTTTGTCTTTGGTTCTGTTTATATGCTGGATTATGTTTATTGATTTGCGAATGTTGAACCAGCCTTGCATCCCAGGGATGAAGCCTACTTGATCATGGTGGATAAGCTTTTTGATGTGCTGCTGGATTCAGTTTGCCAGTATTTTATTGAGGATTTTTGCATCGATGTTCATCAGGGATATTGGTCTAAAATTCTCTTTTTTTGTTGTGTCTCTGCCAGGCTTTGGTATCAGGATGATGTTGGCCTCATAAAATGAGTTAGGGAGGATTCCCTCTTTTTCTATTGATTGGAATAGTTTCAGAAGGAATGGTACCAGCTCCTCCTTGTACCTCTGGTAGAATTCAGCTGTGAATCCATCTGGTCCTGGACTTTTTTTGGTTGGTAGGCTGTTAATTATTGCCTCAATTTCAGAGCCTGCTATTGGTCTATTCAGGGATTCTACTTCTTCCTGGTTTAGTCTTGGGAGAGTGTAAATGTCCAGGAAATTATCCATTTCTTCTCAATTTTCTAGTTTATTTGCGTAGAGGTGTTTATAGTATTCCCTGATGGTAGTTTGTATTTCTGTGGGGTCGGTGGTGATATCCCCTTTATCATTTTTTATTGCGTCTATTTGATTCTTATCTCTTCTCTTCTTTATTAGTCTTGCTAGCAGTGTATCAATTTTGTTGATCTTTTCAAAAAACCAACTCCTGGATTCATTGATTTTTGGAGGGATTTTTGTATCTCTATCTCCTTCATCCCGTTCTGCTCTGATCTTAGTTATTTCTTGCCTTCTGCTAGCTTTTGAATGTGTTTGCTCTTGCTTCTCTAGTTCTTTTAATCATGATGTTAGAGTGTCAATTTTAGATCTTTCCAGCTTTCTCTTGTGGGCATTTAGTGCTATAAATTTCCCTCTACATACTGCTTTAAATGTGTCCCAGAGATTCTGGTATGTTGTATCTTTGTTCTCATTGGTTTCAAAGAATATCTTTATTTCTGCCTTCATTTAGTTATGTACCCAGTAGTCATTCAGGAGCAGGTTGTTCAGTTTCCATGTAGTTGAGCGGTTTTGATTGAGTTTCCTAGTCCTGAGTTCTAGTTTGATTGCACTGTGGTCTGAGAGACAGTTTGTTATAATTTCTGTTCTTTTACATTTGCTGAGGAGTGCTTTACTTCCAATTATGTGGTCAATTTTGGAATAAGTGCGATGTGGTGCTGAGAAGAATGTGTATTCTGTTGATTTGGGGTGGAGAGTTCTGTAGATGTCTATTAGGTCCACTTGGTGCAGAGTTGAGTTCAATTCCTGGATATCCTTGTTAACTTTCTGTCTCATTGATCTGTCTAATGTTGACAGTGGGGTGTTGAAGTCTCCCATTATTTTTGTATGGGAGTCAAAGTCTCTTTGTAAGTCTCTAAGGACTTGCTTTATGAATCTGGGTGCTCCTGTATTGGGTGCATATATATTTAGGTTAGTTAGCTCTTCCTGTTGAATTGATCCCTTTACCATTATGTAATGGCCTTCTTTGTCTCTTTTGATCTTTGTTTGTTTAAAGTCTGTTTTATCAGAGACTAGGATTGCAACCCCTGCTTTTTTTTGTTCTCCATTTGCTTGGTAGATCTTCCTCCATCCCTTTATTTTGACCCTATGTGTGTCTCTGCATGTGAGATGGGTCTCCTGAATACAGCAAACTGATGGGTCTTGACTCTTTATCCAGTTTGCCAGTGTGTTTCTTTAATTGGAGCATTTAGTCCATTTACATTTAAGGTTAATATTGTTATGTATGAACTTGATCCTGTCATTATGATATTAACTGGTTATTTTGCTCGCTAGTTGATGCAGTCTCTTCCTAGCATTGATGGGCTTTACATTTTGGCATGTTTTTGCAATGGCTGGTACTGGTTGTTCCTTTCCATGTTTAGTGCTTCCTTCAGAGTCTCTTGTAAGGCAGGCCTGGTGGTGACAAAATCTCTAAGCATTTGCTTATCTGTAAAGGATTTTATTTCTCCTTCACTTATGAAACTTAGTGTGGCTGGATATGAAATTCTGGGTTGAAAATTCTTTAAGAATGTTGAATATTGGCCCCCACTCTCTTCTGGCTTGTAGAGTTTCTGCTGACAGATCTGCTGTTAGTCTGATGGGCTTCCCTTTATGGGTAAACTGACCTTTCTCTCTGGCTGCCCTTAACATTTTTTCCTTCATTTCAACTTTGGTGAATCTGACAATTATGCGTCTTGGAGTTGCTCTTCTCGAGGAGCATCTTTGTGGCATTCTCTGTATTTCCTGAATTTGAATGTTGATCTGCCTTGCTAGGTTGGGGAAGTTCTCCTGGATAATATCCTGCAGAGTGTTTTCCAACTTGGTTCCATTCTCCCCATCACTTTCAGGTACACTAATCAGACGTAGATTTGGTCTTTTCACATAGTCCCATATTTCTTGGATGCTTTTTTCATTTGGTTTTACTCTTTTTTCTCTAAACTTCTCTTCTTGCTTCATTTCATTCATTTGATCGTCAATCAGTAATATCCTTTCTTCCAGTTGATCAAATCGGCTAATGAAGCTTGTGCATTCATCACGTAGTTCTTGTGCCATGATTTTCAGTTCCATCAGGTCATTTAAGGACTTCTCTATACTGGTTATTCTAGTTAGGCATTCATCTAATCTTTTTTCAAGATTTTCAGCTTCTTCGTGGTGGGTTTGAACTTCCTCCTTTAGCTCAGAGAAGTTTGGTCATCTGAAGCCTTCTTCTCTCAACTCATCATAGTCATTCTCCATCCAGCTTTGTTCTGTTGCTGGCAAGGAGCTGCATTCCTTTGGAGGGGGAGGGGTGCTCTGATTTTTAGAACTTTCAGCTTTTCTGCTCTGTTTTTCCCCCATCTTTGTGGTTTTATCTACCTTTGGTCTTTGTTGATGGTGACATACAGATGGGGTTTTGGTTTGGTTGTCCTTTCTGTTTGCTGGTTTTCCTTCTAACAGTCAGTGCCCTCAGCTGCAGGTCTGTTGCAGTTTGCTGGAGGTCCACTCCAGACCCTGTTTGCCTGGGTATCAGCAGCGGAGGCTGCAGAACAGCGAATATTGCTGAACAGCAAATGTTGCTGACTGATCGTTCCTCTGGAAGCTTCATGTCAGAGGGGTACCCGGCCGTGTGAGGTGTCAGTCTGCCCCTGCTGGGGGTGCCTCCCAGTTAGGCTACCCAGGGGTCAGGGACCCACTTGAGGAGGCAGACTGTCTATTCTCAGATCTCAAACTCTGTGCTGGGAGAACCACTACTCTCTTCAAAGCTGTCAGACAGGGACATTTAAGTCTACAGAGGTTTCTGCTGTCTTTTGTTTGGCTATGCTCTGCCCCCAGAGGTAGAGTCTACAGAGGCAGGCAGGCCCCCTTGAGCTGCCATGGGCTCCACCCTCTTCGAGCTCCCAGCTGCTTTGTTTACCTACTCAAACCTCAGCAATGGCGGGCACCCCTCCCCCAGCCTCACTGCCACTTTGCAGTTCAATCTCAGACTGCTGTGCTAGCAATGAGCAAGGCTCCATGAGTGGGATCCTCCAAGCCAGGCGTGGGATATAATCTCCTGGTGTGCCGTTTGCTAAGAGCATTGGAAAAGTGCAGTATTAGGGTGGAGGTGACCCGATTTTCCAGGTGCCGTCTGTCAAAGATTCCCTTGGCTAGGAAAGGGAATTCCCTGACCCCTTGTGCTTCCCAGGTGAGGTGATGCCTCACATTGCTTCGGCTCATGCTTGGTGGGCTGCACCCACTATCCGACAAGCCCCAGTGAGATGAACCCAGTACCTCAGTTGGAAATGCAGAAATCACCCATCTTCTGCATCGCTCATGCTGAGAGCTGGAGGCTGGAGCTGTTCCTATTTGCCCATCTTGGAACCACCTGCAATTTCTTTTTAAACCATGAGTTATTTAGAAGAATGTACCTAATTTCCAAGTATTGGGGATCTTCTAAATATGTTTTTGCTATTGGTTTCTAATTTAATTTCTTTGTGGTCAGATAACATATTTCATGATTTAAATATTTTAAAATGTTTAGAAATGGCCCAGAATTTGGTTTATCTTGGTGTAGGTCAAATTTGGTTGATAGGAGTTTTCAAATACTGTATATATCCTTAGTAATTTATTTGTCTGCTTCACTTATGAATAATTAATAGAAGAGAGTTTAAATTTACAGCTGTGATTGTGGATTTATCTATTTCTCTTTTTTAATTTTGTTCATGTATTTTGAAGTTCTGTTATTTCTTGCATAATCACTTATTGTTTGCATTGTGTATCTCCTCCATCCTAGTACTTTCAACCTAGCTGTGTTTTTATATTTTAAGTGCATTATTGGCTAACAGCATATAATTGGATATTGATTTTTAAATCAAGTTCATCAACCTCTGTCTTTTGTTGCAGTGTTTAATATATTTATATTTAGTGGGATTATTGACATGGCTGTGTTTAACTGTACCCCCTTTCTTTTTGTTTTCTATTTGTTCTCTCTCTTATTTGTTATGTATATCCTTCTTTCATGTCTTCTTTTGGGTTGAGGGTTTTTTTTTATTTAATTCTGTTTTCTTTATTGGCTTTTTAATGATAGCTTTTTGTATATTATTTTTTAGTTGTGTGGATTACAATACGCATCCTTATCTTGTTACATTCAACACAGAATTAATGGAAGTTCTAGCCAGATCAATCAGGCAAGAGAAAGAAAGAAAAGGCATCCAAATAGGAAGAGAAGTGAAGCTATCTCTCTACACAGACAATATGATTCTATACCTAGAAAACCCTAAAGAGTCCACCAAAAGGCTCCTGGAACTGATAAATGACTTCAGTAAAGTTCCAGGTTACAAAAATCATTGTAAAAATCAGTATCATTTCTATACACCAGTAATGGTCAAGCTGACAGCCAAATCAAGAAGTAATCCCATTTATAGCAGCCACAAAAAAATTACTTTGGAATATATCTAACCAAGGAGATGAAAGAGCTCTACAAGGAGAACTACAAAACACTGCTGAAAGAAGTTATAGATGACACAAACAAATGGAAAAACATCCCTTGCTCATGAATTGGAAGAATCAGTATCATTCAAAGGGACATCCTGCCCAAAGCAATCTACAGATTCAGAGTTATTCCCGTGAAACGACCAACATAATTTTTCACAGAATTGGAAAGAAACTATTCTAAAATTCGTATGGAACCAAAAAGAGCCAGAATAGCCAAAGGACGTCTAAGCAAAAAGAACAAAGCTGCAGGCATCACACTACCTGACTTCAAACTATACTACAAAGCACAGTGATCGAAACAACATGATACAGGTACAAAAACACACATAAACCAGTGGAACAGAATAGAGAGCTGAGAAAAAAACCCACACACCAACAGCCGTCTGATCTTTGACAAAGTCAATAAAAGTAAGCAGTGGGGAAAGTGCAGTCTTCAATAAATGGTGCCAGGATAACTGGCTAGACATATACAGAAAAAATAAAACAGGACCCCTAGCTTTCACCAAATACAAAAGTAACTCATGGTGAATTAAAGATTTAAATGTAAGACCTCAAACTTTAAGAATCATACAAGAAAACCTAGGAAACACAACTCTGGACATCAGCCTTGGAAAATAATTTATAGCTAGATCCTCAAAATAAATTGTGACAACAACAAAAATCGAAGTGAGTCATGCCTCTGTCACCCTGGAGTAACCACATTGGTGCGTTCTCTGAGGCTTTCCATCTCATTGTTGTGAGGTTACTGGGAACAAGGCTTTATCAGGGTTTATGAGAGCAAAGTAGACCTGTGATCAAGATGGCCAACTAGATACACAGCCAGGAGGAACATCTGCCACTGAGGGATTGGGACATTGGGAAGACTGGTGCACTCTTAGCAGATCTTCAGAGGGAAGGCATTGAGAGCAGATGTAGGGAAGACACAGATGTTGGGCTAAAGAGGGAGGAAGCTGGAAACCCTGCACAGGGCTACCATGCACCAGGACTCATTCCTATCCCCCAACAACTCCTGGGGAAGGGATGAGTTGAAGAAGCAAAGAGCAACCTGCTCTAACCATGGGCCTTTGGAATCCTGGCCAGAGGAGTCCCCATGACTACTGTGGACACTTGAGTTGGCAAAGACAGCTGCTTACAGAAGTGGTCAGGACAGAGTTCCAGCCAGTGTGGAGCCCAGAGGGTTTGATGCAGAAGCATCTGCAGTGGAACACAGCCAGGGATACCCATTCCCTTAGGCTCAACTTACTCCTGTAGGAAACTTTAGCCCTACAGGAATTGTCATACATGAACTCTGCAGGGTGGTCTTGGCCATGAGATGAGGCTGGTCCAACCTGAACACCCCTCAGTCTGCTGGACTCTCCCTGGGTGCTTGCAGTACAGGCTCAGGTGCCCAAAAGGGGTGTTCCTCTTGGTGGCCTGCATCATAGCTCCTGTGTTGGCAGACCACACCTGACAAGCAGAGAGGTCCAGCAGAGCAGCCTCCACAGACACATATCAGCCCACACATGCACTCCTTCCACGCAGCCTGCCCAGTGGTAACTTGCCTGCAGATAGTAGCCTATGGCCAACTCCCAAATCACTTTGCTGGCATGTGTGTGCACAGGCAGATTTTGCCTCCCCTTTCCCACCAGCGCACATGTGCACGTGCACCCTGCCATCACACTACTGCGAGCATGAATCACCCTGCCATTCCCATCGAAGTGTTGGAGGGCACGGAGTCCATTAGCCCTACCTGCCACCAGCACCCTGCCTCTGTTGATGCTGCTGTTGCCAGAAACTAGGCACAGAGAACAGAGACCTGCCCTGGCCCTGAGCAGCCCCTGCCACCCATAAATGCACACAAAGAGCTCATCCAGTCCTGTGGCCACCAGGGCCCCACCACTATGCTAAAACTTCCACCAGCACAAACATACACAAAGATGCCAGTGGGGGTCTCTGCTTCCTGACAACATGGTGCCAATGCTGCTGCTGCAAATGCCCACATGACGGCCAGCATCCTGGCACCTGCTAGCACCCCACTGCAGTTGAAAAGTGGACACTTTATCATGGTGCCACTGACGCCACTCCTGCCATGAGTGAACAAAAATAAATCATGCTGCCACTGCCCTACAAAGTGCTTTGGTTGGCACCACCCATTGGACTGTTGTGACCAGTGGTCTGGGAGCACCTCGGCCCCTCCAGTGCAGCAGGTTCCTAACCTTGAGTGGCCAGAGAACAAAGCCAGGGCCTGATACTAGTCCTCCAGAGTTAGGACACGCAGTCTAGGGTTCCCGAGCTAAGCCTTAGCCCCCTAAAATCTTCCAGAAATGAATCCAGTTGACTGAAAAAAACACCATAGGCAAACCCGTAAGGTCATGAAATAGCATAAAAGGGAATAAAAAACCCATCCAAAAACAGCAACTTCAAAAATTGAAGGAAAATCAGCCCACAAAGATGAGAAAGAGCAATTGCCAGAACTGTGACATCTCAAAAAGCCAGAGTGTCTTCTTTCCTCCAAACGACCACACTAGTTCCCCAACAATGGTTCTTAAAGAGATGGAAATGACTGAAATGACAGAAATAGCATTCAGAATGTTCATAGGAACAAAGATCATCAAGATTCACGAGAACATTGAAACCCAATTCCAGAAAGCTAAGAATCACAATAAAATGATACAGGAGCTGGCAGGCAAAATAGCCAGTATTGAAAAGAACATAACTGACTGATTCAGCTGAAAAACACACTACAAGAATTTCATAATGCAATTGTATGTATTAACAGCAGAATAGACCAAGTCAAGGAAAGAATCTTAGAGCTTGAAGACTGGCTTTCTGAAATGACAGTCAGAGAAAAATTTAAAAAAAAAAAAAAAGAATGAAAAGGAATGGGAAAAAAACCTCTGAGAAATATGGTATTATGTAAACAGACCAAATATATAACTCATTGGCATCCCTGAAAGAGATGGGGAGAATGGAAGCAAGTTGGAAAACTTATTTCAGGTTATCATCCATGAGAAATTCTGCAACCTAGTTAGAGAGGACAACATTAAAACAGCTAATACAGCGAACTTTAGCAAGATGCTTCACAAGAAGATCATCTCCAAGACATGATTATCAGATTCTCCAATATCAGAATGAAAGAAAAAACATGTTAAAGGCAGCTGGAGAGATATGCCAGGTCAGCTACAGAGGGAAGCCCATCAGACTAACAGCAGACCTCTCAGCAGAAACCCTTCAAGCCAAAAGAGATTGGGGGCCTATATTTAACATTCTTATAGAAAAGAAATTCCAACAGAGAATTTCATATAAAGCCAAACTAAACTCCATAAGCAAAGGAGAAATAAAATCCTTTTTGGATAAGCAAATGCTGAGGGAATTTGTTATCACCAGACCTGCCATTTTAGAGCTCCCGAAAGAAGCAATAAATATGGAAAGGAAAGACTATTACCAGTCACTACAAAAACACTTAAGTACACGGACCACTGACACTATAAAGCAACCACACAAACAAGTTGGCATTATAACCATGTAACAATATGATGACAGGATCAAATCCACACATACTGATACTAACCTTGAATGTAAAGAGGCTAAATGCTCCAGTTAAAAGTCACAGAGTCACAAGCTGGATAAAGAAGCAAGACCTGACGGTAGGTATGCTGTCTTCAAGAGACCCATCTCATATGCTAGTTTAAAATCTGTTTTGTCTGAGATTGTGAGCTCTGCTTTTTTCTGGTTTCCATTTGCTTGGTAGATTTCCTCCATCCCTTTATTTTGAGCCTGTGGGTGTCATTGCATGTGAGAGTTTCTATTTCTTCCTGATTTAATCTAGGAGTGTTGTAAATTTCCAGGAATTTGTCCACCTCCTCTAGATTTTCTAGTTTGTGCCCATAAAGGTTTTCATAGTAGCTTCGAATGATCTTTTGTATTTCTGTGGTACCAGTTGTAATACCTCTTGTTTCATTTCTAATTGAGCTTATTGGGATTTTCTCTTTTCTCTACTTGATTAATCTTGCTAATGATCTCTTAATTTTGTTTATCTCTTCAACTTTTTGTTTCATTTATCTTTTGTATTTTTCTTTTTGTTTAAATTTCATGTAGTTCTGCTCTGATCTTTGTTATTTCTTTTCTTCTGCTGGGTTTGGTTTTGGCTTGTTCTTGTTTCTGTAGTTCCTTGAGGTGTGACCTTAGATTGTCTATTTGTGCTCTTCCAGATTTTTTGATGTAGACATTTAATGCTATGAAATTTCCTCTTAGCACTGCTTTTGCTGTATCTCAGGTGTTTTGACAAGTTGTGTCATGATTATCATTCAGTTTAATGAAATTTTAAATTTCCGTCTTGATTTCATTGTTGACCCAAAGATCATTCAGTAGTAGATTATTTAATTTCCGTGTATTTCTATAGTTTTGAGAATTCCTTTTGGAGTTAATTTCCAATTTTATTCCATTGTGGTCTGAGAGGATACTTGATATAATTTTGATTTTCTTAAATTTATTGAGACTTGTTTTGTGACCTACTGTATGGTCTATCTTGGAGAATGTTTTATATGCTGATGAAAATAATATATATTCTGCAGTTCTTAGGTAGAATGCTTTTGAAATATCTGTTAAGTCCACTTTTTCTAGTGTATTGTTTAAGTCCATTGTTTCTTTGCTGATTTTCTGCTTTGATGGCACGTCTAGTACTGTCAGTGGAGTATTGAGTTCCCTCACTATTATTGTGTTGCTGGTAGGCTGTGGAGAAAAAGAGAAAGTATATACAGTGTTGGTAGGGGTGTAAATTAGTTTAGCTACTGTGGAATTAAGTTTGGAGATTTCTCAGAGAACTTAAAACAGAACTACCATTCAACCCAGCAATTATACTACCAAAAAGCATATGCACTCAAATGTTTATCACAGCACCATTCACAACAGCAAAGAGATAGAATCAACCTAGGTGCTCATCAATGGTGGATTGGATAAAGCAAATGTGGTACACATATGCTATGGAATACTATACAACCATAAAAAAGAGTAAAATCGTGTCCTTTGCAGCAACATGGAGGCAACTGGAGGCCATTATCTTAAGTGAATTAACGCAGGAACAGAAAACCAAATGCCACATGTTCTCACTTACAAGTGGGAGCTAAACATTGGTTACTCATGGACATAAAAATGGCAACAGTAGATACTGAGGACTACTAGAGGGGGAGGGAGGGGGGCAATTGTCGAAAAACTAACTACTGGGTACAATGCCCTTTATGTGGATGATGGGATCAATCATACCCTAAACTTGAGCATCATGTGATATAGCCATGTAATAAACCTGTACATGCTCCCCCTGAATGTAAAATAAAAGTCAAAATTATAAAAAACAAATAATATAGCATTTATGTATAATAATATTAAAATTATGTCATGATGTTTACACCCTTCCTGCTTTTAGTGCTATCGTTTTATGTTTTACTTTTATTTATAACACCTCAAATATGTTGCTGCTAGTACATGATTTCGACATTCAATTGCCCTTTAAAATTTTAAAGGAAAATAATGTGTTATATTTTACTACCTATTTAGAATTTGCAGTGCTCTTCATTTATTACCTTATGTCTGAATTTCCATCTTGTTTTATCATTTTCATAGATTTTCCTTAACATTTTCATAGATTAGATATGCTGGCAACACAATTTGCCTTTATGTTTACAAGATTTTTTGCTGGACATAGATTTGTACATTGACGGGTTTTTTGAAATCACTGTATAACCAGCGTCTAGCATGATTCCTGACACACATAGTGAAGTCATTCCTTAAACACAAGATATGTCCTAAAATCAACATGTAAAATGAAAATCATCTGGTCAAATGACTTTGCATAATGCCTTAGGAAGGTGCGACATTGAAGAATGACATTCTTTTCTCAGAAAGTTCAGCACTGCCAGCTTTTCCTCCAGTGTAGGAGCAGATATTGGGTTGTTCCTTTTGTTTGACCCTCAGATTAAGTAACTGGCTTGCACTTGTGTCTGACCGCAGTTCATGAAAAATACGTATCTAAATTTTTAAGAACACAATACATTGTTATTAACTATAGTCGCCATGTGGTACAATAGATCTATTGAACTTATTCTTCCTAACTGAAATTTTCTATTTGGACCCTAGTCTTGACAAGGTAAATGACTAGAGTTAATTGCCCTTCTGCTGACATGGTCAAGACCTTGACAATCTAGACCAAAGTAGATGCCTAAGCCTTGCAGACTCCTGGTTTCCATCATATTAGTGTCCTCTTTCCCATACTGGCAGGAATTGGCCAACTGGTAACTACGCCCGAGTCTGTCTAATTAGGTGAGATCATTTTCTCTAGCAACTGGCAACTTCTGAAACATCAGAGATTTACAAAATGTATTTTACTGCTGACTAAATATGCAAATCAGAAGATAGAAGGGTGACTATTTAAATACTGATGTGATTTACTTAGATCTTAAGATTTACTAATGATTTATACAGTCTGCCATGTGGCTTTGTGGAACCCTTGGATCATTCTGAAGTTCTGGACTAGGAACATGTTTACCTTTTAACCAGAAAAAGAGATGCAATGATAATCACTAACCACAAATGCATCTGTTTTAATAAGCAGGGGTATGGTGAGGTTTGCAAATGCAGAAGTCATAGTAAGAGGGGATCATATAGTAAAAGGATCTAAGTTCAGAAAACTACCAATGGCAAAATCTAAACTAGGTAAAAATCACTAGACTAGACTTCTCAGAGAATTTTTCCATAGGCTGTACCTGAATCATCCTTAGCCAATCAATCATTTTGATTACTACAGCGAGGCTTCAGGAGGGGTGGGTGGGGAGACAAAGTTTGACATTATGTAGTAAGTGCTTACTGAATGCCAAGTTCTTTAAGTGGATTATGTCATTGAATTATTACAACTCCAGGATGAAGATACTGTTATTATCACTATCTTATGGAAGAGGAAACGGAGGCTCACACAGATCGTGATTTGTTTATGATCACAGCCTATAAGGGCAGAGCTTAGATTTGAATCCAGATCTGACACCATGTCCTGTGCTCATTTTACCATACCACACTGCCTCTCCGTGGTCTCCTTCTAACCTATGATAATAATAGCGAATATTTATTGGGAACTATAAGAGCAAAACAATTGAAAATCTGGTCTTGTGCTTTATAAATAATAGTTACCATTCATTAAGCGCTAGGCATGGTGATAAAGGCTTTACATATAATAGCTCATTTAATCATCAAAACCACTCTATGAGGTAGGCATTATTATTTTATTTGCATTTTACGGATGAGGGAAGTAAAGTTCAGAGGGGTTAAACGACTGGCCCATAGTTAGCTAGAAATTTTCAGGGCCAGATTTCAAACCTGTCAGTTACCAGAGCTACAGTCCTTATACCTCCAGTTCAAACCTGAATGTGCATAAGAATCACCTGATGAGGTTATGAAGATATATGTTCCTTAGCCCCATCCCTGACAGTCTGAATAAGTAGGTCTTTTAAAGAAGTTCCCCAGGGGATTGGAATGCAAGGCCTCCATGGACCATTCTATGAAAACAGTGATCTGCGGCACAAATATGGGCCTGGGCCTGGGCCTGGGGGAAAGAAAATTGAGTACAGCATAGGTTACATGAGGAGCAGTCACAACTTTATCACAGTGCTGCTATGACTGTTTCTTTCTCCTTCTGACTTGCCCAAATTTGGACTCTGTTTGCTTTTCTAGAACAAAAGTATTACCCTTTCTTCTTACCATCTCACACGGGCCAGATTCTGCTTTCTCAGCAAAATCAACAGCACCAATAACAGCAAATCGACTTACTCATTTTTCCAGATAGACCAGGGCTTCTTACTCTGTTTTGTACCATGGATCCCATCAGCCTCTGGTGGAGCCTATGGACCCCTTCTCAGAATAATATTTCTTAATTATTATTTTTAACGACACAGTCTCTCTCTGTCATCCAGGCTGGAGTGCAGTGGCACAGTCATGACTCACTGCAGCCTCGATTTCCCGGGCTTCAGAGATCCTCCCACCCTCAGCCTCCTGAGTAGCTGGGACTACAGGTGCATGCCACCACACCTGGCTAATTTTTGTATTTTTTGGCAGAGACAGGGTTTTGCCATAGTTGCCCAGGCTGGTCTCAAACTCCTGGGCTCTAAGCGATGCACCCGCCTTGGCCTCCCAAAATAATAATACTTTTTAATGGCTATGAGGAATAACACTCTAAAGAGTCCCCAGTGATTGCTGCCTCCTTGTATTCATGTCCTTATATAATCTCCTTCACTTGTTTATGGTCTAATAATTTATTTTGAACAAATTGAATATACCAAAAGTGATGTCACTTTTGTGATTAAGATTTTCAACATAGGTTTCTTTGAAATATAATTCACATACTATAAAATTTATTCTCTTAAGGTATGTAATACAGTAGCATTTAGTATGTTACAATATTGTACAACTATGACCAATATGTATCCTATTAATGTAAGATTTTTATCACACCAAAAAGAAGCCCAGTACCCATTAGCGGTCACTCCCCATTGTTCTCTCTCCCGAGCCTATGATAACCATTAATCTATTTTTGTCTGTACAAATTTGCCTGTTCTGGATATTTCATAGAAATTGAATTATACACTAAGTGGCACTTTGTGACTGGCTTCTTTCAGTTAAGGTAATGTTCTCAAGGTTCATCCATGTTGTAGCATGTGCTAGTACCTTGTTCCATTCTTTGGCTGAATAATATTCCATGATATTGATAGGTTACGTTTTACTTATCCATTCATCAGTTGACAGACATTGGGTTTCCTCTACTTTTTTACTATTGTGAATAGTGCTGCTATGAACATTCATGTACAAATTTTTGCATGAAAATATGTTTTCAGTTCTCTTGGATGTATATCTAGGAGTGGAGTTTCTGGGTCATAAGGTAACTGTAATTAAATTAGAGAAACTGCCAAACTGTTTCCTAAAGTGGCTGCAATGTTTTACATCCCCACCAGCAATGTAGGAGAGTTGCAATTTTTCCACATCCTTGCCAACACTAGTTATTTTCTGTCTTTAATTCAAGCCATCTTAGTGGATGCGAAGTGGCATTTCATTGTGGCATTGTTTTGCATTTTTCTATTGAACAATTTTTCACATTCTTATTGGTCATTTGTGTATCTTCATTGGATAAATAGTTATTGAGATCCTTTGCCCACATTTAAATTGGATTGTCTTTTCTTAATCAATTTAAGAACTCTGTACATGTTTTATGTATTAGACCCTTAGCAGACATATCATTTATAAATGTTTTGTCCCATCCTGTAGAGTCTTTTTTAAAAATAGACTTAAGTTTTAGAGCAGTTTTTGATTTACAGAAAAACTGAGCAGCAAATACAAAGACTTCCCATTATATCCTTTCTCTCTCACTGCAAATTTCCCTAGTATTAACATCTTGCATTAGTGTGGTACATTTGTTAAAACTGATGAACTGATATTGATACATTGTTAATTAAGTCCTAAATTTACATTCGTGTTTACTTTCCATATTGTATAATTCCATGCATTTTGACAAATGCATAATGTCATGTATCCGCCATTATAGTTCATAAAAATAATTTCACTTATGATTACAGTGAAATAAAAATCACCTTAAAAGTCACCTGCACTCTACCTATTAACCTCTCTTTCCTTTCTCCTGAACCCCTGGCAACCAGCGATCTTTCTACTGTCTATAATTTACCTTTTTTCAAAACATCACATCATTGGAATTATATAGCCTTTTTATATTGGCTTGTTTCACTAAGTAGTATGCAATTAAGGTTCCTTCATGTCTTTTTCTGATTTGATGGTTTCTTCTTTTTCGTTGCTGAACAGTATTCCATTTTCTGGACGTACCACAGTTTATCAACTCACCTGTTGAGGAATATCTTGGTTGCTTCTAGTTTTTGGCGATTATAAATAAAACTTGCATCTTAGGTTGTTTGTGCTGCTATAACAAAATACCTGAGACTTGGCAGTTTATAGAGAACAAAAATTTATTTTTCACAGTTCTGGGGGCTTGGAAGTCCAAGATCAAGATGCTGGCAGGTTCAGTGTCTGGTGAGGGCCCGTTCTTTTAAAATGGCGTTTTCTAGGCATCCTCAAATGACAGAAGGGCAGAAGGACAAAAGAGAGCAAACTCCCTTCTTTCAAACCTTTTCATAAGGACACCAATCCATTCCCAAGAGCAGAGCCCTCATGGCTGAATCACCTCCTAAAGGCCCCACCTCTAAACACTGTTACATTGACGACTAAGTTTCAACATATAAATTTTGGGGGACAGATTAGACCTTAGAAGCTACTATAAACATTCTTATGCAGGTTTTTGTGTGAGCATAAGTTTCCAACTCATTTGAGTAAATACCTAGAGGTACAATTGATGGATCACATGGCAAAACTATGTTTAACTTTGCCAAATATTTAATTGAGATGTTTGTTCTCATATTGTTGAATTTTAAGGTTTTGAAATTTTTAATTTATTTTTTATTTTATTTATTTTTAAATTTTGTGGGTATATAATAGGTGTACCCACAAAATATAATTTATGGGTTACATAAGATATTTTGATACAGGCATGCAATATATAATAATCACATCGGGTAAATGGGGAATCCATCACCTTAAGCATTTATCCTTTGTGTTACAAACAATCCAATGATACATTTTTACTGTGCAATTAAATTATTTTTAACTATAGTCACCATGTTATGCTAGCAAATACTAGGTCTTATTCATTCTTTCTAGCTAATTTTTGTACCCATTAACCATCCCCACCTATCCCACATTTCCCTCCCCAGTACCCTTCCCAGCCTCTGATAACCATTCTTCTACTCTCTATTTCCATGTCAGTTTGATTTTGAAATTTTTAGTTCCCACTAATAAGTGAGAACATATGATGTTTGTCTTTCTGTGCCTGGCTTATTTCACTGAACATAATGACCTCCAGTTCCATTCATGTTGTTGTAAATAATAGGATCTCATTCTTTGTTATGGCTGAATAGTACTCCTTTTATATATGTACCACATTTTCTTTATTCATTCATCTGCTAATGGACATTAGGTTGCTTCCAACTCTTGGCTATTAAAATTAGCCCTGTAACAAACATGAGAGTGAAGATATCTCTTCGATATACTGATTTCCTTTTTTGGGGAATGTACCTAGGAGTGGGATTGCTGGATCATATGTCAGCTCTGTTTTTAGTTTTTTGAGAAACCTCCAAACTGTTCTCCATAGCGGTTGTACTAATTTACATACCCATCAACAATGTACAAGTATTCCCTTTATCCCTATCCTCACTAGCATTTGTTTTTGCCTGATTTTTGGATAAAAGCATTTTAACAGGGTTGAGATGATTTGTCATCGTAATTTTGATTTGTATTTCTTTTATGGTTGATGATGTTGAGCACCTTTTCATATGTCTGGTCTGTTTGCCATTTGTATCTCTTCTTTTGAGAAATGTCTATTCAAATGATGTGCCCATATTTTGGTTGAATTATTAGATTTTTTTTCCTATAGATCTGTTTGAACTCCTTGTATTTTCTGGTTATTAATCTTTTGTCAAGTGGGTAGTTTGCAAATATTTTCTCCCATTGGTTGTCTCTTCACGTTGTTGATTATTTCCTTTGCTGTGCAAATGCTTTTAAACTTAACGTGATCCCATTTCTCTATTTTTGCTTTGGTTGCCTGTGCTTCTGGTGTAATGATCAAGAAATCTTTGCCCAGTACAATGTTCTGGAGATTGTCCCCAATGTTTTCTTGTAGTGGCTTCATAGTTTGAGGTGTTAGATTTAATCTTTAATTCATTTTTATTTGATTTTAGTATATGGCAATAGGTAGGTGATATGGTTTGGCTCTGTGTCCCCACCCAAATCTCATCTTGAATTGTAGTTCCCATAATCACTGCCTGTCGTGGGAGGGACCTGGTGGGAAGTGATTGACTCATGGGGGCAGTTTTCCCCAGGCTGTTCTTGTGATAACGAGTGAGCTCTCACGAGATCTGATGGTTTTATAAGTGTCTGGCATTTCCCTTGCTTGCACTCATTCTCTCTCCTGCTGCCCTGTGAAGAGGTGCCTTCTGCCATGATTGTAAGTTTCTTGAGGTCTCCCCAGCCATAAAGAACTGTGAGTCAATTAAATCTCTTTTCTTTATAAATTACCTAGTCTCATGTATTTTTATAGCAGCCTGAGAATGGACTGATACAGTAGGAGTCCAGTTTCATTCTTCTGCATGTGAATATCCAGTTTTTCCAGCACCATTTATTGAAGAGACTGTCCTTTGCCCAATTTATGTTCTTGGAAACTTTGAAAAAGTGAGTCCACTGTAGGTATGTGGATTTATTTCTGGGTTCAGTATTCTGTTCCACTGATCTATGTGTCTGTTTTTTTAAATTTTATTTTAAAAGTTTTGGGGTACTGGTGGCTTTTTTTTACATGGATAAGTTCTTTAATGGTGATCTGAGATTTTGGTGCACCCATCACACTAAAAGTACTGTGCTGTTTCAGTTACTATAGCTCTGTAGCATATTTTTATCTGTCTCCTCAAGCATTTACCCGTTGAGTTACAAACAATCCAATTATATTCTTTAAGTTATTTTAAAATATGAAGTTATTATTGACTATAGTCACCCTGTTGTGCTATCAAATACTAGGTCTTATTTATTCTTGCTATTTTTTTGTACCCAATAACCAACCCCACCTCCTGCACCCAACCCCCTACTACCCTTCCCAGTCTCTGGTAACCAACTGAATCAAAGCATTCAATTGTTTTGATGTTTAGATAACACAAATAAGTGAGCACATGCAATGTTTGTCTTTCTGTGCTTGGCTTATTTCACTTAACATAATCATCTCCAGTTCCTTTCACGTTGTTGCAAATGACTGGATCTTATATTTTTTATGGCTGAATAGTACTTGATTGTATATATGTACCACATTTTCTTTATCCATTCATCTATTGGTGGACACTTAGGTTGCTTCCAAATCTTAGCTATTGTAAACAGTGCTACAACAAACATGGGAATGGAGATATCTCTTTGACATGCTGATTTCCTTTCTTTTGGATATATACCCAGCAGTGGGATTTCTGGATCATATGGCAGTTCTATTTTTAGTTTTGGAGAATCCTCCAAACTATTCTCCAGAGTGGTTGTACTAATTTACATTCCCACCAACAGTGTACGAGGGTTCCCTTTTCTCCACACTCTCACCAGCATTTGCTATTGCTTGTCTTTTGGATATAATCTGTTTTAACTGGGGTGATATAATATCTCATTATAGTTTTGATTTGCATTTCTCTGATGATCAATGATGATGATCAGCTTTTCATATGCCTGTTTACTACCATTGTATGTCTTCTTTTGAGAAATGTCTATTCAAATCTTGTGCCCATTTTGATTGGATTATTAGATTTTTTCATACAGAGTTGTTTGAGCTCCTTATGTATTCCGGTTATTAATCTGTTGTCAGATGGATAGTTTGCATATATTTTCTCCTATTCTGTGGATTGTCTTTCCCTTTGTTGATTGTATCCTTGGCTGTGCAGAAGCTGTTTAATGTGATGTGATCCCATTTGTCCGTTTTTGCTTTGGTTGTCTGTCTGACAGGAAACTTTAGTCCAATGTCCTAGAGATTTTTCTCATTGTTTTATTGTACGAGTTTTATAGTTTGAGGTCTTAGATGTAAGCCTTTAATCCATTTGATTTGATTTTTTATATGCCAATAGATAGGGGTCTAGCTTTATTCTTCTGCATATTTATTCTCTTCAGCACCATTTATTGAAGATACTTTCTTTTCCCCAGTGTATGTTCTTGGCATGTTTGTCAAAAATAAGTTAACTGTAGGTGTGTGGATTTGTTTCTGGGTTCTCTATTCTGTTCCATTGGTCTGTGTGTCTGTTTTTATGCTGGTACCATGCTGTTTTGGTTACTATAGCTATGTAGTATAATTCGAAATCAGGCAATGTGATTACTCACGTTTTGTTCTTTTTGTTCAGGATGGCTTTTGCTGTTTTGCATCTTTTCTGGTTCCATATAAATTTGAGGATTGTTTTTCTTTTCTGTGGGAAAAATCTTATTTTGATAGGGATTGCATTGAATCTGTAGATTGCTTTGGGTACTCTGGACATTTTAATAATATTGATTTTTCCAATCCATGAACATGGAATATTTTTCCATTGTTTGTGTCCTCTTCAATTATTTTAATCAGTGTTTTATAGTTGTCATTAGGAAGATCTTTCACTTTTTTGGTTAATTCCCAGGTATTTAATTTTGTGTGTGTCTATTGTAAATGAGATTACTTAAAATTTGTTTTCACATTGTTCACTGTTGGCTTATAGAAATGCTACTGATTTTTGTGTGTTGATTTTGTATCCTATAACTTTACTGAATTTGTTTATCAGTTCTAATAGCTTTCTTGTGGAGTCTTTCAATTTTTCCAAATGGAAGATCATATTATTTGCAAAGAATGATAATTTGACTTCTTCCATTCCACTTTGGATGCCCTTTAATTCTTTCTCTTGTCTGTTTGCCCTACCTAGGACTTCCAGTACTGTGTTGAGTAACAATGGTGACAATGGGCACCCTTTTCATGCTCTAGATCTTAGAGGAAAGAGCTTTAGTTTTTTCCCATTCTGAATGATATTACCTGTTGGTCTGTCATATATGATTTTTATTATGTTGAGGAGTATTCCTTCTGTCCCCAATTTCTTGAGGGTTTGTATTATGAAGGGGTGTTAAATTTTATCAAATGCTTTTCGGCAGCAATTGAAATAATAATGTGGTTTTTATCCTTTATTCTGTTGATATGATGCATCATATTAATTGATTTATGCATGCTGAACCATTTTTACATCCCAGGGATAAATCCCACTTGGTCTTGATGAATGATCTTTCAAATGTATTGTTCAATTCTGTTTAGTAGTATTGTGTTGAGGATTTTTGCATCAATATTCATCAAAGATATTGGCCTGTAATATTCTTTTTTTTATGTGTCTTTGTCTGGTTTTGTTATCAGGGTAATACTGGTCTCATAAAATGAGAGTGGAAGAGTTCCCTCCTCCTCTATTTTTCAGAATAGTTTAAGTAGGATTGGTATTAGTTCTTCTTTGAATGTTTGGTAGAATTCAGCAGTGAAGCCATCAGGTTGCAGACTATTCTTTACTGGGAGATTTTTATTATGGCTTTGATGTAATTACTTGTTATTGGTCTATTCAGGTTTTGGATTTATTCCTGGTTCAAACTTGGTAGGTTGTACATATCTAGGAATTTCTTCATTTCTTCTAGATTTTCCAATTTATTGGTACATTGTTCCTGGTAGCCACTAATAATCATTTGAGTATCTGTAGTATCAGTTGTAATATCTCCTTTTTATTCCTGATTTTATTTATTTTGATCTCTCTTTTTTCATAGTTAGAATGGCTAATGGTTTGTCAATTTTGTTTAATTTTTCAAAAAAACAACTTTTTATTTCGTTACTTTTGTATTTTTTTATTTCAATTTCGTATATTTCTGCTCTGATCTTTATTTTTTATTTTTTTTCTTTTACTAATTTTGGGTTTTACTGTTGCTTTTCTAGTTCTTTAGATGCATCATTAGGTTGTTTATTGGAAGATTTCCTCTTTTTTAATGTAGGCACTTATAGTTCTATTTCCCTCTTAGTACTGCTTTTGCTGTATACCGTAAGTTTTGGTATGTTGTGTTTCCATTATCATTTGTCTCAAGAAATTCTTCCATTTCCTCATTAATTTCATCATTGACCCACTGCTCATTCGGAGCATATTGTTTAATTTTTATGTATCTGTATAGTTTCCAAAATTCCTCTTGTTATTAATTTCTAGTTATATTCCATTGTAGTCAGAGAAGATGCTTGATATTATTTCAGGTTTTTTTAATGTTTTAAGACTTGTTTTGTGACCTAACATATGGTCCACCCTTGAGAATGATCCATGTGCTGAGAAGACTGTGTGTTCCGCAGCTCTTGTGTAAAATGTTATGTAAATATCTATTAGATCCATTTGGTCTATAGTGCAGATAAAGTGTGAGGTTTCTTTGTTGATTTTTCTGTCTGGAAATGCTGTCCAATGCTAAGAGTAGGATGTAGAACTCTCCAACTATAATTGTGTTGGGGCCTATTTCTAATTCTAATAATATTTGCTTTATGTATCTGGATACTCCCATGTTGGGTGCATGTATTTTTTAATTGTTATGTCCTCTTGCTGAGTTGACCTTTTTTAATTATGTAGTGACCTCCTTTGTCTGTTGTTATAGTTCGTGTCTCGATATCTATTTTGTCTGATATAAGTATAGTGACTTCTGCTCTTTTTTGGTTTCCATTGGCATAGAATATCTTTTTCCATCATTTTATTTTCAGTGTATGTGTGCCTTTATATGTGAAGTGTGTTTCTTATAGACTACAGATCAATGGGCCTTTTTTGTTTCATCCCTTCAGCCAGTCTGTGTTACCATGTTATCACTGGTAAGTAAGGACTTACCCCTGCCCTTTTATTATTTATTTTCTGGTTATTTTGTGATCTTCTCTTCCTTCTTTTCTTCCTTTCTACCTTCCTGTAGTGAAGGTGATTTCCTCTGGTTATATGATTTAGTTTCTTGTTTTTTATTTTTTGTGTGTCCATTGTATGTTTTTTGGTTTGTGGTTACCATGAGGCTTGCAAATACTACCTTATAACCCATTATTTTAACCTGATAACAACTTTATACTATTCGCATTAACAAACAAGCAAGAGCAAAAAGAAAACTAATGAAAACTCCATGCCTTAACTTTGTTTCCCTGCTTTTTAACTTTTTTTGTTTCTATTTTTATCTTATTGTACTGACTATGTCTTGAAAAGTTGTTGTAGTTAGTATTTTTTATTGGTTCATTATTTAGTCGTTCTACTGAGGTCAAGAATAGTGATATGGTTTGGCTGTGTCCCCACCCAAATCTCATCTTGAATTGTAGTTTCCATAATCCCCACATGTCATGGGAGGAACCTAGTGGGTGGTAATTAAATCATGGGGGCAGTTACCTCCATGCTGTTCTCATGACAGTGATTGAGTTCTCATGAGATGTGATGGTTTTATAAGGGGCTTTCCCTCGCTTCGCTCTGCACTTCTCCTTGCTGCCATCATGTGAAGAAGGATGTGTTTGCTTCACCTTCTGCCATGATTGTAAAAGTTTCCTGAGGTCTCCCCAGCCATGCTGAACTGTGAGTCAATTAAACCTCCTTCCTTTATAAATTACCCGGTCTCGAGTATGTCTTTATTAGCAGTGTGAGAATGGACTAACACAAATACTTTATACACTATGGTTTCAGTGTTACGATCTGTGCTTTTCTGTGTATTTACTATTATTGGTAAGTTTTGTACATTTAGGTGATTATTTACTGGTCATTACCCTTTTATTCCTGAATGAAGTACTTCCTTTAGCATTTCTTGTAGACAGGTCTGCTATTGATGAAATCCCACAGCTTTTGTTTGTCTGGGAAATTTTTTACTTCTCCTTCATCTTTGAAGGATATTTTCACCAGATATACTATTTTAGGGTAAAAGGTTTTGTCTTTGTTTTTTTTTTTTTTTTTTTTTCCTTCAACATTTTAAATATGTCATGCAACCCTCTCCTGGCCTGTAAAATTTCCACTGAAAAGCCTGCTGCCAGACTTATTGGCACTCTACTGTATGTTATTTGTCTTTTTTTTTCTTGTTACTTTTAGAATCCTTTATTTTTGCCTTTGATTATTAAATGCCTTGAAGTAGTCTTTGAGTTAAATCTGCTTGGCGTTCTATATAACCTTCTTGTACTTGGATATTGATATCTTTCTCTAGGTTTAGGACTTTCTCTGTTTTTATTTCTTTAAATAAACTATCTATTCCTCTCTCTTTCTCTACCTCCTCTTTAAGGCTGATAACTCTTAGAGTTACCCCTTTGAGTCTGTTCTCTAGATCCTGTAGGTGTTATTCACTCTTTTTTATTCTTTTATCTACTCTGGCTGTGTATTTTCAAATAGCTTGTCTTCAAGCTTACTAATTCTTCTGCTTTATCAATTCTGCTATTAAATGACTTTGATGCATTCTTCAGTATGCCAGTTGCATTATTCAGCTCCAGAATTTCTGACTGATTCTTTTTAATCATTTTAATCTCTTTGTTGAATTTATCTGATAGAATTCTAGATTCCTTCTCTATGTTATCTTAAATTTCTTTTGAGTTTCTTCAATACAGCTATTTGACTTCTCTATCTGAAAAGTTACATCTACTAGCATCAACACCATCCAGAAAAACATGACCTCATTAAATGAACTAAATATGTTATTTCATGTCTGGGCATTGAAGAATTAGGTATTTATTGTAGTCTTCACTGTCTCAGCTTATTTGTAGCCATTCTTCTTGGGAAGGCTTTCCAGACATTTGAAAAGACTTGATTATTTTGATCTAAGCTTTTCTAATATGCCAGCTGCAAGTTTCTTCTTTCTTACCTAGACTTTTTTTGGGGGAGGGGGAGTGTACAAATTAATTGAAATTAATTACAACAAATTTAATATCTCTTAAAACTTTAAATGTACATATCCCTTGGTCCAGAAATTCTGTTTCTAGGAATTCATTATGCAAATGCACCAAGATATATGTAGAAGGATATTCACTACAATGCCATTAGTAATGCTAACAACTAAATGTACATCAATAATTTTATTGCATAAATTACACCATGAAACTGTAAAAACAACAAATAATTGTTATGTGCTGCTATGAAGTGATCTCCAGAATATAGTAAGCAGAAAAAGTGGGAATCAAAGCAGTATGTATGATATGCTTCTATTTGATTATGCATAGAAATTTTCTGGAATTAGACAACAGAAACTGTTAATATTGTATACCACAGGGAATGGGAATGAGGAGTTGGGGTCTGAAGTAGGAAGGGCATGTAATTTTTATTGTATACCTGTGGTTCCCAAACTGTGCACCAAAGTACCCTGAGTTCCTGGAGGAAATTTAAAATTTCAAGGTAAGGACAATGATACTAGAAATCTATTAAACATTGCCAAATCTACTAAGTCAAGATAGTTTGTAATTTCAACATTAGATCATGACACATTCCTTTCATTTTTTTCCCTTTATAAAGGGAAGTTTTGTTTTTGTTTTGTTTTCATTTTTCCGTAAGTTATTGAGGATACAGGTGGTATTTGGTTACATGAGTAAGTTCTTTAGTGGTGATTTGTGAGATTTTGGTGCACTCATCACTCAAGCAGTATACACTGTGCCATATTTATAGTCTTTTATCCCTCACCCCCTCCCACTCTTCCCTCTGAGTACCCAAAGTTTATTGTATCATTCTTATGCCTTTCCTTATAGCTTAGCTCCCACACATCAGTGTGAACATACCATGTTTGGTTTTCCATTCCTGAGTTACCTCACTTAGAAAAATAGTCTCCAATCTCATCCAGGTCACTGCAAATGCTGTTAATTAATTCCTTTTTATGGCTGACTAGTATTTTTATATATATATATATATACATATATATATGAGATACATATATATGATATACATGAGATACATATGACATATATGAGATATATGTATATATGATATATATAAAAAACAGTTTCTTTATCCACTTGTTGATTGATGGGCATTTGGGTTGCTTCCACGATTTTGCAATTGTGGTTTGTGCTGCTATAAACATGTGTGTACAAGTATATTTCTCGTATAATGACTTCTTTTCCTCTGGGTAGATTCCCAGTAGTGGGATTGCTGGATCAAATGGTAGTTCTACTTTTAGTTCTTTAAGGAATTTCCACAGTGTTTTCCATAATGGCTGTACTAGTTTACATTCCCACCAGCAGTGTAGAAGTGTCCCCTGATCAATGCATCCACACCAACATCTGTGGTTTTTGATTTTTTGATTATGGCCATTCTTGCAGAAGTAAGGTGGTATCACATTATGGTTCTAATTTGCATTTCCCTGATCATTAGTAATATTGAATGTTTTTTCGTATGTTTGTTGGCCATTTGTATATCTTCTTTTGAAAACTGCCGTTCATGTCCTTAGCCCACTTTTTGATGAGATTGTTTGTTTTTTTCTTACTGATTTGTTTGAGTTCATTGTAGACTCTAGATATTAGTCCTTTGTCAGATGTATCGATTGTGAAGATTGTCTCCCACTCTGTGGGTTGTCTGCTTACTCTGCTGACTGTTCCTTTCACTTTGCAAAAGTTCTTTAGTTTAATTAGGTCCCAGCTACTTATCTTTGTTTTTATTGCATTTGTTTTTGGGTTCTTGGTCATGAAATCCTTGCCTAAGCCAATGTCTACAAGGGTTTTTCCAATGTTATCTTCTGGAATTTTTATAGTTTCAGGTCTTAGGTTTAAGTTCTTAATCCATCTTGAGTTGATTTTTATATAAGGTGAGAGATGAGGATCCAGTTTTATTCTCCTACATGTGGCTAGCCAGTTATCCCAGCACCATTTGTTGAAAAGGGTGTCCTTTCCCCATTTTATGTTTTTGTTTGCTTACAGCACATGCTTTTCAATAATATTGTATCTTTGTGAAGTTGGCTTTGGGGAAGTTACTATGATAAAGTAACAAATATACCCTTTGGGTCATCTAAGTGACACTCCATTACAATTTAACTTACCTTCCCTCTGAACTGACAGAAAAGGCCCTATCAGCTCAGGTAAAAAGATCTAGGAGGCTATTCTTATTACTAAACAAGGAAAAAGTTCCCCAAATCCCCAGAAAAGATGACTATAAAAGTGGGTAGGTACCATATTCAAATTATGTTTTAGAAAATCATGACTTTGCTAGGCAATGTTAGTAGAAGTTGACTTTGAAAGATGCTCAGATTATGGTAACAGAATGTGAAAATTGAGGCATAATAGAGTCATGATTAATATGCATATTTCCATATTGAAAGTTCTTAAAGGTTCATGGCTACTCTTTGAGCTGGAGCAGCTCAGTATTTCTGGTTCAGCCTCTTTGATTGAAAATGCTGTCACCAGACTGACTAGGTTTCCTCATTGCTTTGTCATTGGGCAGGAGCATTTCTTCTAAGTATACTGAAGCTATCTATAGGAAACCATGGCTCATGATGGTCTGGCTCCTTTCTTTTCTTGGGAATCGGACAGAGGACCTGATCTCAGGGTCTTGACTGAAGTCACCCATTAAGATTGTGACACAGCTAAGACTACAAACTAGGTCTTCTGGTCTAAGGTCAGTGCTCTGTCCATTCCACATCACTCCCTCCAATGTCAGTGAAGGCAAGACGGACCGAAGTAATGCTTTGACTAACTTTAAACTTAGGAGGTCAAGCAGACCTTGTGTTAAAGGTCTAATTGTGAGACTTGTCTAACCCTCAGTTTCCTCACTTGTTTGATGGGTATGATAATAATATCTACCTCTCAAGATTTTGTAAAGATTAAGTGACATCATGTAGACGAAGTGCTTAACATGGTGTCTGGCTCAGTGAAAATTTTAGTAAATGTTGTCCCTTCCTCTTGGCTAAGAGGTTGATCTCTGGAGTGAGCAATGCAAGTTTCAGAGTCTCAGTCCTATCACTCTCTGTATGTGTGACTTTGAGATCATTACTTATCTCCTCTATGCCTTAGTTTCCTTATCTGTCTTACAATATTGTTATGAGGATGCAGTGGGATTATAGATATAAAGTGGTTGAATTCAGTGCTTCTCCTGAAGCAAGTGATCAACTTTATATAGTGTGACATCATTATTAATGGCAGAATTACTAAGAGGAATTTGGTGTGAGCTCCCTGCGTGGAATGATCCTTATCATGAAATGGTGAAAGCCTTCCAATAGGATGTGTGCTTTGTGTCCTCCATGTCCTGTTTTTCCTCTTCTTCCCTACCCAGCCATTTATCCAATCCCGTTCACAGATCCTTGCTTCATAGTCAGGTGTAAGTGGCCAACAGCATAAAATATTACTACTCTCAGTGGGATTTGCATTTTTCAAGGGACTGAAATCCTAAATTGAAAGGAGGAAACTCTAGTGGTGCAAATCCAGCCCTGATTTAGAGCAGAGTTTCTCAATCTCAGCACTGTGGACATTTTGGGCTGGATAGTTACTGTGGGGGACTTTCCTGTGCATTGTAGGATGTTCAGCACCATCTCTGGCCTCAACTTACTAAATGCCAGTAGTGCAACAATGCCCTCCTCAGTTAAGACAAAAATGTCTAAGCACTGCTAACTATCCCCTGGGGAGAGAAATCACGCATAATTATGATCCACTGGTTTAGAGGATTCTGCAGGGAAGTGGGGCCTTCCAGGATATCTTAAATGACACAGGGGTTATAAGTGCAAATGCCTTCAGGGGCCAGGCAGAAATGGAAATGCAGAAAGCAGAAGAGTATAATACGATAAGGAGTGGTGGGGCTTGTGGCAAAATGGAGGGTGTATGCCCTATTTAAAGGCATTCAAAATAAACATTTAAAGAAAAACTCTCTGGCCTGGCATGGTGGCTCATACCTGTAATTCCAGCACTTTAGGAGGCTGAGGAAGGAGGATTGCTTGAGGCCAGGAGTTTAAGATAAGCTTAGGAAACATAGTGAGACCTCATCTCTGCATAAATATTTTAAAAATTTAGCTGGGAGTGAGTAGTATGTGCCTGTAGTCCCACCTGCTCTGGAGGCTGAAGCAGGAAGATAAGTTGAACCCTGCAGTTGTACGTTGAAATGAGCTGTGATGATGTTACTGCACTCCAGCCCAGGCAACAGAGCAAGACCCTGTCTGTAAAAAAATAAAGAAATAAATTAAAAAGCTCTGTAAGCCAGACAAAGCATATATGAGGACTGAAATGGGCTGCCAATTTCAAGTCCCAGATGTAGGCTGTCCCTTAGGATGGTTCAACTCTGGTACATACTCTCCTTGTTTGGGCCAGTGATTCCCCCAACCCAATTTCTGCTTTTCCCCCATCTGCCTGCTGCCTTCAAAGTAAGGATGCTTTTAAATAGTCAAGGCATATTTTATCATCCTAGAATGTAGACTTAATTTTAAATTCCACTAAAACTTTCAAATATATATGTGTTATTCAAATGGGCACATTTCAAATGTAATAATTTAAAACTGTCTTTATGTTGTGTTAAAAATGGACAATAATTTGTAAGAACAGTAAAAGCAGGGGGAAAAATCAACAAAGACCAGAAAAACATAGATGAAAATATTAACAGGGGTTGTGCCCGGGTGAATTTTATCTATATATTTTTTTGGTTTCCTATATATTTTTGTAAAGCTTGATGTTATACTGGGGAAAGCATACACTTGAAAGAAGAGCTCTATGTCATCCAGTACTTGTCCAGATGGGAAAGGTGTCATGAAATCAAATAAATAACAAAAATCCTAATGGCTGAGCTAGTCCTCCTAATCCCTGCACTGTCAGAGGCTTCATGTCTGATGAACAAGAGAACCTGGAGTTCCCTGCATGTGGTTATTAACATTGATAATAATTGGAACACTAATCTCTGCCCACTACATTCTGTTCTCCGGTCGCTTTCTGCTGCTTTTTAATGACGCGCTTTTGCTTTTTCCCATGTATTCCACATTATACACATGCTGTACTGCTCTACCTTCCCTCGATTTATGCATGTCTCTAGCAGATGGTTGGGCCAGTCCACCTCGGGTGCTTGTTTAGCATAACAGAGAGCTCAACAACTGGGGCCCCACTCACAAGTTTCAGCTTGCATTTCTGGATACTGGTGGGGTAAACACAGGGTTAAGGCCAGCACTTACCATTTCCGACCTACCTTTACTACAGCTAGGGATGGGTTTTCCTATTTGCTTTTCAAGAGTTGTTTTTCCTCTCTCATTTTTTCCACCCCCTACCCCCATTTTTTCCCTTGGACTTCTCAGGTTTTCCACGAGACTTCTTATGGTAGTGGTGAGTACAGGGAATTTTCGAGAAAAAATTCCATTTTGGAAATCCAACATTTGGAGTCCCTGCTTAACCTGTTTTTGGTGACTGAATCTTGTTGAAGGCGAGGGAGGCATCCTTCATTCACCTACTCCTTTCCCCTCTCTGAAGAAGGATGTGCTGCATCAACCATCCACTCTCCTCAGAATGGTGGAAATTTTGAGCACATGTGGATATGAGCAATTAAAGAAATCAGAATTGACCTCCATTAACACACTTCCAGTCTCTTGAAGCTTGTGGAGTAGTTCCAGTCACCTTCCAGGTGCCAGGCCTCCTGGCTGCCTCAATTCAGAGCTACACTTCTCCCCATGCCTGTAGCACGTTGATTTGAAGCTCCTGCAGTTCTAAGGAGTACTTATGGATGCTTACTGTGGCAATATAAGCTACACTTTTTTTCATCTGATCTGGGTCCTCAGATCTTCTGGGCTACTATTTATGAAGAAAAAACTATCTTGTGATAAAACCATCTAAGGAGTTGAAGGTTGTTATTGTTCTAGGTTGCTACAAGATTTGCCTTAATGACTTAAGATGAACACAGCTTGAGATAAGAAAGCTGTAAAGTGCCAGTCTGAAGTTTCCTGTAATATGTAATTTTCATGTGGATGGAAAAAATCGATTTCTAATTTATAAAATACGTCCCCCAATGCCCGTTATTACGTACTTTTCTAGTTTCAGCTTGAAAGCACTCAGAGTGATGCATCCACAGAAAGCAAAAAAGCGGGGGTTACTTTCTTCCCACTCCAGGTGAAGAAGGAAAAAATGGAACTTTGTGGAGAGGAAGCCAAGAAAGCAGTTGGGGTGGTGTGATTGGTGGGGGAGGAGCCTGGATAAATGGTGGTCTCCATATATTTTCAGGACGGCTCTTTTCTCTCCAGCACTGGAGGAAAATCAATATCTTGTTTTCAGATGGGTAAATGGAGTTGTCTCTTTAAAGTGCCCCGGTCAGTTCACCACACGTCAGGCAGCTGCTGCTTTCCAGGCTGCCCCGCGATTCCCAGGCTAGAAGGATTGACAAGGCGATGATAAACTAACGTGCCCCCTCAGCTCTGGGTGTGCACCATTGTTCCTGCAGCTGAGACCCTCTGCTGCTATTTGCTTTCTCCCACATACATTATTCAACAGCCCAGGAAAAGGCCAAGAACCTCTTTCATTCAGGAATTCTGTATTAAAATAATCAATTTCAAACTGAAGCCGGGAAGGCCAGCTTGCTACAGGGAGAGCCTATTAATAAGCCACCAGTCTTTTCCATTTGCATTGAACTCATGCTGTATTGTGGTAATATGGGATTATTTTTTTTTTCAGTTTCCTTCAAGAAACTAAACATTACATTGGTTCTCTTGCCCTTTCATAAATAGCATGTAGAAGAGCTTCTTCATTTGATCCCATCATTAATAGAACACTAGAGGCCATATTTGTGCCTGATACTCTGCACTGACCAATTCTGATTTGGAACGTACTTTAAAAAAGCCATTAGCTCTCCATGAAATGTAGCAAGAAGAAAAGTTTTCAAGTGTTTTGTTTTCCATTCATTGGCATTACGTTTCTTGTCTGGCCTCTTCTGCCCCCGCCTCTAACCATTTCCCCACGTGCACACACACACACACACACACACACACACACATACTGTTATATTCAACCACTAAGCCAAAAAATTAGAAACCTTACATGTACAAGTAAAGATAACTTTCAAGTGCTTTCCAGCAGCACCATGAGACACTCTCCCAAATGGGTGTGTTTTTCCTATTTGGTTAATAAAGGGTTAATCAAAAACTCCCTTTCTGTGGCTTCCTTATTGTCAAAATTCTTTCTAGGCTTACATCTGTCCATTTTCATGCCTTTAAACAGTCAATGACCAAAAAGTAGCTATTAGTAATTACTATTCTAGAGTCAATTCAACAAACATTTATTGAACACCAACTGTGTACACGAGGAATCTCCAGGGCTTTAACTTGGGGCATCCCAATGAATCAGTTATAATTCCTCAAATGTCCCCTGAAACATAGATTTTTAATATGGTTCCCAGATTTAGCAAATAAAAATATAAGGCACTCTCTTCAATTTGAATTTTAGAGAAATAAACAAACAATTGTTTAGTGTAATTTATGCCATGTCATCTTTGGGACATACTTACACAAAAAAATTCTCATTGTTTATTTGAAATTCAGATTTAACTGGGAGCCCTATATTATATATGGAAACACTACTTAAAGGAATTCTTGATGTGACGATGAGGTTTTTGATGTTGCTATCTATTACGTTCTTCTCACTTCCAAAGCTTAGACCAGAGAGAAACTGATTCACTGAAGGCTTCGTTAGTAGGGTTCAACTTAATTAAAATTTTATTTTTCCATGTTATAAGCTTTCTCAACTAAACTAAATAATTCTAAAATAATGCATAAAAATTCCTGTCCCACTAGTTGATTGATTTAATTAAAATGGAAAAAAAATTGCCCAGAATAATTCACTGTGGATCCTACATTGTGCCACAGACTGCTAGGCATTAGGGAGACAAAGCTGAGGTAACTGTATCAATGAAAATGCCCTGTGCAAGAATGCACAATGAATAATAGCCACAGCTGACTATGAGCATGCCCCAGCAGAGGAGAGACATACAGGGGCCAACCCTTGCAACCAGTGGTAGAAGTACATCCCAGAGGAGGGAAGACTCACTCAGCCTGGATTCTGCATAATAGGGAAAGGTACAACAGACAAAGCACAGAGTATTGTCTACAAGGATCAATTCTGATTAATTCTTTATTGAGGGCAATCTGGGTGCTGAGGAACCTAGTAGACAGTGACTGCCCTCCGGGAGCTCACGGTGGGGTTACAAAAAGTAGACATGGTGCTTACAAGACAGAATGGGTGTCAAGAGGGTAGACGAAGTAGCAACTACCCTTTATACAGGCTTACTATGTGCTAGGCAGTATGCTAAGTGCTTCATGTACCTTTGTTTCCTATATCCTCACAATATCCCTTTGACAATATCCCTTTCTCAGATGAGGAAGCTGAGCCTAAGCAAGGTAATTTGGTTTGCTCCACAAGGCCAAGTGGTGGTTCCTAGATTCAAACCCATATCTTAGGCCTAGGTGCTAAGTTACCATGCTCTTCTTTGGGGGCTAAAAGGAGGGAGAGAAAATCCTCTGAAAATGTATAGCAAGCAATATAAATCCAAATACAGCAAGTATGTGATTCTCTTTTCTATCCTACTGATCTATTTATCTAGTCTAGTGCTAATAATATATTGATTTGATTAGATTAAGGTGGTATTATAATATGTTGGATATCTGGTACTACAAAATGATATTTTAATTCAGTGGGAACAAGATGGATAATTTAATAAGTGATAATACATCTGGCATCATTTGAGAGGAAAATAACATTGCATGAATACTATCTTTCATCACATACTAAAATAAATTCCAGATGTAGACTTAAATATAAAAAAATTAAAATCTTGTAGAAAAATCCTGGAGTGTATATGAAAGACAGAGGACAAGACTGGATACTCAGAAGCTACAAAAGGAAAGAGGGTCTTACTAAACATTATATGAATTTAAAAATTCTGTATGGCAAATGAAAACATAAATAAAAGCCACAGACAAATAATAGTTTTAGAAATGTTTCAGTAATGCAAAGGGCAGATAGAAAGGATATCTAAAATGTACAAAGAGCTCTTGTAAATTGAGCAAAGGAGGAAAAAAACAACCTAAAGGAAAAATCAAGAAAGGATGTGAAGAGACACTTTCACAGAATAATAATTTAACAAGCTGAGCAAACTTATGAAAAATGCTCAAATTCACTAAGAGTCAAGCAGTTTCAAATTAAAGCAATAATGCGATATCACCTTACTTCCACCAGACAGGCAAAATGTTTAAAAGTGATACAGCCACTTCCTGAAGAGATGTAGAAAGATCCTGCAATATGCTTTACCTCAGAAATCTCGTTCCTGAGAATATGTCCCATGGAAATATGAGCACCAATGTACAATACTCTCTATATAAGTTTATTATAGCATTTTCTGTAGTCATGCACATGCACACGAATGACAACAAAGAGAATGTTGTTAATAGGAAAGATGCCTGAATAAATTGATAAGACATCAATGCAGTGAAATATTATGCAAACATAAAAAAGAATAAAATAGAGCTCTACCAGGTGATTTGTAAGGGATTCTATGAAGAATTGTTAAATATAAAAATGCAGAAAAATGTCCCATTTTAATATATATTTTAAATGGTATATGTAACCTGTATATAATTATTTGGCCATGAAGAATGATATGAAAGGATATATACCAAGCTTGTAACATAGGTGGGAAGGGTAGAGTGGAAAGGGGTGTAGGGAGTAAATGATGTGGGTGGAGAAGATGGAGAGAAGTGAGCCATGTAAAAAAAGGGAAAATGGCCGGGCGCGGTGGCTCTCGCCTGTAATCCCAGCACTTTGGGAGGCCGAGGCGGGTAGATCACGAGGTCATGAGATCGAGACCATCCTGGCTAACATGGTGAAACCCCGTCTCTACTAAAAATACAAAAAATTAGCCAGGCATGGTGGTGGGCGCCTGTAGTCCCAGCTACTCGGGAGACTGAGGCAGGAGAATGACGTGAACCCGGGAGGCGGAGCTTGCAGTGAGCCGAGACAGCGCCACTGCACTGCAGCCTGGGCGACAGAGCGAGACTCCGTCTCAAAAAAAAGGGCGGGGGGAATCACAGAGACTGCACTAAAGAAAAATTCCATGCATGTTTTCATTTTTCTTCCTTAAAAAAGTCTAGTCACTTGTTTGTTTGTTTGTTTGTTTTTTGCAAATTTTCTGTATAGCCCAAATGAAGGTAATCATTGTTAGGTCTATTGATGGCAACTGCAGCTGTTAGCATGTGTGCAACAAGCTCACATTACTGAGGAAGAAAATTCCAATTGCTATGAAGCATAACCTTCACTAGAGTGTGGAGACCATAGATTTGCCCAAGACCATGAAATTCTGAGTGCACCAATTTTAAACAGTGCTTTTCAAAGCTTAGCTCCTGGTTAACAAGAATTACTAAGCAAAATGGAAAGTTCCCTGATGGCACACATTGGCAATAAAACCTGTCTCTGAGTTCTGCCATACTTATGGAATTGATTTGAGGATTGCTCTTCTCTGTTTGCCTCTGTCCCAAAATCGCTCTGGCCCCTTCCATTCTGTTTCCTTAAACTTTTTCTGATTATTGACATTACATCTCAGTGGTAGGCTTTTGGAAACCAAGTGGGCTATCATTTAAAGAAAAATGAAGAAAATATATCCTAGAATAGATTTAAGATGTCTGTGCTGCCAATATGTGCTGCCAGTGTTGCCTGCAGTGGTTATTGGGAAACTTCCCACTTATAGTTCCTACAGCCAGGGAGGAGGTCCTCCCTGGCCAGAGAATCAATCCAATAAAAAGATACAGGATGCAGCCATCTCCATCTCTCCAGAAAAAATGCCAAGAGCCTAAGCTGAGGCTTTGGCAATGGGTGTGGGAAAGACAGTTTGCTTCTCCAAGTCATGTGAGTGTTTGAAAGGGGAACTTAGATGACACCATTTATAGAAATATACAAGTATGGAAGAAGAACAGGTTTGAGGAGGTGAAAGCTATTTCTCCAACAGATCCATGCCAGGCATCAGGGTGGAAAGTTGAGCAGGGCCTTGGAAATGTGGGACTTGGATTTAGGAGAGAGGTAAGGCCTGCAACAGGTAAAACCAGAAGCCTGAAGCACTGAGAGAGTCTAGGGAGAAGAAAAAAGACAAAGAAACCATGTATTAGTCAGGGTTCTCTAGAGGGACTCAGCTAATAGGAGATATATATATATATATATATATATATATATATATATATATATATGAGTTTATTATATATAAATTAAATTATATATATATGAGTTTATTAAGGAATATTAAACTCACATGATCACAAGATCCCACAAAAGGCTATCTGCAAGCTGAGGAGGGAGGAAGCCAATCCAAGTCCCAAAACTGAAGAACTTGGAGTCTGATGTTGGAGGGCAGGAAGCATCCAGCAGCATGGGAGAAAGATGTAGGCTGGGAGGCTAAGCCATTCTAGCCTTTTCATGTTTTTCTGCCTGCTTTATATCCCGGCCATACTGGCAGCTGATCAGATGGTGCCTACCTAGATTAAGGGTGGGTCAGCCTTTCCCAGCCCACTGTCTCAAATGTTAATCTCCTTTGGCAACACCCTCACAGACACACCCAGGATCAATACTTTGCATCTTTCAATCCAATCAAGTTGACACTCAGTATTAAGTATCACAAGTCCACCCCTTGTCAACCTGAACCCATTCACATCTCCTGAGATCATACATAATCTTCAAATAAAGACAATAATAAAGTCATAATTACGCCTAACATAATGCAACTATTTCTTCATACAACTGGAAATGCACCAATCCCCAACCCAAATGCTATTACATAAAGTTAACAACACTTAAATGCTGATGTGAAGTCAGTAAGTCTTATGTCACATGATAAAGGAAAAAGGAAATAAAATGAAGGTATTTTCTTAGTACAAGTATATACAGGCACAAATATGTTTTTAACAAAAGGAGGAGGAAATACTCATGACGATTACAGTTCTCCTTTCTGCAACTGGTCACGTGGTCATAGCTGGTATTGATGACGGCCTTCTTCTTCTACCCATTCTATATTCCCTTTGCCTTCAGCAAGCGCCTCAGCAGGTCATGGTTTTCTTCCTGGTGGAGTGACCCAAACCTTCATTCCTGAAGGGTATGGGCCACTTGTAATCCTGCCTGGATTGGGCTTTTGTAGTTTCTCATTGACCTTAATCACAGGGCATGGTAATATTAAGAGATGCCCCAAGGGATCTCCTGTATTCTACGCATACTCTTCCTTACCTCCATTGTGAAGTATTAGACTGATTTCATCTTGATAGTTTAGGTCCATCACCCCAGCCAATACTGTAACTCTCTTCTTAGCCTGTTGGCTTAGAGGTAGGAGGAGCCCAAAGTGGCCAGGTGACAATATTAACTTCCAGTTTAATGGAATCGTTGTTGTTTCTCCTGGTAGCAGTGTTCGTCCCTCTGGAACTAAGACCTCTAGGCCAGCAGAAAATAATGTCGCAGGAACAGGAAGTGAAAATTTTGCTAGTGAATCACTAGGGGTAATGGTGAGTGGTGCCACTTCCGCTTCCATCCCTTGATTCCTGGACCCATGAATCCTGGCTATAGGAGAAATAGTACCATATATTGCATGCTGATTCAGAGCATACACAACCTTCTGGAGAACTTTGCCCCAGACCTGCGAAGAATTGTCACCTAGTTGATGTTGTAATTGTGACTTTGAAAGGCCATTTCACCGTTCTATCAATCGAACTGCTTCAGGATGATGAAGAACATGGTAAGGCCAGTGAATTCTATGAGCATGAGCCCACTGTTGCACTTCTTTAGCCATAAAGTGAGTGCCTTGGTCAGAGGCAATGCTGTGTGGAATATCATGACAGTGGATAAGGCATTCTATGAGTTTATGGATGGTAGTCCTCGCAGAAGCATTGCATGCAGGATAGGCAAACCCATATCTGGAGTAAGTGTCTATTCCAGTGAGGACAAACTTCTGACCTTTCCGTGATGGAAGAGCTCCAATATAATCAACCTGCCACCAGGTAGCTGGCTGATTACCCCAAGAAATGGTGCCATATTGAGAGCTCAGTGTTGGTCTCTGCTGCTGGCAAATTGGACACTTAGCAGTGGCCATAGCCAGGTTAGCCTCGTTGAGTGGAAGTCCATGTTGCTGAGCCCATGCATAACCTCCATCCCTGCCACCATGGCCACTTTGTTCATGGGCCTATTGGGCGATGATAGGGGTGGCTGGGGAAAGAGGCTGAGTGGTGTCCATAGAATGGGTCATCCTATCCATTTGATTATTAAAATCCTCCTCTGCTGAGGTCACTGTTGGTGAGCACTCACATGGGATACCAATATCTTCACAGTTTTTGATCACTCAGAAAGGTCTATCCATACATCTCTTCCCCAAATTTATTTGTCACCAATTTTCCAATCATGCTTCTTCCAGGTCCCTGACCATCCAGCCAAACCACTGGCTACAGGCCGTGAATCAGAATATAATCGCATATCTGGCCATTTCTCCTTCCATGCAAAGTGCACAACCATGTGCACTACTTGAAGTTCTGCCCACTAGGAAAATTTACCTTCATCACTGAACTTCGGGGATGTCCTAGAAAGAGGCTGTAGTACTGCAGCTGTCCACTTTCGGGTGGTGCCTGCACATCATGCAGAGTCATCTGTGAACCAGGCCCTAGTCTTCTCTTTCTCTGTCAGTTGATCGTAGAGAACTCCCATGAGGCCATTGGTGCAGGCTGGGGGAGAGAAAGCAAGGTGGCAGGAGTGGAGACCATGGGCATTTGAACCACTTCCTCATGTAACTTACTTGTGCCTTCAGGACCTGCTTGAGCCCGATCACATATATACCACTTCCATTTGATGATGGAATGCTGCTGTGCATGACCTACTTTATGGCTAGACAGGTCAGAAAGCATCCAGTTTGTGATAGGCAGTTCAGATTGCATGGTGATTTGATGACCCATAGTCAAACCTTCAGTTTCCACCAAAGCCCAGTAACAGGCCAAGAGCTGTCTCTCAAAAGGAGAGTAGTTATCTGCAGAAGATGACAGGGCCTTGTTCTGAAATCCTAGAGGCCTCCACTGTGATTCGCCTATGGGGGCCTGCCAAAGGCTTCAAACAGCAACCCTATCTGCCACTGACACCTCAAGCACCATTGGTTCTGCTGGGTCATACAGCCCAAGTGGCAGAGCAGCTTGCGCAGCAGCCTGGACGAGTTGCAGAGCCTTCTCCTGTTCTGGACCCCACTCAAAACTGGCAGCCTTTCAGGTCACTCGATAAATGGGCTAGAGTAACACACCCAAATGAAGAATGTGTCTCCTCCAAAATCCAAGTAGGCTCACTGGATGTTGTGCCTCTTTCTTGGTTGTAGGAGGGGCCAAAGGCAGCAACTTATCCTTCACCTTAGAAGGAATTTCTCGACAGGCCCCACACCACTGAACTCCTAGAAATTTTACTGAGGTAGAAAGTCCCTGAATTTTAGTCAGATTTATTTCCCATCCTCTGGCATGCAAATGTCTCACCAATAAGTCCAGTGTGTTTGCTACTTCTTGCTCACTGGATCCAATCAGCATAATGCCATCAACATAATAGACCAGTGTGATATCTTGTGGAAGCGAAAAATGATCGAGGTCTCTCTGAATAAGATTATGACACAAAGCCAGAGAGTGGATGTACCCCTGAGGGAGGACAGTAAAGGTATATTGCTGACCATGCCAGCTGATGGCAAATTGCTTCTGGTGGGCCTTATGGACAGGAATGGAGAAACAGGCATTTCCCAAGTCAATGACTGCATACCAGGTACCCAGAGATATGCTAATTTACTCAAGCAACGAAACCACTTCTGGTACAGCAGTTGCAATTGGAGTTACCACTTGTTTAAGCTTATAATACTCCACTGTCATTCTCCAAGATCCGCCTGTCTTCTGCACAGGCCAAATAGAAGACTTGAAGGGGGATGTGGTGGGAATCACCACTTCTGTGTCTTTCAAGTCTTTGATGGTGGCAGTAATTGCCACAATCTCTTTCCAGGGATGAGATATTGTTTTAGATTTACTAGTTTTCTAGGTATAGTCAGCCCTAATGGCTTTTATTTGGCCTTTCCCACCATAATAGCCCTCACCCTACCAGTCAGGGAGCTAATGTGAGGGTTCTGCCAGCTGCTAAGTATGTCTATGCCAATTATGCATTCTGGCACTGGGGAAATGACACAGGATGAGTTTACGGACCCACTGAACCAACTGTAAGTCAGACCTGAGCTAAAGCTTCATTAATTACCTGACCTCCATAAGTCCCGGCTTTAACTGAAGGACCACAATGACGTTTTGTGTCCCCTGAATCCACGTCAGCTAAGAGCCAGTGTCCAGTAGTCCCCGAAATATCTGACCATTTCCCTTTCTCCAAATGCACAGTTACCCTGATAAAAGGCCAGAGGTCTCCTTAGGGAAGGATGGGAGAAAGATTAACAGCATAAATTACCAGTATTGTATTGGGGTCCTTCCTCAAGGGGACCCAGCCTCCCCTTCATTCAAGGGGTTCTGGGTCTCTAAACTTGCTCAAGTCTAGAAATTGATTAAGGGGCCGTAATTCTCTGTTTCTATAATTCAAATTAGCATTTTGTCCATTCAACCTGGAAGATTTCTGCTTGTATAAATTAAGTAGAAATATAGTAGGCTTCCTATCAATTTCACTTCTGGGAACACTGTGATTAATTAGCCAATGCCAGAGCTCTACACGAGTCAAACTATTCTGATTGCTGCTTTGCCTCTGCTGTCCACTACAGTAGCTATATCCACCTTGCCTTTGATGGTTGAGTGCCACCACCTGGCCCCTGCCACCTCAGGATCCAATTATTCCCCTTGAATTTAAATTTTGTAGTTGAGTGACTGCATATCCCACTGTTAGATCTGACATACAGAGAAGAGCAGTTACAGGCCTCTTCATAGATGCAGGTGCTGCCCTCGGAAATCTATTTTGCAAAGTATTGGTCAAGGGTATATCTTCCGGACCCTCCCAGCTAGGATGAGTAGGTCTAAAGTGACTAATCCACTCCACCATCCTAATCTCTCTCAGCATTTAGATACCTTCCTCTACATTAAGTCAAGGGAGATCAGGCATTTCTAGCTCACTCACAGTGGGCCATCTTTTAATCCATATTTCAGCTAACCAAGCAAATAAACTATTAGAAACTTTTTTTAACTCCCCGAGCTGCAACATTAAAAGCAGAGTCCCTACTTAGTGGGCCCGAATCAATAAATTCAGCCTGTTCCAACTCTATGTTTCTTCCACCATTATCCCACACCCTTAATATCCATTTCCATGCCTGTTCTCCAGATTCAGGCTTATATAAATTACAAAACACAAGTAGTTCCTTTCAAGTGTAATGCACCTCCTCATGGGTCACACTCTGAACTTCACCTCTAGGGGCCCACTGGGACTTTAGTTATAGGTCTAGAAGCAAACAGCGGTGTTGGGGGTGGCTGAGGAGAATCAACATTATCTTGCCTGGCAGCTGCCTCAGGGGAGGCCATCACTGTTGTCTCAGGCAGTACAGGGTTTATCTCCACAGACAAAGGTGGAAAGGGCAGCATGTGTCAGGGAGGGGATGTTGCCACTACTGGGGATGGGGAAGCTGTTTCTTCTGGCAAAAAAGGTTCTTCAGATTTTACAAGCTCAGTGTCCCCAGCTTCATCAGGGTCCTCCCAGACGTCCCCATTCCAAGTTGCAGGGTCCCATTCTTTTCCAATCAATTGCCTCACTTTAACAGTAGACACCTGGTGAGGCTGTGCATTCATCTTTCATTGCAGTGACCTTTCTCCCATGCCACTTGCATGATAACAGCTTGTGTCTGTTTTTTCACAATTTCAGCTCTTTCTATACAGGAGATAAAACTCTCACTCAGGGCAATCTTAGCAGATTTGAGGTTAAGTATCTGCTTCTGAAGCTGGAACATAGAATCCCTGAGTTCATCATCTTCCTTCGTCACTTTGTCCAGTGAACTCAGGAGCAACCAACCAACTTTATTATGTTCCTTGGTTCTCCACATGTGGTCAAAGGTATTATCTATAGAGTAATTTGCCTCTTATGAGCAGTGAATCAGGAGTGTCAAATGACTTTATTTTGCATAACTCTCTAAACAGTTCATGCCAAGGACTCTCAGTGTTCTCCATACTTTTAGAAGTAGAGTCCTTAACATTTTGGGGCCTAATCATATTAAGCAGCCAACTCCGGAAACCCCAAAACCAATGAAAGAACATTATCCTTTTTTTTTTTTTTTTTTTGAGACAGAGTCTCGCTCTGTCGCCCAGGCTGGAGTGCAGTGGCGCGATCTCGGCTCGCTGCAAGCTCCGCCTCCCGGGTTCACGCCATTCTCCTGCCTCAGCCTCCCGAGTAGCTGGGACTACAGGCGCCCACAACCGCGCCCGGCTAATTTTTTGTATTTTTAGTAGAGACGGGGTTTCACCGTGGTCTCGATCTCCTGACCTTGTGATCCGCCCGCCTCGGCCTCCCAAAGTGCTGGGATTACAGGCGTGAGCCACCGCACCCGGCCCTACATTATCCTTAATATTCTGTTTCTGTAGAACCACTCCTGGTACCAAAATCTGTATTAGTCAGAGTTCTCTAGAGGGACAGAACTAATAGGATATATATGTGTGTGTGTGTGTGTGTGTGTGTGTGTGTGTGTGTGTGTGTGTGTGTGTGTGTGTGTGTATATGAGTTGATTAAGGGGTATTAAACTCACATGATCACAAGGTCCCACAATAGGCCATCTGCAAGCTGAGGAGGAAGGAAGACAATCTGAGTCCCAAAGCTGAAGAACTTGGTGTTTGATGTTAGAGGGCAGGAAGCATCCAGCATGGGAGAAAGATGTAGCCTGGGAGGTTAAGCCAGTCTGCCTTTTCACGTTTTTCTGTCTGTTTTATATCCTGGCCACGCTGGCAGCTGATCAGATGGTACCTATCCAGATTATGGGTGGGTCTGCCTTTCCCAGTCCACTGTCTCAAATGTTAATCTCCTTTGGCAACACCCTCACAGACACACCCAGGATCAATACTTTGCATCTTTCAATCCAATCAAGTTGACACTCAGTATTAACCATCACAAGCCAGAAATATCACTTCATTTAGAAATAGGGTGGAAGAAGGAGAGCTGGAAGAAGAAAATGGTGTTGGGAGAGGTGAGAGGGGAAGCAAAAAGTAGAAAGCCACGTCTTCAAGGCCATGGTTCCATGAAAGAGAGCTTCATGGGTGCTAGCACATGCTGCTGAGGGAGTGGAGATGTTAAGGACTGGTAGGAAACACTTGCAGTAGGCAGTTAAAAATGGTGATCTTTAGGAGAGCGTGTCAGTAATGGATTTAATAGCCAGATTGTGAAGGTTTAAGGAGTAGTTAGTAAAGAAGAAGATGAAGTAAATAAGACTACACTGAAAAGGTATTCGTGGTGAAAGATGAGGGTGGCAGAATGACCACAGAGTTAAGTAAAAGTGATTCAGGGCTAGTACGACTGTGACCTTGTGTAAGGGTGGAGAAGTCTCTGAGAAGAGAGTCTATGAGAAGAGAGAAGCAGAACTTTAAAAAAGCAATAATTAATTGATCAAGTGATGCCCCTTGGCTACAAGGGAAGTGAGCCTATCACAAAAGAAGGAACACAGGTTTTTTTTTTTTATAAGACTTGGCAGAAGAAGAGAAAGAGAGGAATGCATAGGTGGGTGAATGAATGGATGAATGCAGAGAGGAACATTTAAATAATGTTTATGATTCCTTTGAATTATAAACATGATACATATCTGTTGTAGAGAAATTGGAAAATACAGAAAGTTAAAAAGAAGATGAAAGTCACCTGTAGTCCCATCACTCAGGGATAACATTGGGCTATATTTCCACCCAATTTTGTCTGTGTATATATTTACTTTTATCTTTAAAAACATTGGGATCATAGTGTATAATTTTGAATGGTCCACTTTTGATTTTTGCTTAATGTATTTGAAGATTTCCATATATATATATAAAATACTACTACTAATGGCTGCACAATTACAAGGCTGTAAAACATTTGTTTAACCATTTTTATCTTAGTAAGCCTTTCTGTTGCATTCCTTTATCAATATTATAAGTAGTACTAGCATTATTTGGAAATATTCCCAAAAGATAAATTACCAGGTAAAACTGAATTAAAAACAATAATATTTGATAGATTGCTTTCCAGAAAACCTGTATCAATGTATACTCTCAGCAGCAGTATTGAGGGTCACTGTTTCATCTCACTCTCATCAAATGTAATGCTATAATAAAACAAGCAAACAAACAAAAACATCTTGCTAATTACTAGACCAAAAATGCTTACTTTGTAAATTTGTAGTTGTATTATTACATGTAGTTTAACATTTTAAATATCTTGTTTAGGTTTCTGTATTTATGGCCCTTTCTATTTTATTTTCTATTGAACTGTAAGTTTTTCCTACTGATTTTTATGATCTCTTTAATCAGAATATGTACAGTTTACTCATTTTTTTTAGTTTTTCTATTGCTCTTATGTTACGAAAGTCCTACTCTAGCCCCAAGCTATATGAAATATTCACTTTTATTTTTATTTACCCATTTGTCGTTTCATTTTTGCCATTAACTCTTTAAGCCACCTGAAATTAATTTTGATGTGAAATATGAAAAAAGAGTCCAACTTTATTTTACTGTAGTTAACCAAATTACTCAACACCACTTGTATAATACACTTCATTTTTCTTTCTGATTTGGGATATAACTTACTCTTCTATTGAAAAACATAAACATTTAAAGATAGAACAGTATTTTTTGACCTGTTTACTCCATTTCGTTGATGTGTCTCTCAACTCTAGTTCCAGTGCTGCACTGTTTTCATTACTGTATTTAATTACTGTAGCTTTAAATTGTGTGTGTTTGTGTGTGTGTGTATGTGTATGTTTTGGGGGGGGAGACAGAGTCTCACTCTGTCACTTAGGCTGGAGTGCAGTGGCACAATCATGGCTCACTGCAACCTCTGCCTCTTGGGCTCAAGCCATCCTCCAGCCTCGGTCTCCCGAGTAGCTGGGGTTATAGGTGCATGCCACCACACCCAGTTAATTTTTTTGTGTGTGTTTTTTGTAGAGATGGGGTTTCACCATGTTGCCCAGGCTGGTCTTGAACTGCTGGACTCAGACGATCTACCTGCTTCGGCCTCCCAAAGTGCTGGGATTACAGGTATCAGGCACTACGCCCGGTCTTAAATTGTGTTTTAATATAAGAAGATAATTCTTAGTTTCTCTAGCCCATTGCTTTCTAAGTGAATTTAGAATATTTCAAGTTTTACTTACAAAAATCCTCCTGGAATTTATTATGGGGAAAATAAACATCTTGGTCTTCTGGTATATAAGGCAACACATGATAAACTGTTCAGCCTTGGGAGTCAGGCTGCTTGCATTCAAATTCTGGTTTTGCCACTTCTAACTGTGTGACTTTTAGAAAGTTACTTAATATTTCTGTACCCTAGTTTCTTTATCTGTAAAATAGGGATATCAATAGTGCCTACTATGTAGGGTTTGCAGCTAGATTAAGTAAATAAACACATATAAAGAGAAATGTAGAACAGCATGTGACACATAGTAGGCATTCTGTAAAAGTTAAGTATAGTATGTATCTCCATTTATTAAAGTATGTTGGAGCCCTTATGTAAGGTACAGACATTCCTTTCTTTGCATGGTTCTAATATTAATGAATTTCATTTGTGATAGTTTAATTAAATAACACCAGTTCCCCAACAACACAGTTTGAAATTTAATCACCACAGTATGTTAAGCGTGAATAATTGCATAAAATACAAACTTCAGTGCTATCTCTTTGGTCCACAAATTTACTATGTAAATAACAGAAGTGCATCATGATTGGTGACTAATGGTATCACTTCTTTCAAACCCAATTGGTGATTGGTCCCTGTGTGCAAAGCATGTTGCCTCTTTGTCTCTCAGTGATAAATCCCTGTGATATTTTATGAAAATAGATAATCAAAAGAGTGCATTGGCCAACAAAGATGAAAGTACAACAAGGAACGAAAAGCGATAATGCTAGAAGTGAAATTAGAATCAAACATAAATGAAGTCACAGAAGAAATCATTAACCATGAGAATGTTGACACTGCCGCCATTCCAGAGACCCTAGAAATGTAGCCAGAGGAGCTTAATGGGGGTGAAAGTGTTGACATAAATGTGGGAAATTGTTGTGACAAAAAGAATGAAGATGATCCAGAGGAAGTGATACCAGCAAAAAACAAACAAAAACAAAACAAAACATATGTGAGAAATCCTTGAGATATTTGGCAACATTGAAAATGCAAAGGATGGGCCGGGCGCGGTGGCTCAAGCCTGTAATCCCAGCACTTTGGGAGGCCGAGACGGGCGGATCACAAGGTCAGGAGATCGAGACCATCCTGGCTAACACAGTGAAACCCCGTCTCTACTAAAAATACAAAAAAAACTTAGCCGGGCGAGGTGGCGGGCGCCTGTAGTCCCAGCTACTCGGGAGGCTGAGGCAGGAGAATGGCGTGAACCCGGGAGGCGGAGCTTGCAGTGAGCTGAGATCCGGCCACTGCACTCCAGCCTGGGTGACAGAGCGAGACTCCGTCTCAAAAAAAAAAAAAAAAAAAAAAAAAAGAAAATGCAAAGGATACAATATTGAAAGATGATGCAAACTTACAAAGGAGTATTACAATTTGTCAAGGCATAAAAATATACTAGCTTGTGTGGAAGACAAGAAGAAGGCAAGTACTGTTTAAACTATCATTGATACTTTTTTTACAAAGTAACAAACACTTTCTCAATATTTCTAACGTTTAAATTATAGTGAACTAAATAATTTACTTTTTTCATTTTCTTATACATTTATAATGGAATGGATGGTGAGAGAGTTTTTAGTGTATTGACAAAAATTTTTAAAGGTCACTGAACAATCATAATTTTTCCCATTGATTATTAAGACTGATTTGTATGGTTTCAGCTTGCATGGTCTTTTTAATGTGTCTGTACTACCTTGCTCATATTGTAATTTTCTTCATATAGCCCATTCCATACACACGTCTTAATAAGATTGTTCTTAGTTGTTTTAAATTTATTATAGCTGTTGGGAATGGGATTTATTTTTATTGTTTTCTAACAGATACCTTTGATATATAAGAAAGTTCTTGCTTTGTGTATATTTACTTAGCATCTGAATCCCCTGTCACGCTTTTATTATTTCTAGCAGGTTCTCAGTTGATTTGGTGCCTATCCATTGGAAATCATGGATTTTGATTTTACATGGAACAGCTGTGTGAAAAAAATAAAAAGTCCTGGTTACCTAAGAAAAAAGGTTTCTTGGCTTTCTTCTGCTTTGGAAATGGACTCCCATGTCTGACATCATAGCTAAGCAGACTTGTTTCAAAAGCAATCTTGGTGGCATGGAAGATCGTCCTGAGTTGAAATCTCCGATTTGTCACATACTAGCTGTATTATCTAAACCTGTGTGAACTAAACCTCACTGAACCTGTTTTCTCATTGGGGAATAGAAATAGTAATATATACCACATGAGATTATTAGAAAGGTTAAGTGAGATAGTGTGTATGAAACACCTCCCTGAGAGGACAAAGGAAAAGCTCAATAAATGTTAAGCATTATCGTATTATTTTAAAAATTGTTATTACGTAGGAGCAGCCTTTTCCTTCCTGGACATGCTGTACTGCTTGGGAACCCACCCATGCTTTGCTTAAAGACAGTTCTTCCAGGGCTAAGACAGAAGGTTGGGGATACCTTGCTGGTTTTCAATTTCACTGCATCTCTTTATCTTTATGTATTTTCCTATGAATTTAAATGAGGAAGATGGCTTCCACTTTAACCCAAAAGTCGATAAGAAAATATCCTAAGCTGGGAAGAAAGGTGTGGCATAGCTATGTTGTTATTTCTAGCCCCTCCCACATTTATTTGGTTGACAAGTGCTGTAAACCCTATCTCCAGTGCTTCTTGTATCCACCATCCCCCTTCCCTTTCCATTCCCATTGCCCTATTATCTGGATCTTAGTTCACACATGAATCTTTGTAACATTTTCTGAAGAGGTATTTCTACCTCTTTTCTTTCACTGCCATTACCCAGACCTTGTACCAGGGAGTTGCTTTTTAAACCACAGGAAAAAAAAACATGACATTTCTTTCCTTAAAAATAAAAAATCTCACTTGGGTCTTCATTACTTATAGGATCCTGACTGAACGCTAAAACTCTTCCAGCTTCATTTCTAGTGGCTATCAACACTCATCTCTCCCTCACTTCCCCAACACACCCTCCCACCACTGCTACCACCAGCAGCAGCTTCCCCTCTAAGCACGCCTATTAACAGCTCCCCAGTCCCCAGATGTGTTCTGTGCTTTTCTGCCTTCATGTGTATGCTGTTGTTCCTCCAGCCTAAAATCCTCTCCCCGTCCCGCCCTCCACCTTTTAAATCCTGCCCAGTTTCACATGCCACAAAGTTCATGAATTTCTTTGTTTTTTCTTTTTTTTTTTTAATTTTAATTTTTATTTATTTTTAATTTTACTTTAAGTTCTGGGATACATGTGCAGAACGTGCAGGTTTGTTACATAGATATACATGTGTCATGGTGGCTTGCTGCACCTATCAACCCGTCATCTAGGTTTTAAGCCTTGCATGCATTAGGTATTTGTCCTAACGCCCTCCCTCCACTTGTCCCCCACTCCCTGACAGGCCCCAGTGTGTGATGTTCCCCTCCCTGTGGCCATGTGTTTTCATTGTTCAACTCCCACTTATGAGTGAGAGCAAGAAGTATTTGGTTTTCTATTCCCGTGACAGTTTGCTGAGAATGATGGTTTCCAGGTTCATCCATGTCCCTGTAAAGGACATGAACTCATTCTTTTTATAGCTACATAGTATTCCATGGTGTATATGTGCCACATTTTCTTTATCCAGTCTATCATTGATGGCAATTTGGGTTGCTTCCAAGTCTTTGCTATTGTAAATAGTGCTGCAATAAACATACGTGTGCGTGTGTCTTTATAGTAGAATGATTTATAATCCTTTGGGTATATACCCAGAAATGGGATTGCTAGGTCAAATGGTATTTCTGCTTCTAGATCCTTGAGAAATTGCCACGCTGTCTTCCATATTAGTTGAACTAATTTAGACTCCAACCAACAGGGTAAAAGCATTCCTATTTATGCACAGCCTCACCAGCATCTGTTGTTTCCTGACTTTTTAATAATTGCCATTCTCTCATTGTGGTTTTGATTTACATTTCTCTAATGACCAGTGATGATAAGCTTTTTTTTCATATGTTTGTTGGCTGCATAAAAGTCTTCTTTTGAGAAGTGTCTCTTCATATCCTTCGCCCACTTTTGATGTGGTTGTGTGTTTTTTTTCTTGTAAATTTGTTTTAAGTTACTTGTAGATTCTGGATATTAGACCTTTGTCAGATGGGTAGATTGCAAAAATTCTCTCCTATTCTGTAGGTTGCCTATTCACTCTGATGATAGTTTATTTTGCTGTGCAGGAGCTTTTTAGTTTAATTAGATCCCATTAATGAATTTTGGCTTTTGTTGCAATTGCTTTGGTGTTTTAGTCATGAAGACTTTGCCCATGCCTATGTCTTGAATGGTATTGCCTAGGCTTTCTTCTAGGGTATTTATGAGTTTGGGTTTTACATTTAAGTCTTTTTTAAAAAATTTATTTATTTATTTGTTTTATTATACTTTAAGTTCTAGGGTACATGTGCACAACGTGCAGGTTTGTTACATATGTCTACATGTGCCATGTTGGTGTGCTGCACCCATTAACTTTTCATTTACATTAGGTATCTCTCCTAATGCTATCCCTTCCCCCTCTCCTCTCCCCACAATAGGCCCCGGTGTGTGATGTTCCCCTTCCTGTGTCCAAGTGATCTCATTGTTCAATTCCCACCTATGAGTGTGAACATGAGGTGTTTGGTTTTCTGTTCTTGCGATAGTTTGCTGAGAATGATGGTTTCCAGCTGCATCCATGTCCCTACAAAGGACACGAAGTCATCCTTTTTTATGGCTGCATAGTATTCCATTGCTTGTTTTTGTCAGGTTTGTTGAAGATCAGATGGTTGTAGATGTGTGGTGTTATTTCTGAGGGCTCTGTGCTGCTCCATTGGTCTATATATCTGTTTTGGTACCAGTACCATGCTGTTTTGGTTACTGTAACCTTGTAGTATAGTTTGACATCAGATAGCAGGATGCCTCCAGCTTTGTTCTTTTAGCTTAGAATTGTCTTGGCTATACAGGCTCTTTTTTGGTTTCATATGAAATTTAAAGGTTTTTTTTTTTTTTTTTTTTTTTTTTCCCCAAATTCTGTAAAGAAAGTCAATGGTAGCTTGATGGGATTAGCATTGAATCTATAAATTACTTTGGGCAATATGGCCATTTTCACAATATTGGTTCTTCCTATTCATGAGCACAGAATTTTTTTTACATTTGTTTGTGTCCTCTCTTATTTCCTTGAGCAGTGGTTTGTAGTTCCCCTTGAAGAGGTCCTTCATATCTCTTGTAAGTTGTATTTCTAGGAATTTTATTCTCTTTGAAGCAATTGTGAATGGGAGTTCACTCATGATTTGGTTCTCTGATTGTTCTATTATTGGTGTATAGGAATGCTTGTGATTTTTGCACATTGATTTTGTGTCCTAAGAAGTTGTTGAAGTTGCTTATCAGCTTAAGGAGTTTTTGAGCTGAGATGATGGGGTTTTCTAAATATACAATCATGTCAACTGCAAAGAGACAATTTGACTTCCTCTCTTCCTATTTGAATACCTTTTATTTCTTTCTCTTGCCTGATTTCCCTGGCCAGAACTTCCAATACTATGTTGAATAGGAGTGATGAGAGAGGGCATCCTTGTCTTGTGCCAGTTTTTAAAGGGAATGCTTCCATCTTTTGCCCATTCAGTATGATATTGGCTGTGGGTTTGTCATAAATAGCTCTTATTATTTTGAGATATGTTTCATCAATACCTAGTTTATTGACAGTTTTTAGCATAAAGGTATATCAAATTTTATCAAACGCCTTTTCTGCATCTATCGAGATAATCGAGTGGTTTTTGTGATTGGTTCTGTTTATGTGATGGATTATGTTCATTGATTTGCATATGTTGAACCAGCCTCACATCCCAGGGATGAAGCTGCCTTGACCATGGTCGATAAGCTTTTTGATGTGCTGCTGGATTCAGTTTGCCAGTATTTTATTGAGGATTTTCGCATTGATGTTCATCAGGGATATTGGCCTGAAATTTTTTTTGTTGTTGTTGTGTCTGTGCCAGGTTTTGCAATCAGGATGATGCCTCTTTGTACCTCTGATAGAATTTGGCTGTGAATCTGTCTGATCCTGGGCTTTTTTTTTTTTTTTTTTTTTTTTTTTTTTATTTGTAGGCTATTGATTACTGCCTCAATTTCAGAACTTTTTATTGGTCTATTCATGGATTTGACTCCTTCCTGGTTTAGTCCTGGGAGGGTGTATGTGTCCAGCAATTTATCCATTTCTTCTAGATTTTCTAGTTTATTCACGTAGAGGTGTTTATAGTATTCTCTGCTGGTAGTTTGTATTTCTGTGGGATTGATGGTGATCTCCCCTTTATCATTTTCTATCGTGTCAATTTGATTTTTCTATCTTTTCTTCTTTATTAGTCTAGTTAGTGGTCTATCTATTTTGTTAATCTTTTCAAAAAACCAGCTCCTGGATTCATTGATTTTTTTTTGAGAAATGTTTTATGTCTCTATCTCCTTCAGCTCTGCTTTTGTCTTAGTTATTTCTTGTCTTCTGCTAGCTTTTGAATTTGTTTGCTCTTGCTTCTCTAGTTCTTTTAATTGTGATGTTGGGGTGCCCATTTCAGATCTTTCCAGATTTCTGATGTGGACATTTAGTGCTATAAATTTCCCTCTTAACACTGCTTTAGCTGTGTCCCAGAGATTCTAACACATTGTCTCTTTGTTCTCATTGGTTTCAAATAACTTCTTTATTTCTGCTTTAATGTCTGTCTTTACCCAGTAGTCATTTAGGAGCAGGTTGTTCAATTTTCATGTAGTTGTATGGTCTTTATGTTGAGTTTTAATTTGATTGCACTGTGGTCTGAGAGACTGTCTGTTATGATATCAGTTCTTTTGCATTTGCTAAGGAGTGTTTTACTTCCAATTATGTGATTGATTTTAGAATAAGTGCTATGTGGCACTGAGAAGTATGTATATTCTGTTGATTTGGGCTGGAGAGTTCTGTAGATCTCTATTGGATCCACTTGGTCCAGAGCTGACTTTGAGTTCTGAATATCCTTGCTAATTTTCTGTCTCGTTGATCTGTCTAATACTGACAGTGGGGTGTTAAAATCTCCCACTATTATTGTGTGGGAATCTAAGTCTCTTTGTAGTTCTCTAAGAACTTGTTTTATGAATCTGGGTGCTCCTGTATTGGGTGCATATATATTTAGGATAGTTAGCTCTTCTTGTTGCATTGATCCCTTTACTATTATGTAATACCCTTCTTTGTCATTTTTGATCTTTGTTAGTTTAAAGTCTGTTTTATCAGAGACTAGGATTGCAACCCCTGCTTCTTTTTTTCCTTTCCATTTGCTTTGTAAATATTCCTCCACCCCTTTATTTTGAGCCTTTACATGTCTCTGCATGTGAGATGGGTCTCCTGAATACAGCACACTGATGGGTCTTGACTCTCTATCCAATATGCCAATCTGTGCCTTTTAATTGGGGCATTTAGCCCATTTACATTTAAGGTTAATATTGTTGTATCTGAATTTGATACTATCTTCATGATGCTACCTGGTTATTTTGCACATTCGTTGATGCAGTTTCTTCATAGTGTCATTGGTCTTTATATTTTGGTGTGTTTTTGCAGTGGCTGGTACGAGTTTTTCCTTTCCATATTTAGTGCTTCCTTCAGGAGCTCTTGTAAGGCATGCCTGGTGGTGACAGAATCCCTGAGCATTTGCTTGTCTGTAAAGAATTTTATTTCTCCTTCGCTTATGAAGCTTAGTTTGGCTGGATATGAAGTTCTTGGTTGAAAATTCTTTTCTTTAAGGATGTTGAATTTTGGCCCCCACTCTCTTCTGGCTTGTAGGGTTTCTGCAGAGAGATCTGCTATTAGTCTGATGGGCTTCCCTTTGTGGGTAATCTGACCTTTTTCTCTGGCTGCCTTTAACATTTTTCCTTCATTTCAACCTCAGAGAATTTGTCAATTATGTGTCTTGGGGTTGCTCTTCTCAAGGAGTATCTTAGTGGTGTTCTCTATATTTCCTGAATTTGAAAGTTGGCTTGTCTTTCTATGTTGGGGAAGTTCTCCTGGATAGTATCCTGATGTATGTATCCAACTTGGCTCCATTCTCCCCATCACTTTCAGGTACACCAGTCAATCATAAGTTTGGTCTTTTCACATAGTTCCATATTTCTTGGAGGCTTTGTTCGTTCCTTTTCATTCTTTTTTCTCTAATCTTGTCTTCATGCCTTATTTCAGTAAGGTGATCTTCAATCTCTGATATCCTTTCTTCTGCTTGATCAACTCAGCTATTGATTCTGGCGTATGCTTCACGAAGCTCTCATGCTGCATTTTTCAGCTTCATCAGGTCATTTGTGTTCCTCTCTAAACTGGTTATTCTAATTAGCAGTTCCTGTAACCTTTTATCAAGGTTCTGAGCTTCCTTGCATTAGGTTAGAACATGCTCCTTTAACTCAGAGGAGTTTGTTATTATCCACCTTCTGAAGCCTACTTCTGTCAATTCATCAATCTCATTCTCTATCCAATTTTGTGCCCTTGCTGGAGAGGAGTTATGATCATTTGGAGAAGATGCATTCTGGTTTTTGGAATTTTCAGCATTTTTGCCCTGGTTTTTCCTCATCTTCATGGATTTATCTACCTTTGATCTTTGAGGTTGATGACCTTTGGATGGGGTTTGTGTGTGTGTGGGTGGGTGGGTGGGGGGGGGGGTCTTTTTTGTTGATGTTGATGTTGTTGTTTTCTGTTTGTTAGTTTTTCTCCTAACAGCCAAGCCCCTCTTCTGCAGGTCTGCTGCAGTTTGTTGGAGGTCCACTCCAGGCCCTATTTGCTGGGTATCACCAGCGGAGGCTACGAAACAGCAAAGATTGCTGCCTGCTTCTTCCTCCGGAAGCTTCGTCCCAGAGGAGCACCAGCCTGATGCCAGCTGGAGCTCACCTGTATGAGGTGTCTCTCGACCCCTGTTGGGAGGTTCTCTCAGTCAGGAGGCACAGGGATCAGGGACCCACTCGAGGAGGCAGTCTGTCCCTTAACAGAACTGGTGGACTGTGTGGAGAGAATCCCCCTTGTCGGGATCAGCTGCTCTCTTCAGTGCTGGCAGGCAGGAATGATTTAATCCACTGAAGCTGTGCTCACAGCTGCCCCTTCCCCCAGGTGCTCTGTCCCAGACAGATGAGAGTTTTATCTGTAAGCCCCTAATTGGGGCTGCTGCTTTTCCTTCAGAGATGCCCTACCCAGTGAGGAGGAATATAGAGGAGCAGTCTGGCCACAGCTGCTTTGCTGCACTGTGGTGGATTCTGCCCAGTCCAAACCTCCCAGCCTTCTTAGCACTATCGGGGGAAAGTCACCTACTAAAGCCTCAGTAATGGCGGATGCCCCTACCCCCACCAAGCTCGATGATCCCAGGTCGACTTCAGACTGTTGTGCTAGCAGTGAGAATTTCAAGCCAGTCATTTTTAGCTTGCTGGGCTCTGTGGGAGTGGGACCCACTGAGCTAGACCACCTGGCTCCCTGGCTTCAGCCCCCTTTTCAGGGGAGTGAACGGTTCTGTCTCACTGGGGTTCCAGGTGTCACTGGGGTAGGAAAAAAACTCCTACAGCTAGCTTGGTGTCTGCCCAAACAGTCACCAAGATTTGTGCTTGAAACCCAGGACCGTGGTGGTGTAGGCACATGAGGGAATCTCCTGGTCTGCAGATTGCAAAAACCATGGGAAAAGCGTAGCACCCAGCCCGGGTAGCACAGTCTCTCATGGCTTCCCTCGGCAGGGGGAGGGAGGTCCCCCTGGCCCTTGCATTTCCTGGGTGAAGCGATGCCCCATTCTGATTCTGCTCACTCTCCATGGGTTGCACTCACTGCCTAACCAGTCCCAATGAGATTAACTGGGTAGCTCAGTTGGAAATGCAGAAATCATCCACCTTCTCCATTGGTGTCTCTGGGAGCTGCAGACTGGAGGTATTCCTATTCTGCAATCTTGGCACCTCACCTTTTTCTCTTTGTTCTTCTCTCACTTATCTTCCATCTTCCTAAAGTACATGCTTGTATGTGTTTTCTTATAGTCAGTTCATCTTTCTTCTTGAATATACAGTAGATCTTTGTAAACTGAAATTTTCTCAAGCAGGAGAGCCAGTTCTTAAGCATCTGAGTAAACCCTGGACCACTTCCACATCATATTGTATTTGTCTGCCTCTTTTTGCCCATCTCTCCGCTAGCCCCATCACATTTGAAGAAGGGTGAGAACCATGTCTTCTTCACCATTGTATCCCAAGTGTCTGCCACAGAGCCTGGCACATAGTAGGCTCAGTGAAAACTTGTGGAATCAATAATAGCCCTCCCATTTCTTTGACCTCTTTGACCCTGTGATTTGGTCCTCCTGTTTTATTCAGCAACCACTGCTTTTGCTTGTAGTTTCCTACTTCACCTCTCAGACCTCAAACTCCGAAATGCCTTCCAGCTACCCAAACTTTCTGTCTTCTGGTGAACTTGTTCAACTCCATCTTTGTGACTGATGGCCCCCGGCCTCTCCTTATTCTTTCAGTCAGTCCCCCTCTGACTTCCCTCACCTCCCTTCCCTGTCCAACATTCCGCTCTGTTCTTTCCAGAGCCTTGGCTAGGGTGGGGTCACTGGGGCACAGAAATTTACAGGGCACCACATTTTTCTCCCACCACCTCTCTGGTCTCACTTGGAAGCCTCACCCTGGCCCCAGGCCAGCCCACTTGGCAGCAGCAGAGATGGATGGAGCGAGAGGCCTGAGGTCAAGGGCTCAGAGCACACCAGCCAGGGGACCTTTTGTGCGTAGGGCTGCCCCTTCCCCCACCAAGAGCAGCTTCCATTGAAGAGAAGGCAAGTTTCACACTGCTTGCCCTGGGCGCCAGAAATGTTAGTTAGGACTCTGGTTCTGTCCCTGCTTCCCTCACCCCTTGATATTGTGCCAATCTCCATGCTGTTTTCTCTGCTTCAGAGCTACAGCAAGCCCTGTTGCTGGGCTCCCTGGGATCACTACCAGTCCCTGCTGCCTTTCCTTGGTGGACACTTGATGGCTGCTCAGCCATCTTTGTAACTGAATATTCATATTGGGGTATATTTGTGTTGCAGGATGCAGGATAGAGAGAGAGAGAGAGAGAGATTGAGAGACTTGAGCTGAGCTGCATAGGACTACCAAAAGAAGGCACAAGCCCCTTCACCTCTCTGAGACTCCTTTTCCTCATCTGTAAAATGGGAATGATAATAACATTCACCTTATAGCATGTTCTAAAGAAAAAAGTGCATGGCAGAGTGTTTGGCACATATGATAATCATTCCATAGACATAACTTCTCCTCTCTTAGTTTTGAATAATCTTCCTTTAGTCTACTTTTTCCAAGACTGTGGTGAGAATTAGATAAGAAAACTAGTGATCACACCTACTATAGTAGGTTTGATAAATGTTAGTTATGGCCAACTCCAGAGGCCAGGCGGTAGCTTTTCTTCTCCTAACCCACCTCACTACTTAACGCCAACCCAGTCAGTAAGCTGAAAGACTCCCAAGAAAGCTTTTCTTTCAGGATATACAAATAAAACATTTTGAGCTGATGTCAAGAATGCTCATTGCCATCAACTTTGTCATAAAGAGGTCAGCCTTGGGTTTCAAGTTCTGCCACTGAGTATTGGATTCCTTCTTCAGTGCAGTGGAAGTTTTAAATGCAGCTAAAATCAAAGTCAGTTCTTCATATTGCTGGGTTTTAATAATCCCAGGCACATTATCATCCATGTTTTGGAAATTACAACCAAGTCCTAGGTAAGAATTGCAAAAACAAAAATAGGTTCCTGTAGAGTCCTTTACTTCCTTTTCCCCAAATGCATTTCTTTTTCCAAAGTCCAGCATTCTATGTGCACGTTCATTATATGTTGTTTCCAGCTGACTTACTCTTTAGAAAAGTCGTAACCACAGGAAATGCATGCCCTGGAAGTGACTCAGGCATTACAATAGCACATATCCTTCACACTTAGCCAGGCCTCCAAGGAAAGTTGACCAGTGGACTCACCACTCCATATAAACTAAATCAGATGGGATCTCTATTTGCCATACTTGGAAACATGTGATCATGTTAACATTTCTTTTTTTTTTTTTAAACAAATGAGTGATGTTTTAAACTAGTTCATAGCATTTTCTGAGCAAAATATTTTAATTTTGATGATGCTCAGTGTAATTTTTTTTTTCTTTTATGGTTGTGCTTTTGGTATAAAGTCTAAAAGCCCCTGGTCCTAAAGACTTTCTCTTATGCTTTTTATTTTTTCTGAAAGTCTTATATTTTATATTTAAGTCTACAATCCATTTTGAGTTAATTTTCATAATAGGTGTGAGATTTAGGCCAAGGTTCATTCTTTTGCCAATGTATGTCCAATTGCTTCAGCATCACTTGTTGAAAAGACTATACTTCCTCCATTGAATTACTTTTGCACCTTTGTCAAACATCATTTGGACATGTTGATATGGATCTGTTCCTGGGTTCTCTATTTTATTTATTTGATCTATTAGATCAATGTCTATTACTCAGCCAATACCACACTGTGTTGATTACTATAGCTACGTAATAACACTTAATATTAGGTACAGTGACTATTCCCACATACTTCCTATTTTTTTAAAGATCGTTTTAGCTACTCTAGGGCCTGTAGCTTTCCAAATAAATTTTAGAATAAGCTTGTCTAGCTATGCCTACCAAAATCCTTACTGGTATTTTGGTGGGAATTGCATTGGATTTATAGATAAATCTGGGAACAAGTGACATCTTTTCTATGTTGAGTCTTCCAATCCATAAACATAACATGTATCTGCAATTACTTTAGGTATCCTTTGATTTTTTTTTTTTCCTATAGAGTTGTTTAAGCTCCTTATATATTCTGGCTGTTAATCCCTTCCCAGATGAGTAGTTTGCAGACATTTTCTCCCATTCTGTGGGTTGTCTCTTCACTTTGTTGATTACATCTTTTGCTGTGCAGAAGCTTTACAACTGGATGCGATCCCATTTGTGTACCTTTGTTTTGGTTGTCTGTGCCTGTGGGCTTGTGGGGTATTGCTCAAGAAATTTTCACCCAGTCCAAAGTTCTAGAGATTTTCCCCAATGTCTTCTTATAGTAGTTTCATAGTTTGAGGTCTTAGATTTAAGCCTTTAACCCATTTTGATTTAATTTTTGTATATGGTGAGAGATAGGGATCTGTTTCATTCTTCTACATATGGATAACCAGTTTTCCTAGCACCATTTATTGAAGAGACTGTCTTTACCCCAGTGTATGTTCTTGGTACTTTTGTCAAAAATGCACTCACTGTAGGTGTGTGGATTTGTTACTGGGTTCTCTATTCTGTTCCATTGGCCTATGTGTCTGTTTTTATGCTATTACCATAGTGTTTTGGTTACTATAGCTTTGTAGCATAATTTGAAGTCAGGTGATGTGACTCCTCCCATTTTGTTCTTTTTTTCTCAGGATAGCTTTGACTAGTCTGGGTCTTTTGTGGTTCCATATAAATTTTAGGATTGTTTTTTCTATTTGTGTGAAGAATATCATTGGTATTTTAATAGAAATTGCATTGAATCTGTAGATTACTTTGGGTAGTATGGACATTTTAACAATATTGATTCTTCCAATCCATGAACATCCATTTTTTGGTGTCTGCTTCAATTTATTTCTTCAGTGTTTTATAGTTTTTATTGTAGAGATCTTTCACTTCTTTGATTAATTCCTAGGTATTTGATTTTATTTGTATTTATTGTAAATGGGATTATATCTTGATTTCTTTTTCAGATTTTTCACTGTTGGCATATAGAAATGTTACTGATTTTTGTATGTTGATTTTTGTATCCTGTAACTTCACTAGATTTATCAGTTCTAATGCTTTTTTTTTTTTTTTTTTTTGGTGGAGTCTTCAGGTTTTTCCAAATGTAAGATAATATTATTTGCAAACAAGAATAATTTGACTTCTTCCATTCCACTTTGGATGCCCATTAATGCTTTCTCCTGTCTGATTGCTCTGGCTAGGACTTCTAGTACTATGTTGAATAACAGCAGTAACAGTGGGCATCCTTATCGTGTTCCAGATCTTAGAGGAAAGACTTTCAGTTTTTCCCATTCTTATTATACTACCTGTCAGTCCGTCATATGTGGCTTTTATTACATTGAGTTTTGTTCCTTCTATCCCCAGTATTTTTAGTATTGTTATTATAAAAGGATGTTAAATTTTATCAAATGACTTTCCATCATCAATTGAAATGATCATATGGTTTTTATCCTTCATTCTGTTTATATGATGTGTCACATTGATCGATTTTCATATATTGAACTAACCTTGCATCCCAGGGATAAATCCCACTTGGTCATGATGAATGATGTTTTTATTGTATTGTTGAATTTGATTTGCGAGTATTTTGTTGAGGATTTTTGCATCAATATTCATCAGAAAGATTGGTCTGTAGTTTTCTTTTTTTGATGTGACTTTGTCTATTACTTGGTATCAGAGTAATACTGGCATCGTAGAATGAGTTTGGAAGTATTTCATCCTCCTCTATGTTTTGGAATAGTTTGAGTAGAATTAATATTAGTTCTTTAAACATTTGCTAGAATTCAGCAGTGCAGCCATCAAGTCCTAGGCTTTTCTTTACTCTGAGACTTTTATTACATCTTCTATCACATTATTGGTCTGTTCAGGTTTTGGATTTCTTCCCGGTTCCATCTTGGTAGGTTGTATGTGTCTAGGAATTTGTCTATTTCTTCTAGAATTTCCAATTTAATGGCATATGGTTGTTCTTAGTAGCCACTGATGATCCTTTGAATTTCTGCAGTAGCACTTGTAATGTCTCCTTTTTCATCTCTGATTTTACTTATTTGAATCTTTGCTCTTTTTTTCTTAGTCTGGCAAAAGGTTTGTCAGTTTTGTTTAACTTTTCCAAAAAAAACCAAAAAACACAAATTTTTGTTTCATTTGTCTTCTGTATTGTTTTCTTCATTTCAACTTCATTTATTTCTGCTCTGATCTATATTATTTCTTTTCTTTAATTGGGGTTTGCTATGCTCTTGCTTTTTTAGTTCTTTAAGATGCACCATTAAGTTGTTTATTTGAAGTATTTCTTCTTTTTTGATGTAGGCCCCTATTGCTATAAAATTCCTTCATAGTAATGCTTTTGCTGTATCCCATAGATTTTGGTATGTTGTGTCTAGATTATCATTTGTTTCAATAAATTTTTTCAATTTTCTTATTAATTTATGCATTGACCCACTGGTCATTCAGGAAAATATTGTTTAATTTCTATGTATTTGAATAGTTTCCAAGATTTCTTTTATTAGTGATTTCTAGTTTTATCCCTTTATTGTCAGAGAAGATGCTTACTATTATTTCAGGTTTTTCTTTAAAATATTTTAAGACTTGTTTTGTGACCTGACAACATATGGTTTATCTTTGAGAATGATCCATGTGCTGAGGAAAAGAATGTGTATTATGCGGTTCTTGGATAAAATGTTCTATAAATATCTATTAGATCCATTTTGTCTATAGTGCAGATTAAGTCTCACGATTCTTTGTTGATTTTCTGTCTGGAACATCTGTCCAATGCTGAAAGTGAGGGGTTGAAGTTTTCAGCTATTACTGTATTGGAGCCTATTTATCTTTTTAACTTGAATGATATTTGCTTTACATATCCATGTGCTCCCATGCTGGGTGTGTGTATTTTAAAATTGTTATATCCTTTTGTTGAATTGACCCCTTTATCATTACCTAGTGCCCTCCTTTGTCTCTCTTTATAGTTTTTGTCTTAATATCTATTTTGTCTGAGATAAGTATTACTTATTCCTGCTCTTTTTTGGTTTCCATTTGCATGGAATATTTTTTCCATCACTTTATTTTCAGTCTATGTGTGTCTTGATAGGTGAAATGTATTTTTTGTAGGCAACAGATCACTGGCTCTTATTTATTTTAAAATTAATTCAGCCACTCTGTCTTTTTATTGAAGAGTTTAGTCCATTTACATTCAATGTTATTATTGATAAGGACTTAGTCCTGCTGTTTCATTATTTGCTTTCTTTTTGTGTCTGTCTGTGGGCTTCTCTTCCTTCTTTCCTTCCTTCCTGCCTTCTTTTAGTGAAGGTGATTTTGTCAGGTGGTATGTTTTAATTTCTTGCTCTTTATTTTTTGTATATCCATTGTATGTTTCTTGGTTTGAGGTTACCATGAGTCTTGCAAATACTGTCTTATGTCTCTTAACCCATTATTTTAACCAGATAATGACTTAACATATTTTGCATAAACAAACAAGCAAAAGGAAAACTAATAAAAATTCTGCTCCCTATCTTATTCTTTTTGCTATTTAACTTTCTGTTGTTCCCATTTATATCTTATTGTACCATCTACGTATTGAAAAGTTTTTGTAGCTATTATTTTTGATTGGTTCATTATTTAGTCTTTCTATTTAAGATAAGAGTAGTTTATACAACTCAGTTACAGCATTATAATAGTCTGTGTTTTTCTGTGTGCTTACTATTACCAGTGAGTTTTATACCTCCAGCTGATTTCTTCTGCTCATTAATGTCCTTTTCTTTTTGATTGAAGTACTTCCTTTAGCATTTCTTGTAGGACAGGTCTGGTATTGATGAAATCCCTCAGCTTTTGTTTGGGAAAATATTCCTCCTTCATCTTTGAATAATATTTTCACTGGATATACTATTCTAGGGTAAAAGTTTCTGTTTTACTTCAACGCTTTAAATGTGTCGTGCCACTTTCTCCTGGCCTGTAAGCTTTCCACTGAAAAGTCTGCTGCTAGGAATATTGGAACTCCATTGGATGTTATTTGTTTCTTTTCTCTTGTTGTTTTTATGATATTTTTAAGAATTTTTTTTGACCTTCGGGAGTTTGATTGTTAAATTCCTTGAGGTAGACTTCTTTGAGTTAAATCTGCTTGGTGTTCTATAATCTTCTTGTACTTGGATGTTGATATCTTGCTCTGGGTTTGCAAGTTCTCTGTTATTATCCATTTGAAAACTATCTACCCCTATCTCTTTCTCTACCTTCTGTTTAAGGCCAGTAACTCTTAGTCGTGCCATCTTGAGATTTTCTAGATCTTGTAGGTATGCTTCATTTGTTTGTATTCATTTTTCTTTTGTCTCCTCTATTTTCAAATAGCCTGTCTTAAGCTCACTAATTCTTTCTTCTGCTTCATCAATTCTGCTATTAAAAGACTCTGATGTGAGTGAAGAGGCAACCTACAGAATGGGATAAAATTTTTACAATCTACCCATCTGACAAAAGGCTAATATACAGAATCCACAAAGAACTTAAACAAATTTACAAGAAAAAATCAAACAACCCCATCAAAAAGTGGGCAAAGGATATGAACAGACACTTCTCAAAGGAAGACATTTGTGCAGCCAACAGACAACATGAAAAAATGCTCATCATCACTGGCCATCAGAGAAATGCAAATCAAAACCACAATGAGATGCCGTCTCACACCAGTTAGAATGGTGATCATTAAAATGTCAGGAAACAACAGGTGCTGGAGAGGATGTGGAGAAATAGGAACAATTTCACACTGTTGGTGGGAGTGTAAACTAGTTCAACCATTGTGGAAGACAGTGTGGCAATTCCTCAAGGATCTAGAACTAGAAATACCATTTGACCCAGCCATCCCATTACTGGGTATATGCCCAAAGGATTATAAATCATGCTGCTATAAAGACGTATGCACACGTATGTTTATTGTGGCACTATTCACAATAGCAAAGACTTGGAACCAACCCAAATGTCAATCAATGATAGACTGGATTAAGAAAATGTGGCATGTATACACCATGGAATACTATGCAGCCATTAAAAAGGGTGAGTTCATGTCCTTTGTAAGGACACGGATGAAGCTGGAAACCATCATTCTCAGCAAACTATCGCAAGAACAGAAAACCAAACACCACATGTTCTCACTCATAGGTGGGAATTGAACAATGAGAACACTTGGACACAGCAAAGGGAACATCACACACTGGGGCCTGAGGGGATGGGGGAGGGATAGCATTAGGAGATATACCTAATGTAAATGACGAGTTAACAGGTGCAGCACACCAACATGGCACATGTATACATATGTAACAAACCTGCACCTTGTGCACATGTACCCTAGAATTTAAAATATAATAAAAAATAAATAAAATAAAAGACTCTGATGCATTCTTAATTGTGTCAATTACATCATTCAACTCCAATATTCCTGCTTCATTTTAAAAAATGATTTCAATCTCTTTGTTAATTTTGTCTGATTGAATTCTGAATTCCTTCTCTGTGTTAACTTGAATGTCTTTGAGTTTGCCCAGCTATTTTGCATTCTCTGTCTGAAAGGTCACATATCTGTCTTTCTCTACAATTAGTTCCTGGTGACTTATTTAGTTCATTTGTTGAATTCATGTTTTCCTGGATGGTGTTGATGCTAGTAGATGTTCTTTGGTTTCTGGGCATTGAAGAGTTAGGTATTATTGTAGTCATCATTGTCTGGGCTTCTTGTAGCCATCCTTCTTGGGAAGACTTTGTAGATATTTGAAAGGATTTGGGTGTTTTAATCTAAGTTGTATCTGCTTTAGGGGGCACCCCAAGCCCAGTAATGCTGTGGTTCTTCCAGAGTCATAGAGGTACTGCATTGATGGTCTTGGACAAGGTCCAGGAGAATTCTCTAAATTACCGGCAGAGACTCTTTTTTTTTTTTTAAAATACTTTAAGTTCTAGGGTACATGTGCACACCGTGCAGGTTTGTTACATATGTATACATGTGCCGTGTTGGTGTGCTGCACCCATTAACTCATCACTTACATTACATATATCTCCTAATGCTATCCCTCCCCCCTCCCCCCACCCCATGACAGGCCCCTGTGTGTGATGTTCCCCTTCCTGTGTCCAAGTGTTCTCATTGTTGAATTCCCAGCTATGAGTGAGAACATGTACCAGCAGAGACTCTTATTCTCTTCCCTTACTTTCTCCCAAACAGAGTCTTTCTCTATAAGCCACCTAGAGCAGGGGCTGGAATGATACAACCACCTCTGTGGCCACCATCACTAGGACTGGACTGGATCAGACCTGAAATCAGCATAGCACCAGGTCCTACCCAAGGCCTGCTGTAACCACTCTCTGGCTATGGCCTATGTTTGTTCAAGGCCCTGGAGCTTTACAATCAGCAAATTGCAAAGCCATCCAGGCCTTTTTCCTTCCCTTCATGATGGTGAGTTTCCCCAGGCCCCAGATGGGTCCAGAGGTGCTGTCCAGGAGCCAGGGACTAGAGTTGAAAACCTTAGAAGTCTACCTGGTTATCTATTGTACTGTTGCTGAGCTAGCACTCAGACAATAAGATGCAGTCCTTTCCATTCTTTCCTGCCCTTTCCAAAGACAGAGGAGCCTCACTCCATGCCACTGCCACCACAGACCATTAGGGAATATTTCCAGACTACCACTCATGTTTCCATTAGTCCCAAGGACTCTTCAGTCAGTTTGCGGTGAATGCTGCCTGGCCTGGGACTCACTCTTTAGGGCAGTAGATTCCCCTCTAGCCCAGGGTAGGTCCAGAAATGCCATCTAAGAGCCAATTCCTGGAGTCAGGACCCCAAGAGCCCCCTTGGTCCTTTTACCGTCCCCTCACCTATGGCCAAGCTGGTACCTAAGGTGCAAGACAAAGTCCCCCGTACTTTTCGCTTTGCTCTTCTCAAGTGGAAGGACTCTCACTCTGTAGCCACCACAGGTGGAAATGTGCTGAGTCTCACCTGAAGTCACAAGTATCATAGTCTCACCCAAGGCCCTCAATGTAGTACCTGGGTATCACTGTTGGTCATTCAGGTCCCAAGAGCTCTTCAGTTAGCAGGTTGTGAATCCTGCCAGGACTGGTTCCTTCCCTTCAAGGCAGCAGGTTCACTTCTTTCCCAGGGTATGTCCATAAATGTTATTTGGGAGATAGGCCTGGAAAAGGGACCTTGCACCTCTGACTGGTGCTGTATCCTGGTCTATCTGAGATGGTACCCAAGATACAAGACAAAGTCTTCCTCATTCTTCCCTCTCTTCTCCTCAGGCAGAAGAAAGGGATCTCCTTTGAAGCAATGAGCTGTGCATCCTGAGGTTGGGGGAGGGTGATGCCAGCACTCCCTTAGCCTCCCTGGCTGGTGTCTTAGTATGTCACGTGTTCCCCACCTCACTGTCTCTGGGCTCATTTCAGCAATAGGACTTAACCTAGGAGCTTCAGTCTTGTGGTCAAACTGCCTATCAAGTTTATTTGGAGCCCCAAAGCACTTTAGCTCATGATGGTGATGTTTGTGGGAAGTCAAGTTTAAACCACTGGGATCAGTGATTCCCCTCTGGCTAGGGCTATTTTAAATGCTCGTTCCATGGGCATACATCAGCTGAATTTGGTCTGGTTTTGTTTTCTGTTGTACTAGGATAGCACAGAGTTCAATGTCTCACAATTTTTGCATTCCCCCTCTCCCCAGAGCCCAGAAATGCTTTCTGCACCATGCTGCCTCTGCCGGAAGATGAGTGAAGAGTGGCATTGGTGATTCAAGACTGATTTTTGTACCCCTTCAGTGCCTCTTTCGGCAATATGAAGTTAAAATCAGGTACTGTGAGCACTCACCTGACTTTTGGTTCCTATGAAGGTGCTTTTTTGTGTAGGTACCTCTTACATTGGTGTCCTTGTGGGGAGAATAATCAGTGGGGCCTTTTATTTCACCATCTTTCTCTGCCTCCCTTTTTGGGATTTTCTATGTATACAATAATTTCATTTACAAATAGGAAGTTTCATTCCTTCCTTTCCAAACTGTATGCCTTTGATCACATTTTCTTGCCTTATTAAAGGGCTAGAAATTCCAACAGTATGATGAATAAGAGTAGTGAAAGCTAACATCACTGGATATTAGGGGGAAAGCATTCAGCTTTTAACCATTATGTATGATGTTAGCTGTAGGTTTTTGTAGATGTTCTTTATCAACTTGAGATAATTCCCCTTTATTCCTAATTTGCAGAGGTTTTGTTTTGTTCAACTTTTATTTTAAGTTCCAGGGCACTTGTGCAGGATGTGCAGGTTCATTACATAGGTAACCATGTGCCATGGTGGTTTGCTGCACAGATCATCCCATGACCTAGCTATTAAGCCCAGCATCCATTAGCTATTCTTCCTGATTCTCTCTCTCCCCTATCCTCCTGACAGGCCCCAGTATGTATTGTTCCCCCGATGTGTCTATGTGTTTTCATTGTTCAGCTCCTAGTTGTAAGTGAGAACATGCAATGTTTGGTTTTCTGTTCCTGTGTTAGTTTGCTGAGGATATTGGCTTCCAGCACTATACATGTCCCTCCAAAGGGCATGATGTCATTCCTTTTAATGTCTGCATAGTATTCCATGGTGTATATGTGCCACATTTATTTTGACCAGTCTATCATTCATGGGCATTTGGTTTGATTCTATGTCTACTATTGTAAATAGTGCTGCAATGAACATATGCATGGATGTATCTTTATAATAGAATGATTTATATTCCTATGGATATATACTTAGAAATTGGATCACTGGGTCAAATGGTATTTCTGCTTCTAGAACTTTGAGAATTGCTGCACTGTCTTCCACAATGGTTGAACTCATTTACACTCCCATGAACAGCATATAAGCATTCCTTTTTCTCCACATCCTCACCAGCACCTGTCGTTTCTTGGTTTTTATTAGCAATAGCCATTCTGACTGGTACAAGATGGTATCTTATTGTGGTTTTGATCTGCATTTCTCTAATGATCAGTGATGTTGAGCTTTTGTTCACATGCTTGTTGGCTGCATAAATATCTTCTTTTGAAAACTGTCTGTTCATGTCCTTTGCCCACTTTAATTTGGTTGTTTGGTTTTTTCTTGTAAATTTGTTTAAGTTCCTTGTAAACACTGGATGTTAGACCTTTGTCAGATGGAAATGTTGCAAAAATTTTCTCCCATTCTATAGGTTGTCTGTTCACTCTGAAGATAGTTTCTTTTGCTGTGCAGAAGCTTTTTAGTTTAATTAGATCCCATTTGTCAATTTTTGCTTTTGTTGCAATGGCTTTTTGCATTTTTATCATGAAATCTTTACCTGCGCCTATGTCCTGAATGGTATTGCCTAGATTTTATTCCTGAGTTTTTACAGTTTTGGGTTATACATTTAAGTCTTTAATCCATCTTGAGTTAATTTTTGCATAAGGTGTAAGGAAAGCATCCAGTTTTAATTTTCTGCATATGGTTAGCCAGTTCCCCCTGCACCATTTATTAAATAGGGAATTATTTCTTCGATGCTTGTTTTTCATCAGATTTGTCAAAGATTACATGGTTGTAGTTGTGCAGTCTTATTTCTGAGTTCTCCATTCTGTTCCATTGATCTATGTGTCTGCTTTTGTATTCATACCATGCTGTTTTGGTTACTCTAGTCTTGTAGTATAATTTGAAGTCAGGTAGCATGATGCCTCCAGCTTTGTACTTTTTGCTTAGGGTTGTCTTGGCTATTCAGACTCTTTTTTGGTTCCATATGAATTTTAAGATAGTTTTTTTCTAATTCTGTAAAGAATGTCAATGGTAGCTTAATAGAAATAGCATTGAATCTATAAATTGCTTTGGGCAGTATAACTATTGTCATGATTGATTTTTCCTATCCATGAGCATGAAATGTTTTTCCATTTGTTTCTCCTCTCTGATTTCCTTGAACAGTGGTTTGCAGTTCTCCTTGAAGAGGTCCTTCACTTTCCTTGTTAGCTGTATTCCTAGGTATTTTATTCTTTTTGTAGCAATCACGAATGGGAGTTTATTCATGATTTAGCTCTTGGCTTGCCTATTGTCAGTATATAGGAATGCTAGCAATTTTTGCACACTGATTTTGTATCCTGAGACTTTGCTGAAGTTGCTTAAGAAGCTTCTGGGCTGATGCATTGCCAAGACAATCCTAAGCTAAAAGAACAAAGCTGGAGGCATCATGCTACCTGACTTCAAACTATACTACAAGGCTACAGTAACCAAAACAGCATGGTACTGGTACCAAAACAGAGATATAGACCAATGAAACAGAATAGAGCCCTCAGAAATAATACCACACATCTACAACCATCTGATCTTTGACAAACCTGACAAAAACAAGAAATGGGGAAAGGATTCCCTATTTAATAAATGGTGCTGGGAAAACTGGCTAGCCAAATGTAGAAAGCTGAAACTGGATCCCTTCCTTACACCTTATACAAAATTAATTCAAGATGGATTAAAGACTTAAATGTTAGACCTAAAACCATAAAAGTCCTAGAAGAAAACCAGGCAATACTATTCAGGACATAGGCATGGGCAAGGACTTCATGTGTAAAACACCAAAACAATGGCAACAAATGCCAAAATTGACAAATGGGATCTAATTAAACTAAAGAGCTTCTGCACAGCAAAAGAAACTACCATCAGAGTGAACAGGCAACCTACAGAATGGGAGAAAATTTTTGCAATCTACTCATCTGACAAAGGCTAATATCCAGAACCTACAAAGAACTTAAACAAATTTACAAGAAAAAATTAACCCCATCAAAAAGTGGGCAAAGGATATGAACGGACACTTCTCAAAGGAAGACATCTATGCAGCCAACAGACACATGAAAAAATGCTCATCATCACTGGTCATCAGAGAAATGCAAATCAAAACCACAATGAGATACCATCTCATACCAGCTAGAATGGCAATCATTAAAAAGTCAGGAAACAACAGGTGCTAGAGAGGATGTGGAGAAAGGAATGCTTTTACACTCTTGGTGGGATTGTAAACTAGTTCAACCATGGTGGAAGACAGCTTGGCAATTCCTCAAGGATCTAGAACTAGAAATAGCATTTGACCCAGTGATCCCATTACCGGGTGTATATAAATCATGCTGCTATAAAGACACATGCACACATATGTTTATTGTGGCACTATTCACAACAGCAAAGACTTGGAACCAACCCAAATATCAACCAATGATAGACTGGATTAAGAAAATGTTGCATATATACACCATGAAATACTATGCAGCCATTAAAAAGGATGAGTTCATATCCTTTGTAGAGACATGGATGAAACTGGAAACCATCATTCACAGCAAACTATCGCAAAGACAGAAAACCAAACACCACATGTTCTCACTCATAGGTGGGAACTGAACAATGAGAACACTTGGACACTGGATGGGGAACATCACACACTGGGACCTGTCATGGGGTCAGGGGATCGGGGAGGGATAGCATTAGGAGAAATACCTAATGTAAATGACAAGTTAATGGGTGCAGCATACCAACATGGCACATGTAGACATATGTAACAAACCTGCACATTGTGTACATGTACCCTAGAACTGAAAGTATAATAAAAAGAGAAAGAAAGAAAGAAAGAAAGAAAGAAAGAAAGAAAGAAAGAAAGAAAGAAAGAAAGAAAGAAAGAAAGAAAGAAAGAAAGAAAGGGCGAGCAAGCTTCTTGGCTGAGACAATGGGTTTTTCTAGACATAGAATTATATCATCTGCAAACAAGGATAATTTGACTTCCTTTCTTCCTATTTGAATACCTTTTGTTTCTTTTTCTTGCCTGATTGCTGTCACCAGAACTTTCAATACTATGTCCAATAGGAGTGGTGAGAGAAGGCATCCTTGTCTTGTGCTGGTTTTAAAAGGGAATGCATCCAGCTTTTGCCCATTCGGTTTGATATTGGCTGTTGGTTTGTCATAAATGGCGCTTATTATTCTGAGTATTTCCCTTCAATACATAGGTTATTGAGAGTTTTTAACATGAAGACATGTTGAATTTCACTGGAGGCCTTTTCTACATCTATTGAGATAATCATGTAGTTTTTGTCTTTAGTTATGTTTATGTGATGAATTACAGTTATCGATTTGCTTATGTTGAACCAACCTTGCATCCTGGGGATGGAGCCAACTTGACAGTGCTAGATTAGCTTTTTGATGTGCTGCTGGATTCAGTTCGCCAGTATTTTTTTTGAGATTTTTGCATTGATGTTTATCAGGGATATTGGCCTGAAGTTTTCTTTTTTTGTTGTATCTCTGCCAGGTTTTGGTATCAAGATGATGCTGGCTTCATAAAATGAGTTAGGGAGGAGTCCCTTCTTTTCAATTCCTTTCTGATTAGTGCTTTCTTCAGTTTGGAGTAGTTTCAGTAGAAATGGTACCAGCTCTTATTTGTACCTCTGGTAGAATTCAGCTCTAAATCCATCTAGTACTGGGCTTTCTTTTTCTTTTTGTTTTGGTTGTAGGCTATTTATTACTGAGTCAATTTCAGAACTCGTTATTGGTCTATTCAGGTGTTCAATTTTTTCCTGGTTCAGTCTTGGGAGGGTGTATGTGTCCAGGAATTTATCTGTTTCTTCTCGATTTTCCAGTGTATATGCATAGAGGCATTTATAGTATTCTGTGATGGTTGCTTGTATTTTGGTAGAGTCAGTGGTGATAGCCCCTTTATCATTTCTTATTGTGTCTATTGGATTCTTCTTTTATTTTCTCTCTATTAGTTTAGCTAGCAGTCTATTTTACTAATTTTTTTCAAAACATAACAAAACAAAACGAAAACCAGCTTCTTGATTTGTTGAGATTTTGAATGGCATTTTGCCTCTCTATCTCCTTCAGTTTTACTCTGATCTTAGTTAATTTTTGCCTTCAGCTAGCTTTGGGGTTTGTTTGTTCTTAGTTCTCTCATTCTTTTAGTTGTGATATTAAGTTGTTAATTTGAGATTTTTCTATCTTTTTGATGTGGGCATTTAGTGCTATATATTTCCCTCTTACACTGCTTGTGATGGTTAATACTGAGTGTCAACGTGAATGGATTGAAGGATGCAAAGTATTGTTCCTGGGTGTGTCTGTGAGGGTGTTGCCAAAGGAGATTAACATTTGAGACAGTGGACTGGGAAAAGCAGACCCACACACAATCTGCATGAGCACAATCTAATCAGCTGCCAGTGTGTCCAGAATAAAAGCAGGCAGAATAACGTGGGAAGACTATGCTGGTTTAGTCTTCTGGTCTACATCTTTCTCTTGTGCTGGATGCTTCCTGCCCTTGAACATCGAACTCCAAGTTCTTCAACTTTGGGACTCGGACTGGCTTCCTTCCTCCTTAGCTTGCAGACAGCCTATTCTGTGACCTCACCTTGTGATCGTGTGAGTCGATACTCCTTAATAAACTCTCCTTTATATATACATCTATCCTATTAGTTCTGTCCCTCTAGAGAACCCTGACTAATACACTGCTTTCACTGTGTCCGAGAGATTCTGGTATGTTGGCTCTTTGTTCTCATTAATTTCAAAGAACTTCTTGATTTCTGCCTTAATTTCATTATTTACCCAGGAGTCATTCAGGAGCAGGTTGTCTAATTTTCATGAAGTTGTGTGTTTTTAAATGAATTTCTTAGTCTTGAGTTCTAGCTTTATTGTGCTGTTGTCTGAGAAACTGTTATAATTTCAGTTCTTTTGTACTTGCTGGGGAGTATTTTACTTCTGATTATGTGATCAATTTTAAAGTACCAGGTGGTGATGAAAAGAATGTACATTGTGTTCTTTTGGGGTGAAGAGTTCTATAGATATCTATTAGGTTCACTTGATCCAGAGCCAAGTTCAGGTTCTGAATATCTGTGTTAGTTTTCTGTCTCAGTGATCTGTCTAATATTGTCAGTGGCATGTTAAAGTTTCCCACTATTATTGTGTGGGAGTCTAAATCTCTTTGTAGGTTTCTAAGAACTTACTTTATGAATTTGGGTGCTCCTGTATTGGGTGCATGTATATTCAGGATAGTTAGCTCTTCTTGTTGACTTGAACACTTTACCATTATGTAATGTCCTTGTTTGTCTTTTTTAATCTTTGTTGGTTTAAAGTGTGTTTTGTCAGAAACTAGAGCCCCTGCTTTTTTCTGTTTTCCATTTGCTTGGTAAATTTTCCTCCATCCCTTTATTTTGAGCCTACATGTGTCTTTGCATGTGAGATGGGTCTTTCAAAGACAGCATATTGATGGGTCTTGACTCATTATCCAGCTTGCCATTCTGTGTCTTTAATTAGGGCATTTAGCTCATTTACATTTAAGGTTAATATTGTTATGTGTTAATTTGATCTTGTCATCATGATGCTAGCTGGTTATTTTGCAGACTTGTTTCATGGTTGCTTCAGAGTGTCCCTTATCTGTGTACTTCAGTATGTTTTTGTGGTGGCTGGTAACAGTTTTTCCTTTCTAATTTAGTGCCTTCTTCAGGAGCTCTTGCAAGGCAGGCCTGGTGGTGATGAACTCACTCAGCATTATGCTTGTCTGAAAAGGATCTTATTTCTCCTTTGCTTCTGAAGCTTAGTTTGGCCAGATATGAAATTCTAGGTTGGAAATTCTTTTATATAATAATGTTGAATATTGGCCCCCAATCTCTTCTGGCTTGTGGGGTTTCTGCTGAGAGGTCCACTGTGAGTCTGATGGGCTTCCCTTTGTAGGTGACCTGGTCTTTCTCTGTGGCTGCCCTTAACGTTTTTTTCTTTCATTTTGACCTTGGAGAATCTGATGATTTTTTGTCTTGGGGTTGATCTTCTCATGGAGTATCTTACTGGGGTTCTCTGGATTTCCTGAATCTCAGTTTTGGTCTGTCTTGCTAGGTCGGGGAAGTTCTCCTTGATGATATCCTGAAGTGTGTTTTCCAACTTGATTCCATTCTCCCCATCTCTTACAGGTACCCTAAGCAGTCATAGTTTCGGTCTTTTTACATAATTCCATATTTCTCAGAGGTTTTGTTCGTTCCATTTCATTCTTTTTTCCTCTATTATTGTCTGCCTGTCTTATTTCAGAAAGACAGTCTTCAAGCTCTGAGATTCTTTTCTCTACTCTGTCTATTCTGCTATTGGTACTTCTGATTGCATTGTGAAGTTTTCGTGTTGTGTTTTTCAGCTTAATCAGGTCAGTTATGTTTCTGTCTAAACTGGCTATTCTGGTTATCGGCTCCTGTATAGTTTTATTTTAATTCTTCGCTTCTTTGTATTGGGATTACAACATGCTTTTTAAAGCTCAGTGAAGTTCATTATTACCCACCTTCTGATGTCTACTTCTGTCAATTCAACCATCTCAGCCTGAGTCTCATTCTGTGCCCTTGCTGGAGAGGTGTTGTGGTCACTTGAAGGAGAAAAGGCACTCTAGCTTTCTGAGTTTTCAGCGTTTTTCTGTTGATTCTTTCTCATCTTTGTGGGGTTATCTACCTTTGATCTTTGAGGTTGCTGACCTTTGAATGGGGTTTTTTTATGGAGTTGTTTTTGTTGATGTTGTTGTTGCTTTCTGTTTGTGTGCTTTTCTTTTATCAATGAGGCCACTCTTCCATAGTGCTGCTTCCGTTTTCTGGGGGTCTGCTCCAGACTGTAGCTGCCTCCATTTTTTCTGTACCTGGAGATATCACCAGTGAAGGCTGCAAAACAGCAAAGATGGCAGCCTACTCCTTTCTGTGGGTACTCCATCCCAGGAGGGTACTGACCTGTTTCCCGTCAGAGTGCTCCTGTAGGAGGTGTCTGGAGACCCCTGTTGAGAGGTCTCACCCAGTCAGGAGGAATGAGATCAGAGACCCACCGAAATCAGCAGTCTGGCTGCTTTTTGATAGAACTGGTTTGCTGAATTGTGGGAACCCTTCTTCATGCAGACCACTTGGTCTCTCCAGAGCCACAGGCTAAAAAGGCTGAGTTGACTGAACCACAGAGACAGTGGCTCTCCCTCCCGCTGGGGTCTCCATCCCAGGGAGAGATCAGAGTTGTAACCATGGCTGGAGTTGGTGAAAGTCCCTCAGGGAAGCCCTGCCCAGTAAGGAGGGAGGGATCAGGGTCCCACTTACAGCAGCAGTCTGGCAACGATCTGGCACAGCAGCTGTGCTGCGTTGTGGGGCACTCCTCCTTATCCAGACCACCTGTACTCCCCAGAGCCAGCAGGCTAGAATGGTTGAGTCCACTGAACCACCTGTTTTGTTTTTTAATTATGAATGGCTCTTGGATTTTGTCAACTGCTTTGTTTGAATCAATTTACATGACATTTGAGTTTTTTCTTCTTTAACTTGTTGATATGGTGGATTGCATTGGCTGATTTTTTTGTGATTGATTTTTGAACATTGAAGCAACTTTGGTGAAGTAAAAAGAATTCAGTCATGGTGTATAATTATTTTATACTGTAGGTGAGTAAGATTTTCATCAACTCTCTTAAGGTTTCTGACTGGGTCTAAAAATAAAACTGAAAAAGACAGATTAAAAGGAAAAAAAAGTAGACAAAATTTTTAACATAAGTATTATGTGACATTGGAGCCTTCAGAAATGATGATCCAAAGAAAAAGGGAAACCTGTGTATTTTTATGCTTAGGTTTAATGAAGAGTAGACAGTTGTGGAGAAGTATGATTGGACAAAGGGTGTATGATCTAAAGATAATTAACTGGGGTAGCTTCACAAGGCCTGTTTGTTCAGATTCTTCTGTGTTTCTGTGTTTTCAGAGACAAGGAAGTTCCTTTCCTCTGGCTATGAAGTTTGCACTGTCACATTACAGTCTTATGACCTGCTTCAGGGGAGAGTAAAAAAATTCTTTCTAGGTTTTATGACCTTCTTTAGAAGAGAAAAGCAGGAGTAGGTAGATGAGAGGGCCCTTCCTGCTTCTGTCATTTTCTCAAATTCCTTCAGCTTAAAATAACTCAGTATGCTGAAGTTCCATATTTTGGGTTTGTGTGTCCTAAACCCTGTGAATACATTGCTATATTTAATCTGCTTTTTTTTTTTTTTTTTAGTACTTTTGAATTGAAATTTATCATACTATTTTTCTGTAGGTTTTCTTTTTTTTTTTTTTTAATCAGGGTAATACTTGCCTCAGAAAATGGGTTCCCTCTTCTATTTTCTGAAAGAATATGTATAAGATTGCTGGTAATTCTTTAAATGTTTGGTAGAATTCTCCAGTGAAACCACATGGGCCTGGATATTTTATTTTTGGGGTGTTTTTAATTACAAATTCAGTTTCTTTAGTGGTCATAGGACAACTCAGAATGTCTATTTTATCTTAGTTTGAGTTTTGGTAGTTTTTTTGAGGGATTGGTCTATTTCTCCTGTCAAATTTATGGTACTAAAGTTATTTGTAGTAATCTCTTATTTACCTTTTAATAAACACAGGTTCTTTAGTGATATCCCCTGCTTCATTTCTGATGTTTATTTGTGTCTTCTTTTTGTCAGTGTTGCTACAGGTTTACTAGTTTTATTGATTTTCCCCGTAAAGAATCAGTGCTGTGTTTCATTGATTTTCTCTACTGTTTCTGTTTCCAGTTCAATTGATTTCTGCTTGCACCTTTGCCATTTCCCTTCTTATGCTTGTTTGGGTGTCTTTCACTCTTCTTTTTCTCATTTTTTGAGGTAGAAACTTAGATAATTAATTGAAACTGTCTTCTTTGCTGATGTAATTATTTAGTGTTATAAATTTTCTTGTCTTCACTGCCAAAGCTACATTCCATGTATTTTGGCATGTTGTGTCTTTTAAAAATATTTTAGTAGACTTTATGTTTACAGCAGTTTTAAGTTCACAGCAAAATTTAGCTGGAGGTACAGAGATTTTCCATATACTCCGTGCCCCAACACATATATAGCCTTCCCCATTATCAATATCCCCCACCAGAGTAGTACATTTGTTACAATTGGTGAGCCTACATTGACACAATTTTTGCATTCAAATCCATCATTTACATTAGAATTCACTCTTAGTTTTATATGAGTGTAATTAATGTTGTTGATTTTATGTCATAGTACATGAAATAATTGTAGAAAATATAATGGACTTATAAAGTGTCTTTGCTGCTTTTTTTTTTTTTTTTTTTTTTTTTGCTACCATGCTTTTACTTCTACAAAAAAAAAAAAAAAAAAAATTCCCTTGCAGTGTGAAAGAGAGTAACATTGAAAGTTAGAGAGGGGACTCACCACTCCTATTCAACATAGTGTTGGAAGTTCTGGCCAGGGCAATCAGGCAGGAGAAAGAAATAAAGGGTATGCAATTAGGAAAAGAGGAAGTCAAATCATCCCTGTTTGCAGATGACATGATTGTATATTTAGAAACCCCATCGTCTCAGCCCAAAATCTCCTTAAGCTGATAAGCAACTTCAGCAAAGTCTCAGGATACAAAATCAATGTGCAAAAATCACAAGCATTCCTATACACCAATAACAGACAAACAGAGAGCCAAATCATGAGTGAACTCCCACTCACAATTGCTTCAGAGAGAATAAAATACCTAGGAATCCAACTTACAAGGGATGTGAAGGACCTCTTCAAGGAGAACTACAAACCACTACTCAACGAAATAAAAGAGGACAAAAACAAATGGAAGAACATTCCATACTTATGGATAGGAAGAATCAATATTGTGAAGATGGCCATACTGCCCAAGGTAATTTATAGATTCAATGCCATCCTCATCAAGCTTCCAATGACTTTCTTCACAGAATTGGAAAAAACTACTTTAAAATTCATATGGAAGCAAAAAAGAGCCCGCATTGCCAAGACAATCCTAAGCCAAAAGAACAAAGCTGGAGGCATCATGCTACCTGACTTCAAACTATACTACAAGGCTACAGTAACCAAAACAGATGGTACTGGTACCAAAACAGAGATATAGACCAATGGAACAGAACAGAGCCCTCAGAAATAATACCACACATCTACAACCATCTGATCTTTGACAAACCTGAGAAAAACAAGAAATGGGGAAAGGATTCCCTATTTTAAAATGGTGCTGGGAAAACTGGCTAGCCATATGTAGAAAGCTGAAACTGGATTCCTTCCTTATACCTTATACAAAAATTAATTCAAGATGCATTAAAGACTTAAATGTTAGACTTAAAACCATAAAAACCCTAGAAGAAAACCTAGGCAATACCATTCAGGACATCGGCATGGGCAAGGACTTCATGTCTAAAACACCAAAAGCAATGGTAACAAAAGCCAAAATTGACAAATGGGATCTAATTAAACTAAAGAGCTTCTGAACAGCAAAAGAAACTACCATCAGAGTGAACAGGCAACCTACAGAATTGGAGAAAATTTTTGCAATCTACCCATCTGACAAAGGACTAATATCCAGAATCTACAAAGAACTTAAATAAATGTACGAGAAAAAATCAAACAACCCCATCAAAAAGTGGGCAAAGGATATGAACAGACACTTCTCAAAAGAAGACATTCATACAGCCAACAGACACATGAAAAAATGCTCATCATCACTCACCATCAGAGAAATGCAAATCAAAACCACAATGAGATACCATCTCACACCAGTTAGAATGGCAATCATTAAAAAGTCAAGAAACAGCAGGTGCTAGAGAGGGTGGGAAGAAACAGGAACACTTTTATGCTGTCGGTGGAACTGTAAACTAGTTCAACCATTGTGGAAGACAGTGTGGCGATTCCTCAAGGATCTAGAACTACAAATACCATTTGACCCAGCGATCTCATTACTGGGTATATACCCAAAGGATTATAAATCATGCTGCTATAAAGACATATGCACACGTATGTTTATTGTGGCACTATTCACAATAGCAAAGACATGGAACCAACCCACATGTCAATGAATGATAGACTGGATTAAGAAAATGTGGCACATATATACCATGGAATACCATGCAGCCATTAAAAAGGATGAGTTCAGCCGGGTGCGGTGGCTCAAGCCTGTAATCCCAGCACTTTGGGAGGCCGAGACGGGCGGATCATGAGGTCAGGAGATCGAGACCATCCTGGCGAACACCGTGAAACCCCGTCTCTACTAAAAAATACAAAAAAAACTAGCCGGGCGAGGTGGCGGGCGCCTGTAGTCCCAGCTACTCGGGAGGCTGAGGCAGGAGAATGGCGTAAACCTGGGAGGTGGAGCTTGCAGTGAGCTGAGATCCGGCCACTGCACTCCAGTCCGGGCTACAGAGCAAGACTCCGTCTCAAAAAAAAAAAAAAAAAAAAAAAAAAGGATGAGTTCATGTCCTTTGTGAGGATATGGATGAAGCTGGAAACCAACATTCTGAGCAAACTCTCACAAGGACAGAAAACCAAACACCACATGTTCTCACTCATAGGTGGGAATTGAACAATGAGATCACTTGGACACAAGAAGGCGAACATTACATACTGGGGCCTGTCGTGGGATGGGGGGAGGGGGAGGGATAGCATTAGGAGATATACCTAATGTAAATGACGAGTTAATGGGTGCAGCACAGCAACATGGCACATGGATACATATGTAACAAACCTGCACATTGAGCACATGTACCCTAGAACTTAAAGTATAATAAAAAATAAAAATAAAATACAAAGAAAGAGAGGGGAAAAAGGGAGCAGAAGACGTAATGACGAAATAGTACATTTAGTTTGAAGTACAAGCTTAGAGATAAATGAAAACTGACTTAAGAAAGTAATGCTTAGTAGAATATGAACAGAAGGGCTGGGGGCACCATTTTCAGGAGACAAGACCCAAGGTGAAGGAGCAGACTGGTTCTCAGACTTTAATGGGTATAGAAATCACCTGAGTAGCCATCATGTCTGGGATGGACCTCAACTATTTGCAGTTCTAAAACTTTTCTAGGTGATGCTGATGCTGCTAGTCATGGACCATCATTTAAGTATCAAGGAGTTAGTTGTCTGTCTAGGTTAACTTTCTCATTGTACAGTGAGATTTCCTTCATTATCAGCTATCCCTTCTGTCATTGTACCAAACCTCAAGTGAAAGAATGTATTCAAACAGTTTTATAATAGGTGTCTAGGGCAAGTGAAGCATCTGGGGTCCAAAGTGAACAGACCAGGCAAACAAAACCTCTAACAGAAGGGGGCTACAACAGAACTCATTGCTCTAATTAGTTCCCAAATTCTCTCTGCGTGCTAGACTCACCAGGAAAACTGTTAAAATTCCGGAGTCCAGGTCACCTAAGACTAACTAATCATAATCTTTGAGGGTGGGAAATGGGCATCAGCATTTTTTAAGCTCTTCAGGTGATACTTATGTGCAAAATTGGGAACCACTGTTCTGGTGCCAGTACTGGCAATGAGACAGCCTAGTCAAGGACAGATGAAAGTTTTTATTAGTTCTGCACGGTGATCCAAGAGGGTAGAGCCAAGAAGGTGGGTCTAAGGAACCTCCTTTGGCTTAAAAGAAAGCATACGTTCTCAGGCAGTTGTCAGAGAAATACTCCCACAGCCCTCTCTTGGATATTCTGATCTGAGATTTCTGGAAGCATCAAGGCCTGATTTTGCCTTGTCAAATTTCTGAGCACTCTCTCAGACTATCTGTACTTTTAATTGTCCTTATTTCTCATACCATCTCTGTAACATTGAACACAAATATTTGGAACTGTAACAAGCCATTTATTAATATTACTTGGATAGAAAGGCACTCTTTAAAAAATATCAGCACTAGTAAACACGAGGTAATTATTATATTCTCCTCACTTGCTTAAACAAAATGAAGTTTTTTTTTAAAAAACCCACCTTTGTTGTCTACAGCATTGGCTCTCAAACTTGGCTGTAAATTGGGATTAACTGGGGAGCCATAAAAAGTATTGATCCATTGGTACCACCCCCCAGAGATTTTGATTTAATTGATATAAGATGCAGAATGGGCTTTGGGTTTTTGAAAAGATCCCAAGCTGATTCTAGTATTCAGCAAAGATGGAAAACAACTGGGTAAAGCAATAGTGTTTGTCTGTCTTGTGTTCCCCAGACTGAGAGCATCAACATCCCCTGAGAACTTGTTAGAAATGCAAAATCTGGAGCCTCATCCCAAGTCTACTGCATCAGGAATCTGGGGAAGGGGGTAGCAGTCTACTGTCTAACAAGCCCACCAGGTGATTCTAATGTATGCTCCAGTTTGAGAATCACTGGTTTACAATTGAGTGGGTAAATATGTGATATGGTTAGGCTTTGTGTCCCCATCCAAACTTTACCTTGAATTGTAATCCCCAGGTGTTGAGGGCAAGACCTAGTGGGAGGTGATTCGATCATGGGGACGGTTTCCCCCATGCTGTTCTCACAACAGTGAGTGAGTTCTCATGAAATCTGATGGTTTCATAAGGGACTCTTCCCCCTTCACTTTACGCACATGCATGCCCTCTTCTCTCGCCTGCCACCATGAGAAGAAGGTCCTTGCTTCCTCTTCCACCGTGATTGTGAGTTTCCTGAGGCCCTCAGCCATGTGGAACTGTGAGTCAATTAAATCCCTTCCCTTTATAAATTACCTAGTCTCAGGTATTTCTTCATAGCCGTGTGAGAATGGGCCAATACAACATGCATCTAAAAGCAAGCCTCTTAGCCTTCCTCAGCAATTTCAGTTTCTTAGAGATGGTAACTTTTTGAGTGTATTTAGTTGTTGACGTTTACGTGCCGTAGTACATGAAATAAGTGTAGGAAATAAACATATAAAATGCCTTCGCTGCTCTTTGCTACCATGCTTTCCCTTTTACAAAAAAAGAAAAAGTCTGCAGTGGGAAAGAAAATAACATTAAAAATTAGAGAAGGGAAGAAGGAAGCAGCAGAGGTAAAGGCTAAACAGAACATTTAATTTGAAGCACAAGCTCAGAGATAAATGAAAAGCGATTTGAGAACGTAGTGCTTTAAGATGTACAGAAGGGCTAAGGACAACCATAATGATTACATGATGTGAGTGAGTTGGCATATGTGTCCCCAGGACTGGTCAGTTTGTACTAATCGGTGAGTCTTAGCCATTTCAACTATGTTACCTTTTGGGACCGGACCCTGGCCTGAACGAAGTTAAGAAATTGTGGAACTTATTTCCCAATTATCTGCTTCCTAACTCCTGACATGACTTTTAGCAAATCTTTCAATGTGTTTGCAGTTTCCCTAAATTTACATATGTAATGGAAATGAGTCTCTTCTATCCCTATAGTCTGCTCAGGGAAGTATCTCTCCTTAGTTCCCAGTGCTGCCCATCCTCCCCAGAGCTCTAGCCACAGTGGAAACAGGAGACAGACATACTGCTCTGTCAGAAAGCAGGGTTCTTCGGCTCCAAGTGCTGCTGGACCCAGAGAGAACCAGAATTTGGGGTAACAGAAGCTTTGATTCTTCAGTGGTGGGGAGACTAGTCAAAGGAAGGACATGAGTAGAGTCATCTTTATCTTTTGAGGAATCCTGTTTTTCCCCCACCCCAATATAGTGCTTTTTATCCTTAAAACTGTACCTCTGAGGATTAAAACATGTTGGGTGGCATTTACATGAAATACTTTTCACTGATGTGATTTTTCTGAGTCATAGGTAGGGAACAACTCTAACAACATCTGGCTTGTTGTGGGCCTCTTCTAAGACAGTTTGTACAAATCAGGCAATAGAAACTTCTAGCCAGAATAGAATTTAGAGATTTCATTTTATGGACCAGAAAGTTGAGGCTTAAGGTCACCAGTTAGTTGAAGGCCAAGTTTTTAACCATGCCCTGTTCCAGATGCATCTAAGCCAAATACTGACATTTCTTTAAAAGTTCATTTTCTTTCAGTTTGTTCTTTACTTTTGAGCTAGTATATATATTTTTTATAATGTTCAAAACTGTGACAGGCATTTGGACAGCGCATTTTCCCGTCCTGAGGTTGGTGGATATGCCTATCAACTAATAGCAATGGTGAGCCTCTGAAGGGGATTGCTGCAAGCCCCTCTATGACAGTGTGATGAAAAGTGTTTGTTACAACTGTAGGCATGCTATGTTAGCTTACGTTAGCTGTTTGAACTAAGTCTGTAGAACCTCAAATTCCGCGATGGTAGCCGCAGACCTCACATAAATTATTTTCCCATTTGAGTGGGGATATGTTTTCTGACTCTTGGCACATAGTAGTCTTCAGGATTGTAATCACAAAATCCTTTCCTCCTATGCTAGAGAAACACTTTTTGGAGCTCCTTTTATCATCAGTGGGAGGGGGTGTGTTGAAAGTCTTGTCTGTACGTGTTTTCTGTGCTAATCTGAGAGCTGGACTCAACCCCGGGACTTGGGTCACTTATGCACAGAGATCTCATTGTGAGGGGGGAGGAAAATGGCAGCTCCTCAGCTGCACTTTGAAATTTTGCATTAAAAAAAAACCCAGCAAGTATTCACAAGCCTCTTATTTAGTGAATGAATCCCTTTGTATTTACGTCCTTCACAATTCAGGGAACAAATAGGGTTTAGTTGCTAGAAAGTGAAAACTTGAAATTCATCAGAATGGGGGAAATAGTAGGCAATTTAAATGAACAGTGGAAATTGCTCCATCCTAATTCCTTGGTACCTGTTCCTAAGGGCATGCCAAGCAATCCTTTATTTTATAGTGTCTCCACCTCCAGTTTAGGGCATTATCCAAAAAGGAGTAGCAAAAGGCTGAGCAGCACAAATCTGTATTCAGCTGGTGTTGTGCTCACCTGAAATTCGTAAACAAAAGAGCAGAACACTTACTGAGGTTTGCTAATTGACAGTTGCCAATAAATGGCCTACTTTCTGCCACGTACCTTCATCTTGCCCCTGCTCCACCCCTTTTATCTAACATTGGTGTTTACTTCTCAAGAATGAGCAGACTAGTGAGGAAGCGTTTTAAAGATCCAGCTCCATCAGAATAGATCTGAAAGGAAATTTTGAATTGACATTATTTCAAAATGGAAATGGGATAAATTCATTCTTGGGTTCTCCCACTCATAAGGGTAGTTTCAAGAAACTCTTCAATATTAATTAGTAGGCTGTGAATCCAGTTCTATGCAATTATGATGAGCCAGTTTTGGGAGCATGAAAGAGCTAACTTATCATATTTTTGAATTACCCATCTAGAAGCCTGAATATTTTTATATTTCCATATTTCTCGAGTAGCACTTAATTTAATCTTAGCCCCATTGATTTCAATAAACCATTGTTGCGTCTCATAAGCAGCACAGCTTCTTCCTCTAACTCATCTCCCCGTGAAATTGGTTTAATGAAGCAGAAAGGTATGAAGCATTAGCAACAGTGGAATCCATGTGGTAGCACTTCATTTTTCAGAGGCACTCACATTTCCACCCTAATTTATAAAATCAGCACACAAATGATTTTTATCACGGCCATTACATCAGTATAAATTACTGCCTTTTCTATAACACGGCAGTTAGTCAAACTGTTGAAATGATATCTATTAGTCAAGGAACGGGGGTGGGGGAGAGGTTGGAAAGAGTTAGTGAAAATGAGGGCTGATGGTTGTCTTACAGAACTACTAACATTAATTTACCATAATGAACACCGATGGGGTATTTTGCAAATGTACAGATGAAAATTAAATTCACGAAGTGAAGCAAATAGGTCAATTTGTTCAGGACAAAGAAGGGAACCTTCAATAAACAAACGGTGCTATGTGGAAACAGGCAGCAATGCAATTAGTCAGGCACTCCTCCTGTCCGGTGGGCAGACCGCAGCCACCCTGGGCAGGAGCCATTGTTGTTCTCTCCCTCGTGGGTGTCTTCATTTATCTCATTGTAGGAACTGTCATCCTGGTTTTGTACCCCTCAGCTTCATGATGTCAAATCCATCCTGCCAGAGCCTCCTTGGAGAGTGCTACCCACTGGCATCCCTTCTTTTCACTATTGCCACCTAGGTTGCTTGCCAGAACCTACTTGTCCCCTCCCCGCCCCACTTTCAAGTTAGGCAAACCTCAGCCATCTGACCTCACTAATATGGGCCATGTGATTATTTGAGTGGGATTGAGTTGACGGGCTCCTTTGCTCTCACTGTGAACAACAGTTTACTAAGCAATTGATTAGCATGACAGTTTCTTTTGGTGAGGGTACGCATGGATAGATACAGGAAGAGTTTAACCTGCAGAGAATAGATTGTCCACATGCTTCAGAAGTGACATTTAAACATAAACAATGTGTGGACAAATTGGAAGTCATTCTTGTCTATTGAGTGACATGGTCAGGCAATCCAATGGAGGATGGTATTTTCAAAGAGGCAGATCTTCAGCAGTTGTGATATAGATTTCAATGAAGTTTGGTATTATGGTCAATATCACAGATATTTGTTTGTATGAAATGAGGTCAGTAGTCCACAGACCTACTAATCTTTTTTTTTTTTTTTTTTTTTTTTTTTTTTTTTTTTAAGATGGAGTCTCGCTCTGTTGCCCAGGCTGGAGTGCAGTGGCTGGATCTCAGCTCACTGCAAGCTCCGCCTCCTGGGTTTACGCCATTCTCCTGCCTCAGCCTCCTGAGTAGCTGGGACTACAGATGCCCGCCACCTCGCCCGGCTAGTTTTTTGTATTTTTTTTAGTAGAGACGGGGTTTCACCGTGTTAGCCAGGATGGTCTCGATCTCCTGACCTCGTGATCCACCCGTCTCGGCCTCCCAAAGTGCTGGGATTACAGGCTTGAGCCACCGCGCCCGGCCAGACCTACTAATCTTAATCTTTGACAAACCAAAATGAGTGATATCTGGTATCAGGAGTGCTATAATAGAATCTAAAAACTTTTTGCTTTGGTTTTAAGATAATCATCATTTGAGTTTATGTGTTTTTATTGCCTGTCCTCATCTAATTAGGAAGATGGTCTCTTCTTTAAATGATGACTGTAGAGATGTAACTCTTTCCTTAATTCCTTAAGTACTCTTTACTCCTAACCAATAGGGAAAATACTACGTTCTGTCAGTGATTTTAGACCAGGCTAGAAAAACTTTTTCTGTAAAAAACGGCCAGCAATAAATATTTTTGGCTCTGTAGGCCATACAGTGTCTGACTTAACCCACCTATTGTTACACAAAAGCAACCACAGGCAATGCATAAAAACCATGTGGCTCTGTTCCAATAAAACTATATTTATAAAAATTGGTGGTAGCCCCGATTCGGCCTATAGGCCATAGTTTGCTGACCCTGGTTTTGGAGCATAAGAAACTTTCATGGTATTAGGAAAATAAACACAAACCAAAGATAAAACCGCAAAGCATGGTCATGAAGCTTCATCAAGCTACACTTGCAGGGAGGTTCCCTTTGCTTAGTTACCCCTCCCCTTTCTTAGGAAGCACAGTTTCCGATTCACAGCTAAACTTCAGTGTTATGTAAAACCTTTGGAGCTGCACGTATGCACCTAGCTTTCTTCTTCTAGTCTTCATACATTTTTATACTATCATCTTTTTTAATCTTGAGTTTTTAATTGTAACTTTTAAATTTTCCTTGTAGATATGGGAGTCTCACTATGTTGCCCAAGCTGATCTTGAACTCCTGGGCTTAAGCGATCCTCCTGCCTCAGCCTTCCAAAGTGCTGGGATTATAGGTGTGAACCACTGAGACTGGCTGAGCTTTTAATTTTTGATTTATGGTCTTCTACAGTATTGTCTTTTGATCCTGGACTTTATGGAGGGTGTGCCCTTTCTGATTGGTTCTTCAGGCCTGACTCTTGAGTTCAAATAAAACCCATCTCTTGGCAGTTCTCTTTTTCCCATAGCTCAGATTTCCCTTGCCCCAAAATAAGGTATTCGTTCAACTCAGTTCTTTCCTAAGATTCAACCCTGTTCAACCCCTTAGATGTTCTTTCTTGCATCTCTTGCTTTGTTTAACTTAGCATCCTTCTTAGCCCTGAAGAATTATATACAGGTGAGTCTAGTATCACAAAATGTGCTATACAGGGCTCCATGGTCCAAAGAGCCCTAGCAAGTGATACATGAGTGACACATGTGCATACCTGTTCTCTGTCTCTTGCTTTCTTTTCACAATGCACATGCATACATACACACATATACACATTTTTAAAATATTTACTATCTGCTAAGCATTCTCGTAAGTATTTTACATACATTAGCTCACTTAGTTACTATAAACACTCTGTTAAGGCATGTTTTATATTATTAATATTATTTTTATCAACATCATCATTATTTTCATCATCTCTATTTTACAGATGAGAAAATGGAGACCCAGAGCAATTTAACCTTCCCAAGGTCACACAGTGAGAAAGTAACACAGCCCAGATTTACATTCAGGTTGGCCTGAACCAGAGCTTCTGATCTCATTATCATGACAACAGAATGAGAGTGGTCAGTGCTCTGCTGCTACAGTTTCCCCAGAGATGCTCATAAGAGAAATGCAAATCAAAACCATAATGAGATACTACTTTATATACACTAGGATTATTATAATTTTAAAAAGCAGATAAGTGTTGGCTAGGATGTGGAGAAATTGGAACCCTTATATATTGCTGATGGAAATGTAAAATATTACAAACACTGTGGGAAACCTTACCTCAGAAGATTAAACATACCATATAATTCAGCAATTCCATTTCTGGGTATATACCCCAAAGAAATGAAGGCATATGCTTATATAAAAATTTGTATTCAAATGTTTATAGCAGAATTATTCATAATAGCTAGAGAATAAATAGCCCAAATGTCCATTAACTAATGAGTGGATAAAAAACATGTATTATATCCACATAATGGAATATTGTTTGGCAATTAATGAATCTTGAAAACATTATGCTAATTAAAAGAGGCTAGTCATAGGCCAAACATGGTGGCTTACAGCTGTAATCTCAGTATTTTGGGAGGCTGAGGCAGGAGGATTGAGTAACAGGGACTTGACTGCTAGATGTTTGAGCCCTCTTCCTGTCTTCCTGTGTTATCTCTATGTTGTTGTCACTCTGTCTTCTGATGCTACATAAATAAGTCTACAGGCCTTAGAGAAGCCTCTCCTAATTCTTGATCCAGGCCTCTAGTGTCATGTAGACAGCATGGACTACAGTTATACAAACCTGATTCAATATCTGGTTCTGACCCTTACTAGCTATGTAGTGCTGGAAAGGTTACTTAACCTCTCCGAGACTCAGTTTCTTCATTTTTAAAAGAAGGGACAATAATAGAAACTACCTCACATAGTTGTTATGAGGAAAGAAAGAAATGAACATAAAGCTCTTGGACCAATGTCTGGCACAAAGTATTTGCTATATACATCTTGGCTATCTTGGATGCTGTCTGTATTCTATTTCCCTACCTACTTCAATCACCACTGCTTCCCATCCACTCCACACAATTTTCTTCAATCCCATGCCATCAACTACGATGAATTTATCATCTATTTTGGCTTCTGAGGGACATCCTGAACATTATACTCTGGGTGACCCATATAGCCATTCACTTAAGCCATCATTCACTCAATATTATCATATATTAAATAACATTTTTATTCAGATAGAAGCAAACATAATAAAATTCATCAATTTAAAGTGTACAATTTTATGGTTTTTAGTATATTTACAAACTTTGTGTATTCGTCTGTTCAGGCTACCATAATAAAATACCATAGACCAGGTGGCTCAAACCATAGAAACTCATCTCACAGATTTGGAGGCTAAGTCTAAGATCAAGGTGCCAGATCATTTGGCTCCTGGTCAGGACTCTGTTCCTGGCTTGTAGACGGCTGCCTTCTTGTGTCCTCCCACTGGATCTGCTGGTACCTTGGTCTTGGACTTCCCAGCTTCCAGAACTGTGAGAGACAAATGTTTATTGTTTAAGCCACCCAGTCTATGGTGACTTCTTACAGCAGCCTGAATTGACTATGACACTAGTCATTAGGAAAATGCAAATTAAAACCACTGCAACATTATTGCATACCTGTCAGAAAGACTAAAATGAAAAATAACGACAATACCAAATGCTAATGAGGATGAAGAGAACCTATCTGTCTCATACATTGATGGTAGGAATCTGAAATGGTATAGATTCTTTTTAAAGTTGTTTTGCCAAGCCAATTATTTTGCCATGCCAATATAATCACGACTGGCTTTGCCCCCCACACCTGCCCGAGATGGAGCACACAGACCAGGGTCCTGTGGATTGCCATACCTATTCCACCACCTTGGGCACCTGAGCACTATTGCTGGGGGCCTGAAGTTGGACCTAAATTCCTGGACACCACAACTTCATTTGGTGCCTACCTACAAGCACCACCTATGGGCCTGGAGCCTGGCCTGCCCAGACAATCACGACCATCTCCAAGATCAATGCACACTCCTTGGGATTCAAAGAATCATTCTACCACTACTATTGCCGTTGTCCATGCCACATTGGCTGCCTGTGGTCCCAATAACCCACCCACCCACCAGATACAGTGTTTTCACTACTGGCATCCAAGCAAATCACCTGGAGGCTCAAGAATTGTCATGCCTATAACTGCCAACACAGGTGCCAGTGTATACCACCCTGGGGCATATAATAAATATAAAAGTGCCCAGCTCACTGCTTCCACCACTGACTCCTGGAGACTGGTCTACCTGGCATCCCAGTGCCAGCACAACCTCACCATAGCCAATACTAATAACTTTACCCTAACCTACCAAGTAAATCACAGATGCCATCAATGCTGTCTACAGGCAAAGAAATCGTAGAGACTGTACAACTACATGAACTGAGAATCAAAGACAAGGTACCCTACCCAACCAGCACCAAAGATATATCTTCAGGAAAAAGTTATTACCTATGAAGATAAATTCAAAATAGGAAGAAGCAATTGCTATACCAGATGTGCAGATTTCAAGGTAATGACATAAGAAACATGTAAAAGCAAGGAAATATGCCACCTCCAAAGGAACACAATAATTCTCCAGCAATAGATCATACTCGAAAATCCCAGATAAATAATTCAAAATGTTAATTTTAAAGAAGCTCAGTGAAATACAAAATAATAATGAAAAAACAATACAAAGAAATCAGAGAAACAATTAAGGATATGAATGAGAAATTTACCAAAGTGATAGATATTTTTTAAAAGAACCAAATAGAAATTCTGAAACTGAAGAATTCATTGAAGAAAATACAAAGTACATTTGAAATCTTCAAAAAAGACTAGAACAGGTGAAAGAAAGAATTTATGCAGGCGAAGAAAGGTCTTTTGAAATAACGTAGTTAGATAAACTTATTTTAAAAAGAATAAAAAATAATGAACAAAGCCTCCCTAACATTTGGGACAATATGAGGGGACTGACTATTCAAATTATCAGTATTCTCAAGGGTGAAGAGACAAAGAAAGGATTAGGAAACCTATTTAATGAAATATTAGACTAAAACTTCCCAGGTGTAGCAAGAGATTTAGACATTCAGATACAGAAGGCTCAGCAATCCCTAAGCAGATACACTGCAAAAACTTCTGCATGACACATTATATTCAGAATGCCTAAAATCAAAGATAAAAACTGCAAGAGAAAAGCATCTAGTCTCTGTAAGGGAAATCCCATCAAATTAACCATGGATTACTCAGCAGAAACTTTACAGAGCAGATGAGAATGGGATGCTATCTTCAAAGTGAGGAAAGAAAAAAACTGTCACCCTGAATACTATATTGAGAAAAATTATCCTTTATAAATAAAGGCAAAATAAAATCTTTCCCAGACAAGCACATGCTGAGGGAATTTGTTACCTCTAGACTAATCCTACAAGAAATGCTCAAAGGAGTCCTAAACCTAGAAGTGAAAGGATGACATTTACCATCATTAAAACACAAGAAAGTTTAATACTCGCTGGCAAGGAAATCACACAAAGGAGACAGAGGGAGTCAAAAGGTATAGAAAATATACTCTATAGAAATCCAACAATGATTATTAATAGGAGAACAAGAAGAAAAAACAAATAATATGTAAAACAAACAGAAAACAATTAACATTATGATGGAAACAAAACCTCACATGTCAATAATAACCTTGAATGTAAATGGATTAAGTTCTCCAAATAAAAGACATAGAATAGCTGAATGGATTAAAAATATAACAAAACTATATGCTGCTTACAAGAAACTTACAAGTAAAGACACATATTAACTAAAAGGAAAGTTTGGAGAAATATATTCCATGCAAGTAAAAACCAAAAGCAAGCAGGAGTAGCTATACTTGGATAAAACAGACTTTATGTCAAGAACAATTTAAAAAAAGACAAAGAACATCATTATATAAAGGGATCAATTCGGCAAGATAATATAATTCTAAATACATATGCACCCAACACTGGAGCACCCCAATTCATAAAGCAAATATTACTAGATCTAAACAGAGAAATAACCTGCAATACAATAATAGTGGGGAATTTCAACACCCTGCTCTCAGCATTAGACAGATTATCTAACCAGAAAATCAACAAAGAAACACTGGATTTAAAATGAACTTTAGATGAAATGGAACTAACAGACATTTACAGAATATTCTATCCAACAACTGCAAAATATATATTCTCTTCATCAGCATATGAAGCATTCTCCAGGGTAGACCATAAGTATTCCACAAAATGAGTCTCAACAAATTGTAAAAATCGAAAATCTTTCAAGTATCTTTGCAGACTGCAATGGAAAAAAGCTATAAATCAATACAAAGAAGAATTTTGTAAACCATACAAATACATAGAAATTAAACGACATGCTCCTGAATGACCTTTTGGTCAATGAATAAATTAAGATGGAAATTTTAAAAAAGTTTATTGAAGTCAATGATAATTGAAACAACATACAAAAAAACTATAGGATACAGCAAAAGCAGTGCTAAGAGGAAAGTTTATAGCAATAAATGCCTACATCAAAAAAGTAGAAATATTACAAATTACTAATCTAATGATTTGCATCAAGGAACTAGAAAAGCAATGACAAACCAAACAGCAAAGTAGCAAAAAACAAACAAACAAAAACAAAACAAAACAAAACAACCCAAATCAGGGTAGAACTAAATGAAATAGAGACTAAGTGTATCTCATAAATTTGTAAAAATAAGAAACGTAATTTTGCAACTTCTTGCAAAACAAAACCATACGACCCACAGCCTCACTCTTGAGGATTTATCCCAGAGAAATGAAAACTTTCGTTAACACAAATGCCTCTACACAAAAGTTTATTGCAGCTGTATAGTAGCAAAAATTGGGGAAATACCCAGATATCCTTCAATGGGTGAATAAACAGTCTTTAGTATATTCATACCATGAAATACTATTCAGCAATAAAAAACAATAAACTGTCAATATATGAAACATGATTCTCCAGGGACTTACAATTTTGTACTTAAAAGTAAAAAAAAACAAAACACCTTTTCCAAAAGGCTACATGCAGAATGATTCTATTTGTATAACATGCATGATATGATAAAGTTTTAAAAATGGACAGATTAGTGGTTGCATCAGTAGGAAAAGATAAACCAACAGAAACTTTTCCTGAGGAAGCTAAACTTTCTAGACAAAATCTTTAAATCAACTGTCTTAAAAATACTTGAAGATCCAATGGAAGCCATGGAAAAAGAACTAAAGGAAACCAAAACAGTGTGTCACCAAATAGAGAATTATCATAAAAAGTTAATAATTATTTAAAAATGTAATAGAAAAATTTGAGCTGAAAAATATAACCGAAATGAAAACTGTAGTAGAGAGGTTGCACAGTAGATTTGGTTATGGTGAAAAAATAATTATCAAACTTGAAAATAGCTCAGCTGAGATTATTCAGTCCAAGAAACAGAAAAAAAAAATTAAAGAAAAATGAACAGGCTAGGAGACCTGTGGAATACCTTCAAGCAAATGAATGTGCTGTTAATGGGTATCTCAGAGGGAGAAAAGAGAGATTAAGGAGGCAGAAAAAGTATTTGAAGGATTAGTGGCTGAAAAGTACCCTCATTTGATAAAGATTTGCATCTATACCTCCAAAAAACTAAATGAACCGCTATTATAAACTCAAAGAGGTCCTCACTGAAAAAACGTTATTGTTAAATTGTTGAAGTCAGGGCAAGAGAAAATCTTAAAATCAGCAAAAGAAAAGCAACTCATTACATGTATGAGAAACAAAAAGATTAACAGCCACTTTCATCTCAGAAACCATGCAGGTCAGAAAGCACTGTGATTACATATTTAAAGTGCTATAAAAGCTATAAACTAAAATTTTTATATCTGGTCAAATTATCCTTCATAAATAAAGGAGAAATTAAGGCATTTCCAGATAAAAGCTGAAGAATTCTGTCCCTAGTAGACCTGCCCTACAAAAAATGCAAAAAGGGAATCTTCCAGGCTGAAATGAGAGGACATTAGACAATAAAGCCAAACAAAGAAATAAAGAAGAACACTAAAGATAGCTACATAAATAAATGGGAAAGAAAAGTATCGCACATTTTGTTTTAAATCCTCCTTTTTCCCTATATGATTTTAAAGGCAAATATATAAAACAATAATTATAAATCTTTGTTAAGGGAGATACAAAGTATGAAGATGTAATTTGTGACAATAACAACATGTAGGGTAGACAGAGCTATAAAGCAGCAGAATTTTACATACTGTTGAAAGGAGGGAAAAACTGATATAATTGAAGAGAACAAGACAGTTGTCCAATAATAGTTGGAAACTTCAATATCCCACTTTAAGTCCTGGATAGGACTAGAAGACTGAAGATGAATAAGAAAACAGGGGAATTGAACAAAACTATGAACTTATTAGGCCATATATATATATATATATATATATATATATATATATACACACACACACACACATATACACATATATATATATATGAATTCACTCAACAATGGGAAAATATATGTTCTTCTGAAGTATACATGAAACATTCTCCAGGATAGACTGCATGTTAGGCCACAAAAAAATGTTTCACTAAATTAAAAATGTTTTAAATCATACAAAGAATCTTCTCTAACCACAATGGAAGCAAACAATAACAGAAGGAAAATAAGAAAGTAAAATACATGTGAAAATTGAAAAACACAATCATAAAATTGGATTGAAGAAGAAATTACAAGTAAAATTAGAAAATACATTGAGATTAATGTAAAGAAATCACAGCAATCGACATGTATGAGATACAACAAAATTGGTGCCTGGAGGGACATTTATGGCTGAAAGTGCTTGGATTTAATAAGGAGAATGATCCCAAGTTAATAACCTAACATTATATGTTAAGAAACTAGAAAAAGAAGAGCAAGCTAAACCAAAAGGTACAAGAAGGAGGGAAATAATAAATATTAGAGTAGAGAAAATAAAAATAGAGAATAGAGAAATAATAGGGATGATTACATTATTCTTCTTTCATTCTGTTAATATATTGTATCATGTTGATTGATTCATACAGATTCAAACATCCTTGTATCATTGGGATAAATTCTACTTGGTCATGATGTATAATCCTATAAATGTGCTGTTGAAGTTTGTTTTTTAGTATTTTATTAAAGATTTTTGCATTCATGTTTATCAGGAATATTGTCTTGTAGTTTCATTTCTTGTAGTGCTATTGCCTAGTTTTCATATCAGGGTAATGCTGGCCTCATAAAATGCATATGAAAGTGTTCCTTCTTCTGTTTGTTGAAAGAGTTCAAGAAGAATTGGTATTCATTCCTCTGCTTTTTTCTGGGTAGACTGACTAAGAAAAAAGAAGGCTCAAATTAACAAAATCATAAATAAAAGTGGCATTATTACTATCTATACATTACAGAAATAAAAAGGATTACATTCCCTATATGATTTTAAAGATAAATATATAAAACAATAATTATAAATATTTATACTTATAGATTATAACTGTTTATAGATAATACTGGAAGCAGAAAATGGAACAGGAGGGAACACTTTCTAACTCATTCTATGAGGCCTGCATTACCATATAGATGCAAATATTCTCAACAAAATACTAACAAACTGAATACAGCAGCATATTAAGAAAATATACATCACAACCAAGTAGGATCTTTCCTAAGAATCCAAGTGTGTTTCAACGTATGAAAGCCAATCAAACTAATACATCACATTAACAGAACAAAAAAATTACATAATTATCAATTAACCCAGAAAAGGCATTTCACAAAAACCAACACCTTATCATAATAAAAACCCTCAACAAACTGTAGAAATAGAGGCAACTTCCTCAACATGATAAGGCCATATGTGAAAAACTCACAGCTAAGGTAATACTCGATATCATAAGACTAAAAGCTTTTCCTCTGAGATCAGGAATAAAACCAGGATGTCCACTGTCACCACTTCTGTTCAACATGGTATTGGAAGTTCTATCCAGGACAATTAGACAAAAATGTAGTCCAAATTGGAAATTAAGAAATTTGCAGATGATATAATCTTCTGCATTAAAATCCTAAGAATCCACAAAAAAGTTAGAGCTAATGAATGAATTCAGCAAAATTGTAAAATACAATATCAATATGTACAAATCTGTTCTATTTCTATACACTAGGAATTAACAATTCGAAATAAAATTATGAAAACAATTCCTTGTACAATAGAAAATAAAAGTCAAAAATTCATAAAGTAAAATTTCAGGATACAAAATTAATGTACAAAAATAAGTAGCATTTCCATACACCAATAATGTTCAAGCTGAGAGCCAAATCAAGAATGCAATCCTATTTACAATAGCCACAGAAAAAAATACTTAGGAATACATCTAACAAAGGAGGTGAAAGATCTTTTCAAGGAGGACTATAAAACACTGCTGAAAGAAATTATAGATGACACAAATGAAAAACCATTCCTTGCTCATAGATTGGAAGAATCAATGTCATTCAAATGACCATACTGCCCAAAGCAATCTACAGATTCAACGTTATTCTTATGAAACTACCGACATCATTTTCCACAAAATTAGAAAAAAACAAATCTAAAATTTATATGGAACCAAAAAAGAGCCTGAGTAGCCAAAGCAATCCTAAGCAATAAGATCAAAGCCAGAATCACCACATTACTTAACATTAAACTGTACTATAAGGCTACAGTAACCAAAACAGCATGTACTGATACAAAAACAAACGTAGATAAATTAATTAGAATAGGGAACCCAGAAACAAATCTGTACATCTACAGTGAACTCACTTTTGGCAAAGGCTCCAAAAGCATACACTGGGGAAAGAACAGTCTTTTCAATAAATGGTGTTGGGATAGCTAGCTATCCTGATGCAGAAGAATGAAACTGAACCCATACCTGTCACTGTATACAAACAATAACTCATGATATATTAAAGATTTTAAATTTAAGACATCAAACTATAAGAATCCTAGAAGAAAACCTAGGAAACATCATTCTGGACATAGGCCTTGGAAAAGAATGTATGACTAAGTCCTGAAAAGCAATTGCAACAACAAAAAATTGACAAGTGGGACCTAACTAAACCAAAGAGCTTCTACACAGCAAAAGAAACTATCAATAGAGTATACATAAATGCACAAAATGGGAGAAAATATTTGCAAACTATGTATCCAACAAAAATAATAATAATAACTGTATTAAAAATGGGCAAAAGGCATGAACAGACACTTATCCACAGCAGACATACAAGTGGCCAACAAACACAAAAAAATAGTCAACATCACTGATCATCAGAGAAATACAAATAAAAACTATAATGAGGTATCATCTCATCCCAATCAGAACCCCTATTATTGAAAAGTCAAAAACCGACAGATGCTGGTGAAGCTGTGGAGCAAAGGGAATACTTATACACTTTCAGGGAAATGTAAATTAGTTCAGCCATTGTGGAAAACAGTTTGGAGACTTCTCAAAGAACTTAGAACTACCATTCGACTCAGCAATCCCATTACTGGGTATATATCCAAGAGAAAATAAATTGTTCTACCAAAAAGACACATGTACTCATATGTTCATCACAGCACTATTCACAATAGAAAAGACATGGAATCAACCTAAGTGCCCATCAACAGTGGATTGGATAAAGAAAATGAGGTATATATACAACATGGAACACTGCACAGCCATAAAAAAGAATGAAATCATGTTCTTTGCAGCAACATGGAGGCAGCTGGAACAGAAAACTAAGTACTGCATGTTCTCACAAGTGAGAGCTAAACATTGGTTATTTACGGACTTAAAGGTGACAATAAGAGACACTGGGGACTACTAGAAGGGGGAGGGAGGGAGAGGGGTAAGAGTTGAGAAACTAAGTATTGGGTACTATGCTCTTGGACTGGTAGACTTACTATTGTTAAAATGGCAAAGCTACCCAAGTTAATCAAATTCATTGCAATTGCTACAAAAGTCCTTTTATAATCTTTTTTTTTTTTGCAGAAATGGAAGAGCAGATTCTAAAACTCATGCAGAAAGTCAAGGGACTTCAAGTAGCCAAGACCATATTGAAAAAGAAAAATAATGTTGGATGATTCACATTTCCCAATTTGAAAACTTACTGCAAAGCTACAGAAATCAAAACAGTATGCTACTGGCAAATGGATAGACACACAGATCAATGAAATAGCACTGAAAGTCCAGAAATAATCATGTACATATATATCTCCAGTTAATTTTAAACAAGGGTTTTAAGACCATTCAATTAGGAAAGAATGATCTTTTCAATAAATGGTACCTGGACAACTGGATATTCACATGCAAAAGATTGAAGTTGGATCCCACTATGTACAAAAATTAACTCAAAATGGGTGAAAGACATATATGTAAGAACTAATAATATAAAACTCTTAGAAGAAAACACAGAGGTAAATCTTCATGACCTTGGATTTGGCAATGGGTTCTTAGATATGTCACCAAAACATAAGCAACAAAATTAAAAAGTAGATAAGCTAGAATTCATCAAAATTCACAGCTTTTGTGATTCAAAAGTTACTGTCAAGACAGTCAAAAAACAACCTACAGAATGGAAGAAAATATTTGTGAATCATATATCTATTAAGGGTTTAGTAAACCATAATTGATAATGACCTCTTACAAATCAACAATGAAAAACAAGGACAGGCAAGCAGAGCAAGATGGCAGAATAGAAGGCTCCATGGATCATCCACCCTGCAAGTACACCAACTTAATACATACACAGGAAAAAACACCTTCATAAGAACAAAAATTAGGGGAACCCTTATAGGACCTGATGTTAACTTTGTATCACTGAAAGAGGCACTAAAGAAATAGAAAAAACAGTCATGAATCACCAACAATACCCCCCACCCCAACAGTGGCAGCCTGGTAGGGACACATCTCTGGGTACTAGGGGAAAGAGAGCACAGAAATCGTGAGGCATTGAGCTCAGTGCTGTCTTGTTCGAGCAGAAAGGAAAATCTGACCAAACTCAGATGACATCTACCCATGGAGGGAGCATTTAAACCAGCCCTAGCCAGAGGGGAATCTCCATTCCCAGTGCCCCAGTGGTAGGAACTTGAGTTTTCCACAAACCTTGCCACTGAGGGCCAAAGGGCTCTGGGTCTCTAAGTAAACTTGAAAGGCAGTCCAGGCCACAGGGACTGAGACTCCTAGGTGAGTCCCGGTGCTAAACTGGGCCCAGAGACAGTGGACTGGGGGTGTGGGGCACACAACCTATTGAGACACCAGCCGGGGTGGCTATGAGAGTGTTATCATCGCCCTTCCCTAACCCCAGGCTGCATAGCTTGTGGCTCCAAAGGAGACCCCTTCCTTCCAAATAATGAGAGGAGATGAAAGAGAGGGGAGGACTTTATCTTGCATTTTGATACTAGTTCAGCACAGCAGGATAGGGCAGCAGTCAGAGTCATGAGGGCCCCGTTCCAGGCCCTACCTCTGGGATGACATTTCTAGACACACTGTGGGTCACAAGGGAACCCACTGCCTTGAAGGGAAGAACCCAATCCTGGCAGCATTTATCACCTGCTATTTGAAGGGCCATTGGTCCCCGAATAACCAACAGCAGTACCCAGGTACTGTGTCGAGGGCCTTAGGTAAGCATCTGAGACTTGCTGGTTTTAGATACCACATGGCTACAGGGAGATAAAACATGTAGTGGGCTTTTGGGGTCCCTGATTCCAAGCCTTGACTCTTGCACAGCATTTCTGGACCTGCCCTGGGCCAGAAGGGAGCTCACTGTCCTGAAGGGTGAGTCCTAGGCCAGGCGGCATTTACCAGAAGCTGACTTAAAAGCCCTTTGGCCTTAAGGGAACATCAGTGGTAGTCTGGCAGTACCCCATGTGGCCTGTGGTGGCTATGGGGTGAGGCTCCTCTGCCTTTGGAAAGGAGAAGGAAGAGTGAGAAGGATTGTGTCTTATGGTTTGAGTGCCAGCTCAGCTACAGTACAACAGAACACCAGGTAGACTTCTAAGGTTTTTGACTAGTCCATGACTCCCAGATAGCACCTCTGGACCCACCCAGGGCCTGAGGAAGCTTGCCACCCTGAAGGGAGAGACACAGAACTGGCTGGCTCTGCCACCTGCTGATTGCCTAGCCCCAGGGCCTTGACTGAACATAAGCCATATTCAGGGAGTGGTTACAGCAGGCCTTGGGTAAGACCCAGTACTGTGCTGACTTCAGGTCTGACCCAGTGCAGTCCTAGCAGTGGTGGCCATGGTGGTGGCATGTCCACTCCACCTCCAACTTTAAGTGACTCAGAATAGAGAGAGAGACTCCATTTCTTTGAGACAAAGAAAGGTAAGAGGACAAGAGTCTCTTGCTGGTAATCCAGAGAATTCTCCAAAATCTTGTCCAAGATCGTAAAGATACAGCTTAGAGCACCACATCCAAGTCCTTTCAAATATCTAGAAAGCCTTCCCAAGAAGGACAGGCACAAACAATCCCAGGCAGTGAAGACTACAATGAATACCTAATTCTTCAATGCCCAGACACCAAAGAACATCTATTAGTATAAGTACCATCCTTGAAAACATGACCTCAAACAAATAAACTAAATAAGTCACCAGGGACCAATCCTGGAGAAACAGAGATATGTAACATTTCAGACAGAGAATTCAAAATAGCTGTGTTGAGGAAACTCAAAGAAATTCAAGATAACACAGAGAAGGAATTCAGAATTCTATAAGATAAATCTAATAAAGAAATCCAAATAATTAGAAAAAATCAAGCTGAAATTTTGGAGCTGAAAAATTCAACTGGCATACTGAAAAATGCATCAGACTGTTTCATTAGCAGAACTCATCAAGCAGAAGAAAGAATTAGTAAGCTTGAAGATAGACTACTTGAAAATACACAGTGAAGAGGAAAGAAAAAAAGAATAAGAACAATGAAGCATGCCTAGAGAACCTAGAAAATAATATCAAAAGGGCAAATCTAGGTGTTATTGGCCTTAATGAAGTAGAGAAAGTGATAGGGGCAGAAAACATATTCAAAGAAATAGTAACAGAGAACTTCCTACACCTAGAGAAACATATCAACATCCAGGTACAAGAAGGTTATAGAACATTAAGCAACTTTAACCCAAAGAAGACTACTTCTAGGTATGTAATAGACTCCCAAAGATCAAGGATGAAGAAAGGATCCTAAAAGTAGAAAGAGAAAAGAAACAAGTAACATAAAATGGAGTGCCAATACATCTGAAAGCAGACTTCTCAGTGGAAACTTTACATGCCAGGAGAGAGTGGCATGACATATTTAAAGTGCTGAAGGAAAAAAAATTACCCTAGAATAGTGTATCTGGTGAAAATATCATTTAAAGATTAAGGAGAAATAAAGACTTTCCCCGACAAACAAAAGCTGAGGAATTTCATCCATACGAGACCTGTCCTACAAGAAATACTAAAGGGAGTACTGCAATCAGAAAGAAAAGGATATTAATGAGCAATAGGTAATCACCTGAAAATATAAGACTTACTGGTAATAGTATGTACACAGAAAAACAGACTATTATAACACTGTAACTGTGGTGTGTAAACTACTCTTATCGTAAGTAGAAAGACTAAACCATGTGTATTAGTCCGATTTCCTGCTGCTGATAGAGACATACCCAAGACTGGGCAATTTACAAAAGAAAGAAGTTTATTGGACTTACAGTTCCACATGGCTGGGGAGGCCTCACAATCATGGTGGAAGGCAAAGAGAAACAAGTCACATCTTACATGGATGACAGCAGGCAAAGAGAGAGCTTGTACAGGGAAACTCCCCCTTATGAAACCATCCTAACTCCTGAGACTTATTCACTATCAGGAGAACACCGTGAGAAAGACCTGCCCTCATGATTCAACCACTTCCCACCAGGTCCCTCCCACAGCACATGGGAATTTAAGATGAGATTTGGGTGGTGATGCAGCCAAACCATATTACCATGAATCAATCAAAATCAATAACTGCAACAACTATTCAAGACACAGACAGTACAATGAAATATTCTCCATGGTGTGCTTATTTCACATTGCATACCTGTATCAAAACATCTCATGTGTCCCATAAATATATACACCTACTATGTATCCACAAACATTAAAAATTTAAAATATTTTTTAAAAAAACAAGGCCGGGCTCAGTGGCTCACGCCTGTAATCCCAGCACTTTGGGAGGCCGAGGCGGGCGGATCACGAGGTCAGGAGATCGAGATCATCCTGGCGAACACAGTGAAACCCCATCTCTACTAAAAATACAAAAAAATTAGCCGGGCGTGGTGGCGGGCACCTGTAGTCCCAGCTTCTCGGGAGGCTGAGGCAGGAAAATGGCGTGAACCCAGGAGGCGGAGCTTGCAGTGAGCCGAGAACGTGCCACTGCACTCCAGCCTGGGCGACAGAGTGAGACTCCGTCTCAAACAAACAAAAAAAGCCAAACAACCCAATTAAAATGTGGGCAAAGAATTCAAATAGAATCCAGTACTCCAAGGAATACATATAAATGGCAAACAAGCTGATGGTGGGATTGCAAAATGATACAGCTGCTACTTTTAAAAACACTATAACATTTGTCCCAAAAAGTGAAACATAGAATTACCATATGACCCAGAATGCCAAACCTCATACCCAGGAGAATAGAAAGCAGGTATTTAAACAAAAACATGCACATGAATGTTCATAGCAGCACTATTCATAATAGCCTCAGGGTAGGAAAAACCCCAAATGTTTATCAAGTGATGAATAGATAAACAAAATGTGGAATATCCATATAAAAATATTATTCAGCCATGGAAAAGAATGATGTACTGATATATATTAAAACATGAATGAACCTCATAAGCATTATGCTAAGTGAAAGAAAACAGAAAAGGTCATTGTACTATACAATTCTGTTTATATGAAGTATATATAATAGGCAAATCCATAGAGACAAAAAGCAGGTTCATGGTTTCCAGGGGCTGGGAGAAGGAGAGGGGATGGGTGGCGATTCCAGGGGATGATTAATGTGTATAGGGTTTCGTTTTGGGATCATAAAAATGTTTTTGAATTAGATAAAGGTGATGGTTACACAAAATTGGTAATGTGCCAAACACCTTTGAACTGTACATTTAAAATACTTAATTTCATGTTATATGAATTTTACATCAATTTAATAAGTGATCATTCTAGCTGCCACAAAAAGAATGGATTTGAAAATAGCATGAATGGAAGTAAGACTAGTTAGAAGGTCATCACAGTGGTCCAGATGAGAGATAATGGTGGCCTGAATTAAGGTGCTGGCAGTAGGGTTGGAGAGAGGGAAATAAAATTGCTGTTTAGGGGCCATTATGTATAGGATTTGGCGGCCAATAAGATGAGGTATGGGTCATAGGCATTGAGGATGTCTCCTGGGTTTTGAGACTGGGCATCTGGGTGAACAGCATCACCACTGGGATTAAAACCCATTTTACAGAGGCAAAACTGGAGAGGCCATTGGCTTGTCCACTGTCACAAATCAGCCAGTAAGAGAAATCTCCCGAGCCACCACTCTCCTGAGCTCTCCTGATTCTGGTTCAGGAGGCTTTGCATAAAATATAGCAAATATGAGGAGGGGTTGTTTTAAAAAAAATTACATAAATATTTTCAAACAATTGTATGACTGGTATCTTATTTACATTTATTTTAATACCTATGTTTGAATTATAACGTTATAGCCATGATCATATTCTAATGAAACCACATCTCCCCTCCCTGAGACCGCCGCCCCCTAGTGTCTGCCACTTACCTCTATAATGCTTTTATATAGTACTGACAACCCTGAAAGACTCTTCTGTTATTGATCCCCCAACACAACTGAGTGAACATGCCATAGCCCCTAATTCTTTCTCTGAAGCAACCCCGTTGTAAGGGACTGAATTTTCATAGCTTTGAGCCTTCTGATACTGGAATAAGGATGATCCACTCAGAGCACCCTCAGATATAGGGATGAGTAGAAGAGGGGGCCAGGTGGAAGGAAGGAGACAAAGCAAGTGACTTATCATGGGGGACAGGTGGCAGGAGGCAGAAGGAGTGGGGGCACAGCAAAACCTCAGCTGCTGGAGTGGAAGAGCCAGGACCTTTTGTCTCATAATGTATGGAAGAGTGTGTGCGTGTATGTGATGATGATGATTAAATGGTACATGGTATCAGGGAGAATTGTCAGAGCTGATGCTGATTAGGGATGCTGGAAAACTAATAGTAAGGAAGGAAACTAGAAAAATTGGTCTGAATGTGGAAAAGTAATACTAATTACAATCATTTATGCGAACTGCTTACCATTTATTACTAATTCCCATCCAACAAAATAACTATTAGGTGTATCATTAAATATGTGTTAGATTAACTTTGTCGTCACTTTTATTTGTGATTAGAACAGTAAACTCTGCATGTATGCTCAGGCTTAATAGTTTGTTGCTCATGCAAGCATGGCTGTCAGCTCACAATTAGAAAAAAAAAAAACTATTATGTTAGGGCTGGAGCATGGCAGGCTTTGAATTCCAGGCTAAGCAGTTTATAGTTAATTTAAGAGGCAATGGGGAGCCTTTACAGAATGATCAATGGCTGGGTGGGGGGGGGCGGGGGCGGGGGTTGCTCGTTACACGATCAGCACTGTATTTTAGGAATCACAGATTGACTGGGCTGGGAGATTGCTTAAAGATTACTCACCCAGTGATGACTAGCCAGGGAGCACGGGCAACCACACTGCGGGTTCTGGATGGATTATGAAGATTTCAGAAAGCCTAAAGGAACCACTGTATTTCTCTATAATAAGGCTATACAGATCAACCACAGTGTCAGTATTATTTGCTTTGGGCTAGAATTAATCAAATGGGACACTGAGCAGAAGAATTGATTGGTGGTTATGAAGTCATGTTTTCATGTTTTTTAAATGGCAAAACAAGCTAATTGATCCGTAACAAATAAAAAATAAAAACTTTTTTTTTTTTTTTTTAGACAGAGTCTCACTCTGTTGCCCAGGCTGGAGTGCAGTGGTGTGATTTCAGCTCACTGAAACCTCTGCCTCCTGGGTTCAAGCGATTCTCCTGCCTCAGCCTCCTGAGTAGCTGGGACTATAGGCACAGGCCACCACACCTGGCTAATTTTTGTATTTTTAGTAGACATGGGGTGTCACCATGTTGGCCAGGCTGGTCTTGAACTCCTGATTTCAGGTGATCCCCCCGTCTCAGCCTCCCAAAGTGCTGTGATTACAAGCATGAGCCACCACACCCGGCAATAAAAATTTTGACATTAGAAAAATTTTTATAGTCAGGGGCCCTACAGATTGAAAACAAAACAAAAGGGGTATTGGGTGATGAAAAAGTTGGGAGCCTCAATTGTCATCCAGTCAATCCTTTCATTTATAGATGAAGGAGCAGAGGTTAGAGATGGATGGAACTTGCCTTATAGGAAGATGGTCAAATGGACTGGACAGTGCAAATGGAAGGTAGGTGAGACTAAAGACTAGAAAACCAACTCAGTAGCAAACTGAGATGCCTAGATTAAGGTGGTAGAAGTTAATTTGCAAAGAAAAGGGCAGATGGGAGAGAGTGAAAAGGCAGTGCCAGATGGTTGGATATGGACAGAGAGGAAAAGAAAGAAGTTGAGAATGGAAAGTCCAGAATTTCCAGCATAGTAGACTGAGCCAATGATGGCATTATTAGCAGAAATATAAAAAGCTGGAGGAATAATTGGTTTGGGGGTAGAGGGGAATCATGAATTTGGTTTCATATATATTGATGTTAAGTTGTCATTTTGTGTATTCAAAAAGAATATAGCAATAGAAATTAGAAATGCTTGGCTTTATTTTTAACCTACTTTATTGAGGTATGATTAATGTACAATAAACTGTACATATTTAATGTATACAACTCAAGGAGTTTGGAGATAGGCATACACCCATGAAAGTATCACCAAAATCTATATTGTGAACATAGCCATTACCTTCAACTGTTTCCTTCCACCTTCCTTATCTATTATTATTCTTAATCTATTTTTTAAGAACTGCTTGGCTTTAAATTCTGACTTATTTACATTGTGCAGCTTTTGGTAAAGAATTTTTCCTGTGATTTTCAGTTTCCACATCTGTAGATTTGGGATATTGATATTTGCCTTATGGGATTCACGAGAGGATTAAATGGGAAGACTTATAAAAAGTACTTAGCACAATATCTAGCAAAGGGCAAGTACCCATTACTCTTCTCTGGAGAAACAATGGAGATGGAAATGTTTGAGGCAGTTAGAAACAAGGGAAAGCTCAGGAGAGCTGTTAAATCCAAAGCTATATTTTTAGGATCTAGCTGCAAAACATTGGTGGTACTTTCTGAGAGTTTCAGAAAGTTTGAAGTTAGAGGTCTGATAATTTGAGAAGGAATCTAGCAAAGGAGTCTGAAGGAATGGATAGAATGAAATAGGGAGCACACTGTCCAAGAAGCCAAGGGAGACAGGATAATTTGAAAGTGGAAGAGTATTTCATGGGGTCAAATGAAATAAAGATAAAAGAGAGATATGAGACCATTGGGAGTTTACTTTAAGAGACAGCAGAGAACTGAGAATGAATTAAATAAGAGCCTAAGTAGTGAGGGTGGGGCAGTAGAGACAGTAAAGAAAAAGCAACTCTTTCAACATGAATGATGGAATAAGAGGGATACAGGTGACAGTAATTCAGAAAAAAAAAAAGTAGCAGCCATAAGGGAAGGTTATTTTCAGATACTCAAAATCAGAGCATGTTGTATGCTAAGGGACCAATGGAGAAGAAGACACTGATAAGGCAGAATAAAGAGGACATATTTGTAAAGCAGGCTCTCTTAAACTATGCAGAGGTAGTCTTAGGTTGTAGCCACATTAAAGGTGTCCCTAGTGGAGGATCTGACATCTAATCCAGGAGAAGTGATGTGAGGTCAAATCAGAAGCAAGCAATCCCATTGATGTTGTTCTATGACAAAGTGGAATTTATACAAGGGAGGCAAGATTAATTCAATATTCAAAAATCTATCTATGTTATCCACCATATCAAGTTAAGAAGAAAAATCACATGATGATATAAATCAATGATTGTTTGTTCTCATTTTTTAAAACATAATATTAGAAGATTTAGCCAGCAGAATAAAGCAAGAAAATACAATAAAAGGCATACGGACTGGAAAAAAGAAAATTAAACTTCTACTTTCAAATGATGTGACTGTATGTATAGAAAATCTCAAGAACTCTAGAAAAGAATTCCCAGAACTAATAAATAATTTCAACAATGTAACAGTATATGAGTATACGAGATCAACACGCAAAAATCAATTACATTTCTAAATGCTAGCACCTAACATGTGGAAATCAAAATCTAAAGATATAATTTACAGTCATGCCAATGAAAATCTGTATTAACACTTAGCAAAATACATAAAGGATCTATATACTGAACATTACAAAATGCTGATAAAAGATATCAAAAAAATCTAAAAATGGAAGAACATACTATATTTATGGACTGAAAGTGTCAGCATTATAAAGATGTTAATTTCCCCCAGATTCATCTAAAGGTTTAGTGCAATTTCTATCAAAATTCCAGCATAGTTTCATTTTAGACATAGACCTACTTATTCTAAAATGTAAATGGAAAGTCACAGTCCATATAACAGCTTTAACAATCTTGTGAAAAAAAAAATAAAGTAAAAGAAACGCTTCTATCTGATATTAAGGCTCACTATATAGATAGAGGAATCATGACAGTGTCATGATTGGCAGAACGACAGGCATATGAATTAATGGAAGGAAATAGAGAACCCAGAAATGGGCTGACACAAATATATGCAATTCAATAGAGGAAAGATAGCCTTTTCAATAAATGGTCCTGAAACATTGTGATATCCACAGACAAAAAGATAAAAGAAACTTTGACTTGAACCTCACACATTACACAAACATTAATGCAAAATGGATCATAGATTTATTTTTTAAATACTTTTTTTTTCCTTAGAGACAGGATCTTGCCCTGTCATCCAGGCTGGAGTGCAGTGGCATGATCACAGTTCACTGTAGCCTCAAACTTCTGGGCTCAAGAAATCCTACTGCCTTAGCCTCCTTAATAGTTGGGATTACAGGCATGTGCCACCATGCCTGGCAACTTTTTTTTTTTTTTTTTTTTTTTTTACTTTATGTGTAACTAGGGTCTAATTGTGTTGACCAGGTTGGTCTTAAACTTCTGGCCTCAAGCGATCCTCCCACCTTGGCCTCCCAAGACACTGGTATTACAGACATGAGCCACCATGTCTAGCTTTAAATACCTATTTTTATTTAATATTTATAACAATGCTGGATCATAGATTTAAATGTAAAATGTAAAACAAAGACAATTTTAGAAGAAAATGTGGGAGAAAAACCTTTGGGAACAAGACTTAGTGAAGAATTTTTAGTTTTGAAACTAAAAGCACAATCCACAAAAGGAAAAAGTGATAAATTGGACTTCATCAAAATATAAAGATTTTTGCTGTGTGAAATATCCTGTTGTGAAAATTAAAAAGACAAGCTACAATCTTGGAGAAAATATCTGCAATCCACATACTTGACAAAGGACTAGTATCTAGAATGTATGAAGAACTCTCAATTCATCTGGGTGTGGTGGCTCACAAAGTCAGACATTCAAGATCAGCCTGGCCAAGATGGTGAAACCCCGTCTCTACTAAAAATACAACAATTATCTGGGCGTAGTGGCAGGCACCTGTAATCCCAGCTACTTGGGAGGCTGAGGCAGAGAATTGCTTGAACCCAGGAGGCAGAGGTTGCAGTGAGCAGAGATCACACCACTACACTCCAGCCTGGGCAACAGAGCGAGACTCTGTCTCAAAACACCACCATCACCACCACCACCAACAACAAAAACTCTCAAATCTCAATCCTAAAAATACAAACAATTCAATTATCTGATGACCAAGGACATTTCACCAAGAAGGATATGCAGTTGGTGGTAAAATAGCAATGAAAACATCTCTAGCCATTAGGGAAATGCAAATTAAAAACCACACGTAATGCAATATTACTGCACCTCTGTCGGAATTAGAAAAACAAAAAATAGTGACATCACTAAACGCTGGGGAGGATATGGAGAACCTAGTACCCTTATTTATTGCTGGTGGGAATATTAAATGGTACAACATCTCTTTGAAACAGTTTGGCAGTTTCTTAGAAAAGAAACACCATGTGTTCTGCAGTCATACTCTTGAGGATTTATTCTAAAGAAATGAAAAATGGATGTCCACACAAAAACCTGCACACCAAAGTTTATAGAAGCTTTGTTCATTATAGCCCTAAATTGGAAAAATAAAAACACAAATGTCCTTCACTAGGTAAATGCTTAAAGAGACTGTGGTACGTCCATACCATGCAATACTACTCAGCAATAAGAAGAAATGCACTATTGATGCATACCACATCTTGGACGAATCTCCAGAGACTTACACTAAGTGAATAAGGCTAATCCCAAGAGGAAAAGTGCATTTATATGATGTTCTTGGAATGGTAAAATTTTAGAAATGAACAGATTAGTCATTCCAGTGCCTAGGGATGGGGAGATGGGCAGAGAGGGAGACAGATGTAGTTTGTAAAAGGGTAACACAAGGGATATTTTTGGTAATAGAACTGTCCGTTATTTTGATCACAGTGGTGGATACATCAACCTACACATGTGATAAAATTGTATACAACTAAATACCCTCATACCCACACAAATGAATACAAGTCAAACTGGAGAAATCTAAATAAGATTGGTAGATTGTATCAATGTCAATATTATAGTTGGGACATCATACTACAGTTTTATAAGATGCTATCATTGGAAAAAACGGGGTAGTAGATATACTAGATGTTACTGTAACAAATGCATATGAATCTATACTTATTTTAAGAAAATTTTCAGTTTAGAAACAAGTGATTAACTGCCATAAGTGGTGGAAATAAAAATGGTATGAGTGAAAATAGGGATACTAAGCAAAAGTCTATCACAGTCCTCCAGATGATAGATGATGGTGGCCTTAATTAAGGTGCTGTCAGTAGACATGGAGAAAAGCAGATGAATTCAAGTTATTTAGAAACCAGTATGTATAGGACTTGTCAGTGAATGAGGTAAGGACTGAGTGACAAGCACTGAAATCATCTCTAAGGCTTTGATGCTGGATACCTTAGAGAATAGCAATACAACTGGGATTTAAATTCATTTTATACAAGATCTATATGAGGAAAACTATAAAACTTTGATGAAATAAAGAAGATTCTAAATGAATGGAGAAATAGTCTATGTAAATGGATAGAAAGATTCAATATTGTCAAGATGTCAGTCTTTTCCATCTTAATCTATAGATTAAGTGCAATCTCAATCAAGATTTTGGCAAGTTATTTTATGGACATTTTGTTGGAAGACTAAAGCTACCTAACATCAAGACTTACCATAAAGCTATAGTAATCAATACAATGAGTTATTGGTCAAAGAATAGACAAATAGATCAGTGGAACAGAAGAGAGTCCAGAAATAGACCCACATGAATATAGTCAACTGATTTTTGATCAGGGAGCAAAAGCAATTCAATGGAGAAAAGATAGTCCTTTCAACAAGTGGTGCTAGAACAACTAGACACCCTCATGCAAAAGGGTAGGCGTGGTGGCTCACGCCTGTAATCCTAGCATTATGGGAGGCTGAGGCGAGTGGATCACTTGAGGCCAGGAGTTCGAGACAAGCCAGGTCAACATGACAAACCCTGTGTCTACTAAACATACAAAAACTAGCTGGACGTGGTGGCACAAGCCTGTAATCCCAGCTACTCGGGAGGCTGAAGCGTGAGAATGGCTTGAAGCCGGGAGGCAGAGGTTACAGTGAGCCAGGATTGCGCCACTGCACTCCAGCCTGGGTGCCTGGGTGACAGAGTGAGACTCTGTCTCAAAAAAAAAAAAAAAAAAAAAAAAAAAAGAATTATAATCTAGACATAGACATTACACGTTACATTCTTCATAAAAATTAACTCAAAATGCACCATAGACCTAAAGGTAAAATGTAAAACGATTAAGCTCCTAGAAGATAATATAGGATAAAGTGTAGGTGATCTTGGGTTTGGTGATGACTTTTTAGATACAACGCCATAAGCATGATACATGAAAGAAAAAATTGGTAAGTTGGACACTGCTAAAATTTACAACTTCTACTTTGTGAAAGATATTGTTAAGAAAATAAAAAAGCCACAGGCTGGCAGAAAATATTTTTAAAACATATCTGATAAAGAACTGGTATCCAAAATACACAAAGAACCCTTAAATCTCAACAATAAGAAGATGACTCGATTTAAAAATTATAAAGCATATGAAAAGATGATTAACATCATTTATCATTAGGGAATTGCAAATTAAAACAATGGAATACCACTTATACACGTACTAGAATGGCTAAACTCCAAAACACTGACAACACCTACCACTGACAAGGATGTGGTACAACGACAACTCCCATTCAATGCTAGTAGAAATGCAAAAACTCATTTAAACTTTTATGGACGCTTAAAAGTTTCCCTCCAATAAGGTGGTACCAATTTATAGTTTCTGAAAATACCTGTGCATACTTGTTGAGAGTTATACATAGTACTTAAATACCTGGAATCTACAGCTAGGTTGCCTAGTTTCAAATCATTGCTCTGCAACTTGGTAGCTGTGTAGTTTTATGCAAGTTATCTAACTTCTCTGTGCCCCAGTTGAATCATCCGTAAAACAGAGATCATAACATTTAGTGTACCTCATGGGATCATTGTGAGGATTAAACAAGTTAATATTTGTAATGTTTTAAGAATTATACCTGGAACAGTGTAAGTGCTATGTATTAGATGTTATTACTGTTCGTCATATACAGCCTAAGAGTGTTTAATTTATATTATGTATAATATATATACATATCATATATGTATAAATATATATAGTTTTTGTATATGTACAAATATAAATTTTAATAATCTGAGGGTTAAAAATATTGTCTCTTAGAAGTATCCATTTGCATTTCCTTTTTATGTATTAAGATTTAGATATATAGGATTTCATATATTTGAAAGCTATTTATATTTTCTGTTCTGTCTTTTGCTGATTTTTCTGTTGAGTTGTTGGTATTTTATTGATTTGTAGGAGTTGTTTATATATTAAGAAAATCTCCCTGTATCTGTGGGGTTTATTATTTCATTAGATATTTATTCAGTGCTTATTAAGTATCAAGTACTATACTTGGTTCTAGAGAGCAGCGCTGAACAAAACAAAGCCCCTACTCTCATGAATCTTACATGTAATGGAGAGAGACAGACAATAAGAAAATAACTAATATGCTGGACGATGATAAGTGGGATAACATAATGAAGCATATACAAGGAATAGGGAGTGCTTGGTATGAGGGAGTTGCTATTTTATATATAGTGGTCAGGAAAGGCCTTCCTAATAAGTGACATTTGAATAGACACCTGAAGGAAATGAAGTAAGCCATGTGGATACTTATTCATTTCAAAAGTATTTATTAAGCCTGTGCCAGGTACAATTCTAGGCTCTTGTGTTGCAGTAGTAAATAAGACAAACCAAAAAAAGTTTTACCCCATGGATCACACACTCTAGGGTGGGGGGAAACAGAAATAAATAATAAAGGTAATGAATTAATTATATACTATTTTAGTAGTTGATCAATGCTATGGGTAAGAAACAGTAAAGTAAGTTCAGATGGATCAGGAGTGCCAGATCCAGAGTTTGTTATATTAAATAGATGACACCATGGTGGTAATGGGGTGCCAGATCTTGAAGGCCCTCGTGGGCCATTGTACGGATTTGGGCTTTGACTCTTATGCTGGTACCATGCTGTCTTGATTAATATAGCTTTGTAGCAAGTTTTGAAATCTGGAAGTGTGAGTCTACCAACTTTGTTATTTTTCAATATTATTTTGGCTCTTCTGGGTTCCTTATTCTGCCAAATGAGTTTTAGGATTAGCTTTTTCTATTTCTGCAAAAAATCCACCTGATTTTTAAAGGGATTATATCTGATTTGTAGATCAGTTTCAGCAGTTTTGTCATCTTAGCAATATTTGTTTTCCCAATCCATGAAAATGAGATGTCTTTCCATTTACTTAAATCTTCTTCAATTTCTCTTAGCAGTGTTTTGTAGATTTTAGTGTACAAATTATATACCTCCTTGGTTAAACGTATTCATAAGTACTTTATTTATGATGCTATTATAAGTTGAATTGGGTTTTTAATTCTTTTTAAGAAAAATTATAGTTCGCTGGGTGTGGTGGCTCATGCCTATAATCCCAGCACTTTGGCAGGCCAAGGCACGTAGATCACTTGAGGTCAGGGGTTTGAAACCAGCCTGGCCAACATGGTGAAACCCCACCTCTACTAAGAATACAAAAATTAGCCAGTCATGGTGGCATATGCCTGTAATCCCAGCTACTCGGGAGGCTGAGGCAGGAGAATTGCTTGAATCCAGGAGGCAGAGGTTGCAGTGAGCTGAGATTGCACCACTGCACTCTAGCCTGGGCAACAGAGCAAGACTCTGTCTCAAAAAAAAAAAAATTATAGTTGCCAAATAAAGCTTTTATATATTTACAGTGTAAAACATGATGTTTTGGTATATTAATTCATGGTGAAATGGTTATATCAAGCTAATTGACATATCTCTCACCTCACATGCTTATTTTTTGTTGTGAGAACATTTAAGATCACTTTTTTTGTAATTTTCAAATATATAATACATTATTATTAACTGTAGTCACTATGCTGTACAGTAGACCTCCAGAACTTATTTATCCTGTTTAACTGAAATTTTGTACTCTTTGACCAACATCTTCTCATTCCCAACCCCCGAACTGTAGCCCTTGGAAACCACCATTCTACTCTCTGCTTCTATGAGTTCAACTTATTTAGACTCCATGTATAAGTGAAATCATGGAGTATTTGTCTTTCTGTGCTTGGCTTATTTCATTTAGCACAGTTTTCTCCAGGTTCATCCATGCTGTCACAAATAACAGGATTTCCCAGGATTTCCTTATTCTTAAGGTTGAATAGTATTCTATTGCTTGTGTGTGTATAAACATTTTCCTTGTCCATTTATCTATCAATGGCTTAGATTGATTTTATGTCTTGGCTATTGTGAATAATGTCGCAATAAAACAGTAGCACAGACATTTCTTTGACATACTGATTTTAATGTCTTTGGATATATACCCAGAAGTGGAATTGCTGGATCTTAGGTAATCCTATTTTTCACTTTTTGAGGGACGTCCATACTGTTTTCCATAATGGCTGTACTAATTTACATTCCTTTCCACAGAGTGCAAGCATTCCCTTTTTTCCACATCCCCACCAGCATTTGTTATTTTTGGCTTTTTGATAATAGCCACTATAACCTTGTGATTTTACCAGTTGATTTTTTTTTTTAATTTCCTTTTTGGGTTACTTATTATAGTGCATAGAAGTACAGTTTTTTTTGTGTGTTGATCTTCTATCCTGAAACTTTGCTGAATTTCCTTATTAACCCTAATAGGGATTTTTTTTTTCTGGTAGATTGTTTAGGATGTTCCATATATAACATCATGTCATTGGGAAGAGGGAGTTTTACTTTTTCTTTTCCTATTTGGATGTGTTTAATTTATTCATCTGGGTTTTTTTGGCTAGAGCTTGTAGAAAAATGTTGAATAAAAGTGGTGAGAGTGAAATAAAGGGATGGAGGAAATTTTACCAAGCAAACGGAAAGAGAAAAAAAAAACAGGGGTTGCAATCCTAGTCTCTGACAAAACAGACTTTAAACCAACAAAGATCAAAAAAGACAAAGAAGGGCATTACATAATGGTAAAGGGAACAATTCAACAAGAAGAACTAACTATTCTAAATATATATTCACCCAATACAGGAGCACCCAGATTTGTAAAACAAGTTCTTAGAGACCTACAGACTTAGACTCCCACACAATAATAGTGGGAGAATTTCACACCCCACTGTCAGTATTTGACAGATCAATGAGACAGAAAATTAACAAGGATATTCAGGACTTGAACTCAGCTCTGGATCAAGTGGACCTAGTAGACAGCTACAGAACTCTCTACTCCAAATCAACAGAATCTACATTCTTCTCAGTGCCACATGGCACTTATTCTAAAATTGACCACATAATTGGAAGTAAAACACTCCTCAGCAAATGCAAAAGAACGGAAATCATAACAGTCTCTCAGACCACAGTGCAATCAAATTAGAACTCAGGATTAAGAAACACTAAAAACCACACAATTCCATGGAAATTGAACAATCTGCTCCTGAGTGACTCCTAGGTAAATAATGAAATTTAGACAGAAATCAAGATGTTCTTTGAAACCAACGAGAACAAAGAGACAATGTACCATAATCTCTGCGACACACCAAAAGCAGTGTTAAGACGGAAATTTATGACACTAAATGCCCACATCAGAGGCTTGAAAGATCTCAAATTGACACCATAAGGTCACAATTAAAGAGCTAGAGAGGCAAGAACAAACTAATCCAAAAAGTAGGAGAAGACAAGAAATAACGAATATCAGAGAAGAACTGAAGGAGACAGAGACACAAAAAACCCTGCAAAAAAAAAAAAAAATCGATGAATCCAGGAGATGATTTTTTGAAAAAATTAACAAAATAGGCCACTAGCTAGACAAATAAGAAAAGTAGAAGAATCAAATAGACACCATAAAAAATGATAAAGGGGATATCACCACTGATGCCACGGAAATACAAATTGCCATCAGAGAATACTATAAACACCTCTATGCAAATAAACTAGAAAATCTAGAATAAATGGATAAACTGCTAAACACATATACCCTCCCAAGACTAAACCAGGAAGAAATTGAATTCCTGAATAGACCAATAACAAGTTTTGAAATTGAGGCAGTAATTAATAGCCTATCAAGCAAAAAAAGCCCAGGACCAGATGGACTAACTGCTGAATTCTACCAGAAATACAAAAAAGAGCTGGTACCATTCCTTCTGAAACAATTCCAAATACTAGAAAATCAAGGACTCCTCCCTAACTCATTTTATGAAGTCAGCATCATCCTGATACTAAAACCGAGAAGAGACACAGCAAAAATACAACACTTCAGACTAATATCCCTGATGAACATGGATGCGAAAATCCTCAATAAAATACTGGCAAACTGAATCAATCAGCACATCAAAAAACTTATCCACCACAATCAAGTCAGCTTCATCCCTAGGATGCAAGGCTGGTTCAACATGTGCAAATCAGTAAATGGAATCAGAACCAAAGAAAAACTCAAAACATAAACAGAACCAAAGACAAAAACCACATGATTATCTCGATAGGTGCAGAAAAGGCCTTTGATAAAATTCAACATCCCTTCATGTCAAAAACTATCAATAAACTAGATATTGATGGAACATATCTCAGAATAATAAGAGCTATTGATGACAAACCCACAGTCAATATCATATCGAATGGGCAAAAGTTGGAAGCACCCCCTTTGAAATCCGGTACAAGACAAGGATGTCCTCTCTCACCACTCCTATTCGGCATAATATTGGAAGTTCTGGCCAGGGCAATCAGGTAAGAGAAAGAAATAGAGGGTATTCAAATAGGAAGAGAGGAAGTCAAATTGTCTCTGTTAGGGATGACATGGTTGTATATTTAGAAAACCCCATCATCTCTGCCCCAAATCTCATTAAACTGATAAGCAACTTCAGCAAAGCCTCAGGACACAAAATCAATGTGCAAAAATCAAGCATTCCTTTACACCAACAATAGATAAGCAGAGAGCCAAATCATGAATGAACTCCCATTCACAATCGTTACAAAGAGAATAAAGTACCTAGGAATACAGGTAACAAGGGATGTGAAGGACCTCTTCAAGGAGAACTACAAACCACTGCTAAAGGAAATAAAAGAAAACACAAACAAATGGAAGAATATTCCATGCTCATGGATAAGAAGAATTAATATCATGAAAATGGCCATACTGCTCAAAGTAATTTATAGATTAAATGCTACTCCCATCAAACTACCATTGACATTCTCAACAGAATTAGAAAAAAAAAAACTATTTAAAATTTTATATAGAATCAAAGAAGACTCCATACAGTCAGGACAATCAATACTAAGCAAAAAGAACAAAGCTGGAGGCATCATGCTACCTGACTTCAAACTATACTACAAGGCTACAGTAACCAAAACAGCATGGTACTGGTACCAAAACAGACATATAGACCAATGGAGCAGAACAGAGATCTCAGAAATAACATCACACATCTACAACCATCTGATCTTCGACAAACCTGCCAAAAACAAGCAGTGGGGAAAGGATCTCCTATTTAGTAAATGGTGCTGAGAAAACTGGCTAGCCATATGCAGAAAACTGAAACTGGACCCCTTCTTTACACCTTATACAAAAATTAACTCAAGATGGATTAAAGACTTAAGTGTAAAACCCAAAACCATAAAAACTCTAGAAGAAAACCTAGGCAATACCATTCAGGACATAGGCATGGGCAAAGACTTCATGACAAAAACCCCAAAAGCAATTGCAAAAAAAAGCCAAAATTGACAAATGGGATCCAATTAAACTAAAAAGCTTCTGCACAGCAAAAGAAACTATCATCAGAGTGAACAGGCAACTTACAGAATGGGAGAAAAATTTTGCAATCTACCCATTCGACAGAGGTCTAATATCCAAAATCTACAAGGAACTTAAATTTACAAGAATAAAACAAACAACCCCATCAAAAAGTGAGCAAAGGATATGAAGAGACACTTCTCAAAAGAAGACATTTACGTGACCACCAAACATATGAAAAGAAGTTCAACATCACTGGTCATCAGAGAAAGGCAAATGAAAACCACAGTGAGATACTATCTCACACCAGTCAGAATGGCAATTACTAAAAAGTCGGGAAACAATAGATGCTGGTGAGGCTGTGGCAAAATAGGCAAACTTTTACACGGTTGGTGGGGAATGTAAATTAGTTCAACCATTGTGGAAGACAGTATGGCGATTCCTCCAGGATTTAGAACCAGAAATACCATTTGACCCAGCAATCCCATTACTGGGTACATACCAAAAGGAATATAAATCATTCTTCTATAAAGATACATGCACATGTATGTTTATTACAGCACTATTTACAATAGCAAAGACATGCAACCAACCCAAATGCCCATCAATGGTAGACTGGATAAAGAAAATGTGGTACATAGACACCATGGAATACTATGCAGCCATAAAAAGGAATGAGATCATGTCCTTTGCAGGGACATAGATGAAGCTGGAATCCATCATTCTCAGCAAACTAACGCAGGAACAGAAAACCAAATACTGCATGTTCTCACTCATAAGTGGGAGTTGAACAATGAGAACACATGGACACAGAGAAAGGAAAAACACACACTGGGGCCTGTTGGGTGGTGGGGGGTGAGGGGAGGAAACTTAGAGGATGGGTCAATAGATACAACAAACCACCATGGCACATGTATAACTATGTAACAAACCTGTACATTCTTGTACATGTATCCCGTTTTTTTAGAAGAAAAATAAAAGTATGGTGAAAGTGGGCATTTTTGTCTTGTTCCTTTTCTTAAGGGGGTAGAGCTTTCATCATTGAGTGTCATGTTACCTGGGAGTTTTCATACATGCCCTTTAGAATGTTGAGGAAGTTTTCTTCTAGTTCTAATTGTTCTGTGTGTTTGTTATGAAAGGGAATTGGATTTTGTTAAATGCCTTTTTTCCATTAATCAAGATGATCATGTAGTGTTTTCTTCCCTTCATTCTATGAATGTGATGTATTCCATTGATAGGCTTTCATATGTTGAAAACCCTCACATTCCTAGGATAAATCTTTTTGTTATGATGTTAATCCTTTTAAATTCTGTTGAATTTGGTTCGCTAGTATTTTGTTAAGAATTTTTGCATCTATATTCATACAGAATATTGGTCTATAGTTTTCTTTTTCTCATGTGAAGAAAGAAATGGTGGGGAAAGGGAAAAGAAGAAAAAACTCCAGTTTTCTGTACATTGGCTCTATGTTGGAGTCTTCCTTCTATGCCTAGCCAGGCCATTTACAACTCTGTCTTAGCCTTCACTTCCTGATTACACGGAATCTAAACATTATCTAGCATTGAAAGCTATGTTCTTCTTGGGTCTTTTCTGAATCTGTGCTCTGTCCTGGGCATGCATGTGGCTTTCTAAATTCCAGAGTATACACAAGACCTATTTCAAAGCCTTACTCTCCCCAAAACACATCTCACTTCCTAGGTTTTCCTTCCAGGATTTTAGCATGTCTATCATTTCTTCCAACTGTTATTTTTTGCCCTAGGTTGTAGCAAATTTTTCATTTGTCTTTCAACGTTTTCAGAGAACATCCTCCATGAAACAACTCTGCCCTAATAGATTTCCAACTTAGGCAAAACTAAGGGAGACCTTTCCATCATTCTTTCAGGGAAACCCCAGAAAGGTCAAAAACAGACAAACCAAACTATTTGGGAACAAGTTCTGCTTTGCTCCCTCTGGAACCTGGTAGTCATCCTTGAATGGTGGCCACCATCTTCAAGATCAGCACTGAATCCAAGAAGGAAGTGGGTCTAGGGTGAGTTAAAATGCCTCAAAGACCTCCCACAAACAAAATTGCCTTTCTCCTGTGAAGTGTTACCTTTGTTGTTGTAAACCTTAGACTATTTCCCAGACTTGGCATGAGGTTCGTTCTGATGGCTTCTGTAGGATGTTTTTGGTGTTTCAGGAGAGTGATGGACACTTAAGTTTCCCTAGTCCACCATTTTTACTGACATACAGTTTGATGGTCTTTTTTATATAAGTAAATTTTATCATGTATATTTAAAGTATACAATATGATGTTATGGCATAAATAGTAAAAATGTTACTATAGTAAAAAATTAACATATACATTATCTTATATAGTTATGCATTTTTTTTTGTGGCAAGTGCGGCTAAAATCTACTCATTAAGCATGAATCCCATATACAGTACAATATTTTTACCTGGACTTCTTTTTGAGACAACCGTTCTCCAAGGAGGCTGTTAGACCAAGTCAATAAATGTCTGTGGAAAAAAACAATAGATGTTCAGCATTCCTCATCCTACATGCTGCTATCATAAATTTTGTGTTATTTAGGTTCATGATCTTAAGTTGTCTCATCAGCTTCCACACCCACCCCTCAGAAAATAGACCAATAATGGAAGATTTTTCTAAGATCTTAAAAAAAACCCACAGTATTTTTACTTGCTGCTTTAGAAATCTGAAAATGGCTTTCCTATGACACCAGAAATGCTCAAAACACCTAGGGAAAGGGGCAGAGAAGAGAAAATTCAGCAGTGAGCAGTGACTATCCTTGCTTGTTTATTCTTTTTAACTCTCAGTAGGTAGAGAAACTGCCCTCACCTGGTATCTGAGGCCAAAAGAGGAGAAGAGACGGTATCTTTGACAGACTTAGGTAGCAATGATGATGGTCTGGAGTCAGAACAAATCTTGGTTCAAATCCTGCTGCTGCCACCTACTGAGTAATTTCAGGCAAATCACTTAACTTCTGTGTGCCTCAGTTTCCATAGCTGAAAACTAGGAATAATAATTATGCTTACTTCAGAAGGTTGGTTTATTCTTACATGTAAATCACATAGCATAGTGTCTGGCACATGAAGAGAGGCTGAGCTATAATAAGCAGCAAAAGTATCTCTGTCTGTTCAAATTTATTCTGGTTCCTGAATTTGGATAGTAGGGAATTCTCAGAAAATTTATCTTAATCTACTCAAGTTATTTCAGAAAGCAAGAATTTGAATAATGTTGTAGTTTGGCCTGCTATAACAAATTACCACAGACTGGGTAGCTTAAACAACAAACATTTATTTCTCACAGTTGTGGAGACTAGGAGTCTGAGACCTGAGTGCCAGCATAGTTGAGTTCTAGTAAGGGCCCTCTTCGAAGATGTAGACTGTCAACTTCTGGTTATATCCTTGCATGGTGGAGAGACAGCTAGCTAGCATTCTGAATTCTTCTTATAATAGCACTAATCCCATTATGAGGGCTATGCCTTTATGACCTGATTATGTCCTAAAGACCCCACCTTCTAGTACCATCACGTTAGGATTAGAGTTTCAACATGTGAATTTTAGGGGGAACACAAACATTCAGTCTATTGCAGATAATAAAGTGTATCTCCATTTATATAGTGTTTATTGGATTGTAGACTCTAAGTGTTTCACATGTAATAACCTATTTATTTATCACAATAGTTCTATGATAGCAGACTACAATCACATCTCCCATTTTACAAGTGAGGAAACTCAGAAACAGAGGGATAAGGTGACTTGCCACAAATTTTATAGCTAGTAAGTAACAAAGCTGGGATTTGATCCTACTGAGTCACTCTGGCTCCAGATTCTGTGCCCTTAAACCCTCTTTTATTCTCCCCTTTCCTCTCAGATACACAAATAATCACATCTTTCTTCACGTATTAATCCTGAAACTCTTAGATGGTATTGAGAACTATTAAACCAAGAAGAGGTTCCAAGATGGCCGAATAGGAACCGCTCCAGTGTGCAGCTCCCAGCATGATTGACACAGAAGACAGGTGATTTCTGCATTTCCAACTGAGGTACCTAGTTCACCTCATTGGGACTGGTTAGACAGTAGGTGCAGCCCATGGAGGGTGAGCTGAAGCAGGGTGGGGTGTCCCCTCACCCAGGAAGTGCAAAGGGTCAGGGGATTTCCCTTGCCTAGTCAAGGGAAGCCATGACAGACTACCTGGAAAAAAATGGGACACTCCTGGCTCAAATACTGCGCTTCTCCCAAAGTCTTAGCAACCGTCAGACAAGGTAATTCTCTCCTGTGCCTGGTTTGGATGGTCCCACACCCATGGAGCCTTGACCACTGCTAGTGCAGCAGTCTGAGATTGATCTGTGAGGTGGCAGCCTGGCTGGGGGAGGGGTGTCTGCCATTGCTGAGGCTTGAGTAGCTAAACAAAGCGGCCAGGAAGCTCGAACTGGGCGGAGTCCACTGCAGCTCAACAAGGCCTACTGCCTCTAGACTCCACCTCTGTGGGCAGGGCATAGCGGAACAAAAGGCAGCAGACAACTTTCGCAGACTTACACGTCCCTGTCTGAAGAGAGCAGTGGTTCTCCCAGCATGGCGTTTAAGCTCTGAGAACAGACAGACTGCCTCCTCAAGTGGGTCCCTGACCCCTGTGTAGCCTGACTAGGAGACATTTCCCAGTAGGGGCTGACAGACACCTCACATAGCGTGGCTGCCCCTCTGAGACGAAGCTTCCAGAGGAATGATCAGGCAGCAGTATTTGCTGTTCTGCAATATTTGCTGTTCTGTAGCCTCCGCTGGTGATACCCAGGCGAACAGGATCTGGAGTGGTACTCCAGCAAACTCCAACAGACCTGCAGCTGAGGGACTTGACTGTTAGAAGGAAAACTAACAAACAGAAAGGAATAGCATCAACATCAACAAAAATGTCATCTACACCAAAATCCCATCTGTAGGTCACCAACATCAAAGACCAAAGGTAAATAAAACCACAAAGATGGGGAGAAACCAGAGCAGAAAAGCTGAAAATTCTAAAAATCAGAGTGCCTCTTCTTCTCCAAAGGATTGCAGCTCCTCACCAGCAATGGAACAAAGCTGGACAGAGAATGACTTTAATGAATTGACAGAAGTAGGCTTCAGAAGGCTGGTAATAACAAACTCCTCTGAGCTAAAGGAGGATGTTTGAACCCGTCGCAAGGAAGCTAAAAACATTGAAAAAGATTAGACAAATGGATGACTAGAATAAATAGTGTAGAGAAGACCTTACATGACCTGATGGAGCTGAAAACCATGGCATGAGAACTTCGTGATGCATACACAAGTTTCAATAGCTGATTCGAACAAGTGGAAGAAAGGGTATCAGTGATTGAAGATCAAATGAATGAAATAAAATGAGAAGACAAGTTTAGAGGATAAAGAGTAAAAAGAAATGAACAAAGCCTCCAAGAAATATGGGACTATGTAAAAAGACCAAATCTACATATGATTGGTATACCTGAAAGCAATGGGGAGAATGGAACTGACTTGGAAAACACTCTTCAGGATATTATCCAGGAGAACTTCCACAACCTAGCAAGGCAGGTCAACATTCAAATTCAGGAAATACAGAGAACACCACAGATATATTCCTCGAGAAGAGCAACCCCAAGAGACATAATTGTCAGATTCATCAAGATGGAAATGAAGGAAAAAGTGTTAGGGGCAGTCAGAGAGAAAGGTCGAGTTACCCACAAAGGGAAGCCCATCAGACTAACAGTGGATTTCTCAGCAGAAACCCTACAAGCCAGAAGAGAATGGGGACCAATATTCAACATTCTTAAAGAGAAGAATTTTCAACCCAAAATTTCATATCCAGCCAAACTAAGCTTCATAAGTGAAGGAGAAATAAAATCCTTTACAGATAAGCAAATGCTGAGAGATTTTGTCACCACCAGGCCTGCCTTACAAGAGCTTCTGAAGGAAGCACTAAATATAGAAAGGAACAACCAGTACCAGCCACTGCAAAAAACATGCCAAATTGTAAAGACCATTGATGTTAGGAAGAAACTCATCAATTAATGGCCAAAATAACGAGCAAATATCATAATGACAGGATCAAACTCACGCATAACAATATTAACCTTAAATGTAAATGGGCTAAATGCCCCAATTAAAAGACAGAGACTGGCAAATTGGATAAAGAGTCAAGACCCATCAGTGTGCTGTATTCAGGAGACCCATCTCACATGCAAAGATGCACACAGGCTCAAAATAAAGGGATGGAGGAAGATCTACCAAGCAAATAGAAAGCAAAAAAAAGTGGGGGTTGCAATGCTAGTCTCTGATAAAACAGACTTTAAACCAACAAAGATCAAAAGAGACAAAGAAGGCCATTACATAATGGTAAAGGGATCAATTCAACAAGAAGAGCTAACTATCCTAAATATATAGGCACCCAACACAGGAACACCCAGATTCATACAGCAAGACCTTAGAAACCTACAAAGAGACTTAGACTCCCACACAATAATAATGGGAGACTTTAACACCCCACTGTCAATATTAGACAGATCAACAAGACAGAAGGTTAACAAGGATATCCAGGACCTGAACTCAGCTCTGCAATAAGCAGACCTAATAGACATCTAGAGAACTCTCCACCCCAAATCAACAGAATATACATTCTTCTCATCACCACATCACACTTATTCTAAAATCGACCACATAGTTGGAAGTAAAGCACCCCTCAGCAAATGTAAAAGAAGAGAAATCACAACAAACTGTCTCTCAGACCACAGTGCAATCAAATTAGAACTCAGGATTAGGAAACTCACTCAAAACTGCACAACTACATGGAAACTGAACAACTTGCTCCTGAATGACTACAGGGTAAATAACAAAATGAAGGCAGAAATAAAGATGTTCTTTGAAACCAATGAGAACAAAGACACAACATACCAGAATCTCTGGGACACATTTAAAGCAATGTGTAGAGGGAAATTTATAGCACTAAATGCCCACAAGAGAAAGTGGGAAAGATCTAAAATCAACACCCTAACATCACAATTAAATGAACTAGAGAAGCAAGAGCAAACAAATTCTAAACCTAGCAGAAGGCAATAAATAACTAACATCAGAGCAGAACTGAAAGAGATAGAGAAACAAAAATCCCTTCAAAAAAATCGATGAATCCAGGAGCTGGTTGTTTTGAAAAGATCAACAAAATTGATAGACTACTAGCAAGACTAATAAAGAAGAAAAGAGAGAAGAATCAAATAGCTGCAATAAAAAATGATAAAGGGGATATCACCACCGATCCCACAGAAATACAAACTACCATCAGAGAATACTATAAACACCTCTACGCAAATAAACTAGAAAATCTAGAAGAAATAGATAAATTCCTGGACACATACACTCTCCCAAGACTAAACCAGGAAGAAGTTGAATCTCTGAATAGACCAATAACCGGCTCTGATATTGGGGCAATAATTAATACCTACCAAACAAAAAAAGTCCAGGACCACTTGGACTCACAGCCTAATTCTACCAGAGGTACAAAGAGGAGCTGGTACCATTCCTTCTGAAACTATTCCAATCAATAGAAAAAGAGGGAGTCCTCCCTTACTCATTTTATGAGGCCAACATCATCCTGATACCAAAGTCTGGCAGAGACACAAGAAAAAAAGAGAATTTTAGACCAATATCCCTGATGAACATCAATGTGAAAATCCTCAGTAAAATACTGGCAAACCAAATCCAGCAGCACATCAAAAAGCTTATCCACCATGATCAAGTTGGCTTCATCCCTGGGATGTGAGGCTGGTTCAACATACACAAATCAATAAACATAATCCATCACATAAACAGAACCAAAGACAAAAACCACATGATTATCTCAATAGATGCAGAAAAGGCCTCCAAAAAAATTCAACAGCCCTTTATGCTACAAACTCTCAATAAACTAGGTATTGATGGAACATATCTCAAAATAGTAAGAGCTATTTATGACAAACCCACCGTCAATATCATACTGAATGGGCAAAAACTGGAAGCATTCCCTTTGAAAACTGGCCCAAGACAAGGATGCCCTCTCTCACCACTTCTATTCAACATAGTGTTGGAAGTTCTAGACAGGGCAATCAGACAAGAGAAAGAAATAAAGGGTATTCAATTAGGAAAAGAGGAGGTCAAATTGTCCCTGTTTGCAGATGACATGATTGTATATTTAGAAAACCCCATCGTCTCAGCCCAAAATCTCCTTAAACTGATAAGCAACTTTAGCAAAATGTCAGGATACAAAATCAATATGCAAAAATCACAAGCATTCCTATACACCATTAACGGACAAACAGAGAGCCAAATCATGAGTGAACTCCCATTCACAATTGCTACAAAGAGAATAAAATACCTAGGAATCCAACTTACAAGGGATGTGAAGGACCTCTTCAAGGAGAACTACAAACCACTGCTCAACGAAATAAAAGAGGACAAAAAGAAATGGAAGAATATTCCATGCTCATTGATAGGAAGAATCAATATCGTGAAAATGGCCATACTGCTGAAAGTAATTTATAGATTCAATGCCATCCTCATCAAGCTACCAATGACTTTCTTCACAGAATTGGAAAAAACTACTTTAAAATGCATATGGAAGCAAAAAAGAGCCTGCATTGCCAGAACAATCCTAAGCCAAAAGAACAAAGCTGGAGGCATCATGCTACCTGACTTCAAACTATACTACAAGGCTACAGTAACCAAAACAGCATGGTACTGATACCAAAACAGATATATAGACCAATGGAACAGAACATAGGCCTCAGAAATAAAACCACACATCTACAACCATCTGATCCTTGACAAACCTGACAAAAACAAGAAATGGGGAAAGGATTCCCTATTTAATAAATGGTGCTGGGAAAACTGGCTAGCCATATGTAGAAAGCTGAAACTGGATCCCTTCCTTGCACCTTATACAAAAATTAATGCAAGATGGATTAAAGACTTAAATGTTAGACTTAAAACCATAAAAACCCTAGAAGAAAACCTAGGCAGTACCATTCAGGACATAGGCATGGGCAAAGACTTCATGACTAAAACACCAAAAGCAATGGCAATAAAAGCCAAAATAGACAAATGGGATCTAATTAAACTAAGGAGCCTCTGCACAGCAAAAGAAACTACCATCAGAGTGAACAGGCAACCTACAGAATGGGAGAAAGTTTTTGCAATCTACCCATCTGGCAAGGGGCTAATAGCCAGAATCTACAAAGAACTTAAACAAATTTACAAGAAAAAAGAAAATCAAAAAGTGGGCAAAGGTTTTTGCCAGAAAAACAGACACTTCTCAAAAGAAGACATCTATGCACCCAACGGACACATGAAAAAATGCTCATAATCACTGGTCATCAGAGAAACGCAAATCAAAACCACAATGCGTTACCATCTCATGCTAGTTAGAATGGCAATCATTAAAAAGTCAGGAAACAGTAGATGCTGGAGAGGATGTGGAGAAATAGGAACACTTTTACAATGTTGGTGGGAGTGTAAATTGGTTCAACCATTGTGGAAGACAGTGTGAGGATTCCTCAAGTTTCTAGAACTAGAATTACCATTTGACCCAGCAATTGCATTACTGGTTATAAACCCAAAGGATTATAAATCATGCTACTATAAAGAAACATGCACACATATGTTTATTATGGCACTATTCACAATAGCAAAGACTTGGAACCAACCCAAATGCCCATCAATGATAGACTGGATTAAGAAAATGTGGCACATATACACCATGGAATACTATGCAGCCATAAAAAAGGATGAGTTCATGTCCTTTGTAGGGACATGAATGAAGCTGGAAACCATCATTCTCAGCAAACTATCAGAAGGGCGGAAAGCCAAACACTGTATGTTCTCACTCATCGGTGGGAATTGAACAACGAGATCACTTGGACACAGGATGGGGAACATCACACACCAGGGTCTGCTGGAGGGTTGGGGGGCTGGGGGAGGGACAGCATTAGGATAAATACCTAATGTAAATAATGAGTTGATGGGTGCAGGAAACCAACATGGCATATGTATACATATGTGTCAAACCTGCATGTTGTGCACACGTACCCTAGAACTGAAAGTATACACACACACACACACACACAATTAAACCTACTGAAATTGTATGTGAAATGTGGTGCATTGTTTTCTAACCAGGATTCAAATATTAGCTGTATGTTTTGCTGGCTATGAAACCCGAGGCAAGTCGTTTAACCTCTCTGAATTTCCATTTACCTAACTCTAAATCAAAGATCAAAATATCTATCTCATCAGGGGCTTATTGTGGGAATTAGGGTGAGGTATGTCCAGAACCTGGCATAGTGCTTTGCACAGTAGGTGCCCATTAGATGGCAGCAGTTAGAACCCAAGCCTCTTTCCTCCTGGACTGTATGGTTCCCCTTGACCATGCTGCCTTCCTGAAGATCAGAACTTCTGTGCTAGGTGGAATTCTAAGACAATCTTCAATGAGCCACACTTCTGTATAATCTCCTCCCTTTGAGTGTAGGTAGGAACTGTTACTTACTTTTAGCCAATAGACTATCACAAAGATTATGAAATATCACTCCCCTGATTAGGTTATCTTATTTGCTGAAGGTGAAGTGATTTTGCCCATGTAATTAAGGCCTTTATCAGTTGACTTTAAATTAATCAAAAAGGAGACTGCATTGGGTGGGACTGACCTAATCAGGTGAACCCTTTATAAAAGGAGGTACAGGACAGAGACAAAATAACTCTCTTAAAGAAGCAAGCTGCCTGGAAATAGACTGCCAACAACCATATGTGCTTGAAAGAGGACTCCAAGTCTCAGATTAGATGATAGCCCTGACCAGCACCTTGATCTCAGCCTGTGAGACCATGGCCAGGTGACTCAACTAAACTGGAAACTGTGAGCCCCATAGAAACTGTGAGATAATAAATATGTGGGTTTTTTTTTTTTTTAACACCACTGAGTTTGTGGTAATTTCTTATGCAGCACGAGAAAGTTAATAGAGCTTCTTGGCCTCTTTGTATGCTGGAGACCCTTTTGGCAGTCTGATAAAGGCTATGGAGCCCTTCTCAAAATAAATACATGCCTGAAATAAATACATAGGATTCCCAAGAAGATTATCATGAAAAAAGTTATCCAACTATTTGAAAATATGTGGTGTATAATATCATTTTCTGAACATATTAAACAAAATCTAGTAGTGAGTTTAATAACTTTTGTAATTTTGAAATAGTGGTGAGCATGATCTTTGGAGGTACACCTACAACAACTGTAATGTTATATAAAAATATCTGTGATTTCTATTGGTGACCATGTCATAGGCACTGCTGATGTCAGTTTGTTCTGCTGCTTACACCATAAGGAAAGGAACTGTGACATTTCAGTTACAAGTTGGTAGAAATAGAGATGTCATTTTTTTTCTACCTAAATTAATAGACTTCTGAATTCTACCTGTGGATTCTAGGTTAAAAACTCTTACTATAGATAAAGTCAACGATCCAAATAAATAAGAATACTGTAAAATTTGTATCTGCGTTATTTAAAAACCAAGATTCATTCATGAAATTCAAATGTTACTGTGTAATCAACAAAAAGATAATTAATGTCAAAAGAATGATAGATGACTTAGACTGAACTATTATCTGTCTTGTTATGGGAAGATTAATTCAGTGTAGAAGACTATTTTGGTAGTCCCTTCCTATTCAAGTGCGATGAACATATAATATTACTATCCTTTTAATAAGAGGACTAATGGGATTCAAATTTTATCTAAATATTCTAATCACTCTAATTCCAACTAAAGGTTATAAACATACATAATTTACTTTCTGGTTAGATTTATTCAAACAGTTCTCAGAAGAGACAAGCCTGTTGAGGCCACCATCTGCTCTGGGTATTCTCAGGCAGATAATCGTGTTCAGTTGTAAAGGAAAAAAAAAACCCAAAAGCTAGAAATAGATTACAGAAGAGAATGTCTGAGGGCAAAATGCAAGGAGAGGGTTGTATTTTCTAGCTTATTGGAAATAAAACCTTCCTCCTCATAATCTGTAGATATTTGCTATTATTATAGCTTTGAATAGATACCATGTTTACATGGTTAAAAAGTCAAAGCAGTATAATAAGGAACCCACATAAAAGTCTTATTCTAACCCATAGTACAATTCACCCCACCCCATCCCCTATAGACTGTGATTCTTTATGGAAATGCAATAAAATATGTATGTGTATATACAGTGTATCACACTTGCACACTGTGTGATACATATATCACACAAACAGTGACATACTATGTATACTGATTTGTACCATGTGCTTTTCACTTAGTGGTAATATTGGATATCTTTCTATATCAATGTAGTAGGAGTGTCCACATGCTCTTTTACAGCTGACGAGCATCCTCCAGTGGGAATGTACATGCCATAATGCATTTCACACCTTTTTTTTTTTTTTTTGGTCCAGGCTGAAGTACAATGGCGCAATCTCGACTCACCGCAACCTCTGCCTCCAGGGTTCAAGTGATTCTCCTGCCTCAGCCTCCCGAGTAGCTGGGATCTCAGGCATGTGCCACCCAGCCTGGCTAATTTTGTATTTTTTAGTAGAGGCAGAGTTTCTCCATGTTGGTCAGGCTGGTCCCGAACTCCCGACCTGAGGTGATCCGCCCACCTCAGCCCCCCCAAAGTGCTGGGATTACAGGCGTGAGCCACTGCGCCTGGCCGATAGGCTATTTTTAAACTTTTACTTATTTTATTTAGAAGTAGTATTGGTTCAGACTTCTTTGGTTTTAAATGACAGAACTCAGCTTAAACTAGATTAAAAAGTGGGATTTGTTAGAAAAAGACTTGAATAATTTGCATCATCAGGAAGAACTGCAGGAACTCGGGAAGTTCTGTGAACCTCAGGGCCTGGAACTGGGGTCTAGACATGCTAGAATACTCTCTTTCACTCTCTCTGTCTCTTACACTTTTCCCTGTCAGGGTGTTTGGCGACTATGGGGCCACATCCTTACAGAGGCAGGCCCTAGAAGAAAACAGATCTTCCCCTACTGCTCTACCAGAAAAACCCCAGGGAAGATCTTGAGTTGACTTGGATCATATGGACATCTGATGTTGTTTGGATATTTGTACCCTCCACAGCTCATGATGAAATTTGATCTCCAGTGTTGGAGGTCGGGCCTCGTGGGAAGCGTTTGGGTCATGGAGGTGGATCCCTCATGAGTGGCTTGGTGCCCTCTCATAGTAATGAGTGACTTCTCACTCTATTGTATGTTCACCTGAGAGCTGGTTGTTTGAAAGAGTGGTTGTTTAAAAAAGCTGGTTGCATAAAAGAGAGCCGGTTGTTTAAAAAAAGCACTCCTCCCCCTTGCTCTCTTTCCTTCTCTCTTGCCATGTGGCTGGCTCCCCTTTCCCTTATGCCATGAGTGGAAGCTCCTTAAAGCCCTCACCAGAAGCAGGTGCTGGCAACATGCTTCTTGTGCAGCCTGCAGAACTGTGAACCAAACAAACTTTTTTTGTTTATAAATTACCCAGCCTCAGGTATTCCTTTATAGCCACACAAAACAGACAAGGACAACATCTCTTGACCAATCACCATGGCCAGGGGGATAGATTACTTAATATAATTCAGTATTTGTCACATGTACCACCCTTGGAATCAGGGGTAGGATGTATTACCTAGAAGAAAAAGAGAAGCATAAGACAAATAAGACTGCAGCCACCACAGCTGTGATTGTCAAGCTTGGGTAACCCTTGGTCCTATTTAAAGGGCAGAACATCTAAGGGACTGCCATCCCTCTGATTTAAATTAGGTTTATTATAATATTACTTACATATGGAAAAATCTAACATGTGTAAGAGCTCCTAGCTCTTAATACAACAATAAAAGTCAATTCACAAATTAAATAGAAATAAATCCATAAAACCAATAACATTGAAATAATCACCATTGATATGATGTGATGATTGATGTTATTTTGCAGACATTAATATAGGGCTTGCAACTGAATATGACACAGATTTCTTTTGAATTATTTGGTATGCTTATACTACTAAGTGATAACTCAGTCTCTTTATTTTTTTCCCATTCCAACTACTATGAAATCTTTGCTGTTACAACAAACATCTGGCCTTTGCTTCTTTTCTTTACCCATTAGCTCAGTACAATTCAAGTATCACTGCTTGGAATCTCCTTGATCTTAAATAAATAGGAGACTCAAGCCCAGGAATCCTATGTCAATTCTCTGTTATAAGGTGGCCATCCGGATGATTTGTAACATGCCTACCTAAAGGTCTTTTTAGATAAACATCAAAATGAGAACACAAAATTTAAATATTCGCATAGAAAACTCATATCCTCCTAGGATTATTTCTGGAAGTCCCAGTGGGGCAAACAGTGGACTTTAGTATAATGTTTCCAGGACTATTTTAGGTGCAAAACTAAAGGTTTGATTACACAGATAAAGAGAGCTTGATCTAAGACAAAAATAGGCATTCCTGTAAAATTAGAAGACTTGCCCAGCAAGTGAGAAAAATCTGTACTCAGGTACTTTAGGGAGCTGGGAAGTCCTGCCACCCTCAGAAATCAGCTTAGTGCGTGGAACAGTTGAGCTGGCCTGCATCAAAAAGGTCCTCTTACTCAGAGTGTGGAGAACTTCAAAAACAAACAAAAGAAGACATTTGAAAGGACTGGAAAATAGGTGTATATTTTTTAAAAATGAAATGAATTGGTGTTAATCAGATTGAGGATGAAAAGAAAGAAGCAGAGTCAAATATATGAATCAGGATAATCAGTTCATCTCTGTAGGAGGAAGAGAAAATAAGCAACCTTCACTTGCAGGTAAATTACGAATGAGTAAATAATGCATGACAATTAGAACGTGTGTCAATGGAAGAAAATGGAATTCTTTTCCCTACAGGTAAAAAGCAGTCATCTGTTTATGTGTGGAAGCAAGACAATAAATCGAAGAATCTTGAAGCACTACTTTTAAGCATAATGGTAGTGTCTATGGCGCTCACTAAGGGTTGAGGTAAACTGGAAATGAACTATAGGTACCTTTGGGGAATTGAATCAGTAGACAGAACCTAAGAAAAGATGAACATCTTTTCCCCAAATCTATTTTAACTGGTGGAAGATTTTTATTACAGATGTGTTCATGGAAGAAATGGTTGGACCTCTTAGAAGAAAGAGAATGATGAATTCTGCTATTTTGTCTACTCTTAGAAGAAACTGACAAGTTTTGTGTGTTCACTTAGTTAAATGAATTGTCTGGGATTAATCTTATTGCATTGTAGCTGCAAGACACACAATCTGACATTTTATCTGTTTGGAGATTTTTCTCCAAAATCAACCCCTGTCCATATACCTAGGATGACCTTGTTTTCTGAACCAGAAATGTAACACATGGTTTGAGAAGAACACAGTTGGGAATAGTGGTGTGGATATTTATATTTATTCATTCAACAAATATTCACTCATTGTGCACCTACTATGTGCCAGGAACTGTTTTAGCTACTTGGAAAATGGGAATGAATCAAACCTGTGAAGATCCCTGCCTTCATGGAACTTACATTTACTGTGAGGGGATGGAGAGTAAACAATGGATATTTTTAAAGTAAGTAAATTGTATAATATGTTAGAAGGCAATGAATGCTACTGAAAAAAGAAAAAGAAAGCCAGACAAGGTGATGAGGCATGCTGTCGTGGGGCAAGAAAGCAGGTTGCAAGATTAAGCAGAGTGGTTAGCATAGGCCTCTCTCTCAGAGAGTGAGTTTTGAATAAAGACTTAAAAGAAATGAGGAAAGCAGCCAGGTGCCTATGGGTCGGGGAGGGGGGTGAGTGTCACAAGCAGGGGGGACAGCCAATGGAAAGACTGTGAGAAAGAACAGCAGGAGGACAGTGTGCTCAGAGGGGAAGGAATGAGATACAGAGTAGAAGAAGGGGAGAGGCAGATCATGAGGGCCTTGTAGATCACAGGAAGGCTTTGGCTGTTACTCTGAGGAAAATTGGAGTCACTGTTGTTTTGAGCAGAGGAATGTCAGCTGATTTCTGTTTAAGAAAGATTACTGTGGGCTTGGGCATGGTGGTTCATGACTGTAATCCCAGTGTTTCAGGAGGCCAAGACAGGAGGATTGCTTGAAGCCAGGAGTTAGAGACCAGCCTGAGCAAATAGCAAGACCTTGTCTCTACAAAAAAAAAAAAAAAAAAAAAAAAAAAGGCAGATGTGGCAACATGTACCTATAGTCCCAGCTACTCAGAAGGCTGGGGTGGTAGGGTCTCTTGAGCCCAGGAGTTTGAAGGTACAGTAACCTATGGTCACGCCACTGCACTCCAGCCTGGAGTTAGATTCTGTCTCTTAAAAAACAAACAAAAAATGATTACTGTGGCTGCTGTATTCAGAATCACCTGAAAGCAAGTGGCATACATGGTTCCCATATCCATGAATTCAATTACCAGAGCTTAAATAACACTAGTCCCCCAAGAACACACTTCAAATCTTAGTTACCATCAAATATTAACTAATTGCATCAAGTACAGATTGGGTTGATCACTCTTTTAAGTCCACAAATCACTACATAAATAACAGATGCACATCATGATCAGTGACTAATCATTTCTTTCAAAGTTTTTTCATGTCCGTTGGTGACTGTTCACTATTCACATTACTCAGTTCATGCACAGACAGCAAAGTGTGTACTTGTGTCATCTTGTCTCACAGTGATAAACTCATACGACATTTTATAAAAATAAATAATCAAAAAAGGGGAAATTGGCTAACAAAGATGCAAATACAGCAAAGAAATGAAAAATTATGATGCTGAAAATGACATTCAATCAAAAGTATATGGAGTTATAAAAGAAATAGCTGACCGTGGGACCATAGGAATGTTGACATTGGCACCATTCCAGAAACCCTAGAAATGCAGCCAGAGAAACTTAGTGAAGGTGAACAAAATTGACATAAATGAGAAAGTTGTAACAAAAAGGATAAAGATGTCCCAGAGGAAGTAACATCAGCAAACAACTTCACATTGAAGGAACTCTTGGAGATATTTCACACTATTAAAAGTACAAAACATAAAATGTTGGAAGCTGATCCAAACTTTAAAAGGAATATGACAGTTCATAGGCATAAAAATGATGCTCGCTGGGTATTTTAAGTTATAAAATGAGAAGAAGAAGGCAAGTACTGTTCAAACTACCACTGATGAGTTTTTTATAAAGGAATAAAACATTTTAATGCTCAATGTTTCCAATGCTTTAAATTACACTGCACTAAAAAAAGTTAGTTTCACTAATTTGCTTCCCCATATTTGATCCAGTTTTACTAAGTTATTCGCTCCCCCGTTTAGTACAGTGTAACATATATATTACATAAATATATTATATAAATTACACAACATATATAATATAAATTATGGATCAAAATAAATTAGCAAAATACATATAATACATAAAACTTATAAATTTGTAAATTTAATAAATTATATATATATTTGTGTTTTTTGAGACAGACTTTTCCTCTGTCACCTGGGCTGGAATACAGTGGTGCTATTATAGCTCACTGCAACCTCCACCTCCCTGGCTGAAGGGATCCTCCCACCTCAGCCTCCTGAGTAGCTGGGACTACAGGCTCATGCCACCACACTCAGCTAATTTTTGCATTGTTTTAGTAGAGACAAGGTCTCACTATGTTGCCCAGCCTGGTCTCGAAATCCTGGGTTGAAGCGATCTTCCTGCCTTGGCCTCCCAAAGTGTTGGGATTACAAGCATGAGTCACTGTGCTTGGTCATTCCCCTATATATAAATAATGGAATGAATAGTAAAGGAGTTTTTTTAATGTTTTGGTAAAAATTTTTAAAGGTGACCGAACAATGGCACTTTTCCCCATGATTAAGATGGCTTTGTACTGTTTGTTTTCATTTTCAGCATCCACACTACCCTGCAGTAAGGACTGCCTGTATTTGGTGATAATGACTAGATCTGGGTTTTGACCGTGGAAGTTAGTGGCTGTGGTGAAGTGGAGGTAGTCTTGTAGTTGAAGACCTTTTGGCCCTCCTTTTCAGTAGAAAAATCTAGAATCCATAACAACTATTGGCAAAAAGAAAAAGACTGGAAGAAAAGGTGGCAACATGTCATCATGGTTACTTCTGGGTGCAGGAATTGCAGGAGATTGAAATGAAAAGAAGTTCATGTGAATCGTTAAAACAAAACAAAACAATAATCCACAGGCTCTGGGGCCAGACTGATGACTAACGGCATTAACTTTGAGTAAGTTCCCTAGCTTCTCTGTGCCCTGAGACCTCCTCTATGAAATATAGATAATAGTATTATCTATATGACCTCGTAGGTTTATCAAGATAGAACCGATTAATACTTATAAAACATTTATAAGTTTGATATGTAGTAAGGGCTCAATAAATGTTAACTATTACAATTATTTTGACGTGTATACAGTTAAAAATAGAAGGTGTATTTTTTATTCATTCTCTACATTTCCACTCTTCAGGAATAATCATTGTTAACAATTTAATGGGTATCCATCCAGTTCTTTATTATGCAAACACACATACATATACATATATGTGTGCACAAATATATACACATACATATATGCGTATATGCTTATATATGTGTATATACACACACATACATATTTGAAATATAAATGGGGTCGTACAATGAACACTATTAAACAGCCTGCTCTATATATTTAGCAATATGTAAATATATCATTGACATCCTTGTAAGTCATAATGCAGATCTGCTTTTTTTTTTAATGGTGGCATTTGTGTTCCAGAGCATGTACTATATTTTATTTAACCATTTCCTTACTGATGAATACTTAGATTATTCTCAAATGTTTCACCTTTACAAATAATGCTGCAATGATTTTGACCTTCTGCATATTTTTAAACATTTATACGAGTGTTTTTGTAGGACAGATTTCTACAAGTGAAATTGTTGAGTCAAAAGGTGTGTGCATTTATAATATCTGCATATACTTCCAATTTCTCCTCCAAAGAAGTTGTACCAGTTTATCAATATATAAGCATGCCATTTCCCCTAGGGCTTCATGCACTCTGGATATTATCAATTTTTAAATATTTTCCTACCTATTAGGCAATGTGGTATCTATCTCTTTAGGGTTATAATTTGCATTTCTCTGATCACTATTGAGGTTGAGCATCTTTTCATATGTATATCGGTCATTTGCATTTCCTCTTCTGTGAATTGCTTGCTCAAGTCCTTTTCTGTGAGTGATTTTCTTTTTTATTTATACTTTTCTGTTTTTAAAAAGAAAGGGAAATATTTTGTATTTTTTAAGTAACCTTGCGATCTCTTCTTGATCAACCATATTAGCAGTGGAAAGCATTTACTCAATTCAAAAGAAAGGAAAAATTAAATTTATATTTCTTGCTATGAATTTCTTTTGGGGGGAAGGGGAACAGGAAACAATTTTAATTGCTTAATTCTGCTTTTCTCAATATAAAAACGACCCTCCTTTCATTCCCTGGGCCTTCATACTGGAAGACACTATTTGGTCATTTCAAATTCATCGTGGACTTCTGACACATTCTTCTAAGTTGCTCAAGTTTAAACTTTTAAAATTTAACTCAATAGTTAATAGTTTAAGAGTTTTTTTAAAAGCCATTTTTGAGGTTGATACAGAAGGAAGTACAGGGCTGCACAGTTATTTCATATATTCAGACCCACTCTAACAACCCATTCTAACTGTTCAGACAGAGGCAGATGTATTTTTTTCTCTCAGAATTCTTTCAGAATGACCTCATAATTGGGCTGCCCCTGTAGGCTCAGCATTGAAGAATAATGAGTTTTTGAACCGTGAGGAGGACATGTTTTGAAACAGAAGCAAATAGTGCAGATTATTTACAATGCTGTCATCAAGGGAATCTGTGCTAGAATGGCTTGAAATGCTTCTGGGACTGAAGCTGGGTATGGCCATTGCGAAGAGTCCAGAGTGGCAGTGGCTGGCTTTTCCTAACTCTTCCTGATTCCATTTTTCCTTCACATGGGTAACATGCTAATTGTTGAACAGCAGAGAGGCCAGCCCAAGCTGATTAACAGTCTGGCTTAGTGACAGTTTAGTTGAGTTCCATTTCTTCTAAAAGATACTTCAGTTGTTCAGGGAAAAAAAAAGGCATGGGGTAGGTATGTTTATGTTACCTTATTTTAAGGTAAACATAGGGGCATTTCTGTAGCCAAACACAGGAAGTATTAAAACTTTAGTAACCTGGTACCTCCTAGACCCTTTTCACTCATATATTGCATGAAAAGACATGCAGATGCTTTCTGACATTTTTACTCAGTGTCTTGACTATTAAATTCACCTTGAGCATTGTGTGTGATGTTGGATCCACCAGAAAGCAAGTATTTACCTTTACCATAATTAGTATCAAAGAAATGTTATTAATATTTCAGGACACAAATTTAGATTACTAGAATCTGAAGCTCTAAAGGTCATCCAATCTAATCCCCCTCCCAGGCTTGAGTATGCCTGGGTCTTCCGTCCCCCACCCCCACCCCCCCCAGCTCCCACCAAGTGGGGAGATACATCCTCAGTTCATCTAGAATCTCTCCAGTGATATGGAGATATGGAGATCACTGTTACATGAGACAGCCCAGTCCATTTTTAAATAGCTCAGAGAGGTAGAAAGTTTTGTTTTTTTACTGAACTGAATTTTTTCTGTCTTTAGATTCAACCCACTGAGCCAATGGGAGTCTAGTGGTGTCTCCCAGAACACGTCTAATCTCTGCTATACATCATAGACCTATAAATATTTGAAGATGGTTTTCTTCCCCCTCTTTCCTTAGCTCTACTACTGTTTCCACTCCAACAGTCAGATTAACTATTCCAGGCTTTTGTGACTTTTGTCATATCAAGCCCCTGGCTACTTCTGTAACCTAATCTTCTCCTCCCTGCCTGTGCTTCAGCCACATGACCTCCTTCTGTTCCTCAAATATGAAGTGCATATTCTCTTATATTTTCTTTTCCCACTGATGGAAATATTCTTCCCTCACCTAGCAGCAAGGTTTATTTCCTTACTTCATTTTGCTCAAATATCAACTCCTCAGAGAAACTTCTCTTGACCTCCCCCATCTCCAACACTATCCCTTTATCCTCATGTATGTTCTTCATAGTATACATCACTCCCTGAAAGATGATTATGTATCCGTTTTTGAGTTTGTATATCTCTCCAGCTAAATATAAGTATCATGAGGACCAGGGACATCTGTCTTGTTTAGCATATAGTAGGTGCTCAGTAAACATTTGTTGAACAAATCAATAGGATACGATTTTTAATTCCTTTACCATTCTGATGACTGTCTTGACTTTGTGCATATCTCTGTCAAAGTGCAGTGGCCAGAACTGAGAACAGAAACCTAGCTATGATCTAACCAGAGCAGAATAAAGCAAAATAACCACATTATTTAATCAATGAGTATATCCTATGTAGCAGGCACCATCCTATGTCATGGATATATGACAGTGAAGAAACTCAACATGGTCCCTGCCTCCAGAGAACTCATCTAATATCTTATAGACATTACTCCAGTATGATGAAATCTTAAGATCACATTTGCTCTTTTGGAGGTTATATCATACATCACACTGAAGAATTTACAGTCAATTAAGACTTTAAGCTTAATAGAATTTGGGGGCTCAATTCAAAATCATGTATTTATTCTAACTATTAAACTTCATTGAGTTAAATTTCATCCATCATTCTATTAATTCAAATTATTTGGGGATCCCAGTTCAGTCAATCTTAACCCTAGTCTTCCCAGCTTATGTCATATCTAAATTTAATAGGTGAGCCTTCTACATATGCAAGTCATCTATAAAACATTCACCAGGACAAAGATAAAGACAGACCTCTGTGACACACCACCAGAAGATTCCTTTCACCTTAACACCCAAGTCACAATACTTACAAATGCCTTGATGCTGTTCAGATTTTCTGCCTACCATGTTTTCATACTTACCAATTTGAAAACCCTGTTAAAGAAGGAGTTGAGGTTAGTCAGACATACCTCGTTCCTAGTGAATCCATGTTGGGTACCAAAGACTGTTTCTGGACCTGAGAAACCACTATAAATTCTGTTAGGTATTAGTACTTTAGTACTAAATTTTAGTTCTGTTTTAGTACTTTAGTATTTCACTTGATATATTTATTTGATCTTAACATCAAGCTATTTGATTTGTTATGTCCAGAATCTAACTTTTTGCCATTTCTGAAAATCAAAGTAAATATCCATTTCCTTGATTCTAGATCTTCTCCTATTTGCTCTGATTCCTCAAATTGTGCCATAATAGTATTCTTTCTCTCTTTTTTCTCTCTCCTTGTGTTCTTTTTTCTAAGCTTTCTTAGATGGGGGCAGAGTCACCTGGGTAATGAGCTTAAAACACATTTAGATAGCACCTATGTGTTCTCTTACACTCATCTCAATTTGAGGCTTCTGCTGCTTCTCACTAAGGTTTTCTCTAAACTTTTCTGTCTTAAGCTCATTGTCTTTTACAGAGAATGCAACTAATTTGGAGTTCTGGGGTTCTGCTTTTCTTGTCTTTCATCAGCAATACCCCTCCAGCCCGAAGCAGCACATCTCTCCCCTGACTTCTTTGTTCTTGCTCAGAAAAAAGTTAACAAAGCCCCATGCTTTTATCCTAGACATTGTCTCCTGATCTCAGCTCTTTGGAGACTTTCACCTTTCTGAAATTATTTACATCAGCTGGTGATCCTCTTTGGGTTTGTCTTTAGTCTCATTTCCTACCCACTCTCCTCACACTCTGGTTCAGCCACAAGCACCTCCTTGCTGTTCCTTAAAGATGCTAAGCCTATCCCCAAATCAGGGCATTTGCATTTGCTGAAATTTCACCCTGTAATACTCTACCCAGATATTTACAAGGTTTGCCCCTCACCTCATTCAGATATCTGCCCATCATCAGAGAGGCTATCCTTGACACTGTAGCTGAAACAGCAAAAACATATTTCCACCTCTGCTGGTCACTCTCTGCCCCTTTCCCTGCTTCATTTTTCTTCTCTACTGTGATCACTATCTGATATATTTATTTGGCTACTGTTTGTCCCCTCTCACAAGTTGCACAAAAACAAGGATCTTTGTCTATTTTGTTTATTGCTACAACAGTGCCTGTCACATAATAGGTGCTCAATAAATATGTATTAAAAATTAGTGATGCTTAGGTATTTCTCTTAGAATATTGTTCCATGAGACCTACATATCATTTTTTCACCTTCAAGCTGACTTTGAAGACCCTAACGACAAATAATACTGCTATGAGAATATTGATTGAAAAGTGGCTGTAAATACCACTTACCACTTAGAATTTCTATGAACTGATCCAAGTGATGTGCAAAGTCAAGTTGAAGGTCTAGTACAGGGTGGTACAAGTGGGATTGCGGTATTCACTGGAATTTAGTGAGACAAATCTAAAGACTGCAGGCAGAAGAGGCTGTCTTATGTAAAAGGAGCATATCTGCTAGGTGAAGTCGTATGCCATATTAAATTGATATTCACTTAGATCGATAGGTGTTGACACAGAAAGAAGTCCATGATATTCTGTTACATTTAAAAGGCTGAAAATGGAACATGTGCAGTGTGTTTCCATTTGTATGCAATTGAGTATATACACACAGGTATCTGGAGGGATATATTAAAACATCAATATGGTTATCTCTAGATGGTGCATTTTATTTTAGATTTTAAAAAATTATTTTTGTTTCTGAGTTGTTTAATTTTCTGTTGAAACAATGGTGTGGATTATTTACTACCCTTTCCAAAAAGTATGGAGTTTTTTTTTTTAAAGGGTTCACAGGAACCGGAAAAAGTGGTTGCCTCTGGAGAGTAACTGGAGAACTAATAAAGAAGAAGGGGCACTCACTTTTCACATAACTTGCCATTACACTGGTTGATTTTATACCACGTGCTTGTGTTTTTTTTTTTAATATACATGTGATTAGAAAGCTTTGAATTTGAGAATGCATGTTATGTATATTATACGTGGGATGTTAAAGGTCACCTGACCAGAAAGCAGCTGAAAGGTATTAAAATTGTGATGACAATTTCTGGAACCTAGAGAGAACAACTAGAGAGACTGTGAATCTAGAATTAATTCTGACTAACTGGGGGAGTGGTTCAGAAAGTGGAAGTGATGAAAATGTAACAAGAGAATGAATGAAGAACCACAAAGTCTTTGACCACCAGAAAGGGTGATATGGTCTGGCTGTGTCCCCACCCAAATCTCATCTTGAATTGTAGTTCCCATAATCATCATGTGTTGTGGGAGGGACTGGGTAATTGAATCATGGAGGCAGTTACCCCCATGCTGCTGTTCTTATGATAGTGAGTGAGTTCTCACGAGACATGATGGTTTTAAAAGGGGCTTTTCCCCCTTTTGCTTGGCACTTCTCCTTCCTGCTGCCACTTGAAGAAGGACCTGTTTGATTCCCCTTCCATCATTATTGTAAGTTTCCTGAGACCTCCCCAACCATGTGGAACTGTGAGTCAATGAAACCTCTTTCCTTTATAAATTACTCAGTCTCAGATAGTCCTTATAGTAGCCTGAGAACAGACTAAGACAAGGGGTATTGGTGAGGTCTAATGTCCAAGTTCATAGCACGACTCTACAAGAGAAGATAATTCAAGAGGGTTGGGAAGCTCTCTAAAATGACACTCTGGCTACAACTACAAATTATCTATATAGAAGAAAATGTAGAGAGGTTCTTAAGGAAACCAGATAATTTGTATGGGGAAGTCTCAAAACTCAGATTTTTAAACATTAATTTTTTAATAAAAAAGGGGCTTATATTTTACTGGGTAGGGAAGACAGTAACCAAAGAATATGTTGGATTATTATAATTATTATAATTGATAAAGAAGAAAACCAAGGCAGAATAAGGGGGCAGAGACTGACCAACAGGAGTGCATGTTAGTGTGTGCTCTTTCTGCTATAGTGGTGAGCATGGCCTTTTTGATGAGGAGAAATTAGGAAGAGATCTGAATTAAATGAGAGGGCAAGGCCTGCACATATCTGGTAAAGAGCATTCCAGGTGGAGAGTTCAGAACATTTAAAGGTGCTGATATAGGAATATGCTTGGTGTGTTTAAGGAACCACAAGAAAGTGAATGGAGCTAGATCAAAGTGCTGGGACAGTAGTAGGGATGATCTCAGAGGAGTAGAAGGGAGCCAGATCACACAGGGCCTTGTAGGCCATGACAAGAACGTTTAATTATATTCTGAGATGGGTTAGCACTGAAAGGTTTTGAGCAGAGGAGTGGTATGATCTGACAAGAATGGAAGGAAGGGGGAGCATTTTAGAGGCTACTCTATTAATATAGGCAAGAGATGTTAGTGGCTTGGACTGAAGTCCCAATGATAGGGCTGGGGGACAGAGTTACTTTTCAGATATATGTTGAAGACAGAGTCAATGTGATTTTTAATGGGGGTAGATATAATATGCTAAAAAAAAAGAGAGAGATAAAAGTCCAAGATAAGTCCAAGATACTTGGTCTGAGCAACTAGATAAACAGTGATTGCATTTATTGAGATTGGAACGTTTGAAGGATGATCAAGTTTTGGGAGATGGGAATCTAGAATGTGTTTTAGACATACTGAGTTTAAGATATCTATTCAAGTGGAGATGTTGAGTTGAAGATACATTCATGAGTGTGGAATGTAGGGAGTGGTCTTTGCTAGAGATGTAAATTTAGGAGTTCCCAGCATATACATTTTTGTGTGTGTGTTTTTGAGACACAGTCTCGCCCAGGTTGGAGTGCAATGGCACGATCTCAGTTCACTGCAACCTCCGCCTCCCAGATTCAAGCGATTCTCCTGCCTCAGCCTCCTTAGTAGCTGGGATTATAGGCGCCCGCTACCAGGCCCGGCTAATTTTTGAGTGTATACATAATATTTAAAGCTAAGGGACTGGAGAAGCAAGTGGACAGGGCTGCTAATTAAGCTTTTCTTACCATCACCATCCCCCTTCCTTTTCCCTACCTGCACTATACCTGGCCACAGGGATAATTTATCGCTTGGACATATTTCATGTACCTTTTCAATGTGTTCTGCTCGGCTCTTTTGACCTTCAGATGACAAAAATCAAAGGGAATGTGGTCAGCATAGAGAGTAGGAATTGAACAGAGGAAAAATAAGCAGCCACTTTCATGAGATGAATTCTGGGGTCCTGAGAAAATCTATTACTCCCAATTTGTGGTAGCTTCCTTAGCTGCTGGCAGAATCCTCTGATCATTCCCGCCCCACCCCACCCCCCCTTTTTTTTTTTTTTTTTTGTGATGGAGTTTTGTTCTTGTAGCCCAGGCTGAAGTGCAATGGTGTAGTCTTGGCTCACTGCAACCTCTGCCTCCCGGGTTCAAGTGATTCTCCTGCCTCAGCCTCCTGAGTAGCTGGGATTACAGGCATGCACTACCACACCCGGCTAATTTTGTGTTTTTAGTAGAGACAGGGTTTCACCATGTTGGTCAGGCTGGTCTTGAACTCTTGACCTCAGGTGATCCACCTGCCTTAGCCTCCCAAAGTGCTGGGATTAGAGGTGTGAGCCCCTGCGCCTGGCCTTATTTTTATTTTTATTTTTATTTTTTTGAGACTGAGTCTCACTCTGCTGCGCAGGCTGGAGTGCAGTGGTGTGATCTGCTCACTGCAACCTCTGCCTCCCAGATTCAAGCAATTCTCCTGCCTCAGCCTCCTGAGTAGCTGGAATTTCAGGCACGTGCTACCACTGCTGGCTAATTTGTATAATTTTTTTTTTAGTAGAGATGGGTTTTCACCGTGTTGGCCAGGCTGATCTCAAACTCCTGACCTCAGGTGATGTGCTTGCCTCAGCCTCCCAAAGTGCTGGGCCTATAGGCGTGAGCCACCACACTCGGCCTTCTGATCATTTCTTTAGCTAATCTGGAAGTGGACAACTTTTGTTGTTGTTGAACATTCATAACTTCTAGAGGGGAAATTTTGCAGGCCGCTACACACACACACACACACACACACACACACACACACACACACACAAACACCTTAAAGAAAATAAACTATTCAACTAATCTACTTTTAAATTGAGGAAACATTGATGGTTAACTACAGAAAGTATTCAAATTATGTTTCACTATCATATCATAGCTGGCTGTAGAGGGGAGAGAGGGGAAAGAAGGAACGGGGATGTCCCTGGTTCCCTGCCCCCGCCCCACCCCCTGCTCCCCACAGACACAGCGGAAGAAAAGGTGAAGAAGTCATGTTGTATTCCTATTTTATACAGTGTAGTGTGCTAGGCCTTGTACATTAATTAGGTCAATAATCCTCACAACAATTCTATCATTGGACCCAGTTTACAGATGAGGAAGTTAAGGCTTGAAGAGTTTAAGTCACTTGCCCAAATTATCATGTCTAGGTAGCAAGTGGCAGAGCCAGTAATCCAGCCCGGGGTTCCCCTAGGCTTTAAAGCCCATGTGCTGCCCAACAAGGTAGAGACGCGCAGGAGGTGATAGTGTTCATCAGAGGCCACATCCTGGGGCTCTGGGATTCACAGTATTTATTGCTTGTTACCCCCCTCTTTGAAATGCTAATTAGCTATTGTTCCCTGCTTGTTAAGTGCTTTCATCCTTAAAGCTTTACAGGTTTTTTCTTTTTTCTTCTTTTACTAAATGAGGCAACCATCATTTCCCACAAAGCTGCAAACTATTTTCTACCCTTAGGCCAAATAAGCAGAGTCATCCCAGGTTTAGGTGAAGCCCAGCCCAAGGACCTTATCTGACCCCCCATTCTCCCAATGGGAAAGGTTTGAATTCCCATTAAAATGCAGATGCCTCTAAAAGGAGTTAACATTAGTACTGTCAGGTCTCTGCAGTCCGAGGGTATATGATTATATGACCTTTTCCAAGGACAGGTTTGAATGGGGATGAAGTCATATTTGCAAAAGAACCCTGGAAAGTGAGCTGGCCCCAGCCAGGAGAGCACATGTACACACCTCCCCCATCTCCTCACACACCAGGTGGATTTAAGGCCGTTTAAGAGGAGGTGGCTTCAATTTAGCAATAAGAAGCCAGTGTCATCGCTTACAAACTGTGTGACTATTTGGCCAGTGGTTGGGAATCAGGGAGTCAGGACGGGATCTGTGTCCTGAAGGGTAAAGCAGAACTGTTCATTCTAGGTTTTGTTGGGCCTGAAGGAGTTTCTTTCTACCAATTAACTGCATTAAAGTGGAACTTGGGCTTCCAAGACAATGCAGGGGCCCCATCTAGGTTCAGCCAGAATAGTCTAAAGTCTTAATGGCATTTTTTCCCCTTCTCAGGTTGTTAGAATAAAACAGTGTGTCGTATTTATCCCTTCTTCTGCCAAGAAAGCTCTACTGATGTTCTCAGTTGAAATTAATTTTCCCCTTCCCATATTCCCATAGCCTTTTGCTTGCACTTCTATTCCAGCGTTTCCCAGTGTCATCCTTATTAGTGTTATTTATGTGCACGTCTGTCTCCTCTTCCAGATCATGAGCTCCTGGAGGGCAGAAACTGCAGTTTATTCATCTCTATCCCCCATGGGCTGCACACAGGGCCCTGCACATCGTAAGCACTCAATAACTGCTTGTTGAATTGAATTATTACTCTCCACTGCTGCTGTTGTGATTGGCATTCATTCATTTAGTCCATTTGCCCCTTAAAAATCTCCTGCCAAGACTCAAAAGTAAAGATGCACCAAGTACAAAGAGACGCGTTTTTAACAGTTGATGTTTTTTACTTGTTTCATTTAAAATGGACCCAAATGAAAAGAAATGTTTTCTTAGGTCTTGCTGGCTAGACAGAAAAGGTTATCAGCAGATTAAGAGGAGTGTTCTCAAACAGCATCAAGTGTCTTTCAGTGTGCCCAATGGGTGAAGAGCTTTGTGTGGCCGTAAAAGCTGGCTTAAAGGCTACTTGGATTCATTCTGACATATGTCATATTTTCAAGAGAGGTGTTGAAAGCAGAGTCAAACAAACAGCCAGTCAAAGTGCCGCTCCGCGCACTGGAATTGGCATTACATGAAAGCGTTAGTGAGCACCTCGGTGAACAGGGTTGCCCCCAGGTCTTCCCCGGGAGCTACTTGAAAAGTTGAGAAGTGTACTGGGGGTTCTCATCACATAGTCACATTCCCTCCATTCCACGCCATGTAGCTGGCCTCACGGACACTTTGTAGCGACTACATTCTAGCTGTCAGGTTGTACTTATCTTCAGTGCATTGATGCTATCAGTTGAAAACAGCACATCTTTATAGACGGACACATTTTAGGAAACTCCACGGCATGTAAAGTACAGATTCCCCTTGCTGTTACTGACATAATTGAACATGGAAAGAGAAGACCTACTGTCGGCAGCACCAAAGGCAAGGAAGGGTTAAGGCAGGCAGGCAAGTTGTGAATATTTACTGTGCACCTACTATGTTCCTGGTCCTGGGCTGGTGGTAACCGCAACAGAGAGTATTAGTCCTTGTGGAACATGGAGCGGGGGGAGGGGGAGGTAGAGAAGGGACAGGGCAGAGACAGGCATTTAAAAAGTAATTCTATAAATCATGAACTAATTCCACATATAACAAGAACTCTTGACAGAGATACTAAGAGAGTTTGTAAGAGAAAAGTCAGACCAAATTTACAGGGTCAGGGTAGGTTCCTCTGAGGGAATATGCTTTCAATAGAGGCCTGAAGCATGAGTAGGAATTAACCAGGTGAAATACATGCATGCACGTTGGAGGGGGTAGTATTTAGGGAAATGGGACAGCATTTTCAACAGCACTGCAGTAGACAAGATCATTGCACATTGGAGGATTCGGAAGAAGGCCATATGCTTGCAGCATGGGAGGTGAAGTGAAGTGCTACAGGTGTAAGAGGTGAATTTAGGCCGGGCGCGGTGGCTCAAGCCTGTAATCCTAGCACTTTGGGAGGCCAAGACGGGCGGATCACGAGGTTAGGAGATTGAGACCATCCTGGCTAACACGGTGAAACCCCGTCTCTACTTAAAAAATACAAAAAAAAGCTAGCCGGGCGAGGTGGCGGGCACCTGTAGTCCCAGCTACTCCAGAGGCTGAGGCGGGAGAATGGCGTAAACCTGGGAGGCGGAGCTTGCAGTGAGCTGAGATCTGGCCACTGCACTCCAGCCTGGGCCACAGAGCGAGACTCCGTCTCAAAAAAAAAAAAAAAAAAAAAAAAAAAAAAAAAAAAAAAAAAGAGGTGAATTTAGAGAAGTCAGCTGGATTGTGTAGGGCTTCACATCTGGTATTTGTTTTTAATATTGAGGAGTTAGGGAGGAACAAAGAAATAGCTTTCAAATGCTATTCAGCAGGAATGGAAGAGGCAAAGGAATGAACTGCTGATACATGCTACAGCATGGATGAACCGCAAAAATATTATACTAAGTGAAGGAAACCAGTCACAAAATACCCAATATTGTTTGAGTCCACTGATATGAAATGTCCAGAAATGGTAATGCACATTAGTGGTTGCTCGGGAGTGGGAATCGGGAATGGAAGAAAATGGGCATAAGACATATTTTGGGGGTGATTAATTCCATTATAAAAAATTGAATTATGGGAATGATTGTACAACACTGTAAACCTATTTAAAAATCATTGAGGTATATACTTAAAAATAAATCAATTGAAAGTTAAAAAATAAGAAATGAACTTTCTGCTCTCCGCTGTAAGGAATGTGAGACGAGTCAGATAAGGAGAAGAAGCCTTCTTCCCATGCAGCCTAAACCACCCCAAGGGCTGTGCAGGTCTCAGACCCCACTCTTAGTCTCTATGGGCAAAGAAGGCTAGAAGGAAATCTGTTGATTTCCTTGGTACCTTTAGCTCCATGTGGAGAGTGGGCACAAGCAGACCATATCTTCGGAACTATGAATTGGGCGCAAAATAGGGGTGGTTAGTTACCCAAAAGATAGCTGTCATTTTTGTAGATAGGAAAACAGAAGTGTCCATGATCGGTCATTAGAAGAGAGTGATTAGAGCTCAGTGAACACCTCTGCTTTCCAGAAGGTGCACTCTCACGTTGGTTCCTGGCCAGAGAGCCAAAGGAAGCTGGGCCATGATAAGAATAACAAGCTAACTGCCCATCCAGGAGTTAGGGGGACAGTGCCACATGAACCTCTATGGTCCCTTGGCCTCTTCTGAGGGCAGCCTCCATCTATTAAATTTCAACAGTTTTCATAATAGTCACCTAATTAGGGGATTGAGAGTAAAATCAGGGGGAAATCTGTGCCTCATTCACTGGAAAGCAGTGACTTTCCTGTACTTTGGATGAGAGACAAAAGATCATAACTGAGTTTCTGCCCTTCCCAAGGGAACAGTTTGTAATAGTCTAAAGCAATCAAGCAGAAAAATGAATTGGCTTTCCCACTCTGCAGTCCTAGGGGAAAGTATTATAAAAGGTCACCAAATTGCTATATTTGTGTAATTATATCCAACACTTTGATCAATTTGATGAGGACAGCATTCTCGGTTGCCTTTGAGATCTGTAAACCAACTCTCTCTTCTCTGGCTTTGCTGACTTTCTAGCTGATGTTCATGAGTAACATCAAAGGCTTGCTGTTGATGAGAGCCCCTATCTTGCTTTCATACCAACAGAATTGCCCATGGAAATAATAAAATGACAAGAGTAAAATTGAAGGAAGTGATAGGAACACAGAGGGATGGCTTCAAATGAGTGAGTTTCTGAATTACAGGCACTCTGTAACCAGTCTGCTACTTGGGGAAGATTTTCCATGTGCTGTTTGATGAAATCAATGTTCACTTGAAGAAATAGACCTTCTGCTCCTCTAAGTTCTCTTTGCTGTTAAGTTAGCAATGAATGCCACCAAAAAGGGTATGACTGGACAAGACCAGACAAGACCACCATCTGTTCCCAATGGAAGGTTGCGCAAACAGTCTCGGTTCTGCCACTGAGACACTCTCTGTGTAACTTTGTCTTAATTGACTTCTAGGAGCTGTGTTCTCTCTTCCCCCAGCCCACATTCTGCTTAGAACATAAGTAACTGCACTTTTGTATTTCTTGGTCTCTCCTTCTGGTCTTCCTTCTGACCATCAGGAGGATGCCAAAGAAAGAGCGCTCATCACACTTGCAGTGACTACCAAAAGTTACGAGTCAGAACTTGGCAGAAGATGAACCACTTACTGGTATGATGACCTTGGGCAAGTTACTAAAACTCTGTACACCTTCATTTCTTCATTTCCAAAATTAGGATAATAGAAACAACCTCACAGGATTGTTGTGAGATTAAAAGTAGTTTGAAACCTGTAAGGTATTTAAAACATTGCCTATATCACACTAATCGTACATTCTTCATTAAAGCAACCACTGGATTGAATACCTAGTATGTGTAGAAAGTGCTGTGGGGCATATGGTACATTATGTGGAGATTATACGAGTGTATGAAAGGCAACATAGTATAGTGGAAAGAACGTGAACTTGGACTCAGAAATCTGGTTTAAATCACCACTCTGACTCTTGCTGTGTGACCTCAAGCAGATAACCCAAACTCTCTGATTCTGTTTCCCCATCTGTAGCATGGGGTCGATGACAACTTACATGGTTTGGCTCATAGTTAAATAACATAATGCACATGAGAGGTTCACAAATCTACAGGGGGAACACCTATAGCCTAGTACATGAGGGATGAATAAATGTAAGACTGATTTTTCTTAGGCATGAACCATGAACCTCTCACCAAATGCACCTTCATACCAGGAAAAAGACAATTTCAAAGCTGCCTGTGTTTTCAACCATTATGTTACTCTGTTTTACTTTTAAGTTTTCCTGCTCCCTTATTTATAGATGGAGACACTGAGGCATAGGAATACTGTTGAAAAGAAATGGCAGGCAAGGATGTGACACTATCAATTCCCATCCTCTCTAATCTTGCCTCTTTGTTCCAAATAAACTGAAATTAAAAGTGAATTATTATCACTTAATTCACAAAAATGCCATGGCATGCATTTTCTCTCCCTACACTGAATCTGAAATAGTAGACTTCATTCAATTTTTTTTTTATGTTTATCTTCTGTCTACTTGTAGTTTATTGGAAGCTTTTGGGAGTGCCCTAGTTTCTCCCTTTCATGAGGGGCTTGGATAATGAGATTCTAGAAGGTACCTGCCAGCTCTGACATTATGCATTTACAGGGATGTCTCGAATTTTCAAGAATGCATGCAATGGTGTTTCCTTAGTAAATGTCCTTGTAAAAGAAGGTTATGTCCACCTTTCTTTGTATAATCCCATCGGATACTTTGGGAAATCACTAGGAATAATTAACGCGTTCTGGATGACGCGTGCTTAGCTAATTGGGCTGAAAGCCAGGGTTGGTTAGCAAGTTGGCTGAGTGCCAAGTAGCAGGTGTCTGCATAGAGTCAGCACTGATTCTTTATTCAAAGAAGGGAGGAAGACCTATGCATGTTTTGTTTTTGAGCAAGTTTGTCTCGATTTTACCCCACTCCCACACTCATTTAAAAATGGTGAGATTTTAAAAAAAGTTTATTAGCACTAAAACAAAGATTATTTCTTTTACTATAGTTTTGTTTCTTTTCACCGTTTTCAGTCTGGATTTTAAGAGGTCACTACATGTTCCTACCGGTCTTTAATTACCTTATATTTTGATTGGAGGCATACAACCAAGATTATTTTATGAAGTTTTGCTTCGAGGCAAGTTGAATTGGGGCTCTTTGCACAGAGATGACTTTTCTTAATGTACTCCCAATTGCTTAATGTTTTGCATTTCCAAGTTAGTCTATCATTTTTAGCTTTGGGCTAATTTGTAGCATAGTTCTTCAAGCAACACATTTAAATTATTCACTTTCCTCCTTCCAAGTATAAAATTTCTATTCATCAGAAGCCTTCCAAGGGAAAGTTAAGAACATTCAGTGATGGGCACATGGGTATTTAAGCAGGATTTCTGGATCTTGTAAGTGGGGAACAACATTCCCTACATACCACTGATAAATAAGCATCTTGGGATATGCATTCAAATCACTGCCCTCAGGGGTCATTTGGATAAACACATGCTTGAGTTTATGGAGGTAGGATTTCCCTTGGCCTGAAAAAAAAACTGGGCTAGAGAAACTTTTCCATGAATTTTAGGAATTTTGCTGCAAATAATAGAATCCCAGCTAGCATTAGAAAGATTCTAGAAGTCTCACAGAACTCTAGGGTAGGATGTGAAAACCCACCAGGAAGCAAGGCAGCCATTGTCTGTCTTTTTCTCTCTGGTCTCTCACCTCTGCATCTTCTAGCAGCATGTCTTCTTCAATCTCTACTTGCAGAAGGGTTTTCTTAACATTCTCTCTTTGTCTATTGAAAATGTCCCCCAGTGTTTAGAAGTCCCTGGGCTCTTTTGTGAAAAGAAATGTTGTAATTTTAGAAAGGCTGTTGGTGACATTGATTGCTTTTTTAGCAAGAAAACAAAGGGAGAGTAGTGGATGATCTCTTCCCACTCTTCTAACTCTGACTTCTTATGATCCTGTAGGGATCTGAATGTATCTTAGAAAATAGTCTAGCTATTAAGTAACATTTGTCTTCAAGTATACAATTTTATCAATTTGTTAGACATCTCAGATCACATTGGGCAGTAGTTGTGAATGAAACCACTCCTCTGTCAGCAGGATAGAAAATTTGTGGTACATGGGAAGCACCACAGCTCTCTCTCCCCCAGCACCTGACAGACACCCATGGCCATGGCTTTCTTCCCTGATGCTCCCAGAGCTGGCCTCAAAATCCTTCTCAGAACCAACTGGATAAACGAAATGTGGTCTATGCATACAACGAAATATATTATTCAGAAACAATAAGGAATGAAGTACTGTTACATGATACGACATGGATGAAATTTGCAAACATGATGCTAAGTAAAAGAAACCAGGCAGAAAAGACCACATATTATATGACTCCATCTATGTAAAATTTCCAAAATGGGAAAATCCGTAGAGGCAGAAAGGGCTCTGGTGGTTGCCAGGAGCTAGGGGGAGGGGATAATGGGAGGGACTGCTTAATACATATGAGGTTACTTTTTGGGGGTGATAAAAATATCTTGGAACTACATTGCAGTGATAGGTTGCATAATCTGTGAATATATGAAAGCCATTCAATTGTACACCTTAAAAGGGTGAATTTTATGGTATGTGAATTTTACCTCAATTAAAAAAGAATCCTTCTTAGCATAGCATTCCAGGGAACCACCACTAGTGGAATTAGCGTGTGTCATAAAATCTGAAGTTTTGCTATTTAGCTTTTTAAGTCCACCTGTGCATGGGCTGAGATCCCTTCCAGCTATGCACTACACAATTACAGACCTTTGGGTTTTTTCTTCTACTGGCATGTTATACCCTTTCCCCTCTCTATTTATTTTCTATGCCTCCAGCACCAGTGGAACATTCTCTGTGAAGCCTTTTTTCCTTACTCTCTACACCTCTACCTTCGCCCCAGAACAACTAAATTACCTATTCTCTACACACCAACAGCACTTTGTGTATCACTCTAGCCCAGTCCATATCACACTGTATTGTAATTGTGTACTTATTGCTCAGAATTTCCTTCTCGACGGCCTTCCTCATCTTTGTACCTGCAACCCCTCTACAGAGCCTGGTCCAGAGCAGTCTCCCTCAGAAAATAAATAAATAAATACAATATGGTCCCAGCCCTCAGGATAACTACAGATTATTAGGAGACAAATACTCAATTAAAAAGCATGTACCCAAAATTAGACGCTTGGATATGTGGGCCCTGGAGAAGAAAATGATTGAAGGGGCATCACAGAGAAAGTGACATTTGAGCCTGGCTTTCACATAAGGGAATAAGATTTCTCCAGCTAGAAAGACTATGTGCAGTGCTGGAGTATGAGGAGGTAACTTCTAACATTCTAGGTGAGGAAATAACAGCTGCTGGGACAAGCATGCCAAAGTGCATGGCACATCCTACGGCTCCAAAAATAGGCTACTTATGACTGGCAACCAAAGAGAGAGGTCAGGATCAGGGCATGAAAAGCTTTTGTTACCATATGCAAAGGTTTAGACCTCTTTCTGTGGGCAGTCAGGAGTCATCAGAGTTTTTTTTTTTTTTTTTTTTTAAAGGGGTGACATCATCAGATGTAAATTTTAACGTGAGTAAGAGAGGACCTAAGGGACCTAAGAGGGGGCCAAGTAGATCACTATTTCGGTAGTCCAAGCAAAAAATAATGAAAATTAAAAGTAGGGCAAGCTGCTATGATGTAAACTGCCTATTGCAGGTAGCCTCTAGGAGTTGAGGGCCTTAGCCCATAGTCACAAAGAACTAAATTCTGCCAACATCCCCAAAGCTACGAAGAGGACCCCAAGCTTCAGATGAGAATGCGGTTGCCAACACTTAGATTGCAACTTTGTGAGATTCTGAAAAGAGAACCCAGGAATCTCATGTTAGACTTTTAACCTACAGCACTGTGAGCTAATAAATGTCTTTTCTAAACCAGTAAGTCATGGCAATTTGTTGCACATTATAGAAAAACTAATACAGGACCATTCACCATTCATGATTAAATTTACCATTTGCCATTCATCATAAAGTATTTCAGCAAATTAGGAAGAGAAGGAAACTTTCTAAAGTTGATAAAGGCTTCTATGTAAAAACTTGCAGTGAATATACTTTTTACTGGTGAAATATTTAATATTACCTCCTTAACAATGGGGAAAAGCAAGAAAATTAGTTATCATCACTTCCAATTCACATTCCACCTGCAGTTCTAACCAGTGCAATAAGGCAAACAAATAAATAAATAAAAGACATACAAATTGGACGTGAAGAAATAAAATGGTCTTTATTTGCAAATGGTATGGTTGTGAGTAGAGAAAATCATAAGAAGTGCAAAAAATAGCCATAGGAACAAATAAGTAAATTCAATTAGGTTGTAGACTGCATGATCAATATGCAAAAATTAATGATGTTATCTTGGGAGTGGGTTTGTTATCACATGAGTGTGCTCATTATGAAGGGACAATTTTGGTCTTTATTTTGTCCCTTTATCTCACCCTCTTTTGCCTCTCTGCCTTCTAGCATAGAATGAGGAAGCAAGAAGGCTTTTGCTAGATGCCAGCCCCACAGGTTCTCAGGCCCTTGGCTTCATACTAAGAGTTACACCTTCAGCTTTCCTAGTTCTGAGGCTTTTGGACTTGGACTGAGCCATGTTAGCAGTAACCCCTGGCCTCCAGTTTGCAAATGACCTATTGTGGGACTTCCCAGCCTCCAGAACCATGAGCCAATTAAATTCCTGTTCATTATAAATTACCCAGCCTGAAGTATTTTGTTATAGCAGCATAAAACGGACTAAGAGATATGCCGGGGAATAGTGTGACATTCTAAGAAGGGCGTATAGAATGGAGTGATAACAGAACATATTTTACTATTGAACTGTTTGATTGGGTTTTTTCCTCCCAAACTGGCTTCACATCTTAACATCTGCATGAAATATATATTTCCAGTAAGTTCATTTTACATCTGTAAGTCTAGGGCCCAGAGAGGGAAAGAAGCTAGTCATTCAGCTAGTCAGTGGCAGAGCCAGGATTAAACCTTGTTTTCCCTGATTCCCAAATTAATGTTTTTCCACACACACCAGGCCAACTCACTGTCAGTTTCCTCTGGATGCAAACTATAAACCAAACAAGAAATATTCTTGATCAGAGAGTAGAAAAATGTCATGGAAGCTTTCCTAGATGTCGTTTCTCATAAATAAGGCTGTGATTATTCATGCCATCATTGGCTCATTATTGAACCTTCAGTTTACTCACGAGGTTTGGAATTAGTAATAAGCCATGAAAAATGACACTTGTCAATCAGCACATTCAAAGCAAATCACTTTTGGATGAGGCTTACCCCAAACAAACAGCATTTTTTTGTTTCTGATTTAAACAAAAGGTCTCGTTAGAGCAGGGGATATTTGTGGCTACCTTTCCATTGGCACTAAATTGTGATGGTAGGAACATGAAGATAGCAGGTTTAAACTCTCATCAAAGCAGTAGTTCCAGGACCAGCAGTATCAACACCAGTTAGGAGCTTATGAAAAATTCAAAATCTTCAGCTTCACTCCAGACGTACTGAATCAGAAACTCTGGGGTGAGGTCTAGCAATCTTCTCTCTCTCTCTCTCTCTCTCTCTCTCTCTCTCTCTCTCTCTCTCTCTCTCATTAACCAAAGCTTCTAGGTGATTCTGAATGTACAGTCAAGTTTCAGAACCAATACATTAGAGAAAATGAGGCTCTCGAAGGAAGAGAAAAAAAGGTGGTCCAATTTCAGGTGGAAAACTGTATTAGTTCATTTTTGCACTGCTATAAAGAAATACCTGAGACTGAGTAATTTATAAAGAAAAGAGGTTTAATGGGCTCATGTTTCTGCAGGCTGTACAAGAAGCATAGATGCTTCTGCTTCTGGGGAGGCCTCAGGAAACTTACAATCATGGTGAAAGGTGAAGGAGAAGCAGGTACTTCTTATGCGGCCAGAGCAGAAGCAAGTGGGGGGGAAGTGCTGCACACTTTTAAACAACGAGATCTCACGAGAACTCACGATCATGAGAATAACATCCGAGGGATGGTGTTAAACCATTCATGGCAGCAGTTGCTCCCATGATTCAATCTCCTCCCACCAGGCCTCACCTCCAACAGTTGGGGTTACAATTTGACATGAGATTTGGGCAGGGACACAGATTCAAACCATATCAAAAACTCAGGCAAAAGACACACCTTGTAACAGCATGAAAGTTTTTTTTGTTGTTTGTTTGTTTTTTCCCCCAATTTGGAGCTTAGGACATAAGTGAAGATTAGGTAACAGGCAAGAAAATCGTATAGAGCCATTCAAGAAAAAGAAAGGGAGCCTGAATAGGCCAAGGCAATCCTAAGCAAGAAGCACAAAGACACAGGTGTCACATTGCCTGACTTCAAACTGTACTACAGGGCTACAGTAGTCAAAACTGCATAGTACTGTTACAAAAACAGGCACATAGACCAATAGAACAAAATAGAGAGCACAGAGTAACAAGGCTGCTCACATAGGGCCATCTGACCTTTGATGAAGCAGGCAAAAGCAAGCAATGGGGAAAAGACTCCTTATTCAACAAATGGTGCTCGGATAACTGGCTAGTCATATGCAGAAGATGAAGTTGGACACCTTCCTTACACCATATACAAAAATCAACTCGAGATGGATAAAAGACTTAATGTAAAATCCCAAACCCTGGAAAACAACCTAAGCAATACCATTCTGGACATAGGAACGAGCAAAGATTTCATAATGAAGATGCCAAAAGCAATTGCAACAAAATCAAAAATTGACAAATGGGATTTGATTAAACTTAAGAGCTTTTGCCTAGCGAAAGAAACTATCAACAGAGTAAACAGACAACCTACAGAATGCAAGAAAATATTTGCAAACTATGCATCTGACAAAGGTCTAGTATCCAGCATCTGTAAGGAATTGGAACAAATTTACAAGAGAAAAACAAACAACCCCATTAAAAAGTGGACAAAGGACATAAACAGACACCCTTTAAAAGAAGACATACATGTGGACAACAAGCGTATGAAGAAAAGCTCAATATCACTGATCATTAGAGAAATGCAAATCAAAACCACAATGAGATACCATCTCACACCACCAGTCAGAATGTCTATTATTATAAAATTAAAAAATAAGAAGGTTGGGTGTGGTGACTCATGCCTGTAATCCCAGCACTTTGGGAGGCAGAGGCGGGCAGATCACCTGAGGTCAAGAGTTCGAGACAAGACTGGCCAACGTGGTGAAACCCCGCCTCTACTAAAAATACAAAAATTAGCTGGGCATGGTGTTGCATGCCTCTAATCCCAGCTACTAGCGAGGCTGAGGCAGGAGAATTGTTTGAACCCAGGAGGCAGAGGGAGGTTGCAGTGAGCCGAGATCATGCCATTGTACTCCAGTCTGGGTGACAAGAGCAAAAACTCCATCTGGAAAAAAAAAAAAAAAAAGGATACTGACGATGTTGCAGAGAAAAGGGAACACACATACATTGTTTGTGGGAGTGTAAGTTAGTTCCACCATTGTGGAAAGCAATATGGCGATTCCACAAAAGTTAAAAGCAGAGATACCATTAGACCCAGCAATCCCATTACTGGATATCTACCCAGAAGAATATGAATCATTCTACCATAAAGACACATACATGCAAATGTTTATTGCAGCACTATCCACAATACCAAAGTCATGGAAACAACCTGAATACCCATGTGTGACAGACTGAACGAAGTATGGTACATATATACCATAGAATACTATGCAGCCATAAAGAAGAATGAGATCATGTCTTTTGTGGGAACATGTATGGACCTGGAGACTATTATCCTTAGCAAATTAATGCAGGAAAAGAAAACCAAATACCCACATGTTCTTGCTTATAACTGGGAGCTAAATGATGAGAACTCATGAACACAAAGAAAGGAAAAATAAACACTGGGGTCTACTTGAGGGTGGACGGTAGGAGGAGGGAGAGGAGTAGAAAGAAAAAATAACTGTTTGGGTACTAGGTTTAATACCTGGGTCACAAAATAATCTCTACAGCAAACCCCCATTACATGAGTTTACCTATATTACAAACTTTCACATGCACCTCCCAAAAGTAAAATAAATGTTAAAAATAATTTGTGCTCAATAAACGGGAAAGTGAATGATTATGATGAAAAAGAATTTGAGTACAAATAAAAGGGAAAGGTGCTTTACAATAGATTACCTTTCAAATCCTTTCCAAAAAAAAAGAGAGAGAGAAGAAAAAGGAAGGAATGAGAAAGGACTAAATGTAGAAAAGATGAACAACCATGAGAAGGAAAATGAAAAAAAATAAAAATAAAAAAGTCCGTTGGGCCATTTAGAAGATCCAAGACTGGAAGAGTGTACGTTCTAATTTTTTCTTGCTTGTTTTGGTTTTGTTTTGTAATTACCTGTTTCCACACTTTGTGTCTGTGGTTCCTAGAACACAAGGGGATCTAGGCAGATCATGGCAGCTCTGCGGTGGGAAGGCAGGGGTTTGAGACCTGTCCCAGTTCAGATCTACCATTTACCATTGGTATAATCCTGGGAAAGTCACTTAATCACTCTGTACCTGTTTCCTATTCTAAAAAATGGGCATGATCATCTCTGTTCACTTTGAATGTTAATCCTAGGGCTAGAAAGAAGTTTTGAAATAATCCAGTTCAGTCTCTCAACTTGTTAAGTCTGAAGTGTGACCCCAGAGAGGTGGTCTCCATTTGAGTTTTCTCTAAGGTTGTGGGGCTTGTTAGTGGCCATTGCCAGAGTAAAAGTCAGATCTGCTGACTCCCAGGCCAGTGCTTTTTTCTATGTAGGCACCCTCTTCCTATATTCACTACCTTTCCTGCTGGGGCAAGGATGTGAGGCTATAGTGCAATGTGTATGTATGGGTGTAGTGGGGTGGTGTGAAGGGAAGAATGTGTTTAAGCACTGTAAGTGGGAATTGGAGGAGGGTGCACTGCTACCCTGTCTGTCTTTTCTCTTGACTTTGGATGCAAATTGTTGGTGCTACAAAGCCTGAGTAATAGAGAGTCAAGGAGCAAAGCATAAACTTCCAAGGCATTTGCTTTATATCCAACTTCTGTAGTTGTCCACTGTGCATTAATTGCAGTATATACAAGGATAATCAGTTGAGACAGCCCCATGTACTCTCTGCTATGAAGCCTGGAGATGCCTGCCTACTAGAGAAAACCAAAGCCAAGAAAATCAAAGGCCCAGTGGCCAGGAATGGTGGCTCACACCTGTAATTCCAGCACTCTGGGAGGCCAAGGCAAGCAGATCATCTGAGGTCAGGAGTTCAAGGCCAACCTGGCTAACATGGTGAAACCCTGTCTCTACTAAAAAATACAAAAATTGGCTGGGTGTGGTCTTGCACACCTATAGTCCCAGGTACTCGTGAGGCTGAGGCAGGAGAGTTGCTTGAACCCGGGAGGTGGAGGTTGGAGTGAGCCAAGATCGTGCCACTGCACTCCAGCCTAGGCAACAGAGTGAGACTCTGTCTCAAACAAAACAAAACAAAAAAACGGTGTAAGACAAGGATGTCTTCTCTCACCACTCCTATTTAACATAGTATCGGATCATCTGGCCAGGGCAATCAGGCAAGAGAAAGAAATAAAGGGCATTCAGATAGGAAGAGAGGAAGTCAAATTATCTCTTTTTGCAGACGACATGATTGTATATTTAGAAAACCCTGTCATCTCAGCCCAAAAACTCCTTAAGCTGATAAGCAACTTCAGCAAAGTCTCAGGATATAAAATCAATGTGCAAAAATCACAAGCATTCCTATACACCAATAATAGACAACCAGAGAGCCAAATCATGAGTGAACTCCCATTCACAATTGCTGCAAAGAGAATAAAATACCCAGGAATCCAACTTACAAGGGATGTGAAGGACCTCTTCAAAGAGAACTACAAACCACAGCTCAAGGAAATAAGAAAGGACACAAACAAATGGAAAAACATTCCATGCTCATGGATAGGAAGAATCAATACCATGAAAATGGTCATACTGCCCAAAGGAATTTACAGATTCAATACTGTTCCCATCAAGCTATCATTGACTTTCTTCACAGAATTAGAAAAAAATACTTGAAATTTCATATGGAACCAAAACAGAGCCTGTATAGCCAAGACAATTCTAAGTTAAAAGAACAAAGCTGGAAGCATCACGCTACCTGACTTCAAAATATACTACAAGTCTACAGTAACCAAAACAACATGGTACTGGTACAAAAACAGATATATAGACCAATCCAACAGAACAGAGACCTCAGAAATAACACCACACATCTACAGCCATCTGATCTCTGACAAACCTGACAAAAAGAAGCAATGAGAAAAGGATTCCCTATTTATCAAATGGTGTTGGGAAAACTGGCTAGCCATATGCAGAAAACTGAAACTGGACCCCTTCCTTATACCTTATACAAAAATTAACTCAAGATGGATTAAATATTTAAATGTAACACCTAAAATCATAAAGACCCTAGAAGAAAACCTAGGCAATACCATTCAGGACATAGGCATGGGTAAGGACTTCATGACTAAAACACCAAAAGCAATGACAACAAAAGCCAAAATTGACTAATGGGATCTAATTAAACTGAAGAGCTTCTGCACAGCAAGAGAAACTATCATCAGAGTGAACAGGCAACATATAGAATGGGAGAAAATTTTTGCTATCTATCCATCTGACAAAGGGCTAATATCCAGAATCTACAAGGAGTTTAAACAAATTTACAAGAAAAAAAAAACAACCCCATCAAAAAGTGGGCAAAGGATATGAACAGACACTTTTCAAAAAGAATACATTCGTGTGGCCAAGAAACATATGAAAAAAAGCTCATCATCACTGGTCATTAGAGAAATGCAAATCAAAACCACAATGGGATACCATCTCATGCCAGTTAGAATTATGATCATTAAAAGGTCAGGAAACAACAGATGCTGGCGAGGATGTGCAGAAATAGGAACACTTTTACACTGTTGGTGGGAGTGTAAATTAGTTCAACCATTATGGAAGACAGTGTGGCGATTCCTCAAGGATCTAGAACTAGAAAAATACCATTTGACCCAGACATCCCATTACCGGGTATATACCCAAAGAATTATAAATCATTCTACTATAAAGACACATGTACACATATGTTTATTGTGGCACCATTCACAATAGCAAAGACTTGGAACCAATCCAAATGCCCATCAATGATAGACTGGATAAAGAAAATGTGGCACATATGCACCATGGAATACTATGCAGCCATAGTAAAGGATGAGTTCATGTCCTTTGCAAGGACATGGATAAAGCTGGAAACCATCATTCTCAGCAAACTATTATAGGAACAGGAAACCAAACACCGCATGTTCTTACTCATAAGTGGGAGTTGAACAATGAGAACATATGGGCACGGGGAGTGGAACATCACACAATGGGGCCTGTCAGGGGGTGGGGGTCAATGGGAGGAATAGCATTAGGAGAAATACCTAATGTAGATGATAGGTTGATGGGTACAGCAAACCACCATGGCACATGTATACCTATGTAACACACCGGCATGTTCTGCACATGTATTCCAGAACTTAAAGTATAATAATAATAATAATAAACCAGTTTTCAACAAAAAAAAAAGTAAAAAGAAAATCAAAAGCCCTGCCACCTACCTCAGTTGTGGCACCATCCTCTTAGGGAATTAATACATAATATTAAATATTGATTGCTAACACTTACTGAAACATTACTTTGCGTCAAGCACCGTTCTAAGTATCCCATGGGTACTGGTTTATCAGGTGTTAATATATGCAGCATTAGAAGGAGGTATAGATTCTATGATTTGGAGAAACATGGAATTATGTAACAATAATAGGATTGCTTTACTGCAGGACTTGCCAGAGCCTTTAGTCATATGCCTAGGTGCATTGTGACTCTCTAAGAAGGATATATAGTGTGCAGTGACTCCCAAACTTATTTTCCATTGAACTGTTTCTGTCATTTTGTTTTATTTTCCCCAAACCCAGCCACACCTACAAAAATCTCATGGAATATAAATTCTTATTTAATCCCCAAACAACTCTTTGAGGTAGGAAAAATTGTTACTCTTACTTTACAGATGGGAAACCTGTGGCTTAGAAATGTTAAATGACTTGCCCAAATTCACACAGTAAGAGGCAGAGCCATGATTGTAGCATAGCAGACTGGCCCCAGACTAGCTCCTGACCACTATGCCTACTGCTGCTCTGATCATAGTAATAGCTACATTTTTTTACAGCATTTACTATGTGGCAGGTACCATGTTGAGTATTATACATACATGATCTCATTCACCCTCTTAACAACACTGGGAGATGTGTGTGTATTACTATTATCCCACTGAATATGAAGTCACTGATGCTAGAGAGGTTAAGTAGCCTGGTCACATTGCCTGACTGATAGTAGAATCAAGATTTGAACATCGCACTTATTCCAAAATTGACCACATAGTTGGAAGTAAAGCACTCCTCAGCAAATGTAAAAGAACAGAAATTATAACAAACTGTCTCTCAGACCACAGTGCAATTAAACTAGAACTCAGGACTAAGAAACTCAATCAAAACCACTCAACTACATGGAAACTGAACAACCTGCTCCTGAATGACTACTGGGTAAATAACGAAACGAAGGTAGAAATAAAGATGTTCTTTGAAACCAATGAGAACAAAGATACAACATACCAGAATCTCTGGGACACATTTAAAGCAGTGTGTAGAGCGAAATTTATAGCACTAAATGACCACAAGAGAAAGCAGGAAAGATCTAAAATTGACACCCTAACATCACAATTAAAAGAACTAGAGAAGCAAGAGCAAACACATTCAAAAGCTAGCAGAAGGCAAGAAATAATTAAGATCAGAGCAGAACTGAAGGAGATAGAGAAACAAAAAACCCTCCAAAAAAATCAATGAATCCAGGAGTTGGTTTTTTGAAAAGATCAACAAAATTGATAGACCACTAGCAAGACTAATAAAGAAGACAGAAGAATCAAATAGATGCAATAAAAAAGGATAAAGGGGATATCACCACCGACCCCACAGAAATACAAACTACCATGGAGAATACTATAAACACCTCTACGCAAATAAACTAGAAAACCTAGAAGAAATGGATAATTTCCTGGACACTTATACTCTCCCAAGACTAAACCAGGAAGAAGTTGAATCCCTGAAGAGACCAATAGCAGGCTCTGAAATTGAGGCAATAATTAATAGCCTACCAACCAAAAAAAGTCCAGAACCAGATGGATTCACAGCCGAATTCTACCAGAGGTACAAGGAGGAGCTGGTACCATTCCTTCTGAAACTATTCCAATCAATAGAAAAAGAGGGAATCCTCCCTTACTCATTTTCCGAGGCCAACATCATCCTGATACCAAAGCCTGACAGAGATACAACAAAAAAAGAGAATTTTAGACCAATATCCCTGATGAACATTGATGCAAAAATCCTCAACAAAATACTGGCAAACCGAATCCAGCAGCACATCAAAAAGCTTATCCACCATGATCAAGTGGGTTTCATCTCTGGGATGCAAGGCTGGTTCAACATACGCAAATCAATAAACGTAATCCAGCATATTAACAGAACCAAAGACAAAAACCACATGATTATCTCAATAGATGCAGAAAAGCCTTCGACAAAATTCAACAGCCCTTCATGTTAAAAACTCTCAATAAATTAGGTATTGATGGAACATATCTCAAAATAATAAGAGCTATTTATGACAAACCCACAGCCAATATCATACTGAATGGGCAAAAACTGGAAGCATTCCCTTTGAAAACTGGCACAAGACAGGGATGCCCTCTCTCACCACTCCTATTCAACATAGTGTTGGAAGTTCTGGCTAGGGCAATCAGGCAGGAGACAGAAATCAAGGGTATTCAGTTAGGAAAAGAAGAAGTCAAATTGTCCCTGTTTGCAGATGACATGATTGTATATTTAGAAAACCCCATCATCTCAGCCCAAAATCTCCTTAAGCTGATAAGCAACTTCAGCAAAGTCTCAGGATACAAAATCAATGTGCAAAAATCACAAGCATTCTTATACACCAGTAACAGACAAACAGAGAACCAAATCATGAATGAACTTCCATTCACAATAGCTTCAAAGAGAATAAAATACCTAGGGATCCAACTTACAAGGGATGTGAAGGACCTCTTCAAGGAGAACTACAAACCACTGCTCAGTGAAATCAAAGATGATACAAACAAATGGAAGAACATACCATGCTCATGGATAGGAAGAATCAATATCGTGAAAACGGCCATACTGCCCAAGGTAATTTATAGATTCAATGCCATCCCCATTAAGCTACCAATGACTTTCTTCACAAATTGGAAAAAACTGCTTTAAAGTTCATATGGAACCAAAAAAGACCCGGCATTGCCAAGGCAATCCTAAGCCAAAAGAACAAAGCTGGAGGCATCACGCTACCTGACTTCAAACTATACTACAAGGCTACAGTAACCAAAACAGCATGGTACTGGTGCCAAAACAGAGATATAGACCAATGGAACAGAACAGAGCCCTCAGAAATAATACCACACAGCTACAGCCATCTGATCTTTGACAAACCTGACAAAAACAAGAAATGGGGAAAGGATTCCCTATTTAATAAATGGTGCTGGGAAAATTGGCTAGCCATAAGTAGAAAGCTGAAACTGGATCCTTTCCTTACTCATTATATGAAAATTAATTCAAGATAGATTAGAGACTTAAATTTTCCTAAAACCATAAAAACCCTAGAAGAAAACCTAGGTAATGCCATTCAGGACATAGGCATGGGCAAGGACTTCATGTCTAAAACACCAAAAGCAATGGCAACAAAAGCCAAAATTGACAAATGGGATCTAATTAAACTAAAGAGCTTCTGCACAGCAAAAGAAATTACCATCAGAGTGAACAGGCAACCTAGAGAATGGGAGAAAATTTTTGCAATCTACTCATCTGACAAAGGGCTAGTATCCAGAACCTATAAAGAACTCAATCAAATTTACAAGAAAAAAACAACCTCATCAAAAAGTGGGCAAAGGATATGAACAGACACTTCTCAAAAGAAGACATTCATACAGCCAACAGACACATGAAAAAATGCTCATCATCACTCGCCATCAGAGAAATGTAAATCAAAACCACAATGAGATACCATCTCATACCAGTTAGAATGGCAATCATTAAAAAATCAGGAAACAACAGGTGCTGGAGAGGATGTGGAGAAATAGGAACACTTTTACACTGTTGGTGGGACTGTAAACTAGTTCAACCATTGTGGAAAACAGTGTGGCGATTCCTCAAGGATCTAGAACTAGAAATACCGTTTGACCCAGCCATCCCATTACTGGGGATATACCCAAAGGATTATAAGTCATGCTGCTATAAAGACACATGCACATGTTTGTTTATTGTGGTACTATTCACAATAGCAAAGACTTGGAATCAACCCACATGTCCATCAGTGACAGACTGGATTAAGAAAATGTGGCACATATACACCATGGAATACTATGCAGCCATAAAAGAGGATGAGTTCGTGTCCTCTGTAGAGACATGGATGCAGCTGGGAACCATCATTCTCAGCAAACTATTGCAAGAACAGAAAACCAAATATCGCATATTCTCACTCCTAGGTGGGAATTGAACAATGAGATCACTTGGACACAGGAAGGGGAGCATCACACACCGGGTCCTATTGTGGGGAGGGGGTGGGGGGAGGGATAGCATTAGGAGATATACCTAATGTAAATGATGAGTTAACGGGTGCAGCACACCAACATGGCACATGTATACATATGTAACAAACTTGCACGTTATGTACATGTACCCTAGAACGTAAAGTATAATAAATATACATACATATATAAGTAAGTAAATGAATGAATAAATAAATGAAATAGAAAAAAAAAAAGATTTGAATCCAGTTATCTCTCTCTCCAAAGCCCATGCTCTTAACCACTATGTGCTGCTATCTAAATTCTTCATGTACTTAGATACTTTGATGACTCCCAGCAACTAGTATTTCTTGTGTTGATGGATCACATTGTACTTTAGTTTTTCTAAGTAGTTCAGGCAGTGGAGTCAGGTAATTCCACATAGGCAGCTAGGAAGTGCCCACAGGAAAGCCAGACTGGATTCTTGGCATCTGTCATGCTGTGTGAGTGCCCCACAGGAGCTATTTATCACCTCTGTCAGGGAGGAGTTCGCCACCTGTGTCTTAGTCAGCTTAGGTTGCTACAGTAAAGTGCCATAGACTGCATGGCTAATAAACAACAGAAATTTGTTTCTCACAGTTGCAGAGGCTGGAAGTCTGAGATCATGGTGCCAGCATGGTTGGGTTTGTGCGAGGGCCCTCTTCTGGGTTACAGATTGCTAACTTCTTGCTGTGTCCTTACATGGTGAAAAAAAGGACAAGAGAGCTCTCTGGGTTTCTCTTATAAGGGCACTAATCCCATTCACAAGGGCTCCACCCTTATTACCTAATCACCTTCCAAAGACTCCATCTCCAAATATCTTCACATAGAGGGTCAGGATTTCAACAAATGAATTTCGGGGAGACACATTCAATTTATGTGTTGGAAATTTTTTTAAAACTCCATATTTTCCTCATTCCTCAACATCCCCACAAACCAGCTGTAAGCACCCCACCCAGGTGACCATATATACTTGTATGATAAGGCTGGGCCCTGCCACAAGTTCCCCTTCTCTCCCTCCCCCAACTGGGACCTAGAGACATTCAGATGCACCAGTAAAATCCCCTCATGCCTTTTACTTACTCTGACTCCCAATAAATGCACTTGACCACAGGTCCCTGCTTTCTCAGCTCCCCACCTTCTTGGTTAAGCCTGCTCCCTGGAAGCTCCTCCCATATGGTCCTGTGTGGTATGCCATGCCTTCTGTCTCTAGGGCCTGTGAGTATAATGAATCCTTTCATTTCATGTCCTTTCCCAGTATAATTTCCATGACTGTGTTTGGAGTGATCCTTAAAGACCCCACAAGGTGGACTTACTCCCCTTTACAACATGATCCATAACCAGCTGCTCTGCCTCAGAGACCCAGCTGTCAAACAGAGGCCTTCCTCTGGGATGAGGACAGTTTGTGGGCCTTCATTGGAACATCCAGCTTTGAGAGAGGCCCCCGTGCATTCCCTACTCTTAGGAGGTGCTCTCATTAGCAGGGGGGCAACCGTGTCCAACCTGTGGCCTGCTGTGTACACATCCAAAGCAAGCTGACCACTTGCTACATCTGATGGCTAGTGGATCCTGCTCCATACCAGCTGGGCTGATTTTGAAGCAGTGAAGAAGCACAAGCAACTAAGAGATGCTCACCATGTTGTTGATAGCCAAAGGTAGACTCTGTCTACCATACAAATGGTAGACTCTGCTCTAACACTGGGAAAGCTAGCCTCATGCCATGTGGATATACAAGTTAAGACCTACTGGAAAACATTCAGGCTTGATGATGACAGTGCAACCCCCAATCTCAGCTCTATAGCCTCACCTCCCTTTTGTTAAATATTGTGAGTAAAGGTGTTCTGACTGCCTACAGAGCTGCTGGGGCTGGTGCCTGCCTAGATCCCCCAATAGTAGTAGTTTCTGGGAACCAGGAATCTCATAGACTTGGCTTTGCTCCAGTAAGCCCATTTATCAACCCACACCAATCCCCTACTGCTGATTTGGTTTGTAAGTCTGTTAATTAGCATGAGCAGGCACTATGCTAGGTACAGGGGATAAAGTGGGAAACAAGCCAGAACAAAATTTCTGCTTTGAGGGGGGTATGTTTAGGGCATGAGATGGACATTAAATGAATATTACACAATTTATCAGATTACGTGATAAATTCCCCAAGGAGGTTATAGGGCTAGGCCTTATGGGTCTTTTGAATACTGATTTTCTGTGCTACCTATGGGTGCTTGGTCTTGCCTGGCTCTAAGTCCCAAGGCTATAGCTTTGACTACACCCATCAGTGTTGCTGTGGGCACTCCGGGAAGCTTCCCGGGCTGGTTTATTAATGGCCAGAGTACCAAGAAAGTCTACTACCAGCACGTTATTTGACACAGGAGTTGACCCCAAAGGCCAGTAACCCGAGGCCAGGAACCAGTACTAATTATCAAGCATGAAACTAGACACCATGACTTTACAAGAACCATCAAAGTCCTACTGCAATAATGGATGATAGTCAAGTTCCCCTTATCCTAGAGCCCTTGGATTCATGAACTTTAGGAGGTCAAAAATCAACACTCTCTTCTTTTCCTTCTACATGATAGGCCACTCCTTCTCAGTGTCCTTTGCTGACTCCTCCTCTGCTTAGCCTGTTAATGTCAGGGTGCCCCAGAGTTCAATCTGTTTCCATCTTTTTACTATATACACATTCTCCCTAGGTGATCTTATGAAGTCCATGACTATAGATAATAACATATGCTGATGACCTCCAAATTTATGTTTTTAGCCCAGATTCACATCTCCATCTGCCTAACTGGCATCTCCATGTAGATATTTCTAAAGGCTTTTCAAACTTAGCAAGTCCAAAATTGAACGTTGATTTTTCCCCCCAAACACTGTTCCTTTTCCAGCCTTCCTTGGCTCAGTGACTGGCACCACCACTCACCAAGTCATTCAAGCCCCAAATATATAATTCATCCTAGGCTTCTTCCTTTCCTCAGTCCCCATATCCATTTTATTAGAAGTCCCTTGAATTCATCTCTAAATATATCCTAAGTCCAGCCTCCTTTCTCCATCTCTACCATCATCACCCTAGTCCCAGTCACCATCATTGCTTTCCTTTACACTTACAATGGAGGCCCTCCCTCTTCTGCTTTTACTTTCTTCCAATCCAGTCTCCACAACTGCAGCCAGTGATCTACCTTCAGTGACTCTCCGTCATGTCATTCCTCTGCCTAAACCTATCCAGTTTTATCTAAAATGGGATTCAAAGTCTTTACCACAGTTTGGAAAACTCTTTACGATCTGCTTCTAACCCTCCCTTCCACCTCATCTTGTGCCACTACTTCTCCTCATTCACCATAATCTTGACCTTTTTCTGTTCCTTGAACATACCAAGCTCTTTTCAGCCTCAGGGCTTTTGCACACACTGTTTCCTCTGTCTGGAATGCTCTTGGCCCCACACTTCATGTGCCATCCTGTCCTGCCTTAGAGAGGCCTAAAGTAGACATGCCCCTATTATTCTCTATCTCAACCTCTTACTTGTTTTCTTTATAGACCTCATTAGAACTTGCAATTATCTGTTGCTTCCTTTTTCATCTGTTTACTTGATTTTGAGTAGGGGGATTCTGTCCTCCCCACTAGAATGTAAACTCCCTGGGGGCCACCACCACTGCCAGTTGTACTTGGAAGTTAAAATATAGGTTAACTAGGAAAAATAAGTAGTTTCCATCAGAATTATTACATTTTTCAAATAATTACCAGGGTTTCTTTCAACAAAAAGCTCTTCTTCAGTATCTAAAGTTATCTGATTTATAAATGCCTGATTCATTCCTAACTTTCCTGGCATTCTCCTATCTCAAAACAAATAACATATGTATTTTCACTTTATTTTATTTGGTGTGAAAATGAGAAAGAAATTTTGTGAGTGTATCAAGATGGGAAGGATCACCCTTTTTTATCCTTTGAATGACCTTCAAAGAAGGCAGTCTGGTATAACAGAAAGAGCACTCTCTGGCTTGCAGACGAATGGAAGAAATGGCCATCAATCTCAGCTCTGCACCGATGACCTGTGTGACCTTGCTGAAGGTACTTGACTTCTCGGAGCCCCATTTTATACATGAGAGTATTAATACCTTAAGACAGTTATTTTAAAGACGAAGTAAGGTTAAGGTCTTATAAAGGTAACTGGCATGTGGTAGGTGAAAGTTCATTCTTTTTCCTTTAGGGTTAGTCACTGAGAAAAGCATTGCTTCTTCATTACTCTATTCTTATTATGCTTTTAGTTTTTTTAAATTTTATTTTAATAGTTTTTGCGGAGCAGGTGGTTTTTGGTTACATGGATAAGTTCTTTAGTGGTGATTTTTGAGATTTTGGTGTGCCCGCCACCCAAGCAGTGTACACTGCACCAAACATGTAGTCTTTTAACTCTCACCTTCTTCCCCCCTTCTCCCTGAGTCCCCAAAGTCCATTTTATCATTCTTATGCCTTTTCGTCCTCATAGCTTAGCTCCCACCTATAAGTGAGAACATATGATATACAGTTTTCCATTCTTGAGTTACTTCACTTAGCACAATGGTCTCCAACTCCATCCAGGCTGCTACAAATGCCATTATTTCTTTCATTTTTATGGTTGCATTACTCTATGTTTAAATGGTATGTCCTAAGCTAACTACTTCATTTTTGCTTTGGGGTAATTTATGGCTCTTTGCAAAAATCAAATTCACCCCGCAAAGATATAGGTTTGTCACCATTGAAGAGATTCTTAAGAATATAGTGCACACTCTGAAGGTAGTCCCCAAAAAGAGGAGGTCTCAAAAATATCTTCAATAGTGTCAGTATCACTGTGATAACTGGCCAGACCCCCTATGAGCTATAAGGGTTCACATACATTTATTGAAATTAAAACAGCAGCATCCGGGCTTGTGACTTTCCAGGCATATCTTTTGATATGAGACCATCATTTCAGAGTGAATCTAACCCATATCATGCACTTAAAGATCCTCTTTCAATATGACTGCCTTTGTGGGAAGTATTTCAGGAACAAAGACCCTGCACTGGCTAGCTCTTGGCAGACCCTATGGTCTGTTAATAGGACTAGTTCCTACACTGAGACCATCTTGAACTCAGGAGTGGCCTTGAGGCTAAAAGATAAAAGCAGACTTTAGAGAAGTTAATGAATGAATTCATGCTGGCAAATGTTTCTCTTGGGCCAGAACTCCCATTGATTCCTTTCACATTCCCTGTCCCTGTTTCTCAGAGGCCTCCAGTCACATATGACAAATGGCTGATCATCCAAGCGAAGTGACCTGCCATTCAATAAACTGTATCTCAACCGGTGTAGAAAGCAGCTCATTTTTCTCCTTAGGGATCTATTCTCCCTTCATCTGTATGAATATCCCAAATGGGGTTCATTGAGGCCGTTACCTGTGCTGAGGGAAGACAAGCTCCTCCAATCTGCCTGCAGAATCTTTCTTTCCTGTAGAAAGATCTTGGAAAGGCTCTAAAAGTTTTATTACTTCAAGTTAGGCTTGGCCAAATTACTCACAAGTGCTGAATCCTCTTAGGGGTGTCAGCCTGAGGGAAGGAGACCTATTCAGATTGGGGAGTGCATTGAGGCTGCCAACAAAGACCAATTAGTCTTGATTGTGCTGGTTGCGTTTGGAGGGTGAATGCCCTCAGACTACCAACTCATGCCACCAAAGTGCTCATCCCACCCAGGAGTCAGCTACTTTCCTTCAGTTCCCACTCGGGCTTCACATGACCTCTGGGTCAAACGCCTCTCTCTTGCCCTTGCTTTGGTTCCTGCTAGGTTGTGGATAGTGTGCTTGCTCCCAACTGCATTCTTTTCCCACTCTGTCTGAAAGCTGGTCAGGTTTGCATGATTGTTGTGAGAGACTCAGCAATGTAACTCTCCTTGTGAAAATTCATGTGACTTTATTGTGACATATTTTACTTCTTAGTAGCCCAGACTATAAGCTTTATTTGGAGGAATTCAGATCTAATCTTTAGATTAAAGCCATTTACAAGGTTCTACATTTCTGTAACTGGAAATATATTTAAGCAATGTGGTGATGACTTTCTCCCAAAGACCATTTATTGAGCACTTACAAAGTACAATTCAATGCATGGGGTTGGCTGTTTAAGACAAAGCCTCTTCCTCTGCAAGAGCTCGCTGACAATAAAGGGTTAAAGCCAAGTACACAAATGATCATGTAACAATAGCTTAATTTCATTAAGCATTTATTATGTGCTAGCACTATGTTAAGTGCCACACATATTTTATTTAACCTTCACAAGTCCACAGTCTTTTATCTACAATTCTAAAGTACAAAGTTTTTAAAAATCCAAAGTTGATTCGTATGATTTTTTCCAGAACCAATTTGGCAGTAAAAGCTGACCTGAACTGACAGGAGGCTCTTTGTCATTTTAACCTACTTCGTGTAATTATTCATTTGTTCCACTGTAGAAGTACTAAGGTGCTTGCTTTCAAGGCAGTATCCCTTCTGAGGGATGTTTTGTAGTGTACAAAATGTGCGCTATACCATTTAGAATCCCCAAATCTTTGAATTCTAAAACTCTCATGTCCTCACGATTTGAGAATGAGGAAATAAAACTATTATTGTGTTCATTTTATAAATAATGAGACTGAGGCTCAGAGAAGTGATGCAACTTTCTCATAATCACACCACGAGAGATTAGAAGCACCAAGATTGAAACCCAATTTTGTCTGACTCCAGAGTCCACACTATAAACCACTGTGCAATACCAACGTCTCATCAGAAAACAGTGTAGCAACTATCACAGAAGAGGCTCAGGCTGAGGCTCCAGGGGATCTGATGAGGAAAAGGGGACCTCTCATTGGGGGGTTAGTAAAAGCTCCAAAAAGGAAATGCGCGTGTGGAACTGTAGCTTGAAGGAAAGAGAGGACTATGAAAAGGGGAAAGTAATCTACCCAAGGCACATTTGGGTAAATAGCAAGTAGCCTTGGCTAGAGAGGGGAGAAGCTGGAAATCAGACTGAGAAGGTAGGTAGGGGCGGAGTAGGAAAAGCCAGGGTGACTAGAGTAAGGAGTCTGCGATGAGAGCCAGTTATGATCCCATGTGTATCCCAAAGCATATATTGAACATCATGTCATCCTGCCTCCATCCTGCCTTGGAGGAGGAAAGTGCGGAATGAATATCCCCATACTTTTTGACTGGCATTATTTTATTTATTTTTATTAAGCGAATTAACAGGATACATTGAAAAGGCAGCCAAGAAATTGAGGAGTCAAGAAGAGCAACAGTTATAAACATCTAGAATACAAGTATCTGTGCTGGGCTTTGTTGCTTCTTTGCAAGCAGAGAGTTAAAATTTAACCAGGACACTCATGCCTCACTGCAGCTGGCAGGGATTCAGTGGGAACCCGGCCGGCACCCACATGATAACTCACAATCCCCCTCCTGTGCTTAAACAACTCTTTCCTCCTCCTCTTATTTGGAATCCCAGTAAAGGTCACAGGGGAATACATCCATTATCAGGAATTTAAACCTAAAATCTTAGTATGTTCTCTTTTGTCAAGAATAATCGAAGTTCTAAATTGATATTTTAGAAATCAGGTGCAGTTCATGAGTAGTGAATTGAGTGTGTCTAATTACATTTTATAGTCATTTAACAGCTGTTAATAATGTAATTTTGTGTTATGCCCAATTTGCACTGAATTACTTTAATAGCACATATTGTATTTATTTTCCTTTTGGCGAAACAGTAATCAAACACTAGGGAATCAAGTTGGACATGGAAATAAACGATTTATTATTTTTACAAATTTGAAGAACAGGGATTTTAAAAAGAAAAGAGTAAATCCTGTTATAAAGCTAAGAGTAGCCAAACACACCCAAATGCATTTGTTTTCTCAGGCATTCCTTTTCGTAAAAATAATAATACTAATAATTTAATGAGCACAATACATTTGTTCCCTATCCAAGTCTGTATTGTTTGATGTGCACCAAGTGTTTGCAAATATACATTTGGCTGACAAGCTAATGAGATTTCCCCCCCCACCCCCAAATATCCTTCTCAAATGAAAAGGCCAGATTTCTAAGTTTCTGGTATATGAGTAAAAGAAACACAGCATTCATTTAAATAGACTCCGCAAAGGAAACTTTCCAAGGTGAGGCTAGATAGAAAAGCAGCGTAAAGACAGGACGGAATACAGCTTTAATAGAAGAAAAAGGCAAACAAGGTGAGCAGGTATTTCTCCCACAAATTAGAAGAAACTTCTATGTGAGATCTTTATTAGGGTAAAAAGAAGGGTCAATCCTGGACCTGCCCCCCAAATGGTGGGATAATTGGAACGGTACCTTATGAAAGGCCTACTCTACATTTCCCATTCACTTGAAGCACTTGAAGACCCAAGCATCTAATACTGTGCCCATATGGAAGTGTTTTCTGCAGCCCACATGGATCAATGCCCTTTGTATTTGAAGCAAGCTACAAGAGTAGAACAGAAAGGGAATTCTCTCTAGCTCTGGGATACTGGCTGCCATCACTCCATCCAGGACTTGACTTAGCATTTTCTGCCTTTGCCCACTTGCTTCCTAGGGCCTATGTGGGAAGAACTACAAATGGATGGCCTTCCCTCCAGGAGAGCCACAGTTATTTTGCAATCTGCCAATAGTAGGAGGCTAATTTCATCTCCACTGTTTCTCAGGCCCTAGTGATTGGGGCAATGTTGTGCCAAGTGGGGGAGAGGTGGTGGGAGAGTTCCACCCCAGGTGCAGGCAATAAGGAGGAGAGGGCGGCACTGCCTGTGGTGAATTTAAAAACAATAATAAAACTAACTCAAAGTCTGTCTTCTTTTCATGCTCATCATGTGCTAGCCATCCTAAACAATGTCAGTGATAAAATCCTTCTTCCTGCGGGGTTGCCTGCTCCCACTGCTGCTGTTCTCACGTGGGTATTCCATTGGGTTGTGGGTGGGGGTAGGGCTCTGAGCCCTCGCACTATGGGAGAGTTACTGGCCCCCAAGCCCTCCAGGCTGTACCCCTCTCTTGTAATGGTGGGCATTATTATATTATTTGCAACTAGCATCAAAGTCACTCTCCTCTAGGTCTCCTGCTGGTCCTGATTAGCAGCTGCAAACTTCTGTACCCATGTTCTTTAGCCTTTGCAGGGCTCTTCTCATCACTGCTGTTGCTCTTGCCAGTGTGTGGGTGGGTTCTCTTCCTGCCAATGTTTGCAGCTCTTTATTAGCTTCGTAAAGGGTGTTGTGGCTCTTTTAGTTGACAGAGCCTTCTGTTGAAAAATTTGGGACAAGTTGCCAAGGGCTGGCTTGAGGGCATTTAAGTGACACCACCTGATGTCTTACTTCTGCCAACAGTCAGCCACTGTCCCCAGCCAAAGCACATGGCCTTTGGATCTTTCGTGCTTCAGGGTGAATTCTTTCCTTACCCAGAGCACTAGTCTTAGAAGTTAGTGGATAAAGGGATAGACTTGAGGCTTAATCCTGGGGTCCTGGAGACTAACGCCAAACGTACAGTTCTTTTCACCTGACCAATCCTTCAGGGCTGTTAGGACAGAGTTCAAGATTTGACTGTGTGTGTTGAGGGATGGGGATTGGGGGGTAGTACCTATGCTTGAGTCAAGGAGCATCTAAACCAATGCAACTGCTTCTATAGTCCATAGGAATACAGAGGTTGAGTTATCTCAACAAGATCTGGCATGGGATTCCTTAGCACACCTTCACTACAATAGATGGTCTCCTTTTTCTTAATCTGTTTTTGGAAAATGGATCCCTTTGAGAATCTAATGTAAACTATGCATGCTTACCTCAGAAAAATGCACACCTCTACATATGTGCAGAATTTTCTATACAACTTAATTGATTTCAGTGATTCAGGTTGTCCATACATTTCAGGTTGTGAAGTACTCTAGCAAGTCTTCCTGTTCTTACTGCATCACTCTGTCCAGAAAAATATCCAGGGCCCTCTTCTCCATTAAAAACAGGAGGCACAAAGCCTAGTGTCCACAATAATTTTAGGAACTCATGAAAATGTCTTAATTTTTTTTTTAAATCAGAAGAAAAACTTTGGACTATTACATCAAAGAAAATGTTTTAATATATAATAAAACATATTCATCTTTATAACAGTGCAGTAGTAAAACATAAGTTTTATATTTTTATATATCTGGACGCTCCAATGGTGGGTGCACTTTATATTTTTATGGAGGAAGAGGCCTATAAAGTCATAAGCATTTAGGATTGATGAAAGTCATAATGCAGCCCAGAAAAGACCTATTGCAGTATTGTGGAGATAAAGGATAGACAAAATTGTTGTGCATGCACACCTCTCCATGCAAGGAGACAAGGGACCTGTACTACCTTCTCATGAGGGTGGTAGAAAAGCACAGGATTTAAAATTGGGGGATGTGAATTCCAATCGTGGCTCAGCCGCTGACTGCTTGTGGGACTTTAAGAGAGTTATCTCACCTCTGATTTTCTTCATCTGCTAACTGGATTTAAATCTAAAAACTCTATCTGGACCCCACTCGGGTGTCTAATACTCTGGTATATAATAAGAAAACGTATGTTGAAAAGTGCTTCATAAACCTTAAAGTACACGAGATTGTAATTATTAGCATGACAATCCCAGACTGGAAGCATTAGTGACGGAAGCCACTCTAAAGTGAGTGGCATGTCTACTCTTGCTGTTGATGAAGCTCACAGATCCCCAGGATAGTGGAGAAAGGGATGTCTCTGGAAGTAATGACTAGAGATACAAACCCACAATCCAATTCAGGTAACTGAATATGAATGTGATTGTAAAGTAGCAAAGCTAACTTTTAGACGGAGGTAACATTTTTTGAATCTTATCTAAATAAATACTCTTCTTCTAAGTATTCATCCTGAATGGTTATACACTATTCCTACCCATGCTAGCTATCAAATAACTTTAATAACTCTTTTGGGAACTGTCTTCAGGTCTAGATTATAAACTCCATGCAAAAATTATTGTCATATATAAAACTGGATTTAAAATTGGAAGATCTAGTTTCATGCTTCAGCTCTGCTGTTAATCAGACTGGATCAAAACAAAAACAAAAACCAGGCACATGAGCTGGAAGCTGCCCACTGACAAGGGCATTTCTTTTCAGCTCATATAGGCCCTGATTCACCTCTTTGATTTCTGTGTAGTCTTAAAGACCTATCAGTTTATTTTGTGACCTAGAGAGTGAACAGGGCTGGTAGCAGCAGCAGCAGCAGCAGCAGCAGCAGCTACCATAAAGGGCTTAAAATCATGAGAAAGAGCAGGAGTTGCTCTACTTATATCAGAAGAAAATATCTTTTAAGGCAAAAACTATAAGAAGGGACAAAGAAGGTCACTATGTAATGATTAAGGGGTCAATTCAGCAAGAGAATATAACAATTTTTAAATATATATGCACCAAACACTGGGACACCCAGATATATAAAACAAATATTATTAGAGCTAAACAGAGACATAGACCCCAATACAATAGCTGAAGATTTCAACACCTCACTTTCAGCACTGGACAGATCTTGCAGATAGAAAATCAACAAAGACACATCAGACTCAATCTGCACTACAGACCAAATGGATTTAATAGATATTTACAGGACATTTCATCCAAGGGAGGCAGAATACGTATTCTTTTCCTCAGCACATGGATCATTCTTAAGGATACACCATGTTAGGTCACAAAACAAGTTATAAAATGTTGAAAAAATAGAAATAGGCCAGGTGTAGTCACACACACCTGTAATCCCAGCACTTTGGAAGGCCTAGGCGCTCAGATTACTTGAGCTCAGGAGTTTGAGACGAGCCTGGACAACTGGCAAAACCTCATGTCTACAAAGAAATACAAAAAATTAGCCAGGTGTGATAGTGCACACCTGTAGTCTGCACTATCTGGGAGGCTGAGGTGGGCAGATCACCTGAGCCTGGGAAGTTGAAGCTGCAGTAAGTCATGATTTCACTGCTGCACTCCAGCCTGGGTGACATAGTGAGACCCTGTCTCAAAAGAAAAATTGAAATAATATCAAGTGTCTTCTCTGACCACAATAGAATAAAACTAGAAATTAATAGTGAGAGGAATTTTGGAAACTACACAAGCACATGGAAATTAAACAATATGCTTGTGAATGACTAGTGGGTCAATGAAGAAGTTAATAAGGAAATTGAAAAAAATGTTGAAACAAATGATAATGCAAACACGACATATCAAAACCTATGGCATAGAGCAAAAGCAGTACTAAGAGGGAAGTTTATAGCTAGAAATGCCTACGTTAACAAAGAGAAAAAATTTCAAATGAACAATCTAATAACGCAACTTAAAGAGCTAGAAAAGCGAGAGCAAATCAAACCCAAAATTAGTAGAAGAAAATAAATAATAAAGATCAGAGCAGGAATAAAAAAAATTGAACATTTTAAGAAAGTACAAAATATCAATGAAACAAAAGTTGATTTTTTGAAATGTTAAACAAAATTGACAAACATTTAGCCAGACTAAGAAAAAAAAAGAGAGAAGATCCAAGTAAATAGAATCAGAAATGAAAAAGGAGACATTACAACTGATACTGCCAAAATTCAAAGGATCATTAGTGGCTACTATGAGCTACTGTATGCCAATAAATTGGAAAATCTGGAAGAAATGGATAAATTTCTAGACACATACAACCTATCAAGATTGAACCATGAAGAAATACAAAACCTGAACAGACTAGTAACAATTAATGAGATTGAAGGTATAATAAAAAGTGTCCCAGTAAAGAAAAGCCTGGAAACTGATGGCTTCACTGCTGAGTTCTACCAAACATTTAAAGAAGAATTAATACCACTCCTGTTCAAACTATTCTGAAAAATAGAGGAGGAGGAGGGAATTCTTCCAAACTCATTCTACAAGGCCAGTATTACCCTCATACCAAAACCAGGCAAAGACATATCAAATAAAGAAAACTACAGGCCAATATCTCTGATGAATATTGATGCAAAAATCCTCAACAAAATACTAGCAAGCCAAATTCAACAATACGTTAGAAATATCACGTACCATGACCAAGTGGGGTTTGACCCTGGAATGCAAAGATGGTTCAACATATGCAAATCAATTAATGTGATACATCGCATTAAAAAAATGATGGGTAAAAACCAAACGATCATTTCAATTGATGCTGAAAAAGCATTTGATAAAATTCAATATCCCTTCATGATAAAAACTGAGGATAGAGAGAACCTAAGGCAACATAATAAAAACCATACATGACAAGCTCACAGATAGTACCATACTGCATGGGGAAAACTGGAAATCCTTTCCTCTAAGATCTGGAACATGCCAAGAATGCCTACTGTAACCACTGTTATTCAACATAATACTGGAAGTCCTAGTTACAACAATCAGACAAAAAATATATATATATAAAGGGCATCCAAACTGGCAAGTAAGAAGAGAAATTGTCCTTGTTTGCTGATGATATGATCATATATTTGGAAAAACCTAAAGACTCCACAGGAAGACTATTAGAACTGATAAATAAATTCACTAAAGTTGTAGGATACACAATCAACATACAAAAATCAGTAGCATTTCTATATGCCAACAGGGAACAATGTGAAAAAGAAACAAAAAAGCTATTGCATTTACAATAGCCACACATAGAATTGAAAACCTAGAAATTAATTTAACCAAAGAAGTAAAAGATGTCTATAATGGAAACTATAAAACACTGATGAAAGACATTGAAGAAGACACCAAAAAATGGAAAAATATTCCATGTTCATGGATTGGAAGAATCAATATTGTTAAAATGTTCATAGTACCCAGAGCAATCTACAGATTCATTGCAATCCCAATGACATTCTTCACAGAAATAAAAAAGAAAATCCTAAAATTTTTATGGAACCACAAAATACCCAGAATAGCCAAAGCTATCCTAAGCAAGAAGAACAAAGCTGAAGGAATCACATTACCTTACTTCAAATTATACTACAGAGCTACATTAACTATAACAACATGGTACTGGCATAGAAACAGACATATAGACCAATTGAGCAGAATAGAGAAACTAGAAACAAATCCACATACCTACAGTGAACTCATTTTTGACAAAAGTGTCAAGAACATACAGTGGGGAAAAGACAGTTTTTTCAATAAATGGTGATGGGAAAACGATATCCATATGCAGAAGAATGAAACTGGACCCTTTCTCTTGCCATATACAAAAATAAAATAAACATGGATTAAAGACTTCAGTCTGGGACCTCAAACTATGAAACTAGTACAAGAAAACATTGGGGACAATCTCCAGGACATCGGTCTGGGCAAAGATTTCTTGAGCAATACCTCACAAGCATAGGCAATCAAAGCAAACATAGACAAATGGGATCACATCAAGTTAAAAAGCTTCTGCACAACAAAGGATACAATCAGCAAAGTGAAGAGACAACCCACAAAATGGGAAAAAATATTTGCAAACTACCTATCTGACAAGGCATTAGTAACCGGAATATACAAAGAGCTCGAACAAATCTATAGGAAAAAGTCTAATAATGTGATAAAAAATGGGCAAAAGATTTGAATAGACATTTCTCAAAAGAAGATGTATGAATGGCAAACAGGCATATGAAAAGGTGCTCAACATCGTGATTATCAGAGAAATGCAAATCAAAACTACAATGAGATATCATCTAATCCCAGTTAAAACGGATTGTATCCAAAAGACAAGCAATAGCAAATGCAGGCGAGGGTGTGGAGAAAAGGGAACTCTTGTACACTGTTGGTGCCAATGTAAATTAGTGCAACCACTGTGGAGAACAGTTTGGAGGTCCCTCAAACAACTAAAAAGAGAGGGAAATGTCGACTGTGCTGGTGGGAATAGACATGCCTGCAGTGAAGAAGCAGAAGCTGAGCAGTGACGAGACCAGCAACCCTCACCTCTCTGGAGAGGAGAATGATGACGCTGTCAGTAGAAAGTGGTACAATCACTGAACACCCTGATACACCTATAAACATGCCAAATGCACCTGGAAGGCAAAGTTGGGGAAAGGGAAAATGGAAGTCAAAGAAATGCAAATATGCTTTCAAATGTGTAAATAGTCTCAAGGAAGATCATAACCAACCACCGTTTGGAGTTCAACTTAATTGGCATGGTAAAGAAGATCCATTACTGTTAGGAACTGTGGGAAGCAACAGAGTTACCTTGTGTGAATGTCATTGACAAGGAGAAATTCGGTTGTTGCCATCTTACATGGATGCTGATGCTGATGAAAACTTTTACACTTGTGCATGGACCTATGATAGCAATAGAAGCATAACTGGGATGATTAATCCCATAACAATCCAGTGTAAAAAGCACTATGTTGGCTGTGGAAATGCTATCAATGAGCTGAAATTCCACCCTAGAGATCCCAATCTACTCTTGTCAGTAAGTAAAGATCATGCTTTATGATTATGGAATATCCAAATGGACACACTGGTGGCAATATTTGGAAGCATAGAAGGGCACAGAGTTGAAGTTCTAAGCCCTGGTTGTGATCTTTTGGGTGAAAAAATAAAGTCCTGTGGTATGGATCACTCAAACTTTGGTGGATCGATTCAAACAGAATGATGAATTCAATTAAGAAATCTTATGATTATAACCCAAATAAAACTTACAGGCCATTTAATTATCAGAAAATCAATTTTCTGATTTTTCTATCAGAGACATACATAGTAATTATGTTGATTGTGTGTGGTGGTTAGGTGATTTGATACTTTCTAAGTCTTGTGAAAATGCAGTTATGTTGGAAACCTGGCAAAATGGAAGGTGATGTAGATACAATTCAACCTGGCGAGTCTAATGTGACTATTCTTGGGTGATTTGATTGTAGCCAGTGTGATATTGGGTACATGAGATTTTCCATGAATTTCTGGCAAAAGATGTTTACACTGGGCAATCAAGTTGGAAAACTTTATGTCTGAAATTCAGAAGTATAAAATCCTCATAAAGCCAAATGTACAACACTAACTCATCATAAATGTGATGCTGCTATTCAACAAACCAGTTTTAGCAGGGATAGCAGCGTTCTTATAGTTGTTTGTGATGATGCCGGTATTTGGCACTGGGTTTGACTTTGATAAAATGCTTTCACCTAATCAAAATTAGAGTGTATTGTCTGTGTAAAATAGAATTGATGTAGTTTGCTAGTAAGGGCACATAGAGCATTGAGAGTTGTCTTTTGGCATTCAATCAGGTTGAGCTGAATGTAGTGATGTTTACACTGTTTACATTCTTTGTACTGTCTTCCTGCTCAGATTCTACTGCTTTCTAATAAAAATTTGTTTTGTAAAGCTGTGTGTTACTTTTGTTATTTTCACTGTGATGAAAAAAAGTTGAAAGTGTCACTATAAAGCAACCACACAAACAAGCCAACATCATAACCAGCTAACAACAAAATGACAAAATCAAATCCACATATATCAATACTAACCTTGAATGTAAATGAAATAAATGCCTCACTTAGAAGGAACAGAGTGGCAAGCTGGATTAAAAACCAACCAACCAACAAACAAACACACACAAGACCCAATGCTATGCTATCTTCAAAAGACCCATTTCACATGTTATGACACCCAGGGGCTCAAAATAAAGGGATGGAGGAACATCTACCTAGCAAATGGAAAACAGAAAAAAGCAGGGGCCGCAATCTTAATTTCAGACAAAACAGACTTCAAACCAACAAAGACCAAAGAAGGGCATTACAAAATGGTAAAGGGTTCGATTCAACACAGAGACATAACTATCTTAAAGATATATTATATATTAAAGGGCACCCAAATAGGAAGAAAGGAAGTAAAAGTATTTTTGTTTGCAGATGACATGATTTTACATCTAGAAAATCCCATAGTCCTAGCTCAAAACCTCCTTCAGCTGACAAACAACTTCAGAAATGTTTCAGAATACAAAATCAAGGTGCAAAAATCACTAGCATTTCTATATGCCAACAACAGCCAAGCTGAGAGCCAAATCAGAAAGGCAATCAATCCCATTCACAATTGCCACAAAAGAATAAAATACCTAGGAATACAGCTAACCAAGGAGGTGAAATATCTCTGCAATCAGAAGTACAAAACACTGCTCAGAGAAATCAGAGAAGACACAAACAAATGGAAAAACATTCCATGCTCATGAAGAGGATGAATTAATATCATTAAAATGGCCATACTGCCCAAAGCAAATTACAGATTCAATGCTATTCCTATAAAACTACCAATGACATTCTTCACAGAACTAGAAAAAAAAAGAAAAAAACTATTGTAAAATTCATATGGAACCAAAAAAAAAAAAAAAAAAAAAAAAACCTAATAGCCAAAGCAGTCCTAAGCAAATATAACAAAGCTGGAGGCATCAAGTTATCCAACCTCAAACTATACCGCAGAGCTACAGTAACCGAAACAGCATAGTACTGGTACAAAAACATGCACTTAGACCAATGGAACAGAATAGAGAGCCCAGAAATAAGGCCACACATATGGTCATTTTCACAATATTGATTCTACCCATCCATGAGCATGGAATGTGTTTCCATTTGTTTGTGTCATCTATCATTTCTTTCAGCAGTGTTTCATGGTTTTCCTTGTAGAAGTCTTTTACCTCCTTGGTTAAGTATATTCCTAAGTAGTTTATTTTATTTTTTGCAGCTATTGTAAAAAGGGTTGACTTCTTGATTTGATTCTTAGCTTGGTTGCTGTTGGTATATAGCAAAGCTACTAATTTGTGTGTATTAATTTTGTATCTTGAAACTTTGCTGAATTCTTTGATCAGTCCTAGGAGCTTTTTGGATGAGTCTTTAGGGTTTTCTACGTATACGATCATATCATCAGCAAACAGTGACAGTTTGCCTTCCTCTTTATGGATTTGGATGTCCTTTATTTCTTTCTCTTGTCTAATTGCTTTGGCTAGGAATTCCAGTACAATGTTGGGTAGAAGTGATGAAAGTGGGAATCCTTGTCTCATTCCAGTTCTCAGGGGGAATGCTTTCAACTTTTCCCCATTCAGTATAATGTTGGCTGTGGGTTTGTCATAGATGGCTTTTATTACCTTAAGGTATGTCCCTTGTATGCCAATTTTGCTGAAGGTTTAATCATAAAAAAGTTGCTGGATTTTGTCAAATGCTTTTTCTGCATCTATTGAGATGATCATGTGATTTTGTTTTTAATTCTGTTTATATGGTGTATCACATTTATTGACTTGTGAATGTTAAAACATCCTTGCATCCCTGGTATGAAACCCACTTGATCATGGTGAATTATCTTTTTGATATGCTATTGGATTCTGTTAGCTAGTATTTTGTTGAGGATATTGCATCTATGTTCATCAGGAATATTGGTCTGCAGCTTTCTTTCTTTGTTATGTCCTTTCCTGATTTTGTAGTACGGTGATACTGGCTTCATAGAGTGATTTAGGGAGTATTCCCTCTTTATCCATTTGAATAGTGTCAATAGGATTGGTATCGATTCTTCTTTGAATGTCTGATGGAGTTCAGCTATGAATCGCCTGGTCCTGCACTTTTTTTGTTGGTAACTTTTAAATTAACATTTCAATCTCAATGTTTGTTATTGGTCTATTCAGAGTTTCTATATCTTCCTGGTTTAATCTAGGAGGGTTGTATATTTTCAGGAATTTATCCATCTCCTCTATGATTTCTAGTTCATGTGTGATATGGTTTGGCTGTGTCCCCATCCAAATCTCACCTTGAACTATAATAATCCCCATGTGTCAAGGGCAGGGCCAGGTGGAAATAATTGAATCATGGGGGCAGTTTCCCTCATACTGTTCTCATGGTAGCGAATAATTCTCATGAGATCTGATGATTTTATAAATGGGAGTTCCCCTGCACATGCCCTCTTGCCTGCCACCATGTAAGATGTGCCTTTGCTTCTCCTTCGCCTTTCACCATGATTGTGAGGCCTCCCCAGTCATATGGAACTCTGAGTCCATTAAACCTCTTTTTCTTTAGAAATTACCCAGTCTCACTAAGAAAATGTGGCACATATACACCATGGAATACTATGCAGCCATAAAAAAGGATGAGTTCATGTCCTTTACAGGAACATGGATGAAGCCAGAAACCATCATTCTCAGCAAATTATCACAAGGACAGAAAATCAAACACTGCATGTTCTCACTCATAGGTGGGAATTGAACAATGAAAGCACTTGAACACAGGGCAGGGAACATCACATACCAGGGCCTATCAGGGGATGGGGGACTGGGGGAGGGATAGCATTAGGAGAAATACTTAATGTAAATGATGAGCTGATGGGTGCAGCAAACCAACATGGCACATATATACCTATGTAACAAACCTGCACATTGTGCACATGTACCCTAGAACTTAAAGTATAATAAAAAATAAATAAGTAAAATTAACAAAAAAAGAAATTACCCAGTCTCAGATATGTCTTTATTAGTGGCATGATAACAGACTAACACAATGCACATAAAGGTGTTCATAGAAACCTTGAACAATACTTTGTATTTCTGTGGTATCAGTTGTAATATCTCCGGTTTTCATTTCAAATTAAGCTTATTTCAAGCTTCTCTCTTCTTTTCTTGGTTAATGCCACTAATGGTCTATCAATTTTACTTATCTTTTCAAAGAACCAGTTTCATTTATCTTTTTATTTTTTTGTTTCAGTTTCATTTAGTTCTGCTCTGATCTTTATTATTTCTTTTCTTTTGCTGGGTTTGGGTTTGGTTTGTTCTTGTTTCTCTAGTTCCTTGAGGTGTGACCTTAGATTGTCTATTGTTGCTCTTTCAGACTTTCTTTTTTTTTTTGAGATGGAGTCTCACACTGTCACCCGGGTTGGAGTGCAATGGTGTGATCTCAGCTCACTGCAACCTCCGCCTCACAGGTTCAAGCAATTCGCCTGCCTCAGCCTCCCGAGTATCTGGGATTACAGGCACCGCCACCATGCCTAACTAATTTTTTATATTTTTAGTAGAGACAGGGTTTCACTATGTTGGCCAGGCTGGTCTCAAACTCCTGACCGTGTGATCCACCTGCCTTGGCCTCCCAAAGTGCTGAGATTACAGGCATGAGCCACCATGCCCAGCCTCTTTCGGACTTTTTGATGTAGGTATTTAATGCTATGAACTTTCCTCTTGCACTGCTTTTGCTGTATCCCAGGGGTTTTGATCGGTTGTGCCATTATTACGTAGTTCAAAGAAATTTTAAATTCCCATTTTTATTTCATTGTTGACCCAATGATCATTCGGGAGCAGGTTATTTAATTTCCATGTATTGGCATGGTTTTGAAGGTTCCTTTTGCAGTTGATTTCCAATTTTATTCCACTGTGGTCTGAAAGAATACTTGCTATAATTTTATTTTCTTAAATTTGTTAAGACTTGTTTTGTGGCCTATCATATGGTCTATCTTGGAGAATATTCTATGTGCTGATGAATATAATGTATATTCTGCAGTTGTTGGATAGAATGTTCTGTAAATATCTGTTAAGTCAGTTTACTCTAGGGTATAGTTTAAGTCCATTGTTTCTTTGTCGACTTTCTGTTTTGATGACCTGTCCAGTGCTGTCAATGGAGTGTTGAAGTCCCCCACTATTAATATGTTGCTGTCTATCTCATTTCTTAGGTCTAGTAGTAATTGTTTTATGAATTTCGTAGCTCCAGTGTTAGGTGTGTATATATTTAGGATTGTGATATTTTCCTGTTAGGCTAGTCCTTTTATGATTATATAATGTCTCTCCTTTGTCTTTTTTAACAGCTGTTTCTTTAAAGTTTGTTTTGTCTGATATAAGAATAGCTACTCCTGCTCACTGTTGGGGTCCATTTACATGGAATATCTTTTTCCACCCCTTTACCTTAAGTTTATGTGAGTTCTTATGTGTCAGGCGAGTCTCTTGAAGACAGCAGATACTTGGTTGGTGAATTCTCATCCATTCTGCCATTCTGTATCTTTTAGGGGGAGCATTTAGGCCATTTACATTCAATGTTAGTAGTGAGATGGGAGATACTATTCTATTCATCACGTTATTTGTTGCCTGAATACATTGTTTTTCTCGATTTTGTTTTTCATTGTGTTATTGTTACATAGGTCCTTTGAGATTTATGCTTTAACATTCTATTTTGATGTATTTCAAAGATTTGTTTCAAGATTTAGAGCTCCTTTTAACAGTTCTTGTAGTGCTGACTTGGTAGTGGCAAATGGTCCCAGCATTTGTTTGTCTGAAAAAGACTGTATCTTTCCTTCATTTATGAAGCTTAGTCTTGCTGGCTAATTTTTTGTATTTTTAGTAGAGACAGGGGCTGATAATGTTTTGTTTAAAGAGGCTAAAGATAGGACCCCAATCTTTTCTAGCTTGTAGTGTTTCTGCTGAGAAATCTGCTGTTAATCTGATAGGTTTTCCTTTACAGGTTGTCTGATGCTTTTGCCTCACTGTTCTTAAGATTCTTTTCTTTGTCTTGACTTTAGATAACCTGATGACTAAGTGCCTAGGTGCTGATTTTTTTGTGATGAATTTCTCAGGTATTCTTTGAGCTTCTTATATTTGAATGTCTAGATCTCTAGCAAGGCCAGTGATATTTTCCTCAATTATTTGCTCAAATGTTTTCCAAATGTTTAGATTTCTTTTTTTCCCTGGGAACAGCAGTTATTCTTAGGTTTGGTCATTTAACATAATCCCAAACTTTTTGGAGGCCGTGTTTATTTTATTTAAATTCTTTATTCTTTGTCTTTGTCAAATTGAGTTAATTGAAAAGTCTTGTCTTTGAGCTCAGACATTCTTTCTTCTACTTGTTTGAGTCTATTGCTGAGACTTTCCAGTGCATTTTGCATTTCTCTAAGTGTGTTCCTGATTTCCAGAAGTTGTTACTGTTTTTTATTTATGCTATTTCACTGGATATTTTTCCATTCATATTCTGTATCATTTTCCTTATTTGTTTAAGTTGGATTTTACCTTTCTCTGTTGCCTCCTTGATTGGCATAATAATCAACCTGCTGAATTCTTTTTGTGGCAATTCAGAGATTTTTTTTCTTGGTTTGGATCTATTGCTGGTGAGCCAGTGTGATCTCTTGGGGGTGTTAAAGAATGTTGTTTTGTCATATTACCAGAACTGTTTTTCTGATTCCTTCTCATTTGGGTAGACTATGTCAGAGGGATGATCTGGGACTCAAGGGCTGCTGCTCAGATTCTTTTGTCCCATGGGGGTGCTCCCCTGATATGGTGCTCTCCCTTTTCCCCTAGGGATGGACCTTCCTGAGAGCCAAACTTCAGTGACTGTTATTTCTCTTCTGGATCTAGCCATCCAGCGGAGCTACCAGGCTCTGGGCCAGTAGTGGGGAGTGTCTGCAAAGAGTCCTGTGATGTGATCCATCTTCAGGCCTCTCAGCCATGGGTACCAGTACCTACTCTGGTGGAGGTAGCAGGAGACTGAAGTGGACTCTGTGGGGGTCCTTGGTTGTATTTTTGTTAAATGCACTCACTTTGTGTTGGTTGGCCTCCAGCCAGGAGGTGGCACTTTCAAGAGTGCATCAGTTGTACTAGTATAGGGAGGATCAGGTGGTGGGCAGGGCCATAGAGCTCCCAATAGATTACGTCCTTTGTCTTCTGCTACCAGGGTGGTTAGAGAAAGGCTATCAGGCAGGGTCAGGATTAGGTATGTCTGAGCTCAGACTCTCCTTGGGCAGGACTTGCCGCAGCTGCTGTGGGAGATGAGGGTGTGGTTCCCAGGCCAATGGAGTTATGTTCCCAAGGGATTATGGCTGTGTCTGCTGCATCACACAGTTCTCCAGGAAAGTGGGGGAAAGCCAGCAGTCATAGGCTTCACCCAGCTCCCACGCCACCTCAGCCCAAAAGGCTTGTCTCATTCCCACTGTGCCCCCGTAACAGCACTGAGTTTATTTCCAGGCAGCTGGTGAGCAGGGCTGAGAACTTGCCCCAGGCTACATGCCTCCCAGCTGAGAAAGCAAGCAGACTGTTCCTTGGTTGTCCTACAAAGCCTGCAGCAGCAATCCACCTCCTTCAAAGGGTGTATGGATTATCTCAGCTTTCGTGGTATGTTCCTGCAGTAGTTTTTAGAAAAAAAATTCATAATGTGGGTCTCCACACACTGCTCTGTCCTTCTGATTGAGAGCTGCAAGTTAGTCCTGCCCCCTATCTGCCATTTCCCGCCACCCCAGGGCTCTCATTCATTTGTGGAAGCATGTCTCAGAATGGGAGCACAGGTTTCAGTATTATTTCAATGAGGAGGCAGCAGAAACAACAGCATTTTCAGGATTATTACTCATTCATTCTACCCGTTCATGTTCTCTAACTGTAACAGATTTAAATTAGAAATCAGTAACCAAAACATACTATATATGTATCCCCAAACAGTGGGAAATTAACACAGTCTAAATGACTAGGAATTCAATTAAGAGTGGAAAGTAATAAAATAGAAGGCAGACAAATGAAGAGTTAACAAGACCAAATATTTGGAAAGGAGGAAGTGAAATAGTCCTTGCCACCAGAAATATTATGTACACAGAGCATCTAAAGGAATCTGAAACAAAAAACTATTAGAAGTAATAAGCAAATTTACAAAGGGCACTGGATACAAGCTGCATTCATTTTCTACTACTGCATAATAGTACCACAAACTTAGCAGCTAAAATATAAAGCATATTTATTATTTCACAATTTCTGTCCGAAGTCTGGGCACAGTGTATCTGGATCTTCTGCTCAGGGTCTTATAGGGCTATGATCAAGGAATTGAACAGGGCTGGGTTTCCATGTGGAGGTCTCAACTGGGCAAGGACCCACTACCCTGAACTCGTGATTATTGGTAGCAATCAGTTAATTTTGACTGAAGAACTGAGAACTTCAGTATTTTTGCCGGCTGTTGACCAGACCACTATTAGTTTTTAGAGGCCAACCACAGTTTCTTGCCACATGGGGTTGTCCAGCATGGCCGCTTACTTCCTCATAGCAGTAAGGTAGAAACACTACAGCCAGATGGATGCTACAATCTTATGTAACATAATCACATATACACAGAATCACGTGCATCCTGTCACCTTTGTCATATTCTGTTGACTATACGCAAGTCACAGGTCACATCCATATTCAAGGGGAGGTCACACAAGGGCATGAACATCAATAAGTGAAAATCTTTGGGGGCATCTTAAGGATCAGTCCACCACACAGTATCAATAGACAAAGTCAATTGTATTTCTATATACTAAAAATAGAAAATTACAAGTGATATTTTCAAAATGCCAGTCATAATAACATCAAAAATTATAAAATACTTAGAAATGAATTTAACAGAGAATGTGTAGACCTCTACAATGAAAACTATAAAATATTACTGAGATTTAAGAAGACCTAAATAAATTGATATATTCTATACTAATGAATTAGTAAACCTAATATTAAGATTGGTTTCCCCCAAATTGATCTATGAATCCAACGCTATCCCGCTCAATATTACAGCCAGATTGGTAGTTGTAGATAAGCTGATTTTAAAATGTACGTGGAAATTTAAAGGTCTAGGAAAGCCCCCCCAAAATTGAAAAAGAACTGTGTTTGCATTTCCACATAAGTTTTAGAACAGCTAAAACGAACTTAAGCTAGAAGAAAAAATTTCAAAGTTCCATACTATCTGATTTCAAAAAATCATGTTGAAAATACTGGATATCTGTATAGAAAAGTGTACTTTAATCTTTAACTCAAACCACACAAGAATTAATTTGCAATTGGTTGGGGACTTAAACTTAGAAGTTAACACCATAAAACTTTTGGAAGAAACTTTGTAATATCTTGGGGTAAACAAAATCTCTTAGACAGAACACAAAAAGTATTAGCCACGACAAAATTGAAAAAGTAGAATATACCAAATTGAAAATATCTGCTTTTAAAAAGATAATGAATAAGCAAGCTACAGATGAGGAGACACTATGCACATAAAGTAATTAATATAGTATAACAACATGCACATATATCTGCCAAAATACTTGTAATCAGAATATATAAAGAATTCCCTAAAATCACCAATAAATAGATTAACAACTCTCCAAAATGGCCTAAGACATGAACAATTTATAAAAGAAGATATAGGAATGGCCAATAAGCACATGAAAAGATACTCAACATCATTAGCCATTAAGGAAATGCAAATCAAGCCACAGTGAGATAATACTTTATACCAGTCGTCCCCAACCATTTTGGCACCAGGGACCAGTTTTGTGGAAGACAATTTTTCCGCGGACCAGTGCAGGGATGGTTTGGGGATGATTCAAGGGCATTACATTTATTGTGCACTTTATTTCTATTATTATTACATTCTAATATATAATGAAATAATGATACAACTCACCATAATGTAGAATCAGCAGAAGCCCTGAGCTTGTTTTCCTGCAACTAGACAGTCCTATCAGGGGGTTATGAGAGACAGTGACAGATTATCAGGCATTAGGTTCTCATAAGAAGTGTGCAGCCTGGATCCCTCGCATGTGCAGTTCACAATAAGGTTCATGCTCCTATGAGAATCTAATGCCACTGCTGATCTGACAGGAGGTGGAGCTCAGGTGTGATGCAAGTGATGGGGAGCGGCTGTAGATATAGATGAAGCTTCTCTCTTTTACCTGCTGCTCACCTCCTGCTGTGAGGTCTGGTTCCCTGGCCCAGGGGTTGGAGACCCCTGCTTTATACCCACCAAAATGACAGTACATAATGTTGAAGAGGATGCGGAGCAACTGGAACTCTCATACATATTGCTGGTGGGGAAGTAAAATGTTACAACCATTTTGGAAATCTGTTTGGCATTTTCTTATAAGGTTAAATATACACTGGCCTTATAACACAGATATTATATTCCTAGATATTTACCTAAAAGAAACGAAAACATGTACCCACAAAAAGATTTGTACATGAATTTTTATAGTGGGTATATGCATTATAGTTAAAAACACAACCTAAATGCCCATTAACAGTAAAATGGATTAACAAATTGTGGTATATTTATACAATGTAATACTAGAGAACAATAAAAATAAATGAACTACTGATACATGAAATTTGGTGGAAATTTTTCAAAAATATTATAATGAATAAAATCAAATCCGAAAAATGTACAAACAGCATGATTCCATTTATATCACCCTCAAAAAGGGTGAAATGATTCCAAGGTGAGAAATATCAGAACAATGGTTATGGTTGCCTTTGGGGAAAGACATGACATTCTTTGCTGGGAAAGGGCACTGAATGAACTTTCTGAAGTGAAAAATGTTCTGTTTTTTTGTTTTTGTTTTTTCTGGAGGGGGTGGTTGTTTTTTTGTTTTTTTATAAGACAGGGTCTGGATCTGTCGCCTAGGCTGGAGTGCAGTGGCATAATCTTGGCTCACTGCAACTTCTGCCCCTGGGCTCAAGCAATCCTCCAACCTCAGCCTCCTGGGACTATAGGCACATGCCAACACACCTCACTATTTTTTTTTTATTTTTTGTAGATACAGGGTTTTGCCATGTTGCCCAGGCTAGTCTCAAACTCCCGGGCTCAAGTGATTCACCAGCTACCAGTATCAACCTCCCAAAGTGCTGGGATTATAGGCGTGAACCACCTGGCAATGTTCTGTATCTTAACTGGGGTGGTGGTGACACGGATGTATACATTTGTTGAATCTCATCAAACTGCATGCTATATATATATATGTGTGTGTATCTATATATATACACACACATACACACACACACACACAAATTACATTTCATTAAAAATTATTTTTAATGGTACTGCCTAGCTTGATCACCCACCTTATTTGGTACATGTGGTAGCAGACAATGACTATTAGTTGCTTTAAAAAAAAAAATCAGTCCATTTGTAAATCAATCAATCAATCACACAGCACAGAGCTTCTTATTCTGTGACCCTTAGAAATTTTATCCAGAGCTCAGGGGCAGGCCAGAGACATGCCTGTGGATGAGCCCCAGCTGCTGCTCCTGCAGCCATCTGCTCCTCAGTTGGCCCAAGCCTACCTTGGCCTGCCTGCCTGCCTAACTACTCAAAGCTTCTTCCCTGGTTCCTGCTGAGCTTCCTCTCCTAGAAGCAGCCCCTGCTCCTTCTCCTTGTTTTACAGAATCAGAGAGAAAGTGCTGGTATGGTCGCAGTGGTGGGATGGGTTCACCTCTCTCACTTGGCTCAGAAAGAAAATGGAACTGGGCCTGATCTTTTTCACTAGGAGGCCAGGAGGCTCACTGTTATCATTGCCATTTACTTGGCTTTCTCTTAGATTCTGGAACATACCAAACTTTTTATTTTTATTTTATTTTATTTTATTTTATTTTATTTTATTTTATTTTATTTTTACCTTGGAACTTGTGTACTTGCTGTTGCCCTTGTTCAGAAAATTTCTATCCCCAGACCTCAGGTCTTCACGTGGCTGGCTCCCGCTTTTCCTTCGGGTTTTCTTCAGGAAGGCTTTGTCTTTGCAGCTTCCCCCATGATTCTGTTTCATGATACTACTTAATTCTTTTATGATGACCACCATTTGTAATTTTATTTTTATTTTAGTGGTTATTTGTTTAAAAATCTTTCCCTCCCACTAAACTATAAAGTTTCTTGAAGATAGGGATTCTAATTTTTTGTTGTTTGGTTTGTTGATTGGTTGGTTAGTTGGTTTTTTCTCTCCTGCGCCTCCCATGCCTAACATGGTACCTCACAAATATCTGTTGAATGAAGGAACTGCTATTCTGAAAGTAAGGTACAACTGTGTTCTGGGCCACATTTTTTTCCTCCTTTTTTGGGTTCTTATCTCTCCAATTACGTCTTTAATCCATGGTATTTTTTCTCTCTCCTGGGTCACAGTTTTCTTCCCTTTTACCCTCAAAAACAATCTTGACCATCTTATCTTAAAAAGTAGATGACCTTTTGTGTGAGTCGGTATTTTCTTTTTTTTTATTATTATTATACTTTAAGTTCTAGGGTACATGTGCATAACGTGCAGGTTTGTTACATATGTATACTTGTGCCATGTTGGCGTGCTGCACCCATCAACTCATCAGCACCCATCAACTCGTCATTTACATCAGGTATAACTCCCAGTGCAATCCCTCCCCCCTCCCCCCTCCCCATGATAGGCCCCGGTGTATGATGTTCCCCTTCCCGAGTCCAAGTGATCTCACTGTTCAGTTCCCACCTATGAGTGAGAACATGTGGTGTTTGGTTTTCTGTTCTTGCGATAGTTTGCTGAGAATTATGGTTTCCAGCTGCATCCATGTCCCTACAAAGGACACAAACTCATCCTTTTTTATGGCTGCATAGTATTCCATGGTGTATATGTGCCACATTGTAAACTAGTTCAACCATTATGGAAAACAGTATGGCGATTCCTCAAGGATCTAGAACTAGAAGTACCATATGACCCAGCCATCCCATTACTGAGTATATACCCAGAGGTTATAAATCATGCTGCTATAAAGACACATGCACACGTATGTTTATTGCAGCACTATTCACAATAGCAAAGACTTGGAATCAACCCAAATGTCCATCAGTGACAGACTGGATATTTTCTTTTCACCTAACTTTGCCCCTTCACTGCTAAACTCCACACATGCTGTATTTACTGGCTGCTTCCTCTGCCTATCCATCCACGTTAACCTTCAAGCCTGTCTACTACCTATTCCACTCTATGGGCCACTGTTCAGAAGCTTCAAGGCTTACCCAGTTTATGCCCGGTTCTTGTTCTTACCTTCCACTGCATCTCTATCATTTGAAGAGGATTATTGCCCACTCCTTGAAATTCTCTTTTTTGACTTCTGTCTCTGCTTCTATTTTTTTTCTCCCTCTCTAGTAATTCCTTTTTAGTCTCTTACATGGATTTAAACTTTCTCTTCCTACACATAAATGTCCCCTGGAGGACCTCCTTAGGCTTTTTTTCTCTTTTCTTTTATCCTATGCTTATTTCTTTTCTCTCTCTATTCAAATTATACTCAACCTTCAAGGTTCTGCTCAAAGTTTTCTTCCTCCATGAGGCACCCCCTAAGTAGACAGTCAATCCTCTCTGTTATCTCTCCATTTGCTGAACACCTCTGACATTTAGCATGGTCAGTACTTCTAATCTAGCACCTGCTACAACAGACATGTTTTCTGAATTAGAAATCAAGATGCCTTATCTGACAAAGACTGTTCTTTTATGTATGAATTTAATGATATAGAAAGCTTGACAATGATATAAAATTACATTTTATTCAGTTAGAGATTTAGCAAATTGCAATTGCTCAAAATAATGAAATTACATAAAAGCAAGAAAGTTCTGGATATACAAGTTGTCACTTCAATCAGAGTTATTATCTATGAGTGTTCTTTTTATTTAACATATTATGTCTGTGTCCCTGGCTATAAGGTAATTTCTTGACTGTGGAACATAGAAGACTAAGAGGAAGTGTTCCATAAACGTTGATTGAATTGAGACTTTTTACTGCTTGTTTCATAAACTGGCTATACAAAATAGTGACATATAGATTATTGAAAAGATTTCTAGACCAAAAATAATTGCAAAGTATGAGATTCCTGTAGTCTAGAGAAACATACCATTCACAGTTCTATAAGAAGTGTAAAATGGTTAAGATCATGGGCTTGGTCTAAGACTTGGGTTAAAGCTCAGCTGTGCCATTTATTACCTGTTTGACATTGTATTATTTAAACTCTGTAGGTTCATTTCCTCATCTATAAAATGGCATAATACTTTTACATAAGCACTCAATAAATGTTACTATTATGATTAAGCTCCATGTTGTACTTGAAAATTTGCCTTTGCAATTGTGTACTTTCTGGTTAGGCATCTTCAAATCCTGGAACAAAAAGTGCATATTTTTGAAGAGTGACAGTCATGTTACCTTATTTCTTGTAATTAAAATTGTTAAATTTGTAAAATCTTTCTAAAACAATTCACCAAACTCTGGAAACCAACTGAGGGCAAACGTTTTTATTTACCCAATGGCTTTTAAATATTTGAGTTTTATTTTCCTTTACAAGAAACATCTCATGGCTGCTGAAGTCAAAGACTTAAAAAAGTAACTTGGATAGAAATGTGTGTTACAGCTGGGATACCCCTACAACTATAGTATTTCAAATCAAATGTCTATGGGTGAAAGAGGTGACCGTGATTGCCAGACTGTCTTACAAGAAAGTGGTCATCGTGTCTGTATTAGTGACTTGATATTCCTTGGTAATGTCACAACTTTTATTGCTGATTCAGTCAACCATAGTCAAACTGGTGAAAGTGAGAAGATTTTTCTCTCTGTGTGTCTTTCTCCCCCTACCCCTGCCATTGAAATCAGTCACCCAGTCTTCAAATTTTCACCGATCGATGTATTATATCATCATTTGCATGTGAGAATATCTATTTTCTTTCCAAAAGAAATACATTACAAACCTCCAGTAGCAATTAATAACAATCAAATATTGGTTTCCACTATTTCCATGGTAAGGGCTTAAACTAGAAACGTGTGTGGCATTACAAGAGTTAGCTTCTGAAGGACTATACGGGCAACTGAAACAATGATATATTGCTTTTTAAAAACACTAAAGTCACCAGAAATAAACTAGAACAAACATGTTAGGGGCTTGGAGGGAAGCTGAACCCCTTCAAAATTGATATGGTTGGAGTTGGTTGGGGAGATTGGAAATGTTGGTGAAAGTTATCCTGAGTTTCCCTACATATTCTCTATAATGCACAGAGAACTCTGGTGGAACAAAAGCCACTACAAAGCATTGGTCCCACATGCTGCCACCTTTAAAATCTGCTAAATAATGAAAATAATGTTCTTATGTCATAGTTCATTTTCTGTTGCTAAGACAGAATATCACGGACTTGGTAATTTATAAAAATAGAGGTTTATTAACTCATGGTTCTGGAGATGGGAAGTCCAAGAGCATGGCACCAACATCTGCTGATGGCCTTCTTGCTGTGTCATAACATGGCAGAGGGCATCACATGGTGAGAGTGCAAGAGCACAAGAGCCAGAGAAAACTTGCTTTTATAGCAAAGCCTCTCTCATAGTTAGAAACCCACTCCTGTGGGAGAACATTAATCCATTCATGAAGGCAGAACCCTCATTAATCCATTAATCTATTCATGAGGGCAGAGGAATTGTGTTTCCAACACATACATTTTAGGGGACACATTCATACTGTAGCACCTTATTTCAAAGGAGACATCAATGTCATCAGTAAATTCATTTGTGACACAAACTAGAGGATAGTCTTTGTCATATTTTCAAACCCCAAACTACAAATGAGCAGCCTGTAGACTATCCAGAAGAAGTTCATGGGCCACATTGATGGAAACTCCTCAGGATCATAGTGCCATTGCTGTCTGCTCTGACCCTGTACCTTTAAGCCAGTCCTCCCCATCCATGCCATGCCCAGACAACAGCAGATAAATGCAAGCACTTCAGATATATTTTATTTTCTACCATCACCTGATTCTCCTCACTTTATCCCCCACTTATATCTGTTCTGTTCACGTTTTTTGTAGCTCCTAGTTCATGATTGTCTCTCATTGTGGTTCTTCCACTGCCACATCAGACTTGATATTTTCTCTTGGTTTTCCAAGATTTCAATATCTATGCTCTCTAATGACCAAGGTCTGCAGTTGTCTTCTATTCTAGGCCTTCATGACTAGATTGTTCTTTGTTTTTGAGAATTTAAAATACAGCACTAGGATTCAAACCTTGTCACTAGTCCACTTGTTTTAGGTCCTGTGTTATATCTAGGTCCTGTTCATATATCATAAATCTTTTGGTACTCCACAAAATATTTTCATTTGGTAGTGTCTGCTATAGGTAAGAATCTGAATAATTGAATCCTGATCAAGTGGATTAAAGAGGAATTGGAACAATAATAAGAAGGTATAGAAAGTACTGGAACCTGACATTCTCCTAAGAATGACAGAAAATAGAGATTTTCACCTCTCTTGCCCTTTAAGCATCAGCCTTCATAGCAACATGCACCAATAATGGGATGCTAAAGATGAAAGCCATTGTCATGAAATGCCTGTACTTGGCTAATGGCAGCTGCTTGAGAGGGTCTGAATGGCTCAAGCTTCTGATTAACATGATAGGAAAACGTATCCTACTCATTATAGATTTCATCAAATACTTATCCAGTTAGGAAGCTCAGAATGTCAGTCACGTATCACTGTTTTTCTCTGAATAGCCTTAATTATAACATCCAGTTTCACTCCTCATAAAGCAGATCACAAGAGCAAAAGCTGTCTCACACCAGGCTCAAGCCTGTCCAAATTGTCATGTTGGAAATTCTCTCTTTGGAGACTTTAGCAAATGAAAGGTTTCCAACCTGTTAGAAAGGAAAGAAGGAACTCCTGCACCATGAGATATCACAACCTTAGACAATGATGATAACTGTTGTCTGTAAAATGTGGTCACATGTGAGTTGTCCAGACCCAGGGTCAACATTTCTGTGCTGAGTGAAACCAGACTTTCTGTTGAAGGGCAGCCCCTGAGAAGGATTCCAGCTGCAGTTTTCCTTGTAGAGGTCTCCACCCTCTAGCATGAAGGCTATCAGGTGTTGGCTCTACAGTTGGACAATCACTTGTCTTAAAATTCTTCAACTTGGCAAGAGATATTAGTGACCTTCTGGTGACCCTACACCTACCCTTCAAACTTGAGCTTAGTGCTTCTGACTTGGCATAATGACTAGAAATGTTGAGAAAGAGACATTGAATCTAGATGAAGGTAGTGTCCACAGAGAATAAACTCATTGTCACAAGAGAGCTTGGCCCAAGGAAAATCATTTGGTCTCTCAGGAGTGAGAACTAGAATATACCTGGATTTCTCCTCCTTACCAGATGTTGCAGGCATCAGTTCATAATCACTACGTTTATCTTCTACCTACTACTTAGGATAAATGCCAGTTTAATGCACATACATTTTCAACAGTATTATACATTTGTCGTGCTCTCCAATGGGACCCACAGAAACCTAAGTTCACCAAAACCATTTGAGGTGCTGAGTGGTATCCTGATAAACGCTTCATTGCTCTGACTCTGAAGTGTAGAAAATAGTCACTAATTTGGAAAAAGAAGTGTGAAGAAGAAAGAAGATTGTCCTACCCAAATGTATAAAAGGTTTGAGTTGCAGAGAACTTTAATCACACTGGAGAACATGTGAGCTTGGATAAAAGGAGAGAGAAATAGTGATATTGTTTACATGGGGATATTGTTTAGGTGATTAATAGTGTGGGCTCTGGCACCTGAAATCCTGGGTTGAAATCCTGGTTCTACCACTGATAGCTATGTGATCTTGGACTAGTAACTTGCAGTATAATCATAAAAATTCAGGGATATAACTCTCCATACTTTACACTCAATTTTGCTGTGAACCTATGTAGTAGTAGGGTTCTCCAGAGACTCAGAACCAGCGGGAGATACAGATAGATAGATAGATACATACATACATACATACATACATACATACATACATACATACATAGACAGATAATAAGGAATTGCCTTATGGGATTATGGAGGTTGAGAAGTCCCAATATCTGCAGTCCAAAGCCTTGGGACTCAAAAGAGTCGATGGTGTAAATTCCTGTTCAAGTCCCAGCTTGAAGACTGTCAGGCAGAGACAGCAGATTCTCTCTTGCTCAGTCTTTTTGTTCTACTCAGGCCTTCAACAGTTTAGATGAGGCCCACCTACATGGGGGAGGGCAATCTGCTTTATTCAGTCTACCAATGTAAATGTTAATCTCTTCCAGAAACACCCTCACAGATACACCCAGAATAATGTTTAACCAAATATCTGGACAAACTTTGATCCAGCCAAGTTGACACATAACATTAACCATCAGCAATGTAAAACTGCTTGAAAAAAATAAGTCTGTCTTTTAAAAAAGCAGGGATAACTGTAATACCTGCCCCAAAGGATTGTTATAGAGAGCACTGATGCCAATTATTAGACTACTGCCTCTCAGCCCAAAACCCATCTGTCTATACTCAGTTTTGTGATGCTGAGACAGATACCATACAAACCATATTTCTTTTCTGCCAGCCGGCTCCTTGTTAGGAAGTATCAAAGGGTACATTAGAGGAAGACTCTTGTGGCTGGAGGAGGAAGAAGGGACTTTCTCTTGACTGTGTGCTTCTTGCTGGTTTCATTTCCTATAAATATCTCCCTTAACAACACTTCTTCACTCCAATAGTTGCAGTTTCTTCCAGAAGCAGCACATTCTGAATTGAGATTTTCATTTTTCTAGAACTTACCAAACTCACCTTATCATACCCCTTTCATAGAAACCGCACCAGCCAACTGACATGGTTTGGCTTTGTGTCCACACCGAAATCTCATCTTGAATTGTAACCCAATAATCGCCATGTGTTGAGGGAGGAACCCAGTGAGAGGTGATTGGATCATAAGAGTGGATTCCACCATGCTGTTCTCATGATAGTGAGTGAGTTCTCATGAGATCTGATGGCTTCATTAGGGGCTTTTCCTCCTTCGCTCCTTCTTCTCTCTCCTGCTCCCTTGTGAGGAAGGTGTCTGCTTCCCCTTCCACCATGACTGTAAGTTTCCTGAGGTCTCCCCAGCTGTGTAGAACTATCAGTCAATTAAACCTCATTCTCTTATATATCACCCAGTCTTGGTTAGTATCTTTATAGCAGTGTGAAAATGGACTGATATACCAACTCTGCCCCTCCCTAAAGGTCTGAGGCTCGTGGAGCCACTCCTGCAAGCTTAGAGTCAGCAGTATCAGCTGAGCAGTGCCCTCTTCAGAGGTCTGAGCTTCAGCTCTGATGAACATCTCTTCCAAGATTTTAAGTTTTAACACTTCTGACGTCTTCCCTTTGTTTTCCCAGGGATAGTAGCTACATCCTGCAGTTGTTAATTCTGTGTTGCTTTAAAGTTTTCTTTTTACCTTTTCAGTTGTTGGTGTAATGACTTTATGCCTAGGTAACAATTCTTTGTACTAAATTTTCTGTTCAAATAACTGGTGTGGTTTATGTCTCTGGACCTTGTCTGATATATTATATAGCTAATATTTATTGAGTACCTGCTATGTGCTAGACCTTATTATAAGCATTTTGTATATTTTGCCTAACTTAATTTCAGTCTTAACCACTATGCTAAGGTACATGAAGTGAATATCATGATGGCTGGCCCACAGTAAGTGCGCCTTTAGGGTAAGACACTATTTTAGTTTGGCTCCTCCAAAAACAAAATTGAAACAAAGACTACTAGATTGTAGGTTATTTGTGGGCCAGCCTAAGTGGTAAAGTAGGAAAAGTGAGGCAGGAAGAGATAAAAACCAATAGCATGTACATTAATGAGCAGGTTACTGCTATGGACAAATGGGGCTCAATCCTACTGGGAAACCTTCTTTGAGAAGCCTGGTATAGCATACTTCAGAACTATCCCACTGGAACACAGGGAGGCTAGGTCATTTATCTACTCTCTGCCACCCCCGGGAGCATTAACCCTTACATTTTTAGGTTAGCCAAGTAGATATGAGGTAGGGCATTAATAGCATCTGTTAAAGGTATTATCCTTGTGAGTGTGGACTACAGACTGGCCATATGGAAGCCATGAAAAATGTTTTCCTAATACAGATCACAAAACTGACACGGAGGTGAGGGAGAACCTATAAATAGTGCCTGGAACATAATAGTCATTCAGTAAATATTTGTTCAAGTGAACTATTGAAGACAGGAATCATCTAGGAATACTATTGGCTAACAACAAAACACCAGCTAAAATATTCTCTTGAGTAAAATGTAATCTTCTTTGGGAAGAAGGACTTAATTCTAACCAAGGAAACATTAAATGGCAATTCGAATATGCAGGAACTTTGAAGGAATGCCACCATATTACCCTGGAACTCAATATAGGAAAGGAAAGAGTGAGTCATGCTGCCAGGGTAATCTCTGTCACTTGCAAAGTACTGTCCCTGCTCAAGGTAATACAACTAGTAAGTGATGAGTACAGAGATTTTAAAAGCCCAAGGTCTTTGAAACTTACTAAAATCAACAACAACAAAAACAGCACAAACATTATCTGAGAAGGGGAGAGGTTGGTTTTCTAAACAGGAATATGAGATTTTTTTTTAATATGGGAGAGACTTAAATATTTATATGCTATCCATGGAAAGGTTGAAGATATAAGAATGAAAAAATAATAATATCATGGAACAGAGAAGAGATGCTGGGTACAAGGGAAGAAATAAGCCTTTAGGAGTAATAGGATACACTTCTTTCATGATACAAAAAGGAATGGCGTAGTTAAACATAAATACAATGTGTGGTGGGAAGAAAGAGGAAAGGCAGTTAAGGAAATTCTACCTGATTGGTCCAAATGTCTTTGTAAGGTAAAAAATGAGTTAATATGAGAATGACGGTAGAGGTAATGAGGTAGTAATCTTAAAGAAAATGATGACAGGTTGAATTATCTTTTGCGTGAAATGGGAACGATCTTAGGGATGCATAGAAGGATTGTTTGACAATGTTGAGGACACGCTTGAAATTGAAGAATGTGAATTTACAGCAGTTCCAACCTGCAAGTGGTTGTATGGTTTTCTGCAGGAATATAGTTGAATAAGGCAAAGAGTTTTGCCCAGCAGATTCAATGAATGAGAGGACATGTAAGTTGAAGTTTTCAGTAAGAGGGTGGTCAAAGGTTAAAATACTAAGGGAGAAAAGATAGGATAGACGGTGAGTAGTTGGAGAAGCAAAGGGGACTGATGGTTTTGATGAAGCTAAAAACTGCTGGCAATAATGGAATGAGAGAACTGGAAGGAAAATCATGTTCAGAGAACAGTTTGTGGAGTTCAGAATTCACAAGATAGAGTAATTCTCCAAGATGATAAGATTCAGGGTGTGGCCATGAGTGCATAGCTCAGGTGGAGGGGAGGAAAGGCCACTGTAGATGAAGTCAGAAAAATGAGAAGCCGAGGCACTGGGTAGATTGTCACCATGGGCATTGAGGTCCCCTATCATAAGGGCAAAGTGTGAGGTGGAGAGGAAGCCATAAGAGTCGGGGATCACAGTCTTCAATGAATCTTGGGAAGTGACCAAGAGTTTGATTGATGAGAGTGGCAGGGTAAAAGAGTCATGTTTTGGAAACAGCAATTAACAGTTAAAAAATATTTCTCCCTCTAGGCCCTCTGCTAAAAAGGCTGGGAAAGTGAGCCCATTGGAGAGGCCGCAGAGATAGCAGCATCCTCAGAGCTTTCATTATGAGTCCCTAGGCCTATAAAGCAAAATCCCAACTCTTTAGCATGAACCAACCACAGTGCCTTTTACAATCTGGTCCTAAACCCACTTTTTCAGGCCACTTCTTCCAACCACACCATGGATACCTCAGGACATGTTTAAACTGACAAAATTAGAATTTAACATTTAACTTAGAATTTAACATTCAAATAGTATCTAATCCAACTCTTTTGAGATAGGAGGGTTTTTTTTGGTTTGGTTTTTTATTTTTTTAAACTGCTGCATGTCTATGTGGGATGATACTTAAGTGAATTTAACACAATATTCAATGGGATATTATTGTTTTTGAAAGGTGACAACAAAAGCAAATACCTCTGTATTTAAAAATATAACCCTTAAGGTAACTCAAAAGCTGGACATGCTTACAAATGAGCCCTTCTCAACACCCCTGAATCCCTGTTGAAGCTGCAATTACTTGACTTCAATGTATCAGTCAATCAGTAAGCAATAACTGAGCATCTACTAAAAGCAAAGAATTGTGTTTAAGTGCCGTGGGAGTTACAGAAACATAGTAAGATACAACTCATGCTTTCATAGAGAATTCAGTGTCCTTGGAAAGAGAAGATAAACATTTGAAACAACTCAAAAGACAAAATGTAATTCAGTGTCAAGTCTTGAGCTGCAGGAATTAAGAGGAAAGAAAAATCATTTGATTAGGGCATTCAAGAAAAGCTTCAAGGATAAGGCAGAACTTGACATAAGCCTATAGAGCCTATACTACATATAATAATAATAATCACCACAACAATAGTAGTAACAATAGCTATCTCTTATTGAGTGTTTTTAATATTACAGGTACTATACTGAGTAATCATTTAAATTCCTTTTTCTCAAGCATTTCTCACAATGCTCTGAGGTGGCTACTACTCTTATTTCCATATTAGAGCTGAGGAACCCGAAGATCAAGGAGTTTTAGTGACATGCTCAAGATAACAAAACTAGTAAGTGGTGTACCCAAGCCTTTGTTGGGCCCTAGAACCTGTGCTTCTCACACTGCACACCATCCTGCTTTTTGGGAGCTTCCCAGTCATACCTGATTAAGCAACTGAGAGAAAGAACAATAGTAATAGCCATCATTTATTGAATGCCTAGATTATCTGTAATCCTCCATTAAGGTAGGTGTATTAGTTTGCTAGGGCTGCCACAACAAACTATCACAAACTAGATGACTTAAACAACATGAGTGAATTGTCTCAACTCACAAAATGGGAGAAAATATTTGCAAACTATACCTCTGACAAGGAATTAATAACTAGAACTCAATAGGAAAAAATCCAATAATCTGATTTTAAAATGGGCAAAAGCTTTCAATAGACATTTTTTGAAAGAAGACATGTAAATGGCAAACAGACATATGAAAAAGTGTTCAACATCACCGATCATCAGGGAAATGCAAATCAAAACTACAATGATATATCTTCTCACCCCAGTTAAAATAGCTTACATCCAAAAGATAGGCAATAACAAATGCTGGAAAGGATGTGGAGAAAGGGCAACCCTTGTACACTGTTGGTGGGAATGTAAATTAGTACAGCCACTACGGAGAACAGTATGGAGTTTCCTGAAAAAACTAAAAATAGAACTACCATACCATCTAACAATCCCAGTGCCGAGTATACTCAAAAGGAAGGAAATCAGTATGCTGAAGACATAATTGCACTCCCATGTTTATTGCAGCACTATTCACAATGGGTAAGATATAGAAGCAACCTAAGTGTCCATCAACAGATGAGTGGATAAAGAAAATGTGATACATAGACACAGTGGAGTACTCTTCAGCTTTATGAAATCCTGTCATTTGCAAAAACGTGGATGGAACAGGAGATCACTATGTTAGGTGAAATCAGCCAGACATATTAAGACAAATATCTCATGTTCTTACTTATTTGTGGGATCTAAAAATCAAAACATTTGAGCCCATGGAGATAGACAGTAGAAGGATGTTTACCAGGGGCTGGGGAGGGTAATGTGGGGTGGAGATGAAGTGGGAATGGTGAATGGGTACCAGAATATAGTTAGGTAGAAAGAATAACTAGTATTTGATAGTGTAACAGGGTGATTACAGTCAACAATATTTTATTGTGCATTTTTAAATAACCATAAGGATAGAATTGAAATGTTTGAAACATAAAGAAATGATAAATGCTTGAGATAGGTAATGGATACGCCATTTACCCTGATGCAATTATTGTACATTGCATGCTTGTATCAAAATATCTCGTGTACCCCATAAATATATACATCTACTATGCACCCATAAAACTGAAAATTACAACATTTTTTAAAACTATAAAATAAAGAAATTTATTGTATCACAGGTCTGGTGGCTAGAAGTCCAAGATCAAGGTGTTAGCAAGATTGGTTCCTACAGAGGGCTGTGAGGGAGACTCTGTTCCGCTTCTTTCTTCTAGCTTCTTGAGGTTTGCTGCAATCTTTATCATTCCTGGCTTATAGATGCATCACACTGATCTCTATCTTCATCTCCAAATGGTGTGCTCTGTGTGTGTATGTCTGTCCTTCCATTTTCCCTTTTCATAAGGACACCAGTTGTATTAATCAAGGTTCTACAGAGAAATAGAACCAATAAGACATATATAGATGTGTAGATATTTGAGAGAGGAGTTATTAAGGAAATTGGCTCATGTGATTATGGAGGCTGAGAAGCCCCATGATATACCATCTGTAAGCTGAAGAACCATGAAAGCTGGTAGCTTGCTCAGTCCAATTCTAAAGGCTGACAACCTGAGGGGTGACTAGTGCAAGTCCTAGAGTCTGAAGCCCAGAGAACCTCGAGTTCTGATGTCCAAAGGAAGGAGAAAACAGGTGTCCCAACTCCAGAAGAAAGAAAGATCACATTTTCCTTTCTTCTACCTTTTGTTCTATCCAGGCCTTTAGCTGACTAGATGGTGCCTGCCCACATTTGGTGAGGCCAGACCTTCCTTAATCAGCCCACTGATTCAAATACTAACCTCTTTTTGAAACACTGTCCCAAACATGAGTGAAAAAACACATACTCAGAAATAATGCTTTACCAGCTATCTGTGTATCCTTTAATCCAATCAAGTTGACACCCAAAATTAATCATCACCAGTCATATTAGACGAAGGTCCACTCTAAAGACTTTATTTTAACTTGATCATCTACAAAGATACTATTTCCAAATCACATCACATTCACAGGTACTAGGGGTTAAGACTTCAACAGAAAATTTGCGGAAATAAAATTTAACACATAATAGTAGGCATCATTATCCTATTTTACAGATGCCAAAAAAGTTAAATAACTTGTCTAAATAGGAGCTCATACAGCTCCTATCGCTAGAGCTACGGATTCAAAACTGAGTCACACTAGCTCCAAAACGTTTGTCCTCTGCCTCCCCCTGACATAAATCTGATCAGGTAGCTTCTTTGCTTAATTTTTTTTTTTCCTCTCCAATGCCAAGCCTGACCTCTAAGTAGCCCCAGGCAAGGGTTCTGGGCTTGGTTTACATGTTCTGTTCTGCAAAACCCATTCCTACCCAGCTTATGGTAATAGCTGGGCCTCTCCTTCCAAGAGCACTTCCATCCCTACATTAGACCCAAGTTTAGTAATAATGTCAGTCAGTGTACTTTCACATACACTGCCTTATTTAATTCCTAACCTTGTGAGATGATTTTGAAGTGTCTCCATTTGCCAGATGAGGAAACTGAGACTCAAAATTTCTGAATAACTTGCCCAATTTTACAGAGGTCTTAAATGGCATTGCTGTGATTTGAACTCAAGCCTGTCATGCTCTAAGCAAAGTCAATGCTCCCTCCACCACACCACCCTGGACTCTGGAGTCCGCACCAAACTGGGCTAGTGCTCCTGGCATTTGAGGCCTAGGGAGAGGTTCCCTAGGACTTGACATTAAGTTCTAGCCCAGAGCATGGGGCCCTGCTGCCTGCTGTCAACCTACCCTGAGGTCCATGCTCTGCCCATTGGAGTGCCCATCTATAGTTGAACATGTTCCCTTTGCCCTTACTCTCCCAGAGAACAGTAGTAGTTCCATACCACAGTCCCTCCCAGGCAATTTCATTCCATTGCTCTGAACTGGTTCCTGCTGGCTGTATCCCAGCATATAATACAACTGAGCGAATGCCTAGTCTATGACCCTGTTGAGTGAATAGAGCTGTTGCTGCTACCCTCGCTGTTACCCCTGGGCACCTCTGCCCAGGCAGGAAGCACAGGAAGCTGCGGCAGTGTCAGTCTCAGCATGCTGCCTGAAAAGACACCCTCTCTCTTGCCCTCCCCCCACCGCCCCAGAACTGAGTGCCAGATCCAAGCCAATGAGGGTATTTTCTGGGATAGCATTCTAAAACAAGTACAGTATCAGCAGGAAGGAGACAAGTTTAGGGAACTAGTGTAGGTAGAGGATGAGCCCCCAGAGTTCCTGGGCACTAGACATCAAATAGGAGACAGGAGAAAAGAGAGATAAAGTGAGGAGAGCAACGTAAAACCAGAAGAGATGAAGGAAGGTGGAGAAAGGACTTAAAAGTTCTGCTTGAAGTCTGACTCCCAGTAACTCTGAGTTCTTTAAGGGTTTTCATGTGATCTCACTAAATGGTGTGGATCTACCAGAGCAACAGGACCACCTGGTTCCCCAGAACTCCCCAAGGCTCCAAGCATGTTCCTCACTGCCATATGGGCTGTAGCTTCCCCAAGCATATTCTTCTCTAGCTGCCGCCTCCAGATAACAGTTTCTAACATCTGGCCTCAGTGTGAGATACCGGGGCCCTTTCACAACAGGCACATAATTTTTTCTGTAAAGACATCATGGGTCTAAAGAGCTTGGGATACTTGGATCTACCACTGGACATTCCCCTGGCATGGATTCTGGCAGGAAAGACTCAGACTGGGCGATAGTCCAGGGCAGACAGTGCTGGCTGGAGTCCCAGTTCCCTGACCTGGCCCACTGCCCTCCTTGGCTAACAGACAACGTTCACAGAGCCTGCAGACATCTGTGTGCCCATAGGAACAGCTAGGGAGCTGCAGGACCTGGAGACACAAGAGGTTCCCCTTTGTCTCCTTCTGCCCTCACTAATGGCCCTTCCCAGCATAGCAGCTGGGTATTTGGGAAGGGAGGTGGGGGAGGGATTGGCCTCTGACCAGAGGAATACAAGGCTGCCCTTAAAGAGGTGGCCCAGCTGTTGTGAGTGAACACACAGGTGCACATTGGTGGCTTTGACCCTCACGCACACTCTGGTCCCCTGACCAAGGTAAGGGCTGTAAAATGTAGCCAGGCCAGGGTAGCCCTACCCACATTTTTGGAGGACATGCCAATTTGGCCCCCAACCCTGTGTCACTGCTAGGATGTGATCCCCAGAAGGCACAGTAATTCCCACCACATCCACTGAACTCTTGGCATGATCCAGTGAAGCTTATACATGGTATCCATCTGTCGGCATTGTCACATAACATGACCATCCACATGGGCAGTTCTCCTTCAGTGTCTTTGGACTCCTCCATGATACTCATTTCATTTGGTTACCACTTCCCTTAGGCAGCTCACTCACACCACCCCACCCCTCACTCTCCCAACTCTTCTTTCCATTGTCTGCACCCCACTCTATCACCCTGTTCCCCAATACACACACACACCCATACACACACACACACACACACACACTCTCATAGTTTGCTACAAGGCCCATATAAGTGGATTATTTTGTGCCATACATTCTAGGGGCTACTTCTGGTTTTCAATGCCCCAGCATTGAGCATGGGTATGTCCCTGTGGTTCTGTGCCTCCCCTCTCCAAGTTTTGTGGCAGATTAAGGAGAAGATATCCACCCCTTTCCAAGCCATGGATTCAGCCCCACAGTAAAGGAAACAACCTTCAGAGGTGACGCGGTGTGGATGGCAGGGCATCTTGGGTTGGTATTGACAGAGAAGGAAACTGACCTAAGAGAGGGGTTAAGTGACTTTCTCACACAATTAGTGAAAGAAGCAGAGATTGAGCCCTGATCTGATGCTTTTTTTTTTCCCTCTACTTTTAAACCACATTATTTCTCCAGAGACAAAGCCAACAAAAGTGTGGTCCAAATACCAGTGCCAGTCTGAGAACTGTTCGTTAGTGGTCCATGACGAAATAAGGAGCTTGCGCCAGAATGTAAATCAATTCACTACTTGCTTCATCAACGATCTTGCTGTGAAAATAAAATGTCAGCTGAACTAAACAGCATGCTTAGTGATAGCTGATTTACATTGGCACAAACTCTCTAGCTCAATGCCGTCCCTGTATCCAGCAGCCCTGGTGCTGATGACTGTCCAACATGAGGTGGGATGTACTGCAGAACTGTGCCTCACCTTTTGTGTAAGAGGAATGGGTTGTGATAGAGGCTGGAGTCACAGGTCACATGGTCATGGAATAATCACAGCCCCTCAGGACTGAAAATGGCTCTGCACAGCCAAAACTAGTTCCTGGCTGTCCGAACCCAACCCTATAGATAGAGGCTACTCAAAGACCCAGACTGCAGATGGTTTGTTGCCTTTGTACACGAAAATTTCTGTGCCTGTCATGTGACTGTTCCAGTCGTGGGTCTGTTGACCCTCAAGTCCATTTCTAGCTTTTTGCCTGCTCTGCTTTGTATGGTAGCGGGCCTGACCCCTTCAGGCTTTTTCCCAGGCTGACTTCCCGCTGGGTCTAGCCAATGGGAGGCACTCACTGGAGAAAGAAGAGGGGAAAGGAAAAAGAAGCCAGATAATTTCTTTCCCCTGCTTCTCTGTGTCCCAGAGTGACCAACTTGTCCCGGTTTGTCCAGGACTCTTCTGGTTTCAGCACTGACAGGCCCATGTCCCAGGAAGCCTTGAAAGTATCTCTGCTTCAAGCAGTTTATCCTTCAAGGTTGAATCTCTTCTGTGGCTTCAGCCCCTGCTGGTGGCCCTTCCTTCTCCATCCTAGAGATTGCCACTGTGATTCTAGCTTCCACTGGGTGATCCCAGCCCCTAACTCTTGTACCACTGTCCCCTCCCTTTGTCCCTCCAGCCTATGGGTATTAGCAGCTTCCTGCCACTACTAATGTCCAGGTTGCCTCTTCAATCCATTTTGGTTCTTAGGTCTGCCCTCAACTGTGTCACCAATTTCAGGCTTAAATTCTCACTGTTGTTTACACTTGAAGTGGTTTCTGTTTTACTGCTTAGATTCTGACAATAGTACTTACTTTATAGTGTTATCATGAGGATTAAATTAGTTAAATAAACCACTTACAGCAGTGCTTGGAACATGGTAATTGCTTGTTAAATGTGTACTGCTGTTATTATTAGTGTAGTGCGAAATAACATTTACCGCACGCTTGCCACGTGCCAGGCTAATCACTTTACACCCATGACCGTATTTAAGCCTTACAACCCTTCTACCTGGATGAACGTTGTTCTTGAGCTAATTGTTTAGGAAACCTGTTTGCATTTCACACCTAGAAATTCCCAGGCTCTTCTGAACCACTCCCCTTGGCAAACCCAACCATATTCCTTATTTACTGAGCATTCTCTTAGGCTTTCAGGACACAAACAGGAATGAAATGGTAACAGGAGATACAGTCTAGTGGGAGAGACTGGTATGTCAGCCAGTTGATTCATCCAAGCACAGAGGGCAATGCAACCCAGAGATAGCAGCAGTGTGGCAAAGTAGGGAAAAGCCTGAGCTCTGGAGTTGGGCTGCCTGGGTTTTGACCTAGGCTCTGCATCTACAAATTAATACATCTACATCCACCTATCATAAGGCAGGGAAGTCATTTTTAACCTCTATGTGCCTCAGTCTCCTCACATGGCAAAAGTACTCTTTTTATCATACCTATCCCAGGGAGGTTATTTTAAGGATCAATGAGTTAATATTTTTCAAGAGCTTAGAATATACACTAAATGTGATGTCTTTCTTAAGTGAAAATAAAATTAATAAGCTGAACCAATTGTAGGGGGAACCCAGAGGATGGTGTCACTTGATTCTGCCTGCAAGTATTCAGGAAGGCTTCACAAAGGAGGTGACATTGGAGTGGGATCTTAAAGAAGCAGTGGAAGTTTTCCAGATAAAGAAGAAAGCATCCCAAATCATCAGAAAGGCATGTGCAAAAAAGGCACAGAGTCATGAAAATGCTGGTGTGACTGGGGAGTAATGAGAAATGAGTAGCTAGAATTTGGTGGCAGGATATGAGGCTCAACATTTAGTTTTGGATATGTTGGACCAGATCTTGAGTGTCATGCTAAGGACTTCAGATTTAATTCAGAGGAAAGGAAGGGAGAGCCAACAAAAGACTTTAAGTTTGAGAGGGTAAAATAATCAGCTTTGTTTTGTGGGCATTTCATTCTCATGACAGTGTAAATTTAAAGCTGAAAAATCTGCTCAGGTGTAATAAAAAATACAGTAAAATCAAGTCACCCCAATTGGAACAACCTAAATGTCTATCAGCAATAGAATGGATACATTGTGTGTTATATTTCCACAGCGAAACACTATGCAACAGCACTTATAATGAATTACTGCTACGTGCAAAGGACATGGATGAATCTCTCAAGCCTAGTATTGAGCAAAAACAAACAAACAAAAAACCACACACACACACACACACAAGGGGTACATCCTGTATGATTCCATTTACATAAAGTTCAAAAACAGGCAACACTAATCTATACCACTAGAAGTCAATGGTTATCTCTGAGTGAGGAATAGTGATAGAAAGGGGACCCAAGTAAGGTTTCTGGGCTGCTAGTAATGTTCTCTGTCTTGAATTTGCCCTGGGTGCTGGTTTCATAGGTGTGCTCACTTTATGATTAAGTTCAAGACACAGAACACTTGTACTTTAAACCAAAAACAACATGTTTTTTAGTGACTTATAGGATACATATGCAAAAAAATCGCTTACTGTTTCAAAGTATAAGTGGAGAATATTCAACCCTGCAGAGATCCAACTGACCTTTGACCACAGTGGGATATGGGGATCCATGAACACAGATGTCTATTACAAAGCAGCTGCCCCAACAGAGTTTTCCTTTTAGGTATTTCCAGGTGACCCCAATATTATGCTTCTAGATCAATTCAGCTACAAATGGTTGGTCTGCATCATCACCCTGTGTTTCTGAAGTTCAAATTTCAAGGACTTTAAACATTGCCTCTAAGGAGAGACAAAAGGACCCAGGATTTGGGAAGGAAGTCAAGGGAGACTCTAGCCTTATCTATAATGGTTTAAGTCCTTACAAGGAGAAGTGTGTTTAAGTCAGGTGTTTATTGCAGTTAACACTAAACCTGAAAAAAACCTGTAGCTGTGCCTAGTCATTACATGATAATGAAAAGTAGCAGATATTACTTAATCAGGACTGAAAATTACTGGACCTGGCTTATCGTTATGTTAAATTAATGGCTTGCCTGTATATGTTCTTTTTTGATTACCTTCATGTGAGAAAGGTTGATGGTGTTGGGGACAATTTGCAGATGAGAAAACTGAAGATCTGAGACATTATGTGCATGGCCCCTGGCCAACCATTTATTAATAGTAGAAAACCACTATCATCACCCTAGTCCAAGCCACCATTATCTCATGCTTGGACAACTACATAGTTTACTAGCTGTTTCCCTAGATTTACTGTTTCATAATATGTTTTCTACACTGAAGCTAGAGTGATCTTTTAAGAACACCATGTTGGCCGGGCATGGTGGCTCAAGCCTGTAATCCCAGCACTTTGGGAGGCCGAGGTGGGCGGATCACCTGAGGTCAGGAGTTCGAGACCAGCCTGGCCAACATGGTGAAACCTCGTCTCTACTAAAAATACACAAATTAGCCGGGCATGGTGGCAGGCGCCTGTAATCCCAGCTCCTCAGGAGGCTAAGGCAGGAGAATCACTTGAACCCAGGAGGCAGAGGTTGCGGTGAGCCAAGATCGTGCCATTGCACTCCAGCCTGGGGGACCAGAGTGAGACTCTGTCTCAAAAAAGAAAAAAAAAAAAGAATGCCATGTCACCCCCTTGACTTTTTAGTTTTTTATTCTTTTGTAGAGACAGAGTCTTGCCATCTTGCCGAGGCTGCTCTTAAACTCCTGGCCTCAAAAGATCCTCCCACCTTGGCCTGCCAAAGCACTGGGATTACAGGCACACTTTATTTACTAAACTCTTCAATGGCTTCCCAGTGATCTTAGGGTAAGGGCTCAAAACATCAGCAGGACTTTGTAGGCCCATGATGGGTAGGCCCCACATGTGTATCTCTTCAGCTCCATCTCACACCATGTTCCTCCTTGTTCTTTATGCTCCAGCCACACTGAATTTTCAGTCCCTGAAACTTGCTATACCCCTTTCAACCACAGGGTCTTCGCATGTGCTGCTCCCTTTGATGTGGGTGTTCTAAAATTTATTAGTTTGGCATCAGCCATTTTCTGTTCCTCCAACTAACACCTGTTAACAGGCAGACCTACCTAAGTTAGGAGCCCAATTCTCCTTGTTTCCCTTTGTGTTACAGCAGTTTGAAGCTATTTCAGTCTTTTCAAGGAAAAAATGATCCCAAAGGGACTTAAAATAACAAAGCAAGGGATTGTCAATTCTGTTACCTTGAAAGGCAAATTTTGGAAAACAAAAAGCTACCCTTTGAAGAACTGTAAACATTAAAACACAATTAATAACAATAGAAGGCAATATCATCTAATGGTTTAGAAAACAGGCATTGGGGCCCGGGTGGTGGCTCACGCCTGTAATCCCAGCACTCTGGGAGGCCGAGGCAGGCAGATCACGGGGTCAAGAGATCGAGACCATCCTGGCCAACATGGTGAAACCCCATCTCTACTAAAAATACAAAAATTAGCTGAGTGTGGTGGCACGCGCCTGTAGTCCCAGCTACTCGAGAGGCTGAGGCAGGAGAATCACTTGAACTTGGGAGGCAGAGGTTGCAGCGAGCAGAGATCGTGCCATTGCACTCCAGCCTGGGCGACAGGGTGAGACTCTGTCAAAAAAAAAAAAAAAAAAAAAAAGAGAACACACATTGGCTTCAGACAAGCCTTGGCTCTGTGAAGACCTCACTGACTGTGACCTTCGGCAAGTTACTTCAGCTTGCTGAGTTTCCACCACTGTAAAATGGAGACAATAGCAGAACTCACCCAAGAGGATGGTTTTGAGGATCCAATGACAGGATGTATTTGATCACTTAGCTAAGTGCCTGGCACACTATAAATCTTCAACAAAGTGTGGTTACTCTAATAATTATTATATGAGAACACCTAAAACTTTCTTCCACTCAGGCTATGAAGGCAACTGATAAAAGTGGAACAGAAAATGACATGTTCACGAATAGCAAAAACAAAAACAAAAAAAACTTCTTATAAAGAGCCAAAAGATGTCGGTCAACAAGCCAGGCACTGTGACTCACACCTGTAAATACCAACATTTTGCGATGCTGAGGTGAGATCACTTGAGCCCAGGAGTTCAAAACCAGCCTGGGCAACATAGTGAGACTTCGTCTCTACAAAAATTTAAAAATTAGCAGGATGTAGTGGTGCACCCCTGATCCCAGCTACTCAGGAGGCTGGGGTGGGAGGATTGCTTGGGCCCAGTAGGTCGAGGCCGCAGTGAACCGTGATCGCCCCACTGCACTCCAGCCTGAGTGACAGAGAAAGACCCCTTCTATTTATAAAAAAGAAAAGAAGAAAGGACGTCAACGGATTTCACTATTTAAGTAAAGAGGACATTCATTCGACTGAGGAGTGGTTAGGAGCAAGCTTTCTTAGCCTCTCAGATCCTTAGCTTCCTTTTCAATACAAGAGGCTCTAATCCCAACATCACAGGTTGTTGTAAATTAAGTTTACACCTCGTCATGCTTGTAAAGCACTTAGCATGACACTTGGCACATAGTAAGCGCTCAATAAACAGTAGCTGCTGTTCCCACCGATGTTGCTGCTTTTATTCTTCTTGAGCCGGAGCCTTTGCAGCCCTTAGTGTCCAGTGAAGGCTGCTGTGGTTAAAGCTCCGGGTGCATCATCGAAACCGGTTCCCAAGCTTCTAAATTCTGTGTCAAGTGAACTTCTAGGCCATTTAAAACACAAAGGCAAGGCGAGGGGGCCCCCAAAGTGCCCCGGATTTTCAAAGGGCATGCCGGCGCCTGGAAAGTTGTGATGCCCCGGGCATTCAGGGTAGCGCGGTGGGAAAGCCCGCGCCGCTCGGCCCCTACTCAGGCCGGCCGTCTCGGGGGGCGCGGCCCAGACCACCGACGCGCCTGGCGGGGGCACGAGCCGCTGGGCGTCCACCCTGCCTGGCCCCCGAGGTGTTCCCAGGTACCCGAGCCTCGCGGCGTTTTCAAGTGCTGGCTGCGAAGCTTGAAAAGGACCCGCCGCTGGGCCGGGCGTTTTGTGTTTGCCAAACAAAGCATGAAGGCAGAGTGAGTAAAAGGGGCGGACCGGGCGCGGCACAAAGGCCGGGGGCGGGCCCGGGCTGGGGAAATACAGTTCAGTGGGCCTGAATTGATACGCTCAGCCCCTAAAGCCCCGGGCTGGGCGATCACAGGGCATGAAGGCCCAGCAAAGAGCACTCTGCTGCATTGATCCAATCCCGAGCGAGCAAGCGAGAGGCTTGGAAAGGGGAGGCGGGCAAGGACCGAAGGGGGGCATACAGGGGTCTGTAGGAGCCGCTGGCCGCAGTTAGGCACTTTTCTTAGAAATGAGGGAATCTCCTGGACTGGGCGAGGGCCCTCCAGATGGAGCCTGTCCCCAAGCCCAAGCGGCCAGGGCAGGAATGTCTCCTCCGTTTCTATGGAAAGCAAGCACGCTGCCGGGTCACCCGCGACAAAGATGTTCTCTCTTCCTGTTCTGGAAAAGATGCAGGGCGGGGTGTGGGGGTCGGGGGGCCGGCTGCACGTTCTCTAGGGCCCTCCCCCACCCCTCCTGCATTCTGTGAGTCTGGAGATGCACAGATGACTCTGGTCCTACACCATGCGCACACCCGGCACCTACACAGTGTCTGCCATTGTTTATTATTGGAGGGAGGGACAAATTGGGTGGATGGTGGGAAGGACACATGCATAGATGTGTGGTTCAACCAGATGGGTTCTGATCCCTTAGTTATTTTCTAATTCACATTTTTGACTGGGTGGTTTTGTCTCATATGAATATGGTTATGGAAGTTTTGTTTTTTTCTTTGTACCTTCTTGTGTTTTCCAAATCATTGAACATGTTCACAAAGTATATAATCAGAAAAAAATCGATAAACATTGTTTAAAATACAAATAAAACAGACAAAAGGAAACAGTGTCAGAGATCATGACCATGTGATAATAATGATGATATCGTACACATTATCCGTAACCAACTATTCTTACATGCTTATATCACACACATTGCTTTTCACAATCACCCCGTACTTAATACAGGACCCAGCACACGATACTTAATAAATGGCTGGATTTGCTCCTGCATAGTGGCAGGCTGGTGGAATCCAATGCCTTTGAACAAATGAAGTAGCTGAGGTTCTAAGAGCCTAAGTGTTGCAGCCAGGAATGAATCTGCCAAATGCAAATCCAGTCCTCCTTCCCAATGCCCCATAGAATCCTGAAGGGCTTCTTCAAATACAGGCTATTTTATTTCACTCTTCTGTGTTCATTTCTGGACTATGAGGCCCCAGATTTCCTTTCTGAAGACAAGGTTTGTTTGTTTTTGTCGTAATGACACACTCGGCATCATTAAGTGTCCGTGAAGAGGAATCTTTTAGTTGCATTAGAAACGTGGTTTGTGACCACTGAGAGCCTTGGGAAACGAAGCTCTCCTAGCAGGAAGAGAGGCAGGCTGTTAATGAAACGGCTTTCTCGGGGCGGAGTTTCTGCATTCTCTTAGGGCAGACTTGAGCATTATTGCCAAGGAAAAGCTTAGGCCATGTCTGAACTACACACACTGTGATCTGTGAGTATAAACAGTTCAGATCTGAGCAAGGCAGTTCCTACCCAGAAAGACTTTCTCATTCCTAGCTCCTTTCCTTGGTTTGTAAATTGTAACTGATACAAAATACTTTAAACTCGGCCTTGATTTGAAGTTTACTGAGGGAATCAGGCGACTAATTGAGCAAGAATATACTTTTTGAAGTTAAGTCAGCATTGTTTAAGCAGTTTTATTTGAGATCCTTCAAACAGGTTTGCACCATAATTTATTGCAATTCCTTTTTTAAAAAAATTATATTGGTATCAATTTTCTTGCTTGAAAGTATTCTTTTCCTGTATTATATTGTCAGTCAGAACATCATAGTAATAAATATCAATCTACTACTTTATTTTTAAATTGACTCTTACATGTGGTTTTGTGAAATTCTTAAACCTCACATGAAATATTTTGCTTAAAATTGCATCATGCAGATCAATACTGATTTAGCCCATCTGTTTTGATGAAAAATTTCTTGGCTCTAGTAGGAAAGAGGGGTTTCCTTGCAATATATTCCCCTCACTTAAAACCCCACAAATGAAATAAGACCTCAGGATTGCATGAGATAATTTACATACTAATTAGGTTGCATGGTGTAGTTGAGAGAGAGAGAGAGAGAGAGGCTCTGGATGCTAACATGGCTTCAAACTAGTGTGATTGTAAGTTGCTTATCCTCCCTGTGTCTCAGTTCACTCATCAGTCAATCACTGAGGGCCATTAAGAGGATAAAATGAGATATGATTGAAAAGAGCCTGGCATAGTAAGTGCTCAAGAATTTTTTTTTCGTGTTTTTCCCTATTAACAACAGCCTTTAACATCCTCCTTTGTAAAAAAGGATTGATTTCCTCACATGTAAAATGGGGATAGTGACACAATAAGAGTAGCATAGTACAGGATATTGATGAAGAGCATAGATTCTGAACTCAGACTGGGTTCGAATCTCAGCCCCATTACCAGTTGTGTGACTTTGGGCAACTACATCAATCTTCTTGCTCCTCATTGTCTTCCTGTGTAGAAAAGGAGTGGTCAGGGGCTCGTTGTAGTACCCACCACCCAGGGTAGTTGCCAGTATTCAGTGAATTAATGCACACAGTATAGATCTACCTAAACTTCTGCATGGCTTCCTTTTGCAGCCTGTAAAAACCTGCAGACCCCTTTGCAGAATAATATTTTTAAATACATAAATGCAATACTTTGGATTACAAAGGGAAAACTAGTTATAATGAAATCAAGTTATTGATATATTTTTAAAACAAATTTGTGATATACATGCTTCCTTAGTAGCATATTAAATAAATAACAAGATTTAGCAGTCTGTCTAATATCCACCAATATTTCAAAGCAATAAGGAAAGTAAGTGGTATTGTGAGATAACTACGACTGTAATGTACTGGAAAAGTACCTGTGATATTTCTACTGGTAACAAAGTCACAGGTATTGCACATATGACTTTGGTTTGTTGCCTACATTCATCATGAAAGGCTTGCTTTCATTTAGAGGTTAATGGAAATTAATTTTCTAATTTTGTTGTAATTTTTCCCATCTAAGTTTATGGACACCAGATTAAGAACAAAACTCTGATTAGTACAATACGTGCTAGCTATTATTACATCAGAGAGGTCGTATGGATTGGGTAAAATAATGAGTGTGATGGCCATTGCAAACATCAGGCATTTAATACATGGAAGATATTTCAGTTGTTTGCAACTGTTACATTTCATGAAAGCCATCATAGACAATATATTTTAAAAATAGGCATAACTGTATTTTAATAAAATTTTATTTACAAAAATAAGCAGCTGGTGGGCTTGTTTGGCCCATGGACCATAGTTTGCTGGACCCTGTATTAAAACATTCTTTCTTTTTTTATTATACTTTAAGTTCTGAGATACATGTGCAGAACATGCAGGTTTGTTGTACAAGTGTACATGTGCCGTGGTGGTTTGCTGCACCCATCAACCCGTCATCTAGGTTTTAAGCCCCATATGCATTAGGTATTTGTCCTAATGCTCTCCCTCCCCTTCTCCCCCACCCCCAACAGGCCCCGGTGTGTGATGTTCCCCTCCCTGTGTCCATGTGTTCTCATTGTTCAACTCCCACTTATGAGTGAGAACATGAGGTGTAAAACATTGTTTCTTGAGGAATATTGTATGCAACTTGAAACATTTCAACTTATATCATACCTTGTCAAATACTTGACACAGGACTCAACTGGGAAATGCTGTGAAAATCCTTTATAAAAACCAGAAAAATAATGGTTTTTCTAGTGATAAATGATAGGTGAATGATAGCTAACCAAATTAAATTGAATTTACTTGATCTGTTAACCTGCTATAATGTCTAGAACTGCCTTGTCTATGAAAACACAGAGAAACATAAAGCCAGTAACAATGGTAATATTCTGAGTAATTAGAACCAGCAGCACGTTAATATGTGGGAAAAGTAAATGGCATGGAAACCATTCATGGCAATATTACCTTGTACCTGGAGCTTTCTCCAAAGGGCTGTAACTACCCTGCAGCTGTTGCTTGCTTGGTACCCTGTAGGTTTTCAGTATATACTTGTCAGTTGATTGACTCTCCTGATGAGTCTTCAAGGAAGAAGAGAAGCAGGCATGTATTCATTTGGAAATCTTGGTATTTCTATTGTGTAGACAGTGTTCTGGTATTTCTAGGGCTGGGGAAAGGAAGGCAAAACAAGGTGAGATAGTTTAGGGTTCAATAGAATGGAAAAGGTAAAGTACTGGGATGGCTGCTCTTCAGATAGACACATTTCATGGCGGCCGGGTGCGGTGGTTCATGCCTATAATCCCAGCACTTTGGGAGGCCGAGGCGGACGGATCACCTGAGGTCGGGAGTTCGAGACTAGCCTGGCCAACATGGATAAACCCCCGTCTCTGCTAAAAATACAAAATTAGCCAGACGTGGTAGCGCATGCCTGTAATCCCAGCTACTCGGGAGGCTGAGGTAGGGGAATCGCTTGAACTCAAGAGGCAGAGGTTGCCATGAGCCAATATCACACCATTGCACTCCAGCCTGGGCAACAGGAGAGAAGCTCCATCTCAAAAAAAGAGAAACGTTTAATGGCAACAAACATTATTGAGCAACTACTGAGTGCCGGGTGCTAGGATGAGATTGAGGGGGGAGAAATTGCCAGTGGATTTTGCTTCTCCTACAAAAAGTTAAGTCTACATAACAGAGAAAGTGGCTGTGTTACGGAAAGCAAGAGGACAGGTCAGAACTAGAAATGTTAAACATTCCAGCCAGCTGTGGAAGTTGAGTATCTGGAACTAATATCTTTCGTTGTCTTTGTTTCTGGCCCCAATGCCATCCATTTCCTTTTTTCCTGTTTTGTTTAGCACTTGCCTTCAACTGGCGGAAACAAACAAACAAAAACAAACAAACAAACAAAAGCTTCTTGTGCAAAAGTCACCAAGACATTGTAAACGAAAGGGCCCACATCATTTGTGTGCATGGTTGGACCTGAAACTGGCTTCGACACTAACACAGCAGATTATAGGCAGCCCCCAGTGTATAACTTTAGGAAGATCCCATTCATGGGGTAAAAAGAACATTCCAAGACTTCAGTCCAGGTCCCAACACTAGAAGCTGCCTTTAGCCATAGAAGTCACCCCCAATGATTTCTGCTTTCTCTGCCTGTTGGGGTGGGAATATTCCTACTGCATCTGCCAGGGTAGCATGGCAGAGTTAAGCTACAACCCTGGAAGAATGTTTTTGTAGGTATCATGTTATCTGGAGTCTTAAGTTTTATAGATGCCAAGTCCTACCTGTTCTCTTTTCTTAAGCTGTTGGGCCTGCCCCATACCACACAGCTGGCACCCCTAAGGAAGTATGTGAGGGAGTTCATCTCAGTCAACCAGGCACCATTCAGATCTTTGATCCTGAGCCATTTTTTGCTCTGCACTAATTCCTAGTCTTTCTGACTTCTACCCTCATTTTTCATTGTCAGTCTCACCTTTATCCTACATTCCTCATGTTCAGAATTGCTTCCCTAGAAAACACCATTGGCTACCTTTTTTACTGGTATCTAAACTTCCTTACCATGTGGCGATGGGGCTTGATGAGGCTCTCATAGTGCTAAGAGTTGTTTGTGAGAGGATCCTGTGTGTAGCTACAAAGGATGCTCAAATTGAGATGGTGTGCAGAGAGGAGAAGCAAGTGGGAACTCAAGGTCAATATAGCAGAGAAAGGCATGAAAATGTGTCAGGAAGCTGGGTAGGTAGTGAGGGGAAGTTATTGAAAGTCAAGCTATGCAGTTAGGGAATAGAGGCACAGTGAAATGAGAGTAAACATTAGCATATTGAAAGGTCAAGCGAGCAAGAGGACAAGTCTAGCTGGATATCTGAAATGAGCATTATGATTATTATTACCGAGACAGGGTCTCACTCTGTCACCAAAGCTGGAATGCAGTGTGCCATCACAGCTCACTGCAGCCTGTATTTCCTGGGCTCAAGTGATCCTCCCACCTCTGTCCCTCAAGTAGCTAGGACCACAAACAGGCACCACCATGCCTGGCTAATTATTATTATTATTATTATTATTATTATTATTATTTTTGTAGTGGTGGGGTCTTGCCATGTTGCCAAGGTTAGTCTTGAATTCCTGGGCTCAAGTGACCCTCTCATCTTGGCCTCCCAAAGTGCTGGATTTATAGGTATGAGCACCACACCAAGCCCACCCAGGCATATTATCCATGGCCAATCTAATACCTCCTCCAACTATGGCATGGTACACAGGAGGACCTGATGGATTTAGACGGCCAAATGGCAAACACCACTGTATAAGGTAGGCTAACCTACATTGTGCTAACTACCCACAATTTTAGTGATACACATTTCTGTTTCATTCTTGCTACATGTCTTACATGGGTTGCCACCTAGAAAGAGGTTGCTTACATTCATGGCTTACCAGGCATTAAATGCTCTGGCCTAGGAGTAACTCATATCACTTCTGCTCATGGTCCATTGGCCTGAGCTAATCCTATGGTCCTGCCCATCAATACTTCATGAGCACTAATTTAGCCACAGGCAACACTCAGATGATAATCATGGCTACACCAGGGCCTTGACATTGACATAGCCCCTCCGTGAATGGCACTTTGTCCAGGTTCACTCCAGCTCCACACTTGGCTCTTGAACAGTAAAACTTCCAATACAACAGCCCATCTGCTGGCCATATATAACATTACTCTATGGGAAAACAAACTCTGGGTTTTAAAAAGCCATCTCACAAATAGACCTTGAAAGCTTGCCTATTAGTAAGTTGGAAATGGCCTTAGTGATCCTAAGCCCAGGATGATCATGTGGCAAAATTATGCCACATGGGAGCAATGACAATTTATAATAACCTCCTTCTTCCATGGTGCCTCTTCCAGTGAATGGCACCACCATGTACCCAGTTGCATAAGCCAGAACTCGCTCCTGCCTTCTCTGCCACCAATCTCTCCCTTATACTATGCTGTAATCCCAATGGGCTTTCTTTGTTTTGTTTTGTTTTGTTTTTTTGAGACAGAGTCTCACTCTGTCACCCAGGCTGGAGTGCAGTGGCACGATCTCGGCTCACTGCAACCTCTGCCTCCCGAATTCAAGCGATTCTTCAGCCTCAGCCTCCTGAGTAGCTGGAATTACAGGTGCGTGCCACCACACCCGGGTAATTTTTGAATTTATTAGTAGAGATGGGGTTTGCCATGTTGGCCAGGCTGGTCTTGAACTCCTGACCTCAGCTGATCCACCCGCCTTGGCCTCCCAGAGTGCTGGGATTACAAGCGTGAGCCACCGCACCCAGCCCCAATGGACTTTCTTCTGTTGTTTATATACTTCAAGCTTGTTCTTGTTTCCACGTCTTTGTATTTGTTGTTCTTTCTGCCTGGCATACATTTCCAAACTACCTTTAATATTAATTTAGCTATCCCTTACCTTTAGGAATGTAGGTGAACTCACCATCATTAGTTAGTGACTCAGGGCCAATCACTAGAATGGAAGCTCTCTGAAAGCAGGGACTACTGTGTACTCTTTGGATTTTAGTAAGGGCTCAATAAATGCATGCTTACTGGATGAATGGCCATAGTGAGTCACCAGCGAAGGCAGTACGGAGTGCCTCTTTTCACTCTCATACTCTTGGGTGTCATGTATGACCTGTTTCACTTTACTGCCAGTTGGGGCAGTGCAAGGGTACAGGCAGCTTCACAGTTTCCTTCCATGCTTCCGTCCCCTCCTTTGGGTGGGGATTTCAGACTCAGGAGCAGCTTCAGTGATTTTTTTGTTTTTATTGTTGTTGTTTTTGTTTTTTGTTTTGCTTCATTTTGTTTTGTTCGTTTGTTTGTTTGTTTTGCCTATATCTGGTTGGCTAATAAGGCACCAGTGCCCTGGAAATGACAGACTGAAAACCTGTTCTGTTATTTCTTCTGTGAAATTTTCTTTTGATATAATCATTTTGGGATCATGCACATTGTTTCAAGTACACATTTTCCAGTAGGTTGAGTCCAATGTCTGTCTCCTCCCCTTCCCTCATCCCCCACCTTACATCCACCAGACTGTAAACTACATAAAGGCAGGAATTTTGTCTATTTTTGTTTATCACTCTATTCTCAGCATCTAAAAGTAAAGCTGGCACAGAATTAGTAAGCATTCAACCAATATTTGTTGAATTAATTAATAAGTCCAGAGATGGGTTACCCCTCACTCCTAGGTTATAAACCATGTTATACACAGAAGAGAAATCCTCTTTATTTGAGCTATGATCACTGGACACCAGCCTTATTTAGTTAAGGTTGGTCAAGCTGTACTGAAAGGACTTCACCTGACAAGACAAGCTGAGCTCACTTTCGTTATCCAATATGGGCCACATAAAGTGTCACTGGGATATTAGAGAGCAAGAATCCCATATGACTTTCAACACATTAAGATTTATATATGGCTGAGGTGGTGGCTCATGTCTGTAATCCCAGCACTCTGGGAGGCCAAGGTGAACAGATTGCCTGAGCTCAGGAGTTCAAGACCAGCCTGGGCCACATGGTGAAACCCTGTATTTACTAAAAATACAAAAAATTAGGTAGGTGTGGTAGTGCAGGCCTATAGTCCCAGCTACTCAGGAACCTAGGAGGCTGAGGTGGGAGGATTGCTTGAGCCTGTGAGGCAGAGGTTGCAGTAAGCCAAGATTGTGCCACTGCACTCCAGCCTGGGCAACGGGAGTGAGACCCTGTTTCAAAAAAAAAAAAAAAAAGTTAGATACCTCCTTCTATGATAATGATAGTGACTGCAAAAGTAATAATAATAATAACATTAAATATCACTTATTGAGTGCTTATCATTTAAAGTGCCAAGCACCTTGCTAAGAGCTTTGCATGCATCCCCTCATTTAATCTTAACAACAGTATGAGCTCCCTCCTCTCCATGGCCTCAGTTTCTCCTGCAAGTAAGACACAACCCAGTGGCAGAGGGCAGAGAGCTGAGGAGGCAATAGCCAAGAGCTGCAGCAGAAAGATTCTCTGCTCCCCAGAAGCTGGTGACCAATTCCTTTGTCTGGCTTTGTTAATGCATTCCTTAATGCTGAAAGTATTAAAATACAATTAAAGTATAAAAAATTCTCAATCTATTCAGTGCTGCCAAAAGGAAATACATCCATTTCCCACTTACCATAGTGGAGTTACTTCAAACATAATTCCTATATATTCCAATGGGAAACTATTTATTGAATAAATCCAGAAATGAACTGTTGGGCTATTTATGCCTCTCTGGCAGGAGATAATTGTACATTGACAGGTAGATGATTTCTAGAGGCCTATGGGCCTGGTGGGCAGATTTTAAGTAAATGGCCAACCTTCCCTTCCCTCCCTCCTCAGGCTCTTTCTGGAGAGAAAGGTGTGCTAGATGTGTCATGGAAACTTCCCGCTTGAACCTGCCTGTGTTTGCCCACCTGAGCCTCAGAGGTGTTTACTGTGTTGTGAGAGCTGTTATTGTGCTGTACACAAACGGAACCCTCTTGTCTCCCACTTTCAGCGTTTGATGAATTTGTTTTTGAGGCACCATCCTTCAGTATGTTTCATTTGATTACGGTTCCCTTTGATTTACCTTTTTTCCAAAGCTTTCTCATTAGTCCTTATAGGAGCCAAGACAAGGTGTACAATTTGGCAGCGAGGAAATTGGGATTTAATAAGTCCTCTGCACAATCCAGCATGTCTACAAATAATTGTAGGATTAGGCTCCCCAGCCTCATTTGGAACTGGATGCAGCTGACCTGAATAATGAAAGTTATGAATCCCCTCCGAGCATCGCTTCATTAGAATCCCCTTACAAAATAAGAAATAAGACTCATCTCATCAGCTCGATTTTATGGCATCTGATTAGACCACTATTTTCTCAGCAGGTCCCTTTTCTTTAAACTGTTGACTATAGATGGCCTGCTGAATAGAATGAACTTTGGACCACTAAATTGCAGCATTATGGTTATTTTGTGTAATTTATGAAAAGCGGGAGAAGCCATGATCACTTACTTCTTGTTGCTAATGATATCACCATTTATCTGAACAGGTGTGAGTTTGGAATATTCCTCCCACTCCCGATACTCAACCTGGAACACTGCCCAAGTAGAGACCCCAAAAATGATATTTGGAGGTACAAACTCTACAGATGGTAAATTAAAAGTTAATGGCACCTGCACAAGTCTTCATGAATGTCTACCATCAGCAGCCTTTCAGGAAGCTATGCATTTTAACTATGTTTACCTAATAAGTCCGTCCATTTGTTGTTTGACTTACAATTCAACAAATTTGGTGAAAGCCTAAGTGGGCTTTCAGTGTAACATCCTCCGTTAGTACATCATCATCTCCCTATTTTGAGATCTAAGGCAAGGTGTTGAAATTATGTAGAAATTATTTCAAGCATTATGATTAAAGTGGTACAACATGCCAATCTTTTCTGGCTAGTGGGAAATTCACAGTCACAACCACATTACAAATGTAAAAGCTATCCTAAAACAAAGGCTATCTGAATCAGTGATCTTCCAAAAGAGTGACTTGTAGAGGATGCAGATTACCTTTAGATGATGGCTAGATGTGGTTTTCTCAAGCATCCAGGAGCTAAGAGACCAGTGTGGTGAAGTGGTGAGCAAAGACATGCACTTCAGAGTAAGCCAGAGCTGGCGTTGCATACTAGTTCTATCAGTTGATGGCTTTGCAACCTTGGGTAAGTTTTTACTCTTCTTGAGTCTTGGTCACCTAATTTGGAAAACAGGGATGTGAATGCCTCCCTCATTGGGCCATTTTAAGGGTTAAAGAAGAGAGCACATGTAAAGTGCCCTAGCACAGTGCCTGATTCACAGTAGACACTCAACAAATGTTAATTAATGTTTCCTCCAGGGGAACAAAGCCCAACTTGAGGGGTCAAACTTACCTGACAGAGGTAAGGTAATCACAGGACATCTAGTCATCACAGGACATCTCAGGATATTTTCCCAAACAAAAATGGTTTTACTCAATCCTCATTTTAGAAATTAGTATCAGAATGCCTAGGGAATGGATGATAGGGCAGGTGCATGACAAACTGAGCCTGAAGTCTACACTACAAAGGGGTTTCTTTTCTGGACGAGGCTAGGCTCAAAGCTTTTTTTGTTTATGATCTATACTGAGACATTGGACCAGCACCTTTCGTTCAAAGTGACAGTAACATAAGCCTACTCAAATAAGTAACATTTCCCTTTGCCACTGGCTCATTTGAGTGGAATGACAAAGTTTGCTTGCGTTTGTGTAGGCAGACCCACACAACCCTGGCACTGATAAATATTCAGTATGTCTTTATGTTATCACACTAAGCAGCACTGAAAAGTGGTCAAATTTTTGTTTGTTTGTTTTTTGTTTTAGAGAGACACCTGTAATCCTGCTGATGCTCATGTGCTGAAAACTATGACTGCACTCAATAAAGAAGGAGACACAGCATTACAGCTCCTGTGGAATTAGTCTAGCAGATTTCTTAGTTTTCACTGGAAAACCTTAGAAAAGTAGAGGAGAGAGGGGGGCATGGAAGAGTGAGCACAAGAGAGGAGGCATCTTACATTTTATAAACATCTGAACACTGGGGTTCTATCAAGATTCTGTGTTTCAATGTCTATTTGACCACAGATGTGCTCTTTCAAAATTCTGTGTTTGAAGTTACGTCAGTAACAACTGATGACCATCCTGCAATGACTAATCCAATTCTCAGCGCAGCTCTCTGAAATAGTTTTGCTTTCTCTCTCTAGGTCTGTTCTATACTCCTAACTCTCCAGGAGTTTACAAGGAATAAAATCTCTTCCAAAAGCTTTCTGTTGCAACAACTGGACCATACTGAAAACTGAGTCCCACCATTGTAATCTAGGTTAGCAGGTAATCATTGTTGGTGGGGTCCTCCCTTTCCCCAGGCTCATGTTTGTATTGGGGAGTGGGAAATTTTTGCTAGAGCAGCACTGCCATCTCTCTACACTCCACCTGATTGATGGGATGGACCAGAGAAATGGACATTCCCAACACAGTCCCTCCTTTCACATCTGCTCACCTGCCCAGAGGATACTATCCACCACGCATAGTGGGCTCTGCACCAAGGATTCAGCAGTGACCAAGAGGAAACTTGGACCCTTCTCTCTAGGAGCTGACACCATTTAGTGAGGAGTCAGACAAGTAAATAAAGAAGGAAATGCCGTTAAACATACAGGATGATTATCACAGTTGTAAGGGGAATGAGGGAACACTCTGGGAGCATAAAGGAGGTGCATCTAACCAATTATCAACTGCATCATCAAGTATCAAGTCAGAAAGATTAAATTTCATAAACCTTGCCTCTAAGCACCAACTTGATGGTCACTCTGACAACACTATATTGAGCATCCTCTCTAGGTCAGACCTGTGCTAGGAGCTGGGGGGATATAAGGAAGAATAGGACATAGCCCATGCTCTTAAGGAGCTCACAATCTAATGGAGAAAATCTCCAAATAAGCTAACACTTTCAGCATAGTGCAGAGATGGGGTCATGCAAAAAGAACTATAGAAAAACAGGGGTGGGGCCCCTAACACAGTGTGTAGGTCAGAGAAGGCTACTCCGAGGAGATTAGTCCTGAGCTGATTCTGAAGGGATGAATAGAGCTTAGTTGCTTGAAAAATATGGACAAGGTCAGTCCAGACAGAGGGAACTTCATGGTCAAGAGTATGGAGATGAACCTGAGCATAGAGGTTGGGGAATGAGGCTTGAGCAATAAGCAGGGGTCAGAGAATGAAGGACCCTGTATACCATTCTGGGTACAACTGGAAAACTTGTACTTGATCCTATGTAAAAACAAATAAGATGTTGTGGGCCGGTGGGGGGCAATTCTAAAGACAGAGGTATAAGCCAAGGGGGCCGGGCTATTACAGTCCAAGGGAGAAACGATAACAGCCTGAGCTAGGCCCGTAAGAGCAGCAAAAGAGAGCAGAGAGACACAGAGCTGTTTGCAAGGTAGACGGATGAGTGAGTGATCGGCTGTGTGGCTAAGGCAGAGGAAGGAGTTTATGATGACTTCCAGTTTTCTAGTTTGTGCCCTGCCAGAATTGGAGATACAGAAGGAGCAAGGGTAGCAGAGGCAGGAGGGGAAGAATGAGCTCAATTTTGGACATGTCAAATTTGAGGTCCTTCTGGGTCATCCTGGTATGAGTGGCTCCCAAAGAAAGTGATTTTGCAGAAGACATAATGCTTGCTACTTGCTCTCTTTTACTGATATAAATTTGAAGAGGGGACATATAGTCTGGTAATCTCACATAGACATAGAAAAGATATCAAAGCAGCCAGGAACCAAGCATTAAGAACTCTCTCATATAGAGAGAGTGAACAAATAAACCTCATCAGACCAGCAGACTCTCCCAACCTACCCTGCATTTCCCTGTTTGATGTTCCTGCTATTCCAGTGCTGATGTCTAAGTAACTGTGCCACAAAGTATACTGGGAAGCAGAACAAATTGCCAAAATTGTCTCAAGATCTCCTTTTCTTTTGACATACACTATGACTTGGGCAAATGGAAAATAAATAAACCCAAACATAAAAGAGGAATTGCAGGCCCATGTTCTTCTCAAGTGACTTTTAAGGGGAGGCAAATGGAAACGTTCACTTTGCTTTTATTTGTATCATTTTTTAAAATAACTTTATTGATGTAGAATTCACATACTATACAATAAAATCCTCTGATGCCACTCCTAAGATGGTATGACTGTGAACATGAGCACAATCACCCTGAGATGATAGTGGTTTCAGCATAGCTCTGTTCGTCTTTTTCCTTGATACCTCCATTAAATTGTCTGCCTCCTTCTATTAAACTACACGAATTTCTGGCTGATTGCTCAATTATTTTTCAATAATTGTGGGGTTATACATTGCTTCACAGTTTGATCCAGTTACATTTAAGCAGGGGTAGCTTTATGTCGTGATTCTTTGAAGTTTGTTCTAACCCCAAGAAGACCCCTCTTAGCTGGGCCTTTCCCTGGTTCTCTCTGATAAACAAGATGGTCTGTGGTTAAGCTTTTTGCTCTAATAGAGCTATCGGCCTCTTAATTGCTCACCATTAAAATCTCCGTCATTTTCCAGAGCATCCTTACGCTTGAACTGCAACATACTCCTTCAAACAAAGTCAGTTTCTTTGAGAGAACTTCAGCTACATCTGTTCTTATGGACTGACTCTCCCCCTGGGCAAAATCTGTGAGTCACTGCTTTGAGCATTGAGAATCTCTTGCCTTGCTGGGTTGCTTCTCCCAGTATGAAGCCTCTGCTCTACAAACTTGCTGGAGGGAGAGTCGTCAAGGCCCTAGTATTCGTATGAAGCCTCTGCTCTACAAACTAGCTGGAGTGAGAGTCGTCAAAGCCCTAGTATTCTTGGCCTGTTGTACCTGGCCTATAGACACAAGCCTAGTATATATACAAGGTCTGGGTGGAGGTAGGGAACACCCTACCTCTCAGCTGCACTCATCAGGAATTCAGCCTCTATCATTTGGAGTTGGAGAGAATGAGAAATGCTGGCAGCCAGATCCTCCTCGTGGGATGCCATATTTCTTGACTGGGATATGAGGGGAGAAAAAGGGCCATCTTCTTGACCACACCCACCCAGAGTGGAACTTCCACTAAGCTGAGCTTAGTGAGGGGCAGGTAAAAGGGAGCCACTCATAACTGAAATATCACAGACTCTTGCTGCTCTTGCTGAGATTTAGTAGGTTTTCTTAAATAAATGTTTTACTTAATGGATGCCCTTAAGGTAATTTTAGAGACTTTGAATGACTGATTTTTTTAAGAACAATTTTCACCAGTTATGATGGTTTCATTGAGAAGTATGTCCACAGTGCTATTCACACTGCCATTCTAGAAGTGAAACTCTTTGTCACTTTTTAACCCATTATTTGTTTGTGTTTATGTAAACAAACTATTGACTTCTGAAATATATATGGAGTATGGGTTGGGAAATAAGACCAAAAGGATATCTTGCTCTTCAGCTGGAAAAGTTTAAAAAAAAAAAGAGAGATGAAGAGAATAATGGAGAAAGCACATGAGCTACATGGCTTTTTCATGGTAAATGGAAAATACAAAGTGTGATCTCATAGATGACCAGGTTCCAAGCTGCATGATCCTCTTTATGCACAGAAGCATAAAGAATAAATGGATTCTAAAGTAATTTGGAATAATTTTGCACATTTAAAACTATAACCTTGCCAGAGATACTAGTGATGTAATTTTCACAAATGTAGTAAAAATCAATCAAGTCCAATCACTTGAACAGGACACTTGTAGTCTATTCTAACTCAACCTGTGCCCAAAGAGGAAAACACGTAGAAGGAAAAGTATGGCCTTGTTACTTACTGACTTATGATTATTGTCGAGTTATTCAATGACTTTCTGCCTCAGTTACCTCATTTATTAGTTGTCTGCATCAATTGAGAGAAATTACATGAAAATGCTGAGGAGTATTATATAAGAAATAAGGCCTTTAAAGCTAGGGCAAGTTTCACATATCTTGAAATGACCTTATTTTATGAAGATGGAATACTTCTTCCTAAGAGGCGAAAATAAAGGAAAGCTGCTTTTTGCCTGTGAACTGAGTTTAACTCTATGGAAAAACTTCAAGACATAACAAGGAATGTGATAATAGTACTTTCAATCGAAGCTTGGTTAATAAGTCAAAACTAAGATGTATTTCTTCTAAAACTCAACCAAAAGTCAATGCTGCATGGTTTAGCAGTGAAGTACATGGGCTCAAGCCTGACTGCTTGGGCTTGGCTACTGGTTCAGCCACTTTCTAGCCAAGAGACCTTGGGCAAATTACGTAACCTCTACACACCCCAGTACAATGAGTTTAATACCTTATGGGTTGCTGTGAGGCTTTAATGAATTAAAAGATGTAAAGATGTATGAGCAGTGCCTGGCACAGAGTAAGGAAGTGTGAGTGATGATGATGATGATGATGACAGTTGGGAGATTTGTCCTTGTTGGAAGTTGTTATCCTGCCCCAAATGAATCCTGTCAGATTTCCTAAAAATCTGATGTCTTTCCTCCGAGAGGCATTACAGAAAGACAGTGGAGGAGATGTCTCCAATGCAAAGTCATGGATCATCAAGATGGCCAATGTGAGAAAAGTCAAATCCATTGTTCTGGGCATCAAGTTCCTAGAAATGTTGGAACTGACAGCATGTCTGATTCAGTGATGCCATTCAAGACATTTAGCCAAGGGTGATGCTCTAGGATGAAATTAAGAAGAAAATGACAAATAAACTATGGCAACTAATCAATACATAGCCCAGTATGAAGCTAATAGTCCATTTCAAGAGCAGGAGCTGGCCTTTGCAGAGCCCACCTTTTTTTGTGGTCAGAATTGAGTCTTATTATAATCACATTGAGAACTGCAGAGATTAGTGCCCTGAAATCATCAACATTGCACTATGAATATTTCTTTTCCCTTGATTCCCTTACTAGTTAGAAAATCATATATATACAGTTATTGCAGTGATCCTATTTTAATAATGTAGTGTAATGAGATTCATTTGAAATTATACTGAAACTTTAAAAGTGGGGAAGAGAGATAGATGACATTACTAGGGCTACATATGGATTCCAGATTAAATAAAAGCAGAAGTATATATCTTTTATCTTCAGATTCATCTATCTTATAATAATTGTTACTTTAGTTCCAATGTGCTTCTTAAGTCCAGCACCTTAGCCTAGTCTTCTTTTACAACCCTTAACATCCTCTTGGCATAAAGTCCTGACATTTCCATCTTTTACTTTAAAACTGATTTAGTGCTGTCATTAATCTCCCGAAAGGATTGAGATCTGTGAGCTACCCAGAATGAGTGATTGTAGGTCAGTCCACTGGTCACATCAACAGGCAAACAGGGGGTTTTGAGCACAGAACTGGGGGATCGAGGCAGTAGTTCAGGGTCTGCCAAACCACAGGCCAAATCTAGGCCATTGCCTGGTTTTATAAATAAAGTTTTATTGAAACACAGCCATGCCCATTTGTTACCTATTTCCCATGATTGCTTTCACACTACAAAGGCAGCGTTGAGTAGTTGCAAAAGAGACCATGTGGCCTACAAAGCCTAAAATATTTGTTATCTACTCCCCTCATAGGAATATTTGGCCAACCCATGCACTAGATGGTTGTCTGTAATCTAAAATGTTCTAACATATTTAAAGTTGCTGAATCTAAAATAAGCTCAGCTATATTTGTTGCCTTGATTTGTTTGCTTATAGTCAACTTTAAGCAGATGTGGCATAAACTAATGATTACGCATTTCTTGAAAGCAGCCGAAAGTGCTTGCTTCCCTGTGAGCCTTTGCTAATGCAGTCCCCTCTGCCTGGAATGTACAACCCCATCCCACCCTCTCTCTTTTTTTCCTGTCTATCTCCTGTCAGTTTTCAGAATTCTATCTAAGTCAAGCCCTGTTTGTGAAGCCTTCCCTCACCCCAGACCCCAGGCAAAAGGAACCATTCTCTCCTCCAGTTTCCAGAGCTCATATTAAAGTCCTCTGCCATGGCGGGCTCACATGGAATTGTTGGTCCATCTACTCCACTATGAACTCTGCAGGGGCAGTAGCAATGTCGCATTTATTTCCATAACCCAGCCTTATAAGACTCAGTCATTTGTTAAATCTGGGCTCGTCTTTTCCCTAAGTGATTTCCCTAAGTTTGTTCCCACATTGCATACCTCATTACTTGTCTCTTGGCTTCTAGTCTTACCCTCTTTAGTCTGCAGTGAAAGTGAACTTCTCACAGGATAAATCAGGTCATTTCACTCCTCTGCTCAAAACCCTACACTAGCTTATACTTGGAATAAAATCAAAAGGCCTACTATAGCCTGCAGAGCCCTGCACGACCTGATTCCTTGACTGTCTGTCCACCATCGTATACCCCTTACTGCTCTTTCTCATGCAAGCTGGATTCCAGGGACACTGACTTCTTTGCAGTTCCTCAAACGCTCCAAGCATGCTTCTGCCTCAGGATCTTTGCACTCACTATTCCATCTTCTTGGAATACTCTTCCCCAGGTAGTTACATAGCGTGCCCCCTTACTTCATTCAACTTACTGCTCTGATATCACCTCCTCAAAGAGGCCTTCATTCTTGGAAGAAACAAAATAGCCCTTTTTGTCACTGTCTGTTCTCTTAAATTTATATTGTTTCATAGCCCTTATTACTTCCCATTAAATTTATTTGTTTACCTGCCTTCCTGAGCAGAATACAAACTCTATGAAGTTAAGAACACTGCCTTGTTTGCTGTCCTCTCTCTCTCTAGTGTTTGAAACAGGGCCTGGCATCTAGTAGATGCCCAGTTATCATCTGTTGAATACAAATGAATGGAAGTCTGTTGATTCTGGCATGAGCACCACACTGTTTTCATCATTTAAGTGTTATAATGTGTACTAATATTACTTTGTAATGAATATGAAAGTCTGTTTAGAAAGGCATGGGTTTTAAGAGGAGACAGATATTGGTTCAAATTCTGGCTCTATCAAGAGGTAGTTGCATGGCCTCAGTCAAGTTGTTTGACCTCTCTGGGCCTTAATTTCCTTGGAGTTAATCAGGGGATAATCATCCCCTCCCCACAGGGTTATTATAAGGAATAAATGAGGTAATACATGTATTATGAAATTGTTTTTAGAGATAGCGTCTCGCTCTGTTGTCCAGGCTGGAGCACAGTGATGGCTCACTGCAGCCTCAAACTCCTGGGCTCAAGCATTCCTCCTACCTCAGCCTCCTGAGTAGCTGAGACTGCGGGTATCTTCCAACATGCCCAGCTAATTTATTTTATTTTATTTTTTTGTAGAGATGGGGTCTCACTTTCTGGTTCAGGCTGTTCTCAAACTCCTGGCTTCCAACAATCCTCCTGCCTCAACCTCCCAAAGTGCTGGGATTACAGTGATGAGCCACCATGCCCAGCCATATTGTGAAATGTTTTTTTGGCAAATTATAACATATTATAAATAGTATAACCTCATTTTTTAAACTATGTGTTTGTGTTTTTTAAAATGTCTGCAAGGGTATAGCCCAAAATGTTGACAATGGTCATCGATGGTAAGCTTGGGAGTGATTTTTATTATCTTCTTTACACTTCTGTAATTTTTTATTTGTTTCTCTTTTTACAAATAAGTACATTGCTTGAATTGTCAGTGGCAAGAAGCCACTTTCATTTTGAGAAAATAAAATGCAAATAAGACTATACCCTTTCCACCACACTGTGTTAGCCATCTACTATGGCACTCAGGCAGTGATAAAATCTTAATAAGTAGGTTGGCAGGGGAGCGTGGCCAGGAAAAGAGGGCCAGCAATAACTAAGAATAGAATTGGGGTATAACTCAGTTCATTATCTTTTCTACACCATTCTCCTTTCTCAGTCAGGTTGGTAAGAGGGGCAGTGAGCCTCAGTCTCCTTGTCAGTATCCATACCTCAGAATAGTGTGGAGATCAAATAAGATAATTTTCCCATAGCCAAGAGAGCGTATGGGGGTTAAGAGCACAGCTCTGGAGTAGTTAGCATGAGTTCGGATCCTAAATCCCTCATTACTAACCTTACACTTTTTGAACCTGTTTCCACATCTCCAAAATAGGAGGAATAATTTGGACCTGGCAAATTTCCTGTGAGGACTCAAGGAGCACATGGCCTGCTGAAATCCATGAACTACCAGACTGCCTCTATTCACCTGATGTCCTGCTTTTCACCCAGCCTCTTCACCACAGCCTTTACGATGGAGAATAGAGGAGGAGGAGGGGCACAGAGCCTCTTCTAACTCCAGCCACATTTTCCTGGGTCTTGTTTCTAAGCAGTGGAAAGCCAGGAAGGAGAGTTAAGAAAGGTACAGATGAGTCATCATCAATTCCCTTTGTGCTGCTAGAACAAGTGTGGGAGAGAAGCCATGTACCTGTCTGCCCACTGACACTCAGACAACCATTGTACAATAAGAAGCACTTGGCTGCCTGAAGAATGGAAAGCAAACATGGCAAGGCCAAGATGTCCAAGATGTCCAAGATGAGTCAACTGGGCAATGGTGGCAGGAGAGCAACAATGAACAGTCCTAGTGTTTTGCACAGCCTGGTATGCATCTGGCCCCAGAGCCTATTAGGATGAGTACTGTGTCCCCCCAAACACCAGCCCTCCAACCCAATGGATGCCTAGAACTATTCATCAAGATGAAGTGGGTTTTATTATTGTGGATATTGTTAGCCAAAAAACACAAAAGATGCAGAGGAGGAAGGATTACTACGTTCCTCTTTTGTGATATTCAATGGTTTGAGTCATGATGAGGAGGTCATCAGGGTGAGAGTGGGTATCTCTCACCCCTTTCCTTTCTTTTGTAACAGAATATTGGATTGAACCCTGCGGTATGCTGGGCCCCAGGGATGCAGAGATGACACACTGCATGCTCTGCCTTGGAGAAGAAGTCAAGTGGTGAAACCAGGCAAGTGCCATGCCATTAGAGTGCCCTGTGGTCAGGATGTACTCCAAAAGGATCTGAGACTAACTATCAGTGTGTGAGCAGCTTTACTTCCTACTGGAGGCACAAGCTGGTTCCTAAAGGACGACAAGGCACTTGCCCAGGGCAAAGGCCTTGAAATAGGTGGCCAGCAAGTGACAACTGGGTCATGGCAACCCAAATGTGTCCAGATGCCAGGAGAGGCTTAGTCAAATACAAGTCAGCATGCCAATTGAGTGTCCTCTTTGACGCTTAGAGCAGTTGAGCAGTTAGGGTAAATCTTCTTAACTTGGGGCATGCAAGGCCCTACAGATCCCCTCTCCCCGCATTTGGCTTCAGTTACCCTTTCCAACCTCATTGCCATTATTGGCTGCTATCGTACCCTTTACCCACTTCACTAAACACACCCTGTATTTTCCTGCCTTTGTGCCTTTCCAGGTACGGTCTGATCACCCAGAGTCCTCTTCTCCATATCTGCCTCTGGCAGAGTCCAGTCAATCAATTAAGGTCAAATTCCTCCTCCAATAAACCCATCCCTTGGGGCATATCCACCATCTCTACCCACATGCCACTAGAAAGAATCAATCTCTCCTTCCCTTTTGTGCCCAGGACACTTAGTACCTCTCTTAAGAACTTGACAAAGCCTGCCTTGTATAGCCAAATGGTTAAGAATACAAGCTGTAGTTTCAAGAGAGCAGACTTAGAAACACCACCTGTGTGACCTCGGGTAAATTTACTAACCATTCGAACCCTCAGTGTCATGATCTGTATAATGAGAATAATAATAGTGTCTACTTACTGGAGTTATTTTTAAGATTATATGAGATAATGCATCTAAAGCATAGTGCCTGACACATAATAAGCATTCAATAAATTGTAGCTCATTTTGTCATATGGCCCTGTTGTCCCCACCTTAAATTGTGAGCCACTAGAGATCAGGGACTATTGTTAATAGTATTGTATTGTTACTGACTCTCTTTTCAGTTTAGTGACTAGTATACAGTAGGTGCTTGATAAAGATTGATAAGATCCTCTTGAATCATTGCCTTGAAGATACTGGGGTAAATCTGGAGTGCTTCAAAGTTTGGGTTTATGATCTAGGATGTACCATAACCCTAAAAGCATAAGACCCATATAGCCTTCTGAATAGCCTTCTGAATTGGGGGAAGCCCTTGAGAGTTGAGCTGGTATGGGCATATATTTGATAGGGCTTTTTTTCTCAGGCCATCTCAGACCAGTGAAATACTTGGGGTATGCTATGGTCTGAATATTTGTGTCTCCCTGTCTCCCCAAATTCATAGGTTGATATCCTAACCCCCAAGATGATGGTATTAGGAAATGGAGTCTTTGGGAAATGATTGGGTTATAAGGGTAGAACCCTCATGAATGAGATTAGTGGCTTTATAAAGCAGGACCAAGATAGATTCCTTGCTCCTTCTGCCATGTGAGGTTAGTGTGAAAAGACAGCTATCTATGGTTAGAAATTGGACCCTCACCAGACACTAAATCTGCTGCCTTATTGATCTTCGACTTTCCAGCCTCCAGAACTGTGAGCAATAAATTTCTGTTGTTTATAAGCTACCCAGTCTATGGTATTTTATTTATCAGCCTGAAGGGACTGAGACAGGGTATGCAAGTCTATGATTCTCTAGAGCAGTCATGTGAAGTACCTATGAGAAGGTTTTAAAGGAACACTCTAGACACCTAGGAAAGGAAAAGAGCCACCGAGATCTGCTGGAAGCAGTTGAAGGAACCACTGGGGAGAGAGCAGTAGAGGAAGAGCAGCCCCATCCTTCTGCCAAGAAGGTGATCTTGTTGAGTTAGGTCGGGGCTGGTGGTGTTATTTTAAATACAAACTGAGTCTCTCATTGGTCTGTACTGGGCAAAACAGAGACAAACAGGGGAGGGAACCGCCACTGCCATGTGTTGTGTCTAGTCACATTATTATTATTATTATTGTTAGAGATGGAGCTTCTCTCTTTTTGCCCCGGCTGGAGTTCAGTGGTGTGATCTTGGCTCACTGTAACCTCCGCCTCCCGGGTTCAAGTGATTCTCCTGACTCAGCCTCCCGAGTAGCTGGGATTACGGGCACATGCCATTATGCCCGTCTAATTTTGTATTTTTGGTAGAGACAGGGTTTCACCATATTGGCCAGGATGGTCTCAAACTCCTGACCTCAGGTGATCCACCCGCCTCAGCCTCCCAAAGTGCTGGGATTTCAGGCATGATGATGATGATGATGATGATGATGATGATGATGATGATATACTTTTTGAGACAGAGTCTCGCTCTGTTGCCAGACTGGAGTACAGTGGTGCGATTTCGGCCCACTGCAGCCTCCGCCTCCCTGGTTCAAGCAATACTCCTGCCTCAGCCTCCTGAGTAGCTGGGACTACAGGCACGCACCACCACACCCAGCTAACTTTTGTATTTTTAGTTGAGACAGGGTTTCACCGTATTGGCCAGGATGGTCTCGATCTCTTGACCTCGTGATCCACAACACACCTTGGCCTCCCAAAGTGCTGGGATTACAGGTGTGAGCCACCGCACCCAGCCTCATTATTTTTTATTAGACTTGAACTACCCTGGCATAGACTTTATGTACTGTTCTTAGCTCTGATGCCATTTTACTTCCCCATCCTGGTTTTATCTCTGACTCTGCTTTGCCGTCTGGTTATTTTCCGCCTTCTGTTGAAGGTGACATATTTCTTCAAACCACCACAAATCGATTTGGGAATAAGGTAAGGTATAAATAAATCATCTTTTTAAAAAACATACATTCTCATTTGATACTCAAAACAATCCTGTGACAGATATGCTGATTCTCTGAGAGTATGAGATTTGTGCAAAATCAAAAAGCTTGTAAATATCTTCTAGCTCTAAGTTTGGTACACTTTCCACCAACAAACGACCAACCTGTTGAGCCCTGACTATATGCCAGACACTGGATGAGGGGTTGAAGATTGAGAATTGACTTGGTGCCAAGCACATTATCTCAGTTCTGTAAGGACGGTGTTGCCATCAATCCTGAATTACAGGTGAGGAATTTGAGGCTAACCACAGTTAGGTAACTTGATGTGATCATACAGAAGTGCAAGTAACAGGTTCTGTCCCAGCTAGTGCTCCTTTGGCTCCCACCTAACAAAGGTAGAGAGCTCACTGATGAGAGTCTTAGTTAGAGGCTACATCCTGCCATTCACTCAGTCTGCTGGTTTTCTAGTCCCATAGGTCTGTAATCAAAACACTAAGAAGTACTAACATTTCTGGACCACCCACCAGGTGTCAGGCATCATGCTAAATACTTAACTTTCATTATCTTGTAATCCTCTGAGGCAGGTACTATTGTACTCCCTTTTCTCACTTCATTCCCTTTCCCTATGTACTCTCATCCACAGCCACAACTACAGTTAGTACCTATGCTCAAATGAATAACAAACGTTTATATCTAGACCAGACTTTTCTGAACATTTCACACCACTATTTCTAATTGCTTACTTAATTTTTGTTCTTGAATTTATTTGTTCATTTATTCAACAAATATTCACTGATCACCTACCATATAAAAAGCATGATTCTAGATGTTGAAGATTACAGCGGTATAAAAATAGATAAGAATCCCTTTCCCATGGAGCTTACATTCTGGTGGGGGAATCACAGTAAGGAAGAAAATAAAAAAAGGAAAATATCTAGATAATATGAAGAACTAAGGTGAAAAATAAAGCAGAGAAGAGGATATGAAACGCTGGAGTGGTGTTGAAATTGTAGATAGGATAGAGAGAGAAGGCCTCGCTGATGTTGTAGTATTTGAATAAGGGAGGCGGAAGAGGTGAGAGAGGTAAGGGAAACCTCTAAAACACCTCAAACTAAATAGGACCAAAACCCAACCCATGATTTTCTCCGCAAAACTTAATCCTTTTTCAGTGATCTCAGTCTCAAGAAATGATCCCACCATCTGAGTTAGTTGAAGCAGAAACCTAGGAGCCATCCTCACTGTAAGCTCTTTCTCCCTTCTTCATACCCCTGCCAACATATCCAATCCATCAACAAGTTTTGTTGATTCTAGCCCTTAACTATTTCTCTTGAGATAACACACTTTCCCCCCATCTCCATTATTACCACTGTGATCCAAGCCCATGTCATCTTTCACAGCAGCCAGAGTTAACCTTTTCCAAACCAAAATCTGATAATGTTATCACCTCACTTAAGACTTAAAATGGCATCACATTGCTCTTACTGGTAGAATGAAGACCAAACTCTGTTTCATGACCTGTACATGATCTGACTCTAACCTCCTTCCCCAGTCTCCTTTCATACCAGTATTGCCCCCACTTCAAATACACATACCCACCCCCCACCCCACACATACTCTAGTCAAACTAGCTTTATTTTAGAATCTTAAATCAGTCATGTTCTTGCCAATATACACCCTGTTTACATGCTGTTCCCTCTTTCTGGAACACCCTTCTTCACTTGTCTCAAGCCTGTCACTCTCACCTAGTTATCACCCTGTTCAGAGAGCAGCCTTCCCTGACCTTCCTGACTTGGTCATGTTCTCCTGTTACAGGGTGTCATGACCCTATGGATGTCCCCTTCCACACTTTCACAGATGAAATTTTACATCAAGTTTTGTGACTATTTGTTTAATGTCTACGTTCCCCACTGAACTGTAACTCCATGAGGACAGGAATCTATATGCTTATGATTGAAACCGCAGTGTATAGAATAGTGCTTGGCACTTAGGTAGGTGCTCAACAAATAGTTGTTGAATGAATGAATGAAACAAATGAATGGGCCACAATTTCACAGATAAAACTGTGACTCAGAGAGGTAAAACACATTGCTCAAGGCCATATAATTGGTTAGTGGCAGAGCAGAGACTTGAAATCTGTTGATTTCATTTCCCATGTTCTTTCTCTCTCCTTTTACATTTTATACTTTTAATTTCAGAAGTTTCATGTGAATACAGTCATGCTGTAAAAATCCCCCAGGCTTTGTCCTTCCTAAGAAATACCACTGTTAACATTTTGGTATCTATGTTTCCAAGGCTCATTCTCTGTTATAAAATACATATATGTATATATATACACACACTCATGGATAAACACATTTTATTGACTTTAGTATTTTAATATTAATGGGATCATACTAGTGCATTATTCTGACAGAATAATCTTTTATTAACATAACATTGTGCTTTTAGAGATCTTTTGTCCGTCCGTAAACCTGACACCCTCCTTTGCATACATGAAGAGATACTGAAACAATTAAATAAATGATACATAAAATGCATGTGTCATTGAATAATTAGTTTGTTATCAAAAGAGAGTCAGGTAACAACATTTTGGTGTAGTTCCTTTATTGTTTGTCACTGTGCTACATTTTAGAGATCCACAGATGAGGAAGACAGTTCTTATCTGTTTTCTGCCAGCATAGGAGGAATGAGACAGCATGGTGTACTTCAGGCAACAGAAGTAGCTCTGTATTACCATAGCCTATAGTGCAAGGACAAATGTGAGAGACAAGGCTATGGAGATAGGCGGGGGGTAGATTATGTAGAGCTTTATTTATAATGCTAAGCACTGTGGCCCTTATCCTGATGGCACAGGGTACCATATAAGGATCACTGGTTAGGAGTGCTTTAGCTGCAAGTAGCAGAAAATCTATTAATAATATATACTTTTTCTTAAATGTAATAAGAAGTCTAAAGACAGGCAGTTGCTGGTTTAGCTTCAGAGGCTCAACAACGCTCTTGGAGCCCAGGCTCTATCCTTATATTCATCATCCTGATTAAGTTGGCTTTTCACCCCCATGCTTATTGCTTCATAGTGACCAGATGGCCACCATGGCTCCAGGCATCATGTTCATGTTCAAAGAAGTTAAAAGAGGAAAAGAAGTTATCTGCTCTCAAGAAAGCAAAAGTTTCCCCAGGACCCTCTAGCAGACTGAAGCTTATAAGTCATTGGCTAGAATAGTGTTGCATGGATGCCTCTAACTCCAAGAAAGCCTTGGAATATTGGCATTTAGATTTTCTATCTTCTATAACGAGGGCACACACAAGACTTGGGAATGGGTGTTGTGAAACTCAGTCAAAATGATTTGCGTATGGCAGGATTTTACTTGGGGAATTGGCAGGATCTAACCTACCAAGCACCTCTGCCCCTGTGATACCATTATAGTTCTTGGAAAATGTCATTGGCAATCAATCTCATATGTATAACCTGACAATGTTTGCTAAGAGAATGATGCAAGCCTCCTGGTCACATAGAGGGAATGAATGATGTTAAAGTGTGATATTGCCAATGTCACCTGGAGAAAGAGTCTGTCCATCAATCTCCAAATTGTTGCTGTTGTCTTAAGGCTGTGTTGGAAAGCCCCTACGATTATGACACAGTTATGAGAAGTCCATTCAGAAAGGATCATGGTTTGAACTGGTTGAGCTCATAGGAGTGTATCTGCTGCCAGCTTCATCTTTTGGCAGTCTCACCTGGCATTTTTATGTATGCCCTATCTGGGAGATTTAACCTACTGCCAGGAAATGCCACTAGCCACCAAAAATGGAGGAATATACTGGGGTCACAATCTCCATCTAGGCCTCAGGAAAGACAAAGTATTCATTATTTAACCTGTAGATGATACCTTCCTAAACTACAAATATAAAAACAAATGTGGTCCAAAATGTATTAAGAAGAAAGAGGAGGAGGAGGTGGACAATAACAACAATGACAGCAAAAACAAGGGCAAGACATTAACAACGGGAGTTCAGCCTCTGCCAAGATCTTCTTGACCTCAGCACTGAGGTGGTAGGAGACAGCTACTTCTTCCCACTCTTTCCTTATGTCTTCTGTCAATTCAAAGAAGCCCAGGTAGTCATGAATCTGGACCTCCTCAGAGCTTCAGAGCATAAATCCTAGACTGAGTCCACAAGGGCAGTACCCGAAAAATGACTCTTTATATGTGATTGGGGTAATTAGAATAATTGACAATGTCTCTTGACCTCTGTGAATAAGTTAATTATATAATCATATACTCTTTGCCTGGCTACCCAAGAACAAACTAGGATGACCCCATATCTGTCCAACCAAGGTATTCAAAGTCCTAGACTCTTTTCATCCCCAACTTCTACCTCTCTATATTAAGGACACATAGAGACTTTTTTAGTTGCCCTTGCATCAAAATCCAGAGGACAGGAAGGTAGTAGAGGCCATTTTTGTATTGAGATATTAACTGCCTTTAAAACTATGGGGTTTTGTAAAGGACAAGCCCATCTCAGCACTCTCCCCTATCCTCACATCTACCCCATTCATGTGTGACCAACAATTTGGACTTCTCAAAGTGATCTGTCCTATTTATATTAACCAGCATTACTCTTTAGTTTGGATGAACTGCCAAACCTTATGACTACCTGGAGGCTCTTGCTCACTATTTAGATAATGGCTTTCAAACAAAAGACTTTCTGGAAGAAGTCTAAGTATCTATAATCTAAATAAGTGCCCCTGATTATTCTCATATGTAGTCATTGGAAACTACTGGCCTAGAGGTCATTAAGAAAAACCAAAAGATATCCTGTGGTACACGGAAAGCTTCTTCCAGAAGGGATGACTCGCCAAGAAAACATCCAGGCATGAGACCAACTTGGTTCGGTGCCCACTTCTCTATCTACTCATTCATTCATGCAGCTGATCATCTAGCTAAAAACTATGATTTAAAGAGTAGTTTAGGATAAGATTGAGTTCTGATGCAGGCTCATGAAGGAACTAACATATCTTAAGGAGGGGCATGACATCATCAGATTCATTAAGTCACTCTCATTTCTTCTACTTCCCCAAGTTCAAGCTTTTTCCTGGGTTTTCTCAGGGTCTTCAAGATGGTAAAACCTGTGTCATCTTCCCTTAACTAAATGCATGTATAATATCAATGGATTTTCAAATATTTATTGAGCATTTACTATATGTGAGGTATTTTGCCTGTTTCCAGAGATGTAGCAATGAACATGCTAGGCAAGAATGTTGATCTCATAGAGCCTTCCCTATTCTTTCTACCTACTCTGTGTTGCAAGCTTGAGGAAGGATCCTACATCCACAGCAGAAGTTCAGGAGTAGAAGTCAGCTCTGGTACTGGGTACAGTCAATTTGCGGGTGATCAGAGAAGAGGGGTACTTCTAGAAACCAAACTCTGACATCACATGTTCTAGGACGATTTTTTTAAAGATGATGTGGTTAGCATAGCAGAGACTACTTGTTCCCCAATATTTCTTCACTTCCTCTTCCATAATAACAGAATCTTGAGCAGGTCACATGGCCACTCAGAATGGAGATTGTATTTCCAGTCTCCATTGCAGAGTCAGTTTTAGCCATAAGACTAAGTTTTAGCCAGTGGGGTGTGAGCAGTAGTGGTGTGTGTGGTATCTGAGTTGTTACCTCTAATGGAAAAGACATTCCTTATCCTTCCCTTTTTCCCCTCCTCACTGGCTGGGTGTCATGGTGAGTTATCTTTGACCACACAGGTAGAGTAAGATTTTATGGATGGCAGAGTAGGATAGTAGAAGGAACTTGGGTTCCTGAATACTTCACTGAGCAGTGTTGCTGTACCGGTCCTGCACTGCCTACCTCCTGATGGTTACATGAGAGAGAAAGCAACATTCATGTAGTTTAAGCCACTCTTATCTTGGGTTTCTGTTACAGCAACAGAACCTATGTCCTAACTAATACTGTGTTCAATGAGAAATTCATTAATTACCAGAATGAGAATAAATTTAACAGGTTCATATAGGCAAAACCCATATAATACTGGATTGAGGAATGTGGAAAAAGTGTGGAAGTAGAGATAGTAATTGTAGGCAACTCTTTCAAGGTCATCTGTAAAAAGACAGACACTTAGGCAGTAGCTATAGTGGATGTTGGGTGAAGAGAAGGCTATGGTTTTGGCGGTATGGTGATAAAAGAAATATGATCATGTTTCTAATATTATTGGAAGGCTCCAATAGAGAACAAGAAGTTGAAATACAGAAGAGGTGGTGAACACGGTGGCTCACGCCTGTAATCCCAGTACTTTGGGAGGCCAAGGTGGACAGATCACTTGAGGTCAGGGGTTTGAGACCAGCCTCGCCAACATGATGAAACCCAAGCTCAACTAAAAATACGAAAGTTAGCTGGGCATGGTGGCAGGCACCTGTAATCTCAGCTACCAGTGAGGCTGAGGCAGGAGAATCACTTGAACCAGTTACAGTAGGTAGTACAGGTTACAGTAGGTAGTGCAGGTTATAGTGAGCTGAGATTGTGCCACTGCACTCCAGCTTGGGTGACAGAGGGAGACTCAGTCTCAAAAAAAAAAAAAAATACAAATGGTGAGAGGAATCGATGAAAGCAACCCCTAAGGGCTGGGCACACAGTAGCTGACACCTGTAATCCCAGCAATTTGAGAGACCCAGATGGGAGGATCACTTAAGCCCAGAAGTTCTAGATCAGCCTGGGCAACATAATGAGACCCCATCTCTACAAAAAAGGAAAAAGAAAAATTAACTGGGTGTGGTGGTGCACACCTGTAATCCCGTGGGAGGCTGAGGTGGAAGGACCACTTGAGTCTATGAGGTCAAGGCTGCAGTGAGCCATGATCATGCCACTGCACTCCAGCCTGGGCAACAGAGTAAGACTCTGTGTCCATCACCACCCCCAAAAAATGAAAGAAACCCCTTAGGAGTCAGCAAGGATGAGAGCCAAAACCCAGGGTGGAAAAAGGAAAGCTGGTTCTTCCGAGAAAGAAACAACAAGGAAAAGATGACTGTAGAAACAAGGGATGGCCAGGAATCTGAGGGAATTCCTCTGTGAAGGAGGAGGCAAATCCATCTGCTGAGAACGTAGGAAGGATATGGCTGTCAGTTCAGGGGCTTGCGTTTTTGAGTAGTGAGGTTTTGAGTAGTTGGGTAGGATAAGAAGGTGACTAAAAACAAAGAGGATTTCAGGCTGGGATTGTGGGCCCAGGTGGCTTTGCACTCTAGGAGTCCACACAGTTGTACGATATTTATCTGGAAAAGATTAATTATAGAAAAAAACAAAAAGTGAAAGAGTGTAGACTATATAGGAACAGAAGGCTTAAAAACCCAAGGGGGACCTTAACATAATGTGATAACATAACAGATGTTAAAAAATGGATAAAGGGTTAGAAAGTGAAAGGAACTTCTCTCTAAAGATGAGACAAGCATTTATTCTCTCAGGCCAGGCAAAGTGCTGGGCTCTAACCAATACCATCTCATGTAATCCTCACCACAACACACGGAGCTAGGGATCACTAGCTTCATTTTTCACATATGAAATGGAGTCAGGTCAGGTCACATCAATGGTGAACTACAAAGGTAGAAGTAAGCCCGATTTTTTTCCTGATTTTAAAGTGCATGCTCCAGCTACCTCCACTCTGCTGCCTTGAACAGACCTTCCCTGGATACCAGAAAATGATGATCTATTTGAGAGGCAATTTTGCAGCAGGGAAAGTTACTGGTTTTTATCTGCAATTTCTCATTAGTCTGGGTTTTGAAAGCCTACTTGAACCGTCTCTACTTGTTTGTGGGCTTTTTTCATTCGTGTGCACTCTGACCTAAGTTGCGATGGATAACTTGTTGCCAGGATATTTCCGTAAGAGCCAGAATGAAAAGTAAACAATAGCAAAACATCACATTAATCTAGCTCTTTGTGATGCCTGCATTTCTTTTTGTTAAACCCATTATTTCTGAATCTTTCTTGGGGGTGGCGCCAGGGAAGAGAGAGAGCTATTAACAATCTACTATCCTTTATTTAAAACCTCTTTATATAATATTCAACTATTACTCTACAGACATTTAACACCCAATCTATATCCCTTTTGGTTAAAATGCTGATGAATACATGACCAGATAAATTACAATCTTAAGTAAATGTGGGTAGGCATAGCAAACTGAAAACTGACAAGGACCTTTACAACTCTAAGTTTCCAAATAATAAGAAAATTATAGGAAACAGATCTTTTTTTTCTGTTGTCCCAGGCTTATTCAAAATATTGCACCATAGAAAAAAGATTCAAACAGCTCCAAGTGGTATTTTAAAATTCACCCCAACTGTAGGATGAGTGACTTGCAGATTGGACAGACTGCCAAAGTCCAAAACCCTCAGCATTTCCTCAGTGTCCAGATCCTCTTCAATGATCTCCTGATCCAGAGTTGTGATAACTCGGGAACATAATTATCTCTCCTTTCTCTGCCCTCCTCCTGCAACTTGATGGAGATAACCCTCACCGGACCTCTCTAAATCTCTTTCATCAGATATGTGACATAGCCTGCCATCTTGTTGTGGAGCTTCTTGTTGGAAATAATGGCAATCTTCTCGTACATGCCTTTGTTCATGTGGAAGTAGTTGTCCAGGCAGGTATAGTACCTTTCAATGATGATCCAGGCTGCCTTCTTCATACTGTTGGTGTGAATGTGGTCCAGCTTGGCGGGTCCTTGCTAAAAGAGCCAAATCTTATCTTCTGAAACCGCCTATTTAGAAACATCTAGCTCTCTGACACTTTCCCACACAATCCCACAATGAACTTGTACTGCAATTATCCCCATTGGACAGATGAGGAAACTGAAGCCCAGAGAGGTGAAGTGACTAGTGACTAATGTAAGGACACACAAACAATGAGTGGTAGAGGCATGATTTGAACTTAAGTATGTACAGTTCAATACAGGTGATCGTTTTGCTCCAGCTTTAAGAATGGGTCAGAGGCCAGACATGGTGGTTCACGTCTGTAATCCCAACACTTTGGGAGGCAGATGTGGGAGGATTTCTTGAGGCCAGGAATTCTAGACCAGTGTAGGCAACACGGCAAGACCTTGTCACTGCAGAAAATTTAAAAATTAGCCAGTCATGGTAGCATGCACCTGTAGTCCTAGCTACTTGGGAGGCTGAGGCAGGAGGATCACTTGAGCCTAGGAGTTGGAGTCCAGCCTGGGCAATATGATGAGACTCTGTCTCTACAAAAAAATTAAAAATTAGCCAGGTGTGGTGGTGTGTGCCTACAGTCCCAGCTATGCAAGAGGATTGCTTGAGCCCAGGAGATTGAGGCTGCAGTGAGCTGTGGTTATACCATTGCACCCCAGCCTGGGAGACAGAGCAAGACCCTGTTTCAAAAAGGAATAAAAAAGCATAGGTAGGTTTTCAATGTGTGGATTTTAACTTTATTTGTTTAGAGACAGGATCTCACTCCGTCACCTAGACTGGAGTATACTGGCATGATCATGGCTCACTGCAGCCTCAACCTCCTGGGCTCAAGTGACCCTCCTGCCTCAGACTCCCAAGTAGCTGGGACCACAGGCATGGCACCATGCCTGGCTAATTTTTTATTTTTTAGTAGAGATGAGGTCTCACTATGTTGCCCAGGATGGTCTCAACCTCCTGGGCTCAAGCTACACTCTCGTCTTGACCTCCCAAAGTGTTGGGATGACAGGTGTAATCCACCATGCCTGGCCTCAACATGGATTTTAGTCTTGGTAGAAGTAGACAGAAAAACTGCAAGGACGTAGTAGAATTGAACATAACTATTAATGTGCTTGACCTATTGACTGTTATAGAACCTTCAATCCGGCCGGGTGCGGTGGCTCAAGCCTGTAATCCCAGCACTTTGGGAGGCCGAGACGGGTGGATCACGAGGTCAGGAGATCGAGACCATCCTGGCTAACACGGTGAAACCCCGTCTCTACTAAGAAATACAAAAAACTAGCCGGGCGAGGTGGCGGGCGCCTGTAGTCCCAGCTACTCGGGAGGCTGAGGCAGGAGAATGGCGTAAACCCGGGAGGCGGAGCTTGCAGTGAGCTGAGATCCGGCCACTGCACTCCAGCCTGGGCTACAGAGCGAGACTCCGTCTCAAAAAAAAAAAAAAAAGAACCTTCAATCCAGCAGTAGAATACACATTCTTTTCAAGCACATTTATTCTATGAACCAGAATGGACCATATTCTAGATAAGAAAACAAATCTCAATATATTTGGAAGGATTCAGGTAATACAAAGTCTGTTATATGACTATAAAGGAATTAAATTAGCAATCAATAACAGAAAGATCTCCTGAAATCCCCAAATATTTATACACTAAATAACATACTTCTAAATAAACCATGAGTGTCTAAGAAGAACTCAAAAGTGAAATTGGAAAGTGATTTGAACTGACGCAAAGGAAAACAAAAAATTTGTGGGAAACTGCTAAAGCAGTGATGAAGGGGGAATTTGTACCACTAAACACCTATGCTAGTAAAGAGGAAAGATTTCAAAACAATGGTCTCAGCATCTACCCGCAGAAACTAGGGAAAAAAAGAGCAAATAAGCTCAAACTGAGCAGAAGAAAGGAATGGAAATCAATGAAATAGAAAACAGAAATGCAATTGAGAAAATCAATGAAACTAAAAGCTGTTTAAATAAAAATAATAAAATTGATAAATCTCTAGGCAGATTGATGAGGGAAAAAAAGAGAACACACAAATTATCAGTATCAGAAATGAAGAAAAACGAGATCATGAAAGATCCTACAGACATTAAAATTTTAAGCACCTACTATGAACAAATTTGTGCCAATAATTCAATAGCTTAGATGAATGGACAATTTTTTTTTTAATTTGAGATGGAGTCTCACTCTGTTGCCCAGCCTGGAGTGCAGTGGCCTGATCTCAGCTCACTGCAATCTCTGCCTCCTGGGTTCAAGCAGTTCTTCTGCCTCAGCCTCCTGAGTAGCTGGGACTATAGGAAAGTGCCACCATGCCTGGCTAATTTTTATATTTTTAGTAGAGACAGTATTTTGCCATGTTGACCAGGCTGGTCTTGAACTCCTGACCTCAGGTGATCTGCCCACTTCACCCTTCCAAAGTGCTGGGATTACAGGTGTGAGCCACCATGCCTGGTTGACAAATTCTTGAAAGACATAAACTACCAAAGTTCCCACAGGAAGAAATAGATAACTTGAATAGTTCTATATCTATTAATGAAATTGAGCTTCTAGATAAAAACCTACCCACAAAGACAATTCCAGGCCCAGGTGCTTTCACAGGTAAAATCTATCAGACATTTAAGAAAGAAATTATAGCAATTCTATACAAAGTCTTCTAGAAAATTGAAGAAGCACCTGTAATCCCAGCACTTTGGGAGGCCGAGACGGGCGGATCACCTGAGGTCGGGAGTTCAAGACCAGCCTGACCAACATGGAGAAACCCGTCTCTACTAAAAATACAAAATTAGCCGGGCATGGTGGCCCATGCCTGTAATCCCAATTACTCAGGAGACTGAAGCAGGAGAATCACTTGAACCTGGGAGGCAGAAGTTGCAGTGAGCCGAGATCACACCATTGCATTCCAGGCTGGCAACAAGAGCAAAACTCTGTCTAAAAAAAGAAAAGAAAAGAAAGGAAAATTGAAGAGGAGAGGATACCTCCCAACTCAATCTATAAGGCCAGCATTACTCTGTATTAGTTTTCTAGGGCTGACATAACAAAGTACCACAAACTGGGTGGCTTACACAACAGAAGTTTATTGTATCACAGTTCTGGAAGCTAGAAGTTCATGATTAAGGCATCAGAGACGTTTGAACCAGAACAATTTTATTTTGAATAGGGGCTGGATAAAATGAAGATGAGACTTGCTGGGCTGCATTTCCAGGAGGTTAGGCATTTATAGTCACAGGATGAGATAGAAGGTCGGCACAAGATACAGGTCACAAAGACCCTGCTTATAAAATAGAATGCTGTAAAGAAGCCAGCCAAAACCCACTAACATGGTTAGGCTTTGTGCCCTCCCCCAAATCTCATCTTGAATTGTAATCCCCAGGTGTTGAGGGAAAGACCTGGTGGGAGTTGGTTGGATTATGAGGGTGGTTTTCCCCATGCCATTCTCATGATAGTGAGTTCTCACAAGATCTGATGATTTTATAAATGGCAGTTTCCCTTGGGCTTTTCTTCTCTCTTCTGCTGCCATATGAAGAAGGTCCTTGCTTCTTCCTCTGCTTCTGTCATCATTGTGAGTTTCCTGAGGCATCCATGGCTACACAGAACTGTGATTCAATTAAACCTCCTTCCTACGTAAATTGCCCAGTCTCAAGTAGCATCTTTATAGCAGTGTAAAAATGGACTAATACAATAAATTGGTACCCAAGTAGTGGGGCACTGCTATAAAGATACTTGAAAATGTGAAAGTGACCTTGGAACTGGTTAACAAGCAGAGATTGGAATGGTTTGGAGGGCTCAGAAGAAGACAGGAATATGTTGGAAAGTTTGGATCTTCCAAGAGACTTGTTAAATGGTTTTGACCAAAAATGCGGATAGTGATATGAACAATGAAGTCCAGGCTGAGGTGGTCTCAGATAGTGATGAGGAACTTCCTGGGAAATGGAGCAAAGGCCACTCTTGCTGTGCTTTATCAAGGAGACTGGTGGCATTTTGCCCCTGCCCTAGAGATCTGTGGAGCTTTAAACTTGACAGAGATGATCTGAAACTGGAACTTATGTTTAAAAAGGAAGCAGAGCATAAAAGTTTGGAAAACTTACAGCCTGGCAATGCAGTAGAAAAGAAAAACCCATTTTCCAGGGAGAAATTCAAACTGGCTGCAGATATTTGCATAAGTAACAAGGCCAAGACAATGGGGAAAATGTCTCCAGGACATGTCAGAGACCTTCATGGCAGCCCTTCCCATCACAGAACCGGAGGCCTAGGAGGGCAAGATGTTTTCATGGACCAAATCCAGGGACCCCTGCTGTGTGGAGCCTTGGGACTTGGTGTGCTGTGTCCCAGCCACTGCAGCCATGGCTAAAAGGAGCCAAGGTACAGTTCAGGCGGTGCAGACCCCAAGCCTTGACAGTTTCCATGTGGTGTTGGTCCTGCAGGTGTGCAAAAGTCAAGATTTGAGGTTTGGGAACCTCCACCTAGATTTCAGAGGATGTATGGAAACTACTGGATATCTAGGTGGAAGTCTGCTGCAGTGGTGGAACACTCATGGAGAACCTCTACTAGGGCAGTGCGGAAGGGAAATGTGGGGTCAGAGCCTCAACATAGAGTCCCCACTGGGGCAATGCCTACTGAAGCTGTGAGAAGAGGCCACAGTCCTCCAGACCCGAGAATGGTAGATCCACCGACAGCTTGTACTGTGTGCCTGGAAAAGCCACAGACACTCAATTTCAGCCTGTAAAACGGCCAGAAGCGGGGCTATGCCCTGCAAAGCCACAGAGGCAGAGCTGCCCAGGGCCATGGGAACCCACCTCTTGCATCAGTGTGACCCGGATTTGAAACATGGAGTCAAAGAAGATCATTTTGGAACTTTAAAATTTAATGACTGCCCCATTGAATTTCAGACATGGATGGAGCCTGTAGCCCCTTTGTTTGGGCCAATTTCCCCCATTTGGAATGGGTGTTTTACCTAATGCCTGTACCCCCATTGTATCTAGGAAGTAACTATCTTGCTTTTGATTTTACAGACTCCTAGGCAGAAAGGACTTGCTTGTCTCAGATAAGACTTTGGACTGTGGACTTTTGGGTTAATGCTGGAATGAATTAAGACTTTGGGGGGACTATTGGGAAGGTGTGATTGGTTTTGAAATGTGAGGACATGAGACTTGAGAGAGGCCAGGGGTGGAACGATATAGTTCAGCTTTGTGTCCCCACTGAAATCTCATCTTGAATTGTAATCCCCAGGTGTTGAGGATGAGACCTGGTAGGAGGTGACTGGCTCGTGGGGCAGTTTCCCCCATGCTGTTTTCATGATAGTGAGGGAGTTCTCATGAGATCTGATTGTTTTATAAATGGCAGTTTCCCCTGGGCTTTTCTTCTCTCTCCTGCCACCATGTGAGGAAGATTCTTGTTTCCCCTTCCCCTTCTGCCATGATTGTGAGTTTCCTGAGGCCTCTGCAGCCATGTGGAACTGTGAGTCAGTTAAATCTCTTTCCTTTATAAATTACCCAGTCTCGGGTATTTCTTTATAGCAGTGTGAGAATGGACTAATACACCCACCAAAACCAAGATGGCAAATAAAAGTGACCTCTGATCATTCTCACTTTTCATTATACACTAATTATAATGCATTAGCCAACTAAAAGATAGTCCCACCAGTACCATGACAGTTTACAGATGCCATGGCAATGTCTGGAAGTTACCCTACATAGTCTGAAAAACCCTCAGTTCCGGGAAATCCATGCCCCTTTCCCAGAAAACTCATGAGTAACCCACCCCATGTTTAGCACATGATCAAGAAATAACTATTCGTGTACTCAGTTGAGTAGCCTATACCGCTGCTCTGCCTATGGAGTAGCCATTCTTTTGTTTCTTTACTTTCTTAATAAACTTGCTTTCACTTTATTCTATAGATTCACCCTAAATTCTTTCTTGCATGGTCTGTTAACAAAGGTATCAATCAGCAAGTGTGGTTCCTTCTAAGGGCTGTGAGGAAGAATCTGCTGCATGCTTCTTCCCTAGCTTCTGTGGTTTGCTGGCAATCTTTGGCTTGTAGACACATCGCCCCTAGTTCTCCTTGTATCTTCATATAATGTTCTCCTTCCCTGTGTGTGTGTGTGCGTGCGTGTGTGTGTGTCTAAATCCTCCCCCTTTTTTAAAATGAAAAGTCACATTACATTAAGGTCCCATCCTTCTCCAGTATGACCTTATAATAACGTAACTGATTATATCCACAAGGACCCTTTTTGCAAATAAGGTCACATTCTGAAGTACTAGAGGTTAGGGCTTCATTATATAAATCTAGCGTACACAATCAATGCATAATACTCTGAAACAGAAACCAGCCAATGGCATTCTAAGGAAAGAAAATTACAGTACAATATCCCTCATGAGCATGGATGCAAAAAGTGTAAAGTCATACAAAGCACTAAAAGCCTACGTTAGAAAAGATTCGATTTTCAACTAATGGAATCCAACACTATATTAAAAAATAATATATCATGACCAATTGAGATTTATTCCAGAAATGCTGGGTTGGCTTAACATTAAAACATCAATTAATATAATTAACATAATTCACTATATTAACAAGCTATGTATGTATAAGAACATATATATGTATACACACTTATAGGTGTCTGTATGTATGATCATTGCAATATATTTGGAATAAATATTTGATAAAAACTAACATCCATTCTTAATTTTAGAAACTCAGCAAACCAGGAAAAAATGGGGACTTCCCCAACCTGATAAAAGGCAAATATAGAAAACTTACAGCTAACATGATAATTAACAGTGAAAGACTAAGTCCTTTCAGACTTAGATGGCTGCTCACTATACTTCATTATAAATGAAGTTTCTGGCCAATAGTATCAGATAAGAAAAGGGGGTGGTGCAAAGAGAGGCACGTTGGCATGTCCCTCTTCCCCTCCCTCCCCAATCAGGGCCCAGCGGGGAGCTGAGCCTGCACCTACATCCAGCATCAATGAGGTGGAATGAAGCAGTGTGAAGTGAGGTTATCAGGTATTCTGATTACTCTTTCCCCAACTGCTATCAGAGGAGCCCACTGGGAAACTGAGCCTCCACACCTATCCAGCATCAATGAGGTGGAACAGGGTGTGTTGTGGCAGGGCTAGTTGGCTTTCTGATTTCCGGCCTCCCTTACCAGTGGGGAGCTGAGTTCCAATGCAGGAATGAGGCTGAATGAAGCAGTACTTTGCCTTCTTCAGGAATGTGTTAATGGGGTCAGGAGGAGAACTGAACTTGCAGCTGCAGCACTTTAATCTCTGCCTCCATCATCACATGGTATTCTCCCCTCATGTCTTTACATCTCTGTGTCTCTTCTTTACTTATAAAGATACCACTCATTGTGAATTAAGGGCCCACACTACTCCAATATGATCTCATCTTAAGTAATTACATCTGCACTAATCCTATTTTCAAATAAAGTCACATCCAAAGGCACTGGGGGCTAAGACTTCAACATATATTTTTGTAGGACACGATTCAACTTATTTCAATTATGTTTAATGGTTGGAGCAAAAATTATAATATCATCTAGTGTGGTGTTCAATATAGAGAAAATAATTATGACATTTATATTTTTAATTGAGAAGGGCAGAGACCTAAATGGAAGTACAGTTTCAATGGGTAGAAAAATATCAAAACAAGTAGACTCAATGTTATGTATTTATGTTATAGTGCCTAGCTCAACTACTAAAAGAGAACTGTACAAAGAGATATATTAGGAAACAACAAATCAAAATAGAATTCTTAAAAATGTTCAAGTAACCCACAAGAAGGCAGGCACAATGAAGAAAAGGAACAAACCAACAGAAAACAAATAATAACATGGCAGCTTAAGCGCTAACATATCCAAAATTAAGTATAAATGATTTGAATACACCTATGAAAAGACAGAGATTGAAAGAGTGGATAAGGTAAATTACCCAACTACACACTCTCTAGAAGAAACTCACTTCAAACATAATGACAGAGGTAGATTGAAAGTAAAAGAATGAAAAAATATACCATGCACAATCTAATTTTTAAAAGCAGGAGTAGGTATATTAATATTACACAAAGTAGACTTCAGATCAAAAGAATTGCTAGGGGCAAATTGGACATTATATAAAAATGAAAGGAACAATCCACAAGAATATGTAGTTATCCTGATATGTGTATACACCAAACAACAGAGTTTCAAAATCTATGAAACGAAAACTGATAGAAATGAAAGAAGAAATACACAAATCCACAGTAACAGCAGGGGACTTCAACATACTACTCTCATCAATCAATATAACTACTAGGCAAAAAATCAGCAAGTATGTAGGAAAACTGAACAACAGAATCAACCAATATTATCTAATTGACATATATAGAAAATACAATACTCAACCCAACAGCTGCAGAGTAAATTTTTTTTTCAAGTGCCCATGGAACATTCACCAAGATGGACCACATCCTAGTCCATAGAACAAACCTCAGCATTTTTTTAAAAAAATGAACATACGAGGTATGTTCTCTGACCTCAGTGGAATCAAACTAGAAATCAACTACAGAAGGTTAACAGGAAATTATTTAAACTCTAGGAAATTAAACAGCATACTGATAATCCATGGATCAAAGAGGAAACCTCAAAGGAAATTTTAAAAATATATAGAAGTGAATGAAAATGAAAGTACAACCTATTAAGACATATGGGACACAGCTAAGCTAAAGTTGAGAGGAAAATGTGTGGTAATAAATGGTTACTTACAAATAAGAAGAGGTCTCAAATCAACAATCAAAATTCCTACCTCAAGAAACTAGAAACTGAAGAACAAAATAAACCCAAAGCCAGCAGAAGGAAAAAATAATAAAGATAAAAGCATAAATCTAGGAAATTGGAGAAAATAGAGAAAATTCATAAAATGAAAAGATGTTTCCCTGAAAAAAATCAATAAAATTGATGACCTTGTAGCAAGACTAACAAAATAAAGACAGAAAACACAAATAGCCAATATCAAGAATGAAATGAAAAATGTTACTACAGATCCTGCAGCCATGGAAAAAATAATAAGGGACTACTATAAACAACTTTACACTCATCAATTGAACAACTTGAAAGAGATGCATCAACTCCTCCAAAACCACAAACTGCCAGAATTCAGCCAAGATGAAATAGACCATATGATATTGATATTAGGATAGGCAAATATATCAATAGAACAGAATAGAGAAGTTTGCAAACTTTCTCACAAAGGGCTAGATGGTAAATATTTAGTCTTTGTTTGAACTACTCAACTCTACTGCACAAAAAGCAGCCGTAAGCAATACTTGAATGAGCATATATGTGCTCCAATAAGACTTTATGTATGAATACTGAAGTCCTAATTGTATGTTTTGTGTGTCGCGAAATATATTTCTTTTAATTTTTTGCAATCATTTAAAAATGCAAAAAACATTCTTAGCCTGAGAGTCAATAAAAACAAGCACATAATTTGGTTGGAGACAAGTAGGATGATTCACATGGCCACGGAGACTTAAATGTGGCCACATTACCTTAGAGGGATTTTAGGCAAGTCATCGAAAATACTAGGTAATGGTGAAGGGTGGGAGAGAACAAAATGAACCACTGATGTGGTGGCTACGGGGAACAACTTGGAGGAAGCACCCTCTCTCTGCCATGTGGGTCAACAGAATTGAATATGTGGAGAAGAGGAGGGGGTGGCAGATCAGCTTGGGAAGGCTCTTTCTGTGGTGTTAAAGAAATCCCCTTTCTCCAATCACAGCATCCTAGCCTCCCTACCACCACCCAAACACCAGTGGAGGTGTTGGGGTTGTGTTTTGTGATGTCTAAGACACTCCAGGGCTACCATTGGCTGGAGCAGTGCCTAGATAACCAAACAAAACTTAAGAGTGTGGTTTGGCTTTGCCCCAGGGAGGGTACATGTAGGGAGGGGAAGAGCCCTGGGACAGACCACTGGGAGGCTTCAACTTGGCTGAGATTTACAAGCAAACCACAGATATTTAACACAGATAAGGACCAACCAACCACAAGAGCAGAACAATCAGCCGCAAGTGCTCAATATTAAAAGAAAGAGAGGACAACCCCCTGCCAGTGCAAGTGCAGAGACAGTTGCCAGGTCAGATGACCCCACCCGTGCTCCTTCTCTTCTTCCCCATACATTCCCGTAAGATCACTACCCTCTCCTGGCCTGGCACAAACCCCTCCTCAGCCTGCATCCCTTATGAAGCCCCTTTTCCCATCCCATCTCCAACTTCTTCCCTTAAACCATTGCCCTTCTGTGCTCACTCTGTTGCCTCCCCAGGTACACAAGACAGCCATGAGGATAGAAATTACTCCTTTATCCTTCTGCAGGCAAAAAATATCCTCTGAAACGTCTATTACCCAATCAAGGAGGCATAAGAGAGGGGGAAAATGCCAACAATAATTGTCTGTTACCACATGTTGACTAAGAAATGAAATCGGAACCAAGAGATCCCCAGAGAATGCCACCAATCCAAGTAAGCCCTGTGTGTAAGAAGGGAGGGAGGGAGGTGGAGTCCCACGGTTAGCCAGACATTGAAAATAAGGACAGGGGGAAGACTGAACATGGAAGACAAATTTCCTCCTCCACACTTCATCCCACAGGCAAATGGGAAAAGGGGCTAGGTGTTTCTGCATGTCGGGGTGAGGGAGCAGGTAGGAGTAGAAATGAGAAGGGCCCAGCTGGGTCAAGGTGTGCTGTGTAGATGATACCAATGCAACGGTGACAATCTTCCCACAAAGGCAGACAACAAAATCACTTCCAGGCCACCTTCCTCACAGTGGTATGTGTTGTACCTCACCTGATGCTGTGAGCAACTGAAGGCCTCAGAAAGACAAAAAAAAATACCCTACAGAAAGCCACCAACAGCATCACCATGCAATAAAATAATGGCATTTGGAAGCTACGAACGCAACACCAATTGAGGCACTCACTAAGAAACTTAAGGTGGAGCAGTGGCCTTCCAAAGGCAGGGTAGTGAGGGTGCCTTTGAAAGGCCACCAAGTGCCTTTGGTGCCCCCACCCCAGTACAGGCAATAATAGGCAGCATTATCTCCCTGTTTTTAGGAAATTTTATTTTTGGAGAATTTTAATAGTAGAATAAAAGTGAGTAATGGTTGGTCTTGTTTTTATTAGTAGACATAGACAAACTATATCTAAAATCTACCTAGAAAGGTGGAGGCCATAGAATAAATAAAACAATCCTGAAGAAAGAAGAATAACATAGGAACACTGATTGTATCTAATATGAAGTCTCACTACACAGCTACAGTAATTATGACAGTGTGGCAGAGGGATGGATAACATTGATAAATACAGCACAAAAAAGAATTCATAAATAGACTCACAAAGAAGCCCAACTTATTTTTGACATCGTTGCAAAAGCAATTCAACACCATTTGGAGTAATTGGACACCCATAGACAGTAAATAAATAGCATCTATCTAAACCTTGTACTTTAAGCAGACATTAACTCAAAATGAATCGCAGACTTAATTATAAACTGTAAAACTCTAAAACTTTTAGAAAAAAAGCCTAGACAAGATATAGGGCTTGCTGAAGACATTTTAGACGTGATATCCAAAGCATAACCCAAAAAAGGAAAATTTAATGAATAGGACCTCATCAAAACTAAAAGTTCTGCTCTGGGAAAGACGCTGTTAAAAGGATGAAAAGACAAGCTCCACAGAATAAGAAAATATTGACGAATGCTATCTGACAAAGAGCTTCTATCTAGAATATATAAAGAGCTCTCAAAATTCAACAGTAAAAATAAGAAAAATTCAATTAGAAAATAGGTATTTGTGGAGATGGTTTGAGCACGCTCAGTAGCTGCTGGTAGGAAACTAAACAATGTGAGGGAAAAGTGCTTCGTTAACTAGACATTTCCTTAGTTATCTAATGAGAAGTACCTCTGGCTGACTGCTAAGTTTTTGCTGGCCACTTACATTTCTTTAGTCCAACAGACGGGTGAGATTTCCAGAGCCATTTTGGAGTCAGTAAACATCCCTAACTAAGAAAAGGCATGCCGGGAAATCAATTGAACACAAAGGTAGGGAATTTAACACCACTCTTCAGTTCTGTTTAGACAAAAAATCTGGGTAAAATGTTTTAATTCTTTTGATTTATACTAGATAACATTATTATGATATATTGTTATATAGATTCCATTAATTGTAACATAAAGCTATGTAAATGGTAATCACAGTTTTGAAGCAAAGATTCAAATTCATTCTCTGCAGAATGCAAGTGAGTGTTTGACCCACGACTGGAGTTACGTGTGTTACTCTACTTCTCTATGTATATACCGTGGGTGCTCAAGAAGTATTCATTGTGCATATATATTTGAATTTTTAAATTTATGTGGAAATGTATTTTCATGAGTGGATGAATGTATCTCAAAACAAGTTCTGAAGACTATTTAATTTTTCCCACAGTAAAGGAAGGGGAAAGAAAGTGGTGCTTCTCACTCTTGATAAAATATCAGTACTCATTAGCAGGGTTCCCTCAGTCATCAACATGGATACATGATAGGTTTATTTTAAATTAGTTTTTAGTATTGTATGGAGGCAAGGACACTAAGCTGGCAACCAAAAGCCCCATGTCCTAGTCCATGCTCCACCTCTAACTCCTGGTGTGGCTTTGCTGAAACTCCTTCTCCTTTCTGGGCTTGCATTTTCATCTGAAAGATGTGGGGTTTGGACTAGAATATGACATCGGCCCTTTCTTGAAATTCTATGAGTGTGTGTGTCTGTATCTTTTTATTTATGTACTTTGGTGGATAAAAATGCTTTTTTGGGCCAGGTGTGGTGGCTCATGCCTGTAATCCCAGCACTTTGAGAGGCCAAGGCAGGCACATCGCCTGAGTTCAGGAGTTTGAGACCAGTCTGACCAACATGGAGAAACTCCGTCTCTACTAAAAATACAAAATTAGCCTGGTGTGGTGGCGGGTGCCTGTAATCCCAGCTACTTGGGAGGCTGAGGCAGGAGAATTGTTTGAACCCGGGAGGCAGAGTTTGCAGTGAGCCAAGATCATGCCATTGCACTCCAGCCTGGGCAACAAGAGCGAAACTCCATCTGAAAAAAAACAAAATGCTTTTTTGATCAGGGTGTATAACCTAAGCCATTACATTTAACAGAAAACAAAAACAAAAAACAAACAAACAAACAAACAAAAAAAAACAGGCAACATGGGGAGACTCCGTCTCTACATAAAACTAGAAAATTATTATCCCAGCATGGTGGGGGTGTTCCTGTTGTCCCAGCTACTTGGGAGACTGAGGCGGGAGGATTGCTGGAGCCCAAGAGTTTGAGGCTGCAGTGAGCTGTGATTAGGCCATTGCACTACAGCCTGAGTGACAGGGTAACACCCGATCGCAACAAAAAAAAAAAAAAAGAAAGAAAGAAAAAAGAAAAAGAAAGAAGAAGCCCTGTTTTCTGTGTGCTTAGGCACAATTGAAAGACTGAACAAATTCCATGGTCAGCGAATCACAAGAGTAGGGGATCTTGGAATCTGGCAACTACTGGTAAAGTAGTCAAAGGATGTCACTGAGAAGCAACAGTTTTAGTAAGTAGTTTTCCTGTGTACTGCAACTTGGAATGTCTTGCTAATATTTGTGACCGAAAATATTGTAGCTTGTTCAGTTTAATAGTCCCTGTGGAGATCAAATGCTGGAATTTCATGAGCTTTCAAGATCTTAAAATCATCATCCACAGCACGCAGCCATGTCTGTCCGGATCTCGATCTGGTCCTGAGTTTTATTAGAACACAACAAATGAAGCTGAGCTCAGTGGCTGTGGGACGTTAAGGCTTAGAGGCAATACTGGAGTTCTTATTCTATCCTTGCTGGATGTTCCCCAATAGCTCTCTAGGGTCTAGGTATAACTGTAAAAGAAGCTAACTTTTTCCTTTCTCCTTCCTTTTAGAATCCTTCCCTGAAAAGAACTTGCGACCAGGTTCGGTGGCTCACGCCTGTAATCCCATCACTTTGGGAGGCCGAGGTGGGTGGATCTCGAGATCAGGAGACGGAGACCATCTCGGCTAACACGGTGAAACCCCGTCTCTACTAAAAATACAAAGAATTAGCCGGGCGTGGTGGCGGGCGCCTGTAGTCCCAGCTATTCGGGAGGTTGAGGCAGGAGAATGGCGTGAGCCCGGGAGGCGGAGCTTGCAGTGAGCCGAGATCGCGCCACTGCACTCCAGCCTGGGCAACAAAAGCGAAAATGCGTCTTAAAAAAAATTATAAGTGGCAATCAGTTTGATTACATATATATATGATTTTATATATGTGTGTGTATATATATGTGGCCATCAGTTTGCTTTTATATATACATAAATATATATTTATAATATATATACACACACACTCCCATATATATGATAAATGTTCAACCTTCATATATGGATAGATAGATACACACACACAAACACTCCCATATATATGATAAATATTCAAAATGTGTATTCTATAAATACATAACCCAAATTATATATACTATATGAAATTATATTATACATAAATTTATATTAATTATAAAATTGGGCCAAGCTACCTCCATAGAATAGCAGCTGGGAAGAATATGTTGGATGACAGAATCAGGACCTGACAACGAAGTGGGACTGAGTAGCTAAATTAATCAATATGAAATGTATTGTGAGTCAACATGTAATGTACCTGCTCATAGACTTCTGGGCTGGTGAACCTTGCTTTTCAGAGTGGGAAAGTGAGTCCTGCTCTGCTCTGCCCTAGTCAAACCCCACCCAGTGTTCACTTCTGGCTGCTACACTGTACTGATGGATGAAGACATATTGCAAAATTTTCTCAGGAAGACGCAAGAAATTTGAAGAGCACCTAGAACCTTCCAAATGAGAAAAAGTTGAAGGAAGTGAGAGTGATTGGCTTGGAGATGAGCAAAATTAGTGCACAATGCTGTCCTAGGATAGAGAGGAAACTCTGTAAGTCCCCACTAGGAGGAGCGGGTGGCAGGTGCAAAACAGAATAGTAAGAGCTTTTCAAACAGGGGCCACTTTGCCCCACAAGGTAGTGATCTGTTCATCCCGGGAGGCCTCCAAGCTGAGCATCCATTTGGCTGGGACACTCAAATGTGACATGAATGAGATCCATGGCACATCATATGCCTCAACATGTGGAAATAGTAGAGCATCTCCTCTAGGAAATATGTATATAATGTAAGATTCAGTAAAAATGGATGGAAACTTTGTATGAGGCACATCTTTGATCAGAAAGGACATAGAGATGCCCTGTGACATACCTAGAGCCAAAGAAGCCAAGAAGAGTGGCTCTTACTAAAGTAGACCTGACCATCACATTTTTAAGCAAGCACAACCCTGGGCAATGTCCTCTTGAGAATGGCTTACCTCCTAGTCTGCTGTGCTCTTTTCATAGTCTAGGCCCTTCCACCCTCCCCAAATGAGCTGCAATTGAAGTGTTGACAGGCTTGAAGAAAGTGATCAAAAGTAGATTGAAACTCACTGTCGACAAGAATGTTCTTATGCATGGCTGAGTTGAGGGACATCTGAGAGTTTAGACATCAGGAATTGCTCAGAGCAAACAAGTTACAATTCCCTGGGAAACTGTCTTTCGACCTCATTTGTCCCTGACAAATGTTCATCAAAGACATGCTGTAGTTCTGTGTCTTATCCTGCAAACCATACCCCCTCCAGACACAGTAATGCTAGCCTGCTCACCAGTGGAAACATTCTTAAGATAGAAGTAAGATCTTCTGATTTCTGGAAACTATTTTTCCAAATTTTCTTTAGTAATTTTCTTTCCCATTTCTCCCATCCTTTTTCATCTCAAATGTGTATTTTTAATGGATATGTCTTTACAATAAAGTCAAAAAAGAGAATGCTTTGTAAGAATGGAAAAATCAAAGTTATTGCAGACAGGGTTGATGTGCAACATTGTTTTTTTCAGACTGTGGGAAAGTTATGGAACAACTGTTGATCTAGTAAAACTTAACCTAAGGCCGGGAGCGGGGACTTGCGCCTGTAATCCCAGCACTTTAGGAGGCCGAGGTGGGCGGATCACCTGAGGTTGGGAGTTCAAGACCAGTCTGACCAACATGGAGAAAACCTGTCTCTACTAAAAATACAAAATTAGCTGGGCATGGTGGTGCATGCCTGTAATTCCAGCTACTCGGGAAGCTGAGGTAGGAGAATCACTTGAGGCCGGGCGCGGTGGCTCAAGCCTGTAATCCCAGCACTTTGGGAGGCCGAGACGGGCGGATCACGAGGTCAGGAGATCGAGACCATCCTGGCTAACACGGTGAAACCCCGTCTCTACTAAAAAAAATACAAAAAGCTAGCCGGGCGAGGTGGCAGGCGCCTGTAGTCCCAGCTACTCGGGAGGCTGAGGCAGGAGAATGGCGTAAACCCGGGAGGCGGAGCTTGCTGTGAGCTGAGATCCGGCCACTGCACTCCAGCCTGGGCGACAGAGCGAGACTCCGTCTCAAAAAAAAAAAAAAAAAAAAAGGAGAATCACTTGAACCCAGGAGATGGAGGTTACAGTGAACCAAGATCACGCCATTGCCTGGGCAACAATAGCGAAACTCTGTCTCAGAAAAAAAAAAAAAAAGACTTAACCTAGAGCTTGTATTCTGTCTATTGTTTGTTTGCTTCTTTACTCTAGTGGTTTAAATCTGCCTTAAAGAGTCAAATAGTATAGAGTGTAACAACATATGGAACAGTGGAAAGTGGACTGAAAAGGAATGCCAGTGGTTCTTCAATCTGCAGCAATAGCACTTAATGAATGAGCCAACCATAATGCCTTTCAGACCTTATTAGGCCCTCAGGGAGCCTTCTAGGACATCTTGTCCTACCCCTTTATTTTATACCTGAGGCCCAGAGGGGAAGTTAACAAGGACTAATGAAGGGTAGACCTCAGGTTACCCAGTGGCCTATTCATTAAGTATTCTTTCCACTACACGACAGAACCCCTGAACATAAAGAAGTCACAGATTCACAGATTTGCAATAAAGCAGCCAAGGACTTTATCAAGACTTGTGGTTCAAATAATAACAGCCACTATTCATTAAGTACTTTATGTGCGTTATCTCATTTATTGGGTCACAACATGTAATAAGGAGTCTGATCTGATTTTTTGATGTTTGACTGCTGGCAGCTTTTAAGCCCCAGTCCCCTCTTCCCATTGTTCCCCACATCTGGGCAAGCTTTTAAGAAAGCTTGGGCACTACCTCCTTTAGTGCTGGCAGGATTCAAACCACATAAGCCCCTGACCATGTGTGGGAACCCATACCCTGGTCCTACCTCCTGGCCATAATAAAACCCCCTGTCCAATCTCCTTTTCTGGCTCTCTTAAGCCAGTTTTGGGCTGGCTTGGGATGCCTGCCCTGCTCTCCCTTGGAGAGCCCCAATTATACAATTAACAAACCTTTTCATACACTTTTTGTTTGTGTTTGGCATCATCAGTCTTGACACTGGACCAAATTTTGGGTAGATGGTCACAACAGAACTCAGAGGTATGTGCCATTATAATCACCATTTTGCAGATGGGGAAGCTGAAGAATACAAAGGTCAACATAATATACAGAGGCTTCTAAAAGGCTACAAAATTATAGAAACTACCTCTGAAAGTAAATATACTGCTAAGATTTCAATTCAGATCCAAGAAAATGTAATAGTTTGTGTGTGCTATTGAAAGGTAAGCAAAGAATCTATGATAAATCTTTGACTCCTAGTTAAAGTTCTTGCCCAGGGTCACACGGTTACTGATGGGGCTGGGCTTGAAACCCAGGCACTGGACTCTGGAATCTACACTCTAAGCATCTCAAACTGATATTGGTCCAATTGCAAAGCCTGTGCTCTTTCCACAGCAGGAAAGTAAACCTGGATTGCATAAAGCTATCGAAAGGTTGTGTCTACAATAATATTAAGAGTATATGCCAGGCATTGCTAAATCTTTTATTTAATCTTTTCTACAACTCTGTAAAGTCAACACCATTATTGTCCCCATTTTACAGATAAGGAAATTGGAGGCTCAGAGAGCTTAGGAAATAATATCCAAGGTCACAGAGGTTCTTGCGAAGCCTCTGCTTACTACCTGTGTGACCTTGGATATTATTTGTCTTGAGAAATTACATGGGTTGATTTATTAGAGGTCATAGTCTAATGTTCATTCGGAATGTGGAGTTTTGGATTCTTCCAGGACCATAATAATAAAGGTAATATTTTCCCTGTATTGAGTGACAAGCCCCTTATATACATTCTCCTATTTAAACTTAGAGCAATGCTATAAAGTAAGTGCTGCTATTATTCCCATTTTGCAGAAGAGGTACTTGAGTCTAAGAGAGGTTCACAAATGAAAGCAAGCTAAGCTATGGACCTGGGTAGAAGCTGAAATTTAAAATCCCACTGGTTACACTGGCCAAGCTCTGAAAGACTTACTGGCTTCACAATTTGAGCCCTAATTCTTTCCTCTCCCCACTGAAAGTACACAATATCTAGCAAGAACCTCACCATATCTTTGGGATTTTAACACACAACCAGCTGCCCTGCCACAGCCCTCCCGCCATCAGCACCTCGTGAGCTGTTGCAGCATATTCCTCCTCAGCACCTCCTGTCAGATTCCTCATTCTTGTTGATTTTAGAGCCTGCACTGTCACTGGAATTGCCCTTGCTGCTGTAGCTATTCAGGCATCACATGCTGCAAGTCCTTGTTATCTCTAGGACAGCTCTTTTTCGTATTCAGTAGAAAAGGAAGAAGAAGGAAAGGAGAACCTTCTGCTGTCCATACATTTCCTGAAGCTTGTAGCTCTGGAAATGGAAATCCATGTACCCAGAAAGGAGAATGCTGAGCGAACCTACAGAAAACGGAGAAGAATGCAGTTACTGGAGGAGGCCCGAGAATGGTCCTCCAGGACCATAAACTCCTGCAAACAAATTCAGCCCTCCAACAAAAACTGAAAAGTGGATGGAATTTCTTCTGATTTATTTACCCCAAATTAGAATGTGATTCTCGCCACCTTATCATGCAGGAAGTCTATGTTCACACAAGGTGGAGATAATAATAGGACGCATGTTGATTCTAACAGGAACGGAGAAGCATCACCTGCAGGCTTATTTTTAAACTTCAATTTTTCCTACCTTTGGTGAATCATAGATTTTAGGGGGCAACAGGGAGCCTAAAAGCAGTGAAGGTACTTTGGTAGGAGTAGCAAGAGCACTTGAGTTGATGGAAGGAGGTCTGGCTAAGCTTGTTAGTTGTTCCAACTCAGTCACTGAAAAGCAGTGTAACCTCAATCAAATGCTTTCCTTTCTCCTCTCAAGCCCTCCAAGTCCTACCTCATTTGAACTTCAATATTCTTTGCCTTTTTTTTCTTTTGTACAGCTCTAGCTCTATTTGGTTTTATTCAAGAAAATGACAAAGTGGCATCAAGTGTCTCATCATGTATGCTAGGCACTGTGTAAGTTCCTCAAATGGAACTACATACAAAGAGCTTGGGAGGCACAAAGACAGGGATAGTCAGGGTAAGAATCTGAAAGGAGGGGCCACTGAAGCTGTGCCTCGAAGGATGAGAGGCAGAAAACAAGACCAGGCAGCCAGAGGAGCATACACTCTTCACTGCCTCTGAAATTGTCGAAGGACCTAGAAGAACCTGGTTTGTTTCAGGGAACCTGGGAATCGTGAGAAATTTGGTATTGCTCTAGAGGAAGAGTGTGTTAATATGAAACAAGACCAAGGAGCTAAGAAGTCAGGAACAGATCATGGAGGGCCTTGGATGGCTTGCCAAGGAGCTTGTATTTTGTCCTGTGGGTAGCACAGGTTGCCAACAGAGTTGGTTTTTAGCAGCAGCATCATATAATCAGATTGTTTTCATAGGAAAACTGCTCCGGTTTCAATATGAAAGATGACCTGGAGCAGGGTGACCCTGGAACCCTGGAGGCCAGTGGGATGTTAGTGCCTGCATTACATTCCAGCCAAAGATAAGGACCTTCTGGTTGAAAGGCTTTAGGTTGGTTTCTAATGATCTCTGCCTGCTGACATTCAGGCCCCTGTTTATTCCCCTCCCCTTGAGTGTGGCCTGCCCCTAATGTCTCACTCCTATAAACAGAATACAGTAAAGGTGATGGATGTCTCTTCTGAGATTAGGTTACAGAAAGGCTATGACTTCCAAAACCAGCTGCCATGTCATGAGTGGCCCTATGGAGAGGTTCAGATGGCAAGTGGCTTATATCTCTGGCCAAAACCCAGCTAGACCCAGAGGCCTGCCGATCAGCCACTTGAGTGAACTCGGAAGTAGATCTTCTGAGGCAGGCCGACAGCCACGTCAGTGACCTGGGAAATGGATCCTACCCCAATGGAACCTTGAGATAACTGCAGTCCTGGCTAACTCCTTGACTGAGTCCTTGTAAGAGATCCTGAACCAGGTGGGCCACACCAAGATTCCTGAGCCACAGAAACTGAAATTAACAAGTAGGATATCTGTTGTTTTATACTGCCAACATTTGAGATAATTTCTTACACAGCAATGGATAAGTAATATAAGCCCCAATAAAGCAGTGGCAATGATAAGCAGGTGAATTCTGAAAATGTGAACAAGCTGGGTTGGTGTGTGAGAATTAAACAGATATCTAGGCAGACATCGACGCTGTTTAATTAAAATGGAAAATAAAGTAGGAGGTGTCTCTTTGGGGAGGAATATGATACACTAGTTTGCTGGCCAAAGTTTGAGGGCCTGTGGGACACCCCTGGGAATATACTTAGGAGGCAGCTGGATTCAAAGGGCGGAGGTTTAGGAGAATCATATGGACTGGACATTTAGGAGTATTAATGTAGAGGTGGCTTAGGAAGTGCAACACTGAAGTCCTGGAGATCCTCAACGTTTCATCAAACTAGTGTTATTGTATGTGTTTTTGTGTGTACTATGTATGTATATCTTCTCCTAAGCAACTACATTGCATCCTTAAAAAAAATTTCCTTATCTTTGCAGCCATATTTGGGTTTTCATTTTACCTCACTAAAGACTCCAAATATGAGCGAGTCTCTTCACCTTTCAGATTAACGTGAGCCCTCTCCAAATTGGACAAGTTCCCTTTTTAAGAGTGCTGCATAAATCTGCTGTTGATTTCTGCTGCTTGTAATTATTAGCAACATCTCTAGAGTTCATATGTTGTTTACACACTCAGCCTAATTTATTCTTCCCAAAGAAATTATATAATGTGGCATAGCAGGAGAGCTTGTTAGAAGAAACACAGTACATGAAGAGTCTAGAAGATGTCAAGTTGACCCAGAGATCTTTATCAGGGGTTGGTAGTGGTGAGTGTGTTTCTAGCTAACCTGCAGAATGTAAACAGAGCCCGCAGACAGACTGAAAGACAGCTCTATCAGCTCTGCTGGAAGTGTTGACAACATTATCCTACCCAGGGTGTGAGCACAGAAGTTTGTTACTATTCCAATTTTGCTGAGCTGCTTGGGGCTTTTGACATTACAGATATCCTGTTCCTGCACATAGACTCTCATAGAAGAATCTTAAAGTTAGAAAGCACCTTAGAGGTCTTCTCAGAAAAGAATGCACAGAACAATTCTGAATGTTTGGAACTATCTACTTGCAAATAATGGTATTTCAATTGCACAATTAATAAAGCAACAAATAGAATCATTTTCTATTGAGCAATGCTAGTAGATGGAATATGTTATTATTAACTTACAAAACCACATTAAATTTGATGGGGCAATGGTTCATTTGAACAAAAGTGATGTAGATATTAATGTGATTATACATGGAAACATATAGTATCAAACTAAAGTCACATATCAAAATCCATTCTTTTCACTTTAAAAGTTTAAGAACTGGCCAGGTGCGGTGGCTCATGCCTGTAATCCCAGCACTTTGGGAGGCCGAGGCGGGCAGATCACGAGGTCAGGGGTTCGAGAACAGCCTGGCCAACATGGTGAAACCCCATCTCTACTAAAAATACAAAAATTATCTGGGCAAGGTGGTGGGCACCTGTAATCCCAGCTACTCGGGAGGCTGAGGGAGAATTTCTTTTTTTTTTTTTTTTTTTTTTTTTTTGAGACGGAGTCTCGCTCTGTCGCCCAGGCTGGAGTGCAGTGGCGCGATCTCGGCTCACTGCAAGCTCCGCCTCCCGGGTTCACGCCATTCTCCTGCCTCAGCCTCCCGAGTAGCTGGGACTACAGGCGCCCACAACCGCGCCCGGCTAATTTTTTGTATTTTTAGTAGAGACGGGGTTTCACCGTGGTCTCGATCTCCTGACCTTGTGATCCGCCCGCCTCGGCCTCCCAAAGTGCTGGGATTACAGGCGTGAGCCACCGCGCCCGGCCTGAGGGAGAATTTCTTGAACCCGGGCGTCGGAGGTTGCAGTGAGCCGAGATTGTGCCACTGCCCTCCAGCCTGAGTGACAGAGTGAGACTCTGTCTCCAAAAAAAAAAAAAAAAAAGTTAAGAACTTAAACTCCTTTTCTTGTGCTATCTCTGTTCATGCTACCTCTGTCTCTAGTCACCCCCAGCCAGGGTGAAGAAGAGACTCACCCTGCTTACCTACCTCTTGATCTTACCACTTCCCATGCTCATTGCTACTGGACTCAGTTAGAGATTGCTTTCTTGCCTTAACCAAAATCAAACAGTCTCTTGGCTATTCTCTCTGCCTCTAGCCTTGTACAATTTGTCCTTCACACCATAGTCAGCTTGATCTTTATAAAGCACTGACCAAAATCATTTCATGGTTTCCACTGAGTACAGAATCAAGTCACAACCCCTTAGCATGACATTCAAGGCCCACGAATGCGACCTTTTCTACCTCTCCAGCCTCATTTCCTGTGACGTCACTCTATCTGCTCCCTCCAAAGCCATGTTCTTTAACCACATAAAGTTCCCTGACTCCAAGATAGATGGCTGTGTGTTTTGCATGCTGTTCTATCAGCCCGGAATGCCCACCACCCCTTCTTTTCCTGTGAAATTTCTATGTATATTATAAGGCTCAGCTTAAATATTCTCTTCTCCAGGAAGCCCCTTCTTTGACTCTCTCATGAACCCTGGCTCTACCATGAAATGGTTCCCATTTCATTTTGTCTCAAGAATGAGGCCTGGTGACCTTCTCTCTCCAAACCTACATTGTGAGCCACATGACTTCCTTTTGTTCCTAGATCATTGCACACTTCCTGACACATAGGTTGCCTCAAAAGTGTTTATAGAGTAAATAAATCATGGGCGTTAGCAAAGCTTTTTAACATATTTCAAAAGTCCTTGAAGGTTTCATGTTTAGATAAAAACTGAAGTTCATTAAATGTTTTGAATACTGTTTAATAAGTATTATACATTTTTTATTTTTGCTCATCGGGGATTGCCAAGATCCACGTATAAAAGCATATTTGTCATCAGTTAATAAAATGTAAGAGTAAAATAAACATGGTAATTTAAACTTCAGTTACATTTGATTGACATTTTCATAGAGAATACATACTTTTTTTTTTTTACTTTAACATTTTCTTATAATTTATTTTTCATATCATTGTTCATTATACCTCTTTTCTTTAAACAATTACCCAGGAGGATAATAATCTATCTTTTAGGGTTTTGAAGGTCAGAGTTTTTTTTTTTTTTTTAAATTTATTTTTTATTATTATACTTTAAGTTGTAGGGTACATGTGCATAACGTGCAGGTTTGTTACATATGTATACTTATGCCATGGTGGTGTGCTGCACCCATCAACTCGTCATTTACATCAGGTATAACTCCCAATGCAATCCCTCCCCCCTCCCCCCTCCCCATGATAGGCCCCTGTGTGTGATGTTCCCCTTCCTGAGTCCAAGTGATCTCATTGTTCAGTTCCCACCTATGAGTGAGAACATGCGGTGTTTGGTTTTCTGTTCTTGTGATAGTTTGCTAAGAATGATGGTTTCCAGCTGCATCCATGTCCCTACAAAGGACACAAACTCATCCTTTTTGATGGCTGCATAGTATTCCATGGTGTATATGTGCCACATTTTCTTAATCCAATCTGTCACTGATGGACATTTGGGTTGATTCCAAGTCTTTGCTATTGTGAATAGTGCTGCAATAAACATACGTGTGCATGTGTCTTTATAGCAGCATAATTTATAATCCTTTGGGTATATACCCAGTAATGGGATGGCTGGGTCATATCCAATCTGTCACTGATGGACATTTGGGTTGATTCCAAGTCTTTGCTATTGTGAATAGTGCTGCAATAAACATACGTGTGCATGTGTCTTTATAGCAGCATAATTTATAATCCTTTGGGTATATACCCAGTAATGGGATGGCTGGGTCATATCCAATCTGTCACTGATGGACATTTGGGTTGATTCCAAGTCTTTGCTATTGTGAATAGTGCTGCAATAAACATACGTGTGCATGTGTCTTTATAGCAGCATAATTTATAATCCTTTGGGTATATACCCAGTAATGGGATGGCTGGGTCATATGGTACATCTAGTTCTAGATCCTTGAGGAATCGCCATACTGTTTTCCATAATGGTTGAACTAGTTTACAATCCCACCAACAGTGTAAAAGTGTTCCTATTTCTCCACATCCTCTCCAGCACCTGTTGTTTCCTGACTTTTTAATGATCGCCATTCTAACTGGTGTGAGATGGTATCTCATTGTGGTTTTGATTTGCATTTCTCTGATGGCCAGTGATGATGAGCATTTTTTCATGTGTCTGTTGGCTGTATGAATGTCTTCTTTTGAGAAATGTCTGTTCATATCCTTTGCCCACTTTTTGATGGGGTTGTTTGTTTTTTTCTTGTAAATTTGTTTGAGTTCTTTGAAGAAACAAGCTCTTAATTACTTCTTTAAATAGGACCCTTTTGTCAATGAAAATTTTATTTAATACAGAAGTTCTCACTTTTAAAATTTTTGAGGAGAGTTGCTACCACAAAAACCCAATTTGAAATTCTAGACTTTTAGTAACTAAAAAGATTACTTTGTTTTTCTTTTGGGAATGTTTTGTCCTTTTCTATACACCCTCAAACTGAGAAAGTGTTTCTGGTGGAGGTGAAAAGAACGCATTCAGCCTTATTAAAGGCAGGTTGAGGGTAGTTGTAAAAATCATTGAACAGGGAGGGAGAATACCCAAGATCTAGTTTGCTGACTCTGGCATTAACAAGCTATGTGACCTTGTTATGCCTGTATCTCTCCGGGCCTCAGTTTCCCTGTTTGTAAAGTGAGAGTGCTGGATTAGATGATTTCTGAGGACTTTTCCTGTTCTAACAGACTAGGTTAGCAGAATGCATTTGGATTGAGGTAGCAGCTGGTTAGTACAATAGTCCCTAGCGCTGGACAGGTTTCTCTCAAACACCTCTCCTAGTATCAGCCACCAGAGCCCCAGGTGTTTTTTTAAATTCAAATAGCCACTTTATTGAATATAATTTAATACCATAAAATTCATCCATGTAAAATTTAAAATTCAATGGGTTTTAGAATATTTACAGTGGTGCAACCATCATCCCAATCAATTTTAGAACATTTTCACCATGCAAAAAAGAAACCCTATACACATTAGCAGTAACTCTCTGAAACCCTATACAAATTAGCAGTAACTCTCTATTTCCTCCCAACCCCTCCAGCCATAGGCAACCACTAATCTAATTTCTGTTTCTATAGATGTGCCTATTCTGGATATTCATACAAATTGAATCATACAATATGTAATCTTTTACAGTTGGCTTCTTTCACTTGTTAATGTTTTCAAGGTTCATCGATGTTCAGCATTTATTTTTCAAAAAACAACTTGACTGGGCATGGTGGCTCACACCTGTAATCCCAGCACGTTGAAGGCCAAGGTGGAAAGATTGCTTGAGCCCAGGAGTTCAAGACCAGCCTGGGCAACATAGTGAGACCTCATCTCTATGAAGAATAAATAAAAAACATTAGCTAGATGTGGTGGAACATACCTGTAGTCTCAGCTACTTGGGAGGCTCAGGCAGGAGAAGCACCTGAGCCCAGGAGGTTGGGAAGTTGAGGCTGCAGTGAGCAGTGACGGAGCCACTACGCTCCAGTCTGGGAGACAGAGTAAGATTCAGTCTCAAAAAATAAAATTAAGCCACGCACAGTGACTCACACCTGTAATCCTAGCACTTTGGGAGACCAAGGTGGGCAGATCACTTGAGGCCAGGAATTTGACACCAGCCTGGCCAACATGGCAAAAACCCGTATCTACTAAAAATACAAAAATCAGCTGGGCATGGTGGTGCATGCCTGTAGTCCCAGCTACCGGGGAGGCTGAGACAGGAGAATCATTTGAACCCCGGAGGTGGAGGTTACAGTGAGCCGAGATCGTGCCACTGCACTCCACCCCGAGTGACAAAAGGAGACCCTGTCTCAAAAAAATAAAGAATAAACTTTACTTTTCAGAACAGTTTTGGAATTACAGAAAAATTGGGAAGATTGTACAGAGAGTTCCCATATAACGCCATATCCCATTTCCCTTATAATTAACGTCTTACATTAGTATGGTACATATGTTATAATTAATGAACCAATACTGATATGTTATTACTATATAACTCCATACTTTATTCACATTTCCTCAGGTTTTCCCTAAAGTCCTTTTTCTTTTCCAGGATCCTATCAGAATACCATAATACATTTACATTACGATAGTAGTCAAGTCTGCTTAGGCTACTCGTGGCTGTTTCCTAGCCTTTTGTTGTTTTTGATGACCTTGACAGTTTTGAGGATTGCTGATCAGGTGTTTTGTAGAATGTCCCTCAACTAGAATTTGTCTGACGCTTTTCTCATGATTAGACTGGGATAATTGTTTTGGGGAGGAAGACTGCAGAGGTAAAGTGCCATTCTCATCACATCATATCAAGGCTACATACTATCAACATATTTATGACTGTTGATGTTGACCTTGATAATCTGGATTTGATAGGGTTTGTTGGGTTTCCCCACTGCAGTTATCCTTTTTGCCTCTTTTCCATACAGTACTCTTTGGAAGGTACTCACTGTGAGTAGCCCACACTTAAGGCCTAGGGAGTTGTGCTCCACTACCCTGATCCAGACTATCTACATAAATTACTTGGACTTCTTCTGCACAGATTTGTCTCTTCCTCTCCTCTCATTTATTTATTGTCTTGTTTATTTATATCAGTGTGGATACACGCATTTTTAATACTTTAGGTTATAATCCGATACTGCTTTATTCATTTTGTTTCTCAAATTGTTCCAGTTTGGTCACTGGGAGCTATTTTAATCGGCTACCATGTTCCTTTGACACAGAGCATCACTGTAGTTTGTCTTCTCTCTCCCTCTCCCTGTTTGTCTTTCTCTCTCTCTCTCTCTCTCTCTCTCTCTCTCTCTGTCTCTCTCTTTTTCCTTCCCTTACTTTCCATCACTGCAAGATGCAACAGGCTTATTTTGTATATTTCTGGCCCCAGTCCTAGAATCAGTCATTTTCCCAAAGATCCCTGGTTCCTTTTATTGAAGAATAATATTATAAACTAAGATCTGGGCACTGGGTGTATTCACTGTAACTGGGATGTCTTTGCTTCCAGGTCCTCTCAGCAGACAGAACAATGAAATATGTGTGTGTATACTAGCCCCTGTATATACTAGTACTCAATTTATTTTCATTGCAGAATACTATTCATTGTATGGATATATTGAATTTTACGTACCTATTAATCACGTAATCGACATTTAGGTTGTTTCTACTTTGGACTGTTATGAATAATGCTGTTACTAACATTAGTTTCCAGATTTTTGCGTGAAAATATGTTTTCATTTTTCTCGGATATTCCTTAGAGCGGAATTGCTGGGTCATATGGTAAATCAATGCTGAACCTTTTAAGGTACTACTGGACTTGTTTCAAAGAGTTTTGCACTCTCACTAGCACTGAATAAAGATTCCAATTTTTCCACATCTTTGGCAACACTTGTTACTGTCTACTTTTAAATTGTTATTATAATAACCATGTTATTTGTGAGTGGTATCTCATTCTGGCTTTGATATGCATTTCCCTGATGACTAATGATGTTTAGCATCTTTTCATAGGCTTATTGTCCATCTGTATATTTTCCTTGGGAAAAAAATGTCTACTCAAGTCCTCTGCCCATTTTTAATTGAGTTGTGTTTGTATTATTTCGTTTCAAGAGGTTTTATATAGTCTAGACATAAACCCCTGATCAGATATGTGATTTGCATATATTTTTTTCAATTCTGCAGGTTGTCTTTTCACTTTCTTGATGGTGTTCTTTGAAGCAAAACATTTTTAATTTTTATGAAGTTCAGTTTATTTATTTTTGTGTGTCTGTTTATGCTTTTGGTGTCATATGGCTTTCTTTTCATTATTAATGGTGAAGACTGATTGTGCCTTCTTTTATATCAAGAACTAGCCTCAGCAATGAGAAGCATCACTCATGGTGGGAAGTACACAATCTGACCAGAGAACACTCCCTCTTTTCTGAAAGGTCAACAGAGGCTATTGAGAAAGTGATCATAATAGCTTACATAAGCCAAATGTGGTGGCATGTGCCTGTGGTCCCAGCTACTCAGGAGGCTGAGGCAGGAGGATTGCTTGAGCCCAGGAGTTTGAGGCTGCAGTGTACTATGATGGAATCTGTAAATAGTCACTGCACTCTAGCCTGGCAACGTAGCGAGATCCTGTCCCTAAAAAAAGGTTTTTTTTTTTCAAATTTACAAAGAGAATAATAACTAACGCATACTGCACAATGTGTGCCAGGCACTGTGCTTAGCCCTCAAAGCACTGTTTTTTTGGTTGTTGTTTTTTGTGGGGTTTTTTATTTTTAATATTTTTTTAATTTTTTTTTTTTTTTTTTTTTTTTTTTTTTTTTGAGATGGAGTCTCGCTCTGTCACCCGGGCTGGAGTGCAGTGGTGCCATCTCGGCTCACTGCAAGCTCCACCTCCCAGGTTCACACCATTCCCTGCCTCAGCCTCCCAAGTAGCTGAGACTACAGGACCACGCCCGGCTATTTTTTGTATTTTCAGTAGAGACGGGGTTTCACCATGTTAGCCAGGATGGTCTCAATCTCCTGACCTCGTGATCCGCCCGCCTCTGCCTCCCAAAGTGCGGGGATCACAGGCATGAGCCACCGTGCCTGGCCAAAGCACTGTTTTTTATTGAATCCTTAACCACAAACTGGACACATTGTTGTCCCCACTTGACATTTCAACAAATCGAGGCTCAGAGTAAGTGATGTCCTCAAGAGCCCACAGCTGGTAAGAAATGGAGACAAAAAATTATAAATTCAATCTTGATTTTCACTGATCCTATCGGCTTCAAGTCCCCAGGGCACCCATTCCTAAACATGCAATAAACACTCATTAATATTCTGAGAGCCTCCTATAAAACAGGCATTGTGCTGAGTATTGGTGAAGAGTAGACATGATCTTTGCCTTCATGGAACTCACAGACTAGAAAGCAGACAAGAGGCAGAATCATACAATTAATTAAAATAATCAGTGGAATCAGTGCCTGGCAAGGCACCCAGAGCTATGACAGCTTATAACAAGGAGATCTGTCCTATTCTGGAGAAGGGCACCATGAAAACCTTTCTAAAAGAAGTGGTGCTAGGGATAGGCATCATGCCTCATGCCTGTAATCTCAGAATTTTGGAAGGCTGAGGTTGGAGGATTGTTTATGGCCAAGAGTTGGAGACCAACCTGGGCCACATAGCAAGACCCTGTCTCTCCAAAAATAAGAAAAGAAAAAGTGGCTGAGTGTGGAGGTTCACACCTGTAATTTCAGCACTTTGGGAAGCTGAGGCAGGAGGATTGCTTGAGCCCAGGAGTTCGAGACCACCCTGGACAACATAGTGAGGCCTCATCTCTATAAAAAAAAAAAAGTGGTGAGTGAGCTGGGATGTTCAGAAGGACACTGGACTATTTGAGAAACAAGCTTGGAAAAGAACATTCTAGGTAGAGGAAATAGCAAGTTCAAAAGCCCTGAGGCAAGAAACCATGCATTTTTGCCAATAGATGTAATTGTTAGGAAATCTGTGCTTGGTGTGTGGATTTGGGGGAAATCCTACAGATGCAAAAAGCAAAATATGTACTGTGCATAATAATCTTTATTTAAGACAATTACTAGACTTTAAAATGTGTTAACATGTGAAACTAACACAAACCATAATCTATTTATTCAACAAACATTTCTCAAAAGGAATCCAGGCTGAGGTTGAGTGAAGGAAGAGTAAGAGGTCCAAGGAGTTGAACCCAGAGAGGTAGGCAAGAGCTGGATCAGGCAATGCTTTTGAGAGTTGGGATATTTTTTAAAGTGCAATCAATAGGAAGCCACCAGAAAGTTCTTTAAAAAGTAACAATGAAAGGATTTATGTTGGGCAAGTGGAGTGAATGTTCTAGGGAAAATGGGTTGAAGCAGGCCAAGTAGAAGTAGTGAGAACAGGTAGAAGAAGGCCATGGCAGAGGTCCAACAAGAAATGACACTGGTGGTATGGATGAGGATGGTGACGATGGAAAGGAGAGACACAGCATGTTGTATGTATTCCACTCAGCTGGTTGGTGCTCACCTAACCTCTCCTCTGCCTGACCTGGGAACCCACCCCTGGGCTAGCTCTCTGCCCCCTTCTCAAGAGGGCAGTGAGGGTTGATCGGGCCCCTGCATTTAAGCGCCTTCTGGTTCCTCAGTGGCCCCAGCTCCCCGCAGCCCAGGCTGTTCAGCTTGGCGCCCAAGGAGGTCTTTTTCTCCAGTGAGTGGGTCTGAAGAATGACGGAGCTGCTCACTAATCTGATCCTGCTCCTGCTTACTGAGGAGGGGAATTGGCAGGGGGTTGCTCTGGTGTGCTTGTCCTGCTTGTGTTAACTGCAGGCCCCAACCTGGAGAAAAGCTAGAGGATTACTGCTCCTGGGGCTCCCTGCCCCCTCCTCGCCCCAAAATAGCTGAAGGAAAGGCTTGAACTTTTTCTCTTTCACAAGGAGACACAATTTTGTATTTGTGATAGGGAGAGAATATATTTTAAACCTGCCTTTTCTACTGATAACAGGAATGCAATCTTATTAGAGAAAGTTGGAAAGTACAAGAAGGACGACTAACCAGTATTTATAACACTACCCTGCATTTTTGCATGTCTCTCCAGTCAAATATACTTAAACAGTCAAGGTCATATACACTGAATATAGTTCTGTGTATCTTGCTGTTTACGTTTTGTGCTTTAAGCTTTTTCCCATGTCATTAAAAATTTCTCTGTAAATGATTTTCATATCTGCAAAGTAGCCTTTTTAAAACATTTTACTTAACCTTTCTCCATCTGTTGGACATTTGGTCTGTTTGGAACTTTTTTGCATAAGAAGGGCTGTGATGAACATCTTTGCTATAAATCTTTGACTGCATTTTGGATGCGCCTCTTCAGCCCCCACCTTCACCTCCTCCTAGATTTCTAGAAGGGGGATTAATGAAGGAAGTTGTATAGTCAGAAGATAGGAAAGCAGAACTCTTCCTAGGGTAATTCCCACCAAAAAGTAGCTCTGCGCCTGTCATAGAAGCCACAAAATGGACTAGTCATTTTCCTCGGTAAGGACTTGATGCTTCCCTCACCAAGAGGTGGCTAGTAGGTGTCTGTGTGTCAGGAATGACCTCTCTCTAGAGGCCCGCCCCGCTGGATAATGGCTTTGAGGGGCAGCTGGGGCTGTGATTTCACTGGTTTCTCTCTTGGTTTTGTGGCCGGCAGAGGAGAGAGTATCCTGCCAGCCCTGGGAGTGTGGTTCCACTGCGCTGCGGTAGAACCAGCTACGCAACCTTGAGCACCGTCATTTCCCCTTTTGGGGCCAGTTTCCTCCTGTGTAAAACAAGGAAGAGGAGGGAGGAGGAATTAGAGTTTGACCAGATTTCATTATTGTTGCTGTTTAAGCAGCAGAACGCTTGTTATAAATTAAACCTTATCAGAACCCCAATGTATAAAACTGATTAAGGTACAGTTCCCCTGATAGACGTGAGTGGGGAGGAGTGGGGGAGGGGCCCCAGTTTGAAAACTCCGGCCTAGAAGATGAAAGTTTCATTCTAGTTCAGTTCAGTTCTCTTCCCTATTGCTGAAGGGTAGAAAAAAAAAATCTTTCTTCTGTATTTAAATCCTCCTAATGTGCTGATTGATGAAATCTTTTCTCTTAAAGGCAATTTGGAAATCAGACAAAGTGAAGCACAAAGCCATGGATGTTTAGAGAGGGAGTGAGCAGTATGTGAGGCACGCTGAAAGGGTGACCCTGGCACTTCTAAGAAGGCAGCAGCACAATGGACTCTTCGAAAGAAGCAGTGTCAGAGTTTATTCCCCTGTTGGCACCGCCTCCCACAGTGGGGGCGAATTGCTTGTTTTTATCCTCCCTTTCCTGGAGTCATTTCAGACCAAATTTGAGTCCACAATTGCTAGCAATTGGAAACGCAGAGTAACCTACGGACAGGTATTTTATTGAAGGCCAAACACGGTGAAAAATATGATGGGGGGATAGATAGGACAAAAGAGTTTCCTCTCGCCCCTGGGTTTTTGGAGCACCCGGGTTGAGGGGCAAGGGGAGATCAGACTCACTGATCAGGCAGCTTGCGGGTTTGCTCCGATCACAGCAGCAAGGGTTGAAGCACCAACCAGCCAGGAGGGGCGCGAGGTCTGTGTTCCCGGGATTGGGAGAAGGGGGAGTGGTACCGAGGCAGAGATTGAACCCGAACAGGGGCCCCAGCCCGAGCTCGAGCCTGGACGCGCGGCAGGACCAGGAGGAGGACTGGGTGGAGGGCAAAGCGTATGGGTCTGTAAATCAACGCCGGCCCCCTCCCACCCCATGCTGCACGGTAGGGATTGGAGTGAGGGGGGTGAGGGGTGGCAGTGGAAATGTCTTAGGGGGCTGGTGCTGCCTTCCCAGGGAGACCCAACCTTTCTTGGAGAGGCGGAGTGGGTTTAGTCTCCAGGATCCTCAGTGATGTGTAAAAAGCGGGCACGACCCCCGAAGCCTCAGAAAGCCCCCTCCCCACCCCACCCCCCAGGCCCTCCCCGGCCCGCAGGTGAATGACTGGCTCGCACAAAGGAAGCCGGCTGGAAATGTGGAATTCGGACCAATTTACGGGAGACTCTGTCGCCTAGGGTCCCAGCAGACCTCAAGCAAAGAAACCTGTGGTCAGTAGTGGATGAGGATAAAAACAGTGCACCAGGCCAAGCTTATTGGAAAGGCTGAGTTTAGTTATTCTGGGATAGCGAGGTAACAGGATTAAAGGGATTAAGGAAATCACCTCAAACAGCTGAGGAGGGGGTAAAAAAACACTGGTTCTATTTGTTTTCTTCCTAGGCCCCAAACAGATACACTGGGGCCGTGTGGCTGGGCGCGAAACTAAAGGCCCTTCGGGGGGCACAGTGGAATGGCCAAGGGTCAGGAACTGGAGGAAAGTGGGGAGGGGGAAGGAGTAGAAAGCGGGCTCGAGACTCTGGATGAAAAGGAGCCTTCTCTGGAAAACAAATAGGTGGACTGAGTTCACACGTTAAAAACAAAACGCCTGGGAGGAGTTTCGGAGATCTTTGAAAATCTAAGGAGTACTTTTTAATACCAAATCTTCCAGCGCTGAATGTTGACTCGGCGGTTCAGCTACCAGGGTTGAAATGTATTTGTTTCCTGCTGGGGATCCCTGTAACCATTTATTTTTAATAGGATCATCGAGATTTCCGAAGGGTTTTCGTTTTGTAAATATTTCAGCTAGGCTCAAATGTCTTCCCGCCCCAGTGCACAAGGTAAAAGTGCCCCGTTTTTGGTCGGTTTCAGCGGCCGCGCCTTTCCAGCCCCGCCTCGCGTGGCTGCGGCCGCAGACACTTTCAGCAGACGCTCACTGCGATCAACAAGTGCGCGGCGGCGGGCTCTGCGCCTTAGCTACCGTGTGCCGGCTCTCGGGAGACGCTCCTAGAAGACAAGCCGCTTTCTGCTCCGAGTTTCAGTTGAGACTATTGGAAGCTAGTGTATGGTGGATCGCCAGTAGTTAAAAGGAAACCATTTCAGATTATGCTTGCCTCCCCCCAGGTCCCACCCCGTCCCTAGGATGGGATCTCAGTTGTAAAACCGAGTGTTGGTCCCCTCCCCAACCCGCAAAAAAGTTTCAGGGCCGCAAAATTATCAGGACTCCATCATGTTGGTTATAAAATTTATTGATCTCTCATTTAGGAAGTAAGAGTAAAAGCTTGAAACACCTGAAACAAAGTAGCCCCTCCCCACTACCCAAACGAAATCTGAACACATTAGCGCGACGAAATATCAAACAGATCACGGCAGAAATCACCAACTCAACATGACTGGACAGAAGCTGTCCCGCGGCCAGGGGCGGCGAGGCGGGAGACACACGCACACCTGGCTATAAATTAACATTGGCTTTAGCTGCCGCGCCGCTTGGAGCGGTCAGCGCCCCCAAAAAACCACGAGAAAAACACGCGACACGACTGGGGGCGTAGGCGTTGCAGTTCTCCAACTAGCCTCACCCGATACTATGTTTCTCCCATTCACTCCTTGGCTAACTGCAAACTAACAAGACAACATTTTCAAATGTAACAGAATAACCCAGGAACTCAGGAGGAGGAGTGGGGGTGGGGGGGGGGCTGTTTTTTCTTTGCAAATAACACAGCAATTCCCAGTCTACAAAGGTGAAAGAAGGAGCAGCGGCGTGGGACAAGAGAGCTCTCTAGAAGTCCCATTTTCGCTGCTCCTGACTTATTTTTGCTTTTGTACAAAACCCGACAGCTACAGCAAAACTTTCAGTCCTCCCCGTCATCGGTACAAGGCAACAGTCCCAGGCAAGCAAAGCTAAACAAGGCGTCCCAGCTTGGGGGTGCGGGGCGGGAGGTGGGGGTGGGGGTGGGGGTGGGGGTGGGGAACAAGGGTGGACGAGCGCAAGCCGGTGCTCAGATGTGGGTCAGCGGCACCGTTCCGTTGACTGCAGTCCCGGCGCCCTGGTAGTGCTGGTGCACGCCGTGCAGGCGACCGCCGGGCAGCGGAGAGGCGGCGTCGGCCGCGTCCCCGCCGGGTGGCAGGTACATGCTGATCATGTCGCGCAGGTCGCCGAGGCACGCGCGCTGAGAGTGCGATGCGATGGCGGGCGGCGGCGAGCTGGGCTCAGACTTCACTACCGAGCCCATGGGGCCCAGGCTCATGGCGGCTGCGGCCGCAGCTGCGGCAGCGGCGGTGGCGGGCTGCTGCCCGTAGGCGGCGGCCGCGGCGGCTGTGGCTGAGGGCGCCATGCCCCCGTAGCCCGAGGCGGCGGCGGCCGCGGCAGCGACGTTCATGTAGCTCTGAGCGCCGGGCGGCATCATGGGGCTGTACTGCAGGCCGGCCATGTCGTAGCGGTGCATCGGCGGCAGCGCTGGCGGGGGCGGCGGGCTGCTCATGCTCGGGGGCTGCGCGTAGCCCAGCTGCTCCTGCACCAGCGAGTACGCGCCGTTGGCCCAGCCGTTCACGTGCGTGTACGTGTCCAGGCGCTGGCCCACGCCCACCGGACTGCTAGCGGCAGCGGCTGCGGCCGCAGCGGCGGCGGCGGCGGCGGCGGCACCGGGGGGCAGCAGGCCACTGGGCAGGGAGTACTTATCTTTCTTGAGCAGCGTCTTGGTCTTGCGGCGCGGTCGGTACTTGTAGTCCGGATACTCCTTCATGTGCACGGCGCGAAGTCTCTTGGCCTCGTCGATGAATGGTCGCTTCTCGGCGTCGGTCAGTAGTTTCCAGTCGGCGCCCAAGCGCTTGCTGATCTCAGAATTGTGCATCTTGGGGTTCTCCAGGGCCATTTTGCGCCGCTGCCCGCGGGACCATACCATGAAGGCGTTCATGGGCCTCTTCACACGGTCCTGGTCTGTGCCCCCGCCACCGCCGCTCGAACCACCGCTGTTGCCGCCGCCTGCGTTCGCCCCGCCGGCTGCGTTCGCACTACTCTTGCCTGCGCCTGCCGGGGCTGCGGGGCCGCCGGTGCCCGCCGCTTGTGTGGATGTCCCTACGGGGTTCTTGAGTTCAGTCTCCAGAAGGCTGTACATTGCCGGGGCGGGAAGAAGGTGCGCCAGCGTGGCGGGAGGAGAAGGCGCTCCCGGGGCTGGAGCGGCCACGGTGAAAAGGCCCTGGGATTCCGTCGGAGCGGAGCTTGGGGGCCTGTGGGCCAGCGAGTCCGGCGGGAAGGGTAGGCTTATCAAAATGCTCCGCGCCAAGTCAGCAGGAACCCGCGGGCTTCTCGCACCTGATGCGTTGTCTGGAGCAGGTCGCATTCACAGTCTGGCTGGGCTCTAGCCGGGCCCCTTATATACCTGCTCGGATCCCCCGGGGTTGGCGTTTGGTCCGCCCCTCGCCACCCGGAGGACCCGTGATTGACAGGTTCGCAGTGATGCGCCCTGGCCAATCATTACCGAGCCCCCGTTCGGCCTGGCTGGAAAAAAAAAAGTTCGGGGAGCCCTTTCGTTCACCCCACTCCCCTCTTTGGCCTAGTGACGTGGTAAGAGTTACTTAGGAGGCGGGAGTCCACGAGACCCACTCAGAGGCCACCAATTAGGGTTTCAAAAAGTTTGAAAGAACGAAACCTGAGGAGGTGACGGGGGCGGGGGGAGGGGGCACGCGAGCAGATTGGGGGGAGGGGGCACGCGAGCAGATTGGGGGGAGGGGGCAGAGGGGCGCCTTCGGAATTTAGAAAACAACTTTGCAACCCTGTCAAGGCCGACCGGCGCCCCATCCCCTGGCCAGCCTGCAAAGCTTCCCGTTGTCTGCACGGAGGTTTTCTGGCCGCATCTGCTGCCAGCGCTAGGAACACAGGGCACCACCAGCTACCCAGGCCGGCTTAGGGACTCCAGGCTCATTGGAAGTGCTCCTGGCTGCGTCTCCAAGAAGCTCTCCCTGAAACTGGCCGCTGGTTGTCCAGACCTTTCTCTAGGAGGGCCAGTGCGTCCAGGACGGAGCGTGGGTCAGGGGCCCGGGCATGGGAGACAGGCTTCAGGACTGCAGGGTGCACTCGGCTGTGAGGCTCTTGGGGGTTTGCGGGAGGGCGGGCAAGCAGTCAGTCGCCCGTCTCCTGAGCCTGGCGGAGGCGCTCGCACAAGGTGGTGTGGAGAGTATGTGTGGGACGTAGGGGGTGAACTGGCCTCCGCTCTCTCGCTCCTGGCCCCCGCTTAGCGGCCCCTTTTTGTCTCTGCTCTCTGGCCATTTCGGTTTTTCCAGTCCGATGCCCCTGAGGGGGAGGGTCGGGCCCCTTGGAAAATCCGTTTTCATGGCAACACGGAGCCTCTCAGAGTGAAAGAAAAGTTTCTTGGGGGGGGGGGAGCGACGTTGGCCGGAGCGGAGCCGAGGCCGTTCTCCGGGCGAACCGCCGGGCCCCCTCCACTGCCCCCGCACCTGCCGGGACCGCTGAGCGCTACTCTGGGCGCGCAGCCGCGCCGCCTCCCCCGGGAGCAGGCTCTGCTAACGGATTCCGTCCATCTCTTTTATTGTTTTAGAGACTTCCTGAGATTCGGAGCGGGACATTCACTTGCTTGTTGGGTTATCTGCCAAAGACAAGCGGCGCGGGAACTCTGGCTGCGGGGAGAGGAAACTCCGATAATCGCCACCGCCAGCTGAAGCGAGTGGCACAGCGTTTGAAACTCTCCGAGCAGCCCGAGGTAGCGAGTGGGAATGAGAAGCCATCCCGGCAGATTTGGCAGAAACTAAAATAAGGTGTCCATACGGTGTGGGGTCTCGCTCCCCCACCATCCCCAGTCGCGTGGAAAGGTGGGGAACTAAACGGAAAGCATAATCTTAAGTGGTTGGGGGTACGCCGGGGAATTCCAGGTTTCTAGCTTCTTAGCGTTAATGAGACCACGCGATCTCCGGACTTCTGCACGCTGGGCTCATCCGCCTTTCTCTCCCCCACGAATTAAAACGTACGCCTCCTCGGCTTGTTAGTGGGGTCGGGGGGAAGTGGAGGCGCAGAGCAGGCCAGCCCCCTCTCGGCCAGGCGGACCGCAGGCAAAAGAATCCCGGCTCTGAGCCGGCATCATCTCCCGGAAGTGTGGGATCTGGAAACTTGCCCCTTAAGTTTGTGTTCCACCTGATCTGAGTATTCCGCAGCCAAGGGCTGCGATCAACTGGATGGGCATACGGATTTAGGGTTTTAAATTTAAGTAAACTCTCTGGAAGGTTTCTGTATGTGGATATAGTTTGTGAGTGTGTGTGCGCGCGCCCGCGCGCGCGCGCTTAGCGAACATGGGCTGAAAAGTACGTCTCAGAAAACATAATGATTAGGCAATCCCTACCTGCACCTGTTTTCTTGGCGAAGTGGCCGACAAGGTCAAACTTTCTTAGGCAAATCCATCCTCTCCTACAGAAGCCAATGTGCAATATCCCTGCCCTCCTGCGGTCTTCCCCGCATGCCCTCTCTGGGCTTTTCTGGGCCCCGGAGGCTGTTGCTAAGTGAAGCGAGTTTTAGGAAACTACCCAACCGACGCGCGGCCTGGCGTCCAGTAGCTTGACAGATGTCAGGTTTCTTTCCAAGTTTTAGGACCCAAGTAAACGTTGCGGTGACAGCGCCTGGGCTGCATATTTCCCAAGGCAGGGGATACGGTGCTGGGCCGATACCCTCCCCGCAGCAAATTAACAGGGGAAACTAGTCACTGCTCCCAGCTGTCTGACATTTGATCACACTTAGCACGAGGCTTACGTGAGCTCATTTTTGCCCTACATCCTCCTGCCAGATTTACAGCAGTCTTTTGCCAGGACCAGGCACACTCTCCCAATTCTCCCGACTTCTCGCTGAGGCCAGCTCCCTCTCGGGGGGGTAGATACATAAAATCTCCGTATCTGGTGGTTCTGGGGTGATCTGCACATTCTCAAGTAAGAGCCACGCCAGATTTCCTTGGAAACTCTTGGGAGGACGCTTTCTAAATACAAACTATTATTTCAATAGACAAGCAAGGTTACCATTGCGGGCGTGGGGAGATGAGGGAAGGCTGGAAATAAATCAGTTCTTAGCCCACCTGCAGCGCAGGCTTAGGCACCAGCCCAGCGGCGCAACCTTCGCTGAGGATCGGGAGAGGTTGTTGCGACAGGTACCACAGTGCAGGAGGCCTCGGTTCCGGCCGGGGCTGCGGGAAGGCAAGGCAGCTGGCGGAGCCCCAACTCCAGTGTCTCCAACGCGCACCCTGCACCCAGCGAGGAAAGCAGAGGAACGCAGCGGGAACCAGGACCGATCCTTCAACCTCTTCAGGAGAAGAGAGCGCGCTCAGCAGCTCTCTTGCCCTCTCCTGCCTCCAAGTGCCCTTGGGCCGCTCACAGAGCTCCGGATCTGGGGCTGGGAACCCTACCAAGGCCCCCTCCCCATTCCCCCGCCCTCCCTAGAGAGCTCCCGCTCCCTCCGACTGGATCCAGCCCTGGGGCTCCCAGAACCCAGGGCGCGACAATAGCGCCGTTTGTTGGCTTCCGTTGGAAACTTCACCCAGCGTAGCCTCTTGTCGTTTCGCCCTCCGGGGCTTGGAGGTCGTCCCAACCTTCGAAAGAGACCAAGCGGCTTTGCGGCGGAGCAGATGTGATGCCTATGCTTAGAGGGCGGGTTATAGCAAAACTCCGGGACCAAGAGTCTAGCGTGACTGGGCCAGTGGGCTTTGGGTACATAGGGCACCCTGCTCTGCCTTCTTCCTGTTTCTAGGTTTGGCCGACATCAGGTGTGTCCCAAGTGCCTTATATCTGCAAAGAACACTCAGCAATTGTGCCTTAGAGCTACTGGTAGAAAGAGCAGGAAAGGAGCTGTCCCACGACCGCGCGGAGGTGTCTGCATCGATTCCTCTTCAGTAACTGCTCATAGGGGACCTTTTTCGAGGTCCCTGGCGTGATTGGGACCCAACTTATTAGAAGAGGTGCCCTCGACCGGGCGCGGTGGCTCACGCCTGTAATCCCAGCACTTTGGGAGGCCGAGGCGAGAGGATTACCTGAGGTCAGGAGCTCGAGACCAGACTGGCCTACATGGCGAAACCCCGTCTCTACTAAAAGTACAAAAATTAGCCTGGCGTGGTGGCGAGCGCCTGTAATCCCAGCTACTCAGGAGGCTGAGGCAGGAGAATCCCTTGAACCCGGGAGGCGGAGGTTGCAGTGAGCCGAGATTGCGCCACTGCACTCCAGCCTGGGCGACAAGATCGAGATACTCCGTCTCAAAAAAAAAAAAAAAAAAAAAAAAAAAAGAAGAAGAAGAAAGAAGAGGTGTCCTCTGCGTGCTAGGTGGTTTGGGACGGATGTGTGTCTGTGCCGTTTGGGGGATGGAGAGTTGGAGAGTGGGGTGGGGTGGGCGGTATTTGGGCTCGCCTGGGCCGGCTGAGGCCTGACAATAGGGTCAGCAAAGGTTGCCCTCCGACTGTGGCCTAGCGTTCGCCTTTCAGGTTTCTCAAGTGTAGCCAAGCCCAGCTCAGGGTCTGGCTTTTAGGAAGTGAGAACAACTTATCCTGGAGACTCTCGGAGACGCTTTGATTTTCAACAGACAACAAAACCAAAAACAAACTCGCAACAGTTTGCGTTTCTTAAAGCAGTCATTTCTATTTTTTCCCTTGAGAACACCCCTTGTCTGTTTACTCTGGCTTCTAGCCAAGATTGTGTATTTAGGCCACTGATTGAGAGCCTTGATTAAAAAAAAAATCATAGGCTTAGGTCTATTGTAGAACCATACCTTGTTAAAAAAAAAAAAAAAAAAAAAAAAAAAAAAAAAAAAAAAAAAAAAAGGTCGGAAAGGTCACCATCATTTCAACAGGGTGGTAGAGACAGCACCTTCCAGTTCCTGAAGCATTCAGTAGGAACCCCACCCCCAATCCGCCAGCCCGTAACACTGTCTCCAGCGAAAGAACTCTTTCTGACAGGTCACAGAAGGAGCTGAAGACCCTAGGCTGGTGGGTGCATGATTGTAATAACTTAGTTGATGGTCTCTAAAGAAAGGTTGCTAGGAGCTGCGAGGTGTGGGACAACAAGGTCCTCGAGGTACCATAAAGTCTCCTGCGGGCTGTGCAACTGTATTCTATCGTAGTTTGGTGTTGCTATTTTTTGGGAGGCTGCGGGGATACTTTTTAAAAAGTTTCCGCATTCTATTCACTTGGTTAGCTGAGCTGTTCTTGGAAAATACACTGGGAGTCCCCTCGGCCCACACATTGGCGCTCAGTTTCCTTCCACCCACAGAGCATTCAGGTGTTAATCACTAGCTCTCTTTTCTCTATGTGCGCAGCAACTACAAGGAATTTGACAACCTTTGCTTTCTGCTTTCACTAGCTGACCTCACCACCCGAACGTTGCCATTTTCCCGGAGGAAGGAAGGCTCTGCCCACGCACTGGGGTCCCATTTCCAGCGGGCTTTGCTGAGCCACCGCTGTCAGCCTCTTTGCCTCTCACCCCCCTCCCACACCCGTCTTTGCCTAAACCCACAACTCTCCTCACGCGCTCAGCTCAGCAGACTGCCAAACCCCCACCCCTGCGGAGCAACTCCAGGAACTCGGCCCCCTACGGCTAGGCCTGCCCTCCCACTGGGCCTTTTGCCCTTTCCAGTTCCTTCTGTGGCTGCAGAGGCACAGCGCTCACCTGTACAGAAGCGAGGTGACCTGCAGGAAGCCGGGGCCAATAAAGCAATCTTAAAATCGTTATCGGTATGCAATGCTGTTTGAGTTTTTCCACGTCTCCACAATTCCACTCGTGTCCACCAGGAAAGGCAGCGCTTCTTGGGAAAGGGTGCCTGGAAAATCAGTGGACCTCCAGGCACTTCCAGTATGGCCAAGCAAAGCTATCGCCCCAGCCACAGGGGGCGCAGGACGGCAGGGTTGGGGGTTGGGTAGAGCTTCCTGGAGAAAATTTTAAATTCGAAGGCAGCACTCAGCAGTTCCTTTTCCCCTCCCTTTTATTTCTCTGCTTTTCTTTTTATTTATCATTTTCTTTTAAGAGAGTGGAAAGCCGTGGAATTTGGTGCGCAGAATTTCTATGTTCTCTTTTCATCTCTTCTCGGCCCTCATTTTTTTTCCATTTCACTAACCTTTGTCATCCACCTACTATGTGCTGAGTTGTGCACCAAGTACGGGACGGAGACCCGGCACTTTCCCATTCCGTATCAGATAGTGGCAATGGCTTGGGAAAGTCTCAAGAGGAGTCCGGATTCGGAGAGAAATTTTCGCCTCATGCTACCCCATCCCGCTAGTCGATCTATGGAGAAATCGGGCCTCGCGAGAAGCGCAGCATCTTGGACAAGGACCTGGAGTGAGCGGGGTCGCTCCGCCACGACCCGCAGGGGCCACACTCATTCCCCTGTGTGCGCTCGCTTTCCCACGGCAGCGTAGAGTCCAGCTAGCGGAGAGGCTGACGCGGAAGCGCCCGCGTGCCTGGAGCCCTGGCGGTCCAGCGTCCCGGCGTTGCCGTCTGAGTGGCCTAAAAGGGAGGCTCTGGGGCCGCTGCTCGCGACAGAGTGGGGACGCGGCCCAGGAACAGCTAGCGTGCCGCTTGCTGCTTGCCAGGTATGGAGGATGCCTATCCTCAGGCAGACCCGTTTCCCAGCGGGTTGGCGGCCAGACGGCGCGAGAAAACGAGATCTGTCGAGAGGTCTGGCCGTGCTGGAGTTTTGGCGTCTAGGCCGCCGTCACCCCAATTCCATTTCTCCGAAAAGCATCCCCGAGTTAGGACGTCGGGGCTTTGCTAATGTGATGTTTGTGTAATTAACACCATCTCCCCTTGTTTCTGAGCATATTTCCTCCCGCAGCACAGCTCAGCTTTCATTTGAAAAAGCAACGGGAAGAACGTCCCAATAACCCTTTCTAATTGGAAAAAACTGTCCCTTTTGTGGAATGGTTTCTTTACAAAGCCAACAACCAACCTTATTTTCTAGTTCCAATGGCTATCCCTTTATGAGTTATATTATTAAAGAAATCCGACACTAATTGTGCCGATTTAACTTGTTAATTAGTTGCAAATAAACTATTCATTAGTGGTAAAATAAAATAAAACCCATGTGTCTAGATATCATTCCACATTCACATATTGTAGTGTCTGCATAACATAGGCATACTAAATTAAGTTCCTAAAAGGTTTCTCCTCAGGATAAATAATTAAAATATATTCTACTTTAATTGACATTATAGAGGACATAAATGAGCTTTTCCTTTTAGAAAGAAATAGCCATTTCTAAATAAAGCTTGCAGTCTGGAGAATGGAGGCTTCAGCCAAATGAATAGTCATTACTACCTTTTCAACGACGTGGGCCTTTTGATCAGAAAAGAAATTAGCTCTAAAAAACAGACAATGGAAGCCTGCCCTGCAATAGGAAGAAAATTAGACGGCCAAGGCTCTTCACAACACCTATTTCTATAAACCATAGAGCTCCTTGCTTTTCAATTACAGCTGTTCATTTCATATAAGGAAAGGGGAAAAACAGGCCTCTAATGTAAACTCGCTTTCACCATAAAGCCTTGTTCCTGGCTCACAGCCAGGCTGCCTACTTACTATTGTTTTTAGTCCTGTCATCAATTAGCTAATACTATATATTTTAAATGACTCTGGGGGTATTCACAGTCTCCCTCCCCACTTCCCCACTCAGACAAAACCCAAGCTGGAGTTTCATGAAAGGACTACCATTCGGTACACAGACACTTATATACATAAAGTTTAATGTTTTTATTGTTTCCAAAAGAAAAACCATATTGAAAACCCTGCTTTGTTTTTCTTTTCTCTATATTTCTCAGCCCATCATTGAAAGACCCAGACGAGGTGATGACAGAGGAGGGACATAAATGAGCAGCTTTCAGTATTGTTTCTAATTGTTCACAGAACTCAATCCATCTCTAGATAATTTTGCTCTGCCCTTTAGACCATAATTTGTTTTGTACGTCTTTGTGTTTTAAAAATAAAAATTTTGAAATTTGCTAACCCCATTGGTTTAGTATCATTAGATATAATTTCATTTTATAAATACTAATTCTTTACCATTTTGGTGAAATTATCTAGCCTGCAAGAAAAAAAATATGTTTGTATGGTGTGCTACAAAATAAAACCTTTCAATATATGTAAAGTAATAATATGAGAAAAAAATTCAGTAATAATAGCACTGAGTCTTAGCCTGTAGACATATGTTCTAGAAACATCAAAATAGAGTTATAGGCTGGGAAGGCTTTACTTCCTTTGAAAGTAAAATGCTTATCTATCTCATCTTTATAAATCACTGTATAAATCCCTTGAATAACTAAACAATAGTGCAATTCAATAGGGTTGGTTTGTGATTTTCCTGTTTAGGGTTGTGCTAATAAAATCACTTAGAATCTTTTTAAAATACAGTTAAGGATAATTAATTTGTTCACAAAACAAAGAATATTTTAACAAAACTGTAAATTCGTTTAAACAAAATAACATAATAACCATGGACAGGTCCCTGAGAGTCGTCATTCCCTTGAATAAAGTTAAACAGAGATAGGTGGCCAGTTTAGAAAGGATAGACAGAGTAGAGCCACTAGGATGACTATTCAAAGTATGTATTTCTGAAGAACAATGACAAAAAAGTTGCTACCAAAATGCTTCTTACGGGCCAGATGTGGTGGCCCACATCTGTAATCCTAGCACTTTGAGAGACTGAAATGTGAGGATTGCTTGAGGCTAGGAGTTCAAGACCAGCCTATGCAACATGGTGAGACCTCCGTCTCTACAAAAAATAAATTTAGCCAGGCATGGTGACATGCGCATGTAGTCCCAGCTACTCACAGGCTGAGGTAGGAGGATTGCTTGAGCCCAGGAGGTCGAGGCTGCAGTGAGCCATGATCATGTTACTGCACTCCAGCCTGGGCGACAGAGCGACACTGTCTCACCAAAACAAAACAAAACAAAACAAAAATGCTTCTTATGCTCCTGTATTCAGCATGTATTTCTTGTTGAGAATGGATGCTTCCATTTGATGGCTTCTCGTCATATTTTCGATACTGGATAAATTGGTGTGTTTGCTTTTTGCTTTTGAGCATTAACTTCTTTGTTGCTGTGTTCAAATGGATGTCAGAATGGAGTTCTTAAAAGCATTTTGCCAAAGAGTATGACATTGCCATATCTGATTTCCTTAGCAACTGGAAGAAGGTGCTTTTCCTTGGCAATCAAGTCCCTTGACTCTTCCTACCCTTGGATTCCTATAATAAAGGGCGTCATCTTACCAGTATGCAAGGGTGAGACGGTTCCTCTTGTCTGTTGCTTATGATGGTGCCTGCTTTCAGAGAGAATTCTGCAGGAGCTAGAGGAAACCTGTCACCTTCTCAAAGTGAAGTTTAGTGGTAGGAGTTAGCAATCAGTAGCCTGGAGGTTGTCCGGACTGAGAGCTGTGCGAGTATTTTGGTGAGTCTGATCTTGTGTGCTGTAGCACTTGGTTTTGTTTTTGGAAAGAGGTATCAATGTGTGATGTTGTGGTCATCCGTGAAGGAGTTTGTGGGAGTCCCAAAACTGCTGTCAAAGAAAACTGAAGCTTTAACTGCAGCTTTGGAAGGGGACAGCATATGCAGCAGAACTATTTCTCAGGATGCTGATATAAAATAGAGCCTGGGTGTTTCCTTGTTTTAAAATTAAGGAAACAAAGGGATCCTAATGCTTGAGAAGAAATCCCCCGGGGCAGAATCCTTGTACAGAAGCCTTGAATTGCGCCAGTTGATTTTTGTTAGATCTTGATGAATAAGAGCACAGGCTCAAGGGTCACATGGACGTAAGTAAGCAAGGTCATTTATTAATCGACACATTTTTATTGAAGGTCTACTATAGGCCAGATACTCTTCAAGACCTTGGGGGTACAACAGTGGACTTAACAAAGTTTTTATACCCATCGCATTTACATTCTAGGGGAAGATGGGAACAATAAACACAAACAAATGAATAAAGAGAATTAGTGAGTGTCTGGAAGTAATAATTGCTGGGAAGACAAAGCAGGATATGGGTCTAGAGAGTGATGGGAGTTGATGTTTTAAATAGAATGTTCAGGAAATGCCTCTTTGGGAGGTGATGCATGTGCCAAAATCTGAAGTGAGTAAGCACTCAAATAATGCCATTCATCATCATCATCATCATCATCATCACCATCATCATCACCACCATCATCATCACCATCAATCATCATCATCACCACCATTACCATTGGCTGGCAGTGATTTGTAATCTCCAACCCAGCTCTAAAACTCTAAGATTGTAGAAGGAAGGGGCTGAATTTCCAGACCAGGGCTGGGATAAGCCGGGCACCTAGGACACACAAAATTTAGGGAAGTACCTGCTCTTAAGGCTATACAAATGCAACCCTGGATTAAATAAATTATCTTCTTATTAATGTAGTAAAGTTTTCTATGCTTTAACTGTTAGAAGAGAACAGAACTTAGGGATTGAATGTGTCAAGACACTCCGTGATCTTCCAGTGGTCAGAGACCAGGCCAGTTATTTGCTTGGGTTTTGATTAGCATGATATTTATTTATTTATTTATTTATTGTAGACACAGGATTTCACTCTTTCACCCAGGCTGCTGTGACATGATCACAGCTCACTGCAGGCCCATGGCACCATGCCCAACTGTTTAAAAACTTTTTTTTTTTTTTTTGTAGAGACAGTCTCGCTATGTTGCCCAGGCTGGTCTTGGACTCCTGGCCTCAAGTGATCCTCCCGCCTTGGCGTCTCAGAGTGCTGGGTTTACAGGCATGAACCAACATGCCCAGCCAGTTGGGGCTTTTGTACGAGCCTGGGTGTGTGCCTCCTTAAATTTTGTGTCCTAGGTGCCTGGCTTGCCTCACATTAGTCCTGGCCCTGCTCTAGACTGGCATTTAGTAGCTTCCATGAAATCTCTAAGGGTCAAGATTCAGGTCTTAGTTTAGCTCTCTCCTCTTAATACCAAATTGCTGACCATTGATTATGGTTTTTCACTTTAGAGTAGTGTGGTGTGGCAAGAAAAACAAATACAATGGTATTGGTCTGGTAAACCTGAATTTGAACTTGAATTTGAGCATTTATCATCTGTATGATTTGGGCAACTTTGCTAATCTCCCTGAACCTCAGTTTTCTCATCTGATAGGGTTGGGTAGTCAGGCCTTCTTCACTGAATTAGGGTGAGGATTCAACAAGATGATACAGCCGAAAGCACCTGGCACTCTGCTTCGTACAGAGCCAGCTTAAGTAAGAGTTATTGTCTTGTTTTTCAACTAGGCTTTCTTTTATCCCAAACGGGATTGAACATTCCTCCAGTGTGGAGAAGAGGGAACCATGTCTCACTTTCCTTATACCTCTTACAGGGCTATGCACAGATGTTTGTGGAATGAATCATGGTATTTAAGTAAGTCGCCTTTGACTGGAAGGAAAAAAAATGAATTAATTACTCCATGGTTCCCATTCTGCGTTGCCATCTCCCACATTCGACAGAGTCACTTGAGATTGTTTCTGTCAAAGCTCTCTGGAGAGCACTCACTGAGATGATGGGGGTTTTCATTTGTGACGGAGAGGCCTCTTGTGTTTAATTTTGAGATAACATAAAATACCTTTTATAATAGACACATGCCTGCTGTTAAAAATGTACAATTAATTAGTGTCATACATATTTTAAATCCTTTATTTTTCTGCTTAAAATGTAGGGTTTAATTTTTTTACTTTCAGGGATCAGTAGAAATATGTTCTTTCTATAGATTACTTCAGGAATCCTGCTGAATTAGGAAAGAAGTCTTGTTCAAATTTTATAGCTTTTATATTTTCTATGAGGCCTCAGAAGTAGGCACAGCTGAACAAGTGGAATGAAAAAAAAAAAAAACAAAACAAAAGTAATATTAATCACCGGCACAGAGTAAAGTCTTATCATTCCTCATGGTGGCTTCTGAAAAGATTTAGAGAATTGCAAAAATTAGCTGGGCACAGTGGCTCACACCTGTAATCCCAGCACTTTGGGAGGCCAAGGTGGGTGGAATGCTTGAGCCCAGGAGTTCACGACCAGCCTGGGCAACATGGCAAAACCCTGTCTCTCCAAAAAAAAAAAAAAAAAAATTCAAAAATTAGGCAGGCGTGGTAGCACGAGCCCCCCAGTTACTTGGGAGGCTGAGGTGAGAGGATCACTTGAACCCAAGAGGCAGGCAGAGGTTGCAACAAGCTGTCTTCCTGCCACGACACTCCAGCCTGGATGAGAGAAGAAGGCCCTGCTTCAAAAATAAGAAATAAAAGAGAATTATAAAAATTATTTTAAATAAATAAATTAGAGACACTTTAGTTCTTATTAAAAAGAATCCTGACGGGCTGCAGTGGCTCATGCCTGTAATCCCAGCACTTTGGGAGGCTCATATATGTCATAAACCAAGAGATGAACACTGGAAAGGTATATTGCCTGAGGTCAGAATTACCTAGTTGCAGTCCCAACCACCTGGGAGGTTGAGATGGGAGGATCCCTTGAGCTGGGGAAGTAGATAGAGGCTGCAGTGAGCTGTAATTGCACCACTGCACTCCAACCTCAGTGACAGAGCGAGACCTCATCTCAAAAGAAAACAAAAAGAAATAAATGAGATTATGTAAATAAAGTATTGAATCAGTGCCTGATACCTAGTCATAGGACTCAGTAAATGTTAGGTTATCATCATCACAGCAACCTTGTGAGCTATGTAGCACAGAGAGGGCAAATTTATTTATATTTTAACAAATAAGGAAACAGGTTCAAAAGGATTAAGTGACTGTCTAAAAGAGTGGAGCTTGTTATTGGCAAAATCAGGCATGGAAAGGACATTTCTTGACTCTGTCCAGTTATCGTTCCATGAAATTGTAATTTGCACTTTGCCAATGACTGCATTTATTATTAAGTTGCATGTTCTGCAGTGTTATCAGTAATTATGCCCTGTTAAGAAGCGTGTCATATTTTTTCTATATTTAAGTAAAGGCAGATGTCTTAATGAGCAGTGGCAAATGGTAGAGGAAGCACAAGGAATGTCCCCCCACTTCTAGATTGTTCCCCAAGAAGTGGACTGGAGAGAGATATCCTCAGGTCTCAAGGTACACTAATTAGAAACATTAAAATTGACACAGTCAGATTCAGGATTAAATAGGTAAAGCAATACACTAGTGTGAACTTCTCAGGCCGTGCACACTAATCTGTTGTGGTGATACTTATTTCCTTTCGTTCTTGGAAGTCAAATGAATCCTGTATTTTGTTCCTTATCCCTGCCAGGTGGGGTTCACATGGAAGGTCATAGCAAAGCAGCCTGCTGATCTAAGCATCCAGTTCACTGGCCTTGACTTTTCACTTTCCAGTGTTCATCTCTTGGTTTATGACATATATATGCAAACGTGTGTTTGCTAAAGCTTCCAGGAGATTATAATGATAGTGACCATTTATTGAAACTTACTACAAGGTAACACTGTCATGACCTTTACAGGTATAACTTTGTTTAATCCTAGCAACCTGGCTAAGGTTACACATTCAGTGACAAAACTTTGAGATTTGATCTGTCTGTAAATGATGGTTCTTTCCACTGCACTGCCCTAGAAGAGCCTGATTTTCATATTGTGTGATTTTACAAAGAGACCCTTCCTCTCTCTGGATCTCACTTTCCTGACCTGTGGAGTGAGGCAATTGAGTTACACGCTTTGTAAGGACCCTTTTCCTTGTAAGGTTTTGAAGATTCCAAAAGTTCCCGTATGATGCTATTTTTAATAGCACTGAAAGCTGAAGTGATGGGTACAAAAAATAGCTAGAAAGAATGAATAAGGCTGGGCGCAGTGGCTCACGCCTGTAATCCCAGCACTTTGGGAGGCCGAGGCGGGTGGATCACGAGGTCAAGAGATCGAGACCATCCTGGCTAACACGGTGAAACTCTGTCTCTACTAAAAATACAAAAAAATTAGCCGGGGGTGGTGGTGGGCGCCTGTAGTCCTAGCTACTAGGGAGGCTGAGGCAGGAGAATGGCGTGAACCTGGGAGGCAGAGCTTACAGTGAACTGAGATTGCGCCACTGCACTCCAGCCTGGGTGACAGAGCAAGACTCTGTCTCAAAAAAAAAAAAAAAAAAATGAATGAATAAAACCTATGATTTCATAGCATAACAGGGTGACTATAGTCAATAATAACTGTACATTTTTAAATAACTTAAAGAGTGTAATTGGATTGTTTGCAACTCAATGGATAAATGCTTGAGGTGATGGATACCCCGTTTTTCATGATATGCTTATTTCACGTTGCACGCCTGCATCAAAACATCTCATGTACCCCATAAATATATATATCTATTATGTACCCCCCCAAAATAAAAAATAACAATAAACAAATAAAGCTGGAGTGGCCCTTGATTTTCTTCAGAAATGGCTGTTCTCCTAGTTGCACTGTTTAGAGCCTTCAGTTTCAGCACTTCTGACAGAAAATTGTTGTAGAGGCAGAACCAAACTAAGAAAGCTAAATTCTGATTTTGTATCCACAGGAGAAGATGCCCTAATCTGTGGCGGGATGGGGCAGGAGGAAAGCCTCTGGGACTGGAAGAGTAGAGGGATCAAAAAGTTACCTGGAGCGGTCAACCGTCTCTAGCTACCTGCTCTCATCCTGGGTGAGCTCTGTGGGAATTTCAGGAGCGGGAGGAATTCATGGGTGCTTTGGGTTTCAGAATGAGCAGAGTAGTGGATACTCATCTGCATTAGAGCTTCTTAAACCCTCTGCTGCCATCTTGGGTTTGTCTTTACATTTCCAGCCCTAAGGATGTAGGGCTAGTCTTTGGAACTCTACAGGAGAGGCATTCATTGTGTGCTAATAAGGATGGGGTGCCACATTTGGAGATTGGATCTAGAAAGTGTTCCCACAGTAATACCCCAAATCTGAAGCATTTCTCTCCTGTGACTTCACATTAGCACTGAGAGTCAGTAGCAACCCCTGATAAAATTGGGTTCAAAGTTCCACTTACAATGTCACTTAAATTATGTGACTCTCAGTTTTCATATCTGTAAAGTGCAGCTGTCGGGGGAGAGGGTGTGCTGCCCTTACCTTGAATGTTTCAACCTCCCACTGTAGAGGATCATGCTCACGTGACCTAGTTTCTATATATTTTGTTGAATAAATGCTTTTCAATTTGTTGTCTTTTGATCAATCTCCGGAGTCTTTGAATGATTTTATTTACAAATGTTTACTGGCTTAATTGATGCCGCTCCAGAAAAGAGGCTTCCTCAAGCCATTCCCAAAGTCACTGAATCTCTTTGAATGGTTTTTAGCAGGGGAGTGACATAGTCAGCTTTGTGGATTGGGATGATCTTTCTGGCTAGCTGTTGAGCGTATCTCTCAGGGTGTTATGCGACTGTTAGATAAGACGGTGGATGTGAAAATGCCTGGTATGTGGTTGATACTCAATAGATGCTCATTGTTTTGGATGTTAAATTGGTTGTTTCCTACCAGTCTGTGTGTGATCTTGGATAAATTGCTTTCTGTCCCTGGATGTCAGTTTCTTCAACTGTAAAATACAGATGATCTTCCTGGTTTTTTGTTTTTTAATTTTTTTAAGTTTATTCTTTTTTATTGTTTGTTTGTTTCTGAGACGGAGTCTCTCTCTGTTGCCAGGCTGGAGTGCAGTGGTGTGATCTCGGCCCACTGCAACCTCCGACTCCCTGGTTCAAGTGATTCTCCTGCCTCAGCCTCCCAAGTAGCTGGAATTATAGGCATGAGCCACCACACCTAGCTTGTTTTTATATTTTTGGTAGAGATGGGGTTACACCATGTTGGCCAGGATAGTCTCGATCTCCTGACCTCGTGATCTGCCCACCACGTCCTCCCAAAGTGCTTTGATTGCAGGTGTGAGCCACCGTGCCCAGCCTAGTTTATTCTTTTATTCATTTATTATGGTATTTTGTTCTCCCCTTTGTCTCAGTGACCCTCAGTCCAGATAACCTGGGTTCTCCTCCAGTCTATTTCATTAGAGATTTAATATCTCTCATCTGACATAATTTTCATCTGATTTTTGCATTTCAGTTTCATTTAAAAAATATATGGTGGTATTCTCTGAAAAGAGGCAGCTATTGTGGGTGGCCCCCAGGAATAACTCTGTAAATTACAAAGGAGACTCCATTTTAACAGGTCTTTGTAGTCCCTTTTGTCCTCCTTTTGGTAAGTTATCCCTTACTTTTGAAGGCCACAAAGCATTTGCTAAAGGAGGTCATAACGGAGGTCCAGGTAGAGATTAGACATACTATCTGACATGAAGAAAGTTTCATTATGGTAGAAAGGGAATAATCGATTGCTCAGCCATTTACAGTTATATTAAGTCAAGACGTTGGGCTGATGTTAGTCTTGTTAAGTGCTTCTTTTTTATCAATTACTTTTTATCAGTTACTTCGACCTGGGCAGTGCTGGAGAGACAGATGCTGCTCTCCAGGAGCTCAGTCTATTAGAGGAGACATGTTGGTAACTGTAACAAAAGCCAGCCTCTCCTCAGGGTGTCTGCAAAGGTGTCCTGTGCTGCAGGAGTCCAGGGGTGGGAGGGATTCGTTTTGTCTGGGATGATTTAGAAAGGAGTTTTGGAGAAGCTGGGCTCTGAGTTATAGTTTGTGCCTTGAAAAATCACAGATGGCAAGGATCCCAGATGAGGAAGCATCTAGCACAACGGCCGATGACAAGGCATGTTTGGGAAATGGCAAGGCAATCGCTGTGGCTAAGAGGTAGAAGGTGCTGTAATGTAAGGTGGGCTTTGGGGCTAAATTGTGGAGAACATTGAAGGCCAAGCCGGTGACTTTGGCTTTGTCTGTGCAGTGAGGTGCCAGCGAATCCTCCTCCACCACCTGGTAGAATTTACATATAGTGTGTTAACAGATTTTCAACAGGATAATGATCATTATTATAGTGACGTTCATAATCAGTTGTTCATTGTAATGAAGGAGTTTGGCCATTTTTCAGTAGTTCTGAGATATCAAGCCAAAAAACAAAATGCGTTAGTAATTGTTGTGCACGAGAGAGCCAACATGGAGAAGTTGTGGAGTACTGCCTCACAACACACAACATCACAAGGCCAGCCAAAGCCTTGGGTTGGAGTACTGGTTCTGTGGCATGCCAGCTGTATCACCAGGGTTATTCACTTATTCTCTGTTGGCCTCCATGGGCTTATCTGTTAAAGGGGCATGACCATTGCCTTCTCAGATGGTTATGTTATTGAAGTGCTATAATAGATAAAAGCTTTTGTAAATTATAAAATAACGACTGTTTTTTATGAAGAAGAAAAAGTTTAAATGAAGCTGCATTCCAGAGGAGAGGTTACTACAGGCATTTCAGTTCCTTTAGCCTAAAGCCAGAAGGGGGAGGAGTTCCCTCTCACTTTGACTTCCTACCCCACGCCTTATTTTAGTTTTTCATTTTGTATGTCTTACAGTCAGTCCAGTTCTAACATTTTTCTCCAAATCCAGCAACTTTTGAGTCTAACTTTGTGCTCCCTCTAACCAATGGGCTGTAGAGCATTCACTCATTCATTCGTTCGTTCATTCATTCATTCATTCATTCATTCATTCCACAAGTGTTTATTGAGTACTAACTCTTCTAGGCACTTGGAATACATCTGAGAATAAAACAAAGAGCCTTGCTCTTGTGGAGCTTACATTCCATTTTGCCTGGGGCAGGAGTGTGGGGGGTGTGGGGGGCAAGCAGTAAACAGCTAAATATCATAAAGTTACAAGTATAGTGTATGAGAAGATGGCAAGTGCTATGAAAAAAACAGAGCAGAGTAAGGGGAGTTGAGTGTGCTGGACGTTAGAGCAGTTTGCAGTTTAAATGAAAGAAAAAACTTATGTGAAAGGACTTTGTAAACGGAAAAGTCCTGAACAAATATTCAAGATGAATACTTTTAGACTAGTTTGAAAACTGCCAAGGTTGTCTGCATCCTTTTATAGCATCATCTGCTTCAAGGAACTTCATTCACTCATTCAATCAATCAATCAATATTTATTGAGTGCCCGCTTGGTTGAATGAATAAATGCTGATGATAATAATGATAGCTATTATTATGAAGTGCCTACTAAAGCATTATTTATGTGTGTGATCTCATTTAATCCTTGTAACAACTCAGTAATGTAGACACACGTTCCCAAGTGAGCAGCACTCTACAGTGTGGGCAATGAGTCTGATTAAGGAAATCGTTCTTCATTCTGAAAAGCAAATGCGGGAAGAAAATGGCTTTGATGAGGATTACTGATGTTTTTCAGGTTGTCAGGGTCAGCTGCTCAGCAAGTTCTGGCAGTGACTTCCTTTCCATTCCCTTTAGTGCCATTGCTTTATCGGTAGTCACCAGGGGACTCAAGACGTGGCTGTTTTAAAGTTCTCTTGGCTGCTGAAGTAGGCAGGTTGATGTGGTTGGTGGTCAAGTCTTAGCATACACAATTGAGGCCTCCTTGTGTTCAAATCCTCGATTTCATAAGGGGAAGTCGTGTGTCCCTTCATTAGAGAGGAACCATATCAAGAACAATGTGAGTGAGTCGATTCTAGCTAAGCGAATAACAAGTATGTTTCCAGGTTGGAAGCACTAAGAAAGGAGATGAGGAGGAAAGGACTTGGAAAAGGTAAAATTGGAAACCAAGAAGAAAAGCAGATGAAAGTCCCTGGTCACAGTTCCAGGCTAGGCTGAACTCCGCTCAGTTAGGAGAAGGACCTACTTCACTCTCCTTCCCCACTCCCATCACTCCCCCTTTCCCTCCTGTCTTCCCTTCCCCTGCCCTACTTTCCTTCCCTCCCCTTCTCCTCCTTTTCACCTTCTAGAGCTGCAGCCCACTAAGTATGTGGCTATTACTGAGCTGGAGATCCAGCTAGAGATGACACTGCTTTCTGCTGAGGAAACTAAAAATAACCAGAGGATGGGCTATCAAACCCTGCCAGTTCTGCCCTTTTAATTTACAGCTCTTCATTCCATTTGTTTCCTTTCCATAGTCAAAGCCACTGCCTCACCATCTCTTTACTGGTTTATTCAAATAGCTTCTGAAATTCTAAGCTTTCTGCTATCCAGATGTAACCCTGCAACTTACCTGTGTGGAGTCATTCAGTGGTTCTCCACTTCCTTTAGAATAAAACTAGGCTCTTGAATGTGGCCTGCAAGGATCTTCCTGATCTGGCCTCTACCTGTCTCTTCATTCCTTCCCGATTATATGACTAGATCTTTATGTTTTAGCTCTAGTTTTACCTCCTCCAAGCAGAGTTCCCTGATCCCAGGCATGGTCGTGTTCTTGCCTGTGTAGATTTTTGTATATAATGTTGCTTTAATTACAGTGTCTTAATTGTCGTAATTGCTTTGCTCTCTCTGCACCAGATTGCCTGCTACTTGAGATCAGCTTTCCTCATTTTGTCCCCCACTTTTTTGTTTGTTCAGCCACCACATTTAACTGTGGAGTGACTTACCTTCTTGTCTGTCTGGCACACATATTTTAATTTCTCCTACCCAAGCCTTCCTTTTCAATTTAATTCCTTTTAGTTCATGCCAATTACCAGGCAGTGTGGCAGTTTCTGGGAACAGGAACATAAGGAAGATATGGTTGCTGTTTGGGGGGTCTCACAGTTTCATGGGGAGACTGCTGGGGACAGAAATTCATCAATACAGTCTGGAGAGCCTTAAGACCCTTGGGAGAGTCCTCAGACCTTTCCACCAAGTCTTCAACAGGAACAGCCCTGCTTGTCTCTTACTGTTGGGATTTTTGTAGAAGCTTTTGGAGGCAGTGGGGCAGCAAAGGCAAAAAAGCAAAAAAGTAGTTACTTAGATACCACTATTTTAAGGTAAAACCTACTGTGTTAAATACTGTAAAACAGTCTAAACAAAGGAGACACTCTGTCTTCTTGTTTGGCAAAAGTCTTTCTTTCTTGTTAAGGTCCATTCCCACCATCTTACTGAGTAGATAAGCTACTTTCCCTTTCTCAGCTATTTAATTCAGAGGTCTTCTAACTTTTGGGGAGGCAACAGTTTAGCTATCTGAAAGCGTAAAGCTACCCAAAGACAGGTGTGCTAAATTCCCTGTTTTGGGCCAGGGCTAGTGGGCGCTCCCTTCTGTACAGGCAGAGCATTCTGTATTGACCTCCGTGACAGCCACTACCACAGTGTAATGCCATTGCCTATTTTGTATTCGTCAGTCCCCCACCCCTGAGATAATCCGATCCTCTTAATGGCATGGCCTTTCTGTGTGCCCTAGCAGTGAGCCCTGCAGAGAGTGCTTCTTCAGGTTTGAGCAAAGAAGGGAAGAAGTGGGAGAGGGGAGGGGAAGGGGAAGGGATGGTGTGGAGAAGTCTTGACCATAGAGGGCTGCCTGATTCCCAGAACAAGGCCTAGGAAAGAATCTGGGCCTGAAGAGCTGAGTGGTAATGGGAGTAGAGGAGTATGCATGAGGACAGGGGAGGAGAGCAAGGGCCACGGTATTCAGGGATTCTACTCTCCAAGCCTTTCCTGATGACTTCTGTGGGAAAGCATTTCTCACTTCCTGGAATCCAGGCCTTCTCTGTTTCTAGGCCTGAGCTGAGAAGGTTCAGCTGTCTTTGAAAGGGTTTCCTCTGTAACATGGGGACTCTAATCCAGAGGCTGAAGAGGAGTCACAGTCTTTCTGATTCTAGTAAGTTGTCACTTGACCTGAAGGGTTTTAGGCGGATACTTTAGGAGAAGGTCAAATGTGACCTTAGGGAAACTAGCATTTCCAGATGGCGTGCTCAAAGCTCTGTCCAGGGTACATTCACTTGTGAGTTTACTTATCCACCCTCCATCCCATCCCCCACCCCGGGGTCACTGCCTGTGATGTTCTTCCAGGCCTTCTCTTTACTAAATTGCTAAGAGTCAGGATTTGTATTTGAATCTGCAGCCTCATGCTGAGCAGGACAAATCTCTTCAACTTTGAACAGCCATGATTTCATGCCATAGAAGAGGATAGTTTTTTTTTTTTTTTTTCTGATTTTGATTGATTGATATTGATATTTTAGTTACTAACGTGCTGCCTTATTCTACTTTGGCCACCCTGATGATAACTTCTGATGCGTCACACGGGGAAATCACTGTTTTCCCCCACTGCTTAAGAAAGAAACATTTTGTGAAAACTCTGGATGTGAGAGTCATGCAAAAATGCATAGCAATCATCAGGAAAATGTCTTCATTAATACACAAACAATGGTTCCTTACCCACCAATATGTTAATGTATGTTAAACCAGTCTGTTGACCTGTAGATTCTAATTTGCACACCCCAGGTTTTACCTGCCCCACTCACTGCTAGGACTTCTGAGGAAACCCTCTTTGAAAAAATGTTTCTAGCTTTTATGTCCTACAGTTTCCCCAACAGAAAGAATTCCAACAAGCAATGAATCTGTAGGATGACTAAAGAACCGAGGCATCTGCCACACTAAGACGTGCTTGCTTAATAAAGGAAAAAACATTCAGCCTAGTTTTCATAACATATTTTGCAGTTGAGATTTTTATTAACCGTTTATCCTGTGAGCATTCAGAAGGGTACAAGAAAAATCAAAGGACACAATTTTAGAAATCTCAATAACCGTAAGTCTGCCTTAATAGTTCATGCACATCATGCATGTTAGGACCAAAAGATAGTAAGATATCTCCATTGTCTTTATTCATTCTTATTTAATATATTATTAAAATTGGGCAAGGGACCAGCTCAGACCCATGTATGAATGAACATACGGCTGTCGGTCAAGTTGGCCACTGAATCCACTCACTACTGTAGCTATGGAGTAGGATAAACTTTATTTCAGACACGCTGTCACTTAATCAGGAATTGACTTGTCTAGACAAGACAGTTTGTTTGCTTTTATTGTCCTCAATTTAAACTACTCTCTGTCCGACTCTTCAACTTGTCTCAAATGTTTGATTAAACACTGGGAGAATTGTCAATATCGTTCAACTTCTAAGTCATTAGACATCCTAATTCTTTACATTCCTTGCAGCTGAAGCCATTTGCCTTCAGAATTCTTTCAAGCAGTTGGGAGGGTGGAGGGTTGTGTCAGACACCGGGGGCGTTAGAGTCTTTACTTTGGCCTTGCAGTCTGGTGATCGTTCTCAGCCAGAGAGAGGTGTGGAGCTTGTGCAGAGACTTACAAAGTGCTAATGACTAAATAAAAAATCAGCATAGGTTAATACATTCTAAAGTAGATGGAAACCCATACATGTAGTTGCTTCAGAGCAACCCCAGTTTATCGCGCCACTGCACTCTCCAGCCTGGGCGACAGAGTGAGACTCTGTTTAAAAAAACAAAAACAAAACACACACACAAAAAAACAGTTTATTCCATTGTTATCATACCTGCTTCCACCAGATATATGAGCGATGAAAAAATTTTTAGTATCTTTAGTAGAGATCCCAGTTGTTGAAACTGGAGAAATTAATGTATTCTCTTGAGCCCAAACACCTGTTCATCCTGTATCCCCTACCACGAATAATCAGTTCTCGTCATGATTATGATAGGCCTGTTGAGAAAATTGCCCATCTCCTTATTATAATTTTTATGCATACTCAAAATGAATATTAAACTGAGTTTTGTCAAGAGCTATGTCCAGTTATTAGATTTGCACAACAGTATGTGAGTAGGGAGTATGCAAAATTGGGTTTTAATATAAAAATAAAATGCTGAGATTTTTCAGTCTTGTCCTAATAAAATACCAAGAACTCCATCTACCCCTCCCTGTTTTTCTAACACTCCTAGTCGCAAATATATGCTCAAAAAGAAGATAATTATCATAAGGCATCTTTATTATTACAGATTACTCGATTGTAAATCTTTCTTTGGCAAAATGACTTGATTGATTTTGGAATTTGAGCCTCTTTGTGATACACTGCTTAGAAGTGACCATTTCAGAGAAGGCAAAGGGGGACTTAGGCACACTCAGAAAAGCGTGCTGAATAAATAGGGGGAATCACACTGAATTGCCAAAGATTATTTTAATGGCTCAAACCCCTTCCTATTACAATAATTACAGGAACATCTTTAAGCTCTTCTCTGAAGAACTTGTGAATTGAAATAGAAAATGTTTTAATGAATTTAAATTATTTAAAAATTGGTATTAGAATTTTCAGGATGAATTATTTTTGTATTCCCCTCTTGTTTATTAAGCATGAAGTTATTAATGCATTTTTCCTCCTATAATATGCATGTTATTTATACAATTTTGTATAGTGTTGTGTCACATAGAAATAAATCTCTTTAGGATGATGATTATTTTAGGAAAATATGCAGAAATCACATTTTAGCAGAAACAGCTACGTTTCAAAATAACATTTCTTCTTTTTCAAATTGTTTAACAAAAAAAAGATCTGGTTGCAATTTCTGCCTGTAACTTTAGTGTGATGACAAATATTAGACTATTTTATACATCTGAGGATAGTGATACATCAGTTTCCTGATTCTAAAAGCCCTGTCGTTCATCACAATGAAAATGAAGACTTCTCTCAAGCACCTGCCTGAAACAGAAGTCTTTCCAACAGACTGTGCATGACCTCTCATTAAATCAGCATACGGAGGACTAACCAGCAGATGCTGCTGACATGAACCCAGATGTAATCTCTTTAACCTTGTCCTGTAAGGCACACGCAAGTCGTGACCGGAGAATTCAAAGTAAATTAGGTTTTACGTGAAAGTCTATAATCTAAATTCTATTTGATTAAAATGATGCCTGATTTGTGTTTGTAATATTCCACTATGATTGTTAGCAATGATGTTTATTTGAATGCATATAACTCTGTTTCTTCACATCCACGTCTATCTTACTTTTATTTTTAAATTGCCAGTTTTTCATCATTTCACATTCTTGAAATGAAAAATCCTTTATAGGAGGAAGATGTACACAAAGGAACTATTTATCAAGATAATTCACTGAGATGACAAAGATACTTGATTTCAAGAATTCATGGGAAAAGGGTCACTTTACAAGTCCAAATATAATTGTTTTCTGTTAGAAATATTTTCTTTATATTTAATATAAGAGTATTAGACGGTCGGGCACGGTGGCTCACGCCTGTAATCCTAGCACTTTGGGAGGCCGAGGCGGGTGGATCACGAGGTCAGGAGATCGAGACCATCCTGGCTAACACGGTGAAACCCCGTCTCTACTAAAAATACAAAAAAATTAGCCGGGCGAGGTGGTGGCGCCTGTAGTTCCAGCTACACAGGAGGCTGAGGCAGGAGAATGGCGTGAACCCGGGAGGCAGAGCTTGCAGTGAGCTGAGATTGCGCCACTGCACTCCAGCCTGGGCACAGAGCAAGACTCTGTCTCAAAGAAAAAAAAAAAAGAATATTAGAACTCCTTTATTACATGTAAACTTCATCCTGCAACTGTTTTTGATAAATCAAATTAATCGTTCTTTTTTTTTTTTTTTGGGGGGGGGGACAGAGTCTCACTCTGTCGCCCAGGCTGAAGTGCAGTGGTGTGATCTCAGCCTACTGCAACCTCCACCTCCTGGGTTCAAGCGATTGTCCTGCCTCAGCCTCCCGAGTAGCTGAAATAACAGGCATGCACCACCACGCCCAGCTAATTTCAGTATTTTTAGCATAGGTGGGGTTTCGCCATGTTGGCCAGGCTGGTCTTGAACTCCTGACCTCAGGTGATCCACCTGCCTGGGCCTCCCAAAGTACTGGAATTACAGGCATGAGCCACCGCGCCTGGCCTCAAATTAATCGTTCTTATTGAACACACTTCTTATGGAAATTCGGTTAGTCATAATAAAAAATTATAAGGCATTACCAGAATTCCTATGTGTTTACATTTCTTGTTTCTTTTCTAAACTTCCTGTTTTTAAGTATGTAATCCTTTTGTCCAAAGATAGCATACAGAAAGTTGAAAACATCTTGGCTTCAGCTACGTTTTGAGTCAGGAGCTAGTTGCAGGAAATTTTACAATTCACTTCTTAAGGTATAGTTTTTCTTTATCTTTAACATCTCCACTCTCTCCCTGTAACCCTCAGAGGTTTGAATGAGCTAATGCCTGGGTGACCACTTCCCAATTCCCTCCCCTCACTAACTATCACCCAGAGATTTGCTGTATGGCCTCACTGTGGTCCTGAGAAGCAAGGCATGGATGTGGGTAGAGATATTTGGTGTCAGGAAACTTTAGGAACACCCCCAGGAGGGAGAGAAGGAGGCTAGAAGTGTTTACAGCTTTTGGAGCCCAGTGTATTTCTGGGTAAGTGAGTGTTTCCAGCTATCAATTGCTGCTGATAGTGATTTGTAAAAAAAAAAAAAAAGGAAATTCAACAATTAACACTGAGAGCATAAGTGTGCCCTTTGCTGTCCTAATCTAAAGCATTCTCCTCTTGCAGTGGGTAGTTGAAGCATCCTGGATAATTGGAATGCACACTGGATTGAGGATCTGGAGACTGGAATTCTAATCCTGCCTCTCATCTTTCAGTAGCTAGCTGTGTAGCCTTGGGGTAGTTAGTTACTTTCTTGAGGTGGATATTTATGCTACTCTGCAGATATAATAGGTCATCTTTTTAAAAGTTTACTCATTGAAATTTAAAAACAAATTATTGAGATGTGATTTACATTTAGTGAGGTATCCAGATCTTAAGTGTAGAGAAAGATCGGTTTTAAAATACATATACGACCCTGTGACCACCACCTATGTCAAGATATGGGACATCTCCAGTACCCCAGCAAACTCATCCTTGTGCTTCCTAAGCCACACTTTAGACCTCTATTGCTAATTGAAATTTGAGCTGGGCATTTATATGTAAACCTTGATCTCACTTAGCTGAATATAACTAGGTAGTATCCAGTCAATAAGCATCTAATAAAAGAATTTTTTAAACAAATTTACTCTGACTTTTCTTCTATTTCTTTTCTTAAGGAAGTGGAGTACAGTCATGGGTCACTTAATGACCAGGGTATGTTCTGAGAAATGCTTTGTTAGGTGATTTTGTCACTGTGTGAACATCATAGCATGTACTTACACAAACCTGGATGGGATGGCCTTCTATGCACCTAGACTGTATGGTATGGCCTATTGCTTCTAAGCTACAAACCAATAGAGCATGTTATTGTACTGAATACTGTAGGCAACTATAACACAATGGTATTTGTGTATCTAAACATATCTAAATACAGAAAAGTTAAACAGTAAAAATAGAAGGGGAAGCAAACACGTCCTTCTTCACATAGTGGCAGCAAGGAGAAGTGCCAAGCAAAAGGAGAAAAAGCCCCTTAGAGAACCACCAGATCTCCTGAGAACTCACTCACTATCACGAGAACAGCAGCATGGGGGTAACTGCCTCTGTGATTCAATTACCTCCCACTGGCTCCCTCCTATGACACATGGGAATCATGTGAATTACAATTCAAGATGAGATTTAGGTGGGGACACAGCCAAACCGTATTACTCCCTGAGTCTTAGCGTGACTGTGAAGTCAGAACCCAGAGGGCCTCCCTTAGGCACCTGTGTGTGCAACAATAGCATCAGTGCCAAGATTTCCCACGCTTACCCTCACGATTCTAGGTTTTAATGTGGGATCTGGGAAAAAAAAAGCAAAAGGAACTGTTTTCACACATTATGCCAAGCATAGTGTTAAAATTGCTAGCAATGGACTAACAACAGGTCATATTGATGTGGTGCTTTAGGGTTTTTTAAGGCACTTTCTTCTACATTGCCTTCTTGGGACTTCACAGCCATTCTGCAAGCATGTGTTATTCCTCTCTTTCACAGAGGTGGGTATGGAAACTCAAGAGAGTGAAGTGATTTGCTTAGGATCACATAGCCAGGAAGGGGAGATTTTTGAATTTGACCTTAGATTGGTCTGATTTCAAAGTCACTTAACACGTTTTCCCCTTATAGGCCTTTTTTTCTGCAGGAAATTTGTTTTGGGAGTTCCTATTTCTCTTCTTTTCCCTTTCTTACCTCACCTGGCATAGTAGTTTTGTCAGTGGTTGGGCCAGTGCAAAATGACACTGTCAACGTGTGGGCAAATTAATCCTTAGGGGCATTACCCGAGAGCTGCTGGGGAAGGAAGTAATTGGTGTGGATTGGAAATGGTGTCCAAGTGAAGCAATAGAGTCTGGGCTCAAACTCAAAGGACTAACTGGGGATTTATGGGCCAGTCCCCAGATACTGCGATGCTCAGCAAGGCAGATTGCCCACCAGGATGACTGTCTTGCACTGAACATTCTCCCCTTGTGTGAGTGGAGAGGGGAGATTGTCTAGATCTGCCCTATCCAGTAAGGTAAGCCACCAGTCACATGTAGACATTTAAATTTAAATTTTGATTACCTCCAATTAAATAAAATTGAAAATTCAGTTTCTCAGTTGCACTAGGCACAAGTGTTCAATAGCCATATGATCACCATATTGATTAGTGCAGATCGAGAAGATTTCCATCATTGCAGAAAGTTCTGTTGGACAGCACTGATCTAGAACAGTGAGAGTCTCCATCTTATGTGTTGGTAATTCTCACTCAGCAGACTTAGGAGAGGTGTACTCCCTTTTCTGCATGTGGAACATAAACTTTTGAAGCCCTAGGTGATGGATTCACTGTGTGTTGTATCCACCTCCCCTACTGTAGGGTACCCAGAAGTTGAGAGTTTGCAAAGACCCACACATCATGAGGTTTGTCCAGCCTCCGTGTGTATTCACCCTGTACCTCCTCTCCACACCACCTTATGTATACAACTTTGCAACTAGGTAGTCAGTGCCTTAGGGAAGAACTCTTTCTTCTTCCCTTCCCAGCTTTGCCTATTTTCCTTGAAAGTGGAGACAGATCATCTCTTTCAGAGGAAGCAGTAATCTGTCCCTTTGTTGCCAGCCAAAATAGAAGAAAGTCCAGTCTTCAGGGGTCTTGAAACTGGGGTAGAAATATAAGAATTCCCACTCGAATTATATTTCTCTTTAGCCTACTTTTCCTTGCTTTTATTAAACAAGATAATTTCTTAGCAAATTATATACTTAAGCAATATGAGACTGACCCCCTGACCTTCAAATCAGTTCTCATTGTATTTGCAGCTTTTGGGGAGAAGGTTGTAAAGATCTTTAAAATTGGTGGTCCCAGAGATCTTTCAAGTTTAGGAGGAGAAGGTCATGAGCACCTTTTGAATCACCTGAGATTTTAGGATGTATCTTGTGTTTGTTTGCAATGCCAATAAGTACTTTTATATGTAGAATAGCGTACTAATACTAAGAATTAAAGCCTCTTATTAACAGCAGGACATATTAAAACAATCACTAGTCATTGTTAAAGTAAAGAACAGCTCATTATTTTTCCTATCTTAAAGATTGAACCCTTCACCATGATTAATAAAGGATAGCTGTTATCTGCTTTGGTAACAAAAATTCCTGTACAAAAGAAACACTTTGCCAAATTAAAAGTAAAATGGTAGCATGAACACTTGTATCTGCATTGCTAATTAAAAGACTTAACTTATTAGACCTTAAGCGGGGAGGAAAAAAGAAACAAACAAGTATAATTTGCCAGATTAATTTTATGGTCTGTTCTATTTAATCAAACTATACCTTTTAGTGAAAATGACAAATCTGAGTTGTCAGAAAGTGGTAGATAAGGAAGATAAAGGTCATATATTTTAATGTCACAGAAGGTCTTATTAAAGGAACCTTAATTACATTAGGTACCCATGAAACATTAATTAAATACTGTCTGAAATAATTAGGTCCACGTTACTGATGGTTTAATTAAACTCAGTTTCTTTTTTTATAAGAAAACTAAAGGTCCAGTATCTCTGTCGGCAGCATAATTGATAATATGTCAAAAAGGCAAAATAGTAACCTTGACCAACCACAGAGAGAGGGTGATATGGCTCTCAGGGCCCTTCTGTGCATTAACTTCATTGTCTATGGTGGCCGGTGTCAGCTTCTGGGGGTCCTAGCATAGGAGAGGTGGATACAAAACAGTGAATCCATCGTGTAGGGCTTAAAAAGTATATGCTCCCCATGAAGAAAGGTGGTATGCTTAATACATGCACCTTTTCATTCTAGAAATGCATCCTGCCTTTTGTCATCTCTGCACATTGTATCTCAGAAATGCCAGCAGCCTTTCTGACCACTCAGTCTGCCCAGAGAGTATCGTGGCATTGAACTCCTTTCCCATATTTACTTATTATCTCTGTGCTCCAACATTTATTTTCTTTTTTACTTGTGTATCTTTGAAGTTAAAAGCATGGGCTTTGGAATCAGATTGCAGGCTTTGAATCTCAACTCTGCCATAGCTGTGTAACCTTGGGCAAGTTACTTTGAATTGGTTTCCTCGTCCTCAAAATATTAGATGTAATAATAGCTAATTTTAAAAGTTGGTATGAGATTGATGCTTTGATGTATATACAACACTTACCACAAGTGAAAAGTACATGGTGAGCTCTACAAGAATGACACAGAACATTCCGTGGTCTGCAGGATCATGAAGATTTGAGGCCCAAATTGAGTAAGTAGGTGAATACAAATGAAATGTCAATTTAAAAGGGAAGATGAATTTTACAAAAGCAAAAATGTGGCTGGAGAATTTATGGGCTGGTGATTTGAAATGAGCTGCAGGTCTGTTTTTTGCCTTTATGTTCAAGTCTTGGGCTGACCAAGCCATTCCCTTTCTCTGTGCTGACACATGGGGGTTGGTAATTTGGGTAGGAGAAGAAAACAGTTTTAGTCCAATTCACCACACCGTAGGACAGCGAACTCTTCTTTCACTTTGAATGGGACAAAATGAATCAGGATAATAGTCTTACAGTTTCTAAAGTACTTCAATGTACATTGTCTTACTTGCTCTTCTTTACAGCCCTGTGAAGTACGAACTGATATTAGTAACCATTTGACAGATGAGAAAATTGTGGCATGGAGAGGTTAAGACACTCGTGCATTGTGTGCAAAATTTGTGACAAAGGTACTTCGGCAATGTAAACCTTTTAGCCCTGGGGATTTTAACTCTCTGTGCTTTGTTATCTGTGGGTGACGTCACCCACCCTGAGCTCAGCACTGTGTTATGGTTTAGAGCAGTGTGAAAACCAAGGCCTGTGGGTTCAACCTCACCAGTCCTTGTAGCTAAGGATAGATTTTACATCTTTAATGGGTTGCAAAAAAGGAGGAGAAAGAAGGGAAAGGAGGGAGGAGGAGGTGAGGAGAAGGAGCTACCAAGACTGAATGTGGCTAACAAAGCCTATTTAGTTCCTGGCCCTTTACAGAAAAAGTTTGCTGACCCCTGTTTAGTGAGGTGCTTCTCAAACTTAAATGTACATAAGAATCCCCTGAGGATCTTGTTAAAATATAAATTCTGATTCAGTAAGTCTGGGACAGGGCCTGAGATTCTGCCTGTGTAAAAAGCTGCCAGGTGATAACCGTGCTGCTGGTCCTTGTGCTACACTTCGAATAGTAAGGATTGTGCCTCAGACTAACTCTGGATCCGTAACCATGCTCTTTGCTTATAGGAACATGCACTAATAATTACTCTCCATTTGCCTGTATCTTAAAATCTTTGACTTCTTTTCTGTGTTCATAGCAGATGAACTTTCAGCAATTCATCTTTAAAACAGCCTTCATTTTTTCCCTCCAAAATGGTGATGGCTTCTGCCTGCTACCTCTAGCGGCATGTCAGTTCTGCATGCCCGACCTAGGGTGCGGTGAGAGGAAAACTTGGTTCCTCGTCTCTAGGAGTGTCTTTTCAAGGCCCATGCTGCTTAGTCTGGCCTTAGTCCTTTTCTCCAGCCTGTTTAGTTACGAGCTCCACTTCCATGTTAAGCATCTCTTACAGAGACCCTACTTTTCTTTCTCTGTGGCTTTTCGTGTGTACTATGGACTCCGGGGCTTTCCTCTAGGCTCATCAGCCTTCTGTTTTGGCCCCTTTCAGCTCCTTCTTTTCTGTCCTTTATCTGGCTTCCCTGGCAGGAGCTCTCTTCATTTCTCTTGACTCATTCCTTGCTATGGTGGTTATTCCATTTGTACACAATTCTCATTTCAAAGCTAGGAGTCTGAGTTTGCAACAGAGTGGTCTTTCCCTTCCAGAATATGGTCAGCTTCCTCCTTGTAAGAATCTGATCTATTAGATGTAGACACCAGGCAGAGGGACTATGACTTACTCCATTTCTGTTTCACATAATGTCTTGTTAATAATGAGTACATATTAATTACATATATGCCACAATCATCATTTTGTTATAGTAGTTGGTACCTGGCAGTTTATCCTAGTAAAAAGCAGCATTACCAATCAACATTACCATTGACCTGAGTTCTGGTTTAGACTGGAGCATAGCAATTCTTACTACAAAAAGAATGAACTCTGATTAATGTCCTACCACTCATCTCCCTGGTTTGGCCTAGGATATGTGGTATGTCATACCATTGGAACCGTCTTGTACTCCAGAAATCATGGCATTTTAAGCTGAGTAGCTGGCACTTTTTGCCACAACTGTTTTTTATCCTGTGGCTTTCAACTGCCTGCTCCAAACGTCTCTCAATTTATTCTGCCCTGCATTCCTTAAGTCCAGAAAAGAGAAGCGATTTGCCCAAGGTCATACAGCACATTTGGTGGCAGAGAAAGACCCGGATCCTCACCTTTGTTCTTTCATTCTAATCTGTTGCCTCATATAAAGTACTTTAAGTTTAAAAAGCATTGACATACTAGAAAAATAATGTGAATGCCTACATTCTTTTAAGTCTACTATACATATAACTATATTTTACTAATGAAACAGAAGAGTGGTAACCTTCATTTTTCTATTTTTCAACATGTACTTGGATCAGCATAAACTTTATAGCTTTTTTTCCTCAAAGCAGTTCTGTTAACTCCCAGGTAATCTTGCATACATATATTTTTAAAATAATTTCCTTTTGGGGGAAAAAAAAGAAGCCATCTTTAACCCAGAATATTTAGCTTTTTGAGTATTAATAGTAGTACATATAAATGCAAAGTCCAACAGCCTCCTGCCCTCAAACCTTCAAACTCCACAAAACCCAAGGAGAATAGTAAACCTAAATTTAGGAATAAACAAATGTAAAAGCTAGCCAGGCTGCCATCCATCTATTCATTTGCTCATCTGTCTATCTCTAGTTTGTTAATTTCACCTCTGATAACTTTCCCCTTTAGCTCCTTTGTTTATCCCTCAGTGAGCTCACATATACAGGGAGAGGAGCCTGAGGAATTTGGGCAGGGCAGTGATCTTAGTTTCTCAGCCTGATCATTAGGTGCATAGGATCTGTGAGTTGCAAGTCACAGTTTAGAAAATATTTCAAGTGGTTGCCAGGTGCAGTGACTCATGCCTATAATCCCAGCACTTTGGGAGGCCGAGGCAGACGGATCACTTGAGGCCAGGAGTTCGAGACCAACCTGGCTGACATGGTGAAACCCCATCTCTACTAAAAATACAAAAAAAAAAAAAAATTAGCCGAGTGTGGTGGTGGGTGCCTGTAGTCCCAGCTACTTGGGAGGCTGAGGTGGAAGAATCACTTGAACCTGGGAGGTGGAGGTTGCAGTGAGCTGCGACCACACCACTGCACTCCAGCCTGGGTGACAGAGTGAGATGCCCTCTAAAAAAAAAAAAAAAAAAAAAAAAAAAAAAAAAAAAAAAAAAAAAAGCCCGGCGCGGTGGCTCACACCTGTAATCCCAGCACTTTGGGAGGCCGAGACGGGCGGATCACGAGGTCAGGAGATCGAGACTGTCCTGGCTAACACGGTGAAACCCCGTCTCTACTAATAATACAAAAATTAGCCGGGCGAGGTGGCGGGCGCCTGTAGTCCCAGCTACACAGGAGGCTGAGACAGGAGAATGGCGTGAACCCGGGAGGCAGAGCTTGTAGTGAGTGGAGATCACGCCACTGCACTCCAGCCTGGGCGACAGAGAGAGACTCCGTCTCAAAAAAAAAAAAAAAAAAAAAAAAAAGAAAAGAAAGGAAGAAATTTCAAGTGGTGATTCCCCACCCCCAAAAGCAATTCAATTTGATTTCAATGGATAGCTGTATTGGCCATTTTTAAAAAATTTATTTTGTATTCTCCCATGGAGGAAAAAGAAGTTGGAGGACAGAGAGAGAATATATTGTTTTCATTGTTTTGTTCAAATGGCAACATTCAAATTTAGACCTTTTATTTAAATCCTTGGATTTTACTTACAGCTCAGTATAAATATTGTCATAAATTAATCGCTGTCACAGTTTGGTCGATGACCACAGAAATGGTAGTTATGGATTGATTTCCAGAAAGCAAAAATAATTTTTTTAAGGAATAAAATAATTAGATGCAGCAGTATGACAGAGAGAGGCATCCGTTTATATGTCTGCCCCTATGTAAGCTATGTTAAATCCTAAAGAGAATAAGCAAATCTTTGATTGTTTATTTTAGAAGTCACCTTTAAAAAGTAAGCTTCAGATGACTGATGTATTTCACATGTTGGTTGGAGATCTGTTACCCTTGCATGTCAACTAAAATCCTACATGTCGTTTTCTTGGATGGCTGCTCTTCAGACAGCAGATTTGATTGTAGAGCACTTTAATGACTTTCACACTGTGTCTGCCGTGAGTGGCGTGTATGCAGAGACCCTACTAAGGTCTTTGGGTTTGGGACAAAGGACCACATCCGATAGATAAATGAACTCTGGAGTTTGACGGTTCCATGGCCAACTGAACAGACTATAGGATATCTTGCTCTTTCTCCTTTCCTAGCAATTATTCACTTAGATTTCAGGATGTTGCTCTATTCTCTAAGAAAGTCTGTAGGAAGAGGAATTCTCTCTTTTACTCCCTTCCTCACTCATCTCCATTCTTCTACCCAACTTTCCCAACTGGTGACAGACTAGGGGACCTTGTTTCTTTTTTCACTTTCTTTCTCTTGTTAAGCGTTGACATACTTCTTTGCCTAGAGTAACTCAGTTAAGCCAGCCACCCAGGAGGTAGGCAGGTCACACAAGCCGAATTAACCATGACAGTTCTCAAAGCAATATAAAGCTTTTCCCAGGAATTATCCTTTGGGCTTTTTTTTTATGCTAAGATATGCAATCTCATGCGACTTATCTTGAAATGGAATACAAAGCAGTTCCACACACTCAATACATTTTTTTGTTTGAAGTAACAGAAATTTTAAATAAAAGTTACCTGTAGCCAGTGGCCTGGTCCCTGCTGGGACGCTTGTTTACCTGAGGGCAGAGGGAAAAAAGGCTCTTTCTGAGATTGGGAGCTCTCTGCAGATGCAGGACATTATACGCTGGCACCTCCTAGAGTCACCTTGAAAGGAGCACAAACCAGCATTGAGAAATAAAGTCATTTCCAAATCAGCATGTTTGTTTTTTCATTTTAGCCAGGCAAAAGTAAAAGCAAACCAAAGCATAACTCTCTTCACAGTGTTTTAACCCTTAATACAGAGCAGATACTCTGATTAGTTATCACTGCAAATTGTTGAAAAGCATGCCCTCTGCACAGGCCACCTCAAGGCTGTGAGGGCTGTGGACCTGACAAGACTCAGAGGAGCTAGCCCTGGGGGAGGCCACACCCAGCTCAGTAGCCCCACAAGGCAGCTGGATTTCCTTTTTCCCTAGGAGCACTTACCTGCTGTACTGCCCAATTTGCCATAAAGATCTTTCCTAAAAAGAGAGTGGCCAGTGAATTATGGAGCAGGAATGTAATAAGGCAGGTAGAAATGTGCCCTGTTATCAGTCACACACATTCAAGCTCAGCCTGGGACAGCATAGTAGACGAGACTATAAGCTCTGGGATCTTCTCATTCAACCAAGATTGCTTCATACAAAAGTTGACAATGCCGGCCAGAAAGCCATTGTGGATATTCAACCTTTTTTGAAATAGCTGAACAGACTAGACAATAAGGCATGACAGAAAACTTGGACAGGAAGATGGCTTGGAGTCTGGCTTAAGAAGGAAACATGCTATTGAAAGTAGGCAACAAACACACATTTCTAAATGTTAAATTCCTTTGAAAATAAGAATCAACTTTACCATTCATTTATTTTCCTTCTCTAAAGCCACAAAGACAAGCAGAACTCATTTTTCAGTTGCTCGTTAGTTTATCTCTCTAGTCTTCCTTTTGCACGTTGAAATTCTCAAGCATGGGAACTCTATGATCCTCTCTTGCTGTTTGATGAGTCAGGGAGAGGGCTAAGAAGATACCTCAAAGGGCCTTTCATAAAGGATTTGTAGCACTGAAAGGTGTCCTGGAACCATCATAAAATCATTCATTCCTTCATTCATTCATTCAGCAAATATTTATTGAGTACCCACAATGGGCTATGGGGTTACAATGGTGAACAAAATTGACATAGTCCCTGCTATGGCCACCATCTACCACTGTCCTGGCTTTAGCGCTGGAAATCCCACATCTGGGAACCCCCTCAAGTCCTGACAAAACTGGGACAGTTAGTCACCAATTCTTCTGTTTTTGAAAGCTAACACTCTATGAATTCCTGAGAAAGAGTGAGTGGGTAAATTGTGGCTACCTGAGTCCTAGTACCTAGTACCTAGTACCTAGTACCAAACCTACTTCTTACCAGCTGCATGATCTGTGTCAAGACACTCTGCTCATCCCCAGTTTTCTCATTTGCAAACAGGAAAATAATATCTACCTCAAAGAATATTTTATTTTATTTTATTTTATTTATTTTTGAGATGGAGTCTCGCTCTGTCGCCCAGGCTAGAGTTCAGTGGCGTGATCTCGGCTCACTGCAAGCTCTGCCTCCCGGGTTCACGCCATTCTCCTGCCTCAGCCTCCCGAGTAGCTGGGACTACAGGTGCCTGCCACCGTGCCAGGCTAATTTTTTTTTTTTTTTTTGTATTTTTAGTAGAGAAGGGGTTTCACCATGTTAGCCAGGATGGCCTTGATCTCCTGACCTCGTGATCCACCCGCCTTGGCCTCCCAAAGTGCTGGGATTACAGGCATGAGCCACTGCGCCCAGCCCCTCAAAGAGTTATTTTAAGATGAAATGAATTTTGTCTTTTGAGTCTGTAGGAACTGACTTTGATGACAGCTTTTCATCCAGCAACAAAAGAGGGAGATGTAGCTGTGGATGTCCCATTGGCTCTGGAAATAGAAGAGGCTGCTGTCTGCTTTATTACTTTATTTTATTTTATTTTATTTTATTCTATTTTAAGATGGAGTCTTGCTCTGTCGCCCAGGCTGGAGTACAGTGGTGAGATCTTGGCTCGCTGCAAGCTCAGCCTCCCAGGTTCATGCCATTCTCCTGCCTCAGCCTCCAGAGTAGCTGGGACTACAGGCGCCTGCCCCCAGGCCCAGCTAATTATTTTTTTTTGTATTTTTAGTAGAGACGTGATTTCACCATGTTAGCCAGGATGGTCTCGATCTCCTGACCTCGTAATCCACCTGCCTTGGCCTCCCAAAGTGCTGGGATTACAGACGTGAGCCACCACGCCCGACCTCTATGCTTTATTAAATCATGATGGAACCTGCCAGAAATCTGATAATATATCTTGTTGCTAGTGTTTAGATGAGGTAGGCTCTCAGGTCCATAGTACTTTGTTAGGGGAAAAGACTGACCCCCAGAGAGATGCCCACTCTGTCTGCTGGCAGATACAAAAATGTAGGTACCTTATTCTTCAAGTGGGGACTTGGGCTAAAGATTAAATCATTACAGTGAAAGAGGGACATGTATAATCCTACATTAACTCCACTTCTGTTGGGAGTTGGTTTTCACTTTTCTTCTTTAGAGTTTTGAGATTTCTTTTTTCTTTGCCAAGCTCATTCTCCCTGTCCTACAATTTATAATCTTATTTAACATGAGCATCTATTAGGCTCCCAGCACATACCAGTCATTTTGTTAGGGACTGGGATGCTGAAAGGAAGCAGACCTGGTCCCTTTCCTCAAAGAGCTGACAGTCTAGTTGGAAACACATACTCACACGCATGCACAAACCTCTCCCTCTCGGGCTCAGATGATCCTCCCACCTTAGCCTCCAGAGTAACTGGAACCACTAACGTGCAACGTAACACCAGGCTGGTTTTTTAATTTTTGTAGAGATTGGGCCTTGCTGTGTTACACAGGCTGATCTCAAACTATAGAGCCCAAGTGATCTGCCCACCTGAGCCTCCCAAAGTATTGGGATTACAGGCTTGAGCCACCACACCCAGCTGGACACGGAGGTTTTTGGTTTTTTTTTAAGTTTTTTATTCCTTCCTTTGTTCAGCTGCCCCCACCTTTTTTTTTTTTTTTTTAAGTAGCTCTAGGTCTTTGTTTTTTCCTGCCTTCAAATATCTCCCCTACCCCACTTCCCCCACCTAATTTCACTTTATCTTCCATATGACAGGTGAGTACCACTTGTTTCACAGGCACCACTGATACTGGTTTTCTATGCACCACATTACAAACAAATGTGGCTTTTAAGATTGAACTTCATTAGTCCATACTAATAATGTAGGCTCTCTCATTAGCCAGTGTTAATGCTATTTTAAAAATTTGTCATGGGAGAAGACACTCAATTTCCATTCCTGATGTACAAAGAGGGGGACACGTTTCCTACCCTCTTTGAATTGTTTGTAACAGGTAACCTGTTAGCCTCTTATCAGTAAGCTAAAGAGCTAGGTTTCATTGGCAATGGAAGAGTATGATGGCATGAACCTTGTCCTTTCTTTAGATTCAAATGGGTTTCATTTCAACCTGTTTGTCTGAATTTCTCCTGTCAGTCGGCCCTGTGCTAGGCAAGGTAGGAATGACAAAGAGAGGCAGAAGGGGGAAATACTTTTTTCTTTTCTTTTCTTTTCTTTTTTTGAGACAGAATCTCACTCTGTTGCCCAGGCTGGAGTGCAGTGGCATGATCTCGGCTCACTGTGACCTCTGCTTCATGGGTTCAAGTGATTCTCCTGCCTCAGCCTCCCAAGTAGCTGGCACTACAGGTGCGCACCACCATATCTGGCTAATTTTTGTTTTGTTTTTTTTTTTTTTTTTGTATTTTTTTTAGTGGAGACGAGGGTTTCACCATGTTGGCCAGGCTGGTCTCAAACTCCTGACCTCAAGTGATCCACCCACCTCAGCCTCCCAAAGTGCTAGGATTACAGGCGTGAGCCACTGCGCCCAGCTGGGGGAAATACTTTTAATACCTGGCCAGAGAAATGAATATAATGTTATTATAATCAGGAACCAGTACAACATGGTTTTTGCACCCTTCATTAAATTGACACATTTGCTGAGCACACTTACACAGTACCAAGGACTTTTCTTTGGCTTGTCATTTAATATGAAGATACGTAAGATCAAATATTGCTCTAAAGGAACTTACGGGCCACCAAATGGATCCACACCAAAAAAATATGAGTATTGTGTAATGGATGCTCTGAGAGGCACAGGCTAGGAAGCACAGTGAGGTTTTTGGGGAAGCTGGAAGGCATTAGGGAAGGTTTCATGGGAGCTGCCTGCTCAGTGGCGGAAGTAGTCATAGAAGATGTCTGCAGATCATTCAGTTGCCTTGTTACTAGAGAACCAATTATTTCCCCCCACTCCTGACATTTCTTCCACATCTTTAGAAAAGCCACACTGAATCATGATCAGCTTTTCCAGTATGCCTTTTACATTTACTGCAGTGACTATGTGTGTGAGCCAGTGTCCACCTTCACTGTTTTCTAACTCTTTGCTCACCATAATTTTATGTCAGCTACACTTCAAATATAGTGTAGAGGTTGAAGGACTTCTGGAAGTCCTTTTGTAACTTTTGGTTACACACATTTTCAAAATAGGGTTTCATCATTATATGATGGTGTTGATGTGAATCCTCTTATTATGTTTCATCTTTTTCCATATACTCCAGAAACTGGCAATGGTTAATGGCAGAAGTATGAGTACAAATTATCTTCCTGGTCATTTCTATTACATAAACATTACCACTATCATATCTGTGATGTTGTAGGTAGCTTATACACATTGCCACTAATTTTTACACCATCTCTATCAATTAGGTTTTATTACCTCCATTTTAAGGATGAAGAATCCAAGGCACAGAGAAGTTATGTAACTCGCCTAGGGTCATCTAACTAGCAGAAGGCTCACCAGCACAAATCCTATGATATATAGTTAGCAAAGGCCATAGAATAAACTGTTGGTGTAATGGAAGCTGTCTCCACCAACTTAAAATTTTGCTTAACATAAATGATTTGTCTGTTTTCACCCACCTGCAGTGAGAAAACATAAATATTTTCCCATGTTTAGATTCAGTTTTTCAAATTCCTTGGTAGCAGGTAGTTTGTCCTCCTATGAGTCCACATGTTCTATTTTAGATAAAATCGTATTTTATCTTTTTAAAGAAATCCCTGGGCTGGCTACCGGATGGGATTAGGTGCATTTCATTTCTCCCGCATGTGTTGCACATTGTCCAAGATCTCCGTGATGGAGCCAGATCTTGTAACTTCACAGCCACTGCGTGCCCTTTCCTAAATCCACAATTCTGTTCCTAAATCAAGGCACTCTCTTAAATGTCATCTTTCTTTCCCAGTTTTAGCCCGGGATGATGAGTAGATGGGTAAATGGGCCTTTTAGAGTGTCTCCGCTTGAAGTAGAGAATTCATAATTGTAAACCATGGTCAAATAAAATTTCATTCTTGTTTTGCCCCTGACCTTTCATAAGTGAGTCTCAGCTCAGTCCTTTTGGCAGATCCTGAATTTTGGGTCAATGCAGAACATATTCAATTTCTCTACAGGGCCTAAAAGCAATCTTCCAAGCTGCTGTTTTTTGATTGAGCATTACTAAATTCTTTTTAATTCTTTTTTTTTCTTTTTTCTTTTTCTTTTTTTGTCTATTTCTCGAAATAGAGTCTTGCTCTGTCACACAGGCTGGAGTGCAATGGCACGATCTCAGCTCCCTGCAATCTCCGCCTCCTGGGTTCAAGTGATTCTCCTGCCTCAGCCTCCCAAGTAGCTGGGATTACAGGCATGCACCACCATGCCCGGCTAATTTTTTGTATTTTTAGTAGAGACGGGGTTTCACCATGTTGGCCAGGTTGGTCTCAAACTCTTGACTTCGTGATCTGCCCGCCCGGGCCTCCCAAAGTGCTGGGATTACAGGCGTGAACCACCACACCCAGCTTACTAAATTCTTTTTTTTTTTTTTTTTTTTTTTTTTTTTTCTTGAGAGGGAGTCTTGCTCTGTCGCCCAGGCTGGAGTGTAGTGGCGCGATCTCGGCTGCAAGCCCCGCCTCGCCTCCCGGGTTCACGCCATTCTCCTGCCTCAGCCTCCTGAGTAGCTCGGACTACAGGCGCCCGCCACCGCGCCCGGCTAGTTTTTTGTATTTTTAGTAGAGACGGGGTTTCACCGTGTTAGCCGGCTTACTAAATTCTTTAATCATGCCTCAGGGAAGGGAAATGGAAAGGGGGTGAAATGTGCATACATTTTTCTGTTGATTCAGAAAAGGCCTGTAGTGGTAGATTCAGAAAAGTACATGCAGCTGACGATGGAGCATTGGAGACATTTCCAGTTTATTATGCTGGTGAAAGGAATGCCCTAAAAGAAGAGGGGGGAAAGTATTTTGTGGCTGAGCTTACCTTCTTCAAGTGCTCTGGATTTGTGGCAGTGTGTCATCCACTCCACTGTACACATGTGCAGCCTGAGCAGGGTTGTGGGATAGAGAAAGAGACAGGCTGTTTTCATTCCCGAGCCCATATTTAACCCTTTTCCAGTTATGGCCTCTGTCTTCATTTTTTATCTTCCACCTGTTCACAGAGGATGTGGCGTTGGGAATTTTTTATAAAATTTCAAAATGATCCTGAAATTGTGTGATGTCTGGGGTCACCTCTTGAAGCTCAGAGGAAAAACCGTCTGTCTTCCGGGGAATTCCCCAGGACTGATTTATCTTAATGAGATGTGGGTAGGTGTGTTGCTCATATCTGACCCTGTTCACTCCTCTGGGATGAACACTGAATAAGTATGATAGAGAATAATTAAGAAGGAGTCTCTAATGTTCCCTTTGGAGTTCAAAAACAAGGACATTCTTCTACTCTTGTGACTTGGACTGTCCCATCTATTGACTAACACTTTTCTGTGTTTCACATACAAGGAGATAAGAATCCAAACCTTTGGGCTCTGAGAGGATTGCTTGAGCCCAGGAATTTGAGACTAGCCTTGGCAACATAGTGAGACCCTGTCTCTCAATATAAATACAAAAGAATTGTACCAAACTTGCAATTACTTGTATATCATTCATTTAACAAATATTGAATGGCTACTATGTACTAGGCATGTTCCTAGGGGTTGAGAATGCAATAGTGAACAAAACAGTTAAAAATACTGCTCCTTGTAGAGCTTGCATTGTGGTTGGGGAGAAACAGGCAATAAATATTAGCTAAAATAAATTTGTGGAATGCATGTGGATCCTCCCTCATACTGGCCTGAGGGTACAAAGATATACCGAATATGTAGTAACTTAGAATAATTCTGGAACTTGCCTTCACTACCTAGGCTGATGAAACTCCTAGGTTCCCCTCCCCAACTGGGTACTTTTGGTTCCCTAACAGACCACCAGTATTAACTTTTAAACTTCTTGGCACAGTCTCTTGCTGCGAACATAATGAGTTAGTTACATGGGTGAGTGCCTTACCACTTGGGAAAGCTGTGTTACTGTCACCACCACTGTGACTCTTGCTTCCTGTGGGACCATCTTTTTTGCCTGCACTCAAGGCTGTTTATTCACCCCAGTGCGGGGCTTCCCTTCCCTCTTCCTATTTTCTCATGGCAGCTTCTGACTTTTTCCCCTCTGACCAGATTTCTACTTTTCCTTGCACACCAGATTCAGTCTTCATCTGTCTGTGATATACTATGGCTAGTGTTTCAAATCATGCTCTTTATTACTACAGGTAGATATCAGGTAACTTTTGTTGGTTCTTTTAAAAGTATTCACTATATTTTCTAATAATAAAAAACAATATATATTCACTTAGTAGAACTTGGAGAATACAGAAAAATGGAAAACAATCAGCAATAATATTAACACCCAGAGATACCTAACTGGCACCAGGGCCATTTCCAGGGCACGCAACCTATGCAATCTCTCAGAGCTCAGTACCTAGATGGACCCTGCGCTTGGTTTAATGCTCTGCTACTGCCATCATTACATTCTTAATAACCTTTGAACAAAGATCCACACATTTCCATTTTTCACTGTGCCCTGTGAAGGATGTAGCTAGTCCTGCCTACTTTTAGCATTACCGTTGTATTCCTTCTGGTCTTCATGTGTTGATTTTTAAAACAATTGTGATTATAGGGTTTGTATATTTTCTAATCCTGTTTCTTTCCCTGAATATCACAAAATGTGAATGTTCCTATTTCATTAGATATTATTTGAAAGTATTTTTAGTTGATGAGTGATATCCGATCACTTATTTAATCATTTTTCTGTCGTTGAACTTTTAGGTCGTTAGTTGATTCTTGAGATCTGGTTTTAGAGCTCAGTGCCAGGAGCATCATGTGTGCTAAATAAATGTTAGCTATTATTATGTCTCCATGATTCCTCAGGCATTTCTGAAAATTGGTGTTCATGGTCTCTCAGGGGTGAAATTCAGTCATCTGTTCTCTAGGTTTGCTGTGCTTTCTGATGTCATCCAAAATCGGGACCATTGGGTTTCCTGTGCTGGGATAATGATGGCCTTATTTCATCAACCTGGGTGATGAGATGCTGTGCTAATTTGGAGCCTGGAGTTTCACATCTCAGAGCTTAGATCCTGATTTTCAGTAGTTGTTCCTGACCTCACCTCTGAACCCCCAACACAGTTCTTGTGGGGCCTTTGGAATTCAAATAATTTCTAGCTCTGGGAAGTGCCTTGGAAAAAATTGTGAATCCCTCACCTTGCAAATGAAGACTCTAGCCCCGAAGATAAAGGCTGTATCTATACTATGGGAACAGAGACGGGATCTGAGGCTAGTTCTCTGGTATTTTTACTTCATCATTATTTAACAATGCTCATTCCTTAAGATTGGTGGGGGGTATACTACCTTTCTCAAATTAACCTAAGAACTTCTTGAAAGTGGTAGATCAGTAAGTACCCAGCAAATGATGGTCATTTGGAGGTTTCTCTATGCTCTCGTTCTTTTTCCCTGATAATGATGAATCTAGGGATGGGGCAGGGACAGGGCAGGAGTGGCTGTTAAATTCGTTCCTCTTGTATCTGCTTGCTGTATCCCCTGTGAAGGACAGTGCCCCTACAATTCTTGACAGAGTCTTGCACAAGGGAAAAGAGTTCGTTGTTTACTGGGCATTAAGATGCTCAGAATTTTTCTAATTCTAAAACAGGTTTAGCTGCTCAACATAGCAAAAGGGTAGGAAAAAAGGATTGTTCTTGGCTCTAGTATTAGGACCACGAGTACCTTTTTCTTTCTGCTTTTTGGAATTTCAGGCTTTTATAATGATCTTTTTTATCTTTATAGAGGAAGATATGTCTTAAGGAAGAAAAAAAAGTGTATTTGAGTGCTTTCGTTTTCTTTTCCCGGCAGGAATGGTAATGATGGTTAGGCAAATTGCTTCCTTAACCTATAGGTCCTAGTCAGCCTCCCTGACATCCACAGTTCAGGAACAAAGAGGAAGGACTATTACATTAAAGCAGTTGTCTTAGGGAATATTGCATCTTCTCCAAAGCCTTCTTTGGCCCCCAAACCATTTTGTTGCAGTAGTTCAGCCAGATGCTGGAAAAGTGCAATTTATTTTCTCCAAATATTTGAGTCTGTGGAACTGCAGCTTTTCCCTTTGTGCCCATAGCCATGTGAGGGACTTGTAGTCCCCATGGCAGTGGGAGTTGTAATGCTGCTAAGAGATTCTATGGGAAACTGAGATTCAGGGGAGGCGATTATCCAGGCCGTGCTCAGAAGGGTTTGCTGACTTTGACCCAAGCCTGACTACCCGGTGTGAATGAGGCAGTGGAATGAGGGTGAGGGAATTGCCGTGATCCAGGCAAAGCATGACATCAGGGAAGGATGGACAGCTTTGGGATGGCAGGCTGCCAACCTATAGACAAGGCCTAGGCACTGGGCTGGAGATTGAGGGCAGGTATCTCTCCCTGCAGGAGACTTTTGGAGCCCTGCCTTGTTCTCCAGGCTTCCAGACTAAGGCACTGAGCAGGACAAGAGCGAGACTAAGAGCCAGGGAATCAGAATAGAGATCCAGCTACAGGACCAATGGCATGAATTTTTAGTCTATGGTTGACAGTAAGGAGAAGTCCAGTTCCTAGCATTAGGGCATAGGGTTAGCAGGGCTGGCGGCAATGACCGACCTGATACCAAGTCCCCCAAATATTTAATAGGGTGCATTAAATGCCACCATGTCCTGGGGCTGCAGCACTGATCCTAAACTCAGAGCTGGGGTGAGTCTGCATGTGGGGACAGTGGTTTGCTGAGCGGGTTATTGGGGCAGAAAACAAAGCAGGTTATTCCTTGCCTTTTGGAGGCAAAAGGGAGACCTCAACTCTATGACAGAAATTCACGCAGGTCTTGAGAAGAGTAAATAGTTCTATTTAAGAAAATAATTTATCTTTTCATCAGTCGTTTTACATATTTACATACAAATGTATAGTTACCGTTTATACCCAATAATTAAATTCTCTCTTTAGAACCTAAGCTCCTTTCTTTGCATAGTGCATATTCTTCTCAGGGTTAGTATGCTAGGCTACGTGGCCACCTAGAATTAAATACTCTTTTATTGCAGCCTATGGAATAATAAGTTTTGCCTAATATTAAAGGTTTTTTCTGTCTCCTTCAAAAGCCTCTCAATTCACAAATTCAAGGTAAACCTGTTTTCTTTGGCATAAAGCTTTACTCTTTGTTGGGCTTTAATAGACCAATGTGGCCCTGAACTGCAGACTCTAAGTTTCCTTTATCCTTCTTATTGGCTGGGCTTGTTGTCATGGGGGCAGATGTGGATGCGGGGAGCAGAAGGAAGAGAGAGGAGGAGGGAAAGGAAGAAGTACTATGGTTCCAATTTTTTAAAAAAAGGTTATGTGCAATGAAAGAGGCTTCCCCCCCCTCAGTTTATCCAGCCTATATCAGGGCAATAGTCCTGGTGAGCAGTATAAGGCAGTTATATGTGTGATCCTGGGATCTGATGTTTAACCCATCCACACCTGAATGGAAGATGGTAAGGATAGGTGGGCTCTGGGGGTTCGTATGTAGTCAGTAGCTGCCTCCACTCAGTCGTCATGTAATATGGCACGAAAAGAGCTTAGGCGTCTTCTGGAAAAAGGAATCTTTTATGAAAATATGTTTATACAAGGCAAGCAATACAAACAAAACGAAACAAAGCAACAGAAAGTTTGAGATTTCAATGACAACTTCTTGTAACAGGAAACATTTAAGTGTTAGAGTCAGGAGACTGGGCGCTGTCATGGTCATCCTAGTGCTGTCTTTTTCATGCTGTGCAACTTAGGGCAGGCCCAATAACTGTTCTGGGTCTCAGTTTTTGTAGAATACTGTGTGATAACTGGCTCACTGAGAGGCTGATGTGATGACATGAGAAAAAGCCTAACACAGCACCTGGCACATGGTAGGCACTCAGCAGTTGTTTTCCCCCTCTTTTGTAACGTGGGCATGCATTGAAGCTTCAGCCCTCAGACAGTTCCCATTCTTCACAGGGCTGTTGCAGGACCAGGTGGGATCTGATTTTAGCAAATGCATGTGCAGAGCCAGGTAGACAAAAGCCCCCTTTTCAGCTTCTGCTTCAAGATGACCACGCTCCATATGGCTTCACCTGCTGCGCAGTGTCATAATTGCAATCAGAATGGATCTCATTAGGGTTACAATAGGCCAGGAAAATGAAGAGTGGTTACCATAGCCCACTGCCCGGGCCTTCCAGCCGGGCAGTCCAAAAAGAAGCAGAGTCGAAAACGTTTTCTGTAATTACAGCGCCCCACGGGACACCCCAAGGATGTCGGGAGCTTAATAAATAGCCATTGAGAATTTTTCTTTCCGTCTGCCAAGTGTTTATTACAAATAAGTGGAGGTCCGATTTAATGGCAGTGTACATGCCCCCACCCCCACCTCCCTGAAACACACACACACACGCACACATGTACACACACACACACACACACACACACACACACACACTTGGTGTAAAGGGGCCAGTGTGGAATGGAGTAGGGCGCAGTAGCTGCATGCTTCCTGCATGGATGCACAAACAGTTCTTAGCGAGTGCTATTAGGTCTTTGCTAAATGATTAAAAAATAAACTCAACTACACTCTGTATGTGAATAGATTACAAATGGATGCTTTCTCAGTCTGGCGGTAGGTGGAACAGGAGCAGGTATAATACTTTACTCCAGGGAAATGTTCTAATGGTCAAATCATTTGGAGAGGACAAAACAGATGTGGATCACTTTACTATTCACTGACCAGTGGTTTGGCCCCGGTGTCATCTGCCTTCATGTCAGTCCCGTTCGTTTTCTGAGCAATGTATCTGCAATCTCAGTGATGTAAGTAAAAGTGATGACTTTTGATTAGGGCCTGTGGATTTTTCCTGAACAGGAGCTAAAGAGAAGGAATCTAGTAAACGATTTAACCAGGCCCAGCGTTTTTGGGAAAAGCAAAGTCTAACAGTCAAAGCGATAGCACAAACATGATTTAAACAAGAGTTAATAATGTGCATATTTAGAGGAAAGAGTCTGTTTCTATAGCCTGTTTACCCATGTATCCATGTGTGTATTGATTTTTCGGTCTATTGAAATAAGTTAATTATATGTTTGAACTGTGTCTGTTTAAAATTTTGCCTTGTGTAACGGGTGTCCCTTACCGGGATTAGGTAGAAAATGTCGTTCGCTCACTGTGAACTTTCTGAACTTTTTATTGGAGGATGAAATATTGTGCTGCTGTGCTCAGCTCTTGTTCAGGTTCCATTTGGGGTATTAATTGCTGCTTCAACATTAGAAACCCTTATGGTAACTCTCTCTGCTTTGCTTTACTTTTCAGAGAAAAGGCTTTAATTTGCTTGCTCAGCCTTTTCCTTTTATTCTAAACACCGCCTGTGCCTGCTGCGTCCTCCTCTTGTGTTTCATTTTTGTTCCCAGAAGAGATGGCTTTGTATTTCTCTATGGGTAGTGAGTATCCTGGATGGGCCCATTTACATGCAGAGCTCTGGAATTCTGTGATGTGGAGGCAGGTCCCTCAGGTCTTTTTTTAATTGAAGGACACTAAGATGAACAACTCTATTTGTCTCTGTGCACAAAGGAAGGTTGGGAGATGAAGGTGGTACCTCAGAAAGAGTCGAATTCTGAGACAAGAGAGAACGAAGGATCCCAGAGCCATTTCGATGCCTTGGTAAAGAGTCGTCTGTAGAGATGGCATAAACCACGGGGAGGTACAGGGAGGTAGACACCCTTCGCCCAGCTATGTGGCGTCAGTTTCTCCTTGGCATGTGGAGCTATCCACCTGAAGAGGCTTTAGAGAGGCTATGGTCACTTCTGGGCCAAACATTCTAAAGGATGTCATTCTGAGAAGGAAAAAGCCTGCTTCCACATGGAGCAAGAATTGAGAGAACTCTGACTAACAGGAACAGAATCAGAGTCTGTAATGGTGGTTGTGATGGGAATGATGGGAATGGCAGCAATGTTTGCAGCACTGTTATAAGGTAGATCATTGGTGGTCTTAAGCCTGAGCTAAAAGCAGTTATATATTGCAGAGGGAAGAATTTAAAAAGGAAAGATGGTGCAGTAGACGAGTAGGTCTGGGGCCATGATGGGAGCCCACTTTTAACAAAATTTTATTAGGCACCATTGTGAGCCAAGCATTGTGTTAGGTTCTGTTCCATCAAATCTTGAGGCACATTATGTCTGGTTCATTTCAGAAACGCTAAGATTAATCAGTTGATTTAGATAGTAACAGCTGAATCCATCCCTTATAAATAATCAATTACCCCAATAATCAATTACCTAATGATTTGAACAACCAGAAATAGTCTTTGCCCAGGAGTGGGCTAACTCATTCCTTTGAAAGTCAATTTCTGGTTAAGCATGGTGGCTCATGCCTGTAATCCCAAAGCCTCTGGAGGCTGACAGGGGAGGATCCCTTGAGGCCAGGAGCTCAAGACCAACCTAGGCAACATAGCGTGACCCTATCTCTACCAAAAATTAAAAAAAAAATAGCCAGATGTGGTGGTGCACACCTGTGGTTCCAGCTACTCAGAAGGGTGAAGCAGGAAGACGGTTTGGGCTCAGGAGTTCGAGGCTGCAGTGAGCTGTGATTGTGCCACTGCACTGCAGCCTGGGTGACAGAGCGAGACCTCGCCTCTAAAACAAAATCATAATAAAAGAGAAGAAAAGCCAATTTCTGCTAGTACAAGATACTGCTCTGGCATGTGTGACCCTGTACTGACAGTAAGGACACTTTAAAAAGGCATAGCCACATAGAATGAATGATACTTCCTTAATATTTTACACTCAATATTCAAAGTTCCTTCATTGTGTATTCTTTTTCACAGTTGATTTGTTCAGATCCAAGCAAGATGTACACATTGCAATTGGTTGGCATGTCTCTTAAGCCGCCGTTATAACAGCACCCCCAACTTCACTTTTTTTTGGGACAGGGTCTTGTTCTGTCACCCAGGCTGGAGTGCAGTAGCGAGATCACAGCTCACTGCAGCCTCAACCTCCCAGACTGAGGCAATCCTCCCACTTCAGCCTCCTGAGTAGCTGGGACTGCAAGTGCACATCACCGTGGCCGGCTAATTTAAAAGTTCTTTTTAGAGATGAGACCTCCCTGTGTTGCCCAGGCTGCTCTGGAATGTCTGGGCTCAAGCAATCCTCCTGCCTTGGCCTTCCAAAGTATTGGATTACAGGTGTGAGCCACTGAGCCAGGCTGTCCATTTGTAAATGTCATTTATTTGGTGAAGAAACCAGTTTGTTTGTTGTTTAGAGTTTCCCATATACTGAATTTGGCTGAATACATCCTCTCGGTATTGTTTAACTGATTCCTCTATATTCCATATTTTTCGTAATTAGTTAGATACAGAGGCTTGATTAAAGTTCTTTTATTAGTATTATTTGGCAAAACAATTTTATAGTGGATATGTGTACTTCCATAGTTATTAGGAGGCACATATTGTCTGGTTGTCCAACGTTTAATGATGTTAAAATTAGTCACTGGGTTTAGGTGCTGGCAGCTTGATCCATCAGTTATAAATTTCCCCATCAACATTTCAACTAATGGTTTGATAATTGGTGATGATCATTTCCTAGATCCATTATTTCATAAGGGCTGTAAAATGGTGATTTTCTGAGTCTATCATCCCTTCTGCCTTTATTAGCAGTAATATTTTTCATAAAGAGGGACTTTTCCTCATCAACTATTTGGTTACCTTGAAGGAAAGTTCATATTGGAAAGGCTTGATGAATGCTTGAGTCTTTCCCTTTATTTAACAATTTTCAAAATAATGAGAAGGTACCCTAATGAATTCCAGTGTTCAGAATGAGATTTTTAAAGTATTATTATGAATTCATGAATTCATCAATAATTGCTGTCTTTCAATTTATTGAAGTCATTGTGTTTTTTTTTTTTTTTTTTTTTTTGATGCTCAAATTGTGTCATTTTTGGCCAGTGGGAGCCCCTTAAAGTTGATTTTTGGTTCCTTTTGACAGATCTCATTAAAGTTTGGTGGCTTCCTTGCTCACTGGCAAAACAAGATGTTACAGATTCATCGTGAATATTTTTTGCTTTAACCTAGGATCAGTCTTTTCTCCCAAAAGATTTGGCTCCTTTTGGGAGGAAATGCTATATAGAAAGCACTATCTGATGTCAGGGATGCTCGTTCCTACCGGGCTATCATTGTTTCTAGGCCTTTGCAGCAAATAGAACTAGAGATGACATGTTTTTTAGAAAGAGAAAAATGAATCATGAGTTCACACTGATGTTTACAATTCAAATGAAAGATTACAGGATTTTCAGTTAATTCATTTGAATTTGGGTTCGTATCTCTGTTATTTTCTTTATGGTATTATACGTGTGAGTGTGAGCATGTAGGTGTGTATATGTATATATGTACGTTTCAAAATACTAATACAAATATTACTTTTGTGACTAATGAATATAATTTTATTCATATTTATCCTATTTGGAAATCTGCAGTGGGAGTCCGGGTGCGCGGGGACACGGCCCAGCAGCACCAGCGAGTCCTTCTTGGCGGCCAGATGCAGGGAAAGGTGGGGGCGGGCAGAGTCAGCTGCACCTACAGCGGGTCTCCCCGTGCACATCTGTGCGCCGCCCACTCCAGGCTCCCGCCCTGCCAGAGGCTCCCGCTTCCGCCTGAATTTCTTTCTTTTTAAAAGCTGAATAATACTCCATTATATGCAAATACCACATTTTGCTTTTCTGTTTATCTGTTGATGGATACTTGGTTTGCTTCTATGTTTTGGTTATTGTGACTAATGTTGCCATGAACACGGGTGTACAAATATGTGAGACCTTGTTTTCAACTCTTTTGGGCATATACCCAGAACTGGAATTGCTGGATCATATAGTAATTCTGTTTTTAATTTTCTGAGAAACCACTGTACTGTTTTCCACAGCGCTGTCCTGCTGTATCATTTTATGTTTCTACCAGCAGTACACTATGTTCCAATTTCTCTACATCTTTCTAAACACTTGTTATGTTCTTTCTTTCTTTCTTTCATTTTACTTTAAGTTCTGAGATGCATGTGCTGCATGTTCCCAATTTCTCTACATCTTTCCAAACACTTGTTTTCTTTCTTTCTTTCTTTCTTTCTTTCTTTCTTTCTTTCTTTCTTTCTTTCTTTCTTTCTTTTTTCTTTCTTTCTTTCTTTCTTTTTCTTTCTTTCTTTCTATTTCTCTTTCTCTTTCTTTCTTTTCTTTCTTTTTTCTTTTCTTTCTTTCTTCCTTTCTTTCTCTCTCTCTCTCTCTCTTCCTTCCTTCCTTCCTTCCTTCCTTCCTTCATTCCTTTCTTTCTGTCTCTCTCCTTTCCTTCCTTCCTTCCTTCCTTCCTTCCTTCCTTCCTTCCTTCCTTCCTTCCTTCCTTCCTTCCTTCCTTTGTTCTTTAAGTTCTGGAATACATGTGCTGCACGTGAAGGTTTGTTGCATAGATGTACATGTGCCATGGTGGTTTGCTGCACCTATGAACCCGTCATGCAGGTTTTCAGTGTGAAAAATGTATGCTCTGCATACATTAGGTATTTGTCCTAATGCTCTCCCTCCCCTTTCCCCTCACCCCTGACAGGCCCCGGTGTGTGATGTTCCCCTCCCTGTGTCCATGTGTTCTCATTGTTCAGCTCCCACTTATGAGTGAGAACATGCAGTGTTTAGTTTTCCGTTCCTGTGTTAGTTTGCTGAGGATGATGGTATCCAGCTTCATCTATGTCCCTGCAAAGGACATGAACTCATTCCCTTTCATAGCTGCATAGTATTCCATGGTATATATGCGCCAAATTTTCTTAATCCAGTCTATCATTGATGGGCATTTGGATTGGTTCCAGGTCCTTGCTATTGTAAATAGTACTGCAATAAGCATATGTTTGCATGTGTCTTTATAGTAGAATGATTTGGGTATATACCCTGTAACGGGATTGCTGTGTATAATGGTATTTCTGGTTCTAGATCCTTGAGCAATAGCCACACTATCTCCCACAATAGCTGAACTGATTTACACTCCCACCAACAGTGTAAAAGCATTCCTGTTTCTCCACATCCTCACCAGCATCTGTTGTTTCCTGACTTTTTAATGATTGGAACTCTAACTGGTGTGAGATGGTATCTCATTGTGGTTTTGATTTGCATTTCTCTAATGACTAGTGATGATGAGCTTTTTTTTCATATGTTTCTTGACTGCATAAATATCTTCTTTTGAGAAATGTCTGTTCATATCTTTTGCCCACTTTTTGATGGTTTTTTTTTTCTTGTAAATTTATTTAAGTTTCTTGTAGATTCTGGATATTAGACCTTTGTCAGATGGATAGATTACAAAAATTTTCTCCCATTCTGTAGGTTGCCCATTCACTCTGATGATAGTTTCTTTTGCTGTGCAGAAGCTCTTTAGTTTTTTAGTAATGTCTTAATATCCAGTGGAACATAACTCTTATTTTTTAAAGTTGACTTAGCTATTTGTGGACCTTTATTTTTCCATATAAATTTTAGAGCCCAAGTTCCTCAAAGAATCTGACTAGAATTTCTATTGAGATTTCATTGAGTTTATATGTCAATTTGGGGAGAATTGGTGTTTCATAATATTGAGTCCCATCCAAGATGCTGGAATGCCTTCTTTATTATTCAGATTATTTTTAGGCTATTATTAGAGTTTATTATTTTGCCATAGAGGTCTTTTGAGCATGTGTGTATGCACATGCACACACACACACATATAAATATATGTACAAAATACATTTATGTACATATATCTGTGTATATATACATATATAATTGTGTGTGTGTGTTTCTGTGTGTATCTCTCTCTCTCTCTCTTTCTCACTCCTCCTTCCTGTTAAAAAATATATCATTCTTTCCTGAGGCCTGTTCATCTTACTATATTTCAAATAACCTGGTTCTGCTTTTAAATTAATCTTCATTTTTTTTCATTTCTTTAAATTTCTTCCTTTACCTGCATAATTTTCTTTCTCTTACTTTTCTTTGCATTGCTCTGTTGACTTTTTTCCAACTTCCTGACTGCTTAGCTCATTTTAAAAACCTTGTTTTCTGATACATGTATTTAAAGCTATAAATTTTTGTCTGTGTTCCACACAAATTTTTGACATATTGATATTTAAATTTCCCTTGAGTTTACAAAATTTTATAATTTTTAAATGATTTACCTTTTAGCCCAGTGGTTTTATAGTAATATGTTATTTACCTTCCGAATATATGAGAGTATGTTTTCTTTCTCATATATCTCAAATTCATTTTCTAATTTATTTGAGATATTCTTAGTGAGCTGCATGATTTTATCTTTCTGGAACTAGCAAGTTGCACTTCTTGAATAGGCAGACCATAAGAGAAGGCTGGATTAAGGTATAGTGATCTTATGTTGCTTGGTCAGGTAACCTGAGCTGAAAAGATTTAGCACTTAAAAGGTAAGATCTTGATTAGTTAGAGGTAAACCTGAATTGAATTCCTGTGTCTTTACCACGTGATGTCGCCAAGGAAGAATAGTGGTAATCCCTCATATGTACCCTTTACCTCACTGTTGACAAAAACCCTCTTCATAACCTCCGTTTACTTTGATCTTCACAACAGCCTGGTGAGGTAGAGAGAAAAGTCATTTAACCTCTGTGACTTCATCTGTCAGACAGCATTACAAATACTTCCAGACCACTGTGGATGGTTGTGAGGATTAATTAATTAGAGCCAATAATCCGTTCTCTCACTTCCTCAGGGGGTTATGGCCCTGTAGTGAGATAATGCATATGAAAATACAAAGGCACACAGCTATCTGAGCAGTTGTTTCAGTAGTCGGTAGTCAGTAGTCGAAACAGTCTCTTGTTTCCACTCTAGGTTCCTCCTTGTGTAGGGAACATTTAGGAGAGGCTGGAAAAAGATACCATGAGTGAACACTTGGCCTATGGCAAGCGCCTGATATATATGGTCATTGATTGGTTATATACCAAGGGACTTAACTGGCATGAGGGCAGTCTTCATTGATGTGTGACCTATGACCTGTGCAGTTGCACAGGGTCTCCACTCTAAGAAGGGCCCCAAACTTAGTTTAATTCTCTACTGTTGCAATCTTGAAATTCATGAAAATTTTATTTTTGATCTTGTGTTCTATAAGTGAAGTGTAATGAAACAATGAAGCATGTGCATGAACAGTGGAGATATAGCAGGTGGTAGTGTGCACACTTGAAGGCTTAGGTTCATAGGCATGGAAGGACAAACAGGCATCGAGCAATTGGTCTGACATGCACAAACAGGCCTTTGGTACAGTCTGGGGTACTTGTGGCCCTAAGGTAGCCAAGCTGGGACCTGGACCCAGAAGGGTGCTGTCAATGGTGGTGGCAGCAATAGCAGAAGCAGCAGGTCTGGTAGCAGCAGGAACTGTAGCCGCAGGAGAGAACAAGGATTCCTTGTGGTGGAGGCACTGAGACTGGTGATAGGAGATGGACTTGCCTGTCTCTTAAGCCAGACCCTATGGAATCTACCCAAATATTAACTCTCCATTCTGAGTACAGGGACAAGAACAACTTGCATTCAGGCATTAAACTGTCTCAGTAAGCTATGACCAAAAAAAGAGTGTACACATGGAGATTGTAATAATGTATACTAAGGAATTATTAGAATTATTCAGAGTTTATAATCTCAGGTTGTGTAAATGGCTGCAACATTGCAAAGCAAATAGGCTTATAAATACAAGTTAAATTTAAAGATCATCCATGGAACAAGAAAAAGATGCCCACTTATGCCACTTTTATTCAAATAATACTGCAAGTCCTGGCCAGAACAATTAGGCAAGGGAAAGAAATAGAGGACATCCAAATTGGCAAGGAGAAAATTAAATTAGCCTGGTTCATAGACAACACGATCTTATACTTGGAAAACACTAAAAACTCCACCAAAAAACTGTTAGAACTGGTAAATGAATTCAGTAAAGTTGCAGGATACAAATTCAACACACAGAAACTAGTAGCATTTATATAGGCCAACAGTGCGCAATCTGAAAGGGGAATCAAGAAGTCAATCCCATTTACAATAGCTACAAAGAATATAAAATAACTAGGATTCAACTTAACTAAAGAAGTGAAAAAACTCTACAAGGAAGTCTATAAAACACTGATAAAAGAAATTGAAGAGGACCCAAACAAATAGAAAGACATTCCATGCCCATGAAGCAAAAGAATTAATACCTTTAAAATGACCATACTGCCCAAAGTAATGTACAGATTCAATGTGATCTCTATCAAAATACCAATTACATTCTTCACTGAAATAGAAAAAAATCTTAAAATTTATATGGAACCACAAAAGACCTCAAATAACCAAAGCAATCCCGAGCAAAAAGAGCAAAGTTGGAGTCATCACACTACATGACTTTGAAATATACTACAAAGCTGTAGTGACTAAATAAGCATGGTACTGGCATAAAAACAAATGCATAAACTTATGGAACAGAATAGTGAACCTAGATATAAATCTAAACATTTACAACCAACCCATTTTCGACAAAGGCACCAAGAACATACAATGGGGGAAAGGAGCATCTTTAAATGGATGGTGCTGGAACACTATATAACCATATGCAGAATAAAAGGGACCCCACCTCTCACCATATACAAAAATCAAATCAAAGTGGATTAAAGACTTAAATCTAAATTGCAAACTATGAAACTACTGGAAGAAAACATTGGGGAAATGCTCTAGGATATTGCTCTAGGCAAATATTTTTTTGTGTAAGACCTCAAAAGTCCAGGCAACAAAAGCAAAAGTAGATAAATGGGATCACATCAAGCCAAAAACTTTCTGCACAGTGAAGAAAACAATCAATACAGTGAAGAGACAACCCACAGAAAGGGAGAAAATGTTTGCAAATTATCTATCTGGCAAGGGATTAATAACTAAAATACATAAAGAGATCATACAACTCAATAACCAAAAAACAAATAATCTGATTAAACAATTGGCAAAAGATATGAATATGAGACATACAAATGGCCAACATGTGTATGAAAAAATGCTCAACATCACTAATCATCAGAGAAATGCAAATCAAAAGTACGATAAGATATAATTTCACCCCAGTTAAAATGGGTTTTATCAAAAAGTCAGGGAATAATGAATACTGGAGAGGATATGGAGAAAGGAGAGTTCTCAGACACTGTTAGTGAGAGTGTAAAGTAATACAACCACTATGGAGAACAGTATAGCGGTTCCTCAAAAAACTGAAAATAGAACTACTATATGATCTAGCAATTCCACTACTGGATATTTATCCGAAAGAAAGGAAATCAATATATCAAAGAGACATCTGTACTCCTGTATTTATTGCAGCATTAGTCACAATAGCCAATATATGGAATCAACCTAAGTTCCCATCAGTGGATGAATAGATAAAGACGATGTGATACACACACATGCACACACACACACACATATATATGTATGTATATATATACATGTGTATATATACACACACACAGTGGAATACTATTCATCCATAAAAAGGAGGAAATCCTGTCATCCATGCTACTGCATGGATGAAACTGGAGGCCATTATGTTAAGTGAAATAAGCTAAGCACAGAAAGATAAATATTACATGTTCTGACTCATATGTGGGAGCTAAAAAAGTGAATCTCATGAAGATAGAGATTAAATTCATGGATACCAAAAGCTCAGAAGGGTAGTGGGGTGGGGAGGATGAAGAGAGGTTGATTAATGGGTACAAACACACAGATGAAAGCATAAGACTCAGTGTTCAATAGATCAGTAGGGTCACTATAATTTACTATAATCCATTGTACATTTCAAAATTGCTAGGAGAGAATAATTTGAATATTTCCAGTATGAAGAAAAAGCAAATATTTAAGGTGATAGATATCCCAGTTGCAGTGATTTGATCTTTACAAATTATATGAATGTATTGAATTATCGCATACCCCTTCCAAAAATTCTATTCAACAGAAAAGAACAGTGTTTTTATGTGAACTTTGAAGGAACCAATTACTAATGAGGAAGACAATTTTAAAATTAATTTTCCTTGTAATTTAATATACAGTAATAAGATGTATAAAAAGGTGTTTTGAATTATATGCAAATCATGATACCAGTTTTGGTTTATTATAAGACCACCATCAAAAATTATAGGAAATGTCAGAGGAAACATTAAAATGGTATTGTATAAATGTACATTTAAAATTAAATTCTGACTTACATATAACTGAGCTGTATGAAGAATTAAACCTTTTGATAAAAAATGTTCCATGAGAATCATCAACTCTAGATGTTTTGAAATTTATACATTTATCACAGTGTTTACACAGGATATAAAATCCTCTTATCAACTCCATTAACAGTGGTATAAGCAGGAAGGTCCTTCTCTAAATTTGAAATTATCAATAATTATTTGTCATCATGCATTGCCAAGAAAGACTGATGGTACTTCCAATTATACTGATTGAAAATGAAGTTGCTAAAAGTATAAATTTTGATGATCTAATAAATAAATTGGTTAAAAAGTGAGCCAGAAAAAAATCTTATGATCAATCATCACATTAATAAAGTATTAGTATTTATTATGTTTTATAAAGTTATGACACCAAAAATGTTGTTTGCAATTTGTAAATTTATGCCACTAATCATTGTGATAGATAGAATAATTCCTTCTTTCCCCAAAGATGTCCATGTCGGGATCCTCAGAACCTGTGAATATGTTACCCTACATGGTAAAAAGGACTCTGCAGTTGTGATGGTGGATCGTGAGATGGTGAGAGTATCCTGGATTATGCAGGTGGCCACAATATAATCACAGAGGTCCTTATAAGGGAAAGAGAGAGGTAGGAGAATCAGAGAAGCAGATATAATGAAGGAAGCAGTGATGTGAGGAGGGGAGAGGCGAGGGAGAGAGAGCCAATGCCTCCAGTTGAGAAGACAAATAAATGAATTTTCCCCAAGGACTCCAGAAGGAGTGCAGTCCTGCTGATATGACCCTAGGCCAAAACCCTATAGCTGTACTGTTCAATATGGTGGCCACTAGCCAGAAGTGGGTATGGAGCTTGTTGATGTGGCTGGTCCAAACTGCAATGCTTTAAGTGTAAAATAAAATGCACGCCAGATTTTAGCGACTTAGTGAAAAAAAAAAAAAGAAAGAAAAGATAAAGGAAAGAATATGAAACATCTTACTAATAGTTTGAAGTTATAGTATTTTTGGTATATTCGGTTAAACAAAAATCTTCTTAAAATTAAGTTTCCCTGTTTCTCTTTAAGTTTTTAATGTGACTACTAGAAAATTTAAAATTACATATGTGGCTCACATTGCTTCTATTGGGCAATGCAGCCCTGGAGAATACATACATTTAAGTGGGCAGAGTCAGAAATATTTAAGACAGACTGAGAAGAAGAATAACAAGTTTGTTTACTCTCAAAAGCCAAAGGAGCTGGGCATGGTGGCTCATGCCTGTAATCCTAGCACTTTGGGAGGCCGAGGTGGGAGGATCACTTGAAGTCAGGAGTTCGAGACCAGCCTGGCCAACATGGTGAAACGCTTTTTCTACTAAAAATACAAAAATTAGTCAGGCATGGTGGCAGGCCCCTGTAGTCCCAGCTACTCTGGAGGCTGAGGTTGGAGAATCGCTTGAACCTGGGAGGTGGTGATTGCAGTGAGCAGAGATCGCGCCACTGCACTCCAACCTGGACGACAAGAGCAAGACTCCATCTGAAAAAAAAAAAAAAAAAAAGGAAAAGAAAAAAGAAGAAACCAAAGGAATTGAATATATTTTTCCTTGCATTAATCTCTTGTGCATATTTAGATACTTTTACATAATTGAATCATGTACTAAATACTGTTGTTTTTTTTTTATGTGAACACTGCATTTATGCCTTTTCCTTCCTACACCTAATAATCAGAGTTTCACCTGGTGAGTATCCTTTATTTTTCTTATGTTCATACAATCTCACACCTCCCTATACTTTTTTTACATATTACCTACCTATACAGAGTTTTCTTTTTTGCCCCTTTTGGTCATTTTCTGGTATACAAATATGGGATTTTTTTGTTGTATGGATATAGGATATTTTACATTTTAATGGGGTATATGTCAGTGTTTGTTACGTTCATAGAATGTGTAATGATAAAGTTAGGGTGCTTAGGGTATCCTACATGTTTATCATTTCTGTGTGTTGAATACACTTAAGTTCTCTCTTCTAGTTACTTTGAAATCTACAAAATGTTGTTGGTAAGTATAATCACCCTACTCTGCTCTCAAACATTAGAACTTATTTCTTCTATCTAACTGTATGTTTGCACCATTAACCAACTTCTCTTCATCCTTCCCCCTACCACTTACCCACCCTTCCCAGTCTTTGGTATCTATCATTCTATTCTCTATGCCTATGAGATCAAGTTGCTTTTTTTTTTTCTGTTTTTTAGCTCCCACATGAGTGTGAATATGTGATATTTGTTTTTCTGTACCTGGCTTATTTCACTTAGCATATGACCTTCAGTTCCATCCATATTTCTGTAAGTGACAGGATTTCATTTTTATTTATACCCAAATAATATTCCATGATGCGTTAACATTACATTTTCTTTATCTATTCATCTGTTGATGGATACTTAGGTCGATTTTGCATCTTTACTATTGCGAGTAGTGCTGGGATAAACATGCTAAAGCAAATATTCCTTTGATAAACTGATTTCTTTTCCTTTGGATAAATACCCAGTAGTGAGATTGCTGCATTGTGTGGTCGTTCTATTTTAGTTTTTTGAGAAATCTTCATAGTGTTTTCCATAATGGCTGTACTAATTTACATTCCAACCAACAGGATATGAGTTCCCTTTTCTCCACATCCTCACTAGCATCTATTTTTTTTTTCTTTTTAATAATAGCCATTTTAACTGAGGGAGATGATATCTCATTACGATTTTGATTTGCATTTCCCTGATGATTAGTGATGTTGAGTGTTTTTTCATGTATATTTGGCCATTTGTATGCCTATTTTTTTGAGAAATGTCTATTCATTTCCTTTATCCACTTTGAATGGGATTATTTGGTTTTTCACTGTTGAGTTGAGTTCCTTGTATATTCTGGATATTAGTACCCTGTTGGATGAGTAGTTTGCAAATATTTTCTCTCATTCAAGAGGTTGTCTCTTCACTCTGTTGACTGTTTCTTTTGCTATGCAGAAGCCTTTTGGTTTAATATTGTCCCATTTGTTTACTTTTGGTTTTGTTGTCTATGGTTTTGAAGTCTTAGCCATATAATCTTTGCCTAGACCAATGTCTTGAAGATTTTTTTTTAGGTTTTCTTCTAGTAATTTTATAATTTTGGGTCTTATGTTTAAGTCTTCAATTCATCTTGAGTTGGCTTTAATATATGGTGAGAGATAGGGGTCCAGTTTCATTCTTCTGCATATAATTATTGAGTTTTCCAGCACCATTTATTGAAGAGGGTGTCTTTTCCTCAATGTATATTCCTGGCAGCTTTATCAAAGACCCATTGGCTGTAAATATGTGGATTTATTTCTGGGTTCTATGTTCTGTTCCACTAGTATATGTATCTATTTTTTATACTAATATCATGCTGTCTTGGTTACTATAGCCTTGTAATGTGTTTTGTAGTGAGGTAGTGTGATGCCTCCAGCCTTGTTCTTTTGATCAGGATTGCTTTGACTCTTCTGGCTTTTTTGGTTCAATATGAATGTTAGTGTTACAGGCCCACCAATGCACCACAATGTAGTCATCTCTCATTGTTTGAGGTATCGCCCAGAGTTCTTTGTCTCATGACCAAGAAAATTAAGGAGCATGGCCACAAAGGGTGAGGTTGGAGCAAAAGTTTAATAAGGAAAAGAAGAAAGCTCTCTGCCACAGAGAGGAGGCCCAAAAGAGGGTAGCCCACTGTGAGGCAGAGTTCAGGGTTTTTATGGACTAGGAAGGGGAAGAATGTGCTGACTGGTCTGCAAGCCGTTTTAGAGAAAGCACCACTTAGAAAGAGGTATGATAGTGTAAAGAACCAATTGGAAGCAGAGGTGAATGCTTGGCCTGGGACCAATCATGGGCTGAAGTGATGACTTGGCCCAGGACCTTGATCTGGGACCAATTGGGGACTGAAGTGATGATTCACCCTCTGTAAATGGAGACTTAGCCTGCAGCCAATTACAGAAAGGTAGGCATATATAAAATAGGTGAAAAGTAAGATACTAAGGCATGCCAAGGAGAGAGAAATGTGTCCAAAAAGGGGTGGAATTCGTTCATCTGGGTTCACAGAGTAAGAGTTTCCATTTAAGGATGTGAACTCTTTCTTATCTGGGACCTACAGTTTGATTTTCAGTCTGTTCTTTGTTTGAAGCAGTTTTACCAAGGATCCACCCTAACCGCCCACTTGACCAGTTTCTTACTTTCTCCTCTTTCATTAGGATTGTTTTCTTCTATTCTGTGAAAAATGGCATCAATATTTTGGTAGGGATTGCATTGAATCTGTAATTACTTTGGAAAGTATGGCCCTTTCAACAGTATTAATTCTTCCAGTCCATGAGCGTGGAATGTCTTTCCATTTCTGTCCTCTTCAATTTCTTTTGGCAGTGTTTGTAGCTTCCCTTATAGAGACCTTTCACTTCTTTGGTCAAATTTATTCCTAGATATTTTATTTTATTTTTGTTGCTATTGTAGACAGAATTGTCTTCTTGATTTTGTTTTTGGCTATTTCATTATTGGTGTATAGAAACACTACTGATTTTCGCATGTTGATTTTGTATCCTGCAAATTTACTAAATTAAAAAAATCAATTCTAAGAGTTTGTTGTTGGAGTCTTGGTTTTTCTAAATACAGTATCATGTCATTTGCAAAGAGGGACAATTTGATTTCCTCTGTGTTTTTTTTTTTTGTTTGTTTTTGTTTTGTTTTTTTTGAGACAGAGTCTTGCTCTGCTGGCCAGGCTGAAGTGCAGTGGCACGATCTCAGCTCACTACAAGCTCCGCCTCCCGGGTTCACGCCATTCTCCTGCCTCAGGCTCCCAAGTAGCTGGGACTACAGGTGCCCACCACCACGCCCGGCTAATTTTTTGTATTTTTAGTAGAGACAGTGTTTCACCGTGTTAGCCAGGATAGTCTTGATCTCCTGACCTTGTGATCCACCTGCCTCGGCCTCCCAAAGTGCTGGGATTACAGGCGTGAGCCACCACGCCCGGCCTTGATTTCCTCTTTTAAAATTTAGATGCCTTTTATTTCTTTCTCTAGTACTGTGTTGAATAGGAATGGTGAAAATGGGCATTCTTATCTTGTTCCAGTTCTTAGGTGAAAGGCTTTCAACCATTCCCCATTCAGTATGATCTTAGCTGTTGATTTGTCATATATAGCCTTCATTAATTTGAGGTATGTTCCTTCTATGCTTAGTTTGTTGAGTGTTTCTATCACGAAGATGTATTGAATTTTATCAAATACTTTTTCTGCATCTATTGAAATTATCATATGGTTTTTGTACTTCATTCTGTAGATGTGATGTATCATGTTTATTGATTTACATATATTGAACCATCCTCACATCTCTGGTATAAATCCTACTTGATCGTGGTGTATTATTATTATTTTTGATGTGCTATTGGATTTGGTTTGCCAGTATTTTGTTAGGAATTTTTGCTATGTTTGTCAATTATATTGTCATATGGTTTTCTTTTTTTATTGTATCCTTGGCTGGTGCTCTTATTGGTTTAATACTGGCTTCAAATAATGAGTTAGAGAGCATTTTCTCCTCTTCAATTTTTTGAAATACTTTGAGGAGAATTGGTATTAGCTCTTCTTTATATATTTGGAAAAATTCAGCAGTGAATCCATCTTGTCCTGGGCTTTTCTTTGTTGAGAGATTTTTTTTTTTTTTACTTATTCAATTTTGTTTGTCATTATTGGTCTGTTTAGGTTTTCTATTTCTTTTTTATTCAATTTTGGTACATTGTATGTTTCCAGGAATTTATCCATTCCTCTAGGTTTTTCACTTTGTTAGTGTGCTATTATTCATGATAGTCTCCAATGATCTTTTGTATTTCTGTAGTATCACTTGTACTGTCTCCTTTATCATTTCTGCTTTTGTTTATTTGGGTCTTCTGTCTTCTTTTCTTGGTTAGTCCAGCTAGTGGTTTATCAATTTTGTTTATCTTTTCAAAGGACCAACCTTTTGTTGCATTGATCCTTCCTATTTCTTTTTTTAAATTTTTTAGTCTATTTTGTTTAGTTCTGCTGTGATCTTTATTATTTCTTCTGCTACTTTTGGGTTTGGTTTGCTCTTTACTAGTTCCTGGAGGTACATGATTAGATTGTTCATTTGAAATATTTGTTGTTGTTGTTTTTTTAATGTAGGCAGACAATGTTTTATATATACTTTTCATATACTGGTGCTTTTACTTCTGTGAGATAAAATCATAGGAGTGGGGTTGGGTGTGGTGGCTCATGCTGTAATCCCAGCACTTTGGGAGGCTGAGGGGGAGTGGATCACTTGAGGTCAGGAGTTTGATACCAGCCTGGCCAATATGGTGAAACCCTGTCTCTACTAAAAATACAAAAATTAGTCGGGCATGGTGGCACACACCTGTAATCTCAGCTACTCAGGAGGCTGAGGCAGGAGAATCACTTGAACCTGGGGGCGCGGAGGTTGCAGTGAGCCAAGATCACGCCACTGCACTCCAGCCTGGCCGACAGAGCAAGACTCCATCTCAAAAAAGAAAAAGAAAAAAAAAAACCGTAGGAGTGGGATTTCTGACTCAAGGATATGATTTTCAAAAGTGAAATAGTAATTCTCATTTTCATTGGATGGGATTACCTTTTCCCTTACATCAGTGAAGGTGACAGCTGTAGTTGTTATCAGCCTATTTAATTTGTTATAATCTTACAGATTAGATGTGATATCTCAATACTGTAATTTGCATTTCTTTAACAACTTGTAAGCATATTCTCAAATGTTTACCAATCATTTGGATCTGTTCTACTGTGTATTGCTTGATTTTCTGTAGGCTTTATCTCCTTTATTCCCTGTGTCTGTATCTCTCTTTCTATTCTTTAAAAAAGAATATCTACATCCTGGCTATTGCATTGTCAGTTATTTTAATTTTAGCAATTCTAGTGGATGTAAAGTGATATTTCTGTAGTTTTGGTTTTCATTTCCCTGACAACTAATAACATTGAGCACCTTTTCGTGTGCTTATTGGCCATTCACGTATCTTTTCTTGATGTCTTTTGAAGTTCTTTGACTATTTGAAAATATATAGATATTAAGTCTTTTGCTGTCATAGGTGTTTAAAATATATGTGTATGTATCAGGAAGTGGAACATCACACACTGGGGACTGTTGTGGGGTCGGGGGAGCGGGGAGGGATAGCATTAGGAGATATACCTAATGTAAATGATGAGTTAATGGGTGCGGCACACCAACAGGGCACATGTATACATATGTAACAAACCTTCACATTGTACACATGTACCCTAGAACTTAAAGTATAATAAAAAATAAAATAAAATAAAAAAATAAAATATATGTGTATGTAGATGTATCTGTATATTTAACTCATTTGTTAGTTGTCTACTAAATTTGTTTGGGACATATTTTGTCATAAAAATCTTATTTTTATTGTGATAATATATACACATACAACTTACCATTTTGACTGTTTTTAAGTGTACAGTTCAATGGCATTAAATATATTCATTTTGTTGTGCAGTCATCATCTCTGTCCATCTCCAGAACTAATCATCCTCCCAAACTAAAATTCTATACCCATTAAAAATAATTACATTTTAGGCCGGGCGCGATGGCTCACACCTGTAATCCCAGCACTTTGGGAGGCCGAGGCAGGCAGATCATGAGGTCAGGAGATCGAGACCATCCTGGTGAACACAGTGAAACCCCATCTCTACTGAAAATACAAAAAATTAGCCAGGTGTGGTGGCGGGCACCTGTAGTCCCAGCTACTCAGGAGGCTGAGGCAGGAGAATGGTGTGAACCTGAGAGGCGGAGCTTGCAGTGAGCCGAGATCGCACCACTGCACTTCAGCCTGGGCGACAGCGTGAGACTCCGTCTCAAAAAAAAAAAAAAAAAGAAATTATATTTTTAAAATATTCAAATATGTCAGGCTTTTCTAGTGTCTATTTTTCTTGTCTTGTTTAAAAAGGTTTCATGCACATCTATATTGTGTACATAATTTCTTAGTGTTTATCACATCATTTTTATTGTTTAATTTTTTAAAAAAATATTTACTCCACCTTAAGTTAATTTTTATACATGATGTAAGGGGGTTGGAGGAACAAACTTAATTTTCTTCCAAGTGGATAACCCAATATATGGGCCAGTGATTACATTAAGTATCCTTTTCCTATTGAATTGAAAGTTTGCTTTAGTCAGAAACTGTCATAAATACTGGAATCTACTTCTAGGAACTTTGTTCCACCAATCTAGTTGCCTGTTTCTATGCCAGTTTCATATTATTTGCTTACAGCTTAATTAATCAAACTTCACCTCACCATTCTTCATAATTTTTCTGGATCTTCTCAGACATGCTTTTTCCATGTGGATTTTAGTATTATTTTATTTAATTAAAAACACACAAACCTATTGGGGTTCTAATAGGCATGACATTACGTTTATATATTACTTTTGAGAGCATTTACATTTTTATAATATCTGCTTATCTAAGAAAATAGTCTATTTTTCTATATTTTCAGATTGAATTTCATATCCTTTAATACAATTTTTATAGTTTTCTCTATCAGTTTCTGTACTTTTCATATGAGTATATTTCTAAATGTTTATATGCATGCTATTGTCAATAAAATACTTTCTCTCATTTCCACTTGATTTATTTTGCTCAACTTAATGCCTGTGAGATTCATCTATGTTGTTGTCTATGTAAGTAGTTTGTTCATTTTGATCGTTGAGTAGTATTCTTATGTTTTTAATATGCCCCAGTTTATTTATCTTTTCATCTGTTGGGTTATTTCCAGTTGTTGGCTAATATGAATAAAGCAGCTTGCTATGAACAACTTTTTCACAAAGTCATTTTTTTAAGTGGACATTAGTTTACATTTCTCTTTGTTAACTACCTAGCTATTCAAATGCCTCTAGGTGTATGTTTGTAAGAAACCGCTCAACGTTTAAGAAGTGGTTTGTGTCATTTTACCCTCCCATCAGCAAAGTAGGATAATTCCATTTGTTCCACATCTAAGTCAACACTTCATGCTGTCAGTCTTTTTAATTTTAGCTATCCTAGTGGGTGTTAAGTGGTATATCATTGTAGTTTTAAGTTGTATGCTCCCAATGACTAATGCTGTTGAACACTTTTTCAGGTACTTATTGGCCATTTGTATGTCTTCCTTGGGGAGTGTCTATTCAAAATCTTTTGACAATTTTTAAATTGAGTTGTTCGTCTTTTGTTATTGATTTGTTGGAGTTCTTTTGTCAGTTGTATGCGGTAAGAATATTTTCTCACATTTCAGGAGAGTATTATCTTTACTGTGTACATTGAAGAATGGATGTTTATATATTTTCAATGATGTTTGATTTACCATTTTTTCCTTTGATGCCTTAGTCCTTTTGTATTCTTATTAGGAAACTTTATCTACATCAAAGTTGTAAAAATTTTTTCTAAAAGCATATAGATTTTTAGGTCTATGAGTGATCTCAAATTAATATTTTTTATTGAGATATAATTTACATACCATAAAATTTACCATTAAAAATGTAAAATTCAGTAGATTTTAGTATATTCAGAAGATTGTACAACATTATCACTAGCTAGTTTCACAATATTATCATCAACTCAAAAATAAGTTCTGTATTGATTACCAGTCACTTCCCATTGCCCCTTCCTCCCAATCCTTGGAAACCATTTATCTATTTTCTGTCTCCATGAATTTGCCTGTTCTGGACATTCCATATAAATGAAATCCTACAATATCTGACCTTTTGTGTCTAGCTTCTTTTACTTAACATATTGTTTTCAAGGTTTACCCATGCTGTTGCACAGTGGTCTCCAGCCTTTTTGGCACCAGGGAGCGGTTTCATGGAAGACAACTTTTCCATGGACCAGGGTGGGGGATAGTTTTGGGATGATTCAAGCACACTACATATATTGTGCACTTTATTTCTGTTGTTATTACATTGTAATATATAATGAAATAATTATACAACTCACCATAATGTAGACTCAGTGGGAGCCCAGAGATTGTTTTCCTGCAACTAGATGGTCCCATCTGGGGGTGATGGGAGGCAGTGATAGATCATCAGGCATTAGATTCTCATAAGGTGTGTGCAACCTAGATCCCTTACATGCACAGTTCACAATAGGGTGAGCACTCCTATGAGAATCTAATGCCACCACTGATCTGACAGGAGGCAGTACTCAAGCAGTATATGAGTGATGGGGAGTGGCTGTAAATACAGATGAAGCTTCACTCTCTTGTCTGCCGCTCACCTCCTGCTGTGTGGCCCAGTTCCTAATAGGCCACAGACTGGTTACTGGTCTTTGGCCAGTGGGTTGGGGACCCCTGCTGTAGCATGTATCAGTAATTTATTCTTTTTAATGGCAGAATAATATTGCACTGCATGGACATACCACAATTTGTTTAGCCATTCATCGGTTGATGGACATTTGGGTTGTTTCCACTTTTGGGCTAACATGAATAGTGCTACTATGGACATTTTTGTACAAGTTTCTGTTTAATCATATGTTTTCTATTCTCTTGGATATATACTTAGATGTGGAATTGCTGGATCATATGATAACTCTGTTTTGCCTTTCTTCTTTGTGTCGCCATGGCACCTTTATCATATATTAAAAATTGTATATGTGTAGATCTATTTTTGGGATCTTTATTATTCTGTTCTATTTAAAAAATTTGTAGGTCCTGCATTAATAGTACATTGTCTTGATAATTGTAGTTTTAAAGTAAATATTGAAATCTGGTTATGTATGTCCTCTAACTTTGGTCTTTTATTTCAAGATTGTTTTGTTGATACTTTCTTCTTTGCAATTTCCTGTACATTTTGGAATTAGCTTGTCAGTTTCTTTCAAAATGTCTGCTGGGATTTTGATTGTGATTTCATTAACTGAATTCTGGGAAAATAGGCATCATAATAATAATGGATCATCCAATTTTTGAATTTGGTATATATCTCCCTTTATTTGGGCCTTTTAAATAATTCTCTTAGCAATATTATTTCTTCTTTAAATGGCTGATAAAATTCACCAGTGAGACTATGAAACTAGCTTGTCCTGAACCTGGAGTTTTCTCTGTGGGGAGTTTGATTTAAAAAAAAATAGCTTTGTTGAGGTATGATTTATAATAAAACTCATCTGTTTTAGCTGCACAGTTCAATGGATTTGACAAATTTCGTTCTCTGGAAATCAAGAAAGTTTTACTTCTTCCTTTCTGATTTCTATGCCTTTTATTTTATTTTCTTACCCAATAATCTGGCTAAAACCTTCACTACAATATTGAATAGAAAGGTGAGAACAGATATGCTTGCCATTCCCTTGATCTGAGAAAGAAGGCATTCAGTCTTTCATTGTTAGGTGTGATGTTCACTGTAGAATTTTTGTATAAGCCCTTTATCGGTTTAAAGAAATTCTCTTCTAGTCCTAGTTTTAGAAGTTTTTTTTCTTTCATCCCAAATGAAATTTTAATTATGTCAGATGTCTTCTCTGTATCTATTGGGTTGATCATACATTTTTTCTTTGTTATTCTCTTAATATAGTGGATTGCACTGAATGAATTTCAAATCTTAAATCTACCTTGCATCCCTGGGATAAACCCTTTTTGGTGATAAAATAACAACATTTGTATATATTGTTGGATACTTGATTTGCTAAAATGTGTACAATCATGAAGGATATTGTTACATAGTTTTTTTTATGTATTTAGTTTTGATATTGCCAATGAGGATCTCATAAAATGAGGTGAGAATGCTCTAATCTTTTCTATTTTCTGGCTGAAATTATAAAAACCTGAAAATCCTAATTTTTAACAAGAAGGTGGAATCTGCATAACTTTCATGTATTGCTGGTGGGAGTTTAAATTTTTTCAGTCACTTTGCAAAACGTTTTGGCAGTATTTACCAGAGATTAACATGCATTTACACTATTAACTCATCACTTTAACTCCTAGCTATACACTCAAGAGAAATGAGTGTGCATGCCCACAAAATGTATGTTCAAGAACATTCATAGGTTTGTTCATGACAACAGAATTGGAAGCAACTCAGATAATCATCTACAGAAGAATGAAGAAATAAATTGTGGAATATTCATGCAATGGAATTTTACAGAGCAATAATAAAAGCAAACTACTGATACTTTAACATCGATGCATCAGAAACATAATGTTGAGTAAAAGAAGCCAGACCAAAAAAGTACATACTGTATGATACCATTTATATAAAATTCAAGAACTGACAAAACAAGTGTATGTGTTGAGAAATCATATTAATGATTACCTCTGGGGCAAAATAGATTTTGATTCTGAAAAGGCCATGAAGGATTCTCTTAGGTGATGGTAATGTTCTAATCTTGCCCTGGGTGTTGGTTACACAGGTATTACATATATAAAAATTCATAAAACTGTACAGTTAGGATTTAGGTGCTTTGCAGTGTGTGATTTATATTTCTAATATGATAAAGCATTAATCCTGCCTGGAACTCAGTGAGACCTCCTCGGCTTGCAATTTTTTTTTTTTAGGGAAAAATTTTCTTCTATTGTTTGTTTAATTATTACCCTACCTGCATGTTCTTTTTCTTCCTTCTAAAACTCTTGTTATTTACAGATTAGGTATTCCATATCCATTTGTTTTCTAAGTCTCTTTTACATCTTTTTGTATTTTCTTCTGTGTTTAGAAAGATTTCTTCTACTCCACCTTCCGGGCCCCTAATTTTTTGTCATGACAAGCTATCAGCTTATCCTTCAATATATCTACTGAATTTTTAAATTTAAAAATACACTTTTTAGTCCAGAAAGCCTTTTTAATATTATAATTGGATTTCCTTAACTGCACATGCTTTGTTTTCTTCAAGTGATCATTTTAAGCTTTTTCTTTCGCAGAGCAGGGAACATTACTGTACATTACTGGGGAGCTGCCTGTTGACAGTACTTTATTCGTTCACTTTCTGGCTGTTATATTTCCTTAGGTAGAGTGACAATATAATTTGTCATCCAGATTTTTGAGGACAAGGGGAGCTATTAATAATTACCAACAAATACCAGTACCAACAAAGACTGTCTCATGGTAACTAGAGTGTATAGTCACCTAACCTTTATGTGCCAATTTATGGCTTGAGCCTCTGATTCAGATGCTAGAGAATGATGGGAAAGTCAGAAATCTTGGTCTCTGGAGGCAGACAATGTACTAGATGGCAAGTTGTCAGGCTCCAGTCTTCCAAGCTGTAAGGATCAGAACAGATTCTCAAGATATTTGTAATAAAGAATGTCCATGGTAGCAGAAAAATTCAGTTACACAAAGGCTGGAAAATACTGAATTCACAGCTAAAATATATTGGTCTCCTTATTGAGAATAATTTCAGTAGTGTAGTAAAGGGAAAAAATCATATTGTAGTACGTTTTCTAGTGAATGAGGTCTTAAAAACATAGATGCCAAGTGTAGATTATTTATGTTTCCTTCAAAGGAGGAAGAAATAGATGAATGTTAGGAGTACAGGAATGGGAGGAGGGATACTCTATTACCTGAAAATGGAGGTAAGGAGGTAAGGATAGGTGTGGATATAGATACTTTGTTATCAGACTTTTCATGAGTTAAGTAAGCTTACATATAAAAATTTAATTTTTTTAAAATTCAAAATTCAGAGAGTATTCACGTATAGACACTGAAAGTTCTGCATCCACTCAGTTCTCTTCCCTATAGGCAATGATGCTATTAATTTTTATAAAATATCTTTGGAAGAATAAACAAAAAGTAAATAGCATCATTACCTGTAGGGAAGAGAACTAAGTGGATATAAAAATTTTCCTTTTTTTTTAATGTGGCTGTACCACAGTTTATTACATTATTCCTTTACTGTTGGACATTTATATTGATAAAAAAATTTATTGTTATAATTTTTTAATATCCTGTGACAGAAATCTTCTTATATAGCTCTGATTGTTTTCATAGACTGTATATCTGGATGTGTACTTACTGAATTACATGCTTTTAGGATTCTTGGTACTTACTGACAAATTGCTTTCGAGAAAGGTTGCAGCAGTTTACATTCCTGTTAGCAGTGTATGAGTCTACAAATATGAGTGTGTCTGTCTCACTCCCTCCCTGCCAACCCTTACTAGCAGTATTGAATTTTAACAGTTTTCTTTGTTAATAGGTTGAAATTAGTATTTCAATTTTGTTTTACTATGTATTTGTTAGATTATTACTATATTTGACCATCCTTTCATGTGTGAATGTACCTTTTGAACTTATTTCAACTTTTTATGCCTTTTATTCCTTTTTAAACTGAGATATGCCCTTTTATTGATTTGTTATGACTTTTTATATTGAAAGGATATCAATGTGAATATTATTTCTTTCTATATTATCACCTTTTAACTTTATGATTTTTTTATTTGTAAGAGATTTACGTTTTCTTAAAAGTTAAGTATATATCCTTTGTGTATGCTATCTTCTCTTGAAGGTTTCTTAGAAAGTCCTTGCCTTTCATATCAGTGAAATATTAAACAAATATTTTCATTTTTGGTGCTTTCATTTTTTACCTTTTTATTCTATAATTCATTTATAATTCTTTTCGGTATGTGGTGTGGTGTTAAATCCTATCTAATTTTTTGCCCCCAGATAACCATAATTTTTCAATGGTTACACAAAGGCCAGGCCAACTATAGGCTGAAAGTCACAGTAAAAAAATAGTACATTTAAAGGATGTGATTGGTGAAGGAAAACATTCCATATGTGGAAATAGGGTGAATCTGCTGAGTGCTGATGTAGTCCCTCTAGGCCGAAATATTTAAATGGCGGTATGTGGATATTCACTCCTTTGACCTGCTATTGCTCCTACAGGTTTAACAATTTAAAAGGCAGTAAACATGAGATCTCCTCATTTGATCTGACAAATTAATCAATGCTTGTAGGCTGAATTCATTGGCTACTTCTGGAAGTGGCTAAGAAGAAAAGGAGGAACTAAAGTTACTTCAGTTTGTGCGCATTGTTCCCTATACAAGTGTGCCCAGTAGAGGGAGCAACTGGGCGCTGAAATCCAGTCCAGGTTCACTGGTTGAAGTTGCATTACTTGGAGGAAGGGTTACCTTTTTCTACTTCGCACAGAGGTGCATTATGGGCTAGTGGTGCCTTGTGGTGGTGTGGTTCACTCATTTCTAGCCTTGATCTTGTGCATATTCTTTGGTTTTTGTTTGCTGTTTCAGTGGTAAACCAAAGTGAAAGCAAACCTAAAACAAATCAGAGTAATTATTCTTGCCAATGTTGAAGCTTAAACAGGCCTTTATGGTCTGTCTTAGCTAATTTTATAACACTATCTTTCAAAATTATTTCTCCCTTTGGTTCATAATGTAAACTTTAATTATCCCTCCTCCCTCCAGAAATATCTTTATTTCATTTTCAGTTCTTGATAACACATGATCATTTTGAAGCATTCGAAAAATACGGAGAATTGTATCCGCCTGCCAGGAGCAGCCATTGCTAACAATTTGGTATATATACTTCACAAATCTTTCATAAGTATATAAAAAGATATTTCTTTTAATGCATATGTATCTACCTATGTCATTCTTTCTGTTTGTCTATTTCTCTATTTATCTACTTATTCTGATTGACATTGATGCTTATGTGTTTTTAGTGTTACACCTTTTTTTTTTTTTGAGACAGAGTTTCACTCTTCTTGTCCAGGTTGGAGTGCAGTGGCGGGATCTCAGCTCACCACAACCTCCGCCTCCCGGGTTCAAGTGATTCTCCTGCCTCAGCCTCCTCAGTAGCTGAGATTATAGGCGCCCACCACCCATGCTGGGCTAATTTTTGTATTTTTAGTATAGACGGGGTTTCTCCATGTTGGCCAGGCTGTTCTCGAACTCCTGACCTCAGGTGATCTGCCTGCCTTGGCCTGCCAAAGTACTGGGATTACAGGCGTGAGCCAGCGCACCCGGCCTGTGTTTTACTATTATAAACTATTCTGCAGTGGCTATCCTTTTAATTGTAGCTTCTCATACACTGGGGCTATTACTTTCTTAGGATAAATTGTAAGACATGAAATTGCTGAATCAAGCGTATGCCATTTAAACTTATATATGTGTATATGTACATGTATATGTGTATATATGTGTGCATATATTTATATATTCCTCCAAGATGGTTACATCAATTTACACCTCACCAATACTATAAAAGAGGATTTATTTCCTTACTCTGTTGCCTCCACTGGAGAGTGACATGCTCTTTAATCTTCATCAGTCTGATAGACAAAATTTGGTGTAAACTAAGTGCTCAGTACATATTTATTGAATGACAATATTGTGGTTTAATATTGGTGAAATTAACCATCAATTCAAGAGCTCAGCAAACTTTTTCTGTAGAGGACTGGGTAGTAAATATTTTTAACTTTGCAGGCCATATAGTCTCTGTTGCGTCTACCCAACTCTGCCTCATTGTAGTAGGATAGCTACAATGCATAGACAATATGTAAGTGAAATGGTTGTGGCTGGGTTCCAATACATACGAAAACAGGCAACAGCCAGATTTGGCCCACAGGCAATAGTTTGATGATCCCTGATTTATTGATATGTTTGAGGGCCATTTAGATTACTTTTGTGAATTGCTACCTGTATCCTTTATATCTTTTTTTAGTTGGGGGATTTGTTTTTTTCTTGCTGATTTGTAAGCGCTCTTTATTCTATTCCATCACAAAGTCACATTATTAATAGTCCTTTGTCTTACATTGCAAATATTTTCTTCCAAGCTTTTTATTTGTTTACTAACTTTTCTTATGGTTTCTTTTCCCTATAGATATTTTTATTTTGTACTGAATTAAAAATCCATCAGTCTTTTGCTTTGTGGTTTCTGGATTCATGTCTTATTAGAAAGGTCTTCCTTGCTCCAAGATTATAAAAATATTCTGTATTTTCTTCTTTTGCTTTTATTTTAATTGAAAAATATTTAAACTTTTACTATGTTTGCAATTTACTTTTATTTGGTGTAAAAAAGATCGAACTTTAATTTTGAAGTGGATAATCTATCATTTATGCCTTGACTTGAAAAATAATTTTTATTTATTTACTTTTTTATTTGTGTCATTTTAAATTTCTTTTACATGTTTTACAGTTTTCAGTATACAAATCTTTCATTTCCTTGGTTAAATTTACTCCTAAGGATTTTAATTTTATACCTATATTATAACATCACGTTGTACCCCATAAATATATACAATTATTATTTGTCAATCAAAGTAATGATAAAAATGAAAAAGACAAAAATATTATTGTGTAAATGGAAAACAACAAATGTAGATCTTAAATCACTTTTATTGTATACTGAATTCCCATATACCCATGGATCTGTTTCTGATCTCTGATTTTCTGGCTTATGCATTATGGATTTTTTTGTGCTATTTTATATGACATCTGTTTCACCACATTATCTAATGCATTACTGCTTGCATAGAAAATCTTTTGAGTTTATATATATATATAACTGAATTGTTCTTATTATTTCTAATAGTTTTTCTCTTGAATTTTCTAGGCTGTCATATCATCTGCAGACAATGATAATTTTGCCTCTTTCAAAATAAATGCCTCTTGTTGCAGTGGCTAGAATTTATATGATAATGTCGTATAATAGTGGTGATAATGGATATCCTTATTGTGTTCCTGATTTTAATAAGAGCTCTTGTGTTTCATTGCTAGGTATGCTTGATGGTAATTTTTGATAAATATTCTATCATGTTTAGAAAGATTTCTTCTTCTCCTCGTTCATTATTTTTTAAAAATAAGGATGGATTTTGAATTATCAAACACTGTTTCAGCATCTACTGAAAAGATCGTATAATTTTTCTCCTTTAACCAGTTTATACAATAAATTATGTCAATAGATTTCCTAATATTGAGTCATCTTTTTCGTTAGAATCAAAATGCATTGTTCTTTCAGTTATGTATTATGTTCTGATATATTGTTGGGTTATATTTGCTAATGTTTTATTTAAGATTTTTACGTTTGTATTTCTGGAGAGGTTTAGTCTGACAATAATTTTTTTTGTACTGTCTTTCTCAAGTTTGGTATTAGGCATTTGCAAATTTGTGAAATAAATTGGGAACAAATTTAAATACGATATAGTTAAAATGTTAAAACGACACAGAAAATATCTGTTCCTTGGGAGAATCATGAAAATTGTCTATAAACCTTTATGGATCTAGTGACCTTTAGAGAAATACATGTTTGACAACATAACCAATTTCAAACTTAGTTTTTATTCATTGTAGGTGTTTTATTCTTTGTTTAGTCAGTTGTAGTAATGGTACTTTCTTAGAAAATCATCCATTTTACCTAGATATTCAAATTTATTGGCATGAGTTCCTACATGCAATACTCTTATTTTAAGAATGTGATTGTTTCTGGCTTTCATGTCATACTCAGTGGCAAACAAGACAGATGAGATACTTGCCCCCACGGAGTCTACATTCGGTGTTGCATATTTAGCAAGCAGGCTCTGTGGCGCAATGGCTAGCGCATTGGACTTCTAGCCTAAATCAAAAGAGATTGATTGTTGTACATTTATATTTTCTTTCTTGGATGAAAGGTCAGAAAAACAACAATGTGTCCTGTGACTTGGCAACATTCCACAAACGACTGTATAAAATAAAGCAGAGCGCGCCATTCGAGGCGGCCGCCATGTTTGTCTTGTCTTGTGTTGTCTTGTGTGTTCATTCCTTTGTTTAGGAAACACGCGGACCCCAACAACTGTTCAGTGTTTTATTTATAATCCCATAGGAAAAACATAACTTTATCATCTCTACTGTTTTATTTCTAAGACAATATTTTTAAAATTTCAGTATTTCCATAAACATATTTTTGTTATGGGAATGTTCAAATATATACAAAAATAGAAAGGATTATATAATAGACTCCCAGGTCCTCATCAGCTATCTTCAACAATGATTAATTTATGGCCAATCTTATTTCATGTTCACTGCCAAACCTCTACATTTTTCAAAGCAAACCCCAAACATCTTATCACTTCATCTACAAACACTTCAGTAAGTGTCTCTAACAAGTGAGTGTTTTTTTTAACATAACAATACCATTGTCATTCCTAAACATTGACAGTAATTTATTAATAATATTATTTGACATCAAGTCAGCATTCAAATTTCTACAATTGTCTAATAAAGTATCTTTTTACAGGTGAATCAGGACAAGCTCTACAAATTGCATTTGGTTGACATATTTCTTTCACTTTTCTATTTATTTTGAAAAATCGTAAACATATATGAAAGTGGAAAGAAAAGTACAATGAAAACTTGTATACCTCCCACCCGCTTCAGTATTTGTGAATATTTTGCCAAAATTGCTTTATTTCACAGTGGTTTTTTGTTTTTGTTTTTTTGAGACAGAATTTCGCTCTTGTTGCCCAGGCTGCAGTGCAATGGCGCGATACCGGCTCACTGCAACCTTCGCCTCCCAGGTTCAAGCGATTCTTCTGCCTCAGCTTCCCGAGTAGCTGGGAATGTGCCACGACGCCTGGCTATTTTTTTTTTTTTTTTTTTTTTTTTAGTAGAGATGGGGTTTCTTCCTGCTGGTCAGGCTGGTCTTGAACTCCCGACCTCAGGTGATCTGCCCACCTTGGCCTCCCAAAGTGCTGGGATTACAGGCATGAGCCACCGCGCCCGGCCTGTTTTGGTTTGTTTGCTTGTTTGTTTGTTTGGAGATGGAGTCTCACTCAGCCGCCCAGGCTGGAGTGCAATGGCGCTATCTCTACTCACTGCAACCACCGTCTCCCAGGTTCACGCGATTCTTCGTCTCAGCCTCCCAAGTAGCTGGGATTACAGGAACCAGCCATCATGCCTGGCTAATTATATTTTTTTTTGTATTTTAGTAGAGATGGTGTTTCACCATGTTCGCCAGGCTAGTCTTGAACTCCTGACCTCAGGTGATCCGCTCGCCTTGGACTCCCAAAGTTCTAGGATTACAGGGGTGAGCCACCGCGCCTGGCCCACAGTGTCTTTATGTGCACATATATATTCGTCTCTGTGTTATTTTAAAGTAACTTACAAACATCTGGATATTTCAGCATATTCTAGTAATAATAAAAATCCCATAGTACCATTATAATTACTAACAATAATTCCATAATAACATGCAATATCCAGTTCATATTCAAATTTTCCCACTCAGTCACAACGTTTAAAAAAATAATAACTGGATCATGTCAAAAAGCACAGAAGCCGGCTACGTGCGGTGGCTCATGCCTGTAATCCCAGCACTTTGGAAGGCCAAGGCAGGCGGATCAACTGAGGTCGGGAGTTCGAGACCAGCCTGACCAATATGGAGAAACCCCATATCTACTAAAAATACAAAAAATTAGCCGGGTATGATGGCGCATGCTTGTAGTCCCAGCTACTCGGGAAGCTGAGGCAGGAGAATCGCTTGAACCCGGGAGGTGGAGGTTACAGTGAGCTGAGATCCTGCCATTGCACTCCAGCTTGGGCAACAAGAGCGAAACTCCATCTCAAAAAAAAAAAAAACAAACAAAAAAAACAAAAAACAAATGCACAGAAGCCAACTTGAAGGGGCTCCTACTGGTTAAGTTGGGGATAATTTCATCATCAAAATAAATCCAAAGTGTGATAAAGAATGGGATATTTACATTGTTTCCGTGTGCCTCCCTAGTGAATACATACTAATTACAAGGGGATAAAGAAGAGCTTTAGAGAGACAAAGCCTGGCAAATAATACTCCAGAAAACAAGAGATATTTTGATTTTAGCTGTTTTTCCTTGAATCAACATCTAATTAGTTTCACACATTGCAAATAAAATACCTCTTTAAATCTATACCAGTTTTCTTATTCCTCTTTTTGTTCTTGCAGTACATTTGTTGAAAAAGCATTTATCCTTTAGAACTTTCCACATTCTTAATTTGTCAGTCTTGTCTATTAACGTAAGCATTTTAGCTTTAATTTAATCTGTTTCTTACAGTATCTAGTCCGAAAATAGAGTTAAATTTAATACAGTTGTGTTTTAAAAATAGTTTTATAATGATAAAATTTCAAGCATATACTAAACTGGATGGAATACCACTGTTTTAATGTAATTTTTTTTTAAAATTTACTTATTAGGTGATTATACTTTAATATGCATAATGTGATTTTTTTTAAAAAAGTAATTGGTTATGAATAACTTCTAAGTCTTTGCTAAGAACTATCTCTAAAGTCCAACAGTTTGATTTCCAAGTCAGTTTGTGTTTAGAAATTCTCAAATCCTTAATATTTCGACTAAAGAATACTGCACTTGCCGACAATAATTGGGAAATGAATGCTGCGGAGAAATGACAAGTTGTTCTCCTGTAAGCCAGTGTTTAGATTCAGCGGTCATTTATTAGATTATTCTTGCTAAAGTAATCAGTTTTAGGGATCAGGTTAACCTGGGGCACCAAGATAACATTGGTAACAGTACACTCATTTCCTCTCTGTCCTTTTAATGTGGACCAGAGAACTTTGTAAGCAATAGAAGAAGAACAAATAAAATTACATTTGTGTGATGTGTACTTAAAAAGTACCTTGTCTTCTTTTTACTTAGAATGTTTTTGATGACTGCCAGTTTAGTTTTTATGTCTGAAATATTCCCCAAGTTTAATTCAAGTTTAGATTGATTTAGGGTGAAAGTAAGTACTCTGACTGCATTATAGCTTTCTGTTTCTTTTAAAGTGCATTTTACACTTATTGCCACAAGTTTCTCCAATATCTATCATATTGAAGTTGAATGTCAGCTTTGAATACCTATAGAGAACCTTGAGGTATCATAGATCATCATTCTCCTTAGAACGAACACAGTTAAGACTGGAGCTGATAAAATGTTGAGATGACATTGGGAAAAAAAATGAATACAAAATTACACTTAAATTAGGTATGGAATTTCTAGTTCTAGATCTTTGAGGAATTGCCACACTGTCTTCCACAATGGTTGAACTAGTTTACAGTTCCACTAACAGTGTAAAAGTGTTCCTATTTCTCCACATCCTCTCCAGCACCTGTTGTTTCCTGACGTTTTAATGATACCATTTGACCCAGCCATCCCATTACTCAGTATATACCCAAAAGGATTATAAATCATGCTGCTATAAAGACACATGCACACATATGTTTATTGTGGCACTATTCACAATAGCAAAGACTTGGAACCAACCCAAATGTCCATCAGTGACAGACTGGATTAAGAAAATGTGGCACATAGACACCATGGAATACTATGCAGCCATAAAAAAGGATGAGTTCGTGTCCTTTGTAGGGACATAGATGAAGCTAGAAACCATCATTCTTAGCAAACTATCACAAGAACAGAAAACCAAACACCGCATGTTCTCACTCATAGGTGGGAACTGAACAATGAGATCACTTGGACACAGGAAGGGGAACATCACAACATCACACACCGGGGCCTATTGTGGGGAGGGGGTTGGGGGAGGGATAGCATTAGGAGATATACCTAATGTAAGTGATGAGTTAATGGGTGCAGCACACCAACATAGCACATGTATACATATGTAACAAACCTGCATGTTGTGCACATGCACCCTGGAACATAAAGTATAATAAAAAAAATTAGGTATGGAAATGAATATTTTAGAATGAGATCTTCTTTTTCTCAAATCTCTTCAGGCAACTTACCAGAATAGGTGACATGCCAGTGCTTTTTGATTGCACCGTTTTGTTTTTTGTTTTTTGTTTTTTGTTTTTTGCTATTCCTGGAATGCCAGAGAGCTTAAAGCAACTGCTAGCACTCAGGCAGGAGCCTCGTGCAAGTGCTGGGCCCTTAAGCTCAATCTACTTGTGGAGCTTCACGATAAACCTTCCTCAGACCGAGTTGCTTAACCTTCAAACACAGTGGACTTTCAGTCTATTTAATTTGACTTCTGCCATTGTAGTTTAGATGAGAGCTATGCAGGGTTTTGGTTTTTGTTTTTGTTTTCATGACAGTCAAGACCATTTTGTGGGTCTGAGACAGAGCAGTCACACAGGGCCCTGGGCTCATAAGGACCCCATCCATGTTTGGGGCTTAATGCTTTGTGGTCACTATCTTGAAATTTTTAATTTTATCATTGGATGCATGTTTTGGGGGGAAGTGCAAGGGGAGAATGGAGCACATGCTGAGGCCTTTAAAAAAGTTTCCACTGGCTGGGTGCTGTGGCTCACGCCCATAACCCCAGCACTTAGGGAGACCGAGGCGGGCAGATCACGAGGTCAGGAGTTCGAGGCCAGCCTGACCAACATGGAGAAACCCCATGTCTACTAAAAATACAAAAATTAGCCGAGCATGGTGGCGCATGCCTGTAATCCCAGCTAATCAGGAGGCTGAGGCAGGAGAATTGCTTGAACCCGGGAGGTGGAGGTTGCAGTGCGCCGAGATGGCACCATTGCACTCCAGCCTGGGGGACAGAGGGAGACTCCGTCTCAAAAAAAAAAAAAAAAAAAAAAAGTTTCCACTGATGCTGGTTCCTGCCACCTACTGCATCCCTGGTATGGGTGGTCTACTCCCTAACCTCTGGTACCCTGGTCCCCCCCAGGGCTCTTCCTCGAGCTCTTCCTTGCCCACTTTGCCTAGTGACCACCATTGTCTTCTGCCTGGGGCAGCAAATGAGTTGTGTCAGCGGAAGAGGCCCAAGTTCATCCATTGCTCTTCACTCCCTGGTGGGGGCCTAGGCCGGGGTGCAGGGAGGCGATGGTTGAGTGCACACACCTGAGGTGTCTTGTCCCACTCTGTATGCAGCCCTGGGCTAGTAGAAACTTATGCACTCAGCAGGCAGCTTGGGAGGGGGTCCCTTCAGCTACCCCCAAGTCAGGTACCTAACATGTTCAAACACGGACGTTACGATGCCTTGAGGGTTGGCCATTTGTTGTGCACTGGGTCTGTGGCCCATAGAAAGGGCAGATAGGCTTCATCATCTCCAACTTGGGCCCTGCATCTTCATTTCACATTATGTTCTGCAAATTGTGCAGCTGACCCTGACAGCAGTGATTTGATACTTCCTCATCCTTAGGTACGTGACGGTGTTATCCTAAGGATATAAATGTCTAGATGGCTTTTTGCACATGTACATATATGCCACATGTAGGTAACAGCAACAATAATATGTAGGTGTGTGTAGGTAACAACAAGACCAAATCAATTAACTGTGATCTGCAAACAGGTAGTAGAATTCAGATGCTTGCCTGAGTTTAACCAGTTTTGAAAAAGTGTTTTGGGTGTGCTCACAAGCCCTGATGAGATATTAGGGAGTTGGAATAGGTGACTTTTAAGACCTGGAAATTCTTAGATTCTAGGAAAAATAAACTAGTTCTTGGTAAAATAATTTACAATACATTCATACAAAAGCGAGGTAGATGTATATGTGCGAATATGGATTGTGTCTAAAATAAATATTAAGAGAGGAAAACGTTGCAGACAGTGGGTCGTGTATGATCTCAATGGTGTTATGGAAAGACATTCCATCACTTGTAAGATTTTTCTCATTTTAACGTCTCTGAAATCATCTTTAGCATCTCCAAACCAAAACAAGATTATGCCATCATTATTAGTGTGTCCTAGTGATACATTATAGAGTAGGACATTTTATAATCTATGGTGTCTTAGTCAAATAAAATATTTAATAATTAAAATGCAAGGTAAAACATAAAAATATATTTTATTTATAAATAAGCTTATAGACAAAATACAAACATTTCCAGGAGGATATACAAGTTTCTGAGCTAAGAATGCAATGAATCAAAGTTGTCGGGAATTTTGACTATGCATCTAGGTGAATTATTTTAAAAAACAAGAAAATAAAATGGACTGAAAGCTCCTAACTGACTTTTTGTTATGTGCAAGTTGTCATTTTAAAATAATGAGACTAGTCCTACATTTTTTGCCATCACCAGTAGACTGTTGTGTTATAATTTGCATTCTTCAAATATGCTGGACAGAAATTGCAAAATGGGTAGCAGCAGCATAGAAGAAAATCCCAGAGAAGCCAGTGGAGCACTTTACAAAAAAGAAATCCTGCATTGCCAATGCTTTTCAGAGCACACAAGAAAACATGATGAGGAAAACAAGATTGTGGTTATTGATGATTGAATCAAAACATGATTCTGAAAAGGAGGATCCTAAATAAGTATAATTTTTAAAATGTCACAATCAAATTACTTCATTTATTTTTTTACTTTTTATGCATGTACAAAAGAGGAAACATCTGCATCTAAATCTAAATAAGTCTAAAAATTTCTCACAATAAAAAAGATTATTATATTCTATTTATTTTTCACAATAAATAAAAAGATTATGAGCAGTGGCTCATGCCTGTAATCCCAGCACTTTGGGACGCTGAGACAGGCCGATCACCTGAGGTCAGGAGTTCGAGACAAGCCTGGCTAACATGGCGAAACCCCGTCTCTCCTAAAAATACAAAAGTTAGCTGGGCGTGGTGGCAGGCGCCTGTAATCCCAGCTACTCAGGAGGCTGAGTCAGGAGAATCACTTGAACCCAGGAGGCGGAGGTTGCCGTGAGCCGAGATCGTGCCACTGCACTCTAGCCTGGGTGACAACAGCAAAACTCCGTCACACACATGCACAAAAGAACCAAAACAAAACCAAAACAAAACAAGATTATGTCGTCATTATTAATGTATCCCAGTGATACATTATAGAGTAGGACATTTTATAATCTATGGTGTCTTAGTCAAGTAAAATATTTAATAATTAAAATGCAAGGTAAAACATAAAAATATATTTTATTTATAAATAAGCTTATAGACAAAATATAAACATTTCCAGGAGGATATACAAGTTTCTGAGCTAAGAATGCAATGAATCAAAGTTGTCAGGAATTTTGACTATGCGTCTAGATGAATTATTGAAAAAAACAAGAAAATAAAATGGACTGAAAGCTCCTAACTGACTTTTTCTTATGTGCAAGTTGTCATTTTAAAATAATGAGACTAGTCCCACAAGTTAAGCATTAAAATCACTTTCATCATAATGCGAAATGATAGTTTATGAAAAAGAGAAGGAAAAAGATTCAGTTTGAGGAATTACACCTCTTTTTAGAGAGACCATTGACCCTACTTGGAGATGAAACCTCACACGTGGTCTTTTCCAGCCAGTGGAGCAACCTTCTACCCATCCAGGGACTTGTGGTTGGTTTTTAGATTGCGTTCCCTGAACCTCCCCCTTCTACCAATCAATGAGCTTGGTTTGTATTTGCTTTACGGATTGCAGTTCCACATGAGATTTTATTGGAGAGCAAAATAAAGGTTTGACAACTACCTCTTTCATGGGTTGAGGTTGCAGATAGATGAAAGAAGGGATGATAAATGTCCGGAGGAGTCAGACTTACACCTGGGAAGGCACAGGTATTTGTCAATTCTGAAGGCTGAGGGGATTGATTAGGAGAGTAGGTAGCAAGATATGAAGCGGAGACCTTCAAGGGAGAGACAAGGAAGAGGTGCTCATCATATGTCTGGGATCAGACTGGGATCAAGCCTGTTCACACTTTTGTCTGGGGAGGTTCTTTTCAGTCCTTGTGGACTGCCACTTCAAAGAGCCACGCTGAAACTGGACAAAAGTAAACTCTCCTTGCAGTTCATGTCACGTACAGACTTTGAAGATTAAAGTCCATTTGGTTCAGCTATTACCTTTTTTCACCTTGATAGTGTGTACTTTTCAGTGAATTTACCAGTTTTCAGTCCTGAGAGCAGTGATTAAGAGCCCAGGCTCTGAAGTCACGCAGACTTGGTTTATGGTTGTGCATGTCCTTTAAGCAGATCATTTGACCTTTAAGAATTAGGTTCCACATCTGTAAATTGGTCGTGGTAATCCCAAGTTGCTAAGGTTGCTGCTGCGGTAAATGAGATAATGTTTGTAAAGTGCCTCACGTGTATTAGATACTCAAAAAATATTACTGCTCATATTGTTCAAGCAATGCACGTAAATATTTGTCCGTTTAATTTCCTTGACTGTGTGGCAAACTAAATAGATAAAATAGGTGCACAAAAACTGAATAGCTTTACCTAGCATTCCTTCTTTGTCACGAACTTATTTCTTCACTCTCATGCCATTGCTATCCACTTTCATCAACTACCTGCTACATATATACTCCATCTCTTAGGATTGTAATGATGATCAAATGAGGCAATGAGCGTTTAGCATAATACTTGGCAAACAGCAACAGCTCAATAACTATTAGCTGTCATCAGTAGACAGTCTAGAGAACAGTGACTGCCTTTGGACTCAAGCAGATGTGGGTTTAATTCTTAGCTCTGCTATTTATTGGCTGTGTGACATTTTGCAAGTTATTTAACCTCTCAGTTTCTTTTACAGATAATGCAAAATGAGGCTATTACTGGAACTAATGGCATAGGGATATTGTGAGAATAAAATGATATAATATGTGTAAAATCCTTAGCATTAAGACCTGGCATGCAGTAGGTGCTCAAAATGCAAACATTAACTGTAATACAGATGCTGATGGGTATAATTATGAAGTCAAGCTCACCGTTGAGAGTGCAAATGAGAGGAGATAGGGCACCTTGAGGTGTTGTTGCCCATGGACTGTGCAGACAGTTCCATCTTCCTTTCTTACTTCCTTCTAATCCCAATACTGTGCTTTTAGACAATATGGCCACAGGGCTATTAAGATGATATTTCAGGCTATTTGCTTCTCCCATTAAATGGCTGCCAGGATTTTTCAGTTTCTATTATTATTATTATTATTATTATTATTATTATTATTGAGATGGAGTCTCACCCTGAGGCCCGGGCTGGAGTGCAATGGCGGGACCTCGGTTCACTACAACCTCCACCTCCCAGGTTCAAGCGATTCTCCAGCCTCAGCCTCCCAAGTAGCTGGGATTATGGGTGCCCGGCACCACACCTGGCTAATTTTTTGTATTTTTAGTAGAGACGGAGTTTCACCATATTGGCCAGGCTGGTCTCAAACTCCTGACCCCGTGATATGCCCACCTCAGCCTCCCAAAGTGCTGGGATTTCAGGTGTGAGCCACCACTCCCGGTCAGGATTTTTCAGGTTGTATATCTGCTCTTCTTTCTGCTGTTTCTCTCACTGACTGCAGCATGTTTCCCTGCAGGCAGCTATACCTTTCACTGATTCCTCCTCTCCAATGTCTTACTGCTAATTGTTAAGACAACCAAACCAGCTATCGCAGCTTGTTGCTGGGTTGTGTCCAAGGGCAAATCATCTGAATATATATTCTCCAAAGAAGATACACAAATAGCCAATAAGCAGATAAAAAGAAGCTCAACGTAATTAGCTTTCAGAGAAATGAAAATCAAAATTACAAGCCACTAGGATGGCTAAAATGAAAAAGATAGATAATAACAATGTTGACAAAGATGTGGAGTAACTGAAACTCTCATACATTGCTAATGGGAATGTAAAATGGTGCAGTTCCTTCCTTTGGAAAAAACAATCTGAAGGTTTCTCAAAAGGTTAAACACAGAGTTATCATATGGCCCAGCAATTCCACTTCTAGGTATATACCAGGAAGAAATGAACACATACATTCATAGATAAACGTGTACAAAAATGTTTGTAGCAGCATTATTCATACTAGCTATAAAGTGGAAAAACCCAGATGTCTATCAATGAAGCACAGATAGACAAAATGTAACATATCCATATGATAAAGTATTATTCAGCCATATAAAGAATGAAGTACTGATACATGCTTCAACATTGTTGTACCTGGAAAACATGGTGTTAAGTGAAAGAAGCCAGTTACAAAAGACCACATCTTGTATGATTCTATTTATATAAAATATTCAGAACAGGCAATTCCATGGGAATAGAAAGCAGATTAGTGGTTGCCAGGGGCTGGGGTAAGGGGGAATGGGGCAGTGACTGCTTAATGGCTTTTGGGGTGATGAAAGAGTTCTGGAATTAGATAAAGGTGATGGTTGCACACGCCGGTGAATATAGTGGAAGCTACTGAATTGTACATCTTAAAGGAAGGAATTGTATAGTATAAATACAGCTGTTATAAAAAATATAAAGGATTGTTCAGGCTTTGAATGAGGGCTGGAGGAGCCCATCCTTGAGCCAAGGGCAGAGATGTGGAGCATGAACTTTGCAGCCTCATTTTAGGCCCTTCGGCGACTTTTCTCTTTTCTGATTTAAAAGTGTTTTCTAGATTGCCGATGCTGCCAGCTAAATGACTTTCTTGATCTGTACTAGAGAAGGCAAATACACATTCATGTTTGTTTTTGACATACAATTTTATAAAACATAACTGTTGCTACCATTTATGGCCCCGTTCTATTCACTTATTCCATGCTAACTTCTGTAATCCTCACCACAACTTTTTAAGGTAGGTATTGCAATTCACCCCATTTTACTGAGGAAACTGAGACACAGAGAAGTCAAGTAACTTAACCAAGGGTACACAGCTAGTAAGTAGCACAGAATTTGAACCCTGATGGTAGCCTCCTAACCACTACACTACATAGCCTCAAAGCCAATCTAACCTCTTGGTAAAGAGCCTCAACCCTCTATAAGGCACTGTTTTGGGTGAGGTAGAAATTATAGCTCTGTGCTGAAACTGCATGCTCATTCATAAACAACTGATGAAGTACCAAGTCACCAATTGAAATGTGATCTTGCTTATGTGCATAGCCAAGGCAGTAGCATTAATACAGTTGAGCTGGCTATTATCCCCACTAGCATACCCTTTTTTAAGATCTTTTCTTTTCCTCCTTAGGTGAGGTCTTTATTAGGTCCTGCCCACTCTGGAGGTTGCTGCCCCAAGGCCACAGCTTTCTTCCCATCCGTAGACTGCTCCACACAACAAATCTCTGTGTGAAAGATTGCACAAAAGAGGCCTGGAAAAGAAGTGGCTTAAAATGCTCAATTGCAGTGTTCTGGCAAAAGGACTAATTGGCATTTTTATTCCAAAGGGGAAAAATTGCCTAATAGCAAGAATCAGCGAGTAGTACCACCCATGCAAACTGTTCATTCTTGTTTCAGCTCAAAGACCTCAAGTGGGGGAAAACAGCTCTTGTTTGCTCAGTGTTTTGTGTGGTAGAATCAGACTGATGCTGTTTAAATTCGATGCACAGGCCAATTAGAATCACGAAGCAGTTCCATCTTTTTGTTGTTGTTATTTTTTTCCGTGGTATTTTATACTACCAAAAATATACTCTGTTAAAACTCAAACTCCCACTACCTACCTAAATTAAATGTAGAAAATAGGACACGGATTTTTTTGTGCAAAGTCTTCTGTACATATATTTACTATAAACTGACTAGAAGATTTAAGAGGTTTAGACATCTATAAAAAATTGGGTGATTTTCTGAATTGAGTGGAAAGCAGATGGCTGTGATTTCTACCTTAACATCCAGTTGACTAGTTGTGAGTCAAATCCTGCAGAAGCAGAGCACAGGAGGGTGGAGGTGGAGGCAAATGAAAGTAACAGAGGTAGGCTGTGAGTAGCAGAGAATTTTCTCCAATACTCTGGGGGAAAACTGAATTTTGGATCACATATGTTATCTTTCTATTTAATTCTTTTCTAATGTATGGGGACAAAGAGAAGGTATGTTCCTGGAGGCAGTTCCCTCTGTGATGTCTCTGCCTGTAGCTCTGGCCCAGAGAGAGGCCTCGTAAATGTGAAGCTTAAAGTCAAGTCTCCAGCTGGGTAGAAGATGGCAAGCAACGTGGTTTGCAGATGAGATTGTGTCCTTAGCATTCATTGTGACTTCACATATAAATCTTGTTCAAGCATTGTCATTTGTCCTGGTGCTTGGTCTTGAATTTACATGGTTCTGCATCAGTGGTGTTCCTTTCACTCAGAAGGCTCCACCTTACCTCCTTTTCATTCATATCTTCCCGTGTCCAAATACCGTCTGTTTGTCGAACACAGTTCAAAACACAAATACCATCGGATTCTGCAACTTGGAAATTATGTCTTTCCTTTTCTTAAACTCCTGGAATACATTGCATATGTCTCTGTCAAGGTGCTGGCTGCTTTTTACCCTGTTGCTACCATGGATTAGACTCCTATGGCTGGTACTAGAACTGCAAGTTCTGTATCCTCCATAGTGGCTGCACAAGGGCTCAGTATGTGGGTTGAACCAATGAACAAATGAATGTACTTCAGGGTTAAGAAATATGGCTTAGTGCTTGATACTGATACTCGACTAGGTTATACCCCACCAACCATTGTGAGGGTGCTCAACACCTCCCAGACTTGATTAAACTGAGCAAAGGACAATTGGAAATTTCAGCAAGATTCTCTCCCTGTTAGCATAACTTGGGACTTTCCTCTCTGTTGCCCTACACTCCTTGGCTCTTCAGTGCTCATGATCTCCTGAGAAAAGAGTGGTTTTACATAATTTATAATTTAAAAGAGGGCATTTTTCAGAGACCCTCACATAGTACCATGTGTAACTCTTACACGTAGTGGGTACACATGTAACTCTTACACATAAAAGAGTTACACATGGTGCTATGTGAGAGTCTCTGAAAAAGGGCACATAGACCCAGCCCCTTCTCTCCAAACATGGTATTGATGCAAACATACGCAGACAATATAATTAAGCCTTTCAGCTCACATGTAGGTTTATAAGAAATTGTTTGTGTCTGAGGTTGGTGAGTGCCTGGATTGGGAGGAAGGAGGGAAGCAAGTCCTGAAGCTTGCGTCCATGTACAGGTACTGAGTTCTGTTTTGTTTCCTACATATGCTGCCTTCTTCTCACTGAAGAAAGTACTTTCTAGTGCTAACATCTTGTGAGTTTGGCTTCCCTGAAACCCTGTCCCTGGGAACAAAAGAAAATTCCCTTACTCAAGGGCTGAGAGAAACAGGTCCACATTAAAACCTTCTGGCTGTGGATTTGGTTGGGGGGAACCTTTGTTTAAAAATTGATATCTTTGGAATGTAATGCTGCAAAAAAAAGACAGCATCTCTTCACATCGTATCTGGTGCTTGGATTAAGGGAACTCTGTGGTATAGAAGATAGCTCTCAATACAGGTTATCAGGACATCTGGGTTTTAGCACTCATTATGTCATTTTCTCTCTATGGAGCAGCCAACAAATTGCTTTTACTTTCTTGGTACTCGGTGCCCTTGCCTCTAAACTGAAGAGCTGGACTTCGTCATCTGTGGGTCTCTGCATATTTAAAATGAACTAAATTTTACCTGATTCTTTTCTCATTACTGATAGAGTGTGTTTTCTTCATTCGAAGGGGTTTGGTGGGGGATATTCTCATAAATTTTGGAATGCTTGTAGGATATCTTCACTTCTTTTTACTGAGTTCATATTAAATGTTTCATAGCCCTAAAGCAATTTACTACAATTGACTTTACTATATGGGGTTTCATTTCATGTTATAAAATAGAGGGAAAAATTTTTCTGGTTTGTTGTAAGTTAGTAATATTAGACTACCTATGGCACCCTCCTTTTGAACATCATTGCTGGAAAGAGAGGCTATAAACACTATCTTGTAATGTTCAGTTCATAACAAAGAGCATTTGGAATCTTTTTCCAGGGTAGGTCTATGGGTGATGATTCTGTGCTTCTGTCCCCAGAAGGTGCTTGACCAACCATTGAGGAATTAAGACATACATAGATGCTCTTTGGGTCAACTCCCTGATCTCAAGGCCGGACACCTAGAATTCAGTCTTTATCAGGCATATCAACTGGATTTTTGTCAGAGGATTCAGTCACTCTTTTAACTGGTGACCAATTGGTATTAACTCTCCAATACTTTTGAAACTCTTGAGGATGTGAAATCCATGTTACCATTCCATCATCGGTCCATCCAACAAAAGTTTACCGTGCACTACTCTGTACCAGCCACTGTTCTACTACAACTGTGAACAGAACAGATAAGAATCTGTGACCTCTATAGAGTTTATATTTTAGTGGGGCAGTAGGGTGGCAGAGTGACAGATAATGACCTAAATAAAGAAGGAAGTATATATTCATAGTATGTTAAATGATAGTAAATACTATGAGAAAATACTAAAGCCAGGGAGGTGAGTAGAGAATATTGGTAGTGAGGATAACAATTTAAATTTTCATAAACTATTTTAGAAAAAGCTAATATTTGAGGCAGTACAGAGTAGTGGTTCCAAACATGGACTTTGGAGCCAGAGTTGTTGGGTTCAGATGCAGGGTCTGTTATTTTTCAGTTGTGCAACTTTGGGCAAAGCTAGTGAAAATGATCTAGCCTCCAGGCTTTAGTAGGACAGTCTGGTGGAGGAGACCTGCAAATAGCTAAGAGACAGTGCAGAATGAAATGAGTGCCTCATAGAGAAATAAGCAGCAGATTGTGCGAGTTCCTTCTGGGGAATCAGAGGAGATCTCATAGAGGAATTCGAATTGGGCCTTAAATGGCCTTGAATGGACCTTAAATTGACTGAAGTTTTAGGAAGGCAGATCGACACTTAAGGTACACATCCCTAAAAGCTGCGATTGCCCAAAGGCAGAGTGAGCTGCCTCTGGAGGTGTCACCAGTGACGTCTGAGCCCAGGGTGAGTGTTCATTGATGAGAAATGTACTAGAGAAGATTCACATATTGGATGGACAAGTTGAACTTGGTGGTCTTGATTACCTTCCAACCTGAGATTCTGTGATTCTATAATATTGAAAGTGCTACAAGCCAGATTATTCTCTTTTATATTTGAGACATCTCATTGCCTACCCTCTACAAAGCTATTCACATAAACTGTAACTTCCTCTGAAGAAATGCTTTACTGGGACAAGTTACATTAATCAAACCTCTGTTTGAATAATCAGAAATTCCAGATTGGTGTGCTAATATCAGTAAAGTCTTATCGTTGAGTATTTTGAACAGGTGTAACCTCCTGAATTTGGGGTGGAGTAAAGGGCCCTGCGACTGACCTTGGAAAACTCAGCTTATTTCTATCCAAATGCAGCTAAGACAGGTGAATTCCAAAGCTTGAGCTCACTTCTCCATTTTGCTCCCTAGAGTGTGATCCGTGATAAAATCACTTGTGAAATCTGTATTTCATGTATGTGATGTCTTGTCCATTATATTATTAACTATGTGTCGCAGATGGATGCATCAATTGCTACATGTTCTTTTATCCACATGGCCCATAGGCCTCTTGTATTTAGTCTGTGCTTTTATGCAAACTGTCATGGTCATTATTGCTGGAAACCAAAATGTATGGACTAATCTATTCTTATTTTAAGGAGCGTTGTAAACTTTGACTTTGTGGTGTTAGAAATTTATAGTCCATAGCCTACAGAGCCCATCTATGCTCAGCTTAACATGTAAGCATAGTTTTGCCTTCTGTCTTTCAGGAACCCTAGGCTGTTTCTATTTCTAGTACTAGAAGAAATAACGTTTATTCTGCCTGTATTTAAACCTAATACCTGGGCTCTGGCTCACACTGCCTTTGTAGGTGAACTGCAGGTACCTAGCTTCTGAATATCCCAAGCTCTGTTGTTGAACTAGGCCCTCATCTTAGGTTGCCATCTTTTGATAGTTCTTTAAAATGAAATAACTTTTTTGGAGTAGTCTAGGATAGAGGACTTCATTTGCCAATTTAACTGGCACTACCAGTAAGGATTACAGGTCAGATAAGAGAAAGCCAAACTGATCTTTATGTTAATATTTCTCATCAGCAATCAACACATGAGATATTTTATATTTTAAGTTATTTGCTTGGCTCCCCTTCCTCATCACTTCTTCTCCTTATTCCAAACAAGATGTATAATGTCGTTTTTCAATGATCGTATTTGTCTAAACAACTGTATATAAGCCCCTGAGCTTAGACTTTAAAGGTAGAACATCAAGGCCCAGAAAACTTAATAATCCAATGTTCTAAAACGTCTCAGAATAAAAATTAATTCAATAAAATATGTTAAATATCATTTGGAGTGTGTGTGTAGTGGTGAAGAGGAGTTAATGAGTAACTGACCACACAAAGATGAAGTTGTAGGGCTCCAAGACGTGAATGGTACTGAAAGACAAGAGAAGAGGAGAGTTAAGAGCTGGGGCTGGAGGGAGACAGGGCCTGCTCAGAACTGAGTATTATCAGTTAGACTTGCTTTTGGGTTGCCTTGCTTGGTTTCAGAGTCAGCCCCTGCAGGAAGCCAGATTTTTTTTTTTTTTTTTTTTCAATCTTCTGCTTTGCAGTTCACCTTACTTTTTACTGCTGTTCTTTCTGATTCAGAGTTTGGAGCTGTTGACCTGGTGGCTTCTTTACCTAGGGTTGAATGTTTTGGTCACTAAAACAACACATCATAGGGGCTATTTGTGTGCCTCTCTTCATGACAGGGCATGTGGGGACAGACAGATTGGAGCTTGGAAAAGCATCCCTTTTGGCCGAGATCTCAGAACACCTGAAAGCCCTGTCTTGCAGAAAAAAAAAAAAAAAAAAAAAAAAAAAAAAAAAAACCTAGACGTGACAAAAATAAACCAAGCCAACCCAGAGCTAGATACTTGTTATTTTTTTGTGAACTCTATGGAAATGAATAAAACAGTTTATTTTTCTTCTTGTGATTAGCTGTAAGGTCTGCTTTAAAAGACAATAAATTCACTCAAAAGTTGCTTTCAAAGACTTTTTTTCATTGGACAGAAAGCATCCTAATAAAAAACTGGCTATATGCAAATAAAGTCATTTCTGTTTCTGGAAATTAGGTTTATAAGCACCACAAATACATTTCAATTGATAAAGAGAGCAGAAGGTAAAAATGTGTAGTCGAATACTTCCTGTTCACTACCAACATATACATATTTTTCTAGTACATTGCTCAATTGTGAAATCAGGACGAAAGCATGCAATAAACATTTTTTTGCAGCAAATTTTAGTAAAATATCTGTAAAAAGAAGACCAAATATACCAATGTTGAATATTACAATGTATTTGATTAATTTTTTCTTCTTTTAATACAAAATTGTCAGATAATCTTGTCCTGCAAAAATACTACATTTTAAAATTCAGTGTGGTGCTATCAGGCACCCCCGGTCTCTTCGAGCTATAACTGGTACCGAGCTCGTGCTGCTTGTCAAAATTTAATGAGAGGGCCCGTTCTAAAATAATTGAATTTTCATATCAGAACGAACCAGGATTACTCAGACAATAAAATTGCTGAGTCCTGTACTGTTACCGGCAAATACCTTTTGCTTTGCTCATGAAATCAGTATGTAAATGTTCAGGGTTTGTATTTAAGGCATCTTAGGCATTTGGAGTTGTAGTACTAGCAATAATTTCAAATGGTGCCGGTGATAAGTAGCTGGTTTTTTATAATGTTCAAAGTGTAATTTGTTTGGTGAATCAGGATAAGCATTTGGTTTATATTTTATATAAATGTTAATGCACTTGCAGTTTAATTATATTTCTTAACTTCTAACATTTCAGAAGTCAAATTTGAGGTCTAGTCCATCAGATGGTCTTGCTTTCATAACATTCTGAAAAATGGGAGCACCCCTATGCAGTGAGTTTAAAAAGTAAGAGGTGCCTGGAAAGTTCGTGATGGTATGTTTTGGAAGCTGTCAGCCCTGATAATGAAGTGGGAGAAATGCCATTCCATAGGTGTGTCCTCCTGCATGATGGCGAGCTCTCTGAGACACAGCATGGAACTTGAGAGTCCTCTATCAAGAGCAGGGAAGACACCTCCAGGAAGTGAATCATTTATTTCTTTTATGATAGTTGAGTTGGAGAGCAACTATTGAATAAAGGAGTATAATTTCTAAAAATTTAACAAGAGTTTCTGTAGCATTGCAGTGATGGAGGGTATCAGGACAGAAGAGAGTTCTTTCTAATGTGTAGCGAAAGTCGGTTTAGGAAGTGTTATTTTCTATATTATTATTTTTAAAATGATTTGCAGGATTGTAGCCTTTAAGCACATGTGTACTCAATCGAAAATAGCTATGTAATATGCAAGAGATAACAGTACTTGTCAAAATTAGGACTTTTTTTTTTCATATCCCCTTCATGATATGACTTGGTTTGGTTGAAAGAGGATTGGATAACATAGCTTTAGAGGTAGAAGACTTAGCTTTTTCTTTCTTTCATATCATAGAATGCAAAGGTTATCAAACTACAGCCTGTGGGCAAAATATGGCCTGCTGGCTGGTTTTGTAAATAAACCTTTATTGAAACACAGCCAGTTGTCTATTGCTGCTTTTGTGCTCCATGAGCAGAGTTGAGTAATTGCAACAGAGGTCATATGGCCTGAAAAAGTCTAAAATGTTGGCCGTCTGGCCCTTTACAGGAAAAGTTTGCAGACCCCTGATTTAGTAACCTGCCTTTAGAGGGTTATTACTTCCAAGTCTTCATTGTCGTTAGTAGTGGAGGTGGTGATGGTGATGATGATGATGATGATAGCTAACAAATACTAACACTCAAGTACCCTAAGCACTTTGCGTGTATACATTCATTTAACCCTCACAACAACCTTGTATTATAGCACTGTTACTATCCCAATTTTGCATATAAGGAAAAGGAAGCAGAGAGAAGGTGGGTGATATGTTCATTCTCACTTGGCCAGTGAGTGGCAGAGCCAGGCAGTCTGGCTCAAGAACTTATGTGTGCTCATCTTATTTTTGTGTTTTTTTTTAACTTTTAATTATGAAATTTTCAAGCATAGATAAAAAGAAGAGTATAATGAATCACTAAATACTCATCGTTCAGCTTCACTAATTAATAGTATACTGCTATTTTATCAACTCACCATGTCTTCCAAATATTTTCATGCATGTAGAGCAAATTTCCAACATCATGTCATGCTATTATTTGCAAATACTTCAATGCATAGCTCCCACATATATAACAAAAATGTCATTATCATATCTAACATATTTCACAGTAATTTCATAATATCATCAATGTCCAATTCATATTACATTTCTTCTGGTGGCCTTCAGTTTTTCTTTTGACCATTAGTTTGTTCAAATCAGAATTCAAGCAAGATCAACTCACTGCATTTGGAAATTATGTCCCTATGTTTCTCTGAATATATAATGGATCCCTACCCCTGCCATTTATTATTTAAGAAAATAGTTCATTTGACCTGTGATAGGTCCCACATTCCCAATTTGATCAATTACTTCTTTTTGGTTTCATTTGCTCCTCTTTTTCCCAGTATTTTTTTTTATACTCCTGGCTAAGTCTAGATGATTGATTAAATTAAGAGGTATTTGTATGTGTGTGTTTGTGCCTGTGCATGCACATTTTTAGGCTCCTTTGTAGATAGTGCTGCATATTTCCTATTGTATCATATCATAAACCACATAATGTCTGGTTATCACCACTAAAAAGCGAGTAAACTTTTCTCAGTAGGTTCAAGTGATGTCAGTCTGATCCTGCCATTATGAACTTTTCCCCATCAACTTTTATCTTAATAGTTTTATCATCAGTTAGTGATTGTTGCCTAGATCCATTGTTTCATTGGGAGTTGCAAAATGGTGGTTTTCAGAGGTTTTTCATTCCTTTTCTCTTTATTAGTTGCAGTGGTTCTATAAAGAACTTTCCCTCATTAGCTTTGGTTACCCTGAAGTGTTATTTGTACAGAAGCAGAATAAATGCTTCATTCTTATCTTTTATTTGTGAATGTTCATTGTGATGACTTAGTGTCTCAGCAGCTTCTAGGTGCTCTGGCTGCTCATTGCTACTGAGTGGTCACTGCTTCTAGGCTTGTTGGTGGGAAGATCTCGGAAATATGTACTTTATAGAAAGAGAAAAATAGATTATGATTTCATTTTGATATTTCCAATTTGCGTAAGATTTCAGGATTTTTACTGAATTTCTTTGATTTTACATTTCTTTTTGTTTTATGCTGAGAATCTTGGTTCCTTGTGAGATAAGCATGGTTATATGCTTATCCTATAATTTACATAAGGTAATTTAAAAATAACATTACCAATATTACTGTTATTAGTAAGACAGTTTATGTTTTCTACTCTCTTGACCTCTATGATAAATGGCCTCTTTGTAGAATGGAAAATATAATCCTGAATCTGCCTGAAGGTTCTTATGTGGGAGCGGATGATCTGTTGAGGTCCCTCCATCTGTGAGATTTCTTATAGATCAGTATTTTTAGACAGTTTCTAAAATGTGTGAGATGGCTACAGTGCTTGGGTTTGAGCCAGAAGGTCCAAGGTTGAAATTCTTCACTGGGCTTTGATTCAGAGGTTATGATGAGTTTTTTGGCGTAAGAATATATGCCCCTCCAGATACTATAAAGTTAGTAACCATAGTACAAAACCTAAATTTGGGGATCATATAGGATAATTTATATATTGAATATTGCTTTCTGGTATATAAAACACCTTCTAATAAGTCGTCTCATTTGACTTGATATCTCTCCTAGGTGATAGGTACTATTATTATCTCTATGTTCCAAGAGGATCAGAGTGGTTAAGTACTTTTCCCCAGTTGCACAGCCAGTAAGTAGCAGAGTAGGGATCCAAACTGAGGTCTTTGGACTCATAACCTGGCATTCCTTCCAGCATATCGACATTGTCAACATATTCTAGGATATTGTTTGCAGCCCAGTAGTGGTGACTCTTTTAACTTCTCTTGGGGGGTGATGAGGAGAGAGATGTTTTGGGACATTTTCCTGGACCAATTGTGCTTCTCTTTGGTAACTCTTAGGTGATCAGACCCAGAGCCGAAGGTGTGGACTTGAGTGTGTCTTATTTTTATTGTTTTCATTGCTCTTCCTTTCCCACTGCAGCTTGATTATTGGAGTTGTTTGAAGGAGCAGGAGGCGATCTGGTGAAACTTCTTTCAAGTCGGAACTTAACTCTGCAGTAGCCATGCTCGTCCTGGTGTCTACTAATTAAACACTACCAGGGTCACCTTTCATTGTTGCTTCATGTGCAGGTGCCTGCATTAGTAATTATAAAAGAACATCCTACTCTTTTTTCCTCTGCTGTATTAGATGGAGATTTCAAATCATTTCATGTTGGCAACTACTCTGTCAGAAAATAGCAACAGTTTTTCACTGTTACCTGCTTCTACCAAAACAGTTTTTCCCCTTAAAGCTTCTTGTGAATTGATTTCAACCATTGCTTCGCTGAAAATTATTAAACCTCAGGGAAATATAGGGGATTAACCACAAAATACAACCAAGTGCATGAAGTAGAGTCTGTATTCTACTAGTTTCTTCCAAGGAACTGGAGAATATTTTAATCAGACCTGAAGGGGGGAATCCTAGAATGTTTGAGGGCCTGCCATACCCATTTTGTGCGTATAATTTCAGCAAGTTAGGAGAGAGATAGGAATGTCTGCACCATGTGCACCTGCTGACCTAGGTAAGAAATCACTTTAAGGGCAAGAAATGTTTCCTTCACTGGTGCTGACATCCCTCACTCTCAGTTCTCACAAGGGATCTGAAATCAAAATGCCTGAGTTTAAATACTAACTTTATCAGTGTACCTCCTTGGGAAAGTTACTTAAACTTTTTGCACTTCAGATTTCTTATTTGCCAGATAGAGACAAAATAGTACTTAGCTCATATAGTTGTAAGAATCAAAGCCATAATGTCATACAATGCTTAGCATAGATGTTGGCACATCATGTAGTTGTCACTCCAATGCTGGATGTTATTGCTTATCATGAATGTTATTGTTATTGATCATTGTGATTATTATTTCCTTTATCAAAATAATGTTATCCAAGCCTCAAACCATAGAGTGATATAAAGTACAAATAGCAGTTGGACTTTTTACTCCCCTATCTTGGTCACTTTCGTTAACAAGTGTGAGTGCTTCCTTAATAACAAGCATTAGCTAAAAATGTTCCCCACTCCCACCACCAAACCTTCAAACAGCCTCTAGATTATTCCCTCTGCCCCTACTCTTCAGGGCTTCGACATCATGCTCATCATCATCTTCCTTAACCTTCTTTATAGCAAAGCACCTTAAGAGAACTGTTTAAATTAATCCTCCACAATTTTTCTTCTCCACTTCTCCCTTAAACCCACTCCAGTGAGGCATTCATTCCTACCACTCCAATGAAAGTACTGTTGTTGGGAGGGGATCACCACACACCAGGGCCTGTCGGGGGATTGGGGACAAGGGGAGGGATAGCATTGGTAGAAATACCTAATGTAGATGATGGGTTGATGGGTGCAACAAACGACCATGGCACATATATACCTATGTAACCAACTTGCACGTTCTGCACATGTATTCCAGAAGCAGAAGAAGAGGAGGATGAGGAGGAGGACGAGGGGGGGAAAGCACTGTGGTCAAGGTCATCAGCAACTTGTACATTGCTAAATCTATTGATCTCTTCTCCTTTTTGTTTTTTCCTTACAGAGTGACCTGGTAACATTTGATGTGGTTCTGGATTTTCTTCCTACCTCATTGACTCCTTTTCCTTAATCTCCTTTCCTGGCCCCACCTTCTTATAGCCATCTGTAAAAAAACAAAGTGTTGGGATACCCTACACCGGCTTCTCTATCTCTATCTATATACATTAACTACATGGGTTTGAACTGCAGAAGTTCAATTGCATGTGGATTTTCTCCCACCTCTGCCACCTCTGAGACAGCAAGAACAATCCTTTCTTTTCCTCCCACTTAATGAATAGTAAACATATTTTCCCTTCCTTATGATTTTCTTAATGACATTTTCTTTTCTCTGTCTTATTTTATTATAAAAATACAGTATCAGAATATAATACATAGAACATACAAAATATGTGTTAATTGACTGTTGATGTTATTGATAAGGCTTCCAGGCAACAGTAGACTATTAGTAGTTGTGTTTGACAGAGTCAACTTTTATGCAGATTTTTGACTGTGTGGGGGATCAGTGCCCCCTAACCCTTGTGTTGTTCAAGAATAAACTTAATTCGTTTATACTGACTACATGTTGAAATGATTTTATATATATATATATTGGGTTAAAGAAAATATACTATTAATTTCATCCATTCTTTTTACTTTTTTTCCAATGTAATTACTGGAAAATTTCAGAATATATACGTGGCTTGCATTTGTAGCTTACGTTCTGTTTGATTGGACAGCACTGGCCTAGAAAGAATGACTGCTCTGCATCCCTGGGTCCACCTCACTTCAGTGTCTGGTGAAATTCTCCTCATCCCTCAAGACCAACTGCTAGTGTCTCTCTCCTCTTTCCTTGCTCTTTGCCACAAGCAGACAGAGTTAGCCATTCTTCCTAGTCTGCCCTGACTCTGTACGTAAGTTGTGCTGACTTCCATAGCCCCTGACACCTAATGAGCAATGAAAGAGGCCTGTGCCACTCCTGGACTGTTGGTGGATTTTCTTTGTTGGTCTCCTTACAGGATTTGCTTCATCTCTCTGCTACAGCATTGCACACATTGGTTTCTAGCTATTTATTTATAGGTCTTTCTCCCTACTCTATAATGAACTCCTTGATGTTCTGCGTGGTTTCTAACTTAACTCTGATCCTCAGTGACCAGAACACCATGTTGCAGAAATTTGTGCTCATTAAGTATTACAGGGACACACAAATCACACTCAGGCTGCATTTCCTGCTGCCATTTGCCCCCAGCAATCCCACCCGATGACTTCCGATTCCCTGGTGAGATTTTCCCCATAGCTATTCCTTCCCTAGGTTGCAACCGGGCTCTCATTGTAACTAGTTAGATGACTCCTACTCTATTTGTGGTGTAGGCCGGCTAATCTGGACTACGTCAGGTCTGGCAGCAGCTCTGGTGTGCACCCTGGGTGATTGGGTGTCACAGAGGGATGGGTGAGCTCCCTTGAAGGCCAGCTGGCTGTATGGCCAGTCTGTAGAGAACAGCAGTAGGCTGCTTCCTGCCTTGGTTGCAGGAGATTTTCCTGATTTGCCTTGTGGTGGGCAACCTTTCAACTTTATGGGTGATGCTGCCATGTTATTTGTGGTGAGTTAATGATGCACAGAAAGGAGAGTGAGTAGATCTGTGGCAGATGTGGGTTTCCTAGCAACATCATTAGCTATGCTGGACCACCATTCAGTCAGCTTTGTCTCCTGTGGCCTGATACCATGGTGACACCACACTCTCTCTGGCCACTCCATAAACCTTGCACTTATGGCTCTCTGTCTTTAGAGGGACTGGGAAGAAAGATCACTTAGCAGTGTGCTGCTAAGACGCTGAAATCGATGGCAACATTCCACTTTTTTTCTTTTTCCCCTGAGGCCTTTGACTGTGTACTTTGTATGATTTGTTTCCTGGGGACAGACAACCTTGTAACCTTTTTGTCTTATAAATGTAGAATCTTTGCTGAAGCATCCCATGTCTCTCTAACCACAATGGCTGAGAGTAAAGACTTGTTTACAATAATGAAAATGGTATCCTATTTATTTGGCTTAATTTCCACGCATTTTTAAACAAACCACAGTCTTCATCAGATTTCTTTTACAATATTCCAGGAATTGTAATCTGCCATTTTCTTCTGTCCTATCCTGGTGCAGATACTGTTGTGATTACTCAGTAGCTGAAATGATTCAGTGGTCCACTGGGCCACTGCAACAAGGCCATCATTGAGGCCACCAAAGCTGTAATGGTTTCTTTGCTTCTGCACTCCAGATGAGGACTGGCTTGTTTCTGTACACACACTGATGCCTCTCTTCTGTGTTCCAGACACTTTAGGGTTCCTTCTTCTCCACCTATCTCCTCCTCTTCTCCTGCCCCCACTTTTTCTTCTCCTGTTATGGTGGTCCCATTGCTGCAGGACTCAGGTCTGTGAGATTGGAGACAATCTGAGAGACAGATATAGTGATAATCTTAGAAAATTCCCTCCTCTCCTTTTCCAAACTGACCTACTGAATGTATACCAAATTTAAACACCCCAACCCTTCTTCTAATTGAAGAGTTCTTTTTTTAAAGAGATTACTTAGCCCCTCAAGTAAATGGACCCTTGATGGCCCTGGCCCTACTGGTCTTTTAGACGGGCTAAAGCTGCCAAGCTCAAACTCTGCACCACTGACATGAAGGAAGGCCCATCAACTTCTCTACGTCTGTTTGGGCCTGTTTTAAAACATCATCAGTGTGGGCACAGAAGAATTCATGCTTCTCCCTGGGTCTCTCAGGAACTCTGCATGGTATCCACAGTTGGAATTCTTGGCTTACTGCCCCTGTGATGCCTCCTTAGAGTATGTTGTTTCCTGCTTGTTTCTGGAGCACAGTCTAAGTGGTAGGTTCTATGAGGATGCTCTGCAGAATAAGACATGAATTCTCTTTTGAAGGAGTCTTCAGAAGAGAATTTGAGATGATGTGATACAACAACGAAGCCAAAGTAGGACGAGTACCCTCCAACAGTACTTCTGCCAGGTGCTCATATGGCCTCTGCCTTGATCTTTACCCATTTTTTCAAACATAGAGCTTTCTGCTGCAGAATAATTTGAAGTATTAGACGTTTTCCCCTATTTAAAGCTGAAATCCTTGGACGATGGGATCATAAGAAGCCCAAACCTCAGCATCATGCCATATACCCATTTAACCAACTTGCATGTATGACCCCTGAATCTAAAATAAGAGAAAAAGAAAAAGGAACTTAAATAAGTGGGAGAGAGAAAGTAGTAGAAAGTATGACGTGTTTAAACATTATAAAGAACTGATAAAGTGTGTGCTTATCAAATATCAACCAAGAAAAGTACCAAAGATATACTTATTTAAAAACATTAAAGCTTAACACCAAAATAAAGGAAATGATTTAAATTCATTGAAACATAAAATGCAAATGAACTACAGAGCAACAGTAGATTTTTAGCCTATTTCTCAACATCTTCATGGAATGGATAAACCAATGGATATTGTGTTCAAAGTTCTGAGTTAAATCATAGGTGGGAATTGAACAATGAGAACACTTGGACACAGGGTGGGGAACATCACACACCAGGGCCTGTCGTGGGGTGGCGGAGTTGGGAGGGATAGCATTAGGAGAAACACCTAATGTAAATGACGAGTTAATGGGTGCAGCACACTAGCATGGCACATGTATGCATATGTAACAAACCTGCGCGTTGTGCACATGTACCCTAGAACTTAAAGTATATATATATGTGTGTATATATATGTGTATATATATGTGTATATATGTGTGTGTGTGTGTATATATATATATAAAGTTTTGAGTTCAAATACTTGTCAATTTGGAATTGCATTCCGAGCTAATTTTTTTTCAAGATTGAAGACAAAATGTAAATTAATTCATAAAAGTAATATAAAATAACTTTTAATTATTTATATCTATAAGAAATATAACATTTAAAATAAAATGCTGTTTCTTATTTTTTTAAAAAGCCGAAATCCATTTTCATAAAACTTGTTTCTAGCTGTGTCCTTTGTAGCCATGGGAAATAAATAGAACATTTCCACTTCATGATAGCCCTTAAGATACTTGAAAAGAGCTCTCATAGCTCCTCTAAGTAATTTTTCCCTAGTTGTTGTTAAAGCTGGTTTTTTTTTAAACATGTCATTATAATAAATAGAACATTTCTACTTCCTGCTAGCCCTTCAGTTATTTGGAAACAGTTCTCATAGCCTCTCTAAGTATTTTTTCCCCAGTTGTTGCTAACGCCATTTTTTGACATGTCATTGTCATTCTCCTCTGTATATTCTTTTATTTTACAATGTCCTTGTTGTTTAGTGAAGCTTGGAAATAAATCCAGTACTGTAGGTGTGATCCAACCATCAAGAATCGAGCAAGAATATCTTTCCTTATGATTTGAACTCCAGACGTTAAAAGCAGCACCTTTTATGTTTTAGGAGCCCTTCATTAATATTCCCTTTCTATGATCCTGTGCCATGTAAGTAGAAGCTAAGAACACCAAACGCCAGCTACTTGTTCCCTCAATACTCCCCGCAAGAGCAGTGGGATCTCTGTGGGGTCCTGGGTGAGCTAGATGACCATGTTCTTGCTGTGATGTTCAACATTCATGTAGCAGCAACAGTGTTTGTTCTGTATTTATCAGGTTTGTGGTGTGACGTTCGCTATGGCTATAGCTACTGCAAGTTCCCTCTGTTCCTGACTATTTTATGAGCCTAGACATCCTGATGATTCTGTAACCTACCTGATGATCTTTCCAACAGATGTTAGTTTTGTTTAAATCAGTCACTGTCATTTTCATTTACTTGCAACTAAGAACTCTGACTGATGCAAATTCATATTAAACATAAACTTGATTAAAATTCCATGTCTCTGACATGAATGGCCATGAAGCTAAGGCTGTCCACCATGTTAATAAATACGCATTTGGTATTTTTGAACCTAAACACAAGGGGTTTTAGTTTGCTAAGTCTGCCATAACAAAATGTCACCGACTGAGTGGTTTACCGAGAGTTTTATTTTCTCATAGTTATGGAGCCTGGAAGTCTGAGATCAAGGTGTTGGAGGGCTAGTTTCTTCTGAGGCCCCTCTCATTCGTTTGCAGGTGGCTGCCTTCTCGCTGTGTCCTCGCGTAGCCATCTGTTTGTCTGTGTAGGTATATGTCTGTGTGTCCAAATTTCCTCATAAGAACACCAATCATATTGGATTAGGATCCACCCTAAAGACCTTATACCTTATCTCTAAATATCATTACATTCTGAGGTACATGGGGTTAGGACTTCAGCATATAAATTTTTTTGTGGGGGAGGCAATTTAACCCCATAACACAAAAGCAACCCTTGGTTGTTGTTATTAAATTCACATTCTTTTGGGTATTATTTCAAACTGTGTAAAGTCTTGATTCTGCTGTCATCACAGGTACAATCACTCTGATTTTGTATTATCTGTAAATTTAACAGCAAGCCTTCACTACTGTGTCTATACTGGTGATTTCAGGTTATTTTCTATGGGAGTGGGTATGAAAGGAACCTATAATTTCTACACAGAATGACAAGCAAAAGAGATAAAATCTGAACCACTCAGAAGCTGAAGTGGAAACTGAAGCAAGAGTTTCAGGTTCAACCCTCTTTGGTCCCTGAAAGGTCAAGGTCAGCGTTTCCGGGTGTATTTTGAAAACAGTTTGAATTATTCGTAAGCTGTTGAGTGGAGCCTGGTCCCAAACAGGGTAAATCAGCATGCCTACATTACACCATTTTCTGGGTTGAGATTGGATTTCTAATAAGGAGCTTTAAAGTACAATTGTTCACATGTTACCATCCAACATACACATTCATCTTCCCTAATGTTACAGTGAAAGCTTTTGTTTAGTGCTTGGTTGAAATTCAGAGTTTTTGAGTTCATAGCTGTGGTTCCCAGATTTAGCTGCAGAGTAGAATCACCTGTTTTAACAAAACCCCAGTGCCCAGGTTGCATCCCATAACAATTAAAGCAGAATGTCTGGAGATGGGAGACAGGTTCTTCCTTTAAGAAATCAGTATTTCTTAAAGGTTCCCCAGATGATTTCAATGTGCTGCAGAGTTTGAGAATCACTGGTCTATAGCATTTCTCATTTCTCTGATTTACTATTCTTATACCTTATTAAGTACACACAATCACACACACACGCGCATACACACAGTTCATTTGGGAAGTCATGGTGACACATACAGATTATCTGCATCATTAAATTCAACTGTCTGTTTCACAATTAATTTCAGAATTTGTCAGAAGATCTAATAGTGAGCCAGCCTGTGTGGAGTTTCTAGTATCCTCCTTTTCCCCAGTGTTTGAAAATCAGTATATCTCTTTATGACTTGAAATCTTGTGGACCCCCTTCTGTTCTCTATGAATGATCAAAGTCTGCTGACTATATTTTTCAGTCAATTTTATTGATGTATAATTTATATAAAACCAAATACATGTTTTCACAGATTTTTGAGTTTTGGCAAGTATATAAATTCTTCTAATCGGGATCCCAACCAAGGCAGAACATTTCTATCATCCCAAGGATTTCCTTATCCCCCTTTGTTGTTACTTCCCACTGACAGCCTCAACCAACCATTGATTTGTTTTACAGGACTACAGATTATATTTGTCTTTTTTTTTTAACCAATTCCCGAATTCAATATGCTAGGGTTTGACAAACTTTTTCTGTAAAGGGCCAGATGGAATCATGGTGTGTACTCTTTCGTGTCTGGCTCCTTTCGCTCAGTATAATGTACGTGAGATTCCTCCTTGTTGTGTTTGTCAGCAGCTCATTCCTTTTCATTGTTGTGTAGCATTTCATTGTATGACTATACCACTTTGGATTGATACATTTATCTGTTGGTGGATATTTGAGTTGTTTTTCACTTTTTGGATATTATGAATAATGCTGCTATGCACTTTGGTGTACAAGTCTTTTTTCTGGTCATGTGTTTTCATCTTCCTTTGATAAAATACCTAGGGTTGAGATTGCTAAGTTTTATGGTAATGATATCTGTTTAACTTAAATATAGTCCCAAACTTTTTCAGAAGTGGCTGTAAATGTTCACTCCCAGCACCAGTGTATGGGAAACCGGTTGTTACACATCCTCACCAACACTTGGCACTTTCAGTCTTAAATTTAATCATTTTCAAGTCTGTACCGGTATTTCATTGTGGTTTTAATTTGCAATTCCCTAATGACTAATGATGTGGATCATCATCTCATGTGCTTGTTAGCCATTCTGTATCTTTTGTGGTGAAATATATATTCACATAATTTGCCCATTTTTAAAATTAAGCTTTATGTTTTTAGATTATTGCAGATTTACATGCAGTTGTAAGAAACAATACAGCAAAAGCCCATGCACCCTTTACCCATTTTTCCCCAATCGTAACATCTCACAAAGCTACAACACACAATTATAGAATGAGAACCAGGATATTGATATCAATACAGTCAAAATACAGAACATTTACATCACTACAAGGATCTCTTATGTTTCTCTCATCCACTCACTTCCTAACTCACCCCCTACTTCACTGCTGGCAACCACTAATCTGTTCTTCATTTCTATAATTTTGTCATTTCAAAATGTCATATAATAGAATCATACAATATGTAACTTTTTTGGATTGGCTTTTTCACTCATCGTAATTCTCTGGAGATGCATCCAGGTTGTTGTGTAGATCAATAGTTCATCCTTTTGTATTGCTGAGTAGTATTCCATGGTATAGATGCACCACATTTGTTTAACCATTCACCTGTTGAAGGACATCTGGGCTGTTTCCACTTTTGACCTAGTACAAGTAAAGCTGCTATGAACATTTATGTACAAGTTTTTGTGTAAATGTAAATTTTTAATTTTCTGAGATACTTACTGCAGGAGTACAATTGCTGGGTAGTGCAATGATTGTGTGTTTCATTTTATAGCAAACTACCATATGCTTTTCCAGAGTACTTGTGACATTTTAAATCCCTACAAGCAATGGATGAATGATCCAGTCTGTCTGCATCTTTGCAAGCATTTAATGTGGTGACTATTTTTTACTTTAGTCATTCTGATAGGTATGTAGTGATATTTCATTGTGGTTTTAATTTGCATTTCCATAATGCCTAATGATGTTGAACATCTTTTTACATGCTTATTTGCCATTTGTATATCTTCTTCAGTGAAATGTCTCTTCATGTTTTTGGTCAGTTTTCAAATTGGATTATTTATTTGTTTGTTTTCTTAACTGCTGAGTTTTGTGAGTTCTTTATGTGTTCTAAATATGAGTTCTTTGTTGGAAATATGGTTTGCAATATTTTTTCCCACTCTGTAGCTTGTCTTTTCATTCTGTTCACTTGGGCATTCACTGAACAAAAGTTTTTAATTTTGGTGAAGTCCAATTTATTTAATTTTGCCTTTTTTGTATCATGTTTTTGCTGTCAAGTATAAGAATGTCTTACCTAGCCCTGGATCCTGAAGATTTTCTTCTATTTTTTTTTTTTCTAGAAGTTGTGTAGTTTTACATTTTACATTTAAGTCCGTATTAGTCCTTTTGCATTATACAAAGAAATACCTGAGGATGGATAATTTATAAAGAAAAGAGGTTTATTTTGGCTTACAGCCCTACAGGTTGTACAGGAAGTGTGATGCTAGCATCTACTTCTGGCAAGGGCCCCAGGGAGCTTACAATCATGGCAGAAGGTAAAGATGGAGCAGGTATATCATTTGATAAGAAAGGTAGCAAGAGAGAGAGACAATAGGGGAAGTGGCACACTTTTTAAAACTACCAGATCTCACATGAAATCAGAGTGAGAACTCACTTATTACCATGAGGAGGGCAACAAGCCATGCATGAGGGATCTGCCCCCATGACCCAAACACCTCCCACCAGGCCCCACCTCCAACATTAAGGATGACATTTCAACATGAGATTTGGAGGGGACGAAACATCCAAACCATATCAAAGTCCATGATTCCTTTTGAGGTAATTCCTGTATAAGATGTGAGATTTAGGCCAATAATATTTTTTAAAATTTTTGCCTATAAATGTCCAATTGCTCCAGCACCATTTGTGGAAAAGACTATTCTTCCTATTATACCTTTCTCAAAAATCATTTGGGCATATTTGTGTGGGTCTATTTCTGAGTTCTTTATGCTATTCCATTGATGAATGTTTCTGTCCCTCTGCCAATACCATATTATCTTGATTAATGTAGTTACATGGTAGGTCTTAATATCAGGTAATGATTCCTTCTTCATAATTCTTTTACTTTTCACAATTGAGTTATTCTTAGGCCTATACCTTTTCATATAAATTTTAGAATATACTTGTCAACATTTACAAAAGCCTTTGCTGGAATTTTTATAGAGATTGCATTCAACCTATATATTAATTTGAGAATTGATATCTTTATTATCCAGAGTCTTCCAAATCATGAACATGGCTCATCTCTGCATTTACTTAGGTTTACCATCTTTATGGGTTGTCTTTTATCTTTAAGTCATAAGTCTTTTATATATTCTTTATAAAGTTCTGGATCAGATATATGTACTGAAAATATTTGCTTCCAGTATACAGCTTAACTTTTCATTTTCATAACAGTAGTTTTAAGAGCAGAAGATATAAATTTTGACAGTTAATTTTATCACTTTTTTAAATTTGTAGTTTGTGTTTTATGTGTCCTAAGAAATCTTTGCCTACTGCAAGATCACAGATTTTCCTGTGTGATTTCTTTAAGATTTACAGTTCGAATTTTTAAATTTACAATTTTTTTTTTTTTTTTGAGATGGAGTCTGACTCTGTCCCCCAGGCTGGAACGCAGCGGTATGATCTCAGCTCACCGTAACCTCCGCCTCCCAGGTTCAAGCAGTTCTCCTGCCTCAGCCTCCTGAGTAGCTGGGATTATAGGTGCGTGCCACCACACTGGCTAATTTTTGTATTTTCACTAGAGATGGGGTTTCACCATGTTGGTCAGGCTGGTCTTGAACTCCTGACCTTGTGATCTGCCCGCCTTGGCCTCCCAAAGTGCTGGGATTACACGAGTGAGCCACCGTGCCCGGTGACAAAGTTAATTTTGTCACATTTTTTGTTTGTAGTTTGTGTTTTATATGCCCTAAGAAATCTTTGCCTACTGAAAGACCACATATTTTCATGTGTTATTTCTTTAAGATGTACAGTTTGAACTTTTAAATTTACTTCTATGATCCATTTTGAGTTAATTTTTGTGTGGATGTGAGACAAAGGTTGGGGTTTATAGTTTTCCATATGGATATCAAAATTTCTAGCACCGTTTGTTAGGTAGACTATACTTTCTACATTGAATACCTTGATGCCTTTGTGGAAAATCAATTACATGGGTCTATTTGTGAACTCTCTTTTTTTTCCTGCTTTTAAAATTGATACATAATATTTGTACATATTTATGGAGTACATGTGGTATTTTGATACACACATACAATGTGTAATAATCAAATCAGGGTATTTAGGATATGCATCACCTCAAATATTTATTTATTTATTTATTTGTGTTGGGAACATTTCAAATCTTCTCTTCCATTTATTTTGAAATATACAATATATTGCTGTTAATCGTAGTCACCTTACTGTGCCATTAAACACTAGATCTTATTCCTTCTATTTAACTGTATGTTTTTACCCATTAACCACCCTCTCTTCATCACCCCATACCCTTCCCAAGCCTCTAGTTACTATCATTCTACTCTCTACCTCCATGAGATGAAATTTTTAGGTACCATATATGAATTTTTAGCTACCATATATGAATGATAATATGTGATATTTGTCTTTCTGTGCCTGCATTATTTGACTTAACATAATGACCTGTGGATCTTCTATTAGGTTGGTGCAAAAGTAATTGCGGTTTTTGCCATTACTTTTAAACTGGCAAAAACCGCAGTTACTTTTGCACCAACCTAATATTTTGTTCTGTTGTCTTACCTGTCAATCCTTAAGCCACAACCACACTATCTTGATTACCAGCTAGTGTAAGTCCTCCAGCTTTTTTCTTTTTTTCCCTGCACAAGATTATTTTGGCTACTCTGAGCACTTTGCAATTCCACATAAATTTTATGATCAATTTGTCAATTGATAAATTTGAGGAGAATTAACATAATAAGGATATTGAACTCTGTAATTCATGACTGTGGTATATCTCTCTACATATTTAAATATTCATTCATTTATCTTAGTTTGTGTAATTTTCAGTATAGAGATCTTGTACATCTTTTGTTAAATTGATTTCTAAACATTTAATTTTTGATGCTATTTATTTAAAATTATTTAATTTTAAATTTTATTTTCAGATTGCTGCTACTATATAAAATGCAATTGATTATTTTATATTGACCTCATATACTCTGAACTTAATACATTTAATTATATATTTTTTGTAGATTACTTAGGGTTTTCATACATTTGTTGTGTGCCATTTATTTCTTTTGCTTGCCTGGTTGTGATGGCCGGAATGTGCAATACAATATTGAATATAAGTGTTGGGAGCATACCTCCTTGTCTTGTTACTGGTATTGGGGGATCAGTGGTCAATATTTTACCATTAAATATGTCATTATATGTAGGACTTTTTTATTTATAATTTTTGTGGGTACATAGTAGTTGTATATATTTATGGGGTATATGAGATGTGTTGATACAGGCATGCAATATGAAATAAGCACGTCATGGAGAATGGGACATCCATCCTTTCAAGCATTCTTCCTTTGAGTTACAAATAATCCAATTACATTTAAGTTATTTCAAAATATACAATTATTATTGACTACAGTCACCCTATTGTGCTACAAATAGTAGGTCTTACTCATTCTTTTAAATTATTTTTTTGTGCCCATTATCCATTCCCAGCTCCCCCCCCCCACCAACCCTCCCACTACCCTCACTCTTCCCAGCCTCTCATAACCATCCTTCTACTCTCTATATCCATGAGTTCAACTGTTTTGATTTTTAGATCCTACAAATAAATAAGAATATGTGATGTTTGTCTTTCTGTGCCTGGCTTATTTCACTTAACATAACGATCTCCAGATTTATCAGTCTTCTTGCAAATGACTGGATCTCATTATTTTCTATGGCTGAATAGTACTCAATTGTGTATAAGTACCACATTATCTTTATCCATTAATCTGTTGATGGACATTTCAGTTGCTTCCAAATCTTAGCTATTGTGAACCATGCTGCAACAAACATGAGAGTGCAGATATCTCTTTGATATACTGGTTTCCTTCCTTTTGGATATATATCCAGCAGTGGGATATTGTTTATCTCAATGAAAAAGTCTAATTCCAAATTTACTGAAATTTTAAAATCATTCAAAGTGTTGAATTAGATCAAATGATTTTTTTGCAGTTATTAAGATTATCATATGTGTTTTCTCCTTTATTGTAGTGAATTATACTGTTTAATTTTTGAAGGTTATACCAAGCTTGGATTCCTAACATATACATCAATTACTGATAATGTATTATCTTTTTAATATATTACTGGATTTAATATGCCATACACCAACACAATTTTTTCCTCTAAAGGACGAGATGTTAAATATTTTCAGTTTTACAAGCCATATGGTCTTTGTGGCAACTACTTAACTCTGCCTTTGTAACAGGAAAGCAGCCATAGACCATGCATAATTGAATGGGCATGGCTGTGTTCCAATAAAACTTTTATTTACAAAAACAGGTGGCAGGCCAGATTTGGCCAGTGTGCTATAGTTTTCCAGCCTCTGTGAAATAGCAATGTTTTGTTAACGATATTTGCATCTATTTTCATGTGGAAAATTTTTCTTTCTTACAGTGATTCTGTCAAGTTTTAAAATCAGCATTATGTTAGCCTCATAAAATCAGTTCCGCAGTGTTTCTTTCTTCTCTATTTTCTGATAGAGTTTGTGTAAGATTGATATTTTCTTCCTTAAGTGTTTGATGGAATTTACTAGATAAATCATCTGGATCTGAGTTTTTATTATGGGGAGTTTTTTAAATTACAAATTCTATTTCTTTCATAGATATAGGGCTATGCAGATTTTTGTACTTCTTAAATCAGTTTTGGAAAGTTGTGTTTTTACAGGAATTTGTCTGTTTCATCTAGGTTATTGATCTTATTGCTGATTGGTATAAAGCGATTCATAATATTGAATTATTAGTCCTTGGACATCAGTTGGTTCCATAGTGATGTCTTTCATTTCATTTCTTTGTTGGTCATTTGTGTTTTTTTTCTTTTTGACCCTGGTCACTCTTTGTTTTTAATTTTTTATTAAAAAAATTTGGGGGGTTTATGTCGTATGTGTATATATTTATGGGGTACATGGGATGTTTTGATACAGGCATGCAATGTGACATAAGCACATCATGGAGAATGGGGTATCCATCCCCTCAAGCATTTATCCTTTGAGTTATAAATAATCCATTTATATTTTTTAAGTTATTTCAAAATATACAGTTATGTTCTTATTGACTATAGTCACCCTATTGTGCTGTCAAATAGAGGATCTTATTCATTCTTTGTATTTTTTGTACCCATTAACTATTCTCACCTCCTCTCCAAATCCTACAGCTCTTTCCAGCTTCTGGTAACTATCCTTCTACTCTCTATCTCCATGAGTTCAATTGATTTGATTTTTAGATTTGACAAATAAATGAGAACATGTGATGTTTGTCTTTCTGTATCTGGCATATTGCACTGAACATAATGATCTCCAGTTCCATACATATTGTTACAAATGACAGAATTTCATTAATTTTTGTGGCTGAATAGTACTCCATTGTGTGTACGTACAACATTATCTTAATCCATTCATTCCCTGATGGACACTTAAGTTGCTTCCAAATGTTAGCTATTGTAAGCAGTGCTCAACAGACATAGGAGTACAGATATCTCTTTAATATACTGTTTTTCTTTCTTCAGGGTATATGGTAGCTCAATTTTTAGTTTTTTGAGGAATCTCCAAACTGTTCTCTGTAGTGGTTGTACTAATTTACATTCCCACCAACAGTGTATTAGGGTTCCCTTTCCCCACATCCTCACTGGTATTTGTTATTGCCTGTCTTTGGATAAAAGCCATTTTAACTGGGATAAGAAGATATGTCATTGTAGTTTTGATTTGAATTTCTCTGAGGATCAGTGATCTTGAGCACCCTTTCATATGCCTAATTGTCATTTGTATGTCTTCTTTTGAGAAGGTCTATTCAGAACTTTAGTCCATTTAAAAAAATCAGATTATTAGATTTTTTTTTTCCTATAGGGTCATTTGAGTTCCTTATATATTCTGGTTATTAATCCATTGTCAAAGAGGTAGTTTGCACATATTTTCTTCCATTTTGTGGGTAGTGCCTTCACTTTGTTGATTGTATCCTTTGCTGCAGAGAAGCTTTCTAACTTGATGTGATCCCATTTGTTCATGTTTGCTTTGGTTGCCTGTGCTTGTGGGGTATGCCTCAAGAAGTCTTTTCCCAGACCAATGTCCTGGAGATTTTTCCCAATGTTTTCTTGTAGTAATTTCATAGTTCAAGGTCTTAGATTTCAGCCTTTAATCCATTTTGATTTTATTTTTGTATATGGTAATAGATAAGGGTCTAGTTTCATTCTTTTCCATGTGGATATCCAGTTTTCCCAGTGCCATTTACTGAAGAGACTGTTTTCCCTACTATATGTTCTTGGCAGCTTTGTCAAAAATGAGTTCACTGTAGGTATGTGGATTTTTTTCTGGGTTCTCTATTCTATTCTGTTCCTCTGGCCTATGTGTCTGTTTTTATGCCAGTACCACACTGTTTGGATTACTATAGCTCTGTAGTATAATTTGAAGTCAGGTAATGTGATTCCTCTAGTTTTGTTCTTCTTCCTCAGGACAGCTTTGGCTATTCTTGGTCTTTTGTGGTTTCATAAAATTTTTTTTTCTATTCCTGTGAAGATTGTCCTTGGTATTTTGATTACATTTAATCTGTAGTTTGCTTTGGGTAGTATGGCCATTTTAACAACATTGATTCTTCCAATTCATGAACATGGAATGTTTTTCCATGGAATGTCTTCCACTCTTCTGTCAAAGAGTGTCCTCTTTGATTTCCTTCATTAGTGTTTTATAGCTTTCATTATAGAGATCTTTCACTTCTTTGGTTGAGTTAATTCCTAGGTATTTAATTTTATGTGTGGTTATTGTAAATGGGATTACTTTTTTGTTATTGATACCTTTATTTTGATATTTTTCTTTTTTTTAAGTTACATTTATCTTTGCTTAATAAACACTTATATATTAATGGAAAACAAAATCAGAGTTCAGGCCTGCACTTCTCTTCAGAGTCTTATGAAATATTTACTGAGTGGAGCTCTTCTGGAGACCATTTGTTTTCTTTTTTTTTCTTTAAACTTTTATTTTAGGTTTGGGGGTTGATATGGTTTGGATTTGTATTCTCGCCCAAATTTCATGTCAAATTTTAATCCCCAATGTTGGAGGAGGGGCCTGGTGGGAGCTGATTAGATCATGAGGGCAGATTTCCCCCTTGCTGTTCTCATGATAGTGAGCGAGTTCTCAAGAGATCTGGTTGTTTAAAAGTATGTAATACCTTCTCCTTTGCCCTGGTCCTCCTGCTTTGGCCATGTAAGATGTGCCTGCTTCCCATTCAGTCATGATTTTAAGTTTCCTGAGACCTAATCAGCCATGCTGCCTGTGCAGCCTGCAGAACTGTGAGCCAATTGGTCACTTTTTCTTTATAAATTACCCAATTTCAGGCATTTCTTTACAGCAGTGCAAAAACAGACTAATACAGAAAATTGGTGTCTTGGAGTGGGGCATTGCTATAAAGATATCTGAAAATGTGGAAGTGACTTTGGAACTGGGTAAGAGGCAGATGTTGGAAGGGTTTGGCAAGCTCAGAAGAAGACAGGATGATGAGGGAGAGTTTTGAACTTCCTAGAGACTTGTTAAATTGTGACCAAAATGCTGACAGTGATAGGGACGATGAAGCCCAGGCTGAGGAGGTCTCAGGTGGAGATGAGGAACTTGTTGGGAACTGGAGCAAAGGTCACATTTGTTATGCCTTAGCAAAGAGGTTGGAAGCATTGTGTCCCTGCCCTAGGGATCTGTGAAACTTTTAACTTGAGAGTGATGATTTAGGAAATTGGCATAAGAAATTTCTAAGGAGCAAAGTGTTTAAGATGTGGCCTGCCTGCTTCTTGCAGCCTATGCTAATGTTTGTGAGCAAATAAATGACATAAAAGTAGAACTTATATTTAAAAGAAAAGCAGGGTGTAAAAGTTTGGAAATTTTGCAGCCTGGCCATGTGGTAGAAAAGAAAAACCCATTTTCACAGCAAGAATCCAGACTGCTACAGAAATTTGCATAAGTAAAGAGGAGCCAAATGTTAATAGTCAAGACAATGGGGGAAATGCCTTGAAGGCATTTCAGAGACCTTTGTGGTGACCCCTCCCATCACAGGCCCAGAGGCCTAGGAGAGAAGAATGGTTTCATGGGCCAAGCCCAGGGCCTTGGGACACTGTTTCCTGTGTTACAGCCTCTCCAGCTCCAGCTGTGGCTAAAAGGGCCCCAGATATGTCTCAGGCCATTGGTCCAGAGAGTGCAAGCCATAAGCTTTGGTGGCTTCCATGTGGTCTTAAGCATGCAGGTGCACAGAGAGAAAGAATGGATTCTTGGGAGCCTCTGACTAGATTTCAGAGGTTGTTTGGAAATGCCTGCATGTCCAGGCAGATGTCTGCTGCAGGGGCGGAGCCCTCATGGAGAACCTCAGCTAGGGCAGTGGGGAGAGGAAATGTGGGTTTGGATCCCCTACACAGAGTCCCCACTGAGGCACTGCCTAAGGGAGCTGTGAAAAGAGGGCCACCATCTTCCAGACCCCAGAATGGCAGGTCCACCAACAGCTTGCACTGTGCACCTGGAAAAGCCACAGGCACTCAACACCACCTCTTGAGAACAACCATGGGAGCCATGCCCTGCAGAGCCACAGGGGCAGAGCTGTCCAAGGCCATGGGAGCCCACCCCTTGCACCCACTGTAGCCTGGATGTGAGGCATGGATTCAAAGGAGATTATTTGGGAGCTTTAAGATTCAGTGACTGCCTTGCTGGGTTTTAGACTTGAGCAGGGCCTGTAGCCCCTCTCTCTTGGCTGATTTTTCTCTTTTGGAATGGGTGCATTTACCCAATGCCTGTACAACCATGGTATCTCAGAAGTAACTAAATTGGTTTTCATTTTACAGGCTCATAGGTGGAAAGGACTTGCCTTGTCTCAGATGGGACCTTGGACTGTGGACTTTTGAGTTAATGCTGAAATTAGTTAAGACTTGGGTTTTTTGAGAAGGGATGATTGTATTTGGCAATGTAAGAAGGACATGAGATTTAAGAGGTCCCCAGGGTGGAATGATATGGGTTGTATTTGTGTCCCCACCCATATCTCATGTCGAGCTATAATCCCCAATGTTGGAGGAGGGGCCTAGTGGGAGGTGATTGGATCATGAAGGCAGATATCCCCCTTGCTGTTCTCATGATAGTGAGTGAGTTCTTAAGAGATCTGGTTGTTTACAAGTGTATAGTACCTACCCCTCCACTCTCTTCCTTCTACTGCAGCCATGTAAGATGTGCCTTCTTCCACGTCAGCCACAATGGAAAGTTTTCTGAGGCCTCACCAACCATGCTTCCTGTGCAGCCTGTGAAACCAATTAAACCTCTTTTCTTCATAAATTACCCAGTTTCAGGTATTTTTTTTAATCACAGTGTGGAATGGGCTAATATAGTGGTACATGTGAAGGTTTGTTATGTAGGTAAACTCATGTCATGTGGGTTTGTTGTACAGATTATTTCATTACCCAGGCATTAAACCTAGTATCAAATAGTTAAACTATTGGGATTACTATTTACAATTTCTTTTTTACATTGTTCACTGTTGACATATGGAAACACTACTGATTTATGAATTTGGATTTTGTATCCTGCAACTGTACTGAATTTGTTCCTCAGTTCTAATAGTTTTCTTGTGGAGTCTTAAGGTTTTTCTAAATATAAGATCATATTATCCTCAAACAAGGATAATTTGACTTCTTTCTTTCCACTTCGAATGCCCTTTATATCTTTCTCTTGTATGGTTGATCTAGTTACAAGCATTCAGTACTATGTATTCAACATGTACTAAATGTTCCTAACTAGCTGCAGTACAAGCATTTGGTACTATGTTGAATAACAGTGGTGACAGCGGACATCCTTGTCATGTTCCAGATCTTAGAGGAAAGGATTTCACCTTTGTCATTCAGGATGACACTAGCCATTGGTCTGTGATATATGGCTTTTATTATGCTGAGGTATGTCCCTTCTACACCCTGTTTTTTGAAGGTTTTTATCATGAAGGGATGCTGAATTTTATGAAGTGCTTTTTCAGCATCAATTGAAATGATCATATGGTTTTTAATCCTTCATTTTGTTGATATGATGCAACATGTTGGTTGATTTGTGTATGTTGACCCATCCTTGCATCCCAGGGATAAATCCCATTTGGTCATGATGAATGATCTTTCTAATGTATTATTAAATTTGGTTTGTTAGTATTTTGTTTATTTTTGCATCAATATTCATCAGGGATATTGGCCTGTAGTTTTCTTTTTTTGATACATATTTGTCTGGTATTAGTATGAGGATAATACCGGCCTCCCAGAATGAGTTTGGGAGTATTTTCTCCTCCTCTATTTTTAGGAATAGTTTGACTAGGATTGGTATTATTTGTTCTTTAAATGTTTAGTGAAATGTAGCAGAGAAGCCATTGGGGCCTGGTAAATTGTATGTAGCTAGAAATTTGCCCATTTTTTCTGGATTTTCCAATTTACTGGCAGAGAGCTGCTTATAGTATCCATTAGTAATCCTTTGAATTTTTGCAATATGAGTTATAATGCTTCCTTTTTCATTTTGGCTTTATGTATTTGGATCTTCTCTATTTTTTCTTAGTCTGGCTAAAGGTTTGTAAATTTTTTTAACTTTTTAAAAAGCCGACTTTTGTTTCATTAATAGTTTGTATTCTTTGTTATTTCAATTTTATTTATTTCTGCTCTGATCTTTATTATTAATTTTTGTGTAATAATCTTAGATTTTGTTTGTTCTTGCTTTTCTAATTCTTTAAAATGCATTGTTAGATTGTTTACTTGAAGGTTTTTCTCTTTTTTGATATAGGTGCTTATAACTGTAAACTTTCCTGTCCGTATTGCTTTTGCAATATCCCATAGGTTTTGGTATGTTTTATTTCTGTTATCATTTGTTTCAAGAAATTTTTAAATTTCCTTCTTACTTTCTTTATTGACTCACTGTTTATTCATGAGCATATTGTTTAATTTCTGTGTATTTTTATAGTTTCCAAAATTCCTTTTTAAAATTAATTTCTAGTTTTATCCCATTGTGGTCAGAGAAGATGCTTGATAGTATTTCAATTTTTGAATGTTTGTTACCTAACATGTGGTCTATCTTTCAGAATGATCCATGTGCTGAGGAAAATAATGTGTATTCTGCAGCTCTTGAATGAAATGTTCTGTAAATATCTATTAGGTACATGTGGTCTATAGTGCAGATTATGTCTGACATTTCTTTGTTGACTTTGTCTGGAAGATCTGTCCAATGCTGAAAGTGGAGTGTTGAAGTCTCCAGTTATTATTGTATTGGGGCCTATCTCTCTCTCTCTCTCTCTCTCTTTCTTTCTCTCTCTTTCTTTAGCTCTAGTAATACCTTCTTTATATATCTGGGTGCTCCAGTGCCAGGTGCAAATATATTGAAAGTTGTTATATTCTCTTGCTGAATTGACCTCGTTATCATTATACAGTTGGCCTTCTTTGTCTTTTCTTTGAGTTTTGGTCTTGAAATCTATTTTGTCTGATGAAAGTATAGTGACTCTTGCTTTTTTTTTTTTTTTTTTTTTTTTTTTTTGGTTTTCATTGGCATGGAATATCTCTTTTCATCCCTTTATTTTCAGTCTATGCATGTCCTTATAAGTAAAATGTGTTTCTTGTAGACAACCAATCAATGGGTTTTGTGTTTTAATCCATCCAGCCAGTCTGTATCATTTGATTGGAGAGAGTTGAGTCCATTTACATTCAATGTTATTATTGATAACTAAGGACTTAACCCTGCTATTTTATTATTTGTTTTCTGGTTGTTTTGTGGTCCTCTCTTCCTTCTTTCTTTCCTTTCCGTCTTCTTCTAATGAAGGTGATTTTCTCTGGTGATATGATTTAGTTTGTTGTTTTGTATTTTTTGTGTTTCCATTGTATGTTTTTGGTTTGAGATTGCCATTAGGCTTGCAAATACCATCTTACAACCCATTATTTTAACCTTCTAACAACTTGACACTATTTGCATAAACAAACAAATAAGCTAAAAGAAAACTAATAAAAACTCTATGCCTTAACTTTATCCTCCAGCTTTTTAACTTTTTGTTGTTCCTATTTACATCTTATTGTATTGACTGTGTCTTGAAAAGCTGTTGTAGTTTGTGTTTTAGATTGGTTCATCATTTAGTCTTTCTACTTAGAATAAGAGTAGTTTTGCATCACAGTTACAGTATTATAATACTTTGTGTTTTCCTGTGTACTTACTATTACCAGTGACTTTTGTACCTTTTGGTGATTATGTATTGCTCATTAATGTCCTTTCCTTTCTAATTAAAGTACTCCCTTTAGCATTTCTTCTAGGATAGGTCTGGTATTGATGAAATCCCTCAGCTTTTGTTTGTCTGGGAAAGTCGTTATTTCTTCTTGTTTGAGGGGCATTTTCACCAGCTGTACTATTCTAGGGTAAAAGTTATTTTTCTTTAGCACTTTAAATATGTCATGCCACTTTTTTCCAGGCTTTTAAGGTTTCAACTGAAAAGTCTGCTGCCATAAGTATTTGAGTTCCATTGTATGTTATTTGCTTCTTTTCTCTTGCTACATTTAGAATTCTTTAGAATGCTTTTAGAATTCTTTATCCTTGATCTTTAGGAGTCTGATTATTAAATGCCTTGAGATAGTCTTCTTTGGGTTAAATCTTGGTGTTCTGTAACCTTCTTGTACTTGGATATTGATATCTTTCTCTAGGTTTGGGAAGTTCTGAGTTATCATTCCCTGAATAAACTTTCTACTCTTACCTCTTTCTCTACCTCCTCTTTCACGCTAATAACTCTTATATTTGCCCTTTTGAGGCTTTCTTCTAGATCCTGTAGGTGTGCTTCATTGTTTTTAAATTTTTTTCTTTTGTATTCTCTATGTACTTACAATTAGCCTATCTTAAAGCCCACTAATTTTTTTCTTCTGCTTGATCAATTCTGCTATTAAAGTACTTCTGATGCATTCTTCAGTATGCCAACTGCATTTTTTAGCTCCAGAATTTTTGTTTGATTCTTATTATTTTGATCTCTTTGTTATATTTATCTGATAGAATTCTGAATTCTTTCTCTCCATGATCTTGAATTTCTTAGAATTTTCTCAAAGCAAGCATTTTGAATTTTCTGTCTGAATGGTCACACATCTCTGTTTCTCAAGGATTGGTCCATGGTGCCTTATTTTGTTCATTTGGTGAGGTCATGTTTTCCTGGATAATGTTGATGCTAGTAGATGTTCTTCAGTGTCTGGGCATTGAAGGCTTAAGTATTTATTGCAGTCTTCACTGTCTGAGCTTACTTGTAGCTGTCCTTGGGAATGCTTTTCAGTATTTGAATGGACTTGGGTGTGATCTAAACTGCATCTTCCTTAGAGGGTACCCCAAGCCCAGTAACCCTGTGGTTCTTGCAGACTCATAGAGGTACCAGATTCCAGAGAATTCTCTGGATTGCCAGGCAGAGACTCTTGTTCTTTTTTATTACTTTCTCCCAAACATAGAGTGTCTCTCTCTGTTCTGAATCTCCTAACATTGAGGGTGGAGTGACACAAGCACCCCTGTGGCCACCACTATGACTGTGCTGAGTCATATCTGAAGCCAGCACAGCCATAGATCTCACCCAGGGCCTGCTGTAACCATGCCCTGTCCACTGCCTATGTTCTCTTATAGGCCCTGGGGTTCTATAATCAACTGGTGGCAAAGCCAACCAGGCCTGTGTTTTTCCCTTCAAAGCAGCAAGGTCTCCCAAGCCCCAAGTGGATCCAAAAGTGCCATCCAGGAGTTTTAGACTAGAGCAAAAACCTTAGAAATGTTCTATTGTCTTGTGGCTGAGCTGGCACTCAAACCACAAGGTGCAGTCCTTCCCACTCTTCCCTCCTCTTTCCAAAGGGAGAGGAGCCTCACCCCATAGTCACCACCACCACAGACCACATGGAGTACTGCCAGACTACCACTGATGTTCCCTTAAGGCCAAAAGGTCTTAAGTCAGCTTGTGGTGAATGCTGCCTGTCCTGGGATTCACCTTTTAGGGCAGTAGGCTCCCCTCTGGCCCAGGTCGGTTCAGAAATACAGTCCAGGAGTCACATCCTAGAACTGGGGACTGCAAGAGACTACTTGGTACTCTACCCCGCTTTGGCTGAGCTGGACCTAGAGTGCAAGACAAAGTCCCCTTTACTTTTCCCTCTGCTTTTCTCAAGCAGAAGGAGTTTTGCCTCTCGTAGCCACCACAGCTGGTTATGTGCTGAGTCTCACCTAAAGTCAGCAAGTCTCAGTGGCTCACCCAAGACCCTTGAGGTAGTACCTGGATATCACTGCTGGTTGTTCAGGGCACAAAGGCTCTTCAGTTAGCTGGTAATAAATGCTGCCAGGACTGGGCCCTTTCCTTCAAGGAAGTGGGTTCCCTTCTGGCCCAAGGTGTGTCTAGAAATGTTGTCTGGGAGCTAGAGCCTGGGATGGGGCTCTCACAGCTGCGACTGGTGTCCTATCTGCTGTGGCTGAACTGGTATTCTAGATGCAAGACAAAGTCTTACCCAGTCTTCTCTGTCCTCTCCTCAAGGGGAAGGAAGGGGTCTCATTTGGAACCACAAGCTGTGCAGCCTGGGGTTAAGGGAGTGGTTATGCTAGCACTCCCTTGGCTGCCCCAGCTGGTGTCTTAGGAGGTTGCATGCCCTGCCAGTCCACTGTCTCAGGACCCACTTCAGCCCTAGGACTCACCTATGAGTTGCAGTCCTTATGGCCTTGACTGCCTTTCAGGTTTACTTGGCAACACAGAGTGCTGTAACCCTCAGTGGTGAGGTTTGCAAGAAATCAAGTCCTGACCACTGGGATCCACAATTCCCCTCTGGCTAGGGCTGTTTTACATGCTCCCTCCATGAGCAGGCATTGGCTTAGTTTGGTGTGGCTTTCCTTTGTGCTCTAAGAGAATAGCACTGAGTTCAGTGCTTCCCAGTTGCTGTGTTCTTGCTACCCCAGTGCCCAGAGGGGCTCTCTGCACCATGCCACTGCTGCCTTGAGTTGGGGAAGGGGTGGCATCAGTGATTTTTGGACTGTTTTTTTTTCTATCTCTTCAGTGCCTCTTTCAGCTATATGAAATTAAAACCAGGTACTGTAAGTGCTCTCCTGATTTTTGGTTCTCATTTGTGTGTGTGTGTGTTTGTGTGTGTGTGTGTGCGCGCGTGTAGCTATTACTAGTTGTTAAATTGTTGTCCTTTGATCCTGATCACTCTTGATAAATACCTATCCATTTAAGTATTTGCAAAAGATCAACTTTTTGCCTTCCTTATTTTCTCCTTTTTTCTTTTTATGATTTTCTATTTCATAGATTTGTACACTTATTATTATCTGTTTGATTTTACTTAATTTTGATTTAACTTGCTCTTCTTTTACTACCTTCTTAAGTTCAAAATTAAGACCAGTGATTTTTAACCTTTTTTATTTTCTATTATAAACATTTAAAGCTATACATTCTCCACCAAACTCTTTCTTAGTTCCAACTCATAGATTTTAATTTGTTGTGCTTTCCTTTTCATTAAGCTCAAATATTTTCTAATTTATGTTGGGATTTCTTTTTTGACTTACGAATTATTAAATCTGTGTTAATTTCTGAATATGTAGTGTTCTACGTAATTTTTTGTTTTTGATTTCAAATTTAAATTCATTTTGGTTAGAGAAAAAATTTTTGAAATTGATTGGTAATTGTTTTATGGTCTACAATATGGCCCATCATGATGAATGTTTCTGGTGTATTTGGAAAATTTTCATTTTATGCAGTTGTTGGGTGGAATTGTCTACAAATGGTTATTATATTATTTAGTTGATAGTGATACTCAAATATTATATAGCCTCATTAATTTTCTGCTTGTCCTTTTAATTCATGAAAGAGAAGAATGTTGAAGTTTCCAACTATAATGTGGATTTGCCTATTTCTCCTTTCATTTCTTTTGGTTTTATCTTCCTTACTTTGAAGCAGTCTTGTTGGATGCATAGGATTTAGGATTTAGGATTTTTAGGTCTCCTTGATAATGTGACCTTTTAATCCCTATGAAATGCCCTTTTAAATTTCTGGTAATATTTTTTGTTTTGAAGTCTACATTGTGTAATGTTACTGTAGCCTCTCTAGCTGCCTTATGATTAATGCTTACATGGTATAGTTTATTCTTCATATTCAAAATAGGTGTTTTGTAGACAGCGTTTCTCTTTTCATTCAGTCTGATACGCCCTGCCTGTATGTAATGTAATTATCAGTGGTATCTACTAACTTGCTGGTTGCTTTCTGCTTGTTCCATCTTTGTTACATTTTTTTCCTAAAAGAAAACATATGTTTCTTTTAGAAAACATATCTTTGTTTCCTACTTTCCTTTTTTTTTTTTTTAAGGATTTCATATTATCTCCATTATTTGACTATTAGCTGGACTTTAAACAATGGTTTTGCTAGAGTTTATAATGTGTATCTTAACTTATTACAGTGTATCTTTAAATGATACAATACAATTTTACATATAAGAACTTTTGACCAATATGCTTCCATTTTTCTCTTTTACCTGTTTTAGTCCATTCAGGCTGCTATAACAAAATATCTTAGACTGGGTAGTTTGTTAACAACAGAAATTTATTGCTCATAGTTCTAGAGGCTGAGAAGTTGAAGATCAAGGTGCCAGCAAGCCCAGTGTCTGGGGAAACCTAGCTCTCTGTTTCCTAAATGGTGCCTTCTAGCTGTGTCCTTACATGGTGGCAGTGGCAAACAAGCTCCCTTTATCCTCTTTCGTGAGGGCACTAATACAATCCTTGAGGGCTTTACCCTGATGACCTAATGACCTCCCAAAGGCCCTACCTTTTAATATCACTGCATTGAGGATCAAGTTTCAACATATGAATTTGGAGGGGACAAAAATATTCAGACCCAGCCTGGGCAACACAGCGAGACCCCATCTCTATAAAAAAAAATTTTTTTAATTATCCTGGCATGGTGGCTCTTGGCTGTGGCACCAGCTACTGGGAGGCTGAGGTGGGAGGATCACTTGAGCCCAGGAGTTCAAGGCTGCAGTGAGACATGTTTGCACCACTGCACTCCAGCCTGGATGACTGAGTCAAACAAACAAACAAACAAACATTCAAACCATAACACATCCTTTCTACTGTGTTGTCTTGGATTTTGTTTCTATATGTGTTATATGTTTTTCCTTTAGTTAATCAACTATCTTTTTTTAAAAACTTATTGAGATCATTTTGGACTTACAGAAGAATTTCAGAAATAGTACACAGGGTTTTTGTATATGCTTTATTCAGCTCCTCTAATGTTAAACTCTTATATATCCATAATACAATTATCAAAATAATAAGTTAACATTGATATAATACAATTAACCAAACCATAAACTTTCTTCAAATTCCATTAATTTTTCCACTTATTTTTTTTTTCTGTTCTAAGATGTAATCTGAGATCCCACATTTTATTTAGTCATGTCTTTTTAGTTTCCACCAAACTGTGAAAATATCTCATCCTTGCCTCTCATTCCATGACTTTGACACTTTCGAAGAATACTGGCCAGTTATTTTATAAAATGTCATGCATTTGGAGTTTGTCCAAATTTTTCTCATGATTAGACTGATGTTATGCATTATGGGAAAGGATACAACGTAAGTGTTATACCCTTCTCAGCGCATCACATTAGGGGTACATGATGTTGGCTGATCATATTATTGATCAAATATTTTTAAAGCAATTTTTTAAAAAGTGAATGAGGAAAATAGTCTTTCTTATTACTCACATATTCAATATTTGTAGTACTCTTCACTCCTTTTTATAGATCCGTATTTCCATCTATTATTTTTCTGCTTGGGGACTATCTTTAACCTATCTTAAAATATAGTTCTGCTAGAAACAAATTCCGATGTTTGTCTGAAAAATTTTTATTTTGCCTTAAATTTTGAAAGATGTCTTCATTGATTACAGAACTCAAAGTTTACGTTGTCTTTTTTTTAGAATGTTAAAGAACGTATTTTGCTGAGATCTGACTTATATACTTTATGATGAGAAGTTTATGTTTATTCTGATTTTTGTTTCTCGACACCAATATATTTTTTTCCTGGCTGCTTGTACTTATTTTTTCTCTATCACTGTTTTTTAGGAATTCCATTATGATGTGTTCAGTGTGGCTTTGTTTGTGTTTGTCCTACTTGGATTCATTGACTTTATTGAATTTATGGATTTGTAGTTTTTATCAAATTTAGATAATTTGGGGGCATTATTTCTTTAAATATTTTTTGCTGTTGTTCACCAGCTTTCTGGGACTACAATTACACATATACCAGGACTGCTTGATTTTGTTCCATACGTTACTGAGATTCTGCTAATGTTTTGGTCTTTTTTGTCTTTATGCTTTATTTTGGATAGTTTTTGTTTTGTTTTGTTTTTTGATGTTTCGCTCTTGTTTCCCAGACTGGAGTTCAATGGCGCAATCTCTGCTCACTGCAACCTCCGCCTCCCGGGTTCAAATGATTCTCCTGCCTCAGCCTCCCGAGGAGCTAGGATTACAGACGCACACCACCATGCCTGGCTAATTTTTGTATTTTTGGTAGAGATGGGGTTTCACCATCTTGGCCAGGCTGGTCTTGAGCTCCTAACCTCGTGATCCACCTGCCTCAGCCTCCTAAAGTGCTGGGATTACAGGCGTGAGCCACCGCACCCGGCCTATTTTGGTTAGTTTCTATTGCTGAGTCTTTAAGTTCACTATGTTTTTTTCTTCTCAGGTGTCTAATCTGCTGTTAATTTCAAGTGTATTTTTTTTTCCATATATTTTATTTTTCTTTTGGGAAGTTTCCTTTGACTGTTTCTCATAACCATTTTTCTTCTCTTCTCACTATGTTCATTTTCCTTTGAATTCTTTAATACTTTTAACACGAATACCAAATGATTGCATTATTGTTGTGAAATATTTTTAGAAATTATATAAGTATATACATTAAAAATAGAAAAAAATTATATTTGATCTTTTCTCATCCCTCATCTCTATCCTCCTAAATCTACCCCTGTCGGAGGTTGTTGGTAGCAGTAATATTTTGGTGTGCATGCCTAAAACTGTTTTCTATGCATTAACATACATATAAATGTTCTCAGTCAAATATATAATTACATAAAACATAAATGTGATCATCCTATATGCATATTGCTTTTCAGTTTGCTTTCATTTTTGCTCAAAAATATATTGTGAGGATCTCTTCTTCTTCTTCTTCTTCTTCTTCTTCTTCTTCTTCTTCTTCTTCTCTTAGAGATGAAATCTCACTTTGTTGCCCAGGCTGGACTGTAGTGGCACCACCAAAGCTCACTGCAGCCTCAGTCTCTCAGGTTCATGCAATCCTCCTGCCTCAGCCTCCTGAGTAGCTAGGACCACAGGTGTGTGTTACCATGCTTGGATAATATAAAAAATTTTTTTGAGAGATAGGGTCTCACTATGGTGCCCAGAGTTTTTCATGTTAATGTATGTAGATCAATTTTAACTACATTACCAATTTGTGTTTCCAGTTTTAAAAGTCATAATTTATTTAACCATTTACTTATTTAGATTATTTTCAAGTTTTCGCTCTTTCAAACAGTAATACTGCCTTGTAAAATATATTTGTAAATAGTTGCTACTATTATTTCCATTATAGTCCTAATAGTTACCATTTGTTGTGTGGTTAGTATTTGCCAAGTGCTATGCATAGGGCTTTACATAAACAATCTCATTTAATATTTACATGGTTCAGTAGGTTCTACTGTTATTATTACTACTATTATTTCCATATTGCAATGAAGTAGCTGATGCTTAGATTTAACTAAGTGCTACATATCTGGAAAATATTGGAATCAAGATGCAAACCCAGAAAGACTTGATAATTTTTTCTTAATTAATAAACTATAACTTGTTTAGAATATTTTTTGGAAGCATGGATTCAAATAAGTGGAATTGCTGGATATGTATATTTTAAATTTTGCTAGTTATTTCCATATTTCCCTCCATAAAGACTAAGCCAGTGTTTATCCTCTCAAGCGTCAACCCTCCCGTCTCTGTAAATGTATTGTAAGTTCCACTCCGCCATCTCTCCCAAATCTATCCTTTTCTTCAGAGGAAACTATGCACAGCGGTTTCATATTCATTCTTTGAGTTTTTTTATTTACATTTGCATGTATATATGTGTAATTTTATCGTTTTTTCAAATATAAACACATACTATTTTACAACTTAAATTCCTCATTTTAGAGCTATTTCTGTATTAGTACCTATAGTCCTTTATCATTCTTTTTAGGAGCTGTTTAGTGTTTCATTATATAGCTATACCATAACTTATTTTACCATTGCAATATTTAAGTAATATTTACACATTTAAGTAATTTCCAGTTTTTCAATATTATAAACACTGTAAGAGTTAACATACTATACGTTTATTCAATGAGTATTTATTGAGCTTTTGCTATTCAAGAGACACCATTCCACGTGGTAGAGATGCAGAAATGAATTAAACGTTAAAAACTCATCATCCACAGAGTTTTAATTTAAATAAAAGGACAAAATACAATAAAAAACTAATTAAAATATTTATATAGGATAGTAGATGGAATAAATATTGTAAAAAATCAAAGAATTCTATGAGTGGAGGCTGAGAGTTTTAAATAGACATCAGGGCAGTGATCACTCAGAAGGTAAGATTTGAGAGCAAAGTCTTGAAGGAGCTAAGTGTAGGAGCCATGTCTACAGCTTGAGAAAGAGCATTTCAGGCAGAGAGAAGAACAGATGCTAGGACTTGAGATGAGATCATGTATCAGTTCACTGTTGCACTGCTGTAAAGAAATACCTGAAACTGGGTAACTTACAAAGAAAAAAGTTTTAATTGGATCATGGTTTTGCAGGCTGTGCAGAAAGCATGGCTGGTAAGTCCTCAGGAAACTTTCTATCATGGCAGAAGGGGAAGAGAAGGAGGAACATCCTACATGGCCAAAGCAGGAGGAAGAGAGTGAAGGGGGAGGTGCTACAAACTTTTAAACAACCAGATCTTACAAGAACGCATTTATTATCATGAGAACAGCAAGGGGAAATCGATCCTGATGATCTAATCACCTCCCACCAAGCCCCTCCTCCAACACTGAGGATTAAATTCCACATGAGGTTTGGGCAGGGACACAAATCCAAACCATATCAGATCATGTGTAGCATTTGCAAAGAAAAAAAAAAAAAGAAAAAGAAGAAGAAGAAAGATGAAGGTGAGTGTGCTTGGAGGACAGTGAAAAAGAGAAACCAAGACATGGAAAGAAGTGATGAGGTCAGAGAGGTTACATGGGTCCAGGCTCTTAGAAGCTGTTGTAGGGACCGGGCATGATGGCTCACACCTGCAATCCTAGCACTTTGGAAGGCTGAGGTGGGTGGATCATCTGAGGTCAGGAGTTTGAGACCAGCCTGGCCAACATGGTGAAACGCCGTCTCTACTAAAAATACAAAAATTAGCCTGGTGAGGTGGTGGGAGCCTGTAATCCCAGCTACTCAGGAGGCCGAGGCACGAGAATCTCTTGATCCTGGGAGGCAGAGGTTGCAGTGAGCCGAGATTGTGCCATTTTACTCCAGCATGGGTGAAAGAGCAAAACTACATCTTAAAAAAAAGAAGAAGAAGAAGTTGTAAAGTTGTAAGGATGTTAGCTTTACCCTCAGTTTGATGGGAAGCCACTGGAGGACATTAAAGCAGAGGTATGTGACATGATCTTTCTTAGGTTTTCAAAGGATCAATCTGGCTACCTTTTCAAAGAGATTAGGGAGCCCGAGTGCGACTAGGGAGACGAGATAGGAGGTTATTACAATACTTCAGCTGAAGGATGATGAAAGTTTGAACCATGGTGGAATAATGGAGACAATGAGAAGTGTTTGGACCATACATATACAAGCATACCTAATTTTATTGTGCTTCACTTTATTGTGCTTTGCATATATATATATATATATATTTTATAAAGTGAAGGTTTGTGGCAACCCTGTGTTGAGCAAGTCTATCAGCACTATTTTTCCAAGAGTGTGTGCTCACTTTGTGTCTCTGGGTCATGTTTTGAAAATTCCCACAATATTTCAAACTTTATTATTATTTCATCTGTTATGGCAATCTATGATCAATGATCTTCGATGTTGCTATCTAATTGTTTTGAGGCGTCACAAACTGAGTCCATATAAGACGACAATATTAATTGAGAAACGTGTGTGTTCTGACTATTCCACCAACCAGTTGGTCTCTCTCCCTCTGAGGGAACCTCTCTATTCCCTGAGACACAATGATACTGAAATTAGACCAAGTAATTACCTTAACAACGGCCTCTAAGTGTTTAAGTGAAAGAAAGTGTCCCGTGTCTCTCACTTTAAATCAAAACCTAGAAATGATTAAGTTTAGGGATGAAGACCTGTCAAAAGACAAGATGGGCCAAAAGCCAGGCCTCTGGCATGCAACAGTTAGTCACGTAGTGAACGCAAAGGAAACGTTCTTGAAGGAAATTAAAAGTGCTGCTCCAATGAACACACAATTAAAAATGCAAAACAACCTTATTGCTGATATGAAGAAAATTTGAGTGATTTGGGCAGAAGATCAAATCAGCCCCCAAATTCTCTTAAGTTAAAGTTTATTCCAGAGTAAGGCCCTAACTCTCTTTAATTCTCTAAAGGCTGAGAGAGGCAAGGAAGCTAGGCTGCAAAAGAAAAGTTTGATGCTAGCAGAAGTTGTCTCCAGGGGTTTAAAGAAAATAGCTGTATCCATAACATAAAAGTACAAGGTGATGCAGCAAGTATAATGTAGAAGCTGCAGCACATTATCCAGATGTAGCTTAGATCATTGATGAAAGTGGTTACACTAAACAACAGATTTTTTATGTAGATGAAATGACCAACTATTGGAAGAAGATAGCATCTAGGACCTTCATGGATGTACTAGTGCGTTCTCACACTGGTAATAAAGACATATCTGAGACTGGGCAATGTATAAAGGAAAGAGGTTTAGTTGACTCACCGTTCAGCATGACTGGGGAGGCCTCAGGAAATTTATAATCATGGCACAAGGAGAAGCAAACACGTCCTTCTTCACATGGTAGCAGGAAGGAGAAGTACAGAGTGAAGAGGGGAAAAACCCCTTATAAAACCATCAGATCTTGTGAGAACTCACTCACTATTACAAAAACAGCATGGGGGGACTGCCCCCATGATCTAATCACCTCCCACGAGGTCCCTCCCCCAACACATGGGGATTATCATTCAGATTATAATTCAAGATGAGATTTGGGTGGGGACACAGAGTCAGACCATATCAGTAGGTAAAGAGGAGAAGTCAGTGTCTGGCTTCAAAGGTCAAATGACAGGCTGAATTGCTTGTTAGGGGTTAATGCAGCTTGTGACTTTAACTTAAACCCAGTGTTTGTTTACCATTCCAAAAATCCTAGGCCTCTTAAGAATGATGCGAAATCTGCTCTGCATATGTACTATAAATGGAGCAACAAAGTCTGAGTGACAGCACATCTGTTTACAGCATGGTTTACTAAATATTTAAACCCACTCTTGAGACATACTTTTCAGAAAAGAAAAAATTCCTTTCAAAATATTGCTGCTCATTATATTCCCAATAGCCAAGACATGGAATCAACCTAAATGCCCATCAATGGTAGACTGGATAAAGAAAATGTGGTCCATATACACCATGGGACACTGTGCAGCCATAAAAAAGAATGAGATCATGTCCTTTGTAGGATCGTGGATGGAGCTGGAAGCCATTATTCTAAGCAAACTAACGCAGGAACAGAAAACCAAATACTGTATGTTCTCACTTATAAGTGGGAGCTAAATGATGAGAACACATGGACACAAAGAGAGGAACAACAGGCACTGGGGCCTACCTGAGGGTGGAGGGTAGGAGGAGAAAGAGTGTCAGAAAAAAAATAACTATTGGGTACAATGCTTAGTACCTAGATGACAAAATAATCTGTATAACAAACCCCTGTGGCATGAGTTTACATACATAACAAACCTACACATGTACCCATGAACCTAAAATAAAAGTTCTAAAAATATATATTAATGCTCATTGACAGTGTACCTTGTCACCCAAGAGTTCTGATGAAGGTGGACCAGGAATTTGTGTTTTAATGCCTGCTAGTACAACATCTATTCTGCAGCCCAGGGATCAAACAGTAATTTCAGTTTCCAAGCCTTACTATTTAATAAATATATTTCATAAAGCTATATAGCTGCCAATTCCTTTTAACAGGATTTTGGAAGAAGTTAATTCCAACCTTCATGGATGACTTTGAGGGGTTCAAGAGTTTAAAAAAGAAAGTAATACAGATGTGGTGAAAATAGCATGAGAACTAGAATTAGAAGTGAAGCCTGAAGATGTAACTGAACTGACGCAATCTCATGATATATCTTGAATAAATGAGGAGTTGCTGCTTATGAATGACCAAAGAAAATGGTCTCTTGAGATGCAATCTACTTGTGATGAAGATGCTGTTAACATTATTGAAATGACAACAGGGGACTTAGAATATTCTATAAATTTAGTCGATAAAGCAGTGGCAGAATTTGAGAGGAATTTCTCAAATTTTGAAAGACTTTCTAGTGTGAATAAAATGCTATCAAACAGTGTCACATGCTACAGGGAAATATTTCATGAAAGGAAGAGTCCATCGATGGAGTAAACTTCATTTTTTTTCTTCTTTTTTAAAATTGCCACAGCCACATCCACCTTCAGCAACCAACATCTTTATAAGTTACGAGGCACCAACACTGAGGGAAGACCCTCCACTAACAAAAAGGTTACGACTGACTAAAGACTCAGATGATTGTTAGCATTCGTATCAATAAAGTATTTTTCAATTAGGACACGTAAATGTTTTAGACATATAATGCTGTTGCATAGTTAATAGACTGCAGTATAATGTAAGCATAATTTTTATATGTATCAGGAAGCCAAAAAATTCATGTGACTTTCTTTATCGTGATATTTGGTTTATTGAAGTGGTCTGGAACTGAATCTACATGCCTGTACTTTGAAGGTAGTGCCAATAGGATTTGCTGCTGAAGTAGATATGAAGTGTGAGAGAAAGCAAGGAATAAAGAATGACTCCAGTGTTTCTGATGAAATTTCCATTCCTACGGTCTAAATGTTCGTGTCCCCCAAAATGTATATGTTGAAGCCTAATCCCCAGTGCAATTGTATTAAGAAATGGGGCCTTTGGGAGGTTACCAGGTCATGAGGGCAGAGCCCTTATGAGCAGAATTGGCACCCTTGTAAAGAAAGGTCCAATGGAGTTTGTTTGTCTTTTCTACCATATGAGGATGCAGTGAGAAGGCAACATCTGTGAATCAGAGAGTGAGCCCTGACCAGATGCCAAGGATACTGGTGCCTTGTTTGTGGACTTTCAAACAAAATAAATAGCTGTTGTTTATAAGCTACCCAGTTTAATGATTTTGTTATAGCAGCCTGAATGGACTAAGATACCCATTAGCTGAGATATGGAAGACCATTGGGAAGAACAGCTTTGGGGATGTAAGTTTGATTTTTGAATGATAAATATGAGATGAGTATTACTCATATAATTAGAGCTTTTATAAATATAAATATGGAGTTTAGGCAAGAAGTATGTACTGGAAGTTGTCAAAATGTATTTATTTTTTGTATATGCATGTCTAATTGTTCCAAACTCAATTGTTGAAAAGGCTATATTTTGTCATATAATGTTTCCTTACATTTTGATCTATAATCAGTTGTCTGTGTAGGCATGTATGTGTGGATCTCTTTCTGAACTCTATTCTGTTCCATAGATATAGTTCTATCAATGGAATAGAAATACCAATACCACACTTTCTTAATTATATTAAGTAAGAGTAGTTGTTATTAAGCAAGAATCGTATTAATTTCACACAGAGAAGACTTCAAAGCAAGAACAGTTATCAGGGAAAAAGAGGGACATTATATAATGATAAACAGGTCAATTCTCCAAGATAATATAACAATCCTTAATGTGTATGCATGCATCTAATGACAGAGCATCAAAATATGTGAGGTAAAAACTGGTAGAACTGCCAGGAGAAACAGATGAATTTACTACTATACTCGGGGGCTTCAACACCCCTTTATGAAAAATGGACAGATATAGCAGGCAGAAAAACAGTAAGAACATAGTTGAACTCCACAAAACTATTAATCAAGTGAATATAATTGATGTCTATAACTACTTCATTCAAAAACAGAAGAATACACATTCTTTTTAAGTTTACGTGGAAATTTCACCAAGATAGATCACATTCTGGGCCATAAAACACACCTCGACTGATTTAAAAAGAATAGAACTCATACAATGTTTGCCCTCAGGCTACAAAGAGACCAAAGTACAATTTTTTTTTTTTTTTTTTTTTAGACGAAGTCTTGCTCTGCCACCAGGCTGGAGTGCAGTGGTGTGATCTCGGCTCACTGCAACCTCCGCCTCCCGGGTTCAGGCCATTCTCCTGCCTCAGCCTCCCGAGTAGCTGGGACTACGGGTGCGACACCACACCCAGCTAATTTTTGTATTTTTAGTAGAGATAGGGTTTCACCGTGTTGGCCAGGATAGTGTTAATCTCTTGACCTCGTGATCTGCCTGCCTTGGCCTCCCAAAGTGCTGGGATTATAGGCATGAGCCATTGCGCCCAGCCTAAACTATAATTTAATAACAGAAAGATAACTGGAAAATCCCAAAATACATAGAGAGTAAGCAAAACACTTCTAAATAACACATGGGTCAGAGAAAAAATCTCAAGAGAAATTTAAAAACATTTTGAACTAAATGAAAATGGAAGCACAATTTATCAAAATTTGTGGGATTCAGTGAAAGCAGTACTTAGAGCAAAACTTACAGCATACGTTCGAAAAGTAGAAAGATCTGAAATCAATCATTTATGTTTTCACCATAAGAAACTAGAAAAAAAGAGCAAATTAAATTCAAAGTAAGCAGAAAAGTAATAATAAAAATCAAAATATAAATCAATGAAATTGAAAATAGGAAATTAATAGAAAAAATCAGTGAAACCAAAAACTGATTCTTTGAAAAGAGCAATGTAATTGATAAGCCTCTAGTCATGCTCACTGAGACAAAAGAGAGGACACAAATTACTAATATCAGAAATGAAAGAGGATCCCTACAGACCCTATGGTCATTAAATGGATAATCCAGTAGGTCATTAAATTGATAATCAAGGAATACTATGAACAACTCTCTGCTCACAAAATTGATAACCTAGATGAAATGGACCAATTTCTTAAAAGACACAATCTGCCAAAACTTACACAAGAAGAAATAGTCTGAATTAGCCTATAGCTACTAAAGAAATGGTGTCAAGAATTAATAACCTTCCAAAACATAAATCACTAGGCTCAAATGGGTTCACCGGTGAGCTCTACAAAACATTTAAGGAAGAAGTTATACCAATTCTCTGCAATCTCAGATGATAGAAGTAGAGGGAATACTCTCTAACTTATTCTATGAGGCCAATATTACGCTAATACCAAACCAGACAAAGACATCACCAGAAAAAAGAACTACAAATATTTCTCATGAACATAGACACAAAAAGCTTGAAGAAAATATCAACAAATCAAATCATACGATGTATAAAAATAATACACCATGACCAAGTAGGATTTGTCCTAGGACTGTATGGTTGGTTCAACATTTGAAAATCAATTAATGTAATCCATTACATCAACAGGCTAAAACAGAAATACCATATGATTATATCAATAGACGCAGAAAAAGCATTTGACAAATCCAACACCCATTCATTATAAAATCTCTCATTAACTAGGAATAGAGGGAAACTTCTTCAACTTCATAAAGTATATCCACAAAATGCTTAGAAGTAGCATCATATTTGATGGTGAGAAAATAGAAACTTTTCCAGTACAATCAGGAACAGGGCGAGCATGTTTCACCTTTCCTTTTCAGTATCTTCCTAGAAGTCTAAACCAATGCAACAAGATGAGAAAAGGAAATAAAACTTATATAAATTGGGAAGGAAGAAATAAAACTGTCTTTCAAGATGCCATAATCATCTATGTAGAAAATCAAGAATCGACAAAAAAATTCCTGGAACTAAGCAATGATAGCAAGGTTGCCATAAACTTTGGCTGGGGATCTTGATAATGGAACATGCTATGCCTGTATAGAGGCAAAGGTAACATGGAAAATTTCTGTACTTTCCTCTTACTTTTGTTGTGAACCTAAAACCACTCTAAGTCTTTAATTTAAAAAAGTTGACAACTGCACCACCAACGACTGAAATAACTATGTTTGGAGACCACAAACCCAAAGCATTGTATTGTATGCAGATATTTGTTTCACTTTTATTGAGGTCTAATTGACAAATAAAAATTGTATATTTTAGCTCTACAACATGGTGTTTTGATGTACATGTACATAGTGAAGTGATTACCATAATCAAGCTAATTAACATATCCATCTCCTCACATAGTTACCTTTTCAATTTTTTTTTTTTTTTGCTTGTGGTGAAAACACTTCAGATCTACTCTCTTAGCAAATTTCAAGTTTATTATTATTATTATTATTATTATTATTGTTAATTTCTTTTTAAGACAGGGTCTCACTTTGTTGCCCAGGATGGAGTAGAGTGGCGAGATCACAGCTCACAGCAGCCTCAACCTCCCAGGCTCAAGTGATTCTCCTACCTTAGCCTCCTGAGTAGCTAAGACTACAGGTGTGCACCACTACATACGCAGCTAATTTTTTAAAAAATTTATTTTGTAGAAATGGGGTCTCACTATGTGGCCCAGACTGGCTTCAAACTCCTGACCTCAAGCAATGCTCCTGCTTCAGCCTTCCAAAGTGCTGGGATTACAGGACTGAGCAACTGTGCCCGGCATGTAATTATTATTAACTGTAATCACCATGCTGTACATTAGATCTCTGGAACTTATTCATCCTTAATAACTGAAACTTTGTACCCTTTGGTCAACATCTCCCTATATCCCCCACTCTCCAAGCCCCTGGGCAACCATATTCTACTCTCTGCTTACGTGAGTTCTAGTTTTTAGACTCCACATATATGTGAGATAATGCAGTTTTCTTCCTTCTACATCTGGCTTATTTCACTTAACGTGATGTTCTCCAGATTTATTCACATTTTCTCAAATGGCAGATTTTCCTTCATCTTTTTTTAAGCTGAAAATTTCTATACAAAAGGATTAAACCAAGTAAAAACCAGTCCTGCTTGTATTATTACCTATATACTAGAGTCTTTCTCAATAAAGTCAGTATTTATTGCATTTTTTGATGGTTAATGATGTTGAACAATTTTCATTGCTTTTGCCATCTTCAGTTAAATATATGTTCATGTCTTGCCTATTTTCTAATTGGATTTTTGAGAGTCCTATGTATATTTTGTATACACATATTCATGTATGCTATATATATTCTGTGTATACATATGAATGTATGTATATTTATAAAAATCCTTTGTTGGATAAGTGGTTTACAAAATTTTTTCAATGTGTAGCTTGCATTTTTATTGCCTTCTCAGGGATTTTTAAGCACAAAAGTCGTAAATTTTGATGAAGTAAAAATTGTTAACTTTTTCTTTTGTGAATCGTGCTTTTGGTGTCAAATTTAGGAACTGTTTGCCAAGCCCTGTGTACCAATGTTTTTATTCTATGTTTTTGTCTTAAAGTTTATAAAATTTTCCATGTTCATTTAAGAGTGTGATCAGTTTTGAGTTAATGTTTGCAAAAAATGTGAACTTTAGGTCAAAGTTTAATTTTCCTATGGAAGATAACTTTGAGGGAGCTTTTAAATTAGGAATCTAATTTCTTTAATGGATTATAAGACTATTCAGATTGTTTATTTCAACTCAACTCATTGATTGAATTTTTGATATTTTGTAGTTTTCAAGGAATTAGTCCATTTGGTTTAAGTTGTCAAATTTATGAGTGTAAAGTTGTTTATATTCCCTTATTATCTTGGCTTCAGGATCTGTAGTGGTATACCCTGTTTTATTATTGATAGTTGTAATTTGTGTCTTTTGTTTTTTATTCTTCATCAGTCTTGTTAGAGGTTTTTTTAAAGAACTAGTTTTTTCATAAATAATTGTTTTCTTATTTTCAATTTCATTGATTTCTGTTGTTTCATTCTTTATGTTTGTGCTGGATTTATTTTGCTATTTTTTTTCTAGTTTCATGAAGTAGGAGCCTAAATTATTGATTTAAGACCTTTATTGTTTCTAGCAAAAATATCTAGTTCTCTAAGTTGCCCTCTCAGTACTGCTTCAGCTGTTTCCTACAAATTTTGATATATTGCATTTTCAATTTTATTCACTTTTATAGGCCACTATTACACTGATACAACAATTACACAAAAAGTACAAAAAAACCCGCACCAAAACTGTAAGTGTATCACAGATTATTAGCAAACTGTGTCCATCATGTAAAAAAATAATTATAAATCATGATCAAGTAACATTTACTCTAGGTATAAAAGATGTACTCAAAATTCAAAAATCAATCAATGTAATCTACCATATCAGCAGGTCAGAGAAGAAATATATAATTTAAGAAACGCATAAGTAAACAAGATAGTCTATTATGTTCACCCATTCTGATATTCTTTTCTTTCGGAAGTTTAAACTCTCTTATATCACAATTTCTTTCAGTTTAGACATCTTCATAAAACCATTTCTAATGGTAACTTTTTTTGGGTAGGGACCAGATTCTTAGCTTTCCTGACTGAGAATGTCTTTATTTCACCTGTATTTCTAAAGAGTATTTTCATGTGATACTGAATTTGTGGATAACCGGCCCCTTTTGGCACTGTTAGGTGGGAGTGGAGGCTGTAATCACTGCCAAACCCTGCTGATGTTACCCTGGTAGGGGATGTGAGCACTGTCTGCCTATGCTGAGCAGAGGATGAAATAACAGCTCCCTGCTCAGGCCCCACTGAAATCAGGGTGGGGATGCAGATTTTCCACTGTGAAGATTGGTGGGATTGCTGGATCGTATGGTAAGATTATGATTAACTTTATAAGAAACTGCCAAAGTGTTTTATAAAGTACTTGTGCTCTTTTGCATTTCCACCTGCCCAGCATGAGAGTTTTGGTAGCTCCACATTCTCACCAACACTTGTAACACCACTTGGATTTCTGTATACTAGATTTAAAAATAAGTTACAATGTTACTCTTAAAATTAAATGTTAAAATTAATTAATTAACATTTCAACAATAAGAAACTAAGAAAAGCAATACTTGATCTCTTTAATGCCTTCTAGTGTCCCTTGGTAGTAGTATTCTTTCAGAGAAAAAAGAAATAAAAACAAACAGGAAGAAATCTCTTAGACCTATTTTCATAACACCTGTCCCCCTTTTTAAACACAATCAGGGAGCTCTCGGAGCCACGATGGCCAAATAGGAACAGCTCCAGTTTACAGCTCCCAGCATGAGTGACTCAGAAGATGGGTGATTTCTGCATTTCCAACTGAGGTACCAGATTCATCTCACTGGGACTTGTTGGACAGTGGGTGCAGCCCACAGAGTGTGAGCCAAAGCAGGGCGGGGCATCGCCTTGCCTGGGAAGCACAAGTGGTGAGGGAATTCCCTTTCCTAGCCAAAGGAAGTTGTGTCAGATGGTACCTGGAAAATCGGGACACTTCCACCCTAATACTGTGCTTTTCCAATGGTCTTAGCCAACAGCACACCAGGAGATTATATCCCGTGCCTGGCTCATTGGGTCCCACACCCACAGAGCCTTGCTCACTGCTAGCACAGCAGTCCAAGATTGGACTATGAGGTGGCAGTGAGGCTGGGGGAGGGGTGCCTGCCATTTCTGAGGCTTGACAAGGTAAACAAAGCATCCAGGAAGCTCGAACTGGGTGTAGCCCACCATAGCTCAAGGAGGCCTGCCTGCCTTTGTAGACTTCACCTCTGGGGGCAGGGCATAGCTGAACAAAAGGCAGCAGAAACTTCTGCAGACTGAAACATCCCTGTCTGACAGCTTTGAAGAGAGTAGTGGTTCTACCAGCACAGAGTTTGAGATCTGAGAATGGACAGACTGACTCCTCAAGTGAGTTCCTGACCACCGAGTAGCCTAACTGGGAGACACCTCCCAGTAGGGGCTGACTGACACCTCATACAGCCGGGGGCCCCTCTGAGATGAAGCTTCCAAAGGAAGGATCAGGTAGCAACATTTACTGTTCTGCAATATTTACCATTCTGTAGCCTCCGCTGGTGATACCCAGGCAAGCAGGGTCAGGAGAGGACCTCCAGCAAATGCCAACAGATCTGCAGCTGAGGGTTCTGACTGTTAAAAGGAAAATTAACAAACCGAAAGAAATAGCATCAACATCAACAAAAAGGGCATGCACACCTAAACCCCATCTGTAGGTCACCATCCTCAAAGACCAAAGGTAGATAAAACCACAAAGATGGGGAGAAACCAGAGCAGAAACTCTGAAAATTCTAAAAATCAGAGTGCCTCTTCTCCTTCAAAGGATTGCAGCTCCTCACCAGCAACAGAACAAAGCTGCATGGAGAATTACTTTGACAAATTGACAGAAGTAGGCTTCAGAAGATCGGTAATAACAAACTTCTCCGAGCTAAAGGAGGATGTTTGAACCCATCGCAAAGAAGCTAAAAACCTTGAAAAAAGATTAGACGAATGGCTAACTAGAATAAACAGCATAGAGAAGACATTAAATGACCTGATGGAGCTGAAGACCATGGCACGAGAACTACGTGATGCATGCACAAGCTTTGGTAGCCTATTCAATCAAGTTGAAGAAAGGGTATCAGTGATTGAAGATCAAATGAATGAAATGAAGTGAGAAGAGAAGTTTAGAGAAAAAAGAGTAAAAAAAAACAAACAAAGCCTCCAAGAAATTTGGGACTAGGTGAAAAGAGCAAATCTACATTTGATTGGTGTACCTGAAAGTGATGGGGAGAACGGAACCAAGATGGAAAACATTCTTCAGCATATTATCCAGAAGAACTTCCCCAACCTAGCAAGGCAGGCTAACATTCAAATTCAGGAAATACAGAGAACGTCACAAAGATATTCCTCAAGAAGAGTAACCCCAAGACACATAATTGTCAGATTCACCAAGGTTGAAATGAAGGAAAAGATGTTAAGGGCAGTCAGAGAGAAAGGTCGGGTTACCCACAAAGGGAAGCCCATCAGACTAACAGCGGATCTCTCAGCAGAAACTCTACAAGCCAGAAGAGAGTGGGGGCCAATATTCAACAGTCTTAAAAGAATTTTCAACCCAGAATTTCATATCAAGCCAAACTAAGCTTCATAAGTGAAGGAGAAATAAAATCCTTTACAGACAAGCAAATGCTTAGAGATTTTATCGCCACCAGGCCTGCCTTGCAAGAGCTCCTGAAGGAAGCACTAAACATGGAAAGGAACAACCAGTACCAGCCACTGCAAAAACATGCCAAATTGTAAAGACCATCAATGCTAGGAAGAAACTGCATCAACTAACAAGCAAAATAAGCAGCCAACATCGTAATGACGGGATCAAATTCACACATAACAATATTAACCTTAACTGTTAATGGGCTAAATGCCTCAAATAAAAGACAGACTGGCAAATTGGATAAAGAGTCAAGACCCATCAGTGTGCCATATTCAGGAGACCCATCTCACGTTCAGAGACACACATAGGCTCAAAATGAAGGGATGGAGGAAGATCTACCAAGCAAATGGAAAACAACAACAACAAAAAGCAGGGTTTGCAATCCTAGTCTCTGATAAAACAGAGTTTAAAGCCACAAAGATCAAAAGAGACAAAGAAAGCCATTACATAATGGTGAAGGGATCAATTCAACAAGAAGAGCTAACTATCCTAAATATATATGCACCCAATACAGGAGCACCCAGATTCGTAAAGCAAGTCCTTAGAAACTTACAAAGAGAGTTAGGCTCCCACACTATAATAATGGGAGACTTTAGCACCCCCCTGTCAACATTGGACACAGCAATGAGAGAGAAAGTTAACAAGGATATCCAGGACTTGAACTCAGCTCTCCACCAAGTGGACCTAATAGACATCTACAGAAATCTCCACCCCAAATCAACAGAATGTACATTCTTCTCAGCACCACATCACACTTATTCCAAATTTGACCACATAATTGGAAGTAAACCGTTTCTCAGCAAATGTAAAAGAACAGAAATTATAACAAACTGTCTCTCAGACCACAGTGCAATCAAACTAGAACTCAGAATTAAGAAACTCACTCAAAACCTCACAACTCCATGAAAACTGCACAACTTGCTCCTGAATGACTACTGGGTAAATAACGAAATGAAGGCAGAAATAAAGATGTTCTTTGAAACCAAAGAGAACAAAGGTACAACATACCAGAATCTCTGGGACATATTTAAAGCAGTGTGTAGAGGGAAATTTATAGCACTAAATGCCCACAAGAGAAAGCAAGAAAGATCTAAAATCGGCACCCTAACATCACAATTAAAAGAACAAGAGAAGCAAGAGCAAGCACATTCAAAAGCTAGCAGAAGGCAAGAAACAACTAAGATCAGAGCAGAACTGAAGGAGATAGAGACACACACCAAAAAAAACCCTTCAAAAAAATCAGTGAATCCAGGAGCTGGTTTTTTGAAAGGATCAACAAAATAGATAGACTGCTAGCAAGACTAATAAAGAAGAAAAGAGAGAAGAATCAAACAGATGCAATAAAAAATGATAAAGGGGATATCACCACCAATCCCACAGAAATGCAAACTACCATCAGAGAATACTATAAACACCTCTGTGAAAATAAACTACAAAATCTAGAAGAAATAGATAAATTCATGGACGCATACACCCTCCCAAGACCAAACCAGGAAGAAGTTTAATCCCTGAATAGACCAATAACAGACTCTGAAATTGAGGCAATAATTAATAGCCTACCCACCAAAAAAAAGTCCAGGACCAGACAGATTCACAGCCGAATTCTACCAGAGGTATAAAGAGAAGCTGGTACCATTCCTTCTGAAACTATTCCAATCAATAGACAAAGAGGGAGTCCTCCCTAACTCATTTTATGAGGCCAGCATCACCCTGATTCCAAAGCCTGGCAGAGACACAACAAAAAAAGAGAATTTTAGACCAATATCCCTGATGAACATCAATGCAAAAATCCTCAATTAAAATACTGGCAAACCAAATCCAGCAGCACATCAAACAACTTATCTACCACAATCAAGTTGGCTTCATCCCTGGGATGCAAGGCTGGTTCAAAATACGCAAATCAATAAACATAATCCATCATATAAACAGAACCAAAGACAAAAACCACATGACTATCTCAATAGATGTACAAAAGGCCTTTGACAAAATTCAACAGCGCTTCATGCTAAGAACTCTCAATAAACTAGGTATTGATGGAATATTTCTCAAAATAAAAAGAGCTATTTATGACAAACCCACAGCCAATATCATGCTGAATGGGCAAAAATTGGAAGCATTCCCTTTGAAAACTGGCACAAGACAGTGATGTCCTCTCTCACCACTCCTATTCAACATAGTGTTGGAAGTTCTGGCCAGGGCAATCAGGCAGGAGACAGAAATAAAGGGTATTCAAGTAGGAAAAGAGGAAGTCAAATTGTCCCTGTTTGCAGATGACATGATTGTATATTTAGAAAACTCCATCTTCTCAGCCCAAAATCTCCTTAAACTGATAAGCAACTTCAGCAGTCTCAGGATACAAAATCAATGTGCAAAAATCACAAGCATTCTTATACACCAATAACAGACAAACAGGGAGCCAAATAATGAGTGAACTCCCATTCACAATAGCTTCAAAGAGCATAAAATACCTAGGAATCCAACTTACAGGGGATGTGAAGGACCTCTTCAAGGAGAACTACAAACCACTGCTCAATGAAATAAAAGAGGACACAAACAAATGAAAGTACATTCCATGCTCATGTATAGGAAGAATCAATATCGTGAAAATGGCCATACTGTCCAAGGTAATCTATAGATTCAATGGCATCCCCATTAAGCTACCAATGACTTTCTCCACAGAATTGGAAAAAAACTACTTTAAAATTCATATAGAACCAAAAAAGAGCCAACATTGCCAAGACAATCCTAAGCAAAAAGAACAAAGCTGGAGGCATCACACTACCTGACTTCAAACTATACTACAAGACCACAGTAACCAAAACAGCATGGTACTGGTGCCAAAACAGAGATATAGACCAATGGAACAGAACAGAGCCCTCAGAAATAATACCACACATCTACAACCATCTGATCTTTGACAAACCTGACAAAAACAAGAAATGGGGAAAGGATTCCCTATTTAATAAATGGTGCTGGGAAAACTGGCTAGCCATATGTAGAAAGCTGAAACTGGATCCCTTCCTTATACCTTATACAAAAATTAATACAAGATGGATTAGAGACTTAAATGTTAGACCTAAAACCATAAAAACCCTAGAAGAAAGCCTAGGCAATACCATTCAGGACATAGGCATGGGCAAGGACTTCATGACTAAAACACCAAAAGCAATGGCAACAAAAGCCAAAATTGACAAATGGGATCTTATTAAACTAAAGAGCTTCTGCACAGCCAAAGAAACTACCATCAGAGTGAACAGGCAACCTACAGAATGGGAGAAAATTTTTGCTGTCCACCCATCGGACAAAGGGCTAATATCCAGAATCTACAAAGAACTTAAATAAATGTACAAGAAAAAATCAAACAACCCCATCAAAAAGTGGGCAAAGGATATGAACAGACACTTCTCAAAAGAAGACATTTATGCAGCCAACAGACACATGAAAAAATGCTCATCATCACTGGCCATCAGAGAAATGCAAATCAAAACTACAATGAGATACCATCTCACACCAGTTAGAATACCAATCATTCAAAAGTCAGGAAACAACAGGTGTTGGAGAGGATGTGGAGAAATAGGAACACTTTTACACTGTTGGTGGGAGTGTAAACTAGTCCAACCATTGTGGAAGACAGTGTTGCGAGTCCTCAGGGATCTAGAACTGGAAATACCATTTGACCCAGCCATCCCTTTACTGGGTATATACCCAAAGGATTATAAATCATGCTACTATAAAGATGCATGAACACGTATGTTTATTGCAGCACTATTCACAATAGCAAAGACATGGAACCAACCCAAATGTCCATCAGTGACAGATTGGATTAAGAAAATGTGGCACATATACACCATGGAATACTATGCAGCCACAAAAAAGGATGAGTTCGTGTCCTTTGTAGGGACATGGATGAAGCTGGAAACCATCATTCTGAGCAAACTATCGCAAGGACAGAAAACCAAACACATGTTCTCACTCATAGGTGGGAACTGAACAATGAGAACACTTGGACACAGGGTGGGGAATATTACACACCAGGGCCTGTCATGGGGTTGGGGGAGGGGGGAGGGATAGAATTAGGAGAAGTAGCTAATGTAAATGACAAGTTAATGCGTGCAGCACACCAACATGGCACATGTATACATATGTAACAAACCTGCACATTGTGCACATGTACCCTAGAACTTAAAGTATAGTAAAATAAATAAATAAATAAATAAATAAAAAGAAAGAAAACACAATCAGGTCCAGAGAAAGGACCTGACAGCATAATTACCTAAGATTACTGAGTTGACTCAGTTATATTTTGATATTCTGGAGAGCTACTTTTGAATACAATATGGGAAGAAATCCAATTCTAATTCATAAAATCAGATGCTGTTCTCTCACAGTTTATCACACAGACAATTCTTACATCCCATGTCACATGTATTTGGCAAAATATTTAGTGAGGACATCCTTTAACATCCCGTTCAGAGTAAGTTTAGGAAAAAACATGGAAGCTACCATCTCTGTTTATGTCTGTAAAGAAAATATATTATTCCTTACAAACAACTTTTCTTTTTTTTTTTTTTTTTTTTTTTTTTTTTTGAGACAGAGTCTTGCTCTGTCACCCAAACTGGACTGCAGTGGTGCGATCTCGGCTCACTGCAACTTCTGCCTCCCGGGTTCAAGCAATTCTCCTGTCTCAGCCTCCCAAGTAGCCAGGACTACAGGCATATGCCACCATACCCAGCTAATTTTTGTATTTTTAGTAAAGAAGTGGTTTTACGATGTTGACCAGGCTGGTCTTGAACTCTTGACCTCAAGTGATCCACCTACCTGTACCTCCCAAAGTGCTGGGATTACAGGTATGAGCCACTGTGCCCGGCCCAGACAAACTTCTTTAACCTGTGTGAAGTCAAATTTGGTATCCATTTCTCTTATAATGAAATTAGCAAAATCTGGAGATACAAAATGTTGAATTCTGATCCTCTTATGAAACTACAGTGTCAAGGATTCATGTGCCACCTCTTTCTGGAGAATATTTCACAGAAATATTCTGATCAGGGACCAATGGGATTACCATCCAGGAGAGTGGATTAGTGAGGAAGACTGAAAAACCAAAGAGTGCAAACCGAATTTTCCAACATAGCCTGCGTTTGAGGATTCAGATCCTAAGGCACCACCATCTGAGTCACCTCAGACAAATCATTTTCACTCTCAGAGATTCAGAAAAGAGTTTAGTGCTCTTTTTTTCACTTGTAAAATGGGGTGATAGTACTTGCCTTGCCTTTATGGGATTATTGTTGGGAGCAAAACCATATAACTGAAGTGAAATGTTTGCGTGTGTGTTTTAAAATGCTCTCCACGTGATATCCATGTGGTGTGTCCTCTCATATGTCTACATCTAGAGTGTAATTGTTATATTCAGATTCCATACCAGGGCTTTCTGATACATGAGCTTCATGTCACAGAAGGTACCAATTGGCCATAACAGGTACTAGTGGTTGATATATCCCTGTGAAAGAGACAGGCCAGTCAACAGCCTCATTTTCCCATGGGGACTGCAGGACGTTTTCTCTGCTCCTCCAGCTGGTGCATAAGATCTCCACGAATGCACTGAAAGTTCTTCTGAGAGCACTTGAATACATCCTTACTTCATTCTCTGGGTACATAATTGTGTCATCCATTTTTTCTTTCTTTCTTTCTTTTTATTTTTTGTTTTGTTTTGTTTTGTTTTTTTAGACGGAGTCTCACTCTGTCACCCGGGCTGGAGTGCAATGGCGGGATCTTGGCTCACTGCAACCTTCGCCTCCCAGCTTCAAGTGATTCTCCTGCCTCAGCCTCCCGAGTAGCTGGGATTATAGGCACCCGCCACCACGCCCGGCTAATTTTTGTATTTTTAGTAGAGACAGGATTTCACCTCATTGGCCAGGCTGGTCTCAAACTCCTGACCTCAGGTGATCCACCTGCCTGGGCCTCCCAAAGTGCTGGGATTACAGGTGTGAGCCACCACGCCCGGCCTGTGTCATCCATTTTTTCACAGAGGCTTTGTGGATGTGGACTGTGCATGTTGCAAAAATATCTTCCCCTCCAAGTCTGCTTTCTGATTTCTTTTGGATGCGTGTAACCCCTCACTGAGAGTTTCCTTTGGTCCACTTTATGGTTGTCTGCTTTGAGTCTAAGGATCCATTACTTATGGCTCTTCTTTTGTATGTATTTATTCTCAGGGCTGGGGCTATTTGTGGACTGACATCTGAAGTCTTTCAATTGCCATGGTACAGGAGGAATGACTCTCAAGGCTGATTGCTTTGGGGAACTGATACGGATTATTTCTGGTGCATTGCTTTGCCATATAACAAGTTTTGTGGAGATATGCCATTTGCTGAAATTCGTTCTGACCTGGGCCTCAAGTTTCTCAACCCTGCCTTCCTCTGCCCATGTTTTTACTGCCTGGGAAGCTGAACTCCAGATATAATGTGCTCTACTTTGGTAGCACCAAAGAGATCTGGAGAGAACCTGGAAAGACTCAGAAACAAGATGATTGGGAGACAGAACCCCTAGCCTTGCCCAGGCTCAACAAAGGCTTTTATGCACCTGGTATGGTTTCAGGGACATCCGGCAGTGCCATCAGTCATTATCTTCTCTCTTCTTCCAGGTACCAACATCTTTCCACTTTAAGGGCACTAACGGAGAGCTTGCCGACATGGAAGACTGTACTCCAGGTTTTAATCTATATAACCTAGTTCTGAATAGGAATGTAGGTGATAAAGAACACTTTTCCCACCGGCACCTTCAAACTCATCATTTCCTCTGTATCCAGACGTGTTCCTCTTATCAACTTACCCTAGTAAACTTTGTGGGGTCATCACAATTCTCTCCTATATCATTTAAGATTATGAATTTTGAAAAGTGTTTTCATTTACATGAGCTCATCTGATTCTTACCCCAGAATTGATATGGTTGTTCCTGTTTTATGTACAAGGAAACAGTTTTCGAACATTTTAAAAGAATTGCTCAAGGTAACACAAGTATAAAGTGAGAGAGGAAAGGGAATTCACATCTTGCTCTTGTGTGGTCAGAGATTCTCCCACTCTGAGATCCCACCTTCCTTCATTCCCATGGCCAATCTGTCTCTAGATCCCATCATTTCTTCTTTTGCTATAACTATTGGATTTGTCCCTTCCTGTCCATTCCCCATGGCCACTCCTTTTCCCAGGTCTTTATCACCTCAGCTGGAGAGAGTGGCCTCTTAGGGAGGCCATTGACAACTAAGTTGTTGCCATTCTGCTCTGAAATCTGAATTTTAGCTATATCTGAAATCATGTCACCTATTTAGAGGCATACAAACTTAAAAGTCTGGTTGCCTTTTTCTTCCCTCTAGTATTGCTGATACTTAATAAATAATTTATAATATTATATGTGTATATACACACTCATACATATAAATCCAAGCCTGAAATTTATATATAGACACACACAATGCACATATGTGTACTATATCTGTATACATATATATGTATATGTGATATACATGTATGTATACCATATATCATACTTATCATATATGCTATATGTATATATGTACATATAGCATATATGATACATATAGCATATATGATACTTGTATCTATACATGTATAACATAATATAGTATATATATTATATATGTGTTATGTTCATATATATACATACAAGTGTATGTATACTATATATAGTAGTACTATATATAGTATATATGGCATATATACTATATATGGTGTGTATATACACTATATGGTATATATACTATGTATGGTGTGTATATATATACTATATATGTGTGTATATATACTACACACACACACACACACACACACCAGGTGTCTATACAGAGATTCTTTGATTATAGAAATGAGAAAGGACCGAATGGCTAAATGACTACTACAAAGGTTCAGTGGGGAATGTTTTGTCATTTTGTTTTCAGTTGAGTTATTCTGAACCTTTGGCCTCTGATGGCAGTTCAGTAAGTTAGCCTTATGCTTGGTTTTGTTTCAGTTTTGAATTTTCTTAGTATCACTTAACTCACCTCCTTTTGAAAGCTATTTTGTAATAATATGTCACTTATATGTAAACTCATGGCCTCTTCTTGTTTGCCATAAAAGAATTATCGTTGGTATGTATCATCCGAAATATGTGTTTTGTCATTCTACTAAGAGGTAAAGAGTCACTAATATGATCTCTTAGCCCTAAAGGACTTCAATACTTCTTTGCTTATCTTTGATCAACTTGGGTATAGAACTCTAATTATATAAAAAATGTAACTATCATAATGTCAACCACATTTAACCTTCTTGATATCCCATAATTCTTTGCACTAAGGGCGCAAGGCCAGGTCTTTGCTGACTGCTTGATAACTGAATGAGTGATTATTCTCCTTGTTAATGGACAATGATATAGAAAACTCTTCCATATGTACAGAATATTAATGAGAAGCTGCACAAGCTGAGATAAGACTATAAGATGCTGCAAGCAATCACTTATAAGAACATTATAAAAAATATTACTCGTCAGGGATGTAGCCAGAAGGGGGTCTCCGTGTGACAAATGAGGAGGAAAAAGGCAAGACACTCTTTCCCACATGAATGACCGAGTAATTCACAAACAAAAATGTTGCCTTCGTGGTTTCTAATATTGAGTTTTCCATTTAAATTTTTCAAAAAATAACTTTATCAGAAGGCGTTGCAGATTTTGAAACAGGAAGGGGAAAACTCCTGCCTCCTTCTCTGCCTCTTTAATGCTTTCTGTGCCAGGTGCAGTGTGTCAAGCGTTTGTCCTTGATGAAAAATGACACCCAGATGACTGCTAAAGAAATTTCAACCAACTCTAAAAACTGACCCATCCATAACACTGCTATTTTCCCAGTTTTGTTTGTACTTTTAGGTATTGTCTCTAATTGGAAAACTTGGAAAAGCCATTCTTCTAATCTGCATTTTTGGATGATATACTAAAAGAGGGGGAATGTTAATTGGATATTGCTTAATTCTCCAATTTGATTCCCTTGGGCTCTGTAAATAAGATCTCTGAGTCAGTTCTCCTAATAGACTCATGGAACGTCACAGCCACAAGAGGCTGAGAGATCGTCTAAGCCTGTTTTTCTCAATTGAGTAATGTAGAAACCTCTTTTAAAGGGGAAAAAGAAATCTTATTGATCCCCACTGTAGACTTGAATTATATTTAGAATGCTATCAAAATAAGAATATAAAGTTACATAATGAAATGTGTAATGTAAAATGTAAGATATTTGTGTATGTATTTATTTTAAGTAATACACAAAAAACTAGTTATAAACTCCTTAGAACACATGTGATAATTCCCTTCTTCCACATTTTTCTTTGAGTCAAAGGGCACCTGCATTGTGTACAGGGTCTTTGTTTCGCAGGAACACAACTTTCGTCTAACATGTCCACCTTCGTGGGATTTTTTTGGTCTAGTTTCTAACAATTACAACAACACGCTACTTGGAGTCAATTTAACTGTTAATGCAAACATATAAGTGGGCAGAAAAATAGCATGGTAGTACTTGATTATAAAAATATACCTTTGGAAAATTTTAAGTAAATTATTATAGAAATGAAAATACAAAATTAGAATATTCTAATAATAACAGACAAACCATGTCCTCGAATGCATCTGCAGCAGCTAGTTTGAAAAACATCAGTTTAGACCAACCTTCTCATTTTACAAGAGTAAAACTGTTAATCAAGGTCATAAACAAGCCAGATGTAGAGCTGTAACCAGAATCCAGAATTGAGATCAGTTTCTTTTTTTCTTTTTTTTTTTAAATTTCATATTTACTGAACTTAAAATGCAATTTGGAAGAATAGTACAGGCAATTTTATGAAAACATTAAAAATGATCAAATTATTTATTCTTTAGGAATACCCTTGACATTGTACAAGACACAGATATCATTAAGAAATTGATTGGCCAGGCGCGGTGGCTCAAGCCTGTAATCCCAGCACTTTGGGAGGCCGAGACGGGTGGATCACGAGGTCAGGAGATCGAGACCATCCTGGCTAACACGGTGAAACCCCGTCTCTACTAAAAATACAAAAAACTAGCCAGGCGAGGTGGCGGGCGCCTGTAGTCCCAGCTACTCGGGAGGCTGAGGCAGGAGAATGGTGTAAACCTGGGAGGCGGAGCTTGCAGTGAGCCGAGATCGTGCCACTGCACTCCAGCCTGGGCGACAGAGCGAGACTCCGTCTCAAAAAAAAAAAAAAAAAAAAAAAGAAATTGATTGAAGTATTTAATGGTGTATGAAGAATAATTATTCTGCTTTTTATGTTTAGTAGTTAGAAAATCAACATAAAGAATATCCCCCATTTTATTCTAATGGTCATGCATACGTTTTATTTTTTCAAACAAAATTTTTTTGAAAACAGGTTTGAATAGAACTATTTTATAGGCCCACTGATTTAACAAAATCAATTGGTTGGTCAGTAAATACATATTTCAAAAATTATATAATTATAATTTTTTAAAATTACTCTAAAAATGTCCCAGTTTGAAGATAAGTTATACGGTTATTCTAGAGATGAGAATGGCCAGTCCCACTGGAAATCCACGAGCTGAGAGTGAGGGACGAGGGACTTGCCAAAGGGAAGTTAAAAGGATGGAATGGCTTCCGTGTTGGCAAAACCAACTCTGTGCACTATACACAAGTACCAGATCAGGACTTAGGTTTGCTGACCCAACCTCTGATGCTCCAGTACTGAACTTCCTTTTCCATTGTCCCCCACTCTCTTAAGTTATAACACTTCTTCCCCTTGCTCCTCAGGTAGCCAATTTCTCCATGAAGCTCCAAAGAGCGCAGCTTCTCTAATTCCCTGACAACAGCCAAGAGAGGTTTCTTCTGTAAACATTTTTTGAAACTGCAACAAGCTCAATTCACTGCAAAACAAATTCAAAGCTTAAATCATTGTGAAACCGGTTTCTTGATCTTTAGTACGGTAAATGCTTTGCAAAGCCATACTGCTTTTGCTTGTATAATTTAAATTTACCCGCACCCAAGACTAAAATCAGAGTAAGGCCACTTTGTGTTGTCTTCCATAAGGCTTGGAGTTTTGTATCGTTGGGGACCTGGGAAGCTTTTGTCTGTTCGCTGTTGTTAGCTGCTTTTTACTTATTAGCTGCTTTACTCTTATTTGTTTTTATATTAGTGTAATGTCTTATTTCTGTTGTTGCCATCAGTGTTCAAAGTATGAGAAACAGGAGTGAATAGGAAAAGTTTCTGGAGAGGAGGGGGGAAGCATGTTAGGAAAAAAGATCAAGGTTCCTGGAAGCTGTGCATTTGGCCAAAGCAAACTGAATTTAGATAGTTGGAGCAGTAACAAAAATCTCAGATTTATAGGTAGCTGCTATCCTTGGGGTCATAAATCCCACCTTTGGTGTCAAAAATAAAATAAAAGGGACAAAAAAATAAGGGCCACTGGATGAGGCATTAACTACATTGCCTTCCTGAACCTCAGTTTCCCATATGTATGATGGGGCAGTGGGTGATCTCTAAGAACTTTCAGCTCTGATGTTATGACTGTCATAAGTCATCAGTTTAATTGTTTCTCTACACTTTTCACTGTAGTTCCTCCTATAATTTGGCTCCAAGTTTCGACTGAAATACAATATAACCAAATGAAATATAGTTTGCTCTGAGCCTTTTTTGATGCCCTTAACCTCAGAGAGACATTAGCTGTTTTGTGTTATTAGGTAGATTGATAACAACTTCACTGGATTCTAATTTTACTTGATATCCCTTCTATTTTGTTTGTAATTCTAAATTAAATTTAAGTTAATAGGTTTTGAGCAGAGTTTTGTACCATGTTGTACATGTATAAAGGCAGAGATTATATAAATAATTTTTGTAGGTGATGCCATCAAATGAATATGCAGTGATGTTTATATGACACCTTGAAGGATGGGCAATAAATAAAAAATGAAGGGGGTTTCAGGTTTGTGAGGAGGCTGGCTGGATGAGCCTGGCTTGTTCACGGAGCACTAAAGAGTAAGGGAGCGGTAGGGAGTAGGAGAATTGCAGCAAGACTTTCCCAGAGTTGCCAGACCATGAAGGACCTTGAATGATAGGCAGGGGAGCTTGATAAGCGAACCAAAAAATCCATCAGAGCATTCTGTTGTTTGTGTATAGGTGTTCGCAGCTAAGCATTAAATAATAAGTCCCAATTAGTGTCTGCTTTCAGGTCAGTTGGTTTTGTCTGTCCTTTGGGGATGATGTGTTCTCTTCCTCTTGCAAATCTCTCTGAGCACTTCGTCTCCTCTTAGAGATTTCTTTGAGTGGCCTTGAAGAACTCACTTGGCCTTCAGCTTCCTCATCTGTTAAATGAGGCAATGGAACTAGACTGGGGGGGGTCATGATTCATTCTCAGTCTCTCTGTCTTCCCTGATACACTCCAGGGATGGTACAATCTCATCAGGGAAGAGTCTTACTACAGCAGTGATTATCTACTTATGTGGAGGTGAGGGGGTGGGGATGTATGTAGCTTAGCAAAATAAATCTCACAGATGATTCTCCCGCCAACTTTAAAATCATCGGATCTGATAATTTCTTAAAGTTTTTCCCAGACATGACCTTCTGATTTACAGTCCCAGTTCATGAAAAAAAAATCAATCTGGTCGCTTTGCAGAATATATAGGAAAAAGTAATCATATTTTCAACATTTTGTATTATTTTGTTACAAGTAACAGAATACCCAACTAAAAGTGGCTGTATAGTAAGAATATTTTATACCTCACATCCAGAGGTATGGTAGTTGGATTACTTAATTCAGTGGCTCAATAGTGTTATCAGAACTATGATTTTTTGTTTGTTTGTTTTTCTCTTCTGTTATCCTCAGTATGTTGATCGTATCTCTCCTCTTGTTTGTGAGATGGTTGCAGCAGCTCCAGACATCATATGCAGAAAAACCATGTTAGATGAAGAGGAAGACAGGACATTTCTTATTTTTTTTTTTTTTATTATGGAGGAAAATCTGCCCCAGCCAACTTCCCTCAGCTTCCATTGGCCACATAAGCAATGGTCACATAGCCCCTTCCTAGCTGCAAGAGAGGATTAGAATGTGAGAATCTGGCACATTCAGCTTATAGAGTGGGAGGTGGTTCTTTCCGAATGGGGGCGGGGAGGGGAATGGGTGCTGGGATAGCAACTGATAGTGCTGCCCCATAGGTCCTTTTTCCAACACTCATCTTAAGACCCCCCTTTTCCTTTATGTAGCTGATGGCTAATTAAAGCTAAGTATTTAGCATAAATCAGGGCTTTTGTGAATTATCTGAATAATTAGACTCATTGTACATGCAGGGCCCTTATTTTACTTCATCTAAAAGTTTAATGATAAATGGGCTTCCATTGACCAAAATGAGCTTCTCTTGTACTGAAACTGGATGTAATTTTTTATTGAATTGGGCTTTAGGAAAATAACTTAAAATGTACATGGGATTGTGATAAAGAGCAGCTTAAATTCCCGATTTTTTTTTTCTTTTTGCTTTACAAATCGACATCAGCTACCAAAAATAAGACCAGATTAAATGGGTATGTGAATATTTAATGTAAAATTAGGAATGTGTTGCTAAAAATCAGGAGAGAGTTTAGAGATATAACCGTGAATAAATTGTGAAATATCAGCTTACTTCTCTGCTACAACACTGGCCTAAAGAAGCTTTTCTGTTTCCCCAGCAACCTCGCATGGCATTAGCTTGCTTCCCTCAGAGTAAATTAAATGTGATTTTCAAGTACTACACTTCATTATTTCTGAAATCACAATACCTTGCAGAAATAAGAACATTTCATAAATCACATTGGAGTTTATTTTTTAAGCCAGAGCAGAGAAAGTATTTATTTGGATTTTTTTTTTCTTTAAAATCTACTAAATTTCCAAGGGCTTATAAATTATCTCTCTGATGAGGTGGTAAATGGGACATAGCATGCTTTATTTACTTACAATGTGTTAGTAATTGCCCAATCATATTTTTAAAAGAGTTTTAGTTACCAATGATGTGAAAAAGATAAAAGCCACATCTCAAATGAACTGTATAATTTTATGATCAAAAGTTCCAGAGGACTGAAAAAATCATATTAATACTAACAATCATTTTCTAAAGGAAAACTCTCACATTCATGCATCTGATCACTTGTAAACAATGCGCTCCCAAAGTTGTAGCATATCTTATTTATTATACACACATGCACACACCCACATATCTATATCGCATGCTGTATTTACCCAAAACTGGTCTATTTTAAATTTTGGATAAATGATTATTTTAAAACCTGACCTATCTGCATCCATATCATTTGTGGTGTTTAAAAAATATCTTATATCTGAAATGGACATAACTTGATTTTTCAAACTATTTAGTAACAGGTTGTTAAAGTGCTTTTGAAGCTAACCTGTGTCTCCATTATATTACTTAGCAGAGTTGGCCTGAGATAGGAGTTATTCAGGTAAGTGACTGACTGACTTCAGGTGCTGTCAGGTGAGTGACTTGACAGCAGGAAGGATATTTGGTTTATCTGAGTTATCATCCATAGAGGCTAGAAAGATGGCTGTGTGGATTCATTAATAATGGTTTTTCGACCAAATAGGTTAATTTTTGAATAGAGCCAAGGTTTGCTTTTCTCCAGAGAAAGTAAGAATAGAGTACTTTCACTCCTGAGGGAGTGTAAGATGATCCATCAGGAAGTAGAAAGGAAATATTAAAACTTATATTTATTTTGATTAAAAAAGAATAGTAAAAGTTAATATGTGATTTGCTAGTAGTCTAAGCCTAAAATGCAGTACATGTAATTAAATACGCACATAGTAGGAGTGCATGCTCAGATTTTATCACTGGTAGGGGTAAAGATTACAGAGGTTTGGAGATGACTATCAGTTAGAGACCGTCCAGGTAGGCTGATTTCTGCTGCCCTTCAAGCTGCCCTGAAGTGCTGATGGATGCCCCAAATTGTACCACATGGCCTCTTTCTTTATCAGGAGTTTGGACTTGGGAGTCATTCAGATCTGAATTTGAATCTCAGCACTCCCACTAATTGTGTGACCTTGGATAAAACAGTTCCTTTCTCAGTTTTCTTATCTTTAAAATGAGGACTAAAATGCTTCACATACGGAGTATTGTGAGCATTAATAGAGATATAAAGCAATTGATAGATGGTTGAAATTCAGCAAATATTAGCTGCTTTCAAAGTATGTTAAAATTTTAAACATGTGAGCTGTTATTTGTCATCAGTACTTTTGCATAAAGGAGTATGAGATTCTTTTTTCTCTTTTACTGTGGCAAAATACAAATAAATTTGACCATTTTAACCATTTTAAAGTGAGCGATTCAGTGGTGTTTAGGACATTCACAAGTTGTGCAAACAGCACCACTATCAAATTCCAGAACTTTTTCATCACCCCCACATGAAAACCCCATACTAATTAAGCAGTTACTCACTAATTTCTCCTTCCCCCAGCCCTTGGCAGCCACTAATCTGCTTTGGGTCTTTATTGTGTTTGCCTATTCTGAACATTTCATGTAAGTGGGATCATAATATGTGCTGTCTTTTGTGTGAATGGCTTTTTTTTTTTTTTTCCAGCAGAGTTTCACTCTTTGTGCCCAGGCTGGAGTGCAATGGCATAGTCTCGGCTCACTGGAACCTCCTCCTCCCAGGTTCAAGCAATTCTCCTGCCTCAGCCTCCCAAGTAGCTGAGACTACAGGCACCCGCCACCATGCCTGGCTAGTTTTTGTAATTTTAGTAGAGACAAGTGTTCACCATGTTGGCCAGGCTGGTCTCGAACTCCTGACCTCAAGTGGTTCCCTGCCACAGCTTCCCAAAGTGCAGGGATTACAGGCATGAGCCACTGCGCTTGACTGTGAATGGCTTCTTTTACTTAGCATCATGTTTTCTAGTTTCACCCACATTGTGGCACATATCAATACTTAATTCCCTCCTTTTTTTTTTTTTTTTTAATTTATTTTTAAGTCAAGGTCTCACCCTGGCACTTATGTTGGAGTGCAGTGGCACGCTCATGGCTCACCACAGCCTCGACCTCTCGGGCTACAAGTGATCTTCCCACCTTAACCTTCCGAGTATCTGGGACTACAGGTGTGCATGCATGGCTAATATTTCTGTACTTTTTTGTAAAGCCAGGATTTTGTCATGTTGCCCAGGCTGGTCTCGAACACCAGGGCTTAAGCTGTTCACCCACCTTGGCCTCGCAGTGTTCTGGGAGTAACATTTCTTTGTATGAATACATCACAGTTCGCTTATCCAACCATCAGCTGATGGACATTTGAGTTGTTTCCACTTTTTGGCTACTGTGAATAGTACTGCTATGAACATTTGTGTATCTTTCTTTGTGTGGCCATATACTTTCAATTCCGTCATGTATAGGAATAGAATTGCTGGGTCATAGGCCGGGCGCAGTGGCTCACTCTTGTAATCCCAGCACTGTCAGAGGCTGAGGCAGGCAGATCATGAGGTCAGGAGTTCGAGACCAGCCTGACCAACATGGTGAAACCCCGTCTCTACTAAAAATACAAAAATTAACTGGACGTGGTAGCGGGCGCCTGTAGTCCCAGCTACTTGGGAGGCTGAGGCAGGAGAATGGCATGAACCCAGGAGAAGAATGTTGCAGTGAGCCGAGATCATGCCACTGCACTCCAGCCTGGGTGACAGAGCAAGACTCCATCTCACCAAAAAAAAAAAAAAAAGAAAGAAAGAAATTGCTGGGTCATATGGTAATTTTATGCTTCACCTTGTGAGGATCTTGGGATTCTTTTCTCAAACCCATGCTTTGTCAAATCTGTATTTCAGAGAAGATCCTGCCTGCATGCAGCCAAAATTAATCCAAATATGTCTTATGATGCAGATGATAACTACTTTGTCCTTATACTCCTTAGTGTTCTCTAGTGCTCCCTAGTGCCTAGGCTATCTCCTAGTAGTTTGAGTTGCCACATTGGCTGCTGAAGAATAATATCAATTTGTATGATGGCAAACTCATATCTATTCCTCTAGCCCATACTGCTGTGGGATCCCTGAAAGGGGGGCTCCTGTCTTGGCATCATTCTTGGCGAAACTCCACGCTGACCCTCTTTTGCCTGTACTCCGCTTATGGGGCAAGAAGATTCTGAGGGATGAAGAGATGAGCACCCCTAGAGCCCATGCCTCTCCTATACTCCACTCCAGGTACCTAGGACACAGAAATTCTCCCAAACAGCCCCGAGCCTGCCTCCAGGGCCTACATGAGCCTCATCCCGGGCCGTATTCTCCCACTGGTGGACCATGACACTGGCATATGTACCGCTAGACCTTGGCGGTAGTCAAGGGCTGCTTGAACCTGCAGGCTATGATGCAAATATGTCTGCATCATAAGACATATTTGGATTAATTCTGGCTGCATGCAGGCAGGGTCTCTGCATGTAAGAATCCTCATGTAAGTGTAGAGCCCACGTAGGAGTGGGAAGAGAAGAGGGGTTGGTCTGGGTATTACGGGATGGTGTTCCCTTCATTACCACATTCTGACCCCACCCTCCTAGGAACTTGAGAATTCTCTGTTTGAAACTGGCCTTCTGCAGTGCTGCGGGTGTCGTTATTTCATTTCATTTTACCGAAATTCTCAAGAGTAGTTTACCTCAGGCACATCTTTAAGGAGTACACGTGTTTTTCCTGCTAGGTCCTATTCTCACAAAATCCTCCTAATTCTGGGAAGGGTTTACCCAATGTTCATATTACCAGAAGAAAGGGCCGCATCATGTGGTTGGACGGTAGCACCGCCAAGAAGAGACTTGCGTCTCTGCCTCCTCCTTCAGTGAGTTAACCATTTGATAGCATATGCCATTCTCCCTGTCCAAGCACATAAGCCTTAAATCACAAGTTCTCTTGAATTGCAGCCCCAGGGCTATTTTTCAGTGACTGGTAGATAAGTTGGACCATTCTGCCTTGTTTTCCAGAAAACAATGTAATTTTCCTATTTGCATAAAACTGAAAGTCCCACTCTAGCTATTATAAAATTAGAACTCTGCCCTGATAATTTTAAGCTAATATTCAACATTTGGCAAAAAAGATATGGGACAGAAGAGGACTTAGTTTGTTCTTTAATATTCTTGAGTCTCCTTTCTGTTTTTAGCGGCACTCCCACTTAGGGTTACCGAAATCACAGATAACTTTTGGCCATTTGTAGATATTTTCCATTACACATTAAGCCCAAACTCATGGATTTGTGAATTCGTTACTGTAAAATAATATTCCCTTTGACCCACTCAGTACTCTTGCTGAGCACCCGCTCTTCCTCTGTGACCTAGAGGAATAACAGAGTTCCTTGGTTGGTGAAGAGATGACTTCTTCACAAATCAGCTGAGTCTGTGTGAGTCCTTCATGCGACCTGAACCTAACTAGCCTAAGCTGGCCTTGAATGATCTTCTGTCCATGTCCCTAACACTTTTTTTTTTGGAAACAGAGTTTCACTCTTGTTGCCCAGGCTGTAGTGCAATGGTGTGATCTCAGCTCACTACAACCTGCGCTTCTCGGGTTCAAGCGATTCTCCTGTCTCGGACTCTCGAGTAGCTGGGATTACAGGCATCTGCCACCATACCCGGCTAATTTTTGTATTTTTAGTAGAAGTGAAGTTTCACCATGTTGGCCAGGCTGGTCTCAAACTCCTGTCCTCAGGTGATCCACGCGATTCAGCCTCCCAAAGTGTTGGGATTTACAGGCATGAGCCACTGCGCCCAGCCGTCCCTGACACTTTCAAAAAGACAGTTTGAATGAATGTTATTAATGCCAAAGTCGTATGACTTATAAAAAAAGGTCAAATACAAAATAAATCGCTTCATTTATGTATTCATCTTCTGTGTGTTCAGCTCAAGCCCTGTGCTAGGATATAGGGATCTGGAGATGAATGCATGAGTCTGTGTTACAGACTCACAGGCTGCCCAGACTAGGAGGGCACTTTAAGATTATGTCGTCTAGGGCCGGGCAGGGTGGCTCATGCCTGTAATCCCAGCACTTTGGGAGGCTGAGGCAGGCAGATCACTTGAGATCAGGAGTTCAAGACCAGTCTAGCCAACATGGCAAAACCCTGTCTCTCTGCTAAAATTACAAAAAAATTAGCCGGGTGTGGTGGCTCGTGCCTGTAATCCCAGCTACTCAGGAGCTGAGGCAGGAGAATCGCTTGAACCCGGGAGGTGGAGGTTGCAGTGAGCCAAGATCACGCCACTGCACTCCAGCCTGGTGACAGAGTGAGACTCTGTCTCAAAAAAAAAAAAAAAAAAAAAAAAAGATTATGTCATCTTATAGATAAGGGGACTGCTACTGATTTTCTGGGCTCTCTTAACTTGTACGTCTTTAATGCTCTTGTTATCATATGACTGCCCTGATCCTGGTGCATGGATGTAACTCGAGGGGTTAAGACTGCTCACCTGAGATGCCTTCGGTTATTTTATTTTATTTTATTTATTTATTTTTTTTTTTTTGAGGCGGAGTCTGGCTCTCTTGTCTAGGCTGGAGTGCAGTGGCCGGATCTCAGCTCACTGCAAGCTCCGCCTCCTGGGTTCACTCCATTCTCCTGCCTCAGCCTCCCGAGTACCTGGGACTACAGGCGCCCGCCACCTCGCCCAGCTAGTTTTTTGTATTTTTTAGTAGAGACGGGGTTTCACTATGTTAGCCAGGATGGTCTCGATCTCCTGACCTCGTGATCCGCCCGTCTCGGCCTCCCAAAGTGCTGGGATTACAGGCTTGAGCCACCGCGCCCGGCCGCTTTCGGTTATTTGCATATGCCTTGGGAAGCTGGGAGCTCCATGCCTAAGTATGGGAGCAGACACATATTCTCAGCTTGTTGAGGTCAGTGGCATTCCCTCTCATCAAACAGGCTGTGAATTTGGTGAGCTGTGTGTATTCTCTGTCACACTGAATCTCACCGGGTGCCGTGGCACACTGGTTTACTGCACGTCCATTACAGCTACATGATCAACATGTGACTTATTGACTTATTTTTTTCCTTTTTTCAAATGTTATTGAAGTATAATTGACAAAAATTACGTATTTGAGGTGTACAGGGCCAGGCCTAAGGGCTTATACCTGTAATTCCGGCACTTTGGGAGGCCAAGGTGGGAGAATTGCTTGAGTTCAGGAGTTCGAGACCAGCCTGTGAAACATAGGGAGATCCTGTCTCTACAAAATAATAATAATAAAAATAGCCAGGCACGTTGGCATGTACCTGTAGTCCTGGCTACTTGGGAGGCTGAAGCAGGAGGATGTCATGAGCCCAGAAGTTGGAGGTTGCTGTGAGCTATGATTTCACAACTGCACTCCAGCCTGGGTGACAGAGATTCTGTTTCAAAAAAAAAAAAAAAAAAAAAAAGCAACGTTTTGATATACATATACATTGTAAAATAATTACTACAATCAAGCTAATTAACATATCCATCACCTCACATAGTTAACATTAGCATGCCATTTATTTTTACTATGACTGAGGCTCCACACTGCTGGGAATGATTTTCCAGATGAGGCATGAACTGGATTAGTAAAGCGTTGTGGGTACCAGTGGCCATGAACAGAAGTAACAGGCAGAACTTAATTCAGGCCAGCACCAAGGGAAACATAGTGCCGACCTTGGCATATGTTAAGAATCTGTCTGAGGCATGTTTGAGAGAGCACTGCTATCAGAGCAGTAAATAGTTCCATCCAGACAGCCAGATGGCTGTGCAATAAGTGTGGATATATACCTAAACATAGAGAAATAGTCATTGTAAGGCCATTATCATTCACATGCTTTGGGCTGTTCTGAATCCTTTGATCTCTTTACATGTGTCGTCTAAGATGTAGTATTTGTTGGTGTGCCTTGCTCACAGAACAGCTGAGAAACACTATCCTAGTGAAACCTGCTTCTGCTTGCTGATGAACTATTATTGAAGCCCCGTGGAAAACGTTAGGAGTAAATTCAGGGAAGAGACAGGTCCTATCTGGCTGGGATAACTAGGAAAGGTTTCATAGGCAGATTTTGTATTTGAGCTAGACCTTGAAACCACTTGCACAAGTACAAGATGGAAGACATGGACTTAGCAGTGACCGTGTGAAAAAAGATTTGGAGTTTTAATCAACAGTGAGACCATAAATTAAACGTCGTCTTTAAAACGTTATCAATCCCTCCTTTGTGTGGGAAATTAGCTAGGTGCTAGAGACAGGGAGTTCCATCAGGCCTTTGTCATGCTCTGGAGTTTACTTGGGGAAGATATGCTAATAGACAGCTATTATAGATGTGAAACTACCTGCCCATTTGGCACCTGAAAGCAATTTGGAGGGCCTGGAGCACAGGGCTCAAGCAGTCTGCAGTAAGAATTGAGGCTGAGGCCATGAGCAGAGGTCTTATCATTGAGGGCCTTGTCAAACATTTTAAAGAGTTTGTGCTTGATCATGTATGAATCAAGAATGCAAGATGTGATTGCCCAAGAATTTACCAATTTTCACCATCTAATATGCCATTGATTGCAATTTGCATCATTGATCTAAAATGATCTTTGTTGGAAAACATAAACTGTGCCAGGCACGGTGGCTCAAGCCTGTAATCCCAGCACTTTGAGAGGCCGAGACGGGCGGATCACGAGGTCAGGAGATCGAGACCATCCTGGCTAACACGGTGAAACCCCATCTCTACTAAAAAAATACAAAAAAACTAGCCGAGCGTGGTGGCGGGCGCCTGTAGTCCTAGCTACTCGGGAGGCTGAGGCAGGAGAATGGTGTAAACCCGGGAGGCGGAGCTTGCAGTGAGCTGAGATCCAGCCACTGTACTCCAGCCTGGGCAACAAAGCGAGACTCCATCTGAAAAAAAAAGAAAACATAAAGTGTTACACATTAAATAGATGCAGTTATTGCTCCCTTCCAGATACATTAAAATGTAAAAAATAATGACCTTCAACATTAAATATGATTATTTGATGTTAGGCTGTGTTAATTGAAGTTTAGGATCTACAGTGATGGAGATGTTACTTGCATTGCCGATCACAGTGAACCTGTGTGAATTTATGGTTCGTTTTAAGAGAAACAACTAGGCTGGGTTTGGTGGCTCAGGCCTGTAATTCCAGCACTTTGGGAGGCTGAGGTGGGAGGATCACCTGAGGTCAGAAGTTTGAGGCTGCAGCGAGCTAGGATTGTGCCACTGCATTCCAGCCTGGATGATGGAGTGAGAGCCTGTCTCTAAATAAGTAAATAAATAAACAAACACCTACACAAACCAAGTGCGTTAGAAGAAAAATGACTAAGCTAGAGAATGACTCCACCATTTCCTATGCAGAAAAAATGCAGGAATCATGTGAGCGCTTGTAGTACTCCACACTTCATCTGTCCCTGGAACTTTCTTCCCACACTCAAGACCAGGATTTATCTGTCTTCCTCACTAGACACTTAAGTTTCATGAGGCAGGGAGTGCTGTTCCCTACCATATCCCTAGCACTAGCACAATGCTTGTCTTATATTTGACACTTAATATATGTTGAATGAATGAATGAGTGAATGAGAGGCTAAGGGTTGGGGGTGGAGGTGGCGAGAGAGATTACTGTTAAATCTTGGGAAGCATAGTATGCGGAAGTGGTAACATGCTTTTTTCCATATAGTTGCCTTCATAACATGAGGCCCGGGGGGAAACAGAACTCTTATCCCTTCTAGTTGCCCCAAACTACAAAATGAGTAGTTTATGTACTGTAGCAATGTAACTTTATTTGGGGCAATCTGATGATTACTATAGTCATTCTTTCCTGAAAATATTGCATATATACGCATACAAGCAAAGCTTGAAGACAATATCAAGGGGTTCAATAAACCTTCGACAGCCCATTTGTTGACCCCAGGTAAAAACCTCAATCCTGGCACTTTGCAGTTAACAGAGCACATTATCTCCGGAGTAGCAACACTGTGGAGACAGCAAGGCCACACTATGGAACCCATCATTCAGGTGAAGAAAATGAAGTTGAGAGAAGTGAAGTCATTTGCCCAAGGTCACATAGCTAATAAATACTGAAGCTGGGATGTGAGTCCAGTTGTGTCTGACTCCGGATTCCAGAGGCTCCACAGTTCACCGCTGTGAGTTTGGTGTCCCAGGTACTCAAACAGGCTGTGTTTCCTCTTGGCAGGCATACAGAGGTGACATGAACATTAAAACGGTGGATGTCGGCCGGGCGCGGTGGCTCACGCCTGTAATCCCAGCACTTTGGGAGGCCGAAGTGGGTGGATCACGAGGTCAGGAGTTCGAGACCATCCTGGCCAAGATGGTGAAACCCCATCTCTACCAAAAATTAGCTGAGTGCTGTGGCGGGCTAATCCCAGCTACTCGGGAAGCTGAGGCAGGAGAATTGCTTGAACCCGGGAGGCGGAGGTTGCAGTGACCCGAAATCAGACCACTGCACTCTATCCTGGGCAGCAGAGCTCAAAAAAAAAAAAAAAAAAAAAGGTGGACGTGAAATACTTCACAAATGTTCACAAATGTGTAAAATGCTTTACAGATCACACACTGCTGGATGCATGTATACTTACCATCAGAGAAGGTGTGGGGCATAGTGCGGAAGGAGACAGATGATCCATTGAATCCCGTTTTGGGCATTTAGCAGATGTGTGACTTTGGGCACGTTATTTAAGTTCTTTATGTTTCAGTTTCTTTATCTGTAAAATAGGAGTAATAATAATACTTATGTGTTAGAGGCTCAAATGAGATAATATGTGTACAGTGCCTAGTATAGCACCTCAAAACTGGTAAAAACTCAATAAACTGTAACTGTTCTCAATAAATGACATCTAGCATTGAAGTCATTGTGATTATTATTTGAAGTAATTTTAATTTTAATAACTCCTTTACTCTCTAAGGAGGGACTCCGATCCTTCATGAGCAGTTCTCTGAATAAGTTGTTCTGTACCTTTATAAATCCAAGTTGTGAGGCTGTATGGAGATGCTGCTTCAACACATGCCACAATGTACATTGGCCTATTCAGATTTTGTTTTTTAATTCTAAGAGCAAAAAAGATCAGGTTAAAAAATAGTGAAAATACTGACCATAATTTGTATCATTTTAGTGGACAAAAAAACTTAAATTTAATATTCGTAGTTTGACAATAAAATAATATACCTGTAACTTGCCTAATTTAAAGCAGCCTCAAGAAAGGGAAAGCAGACAATTCAGCATTCACTTTAAAAGTAGGCATTTAGCAGGCATGGTGGCATGTGCCTGTAGTCCCAGCTACTGGGGAAGCTGAGGCAGGAGAATCGCTTGAACTCGGGAGGCGGAGATTGCAGTGAGCTGAGATGGCGCCACTGCACACCATCCTTGGCAACAGAATGAGACTCCATCTCAAAAAAAAAAGCATTTAGGCTGGCCATGGTGGCATGTGCCTGTAATCCTAGTTCTTTGGGAGGATCCCTTGAGCCTAGGAGTTCCAAGACTGAAGTGTGATCAGGCCACTGCGCCCCACACAGGGTAGCAGAGTGAGACCCTGCTTCAGGAAAAAAATGAAAGAAAAAATAGACTTTCCATCCAATTGACTAAATTTTAAAAATATCTATAGAAGGCATAGAGGTATTCACAGCGTAAGTGAAGAATTCTCCATTTTGGAACGCTGGGCATCAGGGAGATAAGAGTGAGGTGACAGCTAGTGTGCTGGGAATGGTACAAAACCAGTACTGACAACTTCTGACATCCTACGGTAAAACAGAAGCAGTATTCAATTTTCCTATGTTGCCACTAATATCTGTGAATTATCAGTTTTGGCAAATAGTTGTTCAATTAGGAAGACAGTTGACAAATACTTCCCTTTTAGATTTGAATGGCAGATAGCATTTACATTGAAAGTGGCACAATGATATTTTGACAAAATGATGTCAGGAGGGTTTATCCCAGTTAAATTTTTCTAAGCTTTTTTCCTTTCCTCCAAGTGAAAGCAGCTGGAGTGCAGTCTGGTTATGTGTCATATCTTTCATTTCAGCCTACTCTATATGTTTTTGTACACTATTGAATTGCCAATTTCAGGAAATATACTGGCAAAATCCATTTGTCTTAAGTTTTGACTGTCTTTACTTTTATAGGATTTGAGAACAATTCTTTTAGGCTTTGAATAATGTGAACTACCAACCAAGATGCCAAATTCATCACTGATGCTTTATTTTTTTCCTTCCAAAATGCAAGGTTTTTTGTTGTGGTGGTGGTGGTGGTGGTGGTGGTGGTGGTGGTGGTGGTGGTGGTGGTTTTTTGTTTTGTTTTTTTTTAGATTTGCAAACTTTCTATGGCTCTTGCAAGGGAGAGCATCAGATGCAGAAAATTAACTCATGTTTTTATAGAAGCAAAAAAATGTGGGGCGGGGAGACTTGGAACTTTACAAGTGCTGGCAATTAAAATGATCACATAGTTTTTATCTTTGCATTTAAAGTGGAGAGTTGAGGCAACTATCTAAGAGGGAGGAAAGTCTTATATTTATATCAATTATTTGGTTTAAAGGCTTGCTTACTCCCCTCCTTGAATGTTATGGACAGGGGCTTCCTTTGGTCAAGGCCAAGTTTGCATTTGCTGAGCTATAAAGGGAAGTACCAGCTATGGTCTTTCTATTCGGTGTCCTTCCTACCTTTATTGCAATATTTCATCTATATAATAGGAATATCAGCAAAGCTCAAAATAAATGGCTGTATTCCTTGGAAATTAGCAGACATATAGTATTAGAAAGCAACCTATACAAGTGATGCCTTAAAATGTAGGGTGCTAGTATTTATTTCTGTTTGTTTTGATTCTATTCCCCATCACACAAAAGAGGGAAGATATTTGGCATTAAAAGTATCTGACTTTGGCCTGTGTTTGAATAATCCTTGAGGCATTATTATAATTAAGGGGACTGCCCTTTGATTCTTCTCTATTACTATCACTTTTCCAAATTTTTTTTTTTTTTGCATCACAGAAGAAAGTGAAAGTGTTAGAAATTAGTAAGGATTAACATACACACTTCTTCCTGCCATTTCTTATGACTGTCTGCCAAAGCTCCTCACTGAGTGAAACAGAAAAATATTGTCAAAAAGATACAAATGTTGAAGTCTATAATAAAATATAGCGTCTATATTACACATAGGCAAGCAGTAGCTTTTGGAAGAGAGCTATCAGCTCACATCGACTTAGGAGGAATTTCCTCATGTTATTTTAATATGAAAGGGTGTGAGTGACTATTTAGAATAGAGAAGGGACTTCCACTGAGTTAGATTCCAGGTCTACAAACAGATACTCTGCTATTGTTGCTTGCAATTATTTCTTTTTATAGGGGATTGTACTTTTTCAATGTGATGATGAATGGTGTTCTAGAAATGTATTGATTGAGTGTATTAAAAATAAGATCTTCTATTTTTGCATGAAATAACAGGTGAAAAGATGAGTACTCAGTGATGAATGGACCCCGTGCTTGTCGAGTAGAATAGTGTTTTGTTACCTGGACCTATTTAATTTTTCTGTCTCTGTTGCAATCATTAAAGAGCACAATCATCGTCTTGTTCCTTTTTCTTTCCACTTTTTTAAAATTTGGTCTATCTTGGGTTAGTTCTTTATCAAGACAGCAAAACTCTGTTGAGTGATAGGGATGAGTTTTCTTCTACCACATGCCTTTAAGAGAATGTAGATAGGGACTTAAATGGTGATTTCCTTTCTCTTCTATTTGTGGGGAGAGATGTGGACTTGGTTACTTTGGTCCTGTAGCTGGGAATCTTGTGGTCTGCTGTGCCATCCACTCTGGAATTCAGTTTGATTCACTTCATTTTCATATCAAGCAATTTGGGAGAGTGCTGGGCTATGCCCCAAACAGCTCTGACCCCTAAGACGTGAGGAAATCAGTCAGTCCAATAGTTACCTGCCTCCCCTCCTCACTTCCCAAACAGAGTTTGAACAATAGTGCCTCTTCCCATCCCAGATGCAAAAACAACAACAAAACCCTGCTTGCCATTTACAGGGAGAGGGCTAGAGTTGGTGGTGGTGGGGGAGCAAGTTGTCCTTAGGTCAAGACCACCCAAGCATTCTTAGTAGTTTTGGGACCCAGCCTAGGATGTGGATAAGAAGGAGGAAACTGTGGAAGAAATGCTGTGAGGGATTTCAGAATGTCAACTTGCACTGACTTAGGCTTTCCCACGGCAGTGGATTGCAGTCTGGCTGAGCTCTCAGTTACTTGATGTTGGAAGAAAGCAGCATGAAGGAGTGGAAAGAGCCTGGAATTTGGAGTCAGTGAGCCAGTACCTGAGCCCCTGCTCTGTGACTCAAGCAAGTCGTTGCACCTCTCTGAGCCCTACCAACTTGAGTGTCTAATCCAACAAGAAACTTCAAAGCACTTTCTAAAACCACAAAACACTAAATCTGTGTTGCTTATTTGTGTGAGAGCTCAGGAGTAGAAATGTAGATCTGAGCCATCAATAGAAATGTGAGAATGAAAGGCTAAGAGAAGTCTTACGAGATTTTTCTGACAATTCAACTCTTTAAAATGATCAGATGCGATAAACCCAGTTTTTCTCATATCAGTTTTGCTTCTCCTGTTGTTGACTTTCCTTAACAATCTTTCCCGTTGACAGTGAATTTTAGACCTTCCCTTATAAAGCTACAAGCCTGGCAGGTAGACTTCTCCCACAGTTTCAGTTACATTTATCTATTCAAAAAGAGACTTTTGCGGATCAGCCTTGCCACGCTGTCCATTTATTTTATGGGACATCTCTTCCTGAGCCTCCAAAGTTAAGCCGAGGGACCTCTTTGCCCCAGCACCTGAGAGGACTTGCCCACCACTGTGGGGATCCCAGCAGTTGGAGAGGAGGTAGAGGGTGGGGGTACAGCCCCTTGCTCTCTAGCTGGGGAAGAAGAATAAAGATGAAAATGGAGAATTAAAAATTTATTTCCAAAGCTCTAAACTTTAGATATTGGCTCTTCCTTACTTGAGAGGTAAATCCTATGAATTTTTGTGATTCAGTGGGTTTAATAAATGATTGGAGGGAGGGTCAGGGTAGGAGGCACTGAAAATTGTGAACTGCAGCTAGATTAAATTATCTACAATACATAACTCCGAACAGTCATTTCACCGCAGGCTAAGGCTTCCGTCACAAAGCATACAATGATTTGTTTTGTTATTTTAATGACAGTTTTCAGAAAACATCATAAATTCATAATGTAAATGAAGTAAAATTGCCAAGCAGGGAGAGTCTCCTGTACAACAAACAAAACCTGGAACATACTAGTGAATAGTAATAAAAGCTATAGCTGTAAGTATAGATATATAGAAATACATTAAGAGGAATAGCTGCTTTATTCCCTGTCATTTTGCATACTATGAAGATTCAAAGTGTTATTATTTGGTAGGTGGTATTATTTGGAAGCAGGTGTTAGACATGCAATTATAATAAAGACTGTATGCAGTGGATGAGCACATCATACAAATCTATCTTTATTCTAATATAGTTTACAGAGTTTTTTCTGCCAAATTACACTACACTTTATGGAAATATAACATTTTGTATGAATGGAAAGGATAAGCCTGGTTGCATGCTAATGAGGGAGACAAAGTAGCCTCACTCTTATTTGCAACTGGCCCAGACCTTTCCATTAGCAAATTAAAATCTGTTCAAATTTATTTACTAATATATTAGGAGAAGCTTCTGGCTAACCCCTTGACCTATATTATAGAGCAAACAGCTATAGCAGTGAAAATAATTAATAGCATGTAATGCACCTCCTGCTTATTTCTTCTTCATGCCCAGGGGTCAGCTGTATAGTGGGTTTGCCATCTGCATTTGGTTACTAGGGTATATTTACTTAAAAATTATCAATTATAGTTTTAAATGGCTTTCCTTAATTGTGTTCTTCCTATTGAAGTGTGATACGTATATATATACTTTGTGTTTATTTGTATATTATATCACCTGCTCCTGACCAATTCTGGGAGGAGCCTATTCATTTGAAAATTATGTCTCCTGAAGTCTGTTACGTTGTTTGTGTTTACTGCATAATCACAAGAGCCATGGCTTTGTTCATCCTCATTATACTAATACTGAAACGATTAGTGTTCCATCTCTGTATCTAGGAGAAACCTCTCAATTATCTTGCACATCCTTGTAAGGGAGGTTGGGTTGCTAATGGAACTGAAATTTGCAATATGGAAGTCGGTCAGCCAGGCTGTGCAGGAGTAGATGAATGGACTGGGCTTTGCTGACCTCTGCTGTCTACTTTAAAAGGCAGTGATTTTTTTTTTTTTTTTTTCTCAAGGTGGAGTTGTTTTGAGGTGTTTTTGAATGTCTCATTTATGGAAGAGATTATCATAATTTTGAGCAACAGAAGTGAAAAAGTTCTGTTGGGATAGCAGGTGTACATAGATAGTACCAGAAGAATATGGTCTATGCCTGTCTCATCCGAGAGCCAAGCCCATGCATCTTTCACAGATATAATTCAAAATTGGAGCCCAGGAATTTTCACATATGTCATGATATCCTTTTGTTGCAATTTTTCAAAATCTTTGTCAGAAAATTCTCCAGTATTCCAGTGGGTTCTGAATAATACCTGTTGTTGGATGGCTTTATGATAAGAAGGTCTTCCAGGTAAAAGTAAGGCTCAAAGAGAAGGGGTTGGAAATGAATTATAAATTATGGAATTGGTCTGGGGTACAGAAGTGTAGAGGAGCTGGGTGAAAGGGAGACAACTAACTTCCTCAGGAGAGGGTTGTTATTTTCCTGGCTCAAGCCTACCTGCCTGTGAACTTCAGAAGCAATCATAAATTGGGGTGATGGAAAGTCAGGACAGATTCTTGGATGAACTATCTGAGCATCCATTATGCCAGCATCCCCACATTTCTACACCAAAAACTAGGGCCCAGAAGGGTTCTTTTCCTCGGCTACTCCAGCATAATCCTGCAAGGATAGTTGTGGCTCTATTTCCTGTTTCTTTCTAACCCAGGCTAGGCAGATGCTGTGAATCACAGCAGTCCGTTCTATTTGTGTGGCACTCTAGGATTGTACAATGCTTAGATAACCTGTGAGGTGGAGGAAGTGGTTTTTCCCTGTTTTGCAGATGAGCAAACAGGTATGGAAATTAAATGACATGATAAAAGTGACTATTGGATTGATATGATACATGAGAGCAGTTAAATAGAACCAGAACCCCAAACTTCAGAGACTTCAAAAAGGCATTTATCTCTGGAAGGATTCTCAAGTAAGAAATTCTCATGAAATATACATCATGCACAGCACCACCTCTTTCTCTGAAATGCTCATCGCTTCCTTGCTTTCTCCCCTTTCTACCCTCCTACTCCTCTCTCTAAATTCTTGGCCAGTGCCTTTCCTCTTCTTCCCTGCTTCTCCTGTGGCCACTGCCAACTCTTCCTCTGACTCTACACAAAGTTCAAGGAGCCACGTCATGCCCTTTCCAGGTTGGGACCCATACTCCTCTTCTGAAGAAAAATTAAGACTTGTTATCCTACAAGAAATCAATGTTTTGCTAATTAGAGTAAATTGCCGTGTTGATGCCATAACTGGAACTACTTTGGCCTGTAAGATTTTTCCCAAATGGTTATCAGCTTCCTTTTTATGTATAGGATTATGGGCTCTACTGAGAGGCAGCACAGCACTGTAGACTCACACAGCTGTTCCTTGACAGGTTGCAATCGGTCTTTTGATTTTGCTGATTGTGTGCTTTCTCTGCAGTAACAAAATGAAGCGTTGTCCATAGTTCAGTTATTCTTACCCTAGGGGCTATAGCAGGCATTTACTATGGACTAAATAATAACATCTCAGGAACATAAACATACTGTAGTTTGGGGGGGAAAAAGTACATAAATGTTATGTTTAGATAAATAGAAATTGATTTTAAAGCATTACTAAATGTATAGCAGCAATATATCAGTAAAGAGTTTTTAATGGTCAGATACAACTATCATGTGGAAGTCGATGAAACATTTCAGTGTTAAAATGATCTTCTAATATTTACAAAAATTGAGAACCTACAGCAAAAAGAACCGAGCTGAAACAGAGGACCCAGGTTCTAACGGTGGCTCAGTTACAAATTCTGGATCCATTATATACTGAGTGATTTGGAGGAAGTGAGATATTCTTCAGTCCTGTATTTTCCCAGTCTAATAAAAAAGTATTTGTTTTACTAAATATTTATTGAGATTCTATTATACTGTTAAATATTACTAATATATTTAGCGATATGCCATTCATCAGCCTTTCTAACATTGATAATGGCCCTATGAGGAAGGTATTATTATCTCCTTTACAGAAAATTAATTCATATGTTTATAAAGAAAAGGAAACGGAGGCACATATAAGGAATATTTACTCTTTCCTAATATTATGAACTTTTTCTTTTTTAAAGATCTTTACTTCATGTGGAGTTCACTATAGAATGCTGTTCAGATTTTAATTAAGTTTTCCAAATAATGTTGATTCTCCAATTGCTATTTACTGAATCCTTTCATCTCTTATTTTAAATGGAAGCTTTATCACATACTGGATTTCCATATATAAAGGATCTGCTTCTAGACCCTATTCTGGAGCCAGGCACAGTGGCTCATGCCTGTAATCCCAACACTTTGGGAGGCCGAGGCAGGTGGATCACTTGAGGCCAGACATTCAAGACAAGCCTGGCCAATACGGTGAAACCCCGTCTCTACTAAAAATACAAACATTAGCTGGGCATGGTGGCGCACGCCTGTAATCCCAGCTACTTGGGAGACTAAGGCACGAGAATGACTTTAACTCGGGAGGTGGAGGTTGCAGTGAGCCAAGATCGCACCACTGCGATCCAGCCTGGGTAACAGAGTGAGACTTTGTCTCAAGAAAAAAAAAAAAAAAAGTCCATTCTGATTCATTGATCTATCTACCTAGTCCTATGCCATTTTATTGTTATAATGACTGCAATTTTAAATGTTTTGATATTTTTGTAGAACATGTCCATTTCTTATTTTTTGTTAATATTTTCTAGAGGCTAAAAAGTCCAGGCCATTCTTGATATTTTTTTCTGGATATGTGATTAGATGGATATTTTCAAGTTTTGTTGGAAAAAATTCCATTAGTTTAAAATTAATCTGTAGAGAAGTAACTTTTCCAGACCATGGTCTATCTCTCCATTTATCATCACCATCTTTCATATCCTTCAGGAAAGTAACATAGTTGCATTCTTACATGCAATTATTATTATTGCTATTGTGAACAGGTAGAGATAGCTTTTAAATAATGGATAAAATTTGGATTTGGGAAACTAAAAGAGTACAAAGACTTAGTAAACAAAATAGGCATGTAGTGTCTGAGAGAAACTAAGGGTTAATCATTGTGCAGGCAAGCTATATGGGTGGCTCTTTATTATCTCCAGAATACATTTTGCTTGCCTTACCTTTTTGATAGGGCTATTATGAGGGTACTTGAAACGTGTGAAATGTATGAAAATTAGTCTTCTAGTCTGATGCAAAATAAGCTGAATTGTTGAGAACTGTTTAAGTGTTAGATGAACACATTCTGACACCTTGTGGTCATTTAGGGGTATGTGTGATATTGTAATTCCATTGGTTGACCTGAGAGCGTATGTGTTGTACACAGAATCATATTCAGAGTTAAAAGAGGATTTAGGGATGATCTAATCCAACTTTCTTGTTTTACACATGAGGAAAGTGAGGCCCCGAGAGTACATGAACCCTACCCAAGCTCACACAGCCACTTACTAAAAGAGGTGGAATTTTTCTGGCCTATTATTTTTTTGTCTCTATCATGTTCAATTTCTATAATTTTATAATTACAGAGAAAAAGAAACTTAAAAGTGTTATAATTTTAGATCCCAGAGAACCATCTCTACATAGTTGTTATCTCAGAAAAACGTAAATCATTTATGTGGTGGGGGGCGGTGGTCGTGCTGTTTTCTCCAGATGGGAAGGAGGAGTAGGTCTGGTTTCTGAGTGTCCTTAAAACTGGCAAAATAATGAACCCTGAAAGATTTGGTCATGCTGACTCAGTGCAGTAGAGCTACACAACTCTTTGGGCATCAGGAAACTAGAATGTTTTCCAAGCCATTCACAGGGTTTTCATAGCCCAAGGAGGCCTGTATCTTCCAAGAATGGGTGTACATGCTTCAGTATGCCTCCTGCTCTCAGTCCTTAGAAGTGTAGCCCCAGCCTTGATGTAGTGATGGATTCAGAGCACAGCAGCTGGGTCTATTGGTTATTCTCACTCTCTGCTGATGAGGATCTGAAAGGTGCATTCTCATGACTGCAGTAGTCCTTCTATTGTTTTCAGAGATCCACCTCTCCACTACAGGTTCAGGGAGGAGCTGCTCCATGGTTCCTGTGCACTATTTTTTTTCTGAGTAGAAATCAGAAGAGAGAGATTAATGGGATGACCTACAATCCTACTCACTGCAGTTGGTCTTGGGGCCAGAATGGGTCCTCATCCTCTCCCTCTTCCACTATCCATTCTAAATTCACCGCTTCCTTCGCTATCTCCTCAGCAGGTCTCGTTGACTTACCTGGTGGTGTGACCCAAACCTTCATTCTTGAATGGTCTGAGATCTTCCCAGTCTGGAATTGCTATACTTCCCTATTCAGTTAGAATGGGGCAAGGGAATACCAGGAGGTACCCGGCTGGAGGATGCAGCCTCATATTGAGGTCTTTAGTACATACACCGCATTTCTCAGGATGACACCCCATCCTTTCAGAGCATTGCCTTCAAACTGGTGCTTCAGCTGGGTCTCTAAAAAGACTGAGTCTGGCTTCTTTTGAATGGTGTAGTGTGTGATATATCCAGTAGGTCCCGTGGTCACGGTTCCACCCCCACATCCTTCTTACTGTGAATCGAGTGGTCTGGTTGCATGCTCTATTGTGTGGAATTCCATGCCTGTGCATTCCATAAGGCCCAGAATGGTGGTGCTGGCTGAGGCTTTGCTGGGGGAAAAGAAAACCTATTGCCAGGATATGTATCTGTCCCTGTCAATATGAATTGCTGCCCCATCCCAGATAGGAGGGCCCAATGAAAGTAATTTCCAAGTAATAGTATCATATTGGGAGCATAGAGTTGGTCTCTTTTGCTGACGGTTTGGACATTGAGAGGCAATAGCTAGTTTGGCCTTGGCGAGTGGGAGTTCTTGCTGCTGGGCCCACATGCAGCCTCTATCTTTGCCAATGTGATTGTTCCATTCATGTGCCCATCTTGACAGTTCTAAACTGACTGGTGAGAAAGATAGCTATTACTAACTGGCCAGCTTATTTTTCTCCTTGATAACGGTGGCTTCACAGTAAATGTTTAGATTAGGAGGTATAAGTCCTCTAATTTTGTTCTTTTTCAAGATTGTTTTGCCTGTTAGAGTTCTATTGCATTTTTATGTAAATTTTAGGGTCAGTGTCTCAGTTTCTGCAAAAAAAATAAATAAATAAAATAAAGGCCTGCTGATATTTTGACAGAGATTGCATTTAGTCAATTTGGGGACAATTTCTGTTTAATAATATTGAGTCTTTCGATCCACAAACGTAGAAAATTTCTCCATTTGTTTAAATCTTCTGTAATTTCCCTTAGCATTGTTTTGTACTTTTTCAGTGCACATGTGTTGCACTTGTACAAGTGTATATATTGAGTGTTTTTTCAAAATAATGAAAGGCTATTGGATATTGTCAAATGTTTTTCCTATGTCTATTGATATGAGGATTTTTTTCTTTATTCAGCTAATATGGTATATTACATTGACTGATTTTTGTGTTTTGAACCAACTTTGCATTTCTGTGATAAATTCTATTGGCTACGTCCTTTTTGTGTGCTGCTAAATACTCACTAGAGTATTTTGTTGAGAATTTTGCGTCTATATTCATAAATTATATTGGTCTGTAGTACTATTTTCTTATAATGCTTTTGGTTTTGGTATCAGAGTAATACTAGCCTCATAAAATGTGTTAGGAAATATTCCCTCTTCTTCCATTTTTTTGGAAGAGTTTGTGTATAATTAATGTTAATTCTTCTTCAAATGTTTGGCACAATTCCCAAGTGGAGTCATTCGGGCCTGGACTTATACCTCCCTTTGTGGGAGGTTTTAAAATGACTAATTCAATCTCATTACTGGTTATAGGTCAATTCAGGTTTTCTATTTTTATTTTAGTCAATTCCAGTAGTTTGAATTTTTCTAGGAATTTTTCCTTCTTTAATTTTTGAGACAGAGTCTCACTCCATCACCCAGGCCAGAGTGCAGTGGCACAATCTTGGCTCACTGCAACCTCAGCCTCCCAGGCTCAAGCAATCCTCCCACCTCAGCCTCCCAAGTAGCTGGGGCTACAGACATACACCACCATGCCTGGCTAATTTTTATACTTTTGTAGAGACAGGTTTTTGCCATGTTGCCCAGGCTGGTGTCTAACTGCTGGGCTCAAGTGATCCTCCTGCCTCAGCCACCCAAAATGCTGGGATTACAGTTATGAGCCACCGCCCCCAGCAATTTTTCCTTTTTGTTTTCTAATTTGTTTGCACACAGTTGTTCATAGTAGTCCCTCATAATCCTTTTATTTTATTTTATTTTATTTTATTTTGAGATGGAGTTTTACTCTGCTGCCCAGGCTGGAGTGCAGTGGCGTGATCTCTGCTCACTGAAACCTCCGCCTCCTGAGTTCAAGTGATTATCCTGCCTCAGCCTCCCGAGTAGCAAGGATTACAGGCTCCCACTACCACATCCAGCTAATTTTTGTATTTCTAGTAGACACAGGGTTTCACTATGTTGGCCAGGCTGGTCTCAAACTCCCGACTTCAGGTGATTCACCCGCCTTGGCCTCCCAAAGTGCTGGGATTACAGGCATGAGCCACTGTGCCCAGCCAATCCTTTTAATTTTTTAAAAAATTATTTATTTAGTTTTTAAGACAAAGTCTCACTCTGTCACCCAGGCTGGAGTGCAGTGGTCAGATCTCTGCTCATTGCAACCTCTGCCTCCTGGGCTCAAGGGCTCCTCCTACCTCAGCTGCCCAAGTAGCTAGGACCACAAGCATGTGTCACCACATCCAGTTAATTTTTGCATTTTGTTGCAGAGACAGGGTTTCGCCATGTTGCCCAGGCTGGTCTCGAACTCCTGGGTTCAAGTAATCCTCCGGCGTTGGCCTCCCAAAGTGCTGGGATTAGGTGGCTCCCACTGAGCCCGACCTACCCTTTGAATTTTTGGAAAGTAAGTGATGATGTCTCCTCTTTCACTCCTGACTGGTAATCCATGTGTTCTTTTTGACTAGGTTTGTTTTGCTAAAGGTTGTCAATTATTATTCAATCATTTCAAAGAATCAATTTTGATTTCATTCATTGTATTTATTTTTCTCTTTCTAGTTCACTGATCTCCACTTTTATCTTTATTATTTTCTTTGTACTGCATTCTTGTTTGTGTTTAGTTTGCTCTTTTTCTAGTTTCTTAAGGTGAAGTTAGGTTGATAGCTTGAGATATGTTTCCTTTTCTAATACAGATGCTCTAAGCTATAGATTACCCTCTAAGCACTACTTTACTACATCCCATACATTTGTTATGTTGTGTTTTTTTTCTTGTACAACTCAAAGTATACCCAATGTTCCCTTGTGATTTGTTATTTGACATTTGACCCATGAGTTATTTGTAAGTGCATTATTCATTTTCCACATATTTGGCAGTTCCCCAAATTTCCTTCTGTTGTTGATTTCTTATTTACTTCCATTTTAATTCGAGAACATACTTTGTATAATTTCAGTCCTTTTAAATGTATTGAGATTTCCTGCATGACCTATTCTGGAGGATGCACCATGTGTATTCTGCTGTTGGTGCCTGGGGGTTCTATAGATGCCAGGTTTAGCTTGTCGGTAGTTTTGTTCTAGTCTTCTATATCCTGGCTGATTTTCCGCGCAGCAATTATTGAGAAGAGGATATTAAAGTCTCTGACGATTACTGTTGAATTGTCTGTTTTTCCCTTCAATTCTGTCAGCTCTTTTTTCCATGTATTTTGGAATTGTGTTATTAGGTGTGTGTTTTTCATTGTTACAGCTTCCCGATTAATTATTTTTATTATCACAAATTTTTTTATTACAAAATTTTATTATTTGTGAATTTTTTTGTGAAATTTTATTATCACAAAACATTCCTTTGTCTCTAGTAATTTTTGTATTAAATTTACTATAATCAAAAGTGTGTTTCTTGGACTGGCGCAGTGGCTCACGCCTGTAATCCCAGCACTTTGGGAGACTGAGGCAGGTGGATCACCTGAGGTCATGAATTAGAGAACAGCCTGGCCAACCTGATGAAACCCCATTTCTACTAAAAATACAAAAATTAGCCAGGTGTGGTCGCGGGCGCCTGTAATAGCTACTCGGGAGGCTGAGGCAGGAGAATTGCTTGAACCCGGGAGACGGAGGTTGCGGCCAGCCGAGATTGTACCATTTGCACTCCAGCCTGGGCAAAAGAGTGACTCTGTCTTAAAAAAAAAAAAAAAAAAAAAAAAGTGTTTCTTATGAACAGCCCAGAGTTGGATTGTGTTTTTTAAATTCAATCTGAGAGTTTGCCTTTTGATTTATGTTTAGTCCTTTAACACTTAATGTAATTATTCATATGATTGAACTTGCGTCTGCCATTTTGTTACTTGTTTTCTGTATGTCATATGTTTGTCTTATTTCTCTGTTCCTCTACTACTTTGTTTTATGATAGATATTTTCTAGTATAACATTTCAATTCATTTGTTGATTGAAAAAAATATATATATATAATTATTTTCTTAATGGTTTCTCTGGGCATTAGAGTATGCATCTTAACTTATCACAACCTAATTCAATTAATACTAACTTAGTTCCAGTAAAATATAGAAATTTTCTTTAATATTGTTCTCCTCCCTCACTACACATTTTTGGTATTATTTTTGTATATCTTACATCTTTATATGTTATAAGCCCAGACATATAACTTGATGATTATTATTGTATGCAATTGTATCATAAATAAGGTAAGAGAAGGAAAGTGAAAAGCATATTTATATTTATACGGTCTTTATAATTACCTACATCATTGCCTTTACTGGAGAATTGTTTTCTCATGTGAATTCAACTCACCATCTGGCATTACTTCCTTTCAGCTTGAGAGACTTACTTAGTATTTCTCGTTGGTCAGATGTGCTAGTGATGAATTCTCTCAGTTTTCATGCTTTTAGGAATATCTTTGTTTCTCCATATTTGAAAGATAGTTTTGCTGGATATGCGCTTATTGTTTGATGGAGATTTTCTTTTCCTGTCTTTCTGGTATTTGAGTATATCTCCCATTGCCTTCTGTCTGCCGTTGCTTTTGATGCAAATTCAACTGGTAATCAGATTGTAGTTCTCTTTTCCATGATTGGGTTTTTTTAAATGCTTTTAACATTTTCATTATGAAGTATCTAGGTATGGATCTCTGTGTCTATCCCATTTAGAGGTCATTGAGATTTTTGTATATACAGATTAATGTTTTTCAGCAAATATGGGATTTTCAGCCATTATTTCTTTATGTATTTTACTTCTAATTTCTCTTCTCCTTCTAAGACTCTCCTACCTACTTTGGTGGCTTGATAATGACTCTTAGGTCTCTAAGGCTGTGTTCTTTTCTCTTCATTCTTATTTCTGTTCTTCAGACTGGATAATCTCTACTGATCTACTTTTAGATTTGCAGATTCTCTCTTCTGCCATCTCAAATCTGCCATTGAACACGTCTAGTAAATTATTTACTTCCGTTATACTTTGCAATTTGGTTCTTTGGAAAATTTTTATCTCTCTATTGATATTTTTAATTGGACGAGTTATTATAATCATATTTTCATTAATTTTTAAGAATTGTTTCCTTTAATTTTTTATGAAAGTATTTATAACCATGGCTTTGAAATTTTGTTCAACTTCATGGCCCATTTGACACATTTTCTATAGACTGCTTTTCTTCCTATTTATGGGCCAGTCTTCTCTGTTTCCTTTCTATGTTCTGTAATATTTTGATGAAAACTAGACAATCTAGATATAATATTGTGGAAAATACAGATTCTCATCCTACTCTCCTTGGAGTATGTTGTTGTTGCTTTTTCTTACTTTTTCAGTTTAGTAACTTGCCTGAACTAATTTTTAAAGAGATTATCTTCTCTGTAGTGTCTTTATTGATTGTTTAAATTCTTGTTTTACAGTATTTTTAAGTTTGGCTCCCTAGGAACTATGACTGGATCAATAAGCATAGCGGACAGTCGGTTATTATTCAGAGGTTTTGCTTAAACGACTTGAGCCAGTAAGGCTTCCACCCTTGCAAATTGATATACGGGGATTGCTTTCAAAATTCAGACTGTTTATAAGTCGGCCCCAAGTTTTACTTTCTGCTGGGTCTTCTCCTGTCTTCTCTGCATATGTGCAAGATCTTAGATTCAATCAGGCCTACTAGTAGATCTCTGGGATCTTCTCCCGTGTCTTCTAAGTAAAAGCAGCCTTACACATTTGCAGAGCCTTCCAAAACACCAGAGATATCTGGTAGCTTGTCAAGGCCCACTGTGGCTGTCATTTTCCTGTTAAATTTCAGGCTGTTTTGTTGATCACCTCAAGCAGTATTGCAGCCTCAAGCAGCTGTGACACTGGCCCTCTCTGACACTGAAAGCCATTATTTTTGACAATGCTCCTGGGTTTGGAGCTTTTTCTCTACTCCAAATCAAATCAGTACCCTCTGGCAGTAGAGCTCCTGGTTTCACAGCTTGCCTTGCTCTGGTAGAATTACTGTGATGGGAGCTGGGTGGTTGAGAGGTCAACACCAGAGACCCCCACTGTTCTTACCAAAGGTCAGTACTTTTTCTTATGTAAATGCTTTTCAATCTGTGGGATGCCTCTGGTCAATAGACAGAGTCCTGAAATAGCTATTTTTGAAAACTTTTTCAGTTTCATTATTGCCTTTGAGGAAGGGATTTGCTGAGCTCCTCACTCTATCATTCCCTCATTCCTGCTCCCTCCCACAGTTCTTTAATTTCTACTTTTGCCGTCTGCTAGGACAAGTCAAGTATTTCTTCATTGGTGAATATTGGCCATGGCTTTTTCCGGGCTTCTAAGATACTCCCAGTAACATATATGCCTGCACTCATGAGGTTCTTCTTGGTGTTAAATGTCATGGTAAGAAAGTGCTCCCTGGTCAATGAACTCTTTATTATACAATTTTATACTCTAGCTCCCCAGAACAGTCTCAATATTCAATCCCAGTCATACTTATATGGGTCCCCCGGATCCTGAAGATACACACAGGCTAATCTTTGGAGTGTAGTGTCTAGCCAGGTTGTCTACTTATCAGACCCAGCACATCCTCATCTGGGTGATGCTTGGATTGAACCTTTGTTATTGGTCTGGCAGTTAGGAGAGAAGGTGAAGGCAGTTCTTTAGTGGGACGTCTGTTTTCTTGCAAGGGAGAAGCCTCTGCAGTACCTTCTAAGCACAACCAAAACACTGGCGCTTATTGAGGAAGGCGGGGCTACCTCTGCAATCCCAGAGTGTTCAAGGTGTGTGTATGGTTGGGGGTGGTGGTGGTGATGGAGAGGAGTGCAGAGTCAACATCTTCTGGGATTTTATTTAGATCTTCTCATTGCTTAGTTCAAGGGACCAGGCTTCCTTTCCCAGGGCATACATAGCTGATTGTGCCTTGGCTGATCACTCAGATATCTCTGACTCAGCAACTCAAACAATTAGGCCTTTAGTTTTGTTTGCAATTCACTGCAAGAGATAACAGCCTCTTTGTAAGCTACCACCAAGGCCTTGTGTTCACACTTAGCTATTAACTGCTTGTTAGAGGCCCACAATCTCCCATTATCTCTCCAAAGAGAGAGCATATATATAGCTTATCGGTAACCAGCCAACTCTTCTGTTTTTTAGGCATTGTTACACCCATACCTTGCAAATGCCTAAATCATCACACCTGCAACACCATTTCCCTCCACTAGGACATTTTCCAGGTCAGCACTGGGGAAAACTGTAGCAATTGAGCCACTACCTTGTGTCCGTGTTCCATCTACTATGCAGGATAGTGTCCTCTTCCCTCATGGGCAGTGAGCGAGCCAGTCTAACATCCACATTTTACTGCCTTTTCTCCACCCTCGTGCCACTCTTGGTACTGTTTGTGCTATTTCAGGTACTCAAGAAGCAGATGCCAAAATGGGATTTGACATGCAAGAGGGTTATTAGGGAAAATACCTATAAAGGAAAATGTGGAGGTTGCCAGAGGAAGTGGGCAGAGCTGAAAGATCATGATGCAGGTTGACCCTTGTGAAGGAGCAAGAGAAGAAGGTTGAGTGGAAGAATCTGAGACTCAGTGCAAAGGATTCTTGAGCCAAAGCCAGGTGTCAGAGGAGTCCTGCCTCACCCAGGAATGACTTGCATTAGTATGCCTGTCACAGGAGGTAGCTAGTCAGACATGAGCAGGGCAGGAGAGGGCTCCCCTATACCAGGAATGTCAGGGGAACATCAGGTGATGGTCAGGCAGTTGTTAAGCTGACTCTCTAAAATAATTATTGGTCGCAGCTGGCACCAGGGAAAGGAGGTCTCCCAACAGATAGAAAACGCCTGAAACTGGTGATCAGCAGCTTCCCAATAAGATCTCAGGAGTTGGTCAGTTGGGCTCAAGCATGTGCACTAAGAGGCAAAATGGCAAAGTTCATCCGGTATAAGACGTTCTTCTAAGAACATTCAACTAGTAAGGGAAGAATGCCTCAAGTGAGCATGTATACACCTCCAGTAAACACATTGCTCATGCGACCCCTCCCAAGTGCTGGCAGGCCACTGTGCATGCGGACAGCCCCTTCCAAGGGAAGAATCAGAGGAGAAGAAATTCAGACCCTGAAAGAATCCCAATGAATAAAACCCCAAGTCAAAGGTCAAGCTGTGCACTTGACCGCTCAAGTCACCTGCTTGGCCCTCCTTCAAGTGTACTTCCTTTCACTGCTACTCCAAAGCTTTTCATTAAACTCTCACTCCTGCTCTAAAACTTGCCTCTGCCTTATGCCCCTTGGTCAAATTATTTCTTCTGAGGAGGCAAGAATTGAGGTTGCTGCAGACCCATATGGATTCACTGCTGGTAACATCCCTGCCTCATTCAGTTACTGTCTAGGAGCAGCTAATGATAAGTGTGGCTTCAGTGCAAATACAGTGATAGATTTCAGAGCCCAGCAGCTGTGTGAGTGAAATATACTCCCCGTAGTGTGAATTCTGAGAGGCACAGAAAAAAAGAGGAGATTTCATGGCTACCACAAGTATTCTTTATTTTCTTTTCTTTAATAGCTTTTCCAACTTTTCATTTTCACTTAATCTCTTCTTTTCCATACTGATCTTCCTTTTGTATTTTATTACCAGCACTTATACAAAATATGATTGAGCTAATAATTGTTGAGGAGTAAAAATAAGTACAAAAAGGGCAAGAGAAAAGTAGGGAAATATAAAAATATTAACAGTGGAATTTTGAGGGAATAATATGTGCCAATCGTCTAAAAAATGATGTTGAAAATAGAATTTTACACTCAACATCGCTAGTCACTAGAGAAACGTGAAACAAAATGACAATGAGATACCATCGCACACCAGTCAGAATGACTATTACTGAAAAGTCAAAAACTAACAGATGCTGGTGAGGGTGTAGAGAAAAGGGAGCTTATACATTGCTGATGGGAATGTAAATTAATCCAGCCATTATGGAAAGCAGTTCTCAAGGAACGTAAAACACAACTATCAGTCGACCCAGCAATCCTATATACCCAAAGGAATATAAAATCCTATATACCCAAAGGAATATAAATTGTTCTACCATAAGGACACATGCATGTGTATGTTCATTGCAGTAATATTCACCATAGCACAGACGTGGAATCAACCTAAATGTACATCAGCAGTAGACTGGATAAAGAAAATGTGATGCATATACACCATAGAATACTATGCAGTCATAAAAGTGAACAAAATCATGTCCTTTGCAGCAACGTGGATGGAGCTGGAGGCCATTATCCTAAGCAAACTAATGCAAGAACAGAAAATCAAATACCGCATGTTGTCACTTATAAGTGGGAGTTAAAAGTTGAGTGCACGTGGACACGGAGAAGGGAATAGTAGGTACCTACCGGGGCCTACTTCAGGGTGGAGGGTGAGAAGAAAATGAGGATCTAAGTATAATAAGTATAATAAGTATAGTACCTATCAGGTGCTATATTTATTACCTGGGTGATGAAATAATCTATACTCCAAACCCCTGTGACATGCAATTTACCTTTATAACAATTCTGCATATGTACCTCTGAAACTCAAATGAAAGTCAGAAAAATAAAAATTGAATTTTCAAGTTGGGGCTGAGCATGGTGGCTCACACCTATAATCCCAGCATTTTGGGAGGCTGAGGCAAGAGAATTGCTTGAGGCCAAGAGTTCGAGACCAGCCTGGGCAACAATACCTTATCTCTACAAAAAATAAAAATTAAAAATAAATAAATTTGGTTTTCCACTTTCCTAAAAATTTATTAAGTATATAAATAAGTTCTTAACTTATACTAGAAACAATAGTAAATTTTTTATTTCCTATGGAGTATGACAAGGGCCATCTACTTCAGTAAACGTCTATTATCTCTTTGTCTCTTGGGCCTTTTATCCATGCCTTTGAATGATTTTCTGTGTATGTATTCGATTGTCAAAGATGTAAACTATGCATGCCTTAATTAATGTATCTTAAAAGTGCACTTTGCTATGGAAATGTTTTCGCTTTAGATTTTCTGAAACAAGTATCCTGAAATTTTAGAACTTTCAAAACCAGGTTTATATGATCATACCTGTTGTACTCTTATTACTATTACACGCAGAGTATTTTTTAATCACAGGCATGTCTCCAAAATAGGGATAAATATCCCTGGGGATGAATGTTTTCCCTAATATTCTCTAATGTTTGTTCAAGGATACACTTAAGTGGGCATGGATCATGTTTTTTTATATCAGATTGAGGCAGTTGGCATGGGTGGAAGAGGTACCATCTGTTTTCTAACAGCAGGAGGAGCACCACATCAATGTGTATGTCTGTTGGAAATGCTTTGCCTAAGAAAACAGTTTGTTCATTGAACTCTGCTTTAGATGCTTGGAATTTCTCTGCAAAATGAAGCAAGCAACCGAATAAGCTGTCTCTGAGCATAACCTGATGAAAACTCCTTCATTTCTGTAGCTGTGGCCTTGATGTTAATCTTTATTACCTCTAACTGCATGAAGTCCCATTTAGCTTTCACGTAACCAGGGATCTGACAAATTGAACTGATAGATTTCCTGCCTGAGAAAAAGAACATTTCTAGTAGCTTTTTAATTTCTGTGGACACAGCTTTGTCCTCCTAGCTCACTTTTCCCACTACTAATAATAGTATTTTCACATTTTGATAAGCTAATTGAGATCTTTTCTTAAACTGTTCCAGACAACTAGACATATTAACATATAGGAATATAAGAATAAATTGTAACTGAGAACTATCATGTCTTAATCATGTGACTATTTTATTGGAAAGCTATAAAAACATTTGTATGAGTCTCTTGTGCATTGAGGTTAGTGGGAGAGAAAGGCGGAAATGGACTTTTGAATCATTATAGTCAGGTCTCAGATTTCTTTTTTTTTTTTTTTTTTTTTTTGAGACGGAGTTTCACTCTGTCACCCAGGCTAGAATGCAGTGGCCCAATCTCAGCTCACCGTAACCTCTGCCTCCTTGGTTCAAGCGATTCTCCTGCCTCAGCCTCCCAAGTAACTGGGATTACAGGTGCCCGCCACCACGCCTGGCAAATTTTTGTATTTTTAGTAGAGATGGGGTTTCACCATGTTTGTCCAGGCTGTTCTCGAACTCCCAACCTCAGGTGATCCACCATCAGATTTCTGTGTTGATAAGTAGGAAAGGCATATCTTTGATAATACCAAAGAGTGGATCATCCAACAGCTGTTTCTCTTTGATGTGAAAATGTATAATAGAAAATTTTACTTTTCCTAACCTACTGACTTTCTTAATTCTCTTTGGCTTATGTAACGAAAAGTAATTTTTTTGACTTAGCTTATTTGTATTCAAAGAGCCAGAGATGAGAAGAGAGAGGGCACTCCAGAAGCATACTGGTTGCTTGGGAAGAATTTGGCCTCTACTAAACATTATTAAAGATGTTCAAGAAATTGGGTAAGCCAAATATGAAAACTATGAGAGATTACATTAACTCAGCTTCTTTTTAATTGAGCAGTGAATCTTCAGGGGGATATTCTATTTAATTTTTAGAGAATTACTTTGGAAACTTCATGCCTGTGTTGATATTTATATGTACTAATGAAATACACAAAAATTTGCAGCTTTGACTAAATTGGATCAATGTAGATTTAGTTAACCCAGATATCTAAATAACCAAACTAGGTAACCCAGAGACAAACATTCTGTCTTTTATCAGCAGCAAGATTCCTTTGATTTTTGTTTTCCATCTCATTTTGCCTACATTTGCTTATGACAAAGTGATCCTAAAATGGTTACCTGAAAATAAACAAAATAAACACACTTACATGGCAATATACTCTCTCTCTCTCCTTTTTTTTTTTTTTTTTTTTTTTTTGAGAGGGAGTCTCCCTCTATTGCCCAGGCTGGAATGCAGTGGCGCGATCTCGGCTCACTGCACCCTCCACCTCCAGGGTTCCAGCGATTCTCCTGCCTCAGCTTCCCAAGTAGCTGGGATTACAGACATGCACCACCGTGCCCGGCTGCTTCTTTTGTACTTTTAGTAGAGACAGGGTTTCACCATATTGACCAGGCTGGTCTCGAACTCCTGACCTCAGGTAATCTGCCCACCTCAGCCTCCCAAAATGCTGGGATTACAGGCGTGAGCCATGGCTCCCAGCCTATACTCCTTTATTTTTTTTTTAACTTAATTTTAGTAGAACAAATAAGTTTGTACTTCTTCAAACTTGTCATGATGTTATATATTTGAATAAGCAGTATAAGAAACTTATGTGAGTCTTGTTCACAGTCTACTTTTTCTGCTAATAATGTGATGATACTTTGTGGCTCACTTTGTCTAATATAATTTGAACGTGATAATACCCTTTGAAAGGAATTGAGCTTCAGCACCAGCTTGATATGTGCAAACAGCGTGATCTATATGCAACAACAACAACAACAACAACGAAAATGTGATATTGTCATAGGCTGAGCTGATAAGGATAGGAGTCTAGGGCAAAAGAGAGGTAGTTGTCCTTCTCTGCTCTGTACTGCTAAGACTTCAACTGGAGTATGTTTCTCTTATGGCACTGTATTTCAGGTGGGATGTTGGGGTGATGGCCAGCAACTTAAACAGTGGCTTTCAAAACTTTTGACCAAATACATTTGGCATCACAACCAAGTATTTGTATTGGTGTGTGTGTAACTGAAAAGTTTTACAAAACATATATTACATGTGATGGACCAAAATATTTTCTGTTCTCAGTTATATTAAGTTCTGATTTATTTTTGAAAAATTAATATCATGGTGCAACTCAGGAGTAAATCCCCACATTTTGAAAAACACCGATCTGAAACACTTATTTTACCATAATAATTTAGTGGTTGTTATCATCATTATCAGCATTATTTGACAATAAATAAAACCTTAGTTGAGGTGTGGTTGCTTACTCAATGGATAGTGCATGCTGTTTAGTATATACAGTCATTTGACGGGGGTATGCGTGTGAAAAATGCGTTAATTGATTTTGTTGTTATGTTAACATCATAATGTACTTACACAAACTCAGATGGTATAGCCTACTACACACCTAGGCTATATGGTGTAGCCTGTTGTTCCTAGGCTGCAAACCTGTATAGCGTGTGACTGTACTGAATGCTGGAGGTGGTTGTAACAAGATGATACATATCTGTGTATCTAAACATAAAAAGGGTACTATAGGCTGGGTGCAGTGGCTCATGCCTGTAATCCTAGTACTTTGGGAGGCCAAGGCAGGCAGATCACTTGAAGCCAGGAGTTCAAGACTAGACTGGCCAACCTAGTGAAACCCCATCTCTACTAAAAATACAAAAATTAGCCAGATGCGGTGGCAGGTGCCTGTAATCCCAGCTACTCAGGAGGCTGAGGCAGGAGAATCACTTGAACCCGGGAGGCAGAGGTTGCAGTGAGCTGAGCTGGCGCCACTGCACTCTAGCCTGGGCAACAAAGTGAGACTCTGTTTCAAAAAAAAAAGAAAAAGGAAGAAAGAAAAAGAAAAAGGTACCGTAAAAGTCTGTTATTATACTCTTATGGAATCACTGTTCTATATGTAGTCTGCCATTGACTGAAATGTCATTATATGACACATGACTGTACTTACATGTTGCCAAAAATAGTCATTCCGTGTTTCAGGGAAATGCGGTGGCTGGCTATATATACAATAAAAATTACTTAAGCAAGGGGTTGTCTATGTGCAATCACTGCTAAAAATGAAGTCCCCATGATGATTTTAACTTTGTCTATCAGTAACATATTTGTTAATCATATTGTTATTAGAAAATCAGATATACCGAAAGAAGATATATCACCTTAAATAAATATAGAACTGAGACTACATTGCACAGCCTTGTCTAAACAAATACAAATTAAATTCCTACTGAATGCCTGACTCTCTTATTCCATCTGCCCTTGTCTCTAGTCAAAACACTTCTTTCCTGCCTCGTAGAATCTGAATTCTAATGACATTTGCAATCTATCTGGTTAAAAGACGAGTGGCCATACTTTTTTGATCAAATATGCATTTATTGCCTCAATTTGTGTGGTGCTGTAATGAAAAGGCATTATAGGACAATCGTAAATTAAATTTCATCAATTCATATTCCCAATATCCTGTTTGATGTATCTTTTAGGTATAGCATATGCTATATCTTCATCCCTCTCAGTTGTAATTTCTGAGATAATACTTCCATTTTTCATTGTACCTGGAATAAAACAATAAAAACGTTATAGTTGGCATAAAGTACAAGAGGTGACATAAATACATTATTCATTCCTTAAATCTGTTAATTTGGGTTGACTGTCATTAGTCCCACCCTTCGCCTTCCCTCTCATTCTGTCTCTTCATTGGTAAAGGATGAGCTAGCTTAGCCTACTAGAGCTGAAAAAAACCCTGAGGTTCGTGACATCAAACAGAAAGGGAGAATGGTATGATAAAAATAACATGGGCTATACAAAGTAAATATACTAAAATGTTTAATTTCAGGATCTAGGTGATGGGTGTGTTCAGTGTACAATTCTTTTAATTTTTCTGTATATTTAAAAATTGTCATTAAAAATGTTAGAAAACACTGGGTGTGATGGCTCACACCTGTAATCCTAGCACTTTCGGAGGCCGAGGCAGTCAGATCACTTGAGATCAGTAGTTCAAAACCAGCCTGGCCAACATGGTGAAACCCTGTCTCTACCCGTGTTGGCTCACACCTGTAATCCCAGCACTTTGGGACCACAATCCACGACTTCTGACATGTGGCCAGGACTCAAGCTCTGTGCTCGATGCTTGGGTAGGACAAAGATTTTGAAGCCGGCAAGTGATGAAACATTCATACCGGAGCTTTAGAAAGGTGAATAAACTCATGTGTTTTACAATGAGTGAGAATGGGTGAGGAGCAGTGGCTTGCTCATAGCGGGCATTTGGTAAACATATAAAAGAAAACAAAAAAGGGTCCGATCTAGGAAGGGAGAAACCTTGCAAGACACAATTGTGTCCCACTGGCCCAAAGAACTCTGAATCAAGTGGCCTTATAGGGTTCCAGGAGAGAAAGCCAAGACAGAAGAAAAAAAAAAGGTCAGAAAGCTGCTCACAGGACTGCTGTATATGATTGCACAATTTACATTGCACAAAGGTACCTGGTGGGTAAGAGTAGGCAGTAAGGCCTGGAATTAAGCCTGTATTGTGTTTGCTATGCCATGAGCCCACAGAGCTACGTAAGCCCACAGAGGGTCCTCATTCTTAATATGTCCCACAAGAGAGAGTGCTTTACTGATCTGTTAATCCAGAGAGGTGGCTTTTTCCAATCTATCTGTCGAGAGGGAGCACCTTTCTCTAATTTGCATAAATGTGCTCTATGTATGCTAGTGGTGGCCACACTGGTCCCTCTTGGAGTCATGTAGCACAATGCCCGTGACAATGGCTGTGGTTCCCCACCCATCCTCCAGGTTTTCCACCTTCTGTTCTGCTCCAGCAATTGTATAAAATGGCTGGATGCAGGGATCCCAATTAGAAAGCTGTTGAGGGAAATCAGAGAGTGGACAAAGGATAGAGATAGATTTAAGAAGATAAGGAAATAATTTGGTATTATACAAGGATCCTAAAATGTAGTTTTCAAATAGCGAAAATGCTAAATGCTAATAAACGTAATGTAATGTATTCCAATGTTCAGTAGAATAATTTTGCTGCACTTGCAAAATTATGAGGGAATGTTTATATTGAATGTTTGTCATCAGTAATATGGAACATTAACAATTGAATCAATTTCATTTCTGGTCTGCTCCTGTTATAGTATACATTGGGAAGCGTCTTCCTGGGTTGAGGACCTGGAGGGAAGCTTGTGTTTGCATCAGAAGGTCAGAAAGCCAGTGTCAGGGACGGATCAGGAGTATCACTAATTACATGATAGATTGTATAGATTTCACTTTCTTTGTAATAAATTGAATCGTTTTTGCATACCACATAACTCCAACAAAGATCTCTTTCCTGACTTTTCCAATGATCAAGTGTTGACTCCTGTCTTTTGAGATAAACAAAATACCAACTAGCAGTCAAGCAAAAAAGCAGCAAGTACGGTAGTGCCTGCCTATAGTCCCAGCTATTCCTTGTAGTCCCAGTTACTTGGGAGGCTGAGGCAGGAGGAGCACTTGAACCCAGGAGTTTTGAGTCCAGCCTGAGCAGCAGCAAGAACCTGTCTGTAAAAAAAGAACAAAACAAAACAAAACAAACAAACAAAAACCTAAAAATGCAAAGCAGAAGACAAATAACTTTGAAGAAACAATAGGTGCTGGAGAGGCTGTGGAGAAATAGGAATGCTTTTACACTGTTGGTGGGAGTGTGAATTAGTTCAACTAATGTGGAAGACAGTGTGGCAACTCCTCAAGGATCTAGAATCAGAAATACCACTTGACCCAGCCACCCCGTTACTGGATATTTACCCAAAGGATTGTAAGTCATTCTGCCATAAAGACACATGCACAGGTATGTTTATTGCAACACTGTTTACAATCGCAAAGACTTGGAACCAACCCAAATGCCCATCAATGATAGATTGGATAAAGAAAATGTGGTACATATACACCATTGAATACTATGCAGCCATAAAAAAGAATGAGTTCAAAGCTGGGAGTGGTGGCTCATGCCTGTAATCCCAGCACTTTGGGAGGATGAGGCAGTTGGATAACGAGGTCAGGAGTTCAAGACCAACCTGGTCAAGATGGTGAAACCCCATCTGTACTAAAAATGCAAAAAAATTAGCTGGGCATGGTGGCGGGCGCTTGTAATCTCAGCTACTCAGAGGCTGAGGCAGATAATTGCTTGAACCCGGGAGGCAGGAGTTGCAGTTAGCCAAGATTGCACCACTACATTCCAACCTGGGCAACAGAGCAAGACTCAGTCTCAAAAAAAAGAAAAGAAAAGAAAAAGAAAGAAAGAAAGGAGAAAGAAGAGAAAAGAATGAGTTCATGTTCTTTGCAGGCACATGGATGAAGCTAGAAGCCATCATTCTCAGCAAACTAACAGAGGAACAGAAAACCAACCACCACATGTTCTCACTCATAAGTGGGAGTTGAACAATGAGAACACGTGGACACAGGGAGGGGAACATCACACACTGGGGCCTGTCGGTGGTGTAGGGAAAGGGGAAGGAGAGCATTAGGAAAAATACCTGATGCATGTGGGGCTTAAAACCTAGATGATGTGTTGATAGGTGCAGCAAACCACCATGGCACATGTATACCTATGTGACAAACCTGCACGTTCACCACATGTATCCCAGAACTTAAAGTAAAATTAAAAAAAAAGAAAGCTGTACACTTGCAAATTGTCTACATCTGGACTAATATTCCCTGCCAATTAAAGCACATAAAACACATATGTCAAATTACAATTAAAGTCATATAGCCATGTTCATATAATCTGCTTGTAAACAAGGTTTTTTTGTTTTTGTTTTTGTTTTTGTTTTCGGTGTTAAGCAAAAACAACTGAAAGAGAACAAAGCAGAATGGTCAGTTTATAGACATGAAAGATGACAGTATTTAATATCTGAGCAAATACTCATCCAATTATTGTATTTTATGTACAGTACTGTGAACCTAAACACAGATAAAGACAGAATTACACGGTGTACGAAAGAAGCCTTAACCTATCTTTTGAAATAACTGTAATCTCACTGAATGTGAAGAATGCATTAATTTACCTGAATAGTTTGAAGAAAATTCATTATCTTGATGTGTTCTGTTTTTATCCTTTTGTCTGGATGGTGGTCCATTGAATTTTATGGGTGCTGCAAAATATTTGTGAGAATTTACTGTCTTGAGAATACTTCACAGTGAAATATAATTACCTCCAGGAATACCTTTTGCTTCCCCAATGTTTAATGTTATTTTTTAAGCCTGTTAGTTGTCCTGTCGACTTTCACTCACCTGAATAAGCCAGATGTACATGAAGTTGGTATTCCACTAAAAATACAAAAATAAGAAAATAAAAGAACATTGGAATTTTGTTTATTATTTAAATATATTTATTTTTTGCCCTATGGACAAAAGGAGAAGTTTAACTCTAGTCCAGTTTATCTGCCCTTTCTCTCTCCTTCGGATGAAAATGATCTCCTTTCAGGATTATGAAGTGAAACCACCAATATGAAGTCAGCATACGTCATCATAATGATGATGATAATGATCATCATTGATGATGGCTTGGTCATAGAACCAAGCCAGCTAATGGAGTAACTAAGAGAATGAGGAGGTGGGCCTAGATGGTTGCTTAGGGATTTTAGTTGGCTTGTGGAATTAGGGGTGAATGATACGAGGTCCCTGTCCTCAGGGAGGTTGTGGTTCAGTAACAGAAGGCAGTCACCTAATTCAGAGTGGCACACATCACCAGAAGGAAATAGAGAAGGCAGGAGAATAGAAATAGGAGGGATTCTGTGGTCAAAATGCCTGGATTCTAATCCTGCTCCTTCACTTACTAGTTGTTGATTTCAAGAAAGTTCCTTGCACACTGAACCTCAGTTTTCTCATCTGTGAAATGGGGATAATAAATAGTACTTCTCTCATAGGGTTACTGTGATGGTTAAATAAGACAATCAGTGTATCAGTGTCCATATAGCAGTAACTGTCACTGAACAAATTTCAGTTATTATATATGATTATCTATACCAGATAATAAATACATCAACAATTATATATCTCTGTATAAAAATGCCAGATATTATTTATGATAATATCTATTTCAATTTATTCAGTTAATCAACAACTTAGCATACCTCAGTCCTCTAGGATAACATTCAGAGGCTTAGACCCAAGTGGCTGTCTCCCAGTTTCCTCTGGGAGACAAACTGAATAATCCTGTTTTATAGTTTCCTCCCATAAATCTGTTTCTCTTGTCCCCCTATCAATTACCTGTTACCACCATCCACCTAGTCACTTATGTCCATAAACCAACAATCATCCTAGGTTTCTTTTCCCCCTTATTGCAGCAATAATATCCTGCTGACTGTACCTCTAAAATGTGTTCTGGGTTAGAACCCTTGTCATCACCTATTCTGCTTTCACCTAAATCAATCCATCAACATCTTTTTCTTGGACCACTGCAAAAAGCCTTTGGAGAGCTTTCCCTGCTTCCACACTTGCCAGGTTACAATTCATTCTCAACACAGTAGCCAAAGCTACAATTAAAAAATATATATATACACACATATATATACATATATATACACACACTATATATATACACACACACACACCACACACACACACACACACACACACACACACACATATATATATATAGGCCAGGTGCGGTGGCTCACGCCTGTAATCCCAGCACTTTGGGAGTCCAAGGCAGGTGGATCACAAGGTCAGGAGTTCAAGACCAGCCTGGCCAAGATGGTGAAACCACATCTCTACTAAAAATACAAAAATTAGCTGGGTGTGGTAGTGGGTGCCTGTAGCCCCAGCTACTCCGGAGGCTGAGGCAGAAAATTACTTGAACCAGGGAGGCGGAGGTTGCAGTGAGCCGAGATCGTGCCGCTGCACTCGGCCTGGGCAACAGAGCGAGACTCCGTCTCAAAAATATATATATATATAGTCATTTCTTTGCTAAAGACCTCGCAGTAGCCTTGCATTTTGTGACCAACCCAACCTGGGCCCATCCTCCTGCCTGTCACAACAAAGTCAAACACTGACATTGGAATTTGCAATGAAAAAAAGGGAGGCATTTATTGCAGGGCCCCAAGCAAGGAGAAATAGGCAACTTATGGTTAAGACACAAACTCCCTGATAGCTTAAGGGTTTTAAAAGCCAGGGAGGCAGAGATCACAAAGCAAAAAATCGATACATGAAAGCTATACATTGCTTTGACCTCAAAAGGTGGGACACCTTAAAGCAGGGGCCCACAGGTTATAGGTGGATTCAAAGATTTTCTGATTTGCAATTGCTTAAGGAGGCGAAGCTTTGTCAAAAATTTGGCTGGGTGCAGTGGCTCACGCCTATAATTCCAGCACTTTGGGAGGCCGAGGTGGGCGGATCATGAGGTCAAGAGATCGAGACCATCCTGGGCAACTTGGTGAAACCCCGTCTCTACTAAAAATACAAAAATTAGCCAGGCATGGTGGCGGGTGCCTGTAGTCCCAGCTACTCAGGAGGCTGGGGCAGGAGAATCGCTTGAACCCAGGAGGTGGAAGTTGCAGTGAGCCAAGATCGCGCCACTGCACTCCAGCCTGGCAACAGAGCGAGGCTCCGTCTCAAAAAAGAAAAAAAAAAAAAAAAAAAAAACAAGAAAAAAAAATTGGCAACAGCAGAAAGGAATGTTGAGCTCTGGCCTGTGAGTGTGACTTCCTCCAGGCCCTACAGGAAGAAACTCACAACACAGAATGGGCATCAGAGTTCAGTCCTCAGTTCCCTCATCTGAGGTCTACCTGCCAGCAGATGGCATTTTTCCATTGGTGGGGGGTCCACTTTTCTGAAGAACAACTCAGGGACATATGTTAAGGTATTATCTTTAGGCCAGGCACGGTGGCTCATGCCTGTAATCCCAACACTTTGGGAGGCCGAGGCGGGTGGATCACCTGAGGTCGGGAGTTCGAGACCAGCCTGAGCAACATGGAGAAACCCCGTCTCTACTAAAAATACAAAATTAGCCCGGCGTGGTGGCGCATGCCTTTAATCCCAGCTACTCGGGAGGCTGAGGCAGGAGAACCACTTGAACCCAGGAGGAGGAGGTTGCAGTGAGCCAAGATCTCGCCATTGCATTCTGGCCTGGGCAACAAACGTGCAACTCCTTCCCCCCCAACCCCCCCCCAAAAATATTATCTTTAGTTTCTATACAGAACTAAACACATTATGACTCTAACTTCCTTGGCTACTATTGTAGGCTACTATAGGCTACTATTACCTTCTTGCTTATCAGGTTGCTCATTTACTTCTCAAGGCTAGCTAGGTGCCTGGAATTTCCCTTGAAGGAACTCAAGATTTTCCTTTTATTTCCATTCTTGGGTTGGGAAGGTGCCAGGCAGGCCCCTAAGAGGGGTCCCTACTCCATCTCAAATGAAATTAGATATCCAAGTTCATTTCTATTGCTAGTAGAGCCCTACATGACGTGGCCCTTGCTCACCGTTTTCGTCTTATCTCATATCATTTTCCATCTTTTGGTCCCTGGATATATCAAGCTCATTCAGTCTCAGGATCTTTGCATTAGTTTTTCCTTCAGCCTGGAAGCACTTCCACATGTAAGTTTCTTGGTTCACTCTTGTCGTTAGGACTCACTTCAAATGTCACTCTCTGAGTGGCCTTTCCTGACTACCTAGGCTGCATATATCACTCTGCTTTATTTTATTTGTAGTGCTCATTGTTATCTTACATTTTTGTTTGTTTGTTTGTTTGTTTTTTGAGAGAGAATCTCGTACCATTGCCCTGGCTGGGGTGCAGTGGTGCGATCTCAGTTCACTGCAACCTCTGCCTTTCGGGTTCAAGCAATTCTTGTGCCTCAGCCACCTGAGTAGCTGGGGATTACAGGTGTGCGGCACTGCACCTGACTAATTTTTGTATTTTTGGTAGAGACAAGGTTTCACCATGTTGACCAGGCTGGTCTCGAACTCCTGGCCTCAGGTGATCTGCCCATCTCTGCCTCCCAAGGTGCTGGGATTACAGGTGTGAGCCACCACACCCAGCTTGTTATCTTACATTCTTATTATTTGTTTGATTCCTTGTCAAACTCATAAACTCTTTCAAGGCATGGACCTTGTCAGTCTTTTTTGCTGTTATATGTCAGCATCTAATACAGTGCCAGGTTTTCCCCATTACCTCATGCTTTGCTATATGGTGTCTAGAAGTGTTTGTGATCGACGGATATAACAACACTAGTCTTTTCTGTGTTTTTCAGCCAAATGCTGGCTTATTTTGGTGAATTTTTAGCATAATTCTCTGGAGGACACACTAGACAATCTCCAGAGGAGGATATTAAAAATGGTGAGAACTTTGAAACTTTATCATAGAAGAAACAGTTCATGAATTTATAGGTTTAATCTGGAGAAGGGCTGGGCATGGCGGCTCATGCCTGTAATCCCAGCCCCTTGAGAGGCCGAGGAGGGCAGATCATGAGGTCAGGAGTCTGAGACCAGCCTGGCCAACACGGTGAAACCCGGTCTCTACTAAAAATACAAAAATTAGCTGGGCGTGGTGGCGCATGCCTGTAATGCCAGCTATTTGGGAGGCTGAGGCAGGAGAATCACTTGAACCCAGGAGGCAGAGGTTGCAGTGAGTTGAGATCGTGCCATTGCACTCCAGCCTGGGCAAGAGAGCGAGACTCCATCTAAACAAACAAACAAACAAAAAACAAAACCTTGGCCGGGCGCGGTGGCTCAAGCCTGTAATCCCAGCACTTTGGGAGGCCGAGACGGGCAGATCACGAGGTCAGGAGATCGAGACCATCCTGGCTAACACAGTGAAACCCCGTCTCTACTAAAAAATACAAAAAACTAGCCGGGCGAGGTGGTGGGCGCCTGTAGTCCCAGCTACTCGGGAGGCTGAGGCAGGAGAATGGCGTAAACCCGGGAGGCGGAGCTTGCAGTGAGCTGAGATCCGGCCACTGCACTCCAGCCTGGGCGACAGAGTAAGACTCCGTCTCAAAAAACAAAAAACAAACAAAAAAAAACCTTAATCTGGAGAAGGGCAGACTAAAGACAGCCATCTCACTTTCATCACTGTTTCTCATTCTTCTCTTGCTCATTTGTGCTCTCTCACTCTTCCCAATTTTTTAGTCATGACTGCTTCTAGTTGTGTTAAGGATAAGTCCTAATTCTGGACCTTCTTTTCTCTTTGAATCCAGATGGAAATTAAAGTTTCATCCAAATTATCAGCAGAAAAGTTGAGCTACCTAGGTGACCTTCTGTGATTTTACTCATGCTGTACTGATATGGGTACAATGCTTTGCTAGAAGATACGTTCTAATAAATGCAGATGGCTGGAACACTCAGTGGACTCATCTTTAATGTAAAGTACTTAAATGCATTACATTCTTAGAGTTTGTATGCATTAGGTTGAAAACACCACCATCTTCCCTTTTATCAACTGATTTAAAATAAATTAGTTGTTTTTTTTTCTCTCTAAGCAACACTGGGCGTGGGCACATCAACAGCTCAGGATAAAACCACAGTGGAATGTGGTTCCAATTCTGTTTTCCTGAATGAACTCTTGCTTTTGTGAGTCCTTCTCTGGAGACTAGATACTATTTTTCCAATGAAATAGATCTTGAATATCTTACTTTGCTGTAGAAGTAGCAAGTCTGCTGTTGAATCTGCCAGTGTGCCTGCCATGGCTCAGTGGTACTGTTCTCCTTATGCCAAATGGGGACCCAAGGATCAGTTCCAGTGTCCCAGGCATCTCACAAAAACAGTACCATTGATGACCTGCCTTTGAGGATCCTCCCTAAACAGTTCATTTAATTTCAAATACTTTATTTAAAGTGGGTTGCACTTTAATCCAGGAATAATTTAGGTCAAGCCTAGAATAGAGTCATTTCTTTGGTATAAATATTCTTTTCAGAACTCTCCAAGAAAAATGCTTGGCTGGGCGTGGTGGCTCATGCCTGTAATCCCAACACTTTGGGAGGCCGAGGTGGCCGGATCACTTGAGGTCAGGAGTTTGAGACCAGCCTGGCCAAAATGGCGAAACTCCGTCTCTACTAAAAATGCAAAATTTAGCCGTGCATGGTGGCGGGCGCCTGTAATCCCGACTATTTAGGAGGCTGAGGCAGGAGAATTGCTCGAACCCAGGAGGTGGAGATTGCAGTGAGCCGATATTATGCCACTGCACTCCAGCCTGGGCAACAGAGCAAGACTTGCTCTCAAAAAAAGAAAGAAGGAAAGGAAGGAAGGAAGGAAGGAAGGAAGGAAGGAAGGAAGGAAGGAAGGAAGGAAGGAAGGAAGGAAGGAAGGAAGGAAGGAAGGAAGGAAGGAAGGAAGGAAAAAATTCTTATATTTTTGTTTCTAATTATTTATTTATTTTTGAGATAGAGTCTCGCTCTGTCACCCTGGCTAGAGCGTAGTGGTGCAATCTCGGCTCACTGCAACCTCTGCCTCCTGGGTTCATGGGATTCTCCTGCCTCAGCCTCCCGAGTAGCTGGAATTACAGGCACCTACCACCACGCCCAGCTAATTTTTGTATTTTTAGTAGAGACGAGGTTTCACTATGTTGGCCAGGCTTGTCTTGAACTCCATCTGCCTTGGCCTCTCAAAGTGCTGGGATTACAGGCGTGAGCCACTGCGCCTGGCCCCAGAATTGAGTCTAGGAGCAGATCGTTTATACATGGGAATTCAGTATGTGATAAAGGTTCCATTTAAAATAAGTGATGATAGAATTCAGTACATAGCAATTGGAGAATCAACATTATTTGGAAAACTTAATTAAAATCCTCACAGCATGCTACAGTGAATTCCAAATGAAGTAAAGATCTTTAAAAAAAAAAAAAAAAAACTTCATAGTAATAGGAAAGAAAAATATTCTATGTGCGAGGAGAAGTGCAGAACAAAGTGGGGAAAAGCCCCTTATAAAACCACCAGATCTCATGAGAACTCAGTTACTATCATGAGAACAGCAACATAGGGGTAATCACCCTCATGATTCAAATACCTTCCACAGGATCCCTCCCACAACACGTGGACATTATGGCAACTACAATTCAAGATGAGATTTTGGTTGGGACAGAGCCTAACCATATCATTGCACCCCTGACCCCTCCCAAATCTCATGTTCTTACATTTCAAAACACAATCATGCCTTCTCAACAGCCCCCCAAAGTCTTAACTTATTCCAGCATTGACTCAAAAGCTCAAGTCCAAAGTCTCATCTAAGACAAGACAAGTCCCTTCTGCCTATGAGCCTGTGAAATGAAAAGCAGGTTAGTTACTTTCTAGATAGAATGGGGGTACAGGAATTGGGTAAATACACCCATTCCGAATGGGAGAAATTGGCCAAAACAAAGGGGCTACAGGCCCCATGCAAGTCTGAAATCCAATAGGGCAGTCATTAAACCTTAAAATTCCAAACTGATCTCCTTTGACTTCACGTCTCACATTCAGGTCACGCTGATGCAAGAGGTGGGCTCCCACTGCCTTGGGGAGCTCCATGCCTGTGGCTTTGCAGGGTACAGCCCTACTCCTGGTACCAATTTACTGTATTAATTCATTCTCACACTGCTTATAAAGACATACACAAGACTGGGTAATTTATAAAGAAAAGAGGTTTAATTAACTCACACTTCAGCATGGTTGCAGAGGCCTTAGGAAGCTTACAGTAAGGGCAGAAGGGGAAGCAAACATGTCCTTCTTTACACGGCAGCAGCAAGGAGAAATGGTGAGCAAAAGGGGGGAAAGCCCCTTATAAAGCTCACTATCATAAGAACGACACGGGGGTAACTGCCCCCATGATTTAACTACCTTCCACTGGGTCCCTCCCATGACATGCGAGGATTATGAGAACTACAATTCAAGATGAGATTTGGGTGAGGACACGGCCAAACCATATCAGTGTGGGAGGGTGCAGAGCAAACAGAAAGTCCTAGGCTCACCAGAACCAGGGAGGTGATTGAGAAACTGCCTCCTGACAGCCTCCTCCTAGATAGGGACATGGGCAAGACATGGCTTTGTGACAGCTCCTCACAAGACTGCCTATTTTGCTGTGCTTTTGAGAGCATCAAAGGATATTCCACCAAGAGTTCCATCAGACTGTGGTTGAGTCTTGCCTAGGTGGCCTATGTGGAGATATATAACATTGCCAGAGTTTCCTGACACCCTTTATCAGATTAAGGAAGTTTCTTGCTATACCTAATTTTCTTTTTCCTTTTCTATTTTTCTCTTTTTTTTTTTTTTTTTTTTTTTTTGAGACAGTGTTTTGTTCTTATTGTTCCCCAGGCTGGAGTGCAGTGGCGCGATCTCGGCTCACTGCAACCTCTGCCTCTCGGGTTCAAGCAATTCTCCCGCCTCAGCCTCCTGAGTAGCTGAGATTACAGGAATGCGCCACCACGCCCAGCTAATTTTTTGTATTTTTAGTAGAGACGGGTTTTCATCATGTTGGCCAGGCTGGTCTTGAACTCCTGACCTCAGGTGATCCACCCTCCTTGGCCTCCTAAAGAGCAGGGATTACAGGCATGAACCACCGTGCCTGGCCTGCTATACCTAATTTTCTAAGAGTTTTAACATGAATAAATATTGAATTTTATCAAGTAGCACTTTTTTCTTCTATTGACAGGAGCATTTTTTCTCGTTGAACTTGCTGCTCGGTCTGAAATGCTGTCCTTCCTCCTCAACTTTTCTGACGAACACCCATTCATCTTTCAATATTCAACTTGGATTTTGCCTCTAGTCTGGAAGCCTTCTCAGATATATCTTCCCCACTTAGGTACCTCTTATCTCGCTCCTCCACAATCTTCACCATACCTCTATAAGAGTATTTACTACACTGTATTATTTAATTTGTTTTATTTCTCTGTCTTGTCCAGTTAACTTCGAGCTCTTCAAAGGCAGGGACCGTGTCTTTTTCTTTTCTATATCCCTAATACAAGGATTGTCTTAGAAGAATCATGCAACCAATGTTTGTGTAATACATTTACTGCTCATTCGTTCAACAAATAGTTATTAATCATCCTGTGTTCTAGGATTTGTGAATGAACATGACAAGAGAGGGGATGAATAAGCCTGTAGGTGGCAGTATTAGTGACAGCCACTGAGTAGAACTGGAGAAGGAAGAGGCTGACATGAAGATGAGTCCCTAAGTCTTTTCATTTCTTCTGTTCAGCATATTCCTGTTGGGAAATGAGGGGTAGAATTTGGACAGGTAGAGCTATTATGTGGGAGAATGGAGCCAGAATTCCAAAGCAAACCTGAGCCCCAAATGCATGTTCTTTATGACTTGATTCCTCTCTTGCCCTTAGGAATGATTGCACAGTTCTGGCTCCGAAATGTCATAAAGAAGACATCTCAATGAAGGTGAAAGAAACTCATCCAGATGCATATATAATAAATAAATCGTCGACCACAGGTAATAACACATAACTGCCAATTTACCTTTTGTGAAGGCTGGCACTTTTCTAAGGCATGATTTTTTCGAGATTACTTTCCTTTAGGTTACTTGCCAGTTAATTGTGTGCCCCTGAGAACGTTATTTTACTTTTGAAATGAAAGCTATTTTATTTTATTTTATTTTATTATTTTTACTTTTTTGAGATGGAGTCTCATTCTGTCACCCAGGCTGGAGTGCAGTGGTGCCATCTCGGCTCACTGCAACCTTCACCTCCCAGGTTCAAGTGATTCTTCTGCCTCAGCCTCCCAAGTATGGGACTACAGGTGCCCGCCACCAAGCCCAGCTAATTTTTGTATTTTTAGTAGAGATCAGGTTTCACTGTGCTGGCCAGGCTGGTCTCGAACTCCTGACCTCAGGTGATCCACCTGCCTTGGCCTCCCAAACTGCTAGGATTATAGGCGTCAGTCACCGCGCCTGGCTGAAATGAAAGTTATTTTAAATTTGAGACGTCCATTAAAAGAAAATTTGAAAGGAACTGGAATTTGATGAAAGTTACTTCATAAAGTAATTGAAAGGACTGAAAATGAGACAATGCATATGAAATAACCTAGCATAGTGACTGACACTAGGTGGGAACTGCAGAGGTGTTTACTTTAGTCGATTGTAAGCATTTTATTTGAGGTCTCACTCCTGTGCGACTACACTCTGTTGCATGTCTTGTTTGATACATTATACCTAAGTATTTCATACATGAAGACTAAAGGAAGCAAGAATTAGTGGAAAGAATACAGTTTTGGAATAAAAGCAGATCTTGCTTTGACTGCTGTTTCTGTCATTTCTTGGGTGTCCTATGCAGGTCACTTACTTTTGCTTAGCTTCAGTTTCCCAATATGAAAAAATAGGGTGAGTAGGAATTGCCTTCCGTGGTTGTGATGAAGATTAAATGAGGTAATGTCTATAAATTGTGAAGTTTGGTACATTATAGCATTATTAATATGGGACTGACCTAGCAACCTTAGTTGTTATGTGCTTCAATTCTTTTTCAAATAATAAGGAGCTTCCCTTGTGTTCCTCAATGGGCTAGAATTTAGTGTGTGGAATATATGTCCCTGGACAAAGTTAACCAGTAAATATAGAGATCAAATTCATGATGGATTATCTTTGAGTGCCTCAAGAGCTGACCAACCCAGATGTTTTTGTGTCCTTCAAAAAACAGTAGTGAAGGGTGCAGTAGTGTTCAAGGAACATGAATTCCCCTTCAAAAAGCATTAACATTTCTCTCTATTAATTTAGAACATTTTTATTTTTCTTTCTTTCTTTTTTTTTTTTTTTTTGTTTTGAGACGGAGTCTCACTCTGTCACCCAGGCTGGAGCACAATGGCGCATGGTCTTGGCTCACTGCAATCTCCACCTCCCAGATTCAAATGATTCTCCCACCTCAGCCTCCCGAGTAGCTGGGACTACAGACACGTGCCACTACACCCAGCTAATTTTTGTATTTTTAGTAGAAACAAGGTTTCACTGTGTTGGCCAGGCTGGTCTGAAACTCCTGACCTCGTGATCTGCCCGCCTTGGCCTCCCAAAGTGCTGGGATTACAGGCCTTTTTGACTTTTCAAAACTGTTCATTGTATAAGTAAAAAATAGTAATTTGCAAGTGGGCACCTAAATTTGGTGTTCAAATGATGTGATTCAGACCAATCTTGCTGAAAACAATTAAAAATGCTAGACTATAGGTAACAGTAATATATAGTTTCAAATAGCTATGGGGATATTGGACATTCCTAACAGAAAGAAAAAGAAATGATAAATGCGTGAGATGATGGATATGCTAATTACCCTGATCTGATCACTATAATATGTTATATGTATTTAAGGACTACTATGTATCCCATGAATATATACAATTATTATTCATCAATTTAACAAAATTAAAAAAGAAAAAAATTTGCAGTGTGCCTTTTTTTTTTTTCTTGAGACGGAGTCTTGCTCTGTTACCCAGGCCAGAGTGCAGTGGCACGACCATAGCTCAGTGCAGTCTCGACCTCTCAGGCTCAAGCAGTTCTCCCACCTCAGCCTCCTTAGTAGCTGGGACTAGGTGCCACCTCATCTGGCTATTTTTTTTTTTTTTAATTTTTTTAGAGTCAGAGTTTTGCTATGTGACCCAGGATGGTCTTGAACTCCTGAGTTCCGGTGATTCTCCTACTTCGGCCTCCTAAAGTGCTGGAATTACAAGCATGAGTGATTATGCCTGGCCTGCCTTTTTGAAAGTATGGAAAAGTTGGCTAGAGAGTTAGGAACTACAAGGCAAAACATCTCAGTGAAAGTGAGAACTTGAAAAGAAAAGGAAACACTGAAACTCTCCTTGCCCTGAGAATAGCTGTCAAACTCAGCTCCAGTCTTCATGGCCTTACAAAGCTTCAGTTTCAAATGAATTTGAGCTTCAGTTTTCATGGCCTTACAAAGTGATGGGGACAGAAGTCAAGCAAATTTCAACAATGTTTGAAGGATTGAAATAATGTAAAGTTGTTTTCTTTTTTCTGATTACAATTCAATTAATCCAGAAACCAATAACAAAAGTGGGAAAATTCTGTGAATCTGGAAATTAAGAATTACATTTCTAGGCTGGGTGCGGTGGCTCACGCCTGTAATCCCAGCACTTTGGGAGGCCAAGGTGGGCGGATCACGAGGTCGGGAGTTCAAGACCAGCCTGGCCAAGATGGTGAAACCCTGTCTCTCCTAAAAATACAAAAATTAGCCAGTCACGGTGGCAGGCACCTGTAATCTCAGCTACTCGGGAGGCCGAGGCAAGAGAATCACTTGAACCCAGGTGGCAGAGGTTGCAGTGAGCCAAGATCGTGCTACTACGCTCCAGCCTGGGTGATACTGTAAGACTCCATTTCAAAAAAAAAAAAAAAAAGGAGCCTAAATGGATACAGACAGTTTATTACTAACACAGACGGCATAAACAAGAATATTATGGTGTCGGCTCCCCACATCCTTAGTTCCACAGGATTACAGTGAACCAGAGGCTTCAGATGACAGATGGTATGAGCAGTGGGTTACTCTGTCATGGAAGAACTATTCCTATACTATGTCAAAGTGGTTCTATAGCCTGAAGTCACACCATAAGAGAAGCAGCAAGATAGAAAATCCTGTGCCTCAGCAGAATAAGGAAGGTGGATGAGAACTGTCTTTTGGCAGCCTCCCATAAGATAGGGAGACAGAAAGAAACAGTCCTCACAGGACCACTTACCTTATCGTATCCCAGGGAGAATTACAAGCCACTTAACCAAGATTTAGGTCAGCTTCCAGTTGAGCCTTGCCTATATAGCCTATGGAAAGATGCAAAAGATTATCAGGATGTCTCAGCAGAGGCATTCCCCTATAATCAAGAACAAATACTGAAAATTAAGGGAAATACCTTTGAACTCTATTTATACACAATAATTCAAAAATGTTTTATTTTATTTATGACAATAACATTATAGTAATATTTAATAGGTCATTTGTCAAATTCAGTGTTATTAGAAATCCTTCAGGCACGGTAAATTAGCACTTTACCACTAGATGGCACATGACAAATACAGTTGTCCCGTGTATCTGTGGAGGATTGGTTCCAGAACCTCCCACGGTTACCGAAGTCTGCCTATGCTCAAGTCTGTGATAGAAAATGGCGTAGTGTCTGCATATGTCCTACGGATTTCCTCCGGTATAATTTCAGTGATCTCTAGATTACGTATTAGAGCTAAGATAATGTAAATAGTTGTTACATAGGCATAACTTGCTGATATCCCAGGTTCAGTTCAATATCCACACCATTGCAATAAAGCAAATATCACAGTAAAGCAAGTCACACAAATGTTTTGATTTCCCAGTGCATATAAAAGGTATGTTTACACTGTACTGTGGTCTATTAAATGTGCAATAGCACTATGCCTAAAAAAAAGTACATACCGTAACTTAAAAAATACTTTCCTGATAAAAATGCTAACAATCATCTGAGCCTTTAGTGAGTCACAATCATTTTGCTGGTGGAAGGTGGGTCTTGCCTGATGTTGATTGCTGATGACTGATCAGGGTGGTGATTACTGGAGGGTGATGTGGCTGTGGCAATACCTTAAAATACGAACAACGAGGCCAGGTGCAGTGGCTTACATCTAAAATCCCAGCACTTTGGGAAACCAAGGTGGGAAGATCGTTTGAGCTCAGGAGTTCGAGACCAGCCTGAGCAACATGGTAAAACCCCATCTCTACAAAAAATACAAAAAGAATTAGCCAGGCGTGGTGGCACAAGCCTGCAGTCCCAGGTACTCAGGAGGCTGAGGTTGGTGGATCTCTTGAGCCTAGGAGGTAGAGGTTGCAGTGAGCGGAGATCATGCCACTGCACTCAAGGCTGGGTGACAGAGGGAGACCCTTTTTCTAAAAAAAAAAAAAAAGAGCAATGAACTTTGCCACATTTATTGCTCTTCCTTTCACAAAAGATTTCTTTGTACAATGTGATGCTATTTGATCGCACTTCACCCACAGTAAAACTTCTTTCATGGCTCATGCCCATAATCCAGCACTTTGGGAGTCCGAGGTGGGCGAATCACAAGGTCAGGAGTTCAAAACCAGCCTGGCCAACATGGTGAAACCCTGTCTCTACTGAAAATACAAAACTTAGCCGGGTGCAGTGGCGAGCACCTGTAATCCCAGCTACTTGGGAGGCTGAGGCAGGAGAATTGCTTGAACCTGGGAGGCAGAGGTTTCAGTGAGCCAAGATTGTGCCACTGGCACTCCAGCCTGGGTGACAAGAGTAAGATTCCATCTTGAAAAAAACAAACAAACAAACCAAAAAAACTTCTTTCAAAATTTGAGTCAATCCTCTGAAACCATGCTGCTGCTCTGTCAACTAAGTTTATGGAATATTTTAAATCCTTTGTAATAATGTCAACAATGTTCACAGCATCTTCTCCAGGAGAAGATACTATCTCAAGAAACCACTTCCTTTGCTCATCTGTAAGAAGCAACTCCTCATCCATTCAAGATTTATCATGACATTGCAGCAATTCAGTTACATCTTCAGGCTATATTTCTAATTCTAGTTCTCTTGTTATTTCCACCACATCTACAGGTAACTCCTCCACTGATGTATTGAGCCTCTCAAAGTTATTCATGAGGGTTGGAATCAAGTTCTTCCAAACCCGTGTTAATATGTTGATATTCTCCTCCCATGAATCACAAATGTTCTTTTTTTTTCCTTTTTTTCTTTTTTTTTTTTTTGAGACCGAGTCTTGCTCTATCACCCAGGCTGGAGTACAGTGGCACAATCTTGGCTCACTGCAACCTCTGCCTCCCAGGTTCAAGCAATTCTCGTGCCTCAGCCTCCTGAGTAGCTGGAATTACAGGTGTGCACCACCACGCCCAGCTAATTTTTGTACTTTTTAATAGAGATGGGGTTTCACCATGTTGGCGGGGCTGGTCTCAAACTCCTGACCTCAATTGATCTACCCGCCTCAGCCTCCCAAAGTGCTGGGATTACAGGCGTGAGCCACCGCACCCAGCCACAAATGTTCTTAATAGCATGAATCACAAATGTTGATAATGGCTTCTAGAATGGTGATTTATTTCCAGAAGGTTTTCAATTGACTTTGCTTAGCTCCATCGAAGGATAACTATCTATGACATCTATAAACTTATGAAATTTATTTGTTAAATTATAAGACTTGAAAGTCAAAATTACTTCTTGATCCATGCATGGGCTACAAAATGGATATTGTGTTAGCAGGCATGAACACAATATTCATCTCCTTGGACACCTTCATCAGAGCTCTTGGATGGATAGGTGCATTGTCATTGAGCAGCGACATTTTGAAAAGAATCTTACTTTTTCTGAGCAGTGTGTTTCAATAGTCAGCTTAAAATATTCAGTAAACCATGCTGTAAATAGACGTGATGTCATCCAGGCTTTGTTTTTCCATTTACAGAGCACAGGCAGAGTGGATGTGGCATAATTATTAAGAGCCCTAAGGTTATCAGAATGGTAAATGAACATTGGCTTCAATTTAAAGTCACCAGCTGCATTAATCCCTAACAAGAGATCCAGTCTGTCATTTCAAGATCTGAAGCCAGGTATCAATTTATTCTCTCTAGCTATTGAAGTCCCAGATGACATCTTCTTTTAATAGAAGGTTGTTACATCTACACTGCAAATCTGTTCTTCAGTGTAGCTACTTTCGTCAATGATCTTAGCTGGATCTTCTGGATAACTTGCTACAGCTTCTCCATCAGCACTTGCTGCTTCACCTTGCACCTTTATGCTATAGAGAGAGCTTCTTTCCTTCAACTTTGTGAACCAACCTTTGCTACCTTCAAATTTTCCTTCTACAGCTTCCTCGCCTCTTAGGATACAAAGGCTAGGGCCTTCACAGAGTTGAAGAGAATTAGGGCCTTGCTCTGGATTAGGATTTGGCTTAAAGGAATGTTGTGGCTAGTTTGATCTATCCAGACCACTCAAACTTTGTCTATATCAACAATAAGGCTGTTTCACTTTCTTATCTTTCGTGTATTCACTGGAGTAGCACTTTTAATTTCCTTCAAGAGTGTTTCCTTTGTATTCACTATTTGGCTGTTTGGTGCCAAAGCCCTTGCTCTCAGCCTCTCTCGGCTTTTCATGTGCCCTTTTCACTAAGCTTATTCATTTTTGGCTTTAGATTTAGAGTGAGAGATGTGGGAGGACTCTTTCACTCGAACATTTAAAGGTCATTGTTGGATTATTAATTGGCCTAATTTCATTATTGTTTTGTCTCAGGGAATAGGAAATCTAGAAGAGAGGGAGAGAGACGGGAAAACAGCAGGGTGGTAGAGCAGTCAGAACACACACAACATTGATCAATTAAGTTGTCCCCTTTCTTTGATTTTCTGAGATGGAGTCTCGCTCTGTTGCCCAGGCTGGAGTGCAGTGGCGTGATCTCAGCTTACTGCAACCTCTGCCTTCTGGGATCAACCAATTCTCCTGCCTCAGCCTTCTGAGTAGCTGGGATTACAGGCACACACCACCATGCCCAGCTATTTTTTTAAATTTTTTTTTTAATTTTATTTTAGTAGAGACAGGGTTTCACCATGTTGGCCAGGCTGGTCTTGAACTCCTGACCTCGTGATCCGCCCGCCTTGGCCTCCCAAAGTGCTGGGATCACAGGTGTGAGCCACTGCACCTGGCCTAAGTTCCCCTTTTATATGGGCACAGTTTATGGCGCCCCAAAATAATTACAATAGTAACATCGAAGATCACTAATCACAGATCATCATAACAGATATAATGATAATGAAAAAGTTTGAAATATAGCAAGAATTACCAAAATGTGACAGAGACACCAAGTGAGCACGTTGGAAAAATGGCACCAATAGCCTTGCTAGATGCAGGGTTGCCACAAACATTAAATTTGTAAAAAATGCAAGATTTATGAAGTGCAATAAAGTGATGTGCAACAAAATGAGATATGCCTATATTGTATTATTTAGGGAATAATGACACAGAAAAAAAGTCTATACATGTCCAGTGCAGATGGATTTTTAAAAAATATTTTCAACTTTGAATTCACAGATGAAGAACTCATGGATACGGAAGCCCAGTTGTATTCATCCTCCATCTGGTCAGTATGGAAAGTTCTTTCTCTAATTTCGGAATTACAAACCTGATTATCATTAATTCCAAAATGTATATGGATTTTAACTTTAAATATGATTATTGTGCAATAATTCTTTTTCTGAAAGTATTTTCCCGTTTGCTAAATTTACCTTTTAATAATTTTTTCTTTTCTTTCTTTTTTCTTTTTCTTTTTTGAGATGAGGTCTCACTTTGTCGCCCAGGCTGGAGTGCAGTGGCGCGATCTCAGCTCACTGCAAACTCTGCCTCTCAAGTTCAAGTGATTCTCCCACCTCAGCCTCCTCAATAGCTGGGATTACAGGCACGTGCCTGCCACCATGCCCAGCTAATTTTGTTGCTGTTGTTCTTTTGTTTTTGAGACAGAGTCTCGCTCTGTCGCCCAGGCTGGAATGCAGTGGCTCCATCTCGGCTCACTGCAGCCTCTGCCTCTTGGGTTCAAGCGGGTGCAAGCAATTCTCCTGTCTAAGCCTCCTGAGTAGCTGGGACTACAGGGGCACACCACTACACTCAGCTAATTTTTGTATTTTTTAGTAGAGATGAGGTGTCACCATATCAGTCAGGCTGGTCTCGAACTCCTGACCTCAGGTCATCCACACGCTTCAGCCTCTGAAAGTGCTGGGATTACGGGTGTGAGCCGCCACACCCGGCCCTAATTTTTGTATTTTTAGTAGAGATGGGGTTTCACCATGTTGGCCAGACTGGTCTTGAACTCCTAACCTCAGGTGATCCATCCGCCTTGGCCTCCCAGGTGCTGAGATTACAGACATAAGCCACTGTGCCCGGCCAATAATTTTTTTTTTTTCATTTAAAATGACTTGAAGCCTACAGAAAAGCTCAAAAAAACCCACAGTGAACACCTGTGTATACTTGACCTAGATTTACCAATGATTAACCTATTGTTACATTGCATTTGGTGTTGTATCTTTTTAATCTTCATTAATCTAGGATAGTTTCCCTGCCCACCCCACCCCCCGCTTTTTAAAAATAATTAGATGGGTTCAGGCCAGCTGTCTTCTAGATTGTTCCGCAATCTGGATTTAATGATTGATTCTTCCGATGAAATATTTTTGGCTAGTACTTAAATAGATGACGTGCGCTTCCCATTTCATCACATCGAAAGACACATTTCAGTTTGTGCTATTATCGGTGACATGAAGTTTAATCAGTTAAGGCAGAGGTATTCCAAATCACTCCATTGAAAATGCACATTTTTCTCTTTTATATTTAATTAGTAGCCTATGGGCAATACTTCAAAGTCCTGTGAATATTCGCTTCCCCAGTATTTTGCCTAATGGTTTTGGCTGGCATTGATGATTCTTGCCTAAATCTGTTATTATACTGATGGTTTCTTTCTTTTCTTTCTTTCTTTCTTTCTTATTTATTTATTTATTTGGAGATGGAGTCTCGCTGTGTCACCCAGGCTGGAGTGTAGTGGCACGATCTCGGCTCACTGCAACCTCTACCTCTAGAGTTCAAGCAATTCTCCTGCCTCAGCCTCCCAAGTAGCTGGGATTACGGGCGCCTGTCACCATGAGCAGCTAATTTTTGTATTTTTAGTAGAGACGAAGTTTCACCATATTGGCCAGGCTGGTCTCGAACCCCTGACCTCAGGAGATCCACCTGTGTCGGCCTCCCAAAGTTCTGGGATTACAGGCAAAGTACTGGGATTACAGGTGTGAGTCACCGTGCCCAGCCTGTACTGATAGCTTCTAAATGGTCAGTTACAAATTCTGTCATTCTTTACACGTGTATATTCTTTTAGAAAAAAGCAGTTTCTTTTCTGTTATTCTTCTGGAACAAAGCAGTTACCCTCTCCATTACCACTTTTTGTTTTTTACTATCACTGTGGACTCATGGATTTTTTTTTATTCTATATTTTATAGTCAACGACCATTATTATTCCTTTTGATGTTCAAATTCTACCAGATTTAGCCAGTGAGAGCCCTTTCAAGCCATCTCCTGTGTCTTTTTGATGTGTTTTCATCGTTCTTCAAGTGCTTTTTGGCTCATAATACAAGATACTTCAATCTCACTTGTATTTTTCCTGCCCCTTATATAGCGTCAGCTATTTTTCCAGTAAAACTTGGTTTCTTTTAGTAGGTAACAGTATTTAGAAACTAATAACTGGACATTAGATGTACTCATTGCAGCTGCCGTATCATATTAATTGCTACTGGGATGCCATTGCCTCCTTTCTGTTGACGGACCTAGGAAGATTTGTCTTAGGAAATCATGAGTTCATACTAAAACCTCCAATTCAAATCTGTCACCACAGGTTTCTTTAGGATTCTCTTCACTTTCTCAGATTCATATCTGTATCTCCTTTCTCCTATAGTGAGAACTCTGGTTCCAAAAAAAAAACACACACACAAAATGCATTTACTCCTTTGTTCTAACCATGCAGAATATACACACGTGGTGTGTGTGTGTGTGTGTGTGTGTGTGTGTGTGTATGTATGTGTCATAGTTTTAGAATTTACTTCTCCAATAACATTACCAATAATAAAGATTCTATTTAAGTTTTCTGGTCAGAACCAAATGATGACGTTTGTTAAAAATACAGATTTCTGGGCTTGCCCCTAGCCTGCCAAAACAGAATACTTGGGAACAGGTCCCCTTTAGTCCTCATTTAAAAAAAAGAACACTCCAGGTGATTTAGAAGAACTCCGATGTTTGTGATTCAATGATGTTGTGATGAGGAGCTTGAGCTCTGGGTAAGAAAGGTTGGTGTCCTTGTTCCATTACTTTATCTCTTCAGTTTCTTCATCTGTGCAACGTGATGATAACAGCCTTTTCAGGTTCATCACCTGGTACTTAGAAAAGTGCCTGGCCTATAGTAAATACATAGTAAAGGTACTGATCTTTTTTTATTATAAGATATTGAACTGAATTGCCACATACTTCCTATCTGGCAAAAATTAAATTAGTTTTAAAAGCAGTTTATGTCATGATGTAATGTTGTAAAGTTTTTCTGAAGTGAATACATTTGTGAAAATAGAAGTAAAATTTTTCTGAAAGCTACACCGTAAAGATAAATGTGCATGATCAGTTGAGATATACGAATATATGTTTATATATTTTACAATCAACTCTGTATTTCTTTACTTCTTCCACCCATTGGGAGTCCAGTATTTTGGGGCAGATCATGTAACAACTCTAATGATAATGTTACCCAAAACTGATGAAAAAAAGAAGAATAACTTCGACAAAATACTTCTATTTTTGCAGCCTGTGCATATTATTACATTATGAACTTTTAAAGGGAGGATGGACTATTTTTTTATTCACTTTTATAATCCCTGTCCCCAGCACCATATTTTGACTGTGGTGATACAGGAATACCTCACTTTGTGGCACGACACATATTTGTGGGATGAATGAATCGTTCTTTCTCTCTTTTTTATTGTAGGAAAAAATATGTAACAAAAAATTTCCACTTGATTTTAACTGTACAGTTTGGTAGCATTGAGCAGATTCATATTAGAACAGGGTTCTACTGACAGCATTGTACCAAGTGAGGGGACCAGAAAAATTTCTGCTTTTCACTGTGGAATATCATTTGAATCAGAAATCTTCTTCTGGGGACTTTGTTATTTGAATTTCTAACTTTCCTTATTACTTGCCTGGGGGAAAACGCATACTGAACAACAAAATGGTAATGTTCATCCTCAGAGACTAGACCTTGTCAATGTTCTCTGATGCCTAGTAGGACCACTGCAGGGGAAAAAAAAAGTTAATGGGACTGTTGCTAGGAGACGGGAGAGCCAAAAGCTCATAGTCTTGTAGGGGTTCCTCTGGAAATCAAGGCAACTTCAGTGTGTTTTGGATTAGAGGTTTAGCTATTAAAATCTGCCCTTTGATGAGCATGCACATTTTAGCATATAATGTTTAGTATGATTTCATGTTTTTGGAGAATTCTTGAGGATAATCTCAAGGCCTTTCATTTCTTTCCATAGGGATAATCCCTTTTTCAGAGCACATCTCATTTCCAAGTGGCTGTTGCGCTGCTGTTTGCCCCCACTCCTTCAGTGCGACAGACAGCCTCAGAGCTGGTGGGGAGACAGCATGCCGCTGGTAAGTCGCTGAGAAATATTTTGTAAAATAGATATCCAGACTAAGATTTTTAAAGCAAGTGACATGTTTTGATGGAAGATAATAATGCAGAACTGTGTAGGAATCCCTGATTCTAATCGGCAGCATTGGGAAATGGATTAATTAAATTCTAAATATCACCTGGTCATTTTTCTAGTTTAAAGCTTGTTTCTTAAATGACGGAGTTGCTAGGAGGAAATATAGAAACTTCCCCCTTGTGATTCTTGTAAAATATTTCCTAAAATAAGATTTAATGAAGATGTTACTAAATTGGAAAATTGCTTTCAGAATTGTACCTCAGCTTTATGATATTTGTATTTGACGTGATGAAATGGGTTATGATTCAAGATGTTCTCAAACCTGGTTTATCTTCTCAGTGCTGGGAGACCATAAGAAAAATATTTTGCAATGCAGGAAAGGATACGATGCCTTATTTTTTAAATTAAGAAAGTCGTGTGACGGGATGTCTGTACTAGAAAAAAATGAGGAAGAGGGCAGTTTGTAATAATGTTCAGACTGATTGCTTCATGTGAGATATGAACGTGTATTCAATGAGAAACATTAAAATTTGGCTTTAGGATGAAAAAATCATGAAAAAGTAATAATGAATATTATGATTGTGCCTTCATTGGAAAAAATTCATTTGTATTTTTGGACAGCAATTTATACAGTAAAGACAGAGTGTTCTCAGTGCTGCTTTTTTTGAAAAGAGATGTGAGACAGATAGCAGAGATTCTTATCAACAAAGCTTTTATGTTTGTTTCTGAAACATTCCTGAAAATGTCTATGCTTTTGTAACTCTGTTTCTGCAAGAAAAATGGAAAAAAAAAAAAAAAAAAAAAAAAACAAGTGAAGTGGGGGTTTATTTCTCTGAAATTCAAATTGACCCTTGAACATGAGGAAAAGAAAAATGATAGATAAATAGATTCGATTTTTAGTTAGATGACAAAACAGCAGCAATCAAGGAGGAAAAATAAGAATGAAAAAGCTTAAAAGAAAGTCCATTTTCCCAAGTTGAACATGTCTGCTGGTAGCATGTTTTGCAGAGGGAAAGGGAGAGAACATACTGGAGGCAAAGGGAGGGGGTGTTGAACAGAGCACTGCGGCAAAGAGAGTGACTGACGCATCCAGGGACATGTGACCATTCTCTGGTGTAGCGAAGAAAATTTGCCAGGACTCCATCTTGTATAAGAAATTCTATACATACTGACATGCAAATAATGCTATAATCTTTCTGTAGTACATAATGAGCTCGTTTTGCGTGATCCTCCGCTGGCCTATACTGGTATTTTGTCTTTGCTTCTACACCCTCCTCTCTGTGCTTCCGGTGCTTTTATATACTTACTAAAATATTAAAAATGATGTTTTCCCCTTTATTATAAAAATATCATAGTCATTGTAGTAAATTTTGAATAATTTAAAGATGACTATAAAAATTACCCATAATCCCATAACTTTAGAGATAATTACTGTTAATCTTATTACTGTCAGTCTCTTTTCTCTGAATATATGCAAATAAATGCATAGAAATATATATTTTATAAAAATGAAGATCACATGTACATACAATTTTTAGCCTGTTTTATCCATTAAATATATATTGGGAGCAATTCCCCATATTTTAAAATATTTCACAAGAATATGATGTTTTGTGGATGTGTAATTTTCTATCATATAGATGTCCCACTAAATGTCTGATTATTGAATGTTTATATGTACATTATTTTTGCTGTTATAAATAACTGAAGGAATATCTTTCCATATAAATCTCTATGTGCTTTTCTGGTTTTTTCTCCCTAGGAAAAATTCATAGACATGGAATTCGTGGATCAAATGGTATGAATCAGTTTGAGGTTTCTTCCTCCCAACACCTATCATCTAATTCATTTATTATATGTGGTATAAACATTATTTTCCAGCCATTGTTTTCCTATTAATTTTTTACCATTTATGGTGGTGATTTTTTTTGATATTTCACAGTTTTACATGTTAGATTTCCATATCTGACCATTTTAAGTGTTGTGATTTTTTTCTTTCCTTTGATTAGTGTATTCACCTGTATTTTTTCTAGTTATTTAATTGCTTCATTTTTTTACAATTAACTCTTTAATCCACCTAGAATTCATTTTGATATATGGTATACAGTAGGATTAAATTTTTTTTCCCCCTAATAGGTCACCGATTGTTTCAGCATCACTTATTGAATAATCCAACGCAACAACTGTTTTTCCATTAGATAGGGTGTAGCTTTCCACAGGTCGGCCATTTTCTCTTTACCCAAGATGGTTACATTTCTCAATAGTGCTCCTACCTTCCTGCAGCTTCTGACAGCATACTAGAGCACAATGTTTGTGCATGTGCCTTTCAAAAATCCTAGGCACATGCAGATTAGGGCAGTATTTTAAGCAGGATTTTTTTTCATTTTAACTGTGTTACTGTTTGTCACATTCTTGTTGCAAATTAAAATTAAGGAATCCAAATACAGGAAACCATGGTTTCAGGTGTGCTATTCCTCTTGGGCACACCTGATATCCCAATTGTGTGTTAAAAAAAAAAATGCCCCCGGGGTTAAAGTTCCTCCTTCAACCTCTTTTTTTTACTCTTCAGATACTCAGTGAGTTAAACTTGCCTCCACTCAGTTCCTGGAATTTTCTAGAATGATATAAGAGGGAAATACAAGAAATGTATGAGGAGTAGAAGTAAATAATGTTTGCCAGCCTGTTGCTGGTCGCAGTTTCACGTAGGGTTTTAAAGGAGCTAGGGTGAGTCCTAATCCATGCCACCACTGCCATTACCTCTCCTAGACAGGGACACACCCCAGTGGGCCATGTCTTTTCACTGCAGGTGTAAGCCTCAAGACATAAAGCAAGGAGTTTTTTTAGTAGGAGATGGGTTAAATATTGCCCAGAGAGATCTGACAATTAAAATCACTTGCTGCCTATTACCAACCTTCTCCTGGGCCCCCAACGAAGCTTTCTTTCTCTGTTGACTTCTGCTCCGGGCCTCTAGCTTTACTAATTCTGGAAGAAAAAAAAAGGGCGGGGCGGGGCGGGGGCGCGTGAGTGGGAGGCTGCCTTGCCCGCGGTTATTGCAAGGGGCTCCTTTGGCTGACAGCCTCAGTCCCAGTAGTTTCCTGACTTGCCGCATTAGACTGTGTTTTGTTTATGAGGAGGTTGGTTTCCCTGGCAATGGCAGCTCGCCAGGGCATGCGCATTTGCTCCACTGCAGTAGCAGAATGCGGCTGTGAGGCCAGGGGAGGGGTTCTGAGGGCCGCAGTGGCTGGAGTTATTTGGCAGACATGACGTCAGTTTTTCTGAGTTAAGCTGCCATCGTTATTGTATGTGGAGCATTTTTTTTTTTTTTTTTTAATAAAGCTTGGAAGGCTTTTAGCCGCTCCTTTTCTTTCCTCCCAAATTAACTGCTCTCTATATGCTCACCAGTGACTTTTTAAGGTTTGAGGCCACCGATGCCCTCAGGGCCCCGAGGGGAATCATAATAGTATGAGAACAGGAAACAGACTGCCTGGTTTCAAGCCTCGGCTGCTTGCTCGCTGCATGACTGTGGGAAGGTAACTTAAATCTCTCGGGTTCCTCAGATGTAAAACGGGGATGCTAACAGCATGTTTAGAACAGCGCCTGGCACATAGTAACCATTATGTAAGTGTTGTCTATTATTATTTGTAGATACTAAGGGAGACTTGCCTGGAAGCAGACTTGTATCCGCAGTGTACAAACTCATCCTTTAGTGCGCACACTGGCCGGATAACACAAACACACATTTACTCCCACAGCACACAGACACTGTCCACAGTACACACACTTGCCTTCCAGTACACAGACATATCCAAAGGCACACCGACAAACACCACAGCAGAAAGATTTTCCCCAGAACACACGGACACCCCACTCCCCGTATCATTAGACTCTCCCAGAGGCACATATGTACTCCTTCATGCAGAGACTCACCTAAGGCACACTGACGCACCCCGCGTGACACAGACTTGCCCCCCCCCACATAAGGACTCTACTATGACACACGGACAATCCCAGCATCATGCACCGTTCCCACATCACACGAACCCTTTCTAGGAAACACACAGCATGCAGACTTACCCCATACAACATGGCTTCCCCGACAAGCACACATACTCTCAAGGCCAGTAGCCTCACCCCAGAGCACATAGACTTTCTCCAGAGTATACAGCTTCTTCCCACAGGAAACAGACTCTCCCCGGGGCACACAGACACCCCTGAGATCACACACTCTCACCACAGATCCTAGACTCATCTTAGAGCACAGGGACTCTTGCCAAGAAACAGACTTTTCGGAGAACAGACTCATGAGACAGCTTGAAGACCCGCATCGCAACGTAGACTCTCCCACAACAGACAGACTCACCCCATTGTGTACAGACAAGCACCACAGGCCACAGACCATCACATCAGGACACAGACCTGCCCAGCACTACACAGACACTCCCTAGAGCACGTAGAATCACCCCACAAAGCACAGACTAAACCCATACTACAGAGACTCCCCCTATAGCTTTCAGACAAGTTTACCCCACCACAAAGACATGCGACAGTACGTCTTACAACATCTATCACTCCTTGATGCACAGGACTGGGCCACAGCACACAAACTTGTCCTACAGTGCACAGATTCCTGTCACAAAAGACACACTCACCACACAATACAAATACTTGCTCCAGCCGGGCGTGGTGACTCACGCCTGTAATCCCAGCACCTTGGGATTACAAAGTAGCACAAGCTGCTGCCTACAAAACAGGAGATGCCCAGCCATGCACAGAGATTCACCAAAATGCGCAGATTCACCCATCAATATAAATACTTGCCTCACAACTCACGCAAACACCATCGAGCACTGAGACTCACCCTAAGTGTACACACAAGCCCTTCGGGGCACAGACTTACTCTGTAACATACCACAGACTTACTCTGTAACATACTGAATCATATCCGCCACACTTAGATGTGCCTTATGATTCACAGTGATGCGTGTAAACGCATAGATTGCTTCCACAATGCACAGAATTGCATCATAACACAGACTTAACTCCACAGTGCAAAACCGACGGTGCACATAAACATTTCCCAGTCGGTAGACATACAACACACATATTGCCCCTCCAATGTAAAGATTTCCATCATGGTGGACAGATGTGCTTTTCCATGCTGTTGAGCTACAACTCTGGCCTACGACAACAGAAATACAGCTTGTGTAATAGTTACCAGCAAGGCCTCTAGATCCATACTAACTGGGTTTGAATCGAGGTCCCATCCCTTGCTGATTGTATCACCTCGGGTAAGTATATTTCTTTGTTCTTTAGTTTATGCAACTGTAAAACAAAGATAACAGTAGTGCCTACTTCAGAGAGTTGTTGTGAATAATAAATACATTAAGATTTGTTAAGTGCTTAGTACACTGCCTGGCACATACTGACAATTAGAATTGTTAATTTATATTACAGCCATCACTGTCGTTACTACCAAAACAAAAAAAGGCCTATCCCAGACGTCTAGAATCATCTGACAACACGAAGGCTCACCATATAGTATATAGATTAGCTCTAGAACATCTAGAAACACTCGACAGCACACAGACACCCCGCCATAGTACCCACTTACCCTACAGACCGGAACCCTAACCAGACATCACTCCCAACACACAGAATTGCATCACAAGTAAGAACTTTGTGCACAAGCTTGCTGTATAACACATCCCACAATACCCAGACTGGAAGCCAGGCTGTGTGTTGTACCCAGCCTTGCCCCACAAGGCACAGGCCCACAACACACACACATACACACACACACACACACCCCCTAACCTCATAGATATGCCCTGCATCGCACAAACACACCTTATCACACACATATTTTTGTTTCACATGTGGATACCCCTGCTCTTCACAAACATGTTCCAAAATACATGCTCCTAAAATTGGCAGCATCACATGATAATACAGAGCCCCCATTCCACAACACTTTTTTGTTGTTGTTTTGTTTTTGTTTATGTTTTTGTTTTTGAGACAGCGACTCACTCTGTCGCCCAGGCTGGAGTGCAGTGGCGCAATCTCGGCTCACTGCGGCCTCTGCCTCCCAGGTTCAATCAGTTCTCCTGCCTCAGCCTCCCGAGTAGCTGGGACTACAGGCATGTCCACGCCTGGCTAATTTTTTATATTTTTAGTAGAGATGGGGTTTCACCATGTTGGCCCGAATAGTCTTGATCTCCTGACCTCAGGTGATCTGCCCACCTCAACCTCCCAAAGTGCTGGGATTACAGGCGGGAGCCACCATGCCCGGCCACAACACATTTTACACTTATCTCATGCTTGTCTCATAAAGAACTACATGCCCCACATCGCCTAAGTTGCCCGTAAATCTGACTTGCCGAACACTACCACACATATGACCAGGCCCCACACTACACAGATTTGCTCTGTAATACCTAGATAAGTCCTACCATGCAGAGATATCCCCCTAAACAGAAAACCAGCCTAAATGCACAGTGTCACATCACAACAGACACACAAACTCATCCCATAACATGCAGACTTGCACGAAAACACGCAGACTCCACAAAGCAAACCCATGCCCACAATGCTAAAACCTACCACACAGTGCCCAGATTGGCACAAGACAAAGACTAGCCTCAACTCATCTAGTCTCAACCCACGTGATACAAAACTTGCTCTACAATGGTTAAAAGCTTATACTCAGGTCTCAGACTGCCTGAGTTACAATCCCACATGCATCACTTACTAGTTGTGTGACCTTGGAAAGGTTTCTGGAACTCTCTGTGCCCTAGTTTTCTCAGCTATTTGTTAGGAATAATTATGTAATAGGGGTACGTATCTCTTATAGCTGTTAAGAGGAATAAATGGGCTGGGTGTGGTGGCTCACACCTATAATCCCAGCACTTTGGGAGGCCGAGACGGGCGGATTACCTGAGGTCGGGAGTTCGAGACCAGCCTGAGTAACATGGAGAAACCCCGTCTCTACTAAAAATACAAAATTAGTTGGGCGTGGTGGCGCATACCTGTAATCCCAGCTACTCAGGAGGCTGAGGCAGGAGAATCGCTTGAACCAGGGAGGCAGAGGTTTCGGTGAGCTGAGATCATGCCATTGCACTCCAGCCTGGGCAACAAGAGTGAAACTCCGTCTCAAAGGGGAAAAAAAAGAGGAATAAATGAGTTAATGCCTATAAAGTGTTTAGAGCAATGCTTTGTAAAGAGTTAGCGTTACTGGTGTTAGCTGATCAGGTTGTCATTGTTACTCCACACGGAACTGGAGCATAAAGGTAAGACTCAATCTAAAACAACTCGAATCAACCCACAATGCATCGAATATCCCTCAGAAAGCACAGAATCGCATCACAAGGAATACTCTCACCACTCTTTTCCTATAACACCCATACTGAGTGCACCTATTTTTTTTATTTTTATTTTTTCCAGATGGAGTCTGCTCTTGTCGCCCAGGTTGGAGTGCAGTGGTGTGATTTCAGCTCACTGCAACCTCCACCTTCTGGGTTCAAGCAATTCTCTTGCCTCAGCCTCCCGACTAGCTGGGATTACGGACCCACCACCACACGCGGCTAATTTTTGTACTTTCAGTAGAGATGGGGTTTCGCCATGTTGGCCAGGCTGGTCTCGAACTCTTGACCTCAGGTGATCCACCCATCTCTGTCTCCCAAAGTGCTGAGATTACAGGCATGAGCCACCACACCCAGCCTGACTGCACCTATTCTGTAATGCCCAGAAGCATCTATCGTATAGAGTTTCTGCATAACACCTAGACTTGTCACACAACACCTAGACACACTACAGTGCGCAACATACCCATGAAACAAAAACTCATTCATACAAAGAGTCGTCTCAGTTTAAGCGAATGCACGCTATCACACACATACATGCCCTCCAATACACATACTCACCCCAGAACACCACGTTGGCTCCGCAACACAAGGAACTCACTTCCAAATCTCTAGAAACAATCCACAAGCCATAGACTTCTCCAATATGCAGAACAGCATCTCACCACATAAACGTGACTACAATTAACAGACAAGAAACCAGGACATGCCCCATAACACATACATTATCCCCATAACATAAATGCTGGTCCAGCAAAATGCTGTCTTGCCTATACAACACTAAGATGTGCTTCGTAAAATACAAACTTGTTTGACAACACAAATTAAAATATTTCAACATGCACATATATACTCCATCACACACAGACTTGCTCTACAACACACCGACACACCCCATATCACCTAGACTTGACCCAAAACACATGGCAATACCCGATAAACAGTCACTCCTTTTTTTTTTTTTTTGAGACGGAGTCTTGCTCTGTTGCCCAAGCTGGAGTGTAATGGCGCGATCTTGGATCACTGCAACCTCCACCTTTCAGGTTCTAGCGATTCTCCTGCTGCAGCCTCCCTAGCAGCTGGGACTACAGGTGTGCACCACCATGCCCAGCTAATTTTTGTATTTTTAGTAGAGACTAGGTTTCATTTTGTCCAGGCTGGTCTCGAACTCGTGACCTCAGGTGATCCACCTGTCTCGGCCTTGCAAAGTGCTGGGATTACGGGCATGAGCCACTGCGCCTGGCCTCAGTCTCTCCCTTTAACACACAGACTGGCCACACAAAATAGCCTCTTCCTGCTACAACTTCCCTCACAGCAGCACATCCCACAAAGGATGGTCCACATACAGAGAAACACAGTATGCAGATATGTTCTGCAACACACGGCCTTCCTGGACAAGACCTAGACTCGCCTGGAAACACCCAGATCCATTTTACATCTTAAAGACTCACATCCCAGGCCAGGTGTGGTGGCTCATGCCTGTGATCCCAGCACTTTGGGAGGCCGAGGTGGGCAGATCACGAGGTTAGGAGTTTGAGACCAGCCTGGCCAACATGGCGAAACCCCGACTCTACTAAAAATACAAAAATTAGCCGGGCATGGTGGCAGGCACCTGTAATCGCAGCTACTCAAGAGGCTGAGGCAGGAGGATCGCTTGAACCTGGGAGGCGGAGGTTGTGGTGAGCCAAGACTGCACCATTGCACTCCAGCCTGGGTGATGGAGCGAGACTCCATCTCAAAAAAAAAAAAAAAGATTCAAATCCCAGATTAGTCTGCCAACCCATGGACATGCTCCACAATGCATGGATAGAACCACAATGCATGGACTTGCGTTACCACACATGGAACTACACAGACTCTACCTTTAACATACAAATGGTCTCCATAAAACACTTCCTTGTCTCTTCAAAACTTAGCTTAATATCAGAAGAAATGCTTGAAAATACACATAGACTCAACAAGGCATAGACATACCCCCCTTCAACTAGCCTTGTCCCTTAACACTGAGACTCATCTGAAACATAGAGATTCATTATGCCACACCTAGAATGGCCCCCCAGAACCCAGACTAATTCCAGAACACCCAAATAGGAGCCACAGTATATGGACATAACTCTACATATACAAATCCTTCCTACAACATAACAACTAATCCCACACAACAGTTTCTTGCTCCACAACACCAACACTGACCTCCCTGTGCATAGAATTGCTGGACAATACAGACACTTCCTACAATTACAGATATGATTCACAATACTAAGACTTGCTGTAACACATGCCAACTTATCCAAGCCACACAGAATCACAACATTATAGGTATTATCGGACATGTCTGTGTATTTTGGGAACAACTGAATTTACCCCATGACACCCAGCCTTCCCCAAAATACATGGACATGTCCCATAATACATATAATTTCGAGACAACAAAGACTGGTCCTGAAAAATAGGTTTTTTATTTCATAACACCAACACTTAGCTGAGAGCACATAGAAATGCTGAGCAAAACATGCATAAAACCCCACGATGCATACACATGCCCTACAACATGCAAAGTCACTTCATAACACACAATCTCACTGCAACACTCCGACCCAGGGACTCACCCTGAGACGCTCGGACTAACACATCACATCCAGATCTACCCCCACCTAACCCTAATTGCCCCATGTCACCAGACTTACATTGCAATAGCCAGACTTGACCTGCAATAGTCTGATTTGCCCCATAACAGCTAGACAAGACTATCCACACAATACATACAAAGACCCCCAAAATGTTTGCTTGTCTCCACAACACTGACAGTTTCTTAAGAACACATGCAGATGCTGGAAAATACACAACCAAGTCCTGCAGCACCAAGAGATGTGCCTGTAACACCCAGATTGCCACACGACACCCAGAATGGCTCTGCAAAACTCCAGAGTGCACCACAACAAGAATACATGCCTTGCAACACCAGATCATGCCTTACACCAGCAGTCCCCAACCCATTTGGCACCAGGGACCACTTTTGTGGAAGACAGTTTATCCACGGACTGGGAGTGAGGTGGGAGGGGTGGTTTCGGGATGAAACTGTTCTGCCTCAGATCATCAGGCATTAGATTCTCATAAGGAGTACACAACCTTGATCCCTCTCATGCATGGTTCACAGTCGGGTTCACACCCTTATGAGAATCTAATGCTGTAGCTGATCTGACAGGAGGCAGAGCGCAGGTGGTAATGCTTGCTCACTCACTGCTTGCCTCCTGCTGTGTGGCCTGGTCCCTAGCAGGCCATAGAGTGGTACTGGTCCGTGGCCCAGGGGTTGGGGATCCCTGCCTTACACCGCATGTTGTGCTCCGTAATACACAAACCGTCCTAATAACATAGACTAACTCTGTACTTACTTGCCTCAATAACATTAAGGCATGCCTTAGAAAACATAGAAATGTTGGATAACATACAGAAAAAAAACACATAAATAACAGATATACCCTATACCACTTACCCTCGCCTCGTAGCACTCAGGTTCACCTGTGGCAGCTACATTTACCCCCAAAATACTTAGACCTACCCCACAGCACCCAGACATGCCCCACATAACCAGAAATATCCCATATCACTCAAACACCTTCCAACAACCAGACTTGCCTGGCAACCCAGAGTGTCCCACAATCCATAGTCATGGCCCACAGCCAAGAGACTTCTCACAACTTACAGACTGGCCGCAAAAAGCATCTTTTGGCTTTCACAACATCAAGACTTTCCACACAGTGCATAGAAGCAATGGACAAAGTTCAGAAAACCCCAGAGTGTACTGGTATGCCTCATAACATCCAGAGTGACCCCATAACATAGGACCTAGACTGGCCCGATAACATAAAATTAATACCGGTGATAAACAGACATGCCCTCTAATATATGAATTCATCACGCAACATGCACACTGTCCCCACAAACACCTTTTTGGTATTAAGAAGAAAAAGACTAGCTTCACAGAATGGAGAAATGCTGGACAGTGCACCTGCAGTTAAAAAAACCAACCTCACAGACATAGCATTCAGTACCCGAATGTGTTACATAATAGCAGGCATCACCTTATGACACACCTATCTACCCCCCAGCACCAGAGTAGCTCCATAAAATACCTTCTTGCTTTTACAGTGCGAAGACTCGCCTCATAATACAAGTCTGACATACTGGAAAACACTCAGACAAAACCCTTAACATACATAAATATCACCCAGATTCACTCCACAACATGAAATCTAATCGTGTGAAACCCATGCTAGTCCCTAAAACCAGACACGCCTTATATCACCCAGTCTAGCTTCACAACAACCAGACATAATGCAAACCAGCCCCACAACTGAAAATACTCCACACCCAACAAATCTTCCAACACAGAAACTTGCCGGGCAAAACAAACGCAATGGCTCACGCCTGTAATCCCAGCACTTTGGGAGGCTGAGGCGGGCAGATCACTTGAGGTTGGGAGTTCGAGACCACTCTGACCAACATGGAGAAATCCCATCTCTACTAAAAATGCAAAATTAGTCGGGCGTGATGGTGCATCCCTGTAATCCCAGCTACTCTGGAGGCTGAGGCGGGAGAATCGCTTGAAGCCCGGAGGCAGAGGTTGCAGTGTTGCACCATTACACTCCAGCCTGGGCAACAGAAACTCCATCTCAAAAAAAAAAAAGAAAAAAGAAAAAAAGAAAAAAAACTTCTTGACACTCTCACACCAAGACTTGCTTCAAAGCACACGAAAAGGATATAAAAGGATTGAAAACATACAGAACAACTTTGCAATGTGCAGATATACAACAGTACTCACCTCACATTACAGAGAGTCATACAACAAGATCCATGCTGGTTCCACGATACACAGACACATTCCATATGCAGACACAGACACATTCCATACATACACATGCACATTCCATACACACACACGCACATTCCGTACACATACACACACATGTACATTCCATACACATGCACATTCCATACACACAGACACAGTCCATATACACACACACATTCCATACACATACACAGACACATTCCATACACACACACACATTCCATACACACACATTCCATACACACAGACACACATTCCATACACACACGTTCCATACGCACACGCAGACACATTCCACACAGGCACACATTCCATACACATACACAGACACATTCCATACACACACACACATTCCATACACACACATTCCATACACACACACACACATTCCATACACACACGTTCCATACGCACACGCAGACACATTCCACACACACACACATTCCATACGCACAGACATACATTCCATACACATACACAGACACATTCCATACACACACAGACATTCCATACACACACACAGACACACACATTCCATATGCACACACAGACACATTCCATACACACACATTCCACACACACACACATTCCATACACACAGACATACATTCCATACACAGACACATATTCCATACATACACACAGACACATTCCATACACACACACAGACACATTCCATACATACACAAAGACACATTCCACACACATACAGACACATTCCTCACACACACATTCCATACACATAGACTCATTCCATACACACAGACACATTCCACACACACACACATTCCATACACATACCCAGACACATTCCACACACACACACATTCCATACACACACACAGACACATTCCACACACACACATTCCATACACACACACAGACACATTCCACACACACAGACCCTTTCCACACACACACACATTCCATACACACACACAGACACATTCCACACACACACATTCCATACACACACACAGACACATTCCACACACACAGACCCATTCCACACACACACACATTCCATACACACACACAGACACACACATTCCATACACACACAGACACATTCCATACACACACACATTCCATACACACACACACACACACATTCCATACACATACCCAGACACATTCCACACACACACACATTCCATACACATACCCAGACCCATTCCACACACACACACATTCCATACACACACACAGACACATTCCACACACACACATTCCATACACACACACAGACACATTCCACACACACAGACCCATTCCACACACACACACATTCCATACACACACACAGACACACACATTCCATACACACACAGACACATTCCATACACACACATTCCATACACACACACACACACACACATTCCATACACATACCCAGACACATTCCACACACACACACATTCCATACACATACCCAGACCCATTCCACACACACACACATTCCATACACATACCCAGACCCATTCCACACACACACACATTCCATACACATACCCAGACCCATTCCACACACACACACATTCCATACACATACCCAGACCCATTCCACACACACACACATTCCATACACATACCCAGACCCATTCCACACACACGCACATTCCATACACATACCCAGACCCATTCCACACACACACACATTCCATACACATACCCAGACCCATTCCACACACACACACATTCCATACGCACACACAGACACATTCCACACACACACACATTCCATACACACACACAGACCCATACCACACACACACACATTCCATACACATACCCAGACCCATTCCACACACACACACATTCCATACACATACCCAGACCCATTCCACACACACACACATTCCATACATATACCCAGACCCATTCCACACACACACACATTCCATACACATACCCAGACCCATTCCACACACACACACATTCCATACACATACCCAGACCCATTCCACACACACACACATTCCATACGCACACACAGACACATTCCACACACACACACATTCCATACACACACACAGACCCATTCCACACACACACATTCCATACACACACCCAGACCCATTCCACACACACACACATTCCATACACATACCCAGATCCATTCCACACACACGCACATTCCATACACATACCCAGACCCATTCCACACACACGCACATTCCATACACATACCCAGACCCATTCCACACACACGCACATTCCATACACATACCCAGACCCATTCCACACACACACACATTCCATAAACATACCCAGACCCATTCCACACACACACACATTCCATACGCACACACAGACCCATTCCACACACACACACATTCCATACGCACACACAGACCCATTCCACACACACACACATTCCATACGCATACCCAGACCCATTCCACACACACACACATTCCATACGCATACCCAGACCCATTCCACACACACACACATTCCATACACATACCCAGACCCATTCCACACACACACACATTCCATACACATACCCAGACCCATTCCACACACACACACATTCCATACACACACACAGACACATTCCACACACACAGACCCATTCCACACACACACACATTCCATACACACACACAGACACATTCCACACACACACACATTCCATACACACACACACACACTCCATACACACACATTCCATACACACACAAACACACACACATTCCATACACACACGGACACATTCCATACACACACACATTCCATACACACACAGACACATTCCATACACACACACATTCCATACACACACAGACACATTCCATACACACACACATTCCATACACACACAGACACATTCCATACACACACACATTCCATACACACACAGACACATTCCATACACACACACATTCCATACACACACACAGACACACACATTCCATACACACACAGACACATTCCATACACACACACAGACACATTCCATACATACACAAAGACACATTCCACACACACACAGACACATTCCTCACACACACATTCCATACACATACACAGACACATTCCCTACACACACACAGACACATTCCACACACACACATTCCATGCACATACACAGACACATTCCATACACACACATTCCACACACACACACAGACACATTCCCTACACACACACAGACACATTCCACACACACACACATTCCATACACATACCCAGACACATTCCACACACACACACATTCCATACACACACACAGACACATTCCACACACACACATTCCATACAGACACACAGACACATTCCACACACACAGACCCATTCCACACACACACACATTCCATACACACACACAGACACACACATTCCATACACACACAGACACATTCCATACACACACACATTCCATACACACACACACACACACACATTCCATACAAATACCCAGACACATTCCACACACACACACATTCCATACACATACCCAGACCCATTCCACACACACACACATTCCATACACATACCCAGACCCATTCCACACACACACACATTCCATACACATACCCAGACCCATTCCACACACACACACATTCCATACGCACACACAGACACATTCCACACACACACACATTCCATACGCACACACAGACCCATTCCACACACACACACATTCCATACACATACCCAGACCCATTCCACACACACGCACATTCCATACACATACCCAGACCCATTCCACACACACACACATTCCATACACATACCCAGACCCATTCCACACACACACACATTCCATACACATACCCAGACCCATTCCACACACACACACATTCCATACACATACCCAGACCCATTCCACACACACGCACATTCCATACACATACCCAGACCCATTCCACACACACACACATTCCATACACATACCCAGACCCATTCCACACACAAGCACATTCCATACACATACCCAGACTCATTCCACACACACGCACATTCCATACACATACCCAGACCCATTCCACACACACACACATTCCATACACATACCCAGACCCATTCCACACACACACACATTCCATACACACACACAGACACACACACACACACAGGCACATTCCACACACAGACACATTCCATACACACACACATTCCATACACACAGACACATTCCATACACACACACAGACACATTCCACACACACACACATTCCATACACACAAACACATTCCATACACACACAGACACATTCCATACACACACACAGACACATTCCACACACACACATTCCATACATACACACATTCCACACACACACACACATTCCATACACACACACAGACACATTCCACACACACACACATATTCCATACACACACATTCCATACACACACACAGACACATTCCATATACACACAGACACATTCCACACACACATTCCATACACACACACAGACACATTCCATATACACACATACACATTCCACACACACACAAACTCATTCCATACACAGACACAGACACATTCCATATACACACACACATTCCATACACACACAGACACATTTCATATACACACAGACACATTCCACACACACACACATTCCATACACACACACAGACACATTCCATACACACACACAGACACATTCCACACACACATTCCACACACACACACATTCCATACACACACAGACACATTCCATACACACACACATTCCATACACACACAGACACATTCCACACACATATTCCACACACACACAGACTCATTCCATACACACACACACACACACACACACACAGAGGCACATTCCACACACACACATTCCATGCACACACAGACTCATTCCATACACACACACAGACACATTCCATACAGACACACAGACACATTCCACACACACACACATTCCATACACACACACAGACTCATTCCATACACACACACAGACACACACACAGACACATTCCACACACAGACACATTCCGTACACACACACATTCCATACACACACACAGACTCATTCCACACACACACACATTCCATACACACACAGACACATTCCATACACACACACATTCCATACACACAGACACATTCCATACACACACACATTCCATACACACACACAGACACACACATTCCATACACACACAGACAAATTCCATACACACACACAGACACATTCCATACATACACAAAGACACATTCCACACACACACAGACACATTCCACACACACACATTCCATGCACATACACAGACACATTCCATACACACACATTCCATACACACACACAGACACATTCCACACACACACACAGACACATTCCACACACACACATTCCGTACACACACACACATTCCACACACACACACATTCCATACACACACACACACACACAGAGACACATTCCTCACACACACACACACATTCCATACATACACACACACATTCCATACATACAGACAAATACCATACACACACACAGACACACACACACACGCAGACACATTCCACACACACACACATTCCATACACACACACATTCCATACACACACACATTCCATACACACACACACACACATTCCATACACATACACAGACACATTCCATATGCAGACACAGATACATTCCGTATGCATACACAGATATGTCCCCCCAAAATAGATTGTCTCCATCATATGCATATTAACCCAACCAACTATTTTTGGAACTCTGTAACACCCAAACTTGACTCACAAGACACATAAATACTGAACCACACAAACGAAACATACACTACCCACACATACGCATTGTTTGAAGGCTTGCTGCAAAATACCCAGACTTAGGCCATGATATACAGACTTGGCCCATTAACCTATACCTACTTTGAATCACAGGAACTAACAGAGCAACACTCAGACGTGGCCCACAGCCACAGACATGCCCTACCAAACAACTTTTTGCCTTCATAAATGAAGGCTTACCTCACAGGACACAGAAAGGATGAATAACACAGACAAATCAGACAACACAGAAACATGTCCCATGACACCCAGACTTGCTGCACAACATTCGGACTCACACTGTGACACTCACACTCACTCAATAAGACTGATTACTTCACAACGTACACACATAGCCCAAAACACGCAAACATGATCCATAACTGACAGACATGTCCTACAATACAGGGACATGCCGCACAATTTACAACCTTTTTCTACACTGCCAACAATTGTCTCACAATACAAAGACATTCTGGATAACACACAAATAAAAAACCACAAAGATGTGCTTCATAGCACGCAGACTTACCTCACTACTTTCAGACTTACTTTATGGCACCCAGGCGTACCTTACATCCTACGCATTTACCCTGCAACACTCAGCCTGGCCACAGAATATATTTACATGTCCATGCCTCACAACATATGCACATGCCTTCCAACACATGGACACACCCACAATACACAAACGTTTTACACAACATAGACCGACCCCAAAGAATGGCATCATAATGCACAATTACAGCCAACTCAGATCTAGCCTACAGAACAAAGACTCACCTCCCATACTTTCCACACAATTCTGAAATTTACACCAAACATTCACACTCATCGCAAAATAACTCACCCCAGAACTGACGCAGCACAACGCGTAGATTTGCCCTCACTTAGAACAAACTGACAGCTCACGCTTGTCGCCCAATGCCCAGACACACCTTATAATATACAGACAACGCTTTCACAATGTAGACATTGCCTAAGCAATGCACAGAATTCCATAACATCACAGAGCTCTTCCTGCAACGTCAACTTACCTCACAGCACCCAAGATTGCATCAGAACAGACACTCCACTGAAAATATATGGCTTCTTCCACACCTCCTGGATGCACCTCACAATACACAAATATGCCTGGTAAGATACAGACTCCTCAGAAACATGAAGTATTGCATAAGAACTTACAAGCATTTCTCAAAACATACACTGCATAATTAATGGATACACAGCATCTACTCACAGTCTCAAACACACAGACTTGCCTACCTCCCCATCACCCCCTGCCAGCATAGGCTTCTGCAGCAGGTCTAAGATGTACTGCAGAAAACAGACTTGCCCCACTCTGCATGGAATTCTACCCAACTTTCAAATTCATTCTATAATGTACAGACTTTCACTCTTACCTATAGCATTATCCCACAATGCAGAGACTTACTCACAAAGCAAATGATTACCTCAAAATGCACAGAGCCACCAGATAGGCACCCAAACACACAGACATGTATGACAACACCAAGAAACACTCTATAACATGCATATGAGCCCACATTGATCTCTTCCATAACTTCCACACTAACCACTCAACACCTAGACCAACTTACTATATCACACATGCTCCATGACATAAGACTCCCAGCACAGCCCATGGAATCCCGTCACAATGAACAATTATTATTATTTTTTTTAGATGGAGTTTTGCTCTTGTTGCCCAGGCTCAAGCACAATGGCGCGATCTCGGCTCACTGCAACCTCCACCTCCTGGGTTCAAGCGATTTTCCTGTCTCAGTCTCCTGAGTAGCTGGAATTACAGGTGCCCGCCACTACTCCTGGCTAATTTTTGGTATTTTTAATAGAGACGGGGTTTCACCATGTTGGCCAGGCTGATCTCAAACTCCTGACCTCAGGTGATCTGCCCACCTTAGCCTCCCAACATGCTGGGATTACAGGCGTGAGCCACCGTGCCCGACCGTGAACAATTTTACCTCTCAGTGCGAAAATTCACAAAATGTCAAGACTTACCCCACAGCTAATCCAATATTACCGTAACACCTGAAGTTGCCTGAAGAGTCAGTCATGTACCGGAGTACTATGCATATGCCTCACAATGCCTACAGTGAACCTACAAGAAAATGACTTGCCCTATATTGCTCATACGCACACCAGGACATGCCCTATAACCCACAGATAAGTTCCGTAATGCAAAAATCTCCCTAACAATGCACAGCCTCACTCTACAACAGACAATTACTCCACTATGAGAAGAAGAGATCCCAAATATTCAGCCTCACCCATAAACTCATAGTCTTGCCACACCACCTTAAAACATGTCTTACAGGCCGGGCATGGTGGCTCATGCCTGTAATCTTGGTGCTTTGGGAGGCCAAGGCGAACAGATCACCTGAGGCCAGGAGTTTGAGATCACCCTGACCAACATGGAGAAACCCCATCTCTACTAAAAGTACAAAATTAGCCAGGCATGGTGGCGCATGCCTGTAATCCCAGCTACTCAGGAGGCTGAGGCAGGAGAATCGCTTGAACCCGGGAGGTGGAGGTTGCAGTGAGCTGAGATCACGCCATTGCACTCGAGCCTGGGGGACAGAGCTAGACTCTGTCTCAAAAAGTAAAAAATAAAAAATAAAAAATAAAAGGCATGTCTTACAATGCACAAACTAACTTCACAATACTTACATACAACTTACAGTGGACACATATACCCTATGACAGAAAGGTTTTCCTGCAAACACAAAATTGCATTCTGATGCACAGATTTACCCCCTAATGCACACAATCACTCTGCAATGCAGATGCCCCACAAAAAAACCATATTACCCCCAACACCCAAAATTACCCCAAGACTCACAGACTTGCACCACAGGATCAAGACCTACCCCATATTGTACAGATATGCTCCTCACCAAGCATGCCTTGTACGATACAGCCTCACCCCATGAGGTACCCTTGACTGAAACCCGAGAGATGGGCTACAGTGTACTTACCACAGTGTACTTACCCCCACAACAACGTGGAAAACTCTCTAGTGAAAGGTGTGTCCTCCAGTGTACAAAATACCTTGCAAATTCATAGACATTCCCCACAGTCTCACAATTGCCATGTCATTTTCAGACTTTCTTCCAAATGCAGACTTACTCTAAAACACTTAGAATTAGACATACAGACTCAACCCATATGAGATTCTCCCCACAGTGCACTCACGTGCTCCACAACACTCAGACTCTTCTAGAACACACAGAATCTCATCACAACCTCATATCACCCCGCAACGTTAATGTGTGACCTACAAAACATAAAAGTGTACGTGACAATTCACAATAAGCATCAGAATGTACAGACTCGCCCCATAACACTGAGACACACACCCTGTGATCCACAGACACATCCTATCACATGAAATCACCCCACGAAACAAGCCATCACACAACACAAAAACCCACAATTCAAGACATGCTTAATTATAACTTGACATACCCCACAACACATAAAATTGCATTATAATGCAGGCTGACTTGATAGCACACAGAGTGGTCCTATAGTGTTATGCAAACACAAGCTTCGCCACACCCCAGAATTGCCCCTAACCACCCACATTCTCTTTGCAACCCCAAGACATACCTCATATCCCATCAAGAATCAGCCTGTATTGTATAGATTTGCCCGAAAATACACAGAATTGGACCACAAGTTCCAGAAATGCCACACTAGGTGCAGACAGAGCCCGATTCCTAAGGGACTACAACTCTCAGGAAAACACACACACACACACACACACACACACACACACACACACACACAGATTTCCTGTAAGAAATATAAATGCAAAGATTTATATTCTTTATATATAATATACAACATAAAATGCAAATAAAATGCAAAGATTGCCCCATCACATGGAGATTGACTATAGCTGTCCAGAATCAACCCATGAAATATATATATAGTCTCACCCCATGACTTCAAGACACATCCCACAATATACAGACTGTCATGCTTAGACCACAACACCTGGACATGTCTTACAATGTGAGGACATGATCCACACTCTGTAGACTACCCTAGCATTGCATATAATTGAATCCAGAAAATCATAATCATAAAAGTCACAGCACCTAGAATCAGTCCCACAAAGCATGCTCACCCCAAACCAGATGCCCATGACTGACTGGGTCCACACTTTATAGAGATAGCCTATGGTAAAAAGGAATTTGAGGACAAAAAAGAAAAAAATATAGAGAGATATACGACAACCCACAGCTTCCCCGTGTGCCATTTATATACGTCTCTCTTTTTTTGTTTTTTGAGACAGAGTCTTGCTCTGTCACCAGGCTGGAGTGCAGTGGCACAATCTTGGCTCACTGCAACCTCTGCCTCCCGGGTTCAAGTGATTCTCCTGCCTCACCCCCCCAAGTAGCTGAGACTACAGGCGCACGCCACCATTCCCAGCTAATTTTTGTATTTTTAGTAGAGATGGGGTTTCACTATGTTGGCCAGGATGGTCTCCATCTCTTGACCTCGTGATCTGCCCACCTCAGTCTCCCAAAGTGCTGGGATTACAGGCGTGAGCCACCGCACCTGGCCTTTATATATCTCTTTTAATGTAGAGAACAGCCTCACAGGGCAGACATGTATCCCACTTGGCACAGATCAGCACCACAAGAAACTCCCTCACAGGACCTACACTTCCCTATACTTTGAATAACCCACATACTTGATCACAACCCACTTTCCTATCAGAAAGACTCATGCCACAACATAAAGCTCATTATTCCAAAATACATAGAACCAACCCCCAATGCAAAGAGACTTCCCTTGTAACAAAAAGATGTTCTCTGCCACACTCAGACTTACCTCGCCTCACCAGACTTGACCCACAACATCTAGCCTTGCACCACTACACAGAGACATGTCATTTCACCCAGAAAATAGCCCCAGAACACTCAGGCTTGCCTCATGGTCTTTATACACTCAGACTCATATCATGATGCAGAAGAGGCATATACAGCGAAAATGTGATCCACAATGCGCATACTCAGTCCACAACGCATAGACTTACTCCATATTTCACAGCTGGTTCTCATAATTCCCAGACTTGCTACACCATACTCGGAAGGCCTTACAACACCTAGAAAAAGTAGCATGATATGTATGCTCACTCTAGAACATTCAGATTCACTTCATAAGGGACAAACTCAGTCAGTTACATTGAATACCCAACAACATATTGTTTGTTCCACAGATTTTGAGGAGAGGGCCTACATGCTCACACAGAGCTTTGACAAGTGACTTCATTTCTTTCTTTCTTTTTTTTTTGAGATGGAGTCTTGCTCTGTTGCCCAGGCTGGAGTGCAGTGGCACAATCTCAGCTCACTGCAACCTCCATCTCCCGGGTTCAAGCACTTCTCCTGCCTCAGCCTCCCAAGTAGCTGGGATTATAGGTGCGTGCCACCACAGCTGGCTAATTTTTTATATTTCTGGTAGAGACGGAGTTTCATCATGTTGGCCAGGCTGGTCTCGAACTCCTGACCTGGTGATCCGCCTGCCTTGGCCTCCCAAAGTGCTGGGATTACAGGCATTAGCTAGCGTGCCCAGCCGACTTCATTTCTTTGAGTCTGTTTACCTATTTGTAAACATGGATGCAACATCTACTTTTAGACTATTCCAAGGATGAAATGAGATAACTTCAGGAAAGAATCAAGGTTCAGAACATAGAATTTAGAGGCAGACTTACCTGCTTCCAATCCTAGCTCCACCACTCCCTGGTGCTATTACGTGGGCACATTAGATATTGAAATGCTCTGTGGTAGAGTACAAGGAATATAAGTTTGGTGTCTGTCGACCTGGTTTTGAATTCTGTCTCTGCCACTTACTGGCCATATGACCTTAGGTAAGGTACTTTAATTCACCAATCTTCAGCTCCTCACTTATAAATTGGGGAAGATGGTGTTCCCTGCCTTCGAGGCTGTTGTAAGGATTAAATGATGCCTGGCATCTTAATCTAACAAGCAAGAATGTACAGGCACAGACACCGACTCACACCCAATGCATGAGTATATGTATATTATGTACACCTGGATACATAGACATGCAGAAGCTCACACAGATGAATATTTGCAAGCAGTAAACATAAGGACAAAACATGTCCACATGGACACAGATATTATCTTATATGGCTGGACTTGTGCAGAGATAAATACAGGTGAATACAGATATAGTCCCACGGATTTACGTATGTACACCTAGACATGGCTACTGCCCCCAAACAAGACAGGATTTCACTCACTTAGATGATGACACACTCAAAACCCCCATTATAAGCCAGGCGTGGCAGCTCATGTCTGTAATCCCATCACTTTGGGAAGCTGAGGCGGGTGGATCACCTGAAGTCAAGAGTTTGAGACCAGCCTGGCCAACATGGTGAAACCCCATCTCCACTAAAAATACAAAAATTAGCTGGGCGTGGTGGCAGATGCCTATAATCCCAGCTACTCGGGAGGCTGAGGCAGGAGAATCGCTTGAACCCGGGAGGCAGAGGTTGCGGTGAGCCGAGATTGAGCCATTGCACTCCAGCCTGGGTGACAAAAGTGAAACTCCACCTCAAAAAACAACAACAACAACAAAAAACAAACACAAAAAACCCATTACAGGCCCATGCATAAAGAGCTCTATAAATGTACTTGCATGTACAGACATTTAAATGCACAGGCAGATGTACACTCAGATGCCATGTATACCCACACAGAAATACCCAAGCAGACTACATCATAAGCATGTACGAGACATATACATATATCTTTAGATAATACCTATCTAAACACACTTTAGACGTGCATATGTACATATAGACATACACAGGTACACAAATGCACAGATGTACAGACATGCACCCTCACGTGTCAACATATGCACACATTGGCATGCACATATCCACACACACTGTTCTACAAATGTACTCATAGGTTCATGACATACAAGTCCTAAATGCACATCGAATACATGGATATACACATATACATATGCCAATGTAGCTATATGGATGCATTTATAGACTTAATCATGCCACAAACAGAAACAGACTTACACATGCCCAGACATTAGAGACACATGCAATTTATGCATATGAAAAACAGAGACACCTAACCACAAAGAAGCACTTTTACAAAGGTGGCTGTGACTTTTTTTTTTTTTTTTTTTTTTTTTTTTGAGACAAAGTCTTGCTCTGTCGCCCAGGCTGGAGTGCAGTGGTGTGATCACGGCTCACTGCAGCCTCCACCTCTCAGGTTCAAGCAATTCTCTGCCTCAGCCTCCCAAGTAGCTGGGATTACTGGCACCCACCACCACCACGCCTGGCTAATTTTTGTATTTTTAGTAGAGACAAGGTTTCACCATCTTAGCTAGGCTGGTCTCAAACTCCTGAGCTCAGGTGATCCACCCGTCTTGGTCTCCCAAAGTGCTGGGGTTACAGGCGTGAGCCACCGCACCCAGCTGAGGCTGTGACTTTTATTCTATTTTATTTTATTTTTTATTATACTTTAAGTTCTAGGGTACATGTGCTCAACATGCAGGTTTGTTACATATGGATACATGTGCCATGTTGGTGTGCTGTACCCGTTAACTCGTCATTTACATTAGGTATATCTCCTAATGCTATCCCTCCCCCCTCCCCCTCTCCCCACAATAGGCCCCGGTGTGTGATGTTCCCCTTCCTGTGTCCAAGTGATCTCATTGTTCAGTTCCCATCTATGAGTGAGAACATGCGGTGTTTGGTTTTCTGTTCGTGCCCTTGTCTTAGTCTTTTCAAGAGAGAATGAAAATTATCAAGCTCTTTCTGCTTAATATGCTGTATAAAAGTAGATGTGGACATTACCAGAAGGATCTCTAGAAGATCTTGAGTTCACATGCGAGTATGCACACACCTCACAAACCCACGTGCACAGAATCAGAGACATAAAATCACATAGAATCACAGAAATAGAAACGTGCATAACCACATATAGAATAAGATACATGCACAGACACACACCCCACTGAAATGTCAAACTGTAATATTTAAACGCATATCTATTGAAGTTAAAAAAAAAAACTGCATTTTAATCCCAGCTCCATCACTTACTAGTTCAATGATTTGGGGCCATTTTCTTGCCTTCTCACCTGTAACACGGGAGTAATATTAGCACCTATCTTTTAGAGTTCTTTGAAGATGTAGTGAAATGAAGGGCTTAGCCCAGTGCTTACAGTGTCATAGATGTTGCTGCTATTGCTGTTATCTTTTGGTTTTGGTCCAAAGTGCTTAGCTAGATAGGGTTTGGTTTTTGTGGTCAAACTGCATGATTATATCATAGAGATGTATTAATCACTTTTTTTGTAAATGTATTAATAACGAATAGTTTATTAATGTAGTAATATGGATTATGTCCACAAACAAGGTCATTTCTGAAATTCTCAGCAATGATAAGGGATTATTATTGTCTTTGGCAAATGGAAAAATCTGAAACAAATATTTCCTGCTAGTGTAGTTTGTTGTTGTTATTATTGTCATTAGTATTCTTTTCCTCTTTTCAGGAGGAGATGGAAGATTGAGAGAGAGAGGAGTGGAAGCATGGGAAGAGGGCTTCGTGCCCAGTGCACATTTGCCACCTAGTGACTAAACTGAGTAAGTAACGTGTTTGTGGACTGCTCAGACAAGTCCCTAAAACTTCACTCATTGCAAGGTTGTGTAATCACGCTTGTGAATAAGCAAGTATACATCAAGTTATAGCGATTTCCGCTACATATCTAGAAATAAAAAAAAGTCATAAAATAAAAACAAATCTTTCTCTCTAACTTTTCCCCCTGCCATCCCAAATTTCCCTGTGGAATTCACTGAGACCGTGTTCTATAGCAGTGATCTTCATACTTTCTAATTATTTACCACCTAACATCATTTTGGAAAACGGTCCCCTCCATCACACATCTTGACGTGGACACCTGAAATTTCTTATCATAAGTTTAAGTATTTGTAGCATATTTCCAGCATATTGTGAATACTCAGACTTTTAAATAAATTATTTCATCAATTTTTTGCATGCAAAAATAAATGAAATAAAAATACCATACTCATTTGATATTCATAATTGTTGATTTAAAAAAACATGAACAAGGTCTTCTTTAGCAATCAGAAATTTTACATAGTATTTCTGTCTCCTTGAACTTGCCATTCCATTCAACTTCCCTCAGATAATGTATAATAATGTATATATTTTAAATGGTTAAAGGCCCCTTATTGGTCACCTTACCATACATGCCTGCAAAAAGTATATAAGAATTGAAATAAATTTTCTGTGACTCTAAGCCTCAAAAGATTAAAATTTTTATCATAAATTTATCAGTAGTACACAATCAAAAGAACATAAAATATTACACATTTGGTAAGTAATTAGTAAAATGAAAAGTAAAATTGGTTGAAAATACATCCCTTTTTTTTTTTTTTTTTAAACAGAGTCTTGCTTTGTCGCCAAGGCTGGAGTGCAGTGACGCAATTTCAGCTCACTATAAACTCCACCTTCCAGGTTCAAGCAATTCTCATGCCTCAGCCTCCTGAGTAGCTGGGATTACAGGCATGCGCCACCATGCCCGGCTAATTTTTTTGTATTTTTAGTAGAGACAGGGTTTCACCATGTTGGCCAGGCTGGTCTCAAACTCCCGATCTCAGGTGATCCGCTCGCCTCGGCCTCCCAAAGTGCTGGGATTACAGGCGTGAGCCACTCCGCCTGGCCAAAAATACATCTCTTAAGTGAATATGATTTTATTTTCCCCAAACTAATTTTTGAATCTGAGGATGACCCTTACTTATTTCTAATGAGACAGACTTCAGTTCCTGTCTTTCATTTTTATAGATAAAAGAACTCAGAAAATTTTGTTCCCATAAATAATCATGTAGTGACCTGTCATCAAAAATAATAATTAATGATTAAAAAAAATTTAACTAAATTTTTGAGTTTTAACAGACAACTTGATTAGACCCATCTTTAATTCTGTGAAAGCAAAGAAACCCTCTGATTTACTAAAGGATTTGTTGTTCAGTCACTTTTTCAGTTTCCGGGAAGTTTACTAAAATGGCTTTCCCCAAATTTATTACATAACTATTATATCTGTCATATTTTCATTTGCGGCATTATTTAAAATTCATTATACATATAAAAGGTTGTGAAAATCAAAGTACTTAGATCAATATGTCTTTGCCAATACAATAATTTTGATAAAATGCTATTTATTTATTTATTTATTGAGACGGAGTTTCGCTCTTGTTGCCCAGGCTGGAGTGCAATGGCTCGATCTTGGCTCTCTGCAACCTCCTAGTGACCAAACTGAGTAAGTACCATATTTGTGGTCTTGAAGCCTGCGGGTTCAAGAGATTCTCCTGCCTCAGCCTCCCAAGTAGCTGGGATTACAGGCATGCGCCACCACGCCCAAGTAATTTTTGTATATTTAGTAGAGATGGGGTTTTCCATGTTTGTCAGGCTGGTCTCGATCTCCCAACCTCAGATGATCCACTGGCCTCGGCCTCCCAAAGTGCTGGGATTACAGGCATGAGCCACTGTACCCAGCCTTTAATTTATTATATTCTATAAATATAAGAACTTGAGGCTACAGATTTGAATTAACAATTTTATAGAAAATATTCATAATATAATTTAATTGGCAAAGGCAGTATTCATATAAAAACCATCAACAAAATCAGATTTAGTTTCAGAAAAAGTGTCTGACTTCATTTTTCAAGGAAAAAATATGAATATACATTTTGAGGCACATTATTCAAACCATGGATAAATCAATTATGAAGCACCCTGTTAAACAGATAACTAGCAAAGTAAATATCATATTAAAATAAAAATGAGGTTTTTATCCACTTCAAAATAAATTAAGAAATTAAATAATAACTTTGTTTCTGATATATAATTTTAAATTAAACAATGTAGTATATGGTTACCATTGGAGGTCATACATGAAACAAGGAATCTGAACGTAGGCAGAATTTCTCATGTAAATATGTATGCATGTGTTTTTAGAACATTGGAGTTGAATTTCTGGGAATAATTAACTAAGAATAGCTTATACATTTTTTTTCCTCAAATCCGTAAACTTAATTAGACCATAGAATTAAACTTTTCTTTTTTTCTTTTCTTTTTTTTTTTTTGAGACAGAGACTCGCTCTGTTGCCAGGCTGGAGTGCAGTGGGGTAATCTTGGCTCACTGCAACCTCCCCCTCCCAGGTTCAAGCGATTCTCCTGCCTCAGCCTCTCGAGTAGCTGGGATTATAGGTGCCTGCCATCCCGCCCAGCTAATTTTTGTATGTTTAGTAGAGACGGGGTTTCACCATGTTGGCCAGGATGGTCTTGATCTCCTGACCTCGTGATCCCTCCACCTCGGCCTCCCAAAGTGCTGGGATTACAGGCGTGAGCCACTGCACTCAGCCTAGAATCAAACTTTTTTACGATATTTTATGAAAGAGTCTGAAAAATAATTGCTAAATATAAAACTCGCGTGTCATTTTATTTTTGATAATAGGAGGCAGAAAGTATAAAGATTATTTATAAAATGAATTTTTTTTTTTTTGGAGTCAGAGTCTCACTCTTTTGTCCAGGCTGGAGTGCAGTGGTGCAGTCTCGGCTCACTGCAACCTCCACCTCCCAGATTCAAGTGATTCTCGTGCCTCAGCCTCCCGAGTAACTGTGATTATAGGTGCGAGCCGCGACACCTGGTTAATTTTTGTCTTTTTAGTAGAGGCAGGGTTTCACCATGTTGCCCAGGCTGGTCTCGAGCTCCTAGACTCAAGCAATCCACTTGCCTTGGCCTCCCAAAGTGCTGGGATTACAAGCTTTAGCCACCGCAGTAGGCCGAGGATTGATTTTAATTGGAAAAGATATTTTATGATACAGTCTGAGAAACCAGGTTCTAACAAGTTGAATACAATGATCACATAATTTCTGAAATAAATCACATAATTTCTTCTTTAATTTTTAACTTTTTAAATATTCTTGATACATTTGTACATACTTATGAGGTACATGTGAAATTTTTTTACATGCCTAGAATTTGTAATGTTCAAGTCAAGGTATTTAAGGTAACTATCACCTGAGTATTTATCATTTCTCTGTGTTAGGTACATTTCAGCTCCTCTCGTCTAGCTATTCCGAAAAACACAATGCGTTGTTGTTACCTACAGTTACCTTACTATGCTATCAAACACTAGAACTTATTCCTTCTATTTAACTGTATGTTTGTGTCAATTAATGAGCCTCTCTTCATCCCTCCCGTCCTGCCTATACAGCCTTCCCAGTCTCTGGTGTCTATTATTCTACTATCTACCTCCATGAGATCAAGTTTTTTAGCTCCCACATATGAGTGAGAATATGTGCTATTTGTCTTTTTGTGCCTGGTTTATTTTACTTAAAATAATGACTTCCAGTTTCATCCATGTTGCTGCAAATGGTAAGATTTCATTCTTTTTTATGACCCAGTAGTATTCCATGGTTTATATGTAACACGTTTTCCTTATCCATCCATCTGTGGATGGACACTTAGGTTGATTCCATAACTTTGCTATTGTGAATAGTGCTGCAATAAACATGGGAGCACATGTATCCATTTGATATATTAGTTTCTATTCTTTTCGATACATACCCAGTAGTGGCATTGCCAGTTTCTATACATAAGTTTTACCAAAGTCTAAATATTTTTTAGTATTAGAAAACAGTCCAATTATGTTGAAAAGAATCAGTGTCAGCAACATCTACTGTAACTAGTTAGGAGATACTCCCCCCGCCCAGTTGATGATATATGTTAGCGATTAATATTGAGACTAGCTGGAAAAGAATGCTTAATTTTAAGCAGGTGGGGAAAAATGGTGTTCTTAGGCAGTTTCATTTCAAGAGAGAATACACGTAAGAGTTGAGAACCTGAAAGTAGATTCATTGATACTGTTCCTACTCAGGTACTTCTTGAAAAGAATTTGTGTAACAGTAGCCTAGTTTGAAGACCACTGTTCTAGTCTGTCTCCTGTAAGATTGTTCCAGAACACTACATTGTTGTAATTCTTGGAATCACCCATTTATTGTAGTTTATGTTCACTACTGTGCAATGGAAGTAGCTGTCACTTTTGAATTTCTGCTGGATGCTTCTGTGAGTGATCATGTTTGAGCAAAATGTCCTGGAAGGGATTTTTTGGTTTTGTTGATACATGCACATTTTGACTAAACTTGTTTTGTCCAGTTTGGGAGCCACAATCACATGTGGCTAACATTTAAAATGTGGCTAGCACAAACAGATATGCTGTAAGCATAAAATACACACTGGATTTCAAGGACAGGACAAACATAGATAAAGTATTTCACTACTATTTTATGTTAACTACATGTTGAAATAATATTTTGATGATATAGAATTACATAGTGCATTTCACGAAAATTAATTTTACTTGATTTTTAAACTTTTAAAAAATGTTGCAACATGAAAATTTAAAGTTACTTGTGAAGCTCACATTATATATATTATATGACAGTGCTGGTCTAAAGTTTGTATTGGAAATCTCTCTAAGTTTCCCTAAAACCACTTCTACGGAAAAAATTGATTTTCCACTAATCTGGTTCAGTATATTGCTATTCTGATGTTACCTGTGCCTTTTACTAGTTTTTGGGTTTCCATGTTGGGGGATTTTTGGTATTAAGCAGGAAAAAGTAAAAAAAGTAATATTCCAGTAAGAATATTGGGAAAAAAGTCTTCTGTTAGTACCCACTTTCCCATATGAACTTTGAAAGGCTTCTTAGTGGTTACATGTGAAGCTTTTCAGACTCTTCATAATTCCAGTGGTGGATAATGCATTCCATTGAAGACATGAAGTATTTAATCACATCTGATTTTTTTTTTTTTTTTTTTTTTTGAGACGGAGTTTCGCTCTTGTTTCCCAGGCTGGAGTGCAATAATGCAGTCTCGGATCACCACAACTTCCGCCTCCCGGGTTCAAGCGATTCTCCTGCCTCAGCCTCCTGAGTAGCTGGGATTACAGGCATGCGCCACCATGCCTGGCTAATTTTTTGTGGTTTTAGTAGAGACGGGGGTTTCTCCATGTTGGTCAGGATAGTCTCAAACTCCTGACCTCAGGTGATCTGCCTGCCTTGGCCTCCCAAAATGCTGGGATCACAGGCGTGAGCCACCACCCCCATCAACATCTGAAACTTTTTTATGTAGTTATTTCTTATGTAATATTAAGAGAAAAATATACTTCCAGATGAACTATGATGTAATGCTTTCATATTCATTAGAATTTTAATTTCATACTTACTAATGAGCTCTTTTAGACTTATTTAGATATATATTTTTATTATGTATCATGATATAACAACAGCTGTGACCAAATTTGAGCATACATGGACAATGTTTACCCCTATTCAACTGCTTTCTGGCCCACAGTGACTGTAAAATGCCATTGATTATAAGATCCATTCTGATTTCAGTGATGTGAAGTGTGATAAAAAAATATGCATCCTAGAATTGATAAATACACCAAGTTATTTATCAAGAGAAAAAGATCATGGAGGGCAGAAAGTCAAACTCAAAGACATTGGCCTAATGAAAACACCTTTTCTATGTATTATTGTATTTACAAAACTTAAAATGTGATTCTCTTTAAAATTTTATCAGAGTCCTCTTAAATAACATTTCATTATACATCTCATCACAATTGGTATTTCATGGTTTTTCTGGCATTCTGTTCTTTGTTTCCTTGTTTGGAAGTGGGAGGGCTAGGGTAGAATGGTGACATGTAGGGTTAGGGCTGGGACAGACCGGATCTCTCCAGACTGAAAAGGTCTAGTACCTCCATTGGGAGAACTGCTTAGCACAGTCTTGTGTGAAGCTATGACTTCAATGACTGTTTTTCTTCATAAGTAGGCTGACAGATAGAGTTCTCCTCGTCAAGGCTTAGTTTAGTTTTAACATAATCAGTATATCCTTTCTTGACTGAAGGGTCTAAGAAGGGAAAGAATGAAGATTGGGCAGCTTCCTAGTTTTTGTTTTATATTATATTCGGGAGGTCTGTAGGATGCATGAAAATTTCACACGAAGTACATTATCTCAAGAATCAATAAAGTAAAAACAAGATTTGTCAACCAGGAATTATGGCACATCCCTGATTCTAATGATACTCTTGATGATATGAGATACCAATCTCATCAATCAATCAATCAAGAAGTAACAAAGTGAATGTTTTCTTGCAATGAGAAGAATAAGAGAACCAATGACATGTTTTCTCTCTTGTCCCTACAGTGAAACCTTACATTAAGACTTCTTAGATATTTCTTGAGGGTTTAGAAGCCCAACTTCATGGGCAAAAGGGGCTTTTGCACAAGGCTCCTTGCTTGCAAAGGTTCCATGCTTGGCTTAAGGTTCCATGCTTGGCTTAATGCTCAGCTATGAAATTCTTAATAAATTTTTAAAAAGGGGCCCCACATTTTCATTTTGCATTAGGCCCTACCAATTATGTAGTTGATTCCATTCAAAAGGGGATACTTGCCAGTGAATAATTAACTGAAGATGCAAAATAAAATTAGAAGCATTCCTAATGTGCACTGAATTCTTGCTGTCAGCTCATAACATAGGATTCATAAGCTATTATTGCTGCTATTGTGTTGTTAGGAATCATAGTTGTAGAACAGGGGTAGTTCGTACTACTCAACAGTACCTCATATTGACTCCTCATTTTTCCATGATACAACCTGGGGCATCTTCTGTGTCTCTATTTTCTCATCTATAAAATGTCTGTGACATTACACTTGCCCTACTTAACCCCAGGTAAGGCAATTGTTAGAATCAAATTGAAATTCTAGTGAAAGTACATTGTGACTTGCAGTGGTTGAAACAGTAAAGGTTGAAACAGATGTAAAAGATGATTTATTCCTCCTCCAGAGCTTGGAGCCTAGGTGACAAGCACCAGCCAGGGGCTCTAGGGATCTGAGTTAGACTCAGTAGTGATGCTGCTCTGACCCTTGAATACAGAGTAAGTATTCCAGTGGGTACTAGAACCAGGAAATCACACCTTTGAAATCTCAAGAGTCCAACCAGGCCATCCCACTGCTGTCAAAAGGGCTGGGTTGAGGCACCTGGATGCAAATCGCAGAAATGCAAATAGGGTTAGAGGGTTTGGTAGAGAGAAGAGGAAATGCGCTTGAAGAGATCCTCTGAGCCACTGGAGCACGGTCACAAGCACTTGTCTTGGACACCAGGATTGAGGAGGGAATGGCCAAGGGTGCCAGCCATCTCAGACTAACAGAAGTTTTCCCATTACCCAGAAGAGAATTGTATTCAGAGTTGCCATTATCTGAGTAAGGAAAAGACTCTTGTCTCTATTGTATGAGGGAACTCATTTTCTTGGTTGTAAAAAGGAATAGCTCATAATAGAAACCTTGGGGAAGTCAGGAAATACCAGATGACTCCAAATGCAAGAATGCCTGTAGATGATTGCCTTCTGTAGTACATCCCGAGGGTCTTAAACAATTACAGCATCTTGCTATGAAATGCAGTGGACAGAGGTGAAAGTAGCAGTTCAAATGAGGCCACAGAAAATGCCAATTGAAAGATGATTTACAAATAATCTTGGCAATGCTTTTTCTCACTGATAGGAGATGGCGAACAACAGTTTGCTTTATTTCACACTGTCCCTTCGGCATTGCTGGCAAAACGGCCAGTGTACTCCTTCCTGTCTCTCAGCTCTGATCAGTCCCAGGGAATCAACTTAATTTAACCTCACTGTATCTTTGTAGGGAACATCTAATCTGTCTTTACGGTAAATAGAATGAACATATTGGTTACATCTTACCTAAAGAAAGCTTTCCCAGGGGCACTTTGTTTTGCAAAAGTTTACCGGAAAATTTTTGTGTAAGTTGGATTATGGTTAAAATTATTGAGTGGAGCTTATTAAAAGTTTTTGTGCTGAATATTTTGAAAAACCACCAATTACACCTGATATATACATTTTAATATGTAGGGCTCTTAGCTTGATTAGTGTAGGGTACACTCTTGGGATTTCTATGAGAGAGAAAGGTCAAAATCTTCAAGTAAGTGACTTTCCTATTGGCAGAGTGAGGATTATTAATCCACGGTTAATTTGAGCTTTGCTCTTAGATTTGTACATTGAATCCAGGGTACTCAAAAGCAGGACAGAAACACTTTTATTTTTCCTGCATCCCACCAGGTAGATCCAAGTAGACAACATTTTAACGTTCCTTTTTCTGTACTATATTTTGTCCTGCTGAAATGTGGTCTTTTGCAAGTACATAAAAAAAATCAAACTACTTAAGTCCCTTAAAGAAAGAGTATGCATTCAGGCAACGATTCTATATCCTGAGATTTGTTCATATTCATGTAGGCAGAAAATTCCTGCACAGCAAAAAGGTATCCCTCTAAAATACTTATATGGAAAGCAATTAGTGTGACTTTGAGCTGACAAAACACTCGGTGAATAGCAGAAAGAATATTTGTTGGTAAGGTCTTATGGTAGAAGGCTATATATGGAGAGAGAGAGAGAGAGAGAAAGATGGAAAGAAGGAAAGAAAGGAAGAAAGGAAAGGAAGGAAAGGAAGGGAAGGAAGGAAGGAAGGACGGACGGATGGACGGAAGGAAGGAAGGAGCAAGCAAAAATGGTGGCCAGGCACGCATTGGCTCACACCTGTAATCCCGGCATTTTTGGGAGGCCAAGGAGAGTGGATCATCAGAGGTCAGGAGTTCGAGATCAGGCTAACCAACATGGTGAAACCCAGTCTCTACTAAAAACACAAAAATTAGCTGGGCATAGTGGCGGGCACCTGTAATTCCAGCTATTTGGGAGGCTGAAGCAGGAGAATTGCTTGAACCCAGGAGACAGAGGTTGCAATGAGCCGAGACTGCACCACTGCACTCCAGCCTGGGTGACAGAGCAAGACTCTGTCTCAAAAAAAAAAAAAAAAAAAAAAAAGAGAGAGAGAGAGAGAAATAGAAATAGAGATTTATATCTGATAAAATGCCAGGTATTTGTTATTAGGTCATTTTGATTAGACACGGACACACAGATGAGAGATGGAGAAGTAACAGGAAGTTTTGACAAACTACGACACTTGGAATCAGGGCTTAAGGATGATAGCTACAAGTTTATCAGCTTCTGCAGTAGGAGAGATTTTTTTTTTCTGTTTATTCTGCTTTAATTGCACAGTAGTGAGACAATCCCTTTCTACCCTGAAAAGTAATGCATTTCAATTGTCCCACTTTATATCACCCAATATGATTTGGATGTGAATTTTTACAAAAAAAAGGTAAAAACAGCCTTCCCAGCTAATGATACAGTTACAAGACATTAAAATATTTGCACAGAGAAAGCAAGAAAATCTTTTTTATGGGGCTTGCCCAGAGTCTAGTTAATCTGGCAGTATTCATGCACCATATTGTGAAGATACAAGCACATGACCCTGCGAGCAGTTACATCAATAGACATTTTGAAGGAGTTTTGATGTTAGATATAGGGAAGCCATTCCCCAAAAGAAAGTTGAGAGGCTTTCCCTCCACCTCCTCCTCTTGACCTTGGAGTTGGTAAAATTTTTAGGTGTTGCTACTGCCTGTGCAGACCTGGGAATATCAGAAATTGCTGAAATTGTTTCTTGTACATGCAGAAAGAAGGATAGGAATGTAGTATTTTAGGAATGAGTATTCATGAAAAGACTGTTTCCTGGCTAAAATGATACAGTATATTTGGTTGCATATTTCTATTGGGAAGTGAGGAAGAGGGGTTTATTGTGTTGTGTCAAAATGCAAGGGTAAAGTAGGTAGGAGTATTTGCATCATTTTGATTTTTTTGCACCTGAGTTTGTACACTAGGTTCGGCTGCCGCAAGGGCTGCAAACCTAGTAAACCAATAGCAAAGAGCCAACCTCTGATCTGTTATTGGTTCAGATCAAAGACTTCCAGCTGCTTCACAACTTGTCTGGGGGAGGATGAGTCACAATCTAGATCAGTTAGGAAGATAGGAGGTAAAGATGTGGTTGGACATCTGCATTTGTGCTAAAGAGAGGTCGAGCATTACTACTAAACCTGTGCATTTTGAGAGGCTTTCATCACAAAGGAGCCGACAGAGGGGAGTTGATTGTTGTGCAGAGATCTGGGTTCAAGCATGAAGATGCTTGTATATGAGAAGCTGCTAGTGGGGAACGTTCTCTGGGGGTTCCTGAACAAGATGGATGGGTGTCATCTGTGCAGGTACCTATTTTTTTTTTTTTTTTTTTTTTGAGACGGAGTCTTGCTTGTCACCCAGGCTGGAGGGTAGTGGTGCGATCTCGACTCACTGCAACCTCTGCCTCCTGGGTTCAAGTGATTCTTCTGCGTCAGCCTCCCGAGTAGCTGAGACTACAGATGCACGCCACCATGCCCGGCAATTTTTTGTATTTTTAGTAGAGACGGGGTTTCACCATATTGGCCAGGCTGGTCTTGAACTCCTGACCTTGTGACCTGCCTCCTTCGGCCTCCCAAAGTGTTGGGATTACAGGCATGAGCCACCACACCTGGCTGGACCAGAGGTTTTTTAAGCTACCTGCAGCATTGTCTAAAATCCCTACTGTGTTCCCAGAGGCCACACCTGTCAGTGAAGGTAGGTTGAAAGCTAAGCAATGACCTCATTTATGACATAGGAAAAATTTCCAGTGCTTCCCCTAGACCCCAGTTGAGACTGAGGACAAGACAAGGGAAGGTGATAATATAGTCATAGAGTTGCAAACAACCCTTAAAGGCCATTTAGTGTAATCCCCATATCTCAGTTTTGAAATTCCCAATAAATTATCTCTCCTACCTCTGCTTGAACATCTCCAGTACTGGGAAGCTTGGTGTTTTCTAAGGTAGCCCATTCAGTCTTTGACCATCTTCATTAGATAACTCCTCATATTGAACTGAAATCTGCCTCCTTTGATAGAGGTTCTGATCTCTTGAGCAAGTCACCTCCCACTGATACATGACCCTTTTGATAATTGAAGACAGCACCTATGTTTCATTTAATTCTTTGCCTAGCTAAGTTTTTCTCAATCTTCATTTGACAATTTTGAGACTTCTGTTATCCGTGCTTTCTCCTCTCAACAGTCCATAGGACAGGGTACCAAAGTCTTACATAGTATTCCTGGTGAGTCTGACCATTCATATCCTAAGTTGAGCATCATTTCTCTATTGATCACATGACATGGTCAGATTGCATTGTCGACTCAGCCATAGTTTCCAGACAGTCTAAACCCAGCTGGAAGATGCCCCAATGCTGCTTCACTAAGAACTATAGGGATAGATGATGCTTCCAACCAAAAGTATTTCACTACTGAATATAGGTCTTGGTGACACAGAAAGTAATAAAGTAGAGGGTAGAAAGTTATCTGGTAATATTTTTTGTTGATAACTTTAGTGTCTATTTTTCTTCTATATATTATCCCTAGTTTATTCACTGGTCATTTCATATGCTGTCTGGGACCAGGCCCAAGAAAATATGGAAAAGTGAAACTTACATAAGATTGAGGAATTTTATTAGTCATATACATTGCTTACAATAAATCAGGAGTGAACTTGAAACTGCCTTTCTCTCTTCACGCCTCCCTCCCCAACCACAGTGTTAGGAATGAATGACACTGCCTGCAAATAGAGGATAAGAGAACTTGGTCACTTAAAAATATAGCATTTTAATTTTTTCTTCCACTAGATTAGAAAATATTTATTTAATTAACAAACTGTAGTTGTATATATTTATGGAGTACCATGTGATGTTTTGATACATGTTGACATTGTGGAATGATTAACTCAAACTGACAAATCCATTACCTCACATACTTAATCTTCTTTGTGTTGAAAACATTTAAAATCTACTCTTTTAGCTACTTAACTTTTTGTGGTGAAACATTTAAAATATACAATGCGTAATTATTTATTACAGTCACCATTTTGCAAAATAGATCGCTAAAACTTATTCCTCCTGTCTAACTGAAACTTTGTATCCTTTGATCAACATCCCCCCTTCCCCCATTCCTCTAGATTTTAACTAAGTTTGTTCACTACGTGGGCTAAAACGTGTGACATATTCTTTATGTAATTAACTAAATAATAATCCCCAGTAGAATGTAAAGAAAATGTGATTTGGCAGATTTATGCTTCGTATAGTTGGATGAGAGAGGGATCCAGTGTGAAGTTACATTTTGAGAATATTCACATTCCTGATGGATTTGTACAATTAGCACATATCACAATGATCACTCACTTAGAATTACGTAATCAACGCTTCATACAAGGGCTAAACTAAAAACTATAAGATAGGTGACAGCTACTAATGTATTTATGGAGACAATAGAACAAACTATTTGGTATTAGAAATGTGTTGAGTAAAAAGAGCCGTGTGCTTGCGGGGAGCAACTAATGAAGAGTTTGTTTACATTGTCCCATATTTATGATTAGGTGTTCTACCACCCTCCCGCTCCACCCTTGACATTTACTATATTTACTGTTCTAACTCCCTTCCTGGGACTGGAGCTCCTTCAGTATCTACCTTACAAACTGCATTTCGTCACACATACTGATTCACTCCAAAGCCAGTTTCAAATATGGTTCCTTCTTTTGGTCCTAAGATTTGAAAGACAGGGCATGTAAGTTTCTAAAGCACAAGTGAATTCATCTTAACAAGGAAAGATAAATACATTTTCCCTGCAGTTTCAAAATTTTCCACAATAAATGCATAGGAGTTTTCTTAGTAGGAAAAATAATAAATGCAACAAAAACTTTGTTTATTTGGAAGTGTTCTGAAAAAAACATTTAGGTATGGGGTAAAATGGGCTGGAATTGCATTTTTTTTCAAAGTTTGGAAATCTCTGAGCTGATGAATAAAGAATTACTTTGGGTTGGGCACGGTGGCTCACGCCTGTGATACCAGCACTTTGGGAGGCCAAGGCAAGTAGATTTCCTGAGGTCAGGAGTTTGAGACCAGCCTGGCCAACATGGTGAAACCCCGTCTCTACTAAAAATACAAAAATTAGCCGGGCGTGGTGGCTGGCACCTGTAATCCCAGCTACTCAGGAGATTGAGGCAGGAGAATCGCTTGAACCTGGGAGAAGGAGGTTGCAGTGAGCTGAGATCGCACCATTGCACTCCAGCCTGGGCAAGAAGAGCAAAACTCCATCCGAAAAAAAAAAAAAAAAAAAAAAGAATTACATTGGCCTTCGTTGAATCCTGGCCTGGCTTTTCATGCAGAACAGCACAGGCATTGTAAACATGTGAAGCCAGGTGTACTGGCTTTGACTTTTGTTTTCTTCCAGCTGGCAGTGGGCTAGGATGGCTGTGCCCAACTGTCTTCACTAAGAGCTGCCTTATTTTTGAAGATGTGGAATTGGCTATGGAAAGCAAAATTCCTCTGGCTGTGCCTCTGGTGCCTTGACCTATCTGGCCACATGCCATCCCTGCCCTGCACTCTTCTCTCCTATTTGTCCAACAGTTTTTTTTGGTTTTTTTTTTGAGACGGAATCTCACTCTGTTACCCAGGCTGGAGTTCAATGGCGCGTGGTCTTGGCTCACTGCAATCTCTACCTCCCGGATTCAAGTAATTCTCCCACCTCAGCCTCCCGAGTAGCTGGGACTGCAGACGTGTGCCACCATGCCCAGCTAATTTTTGTATTTTTAGTAGGGACAGGGTTTCGCCACGTTGGCCAGGCTGGTCTCGAACTGCCCGCCTCGGCCTCTCCAAGTGCTGGAATTACAGGCGTGAGCCACTGCACCTGGCCTGTCCAACAGTTTATAAGGAGGAGAGTATACAGTGGATGACAACATCTTATGCAGTTAAAGGGCATTTCATGATCCTTTACAGATAAACTGGGATAGAAGAATATAAAATATTAACTTCCACCCCAGAAGAAGCCACCTCATTTTTGTTTTAATGAAAGTTTGTTAAAGTTATGAGGTTACAAATTAATTTAAATGTTTGAGAAAATATGCTTCTTGTTTAGAGAAAGTAGGACCATAAACCAGCAAAAATATTTCACTGAATTTCACTTTTAATGGCTGCAGGTGAACACTTGATCTGAGAGTGGTACAGATCTCTTTGTCTTTCTATTCACCCTCATTGTCTTCCCTCAACCTAATCAGTTTGTGGGTAACTACTTGAAAAGTATTTTAAGTTTTGCAGTTTTAATTTAGTTTAATTTAATTTTTGAGCCGGGCGCGGTGGCTCACGCCTGTAATCCCAGCACTTTGGGAGGCCAAGGCGGGCGGACCACGAGATCAGGAGATGGAGACCATCCTGGCCAACATGGTGAAACCCCATCGCTACTAAAATTACAAAAATTAGCCGGGCGTGGTGGCTGGCGCCTGTAGTCCCAGCTACTCGGGAGGCTGAGGCAGGAGAATGGCGGGAACCCGGGGGGCGGAGCTTGCAGTGAGCCGAGATAGCGCCACTGCACTCCAGCCTGGGCGACAGAGTGAGACTCCGCCTCAAAAAAAAAAAAAATTTTTTTTGAGACAGGGTCTCGCTCTGTCGCCCAGGCTGGGGTGCAATGGCACAGTCAAGGCTCACTGCAGTCTTGACTTCCTGGGCTCAAGGATTTTCCCACCTTAGCTGCCTGAGTAGCTAGGACCACAAGCTCCCATCACTTTGCCTGGCTAATTTTTAAACATTTTTGAAAAGTTTTTTGTAGAGACAAGGCCTCCCTATGTTGCCCAGGCTGGTCTCAAACTCCTGGGCACAAGTGATCCTCCTGCTTTCACCTCCTCAAAGTGTTGGTATTACAGGTGTGAGACACCATGCCTGGCCAAGTTTTGAAGTTTTAAAAACATGTTCTACAAGTCCATCAATGAATGAATAAAGAAAATCTGGTATATATACACAATAGAATACAATTCAGCCATAAAAAAGAAGGAAATCTTGTCCTTTGGGACAACATGGATGAACCTGGAGAACATTATGTTAAATAAAATAAGCCAGACACAGAAGACAAATACTGTTTTGTCCTCATATGTGGAGTGTAAAAAAGTTGAACTCATGGAAGCAGAGAGTAGAATGATGTTTGCCAGGGGCTGGGGTAAGGAGGAGGGGACATGAGGAGACGTTTGACAAAGGATCCAAAATTTCAGTTAGACAGGAGGAGTAAGTTCAGGAGATCTATTGTACAACATGGTGAATATGGTGAATAACAATATATTGTATTCTTGACAATTGTCAAGAGAGTAGATTTTAAGTGTTGTCACCACAAAAATAACTATGTGAGGTAATACATATGTTAATTAGTTTGACTTAGCCATTTCACACTGTATACATGTTTCAATAACGCATCATATACACGATAAATATATGCCATTTTTGGTCTACTAAAAATAAATGAATTTTTTAAAACCATGTCTATTGATAGAGGACTATTTTTTTATTTCAATAGTTTTTGGGGTACAGGTGGTTTTTGGTTACATGGCAAAGTTATTTAGTGGTGATTTCTGAGATTTTGGTGCACCCGTCACCTGAGCAGTATACACTGAACCTAATACGTAGTCTTTTATTGCTCACTCTCCACACATCCTTTTCCCCCGAGTCTCCAAAGTCCACTATATCATTCTTATGCCTTTGCATCCCCATAGCATAGCTCCCACTTATTAGTGGGAACATACAATATTTGGTTTTCCATTCCTGAGTTACTTCACTTAGAATAATGGACTCCAGCTCCATCCAAGTTGCTGCAAAAGACATTCTTTCATTCTTTTTATGGCTGAGTAGTATTCCATGGTGCATATATACCACATGTTCTTTATGCATTCATTGGTTAATGGGGACTTGGTTTCATATTTTTGCAATTGTGAATTGTACTGATATTAATATAAACGTGTGTGCATGTGTCTCTTTGTATAATTGCTTCTTTTGTTTTGGGTAGATGCCCAGTTGTGGGATTGTTGGATCAAATGGGAGTTCTACTTTCAGTTCTGTAAGGAATCTCAATACCATTTTCCATAGCGGTTGTACTAGTTTACATTCGCACCAGCAGTGTCAAAGTTTTCCCTTTTTACCATATCCGTGCCAACATCTATTTTTAAAAAATTTTTTAATTATAGCCATTTTTGCAGAAGTAAGGTGGTGTTTTATGGTGGTTTTAATTTGCATTTCCCTGATAATTGGAGATGTTGAGCATTTTTTCATGTGTTTGTTGGCTGTTTGTATATCCAATAGAGGACTATTTAATCTGCGAAATAATCATGTGAAACCAAAGCAAGATGCATGTGATATAAAATAAGATTTGACAACCTAAACCAATCTGCCAGTGGGAAGAATACATTTTGAAGAGGCTTCAGTGTCTTTCCTGGCTGGATGAACAATTTGCTGAGGTAGAATTTCAGAGGAAACAAGAATAGTTTTGTAGTCAATGCAGGGTATTAAGGGCTTCCTAAAGAGATTACATGAAATCCTTATTATAGTCCACTAATACTTTATTAATGTAGCAGGCATATTTTGCTCTTCAAATTTTTCATTTAATCTTGTATTTGTGAATATTACTAAATGTCTTGGGATTAAGGACTTTTAAAGAGCCTTGTTTACAAAGCCACATTATTCAGTTTCCTGCAGCAACTCAGAAAGGAGTCTACATATCTACCCCACAGCCCTCCTTATTACATAGGAATTTCAAAAGGATAAAGGAGAGCTGGAAGAGTTTTAGGAGGAACTTGGCCAAAAGGAAGGGAGATGTTTGCAATCGCTCCTTCACCTTTGCCACAATCATTTTCTTATGCCCTCCCTTGATCCCTTGGTGATGATTATCTTAGGGACAGGACATAGTAGTAGCTCCCCCTTGCTCTGGCTTCTTCCAGTTCTTTAGGCTTTTCCCCCACTCTCTCTGCCACTGCCTTTGCCTATAGTGCCGCTTTTCCTCAATTCGGCTGTTTAAAACTCATCTCATCTGTTAAAGCTCATCTCAAATACATCTCTGTCATCCCTTCCACCATGAGCAAGAAAAAAAAGTTTTCAGCAATCTCTGGTATTTCCACATCTGAATAGTCAGTAGTGACATCACAAAATCCTATCAACTCTAAGGTCTCAAGGAGGAGGGAGAGGGAACAAAGCCACTAGAAGTTTTGTGAGGAAGGGTCTGTCTGTCTCTAACATCAACAATACTTCACTTGTCTGTTGGGTCCAACCACCAGGCATAGTCGTTTGCTTGTATCTTCACAATATGGTACATGAATATTGCCAGGTTAACTGGGCTCTGTGCAAGCCCCATAGTAAAAATCCCCTGGCTTTCTCTGTATGAATAGCTTGTAAAAGTATCATTGATTATGAGGCTATTTTTCACTTTTGTTGTAAAAAATTCATGCCCAAATCATGTCAGGTAATGTAAACTTGGACAAGCAAGAATGCATTACTTTTCTAGGGGAATGGAAATTTTCTCACCGCTGTGCAATGAAAGCAGAATAAAGAGAAAACGCTCTTGCTGCAGAAACTGCTAAGACCTTAGCTTTCATTCTTAGCCTGATTTCAAGTGTTTGAGTTTGTCAAAACTGCCTGTCACTTGTCCTTCCCTCATCTGTGTGTCCCTTTCTCACATACATCTACTCAAAATGATATAATAACAAATTATGCAGATACACAGCTGTAAAAATATGTGATATATCCCATAATATTGCACAATTCATGTCTGTGAGCACAAAGATGGTGTCATTTGTTTCAGTTGTTTCTATGTTCCCTCTACATGCACCTAAGCATCTTAAGGGTAGATGTATCTTCTTTATGTCCCATAAAGGGCCTAGCACAGTGCCTTCCATAGAGATGCTCAGCCAATGAATGAATGCATGAAGAATAGAATCAGTATGTATGTGTTGGTATGTATCCATGTGTTGCTAATTTGCACAGTTATGTGGTGTAACAGTGACAAGCCATAGACAAGCCAACACTGAGTGGGGCAGAACTGTCTCCAGGTTAACACCAACACAAATCACTGAGGAGAATAATTAAAAGAATAAAGAAGGACCCAAACACACTGACCCACATCTCTCTCTAGTACACATAATTGCATGTTAGAGAAGCACATGTTTATTGTTACTAAGCATCTCTCTTTTTAAAAGGCTTTTTTGTTACCACACACTCCTGAATGTCAGGCAGATGACGATTAGTGGCAAAGTGACCTTTGCCAACTCTTATTTCCTCAAAAAACAGATGAGAGACTAAAGAGGTTGTATAACCAACCAGTGGCCTGTGACACCCCAAATAGCCTTTTGTTTGACACCAAGTCTGTTAATGAGGCATCTTATTGCTCCTACCAGATGTGTGGATTGTTCCAGAAATCAATGACTCTATTCAACTGGGAGCCTCCTGAGTTAATTTGGCCCTTTAGCCATCTCATGCTTAGTGTCCTGAAATTGATGGTTGAGGAGGCATCAAATAAGCTATCTACATCAAATAAGCCTGCTACAACAACAAAAATCCCAACAAAGTAAGAATTAGTTATTTTAATTATTTAACATAAAATGTAAAGTTTCTGATATATTTGGCTAGATGATGTGATTGAATTGCTGACAACATAATCTTCTTTGTTATATACATAAATAGAGGAGGAAGATCAGTTTCTTTGTTGTTTTCAGGATTAAGTACTTTTTTGAAAATTAAGAAAAGGGAAAAATTAGGACAGATGTCACCTTTTCAACTACCAGTCTCTTTCAGGATAGTGAGAGCAGACTAAGATTCCAGAGTCTCTACTAATTAGAGTCTGTGCTACTAATTATCAGTACAATTTGGAATAAGCCTTCCACTCTTGGGCCTCAATTACCTTGTTAGTAGATCAAGACATTGGACCAAATATCTGTGGGCCCTTTCAGCTTTGAGTGTTTGTAACTTCGTGAAACATCTTTGCCTTTATTTGTTATACAGGGCCATGTTGGAGTGATAACCAATAGGGAAGTAAGAGCCATATACTTTTGGGGGGTATTTCTTTGAGCATACTCCCATGGTGGAAGAGTGCTTTGGCTTCTAGAGCTGTGTTGTCTCATACCGAGGATGTGCTATACCTGTAAAATATGTACCACATTTCTAAGACTTTGTCTGAAAATTTTATAAAATATCCCATTATTTTTTCTCTGTATTATATGTGGAAATGATAACATTTTGGATATGTTTGGTTATATAAAATATGTTATAAAAATAATTTACCTGTTTCTTTTCACTTTTTAAAATATGCTATTCCAAATATTTAAAATTATACCCATGGCGCCTATATTTCTTTTCTTTTCTCTCTTTTTTTTTTTTTTTTTTTTTTTTTTTTTTGAGATGGAGTCTCGCTCTGTCGCCCAGGCTGAAGTGCAGTGGCATGATCTCGGCTCACTGCAAGCTCCGCCTCCCAGGTTCAAGTAATTCTCCTGCCTCAGCCTGCCGAGTAGCTGGGCTTACAGGTGCACGCCACCACACAGGGCTAATTTTTGTATTTTTAGTAGAGACGGGGTTTCACCATGTTGGCCAGGATGGTCTCGATCTCTTGACCTTGTGATCTATCCTCCTTGGCCTCCCAAAGTGCTGAGATTACAGGCGTGGGCCATTGCGTCCAGCCAGCTCCTATATTTCTATTGGACAAGCCTGGTCTAGGGAGTTACTCCTGCTACATTTGACCTGAGTTCCCAGTTCAAAAACCTCCCAAGGTTGAAACCATCTAAACTAGTGGCACTTAGTCTTGGATTCACACTGGAATCACAGTGGCATATTATGAAAAATAATGATCCCCTCCTCCCTATGATTCTAATTAAACTGACTCATAGTCACCTTTCTTATGTGCTCTGCATTTTTTCCATAAGGCCATGGGTGGCATTAAAAAAAAAAAAAAAAGACTTTGTTATATGAATGCCAGAAACTTGTGTATATCCAAGTTGGACAGCTACTGGATTAAGGGGGCATGAATCAGTGAAGCAGGCTTAGCCCTGACTCTTAACCAGTCTCAAGGGCAAAACTGTTGATCTCTTCAGTACTCAAAAATCAAGCAAATGGACAGGAAATCGTAACTTGAATTAATCCTGCCATAGCTGTCGCTTCTTGTTTGAGTTTCTGAAAATCAGCTTATTACATTGCATCTCGTCTCCCAGGGAGATACTTGACATTGCTTGGTCTGTTTTCAGAGGGGAAAATGGAGCTCAAAGAGTGTGGCTGTCTCCCAGGTAAAGAAATTTTCTTCCAGCAGATTTTTTTCTACTGGGGGATTTTTTTTTTTTTTGGACTCCTAATATAATGAAGGAAGTAAAAGTAGACAATGTGGCTTGATAGAAATTGGATGGATCTCTAACATGGAGCAAGCAGCCGTCGATTTCATGTTGATTTTTGGTAGCATAGGCTGTGTTTTTTTTTTTTGGTTTTTTTTTTTTTTTAGCCTCACCCTCAAATTTTGGGGTTCATCCTCACTGAAGTCTGCCATCCCTATATGCTCATAAAATCTATACTTATTTGTGGTTGGGCTCTAGATATGGGCCTTAGGTAAGAAGGGAAGCTGCTCCTTTCCTTTCCTCATTGTCCTCTTGATTCTCAGAGCCATAGGTACTTGCGCAGCTTCTATGGTTGACTAAAATTGGAGTCCCGGTAATGAATTTAGAACAGATTTTCAAAATAACTAACAACCCTAGGCTTTTAAATCAGACTCTATTGAATTGTATCTTGTGATCCCGGTAAGTCACAGAACTTCCTGACACTACAAGTGCTTGAAAAAGAGATGCTGAACTACTGTGATCATGAATGTCCATATTGGGTGCCACCTTTGGTGGTGGTAATATCTTGCCAAGGTAGTAGAGAGTTGATAAAAGTTCCAGTAAATAATCCTATGTGTCCACAGTGCCTTAAAACTCTACCAATCCTCTGCCCAGGGTTTTTGATCAAATGCTACTTCCCTGAGTGAAAGATTAAGTTAAATGTGTATTTGTTGTTTGAGTTGTTTTGGAGGGACTCTGACACTTACTAGCTGTATGGCCTTGGGCAAATAACTAAACTTCTCTGAGCTCCACTTGTAAAATAGGAATCATAATATCCACTGCATAGTCTTATGAAAATTTCATGAGTTGCTCTACCTATTTTCCACACCTTGCACAGTGATGCCCCCAGAACAGGAAGCTAAAGAAAGATTTGTAGAATGAATAGACGAATTTATGAATATGAATCTTGTGAAAGTATCTGGTTACAGAGTTGCCCTCTGTTTGGGTCAGTCTCAAGGTACCGGAGTTTAATTTGGTAGCTAATTGTCAAAGCCTAATTAGTTTCTCTATCAAATACTTAGACTCAGCATATCTCCATTCCCCTGGCATTTTTGTAAAATAGAGGCTAGACATTGATGGGAAGCTGGGAAAAGCACCTTCTACCACAGTACACATTTTGCAGAGAGAGAGATATTTTAGGGGGTCAGCTTGTCCCCAAATGTGAACAATAAATGAGGGTAAGTTCTAGTTGAATATAAATAAATTTTACTAAATAAGGAGTCATTAAAATGGACAAGCACATATTGGATCAGTATTTAAATATTATTGAGACATGTACATGTAAGTCCTTGAACAAAAAGGTAGAATTCTCTGAACTAATTATATACCCCCTTGCCCAAAATAGAATAAGTAACTAGGGCCCACATTTTTAAGAACAGCTGTAAGAGGATAGCAATATTAACTCATCAAAGAGACATTACATGGAGCCATGGATTTAAATTATTTTTTGTGTCAGGTAAAGTTGGAAAAGATAAAATCACTGTTTGTTATTTAGGACAGATTTTCTGAAAGTTCATTGTCTTACTATAGTCATAATAATCTAAATCACATTTGAATGAAACTTTGAAATGAATGAAACTGGAAACCTCTTGTACTTAGGTAGTTGTGGCTACAGTAAATAAAAATGACATGCTTTGAAGTTATGTAAAGCGCAGGAAGACTCAACCCTGTATGATTCGATCGAATGCCAATTATAAAGCCAGGTCACCTGCACAGCTTAATTTTATTATTTTTTAATCTCATAAATTATTTTCTGTTGGTATCTCCATCCTAGAAGCTCTATGGAATCGGGGAAGGGAGCAGGAACTTGCAAGTCTATGGGGATGGAGTGAGAAAGAGAAAAGCAGATGCAACCAGAGTAAGGGGGCTGGATGTACAGCCAGTCCAGAAGGTGCTACGGTGAGCTGGTTCACAGAGTCATTTGGGGCTTTACCCTAGTCCATATGCATAGGCAAACATCAAAACATATGAATTCACAGTATCATTATTTTCAATTTAGTTAACAGCTTTTGAAATCAACATGGTGTTTCATAGCAATTAACTGTAATTACAAACCCGAGGAACATTTTTTTTTTTTTTCCGGGTAGTTACTTTCCTGATTCTTGTTCCATCATTTTCATTTAATTCTGAAAAAAATTTAACTGCTATTTTGACAAGTGTTTAGTGTTTTTAAACTGATTGTGTATACCCTATTACGTAAGTACTTTATGCATACATTTCCACAAACTTTTCCCCAATCCAAAAATGTCTATAAATGTTTGCAGCGACTCCCTATCTGGAGGCTGGTTGCACACTTACTCTCACGCCTATGATTGCTTGGAAGGGACTGTCACCACTGCCAAGGAAAAATGTTTTTGACAATAGAACTGCCAATTAATCAGTGGCAGACGAGAGAAGAATTGGCTCCATATTTTTTGATGGCGATTGGCCACTTGGCAGCCAGCCACCAAGTGAGTTATTGATCCATTGGAACTCAGCCTACTTGGATTGCCATGATTCGCTTTCTGTCAGCAGGCTATCACAACTGTGCACCTCGAGGAGATGAAAAAAATTTAAAAAGACTAACTTAACAGGTTTAAACTATCTAAAGCAGACTATATGATAGGCATTGGCAAGCTGAATGGCAGAAATGCTGACTACTTGGATTTAGATGTATTGAATGAGTCTCTGAAATTCAATGAACTGGCCCAGATAGCAACTGAAATGCTGTTTGTGGTGAGGAGGAAGAAGATTAAACAGTACTGATATTTGCAATGAATTCTTAATTAGAGGGGCAGAATAAATGGAGGGACACCAAAGAGAGAGGATCAAGCTCCAGTTCAGATGCTTATGAGCTGTGTCACTTCTGTTTGTATACTTTTTTTTGTTTGTTTTTTTGAGACAGAGTGTCCCTCTGTCTCCGGGGCTGGAGTGCAGGGGCACAATCTTGGCTCACTGCAACCTCTGCCTCCTGGGTTCAAGCAATTCTCCTCCCTCAGCCTCCCAAGTAGCTGGGATTACAGACATGCACCACCACGTCCAGCTAATTTTTGTACTTTTAGTAGAGACAGGGTTTCACCATGTGGGCCAGGCTAGTCTCAAACTCCTGGCCTCAAGAGATCCACCCATCTCGGCCTCTCAAAGTGCTGGGATTACAGGCTTGAGACACCACATCCAGCCTGTTTGTATACATTTTTTTTTAGCGGGATAAATTAGATAATGTGCGTCAAAGCATCTAGGACAATACTTGACACAGAGTTGGTTCTCTGAAATGTCATTTTTCTTTTTTCCTATAAATCTTAGGGTTGTGTTATTGTATAAAGAACTGAGTTTTGAGGATCATTTTATTCTCAGAAAATTTATTTTTATTTGTTCATACATGATGGCATAGGAATGACTAATTATTAACCTATAGACCTATGTATTTTTAGTGAACTTTTAAAACCTTTCTACCATTGTGTTATAATGTAAGCATTTTAACCTATTATTTATCTTACCAGGTACTAAGATAATTAAAAAATAATCTAATTATTTTATTTTAAAATTATCAATTATTTTATTTTCAATGACTTAAAATTGTGATGTGAAAGGAATACTAGAATTGGAATACAGTTGCACTGACCAATAAATGCAGATTTTTCTAGAATATGTTCAGCTATTGTATAAAAATGATGTATGAAAGCTACATTTTCCTTTTTTTTTTTTTTTTTTTTTTGACAGAGTCTTGTCTCCCAGGCTAGAGTGCAATAGCGTGATCTCAGCTCACTGCAGCCTCTGCCTCCCAGGTTCAAACGATTCTCCTGCCTCAGCCTCCTGAGTAGCAGGGATTATAGGTGCCTGCCACCACGCCTGCCTAATTTTTTATTTTTTTATTTTTAGTAGAGACGGGGTTTCACCATGTTGCCCAGACTGGTCTCAAACTCCTGACCTCAGGTGATCCACCTGCCTTAGCCTCCCAAAGTGCTGGGATTACAGGCATGAGCCACCGTGCCTGGCCAAAAGTTATATTTTCTTTATAGGTTTTTATCCCTTTGTTCTATTCTCTTGGAAGACATTGATATTTGCTCTCCTAATTTCCACCGTGGCAAGGCAAAGAATAATGAATTACCTCTAATGGTGCTACTGACAGTGACAACTGATGGCTGCTTGTCTGTATTGGTGTGAATGATAAGCCTGGTAGCTCACAGCCATTCTATCACACACAACTCCCCTCCGCCTAGATGGCTGATTTCTCCATGATTCAGCCTTCTTTCATTTATTTTATTTTATTTTTATTTTATTTTCTTTTTTTTTTTGAGATAGAGTTTTGCTTTTGTAGACCAGGCTGGATTGCAATGGCATGATCTCGGCTCACCGTAACCTCCGCCTCCCGGGTTCAAGCGATTCTCCTGCCTCAGCCTCCCGAATAGCTGGGACTACAGGCATGCGCCATCACGCCCGGCTCACTTTGTAATTTTTTTTTTTTTTTTTTTTAGTAGAGATGGGGTTTCTCTATGTTGGTCAGGCTGGTCTCGAACTCCTGACCTCAGGTAATCCGCCCGCCTCAGCCTCCCAGAGTGCTGGGATTACAGGTGTGAGCCATCACCCCCAGCTTCTTTTCTTTTCCCTTCCCTCCCCTCCTCTCCCCTCCCCTCCCCCTCCCCCTCCCCCTCCCCTCCCCTCCCCCTCCCCCTCCCCTCCCCCTCCCCCTCCCCTTCCCCTCCCCCTCCCCTTCCCTCCCCTCCCCTCCCCTTCCCTCCCCTCCCCCTCTCTTCCCCTCCCCTCCCCTCCTCCCTCCCCTCCCCTCCCCTCCCCCCTCCCCTCCCCTCCTCCCCTCCCCTCCTCCCCTCCCCTCCTCCCCTCCCCTCCTCCCCTCCCCTCCCCTCTCTTTTCTTTTCTTCTTTTCTCTTTTCTTTTCTTTTCTTTTCTTTTCTTTTCTTTTCTTTTCTTTTCTCTTCTCTTCTTTCTGATGAAATCTCACTCTGTTGCCCAGGCTGGAGTGCAGTGGCTCAATCATAGCTCACTGCAGCTGCTAACTCCTGGGCCTAAGCCATTCTCCCACCTCAGCCTCCAGAGAAGCTGGGACTACAGGCATGCACCACCACGCCTAGTTAATTAATTTTTGTTGTTGTTGTTTAAAGATTGGGTTTCACTATGTTGCCCAGGCTGGTCTCAAACTCTTGGACTCAAGTGATCTTCCTGCCTCCCTCCCAAGTCACTGGGATTGCAGTTGCAAGCCATCATGTTTGGCTCGTTTATTCTTTGGGAAGACCTATGAGCCCAGCATTAAGTGGCTACACTCATTGTGACAAATAATTCATTCAGAAAGTATTTATTGAGTCTATACTGGACCAGAGACTCTGCTAGGTGATGGGGCCATGGAGATGCCCCTAAGGCGTAGCTCCAACCATAGGGTGCTTATAATAGGGTGCTTATAGTCTAACAAGGGAGCTAAGACCTGTCTGTAGATAACTCTAAAACAAAATTAACCAAGTGTCACAACAACAAAAAATATTGCTATTGGAGTTGAGAGAAGGAAGGAAGTTGGGGAAATTCAGGAAAGGCTTGACTCTTTTTTTCATTCATTCAACAAACACAGGAGAATGAGACTATGCTAGGCTGGTAATACAAAGACAAAACACTATTTGATCTCAAGGAGTTTACCTTCTAGGGAAGGCAGATACTCAGACTAGTCACAGCATCCTGGGATAAGGTTAGGTGTATGGACAACTGAGGTAAGAACAAAGTGATGTGGGAGCCTGGGGATTGCTCTCTTTAGGGAAAACAAGGAAGGAGTCATGTTCTAAGCACTCGTTGAACTGGGTTTTCTTCAGTGAGTGTATAGTCTAGTGTGACTGCCATGCCCATGAATAATTCCAATACCGGGAAATGCCAAGTGCCCTACAAGAAGCTCAGACAAAGGGCTATAAGGTAGGTTTAGAGGTGAGTGTGTTTACTTCTAGCTGGGGTCTCAGATAAGGATTTACCAAACAGACCAAATTGGAGGTGAGCTTTAAAAGCTAAGTAGAAGTTCAACAGGGAAAGGAGTGAGGGATGAGGTAAAACAGAAGAAATAGCTTGAATAGGCCAGGCGGGGTGTCTCGCGCTTGTAATCCCAGCACTTTGGGAGGCTGAGGCAGGTGGATCACCTGAGGTCAGGAGTTCGAGACCAACCTGACCAACATGGAGAAACCCCGTGTCTACTAAAAATACAAAAATCAGGCAGGCGTGGTGGCAGGAACCTGTAATCCCTGCTACTCGGGAGGCTGAGGCAGGAGAATCGCTTGCACCTGGGAGGCAGAGGTTGCAGTGAGTTAAGATCACGCCATTGCACTCCAGCCTGGGCAACAGTGAGACTCCATCTAAAAAAAAAAAAAAAAATAGCTTGAATAGAGCCATGGCCTGTTAATGGTGAGTTTTTTGAAGTGGCCAGAGTGGAAGAGTCTGGATGGTGGCACAGGCTGAGGAAAATCACGGAAGGCACTGAATGCCAAGACAGGTCACTGGATTTTGTTGAGTAGGCAGTGGAGAGTGGCATATCTTTTCTACTTCTAACCATGCTTTAGGATGGAGGCAATAGTAATTCATAGTGATGGCCTTGGAATCAGATGATTTGGGTTCAAATGCTGCCCTACCACTCACTAGCTGTGTGAACTTGAGCAAGTCTCTTAGCCTTTGTGTCTGATGGGGGCATTAATAATACTACACTCCACAGGTACAATCAATGAGGATTGGTTTAGTTTAGTCTTGTTAGAACCATGCCTAACAAGAGGTAACACTATATAAAGTGTCACTTGTTGTTGTTAGGAGTAGTACTAGTAGTAGTAGTAGCAGCAGCAGCAGCAGCAATAATAGTTGTGAGATAATTCGTAGCAACGTTAGGAAATGCTTGTGTTGTAAACTTGTAGGAACATACTTGGGATGACCTGACATCGCTGAGAAAACCAGAAGTGAACCTCAGGGACTATTGAGAAATGATCAATACTATGTATGCTCTTTGCAAAATTGTTTGGGTACACCTGAATTGAACCACATAATAGACACATAAATAGCTGGTCCTCGGCCAGGCGCGGTGGCTCATGCCTGTAATCCCGGCACTTTGGGAGGCCGAGGCGGGTGGATCACGAGGTCAGGAGTTTGAGACCATCCTGGCCAACATGGCGAAACCCCGTCTCTACTAAAAATACAAAAATTAGCTGGGTGTGGTGGCGGGCACCTGTAATCCCAGCTATTTGGGAGGCTGAGGCAGGAGAATCACTTGAACCTTGGAGGCGGAGGTTGCAGTGAGCCAAGTTCGTGCCATTGCTCTCCAGCCTGGGCGACAAGAGCAAGACTCCATTAAAAAAAAATCTATCTATCTATCTATCTATCTATCTATCTATCTATCTATCTATCTATCTATCTATCTATATCTGGTCCTCAACAGCTAAAAATGGCCCAGCCAGAACGTTGGCAGCCAAGGCAAGTTGAGCAACCAATAAAATGTCATGTCTGAGCTAGAGAGTTTCAGAGATCTCCTGCATCTATGATATAAATCACATCATCAGGAGAGCTTGCAAACAGTAAGGTTCACCTGTGGTTAAACTTAAGGCTGTTCATAAATATAGCAATAAAACTATTTATTTCCCATGTCCCAGGTGTCTTAGTTTTCACACTCCCACCACAACTTGAAATGTTTAATATGAAAGTGTGACAATCTGCAAGTAACACTAAAATATTGTCACAGGAGGCTTGTTCACAAGAAATAGGCACAGCCTGGGAACAGTGACCTGCAAAGCTCTGGAGCCTGCTTTTGTTTGCATCTACCCTCCTTGTAGTTTTGGACACACTCAAGTACAGCTGCATTTAGCAGCTGGTCCAGGATTTGGTCCATTCTCATTGTGTCCCAAACTGCAGACTCTGCAGATGAATGTCAGTGTAAACGTGACTCTTTCTTGTGGGTTGCCCTAACCTTTGGCTCATTGAATCTGGTTCTTGGTCATCACCTAGCACAAAGGCTGCTGTTACAAGGCAGACACACCTTAGTGAGTACTGGAAACACTCACAAATCTTTCCTCTCAAATGAGCTTTAGCACAATGAGTTCTGAGGTCCCTTTGCAGATTCACAGTAAGCCGCTGGAAGTTTCTGAGACACTGAACAATGAAAATGGACCTCTTCTTGAGAACTCTGTGGCTTACACTGTCAAAGCTCTAAGCAAACATTGTTTTGTAGGCCCAAAAGTTGGAACTCATACTGAATTGGAAAAATTATTGTATGTCTTCATCAGAAAAGGATTTAGGGTAGCTGGTAGCTGGCGTTCTGCCAGGAGTGTCACAGTTCTCCAAGGTTTAAGCCTTAAGTATCTTCTTCCAAATTTGTGTGTCTTGCATCATAAAATGTGTCTAAGATAACATGTTTTGATAAACATTAATTAAACCTTTAGCTAAAAAAATTGTTTGTCTCCTTAGAATATTTTTTTGAGAGGGGATGTTTCGGATGGGTCCTGTTTGTTTAAAAAGACTACCCAAGGGAGTTTCCCAAAATAAATGTCCTTGTGGCAGAGACTCAAAATCATTCATAGAATAGAACTGGAAATGTAGAAATGAGAGAGCCCAAATTCAGAGGTGTTAGATTCAGCCAATAAAGCATGACGTTTGAGTTCGAGCCCACCTGTATGACCTGGAGTAAGCCAATGTTTACACCCAGTTTCTGCATCTGAAAAAATATGGCATTATGCATTATGAAAAAAAGAAGATGTGCTTACATCACAGAATTGTGGTGAGGGAGGATTAGCTAAAATACTATACTTTGGGAAATAGTTTGTAAATTGCAAAGTGCCATTAAAATGTAAGGAATTACTATTATAATCACCACTGGCTGAGGTCCTACATATAAGGACCTACAGCTTATAGCGACCTCGTCAGAGTTTTTTGAAAAAGAGAGAGAGAGAGAGAGAGAGAGAGAGAGAGAGAGGGAGAGAGAAAGAAAGCACTCTTATCTTTCCCCACTAGATGGCAGGCGAGCCACTTGGTAAAGTACTGACTGGCTTAGGACTCTAGAAACCACAGCAATATTTTGGTTTGTGAAGCAGCCTAGCGATGGACAAAGGGTGAATTAGAAGTCATGAAAAACAGAGACAGCCTGTATCCCATCGGTTTGCAGTTTACCAACATTTCGTGTGTATGAAAACATGGTCTTTTTCTTTTTTTTTTTTTTTTTGTACTTTTTAGTAGAGACTGGGTTTCACCGTGTTAGCCAGGATGGTCTCGATCTCCTGACCTCGTGATCCGCCCGTCTCGGCCTCCCAAAGTGCTGGGATTACAGGCTTGAGCCACCGCGCCCGGCCGGTCTTTTTCTTTTGACTGTGAGAAAAAGGATAGCTAAACAATTTCTCTAACAAGGAAAATGTTGAGCTCACTCAGTTACAGCTAACAGACTTAACGATTATTTGTCACACCACTTTACAGGTAATGTCTTCGTCTATATCAGGGATTGACAAACTGCTTCTGTAACAGTAAATATTTCTGGCTTTGCAGGTTATATGGTTTATGTTGAAACTATTCAGCTTTGCCACTGTAGCAGAAAAGCAGCTTGAAACAATATGAAAATAAGTGGGCATGAATAGGTTACTATAAACTTTTATTTATGGATACCGAATTTTGAAATTCACATAATTTACACTTGTCACAAAATATTCTTCTTCTTTTGATTTTTTTTTGAGCACTAAAAAATGTAAACATTATTTTTAGGTGAAAGATCATACAAAAAATGACCATAGGCCTGATTTGACTGGCAAGCAGTAGTTTGCAGAGATCCAAGACTTCTTAGCTATCAGATTGGCAATCTCCTCAATCTATATATTTATAACTTTCATAACACATATTTCAATGTGGTAAGTATTTTTTTGCACATATAAATTACTAAAAATCCATGTGGCATTTTTGCCTGTTATTGTCTTGTTTGTTAAAAACTATAGACAAAAAAATTCAAGTAGTATACCGGGTGTGGTGGCTCACGCCTGTAATCCCAGTACTTTGGGAGGCCAAGGCGGACAGATCACCTGAGGTCAGGAGTTCGAAACCAGCCTGGCCAACATGGTGAAACCCCATCTCTATTAAAAACAAAACAAACAACAACAAAAAAAAACACAAAAATTAGCCGGGCATAGTGGCGGGTGCCTGTAATCTCAGCTACTTAGGAGGCTGAGGCAGGAGAATCGCTTGAACCCAGGAGGCAGAGGTTGCAGTGAGCCAAGATTACACCACTGCACTCCAGCCTGGGTGACAGAGGGAGACTCTGTCTCAAAAAAAAAAAAAAAAAAAAAAAAAAAATTCAAGTAGTTGGTGCATTGTTCTTGGATTTGTCAGGAAGAGAGCACACAGTTAAATGTGAATTTCAGTTAAAATAAAAACAAAAGGGATTCACTGTTTCTCTGAGATTCAGTTTTAACTGGGTGAACTAAATTGCTAAGTCTGATATTTGTTCTTCTACTGACCGATCCTCATTTATTAAGGGCTTAATAAATGAAGTTGAAGATCTGAAGACAAGACTTCTCCAGTAAAATATATCTTTGGGGAATTGGGAGAAATATGGATCTCCACTGGCTTGCTTGTTTTCTGTGCACTTTAACACATTAAAACAACTGTAAGGCACGAACAGCTGTTACTCACATCCATTTTCTAGAACAACAAATTCTGAGCTGCCAGTCTCAGTTGAACAAGCCATTTAAAATGCTTTGTAAGAATCTCAAAGTAACGAGCACTTGCTATTTTATGTTGCAAAGGGCTTCAGAGAAATTTGAGGTCTTTTAATTGAGTAGGAACAGCAAATAAAAATCCTCCCAGCCTGGTGTTCTGTGGAACTGAGCTTCCTTCAGGCCGTTTCAAAACAGAAACTCCGTCCTCCTCTAAAAGCTTTTTTATACCCCTTGATGGAGGTGTCAAGCGTGCACAGGCAGCAAATCGTAGGGCCTGGTTCAGAGAGGTTTCTTTTTGTGTGTATCTGTTAGGATTCACTACTGGTATTAAATATTGACCCACATTTAATTTGCCTGGTGACTTTTCACGATAGATATTGAATGTTAAATGCTCTCCAAATCGGGTGTTCTTTCCAGTTTTAAGATTTGACGCCTTATGATCTACTCCATCCACGACTTTTACAGAACCTTGGAGGGTCTCTTACCGCTCTGGACTTGAGTTGGTTAATCCCGCTGCAGAGACGGAGTGGGGCGGGGGTGGAGGTGGTGGTGAGTGGTGTAACTGAGGAAGAGTCCCTGGCATACTGCAACCAGGTCAGAAGTGACAGCATCCAGCCCTCCCCTCCTTGGGGAGTGGGGGAAGGGGGCGACCCCGCCCAGTGCAGAGGGAGGCGAGTCAGGAGCCGACGAAACGCTGGAGGGGCCATCCGCGGGGGCCGGTCTCTGCAGAGAGCAGCCGGGTGACAACGTGGCACGGAACGGCACTGCATCAGAGTAGCACACTGCAGAGACGAGACGAATCCTCCCCAGAGAGGGGAGGCGGTTAAGGAGAGGCGATTGCGTGGCCCGGAGCAGCCAGACCCGGTAAGCCGACTGCTTCCCGTATTCCGCTTTAACCAAGCTGCTTTTCCTGGCGGCCCCACAAATGTCCTGAGCGGAGCGTCTTCGCTGGCTCACAGCCAGCCAGCCAGAGCCCACTTCTGCGACCTCCTCCTTCTTCCCATCCTGAGGGCTCCTGCTTCGGCTCCCGGCTTCCTCCTCCGGGGTATCTTTTACCCCTTCTGTAGCTGGATAATCGCCATCACTCAATCACCACGGTCGTAAATAGGGCAAAACGAGCAAGGCACTCGCCTTGGGTACAAAATTTAAGGCGGTACCCAGATACTCAGTAATCAAGATAAAAATGTTCATGCAATCTCTTTAAAATTCAAAGTTACAGCCAAAATTCCGCGAGAAGCTAGATAACAATTATTAAATAAGGGCAAGCTCAGACTTTGCACTTGAACGACTTAGCCTCACTTGCCTCACCCTAATCCCCGGCGCCACTAATCAACTCTGAAGTGATTCCATCCTTTCCGTGGTGCCACGTACTGGAGCTTCGGTTTTCGTTGTGTATACGCCTTCCTGGTTGTGTGGGAAGGGGCAGGGACTGAGCCTCACGGAGCGCAGTCCAGTGCTTTGTTCACCGAGGCCCTGGGGTCGATATGGATTTTGGAGTAGCCCAAAGGTGAGGGCTTATGCAGCCAGGTTGCAAAGCTTTGCATTGGAACTGCCGGAGGCCCCACAGAAGCAAAGTTAGAGCGGAAAATGCACTCCTTTAATTAGTATTTAGGAACCCCTTCAATAATTGAATTGAGTATAAAATGTTTAAAGTAACTACAAATAGCAGGGAACGGCTTTTGGAATTCTTTTTCTAAGACGGATGCCTCCGCGCGTGGAGACGCATTGTTCCTCTCTAGCTTGCCATGTGTATTTGGTCGTGTGGCACTTCAGTCTGAAGTTGCAATGATACAAGCACCTTTAATGAGGATCACACTCCATAACTTAGGAAGCACCATTTACCTCTCCTAGTAAGTGACTAGACACTCTTAGGTGCTGGCTACAAAAGGGTTTTCAATTCTTACCATCCCCTAGAGCCATTTTATGCTGATCTTGAATTGTTTGCTGCTCTTACGTTTAAGGGAGGTGACAAGGGGGGCAACTAGCTCCGGAGTAGGGGATGACCTGGTGTTATTTATAAATGCTTATTTTTGTCTTATGCGTGCCAGTGAAAAATGAGGTTAAGAGGAAGATCTCTAAAAGGCCTGGAGAAGATCAGGAAACTATTGTTCAAATCCGTGTGCCTTTTCTTAAAATCTTTCGAAGTTTTGGGCGTGACCAGCTCTTCAAAAGGAAGAAAAGGGCACTTGTGATCCCTGGCCTGCTAAAAAGAGTTTGCTTCCCTTGAGGAGGGATCAAGCCAAATTCTGTCTAACCTGGAATGGGGAAAAGGTGGGCCGAACGGTCATTGTGGCCTTCGTCAAACGTGGGACACGGCAGATCCCCTTAGCTGTTGGATTTCTCATAGGCCTGGTTTAGCTGTTCCACGCTCTGGCCAGCAGAGGGCACTATAGCCACATAGAATGTTTTTTGACTGTTTTTGGTGGTGAATTTTCAGAGCTATTTAAAAGACTTCCATCCAGGAAGAAGTATGAACGATTTTCCATGAAATTTTAATGTGAAAAATAGATTATCATTAAAAACTGATGGATGTCTATTTGGTTTTTAACCCATTGAACCATAGAAAGAAAGTGAAGATGTTTCATAACAATCAAAGATTAAAATAGCAAGAACATAAAAGCAATGTGATGATAAATATCGGCATCATATCCCTAAATTATTTCCAACATAAGTAGTTAGGGCTTTTGCTCATAGGGATGATATTTAAATTTTCAATTAAAGAAAGTTAATTTGTGAATTTATATTACTCATTGGAAGAATGAAAACTGGGATATGAATAGTCATGTGATCTTACAATGTACCATTCAATTTTCTACAGAGAAGTCTCCAGTAAAATATGCTTCTACGTGCCGTGGGAATTTAAAAATTAAAAATGTAAAAGATTTATAATTAACTGCCATAAATAACAAAGAATGTGTATGATTCTGAGCAGGATTAGGATTGAAATCTGTTCGCTATGTTTAGGTCATATTTGTAGAAAGTTAATGGAAGAGTTGTATCGATACTAATTTATTTCTTACAGTTTTGATAGGAATATCAAATTCATATTGTAGAAACTTAGACTCACATTCTGTGTTAGAACCTATGAGCTATTCTGGGTGTTTTAATATGGTTTTTGCTCATTGCTATGCTACAGGTATTATCATACATCTTTTCTAAAGGTGGAGGCCTTCTTTTTTATTTAACCAGAAGTTTCTTGTGTTAGGATGATTTTGAGCAGTTAAGAATTGCAAGAAAAGATCTTAACATCATTAGTTTCAAGTACACTGTAATGATTGAGTGTGGAGTGTAGAGCAAGATTGCATAGCTGTACATTTTGGGCTTTCCTACTTAATAAACGTGCGACCTCGGACAGATTACGTAACTTGTCTGAGCCTCAATTTCCTCATCTATAAAAGAATAATAATAATATCCATTGCATAGGGTTGTATTAAATATTAAGTGAGTTAATATATGTAAAGCAGCTAGAACAGTGCCTGGCCCAGAAAAATCACTTTAGAAGTGTCATTTACCTATTATTTTTTTCCATTATTGTTAATAATATTTTTAATTTGAACATGATGTATTAACTTCCCCTTAGTTTATTGTTTAGCTCTAGAGCTGCTTAGATTCATTTACATATAATATTGCTTATCTAATTTTAAATAAGTGGTTCTATGCACATTTAGTAACTTATGTCTCTTAAACATTGGCCATGAAAGAGAATTCTTGAATAGTTTCATGAAGCAGTCTTTGTCTCTTACTCAGAGCAGAATATTTTGAAGACATCTTTTCTCTGAAGTTTTTAGACAGGCTATAAACTAGTTTGTATTAGTCGGAGTTCTCCAAACAGACAGAACCAATGGGATAGCTAGCTAGCTAGATAGATAGATAGAGGAGAGGGGATTTATTAGAGGAATTTGTTCATGTGGTTATGGAGGATGACAAGGGCCAAGATTGAGGGACTGACAGTTGGCAAGGGCTTTCTTGCTGTGTCATCCCATGGCAAAGGAGAGAGAGGCCAAACTTGCCCTTTTGTAAAGAATCCACTCCCATGAAAATGACGTTAATCTATTCATGACAGTGGAACCTAATCACCTTTTAAAGATCTCACCTCTTAATACTGTTACAGTGGCAATTCCATTTCAACATGAGTTTTGGAGGGGACAGACATTCAAACCATAACACAGCTCCATGACAGAATTTTCGCATGCACCAGAATGTAAATGACAGCTACTCATTTTAAGGGGAAACAGCTTAGGTTAGTGTAAAAAACATGAGTATTGGAGTCTGGAGCTTGGACGCTAGCTGTGTGACTTTGGACATGCCACATGTCATCTTTGAGCTTCTGCTTTTTCAAATACAAGGCTGTTGTAGGCCAGAATATGACCAGGTTGTAAAGGGTTTGCCACATACCGACTGCTGACATCAAAACATATGAGTTCCATTTCCTCGACCTTATTCCCTTTCTCCTTTGATAATGCTTCATTCAAGTGCAGATCGAAGACCTCAGGAGGAAATGAAATGTTAAGAAGATTTGACTGTAACAAAAGGGTTAGTGTTAACACATCCATTGTGTACTTATACAATAGAAGTACAATAGTAATCTTAGAAGCTGTGCAAAATCACTGCTGCTTCCTCTCTCTGGGCCTCTGAATTAATGATGCAATATATACAATACATATAATAAATATATGTTATAACATATAATATATATTTATTATAATTAATTCTATTATATATTATATTACACATAATAATTATTATATATTATAATATATAATATATTATATAATAATAATTATATAATAATATAATATATAATATATATATTATATGTATATAATATATAATATATAATCATATTATTATATAATATACATTTATATATAATATATATTATTATTATTATTATTTTGAAGACATATTTTCTCTGAAGTTTTTAGACAAGCTATAAACTAGTTTGTATTAGTCAGAGTTCTCCAGAGAGATAGAACCAATGGGATAGCTAGCTAGTTAGATGAAGGAGAGGGGATTTGTTAGAGGTTATAGAGGATGACAAGGCCAAGGTTGAGGGACTGACTTCAGCCGTCCTTTGTTTCAGCTTCATAATTAATATTAACTATAATAATTATATTATTAATCTAATTATTATAATATAATTATATATAGGAATTAATATAATAATTATATAACATATTTAATTATATATTATAAATATATATTATATTAGTATATGTACATATTAGTGTATATATTAGTATGTGTATTTGTATATATATTATATATATATTTGTACTAATATACATACACAAATACATATAAGTATAGGACCTAGTTGCTTCCTCTAAGGCTTCATGTTTCTCTAATGGTCATAAAATGGACTAAATGGGGCTTGAGTTGGATGATGAGATTCCATAGATAGAAAGGAAAGGGAGCATTCCAGCTAGAAGGAATGGTGTGAGCAGAGGTACAAGTATGATTTTGGTCAGGAGCCAATAAGTAAAGCAGTCTTTCCGGAGAACCTTTCTTGAGGAAGGTGCCTTGTAGTGCCCACAAATGCAGGAAGCAAGGATTAGGACAAGGTCACTGATGGTCAGTTCAAGGAGTTTGGAATGTGTCCTGTAGCTATTGGGAAGCCACTGAAGGCTTATTAAGTAAGTAAAACACAGCAGAGGTACTGTTTTGGGAACAAAAAGCTGGTGGCTATGAGGGTGGACTTGGTTATAGCAAAATTAGTCAGGAAACTATTTTAACAGTCTGGGGCCAGATCATAGAGGGCCTCATAGGCCCCATTTGTTCCTTCATCTACAGTTGCTTCAGCTTTTACATCTTTTTAGACCAGTCCTGTTATGTTTTACAGAGGTCTTCCATTTCAGTCTTAGATGCTGTCTTCTATTTGCCAGTGGGAATTCTATAATCCCATTTGATTTCCATAGCATCTAATGAAATTCGTTTTTTTCTCCCTCCCCTCCATGAAAGCAAATTTTCCATACACTTTGTGTGCCGAAACCTAGTAAGAATAGGTCAGATTAATCCTAAATATCTGCTTTTTTATTCATTGCAATCATAAACCCTTTCATTAATATCAAGACAGCTAAAGAACTCCACCTCATCAAAGAAATCTGGCATCTGAAGCCCTTTATGATTTGCCTCAACAAATCTTTTCCAGTTTTATTTTTACTGCCCACTTCAGCCATCCTTTGTTGCAGCTTCATCTCTCATCTAATTCCACGCGTACCCAGCAATTTCGTGCCTCCGCCTTTGTCCCTTCCACCTGCTTGCCTTCTCCTCCACACCCTAAAAATTCTACCCATTCTTCAAGGTCCCATTCAAATGCTACTGCTTTTGAGAGTGTTGCATGCTGGTCTTACTTTCTGTACTGTAAGCATTTATGCTATAAAATGAGGACCTATTCTATTCCAGTTACTGTCAAGGCATTCCCAAATGATTAAAACACAGGAAAACAGATGGCACTGTAGTGAAATATCCTAAGTGCTGTAATCAGAGTAGGCATTGGAGGAAGGCTCTGAGAGTTTCCACCATCAATACAGAGCCAGCAGGAGGGATCAGGGAAAGCTTCCTGGAAGACATGGTATCAGAGGCGTTTGAACCAGAGTGACTCCATCTTGAATAGGGGCGGGGTAAAATAAGGCTGAGACCTACTGGGCTGCATTCTGAGGAGGTTAAGGCATTCTTATTCACAGGATGAGATAGGAGGTCGGCACAAGATACATGTCACAAAGACCTTGCTGATAAAACAGCATGTGGTAAAGAAGCCAGCCAGAACTCACCAAAACCAAGATGGCGATGAAAGTGACCTCTGGTTGTCCTCACTGCTCATTATGTGCTAATTATAATGCCCACCTACCAAGCACCTGGATTTAAAACTTGGTAACAAGTTAGCCAGGTGTGGTGGCTCACGCCTATAATCCCAGCTACTCCGGAGGCTGAGGCGGTTGCAGCGAGCCAAGATCGCACCACTGTACTCCAGCCTGGGTGATAGAGTGAGACTCCATCTCAAAACAACAATATAAAAATTGTTAACATTTTTTCCATAAAATAAATTACTGGTAACATTATATATGTATTTGCTTCAGGTCCTCCCCTGACAAAACATATATTTATTTATATTACCACAGTTCCGTGACTGCACCCAGTAGAATCAACAGCAGTGACCTAATGTCATCTAACAGCCTACTCATGCTCAGATTCCCTCAGTCCTTCCAAAACTATGAGTGACTATTTATTGATTGATTATTAGTGAAGCATTATCAGAAGATCTGAGATCTGAGAACTTGGTACTGTTGCTTAGTTGATATGAGTCATAGTATGGATTGGTGGAAGAACAAAACTTAAGACAACAAAATAGATAGTAATTATTTATTTGAAAACACTTTCCTCTCCAAGCTACACTAACCCAAAGAAACTGAGGGATCACCTAAGATCAACTTGAGCGCTCAACCTGGTTGCCCAAGGGTTATGGCACTACCGGAAACTCTCAGGCTCTAGAGAGAAACAAGGCCATTGGGAGAGAACTCCAGACACTTGTGGATGGATAGTCAGTTGTTTATTCCAACATCATTTTTTGAGTAGTCCATCCTTTCCTTAGTGTTTTGAAATTCTACCAGAGAACTGTAAAAATACTAAAAATGAATAAGTGAACACATTTGTATTATCTTATTGGGGGGGAAGACTCTTCAAAGCAAGGCAGAGACAGTTGACTACATAAATACTAGAAGCAACTTTATGGCAAAAGACAAAAGTAATAAAATTCAAAAGTAAATGACATGCTTGGAGAAAATATTTGCAATATAGAGAGGATTAAAAATAAGATCTCTAAAATGTTAACAGTACCTATAAATCAGTAAGAAAAAAATATAACGTGGAAAAGGGATAAGAACAAGTATTTAAAGAGGAAAGATGATGAAAGAAATCAATTAAAACAAAAATTAGATACCTTGTTATTTACCTTCTAATTGATACAAGTCACAAATGCTGATTATGTTTCATGTTGGTAAGTACATGAGAGAAAAGAACTCTCATTTGCTTTTAGCATACAAATTGGTACAACCTTTGTAAGGGCAATTTGGCATATATATACACATATATACGCCAAATATACACATATATATGCCATATATACGTATATATGTGTATATATACACATACACACACACACATATATATATTTATTTATTATTATTGTTTTTGAGACGGAGTCTCACTCTGTCACCCAGGCTGGAGTGCAGTGGTACGATCTTGGCTCACTGCAACCTCTGCCCCCGGGTTCAAGTGATTTTCCTGCCTCAGCCTCCCAAGTAGCTGGGATTACAGGCGCCCGTCACCACGCCCAGCTAATTTTTTGTATTTTTAGTAGAGATGGGGTTTCACCACGTTGGACAGGCTGGTCTCAAACTCCTGACCTCGTGATCCCCCTGCCTCAGCCACCCCAAGTGCTGAGATTAGAGGCGTGAGCCACCACACCCGGCCTTGGCATATATTTTTATTACTCCAAATTTCTGTCTTTCTCACTAGCTCATAAGCTACTCATTTAGATTGCCTCTGTTCCTGACCTCATTTCCTATTTTTATGTTTGCTTTTTCCTAGATGGTGTGCTTCTCACCTCAGCCTGGTAGCCTGACCTTGACTCCTGAGTTCTACGATCACTTCACAACTGCAAGTCATTCTCATACAAAATTTAAGTTTTCCTAAGTCTGCGCCTTTGAGAGCTTTGGAACGATATGCAAGTTCAAGTCACCATCCTCTTTCTTGCTACCTCCTGTGAGAAGACCAACATTTGGGTTACTTGTTTCTACCCTTGTTCTTCTGCTTGATATTGTTGCTTCTGCAGCCATTGATCACACACGTGTTGTCATACAAAAACTGGGTAGCCTTTTTATTTGTCTTGTGAATTTTATCATTTGGTTCTTACGTATTACAAATTAATATTGTGTACTCTCAGTGATATACAACTTTTGGTCGTTGTAAATTTGCGTGAGTTAGGGTGAGAATGGCATGCAAGCAAAAGAACAAAAAGAGGGATGATAGAGATGCAAGAAGAGTAAAGAGGGCAAGAAAGGTTATGTTAATAGCGAACACAATGAAAGTTCTTTAAATGCTTGATAATGGTGAAAGCAACACTTCCTAGGTCATATTTTTGGTGTTAATGAACCTACACATCATACAATAAAGAAAAATGAGAAAGCAGTTGGGGCCAGTGAATCGGGGGCACACAAGAATCACTGAGAAAATCATACATAACTCAAAATGCCACAGTAGAGAAAATATAAAGAGATGCGCACTTGTGGCTTCTGAAACAGAGAAGGTTGAATAGGTCTCTTTCTGTGTGTAAAATCTGCCAGTGAGCATCACAAAAATGCACATTTCAATTTCAATCTGGATGGAAAGTTATAAAATTCATTGCAAGTAATGGGTGGTTGGGTAGGTTTAAGAAATGCCAGGTGGGTGGATCACTTGAGGTCTGGAGTTTGCAACCAGCCTGGCCAACATGGTGAAACTTTGTCTCTACTAAAAATACAAAAATTAGCCAGGCATGGTAGTGGGTGCCTGTAATCACAGCTACTCAGGAGGTTGAGTCAGGAGAATCACTTGAACCCAGGAGGTGGAGGTTGCGGGTGAGCCGAGATCGTGCCATTGCACTCCAGCCCGGGTGACAAGAGTGAAGCTCTGTCTCAAAAAAAGAAAAGAAGAGAGGAGAAGAGAGAAGAGGAGAGGAGAGGAGAAAAAAGAGAAGAGAAGAAGAGAAGAGAAGCAAAGCGAAGCTGTGGCCTGTAATGAAAGGAAGTGGAGAAGTGGCTGGCAGAGGAAGCAGATTAAGAAGCTGCCGGAGAGTATCCTGAATACCTGAAGGAGATGATTGAGGAAAATGGCAATTTGCTTGAGCAGGTTGTCAGTGCTGCTGAAACTCTGGAAGCAAATGCCTACTTGCACATCTATTGCAAAGCATGAGAAAAGGACCAGAGGCTTCAAGCCTGGAAAAGACAAACTCGAAGTTCTGCTTTGTTCCAGTGTGTTCTGATTAAACAGATTCCAAAATTGTTGCCTTTTTAAAAGAGAAGGCCAGAAACACTTTTCTGTCTACATGAAGGGAAACCATAAAATATGGATCACTGAGAAACTCTTTTTGAACTGGTCTTTGAAGTGTTTTGTTCTGAGGTTAAATAATATTTAAAAGAGTAAAAAATCTTGACTTCACAGTGTTGCTGATTCTGGACACTGCTCCTACAGACAAAAATGCAGTCATAAATGCTGCTCCTTGTGTTCAAGTCATCTCCATTACCCCCAGTACGACTCCACTCCTTCAACTCATGCATCTGAGAGTGCTAAAGTTTCTGATGTACTACGCTCGGCCTGTATTTCGACTACCCGCAGATCTTATCGGAGACACCAGAACTTTACTGTGAAAGTGGCTTGGCAAAATTTCTCCATTTGTAATGCTTTAACAGGTGTAGAAGAATCAGTGAGACAAATAAAACAATCAACACTTAATGAAGTCTGGCAGAAATTTTGGAATGAGGTTGTGACTGATTCAGAAGGTTTCCTTCCAGTAGTAGAAGAAATTGAAAATGTTGTAACATCTGCAAACCATTTGAATAGTGAAGGCCTCGAAGACATTGAGTTAAGTGACATTACTGAATTGTTAGACTCTCACCGTCAAAAGATAGTTTAGAAATATTTTGGAGATGTGATCACATCAAAAGGCAATAAAAGAAGCCAGCATACGTTAACATCCAGAACTCTAAGAATGTTCAAGTATCTACTCCACAAATGAAATTGTCACAGTGATTCAAAAGAAAGAGGTCCTTTGGTGGACTACATATTGACTTTCAGGTAAGGCTTAGATGATTATTTACAGTCCTATAAAGCAGTAGTAATAAACCTCCAAACAAACACCAACAAGTCTTTTCTCTCTGCTTACTTGAAAGGGGAGAAGAGGTTGACATTAGGACATGTCATTCAAACCTGTTCTGCAAACAGAAAAACAGGAAGTAGATATGCCGCACACAGATGGTTAAACCTTGGGATTCAGACTCTGATGGCTCTGATGATGTGGTGATTTGTGTGCTGGGGATGAAAGAGGAGCAGAAGACTGAGCTTACATCTCTTCAGATGAAATGCAATTTTCTCTATTCTTTCCCTGTTACTACTGCTATGACCAAGCATTTTCATTGATGTGTTATCATCTTCATCTTGAGATCACAAAGGAAGTTAATTGCCTGATATCCACTATTGCTAATATAAAATATCATTGATATTTATTTTATTGTTTTATTTTGGTGAACAAACTAATTGGGCTTTTGTAATACTCATATCCCTGCCTCATTTCTTCCTGAAAGGTCTTAAATTCCTACAACATGGATACTCTGAGAGTTTCAGGAACTCAACTATGGCATTTAAGGAGTGTGCTGCTACTGTTCTTGGCTGGATGATTTGATTTTGTACTCTTGATCTGAGATTTGTTTTAATTCTGATTAAGTCTAACTTGTGATCTCACCAGAAAGGATTAGTTTGGTATACGTTAAATTAATTTGTTTTGCAGCAGTTGTATATGTTAGCTATTGGCTGATCCTGAAAAGCAGTATATTTATGTCAAATTTCCAGATTTCCTTTGGTAGCTAATCAAGGAGGAACAGTTGCTAGAGTTCATTTTCAAAGATTCTTTCTGTTCTCATATCTGGCCTCCCCAGTGATTCGAAGAGTTGAATATCCTCAAAAAAAGAAAAAAAAAAAACCAGATATTATTACTTCCTGTTCTCTGATGGTGATGGAGACATCATTCTCAGATTGTTTTTAAATTCCCTCCATAATTCCTTATATTTACTTTATTTGATTCAATTGTGTTACAAAAGTTATTGTTATGGTTGCTTTAATTTTGGATGTTTGGAATTTTCCAGGCAGATTTGACAGAGGGGAAAAAAAATCAGAAAGCCAGAGATATGACACTGTTATCTTGTTCTAAGAATTTTGAGCAAAGACATAGGATGGACCTGCCTGTTCTTTTGGCTGCTTGTACACATTCCCAGCTCATGTCCGTTTTGAACTCAGTTGGACAGTTATTCTGGGGAATAGAGAGGAAGTCAAAATAACAATGCTGTTGTTTCTGTCTTAATTGCTCTTTGTGCCGGATTCACGGCACTGACCTCATCATTATATCTGATAATGATGCACAGAAAACCTGAATAGAGAAAAGAAGAAAGATAGTTCATTGGCGTGTGCTTGCCAAAAAGAGACTTTATATAACTTGAGAAAACATAAAGACAACCTAGAATGAGGAAATGTATGTACAGTAATGAAAAAAATGCTTTAAACAGCAGTGTCAAAAACTGACATTGGAGAGTAAATTGAATTTGGTTTTGTAGGAGGCAGGAAACAAGCCCACTCAACATGAAATTTGGCGTAAGGGAGTCCAGTAACTTTCTCCTCAGTCTGTGAACTATACGTGAGTTTGATATTTTGAAGGAAAAGGAACAAAAAAGTTTAAAAGGACTTTTGCACAGCAAATGAAACTAGCATCAGAATGAACAGGCACCCTAAAGAATGGGAGAAAAATTTTGCAATCCACCCATCTGACAAAGGTCTAATATCCAGAATCTGCAAGGAGCTTAAACAAATTTACAAGAAAAAACAGCCCCATCAAAAAGTGGGCAAAGGATATGAACAGACACTTCTCAAAAGAAGACACTTATGCAGCCAACAAACATGAGAAAAAGCTCATGATCACTGATCATTAGCGAAACGCAAATCAAAACCACAATGAGAGCCAGACCGGGGTCCGGTGCGGAGAGCCCCTCATCCTGGAAAACGGGCCTTGGCCAGAAAGGCAGCCACCCCCTTGTGCATCATGCAACACACGTTTGTGAAGAACCTGGCGCTAAACCATTCCTAGACAACCGACTTCTGGGTCGGGGTTTCATGAGTAGCAGAGCAACTTCTTCACTGCCATCTATTGAAAGTGAGCCCTCCACACAAGGGTTTGTCTGCCTGCGTGCTCAGGGGGCCGTTGGACCAGTGGTGCCGTCTGTCCCTATTCCTTCCTTTCTCCCGCCACCCGCTGGGGTCCTCCTTACCCCAGCCTGCGCGTGCCCACCTACTCTGGGTGTGTCTCACGCTGGCCTGTCCAAACCTGCCGCGCGTCAGGCCAGTCAGAATGGCGATTATTAAAAAGTCAGGAAATGAGAGATGCTGGAGAGGATGTGGAGAATAGGAACCTTTTTACACTGTTGGTGGGAGTGTGAATTAGTTTAACCATTATGGAAGACAGTGTGGCGATTCCTCAAGGATCTGGAACCAGAAATACCATTTGACCCAGCCATCCCATTACTGGGTATATATCCAAAAGATTATAAATTATTCTATTATAAAGACACACGCACACGTATGTTTGTTGCAGCACTATTTACAATAGCAAAGACTTGGAACCAACCCGAATGCCCATCAATGATAGACTGGATAAAGAAAATGTGGCACATATACACCATGGAATACTATGCAGCCATAAAAAAGAAAAATAATTGAGATCATGCCCTTTGTGGTACATGGATGAAGCTGGAAGCCATCATTCTCAGCAAACTAACAGGAACAGAGAACCAAACACCACATGTTCTTACTCATAAGTGGGAGTTGAACAGTGAGAGCACATGGACACTGGGAGGGGAACATCACACACAGGGGCCTGTCGGTGGTGTGGGGCAAGGGAAGGGAGAGCATTAGGACAAACACCTAATGCATGTGGGACTTAAAACCTAGATGAAGGGTTGATGGGTGCAGCAAACCACCATGGCACATGTATACCTATGTGACAAACCTGCATATTCTGCACATGTATCCCAGAACTTAAAGTAAAATAATGATAATTTAAAAAGGGCTTGCTTGCATGGTTATGGTTGAGATGACAGATATTCTTCAACATGCTCAAATGAGGAAGATGAGGGTTGAAAACCCATTGTAGGATACTGTGGATCTAGCGATCCGCCACAGTTCCAGGAGGGCTTATGCTCTTGATCTAAACCACAGTTGTTCTCAACACTGACTGTGTGTCAGAGTAATGATAGAAAGCTTTGAAAAATATAGATTTCCAGGAACTGCACACAGACCTGCTGAATCAGGGATAGGGCCAGAATCTGTATATTTCAAAAGTTCCTCCAGTGTTTCTTTATATAGCCATGGTTTTCAAACTGCCGCTCGAAAGCTAAGGAAAATTATGATAGAAAATATAAATGGTAGTGGGCCCAGGAACTAGGAAACTTTGATTTATTCTGCCACTAGTTCAATGAATGGTCTTATTCAAGTCTCTCCTATCTTTCATTGTCTTTCAAATGAGAGAGTAAGACTACTTGGTGTCTAAAGTCTTTCTATCTCTGACATTACCTTGAGAGAAAGGTGCATCAACCACAATGGTTGATTTTGAGAATATCTGAACTTTTTCATAGAGGCCAAGGTAAATAGGAGTATTATTGCATTGTGTAATTGTGCTCATGGTTCAAGTTTTACCATGTTTTAGTCCCTCCCAGTAAAGGAAGTAGGGCATAATGCCGTAGAAACAAGGCAAATACAGACACCAACTCTCTGAAAGGAAAGAGAGGAAATACCTACTGGGAGTTTCTTTTTCTGTGATAATAGCCTTTTTCCCCACTCCGGGTTATAGGGTTTGGCAAAAATAATGCACAGATATTGTGTGTAAAATGCCAATATTTTGTATCTATTGTTTCCACAAACCCAAACAGAGAACTCTGTATGGTGAATGCTTTAAGTTTTCATAGATTGTTTCCTTCTTCTTAATCACATCTACAGGTAAATATTTTTAAATCAGTGATCTTTTCCTTAGTATAATCAGTGGTTCTATATGACTTTAAAGAATGAGCTGTTTTGGTTGGGCGCGGTGGCTCACGCCTGTAATCCCAGCACTTTGGGAGGCCAAGGCAGGCAGATCATGAGGTCAAGAGATCGAGACAATTCTGACCAACATGGTGAAACCTCGTCTCTACTAAAAATATAAAAATTAGCTGGGTGTGGTGGTGCGCACCTGTAATTCCAGCGACTTGGAAGGCTGAGGCAGGAGAATCACTTGAATCTGGGAGGTGGAGGTTGCAGTGAGTCAAGATCGCGCCACTGCGCTTCAGCCTGGCGACAGAGTGAGACTCCATCTAAACAAAAGGAAAAAAAAAAGCTGTTTTGATAATTTTACCATTTATTGAGATTACTACCTTGGCAATTTTTCCATTTAATTTGACCAAAATTAGAGAAATAAAAGGTTAAATTGAATTGCATCAACTAGGAACTCTTAATATAAATAATAAAATGAGAAATTGACTATTATATGATTTTAGTTGTCATGGGAATACTTTGACTTTGGCTTGATGTATGGAAACATTTATCTAGGGCCCAGGTTATTTGAAATAAAATATTGGGATAAATCAAATTATTGTTTAAGACAATATCCAGTTAAAACAACCTAAGAAGTATCACTGATGAGAGTCAAAGAACATTTTACCGTGGTTAAGTTCAACAAGTCAGCAAAACTTGTAGGAGGATGAGAAAGTTTGGTATAGGCTAAAGGTAGAAATAGAAGTTAATGACAACACTGCCATGTAAATGAGTTTTTTTTCTTGTTTAAGAATAGTCCCCCAAATATAAAAGCTGCAGTTTCTTTTAGTATGTTTTATGCACAGTTTGAGTGGAGAAAATCTGTTGTCAAATGGTTTGGGTAAATTCTTGAGCTCAGTATTACAAAGTGCATGGAAATTCCCTTCTTTACAGACATGTTTAACCATTGTGGCAAAAAGAAAAAAAAAGAGAGAGAGAGAGGGGTGGGGAGAAAGGGCAGCCCAGGCTGATGAAATGGGACGAATATGTTAGGAAACCTGTATTACATTTAAAAAGAACTTTTTGTTGAAAATCTTTTAAGTTCAAAATGCAGAGAAAGCTCTTTAAATTACACATTTGGATTACATAGCTTCTACCACCTGAATGCTAATAAAGGGTTTTGACAGTATATATAGTCTAAAAGCTTGCGTGAACAATGTTTACGATGTGAAATGCATTGATCACTGAACTTTACATAGTGTTATTACCTTTTAATGGCCTTTGATGTCAGTGTGTTATGGTTGCTAAGAATTCAGAAATATGATGTACTATGAACAGAGTGTATATATTACTGGGAACTATACAATCAAATAGAAAATAGATGAAAGAATAAGTATCATTTGCATAAATAACAAATACTGAGAAATTAAGTATGAATCTATTGTGTTTGAGACATTGCACTTCATCTTTCTTGCATTCCTACATAAAGCTAAAGATATAATTCATTCATCTTTGCAAACACCTAGAATTGGTTCTTGACTACTTGGCAGTGGTATGGTGAGCATCACAATGATAAGAAAATGGAACTTAAAGGGAGAGCTCTGCCAGTGACTTCTTGACTTCCTGTCTGCTCTGGACTGGGGGCACCCTCTTTTTGGGTGAGTGGCACTTAGTCCTGGCAGTACCACCCCTGGGTTATTGGGGTTGTGGAGAATCAGCATGGAGCCAAGGTTTTGTAATCACACGGATCTGCTTTCAAATCCTGCCCCTACCAATTACCAGCTGTGTGACTGTGGGCTTATTTCTTAACCATTCCAGACTTCAGTTTCTGATCTGTAAAATGGGGTCAAAAATACCTGCATTGTAGGATTGCTATAAGATTATATGAAATCCTTGGTACAGTGCCTGGCACATAGTAAGCGCTCAATAAATTGTTATTATTATTATATGAATAAGCATTATGCAACCAGAATATGAGAGTTCGTGCCTATCTTCGCAAAATTTTCACATTTTGATACTTAATTTCCCTCAAATTAAGGTATGCATGATGGTTTTAAGATGAGAGAAGGAAGTTTAAAAATGAGTTTTAGTATTTCTTTTTGTTTGCTGATGAGGGATACATGAAACAATAATTTGCTTGCCTGTAAGTTACTCCCTGATTTGCAGTGATTCTTCATGCTATAATATGGTTATCATTGCATAACATTTATTTGTGTAGTGACTAGAGGTAATCTCAGTTTTGGACATGGATATGTTCTTATTCTCTAGAAAATAATCCATCCACTTGTTTCCACTTTAAAGAAAATTAGGTAGCTGTGATATAGGGGTAAAGATAAAGCTAAATAGGACCTGTTTTTGCTTGACCACCAAGGTATTAGCTCAGCTGCCTTTTGAGAGAATTTGTGTAAGTCTATGTAATCTTACTAGGCTAGGAAAATTCCTCACAGCTGGCTTCTGAACTTCTTTGAATTTCATGTATTCTATGATGGCATTCAAGAAGTTTAAAATAGTGTTATTCAGAATGCTAAGTATTCATTATAACTGATGCTGTGTCTGCTGAGTGACAGAAATGTCACTGCCTTAATTCTAGCCCCCACTACCACTTACCTACATAACTGTATTAGCCTCATATCCCAACCCTTTAAGTGTTTTAGCTTGGAGTATTAGGTGTTCTACTATATATATCTAGTAGTCTTTGCTATTCAGCACCTTGCTGCTCAACTGACTTTCCTTATGTACAGTTCTGATTCCAATACCTCCTTGTTCATAGACGTCTAATGACCACCCATTGTCTATATATTCCACTACTTGGTCTTTAAATCATGCATGGCCTAGTTCCAGTGTACTTTCCCAGTTTTGTATGCCAGTGTTCTCTTTCATGTAATATATGTGATAGTTCCTGACTCCTCAGCCTTATCTAAGTACTAAGGGCCTTCAGCCCACAGCTCAAGTCTGATCCCTTAAGCTTGTCACTTAAGCTCTTTGTCACTTAAGAAAGTACATATATTACCTGAAGCCGGGGTGGCTGGGAAGAGTCTACCAAGCTATAATCTTTTTCCTGTTCCCCTCCATAGATGTCCAGTCTGTAGGGGTAGGTTTCTTCTCTAATTTACTTAAGCTTCCAGCTTATTTAATTAAATCAGGACATACTCATCGATCCTCAGCCCTGTTGGTTGGGCCCCTGAATGCAACCCATTTAATTTTGGCTCTGAATACAAGGCTCCCTGTTTGGGCAATTGTCCAAACAATTACCTAGAGATCTAAATTCTTAGGTTCTTGCCAGTTTCATCTCCTATCATTACAGCACATGGTATTGTTATTTACCATTCGGCTTCAATTTTCTCTGCTTGTTCTCCATGTGAGAACAAGTTCTCTTGTTCTCTGCTTGTTCTCATATGTGAATGCTAGGCTGGAATGTACTTAACTTTACCATATCCTTGATTTGGCGTTAGAGCAGGGCATAGCAAACTAAGGCCCTTGGGCCAAATGCAGCCCAACCATTTTTTTTTAAGTAAAGTTTTATTGCAGCACGGCCATCCCCATTCATTTACTTACTGTCCGTGACTGCACTACAATGGGAGAGTTGAGTAGTTGCAACAGAGACAATGTAACCTGTAAAGCCTTAAATATTTACTTCTGAACCTTTACAGAAAATGTTTGTTGATCCCTGATCTAAAGCCAAGCAGTTCTCTCAACCTAGATACTGCTTATTCTTTGATAATTTCCCATTCCCATCTTGTTAACTAATAAGGCCAGTTCATCGAGACTATGAAAATAGCTTCCAACCCATTCAAACTATTTGCTTTTTCTTGAATTTCCCTGCCTTCTCTTTCTCACCTTCCTAGAATACTATTTCCTTGTGTTTTGCTTTTTAGCAGAAGAGATGCAATAGTATTAAAGACTACAAGAGTAGTCTCATGATGTCTTTTAATTTAATATCTAGGCCCTAATACACAACTCTTTGAATATTGCTAATATCTTTCAGCATGACTTTCCAATACTATTAAGATTAGGCCTTTCTGTTCTTCAGTTTCTCTAACTCAAGTCTTCTAAGCTCCAAAGCTTCCAACATCTTTAATTGCCAGATCTTCCCAATATTATAACATCCATGCATTCCAGTCCCTGTCCTGCAGCATCTCCAATGCCCTTGTTTTCTAAACTTCCCAGTATTCAAGTTATTAAAAATTTAGGTCTTACTAATATCTCCAACAACCCATCTTCAAAGTCCAGGTCTTGTCTTTCAGGATCCAGAGTTCTAAATTACAAGTCTTCCATGGTCCTAATCCTCCAATATCTCCTATATACAGGTGTTCTAGAGGCTATGTATCTCATAGTGTTAAGTCTAGATTCTTCAATGTCTTCCAGCACTTACATCACACAGTTTTTACATTTTTAAATGTCTCCTACATTCTAGTTTTACAGTGTATTTTTATTGCCAATTCCTCCAATGCCCAAGTCTTTTAATACCTGCAAGAACTAGGTCTTACAATTTTCAGGTACATCAATATCCTCAATGTCTGAATGAATAGACCTCTCAATATCCTGGTCTCATATTGTCCAGACTGCCAGTATTCTTGACGTCCAGCATCTTTAAAATTTAATTCTTCCAAACTGTCTTTTGACATAAATATGTCAGTATCCATGCTTACCAATGTCTCCCAAAATCCAGGGCTTCTCATTTTTGGATTTATAAATGTCTATATCTTGCTGTTGTTCATATCTGCCAGTATTTAGGAGTTCCAAGGTACAGGACTTACAATATCTCTAATTTCCAGAGATTTCACTGTCTATGACTTCCAATATTCAATATCCCAATGTTCAGGGCCTCCAGAATCATCAATGTCCAGTGTAACCAATGTCTTCAGAATCCAAGGCTTGCAATGTCTCCAATATCCTGTGCTTACAATGTTTCCAATGTCCAGGGCTTCCAATGGCGCCAGTGTCAAGGTCTTCCAACAACTCCGGGTCTTCCAGCGACTTCAAGTCTTCCAACAGTCTCAAGGTCTTCCAGATAATCCTGAGCTTCCAGAAAATCAACATCTTCCAGACAATCCATGTCTTCCGGACAATCCACGTCTTCCAAGAAGCTCCAAGTCTTCCAGTAAATCCAGTCTTCCAGCAATTATAGGTCTTCCACCAAATACAGATCTTCCAGGAAAATCCACGTCTTCCAGAAAATACGTGTCTTCCAATAATTTCAAGGTCTTCCATCAAATACAGATCTTCCAGCTAATCCATGTCTTCCAGAAAAATCTACGTCTTCCACCAAATCCAAGTCTTCCAGTAAATCTAGTTCTTCCAGAAAAATCTAGATCTTCCAGTCAATCCGTGTCTTCCAGAAAGAAATCCAGGTCTTCCAGTCAGTCAGCGTCTTCCAGAAAAATCTATGTCTTCCACCAAATCCAGGTCTTCCAGTCAATCCACGTCTTCCGGAAAAAATCCAGGTCTTCCAGCCAATATATGTCTTCCTGAAGATCCACGTCTTCCTGAAAATCCATGTCTTCCAGAAAATCCATGTCTTCCAGTAACCTCCCAGTCTTCCAGTAACCTCCCAGTCTTCCAGAAAATCCGCGTCTTCCCAACAATCCAGGTCTTCCGGATAATTCGGGTCTTCCTGAAAATCTACATCTTCCAAAAAAGCCATGTCTTCCAGAAAATCCACGTCTTCCAATGGCCTCCAGGTCTTCCAGACTATCCATGTCTTCCAGAAAATCCTTGTCTTCCCTCAAATCCATAGCTTCCAAAAAATCCACGTCTTCCGGGAAATCTGTGTCTTCCAGCAAATCCACGTCTTCCAACAAAGCCATGTCTTCCAGACTATCCACGTCTTCCAGAAAATCCTTGTCTTCCCTCAAATCCATAGCTTCCGAAAAATCCAGGTCTTCCAGGAAATCTGTGTCTTCCAGCAAATCCACGTCTTCCAACAAAGCCATGTCTTCCATCAAATTAATGTCTTCCAGCCTACCTGTGTCTTCCAACAAAGGTATGTCTTCCAACAAAGGTACGTCTTCCAAGAAAGGTACGTCTTCCAAGAAAGGTACGTCTTCCAACAAAGGTACGTCTTCCAAGAAAGGTACGTCTTCCAAGAAAGGTACGTCTTCCAACAAAGGTACGTCTTCCAGAAAATCCATGTCTTCCAACCAAGCCATGTCTTCCAGAAAATCCACATCTTCCGGAAACTATATGTCTTCCAACTAAGCTACGTCTTCCAACAAATCCATGTCTTCCTGTATCTGCAGGTCTTCCAGCATCTCCAGGGCTTCCAGCATCTGCTCGTCTTCCAACATCTCCCCGTCTTCCAGCATCTCTGTGTCTTCCAGCATCTTCATGTCTTCCAACAACTACCCAGTCTTCCATCAACTGGCTCAATATCCGTGTCTTCCAACGTCTCCAGTGTGCTGATCTTCTAACATTCAGGTCTTCCAGTGTCTGCAATATCCAGGTATTTTAACATATTCTATAGTCCAGATCTTCCAACCTTTCCCCAGGTCCAGGCCTTTTCAAATCTAGGCTTCCCCTGTCTGAGCCTTCCCATGTTAAAATCACTCTACAGAAAAATCTTCCAACTCAACTATTTCTGCTTCTAGTTGAATTAGCTTCAAAAACATTTAATGGGACATTCCTCCTTATAGACTAGATCTTATGAACCAACTGTACTGCAGTTTGTGTTTTTTACAATTAGGAAATGTGTATTTAATCTCTACAACTTTTAAAAATAATGTCCACAATAAAACTTCTGCAGAATAAACAGATAGGACTGCTGCAATAAATTTTACTACTTCACTAGTGCTTACAGTTTTTATACAGTTGACTATGTTTAGATCTAAGTGAAATTTTTATTTAATGAGAAAAATTCCTGTTTAAGACTGGTATTTTAGGTAAAGTTAACATGTAGTGTATTATTTGTCCATTTTAAATGATATCAATTTTTAGCGTTGGTCTTATGTGACCAAAGAATAATATAATAATAATAACAACAACACTTAACATAGCATTTGCTACGTCCAGGCACTGTTCTAAGATCCTTACATGCATTAACTCATTTAATCTTCACAACAACCCATTGAAGCTAGGTACCATCATTATCCCTATTTTACAGATGAGGAAACTGGCACACAGAGGTGAAGTAAATTGTCCATAGGACACAACTACTAAATAATGGAGCCGGACCTGGCTAGCCTGTTGTGAGAGTCCATGATTGTAACCACTATGTTGTGATATCTGCTGTTTAAAATCATGATAGAATGATGTGATCCAAAGGTTGACTGCTTCCACATTATGTGTAGAATATTATACAATTCCATATACAAATGGTCTCGCTTGATCCTGTCACTGCCAGAGTCTATTTGTATGCACAGCTTTTATTCCCCAACCAGCTACTACCATTCCCTTGGTCCTGTATATGGAAGTAGGTGCAAACACTTTCTGATACCATAAGGAAGCACTGAGTTCAATTACCCTTTGCTTCAGAATCATATTCATAGCTCCATGCTTTGAGTACTGGTGCTTGGAATTTATCTCTTCTATCTGTTTGAATCCCTTATTACTGACTATTCTCCAGTTTGTACCTTACTATGTGGAGCACTTACCTTTAGTTTGTTTCTAACCTCCAGCATTTACCTGCTTCCTGGGTTCCTGACCACTGCGTTGTATCCAACTAATGATAGCTACAACTCCTTAAATCGCAGCATGCAGATCTAGAGAACTAACTACTTGGTTCTCTAAGTCTCAGCTCCCACCAGGTACCTTCAGCAATGTTGCTACCCAGGCCTCTGGCTGACGTGAAAACCATGAAAACCACATAATTAAATTTTTACAGTTAGGCAGGGACTCTCTAAAGATTTAAAATCATCTATAATGTAACAAAAAGGAACAATAATAATACTAATTAAAATAGAAATACCTTCTGAATGTCTAATGATTTATACTTTATAGAGTGCTGTCACCTCATTCATTCATTCATTCATTCATTCAACAAATATTTATTGAGCGCTAACTGTATGCCAGGTTTGTTTTGATAAAGCTTAAAATCATCTGTGGGAAACAAACAACGTACAGATAATCGAAAAATTACTTATCCATTGTAAGGCCATGAAGAAAAAGTAACTGAGAGTCTGGAAAATCAAGGAAAGCATTCCTAAAGAAGTAATATTTATTGTGACTCTGAAGAATCTGTATTCTCATTTGGTTCTCACAATATAGCCTTGTGACTTAAATAAAAAAGATTTTTATATATCAGTTTTACTAATCTGAGTGCTAACAATAGCCATGGGACCCAGCTGTTTTGACCTCTTTGTTTTTCCTGCTACTCATTTTGCCTTAAAATATATATGAAGCACTATTGGAAAATATATATCAAGGGATATAAAAATATACTTTTTGGTTTAGTATATTCCACTTCAAGGAATCCATCCAAGGAAATTATCTGAAATGTGGATAATTCATGCACAAAGATACTCCTCACATAGTTATTTGGTATAGTGAAAAACAGAAAAACCTTAATCTAACATTAAGGGAATGACTAAGTAAATGTGCCATGTACCTATGATGGAATATTCTTCCGTTAAAATACTGTGGCATATTCATTTTATAAGTTAAGTGAAAAATCAGCATACAAGGTTACATAAAGTGTGATGGCAACTATTTAAAAATATATAATCAGTGACAAATTACTAGAAGTAAATGTATTGGGGACTCTAAACTAATTATCACTGGATAGGTTGGATTATGTATGATTTTATTTTCTTCTATATATTCTTTTATTTTTAAGTTCTTACAATGTACAGGTATTTTCTATTCAGGAAAAATATTTAAACAATTGTGCACAAAACTATTATTTATTCATCGTTTTTCTTGTACATGGAATCAAGTTTTACTGTTGGAAACACTTCAAAATATATGTTAGCAAAGTGAAAAAAATAAATTCTCAAATAATTTCAATATCCAGAGATAATCACTGTAAAGATTTTTGCGTATGCTCTTCTAGACACTTTCACTGGTATATTTTCTTGTACAAAATGTAATCATACTGCATTTTAACCTATTTCTTTCTTACACTTAGCAATAAATTGTGAACAACTTTCTATGTCAGTAACTGTGCAGCTATGTAATAATTTTAATATATAATTTATTTACTCCATCTCCTATGGGTGAGCATTAAGTTCCTTCCAATTTTCTTGTATTATAAAAACTTCTGTGATCAGCACATACTTTATGTAAGGTGTGAAGAACAGAAACTGTGTCATTCTACATGGCGTCCCTGTACATATTTGTGTGCAGATGTGTTTGCATATTACTTAGGATAAATTTCTAAAAGGAGAGTTACTGAGCCAAACAAGACCATGTGCATCATAATCACAGCAAAAAAATTACAAGCAATCATATGTCTAACGGTTGGGGTGGTTAGAAAATTGTATTGTAACTATCTAATGGAATACTGTGCAGTCATTTAAATTTATACCATGGAAGAATATTTACTGAAATGGGAATATGTTCATAAGGTATCACCAGTGAGAGAAATAGGTCACGAAAATATGTATAATATTCATGTTTTGTAGAAGGAAAACTAAATGCCTTCAGGAAAATAACTAGAAGATATACACTAAAATGTTAGTAGTAAAAGCCCCAAAACTAAAATGGATAAATCATAGTATGTTTCACATAAAATATTATATAGTCATCATATGAATGTTCTACAGCTACACATAATGTGGGTAGATTTTACTTCTAGAATATTAAGATATCATGTCTCAAAAGACTACATATAATAGGATATCCTTTTTGTATTATTCAAAAACAAGTAAAACTAAGCACTATATTATTTAGGGCTACATACACACAGCATACAAATAATTTATTAAAAAGCAAAAAATAATTTAAAAATTGAAGATAATGGTCACTGGGGTTGAGGAAAGAGGGTCAGAATATGGGAGGACTATAAATGAATTCATATTATGGTTAATATTCTAGTACTCGTGTTGGGTAGTGGTTGGTGTCATTATGTATTTGAAATCCCATTATTGATTATTTAATAATTTTATGATTATTATTAACATTAAATAAAAAGGCAAGTTAATGGGTAAAAATAAAAGAGGGCCTTGCATGAATCAATGAGACAGTGTGCACAATCTAAGGATTATTAATCCCTTTCTGTACATTTGTCTTTCATTATTTTTTAAAGTAATTTATCTGTGGGTAGTAAGACTACATGGGATTTTTATTCTTTTGGTTCTTTGTTCTTGAAATTTTCTATTTTGAACATGCATTATTTTCAAAATTAAAATATATTTAAACTTTATGTTAATGTGTTTTTATTGACATAGGGAAATAGAATATTATATTTATTGAAAAACGAGCTCAAAATTACATAGCGCATGATCCAAAATATGTTGAAAAATACATAATAGGGAGTGAAAAGTGTTGATATGTTAACAATAATTGCTTCTGCGTAGTCAGATTTCAAACCACTTTTTTTATGTTTCCATATATACACATACATATGTATATATGTATATTCCATATATACACATATGTATGTATATATGTATATTCCATATATATACCTATATATGTGTATATATATGTGTGTGTGTGTGTTTTATAGGGTGGGCTTATTTTTTATTATAAAAGTAATACATGTTTATTGTAAAACGTAAAAAAAAAGCAGTAGTGTATAAAGTAAAAAGTGAAAATATCCTCCTAATCCTATCTCCCAGAGATGGCCATGACTCTTTGTTTTGTTAACTTCCTCATACTGTTTTTTATTTACTTGAATGTATTCTCATTTGTTTTAGAAAATGAAAAAACATAACAGGGAGTGAAAAGTGTTGATATGTTATTATTATTGACATTAAATGTTATATTATTGTAACATAATAAAATATAATAATATAATATAATTATATTATTAACATAAAATTAACATCCTATACATATATTCTACAACTTGCTTTTGTCCTGCTCAGTAGAAAGTCATTTTATAAAACAGCTACAGAAAATTTCAGAGTAGGGAGTACTATATTATTTATTCAGGTCTTTCCACATTAGATCTTTAGGTTAACAGTTTGTTACTATAATAGATAACGCTATATAAAGCATCTTTACAATTTTTTATTCAATTCTTTCCACATGATAGATCTTTTGGTTGTTAACAGTTTGTTGCTAATATAGATAACGCTCTATAAAGCGTCTTTACAATTTTTCGCACTTTTACAATGATTTTAAAGAGCTGGTACCTGAGAAATATAATTTCTGGATAAACATGTTTGAGCTAAATTGCCCTCCTGGCATGCTGAATGCTGTTATTTTTGACTTTCGTCAATATTTTGGATGGAAAATCTAATCTCATTCCTTTAAATTATTTTTCTCTAATAATTTGTAGAGTTAAGCAACTGTTCATACATTTACTAGCTATTTTTATTTCTTCTGTAAGAGATTGTTTGTTTGTATCATTTACCTATTCTTTTGTTGTGTCATGCGTCTTGTTTTATTATGAATTTGTAGATCTCTGGATATTAGAGTTGATATCCTTTTGTCTGGTGGATATTGCAAACGTTTATCAATTTGTCTTTTAAATTTATTTATGGTGCTATTTACCATAAAAAAGATTTAATTATGTAAATAGACAAACATTTCAACCTTTTATAGTTTCTTGTTTTTGTTTCATACTTAGGTAGGCTTCTGCACTCCCAAGATTATAAAAATATTCTCCCACATATTCTTCTAATCAAAAAATATATTTTTTGAGATATGGTGTCTCTGTGTTATCCTCATTGGTCTTGAACTCTTGGGCCAAAGAGATCTTCTTGCCTCAGCCTCCTGAGTAGCTGGGACTACAGGTGTGGGCCAGTGTGCCTGGTTCTTCCAATATTTTGTACATTCTTATTGCTTAGTACTCTATCTAGGATTGGCTTTTGTTTTATAAATGTGTATATGGTAGAAAGTAGGAATCTAAGCTTAGTTTTAGTTTTTTTCAGAACGGAGAGTCAGTTTTTTCAACTTATTTACTCAATTGAATTATTTCCCTACTGATTTGGAATTCTCTTTTTATCATGAACTCTTTGGGTATATTTTTATGTTTCTTTTCTGTTCAACTGATAATATTTCTCTAGTACTGAGCTAGTACCTCACTGCTTTAATTACTGTAGCATTATGTTTTGACGTATGACGGGACTGCTCCCCCTACATTATTCTTTCTTTCAGAATTTTTCACTATTCTTGTGCATCCTATTTTTCTAGATTAATTTTAAAATCAACTCATCAATGTCCATAAAAAAATTAATCCCTTGGAAATGCTTCAGACCTTTTGAGTAACATGTCAAGAACTGCCATCTTTATGATAGTGAGTTTTGCATCTAGTAACAAGGTATCTGTCTCAATTTATTTAATTTACTGTAGTCTCCATTTAGATATTAAAACAATTGTTGGGCTTATTTGTTAGTTTATAGTTTTAATTCCTCTTACATGAATGATATTGCATTTTAAAAATTCCTTATCATTAGTGCATAGAAAAGCTATTTAATATTTATCTTATATCCAGGTATCATATTGAACTCTATTCCTAGCTCTAACAGTAGTTTTTATTTTCATTTGATTATCTTGATTTCTTAGGTACACAATCACGCCATTTGTGAATAATAAAACATTTATCTTTTTCTTGCTAATGTTTGTATGTATTTTTTTTCTTTTAGCACATTGATAAATACTTTATAACTTCCAGGACAATGCAGATTGATGTTGATTAATAAAGAGCAGGCAACCTTCTGTTTTTGGCTCTAATAGAAATGCCTCTTTGTTTAAATATTATAATTGCCATTGTTTCAGATAAATACCCCTTTTCAAGTTGTGGAAATGCCCTTCTGTTCTTGATTGACATATAATTTTATCAGGGATGGATATAGAATGTTATCAAGATGGCTTTTCTGGCATCTGACAAGCTGATATCAAGGTGATGATATCGTTATTCTCTTTAATCCATCAGTGTAGTTAATTACCTAATGTTGAGCTATTCTTAGATTCCTGGAATAAAACTGATTTGGTAGTGGCATTTTGGTATGTCATTATTTTATTTAGGACATAAAACTCTATATTAACAAATGCCTATAGAAGTGCCCTATTACCTCTTTCACATCATGGCACCCTGGGGTAAATAGACAAGATTGCTCAGGGCAGAGGCAACTTGGCTTCCCAGGATCTGCCTGGTTGATCCAAGGCCTTAGGAGATAAAGATTACAGTACACATGCAAGCCATTTACAGGACACCAGTGTGCCAAGGTACACTTGTTGGGAAACTCTTATTTATTGTTTTCCTTTCTGTGATACCCCTTTCCTGATTTGATATTAGGATTATGATATTTTTGTGAATAAAGCTTTTTTCTTTTTCCACAATGTAAATAACTTAGACACAAGCTGCTCCTTAAACGATTGGTAACACTCACCGGTATAACTGTTTTGTCCTAGTGCATGCTTGGGGCCTAGAAATTTAAATCTTTCAATTTCTTGTATGATTATTTTATCCAAGATTTCCTCCTATTCTGGAGTCAATTTTGTCAAAACTGTCCATTTCATCTGGATTTTCAAATGTGTTCATTGGAAATTACACATAGTATTTCCTGATGTGCCTTAATTTGCATATACGTGGCTATATGCTTTTTTATTTTCTCTGGTAGGACTTTCCATAGATTTGTATATTTTATTTTCAGTTATCTATTTTTTTGGAAAATCAAGTGTTTTCAAATATCACTTTCTGCTTTTGTAAATTCCTTCTTTTTACATTCTTTAGTTCTGTTTGATCTCTTTCTAGATTCTCTAGGTAATGCTTAGTTTACTTTTAATCCTTTCTTTTCTGTTTATTGCATTTAAGTTAGAAAATTTCCTCTAAACACATGTTTGATTGTATCCTATAGTTTTCAGCATTTTCATGTTTGTTTGTTTGTTTTGTCACCTCATATTCAGTTAAAGCTTTGTTTTCCTGTTTAATCCAAGAGTTATTTAGAAGTGTATATATTTCAATGTGGTTAGGTTTTAGTTGATGTTTTGCTTCCTGTTTCATTTTTCCCTTAATTACTACTTGTTATCTCATGGATGGAGAATGTTTCTTGCATGAGTTATACCTCTTGGAATATTTTCTTTGTATTCTATATGAAATAAATTTTTTATAAATATTCCATGAACAATTGGAGAAAATCTATATTTTTTGTTGGGGTAAATATTATATCATGCTTCTACAAATTAAGTCAAATTAGTTCATTGTTATTCAAATTTTCTATTTTTGTCTGATTTATCTAAATTTTCTAATAAAATATATAAAACATCTCACTTAATTGTTTTATTACAGTCTCCTATTTCTAACTTTTTTGGCTTGACATATTTGAAATTGCTTTTAAGGATATTGTTTTATGATTATCTTATTGGATTGTATTAGTTCACAATGTATATTAATTCAAAAAGATACCTTCCTTGACTCATTTAATGATTTTTGTCTTGACTCTTCTATGCTACCTCTACTTTATTTTTGTTATCATTTGACTATTATATTCATACCAGTATTTTCAGCTTTTCTCTGTTGTTTTGTTTTGGGTATATCTTTTCAAAACAGCATGTGATGAGTTTTTTTACTCGATCTTGCAATGTCTGCCTTAATATTTCACAATTAAACCTTTCATATTTATTATAATTTGGTAATATTCATTAATTTTTCTGTCTTTTTAAAGCCTTGATAGATTTGTCAAAGTATATGTACTTTTTCCTATACTGGTTTAGAAGTTTGAAATATCACTTCTAATAGTGATTATGCTCAGATAGGTACATATATACGTACATATTTATTTTTAACTTTATATACTTTTGTGCAATTGGAACTTTTGAAGTATGTAATAATTTTGTAATAAAAAAGGGGGAAAGAAACATCTGCTTTTTAATGTGTCTAGTATTTGTTCCTTCGTCAGCAATCTCATTCCCCTTGCTCAGGCTATCATCCTCCAAATTTTAAGTCCTTCCACAAATCTCTCAATCTCTCATTACTGCCCATCTGGTTTATGCTACCAGATTAATCTCTTTAAATATCATTTTTTTCATATCACTCAAAAACATACAATTCAAGTTTCATCATTAAATCTAAATGTCCACATGTGCCCTCCAAGTGCCCATGACTTTCCCTACAGAATCATCTTTGTTCTCTACTTGCCCATGGGTCATCTACTCTAGTCAGACTGGTTTTCTCAATACCACATACATCAGTATCTCTTCCCTCCTTTACTTCATTTATGTTGTTCTCTAAACTTTTTCTGTTTTCTCAGAGCCCCACCCAACCATACCTCTCTCAGATATGTTATTCTCTTCCAATAGTTTTCCATCAGGGAACACCTACATCTTCAGGAAGGAGAAATAGTCTGGTTACAAAACTGTGGGAACAAACTTTATTTTTGACCCTGAAATCTTCAAACATTTGATTTTTATTGAAAAGAGACATTTTTACTATATCTTAAAATTATTTATTAGGTTGGTGCAAAAGTAATTTAATTGTGGTTTTTGCTATTAAAAGAAATGGCAAAAATCACAATTACTTTTTCACCAAACTAACAACTTTGAGATTGATGTTAAGCCCTCACCCCAAACCAGAATTTTCCTTATGCTTCTACCTTAGTAGCAGTGTTGGTCATCATCACCTCAATTTAAATATTTTCCTCAGTTTATGCACTTTTTGAATCCCCCCTACCAGAGGAAAGTCAATCTTTCGCTTCTTTGAGAGTTGGTTTGACATTGTTAGCATTTACTTCATGATCTTGAGCTCCTCTGGAAGTTTCTATCAGTTTCTCCAGGACTGAGATTCCAACAGGGCCTTTGCTTTCATTTCAGTCAGTGTGGCCCTTCCTGTCCTGGAATGAAACTAGGAGTGGGGCCCAAGAACTGTAGGCACTGAAAAAATGTACATTTTTCTTACTGGTATCACGAATTAATCAGCTTTCTATGATGATTCTACCCAACAAGACGAGGTCTTTAGCATACTTTGTATTTTCAGTACTTTCACTTCTTCCCCTACCACCTCCTCCAGATGACTCTGCCTGCAGAGTTCCTAACAGAGAGAACAGCTGCAAGCAATACTATCCTCATGAAGTGGAGCCCTTTTGGAACAAAAAAGATGAATTCTTGCCAAACCACTGAACTTCTTCTAGATTTTAAAATAATTTTGTTTGTTTACACTATGCGTTTTTGTTTTAGGAACTTTACATTTTCTTAGTTTTAAAAATTTACTTAGTTTTCTTAGTTTCATAGCCACATCAACAGTAATTATTGAGACAATATGTTCTCCTTGTGACCACTGTGAGCACCAAGTTGTCTCCTTTATTGCATGTATTAGTCCGTTTTCACACTGCTGATAAAGACATATCCAATACTGGGTAATTTATAAAGAAAGAAAGGTTTAATGGTCTCACAGTTCCATGCAGCTGAGGAGGCCTCACAATCATGGTGGAAGGCGAAAGGCACTTCTTACGTGGTGGTGGCAAGAAAGAATGAGAACCAAGCAAAAGGGGTTTCCCCTTATAAAACCATCAGATCTCATGAGACTTATTCACTACTACAAGAACAGTATGGGAGAACCACCCTCATGATTCAATTATCTCCCACCAGGTCCTTCCCACAACACGTGGGAATTATGGGAGCTACAATTCAAGATGATATCTGGGTGGGGAAGCCAAACCATGTCACTCCACCCCGCCCTCCACCCAAATTTCATGTCCTCACATTTCAAAACCAATCATGCCTTCCCAACAGTCCCCCAGAGTCTTATTTCAGCATTAACTCAAAAGTCCATAGTCGAAAGTCTCATCCCAAACAAGTCAAGTCCCTTCTGCTGATAAGCCTGTAAAATGAGGAGCAAGTTAGTTACTTCCTAGATACAATGGGGGTACAGGCATTGGATAAATACACCCATTCCTGATGGGAGAAATGAGCCAAAACGAAGGCCCCATGCAAGTCTGAAATCAAGTGAGGCAGTAAAATCTTAAAGCTCAAGAATGATCTCCTTTGACTCTATGTCTCACATCCAGGTCACACTGATGCAAGACGTGGGTTCTCATGGTCTTGGACAACTCTACTCCTGTGGCTTTTCAGGGTACAGCCTCCCTCCTGGTTGCTTTCATGGGCTGGTGTTGAATGTCTGCAGCTTTTCCAGGCACATAGTGAAAGCTGTTGGTGAATCTACCATTCTAGGATCTGGAGGATGGTAGCCCTCTTCTCACAGCTTCACTAGGCAGTGCCCCAGGGGGGACTCTGTGGGGGCTTGAGCCCCACATTTTCCTTCCCCATTGCCCTAGCAGAAGGTTTTTGTGAGGGCCTTGCCCCTGCTGCAAACTTCTGCCTGGACATCCAGGAGTTTCCATCTATCCTCTGAAATCTAGACGGAGGTTCCCAGACCTCAATTCTTGACTTCTGGGTACCTACAGTCTTCTATTGCATCATCAGACTGCAAATTTTTCAAACTTTTATGCTCTGCTTCCCATTTAAACATAAATTCCAATTCCAAACCGTATCTTTGTGAATACATAAAACTGAATGCTTTTAACAGCACCCTAGTCACCTCTTGAATGCTTTGGTGTTTGGAAATTTCTTCCACCAGATACCCTAGATTATTTCTGTCAAGGTCAAAGTTCCACAGATCTCTAAGGCAGGGGCAAAACGCTGTCAGTCTCCTTGCTAAAGCATAACAAGAGTCAGCTTTGCTCCAGTTCCCAAAAAACTCACCTCCATCTGAGATCAACTCAACCTGGACTTCATTGTCCATATCACGATCAGCATTTTGGTCAAAGCCAACCAACAAGTCTCTAGGAAGTTCCAAACTTTATTATATCTTCCTGTTTTCTGAGCCCTCCAAGTCTCTAGGAAGTTTCAAAATTTCCCTGTCTTTTTCTGAGCCCTCCAAGCTGTTCCAACCTCTGTCTGTTACTCAGTTACAAAGTCGCTTCCACATTTTTGGGTATCCTTATAACAGCACTCCACTCTACTGATTTCAATTCACTGTATTAGCCCATTCTCAGGCTGCTAATAAAGAAATACCCGAGACTGGGTAATTTATAAAGAAAAGAGGTTGAATAGACTCACAGTTCCACAAGGCTGGGGTGGCCTCAGGAAACTTACAATCACAGCAGAAGGGGAAGCAAGCATGTCCTTTTTCACATAGTGGCGGGAAGGAGAAGTGCCAAGCAAAAGTGGGAAAAGCCTCTTATAAAATCGTCAGATCTTGTGAGAACTCACTATCAGGAGAACAGCATAAGGGTAACAACCCCCACATTTAAATTACCTCCCACTGGGTTCCTCCCACAACATGTGGGGATTATGGGAACTACAATTCAAGGTGAGACGTGGGAGGGGACACAGAGCCAAACCATACCAACCCATTGTCTTTTTCTTTCTTTATCATTTAGAATTCCTATAAGACAGACTTTGACTGACTTATTTTTCAGTTGTCCTCTTCTGAGTTGTTCATGTTAATCATCAATGACCATAACATAAGTACTACTCCTGTTGTTTCTCACTCTGGATCACATATTAATAATATCAAGTTGTCTACTTGAGAAACAATTCAATAGAAAATCAGTCCTTGTAATTTGGTGTACTGTAATTTGTAGTATCTGACCTTGTGATTTTTAAAGAAGAGGCTCTTGTTTAAGCACTGCTTGATGTCTGACTCCTTGGCATCTTAATGCCTGTAGCAGGGCTTTCCTGATTAGCAATCATAGAGGGCTCTTGCTGAACCTCAGATACAGCTGCATTGCAGCATATTTTTAGGAATGTTTCCCTCCTGACTCTCAGAGTAAATCTCATGGATCTTACATAGTTTATATTTTGGGTTACAGTATTCTAAATATACTTTGCAATTTTGGTAAGAATGCATCCAGCCATTGTCATATGATACTGATATGTATTGGTAAATAATTCAACACAGTATTGTTTCTAATTTTTAACAGTTGAAAACCTAATAAAAACCTTTGGCATATTATATCGTATATATTATTACATCTATGTTCATCAGGGATATAAGAAAATGAAAATCATTTTCTTTTTCTGTAGTTTATTTTTGATTTGACTGTGTTCTTTTTTAATTTAATGTTTCCCTCCTAAGGATCTGGCTTTAATGTTTACAGTTTATTATAGCCAAATTTGATTTTTGCTGCTTTTAGGGGTGAAGACTATGAGTTCGTTAGTTACAGAGAGCCTTTGTGCACTGACTTTCCCAGATGCTGGTTGTAGTAGTTATGTACTTGGTGTGTGGGCAAGTTCACTGTCTCTTATGGGGTTGGAATGTCAGAGATCTCTTGAAGCCTATCTCATTCTCTTTTGTTGTACATTTTATTTAATTTTTCTTCAGTATTTTATTGAGTGAGTTGATTATTTAGGCTTCAGGATAGTAGGGGAGGTATCCCTGGGTAGGCACCAGTTGTAGCTAAAGCAGATGGGTAGACGTAATACCAATGGTGTGCAGAGGTCCCAGGCTTGATGAAGATGGCTGAGGGAGCCCTCTATTAGATGTGCTGAGGTTTTATCAGAGTGAAGGGTAGGAGCTACATCAGGTCACCTGCCAGGCCAGCAGGAAAGCTGTCCACTTCCAGGCCTCACTCCTGTCCCAGTGTTCCAGCTATTCAGATCAGACAAGCACCTCTTTTCATCTGCAGGAATATTGATGTTCCAAGTGTGGAAGAATTGTGACTCTGCCTCTTGTGCATGCCTGAATCTGGGGAGTGTTCCTCCTGTGGGGCTGCAATCACCCTGAATTGTTCCAGGAAGGCCATCTGTAGGTGCATCCATGTTGTGTTCCCATGGGAGAAGCTGCAGCTGTGTCTGCAGTGGTGTGCAAGGGGGGAACAAGGACCCCTTCTCCAAGACCCTTCATGATCACAGAGGCTGCCAGCCTATTGGGTAGAGGTGCAGATTTTCCCTACTGTGCCCAGCACTGCAATTGCGTCTCTGCTGTAAGAAAATGTCCACCAATGAAAAAATCTGGGACTCAAGGCCTGCCATTCCAATTCTTTTGTCCCATGGAGCATTCCCCTAATGCGGTGCTCTCCCTCTTCCCCTAGGAATGGGACTTCCTGACAGCCAGAATACAGTGATTGTTACTGCTCTTCTAGGTCTAGCCACCCAATGGGGCTACTAGACTCTGGGTTGGTACTGGGAAATATCTGCCGCAGATCCACTGATGTGATCTGTTCAGTTCTCCCAGCAGTGGATACCAGCACCTGCTCTGATGGAGGAGGCAGGGGAGCGGTGTAGACTCTGTGAGATTTCTTAGTTGTAGATAGGCTTAGTGTGCTGGCTTTCTCAAATGCTGGTTATAATAGTAGTGAGCTTATCATGTGGACAGACTGAAGACCTCTAGTTACTCACAGTGTTGCAGGCAGTGGTGATAGTTGAGGTCATGCGACCATTTTCTTCTTGAGTGCGGTGTTATTCTACCTAGAGGTGCTGTAATGGCCTGTGTTGATTGGCCTCCAGCCAGGAGGTGGCACTTGCAAAAGATCATCAGCTACAGTAGTAACAGTGGGATTTGAGTTGCGCTGTTTCCCGGAGGAAATATTCTGGTTTCTCAGGTGATGAGTGGGGCTATAAAGCTCCCAAAAGTTTATTTCCTTTGTGTTAAGCTACCGGGGTGGGTGGAGGGATGTCATCAGATGGGGCAGGGTTAAGCGGGTGTGAGCTCTTACTCTCTTTGAGTGGGGCAGGCCACGGCCCCTGTGAAGGATGGGGGTGGTTCCCAGGCCACTAGGGTAGTGTTCTGGAGGAAGGTATAAGTGCCTCTGCTGCACAGAAGAGTTTGCAAAGGGAGTCTGGAGTAGCAGGCTGCAACAGTTAAGCCTTACCCAGCTCCCAGGCAGTTGGCGAGGCCAGTCTCACTCCTGTAGTGCTCTTCTAACAGCACCAGGTTCAGATCCAGGCATTCTGCGCACAGATCTCAGATATGCCCCAGGCCAAGAGACAGCAACCATGCCTTTCAAACCATGCCCCTCCCCGTCTGCCTGCAAGGCTGGGTGCCAAGCTTCTGTGCTCGAGCCTGAAGCATACTTCCTGCTTGATCCCTGGGTTCTGATCAAGGGAATTGGTCCCCACTTGAGATTATATCACAAAATTCATTTGGGAGCTTATTTCACTCTGCAACCTCTTTCCTGAGCTTGTTGGGTGTCTTCCCTGAGGGCCCCTGGGAGATATAGTCAGGAATAGCTTCCTTAGGTTCCCTATTCCTGAGGGATAGGAATGCCTGCAAGGCATTTTCTGCTGCTGCTTCTACTTTTATGTTTTACACCGCTCCCTAAATCCATCCCAGCTCTGTGTAGGGTTAAGGCCTTCTCCCATGGTCTGAATTTTCAGATTCCCCAGTGGGGATGTCTGCTCGGAGGCAGACTCTCCGCTTCTCACATTCTTGGAATTTACAGGTGTTTTGCCTGTCTCACAGAGTAGGTTGCAGCCTGCCACTTCTTTCAAAGGATCTGTAGATTCTTTCAGTTTTCCTGTTAAGTTCCTGTGTTGGTTCTTGGGGGAAAAAAATAGTGTGAATTTCTCTCCACTATTCTGTCCTTCCAGGTGTGAGGGCCGCACTAACACTGCCTCCAGTCTGCCATCTTAAAAAAAAAAAAAAAAAAAAAAAAAAAACTAATTATGGATGTTTTTAGTATCATTCAAAAAATGTTTAACTTTTAATTGCAGGGCTGCAGGTGCAGGTTTGTCATATAGGTAAATTGTGTCTTGCAGGGGTTTTGTGTAAAAATCATTTCGTAGCCCAGATAATAAGCCATAGTGATTAGCTCTGATGACTGGAGGAACACCAGGGTCCTTGGCCTCATGCCGATGGGATTAACAACACGGACACGCGTGGAGTGGTTTTAAGGAGCAAAAAGTTTAATAGGCAAGAAGGAAGGAAGAAAGAAGAGAACAGCTCCCTGTACAGAGACAAGGGAGGGAGGCTTGGAACAAAAAGAAACCCCATGCATGGCAGAAAGGCAGTCCATTGTATCTGGAGGCTGGGGGAGGTGGTGTCTTGTTTGCATAGGGCCTAGGGGATTGGTTTGACCAGGTGTGTCTTTCACATAGCCCGTGAAAAACCTGGCCTCTCACCTTAGTCCTGTAATATGCAAATGTGGGTCTCCATGATGCTTTGAACACATGGTATTATCTGGAGGTGGCCATCACACTTGGCACAGATGGTGATAAGAAGAGGGCAGGAATCACCATATTGTGTGAACCCAATTTCTAATGGCCTGCATTTGCATATCAAAGCTTGACAACCCAGCCCTTCAAGCCGCCTTTTCCGTTAGAAAAGAGATGGTTCAGGGGTTGTTTCTTATTACAGGAAAATTTCCACTGAGAACCTTTACCCTTACTATCCTACCTAAAATAATTTCTTAATAACTCCTGTATTATTCCCCCCTCAAAGAGAAGTAAACCTAACTGCTGTTGGGAGGTGTTGGATGATGATTCTTTCTAGCTACTTCCTGCCTAAAAGGGGCTTTGTGTGGCGGAACAGCGGCTGGGCCTTCTCCTGAGGTTGAATGGTGTGTCCATGTGTGGCTCTGCTCACAGCACCATTTGGAGTTTAATTGCTTCTAGGTGAAAACAGATACATTTTACAATAAGTTTTAAAATATAGGGTTAGAATATAAGTATTAAGGTTACCACCATTAGTGTGGATCCTATAGAACATAACTGACAGTAGAGTTTGACACCTGTTTGTTACACCAGTGGATTGCAATACCAGTTTGCCTCCACTAGATGTCGATGTACATTACCAGAAACGTTAATATAAAAGTTACTTTTTATATAAACTTTAATATAAAAGTTACTAGAGAAAAGCATATTTTCCCCTTGATTTGCCATTAGAGAATAACTTTAGGCTTAGGCCATCTTTTTAACTTGCAGTATGATTGGGAGAAATGCGTTATTGGCTGGCTAAAATAACTTTAGCGTTAATTTTGACAATTACTTTCCTTTAATTATTATAGTTTTTCATGACTTTCATAGACCCTCTCACAACATCCTTAAGCTTTCTGACTTGTCCCAAACGTCTTTCCCTTAAACAACCAGTCATTTCCTTTTAGGACAAGTATTTACCATAAAAATCCTTTCTTATATAAAATTTCTTTTTTTATAACCTTCTTTTCATAGCTTAGAGTGTCTTATATTACCAATCTTTAGTAAAAAGTCCTATTGAACTTAATGATAGTAAAACTTTTATGCTTGCTTCTTATCCGTAACTGTTGCTCCTGTTATAAGCAAAACAACCTTGACTAAATTTCTCCTGTAATTATTAATCCTGTTATAAGGATGATAATCAGGCAAAATATTACAGCAATTATAATTTTACAAACAGGATTCCACACTGTGGGTGCTGCCACAGTGTATAGTTCTATTGCAAATAGTAGCGTGACTATAACCATTTTCCCAAGAGTGGCATGGTAAATAATTGTCATTTAAAACTCTACTTGCCCAGATATAATATTTCCCTTTGGAGATTTACAAAGTTACAGATGCGATTCTATGAATAATTAAATCTCCCTGCAAATATGCATTAAGAAGAAGTTCTAATATTTGGTGGCAAATTTTGAGACGAAAGGACAGAAATGACAAAAAGTATCTGTTGAGGTAAAGGTGGGACTCAGGAAGATGAATAGTCCTTCACTCAGTTTCTTATCTTTTATGGTGTTTAGCTTAAGATCTTCTACTTCTTCACATTGATATTCAGGGTGTTCCTCTGGGCTGTCAAGGGTTGCTCCCTCAGCCCTTCAGGCTTTGAATTGAGTGTGATGTATCCAGGAGCTGATTCCTATAACTTTTACTGCTGAGAAGATTGAAAGAAGAACAGTGGCGGTCCCTTCCCAGGTTGGCTTATGGAATGAGAGAGAGGAGAATCTTCACTAATACCAAATTTCCTGGGTTAAGGAAAGGTGGTTTTATTTCCTGGGCTTGGGCTTCTGCTAGTTGTGTTCATTCTTGTTGGAAGTGAGCTAGAGAGGTTACATGCTTAACCAATGTAGAGGTTTTCTGCCGGCAAACAATCTCTGAGCACACTGATAAGTTTTATCCTTTCTCCAGTGAAAAGCTCGGTGAAGGATTTTAAGGACCTTCATTGGCTGGAGGCTGGCAAATAGAGTTTGCCATCCTGAGAGCTGAAAAGTATGCCCTTGAGAAGTGGCCTATTCTATTTCTGCAGGGGAATACTGAGGTTTAATTTCTTTTATGGAGACCTCCTAGATTAGAAGGGCTTGAAGTGTGTTAGTGCCTTGAGGCTTCCTTGCCTTTGACTTAGCTGGCTGATCAGCTCATCTATTTTCTTTGGCTACCTCATCTGTTCCCTTTCAATGTTCACTATAATGCACCCCTGCTATCTGTCATGCAAGAAACACTGAGGATAATAATCTGCTAGTTTCCTAGTGATATTTTATAGTAGATCCATGAGTGGTAAGAAAATTCTTTTCCTTTTCAAGGGCAGCATGAGCATGGAAAATCAGGAAGGCATACTTGGAGCCAGTATAAATGTTAGTTACCTTTCCCTTGCTTAATTTAAGTGCTTTTGTAAGAGCTATTAGCTCAGCTAATTGAGTGCTTATGTTTGGGGACAGTGACTACTGCTTATCCTGCCTTACGTACTTCTTGCTTTACCGGGCTGTTTGCTAGCTAAGAGCTCCCACCAGAGAACGGTGATCCTGCCACGTTATATGGGGTGTAAACAGTTCAATTATGTCCTGGGGTTAACTTGGAGGCTTTTCTGACTAATAGAGCTATCATGACAATGGCTTGGAAGCATGTTGTAAATAGGTCCTCCTAACTACAACCAAAGTGGAGAAAAACATTGGATTAGGATTTTTCCTGAGATGCCAATTACGATCAGGCTATAGGAAGAGGGGAGACCTGGGAGAAATAGGAACACTTTTACACTGTTGGTGGGACAGTAAACTAGTTCAACCATTGTGGAAGACAGTGTGGCAATTCCTCAAGGATCTAGAACTAGAAATACCGTTTGACCCAGTGATCCCATTACTGGGTATATACCCAAAGGATTACAAATCATGCTGCTATAAAGACACATGCACATGTATGTTTATTGCAGCACTATTCACAATAGCAAAGACTTGGAACCAACCCAAAAAAAGTCCATCAATGATAGACTGAATTAAGAAAATGTGGCACATATATACCATGGAATACTATGCAGCCATAAAAAAGGATGAGTTCATGTCCTTTGTAGGGACATGGATGAAGCTGGAAACCATCATTCTCAGCAAACTATCGGAAGGACAAAAAACCAAACACCGCATGTTCTCACTCATAGGTGGGAATTGAACAAGGAGATCACTTGGACACAGGAAGGGGAACATCACACAGCGGGGCCTGTTGTGGGGAGAGGGGAGAGGGGAGGGAGAGCATTAGGAGATATACCTAATGTAAATGACACATTAATGGGTGCAGCACACCAACCTGGCACATGGATACATATGTAACACACCTGCACGTTGTGCACATGTACCCTAGAACTTAAAGTGTAATAAAAAATACATAAAAAATAAAATAAAATGCCCTAGTCTGCCACACCAATAGCAACTAGCAGATGTACCTCGGGGGTCCTGGACTTTGCAAGCCTGCAAAGCTTCTGCTACAGCCTCTGTCCTTCTCCTGAGCTTTCTCTCTTTCTTTTGGGCCTCCTCCTGGTCCCTATTATGAGACTGAAGTGGCCACCTTCAGGGAGGTTCTCTAAAGTGCTATTCGGTCCTACAGCTGGCTTCTGTAGTTTTCTTCTAATATTGGGAGTTGCCTGTGTAATAAACTTGTCCTTCAGGATAAGCTGTCCCTTGACTGGATCAGGGGATAAAGAGGTGTGTTCTATTAGTGCCTCTCTCAGCCTTTCCATAAAGGCTTCATGATTCGCACCTGGCTTTTGATCTATTCTAGACAGTTAAGAGTAATTGAGAGGTTTGGCCTTCGTTTTCCGTAGGGCTTCTAAACTGCATATTAAAAACACTTCCTTTTCCATTCATTCCCTGAGCTAGTTCCCCAGTACTATAGCGTTTCCTGATCTTGCCTAACAGGATTACTTGCCTGGGCTGTAAAAAGTCCCACATACTCAACACACAGGGAGTAAGAGACTGCAGATAGAGAAAAAAGGAAAGAAGGAAAGTTTTGCGACAGGATAGCTGGAAGACAGCCTTGAGATTAAAACAGATTTGAAGTTGAGATCCACTCCATACTCACCACTCTGATGGATGAATTCCAGGCCCATGCACCAAAATGATATGGCTCTGATGACTGAAGGAACACCACGGTCCTTGGTCTCGTGCGGATAGGATTAACAACGTAGACACACGTGGAGTGGTTTTAAGGAGCGAAAAGTTTAATAGGCAAGAAAGAAGGAAGAAGGAAGAGAACAGCTCTCCCATACAGAGGCAAGAGCGGGGGACTTGGAACAAAGAGAAACCCGTGTGTGACAGAAAGGTAGTTCAGGAGGCTGGGGGAGGGGGTGTCTTGTTTGCGTAGGGCCCAGAGGATTGGTTCGACCAGGTGTGTCATTCACGTAGCTTGCCAAAAACCTGGCCCTCCTAACTTAGTCCGTTAATATGCAAATGTGGGTCGTCGTGATGTTTTGAACACATGGTGTTATCTGGAGGTGACCATCACACTTGGCACAGATGGTGATAAGAAGAGGGCAGGAATCACCATATTGGGTGAACCCAGTTTCGAATGGCTGGCATTTGCATATCAAAGCTTGACAGCCCAGCCCTTCAAGCCGGCGTTTCTGTTAGAAAAGAGATGGTTCAGGGGTTGTTTCTTATTACAGGAAAATTTTCACTGAGAGCATTTACCCTTACTATCTGCCTAAAAGAATTTCTTATTAACTCTTGTGTTAATAGTACCCAATAGGTAGTTTTTTGATCCTCACCCTCATCCCACCCTCCATCTTCAAGTAGGCCCTGGGGTCTATTGTTTCCTTCTTTATGTCCTTGTGTATTCAATGTTTAGCCCCCACTTACAAGTGAGAACATGCAGTATTTGGTTTTCTGTTCCTGCATTAGTTCCCTTAGGATAATGGCCTCCAGCTTCAACCATGTTGCTGCAAAGGACATGATTGCATTCTTTATTATGGCTGAATAGTATTCCATGTTGTATATGTACTTTGTTTTCTTTATCCAGCTCATGATTAATGGACATCTAGATTGATTCCATGTCTTCACTATTGTGAGTAGTGTTGCAATAAACATATATGCATGCATCTTTATGGAAGATTGATTTATAATCCTTTAGGTATATACCCAATATTGGGATTGCTGGTCAAACTCTAGTTCTGCGTAAGATATTTGAGAAATTTCTGAACTGTTTCTCACAGTGACTGAACTAAGTTTTATTCTCGCCAGCAATGTATAAGCATTTCCTTTTCTCCACAACCTCGCCAACATGTTATTTTTTGACTTTTTAATAACAGTAATTCTGGCAGGTGTCAGATGGTATCTCATTGTGGTTTTGATTTGCGTTTCTCTGTTTAGTGATGTTGAGCATTTTTTCATATAATTGTTGGTCACATGTATGTTGCCTTTTGAAAAGTGTCTGTTCATGTCTTTGCTCACTTTTTAACAAGGATGTTTGTTTTTCCCTTGATAATGTTTTTTGTTTGTTTGTTTTTGGTGTGTGTTCCAATAAAACTTTATGGACAAAAGTAGAATGTGGGCTGGTCATAGTTTGCTGACCTTTCCTGTAGAGCATTAGTTTTTTGTTTGTTTCTTTGTTTATTACTCATATATTCATTTATTCAAAAATAGCTTTTGGATATATAATAATCTCACTCCAACTTAAACTCTCTCACTGATTATTTGATAATAATAACAGGTCAGATATTTTGTAAAAAAAAATATAGCTATGGGATGTCTGCTCTGCTATGTTTACTATTTAGACATGGATAAGCCCCAAGGTCACGGAGTTTATAATGTACTAGAGGAGATAACTAGTTAAAATAAATACATTTTCTTGGTCTTGGTAAGGATTAACAGGTAAATTTAGATAGAGTAAGGAATGGTGGGTAATAATACAAAATATGGTGTTGCTATTTTTTTTCTTTTATTTTTATACTTTATGTTCTAGGGTACATGTGTGATAATGTTTTTAAGTGTCCTTGATAGTGTTCATTCGAGATTCTTCTAACTTTTTGATGTGAGGGTTTAGCAGTATAAACTTTCCTCTTATCACCACTTTAGCTGTGTCCCAGAGATTGTGGTATGTTATATTTTTGTTCTCATTTGTTTCAAAGAATTCCTTGATTTCTGCCTTAATTTTATTGTTTACTCAAAAGTCATTGAGAGAAAAGGCTGTTTAATTTCCATGTAATTGTATGGTTTTGAGAAACATTCTTAGTATTCATTTCTATTTTTATTGCACTGTGGTCTGAGAGTATGTTTGATATGATTTTGGTTTTAAAAACGTTTCCTGAAAATTGTTTTATGGCTGATTGTGTGGTCAGTTTTAGAGTGTGTGCCATGTGGAAATGAGAAGAACGTACATTCTGTTGTTTTTGAGTGGGGAGTTCTGAAGATGTCTCTTAGGTCCAGTTGGTCAAGCGTCAAGTTCAAGTCCCAAGTATCTTTGTCAGTTTTCTACCTCAATGATCTGTCTAATACTCTGTGTGGTGTTTCAGTGCTCCACCATGATTCTGTGGTTATCTAAGTCTCTTCGTAGGTCTCTAGGAACTTCTTTTATGAATGTTGGTGCTCTTGTGTTGGCTGCATATATATTTAACATGGTTAAGTCTTCTTGTTGAATTGAATCTTTTAACACAATGTAATGCCCTTCTTTGTCGTTTTGGATTGTTGTTGGTTTAAACTCTGTTTCATCTGAAAGTAGAATAGCAATTCCTCCTTTTTTGTGTTTTCCATTTGTTTGGTAGATTTGGCATGCTCTAACTCTGGGGGGCTGGTTCTAGACTCCCAACTTTCATTCCTTGCCTCTTGAGGTTTGAAACCTGTTTTGTTGGAGAGGCCGAAGTGATCTGCTCTGTAGGCCACAGTACTTTCATGGGGAAGTGCTGGCTAAAATGTTTCATCCAGGCAGTGCCAGCCAGATCTGTGCCCACTTATTTGTGCCAGCAAATGGAATGGCATGAAGGGGTGCCCACATGGGGGTGGGGTCTGGGCAGCATGGCAGACATGGCATGGCAGGGGCAGGGCATCAGTATGGGTGTGGTTCTGGCACCCGTGCATGCATTAGCACTGCAGCAGTGGAAGTGGTGCAGTGGGCTGCCTGAGCCTCCGTGGGAGTGGGGCGCTGGTAGTGTTGGTGAGAGTGGCAGGGTGTGCTCATGCCAACATGGTGGGAGGCTGGATGTGTGCACACATGTGTGCCATCGGGGGAGGAGGGGAAAGGGCCATACACTTTTTGCCCTTTCAGTCCAAGGTCTGTGCCCTCCTTTCATCCACTCTCAATGCCTTCCCTTTGAAGATCTGCTCAGAGTGTGCCAGTCTTCCCAATGTTCCTGTCTCTCAGTGGGACTTGTGCCTTCTGGCTGCATCTAGTTGGCTATCTTGGCTCCCTCTCTTCTTCAAAATTTTCAATGAGCATGTATTCTTTGAGCAGAATATAATAAACATTTTAATGAAAGTAAATTTCACATAATGAACAAGAATATATGACTTATATATTGTGTGTTTATGCTGTATAATTTATGAGTTTATCATTATTATGTTGGTACCTGAAAATGGTTTTCACTATAAAGGATAATTGATGCATTTCTAGAATCATTTACCATCATAATGTTGCTGCTGGAAATCATTGGTTTCCTTTCCCTTTATTAAGGAATGGTTGACCTATTTCTGGAATAGTTAGGGAAGACAACTATGGCTTTGCTAAAACTGATTAGGTTTTAAATGAGGAAAATATACAGACTGTACTCACACTGTGGCCTGGGGGCAAAGTGGTCCCTCTCCCCTCTGAGCTCTTGGAAGGCTTATTGTGCATATTAGTCATTGAGCACATGTCCTTTACTCCAGTACTTACAATAAGGTGGTTTCATGGTTCCATTCCTTAAAAGTCATCATATTGTGTATAATGGCTAGTGAAAAATAGTCACTTAAATTAATATGTGATGGCTAAAAAAAAAAGTCGGGTAGCTTGTTTTACGATGTTACTGGACTGGTTATTTGACACAGTAAACTTGCTCTTTTACCATCATCGAGGCTTAGATAACAATGAATAATATTAGGAAATCAAGGCACAGAAAGGTTATTTGTACCTTGGGCAAAATCACATAGCTCATAATTGAGAGGGTTATATCTTACTCCATTTTGTGCTGCTATAATAGAATACCTGAGACTGAGTTATTCATTTATCTTATTTTATTTTTAAAACTTTCAATGTTAGGTCTAGGGGTATATGTGGAGGTTTGTTATATAAGTAAATTCATACCACAGCGATTTATTGTACAGATTATTTCTTCACCCAGGCACTAAGCCTAGTACCCAATAGTTATTCTTTTCTGTTCATCTCTCTTCTCTCACCCTCCACCCTCAAGTAGGCCCCAATTTCTGTTGTTCCCACCTTTGTGGCCATATGGTCTTACCATTTAGCTCCCACTTACAAGTGAGAATATACAGTATTTGGTTTCCTGTTCCTGCATTAGTTTGCTGAGGATTATGGCTTCCAGCTCCATCCATGTTCCTGCAAAGGACATGATCTTGTTTTTTTTAATGACTGCACAGTATTCCATGGAGTATGTGTACCACATTTTCTTCATCCAGTCTACTCTTGATGGGCATTTAGGTGGATTCCATGTCTTTGCTATTATGAATAACACTGTGATGAAAATACAAGTGAAGTGAATGTGTCTTTTTGGTAGACTGATTTATTTTCCTCTGGGTATATGCCCAGTAATGGGATTGCTGGGTCAAATGGTAGTTCTGTTTTCAGCTCTTTGAGGAATTGCCACATGTTTTGCCCAATGGTTTAAATAATTTCCTCTGTTATCAACAGTGTGTAAGTGTCACCTTTTCTCCGCAACCTCATCAGCATCTGTTATTTTTTGACTTTTTAATAATAGCCATTCTGACTGGTGTGAGATGGTATCTCATTATGGTTTTGATTTGCATTAGTGCTTGTTGGCTGTATGTATGTCTTCTTTCAAAAAGTGAGACTGGGTAATTTATAATGAACAGAAATTTATTAGCTCAAAGTTCTAGAGAATGGGAAGTTCAAGGTCAAGGTACAGCATCTGGCAAGGACCTTCTTTCTGGGTCATTATATGGTGGCCGGTGGAAAGACATGTGCGTAAAAGAGGAAGCCAAACTTCCCATTTATAATAACATTAATATCACCCATAAGGGCACAGTCCCTATGGCCTAATGACCTTTCCAATGTCCCAACTCTTAATACTGTTACAATGTCAATTAACTTTCAAGTTGAGTTTTGGAGGCAATGAACATTCAAACCATAGCAGTTGGGATGTAAACTCAGATTATCTGGCTGTAGAACCTGGGGTCTTTACCACTCATCTTTAGGTTAAGCTGCCTGACATATTAAGCTGGAAAAACATAAAACATTAGCCCAAATATATTCAGACACTGTATTACTTACATAGACAGCAAAAGCATGATCAGTATATTGTCAGCTCCCCATATTGCTTGTCCCACAGGAGGACCCCAAAACAAAGGTGGCTAGATCACAGGTAATACGAGAGGTGGGGTACTCTGTTGATGAGTAGCCAATTGCACATAATAGCTAAGCTGTTTTATAGTTTACTATTCCCCTTTAAGGCAGCTGACACAGCGCAGTCCTCTACGCTCTGTCGAGATAAAATCTGTTGAGTGGACCAATGAGGCACCTCATTTGAGCAAATGAGAGAAGGAAACCGATGTTGTGGATAAGGAACCTGTTCTGTTTACTGAGCACCATGTAATATATACTTATATATATGGAGAGAGAGAGAGAGAGAGAGAGAGAGAGAGAGAGAGAGAGAGTGAGTGCTAGGATTTCACTCTTGTTGTCCAGGTTGGAGTGCAATGGCACAATCTTGGTTCACTGCAACCTCCGCCTCCCCAGTTCAAACGATTCTCCTGCCTCAGCCTCTCAAGTAGCTGGGATTACAGGCATGCACCACCATGCCTGGCTAATTTTGTATTTTTAGTAGAGACGGGGTTCCTCCATCTCGGTCAGGCTGGTCTTGAACTCGCGACCTCAGGTGATCTGCTCACCTTGGCCTCCCAAAGTGCTGGGATTATAGGCGTTAGCCACCGAGCCCGGCCCATGTAATATTTTCAGTAAGGATTACAATAGATGTTGAATCCAAATCAGAGAAAAGATTTGATTGGCTATTATTATACAATTATATTATCTGCCTTTGAAAGTTTAGAAAGATATATTGTGGCAGTCAGCTTCTATGAAAGCATCAAAAAGACCAATGCTCCTGTCACTGCTGTGCAATTCTATTTTCAAGACAATTGTTTTTTCAGTTAGCTTACTTTCTTAGTTTGCCTAAAATAAACTTGTACAATTGTCTTTACAAAACTATAGAAATGACTCTATAGCTATTATAATGTCTTAGTATGTAATAGTTTAATATAAATTTGAGAAGGAACATATGAAAAATCATGTTTATAAATAGTGGAAAATGGCTGTAATATGGAAGTTCTCCAAGATTACTTTTCTTTTTCTTACAAATATGAATACATCACGGATGAAGAGCTAACATGAGTTAATATCCATACACTTTAATAACAAAAATGGGAATTTTTTGCAATAATGCCTTGTCTAGATTACTATTTATTTCAGAGAAAACCTTGGCATTGACCAAATTGATGTAGACCCTATATGGGCAATACATTTGCTGAACCTTACACACAAACAAACACAAAACACAAACCCAAACGTTTTAATCGCTCTCTTAGAAAGTTAATAGTATTAGATAGTGGTTAAGAGCAAGGACTCTGGAGCCAGCCTGCTGAGGTTTGAATCCCAAGACTAACTCACTGATCTGAACCACCATTTCCTTGTCTTTCAACTGTGGGGGTTTCACTGAAAAATCTCTAAAGGATCTTCCAGTTCTGACATAGTTAATCTAAGATTTTATTAATGTACCATAATGCATTAACATTTTTTTGCTGGTAGTTCTTTACAAAAGTAATATATTCAATACATAGTGTTCTATTGCTATTTTGATGAACCATAATTGTTTATTACTCTAGTAAGTATCAAATATTGAGGTCAACTAAACCCACAGAAGAAAATGTATTATTTATGCAATTCACACCTCTGGACAAATCTCAATCACTGCTTCCTGGAAGGCAGTAATGGTTGTAACAAACTGATAGGACTGTAGTCCAAACATAGCCATGGCCTGTTAGGAAATTGCAAAAATACTTGAATTGATGAGTTTGCTATTTGATGTTTCACACTTGCAAACGTTAACTCGCATTTTAAAAACTCACTAGGTTTTTATCTGTGATAAATATAAAAATTAAAGGCATATTTGCAAAGTGTTAGTTTTTCTTTTTAAGAGGTCTCACCCAAAGCTCTGCGTTGCTTTTCAGTAAATGAGTCTTGCAGGGACTACTGGAGTATTAGAAATCCAGCAGGTGAATTCACAACCTTGGCTTTCAGAAAATGTCCTTAAAAAACTGGAGGCCGTGCTCTTTGCTTATTTTTGCTTTTCTTTAGCTGACAAAGCAATTAAGAAGGAATTTCTGGTTTTATACTTCATTGCCTCTGAGCTGGTTTTCATGTTTAGTTGTTGTGCTGGATACTTTCTTAATAATTTAATATTTGAAGCTAAAAAGATGAAGACATTCTGATGCGGAAAATCAAAATTGCAATTAAACTACTGTTGAGTCACTCATTAGGAAGATATCTTTTGAAGTATTAGAGTAAGGAATAAAATTGCCTTGGGGTTATTCTTTCAACAGGTTTGGTTTATTTGACTACAAAGGCATTGTTTTTGAATGTGTAATAGAAGGCAATATTAATCTTGTGACTTAATTTAGTCACAGAGAAAGAAAGCCATATTGGTAAAAGGCCTGTGTAACAAGTAATATCAACGACATTGAGAATCACAGTCTCACACATAACATGTGATTCTAGTGCACTAAGCACACAATTTACTTTAATTGTTGGTGTAAATACAATCTTCATTAGCATAAATTTTTCCAAGATCATATATAACAAATTCCTCATAAAATATATTTTAATCTCAGCCTTAGCAAGGTAGAGAAGTGGCTGGTAGAGAAAGTCATGACTTGACTTCTATTCTTAACTCTGCTACAATTTAAGAGTTATTACCCTGGGCTAGTTCTTTCCCTGCCATAGTTGTCAATTTCCTCATTTGTAATATGACTAGATGTCTTTAAATGGAGTCTCGAAATATGTTCGCAGGTCCACTGCTGGGCAATAAGTATTAATCTGATGGATTATAAATGAATTTTAAACTATAATTCAAGGAATGAATCTTTCCTTGGTTATTGAAGGCAAATGGTGTAGAATTCCATAGACGATCATTTTATTTATGATTAGGAGAACTTACTTTTTATACACTCATATAGAGTACTATAGGCACGACACTGCTGTAAGCAATTTATAAGTATGAATTAAACATATGTAACCCTCATAACAACCCTGTGGTAGATGATATGTTTATTGTCCCCATTTTATGGATGGAAAACAGAGGTACAGAGAAGTTAGGTAATCTGCTTCAAGAACACACAGCTAGTAAGTGGCAGAGTTGGGATTCAAACCTCAGCAGGCTGGCTCCAGAGTCCTTGCTCTTAACCACTATCTAATACTATTAACTTTCTAAGAGAGCGATTAAAACGTTCTCAAACTTGAGGCCGGGCACGGTGGCTCAAGCCTGTAATCCCAGCACTTTGGGAGGCCGAGGTGGGCAGATTACGAGGTCAGGAGATCGAGACCATCCTGGCTAACACGGTGAAACCCTGTCTCTACCAAAAAAAATACAAAAAAATTAGCCGGGTGTGGTGGCAGGCGCCTGTAGTCCCAGCTACTCTGGAGGCTGAAGCAGGAGAATGGCATGAACCTGGTAGGCGGACCTTGCAGTGAGCCGAGATCGTGCCACTGCACTCCAGCCTGGGTGACAAAGTGAGACTGCGTCTCAAAAAAAAACCCCCAAAATTTCTCAAACTTGATATTCATAAGCTAAGATAAATACATTGCTTAAGTCTACTGAAGACTCAAATTCAGCATTGCGAGGCTCTTCCTCTGCATGCTCACGCATGGCTGGCTGCTGGAGTTATCAAATGTTCTTCCTATAAACAGCAGTTCGTTTTCAATGTTGTCCTGAGTAGGTTGTGGTTTACCATGGCTATTTTTGTGCATTTTAACTTTAACTTAATTATGGTGTGTTTTGATGAATATTTTCATCAACAATGTGCTTTCATTCATTATTAGCTTTCATATCATCCCTATTTAGACTTACCAACAGTAAGAAAGAGGCCCATTGCTGAGCCATATAGCTCCTGATGACCTCTCTTAGCTATCAAAGATCGTAAAAGCTTTGAGATTACTTACTTCTTGTAAAGGCTCCGTTTAGGCCTGGTGCGGTAGCTCATGCCTATAATCCCAGCACTTTGGGAGACCGAGGCAGGCAGATTACAAGGTCAGGAGTTCGAGACCAGCCTGGCCAGCATGGTGAAACCCCATCTCTACTAAAAATACAAAAAATTAGCCGGGCATGGTGATGTGTACCTGTAGTCCTAGCTATTTGGGAGGCAGAGGCAGGAGAATTGCTAGAACCTGGCAGGCGGAGGTTGCAGCGAGCCGAGATTGTGCCATTGCACTCCAGCCTGGGCGACAGAGCCAGACTCTGTGTCAAACAAAACAAAACAAAACAAAAGGCTCAGTTTCGTGTTTTCATTCTCTTTATGTCCTCTACTGGCAGGGCCAAGAGGATGGGGGAGGTGGGTATTCTTCCAGGTTTAACTTATTCCTCCAGTTACACGTAGGCAGTTTTAGGAAGACCCAGCACAGTGGAAAGTGTGCTGAGAATGTAAATTGTTATATGGCGCCATATTTTTACTTATCAAAACCAACACAACCTATTTGAAAATGTAGTTACTAATATTAATGATAGAAAAACAAATACAGTTCAGTTTATGCTTTTTCTAACAGTTACAAAGGTCTGGATCTAATCTATTACCTTTCACAGCAAAATCTGTAGTCCCTATGAAACTGCATGTCTTAGATTTCAGGAGGTGTGGTGGGTTCAGGAATAAAAGATCAATGTATCCAGTATGTCTCAAATTAGAACAATTTCCATGACAACTTGTTCAGTCTTCTTTAATAAAACATTTTCACAGTTCATCTACAGAAAAAGAAAAGAAAAAAGAAAAAGAAAGAAAGAAAACAGCAGCTATTTCTCATGATGCAAAACTTCAAAATATACTTAATGTTTGTGAAAGTCAGCCAGGTCTTATGAATTATCTCTGTGCAATCGCTCATAGTCTAACCCTGCAATACATTTTTTCATATGTTAAATTTTCATTTTTAATTTCTGGTTTGTTTTGTTTTTGTTTTTTCTTTTCTTTTTTTAAAAGTTTTTTTCTGCTATTTTAAATTGTCAGCATTAGTTTTTCCATTCTACTATGTTTCATCTTTGCATTATTTTCAATACTGGAGGTTGAAATTGTGTAAAGACGTTTGGAGAGTTCTAATTCATTGTATGCATTGTTTTGCAAATGCATCTCCATGAAAGTGTATTATCACAGCATTAACTTTGTGTGTAGTAAGCGTTAAGCGTGTATGTAAAACCATTGAAACTTCTTCAGTGAATGAAGAGATGTCCTTTTTGTACATCTGCATTCGTGCACAATACAATTTCTTGAGATCTTGGCCCTTGGTGTGTTGGTGATGTGACGGTGGCCTATTGCAATTTTTGATCCAGCTCCTCAAAACACTTAGGTTGTCTGTCATGGTGTTTCGGATGATTGTGTTCTAGAACTGGGGACAGACAATTACCAACCAAAGTGATATGCATTGATACATTTTTTTGACCTATTTCTTTATGAATAGAGTTTGTCTGCTCATAACTGTTATGCCTGTGTGACAGATATATATCTGTATATTAGGTAGTGTCCATGTTTGCAAAAATATATATGTTATTACTGCTTATTTTATTATGTAAACTGACTTATGAAGGGTTCTGTTATGCTTTAAAATGTTTCTCAAATAAATTCCCTCTTAAAATTTATTTAACATGTAATTTATTTATTTAACATATAAATATATTAAAATTTTGTTTAACATGTAACTAAATATATTTAAAAAGTTTTAATTATTTTTTCCAAATTCATGTTTTTGAGATTTTGATCTTCCAGGGTGTCAACATTCCAAATTATGACATTTGGGATTGTGTATTTTGGGATTATGATGAACTCCTCTGGGCATTCCTTAGCCCAGTCGACACATCAAATTAACCATCACTACATCTTAAAACATTTTAAGTCAAACCTACCATTCTACTGCTTAAAATCTTCTAAGAGCTTTCCATTAGCAACCAGAGAAGTACCTATTCTCCTTTTAGTGGTCTACAAAACTTTCTGTGATCTGGGCTCTGCCTACTTTGCTAACCTTATCACCTTCTAAGTTCCCCTACGTTTGCTCTGTTCCAGTCACACTGGCTTTCTCTTCGACTGAACGTGTCAATCCCATTCCTACCTCAAAGTCTTTTTTTTTTTTTTTTTTTTTGAGACGGAGTCTTGCTCTGTCGCTAGGCTGGAATGCAGTGGCACAATCTCAGCTCACTGTAACCTCCACCTCGTGGGTTCAAGTGATTCTCCTGCCTCAGCCTCCCAAGTAGCTGGGATTACAGGCAGGTGCCACCATGCCCAGCTGATTTTTGTATTTTTAGTAGAGACAGGGTTTCACCATGTTGGCCAGGATGGTCTCGATCTCCTGACCTCATGATCGCCCACCTCAGCCTCCCAAAGTGCTGGGATTACAGGTGTGAGCCACCGTGCCTGGCCAACCCGAAGTCTTTTAAATTGCTCTTCTTTCTCCCTGGCATGCTATTCCTTTGTCTTTTCAGATGGATGACTCCTTCTTGTCATACAGGTCTCAAGTCAAGCATTACTCTTCTCAGTGAAGCCTTCCCTGCCCACCCAAGGGAATGCAGCCCTCGTGGTCTTCCTTCTACACTACTCTGTCTTCTGCGGTGCATGCATCAATATCTAAAATTATCTAATGTATTTATGTATACATGTTTGTTACAGTCTTTCCTCAGGGGATTATGAGCAGTCACTGCCTTTTTTGTTGCTCTGTCACTTAGATAGGCTTTCCATTCAAGCAACAGAAGGCTCAATTTAGTAAGCCAGTTTACTGCCTTAAACCATAAGGAGATTTATTATTACCTATGACACAAAGTTCAGGGCCCAAGTGGTCACAGAATTGGTTATAACCATGACTTAGAAATACTATCAGGGACCCAGGTCCTTTCCATCTATTTATTTGACCGTCTTCAGTCTCAGGCTTATCCTCTCATGGTGGAAAGGTGGCTTTAAGCGGCTTCAAGAACAGTAGCCTCCCAAGGCCCCACCCAAAAGCCTGAGAAGAGAATGATCCTTCCTTAAGAATCTTTCCAAGAGGAAAGGGGAAGCCTTTCCCAAAGTGTCCTTCCCCTTACATTTCACTGGTCAGTAAATTTGTTAATTAACCCTTATGCTAGATACACACAACAGAGAAGACAAGCAAAATCCTTGGTCTTATGCAATGATGTTTATTGGGGTCTCCAAGGTGACAGGCACCCTTTTCCCCCAACCGTTTCAAAACAATTTGAGAGAACAAACATATGGCAGGTGGAGTCAAAATACTATCTTTATTACCTTTCTAGATCAGCTTGGACTATGTGGCCTTAGCTCTGCTAGCAAACTGTGCTTGTTGGTACAGAACCTCTGAAATAGGCAGATTTACCCACCCAGTCCCAACAGCACTAACCCAGGATACTCTCCCTACCCTCTTAAAGGGGCAGAATCCCTGTAGTAGCAGAGAACAGCAAGAAGCAAGGAGAAGAGATTCAGAGATGAGCTTGATTCTCCCATATTTACCAATTAGACAAGTCACTTCACTTTCCCCGAGGGCAGATTGAGTAAATGAGTGAAGAGAGACCAAGAAAATATCTCCACACTTAAATCAGAAGTAAGGAAAGATATTTTCCCTCTAACAGAGCTTAATTATTATTGAGTTTTTCTTCCATTAGAAAGTGGGAATCAATCAGTGAGGTAAGTGGGCTACAGCGTCTTTTGTTCAGCCTAAGTGAACTTTAGACAATAATGTTTTAGAACTGCTGTCTAGTAAAAATGTCTTTGTTACGTAAAACCATACTTTAGCATAATGTGAACAAGTGGATGATATAATTGCATTTTGTTTGCATGTATGTATGCATGTTGCATACAAATCGTGTGGTTTTTCTTGTCCGTTAGCTCTTCGTTGTCGTCACTACCAGGGCCTCCACATGTGAACATTTGCAGCCAAAATGGACCAAGTAGTTTCTGAAGCAGGAGAATCAGAGGAAATAGCCAAATCATAGATGAGAAAAGCAAGACATCAGAGCTGCAAAAATGGTACCAAGTTTGGGTTCAAGATGTTAGATGAAACTGTAAATAACATAACAAGTCACCAGGACCAAATCTGGGATAAGAAGAACCACTTAGGACACTGACTAAAAGATAGGTTGCTGAAGCAGATCAGAACAGAGACTATGGATAAATGATAGGATACCACTATATTGTGGGTGGAGTGTGGGTGGCCCGACTCTATGTTGTGAACATGATTTCTTAAAGGAGCTTTGCAGGGCTAGATATCAGCTGTATTCAACACATGCTCTATGAAATCCTGGGAAGGAGTGGGTCATCTTTCCATGCTTTCTTGGATTGCCTGTATAAGCCAGGCTTCTGTATAGTTGGGTAGGAAGTGGATTGCTTAAACACGATGCTAGTTAGAGCTAGCTTCTAAGTAGCTTTCATAACCATATTGGAAGCTGTTGGACAGCGTTGTTATTTGGGAGGTTTCTAGGTTGGCGCTGTTAGCATCTTCCCCAGGCTGGGCTCTAGAATTGTGTGAGAAGGCTTGAGAAGATTCTTTCTGTGAGTCTCTCTCCATGCTGTAAGCTATGAAATAGGTTCACATTTTTAAAAATAATCATTACATATCATATCAAAAAACCCACTTGTTGTGTTTGTAAGGAGTGCCTATCACTACTACCCTAGCAAGCTTTTGTTAAAATTTTTCACTTCCATTTATGTGCAAGTATCTACAGATTTGCTCAGGATATCTCATTTTCTTCGGATTTTCCTGTTGAAATATTCAGTAAGAATTATTTTGCAGAAATGCCAAGAAATGAGTTTTTGATTAAGATTGCAATTTTCTTACGAATGGTGCGAGAAAATAAATTTGTTGTTTAGAGCCAGGCTTCCAAAGGGATATCTCATTTAAAAGTTTAATATCAGAATTGAGGGAGGTATGTGATTGACACCCATATGTGTTTTGCTTTCTGAAAATTTTCTTTTATTTTTGATGAAAAAATTAGGCAAAATTATGAAAATGGTAGCATTTTAATTTCTTTAAAAATAAATAATACATTAGCTCTCCTGCCCCACAGGGAAGAATATAATTGAAATACCAAATTCATTTCTCTGAGACAGGAATAGTAAGAAGTAATGGCATATTCTGACACCTTTGCTGCTTTTTCAAATCCCTGGGAGACTTGGTGGGTTGATGTAACACTGTCACATTTTTGTTAGAAAGAAACATCTTCCTTCTATTATTTCCTTGTCAGAAGCTATTTATTTCCACTTTAGTCTATGTTTCAGATGATTCTGTATCTAGCTAATATAAGATCATCTATGAGGTCTATTAAGAAGCTTTGAATACATAATGGAGATTTAAAAATTAATATTATAATTTTCTTTATAAAACAGTGCAGTCCTCTGATGAAATAGAACACTTTAAGAGTCCAGGAGTGGCCTATGTAGTGGTATTGCAGGACAGGAATAGGTAGACGCAAGATAACAACACTCATGATTTTGAGTTGATGATGTCAATATAATATTTATAACATCCTCTCACTAATTCTTTACTAAATACAGTTGTAATAACTGCTGTTATACGGCCATTAGGCCATGCAACACACTGTTCGGTAATTGTTTATGAGTTTACCTTCTTCTCTGAAGTGTGAGTTTTTTAATGTTTCATTTGTTTTTCCATCCCCTACAGTGTTAAACTCAGTGCCAGGCCCAATGGAGTCACTCTGGAAATGTCCACTGTTTGCTTTGTACAGGAAAATAGTACTGGATTCATTATTCTTATTGTGATGTCAGAATTGTCAAAGTGTAAGCTTCATACTAACACTGAAGTATTAAAAAGTTGCCCCGTGCCCATCTTTTTTTTCCAAGTAGATGCATTGTTGTTAACTTCAGCTATGGGTTCTATCCTATCCTAAGCTGTATGTGCTCAGGGGAAAGGTGCATGACTGTGCATTTGTTAACCTCTGTGTATATGGGACTAATATTTGAGGGCAATAGTAAGATGGATGACATTTAGGTCTTCTATGTCCCCCATGGGAAACAAGAGTGAAAGTAATCAGTTATCAGGTCATCTAGCTCTCCATACTCCATCTGGCCCACTATGCCCATGGCTGCTGGCTTGCTGGGCTTTGAACTCTTCTTTTGCTAATGCATATAAAAACAATTTCCTGCTCATATCCCATTTTGTTACTTTCTGAAGCAAGCATCTGCTGTGGCTTAGAAGAGGTTGTTTTACATTTTGTCATACAGGTATACATGTTGAGGGAGGGGATGGAGTGATATTTTATATTCCAATAGCATAAGTATAACAAGTTCCCAAATGTCTGCTTTTGGCAATTTGACATCAGAGGCTGCTTTCCACAGAGCCTTGTGTGAGTCTGTTTGCCTGGAACATTTTTTTGCTTTTACTATTCTTCTGGCATGGTTGCCAACGTGTAGCATCAGAGGATCACTTCCCATCTTTATAACTTTCCTGGGTTATCTATCGAATACTAGTGTAATTTACAATTCAAGATAGATGGTGCCTGGAAAATATACATACCACAACTTAGGTATCCAAATGAGAATATTCAGCTCCTTCTAAAGATCCTTACATTTCTCAAATGATGTTCAGAATTCCTTTTACTTTTAGAGGCAGTGATCTAGCCAAACGAGGACATTTTTCGTATAACTTTGCTTTAAAATGCATGTTGGACTGAAAATATTATTACCTACCTGATTTAGCAGGTTTGGTTGAGTCATTTTTAAGTATTTCCAGAAATCAAAAATGGGATCATTGAAAGAAGAGTTGCTACCAGTGAGGAGAAACAAGTGAACCAATGAACAAACCCCTATGAAGCATCATCCAAGTGAGTGACAAACACATTTGGAGTTCTGGCAGCACCATTGCAACCACTGCATGTCTTCCTACAGAGATGAATTCTAAGTTAACAGTGATCATCTCCAAATTGCATACCAGATAGTAACGAACCTCAGACACCAGGAAAACGGTGGCATGACCTGTGCAACTATTTTATCGACCAGGCTGTACTTAATGGGGGTGAGAAGTGAAATAATGAAAACATTTTAATTTCTCCAATTAGTGACTTTCAAGTTCATTCTATAAGAGCTCCCTTTCTCCTCATGGACAGAATCTCAGGCAGATTTCATAGCTTTGTCAGTCACTTTCAGTTTTTAATGAGAAATCTCAGCCTAAAGTATTAAAAAGCCCAGTCAGATAAAAACAGGAACTCGGGTCTTTTTCAATATAAAGTTTCTCTACTTCCTTATAGCTTTTGGCTCAACCTAGACTCAGAAGAATCTAGTCGGAAATGTGGAGCTGGTTCAGATTGTGATCCCCAGAAGCGAATTCTGAGCTGGGAATAGACAAACAGAAGGCTCATTAGAGAGTGCCTTTGGGATCGACACCTGTGGATAGAAATAAATGGAAAGAAGGAGGATTATACAGGAGGACTTAAACTGCAGTACATCCCAGCAGAGGTCTTGGCCAACCCAATGGGAAACTCTGAAGCTGAGATCACCCATCAGAGTTGTCCTGAGTTGGGTGAGGGAGCCAGGCATTTACACCTTGTATTTATCAGTCATTGAGTGTAGGTCACTCTTCTCTGAAAGAAGACATGGCTTGGGGAAAGGTGGCCTTTTGCAGCTGTGGTAATCCTCATAAAGGGGCAGAGAGCCAAGGGCTGTCAACTGGCAGCACTCCTGGGAAAGTAAGCCCTTCATTTCATTTCATTTCATTTCATTTCATTTCTTTTCTTTTTTTTTTTTTTTTTTTTTTGAGACAGAGTCTCGCTCTGTCACCCAAGCTAGAGTGTAGTGGCATGACCTTGGGTCACTGCAACCTCTGCCTCCTGGGTTCAAGCGATTCTCCTGCCTCAGCCTCCCGAGTAGCTGGGATTACAGGCATGCACCGCCACACTGAGCTAATTTTTGTATTTTTAGTAGAGATGGAGTTTCACCATGTTGGCCAGGCTGGTCTTGATCTCCTGACCTTGTGATCCACCCGCCTGGGTCTCCCACAGTGCTGGGATTATAGGGATGAGCCACCGTGCTTGGCCTAGCCCTTCATTTCTGAATGAGAAACTGGGCAGCACATGATGGAGTCCACCAAAGGGACAGAGTGTTTCTTTTCTTCATTCTCATCAGCTTTTGCCACCCTCCTCTTCCAGGCATTATGCTTCTTCTGGCTTCACTTCGACCTGCCAGATAGGATGGATGAAAGGAAATGGGCAAAGCTTTACCTGACTGTACAGTGTTTATCTTGCATTGGCCTGCTGTGGATGTGACACACACCCCAGTACTGGCTCTTCCTCTTGTACAGTGCTTTTAAGAACTCTCTGGAGACACTCCACCATGGGATCATCCCACTGCATCATCTCTATCATGGGTGATGCGCCCTTTAAGCTGACTACCTTTGACTCTACCCACCCCTCTCCTGCTTCTGGGAATATGACTGATGCCTGCTTTTTTTTTTTTTTTTTGAGATATTCCTGCCATGGCAGGCAGATCTCTTGGGCTGGGCCCCTTCAGCATGATTGACATCCATCAACCTTCCTCAGTGTTTATTGTTGTCCATGGAAAATATTTTCACCTACCAAACTCTGGCCATGTCAGCCATTCCTGCTATAGTCCACCGTATCCTATCTTTCATCTTTAGATTCCAAAGCAAAGACCAGTTTACACATTATTTAGCCTTCAAGAACTACACAACAAGCTCTCCCATTCATTTTCTTGAAGTCTTCTTACTTGACTGAAGACTATTCCTCTGGGACAGGTCACAGTGCTCAGGGTAATAAAGGATAGGACGGTGTTTCCTTTTGAATCGTCAATGCATTAAATCCTAATGAGCTGCCAATTAGGTGAAATCCCTGAGTTTTGAGGGAACATGTAATCTCTAGCAAATTTATTAAATAACTGGGCAAGATTCCCTTTAGGGGCACTCTTCTATGAAGGCCAGGGCTTGTGTATGCTGCCTTTGTAGGAATGGGGATATGGCTTCAGACTTAACATCTCATTAACAGGGGACTTGTACTATGCCATCCTTTTCCCATAAGGAGTCTAGGCCGGCATGGCTTTGTATGTATGTGAGGCAGGTGCTGCCTGTACTGTGTGAGCTCACTGTCTCCGAAAGGCAGCTGCAGAGAATTAGAATAGCCATAGTTTGTCAATAAAAGATCAGTGGTATATCGGGTTGGTGATGACAGGTGGGTAGTTAGACCTTAGGGATATATGTCACAATTGTGGCATTTCATAAAGCTTGAGAACCCGTTATATAGTAGAATGAATATGCTCTGTGGTGTAAGAAGATTTGGGTTTAAGTTCTGATTGTGTACTCTGAGCTAGATCACATAATTTACCTAAAATCCATTTTCTTCATCTACAAAACTGAATTAATAATACTAGCTCTGTTAGACTCACCGGGATGTAATGGAGACCAAATGTAACAACAGGTGTGAAATGAATGCAGTAGAAATATAAAAAAGATTATTATTATATATGTTTAGAGTGTTCGAACCCGCTCTACACTGAGGATGAGAAAGAAGCCTTTAATCTGTTATGTCACACTTTCTTGATGTTATTTTGGCTCAAATGTAAAAACTCTAATTATTACATATTTATGCCGACTCCAACCAAATTGAAAGAAAATTATTTAAATAGGGTAATTTTTCAGGATGCTGCAGAAGCTGCAAGTAGCAACTAGTGGCATGATTTGCAATGAAGATCCAGCATTATCTTCAAAAGTTACTTATTTGGAACAGTGCTCCAGGAAATCTAATTTGAGATCATTTAAATGTCAGCACATTAAGGGGCCCAGGTGATTAAATATAGTGTAAAGATATTAAGAGCTTCAGGGATGAAGAGCAAGAACATTCTTCTCATTCTGATTAAGAATTGCTACACAGAGTTCTTTTTATAGTGTAGTAGATATTAATAAAAGCTCCTTCTTTTACTGTATACTTCTGGAAGCTCGATAGTGAATTGGAAGGGAGGAGAAAAGGGAAAATGATACTTTGATACTTTTTGTTGTCCTTATGACGTCTGATAGCTTTCCTTTGCCTTTAAGCTGAAACCTACTGAAAACTAAGTTGTAGAAGTGATATGGCTTGGATATGTGTCCCCATTCAAGTCTCATGTTGAATTATAATTCCCAGTGTTAGACCTGGGGCCTGGTGGGAGGTGATTGCATCATGGGGTAGATTTCTTACGAATGGTTTACACCATCCCCTGCAAGCTGTACTGGAGATAGTGAGTGAGTTCTTGTGAGATTTGATTATTTAAAAGTGTGTGGCGCCTCTCTTGCTTCTATCATGGCCACGTGACATGCCTGCTCTCCTTTCATCTTCTGCCATGATTGTAAGGTTCCTGAGGCCTCCCCAGAAGCTGAGGGGATGCCAGCACCCTGCTTCCTATGATAGCCTGAAGAACCAGGAGCCAATTACATGTCTTTTCTTTATAAATTACCCAGTCTCAGATATTTCTTTATAGCAATGTGAGAACAGTCTAACACAAGAAGGTCTTGTAAAATTTTTGACATTTTCAGTTACGGCTTCTGCTTCAAGATTCTTTTGTGGCCACAGTAAATTAACATTTAAAACATTTATTGAATATTTACACTACCTCAAGCAACAGGAAAGGAGGGAACTCACAGAAGAATGACAGAGCGACTCCTTTGGGGAGAGTGTCTCTCAGTGTAGGGCAAATGTTCTGGAACTTTAGTAAGCCTAAGAATTACCTGGAGAGCTCGTGCAAATACAGATTTTCAGCATTCACCCACACAGCTTTTGACTCCATAGAGTTGCGCTGGATCTCAGGAGTCTTAATTACTGCCCAAAACATCAGGTAATTCTTATACACATTCTAAAAAACACTAGTCTGGAGAAAACATCAGATAGGTACAAAGAACTGTGGTCAAAGCAAAGTTACAGAGCCTAATGGGAGTATAGCAATGACTTGTGACCGATAAAATCTAAAGAAATCTGCAAAAGGAAGTATAGGCTAGGACTGCTACAGGTGAAAATGGTAAGATGCGGATGAGGAGAATTGGGGAGGAGGTAGGGAGGAGGCATTCCAGGTGGAGGGTTAGCAATTTTAAAAGTGCATAATGTGAAAGCATTTAGGCCAATGGCATATAATCTGATATAGCTGGATTGTAACATGCCTATAAAATTGTACTGGGAAAATGCATTAAACAGAATGTTTGTATCCCCCCAAAATTCATATGTTGAAATCCTAATCCCCAATGTGATGATACTAGGTGGTGGGATCTTTGGTAGATGATTGGGTCAGGAAGGCAGAAATCTCGTGAATAAAATTGGTGCCTTATAAAAGAGACTCCAAAGAGCTCCCTTCCCCTGGAGAGTTTCTGCACCTCTTCTGCCATGTAAGAACACAGTACATGGCAGATGTAGATAAGAACACAGTACATGACAGAAGATGATCTATGAACCAGGAAATCGACCCTCTCCAGACACCGAATCTGTCGGCAGCTTAATCTTGGAATTTGCAGCCTCCATAACTATAAGAAATAAATTTCTGTTATTTATAAACTACCCGGTCTGTGTTAGTTACAGCAGCTTGAATGGACTAAGACGAAAGTTGGTACTGAGACATGGGGTACTACTATAACAAATAACTAAAAATGTGGAATTGGCTTTGGAATTGAGTGATGGGTAGAGGATAGAAGAGTTTTGAAGTGCATGCTACAAAAAGCCTACATTGTCATAAAAAATCATTAAAAGCAATTATGGTGAAGGCTCCGAAAGAAAAGAGAAGAGGTGGAGAGAGAACCTCAGTTTTCTTAGAAAATACCTAGGTAATCATGAACAGAATTTTGGTAGAAATATGAACAATAAAAGCCACTCTGATAAGATTGTAAGTGGAAATGAGAAACTTTATTGGAAACCAGGAAAAAGACAATTCTCATTATAAAGTTGACAAAGAGCATGACTGAATTGTGCTCGTTTTGGTGTTTTGTGGAAGGTAGAACTTGTGAGCAATGAAATTAGATACTTAGCTGAAGATGTTCCTAAACAAAATGAATCCTTATGACCTTTTTAATTAATTTATTTATTTATTTATTTTTTGAGATGGAGTCTCACTCTGTTGTCCGCACTGGAGTGCAGTGGCACGATCCTGGCTCACTGAAACCTCTGCCTCCCAGGTTCCAGCAGTTCTCCTGCCTCAGCCTTCCGAGTAGCTGGGATTATGGATGTGTGCCACCATGCCTGATTAATTTTTGTATTTTTAGTAGAGGTGAGGTTTCACCATCTTGGCCAGGCTGGTCTTAAACTCCTGACCTCAAGTGATCTGCATGCCTCAGCCTCCCAAAGTGCTGGGATTACAGGTGTGAGCCACCGCGCCCAGCCCCTCATGACTTTGTATATTAAAATGCAAAAAGAGAGAAACAACTTAAAGACAGAATTGTTGGGAAGTAAGAAAGCAGAACTTAAAGATTTAAAAAATTCTCAGCCTAGGCCGGGCGCGGTGGCTCAAGCCTGTAATCCCAGCACTTTGGGAGGCCGAGACGGGCGGATCACGAGGTCAGGAGATCAAGACCATCCTGGCTAACACAGTGAAACCCCGTCTCTACTAAAAAATATAAACAACTAGCCGGGCGAGGTGGCGGGCGTCTGTAGTCCCAGCTACTCCGGAGGCTGAGGCAGGAGAATGGCGTAGACCCGGGAGGCGGAGCTTGCAGTGAGCTGAGATCCGGCCACTGCACTCCAGCCCGGGCGACAGAGCGAGACTCCGTCTCCAAAAAAAAAAAAAAAAAAAAAAAAAAGAAAATTCTCAGCCTATCCATATTGCAAAAAAATGAGAATATGTGTTTGGGAGAGAGCACTAAGGGTGTGGCCAAGGGCTGTGGTTGTTTTGGTGGTAGAGGTAAGAGGCAATGCAGGTGGTGGTGCTGCTCACTAAGATGCAGAGCACACCCATGATTTGTTATGCAGTAAAAGGTTGTGTTAGGCGCCATGTTTGCTATGCATTCAGTTTTTAAATTAACATTTTTAATTTAAATCAGATATTACATTACACTGCTCAAAAGTTAAATTATATTACAAGTATTGAGAAGAACAACAGAAATCCCTTACTCCTACCCTGTACTCCTATCGTGTTCTCCAGAGGCAACCACTCTTATCTCTTTTGGCTTTTTTCTTGTTCCCCGATCTTGTATGTTTTTCTGTATTTCTTATACTTTGCTTTTATAGCTACTTTTTTTTTCCCCTAGAGACAGGGTCTCACTCTGTTGCCCAGGCTAGTCTTGAACTCCTTGACTCATGTAATCTCCCAACTCAGCCTCCTGAGTAGTTAGGTGTGTGCCACCATACCTGGTTAATTTTTTATATTGGTTTGTAGATGTGGGGTCTTGCTACATTGGCCAGGCTGGTCTCAAACTCCTGGCCTCAAGCAATTCTCTCACTTCAGCCTCCAAAAGCATTGGGATTACAGGAATAAGCCACTTTGCCCAGCCTGACAGCTCTTCTTAATTTTTACATTTTAGATGTTATTCACTAACTCTCAACTATGAAAAACAGGATTTATTTTTCTTAGAGCCCCTGTCTTAGTCCATTTTCTGCTGCAATAGCAGAATACCAAAGACTGGATAACTTATGCACAATGGAAATTTATTTCTCATGGTTCTAGAAGCTGGGAAGTCCAATATCAAGTGCCTACATCTAGTAACTACCTTCCTGATGCATCATCCCATGGCAGAATATGGAAGGGCAAAGGAGGGCAAGGGCAAGAGCAAAAAATTGAATTTGCAGCTTCAAGTCCTTTTATAATTGTCGTGACTCCATTCGTGAGGGTGGAGAGCTCATGACACCTCCCTTTAGGCTCCACCTCCCAACATTGTTGCATTGGGGATTAAGTTTCCAACACATGCTTTTTGGGAGACACATTCAAACCATCGCAACCTTCTATATCCATACCCCCATTTTCTATATAGTTATATTATCATCTTAAAATCAATATTATCTTTGCAAACATTTTGATTATGTAAATATTGTACAAGGCTGAGCCATATTGTGTACTGACTTTTAAAGTTTGCCATTACTTTACATAGAGTTAATAATTTCCTTGTTTCCTATTTCTTTGCTTTATTTATATACAGCTCAATAGATTTTCCCTAAATTTTATGGCAGATAGTTAAAACCCCTTTTTGCAATCAAAGATATCGGGTATTCTATCAGCTCCTTCTCTTTTTTTTCCCCACACTTCCTCCCACCTTCTCATGTCCTCTGCCCCCCACATTCCTTGCTCCAATCTGGACTAATTACTCTCTAAACCAGTTTCACATGTGCCATTCTGGGGGCTTTTCCTCATCATCGTCTGGGAAATTTTCTTTACCTCTTTTTTGCATTGATCTCTACTTTTCTAGACCCCACCTCTTACTTATTCCTGGTTTACTTGCTTTTTTTGATGCAGCTTATTTTTAAACAGCTTGCTAAGAAGGGTTCATCAGCCCATTTTCAAATAGCTTGCTAAGAATGTTAATCAACTTTTTGGTACTTTGAATAAATACATATTTATTCTGATTTCATGCTTTTGATATGATGTTTTGTGCTGGACACTCAGTGGGTCCTCCTAACATGGAAATACATCTTTTAGTTCTACGAAGTTTTCTTGTATTATTTCTTTTATTTCTTCCCCCATCTTTGACTTGCTTTTTATTTCTGAAACTTCTATTATTTGGATATTGGTTCCCCCAATTGATTATTTAATTTTCTTATATTTCTGCACTTTAGTGTATCTTGGTGTTTTGTTATACTTTGGGAAATACTCTCACCTTTATCTTCTACCACTTACAAAGGATTTTTTATTTTTATTATTTTAATTATTTTTATTTTTTGAGACGGAGTCTCACTCTGTCACCCAGGCTGGAGTGCAGTGGCATGATCTTGGCTCACTGCAACCTCTGCTTCCCGAGTTCAAGCAATTCTCCTTCATCAGCCTCCAGAGTAGCTGGGATTACAGGTATGTGCCACCACGCCTCCCAAAGTGCTGGGATTATAGGCATGAGCCACTGGTCCTGGCCTGTAATGTATTTTAAAACTTGACTATTGTGCTTTAAATTTTCATGAGCTCTTTCTTGTTCCCTAATTATTGTTGTTATTTAATCTGGATTCAATATTTTAATGGATTCAGTATTTGTGTTGAATCTTTCAAGTTATTAATGATCAATACTTGAAAATTTTCAACTGAGTTGTTTATTTTATTTTTTTCTTTCATGTTGGAGACATTCTTTGCATTTGCTTTCCATTGTATTTTACAGCTATGCACAAAAAACTGATAAACTCTTTGTTTGTGAGTGATATTTTTTACTGGTAGTCTTTATTCTAGAGTAATTATTAAAGCACCCAGTGATCAGTATCTGTCACTCTAGAGAGCAATTCCCCATTCTATCTAGGTGATATAAACTTGACTGACAACATTCTGGGAGTCAAGCATGGAAAGGGAGTTGTGGGGGTTCCTTGGCATTCAGTATTAGGTTTTCCCTTAAGTCCTTTGCTTTCAGTCTTGTGTTCCTAGGTTTTTAAATATCTCCAAAGTATAAATATAAATATCTCTTCTACTCATATAGGAGAGAGATAGCCTGGATTTGTAAGGAATAAAAAAAGATACGTGGTGAGATTGTATACTTCTCATATTCATTTTCAACCCCACAGTTTACCTCTCAAAAAAGACAAAATTTGTCTTTGCCTACTCCTGCCTCTCGTTTCTTTTCACCAATATTTATTGAGAGTCTAGTATGTTACATACTGCTACTCACCTAGAATAGAATGATGAATAAAGACAAAAGTACTCCTTGACCTGTAGAGCATACAGAGAAAGAGACTAATTAATAAAGCAATCAATGTAAAATTATAAATAAGTGCTAATAAGAAAAATTATGAGGTAAAATGAAAACAGCAATAATAACAGCAGCTAATAACTTCTTATCCCTATACTGTAGGAGTATTTAACTGAGAATTTTGACCTAGTTAGGGAGTTTGGAAGCCTTAAGTGAGATCTGAAAGGAGAGAAGGAGCTAATTAGATGACTGTGAGGAGGAGGGGAGGAGAGCATAGATAGTCTCAGGGAAGAGGGAACAACTTACTACAAATATCTGTAGTGGCAAGTAGACTAGAGAGGCCAGAAAGAAGGCCAGTAAGAATGGAGTGGAGCGAGAATGAACTTGAAGCTGTGTATAGCTCTTAGTGATTACATTAATATTCACTAATTGAAGCCTTAAATTTACAATTGAGTTTTTCTTTAAGCCTTTACATTCAACTTAAAACCCTGTTATTCTATTTATAAATGTAGTATTTTTGTATAAAAATTTTAAAAATCACTTTTATCTGTTCTTTGACTAACTCTTAATGCACTTTTCTCTTAATTTTTTTTTTTTTTTTTTTTTTTTTTTTTTTTTTTTTTTTTTTTTTTTTTTTACCGTAAATACATTTAGAAATTTAACAAATTGGATTCCCATAAACACTTCAAATGCTTGATAGGGCAATCTTGCAAGCCTTTACAAGCAAAATATTTCTACATTTTATATCTAATTAACCAAAATTATAATAGTAATAAATTACATTCTGAAAAGTATTCAAATGTTGTACATAAACATAACAAAATAATTTTACCCCTTTAGTGACCTACTGATAATTAAACACTTCAAGCTAAGTTATAATTTTAGAATCCCTAATAGGTTCATTTCTTTTAAATGTTTCAAATTCCTTATGTTAAAAACACATCACAGATTATCATGATAATAACAAAATTACCGCTAAAATGAAAACAGTTATTGCTAAAGGGTCAGTTTGCTTCAACATTTATGTATGTATTTTTATATCTTACTGGCTTTTTGGGCTGCCAGATTTAGCTAATAAAAATACAAGATTGCCAATTAAGTTTGAATTTCAGATGAACAACAAATAGCTTTTTAGTAACCAGCAATTAATTTAACTGGGTGTCCTGTATTTTATCTGACAACCCTACTGGGTTTACAGAATTGCTTACCCAACTAGGAGAGCAGAGTCACTATCTCCAGTGGGCTGCACTTATGGGTCAAATATTTGTGATCATCATGCAATTACAGGGTCAAAAATTTGTGACCATAATATGGTTATGAATTAGGGATCTTTGTCAGAAATTACAGACCTGGGCATTACTTCCTGGAGAACTCTTCTCAAGTCACAGTTTAGCATGCTGAGATACTTCAATTACCTAAATTTGACCTGGTTTGTCAATGGTGACCCAGAATCCATGCATTTTAATGGGGATATAGTTTTACAGCCCTAGACAGCATTGATTCCTTGGATTTCTTCTATTTTTCGCTACCACCTAATATTTTATTTTATTATTTTATTAATTTTTTAGATACAGGGTCTTGCTCTGTTGCCCCAACTGAATTGCAGTGCCATGATCATAGCTCACATTTTTGAATGCCTGGGCTCAAACGATCCTGTTGCCTCAACCTCCTAAAGTGCCTGGATTACAGGTGTGAGCCACTGCACCTGGCATACCTAATTTTTATTGTACCTGGTTTCAACTATTTTTCACATTGTTTGGGATGATGGAATCATTATGGTTTGAAATGATGGAATTCTGAACTACCTCCCTTTCCCCAGCCCCAAATCTGAACAAGCAAAGCCTTGGAGGTCACTGGAATAATCTGTCTTCTTTTCCCCTAAGAGCACTGGGGAGCCACCAAAGACTTTCAGCAACAACATGACATGACCGAGTTTTTGTTTTTGGAAAAACAAAAACAAAACCCACTCTGTTTGATACATAGAGAATAAATAGGAGGAGTTTGAAGTGAGAGACAGAAACCATCTAGGAGGCTTTTGTGGTAAAGGGATTGAGGGATGATGATAAACTAGGGTAAAGTTGATGGAGATGTAGGAAACAAAGCAAATCTGAGCTATTTTGTAGGCAGAATCAATAGGATATGGTGATGGATTGAATGTAGGCAGTAAAAGAGAGGGAAGAATCAAGCTTGAGTCCCAGCCATCTGGGGTAGGTAACTGGGTGAATATTGATGCCACTCACCCAGATAAAAAACAAACGAGAAGGAGGAGAGCAGTTTTTAAAAAAAAATATTTATTTTGCTCTGTTTTGTTTTTGTCAAGGGTGGGGAAAGATACTGAGTCCAGTCTAGGCATACCAAATTGAAGATGCATATGGGGTATACAAGTGAAGATGTTCAATGAACATCTGGAAATGCAATAGACTACTCTTCGGTTTCCAGCTATGGCTATAGAATCCAGAACTTCCTACAGCAACATTATTGCAATTTGTGTTTTCAAAGGCTTTTACCATGGCCAAATTTCACAAAAGAAACATATAATGTGCAATGAATTAAAAATAAATGTCCACAATAGAGCGGCTGTTCTGACCATCCTGATCCCTCATTAGTTGGTGATAGTATTTAAAAAAATACCACTCCATTGGTAGATTCAAGGTTATATCCCTATTTTGGGAATGATAGGTATTTACTTGAACCTATATCCAGAAGAACACTGTTTACATGACTTAATTTAGTTCTGAATGTTGTGCCTTGTTACTCTGTTTAATGGGTGCCAAGCTATTTAGAAGCAGTAGGTAAATAAATCTCTAAGTTTGGATCGCCTGTTTATAGTCAATTGACTTCCACCTTCAGGAGATGGAAAATTAATGAACTCTATCCTTTCTGTGACAACAAATTTTACTCAGTTCTTTTAAGTTGTTGTGAAGAATTCCTTGTACAGTTTTCAATTAGCCAGGACTTCCTAAGATGGTTTAAACTTAGGGAACCTCTGTTCCTCAGGACATAGGTTTGCAGTCTGAGAGCTTTGTTAGTACGCTTTATGTAGACAGTAGCTTGAGGGGCATCTTGGTCAATTTCTCATTTTGTTTTTCTAAGCCCAAATAGCTTTGATTTGTATTCAGAATAAGGAGTTGGAGCTGCTTGTGGCAGTTTTCTTTCTTTCTTTTATGTCTTTATTTTGTCTAGGATTTCTTAGGATATTTGCAAGGATATAGTCCTAAAAATAGCTTGTGTCTAAAGTGAACTTTTATAATACTATGCTAAATATTTTGATGTCTGTTCAGCTGTGGAAAGCCATTCATCTGTTCTATTCAAACTATTTTTCCGATTATTGAAAATGAGAATATAATTATTGTGTCTTAACCACCATCAGTACTTTTTCTGGGGTACAAAGTATTGCTATTTCTATACAACATAATTTTTGACTAATTAATTAGAATGTATGCCTATAATGTCAAGAATGCTTTCCTCTATATTTAGAAAGAGGACAAGAACATTTTTAGACTTCCTAACATGCAAATTCTTTGCAGGCCTGGTTGTATGTCTAGTCTGGGACTTAACAGATCATGTTGAGAATAAATTACTTACTGATAATAGATGACAAACAACTAAGTATTCAGTGTCTAATAACCTGAGATCTTTTCTCCCAAATGATAAGTGGTTAGCAAAAAGTGAAAGATAAACCATGATAACATTAAAAAGTTAATCAAATTAGTTGTGGTATAGTTTTCAGGAACCAGATGAAGACACCAAGGAGCCTTTCCAACCTTATGGGGTTTTTTTTGTTTGTTTGTTTGTTTTTTTGAGTGTATTGTTGGCTAAAGGAGGTCAGAGTTAAGATGATTCCAGTAAAATTTCAATGACATGCAATGAATAAAGCCAGAGAGGGTGGGACTCAGAATCAGAGACAGAAGAAATATGAAGAAGGCAGGCTTTGTTAATGGCAATCTAGAAACTAAAATCCAGAGTGGGAGAGGAAAGGTATGAGATGCATATAATACCAGAGAGGTCCCAGGAAGAGGAATGGCAGGTTCATGTGAGGCTGTAATACAGTAAGGGACCACTCTGGCTAGTGCCACAATCTATAATCCAGGCTCAAATATTTCCCTGAGTACCTTGGTTATAGCTAAGTCTCCATGAGGTTACAGGTACAGGTTGAGGAAACATAACAGTATGATAGGAGGCAGATCATGACAGTTACCACTGTGTTCATGAAACCTACCTGTGTCTTTAGCAACTGGAAGTTAAGTTTGACACCTAGGCATCTGGAGCCCACTAGACACCCAAGAAAAAAGGGGCAAAAAAAAAAAAAAAAAAAAGCTATGGTTTTCTATAGCTGATTCTATACAGGTAGGGAAACTGAGAGCAGCTCAGATTTCTCAGGAATGACAATTAAGTCATACCACCCAGGTAAACATCAGAAAATAGCTACCTACCAGGATATTGACAGGTACCAGAAAAAAAAATTGTGTTTATATAAAATCTTATGAATTATGTATTTTATGCATATTTAGTGCAAGTAATCTTGGTCATGGAGTGTTTAAATAGTAATATCCTAAGATATTTTGCCTTGATTAGGAGTGGGCTACATTTCATTGTGTTATCCAAGAGGTATCAGGGCACTCTACAAAAGGCAAATCTTGTAAATCCCACTTGGATTACAAGTAGGAAGAGACTTCTAGCCAAAGTGGATATAAATCACTGTCTGCTTTGTCCCTTAATCCTTGTCGCTGTGTTCAGAAGCATGTGGTGCTTTGTGGAAAGAACGCAATTATCCAAAAGTCCATAAGCCCAGAATGCACAGGTTAAATATACAGTTAATCTTGCCCTTTATTCCCCGTTCTCTATTCCTCTCTTGAGGTGTTTTGATCTTGTTTCCATGGCCTATAATAAGCTTCGCTGGTGTCCTGAATTTCTTCTATCATATTCTGATAGAAGATATCACTAATTAATTATGGTATGCCTTGTCATTGAGCTAGATCAGGCTATATGCCCCTCAGCAGAGTGCTCCAGATATCTACTATAAGCTGTTTGGCTTGGAGCTTAAGACAAAAACTATTTGATGTATTGGGTGTATAGTACCAGGAAAAAGAATTAGAAACAATTATAGGAAGGCTTGATCACCTGCTTACTCATTTCTTAGTAAGCTTATAGCAAAAGTAGAAGGGTAGACATTTCTGTCTATATATTCTAATGTTAGGAGATAAAAAATAATACATGCAGAATGAGGGTCAGTAAAGCAAAGAGTAAAATAAGCCATTAACTAAATGGGGACAGTGATCTTCTAATTCACCCAATACTAGGAAGGACTGCTTAATAAGTACCCATAGTATTAAATCAATAGATAAGTACTAAGAAATACAATTATATGGCAGCTAATCACCCGGGGAAAAGATAGGGTGACTATAGTGATAAAATAAGCCATATTACAGCATGATTAGAAAGTACTTCAACTGCACCACTGTGGGATTATAATATAATTAATAATTAAAAATACACTATTTAGAATCCAAGAAGCTAGGAAAAAAGACAAATTCAACAATTTCCTTTAATGTTAACACTAAATAAACTTTATTTTCCCATGAATGAGCTACAACAACTGTGGCACTAACCCTTAACATCAGTGGAATCAAGACTCTCTAGGCCCAGTGTTTATCTCCAACTCCACCAGACTCAATTGCCCCAAACTTGTTGAAGGAACACTGAGGAGAAATTTGTCTATACTGCTCACATGTGCTAAAACTTAAGAGCTGAATTTTTCTAGCTTATGTAAATGCAGTGGAGACTTTTATCTCAGTAATGTTGCAGAAGTGGAATATACAATAATGACACTTTAGAAAAGAAAAAAACATCAGAACCCTGTACTTCAGTTTCATTACAAAACCATATACCAATTCAGCAGGCACTGCAAGTGTTTTTGGAACTTGGGAAATGCTTCATAGGATGCTGATGAGCCAAAACATTAAATGTAGTCTTTTAATATAATATTTTTAGCCTAAAATAATAATGTCCATATTATTCACCTTCTCTTTTGACTATTTTTGGTTCAGACAGACTTTTTGGTAGTTTCTTTTCTTTTCTTCTTCTTCTTTTTTTTTTTTTTTTTTTTTTTTTTAGATGGAGTCTTGCTCTGTCACCCAGGCTGGAGTGCAGTGGTGTGATTTTGGCTCACTGCAACCTCCACCTCTCTGGTTCAAGTGACTCTCCTGCCTCAGCCTCCCAAGTAGCTGGGACTACAGGTGCGCGCCACCACGCCCAGCTAATTTTTTGTATTTTTAGTAGAGACGGGGTTTCACCGTGTTAGCCAGGATGGTCTTCATCTCCTGATCTTGTGATCCGCCCGCCTCGGCCTCCCAAAGTGCTGGGATTACAGGCGTGAGCCACTGCGCCCGCCCGGCCAAGACTTTTTGGTAATTTCTAAAAGGTAAGTTCATCCTTAAAGTTAGTGTTTGGTATTGCTGAAGAGGGTCAAACAGTGTTTCCAATGTTTGAAGACCATCCTAATGAAGATCTCCCCAAGTTCTTTGTGTGATGGTTGCTTCCCTGAATTGTGCGCAGCTTCCCCGTGTAAGAAATGAGTAATCTTTATTCATATATTTATTCTCTTATTCATTTCACAAAAACATACTGAGTACCTACTCTGTTCCAGGTACTGATCTAGATGCTTGGGATGCAGGAATAAAGCAAAAGAGACAAACTTTTCTGTTGTCCTTTATATAGATTACAGCCAAGTGAGGGAACATAGACAATAGGCAATAAACACTAATAAATGAATAATATATATCAGAAGGTGATAGATGCTACTGACAAAACAAAAGATAAAGAAAGGGAAGGGGAATGAAAGCTATGAAGTTTTGGAATGGAAAGTTGTATTAACGACAAGCTAATATTTGAGCTCAGAGTTAAAGTGGTAAAAAAGCATGCTATCTGGATATCTGGGGTAACTGCTATAGGCACAGAGGAAAAAAAAACAACTAGAGAACATTCCAGATATAATGAAAGAGCAACAAAATCAATGAAGATGAAATAGAGTGAATAAGGGGGAGAGTAAAGGAGATGAAGGCAGAGTCATAACAGCACAGGCCAGGTTATGATGAGTTAGGTACGTCGCTTGGCTTTTATTCTGACTAATTTGGGGAACCACTGCAGTATTTTGACCAGAGATATTATATGACCTGATTTGCTTTTTAAAAAGACAGTCCTGGGTGTTCCACTTCTGCTATGACTGAGTAGTTCCTACTGGACCTCACCATTCATAACAACTAAAACTGATTGAACAAAAGCAGGGGTTGTGAGTGTGTGGAGGATTGATACGTGAAAGAAGTGATGGCATCAGGTGAGATTCGTAAGTTGTAGCCACTTTACACTGCTACCTTCAGCCTATTTCCAGGCTTTAGCAGTATAAAGTGGCTAGAACTCTGATGGAAAATCTGTAGTCATACAGGCTTAACGAATTAGAGTACAGAGTCTGGAGCAAGCACAGCCATTGCATTTCTGGCTGACCACTGATTCACACATGTGCAGGGCAGATTCAAAGCAGCCCAGCTACCTCACACGGCGGGGTACACCCCTGAGACGAAGCTTCCAGAGCAAGAATCAGACAGCAACACTCTCTGTGCAGCAATATTCTATCTTCTGCAGCCTCCGCTGCTGATACCCTGGCAAACAGGGTCTGGAGTGGACCTCAAAAGAAAAGAAATTAAATGAGACTTGAGCTATAACCCAAAAGAGACTTGTTGGAAAAGCAAAGGAAATATCTACTAGGGAAGAGAGGGAAGTCTCTACTGAGGAAGTAACATTGATGCAGAAATCTAATGGCTGAGAAAGAGCCAGCCATATGAAGGCAGGAGGAATGTGGGCAAGCTAAACAGGATTCCAGGCTTTGGGAACACCACGGCCAGAGACTCAAAGGCAGGAAAGATCGTGGTGTCTTCCAGAAAATGAAAGGAGGCAAAATGTGGAATATACGAATAAGGGAGAGGGACAATTTATTACAAAACAGTAGCTGCTCTAAATGTTTATTATATATACTCACTACTGTAGGGAGATAAAGAAAAAGCACTAAAGTTGATATCTATCCTTAAGGTACTTACAATTGTATTGGAGAGACAAGATTGGTGATGTCAATGAAACAACTAAACTTCAGCACCAGACAGCATGTAGTTGGTCAATGCTCTGAGTATTCAAAATACATTTGCAAGCAAATATCACCTCATTTGACCCTCATAGTAGCCCTAGAGACCAGGTAGAATTATTACAACTATGCTTATTTAACCCACCTCCCTGCCTCCTCACTAACTATATGCCCTATGAAGGCGTGGACCACACCTGTTTCTTTTACCACTGTACCCTCCTCAGCACCAGGCACAGCTCTGAGTTCAGTGTATTGCTCAGTAAATCTTTGTTAAGTGCATGAGTTTTGCAGATTGGGAAGCCAAGGGTTTGAGGGGAAAGAACTTAAATGCTCAAGGGAACACAGCATGTCTGTGATAGAATTAACTAGAATTCATGGTGGTCATATCCTAGGCCAGTATTATAACTTGGCCAGTGATTTTCAATTCTCCTTGCCTCCCTCTTCTCCTTCCTCCCCTCTGCTTCATTGTTTCCTCCTTTCCTTCCTTCAAATAGCAGAAACTTTTGTTTTCAAACAAAATTTTACTTAGCTGGATATAGAAAACAGAAAAAATTTGTTATAAATGCATCATAGATACTTTATAATTCCAGTGTGCAATTTTAGGAATTATGATTAATGTCAGTCAATGAGAATGATAAAAGTTGTTTAATGAACATAAAAATTAGATGCAGGCAGCAGTCATCCAACAGTCTCACTATCCAATTAATTAATTAATTTTGTTTTGAATGCCCAGTATTGAGAAAGTCCACATGAATTTAAAAATATAGTAGCTGCAAATGGCAGCAGGTGTTAATTATAGATTTCCAAATCTCAAAATGCTTAGATGTCACTAATCCTGAAGCTTGAAAGAGGATTAAAAGAGGGCATCTTTATTTTACATTTGAATCACTAACAACCACTAGCAACAGCATCTAATTGTTAACTCACAAGTCTGCTTCAATATTCTATATCATGATGATACCATCATAATCCAACATGTTACATGCCCCTTTCTAATTGCACAACTGACTATCATGTGAATTTAGAGCAAGTGCTGGTAATGCAGCTGTGCCTTGCCTTGCCTTTTATTGGGCCCAGCACATGTGTTCCGTGATCCTCTTCTCATTTGTGCAATTTTGTGGCAGTGGACCAGCACAGGCCTGAAATAAAAAGGTAAATGAAAACTTACAACTCTTTAATAAATGACATATGTCTAAGAAGCTCAAATTTATACCAGCTCTAACGGGAAGAACTTTCTTCTGAGGTCTGCTCCCAAACCCGCCTCACTGTACCACACAAGGACACACATCTATGACTTTCAATCTGCTCAAGCATGGCACATTTGAGTGAGCATGTTATGTTTACTATGTTTTAACAAATACTTTAGAGTGTTTTTCTAAAATTAAATTCAACTCACATATTTGTACTCTTGAAACACCCAAGAGTTCTGCAGAACTCTGTTTGAAATCCAGGCCCTATAGCACTATGCTTCACCATAAGCTATCTCAAACTTAGGTAGGCTGACTGTGGTGAAGTCTGTCCAGGCCTAGCAGTGAGGCATTATAAGAAATTTCGTATAGTCTTCAAGACATGTATGTGCATTTTGCCAACAATCTCAGCACAGACAATGGAAACAAAGCCTTTTGCGCTCCAGTTGAAATGTAATTTCTCTGCCTATCAAAATTTAGTGGGGCAGCTGAAGGAATATCTGAATTTTTATAGTGTTATTGTTTCCCCTTTCAGTTTACTTATCATTAATCTTTAAAGAGACATTCTGGAATTTTGAGAGTTGAAGACTATTTGAAAAAAAAATAGGTTGTTTAGTTTTATTAACTTAATTTTGCATGAGTAATTTCTCGGAAAAGTCTGTAACTAACACTCATTAGTCTTTATTTTTGTCAACTCAATAAAGCTGTTTTTACTGTTGTAAAACGTACAAGTTTAGGTTTACAAGAAAAGGCAACTGGACATATTTTGTAGGGAAGGGAATATGTGTGAGAGACAGACAGACAAAGGAGTTGGACAAGGGAGTTAGGTGGTTTGCTTTTTTTCTGCCTTAACAGACCTGAGAGTTAAACACCTCTCTTAGTAGTGGTGCATGATGATGCAGTGATTCTCTGAGTAAAGGTGGGAATGAGGACATATCAAATTTGAACGGGTCTTGTGTGTGTGGCTTGAAGAGCTCACCCTTCCCCTGGTAATGAGGTAATTGTAATGTGAATGCTCCCTCATAGCTTCTCAATCTACTCAAATCCTATCTCACTTTCTGAAGTGCCTCCTCCATAAATACTTTCCTGACATTTCTCATTCTTATTCATCAACCATTTGTCCCTTCTCTAAATTTCTATAAAAGTTGTAGAATCAGGGCCACTTAACATAGCTAAATGAGGAGAGAGAAAGTGTACTTAATTAGGAGTTAGAAGGCATAGGTGTGGGCTTGGGACCCCACTGGGCAAGTAACTTCCTTATTTTGATTTCCATCTATTAAATGAGGATGGTAGTAATAAATCTACCTGCCTTCTAGGGCTATTGTGAGGCTCAAATAAGATGATTCTTACAAATGTATTTTGAGCACTCAGAGCACTGGCTAATTACATGCTGTCCAGGGTTGGAGGGTAGTTGTTTTATTGACATTAGCAGTCTTATCTCCCTGATATAATTGTAAGTACCTTGAAGATAGAGATCAGCATTAATGCTTTTGCTTCATCTCTCTACAGTGGTGAAACCATAATAAATATTCAGAACCGTTATTGTTTATCATTTCCGTTTACATAGTGCTTTATAATTGCCAAAGCAGTTTCACAAACATTATATTCATGGTGTATCTCTATTATTATCAGCCAGAAGAGCAAGATTTTGAGAGACACAGTGACTTTCTTAAGGCTCCACAGAAGAGTTTTTGGAACTATCATACAGGTCTGCAGATTTATTACCTATGGCTCTTTTCACTGTGTGATTAACTTTTTGTAATCTGGGCAGTATCGAAGAGATGCTTTATTCTAGGGAGTTCATGAGGCTCTGGTTATAGAAGGCATTTGACTTTGTAAACCATGTAAGTCCTCTGGAAGTGGTATTATTCATTCTCTACAGCTGGCTGTTCCCGTGCCTTTGACAGCTTTATTTTCTCTTTCATTATAACAGCAAAGATAGTTAGTGCATGGCACATGCCCAGGATGACGCATGGCTTCGGGCTTCTCCATTTCAACAGAGTCAATTCTTATTTTTTGAGATTGTGAATTCACAACAGTGAACTGTTGGGATGTTCTTTTCCTTTTTCCTATCATTCACTTTTTGTACATGTCACTATGAGCTTGAATTCTGATCTGAATGAAGCTAAGAAAGAGAGAGGATGGCTTTCAATTCTACATGTGATATTTTTAACCACCCTGCAAAAATGTTTTAGAGAAAAGTTTGAAGTTATTGGACAAAAATAAATTTTTTAATTATCAGGATAGTTTTTTTCCCCTGCACATTCTCCTGGTCCTAATTAATACTGACTCTGCCATCCAAATTAATTCCAAACAAAAGTAAACAGTCGATGAAAAACATTGTATCCTAACTATTATAATTAAAATCTAAATTTAGGTCAGAAAATGCTCCTTAAATCACCCCAGGGTTTGACTAGGAATGAGAGTAATAGGGATGCAGTGAGCTACTGACAAGACCCTAGCAAAATTCTCATCAGTTTCTATAATGATTTTGACATTTCATCAAAGCTCAGGAGGAAATTAAGCAATTATTTATTTGACTTTAAAAATCACAGGGTGTCAGAATGTGCTCAAGTGACTGCAAATGAAATGCTCTGACAGAGAAGAACTTCAGCAGGTATATCGCAACTGAAATTAGAGCAAGTGTCACTATGTCAGCTGCAAAGTGACAGGTCTTATGCAGGGTGCTTCAGGTTAATGAGTGATATTTCATTTGGGCAGAATGACCAGGAAACTTCAATAATGTGATTTCATCTTAGAAAAGAACTACTTGAAACAAAAGTCTATAGGAAGCTGATATAGTTTTAAAAGCAGAGAAATTAGCATGCAACTGGAGGGTCGGATCAAGATGGCTGAATAGAGGGCTCCATCGATTGTTCTCCCTGCAGGAACAGCAAATATAACAACTATCTACACAAAAAAGCACTTTCTTAAGAACCAAAAATCAGGTAGATACCAGCACTGCCACAGCAGGGTCCCTGATTCTAGGTCCCTGGTTCTATGCCTTGGCTCTTGGATGGCATTTCTGGAGCTGCCCTGGATAAGAGGGTAGCCTGCTGCCCTAAAGGGTGAGTACTAGGCCTGGCAGCATTCACCAAAAGCTGACTAAAGAGCTTTTGGGCTTTAAGTGAACATCAGTGGTAGCCTGGCAATATTCTCCATGGGCCTGTGGTGGTGGTGGCCACTGGCTAAAGGTCTTTTGCCTGTGGAAAGGGGAGGGAAGAGTGAGAAGGACTGTGTTTCATGGTTTGAGTGTCAGTTCGGCCATAGTACAATAGAATGCCAGGTAGATTTCTGAGGTTTTTGACTACAGTTCCTGGCTCCCTGCATCTCTGGACCTGCCAAGAGCCTGAGGGAACTTACCACCATGAAGGGAAGGACACAGGCCTGGTAGGCTTCACCACCTGCTGATTGTAGAGCCCTAGGGACTTAAGTGAACATAGGTGATAGCCAGGCAATGGTTACAGTGAGTGAGAGCCAGTGCTGTGATAGCAATATGACTGCTCATGTCAACCTACCCCCAGTTCGAGGTGGCTCAGCACAGAGCGAGAGACTCCACTGATTTGGGAGAAAGTAAGGGAAGACAACAAGAGTCTTTCCCTGGTAATCAAGAGAATTCTTCTGGGTCTTATCCAAGACCACCATGATGATACCTCTACTAGTCTGCGAGAACCACGCAGTTACTGGGTCTGGGTTGCCCCTTAATGCAGATGTGGCTTAGATCACAGCATCCAAGTCCTTTCAAATACTTGGAATGCCTTTCCAAGAAGGATTGCTACAAACGAGCCCAGACTGTGAAGACTAAAATAAATACCTAACTCTTCAATGCCCAGACACCAACAGACATCCACAAATATCAAGACCATCCAAGAAAACATGACTTCACCAAACAAACTAAATAAGGCACCAGGCACAAATTCTGGAGAAACAGAGATATGTGACCTTTCAAACAGATAATTCAAAATAGCTGTTTTGAGGAAACTCAAAGAAATTCAAGATTACACAGAGAAGGAATTCAGAATTCTATCAGATAAATTTAACAAAGAGATTGAAATAAGTTAAAAGAATCAAGCAGAAATTCTAGAGTTAGAAAATGCAACAGGCATATACTGAACTATTCATCAGAGTCTTTTAAGAGCAGAACCAATCAAGCAGACAAAAGAATTAATGAGCTTGAATTCAGACTGGCTAATTTAAAATACACAGAGGGGACAAAAGAAAAAAGAGTAAATAAATAAAGCACACCTACAGGATCTAGAAAACAGCCACAAAAGGGCAAATCTGAGAGTTATTGGCTTTAAAGAGAAAGTAGAGAAAGAGATGAGGTAGAAAATTTATTTGAACAAATAAACACAGAACATCCCAAACCCAGAGAAAGATAGTAATATCTAAGTACGAGAAGGATACAGAACACCAAGCAAATTTAACCCAAAGAAGACTACCTCAAACTCCCAAAGGTCAAGGATAAAGAAAGGATCCTAAAATCAACAAGAGAAAAGAAAAAAATAACATCCAATGGAACTCCAATACGTCTGTCAGCAGATTTTTCAGTGGAAACCTTACAGGCAAAGTGAGAGTGACATGACATATTTAAAGTGCTGAAAGGAAATAAAAAAAACAAAAACTTTTACCTTAGAATAGTATATCCAGCAAAAGTAGCCTTCAAACATGAAGGAGAAATAAAGACTTTCCCAAACAAACAAAAGCTGAGGGATTTCATCAACACCAGATTTGTCCTGCAAGAAATGTTAGGGCCAAGATGGCTGACTAGAAACAGCTGTTGTTGGAGGCTCCCACTGAGAAGAATGAAAATGACAAGCGAATCCTGCACCAGCAACTGAGGTATTCAAGCTCTCTCATTGGGACTAACTAGGCAATTGGCGTGACTTACGGAGAGCAAGGGAAAGCAGGGTGGTGCAAAGGCCCACCTCGGAGCCACATGGGGCAAGGGGAACTACCATCTCCAGCAAAGGAAGGAGATGAGCGATTGTGCTATCCTTATCAGGAAACCATGCTTCTCCCATGGATCTGTGCAACCTGTGGATCAGGGGATCTCCCTCTTGGACTGTGATTGGCAGCTAAATATTTACTCACCAATTGTATTTGCTGATAATACTTCTGAGTCAGTATGTGACTGATTATGTAGCTTTATTTGTCATCACACCTATGAAAAGGATATCCTTTAAGAAGCTACTTCAAATTTTATATTTTTTCTTTATTTCGTCTTCTGTCATGATTTTCGCAAAAGTAATTGGTGTTATTTTGTGTAGCCATTGTGCTCTATGATGGTTCTTTTGTATTCTTAGGAATGTCTTTGGTCTTTTCAAGGTCAGACCAATTTTTAAATATAATTTTTCTGAATATCATGTTTTAGTGTTCTGAGAGAGTAGAAATAATGACCCTGAGGGGCAAAGATTTCTGATAACCTTTCTGATGGAAACTATGGTTCACAATGATTTAAGTCTCCTCCTGATCTGTGACTTTCTTTGAAAGGCTTAAAAGCACAGTGTTCCTCCCCTGAGTGTGTTTCTTAAAGAAATTCTTGCACATCTGCACAGAAAGTATGTATCAGAATGTTCATTTTATCATTATCAGTATAGCAATAAAATTGTGTCTAAATGTTCCATCAATGGGAGAAGAGATAAAAAAAATTAGGTATATTTGTATATGGAATGAACTCTATAGCTACATCCATCAGCATGGGTGAATCTCAAAACTGTAAAGCAAAAATTGCTGAATGATAAATGTGGTGGGATAACATTTATACAAAGTCTTAAGTCATGCAAAATGTGTCTGTTTGGATAAGCTAGGTAATGCTGCCTTAACACTCCCAAATCTCGGTTGCTTAATGCCATGATAGGTTTAGCACAGATTATTTGGAGGCCTCTGTTCATGGGTCACTCAGAGTCTCAGGCTGATATAGGTTTCATCTTATCACGTGTTTCACTGGTCACTCAACCAGTGGGAAACAGATAAAGTGATTTTCATGGTAGCTTTTAAAGCTTCTGCCTGGAAGTGACACATTTTATTTTTCTTCATATTTCATTGTCCAAAGCAAATCACACAATATCGCTGAACTTTAATAGGACTGGGAAGTCTCATTTTCCCATGTAATTTGAGGGGAAATCACTCCAAATATTTGTTAAATAATTGAAATAACTACCAGACTAAATAACACTCTACAGCGCATATATGGGTATATACAAATGTAATAAAAGTATATTTATATAAAGTTCAAATTAGCAATACGCCTGTGGAAGAAAAGGAAGAGAGTGGAATTGGATGAGAATGCTGGATAACTCAGGTTGGGTTTACACCATGGGGAAACAAGAGATTAGGGAGAAGAAGGGAAATATTCTCCTTGTATCTTCTCTGTGAAATCATCTCAAACTGACTATGTCCCTTGACTCTCAATGTGGCTAATTTTACAAGATACTTCTTTGGATTCCAGGCACCTTTTTCTCTCCTATGCCTTTGGGCCTAGGTGTTAATACCTAAATTGCTACTAGCCCCAAGTTTCTGCACCATCCATTGTGGTTTTCTTATACCCACATCTTTGTAAATAGTCCCCTTCTCCAAAAACTCTCCAGGAACGATCCTATACTGAGTGTATCACTGTGTGTCTTATTGGGGACCAGATGGATAAACAAGGGACTTCACTTGTATCTATACTAATTTATTTTATGGGCTGGGTTGTGGGCACATCGGCATTCATTATAATAGTCTCTATGTTTTTTGTAGGTACATAATATTTAATGATTAAAGAATAAGCTGAAATAACTTGAAAATATAGTGTAAACATCACAATCCATTCTTCTAAAAAAAAAACCTTTAGAATGCCACTTTTAAAAATGTAGTGTATTGACAGTTACATGGTAATTAAAGTTCACTTTTGTTCCTGTTGCCTTTGTGGTTTTTCTAGATTTACAAGTTTTCAACATTGGGCGTATTATTACTTTTTTGCATTTAAAATGTTATTTGATACTGTTACTGACTAAAAGAACTTTGAATTCTATTAGAAAAGAGATACATAATTTGATCTCAGTTTCATAATAAAAATGTGCAATAAGGATTCTATTAAGTGACCTCTAAGTGGTTTCTGGTTCATCTGTAAAATAGACAGTACTCAGCACACGTAAAACTCAGGGCTGGTAGCCATCTGTAAAATAGACAGTACTCAGCACACGTAAAACTCAGGGCTGGTAGCCATCTGTAAAATAGACAGTACTCAGCACACATGAAACTCAGGGCTGGTAGCTATCCCTTCTGTGTGCCTGTGTGGCTCTTCTCCCACAAGTGGAGTTATATATACTTATCAAGAATCATTTGTATAATTTGAAGTCAAGTAATGTGATGCCCCCAGTTTTGTCCTTCAAGCCTATAGTAACCAAAACAGCATGGTACTGATATAAAAATAGACACGTATAAATCAATGGAACAGAATAAAGAACCCAGAAATAAAACCACATGCTAGGAGGGAGCCAGGATGACTGATAAGGCACAGCAAGGAGGCACATCTCTCATCAAAGGTCTGAGACACCAGGAAGACTGGCACACTATGAGCAGATCTTCAGACGGAAGGCATTGAGAGTGGATGGAGGGAGGATGCAGACAATGGATGAAGAGGGAGGAAGCTGGGAACCCTGTGTGGGGCTGCCAAACACTGGGACCCACTCCTGGCCCCAAATGCCTCCTGGGGAAGAGGTGAGTTGAACAGGTGAGGACTGGCCATCTCTCACCACAGACCTCCAGAATCCTAGCAGCAGGAGACCTCATGACTTCCATGGGCACTTGGGCTGAAAAGGAGAGCAAAGTGGAAAGGTGGCAAGGGCAGGACTCTAGCTTGTACAGAGCCCAGAGGGTTTGGCATGGGAATAGCTGCAGTGGAGCACAAGGATACCCATCTCCAAAGGTTTGCCAAGCTCCTCTAGGTGACTGTCATGGCTGGACGGAGCAGGGTAATCTTGCCTGTGGGATAGGGCTAGTTCAGCCTGAGCACCCCCTCATCTGCTGATCTATCCTGGGGCCTCAGCCAAAGGCCACCCTCTTGCAGCACAGCCTCAGATGCCCTACCAAGGTGCTTCCCAGGGGCCCACATTATAGCTCCTTCTCTGACAGATCATGTCTAATCATCAGAGAGCTCCAGGAGCCCACCTGGAACCTCCCCCAAACGCAGTCGCTACCTACTGCTTTGTTGGCAAGAACTTGCTCATGAGTCCACTCCCTACTGCTTTGCCAGCACATGCACGTGGGTGGTCCTTGCCTCCCTTCTCATGACAGTGCACATGCACAAACACCTCACCACCCCGCTGCTTCCTGGTGAGTAAGCACATCTGGCTGCCTTACCCACCCTCACTGGCACACTGCTACCACTGAGGTGTAGCCCCCGTGTTGCCACCACTACTGCTGGCACAAGTGTGTGCACAGATGATGGAACCACACCCCTGCATCAGCTGGTATCATGCCCCCACTGTGTTGCATCTGCTGCTGGTGCAAGATCGTGCACAGACACTGGCAACCCTGTCACCACCTGCCTCTGCTGCTGGCCTACACTCCCCTTCACGTTGGCACTCTGCGGTGCTGTTGTGGCTGCTGGCATGTGCAAGTGAGCATGTTTACCACTGCCACTGCCCCTCTGAAGCACTTTGGCCGGCACACCTCATCAGAGTGTTGGGGCCAGTGGTCTGCAAACATCTTGGCCCTTTCAGTGCATCAGGTTCCTAACCTCAAGAGATCAGAGATCAAATCCACGGGTCCAATACCAGTCCCCAAGAGTTACAGCACACAGCCCGCGAGTGCTGAGGTGAGCTTTGGCACCCTGAAATCTTCCAGTATTGAAGCCAGTTGACTGAACCCACCTTATACCACAATCAAACAACCAAAGGCGTAGAAGAAGATAAAAACAACAACAACAAAATCCCACGCAAAGGACAGCAGCTTCAAGGATTAAAGGAACATCGGTGCACACAGATGAGAAAGAAAGCACAAGAACTCCGGCAACTCAAAAAGCCAGAAATGTCTCCTTACATCTAAACAACCACACTAGTTCCCCTGCAATGGTTCTTAACCAGGCAGACATGGCTGAAATGACAGACCTTGAATTCAGAATGTGGAAAGGAATGAAGATCATTGAGATTCAGGAGAAAGTCAAAACCCAGTTGAAAAAACCTAAGGAATACAATAAAATGATACAGGAGCTGACAGAGGAAATGGCCATTAAAAAAAAAAAAACTAATCTGATGGAGCTGAAGAACACACTACAATAATTTAATAATATGACTGCAATTATTAACAGCAAATAGATCAAGTGGAGGAAAGAATCTCAGAGCTTGAAGACTGGCTTTAAAACTTAGCCTGACAAAATTTTAAAAAAAGAATGAAAAAGAATAAACAAAACCTCTGAAAAATATAGGATTACGTAAGAATACCAAATATATGACTCTTTGGCATCTTTGAATGAGAAAGAGAGAAAGCCAGCAATTTGGAAAATATATTTCAGGATATTGTCCATGAAAATTTCCCCAACCTCACTAGAGAGGCCAACATCCAAATTCAGGAAATGCAGAGAACCACTGCAAGATACTATACAAGATGGCCATCCTCAAGACACATAGTCATCAGATTGCCCAAGGCTGACACAAGAGAAAAAAATATTAAAGGCAACTAGGGAGAAGGGGTAGGTCACCTACAAAGGAAACCAAATCAGGCTGATAGTAGACCTTTCAGCAGAAACACTACAAGCCAGAAGAAATTGGGGGCCTATATTCAGCATTGTTAAAGAAAATAAACTCCAGCTAAGAATTTCAAGTCCAGCCAAACTAAGCTTCATAAGTAAAGGAGATAAAAGATCCTTTTCAGACAAGCAAATGCTAAGGGAATTTGTTGCCACCAGATGTGTCTTACCAGAGGTCCTTAAGGGAGTGCTAAATAAGGAAAGAAAACACCTTTTCCACCCACCATAAAAACACACTTAAATACATACACCGTTGACGTGTAAAGAAACTATGTAGTCAAATCTGCATAATAACCAGCTAACAACACAATGACAGGAGGGAATCTACACATATCAACATTAACTTTGAATGTAAAAGGGATGAATGCCCCAAGTAAAAGGCACAGAGCCCCAAGTTGGATTAACAAGCAAAACCTAACTGCATGATGTCTTCATGAGACCCATCTCACATGCAATGACACCCATAAGCTCAAAGTAAAGGGAGGGAGAAAAATCTAAAAGGCAAATGGGAAACACAAAAAAGCAGAGTTTGCTATTCTAGTTTCTGAAAAAAAAAAAACACAGACTTCAAATCAACAGCAATCAAAAAAGGACAAAGAAGGGCATTACATAATGGTAAAGAGTTCAATTCAACAAGAAGACTTAACCATGCTAAATATATATGCACCCAACACAGGAGCACCCAGATTCATAAAACAATTCTTGGAGACATACAAGAGACTTAGGTGACCACGCAATGATAGTGGGAAAATTTAACACTCCACTGATAACATTAGACAGCTCATCAAGGCAGAAAACTAACAAAGATATTTGGGTCCTGAACTTGACGCTTGACCAAATGGATGTAACAGACATCTACAAAACACTCCAAAACAACAGACTATACATTCTCATGTGCACATGCCACATACTGTAAAATTGACCACACAATTGGCCATAAAACAATCCTCAGCAAGTTCCAAAAAACCAAAATCATACCAACCACACTTTCAGAACACAATGCAATAAAAATAGAAATCAATGCTTAGAAGATGTCTCACAATCATATAACTACGTGGACATTAAACAACCTGTTCCTTAATGACTTCTAGGTAAACAATGAAGAAATTCTTTGAAGCAAATGAAAACAAAAATATAACAAATCACGATCTCTAGGACACAACTAAAGCAATGTTAAGAAGAAAGTTTACAGTGTTAAATGCCTGCATCGAAAAGTTAGGAAGGTCTCAAATTAACATACTAATATCACACCTTGAAGAACTAGAAAAATAAAAGTAAACGAACCCCAAAACTAGCAGAAGAAATCAGAGCCTAACCGAGTAAAATTGATACCCAAAAAACCATACAAAGGATCAACAAATCCAGAAGTTGATTCTTTGAAAGAGTAAATAAGATTTGTAGACTGCTAGCTAGATTAATAATAATAAAAAAAAACCAGAGAGGATCCAAATAAACACAATTAGAAATGACAAAGGAGATGTTATCACCAATCCTACAGGAAAAAGAAAAACCCAGAGACTGTTATGAATACCTCTATGCACACAAACTGGAATACCGTCAAGAAATGGATAAATTCCTGGAACCATATAACCTCACAAGATTGAACCAGGAAGAAATAAAACCCCAAATAAACGAATAATGAGTTCTGAAATTGAATCAGTAATAAATACCTAACAACCAGAAAAAGTCCATGTCCAGACAAATGCACAGCTGAATTCTACCAGATGTATAAAGACGAACTGGTGCAATTCCTACTGAAAGTAGTCAAATAAATTGAGGAGAAGAGACTCCTCCCTAACTCATTCTATGAGGCTAACATTATCCTAATAGCAAACCCTGGCAGAGACACAACAAAAAAGCAAATTTCAGGCCAATATCCTTGATGAAGATAGATGCAAAAATCTTCAACAGAATACTAGCAAACTGAATCCAGCATCACATCACAAAGGTAATCCACCATAATCGAATAGGTTTTATCCCTTGGATGCAGGGTTGGTCCAACATATGCAAATCAGTAAATGTGACTCATCACATAAACGACCAAAAATAAAAAAACACGTGATCGTCTCAGTAGATGCAGAAAATACTTTTGATAAAATTTAATATCCTTTCATGTTAAAAGCCCTCAGCACAGTTGGTATTGAAGGAACATACCTCTAAATAATAGAGCCATCTGTGATAAACCCACAGCCAACGTCATACTGAATGGGCAAAAGCTGAAAGCACACCTCTTGAGAACTGAAGCAATACAGGAATGCCCACTTTTACTACTCCTATTCAACACAGTACTGGAAGTCCCAGCCACAGCAATTAGGCAAGAGAAAGAAATAAAAGGCATCCAAACAGGAATACAGGAAGTCAAACTATCTCTGTTGGCAGATGATATGATTTTATACCCAGAAAACCTCATATTCTCTGTCCAAAGGCTCCTTGATCTGATAAACAACTTCAGGAAAGTTTCAGGATACAAAATCACTGTACAAGAATCAGTAGCATTTCTATACACCAACAGTGTCCAAGCTGAGTGCCAAATCAAGAACACTTTCCTAATCACAATAGCCAAACAAAAAATGCCTAGAAATGCAACGAACCAGGGAGGTGAATGATCTCTACAAGGAGAACTAAAAAACACTGCTGAAAGAACTCATAGATGACCCAAATAAATGCAAAAACATTCCGTGTCCATGGATAGGAAGAATCAGTATTGTTAAAATAGCCATACTGCCCTGAGTGATTTACACATTCAATTCTATTCCTATCAAACTACCAATGACATTCTTCACAGAATTAGAAAAACCTATTTTAAAATTCATATGAAACCAAAAATGAGCCTGAATAGCAAAAGCAATTCTAAGCAAAAGACCAAAGCTAAAGGCATCACATTACTGGACTTCAAACTATACTACAAGGCTACGGTTACCAACACAGCATGATAATGGTACAAAAACAGACACACAGATCAATGTAACAGAATAGAAAACCCAGAAATATAGCCTCACACCTACAACCATCTGGTCTTTTTGACAAAGTCAACAAAAACAAGCAATGGGGAAAGGACACCCTATTCAATTAATGGTCCTGGCATAACTGGTTAGCCATCTGCGGAAGATTGAAACAGGATCCTTTCTCTACACCATACACAAAAATCAACTTGAGATGAATTAATGGCAAAATGTGAAACCTAAAACTATAAAAAAACATTGAAGAAGAACTAGGAAATGCCATTCTGCACATAGGCCCTGGGAAAGATTTCAGGATAAAGATGCCAAAAGCAATTACAACACAAACAAATATTGACACCTGGGACTAACTAAACTAAAGAGCTTCTGCACAGCAAATAAACTATCAACAGTGTAAACAGACAACCCACAGAATGGGAGAAAATATTTGCAAACTGTTCATCTGACAAAGGTCTAATATCCAGAATTTATAAGAAACTTAAACAAATGACGAGCAAAAAACAAACAACTCCATTAAAAAGTCGGAAAAGCACATGAACACACACTTTTCAAAATAAGACAAACACGTGTCAAACAAGCATTTGAAAAAATACTGAACATTACTAATCATTAGAAAAAGGCGAATCAAAATTACAATGTGATACAATCACACCAGCCAGAATGACTCTTATTAAAAAGTCAAAAAATAAAAAAAAATAAAATAACAGATGCTGGCAAGGTGATGGAGAAAAGAGAATGCTTATACATTGTTGATGGGAATGTAAATTAGTTCAGTCACTGTGGAAGCAGTTTTGAGATTTCTCAAAGAACTTAAAACAGAACAAACATTCGACCCAGTAATCCCCTTTTGGGGTATATATCCAAAGTAAAAATGAATAATTTTACCGTAAATACACATATACATATGTTAATTGCAGAACTATTCACAATAGTAAAGACATGGAATTATCCTAAATGCCCATCAGTGGCAGGCTGGATAGAAAATGTGGTATATATATACACCATGGAATACTATGCAGTCATAAAAATATGAGATTATATCTTTTGCAGCAACATGGATAGATCTGGAGGCTATTATCCTGATCGAACTAATGCAGGAACAGAAAACTAAATACCACATGTTTTCACTTATAAGTGGGAGCTAAACTCTGAGTACACGTGGACACAGGAGAAAAAGCAATAGACACTGGAGCCTACTTGAGGGTGGGGGCTTAGAGGGGGGTGAGGAATGAAAAACTACCTACTGGGTACTAGGCTTAGTACCTAGGTGACAAAATAATCTGTACACCAAATCCTCATAACATGCAATTTACCTATATAACAAACTTGCAGGTGTACCCCCAAAACTAAAATACCAGTTTTAAAAAATGAAGCCACATATTTACAGCCAACTGGTCTTTGACAAAATTGACAAGAACATAAAAGGACACACTCTACAATAAATGTTGCTGAGAGAATTAGATCGCCATATACAAAAGAGTGAAACTGGACCCCCTCTCTCTATATATATATATATTATAATTAACTCAAGATGGATTAAAGATTTAAATGTAAGACCTGAGTCTATACAAATACTAAAAGAAAACCTAGGAGAAACCATTCTGGACATTAGTCTAGGCAAATAATTCCTGATGAAGACCTCAAAAGCACAGGCAACAAAACTACAAATAGACAAGTGGGTCTCAATTCAACTAAACAGCTTCTCACAGCAAAAGAAATTATCAACAGAGTGAACAGGCAACCTACACAAAGAGAGAGCATATTTTCAAATTATGCATCTGACAGAGGACAAATACCCAGGATTTACAAAAAACTCAAACAACTCAACAAAACAAAAAAACAAATAATCCCATTAAAAATTGGGCACAGGACCTGAGTAGAGATATTTCAAAAGAAGACATACAAATGGCCAACAGGTATATGAAAAAATGCTTCATATCACTAATCATCAGAGAAACACAAATTAAAACCATAATGGGATATCATTTTACACCCATCAGAATTTCTATTATTATTTTTTTAAAATTTTGACTTTGTAGATTCAAGGATTACATGTGCAGGTTTGTTACACCGATAGATTGTTTGATGCTGAATTTGGAGTATAATTGATTCTGTCACCCAGGCATTGATCATAGTACCCAGCAGGTAGTTTTTCTGCCTTTCCCCCGACCCCCTTCCCCCTCTAGTAGTCCACACTGTCTGTTGTTCTCATTTTTGTGTCCATGTGTATCCATGTGTACTCCCACTTATAAGCGAGAAAATGCAGTATTTGGTCTTCTGTTCTTGCATTAATTCGCTTAGGATAATGGCCTCTAACAGCAGTCATGTTGCTGTAATGAACATAATTTCATTCTTTTTTACAGCCATGTAGTATTCCATGGTATATGTGTACCGCCTTTCCTTATCTGACCCATTGTCAATGGGCATTTAGGTTGATTTTATGTCTTTGTTGTTGTGAATAGTACTGCAGTGAACTTATAAATACATGTGTCTTTTTGGTAGAATGACTTATTTTCCTTTGGGTATATACCCAAAAATGAGATTGCTGGATCAAATGGTAGTTCTGTTTTAAGTTCTTTGAGAAATCTTTACACTGCTTTCCACAGTGGTTAAGCTAATTTACATTCCCACCAACAGTGTATAAGCATTCCTTTTTCTCTACGACCTTGCCAACATCTGCTACTTTTGGAGTTTTTAATAGCCCTTCTGACTGGTGTGAGGTAGTAGCTCATTGTGGTTTGAATTTGCATCTCTCTGACGATTACTGCTGTTGAACATTTTTTCATACGTTTGTTGGCCACTTGTATGTCTTCTTTTGAGAAGTGTCTGTTCATGTCCTTTGCCCCCTTTTTAATGGGGTTGTTTTTTGTTTGCTAATTTGTCTAAGTTTCTTACAGATTCCAGATATTAGACCTTCATTGGATGAATAATTTGTTAACATTTTCTCCTATTCTGTAGGTTGTGTGTTTGCTTTGTTGATAGTTTCTTTTGCTGTGCAGAAGCTATTTGGTTTAGCTAGGTCCCAGTTGTTAATTTTTGTTTTGGTTTCAATTGCTTTTGAGGTCTTATCATAAATTCTTTGCTGAGGCTGATGTCCAGAATGGTATTTCTTTCTGTTTGCTTGTTTTTTGGGACAGAGTCTTGCTCTGTCATCCAGACTGGAGTACAGTGGTGCAATCTTGACTCACTGCAACCTCCACCTCCTGGGTTCAAGTGATTCTTGTGCCTCAGCCTCCTGAGTAGCTGGGATTACAGGAATGTGCCACCATGCCTCGCTAATTTTTATATTTTTAGTAGAGACAATGTTTTGCCATGTTGGCCAGGCTGGTCTTGAACTCCTGGCCTCAAGTGATCCTCCTGGCTCGGCCTCCCAAAGTTCTGGGATTACAGGTGTGAGCCATTGCACCCAGCCCAGTATGGTGTTTCTTAGATGTGTTAGTCCATTCTTACATTGCCATAAAGGAATACCTGAGACTGGGTAATTTATACAGAAAAAATATTTAATTGGATCACAGTTCTGCAGGCTGTACAGGAAGCATGATGCTGACATTCACTGAGCTTCTAGGGAGACCTCAGTAAGCTTATATTCATGGCATAAGGTGACCACGTAGCAGGCATGCCTTACGTAGCAGGACCAGGAGCAAAAGAGAGAGTTAGTGGGGAGGTGCTACACACTTTTAAACAACCAGATCTCACAAGAAATCACTCACTATCATGAGGACAGTGCCAAGGGGATGGTGCTAAATCATTGATGAGAAACAATTCCATGATCCAATCACCTCCCTCCAAGCCCCACCTCCAACACTGGAGATGACAATTCGACATGAGATTTGGGCAGGGACACATATCCAAGCCATATCAATAGGTTTTCTTCTAGGATTTTTACAGTTTGTGGTCTTATATTTAAATCTTTTATCTATCTTGAGTTAAATTTTGTACATGATGAAAAGTAGGGTGTTGGGTTTCATTCTTCTTCATATGGCTAGAGAATAGGTATTAAAAAGAGGAAATAATAACTGATGCTGGTGAGGATGCAGAGAAAGAACTATGATGCACTGTTTGTGGTAATATAAAGTAATATAACCTCTGTGAAAAACAGCATGAAGATTTCTCAAAGAACTAAAGGTAGAACTACCATTCACTCCAACAAACCTACTACTGGGCATCTGCCCAAAACAAAAGAAATCATTATATAAAAAAGATATCTGGACCTGTATGTTCAGCACAGTACTATTTACTATTGCAAAGACATGGAATCAATCTAAGTGTCCATCAATTGATGACAAGATAAAGAAAATGTGAAATACATATACATAATTTAATACTATTCAGCCATAAAAAGAATAAAATCATGCCATTTGCAGCAACATAGATGAAACAGAGGCCATTATATCAAGTGAAACAAGTCAGATATGGAAAAATAAATACTGCATGTTCTCACTTATAAGTGGAAGGTGAATACTGTGTACACATCGATGTAGCGTGTGAAATGATAGACAACGGAGACTTGGAAGAGTGTGAGAGTGGGAGGGGGTAGATGATGATAATTACTTGATGGGTACAATGTATATTATTCTGATGACAGACACCCTAACAGTCCTGACTTCACCACTACACAATCTATGCATGTAACAAAATTACACTTGTACCCCATAAATTTATACAAAAAAGAGAATAATTTATATCTTTACATAAACCTTTCAATGTGCTAGTTTAAGTTTGACATTATAGTTATTTATTTGATTAAATATTATGGAAATGGGCGAAGGTATGCATGTGTAAGGGAAGAGCATATGTAGCGTATGTATGGAAACCAATGAGATATAGCTGTAAAAACAGAGGTTCTTTTTCTTGTAGAAAAGCTCAGTTAAAAGCTGTAGAAAGACACAAGGTGAGCATCTTTTAAAAATTCTGTATTGGTTACATGTGGGGAGGAAAATAAAATGTTGGAAAAAAATTAGAAAAAATTCAAGATTTTTCTCAGATTGTTCTGCAAGTGTCTTTAAAATTTATTGTTCCCATTCAAATAAATGTAATCAGAGTTTATAGTGTATTTGCTGAGTGAGCATTTCATAAGAAAGATTAACAGAGGTCCAATCATTGGATGTATCTCCAAGAGAAGATCTTGGTTTCACATCATAAGACTGGCAAAGAATTGTCTTCTTTGATGTTTTATGCTAAGAATATGGGGAAAATACAACATTCTAATGAAAAACTTAAAGAAGACCTAAATAAATGGAGATATGCCTATGCATGGATAGGAAGACTCAATATTGTCAAGATGTTAGTTATTCCTAACTTGATATATAGATTCAATACCATCCCAATCAAAATCCTGGGAAGTTACTTCATGGATATTAACTAACTTATTCTAAAAGGTATACGGAAAGGCAAAACACAAGAATAGATAACACAGCATTGAAGAACAAAGTTGGAGAACTGACACTACAAAACTTTACTTACTACAAAGCCACAGTAATTAAGAGTGTGGAATTGATGTTAGAACAGAAAATTGATAAATGAAACAGAATAGAGAGCCCAGAAATAGACCCACATAAATACATTCAACTGATATTTGACAAAGAAGCAAAGGCACACAATGGAGAAAAGATAGTCTTTTCAACAAATGTTGTAGGAATAATTGGACATCCACACGCAAAAAAAAAAAAAAAAATGAATCTAGGTCCAAACTTTATACCCTTCACAAAAATTAACTAGAAGTGGATCACAGACCTGAATGTAAAATGCAAAACTATTAGACTCTTAGAAAATAACATAGGAGAAAATGTAGCTAACCTTGGGTTTGGAGATGACTTTTTTGACATGACACCTACAGCATGATCCATGACAGAAAGAATTGATAAGCTGTACTTCATTAAAATTAAAAGTTTCTGCTTTGTAAGAGACACTGTCAAGGGAATGAAAATAAAAGCCAGAGAATAGGAGAAAATATCTGCAAAACAATTACCTGCTAAGTGACTGTTATCCAAAATATACCAAGGCCTCTTAAAACTCAAAAATAAGAAAACGAACAACACCATTAAAAACATTGGCCAATGAATTTAGCAGATACCTCAGCAAAGAAGATCTACAGATGGCAAATAAGCATATGAAAAGATGCTTCACATCTGACATTATCAAGGATATCCAAATTAAAACAACAGTGAGATACTACCATACACCTATTAGAATGGCCAGAACACAGAACACTAACCACAGTAAATCCTGGTGAAGATGTGGAGCAAGAGGAACTCTCATTCATTGCTGGCAGGAATGCAGAATGGCACAATTACTTTGGAAGACAGTTTGGCAGTTTGTTACAAAGCCAGACATACTCTTACCATATGATCAAGCAATCTCACTCCTTGGTATTTACCCAAAGGAACTGAAAAAACCTGCCCCTGGATGTTTATAGCAGCTAAATTCATAATTGCTAAAACTTGGAAGCAACCAACATGTCCTTCAGTATGTGAATGGATAAATGAACTTTGGTACATCCAGATAATGCAATATTATTCAGCATTAAAACAAAATGAGCTATGAAGCCATGAAAACATGGAGAAAATGAAAACACATATTAATAAGAGAAAAATAGCCAATCTGAAAGGCTACATACTGTTAGATTCCCACTATATGACATTCTGGGAAAAGCAAAACTATGGGGACAGTAAAAAGATCAGTGTTTTCAAGGGGGTAATTGGGAGGTAAGGATGAAAAGGTGGGGCGCACAGGATTGTTATGGCAATGAAACTATTCTGTATGGTACAATAATAGTGGATACATGTCATCATACATTTGTTCAAACCCGTAAAATGCCTGACGCCAAGAGTGAACCCTAATGTAAACGATAGACTTTGGGTGACAATGATGTGTTGGTGTAGCTTCATCGATTGTAACAAATGTACCACTCTGGTGCAGTGTTAATAATGGGCGAAGGTATGCATGTGTAAGGGAAGAGCGTATGTAGGAAATCTCTGTACCTTCCACTCCATTTGGCTGCTGAACCTGAAACTGCTCTAAAAGTCTGTTCAAACATTTATTATATTTTCTGATTCTTGTTTTAACTGACTTCTTGTGCTAACTGTGTTAAATAAGAAGTCTTCTTTTCTATTTGCATGGAAAAAAAGGCTGAGAGGAAATATATCAATATTTTAAACAATCTAATCCCTAGATGGTTGTGATATTGTGAAATACAGGTTGAGTATCGCTTATCCAAAATGCTTGGGACCAGACATGTTTGGATTTCAGATTTTTTAAGTTTTTGGAGTATTTACTTTATACCAGCATGTAGTTTACATCAGTTAAGCATTCCAAATCTGAAAATCCAAAAATGCTCCAATGAACATTTTTGTTGAGCATCAAGTCAGCACTCAAAAAGCTTCAGATTTTGCAGCAGTTTAGATTTAGGATGCTCAACCTGTATGTAATTGGCTTTCATCTCAGCTTCCTAGTAAAAAGTTCCTACAATCCTTGGAGTCTCTGGAGTAATAAGAGTGCCTTTTATACACTAATGAGATGACTGGTGGCTGGGGGGCCCCTAAGCGTCTTCAGGATGGGAGCACGTCACCAGAAAGACCAAGGCATGATTGCAGGGTTGGAACTTTCAGCTGTACCCCCTTTCCTCATTTCCAGGGAGGAGAGGGGGCTGAAGCTTGAGTTGATCACTAATGGCCAATGATGGAATCAATCATGCCTAAGTAATGAATCCTCCATAAAAACCCAAAAGGACGGGGTTAGAATTAGCTTTCCATCTTTACTGAACACATGGAAGTTCCTGGAGGGTGGTGTGCCAAGAGGGAGCATGGAAGCTCCGCGCCCCTTCCCGCATGCCTTGCCCTAGTCGTCTCTCTTCCATCTGGCTGTTCATCTGTATCCTTTATAAAATCCTTCATAATAAACAGGTAAATGTAAATAAAGAAATTTCCCTGAGTTCCATGGGCCACTCTAGCAAATTATTCCAATAGAGGAGGTGATTGTGGTAACCCCAATTTACAGAAGCACAGACCATAACCTGGGGCTTGCAACTGGCATTTGAAGTGGGAACAGTCTTAAAGGATTAAACTTTCAACCTGTGGAGTGTGATGCTATGCCATTTCCAGGTAGATAGTATCGGATAGTATCAAATGTTGAATTACAGGACACACAGCTGCTGTCCACTGCAGAATTGGTTGCTGATGGGGAGAAATCTGTACATATTTTGGTGACCAGAAGTGAAGTGTTGTGCTCAGTGAATATATGAGAGTAGGAAAAAAAACACGTCAGCTTTGGTTTTTCCTATATCTCTTACCCATGGTATATTGTAGTTGAATTTTTATTTTCTTTGTATTTTTCAATTTTTCATATTTTTATAATAAATGTTTATATTTTAAAAAGTTAGGTAAAAACCATTGCATGTAACACAGAAGAGTAAAAGTAGTTTAGACTACAGTGTAATTCCTTAGTATTCACCTCAAAAACTATTATTCTAACAGTTGTAATATTAACCTACATTTGAAGTTAGCGTCCTGGTGTTACTACTTTGATAACCCTACAGGTTTTTGGTTTGTTGTTTTGTTCCTTCGCCCTGAGGAAATAGCTGCCTGGAGTTCCTTTCTGTTGCTCGTATGATGTATTATGGATTCTAGAGAATTTTATGTCTTCTTGTAAGCATGGCAAAAATTGCCTGCTTGTTGTAAATATCAATTTATTGGGAGATATTCATAACGTTGGGTTTAGGCACTGTCTGTAAATCCACTCCTTCCTGTTTTGCCTGAAGATATACTTGGGAATAGTGTGTTTCATCACTTAAGAAATTTTCCATAAAATATTAGAAAAAAATAAGGGGAGAAAGAAGTACACTCCAGTGAAATGTATTGAGTATAATTATGTAAGTGTACCACAGAAACTGAGCTTGGGAGAGAAAAGAGCAGAAATTTTTTTTTAAAGATGCTCCAAGGGAAATAGAAAAATGTCACATTTTAGTGACAGACAGAAAATTAGAAATAAAATGTTCAGAAACTTCATCAACCAATGGGTGCAACTTTTCAGAATCTATTTGTTTCTAATAAAATACCAGTCAGTGCCAGAATGAAGTCGGGCCTTTCCCCAGTTACCTTATCCTTGTTTGGCTTGTCTTAGTTGGACCCCATTGGCTACCAATTTGCAATACACACTTCTAGCACAATGATTCATGTAATGAGAAGTGTCATGTGTTATTCTGATGCTGAAAGTAAACTTTGGTGCCCCCATCTCAGTTCATTGTGACTCTTGAGTACTTACTGTGTCAAGTTGTGCACTTAATTTTGGAATGTGCAATCTAAAAGAGAAGACTCACATATACACAAACAATGCTAAACTCAAGCAAGCTGTGATAGACAATCGAAGGGCAAAGTAATGCCACGACATGAGGGACAGCAGTTTGGAGAATGGAGAAGAAGACAGTGGCATCTGAGGTGAGCTTTGAAGGGTGATTAGCACTCAAGGTCTGGTGAGATGTCCATTCTGCTCAGCATTGTGGCTTTCTGAGGTGGCAAAGTGATGAACCCCGGAAGTGAGGTGAAGGCTTGTTTATCTCACCAGACTGAAAGGTTTAATTTTTGAATCAAGGTTAGAGCTCGAGAGAGCTGTGCTTTGAGGAATGTTCTGCCCTTGAGAGTGGAGGGCATTGAGGGAAGGACAATTCTGGAGAAATCGCCCTTTTCTGTCAACCCTCCAACCCTATCTATCACTCCTGGCCCCAAATGCCTCCATTTAGCATACTCTCCAAATGAGTCAAAAACTCACAGCACTGAACTCTGCTCTATCTAGCATTGATTTTTTATTAGGTGCTCGCATCAGGACATTCATCAGATTCTCATCTGGATCCTGTGGGTTCAAGAGGAAAAATGCAATCATGTTGTCTTAAAAATGTATCAGAAAGATCAAAGTTTCTGGTTCGATCCTTCATCTTTCTTCTTTTAAAATACATAAAGAATAAAGAATTATTGAAAGTACAGTAATATATGGGTTTTCTGCGTATGGAGTTCTCTACTTTTAAAAAGAATCGAAATTTTTTTTTTTTGAGGGTGGGGCGCATATATAGTTAACTATTGTCAGTTTTAATTGGGTTGAACGAAGGGGTGGAAAACCCAAAGAGGCAGATAATTAAAAATCTTTGTTATTCAATGTTGGTAATCATTCTTAAAATATCTTTCCCATACAAAAAGAACAGCCGGAGGATGTGAAAAGCAAGGTTTATATTTGCCTTCTTCCATTTAGGAGGAATAAAGTACTGCCCTCTACGCATCCATCTATATTTTTAAAATATTGAAGAGAGTGTGACATTCGTTTAGAACCATGTAGTTTATACTGCTTGGTTTACTGTCTCAGCATCCCATTCTGTCTCGGGAACATCTGTATCTTCTTGAAAGGAAATGTCTTTATCCTCTCAATTAAACCACGTTGTTTCAGTAGAGCAGGCAAGTGTCCTTGGCCACAAGGGTGGGATACTCAACTTTGAAAAAGTTATAAAGTTAAAACAATTACATATTTTATTTAAATTCAGAATCATTGGCAAATCAAATGATTCAGTAACAAATATTTACAGTGCACACTGTGCTTCAAGCAATATGCAGACACTGTGGATACAGTGGGAGACATGACATGGTCTTTGCACACATAGAGTTTATTGTCAAATGAAGGATACAGACAAGTAAACTATCAAACACAGCTTGTAAATTAATGCTATATTGAGAGGGGGAACACAAAGGGAGGTGGAAGCACAGAAAAGAATGCTTAACCTAACCTGGGCTTGGAAAGATGTGGGATGGAGATGGGATAGATTATTTAACACTTTTCTATATCAGTTTAGCTATGATTACGCTCATTTAATCTGTCAAAGTGGTTGTTTGTATTGGATTTATTTGCCCTGAGAGCTATCCCTCATTTGGCCTCTGCTGTGCCTCATAATATATATAGGCTGACCCCCGAAGATGGCGATTCCTAGACTAGCTCACATTTTGTGGCCATCTTGGTTCAACCAACAGGCAGAAAAACAGGAGATTAGAACCCAGGAGGATGGAGCAGACAGTTTTTCTCCGTCTTCTGCATCAGGTGGGGCTTCTCCTTCAATGGCTACATATTATCCATGACTCTAAGCCCATCAAATTAGCCCGCCATGACACGAGGTCCTATGGAACCCAACACCTAGGCTCCAATAACACTATCTCCTCTCTTTGTCTTTCTAGCCTAGAGGTGAGAGTGACTTCCTCATGTTGAAAACTGTTGGGTTCTCCAGTTCTCCTGTTTGGCTTCTCCATCCCTTGTGTAATCAGTTCCCTAAATTAAATTCTCTCTTGTGAGGGGAGAGATCATCATGGCGGATGGGAAGCAGGACTAGATTGCAACTCCAGACAGAGCAGTGTGTGGAGGCTCGCATTGTGAATTTTAGCTCCAGATAGACTGCAAGAACAAACCAGCAATCCCAAGAGGATCCACAGACAATATGAAGGAAGTGGACTGCCCCTGCAGAACCTGGGAGCTACCCCAAATACTGTGAGTTCCCCAACTGTGGAAGTGGAAAAGGGAGACCCTCCTCTCCCAAATACACATCCCCACGGGAGAAGCTGAATGTCTGTTTGCGGGAGAAGTTTCTGACTTCACCTGGAGCTGAGTCAATTTGGAGAGCTGAGCAAAACACAAGGGTAAAGGAAGTAGCAGACAGGCCCTGGGAGCTCTCTGGGTCCCTGAGCAGGCCATTCCAGCCTGGCACCACAGGGATCCATCCAGAGGGCAGCCAGAGAAGCAGGGGATAAAACTCCAAAGGGAGAAGGAAATCTTTAGCTGGACTTTGTAACAATTTGAATCCCGTGAGAAGCCTCCTGGCCAGAACTTGGGGGAGGTTGCAGATCTGGTGTGCAGACTCCACAGGCAGGGATAGAACCAAATCCTTTTCTTTTGCAACTGGGAGGCAGGTAGCCTGGGGCAGATTTTCAAGCCCATCTCACCCTCTTCGAATCCATGAATATGAAATATTGTTCCATTTTTTGGTGTTGTCTTCAATTTCTTTAAGGTACTGGTATAAAAACAGATACGTAGACCAATGGAACAGAATGAACCAGAATCAAATCCACACACCTATGGTGAACTCATTTTCAACAAAGAAGTCAAGAACATACACTGGGGGAAAAGACAGTCTTTTCAATAAATAATGCTGGGAAAATATTTGCAAACTATGCATCTGACTAAAGTCTAATATCCAGCATCTATAAGAAACTTAAATCTATAACAGAAAAACAACCCCATTAAAAAGTGGGCAAAGACATGAAGTCCTTGCCCATGCCTATGTCCTGAATGGTATTACCTAGGTTTTCTTCTAGGGATTTTATGGTTTTAGGTCTAACATTTAAGTCTCTAATCCATCTTGAATTAATTTTCGTATAAGGAGTAAGGAAAGGATCCAGTTTCAGCTTTCTACTTATGGCTAGCCAATTTTCCCAGCACCATTTATTAAATAGGGAATCCTTTCCCCATTTCTTGTTTTTCTCAGGTTTGTCAAAGATCAGATGGCTGTAGATGTGTGGTATTATTTCTGAGGGCTCTGTTCTGTTCCATTGGTCTATATCTCTGTTTTGGCACCAGTACCATGCTGTTTTGGTTACTGTAGCCTTGTAGTATAGTTTGAAGTCAGGTAGCCTGATGCCTCCAGCTTTGTTCTTTTGGCTTAGGATTGTCTTGGCAATGCGGGGTCTTTTTTGGTTCCATATGAACTTTAAAGCAGTTTTTTCCAGTTCTGTGAAGAAAGTCATTGGTAGCTTGATGGGAATGGCATTGAATCTCTAAATTACCTTGGGCAGTATGGCCATTTTCACGATATTAATTCTTCCTATCCATGAGCATGGTATGTTCTTCCATTTGTTTGTGTCCTCTTTTATTTCACTGAGCAGTGGTTTGTAGTTCTCCTTGAAGAGGTCCTTTACATCCCTTGTAAGTTGGATTCCTAGGTATTTTATTCTCTTTGAAGCAATTGTGAATGGGAGTTCATTCATGATTTGGCTCTCTGTCTGTTACTGGTGTATAAGAATGCTTGTGATTTTTGCACATTGATTTTGTATTCTGAGACTTTGCTGAAGTTGCTTATCAGCTTAAGGAGATTTTTGGCTGAGACAATGGGGTTTTCTAAATATACAATCATGTCATCTGCAAACAGGGACAAATTGACTTCTTCTTTTCCTAACTGAATACCCTTGATTTCTTTCTCTTGCCTGATTGCCCTAGCCAGAACTTCCAACACTATGTTGAATAGGAGTGGTGAGAGAGGGCATCCCTGTCTTGTGCCAGTTTTCAAAGGGAATGCTTCCAGTTTTTTATGATACTGGCCGTGGGTTTGTCATAAATAGCTCTTGTTATTTTGAGATACATTCCATCAATACCGAATTTATTGAGAGTTTTTAGCATGAAGGGCTGTTGAATTTTGTGAAAGGCCTTTTCTGCATCTATTGAGATAATCATGTGGTTTTTGTCTTTGGTTCCATTTATATGCTGGATTATGTTTATTGATTTTCATATGTTGAACCAGCCTTGCATCCCAGGGATGAAGCCCACTTGATCATGATGAATAAGCTTTTTGATGTGCTGCTGGATTTGGTTTGCCAGTATTTTATTGAGGATTTTTGCATCGATGTTCCTCAGGGATATTGGTCTAAAATTCTCTTTTTTGTTGTTGTATCTCTGTCAGGCTTTGGTATCAGGATGATGTTGGCCTCGTAAAATGAGTTAGGGAGGATTCCCTCTTTTTCTATTGATTGGAATAGCTTCAGAAGGAATGGTACCAACTCCTCCTTGTACCTCTGGTAGAATTCAGCTGTGAATCCATCTGGTCCTGGACATTTTTTGGTTGGTAGGCTGTTAATTATTGCCTCAATTTCAGAGCCTGTTATTGGTCTATTCAGGGATTCAACTTCTTCCTGGCTTAGTCTTGGGAGAGTGTAAGTGTCCAGGAAATTATCCATTTCTTCTAGGTTTTCTAGTTTATTTGCGTAGAGGTGTTTATAGTATTCTCTGATGGTGGTTTGCATTTCTGTGGGGTCGGTGGTGATATCCCCTTTATCATTTTTTATTGTGTCTATTTGATTCTTCTCTCTTTTCTTCTTTATTAGTCTTGCTAGCAGTCTTTCAATTTTGTTGATCTTTTCAAAAAACCAGCTCCTGGATTCATTGATTTTTTGGAGGGATTTTTGTGACTCTATCTCCTTCAGTTCTGCTCTGATCTTAGTTATTTCTTGCCTTCTGCTAGCTTTTGAATGTGTTTGCTCTTGCTTCTCTAGTTCTTTTAATTGTGATGTTAGGGTGTCAGTTTTAGATCTTTCCTGCTTTCTGTTGTGGGCATTTAGTGCTATAAATTTCCCTCTACACACTGCTTTAAATGTGTCCCAGAGATTCTGGTATGTTGTGTCTTTGTTCTCATTGATTTCAAAGAACATCTTTATTTCTGCCTTCATTTTGTTATGTACCCAGTAGTCATTTAGGAGCAGGTTGTTCAGTTTCCATGTAGTTGAGCGGTTTTGATTGAGTTTCTTAGTCCTGAGTTCTAGTTTGATTGCACTGTGGTCTGAGAGACAGTTTGTTTTAATTTCCGTTTTCTTACATTTGCTGAGGAGTGCTTTACTTCCAACTATGTGGCCAATTTTGGAATGAGTGTGATGTGGTGCTGAGAAGAATGTATATTCTGTTGATTTGGGATGGAGAGTTCTGTAGATGTCTATTAGGTCCGCCTGGTGCAGAGTTGAGTTCAATTCCTGGATATCCTTGTTAACTTTCTGTCTCATTGATCTGTCTAATGTTGACAGTGGGGTGTTAAAGTCTCCCATTATTATTGTGTGGGAGTCTAAGTCTCTTTGTAAGTCTCTAAGGACTCGCTTTATGAATCTGGGTGCTCCTGTATTGGGTGCATATATATTTAGGATAGTTAGCTCTTCCTGATGAATTGATCCTTTTACCATTATGTAATGGCCTTCTTTGTCTCTTTTGATCTTTGATGGTTTAAAGTCTGTTTTATCAGAGACTAGGATTGCAACCCCTGCTTTTTTTTGTTCTCCATTTGGTTGGTAGATCTTCCTCCATCCCTTTATTTTGAGCCTATGTATGTCTCTGCATGTGAGATGGGTCTCCTGAATACAGCAGACTGATGGGTCTTGACTCTTTATCCAATTTGCCAGTCTGTGTCTTTTAATTGGCCCATTTAGTCCATTTACATTTAAGGTTAATATTGTTATGTGTGAACGTGATCCTGTCATTATGATATTAGCTGGTTATTTTGCTCACTAGTTGATGCAGTTTCTTCCTAGCATCAATGGACTTTACATTTTGACATGTTTTTACAATGGCTGGTACCTGTTGTTCCTTTCCATGTTTAGTGCTTCCTTCAGGATCTCTTGTAGGGCAGGCCTGGTGGTGACAAAATCTCTAAGCATTTGCTTGTCTGTAAAGGATTTTATTTCTCTTTCACTTATGAAACTTAGTTTGGCTGGATATGCAGTTCTGGGTTGAAAATTCTTTTCTTTAAGAATGTTGAATATTGGCCCCCACTCTCTTCTGGCTTGGAGAGTTTCTGCCGAGAGATCTGCTGTTAGTCTGATGGGCTTCCCTTTGTGTGTAACCCGACCTTTCTCTCCGGATGCCCTTAACATTTTTTCCTTCATTTCAACTTTGGTGAATCTGACAATTATGTGTCTTGGAGTTGCTCTTCTCATGGAGTATCTTTGTGGCATTCTCTGTATTTCCTGAATTTGAATGTTGGCCTGCCTTACTAGGTTGGGGAAGTTCTCCTGGATGATATCCTGCAGAGTGTTTTCCAACTTGGTTCCATTTTCCCCGTCACTTTCAGGCACACCAATCAGACGTAGATTTGGTCTTTTCACATAATCCCATATTTCTTGGAGGCTTTGTTCATTTCTTTTTACTCTTTTTTCTCTACACTTCTCTTCTCGCTTCATTTCATTCATTTGATCTTCAGTTGTTGATACTCTTTCTTCCAGTTGATTGAGTCAGTTACTGAAGCTTGTGCACTTGTCATGTAGTTCTCGTGTTATGGTTTTCATCTCTATCAGTTCTTTTAAGGTCTTCTCTGCGTTGATTATTCTAGTTATCCATTCGTCCATTCTTTTTTCAAGGTTTTTAGTTTCTTTGCACTGGTTACGTAGTTCCTCCTTTAGCTCTGAGAAGTTTGATCAACTGAAGCCTTCTTCTCTCAACTCATCAAAGTCGTTCTCCATCCAGCTTTGTTCCATTGCTGGCGATGAGCTGCATTTCTTTGGAGGGGGAGATGCGCTCTGATTTTTTGAATTTCCAGCTTTTCTGCACTGCTTTTTCCCCATCTTTGCGGTTTTATCTGCCTTTGGTCTTTGATGATGGTGACGTACTGATGGGGTTTTGGTGTGGGTGTCCTTTCTGTTTGTTAGTTTTCCTTCTAACAGTCAGGACCTTCAGCTGTAGGTCTGTTGGAGTTTGCTTGAGGTCCACTCCAGATCCTGTTTGCCTGGGTATCAGCAGCGGAGGCTGCAGAAGATAGAATATTGCTGAACAGCGAGTGTTGCTGTCTGATTCTTGCTCTGGAAGCTTCGTCTCAGGGGTGTACCCTGCCATGTGAGGTGTGAGGTGTCAGTCTGCACCTAGTGGGGGATGTCTCTCAGTTAGGCTACTCAGGGGTCAGGGACCCACTTGAGCAGGCAGTCTGTCCCTTCTCAGATCTCAACCTCCATGCTGGGAGATCCACTGCTCTCTTCAAAGCTTTCAGACAGGGGCATTTACCTCTGCTGAGGTTTCTGCTGCTTTTGGTTTAGCTATGCCCTGTCCCCAGGGGAGGAGTCTACAGAGGCATGCCAGCCTCCTTGAGCTGTGATGGGCTCCACCCAATTCAAGCTTCCCGGCAGCTTTGTTTACCTACTTAAGCCTCAGCAATGGCTGGTGCCCTTCCCCCAGCCTCGCTGCTGCCTTGCAGTTAGATCTCAGAGTGCTGTGCTAGCAATAAGGGAGGCTCTGTGGGCGTGGGACCCTCTGGGCCATGTGTGGGCTATAATCTCCTGGTGTGCCGTTTGCTAAGACCCTTGGTAAAGTGCAGTATTAGGGTGGGAGTTACCTGATTTTCCAGGTGTTGTGTGTCTCAATTTCCTTTGGCTAGGAAAAGGAATTCCCTTCCCTCTTGCGCTTCCCAGGTGAGGTGATGCCTTGCCCTGCTTCAGCTCTCACTGGTCGGGCTGCACCAGTGGACCAGCACCAACTGTCCAACATGCCCCAGTGAGATGAACCCAGTACCTCAGTTGAAAATGCAGGGATCACCTGTCTTCTGTGTTGCTCACGCTGGGAGTTGGAGGCTGGAGCTGTTCCTATTTGGCCATCTTGGGCACGCCCTTTTGTGTTTTTTAGTAGAGACAGAGTTTCACCATGTTGGTCAGGCTGGTCTCAAACTCCTGACCTCAGGTGATCCACCTGCCTCAGCCTCCCAAAGTGCTGGGATTACTGGCATGAACCACCACACCCATCCTTACCTTTGTTTTTAAAATATATTTTCACTGTTTATAGATATCTATGTAAACAGTTATTTTGTTTTTCAGCGCTTCAAATATATTGTTCCACCTTCCCCTGCTTTTCTTCTTTTTATTGTTATAAAATACACATAACAAAACATATAATTGACTATTTGAGTAGCTTTAAAGTGTACGATTCAGTGGCACTTAAAGTGTTCAGTTAAGTATGTTGATATTGTTGTGCAATTGTCACCACTATCTACTTCCAGAACTTCATGACCTCAAACAGAAACCCCATGCTCGTTATCATTCACTTCCCATTCTCCCCTCCCCCAAGCCCATGGAAACCACTAATCTCCTTACTGTCACTACAGATTTGCCTATTTTAGATATTCCATATAAATAGAGTCATAAAATATTTGATATTTTGTGTTTCTGCTTTTATTATTTTGCAAGAAATCTATGTCATCCTTATATTCTTCTCTTTGTAAATCAAGTGTTTTTCTCCATCCCTGACTAATTTTAGGATTTCCTTTTTAGCACTACTTTTTTTTTTTTAGTTTGTTTGTTTTTTGTTTTGTTTTGTTTTCCTTTATAAGATACACATTCATTAACTGGCTCATAAGTGCCATCTTCAGCCCTGGTTTTGGCAATTTAATTATTATGTGCCTTGGTCTATTTTTCTAAGCCTTTCTTGTTAATTTCCTAGCTCTGTGGAACTACATCGTTTTCATCAAATTTGGTGATTTTTATTCATTTATTCAAATGTTTTTCTGTATCCTCCCTTTTTCCTCTTTTGTGATCTCCAAATTTATCAGGCCTCTTGAAGTTGTCTCATAGCTCAATAGTGCCCTATTTGTTTTTTTTTTCTTTCTGTGATTCATTATGGAAAGTTGCTATTGCTATATTTTCAAGTTCACTATTCATTTCTTCTGCCTTTATTTCAAACCAATGTATTTTTTCAACTCAGATATTGTAGTTTTCATTTCTCAAAGTTCATTTGGTTTTTTTTTTATATCTTGCATGTCTGTATTAGACAACTTTAAACTTTTCTCTTATTTCTCAAACATATGAAACAATTATAATAACTGTTTTAATATCCTTTACTTAACTCCATCAATTATATTATTGATCAATTGATTTTTTCTCCTTATCAATTATTTTCTTTTACCTCTTTTCATGCCTGCTAATTTTGATCAATGCTAGACATTGTGAGTTTTATTTTAGTAAGTGCTGGGTATTTGTGTATTTCTACAAGTAAATATCTTTGAGCTTTATTCTGGGACACAGTTAATTGGAAATAGTACAATCCTTCAGGTTGTGTTAGTTTCCTAGTACTGTCACTAACAAGTACCACAAACTTGTTAGTTTAAAACAACAGAAGTTTATTTTCTCACAGTTCTGGAGGTTAGACATCTGAAGTCAAGTTATCATCAGAGTTGCTTCCTTCTGCCGGTTCTGAGTCAGAATCCGTTCTATACCTCTCTCCTAGCTTCTGGTGATGGCCAGCAATATTCTTGGGCTTATAAGTGTATCACTATTATCTCTGCCTCCATCTTCACATGGTGTTCTCCCTCTGTGCCTCTGTCTTCTCCACTTCTTAAAAAGACGTCAGTAATTCTGGACTAGGTGCCCACACCATTCCGGTATGACCTCATCTTAAGTAAGTAACCTTCAAAGATCCTATTTCCAAATAAGGTCACATTCACAGATATAGGTCATTAGGACTTGAGCATATTTTTGGGGTGGCACAATTCAAACCACAATGTGTCTTGCCTTTAAACTTTGTTAGGAAAAGTCAGAGCACTGTTTAGCCTATAGCTAATATTACATCACTCCAAAGAAAAGCTATCTGAGTATTCCGTATTCCAATCAATGCTCCATGAATTATAAAGTTTTCCACTCTGGTGCTACCAGGGATTATGCACAGCCTTCTGTGCAACTCTCTCATCTCTGGTATTCTGTCCTACAAATTCTGGCCTCATTTACCTCCCTGGATTTTCAGCTCCATTTCTTCGACTCAAGAAGACTTCCAGGCTCCCACTCTGTGCACTGTGGGCTGCAATCTCTCGCCAGGCAGTAAGGTGAGCAATTGGAGAACTCACCTCATTTGTTTACATCTCTGAGATCACTTTCCTGTGCTGTCTGAAGCTTGATAAATTGAAAATGATTGTTCCATGTGTTTTGTCATTTTTTTCATCTCTTTCACATAGGGATATAAATTTGGTTCCTGTTATTTCATCTTGGCCAGAAGCAGAAGTCCTATAGTACAAATTTAAAAACTAAAATATCTAGAAATGACAAATATCCCAACATTGCAAACTTACTGAAGTTATAACCAAGATTGAAATACTGTCTGACACACATATATGTGTTTATATAAACATATAAACTGGGAGAATATATAGCAAAATGGCAACAATGTTTTCCTTTTGTTGGTGAAATTATGTGATAACTTTATTTTCTTGTTGATTGTTTTAATATTTTTCAACACTTTTGAAATATGTAAGAATTACCTTATAATTATAAAATGTAAATATTTTAAATATGATTTAGACTACCAAAAATAAACATACATTCTCTATGGTGTGTTTGCCATATTGACCATACTCTCGCCAGATTCTATTCACCCTCTGGCATGCTTACCACTTGTGTAACTAGAAAGAAAAGATTTTGAAGTCCAATTAGTAGGCAATTGTATTAGTCCATTTTCACACTGCTATAAAGATATTACCTGAGACTGGGTAATTTATAAAGAAAAGAGGTTTAATTGACTCACAGTTCTGCATGGCTGGGGAGGCCTCAGGAAACTTACAATCATGATGGAAGAAGAAGCAGGCACCTTCTTCACAAAGTGGCAGGAGACAGAAGAGTGAGCAGAGGAGAAACTTTCAAATACTTATAAAACCATCAGATCTCGTGAGATCTCACTCACTATCACAAGAACAGTATGAAGGAAACGGCCCCCATGATCCGATCACCTCCCACCAGGTCTCTCACTGGGGATTCTAATTCAACATGAGATTTAGGTGGAGATGCAAAGCCTAACCATATCAGGCATACATAATCAGCCAATTTCCCTCATACTTTCAAATACAATACTATACAAGTAACAAACTAAGGTCTTTTAAGCCCATCCTCCAGAAACAGTATTATCTACAATTTTAAAAGGGAAAATTATATTTATATATAAACCACATTCAGCATGAAATGATTGGAGCCAATATTTTTATGAAGGATCATATGTAGGCAACACTGACAAGATGAATTATAATAATCATATTAATTATTGAATGGTGTTTATATGTATATTATTAAAGCTCACAATAAGCAAATTATGTTACTTAAAAATATGTTCTTCAATCATAACTGTCATTCATTCCAAATTGTTCCTGAAAATAAACTTTTTATTTAAACACTTGTTGATTTTCATAAGAATGATTTTCATTAAGTTTGATATAAGAACAATCACCTTTTTCCCTTCATAGGCTTATTATTCAAAACAGTTACTAAAGTTAGTTTGTGATTATCCTTCATAAATTCTGTATAAAAATAACTGTGATTCATAATTTTTTTTTTGAGATGGAGTTTCGCTCTTGTTGCCCAGGCTGGAGTGCAGTGGTACAATCTCGGCTCACCGCAACCTCCACCTCCTGGGTTCAAGCGATTCTCCTGCCTCAGCCTCCCAAGTACCTGGGATTACAGGCGTGCACCACGACACCTGGCTAATTTTGTATTTTTAGTAGAGACAAGGTTTCTCCATGTTGGTCAGACTGGTCTTGAACTCCCTACCTCAGATGATCCGCCTGCCTCGGCCTCCCAAAATGCTAGGATTACAGGCATGAGCCACTGTGCCCAGCCCCATAATTTTTAAATACTTCTCTATAGTACAGATTATTTGCTTGGTTATTGGTTATATCTCATATACTCATTTTCTGCATTTGCAATTCTTCCATTTTGACAATTTCATTCACACAATTTTCTAACAAATTTATTAATGTTTTCTCTCACACTGATTGATTCCATATCATTTTATGCTTCATAAATTTCTTCACCACTGTACTCTTTGTTTTTTGATCTCTTCTTTTTCTTTGTATAAGAAGAATCGACCTCTTTCTTCCTGTGAACATTTCTCTTCCTTTATATTTTGCTCCATGTCTCTCTTTCTGAAACTCATCAATTATTGAATTTTACCAAATGATTTCCATCCAAAGGTGTTCCTATAGATATTAAGTTGTAATACATTTGCACATTATTTATTTCTTTTCACTGGGATGATCTTATACTTATTTTCCCTTTCATTTTTACTTCCCTTTTTATTTTTATTTTTGTTCTTTTTTTTCTTTTTGTGGAGACAGAGTCTCACTCACTCTGTCACCCTGTCTGGAGTGCAATAGTGCAATCATAGCTCACTATAGCCTCGAACTCCTGGGCTCTAGTGATTCTCTTGCCTCAGCCTCTGAAGTAGCTAGGACTATAGATGCCTCCACAATGCCTAACTACTTCTTGAAATTCTTTGTAGAGATGCAGTCTCACTCTGTTGCCCTGGCTGGTCTTGAACTCCTGTCCTTAAGTGATTTCCGGTATCCTAGAATACTAAAATTACAGGCATGAACCACCACACCTGATTTATCTATCTATTTATTTATTTATTTATTTATTTATTTATTTATTTATTTATATTTTAGAGAGAGGGTCTCACTCTGTCACCATGTCACGCAGTCTGGAGTGCAGTGGGGGGATCGGAGCTCACAGGAACCTTGAACCTTCCACCTCACCACACCTTTACTATCTTTCTTTTTTAAAATATAGATTCATATTTTCTAAAATAGTGGGATGATAAGTGGAGGAAAAAAGTATGCTACTTTGATAATGGCTTTTTCCACTTAGCAAAATGCCTCTGAGTGTCACTTAAGTTGTTCTGTGTGTCAATAGTCCATTCCATTTTAGTACTGAGTAGTATTCCACTCTATGGCTGTATCACAGTTTATTTATCCATTCATCCATGGAAGAACATTTGGGTTGTTTCCAGGTTTTGTAAAGCGTGGATATAGCCTTCTTCGTGAGTATATTTTTATTTCTCCCAAGAATGGGACTTCTGGGTCATATGGTAAGTATAGGTTTACTCTTTCCTGTAAAAGTAGATCGTAGTGTAGTTCTTGGAGTCAGAAAAAGGGTTTCCTACCTCTCCTCCAGAAGCAAACAGATGCTACTTTTACCCCTGTCCCAGAGGTCCTGGGGTTTAGAGAATTAGCTGCCCCTCTCTGAGGGTATCTCTCTCTGTCTCCTGCCATCCACCCATTTTTTCACATTTGTACCCAACGGATGCCCAAGGAAAAGAGTCCCGTGAGTGAATTTGAATTCTCTTGTGTTTGGGGATCCTAGTTCTTCTATACTCAGACTTTAGAAATTTATTAGAATTTCAGCTATAATTATTCTTAACATACTTCTTTTATTATTATTATTATTATTATTATTATACTTTTAAGTTCTAGGGTACATGTGCATAACGTGCAGGTTTGTTACATATGTATACTTGTGCCATGTTGGCGTGCTGCACCCATTAACTCGTCAGCACCCATCAACTCGTCATTTACATCAGGTACAACTCCCAGTGCAATCCCTCCCCCCTCCCCCCTCCCCGTGATAGGACCCGGTGTGTGATGTTCCCCTTCCCAAGTCCAAGTGATCTCATTGTTCAGTTCCCACCTATGAGTGAGAACATGCGGTGTTTGGTTTTCTGTTCTTGCGATAGTTTGCTGAGAATGATGGTTTCCAGCTGCATCCATGTCCCTACAAAGGACGCAAACTCATCCTTTTTTATGGTTGCATAGTATTCCATGGTGTATATGTGCCACATTATGAATTGACATTTTTAAGTGTGATAATGGCATAGCAGTTTTGTTTAAAAGTTAGTCTTTATATTTTAGAGATGCACACACAAATATTTGTTAATTAAATAATATTTTGTCTAGAATTTGCTTCAAAATAATCTTGATGGGTGAGTGGGCAAAATTTCCTAAGAGTCTCATTTCCTCTTGACATGTACTGTATCAACTCTTTCCCTGGAGTATGGGTGACACCTGTGAATATGAAAAGATATCACATTCACGATGATGTTATGTTATATGGATAAAATACTTTTAAGCTGTAATTGAAGTGCCTGATCAGCTGACTCTGAGTTTTTAAAAAAAAGGAGATTTTCCTGGATGGGCCTCACCTAATCAGTATAGCCATGAAAAGAGACAAGAAGTAGCAGCAGGTGCTTTCCTGCTGTGCTTGGAGAAGCCAACACTTGTGTCATGAATTGCCTATGTAGAGGGCCATGTGCCATGGACCTAAGAGCAGACTCTAGGTGCTGATAATGGTCCCTGCCTGATAGGCAGAAAGAAAATGGAGACTCCAGTCCTGTAACTATAAGGAATTGAGTTGTGCCAATAATCACATGAGCTTGGCAGAGGACCCCAAGCCCCACATGGGATTGCTACTCCAGGCAATACTTTGCTGCCTAGTAAGACCATAACGCAGAGAATCTAGTTACACCATTTCCAGATTTCTGACTTTCTGTGAGGTAATAAATGACGTCTAAGAGTATTAATAATTGACCATATAGTGATAGAAAACTAATACTGGAGAGCATAGCTAAAACAAAATTAGCCATGAGTTTATCATGGTAGAAACTGCGTGATAGCTACATGGGTTTCATTGGGCTATTCTCCCTACTTTTGTATATGTATTCTTTTTTTAATAAAAGATTTTTAAAATTCTCATGATGTTTTATGCTAAATGCTTCAGCTGGTGGGAGTTGGGTGATGAATAGCATGGTTTCTAAGACTGACCGCCTTCTCTGCGGAGAGTAGAGCTTTAGCCTCAGTGTGCACACGGCTTTAAAGGAAGCAGACCTGGTGCTTGCCCCGGAAACTCAGGTTGCCTGTTGCATTGCTGGTTATAATTTTAGTTTATTTTGCAACTTGTGATAACTATGAACTTTTAGTATAGGATTGTTAGAGGGGTGTGTGTGTGTGTGCACGTGCATGTGTGTGTGCGTGTGTGTTTATGGGCATATGTGCATGCACACATGAATGTATAAAACTGATAAACCAATAACAAAAAACTAAAGAAACTAGAAATAGAAATTGTATTTAATTTTCGGCATTGTTTACATGGTTCAGATGCTGGAACTCTACTTATACACCTATAAACTCAGTTGAATATAGGTAACAAAGTTGTCTGGTAGAAAAACAAAATAATAGAAGGGACCAGTATTTTACTTGGGTGTCTCAGTATGTTAAAGATGAAAACTTAGGCCACCTAAACTTTGCCTCTTCCTTCTATGAAGTATTACCTGTGTTAATAAATGCTAAAATATGTAACCATAGTCCCCTTGGCTTTTAATTTTTCCTTACCTAAAACACCACCTTACCTACCTTATTTGGGGCTTCATGTAAAGTCACAGTAGGCAGAAAATGAAACTTCTACCTCTCCCCCTCCCTCAAATGGAAAAATTATTTAATAGTTGTATCTAGAATTTATATCACAAACAGAGTTTGTTACATTCTAAAGGAGTCAATTCACAAAAACACAGAAGAATAGAATCTACTCTAAGCAATAATTCCTTCTCCAATAATTGTACCAAGAAGGTAAACACTTTCCATTTTGAAAAATTGTACTCCCTCCTGAGCAGCAGCAGCTTAAAGGAGTGGCTTGGGGCCTTTAGCTTCCCCCTAATATCTATCACCTTTGCCCAATTCACTGATATGAACAAATAATGTTTTTACAATGTACACCAATTTCTATGCAAATGTAGGGTCCAATCGAGTCCCTTAGCCATCCACTTTTGACTAGAATGTCATCTCTAAATCTCTCCCAGATAAAAATTATGGAGCTGTCATTATTCTGAAAGTGTAGGCACACCAGACCAATCTGGTTCAAGTTTTATGTAACAAAGTTGTGAGTTGTTTTTCAGTTGCCATGAACTCTTAGGTCATGTAGTCTGAGTATGCCCAGATGAACCAAGCATGCATTCACAGGAGGAACTTAAATTCTCAGACCTAGGAGCAGGGATTGAACTAAAAAGTGGACACCACATGGCAGGATCCAGGGTCCAACCAGATTGAATCCTGGTGTCATACCATGGCAGGATACGGTCAGATAATGCCTCCCAACATTACATAATTGCAAGATCCAATCAGATCATGTCTCATTGCCCTATGCTTATAAAACCTGACCAGCCCCTAGCTCCGGGAGACACTGCTTTGGAAACTGTCCCCAGTGTTCTCCTTATTTGTTGCAAGTAATAAAAATCCCCTTGTTAAATTCTCCCTGATTGTGGTTATTGGGTTAACACCTGCCAAGTGACTGAACCCACTCATTGTGGTGACAAAAGTACACCAGGTCTCAGTCCAGTTTGACTATTAGAAAGAATACTCTGACATTGAGCCAAAGTTTACTTAGCTTTTAATTTTACCCTTTAGTTCCATTTTCCTACCCATATCAAGACTGCTGGAAACAAACAAGCTAATCTTTCTGCCTCCAAAGCTTTTGACATATCTTACCTTCAACTCTCATGTCTGTTTCAAAGAAGAATTTTCAGTTACCCTGAGTAACATGCAAGAAATGGAAAGTTTGGGCATGGATCACATGATTATTGCCTAAGAAGTTCTCAATGGGGCTAGGACGAGTGTCTGGAACAGTTAAGGTAATAATACAAACTTCAAGGAGACCCATCCATCATGTCAAGAAAATCTAAACCACAATTCTTTAGGACGCAGATTTATATTAACAACACAAATCATGTAGCTGTAAACATCTTTGCAAACCTGTTAGAGAGAGTAAGGTGAATCTCCTTGAAGGACTCTTAAGGTAGTCGTTTGAAAGTAATATGTGGCTATGACAAAAAAAACCCAGAAATTTCCTGAAAGAAACAATAATCAGTTCAGGGTTATAGTAAGCTATAAATATTTCACATCATGCTGTGTCTGGAAAAAAATGTCTTGACTTACCAGCACCCAGGCTCCTTTCTTATGTAACTTTCTCAACATAAATGTTCAGGCATTTTATAAATAGTTGAGACATTCAAAAATAGGGAGAGAAATTTAAAGCTAGGACTTCATGAAATTCCCAAATAGGGAAAAGAATGGCTTACATGTCTCTTTTTTACCTGTGTAAACCTGACTGTAAGATGCTACTGAGCACTAAAAATAGAAGCAGTTTGTATTAAAGAAAGTGAAGAGAAAACAAAAATGATGATGGAATCTGCCTTTCGTCTCCTATAGAAAAGAGCCTGAAGTTAGGAATCTCCTCTTCAGACCTGAGAGCTCATTTGTTTTAATTAAATTTGTAATTTTTAAAAGGACCATCATGCTTAGTACCAAAACACAGGGAGTGTACAAGTCCCCAGATGACAATATATGGTCCTCTCAATTTGTAGATCATAGAAAAAAATAAGCTTGTACTGCAGGCTGGTGTCTGTCTGAATCACACATCATTTTCACACTAAGCGTAGACTAGGCAGAGAAAAACACTGCTTCAGAGCAGATGTAAATTAAATTATGTTTTAAAAATGTTTCATCTTTCTCAAATTTACTGAGCACCTACCATGAATTAAGCACCATGGTAGGCACTAAATATACAAAATCGCAATTCATATGACTAAAAGGCTCACATCATAGTAGAAGAGACGAAACCTGTAAATAAGTTCTTATAATACACTGACAGAATTGTTATGGACTGATCCAGTGTAGTGCTATAGGAACACAGAGGATATGATGCTTGAAGAACTGAGTCACTGAAGAAATGATGCTCTTGCAGACTCTTGACAAATGATTAGAATTTGGCCAGGAGAAGAAAGAACACTCCAGACAGAAAGACTAGTAGATTTGTAAATGGCACAGAGACCTGAAATAAAATTGTGTGTTGAGAAAATATAACATGTGGTTTTGTCTGACAGGTTGCATAAGACACATAAGGGGAAAGAGATGTTCCACACCTTTTTTAAAAAAAAAAAAAAAAAAAAAAAAACAAGCAGAAAGATGATAGTATGGTGGAGCATATTGATGAGAAAGAGAGTAGCACAAGATGAGTGAACACAAATGGGCAGGGGACAGATCATAAAAGGGCATTTACAACCACAGTAAGGATTATGAACTTTCATGAGAGCAGTGGGAGGGTCACCTACAAATATTAAGCAGGAGAGTGACACAATCAGATCTGCATTTTATAACAATGACCGGCTTCCGTGTGGAGAACAGCCGGAAGATGGCAAGAGTGAAAATGGGGAGACCTGTCAAGAATCCATGTTAATAATAAAGGCCAGAGCATATAAGAATCTGAACTAGAATGGTAGTAGGAATGAAAGAGTAAAAACATTAGAGTACAGTCATCAATATTTAATATGGTCAGCCATTTAAATTTTAGCCATTTAGTAAGCATGTAATGGTATTTCATTATGGTTTTCATTTGCGTTTTCCAAATAAATATGTTGAACATCATTTCATATTCTTATTGGCTATTTGTATATCTTATTTGATGATGTGTCTGTTCAAATTATTTACCCATATTTTAAATAAGATTGTTTTCTTATTGTTGTTTTGAGAGTTCTGTGTATATAGGTTGGTGCTAACATAATTGTGGGTGTTGTATTATTGGAATTTGCCATTTGATATTGGAATATATTATTAAATAAATGTGGTTATGGTGTACGTCATTTTAACGGGCATTTCTCAACTTTATGTTTTTTTGCTAATGATTTACTACTTGCTGTTTATTTCTTGTTTATTTTAGACTACGGAAATGATGTTAGACAAAAAGCAAATTAGAACAATTTTCTTATTTGAGTTCAAAATGGGTCATAAGGCAGTGGAGACAACTCACAACATCAACAATGTATTTGGCCCAGGAACTGCTAAAGAACATGCAGTGCAGTGGTGGTTCAAGGAGTTCTGCAAAGGAGATCCGAGCTTTGAAGATGAAGAGCATAGTGGCCGGCCATCAGAAGTTGACAATGAACAATTGAGAGCAATCATCAAAGCTGATCCTCTTACAACTACATGAGAAACTGCCAAAGAACTCCATGTCGACTATTCTATATTCCTTCGGCCTTTGAGGCAAATTGGAAAGGTGGAAAAGCTTGATAAGTGAGTGCCTCATGAGCTGAGTGAAAATAAAAAAAATTGTCATTTTGAAGTGTCATATTCTCTTATTCTATGCAACAACAATGAACCTTTTCTCAATTGGATTGTGACATGCGACGAAAAGTGGATTTTATATGACAACCGGCAATGACCAGCTCAGTAGTTGGACTGAGAAAAAGCTCCAAAGCACTTCCCAAAGCCTAACTAACTTGCACCAAAAAAAGGTCATGGTCACTGTTTGGTGGTCTGCTGCCGGTCTGGGCCACTACAGCTTTCTGAATCCCAGCAAAACCATTACATCTGAGAAGCATGCTCAGCAAATCAATGAGATGCACCAGAAACTGCAACACCTGTAGTCAGCACTGGTCAACAGAGAGGGCCCAATTCTTCTCCATGACAATGCCCAACCACAGGTTGCATAATCAATGCTTTAAAAGTTGAATAAATTGGGCTCTGAAGTTTTTGCCTCATCCGCCATGTTCACCTGACCTCCCGGTAACTGACTACCACTTCTTCAAGCATCTCGACAACTTTTTGCCGGGAAAACTTTTCCATAACCAGCAGGATGCAGAAAATGCTTTCTAAGATTTCCTCAAATCCCAATGCACGGGTTTTTATGCTACAGGAATAAACAAACTTATTTCTCATCAGAAAAAAAATGTGTTGATTGCAATTATTCCTATTTTGATTAATAAAGCTGTATTTGAATCTAGTTATAATGATTTAAAATTCACAGTCTGAAACTGCAGTTACTTTTGCACCAACCTAATATATTGAATACAAGTTTTTGATTGGTTATGTGATGTTTCAAATATTTTCTCCCAGGCTTTGACTTGTCTTTTCGTTCTCTTAACAATGTCTGTTGGAAAGATTTTTAAATTATTTTGTTAAAGTCCAATCTGAGGAGAGCAAAAATACCTGGCAACCATCAAGCAGGCGCTGGAGACAAGAGCTCTCTATCAGAGGAATTTAGAAGTAATCAGACTTCCCTGTTATCTTAAGACACCTGTTTCCAGGCCTCTTTTCAACTTAAAATTTATAAGTAACTAGAATTTGTCTACATCTCTGGAATGCATGCATGCTGAAACTCACTGTGCAACCCTTGAACCTTTGTCAACATTAAGGCATCAAAATGTCTACAAGTGTAACCATTTACTGTGCAAATTACATTTCAGCTCCCACATTAAGGTCCATAAATAGCTCTAAGGAAAAGTTCACTGTGGCTGGCTCAGCCCTCTCACGGAGGCGCCCCGCTGCACTTGTCTGCAGCATTCTTTCTTTCTAATAAAACTTTCCTTTTTCAAACCTATACTGTTGTCAGTAAATTCTTCTTACCAACCCACGAGTCAACCACTTTCCTATGCCAGGGTTCTGGCACAATCAATCAGTTTTTTTGTAGGGACTTGATGTTTTAGTATCATGTCTGAGAAACTGTCTAACTTAAGATCACAAAGATGTCCTTTCAAGCTCTGTTCTAGAAGTTTCATAGTTTTATTTAAGGTTTACATTTAGGTTTATGGTTTATAGTTCACTTTGAGTTAATGTTTAGATATGGTATAAGGTATAAATCCAATGATTTTATTTATTTATTTTTTTGCACATGGATATCTAATTGTTCCAGTACCATTTATGGAAGAAACCATCATATCACCACAGCATGGCTTCGTATTTTTGTTAACAATCAGTTGTTTATATGAGTATGCGTTTATTTTCCAACTCTGTATTTTGTTCCATTGATATATTTGCTTACCTTTGTGGCAATACCATGCTGTATTGCTTAATGCAGCTTTATAATAAATCTTGAAATCTGATAGTATCTTACAGCTTTGGTCTTTTCAAAGTTATTTAGGCTACTCTAAATTGTCAGCATTTCTGTACAAATTTTATTGGCAGCTTGTGATAGCCGCAAAATGTTTACTTGGCATTTGATAGAGTTTGTATTGAAGTATAGATGAAGTAATGAAGAAGTAACACCTTGACAATATTGAGTCTTCCAATCCGTGAACATAGAATATCTTTCTATTTATATAGTTCCTTAAAAAAAAGTCTTTCATCAGTGCTTTTTTTTTTTTAACAGGAAAAGGGATCCCAATTCAGACCCCAAGAGAGGGTTCTTGGATCTTGTGCAAGAAAGAGTTCAGGGCAAGTCTATAGAGTAAAGTGAAAACAAGCTTATTAAGAAAGTAAAGGGATAAAAGAATGGCTATTCCACAGACAGAGCAGCCCTGAGGGCTGTTGTTTGCCCGTTTTTATGGTTATTGCTTGATGATATGCTAAGCAACGGATGGGTTATTCACGCCTCCCCTTTTTAGAACATATAGGGTAACTTCCTGACATTGCCATGGCATTTGTAAACTGTCATGGATCTGGTGGGAGTGTAGCAGTGAGGACGATCAGAGGTTACTCTTGTGGCCATCTTGGTTTTGTTGGGGTTTGGTTGGCTTCCTGAATGTAACCTGTTTTATCATTAAGGTCCTTATGACCCATATCTTGTGCCGACCTCCTATCTCATCCTGTGACTTAGAATGTCTTAACCATCTGGGAATGCAGCCCAGTAGGTCTCAGCCTCATTTTACTCAGCTCCTATTCAAGATAGTGTTGCTCTGGTTCACATGCCTCTGACTTTCCCCCCTCCCTTTTATAAGAGAACACTTAATCTTAAGGGTTGCAGAGGGAGGAAGATTCATATTCTGGGCCGGGCGCAGTGGCTCACGCCTGTAATCCCAGCACTCTGGGAAGCCAAGGCAAGCAGATGACGAGGTCAGGAGATCGAGACCATCCTGGCTAACACGGTGAAACCCCATCTCTACTAAAAATCCAAAACTTAGCTGGGTGTGGCGGCGGGCGCCTGTAGTCTCAGCTACTCGGGAGGCTGAGGCAGGAGAATGGCGTGAACCCGGGAGGCGGAGCTTGCAGCGAGCCAAGATGGTGCCACTGCACTCCAGCCTGGGTGACAGAGCGAGACTCCATCTCAAAAAAAAAAAAAAAATTTTTTTTTAATTCATATTCTGTAACTTCTTCAAGCTAAATAAGGGCAATGATATTTTTGCCTAACTATTAGGGTCTCTTGTATTCCGGGTAGAGAGGAGGTTAGTCAGAAAGGATCAATATGCTGAATCATAACTCTTGAGTTCCAACAAAAAGTGATATCTGGAAGATTAATAAGTATTCAGCTGAAGAAAACGTTGAGTAAGTTTATTCTTATTCCTATGCAAAGAGCACAATAGCAATATACTTTACAACAATAAAACAAAATAAGTAAAAGAATTTCAAGTAAACTAAATTAGAGGGCTTTCCAAGAACTGTGCAACTGTTGGAACCAAGCTGATATGGGGTTGCTAGGCAATTCCAATACATGCCCAGAATTAGAATACTGATCTAGATTATTACTTTACCCATCCCTCTTGTTTATTCTGAGCAGCAGTTAGAGATCACTGCTTGGTTCACAGGAATAAGCAGGGCTAGTCTAAATTGCAGAAACATACTTAAAAACAACTGATGAGACTGGAATTCAATAACAAGTATACCATGCTTTGTGAAACATAATTTCTCTCTCCAGTTTTTCCATTTTCACCAAAGACAAACCATGGTAAGACTGATTTGCTTTATTATACTTGGCCTTATTCTTTGTATAAAGTGCAGCAAGGGCCGGGCGCGGTGGCTCAAGCCTGTAATCCCAGCACTTTGGGAGGCCGAGGCGGGTGGATCACGAGGTCAGGAGATCGAGACTATCCTGGCTAACATGGTGAAACCCCGTCTCTACTAAAAATACAAAAAACTAGCCGGGCGTGGTGGCGGGCGCCTGTAGTCTCAGCTACTTGGGAGGCTGAGGCGGGAGAATGGCGTGAACCCGGGAGGCGGAGCTTGCAGTGAGCCGAGATCACGCCACTGCACTCCAGCCTGGGAGACACAGCGAGACTCCGTCTCAAAAAAAAAAAAAAAAAAAAAAAAAAAGTGCAGCAAGAATAATTATTTTTCACATAAGCTATTTTTTAAATTGGTTCTGATGGAACTCTGTTCCATAGAAGAAATCTTAGATAAGACTTTTTTAGAGCTGAGTCCAGCCATGGGTTTGTACTTTCAAATACCTATGAGTTGGGTAAATTCCACTCCTCTTGAGGTTCCAAGATAACTTGGGGCTCCCGGACATGTTAGAAAGTGACATTCTTTATTTACCACAGGTCAGAAACCCTGAACAGAGACTGTGTAGGCAAGGTATGAGGCCAGTACCCCAAGGAGCTTTAATTGGCTTTACAAGTTGTATTTGAGTCCTTAAAGGAAAGCACGCCATTCCGGTCAAAGCCTTGGAAAAATAACCAGTTTCTCCAATTGTGTCCTGTTGCAAAAGAAAAAAGATTCTGATTGAACTTATGCAAATAACTATATTGCCATAAGTTAAGAATACTCACAACTGGTTTCCAAATTCTAGAGAAATTAAGTAGAGAGAAACAAATATGCTCTAAATTTTGTTCACAGGAGTATACTTTACTCAATTGCTAAAAGCTGTAAATAACTTAAAAGAAAAGTTTCCTTGACTTGGAAAAACAAAACAAAGGATCAGCAGCGTTTTAAGCAAAAAGTTTAAACGATCACTTCAGACTTCCTTAGTTTATGCAGTTAACTTTTGTTCTGCTTGTATTCATGAACATTTCAGGTCTCTATGAGAGTTCTAAAAATTTTTTTCCCTTTATTCTGATGTTATAATCTCCAAAGTTACCAGAAATCTGCATTTAAGAGTACCTGCTAGATTTCTATAGTTGATTATAAACCATCTTCTAAAGACGACCAAAACAAGGCAACAATTGTCTGTGGCTGACAAAATGTTTTAGGGCAGCCACAGTCAAAGACACAATTGACAAAGAAATTTGGTTATGTCTGTGGCATACAAAAATTTATGTAACAATTATAGTTGTTAATAACTAAATTAATACTTGCTAATACTAAGTTAATAATTGCTAATACTAAGTTAAATTATAATTGCAGGAGTTTCCCATAATTTTGGAAAATATACCAATAACGCATTTATACAAATATAGCCCAAGGAAAGCCAAACACCATTTTCTATTTAACAATGCTTCCTTTATGATTTTTATACCAATTAAGCCAAGCATCACTTTTACATTAGTGCGTTATTGATGTCAAATCCAATTCTTAATAAAACCTTATAGACAAATGTATTCAATCTTAATCAGTTTTACCATAAGGTATGATTTTCATAAACCTCTTATAACCCTTTACAAATTTTTGTAACAGAGATCATAAGCAGATTTTTGCTTTAAGAAAAACCTGTTGCGCTCTTATTCCAATGGTTAATTTACTGAAAAACTGAATACCCCTTTAACTTTAGCCAATATGTTTACACACAGAATTTCTTTTACAATTAATTTTTTACAAAACTTCCACAACTTGCTTAAACCTTCAGCCTTATTCTAACTTAAAACAATCCTTTAGCCGTTTAATTTAGGCAAGAAAAATTCACATTCCTGTGACTTTCTATAATCTTTTACCAAAAGTACATTCTACTTTCCTCACACACCTTGTGTGTAGAACTGTCTTTTCAGTAGTCTCAAATACGTGTTGCACTGTTAACTCTCAGCAACTTTTCCTTTAGGTGAAAACCTTGGCAAGTAAGGGATTTTCATTATGTACCAGGTGTGGAGCCAAGGATCCAGAAAGAAGTGCAGATAAGGTCTGACTCTTTCCAGTGTTTAATTCCACGTGTCTCAGGCCTTACCTAGCTATAAAGCAGGCAAGTTGTACAGTGAAGAATCATAGTGGCATTTTATGAAGCAGTTAGGAGGCTCAATCACCTTTCAATTGTACAACATTTCTTGTATAAATTCCCTTTTTTTTTTTTTTTTTTTTAAGCAACCAGTCATTTTACCTTAGGACAAGAATTTACCATACAAGATCCTTTCCTATATAAAATGTCTTTTCTTTATAACCTTCGTTGCAAAGCTGGGGGGCATGGCTAATTCCACATATCCCCAGGCCTTATTTAGAATAAGATGCTTCAATGTACATTGAACAATTTTTAAAAGTCAAGGAAGCAGTTTATGACCTTAAAGCATTTAGCAAACCTAATATCTGACCTGCATCATTTAGAACAAATGTTTAGTTTTTGAATACATATTTATTTTACCAATAATCTTTAAAACTGTCTTTATTTCCCAAAGATTACTTAAGTTACATGAATGAAATAAAGGGCATTACACTTTTTACTTTTGATTTAACCTCTTATTAAACCAATTAATCAAAGCTCTTTCATATATAAACATCACACACATAATACATATAGATACACAGAAGAAGATAAAGGACTCATCCCCTAAGCCAGGAATCGAACTCTGAACCCAGCTTCACTGTGATGGTGGAGACCAAGAGAAAGTACTGCCAGGTGGTTACAAGGTCAAGCTCCCAAGGACATACAAGACCAGACGGAACCCTCATCCACTTTTTTTTTTTTCAGGAACCTGCAGTTTGCTGGGCCATCTTGAAGAGCAGGCTTACAGGTGTCCTAGGCCACATTCTATCCTAAGGTACTGCTCTCCATTATAAAACACAGGAAGACAGACACAGCATGCCAAAATAGCTACAGCTGAAGACTAACCTCACAAATCCTTTTTTCCCATTAATCAAAACTTTACAGGAGACAAACAGTGATTTTTACCATTCATTCAACTAGTTTGCACAGAGAGAAAGAGAGATAAAGAGAGGCAGAGACAGAGAGAAGAGAAAAGCATTGCCTGAGGCACTGTGGGGAAGGCAAGCTGCTCAGGGAGGCCAGAGAAAGACCCATCCATTGCAGTGACACTGAAAAGTTCAGGCGGCCACTTGTCGGTAGCAAAGGGATAGTTTCCAACAGTCCCGTCAGCTCTCACATTTCCCCTTTTTGGGGAGGAAAAAGTTCCCCATGTCCCACACTCCTGTACATGCCTAACCTTATCACCCACTGCTGTCAGCAAATAGTACACGGCAGGTTAATCCAAAGAGAACAGTAGTTAACATCCCGTATTGCCAAACCCGCTCTTAGACAAAAGGGACTTTACCAATAGGGACTTTACTGAGAGGGGCCTCTAACCCCCTAAATCTTAGAAGGGACTCTAACCCTCCTAAGTTGGGCCTCTAGCCCCAAATCAGTCAGCATCTTTGCCTTTTATTAAGAGTGGCCTTTAACTCACTCTGTTTTAGGAGATGCTCTAACTCCCCTAAGTTGGGCCTCTAACCCAATCCCATCTTTTACTCAGGTATATGCACCTTACTTACCCAAAGTCAGCCAATCAGTGCTGCAGTCTACTTCCTTTGGGGCAGGAAGTTTCCTCAGTGTCGTCCCTTTTGTGGTTCTCAAGAAAGATGTTACCGGACCCCACCACTTACCCAAAGTTAGCCTTTGGGTTGAGAGTTTAGCACTATAGTCCATTTCATGGTCGCCAGAAGGATATTCCAGAAAAGGAGTCCTGATCCAAATCCCAAGAGAGGGTTCTTGGATCTGGTGCAAGAAAGAATTCAGGGTGAATCCACAGAGTAAAGTGAAAGCAAGTTTATTAAGAAAATAAAGGAATAAAAGAATGGCTACTCCATAGACAGAGCAGTCCCGAGGACTGCTGGTTGCCCATTTTTATGATTATTGCTTGATGATATGCTAAACGAGGGGTGGATTATTCATGCCTCCCCTTTTTAGACCATGTAGGGTAACTTTCTGACGTTGTCATGGAATTTGTAAATTGTCATGGCGCTGGTGGGAGTGTAGCAGTGAGGACGATCAGAGGTTACTCTTGTGGCCATCTTGGTTTTGTTGGGGTTTGGTTGGCTTCTTGAATGCAACCTGTTTTATCATTAAGGTCTTTATGACCCGTATCTTGTGCCGACCTCCTATCTCATCCTGTGACTTAGAATGCCTTAACCATCAGGGAATGCAGTCCAGTAGGTCTCAGCCTCATTTTACCCAGCTCCTATTCAAGATGGTGTTGCTCTGGTTCACACGCCTCTGACACTTTGTAAATTTCTGTATACAGTTCCTGCACATATTTTGTTAGATATATCCAAATACTTCACTGTTTGGTTCTATTGCAAATGGTATTTTTTTTTAGATGTCAAATGTTAATTTCCAGTTTTTCATTGCTGGAATACAGGAATGCAATTGACTTTTGAATATTGTCCTGGCATCCCCTTGTATCCTACAACTTTGCTCAACTCAGCTTTCATTTATAGAAATTTTTGGTTTTAGATTTATTAAGATTTTTGGGTAGACATGTCATTTGTGAATAAAGACAGTTTTATTTCTTCTTTTCTAATGTATATGTCTTTTATTTCTTTTTCTTATCTTATTGTACCAGTTAGGTCTTACTTTAATTTAAAAAGTTACTATTTTATTCAGGGCCCTGGGATCTGTTTTTAAGGATACATTTTAAAAGTTTTGGCAGGGGGCGGTGGCTCACGCCTGTAATCCCAGCACTTTGGAAGTCGGAGGCGGGTGGATCACGAGGTCAGGAGACTGAGACCATCCTGGCTAACACAGTGAAACCCCGTTTCTACTAAAAATACAGAAAAATTAGACAGGCGTGGTGGTGGGCGCCTGTGTTACCTGCTACTCGGGAGGCTGAGGCAGGAGAAAGGCGTGAACCTGGGAGGCAGAGCTTGCAGTGAGCCGAGATCGCGCCACTGCACACCTGCCTGGGCCACAGGGCGAGACTCCGTCTCAAAAAAAAAAAAAAAAAAAGTTTCAAGTAGTTACTCACTGGATGATAGTCTGATTATTCAAAGAGCCTCCAACATTTCTTAAAACAATTTCTGTTGTTGGTGATGGAATCAGATTAAATCCATTGATACTCCTCAGGAGGCAGGAGGGGACTATAAACTCTTTCCCCTGAATTGAAGAGGGGAAACTAGAAAATTTGAGAAGGTAGTGTGACGTGGCAGTAATATTGCATTTTTACATACATCGGGTAATACCTCAGAACATCTATTATTCCATTTGGTGCTCGTGAGAACTCTGAGAGGTCAGTATTATCTTTTTTTTTTTTTTTTTTTAAGAGATGGAGTTTCACTCTGTCGCCCAGAGTGGAGTACAGTGGCACGATTTTGGCTCACTGCAGCCTCCGCCTCCTGTTTCAAACAATTCTCCTGCCTCAGTCTTCCGTGTAGCTGCGATTATAGGCACCCACAATCATGCCTGGCTAATTTTTGTATTTTTAGTAGAGACGGGGTTTTGCCATGTTGGCCAGGCTGGTCTCAAATTCCTGACCTTAAGTGATCCACCCGCCTCCTCCTCCCAAAGTGCTAGGATTACAGGCATGAGCCACCACGCCCAGCCTATTAAATTCTTTACATATAGGAAATCAGAATTCAGACAACAACATGTTCTATCTAAGCGTACATGGCTTCGTAACTCTTCATTTAATATTCTAAGAATAACTGATCTATTTAGATATCCTGCTTTATGCGTTAGGGAAACTCTGGCTTTTTCTGTAAGTACTGGGACCGGTCTATATTATGTGGCAGTTTTACATATTGTCCTATTGGTGTACAAGAGTTGGAATAAAAGTTTCTGGCAAACTCGTTTTGCCTTTATGTAATCAACTGTACACCAGGGAGCTGTACTTTCTCTGACACCTTGCCCCTTTAAACACGACACTGTAAGTACTGGATTCTTTGATAGCTGAGCAGATAAATGATTTCCACTAAGTTATTCCCCTGCTCTGCCACTCTATAGTTCTGACTGCACAGAAAGTTCAAGGGCACAGAAGTGTTTATGATACATGAGGCTCTCAAACACAGAGTCTAGGGACCCCAGGGTTGGACTTGATCTTGCTAAAAGGCATAGAAAATGCCATAGCTAGTGTGCTCCACTTTCATTCAGGAAACCTCCAGATGCCTGCTGGGTGAGTTTAGGTATGATTGATGTCTTTTCTTCCGTGATACTGGCTTTAAATAGTAATCTAAGTTTGTCTTTTTTGGCAAAATCTTCACAAATCCAACTTCTTTTGTATTCTGGTTTTTTTTTTTTTTTTTTTTTAACCTTTAGGACAACACTTCTCACTGCTTTATAATAGAAATATTTGTTTCACAGTTTCTTCCTTCCACTCTCCCCTATTAGGCTGTATGCTTTCTGAGGACTGGCTCCTTGCCTTATTGATCATTGTATCATCAACGTTGAGGACAAGATTTAGAACCAGAGTGAACACTGAATAAAGAATTGCTTAACGGAATTGAAGAGTAGGTTTTTTATTTGTTCTAGATGCACAGCAACAAAATAATTTTTTAAAGGTTTTTCATTATTAGACTTGTTTTTCTGATTAATTAAGCAGAAAACGGTATGAGACTTGGGTAGTAGGCAACAGTCGGTTATTCCTCTAGCTATCCTATACGGAGGAGTAAAGTTAGCATTGTCCTTGCTGTCTCTCCAGTAGAGTTGTCTGTTGTGGGGACAAATTTCTCACAACTCACTGGACCATATAGTCAAGGTGTTCCATATGCCCACAGTATGAAAGACAAGGTTTCTGCCTTCAAACAATTTGTCGTCTCTATAGATAATAAGAAAATAGCCCAATAAGCAAACAAAACTATAATTACAGGCGGTTGTGATATGAAAGACATAGACAGGGTGGTGTTTTAGAGTGTGGTCGGGGAGAAGGGTGGCTGCTTTGGAAAGAATTCTCAGGAAAGACATCTCTGAAGATATGACATTTGTCCTGAGATCTGAATGAATAACAAAAACAAAACGAAACAAAAATGCCGGCCACGTGAAGAGCTGAGAAAAGAGCACTCCAGGCAGAGGAATCAGCAAGCGCAAAGGTGTTAATGGGAGAAAGAACTTTACTTCTTTGAGTGACAGAAAGGAGGCCACTATGATTGAGATGATAAAAAGAGAGTTATACAATGAGATTGGAAAATTGTCAGGGGCCAGATCTTAGGAGGCCATGTACCTCATGAGAAGGAGTGGGAATTGTATTCTCAGTGTGATGGAAAGGCACGAATGGGTTTTAAGCAGAAGAATGGCATGAACTGATTTGTTTGGGAATTATCCCACTGTTTGGAGATTAGACTCTTGGATGTGAAGGGCAAGAGTGGAAGCAGAAACATCAATTAGGAAGTTGATGACACCATCCACAGTGACGTGGACTATTCTGGTAGCAGTAAGTAAGGAGAGAGGTGAATGGATTTGAGGATATAACTTGAAGTAGGTTGACAAAACTTGCTGATGCATTGTATATGAGTGATTACAGAATAGGAAGAATCAAGGATAACTAATTGATTTTTGGTTTTAGCTACTGGAGGAATGATAGTGCCGCTTACTGACACTTGAAAGACTGAGGAATAAGCAGACATTTGTTTGTGGAGTGGAGAATCAGGAGGTTGGGCCATATTAAGTTTGAGCTGTAGTAGACAATTATGTCGATATGTTGAGAATATAACAATCTGAAGTTCAGAGAAGGGTGAAAGCTAAGGCTATAAATTTGGTATATGGCTGATAGTAAAAGTCATATGCCTGGGTGAGATATTTTAGGGATAAAGTATTTTTAGAGAAGAGTACCCATTAACATTGGGATCCCTCAACATTGAAAGGCTATGAAGAAGAGGATAATAATGGTAAACAAATTGAGAAGAAGTATGAAGAAAGTAGGTAGAGTATGAAGAAAATTGGAAGAGTGCAACATTTTGAATGCGGAGAGATGAATGTGTTTTAAGAAAATGAGTTTTTAAGACAATAATAGGGAAGAGTCACTGAATTTAAAAGCATGAGGATTATTGGTTATTATAAGAAAAAGAATAGGATGCTCAAGTCAATTGCTACTAACTTCGCAAAGCAGAACAAGGCGAGGCCATCTGTTGAAAGTGTGTGGATGAGGCTCTGACAGGTTTGAGGAAACATATAAAGGTACAAAATGGAGATGATGAAGGCAAATTTATTGGGGGAAATGTAGAATTTCCAGGCACTATATAGTATCCATATGAGGATTGTGATGAATTTAAAGAGGATTTTCCCAGGCAATATTTTTCAAAGCAATATTCAGATGCTTAGTTTTCCATGTGAGAAAATGACATATTTCAGTTCAACCAAGTTTGGAATTTTATTCCTTGCTCAGAGGGATACAGGGACTAGGATATAAGAAAGGGGGTGACTATAGTGCTTGATGATGGGATATAATTTGGGTAAAGGAGTGAGGAAGTGAAAATGGTGTTGGGACTTAAAAATGTGATGTGGTGAATGGATTGGAGATTACAATGTAGTTGAAAAATTGTTGGAGTAGGGGTACAAGAGAGAGACTGATATCAAGATTTCAGATGTGGTGCAGTTATGGTAATGCTAAGCATGAGTGTGTATACATGGAAAGTGGGTGACTGAGGTGAGGTGGAAGTAGAGACAACTGGAGGAAGTCAAGAAGCTGTGAATTCAGAATATCGGACGTTTCATGTGTGTGGTAATTGATATCACTAAACATTATAACTGGACAGAAGTGGAAATGGTGTCAGGGAACCATAGGCAAAAATTTCAGTGAATGAAAAGACACCAGGAGGTCAGTAGTTGGCAGCAACTAGGAGAGGTAGCGGGTGATTTCATTGATGGTGTGAGCTTTTAAAGAGTTGGGGATTTTGAAGAAGAAAAGAGGAGACATGATTTTGAAGTGGCAGTGAGAAATAAGACTGCCCCCAGCTCTGGGATTCCAGGATTATGAGAGGAAAAAAAAAATCACTTTTGAGAGTTGCACACCCTCATGGGACAGGCAGGTCACAATTAAAATGAAGAGGTAGAGGGGTGGTTTTGGGAAGAGGTAGAAGATATACAACAGATTGAATAAGAAATAGGTTCCCAAAAGCTTAGAAGTGATAGGTAGGGGTTTGAGTCAAATTACACAGAGCAGTATAGAAAGGAAAATAAAGATGAGTGAGGTAAGCAAGAATGTGAAGCATTATGGAATTAGTCATTATGGTTTCGTATGAGCGGGTGGGCAATAGTTCAAATTATAGATCCACATACCATACTCAATTCAATGATTTGGTGATTATGTGTCTGATTGGCAAGGGGTCAGGTGTTAGAAGTGTTCTTACCAAGAATACAAAGAGATTTGATGACCTTTGGGGTAAGTGGGCAGTCATACAAGCTTATCATGTTGTGACTTTCTGAAGAAGAAGGCCATGTGATGGGCCTCCTCTCCCCCTAGTGAAATACTTGGAACTTTCAAAACACAGATTATCTGTGGGAATCTCTGTGGGACAGATTCTCTCTTTGTGCTTATGAACATGGAGAAATGGTATCTAATTTAGTACAACTGAGCTTTGTATGTTGTGCAGCTTTTGACTTCTTGGAATGTGCTTTTTTTCTGAGAATGTATGATCCATCATAAGCCAAAGTGATATGAGATAAATCCTGTGTCTTCAGACACCAATTTCCATTCCTAAGAAGTGGACTCCAACCCTGCTCAGGTAGAGTTGTCACTGGTGGCTTAAATGTATACTGCATGGACACATAAGTCTTGCTAAGGAAGGAAGGTTGCTCCTTACAACCATCCCATGTCTGGGTGGCAGGTATCATACCACTCTTTACAGTGGGATGATTTTTACTGAAGGAAATACAAATATTTTACCCCCAAATATATTTCTTTGACATATTTTGAGATGGCTGTTAGAGGGCCAGCAAACAGAAGTGGTCCTGTAATGCTGTCTTTTGCGGGAAAATGATTTTATCTGCAGAGAATCTATATTAAAGCAGCCATGCATTTTCTTGTCCAGATCTAGAAAAGATTAACTGAGGGCCTGCCACCTTTAAAGGTCTAAAACAAAATTTACCTTCTGTTCTCTCTAAGGGCTGCTACCTGTGAGATTTCATTTACCTAACAAGACCACCTTTGCTACCCAAGTCTCCTCTTTTCTCCATCTCATAACCTCTCTTGCCATTATTACCTGATTTACCACCATAACATTTTTGACCATGCTTTGAGCTCCTGTTCTTTTTGTAAGCTCAAGACGATATATAAGCTTCTGCACCTCATTGGGTGTTTGGGTTTTCATTCTGAAGGCTCCCGTGTCATACAAAACTATAATTAAATAAACATATATGCTTTTTCTCCTATTAATCTGTCTTTTGTGAGTTGATTTTTCAGTGATGCTTCCCCTTTGTTCTTCATTGGTTCCTGCTCTAGGGTGCCAACTACTCTTATTCTTCTATCTGTTTTTCTGTCCATCCTACTCTTACTCTCACATTCTTCTAGGAATGGGAATGGTTTTCCTTTTGGGCCATGTTGGGGCCATCTGCCAGCTTTCCTGGGGGTAGGACTGCATCTGTCTCTACCAGCTCCTGGACATCATTTGCTCATTGTGATTATTTATTTACCTTGACAGCTCTACCTCTGGTGCCCACCCTGACACTAATTTTTTTTTTGAGACAGAGCTTTACTCTTGTTGCCCAGGCTGGAGTGCAGTGGTGTGATCTCAGCTCACTGCAACCTTTGCCTCCCGGTTTCAAGCGATTCTCCTGCCTCAGCCTCCTGAGTAGCTGGGATTACAGACACCCACCACCACACTGGGCTAATTTTTGTATTTTTAGTAGAGATGGGGTTTCACCACGTTGGCCATGTTGGTCTCGAACTCCTGACCTCAGGTGATCCACCTGCCTTGGCCTCCCAAAATGTTGGGATTACTGGCGTGAGCCACCACGCCTGGCCCTGACATTGATTTAAGTACACTTCTTATTGAAGTAGGCATGGACAAAAAAATGCACACAGGATAGAAGCATGTCATTCAATAATTTTTTCAAAAGTAAATGCACTTATTTATGCATCAATCATACCAAACACGCCACAGACCCTCTCCATGGTCCTTTCTTGTCACTACATCCCTCCCTTCAAAGTTATTACTGTCTTTAATTTTATGGCACTCTCAATGTGTATGCTGATATTTATTCTATTGCTCTAATAACAAATGCAGTGTGTCTTTCCTTTAGCTGACTTAACTATTTGAATGCCCAAATTGTGCAACAGGACCTCACCTTGACTGTAGGTGTAGTAGACTTGTGTGATTTTAGGCTTCTTGAAGTAACCAATCTATTAATGAGTTAATGTATGTTACTACAAGAATTGTCCAAGTTTGTGTACTCTGGTTAAAAATGTTATATTAGCACATTTCTATGGTTTGATAATTTGAATAGACTCTAGATAAGCTGCTTGTGAGGATAAGATCTTCTTTTGTGCTTATTGGATATATAAATTACATTTAGATTTAAGATTTAACACCATTCTGGACCTGAGAAATACACGCTCCAATAAATTCCAAAATCATTTGTTTCCTCACATTCTCACATGACACAATGTCTCCCTTTTATCTCCCCCTGCCTCTACCAGTAAATCTCTAAACTCATCTCCTATTACTCTTGCTCTCGTTCACTCCGCTCCAACCTCAACCATCCAGGACAACTCCCATCTCAGGTCTTTGTACTTGCTATTCCTTCTGCATGAAGTTTTCTTCTTCCAGGCACACAAATGGTTCACTCTCTCAATTCTTTAAAAAGTTTTAACTTAATTGTCTCCTTCTCTGTGAAGCCTTCCTTGGTTTTGCTATCTACTTTTCCCCTCCTCTGCAATTTAAGATTTTTTGTTTTTCCTTTCTGTACTTTCTTTTTCTCATGGGTGTTGATTAATAACATAGCATGTATTTTACTTTATCTGTCTTTCCCCTACTATAATGCAAGCTCCAGGAGTGCACGAATAGGTGTCTGTTTTGTTCATCACTTAGAAGAGTCCTTGGCACATAGTACATACTCGATCTGGAGGTAGAGCCACCATCCTTGTCCCTGCAAGTGAGCCCAGGCTGACAATGAATATTAACAGGATGTTCTACTAAAACTGCCATTCACTGCTGCTTCATGGTAGCTAGTTATGTACATAAATAAGTAGGTTATAACCAGTCCATAGTTCAAAAGGTGTACCATACATAAACTCTTCAAACTTAGCTATGCGCCCTTAATCTCACACCAATAATTGTTCTTTTAGTGCCTTATTGTTGGACATTTAGATTTTTTCAATTTTTGATGCTATAAATACTGCCGCAATAGACATCTTTGTGTTGTAACCTTCGCGAGACTCCTATTATATTCATTTTGGTATCCCCTCTATACCTAGAATAATTCCATGCTGATAGAAGCTATTCATAATGATTGATTAAATGAATTAAATCTGAGTGGGTAGAAATGCTCACTGTCCTACATTGATTTATTAATTCTTACTCTCAATTATCTGCCAATGCTAGGGCAACCAGTCAGTAATATCTGCCAGTTATTTCTTTCTTTCAACGGTAATTTTTGACCACTTATTATATGACAGATGCTATTCTAGGAACTGTGGATACAGTCATAAAGAAACAAAAATGATTTAGGTTTCTATCCCTATGGAGCTTGTAGTTAAGCAGGGAAAATAAACCTTAAACAGGCATGTGTGATGGCTAACTATATGTGTCAACCTCAGTAGGCTATTGTGCCCAGTTGATTGGTCAAACACCAGTCGAGATGTTGTTATAAAGCCATTTTTTAAATATATGGTCAACATGTAACTGTTGTAGTACTTTGGGGAAAGCAGATTACCCTCCATAATGTGGATGGGCCTCATATAATCAGTTAAAGACCTTAAGAGACAAAGACTGCGGTCTCCCGAAGAAGAAATTCTCCAGACTGCAGCAGACGTCCTGCCTGTGTTTTTAGCCTGTGGGGTTTGGACTGAAGTTTCCAACATCGACTCCTATCTGAATCTCCAGCCTGACAGCCTGAAGAACACTGACTAATAGAACAGGTGTATAATTATTTAGGCATAAACTGTGGTAAGTGCCATGAATAGTATGTCTATCAATGAGTCTAATCAGGAACTTCATTTTGTTTAATTCAGGGACTGCCTTTTTGAAGAAATAAGACTTTAAAAAATATGCTAGATGCATAGACGTATTGCAGGTAAAGAAGGAAGATTTATGCAAGCAGAGGGAACCCAAGATCTGAACATCCTGTGATGAGTGACTGGTTCATTTACAGTTAGACTGTGTTAAATGAGCAGGTGAGTGCTGTGAGATGAGGCTGGAGAGACAAGCAGTGGCTAGCTGTGCAAGATCTTGTAAGGTTATGATCATGACATTCTTCCAAAGGCAGTTACTAGCTGTCTGACCCTGGAAGTCAGTTAATCTTCCTAAGCTTCTGTTTCTTGATTTATAATATGGGGGGAATAAAACCTCTCCAAGGTAAGAATTCAATTAGATAATGTATGCAAAAAGACCTAACCCAATGCTTGGCACAGAAGAAGCACTCAAGACATGAATACGGTTATTCTCTTTCCAGTTAAATCCTATCCCGCCTTTAAGATGCAGTTCAGTACTCATATCTTCCATGTAGATTTTCTTCCATGTAGATTTTCTTCACAAGTCTGGTATGCCTTGAACTTTTTCTTTTCTGAAATCCAATTATGTCAAGAGTCTTTTTGAGTTTCACCCTTATTGTTTCAAACTAGGTTAACGCCTCTGGCTTATTTCTAAGAGATCAAAGGCCAGAACTTGAGGCTATCAATTTTCTGCAGCCTCCACTCCACCATAGTAATTTGGTAAATTGGCTGGTAACTCATGCTGCTCGTTGCTTCTTTCATAGTATTTCTTTCACAGTCTCACTCAGCCTCTCTGGCCACTTTTGCAAGAGGCTCATTTGGGGTTATAGGCACAGTTAGAGACTCGAAATGTGAGCAAAACTCGATTGGCCCATTTGGGGACAGAAGCCAGTACTTTCACTTTGAGCACAGGGTGACATTTAAATGACCTTTTAGGATATGACACAAGCATTTTGGAATGTTTGTCACAGTTTTATAGCGTACACCAGAAGACATCATTCAGGCTTATTTTCCATCTTTTGTTCCTTTTTTCTTTCCCCCAGAAGATCTGATTAACTATGCCTCTGATTTCATCTCTTTTCTCTGTGCCATATTTAATGGAATTGTTTTGTATTAATATCAAGGGGTGGGAGTGGGGTCCAATGAATTACATTTGGTATTCTAAGCATTTAATTTGTTAACTCCTAAGCAAACTTTCAAGAAGTTAAGCTTTCTGTCTCTCAGCTGGGGAGGAGAAAGAATTTCCCTTTTAACTTACTTGTCACTTGAACATCTTCAGAACATCTTCAGGCTGTTTGTGAATGCCAAGACCAACCTGTAGGAAATCCTGAGGTTTTGCTGGCTCTCTTTCTCTCAGCAGGGTTAGGAAATATATTTCTATATGCCTGACACTTCCTTCAGCTACTAAGAGACTGTTTTTGTGTGTGTTAACCAGCATATTTTCAAACTTGAATGGCATACCAAGAAGCCTCGAAATAATAATTTACCTCTTTTCCTTTTTGCATATAGCAAATATTTCATACTAAGTTGAACATGGAATGTGTAAACTAGAAAAGTACACAATAGCAAAATTTAAGTTGAAGAATTAGATGCACTTAAATTACTTAAAGGAATGACCTGGCTAGCAGTTGTTATGAAAGTTGCACTTCTGTTCAACATGGAATATGCTTAATAAAGTCAAGTATCTTTTCTTAGAGGCATTTTTATTTGCATTTTTTCTACCTTGAGTAGCTCTGAATCCTCAAAGGAAGAAACATTAGGTACTATACATGGCCTCATAAGTCAAGTAGTTACTGTTTGTTGCATTGGCTGAAAATAATGCGGGATTTTCAAGCCAGAATTTAATCAGTGTTACCAGATAATTGTTCTTGTGAGAAAAGGATAAAAGGGATTTTGACTATTTGGGATACGTTGAAAAAATAATTACATGGGAAAGAATGACTCGTTAGAGGAGTATATAACAATGGTGTCTCAAGCCAGTGTCTATCTTTTAGGCAGAATATTAACATGGAACAGCCTCCACCTTGAGCAAATGGGGACCTTCTCAGTGAGAAGAGAGATGGATTGATCAAGAACCACATAGAGCTCTAATAACCATTGCTCTGGACAGGGAATCTGGGCACCGGAATTTGACTCCCAATTTCCCTCACTTACTGCCTTGCCTAATCATAGACAGGTCACTCATGCTCTTGGAATCTTTATTTTCCCTGGAAATGATTAATATATTGAGTATCATGGGAAATAATAGATACATGAAAACACCTAGCTTAATTAAGAGTAGGAATCTGAAGGCACTTTGGATGTCACAAGGTTGTATTACTATCATTACTATCTTTCATGCAGCTCTTTATTACCTACAAAGCACTTTGAGACAATTATCTCCTTTCACATCTAAAACTTCAGCTTATTGTCCCATGTTCACATTTGTTCCCTCATGGCTATCCTGAAGGAAGGTACAAGCAAAGAATAATTTGGCTGTTATCTCAAACCTCTTGAGTTTCCTGTTTGTTTTTCTTCAACAGAGAGATGAAGATCGTTTGTGGTTGTTGCAGACATGCCAATTTGGTCACTAACTTAGTTGGTCATTAATTTCCACTGTCTGCCAACCACAACTTTTATTAAAACTTACTGCTTTATGCTTTATTTATCTTTAGGGACATTCTGATATTTCTTTCTTAGTGCTGAGAGAGAAGCACTTGACCTTTTTATATGTCCAATATCATACTGGCTACCCTCTGGGAATTTCATAAATGTATGCAACATCATCTCTATTTTTATTAGTAAGAGTCTTCTGTGTGTCACTGTCTTCTCTGAGGTCATGAATAATCTATATTATACATCCTCTTCCTACAATGACCCTGTTACGCTGGGACAGCCAGGATATACTTTATGCTTTATCTGGCCTTTCTAAATCCTTAAAGGTTTGCTCACATTTATATTACCAAAATTATTCTCACATTAAAATGCTAACACCATGTCCATATCTAATCCGTGACTAAATTGTACCATTATTGTGAATGTGCCTGGCATCTGTAATCGCTGATACAGTTTTAAAAATATGACTATCACTTTGCTCCCAATAACAATTTTAGATCTTCTGCAAGGCACATAGCTTTTCTCTATCTGCATGTTAATTATTTAATAAATCAATTTTTTGCCTCCTAAAGTAGTTTGCTTAACAGGAGCAACGTATCATATTTCCATATAAAGTGCTTATAAAAATAAGATGGAATGGAGTGTTTCCAGAGGAGAATGATTATGAGGTTGAGCTTTTCAGAGCTACAGTATTAATTTATAAAATTATTTCAATATATTTCAAATTGTTAACATTGCACTGAAAGTGTTGTCAGCTACTGGCTGGAACTTGACATAAAATGTCCCATTCATAAAGCAATTTCATCTCATAAGCTTTTGTTAAAATGGTCATTTATTAAACTCAGAAAAGGGAGATATCTTTTCAGCGTATTCTTTCTTTTTATGTATTTCTTTTGACTGTGTGACCATAGATTCAGAAATGTTTTCTCGATGACATGGCATTCTACATTTATTTGCAACAGAGTAAATAATCACCATTTTTGCAGAAAAATAAACTAGCTTGTCTGATTTGGATCTTAAATACAAAGCTCATCAGAAAATGAATTGTTTTCTTCTTCAGGACCAACAACCAGTCAATCACTTATCAGACCTTTATTGAGCACTCCAGTATTAAAGCGAATGTGCTAGGTGCTGGTTTCTATGGGAGGCGCAACAAAGTGTGAGACATGGCATTTCATAGGCACGAATCTATCTCTATGGGTCTCAGAAATTATTCATGATGAGGATTTATTTCATCATACTTCAATATTCCTTAAGTACCATATCTAAATCATTTTATTTCTGACACCCCATTCCCTTCTGTATACGTGCTTATCTAATGTTTGTGCTTCAAGTGCTTTATGTTGAAACAGCTGTTATGAAATTTTGCAAAAAGCAAAAGGGCTTCAATAAAATCAATTGTTTCTTGTGATAGAATGAACTTTAAAACTAGAGTAAGTACTCAGTCCAGCAATGATTTGTAAAGTAGTAGTGTTTTGCATCCAAGTCAATAATTTAGCTCATCCTTAGCTCTAGAAAGAACTGAGGGTCACCTGAGGGTTTGGCAAATCTTTGGTGGTAAGAGTTGGAATGAGAGTCTCAGGGCGAGGGACGATATAATACATAAAAGCCGAGAGATAGACATGGTGCTGGGAGAGAAAGAGGCTCATTGTGTATGTTAGGAGGAAGATAAATTTTTGATCAGATGATTTGGGACCTAGTCAACTGGATTCATTTACTAACACTCTTAAAATTGGAAATTCGTACTTTGAAAATCCTATTTTTTTCTCTATTTGTGTTTTACGTCAATTTAATTTTTATATTCTCACAGCGTGCATTAAAACTCTTGAACAAATGCTACCCTGCTCAGCTCTACAAAATGGATTCTTGTCAAAAACTACAGTGGAGCTTTAATGAGTGAGCCTGGAATGGTAGTGACAGTAAGAACCAGAGTGATTGACCCTTGTTGGGAAAATAAAACATGAAGGAACAAAGAAGTTAGTTAGAAGCTGACAGTAGATTCATCCCTTTCATCCTGGAGTCTGGGGCACCTTGCTTTGAAATTCAGGGGCGTGTGTGTGCTTCGTTTAAAAATGAAGGCCATCTCTTATTTGTGGTAAGGTGTTCTTGGGCTCGGAGCCCAAGTTATCTCATTTACTAGGCTCTAGCCTACACAGGAAAGCCCAGGTTAAATATCAATTACACTTTGGGGACAAAGTGGAGCAAAGATCTGCATATGGTTCATACATTCATTTATCGTGTAACAACCAAGAAATGTGCCCTTGACTGAGAACAGCACTACTAATAGCCTTCTAGAGACTTCCAGAATCACTTATCATACACTTAATTTAACAGATATTTATCAAATGTCAGTTCTATGTCATAACTTTTGCTGAGAACTACAGACCAGCATGAACCAAAGTCCTTTCAAAGTTGTCAGTGCAAACCTCTATGAAAATACATGTATTATTTGGGATGAAGAATATGTTTCCTATTAACTTACAGCATCTTAACATAAATGAGGTGATTAGTGCCTGAATAAAGCTGTGCCTCAATGAAATAATATATAAAACAAAGAAAAGCTTGTTTAATTAGCTGTGTGTGTGTGATGGGGTGGTAGGGTAGGTGGCAGAAGGAATGGTATAATCCTGAAGCAGGACCAGCTACATAATTTTTGAGGCTTGATGCAAAATGAAAATACAGGGTCCCTTGTTCAAAAATCAGAAAAAAAGTGATGTTAAAGGTATGAAACTATAAAGCTTCTCCCCTTAGAAATATTTTATTACTTATGAAACTTAATAGGGGTAATAGTGATACATGAGTAATGGCATAATCTTTAGAAATGCAAATAATAATATTTGTTTCATAATTTTATAAATCAGTGCCATAATTTTATATATACAGTAAATAATAACATTTTATTAATGTGACATCTTGATTGAGCACAAGATTCTTCTGGTTTACTTTTCTGCAAATTAATTTATAATATCATCAAAATTTATACTTATAGCAACCTTGTTTTTAGTCAATATAATTGAAAGTACCATCAGTTACTGGTGACAAATGTAAGATTGCAAATCCCCTTTGATATGTTTTAATATTGAAAAGGAATTTTCCTGCTCATGCAACTGTAACTGATGCTGTTAAGAGTATTTTTAGACAAGGACAACTTTCGGGTAAGGTTTTAACAAATTATTTTAAAATATAAATTTTAGTACATCTAGAGCTGATGATTCTCATGAAGCTATTTTTCTAAAAAGATTTAACTCTTCATACAAGTCAGTTTCATGTAAGTCAGAATTTAATTTTAAATGTAAATGTAAGCAATGGCAGTTTAATGTTTGACATTTCCTGCTACTCATGGAGGTTATATAATTAACCAAAAGTGACTTCATTATTTATAAAACATTCAAAATGCTTGTTTATTCATTCTACCACTCTATCTTCAATTACAAGGAAATGTTAATTTTCAAATTGTCTTCATCTTTAATATTTGGTTCATCCGAAGCTTTATATGAAAATACTTATTTTCTGTTGAATAGGATAATCTTTAAAATTAATTCTTTTCTAAGTGTGTGGATATTTCCTTTGCAAGGCTGCAACAGGTTTCAAACCCAGAAAGTCTAAACTCTTTGAAAAATCCAAATAACTCTCTGATATGTTTATTGTAATGTACAATGCATTTTATACTTGTTTTATAGTAATTTGCTGGCAAACTTTATTGCCTAAAACAGGCAGTTACATGTCCCAAAATCCAAGTCAGAGAGTCACTATTCGTGTAGATGGCAGAGGGATGGGCTTTGGGGATGGATAGGTAAGTGAATGTCAACCTTGGTCCCAGTGCTGGCCTCATATGGAGCACCCCCTCTTTTTTGGGGCTGGAGCCACTGCTATGACAACTGTAGCTTCTGCTGTTTTCACCGCTATTAACTCCACCAGTCTTGACCTAGATCCTGGCCACAGCTATTCTTTCAAGGACCTGCAGTACCCTGGACTACCCTGGGTGTGCATAGTGTACTGGATGAACTGCTATGTGCTATGTGCATACTACCACCTGGCATATCTTGTGTGCTCACACAAATGTTCTGTTGTCCCATTAGATTTCACTTACAAACCACAAGATCAAAGTTAAAATTATTCATAATTTCAAGACAGTGACAGCAGGGCATTAAACCAAGCACAGGGCCCTTCTGAGAGTGAGGCCTTGAGGAAAAAGGAAGAAAACTACCTCTCATTCTGATTACTTTGTAACAGAGAACAAACCCCACAATAACACTTCTTCGAAATATCCTGCCACAAGTAGATGAACAAGATTGCTTCCATCCACAAAAACCTCCTTAATGCTTTTGCATTGAATCCTAGTTTTCCTCCTCAGTCATATTAATTTTGCTTGAGCTTTTTGCTTCTTTTCCTCCTGCTGATGGAGTTCATTCCAGTTAGTCCTTTGCTATTTTTTTCTAAAAATTTAGTTATGGTGACACTGAGAATATTTGCAGAATGTTGCAGAATGTTCATGTAAGCATGTGTATATGTGTTTTCGGACGTGTAAAGGAGAAGGAGGAGGAGGAAAGACAGAGACAGAGAGACAGAGAGAGACAGAGAGAGAGAATGAATTTCATCTCTACAGAGGCAGGGAGATCTGACTCCCCACTTAGTAGATGAGTAACCCTAAGCAAACCACTTAAATGCTGTGACATTTCTTCATCTGTAAAATGGGAATAATAATGGTACCCATTTCACAAAACTCTTTTAAGAAATTAATCAGCAAATACCTCTTGAGAAACTTCTTGGTATCAGGCACTGTTCTAGGTGCTAAAAATACAACAGTAGTTTCTTCATGGAGCTACATTCTTCTAATGAGACATACAAAATACACAATATGTAAAAAAAAAGAAAGAAAAAAGATTTAGTGTATCAGATGGGCATCGGTGCTATGAAAAAAGCCAGGAAGGGTTAGCAAGGACTGGGGTAAGGAGGAGAAGGTCATTTTAAATAGGGTGGTCCTGGATTCCTTCTCTGGTCAGGTGATATTTGAGCAGAGGCCTGAATGGGGTAAGGGGAAAAGCCAGACAGATTCTTGGAGAACAGCATTCCAGTGAGAGAGTACAGAGAGTGCAAAGTCCAGGAAGAGGAAAGGAATTGCACAGAGAGCAGGATGGTGAGTCATGGAGGTCTCATAGGCTACTGTCAAGACATTGCCTTTTACTCTGAGTGAAATTGGGAGCCATGACAGAGTTTTGAGCCTGATAGTGACATGATGTGTTTCGAGTTTTCAAAGGATCTTTCTGGCTGCTGTGTTGAGAATAAACTGGAATTGGAAAAGGGGGACGGAAGGAGACTAGTGAGGAAGTGATGGTCATTATTTGGGTGAGAGGTGATAAGGAATAGCATTGAAGGTGGTAAAAAGTGGGCATATTCTTGGTACATTATGATAGGAGAGCTGACAGGATTTTCTGACAGACTGGATGTAGGGTATGAAAGAGTGGAATTGAGGAAACTTCACTGTGTTTGTTTTTCTTTTCCACCTGAGCAATAGGCAGCTTCAATGAGACAATAAATACAAAGTGCTCAGTATTGCCTCCCTCATAGTTGGTGTCCAATCAGCTGGTAACATATCTAGCCGATTCCCAGAACCCGTCAACCTACGTGAGGTGAGAGACCAGTAAGGTATTTCCTGGTCCGGACAGGCTGGAAAAAAAAAAAAAAAGTCAAGAACCAGCAGGTGGCGCCCAACTAAAGTTAAGAAAAAAAACCGGCAAGCACCAGTAGGTGGCACCGAAGGCAACCTCTATTTGCCCTTGCTGCTCATTAGCATAAGACCCTCCCACCAGCGCCATGACAGTTTAGAAATGCCATGGCAACGACCCGAAAGTAACTTTCTGTTTCTATGGCAATGACCTATAAGAAAGTTCTAGATAACCCATCCTTTCAATTTGCATTAACCCACCCCTTAATTTGCATATAATTAAAAGTGGGTATAAGTGGATACCACTAAAGTTGACAACATCCCATATCCTGCCCACTCTGGGCACATCGCATATGAATTAGCCCTGCTCTGCAAAGAGCACTACAGTTCAATAAAATTACTGTTTAACATCACTGACTCGCCCACTAATTCTTTCCTGGCCAAAACCAAGAACCCTAGCCAGCTAAGCCCCAATTTTGGGGCTCACCTGTCCTGCACCATATGCATATAAAATGGGTCACCTTCGCTGTAATAACCTACTTAACCCTAGCTCTTTGCTCCACCAACTTAGCTCACCAGTAAGTCTAATTCCATTTGAATTGACATTCAAGGAAAGAGATCCAGGTTGATTGTCAGGAACCCTGGGTCGTAGTCCCATATTACCACTGGCCTGTTGTGTGATCCCAGGCAAGCCCCTCAGCTGCTCAGCACCCAAGGGGGATTTATCAACATGACAAAATCTAACAACATTTGCACTACCTAGCTCAGAGGATGGCGAGGGCAAAGTGAAGCCAAACTGCCGATCCTGATTGGTTTAAAAATGTGTTGATTATAAAAGTGTTATAGAAATGCCAGATTTATTAAGTCAGCATATTCATTATAATGAGTATCCTGTGGAGATTTTAATTTCAGATAGTAAAGACTAGGGCTGTAACTCTTTCGGTTTCTTTGGAATAACAGACCTGAAGATACTGCGAGGCAAATATTTTAGTACTGCTCATCTACTACCTTCCATTTGAAAGTCTCACATTTTCTTTGGAGCCATTGTTAATTCACCTCCCAGCTATTCTCCCTTTAGGCTCGGTAATCGTAGCCCAAATACCCTTTTCTTTATAGAATCTTCTCAACTCATTTTGTTGCTGTAATGCTGGATGGGAAATAGCTTTTATTCCTTTGTCCAATTTCTGTCAACTTTTAGTGGTCGCCTGGAGCACTGACTTCAGAAGGTTTCTGAGGCCTTGTCCAGGCTCCATGGTGAAGAATGTCCTGATTCAGATGTTTTGGAGGAAAAAGGGACTGCATGGTCTGGATTTGACATCCCTGATCTGAGGCTTATCTTGGTTTTGCTTCTAACCTTAGAGCTCTGGCAGCATGCTAATCCAAGCTGACTGCTATGGATCTTCCTGTTCTTTTTTTATGCAACAGAAATTTTTGCTAGCAAATCTCTTGTGCATAACCTCCTTTCACCTTTTTAAATTTTAACTGCTCTCTGGCATCACTCCACAGATATAATCACTTTTAACAATTTCTTTCATCTTCCTCTGGAAACTCCTTGTGCATATATAAGCTTATATTGATATTCTTTGTCTTTCCCCTTCTTAAACAATAATGGGATCATATTGTAAGCATTTTTTGCCACTTTCTTTTTCACCTAATAATGTAACTTGGAGCTTATTCCATATCAACACCCAACTGATGGACATTTAGATGTTTTGAGGTAGGTATCTCTTTAATAGTCTCTGCTTCACACATGGGGAAACCGAGGTGCACAGCATTTACATATCTTGCCCAAGGTCACCCAGCTAGTTAGTTGTGAAGCCAAGATTCAAAAGTAGATCTCTCTATTTCTAGAACTCACTCTTTTAACCATTAAGCTTTACTGACATTGCTGATTGACCCTGGAAGTGGCTGTATTACTGAGTTTCTATTTGCAGAAATGATGACATACTAATGTGTGTCCATTCAAAGCACTTCCCACAGTTCCACAGCACTTCAAAGCTTCAAAGTACATTCACACACAGGATCTCATTTAATTTTAACAAACATTTGTTGAGTTTCTACTCTATGCCAGGCACCATTTTAGGCCTGAACATAAAACAATGAATACAACGAAGTTCTTGGACTCAAGGCACTTATAATGAGGTGAGAGAAACAGACTTGTACATAGACAATTATAACGTCAAACAATAAAGAATATTCTAGTTCTTTAGACCTCTCCTAATATGTGCTAGTGGTTGCTCAGTTCATTTATGAAATTGATTACGGCTGGGAGCAGTGGCTCACACCTGTAATCCCAGCACTTTGGGAGACTGAGGCGGGTCAATCACAAGGTCAAAAGTTCCAGACCAGCCTGACCAACATGGTGAAACCCCGTCTCTACTGAAAATACAAAATTATCCAGGCGTGGTGGCACATGCTTGTAATCCCAGCTACTCGGGAGGCCGAGGCAGGAGAATCACTTGAACCCGGGAGGCGGAGGTTGCAGTGAGCTGAGATCGCACCACTGCACTCCAGCCTGGGAGAGAGAGCGAGACTCCATCTCAGAGAAAAAGAAAAGAAAAGAAAAAAACAAAAAAAATTGATTACATTGGGGAATTATAAAAAAATCAGGTACACACTTAAGTGGTTCAATGTTCATTTAAACATGTTAAATATTTAAATGTACATACTTCCTCATCTTTTGATATTTTTGAGGTCTATTGAGTATACTTTCCTACCTCTTTCTTGCATAATCTCACCCATAAAGTTTTACTGATGATTTTGTGTCAGTTTGTTTTACCTGGAACAAGAAATTAAATTAAAGTATTTGCAAAGGATTCAGGTCACAGAATGCAACATTTTAATGATTTTTCACAAATAATGGTTGCCTCACTCACACTTAATTTGACAGCAGTTGTTTTAGTGAGTGCCCTTCCAAAGCAATTATCTCAGTTGTCATAGTATAGCAACTTTTTTCTTTTTACACTCCTCTTTTTTTTTCTAGTGGGTATTTACATAATATTTGACTAAATTACGTAATTATAATACAACAGGCATACACAGCTTTCGGAACAAACTGGACTGATTTTCCAAAAGCAAATAACTCACTTCAGGGGAGCAAAAGTGGGCGCTCAGTCTACTATGGGGCAGCATTGCCTAGTGACCGGCTTGAGTTCAAATCTCTGCCTAGCCACCTGCAGGCTGTGTGATTGTGAATAATTTAATCTTTCTGTGCTTCAGTGTTTTCATCAATAAAATGAAAATTATAATAGTGTTCCTGTGTGAAGTATATGAGTTAGTACTTGTAGAGTGCTTGGAAGAGTACCTTACACAAACTTCTGCTGTTATTGCCATTTTCAGATGGTAATCTGTTCGTTGTAAATTTCCTGAGGGCACTTGTCTGTATGTTTGATAGAAGATTTGAAACGCTTTAGTTGGTCTAGCAATTCACTTAAATAGAGATTGATTAGATTGGGAATATCAACAAGAAGCTTTTCCTCTATGTTTTCATCTAGTATTAAAGTTTCAGGTCTTGCATTTAATTCTTTTATCCATTTTGAGTTGATTTTTGTGTATGGTGTAAGATATGGGTCCAAATTCATTATTTTCTATGTGGATATCCAGTTTTCCCAACCCCAGTTGTTGAAGAGAATGTCCATTCCCATTGTGTGTTCTTGGCAGCCTTGTAGAAAATCAGCTGAACATATTGTACATGCATGGATTATTTCTGTGCTCTCTATACTGTTCCAGTGGTCTATATGTTTGTCTTTATGCTAGCATCATATTGTTTTAATTACTGTGGATATTTATAAGATATTTTGAAATCAGAAGGTGTGATGTCTCCAGTTTTGTTCTTGCCAATTAAACCTCAATCAAACTTGGGGAAAAAATAGGATCAACAAGATAAGAATGAGTTCTGCCACTGTGAGTTGAAATGGATTCTAAACTCTGATTTTGCATTAAAATTACCTGGGAGAAGCCAGGCACAGTGGCTCACGCCTGTAATCCCAGCACTTTGGGAGGCCGAGGTGGGTGGATCACGAGGTCAGGAGATGGAGACCATCCTGGCTAACACGTTGAAACCCCATCTCTACTAAAAATACAAAAAAATTAGCCAGGCGTGGTGGCGGACACCTGTAGTCCCAGCTACTTGGGAGGCTGAGGCAGGAGAATGGCCTGAACCCAGGAGGCAGAACTTGCGGTGAGCCAGATCACGCCACTGCACTCCAGCCTGGGCGACAGAGTGAGACTCCATCTCAAAAAAAAAAAAAGATTACCTGGGAGACTTTGAACACATTTTTTATGTTTTCAAGTGAGAGCAAGTTTATTAAGAAAGTAAAGGAATAAAAGAATGGCTACTCCATAGGCAGAGTAGCCCCAAGGGTTTCTGGTTGTCTATTTTATGGTTATTTCTTGTTTATATGCTAAACTAGGGGTGGATTATTCATGAGTTTTCTGGGAGAGGGGAGGGCAATTCTGAGAACCTAGGGTTGCTCCTTTTTTTAGACCATATAGGGTAACTTCCTGACATTGTCATGGCATTTGTAAATTGTTATGGTGCTGGTAGCAGTGTCTTTTAGCATTCTAATGCATTATAAGTAGCATATAATGAGCAGTGAGGATGACCAGAGGTCACTTACGTGGCCATCTTGGTTTTGGTGGCTTTTGGCTGGCTCCTTTCTGCAACCTGTTTTATCAGCAAGGCCTTTATGACCTGTATCTTGTGCCAACCTCCTATCTCATCCTGTGACTTAGAATGCTTAACCTCCTGGGAATGCAGCCCAGTAGGTCTCAACCTCACTTTACCCAGTCCCTATTCAAGATGGAGTCACTCTGGTTCAAACACTTCTGATATTTGCCCCCTCCCTTATACAAGGGAACCTTTAATCCTAAGATTTGTAGAGGGAGGAAGATCCATCTTCTGTAACTTCTTCAGGCTGAATAAGGACAATGATATTCCTACCTAACTATTAGGGTCTCTTGTATTCAGGGTAGAGAGGAGCTCAGTCAGAAACTGTCAGTATGGTGAAGGCCATTTGGAACTCCAACAAAAGGTAATATCTGGAAGATTAGTAAGTGTTCAATTTAAGAAAACATTGAATAAGCTTATCCTTCATTCCTACACAAAGAGTACAACAGCAAACATATTCCACAACAGTAAAGTAAAAAAAAAGGAAATCCATCCCAAGTAAACTAAAGAAGAAGGCTTTCCATGAATTGGGCGGCTGTTGGAACCAAGCTGATACGGAATTGCTATACGTGCTATACATTCCAATAAGTGCCCAGAATTAGAATATTGATCTAGATTTTTACATTACCAATCCCTCTTGTTTCTTCTGATCAGCAGCCAGAGATCACTGGTTGGTTCACAGGAATAAGCAGAGTTAGTCTAAATTGCAGGAAAAAACTCAAAAACAACTGATGAGACTATAATTGAATAACAGGTATATCACAGTTTTTGAAATACAATTTTCTCTCTCCAGTCTCCCATTTTTACAAAAGACAAATCATAGTAAGACTGCTTTGCTTTATTATACTTGGCCTGATTATTTGTCTAAAGTGTAGCAAGAATAGTTGTTTTTACATAGGCCTTTAAAATCGGCTTTGATGGAACTTTGCTCCATAAAAGGAATCTCAGATAAGAGTTTTTTTAAAGCTGAGCACAACCATGGGTTTGTACCCTCAAATACCTATGAGTTGAGTAAATTCCTCTCCTCTTGAGATCCCAAGATAACAAGGGGCTCTTAGGCCTGTTAGAAAGTGACATTCTTTACTTACCACAGGTCAGGAACCCTGTACAGGGACTGTGTAGACAAGATATGAGGCCAGTTTTCCCAAGGAGCTTGTATTGGCTCTATGCCCCACCCAAGATGGCAATTCAGGATCTCTGGGAGTGGCCCTGGCTTCCTAGGTGATTCCAATGTGCAGCTCTGGGAGTCACTGCCTCACAGGAAGGTGTGATGGTCTTAGCACTTGATACGATTCAGCTGTGTCCCTGTATGAATCCCTTCTCATGCTGCTAATAAAGATACACCTGAAACTGAGTAATTGATAAAAGAAAGAGGTTTAATGGACTCACATGGCTAGGGAGGACTCACAATCATGGTGGAAGATGAAGGAAGAGCAAAGGGACTTCTTACATGGCGGCAAGAAAGAGAGTATGTGCAGGGGAACTCCCCTTTATAAAACCATCAGATTTCATAAGACATTCACTATCACGAGAACAGCATGGGAAAGTCTTGGCCCCATGATTCAATTACCTCCCACTGGGTTCATCTCATGACACGTGGGAATTATGGGAGCTATAATTCAAGATGGGATTTGGGTGGGGCACAGCCAAACCCTGTCAGTCCCCAGCCAAATCTCATGTTAAATTGTAATCCCCATGATCCCCGCAGATCAAGGGAGAGACCAGGTGGAAGTAATTGAACCATGGGGGTGGTTTCCCCAGTGCTGTTTGTGATAGTGAGTGAGTTCTCATTAGATCTGATAGTTTTATAAGAGTTTGGTATGTCCTCCTTTGTTCATTCTCCTTCCTGCCACCTTGTGAAGGAGGTACCTTGCTTCCCCTTCACCTTCTGCCGTGATTGTAAGTTTCCTGAGGCCTCCCCAACCATGCTGAACTGTGAGTCAATTAAACCTCTTTCCTTTATAAATTACCCAGTCTCAGGCAGCTCTTTATAGCAGTGTGAAAATGGACTAATACAGCACTGAAGGATGAGTGGGATCTTAATAGGCATATGTGTTGGTAATAATTCTTTGATCTAGGTGGTACAGATTCTTTTATCTTCATGTTTTTTGATTAAGAATCTAGGTTTCCAGACACTTGGCTCAGACAGTAGCAGAGCAGGCTTTCTAAAATCAGGTCCAATGGTCTTTCCAGGACTCCAGGCTGTCAAAGCCAGGAAGGATTGAAGCAATTAATAAAAATTCATATAAATCTGCTCTGTCTTTTCAAAGTAGAAGTAGTCATAAAATGTGTTGTGTGAATTTTGAAATGAAATAAAACATCAACCTTTTTATGTAGGTAAGATTTACATTTATATTTTCCTCCATAATGAGAAATGTTTTCTGTTATCTGGATTGCAATTATAAGCTATATAAAAAGAGGGTTTTTTTCTTTGAGTAAGTGTCTTACAGCATAAATATGATAAGAATTTGATAGATTTGCTTTTTTTTTCAAATTTATGCTAGCAATTCTCAGTAAAAACCATTTCTCTTTCCACTGTTATTTTACCTAATACATAAAGAATATAGTAAATAATGTCATATGTGAAATCCAGCTAGAGCAGTAACATACAAATTGAATAACTTGGTGGTCTACTGAAACAGCCTCTTGCCACCCCCGTATTACACACACACACACACACACACGCACACACAATCTAAACATAAAAAACTCTAGCTAACTGAACTGGAGCAATAAAAATTAAGTAAAATAGAGTACCTCAGAAGTGCATCCAAATCATACTGCAAGAATATTAAATGTGACCATTTTAGATGTTTTTTCTTATTTAGATGTTTACAGACAGGAAATGGTGCATTTTTCTACAACAACCCACAATAGCAAGGCTTAATTGAATGCATTAAAATAAGCAATTTCCTTGTGGCAATATAATAGTGGGAAATCCAGCTTCTTTTTTTTTTTTTTTTTTTTTTGAGACAGAGTCTCGCTCTGTCACCCGGGCTGGAGTGCAGTGGCCGGATCTCAGCTCACTGCAAGCTCCGCCACCCGGGTTCACGCCATTCTCCTGCCTCAGCCTCCTGAGTAGCTGGGACTACAGGCGCCCGCCACCTCGCCCGGCTAATTTTTTTGTAGTTTTTAGTAGAGACGGGGTTTCACCGTGTTAGCCAGGATGGTCTCGATCTCCTGACCTCGTGATCCGCCCATCTCGGCCTCCCAAAGTGCTAGGATTACAGGCTTGAGCCACCGCGCCCGGCAGCTTCTTTTCTTGAATTTAAAAATATTGATTTTTTTTCCTTTTTTCTTTTCTGTGCCTCTCAACCCAGCTTTTCTTGACTCCAAGAAGAACTGGGAACAGAAGGCTTATTGATACATTTCAAGACATTTCCGAAGTAGAATTACAACTTTACAAAGGCTAGAATTTCCCCCTTGCTTAAAGGTGATAAGAGCTGGTTAGCTTTACAAGAGCTCTAAGAACACAGTGAATATACAGACTTTAATGTGAAAAATGGCTACAAAGTAATTGACTTGAGAATCCCAACTTCCAGTGGCAGCAGTCTGAAATCAAGCTCTCCACAGGACCACACTCCCTTTAGGGCAGGGGTCGTTAACCCCTGGGCCATAGACCGGTGGTGAGCAGTGGGCGTGTGAGCATTACCACCCGAGCTCCACCTCCTGTCAGATCAGCATCGCATGAGAGTCTCATAGGAGCACCAACCCTATTGTCAGCTGTACATGCAAGAGATGTAGGCTGCATGCTCCTTATGATAATCTATCTAAAGCCCGATGATCTGATGTGGAACAGTTTCATCCCAAAACCACACCCCCAACACCTCCATGAGTACGTGGAAAAATTGTCTTGCATGAAACAGGTCCCTGGTGCCAAAAAGGTTGGGGATTGCTGCTTTAGAGGCTCTAGAATTTGTTCCCTGCCTCTTCCAGCTTTTGGTGGCTCCAAAAATTCCTTGATTTGTGGTAGCATCAATCCAATCTTGCCTCCGTCTTTACATCACCTTCTCCTCTGTGTGTTTTTCTCTTCTCTTCTGTTCCTCATAAGGACACGTGTCCTCGGTTTTGGGGTCCACCTGGATAATCTAGGATAATCTCATTTTGAGATCCTTACCTTAATTACATCTACAAAACCCTTTCCTCAAATAAAGCAACATTCATACGTTCCAGGTATTTGGATGTGGACATATCTTTTGGGTTGGGGTCTCTATTCAACCCACCATAGTTTCTTTCAGGGGAGTTAGGGCTGTACCATCTGTTCAGAAACATTAAAACAATTCAGAGGAGCATGAATGTACCTCAATATCTTATTTGCAAAATGAAGATAGGGACATAGTTTGGTTAGCTAAGGTAGCATGTTTGGCTAAAATGCCATGTTTAACCAATAAGCATCCACATATTTAAGGTTTGCTTGTACCCAGTATAATCCCATTTCTTGAAAACTTAATAAGTGAAAAATTGGAGGTGAGGGCATAATAGAGACCATATAAAATGGCAAATATATACATGCTTCTTTCTTTATTCTGCTTGTTAGTAGTTCAGAACTTCACAAAAACGAATATTACCACTAGCCAGCAGACATCCCTCAAACTCAAAAGTAAAGCATTGACAGACGTGACTGGCTAGTTGGGTGAGACCATTTCCAAATACTACTTGTAGGTTACTGAGTTGGTTAAGGATCAAATAAGGTTCTGCATTGGAGGTTCTTTATAAATTGTGTAGTATCTTACAAGCGTAAAAAATTACAGTTGCTCTTTTGAAGGGGATAAGAACAAGTCTGATATCATAGATGGACACTATAAAAAAATCTTTCAGTAAGTAGAAGTTAAAGACGTTTTTGTTCAACACACCAAGCATGTTTGCACCTAGTTGGGGTGGTCATTGGGGTTTAGTGTCTGCTTGTAAATCAGTCTAGCAGGTTATTTCCCTCTTCAAGAATGAATTGGGTTTGCATTAGAGATAATCTCCTTGTTCAGAAGTAGGTGAGTCAAGAGAAATTCTTTTCTTGCTTTATTTATTTATTTCTTTATTTAGCTGATACTGATTCATTTGGTATGAAAAGACAGATGAAAATCTTAGAGGAAATGATTACAAAATGAGGGAATTCGAGATCCTAGGGAAATAAGAATCTGTCAGCAAGATTAAAAATCACTTTTAAGAAAGTGCATCTCATATTGGAGACATATAGTTGCAAAGATTCAGAAGAAAAAAAAATTCATCGCCAATATAATAACAGAGTTAAATGCCATACAGTAGTGGCTTTCCAACTTTTAAAAATCAAACCCCAGATTTTCCCTAAATTAATCTTACCTGGAAGCCCAATACATAAAAGAGACTAAAATGCAGCTGCTCTGGTTGTACTCTATCAAGGTGAGGGCGGGGATGAGGGGCACAATGGACCTCTCGGAGGACTTGCCACAGTTGCAATTGTTTATTTCCTGTGTGGTTTTTTGATCAGTAGCTGTCTTCTCCACCAGAGAAGACCCCACTCCAGGCTGGGACTTTGATTTTGCTCACAATTACATCTCTAGTGCCTAACACAGTGGCTGGCACTCAGTATATACTCGTGTTAATGAATGAATGGATGATGGAGAAGACAAAAAAAAGTGAATTGAAACAAACTGGTCAGGTCGATATCTGACACATCTCAGATGGCAGTGTTGATCTTTTTTTCATCGTCTTAGCATTTGTCACCAGTACTGGCAGCCAGAAAGAACATTGCATTTTGGTGTCTGGTGCAGTTCCTAGCACATAGTAGATTTCGGTCAATGAAGTAAGTGATACTCAGTACATATTAGTTGACCAAATGAATAAGGTGCTAAATGATTGAATAAATGAATGACTGTGTTGTGATGGAATGAGGACAAGTGATTCAATTTTCTGTCTTAAAATAATTTCAAAAACAAACCCCAAACTCCATGAAGGACCCTAATGAAAGCCTCCCTCCTAGGTGTCTTTTTAAAAAGCCAAGACTGCATTTAATGTAAGTTTCACTTTGTTTATACCGATTTCCTAGAACTGTATTGTCTGAAAGTGTGACACATCATAAAACAACTGGAGCCAATGGTGATGTTAAAGCCAACTTCACTCAGTACAAATTGCTGACTTACAATTATCGCCAGGAGACACTGAGTGCCCCAAATATGAACAGCTCCAAAAGAAGTATTCCTGGTTTGAAAGAATTGCGTGCCTGCAGGAAACACACAGGCTCTTTATTTGAGAAGAAGAGGTATAAATTACAGTTGCTTGAAGGAAACCCTACCTTGTGCCTTAGCTATCTGTGTAAGCAATGTGCCATTTGATCTACGGTGTGTATTGTAGCAAGACATTGCCTACGGATGTACTTAAATGAGGGCAAACAGATTTGCAGTTTATCTAGTCATCCAGAGCATTAGCAGAGTAAGACACCAAACAAAGCCTTATGCCATAGTGGTTTTCGTACAAAAATATCCAAAGCTCTAAGGAAACCATTGCAGTGTGTGTGTGTGTGTGTGTGTGTGTGTGTGTGGAGGGGAGAAGATGGGGAGATCTGGGCAGCAACTATCATTGGAGCCTGCTGAATCTGCCCTCTGATTAACCTCTGATGCTCTCACATATGGAGATTCAGAGGGCAGATTCAGGCCTTGATTAACCGTCTCAGTGGGTGGGCTTGGCCCTGGGAAGGATGAGCCAATCCATCCTTAAAGTGGTGATCTTAGCTGACTGGCTCTGAGGTGACTTCCAGGTGGCACACAGATTGAGTCCAGAACGAAAACTCAACAAATCTGGGATTTCTTTTTTACATATATATTTTTCAAAAACAGCCACATTTACAAATTTATAAAGTGTTCATTATAAAAAATATAACTAACACAAAAGTATATGTAGTAAACACTGAAAATACCTTTTCATAAACCACTCTCATCAACCCTACCCATGCCGCACCCCTCGCCCCTACCACATCCTGCTTTCTTGCCCAGAGGTAAACACTAATACCTGTCTGATGTCATTGAATGTGTCCTCACAGACCATTTTCTATTGAGATACAAATATAGCAATGTGCATACACAAATTTTCAAACACATACATCACATTATACTATGCATATTTCACTATGACATGCTTTTGCCACATAACAATACACCTTTGACAGGGATATTTATAGCTCAAAACAAAAATAAACAACAACAAAGGTAACTTCAGTTAATAAGATTTTGGTTTGTATTCTTTCAGGCCTTTTTCTATACATACATATGCATATATATACACACACACACACACACACTTTATTGAATTTTTAAATAAAGGGTATCATGTTATATACACTATTGTATTTTTCCCTTACTAGCATATTGTGAAGATCATTTCATGTCAGTACACATAGGTCTTCCGCTTTCTTTTAAATTGCTGTTTGATTTTAATAAAATAAGACTGTGTCATGTAATTTTGCCTGTTCTTTATTGATGGGCAATTAAGTTGTCTTCCCAGGGTGTTGTTGCTTGTTAGTGTTGTTGCATTTCTTATAAACCACACTGCTGTGAATAGCCTACATATTCATTTCTATGTGCACAAGTGATATTGTTTCTATAGACAAATGTCCTAAAGCAATGGATGTGCTCATTTGAAATCAAGAGACACGGTCAAATTGCTCAAAAAGATCTCTTTCCTCAAGTCCTTGCCAACACTAGATATTGCTAAACGTCTTAATTACTGCAAATTGAACAGGGAAAAATGATTTCATTGTTTTTTAATTTGTATTTTCCAGATTAATAATAAGGTAGACCTGCTGGGTCATTTTTAATTTGTATTTTCCACTCTAGATAGTCTACCTCCTGACTTTTGTTTCCTTCTCTAGTTTCTTCCAAATCCAGGTTATCCTATGCAATGCTTCCAGGAGAATTTTCCCAAAGCTACTTTTTTTTTCTTTTTTCTTTTTTCTTTCAAAGACAGGATATCAGTCGGTCACAAAGGCCGGAATGCAGTGGCATGATCACAGATCACTGCAACTGTGGTAGGAGTTATTAAGAAATTATTTTAGGCAGATAGAGAGGAAAAGAGGTCCTTGGAAGGTTTTTTCGCAGCTCCAAAAAAAAAACATTTCTTGTCTAGCATAAGAGCCCTGGCTCTTAGACCCGGGCTAGCAGCCCTTAATATGCAAATACAAGCCATTAGAAACTGGGTCCACCCAACATGGGATTCCCACTGTTGTCCTCTTGCCCTTGCCCCTACGTGTGCCTGACAGCATGGCCACCCCTGCATATCCCCACGTGTGTAGAACATCAGGGGCCCTGCATTTGCATATTAAAGGATTGGGGTGGGAGGGCCAGGATTTTATGGGCTACGCGAACAACATGCCTGGTCAAACCAATCCCCTTGAGCCCTATGTAAATCAGACACCGCCTCCAGCCATAGCATAAAACTGGCTGGGATCCTTCAAATGTGGGGTCTCCTCTTTAGGCTTTGGAGCCTCCCTCCCTCTGTCTCTGTACCAGGGAGCATCTTCCTTCTGCCTTCTCCCTTCTTGCCTATTAAACTCTCCGCTCCTTAAACCCACTCCACGTGTGTCCGTGTCAACTTACCTAATTCGACTCGAGATGAAGAACCTGGTGTTCCTCCACTCATGGGAGCAGTATCACAACCTCCAGCTCCTGGGCTCAAGCTATCCTCCTGCCTCAGCCTCCCAAGTGGCTGAAGCTACAGGAATGCACCACTCTGCCTGGCAATGTTTTTTTTTGTAGAGATTGGGTCTTGCCTTGTTGCCTAGGCTGGTGTTGAACTCCTGGCCTCAAGCAATCCTCCTGCCTTGGCCTCCCAACCCAAGCTACTTTTCATCACTTCACTTTCCTGATCAAAAACCTGTACTTAAAATTTCCAGATATTTAGTGAATTTCTACTGTGAGCCATGAGCTCTGCTAGCCCACTGGGAAGAGGAGTACTGGTTCATAACCCACCATCTGCATGGTGGCGCAGGAAGCTCTTCTTTCTCTTCATACATGAGATATTCAACTAGCTCCTAGTTAATAAACCTCAAAACTCCCTTTTAAATAACTTTGGAATAATCCACTCCATACTTTAGTTCTGTAAAAGCCAAGTTCATTTTTGCTTAAGTATCGAGGGTGCAGCAGTATCCAACTTAACAAGAATGATTCGGAAATTTTGTCTTAGTATTTGCAGAAATGAAATTAAGCCTCTCTGTCTGAGACTCTCAGCACAACACTGCTTCCCTCCTACTCCTGTTTGAGGATTGCTGCTGTCTCTTGTCCACGTCAGCTTCTCTGTCTTCATTCAGTGGAGCTTCTCCCAGACACTAATGTCATTCAATGGGAATTCAAATAGTAGAATCTCCCCTGATCCTGTAGAACTTCCTAGGTGGGGTGTCTCTGGCAATACCAGGATCCAAGTCCTGTGGATAGACTGAGTCTTTGAAACCCTCCATTTTGGTCTCAAAGAGAATCATAAACCTTTTGTTAACTGCATAATCACCCCGCCTTCCCCCCCAGTGCCTTTTGAGCTGTCATCAGTGTACTTTGGCAACAGTGATGGGAATAAAAGTGCGTTTCAAGAGTGAAATTCTAAAATGTGTTATTTTTCTGCCATTTCTAATTCTAGAAAAATAATAATACTTCTTTTTAATTTTTAATAAAACATCTTAGGTGATAATGTTAATGATATATAGTCTGAACTAAGGGAGGGGAAACACTGACTTCAATGGAGCTGCTTCCCAGTAATTGGTACTTCATAAGTGTCATCTGTGCCTTTGTGACAGAGATGGTGAAATTTATCAAAAAGGTAAATGCTCAAAGAAATGGAATTGGCACTTGGCTTTCTAGCTGTCTCTTTTGAAGTATACTTCAAAAGTTTTAATAGGTAGAAACTGTTTGAATTTGGCTCCTATTTGCTCTAAATTTACTGATATAGTCATTTTTTATGCAGTATACAGATGCTTGTTACTTGAGCTCAATAGTCATTACCACCAACAACCAAAGTTTGTTTCACAAACCTATTTATTTTGTGTGTCAGTTGGAGGATAGGCAACTCCAGAACTGTATAATTCTCTGATCCTCAGCAACTACTAAAGCTAGTAATTAATGATAAAAAACCAGATGTATCAAAAAGAATCACATTCATTCCACAAGTAGTACACTAAGATGTTTATAAACACCCACCCAGACCAAGCCAGTAATACATTATATTTGTTTTCTTTGCAGACAAAGCCTCAGATTTCTACAACAAAAAGTCTAAAAGCTCAGTGATAAAAATTAATATGAAGTCAGAAGATTTAAGGCTTAATTAGAATTCTGATCCAAGACGGCAGACTGTGTGAACTGCTGTTGCTAAACTGTACTGTGTAAACATTGCATACTGATAGAATTTGCTTGTCAACTCCACTGGCATTTCTGTGCAGTAAGCTTGTCTTTCTGTCAGCGGAGTGCATCATGGGAAAAGATCAGCATCTCAAAGGAATGTGATCTGCATGTATAAAGAGGAGAGAAAAAAACCCTTAAAGAAAAAGAGGTTTTGCTTGTTTTTCTGTTGTGTTCAAAGGTTAAAAAGAAGGTCTTCTACCAATGTGCATTTTGGTTTCAGGATAGTGAGGGTTTTTCTTTCCAAGAATTAAAAGATGAACTATTTTTTTCTTTTTTTAATTTGAAGGAAAGTATCATTTGTAACTTTGGCTAAGCAGAGCAAGCCATGGAAAGAAGACTGCAGAGAAGGAAAAGAATTTTAAAATATGTTGAGCTTTTTCCTAATCCTTCCTGTGGAACTCTTTGTTTGCTTGTATCTACTACCTCAGCCAATTTATCTAAATCAAGAAGCATTAAAAAACAAAACAAAAAAACCCTAAGCAGCAACATAGTGCAGGCAATGTAAGAAACATAGGAGCTGGATCGGATAGAGAGCTGTTCAAATCCTGACTCTGCCACTAGATCACCTCTCTGCACCTTAGTTTCATCAATTAAATATTGCGTAATCAAAGCCACATCACATCCATATGAGGGTTAAATGATATAATGTTTGTGAAAGTCCTGGTACTCAATGATTAAGAAATGTTTATTAAATTATTTAAGACAGTTTATAATGTAATAAGTTTTCTTTCCAATGACATTCTAAAGTCATTGTGATTCTCTGCTATATTGTTGGTTGAGTTGTTTCATAAGCTTCTATGACCAGGGATCATGTCCGTGTAATTCTTTGTTCTCAGCTCTGCAGTATGCATAGGGTCTTTCATAAATGCTTTTTGCTTGCCACGCTCAATAAACAAATTTCTGCTTCCTGCTGGTCCTCTGATCCTTGTTTCCCCTTTTACTTTCAGTTGACACATAATAATTGTACATATTTATGGGATACAGGGCAACCTTTGGTACATGTATACAATATGTATTGATCAAATCAGGGTAGTTAACATATCCATCACTGCAAACATTAATCACTTTTTGTGTTGGCAACATTCCAAATACTTTCTTCTAGGTTTTTGAAAATATATAATAAATTATTGTTAACTATATTTACAGTGTTATGAAACACTAGACCTCATTCCTCCTACCTCTGATCCTTTGACCAGTATACTCTCAGTGTTGTTTGTCTGTTGGGTTCAGAGAGTGTCTGTTGCAGACAGTTTTGGACAGGCTTATTTACAGTTAATTGTGAGGAATTTATTTCAACACAAACACTGGAGAAGAGGAGAAAGGGAGGAAGGTGGTTGGTACATATTGGGCATTCAAATATTTGTAGAAAGTACTGTTATGCCTAGACCATTTATTCCCCGAAGAAGACCACCAGAGTCCAGAGTCAAAGCTAAGCAGCAAGGATCTTTATTACAAGTTCGAACCTGGAGCTCTCACTTGCTCGTGAAACGAGACGGGCAGGAGAGCTCCCCCACTGAGCTCCGAACAATGTTATATAGTCTAAGGAAAGTAGGCATAGAATCATTATACAAATTAGAGGTATGATTGGCTGGAGTTTGAACAAAGCGATTTGGCAAACTATGATTGGTTCCCGCCATTTCTGATATTTCAGTACAACCCTTGAGGCGGAAGAGCAGTTTTACACAAAGGCAGTTAATTATATTGCGTCAGGTTGCACAACCAGTTTATGGCTATCTTGCTTAAACACACCTTGTGACCTGGCTATCTTACTTAAACATTCCTTGTGACCTGGCCTCAGAAAGAAAAACATGTACTTACAGAACTTACGAAACCTCTGGTACGTGCAGAGATTAGAAAGCAGAACAAAGAGTTTAGCAACATCGGGGGGAGGAAGGGAGGGTACGCATTTTTGTATCTTTGTGTCCTTTCATTTCCCCCTCCCATAAGTAACTGGATGTCCAATCTTGGATTTCCAGAGTCTTATAATGTAGCCTCACTTTCTGGGTGCAGGAGAGGCTGGTGATGGCTACAGAGGACCATTAGTTGGATGGTATCAAACCTTTCTCTGACAAATTGTAAAATTTTATTTACCACACAGGGGCCTATAGTGAATAGAAGTAGTAAAGACATTAGGGGGCCTAAAAGGGGTGCCAGAAGGGAAAACATTGAAGAGCTCCACCAATTGTTAGCGGCTGTAGTGAATTGTTGCTTTTTCATTTCTAAGCTTAGTTTGTGTAGGTGTTGGACCCTTTCCTCAACTAACCCTGACTCATTTATATAGAAACAGCATTCTTCTTTGAGGAACATACAGGTACCTCCTTTCTCAGCCGTGAGTAAGTCTAAGGCTCTGTGGTTTTGAAGGGTGACCTGTGCTAGGGAGGTGAGCTGCCGCTGAAGGGAGGCTAGGGAATAGGCGGAGTCTTCCATAGCAACAGAGAATTGTTGTAACAGCTTGTCGTTTTCTATCATGGAGTGTTGTAGGGCCCCTCCTGCTAACCCCGCTGCGACGACAGAGGTGGTTAAGGATATTCTGGCAATTAGTGGTAGAAAAACTGCTCGTCTATGTCACGCAGTTTTAGTTGGGGCGGTCCCTGCCCAGCCTATGAACTCTGCCGGGGTTAGCAGTGTCAGTCGGGGAACTAGGGTAACAGGGATACACAACTGTCCGTCAGAGATGCTTTTGGACAGAGTTTTTAACAGAGTCATATTACACCAGAAGAACACACCAGGGGGAGCATATATGGGACTATTAGGGTATGTAGCCGATTGGTTACAGAGGCTGTTGTTAAATGCCGAATAACAATAGGGGTATTTCTCTTGGTATGGGTCACGGTACAGGGCCACATCGGGTATCGTGACTATTGATGAGTTAAAACCTGTATAGTTTGTGGGAGGGGAGGATAGAGGAACAGCCGTTAATGGTGGTCTTCCTAGGGTTGCACACATAAAGCAAGAGGACAGGTCGCCTAAACCGGTGAGGTTGGCGAATGCTAGCCCTTCCTGTAGTAGGGTTAGCCAGGAGAAGGGCTGCAAGTCTTGTGATAGCTTGGTTTCTTGCCTGTGGATTTGTGTATGGATTAAGGGTTGAATCTGGACTAGACTTCTCCACAGATATAAATGGCTACTGGGCCAGGTACTAGTTGATGAGTAATATACTCCCCCATGTTGTGGGGTTGTCCACCGAGAGTCCCATGGTTCTCTAATTATCCAAGTGTAAGTGACGGGAGACTCAGTTTTGTAAAAATACCACCCTTGTTGTTCTCTCCAGTATCGGACAGAGTGCGTCTTACAGTAGCTATATGGGCAACCTGCACTCTGGTGCCACCAATAATTTTTACAATTATATTCAGTTTGATCATATTCAAAACAGATCATGGGTATTGCTGGTTGGGCAATCTGGAACCTAGTGAAATTGAGGTAAACTATAGTATTACACCCTGAGGGGGGGCAGTCTGCGCTAGCTAGCAGTTTACCCGCTTGGGGGGTTTCCCCGGGGTGAGTTTTGTTCTCATAGAACCAGAACCTCCAGACATAGGGATTAGACGGCGCAGCAGTGAGGAGAGTCAGATGCATAAGGCATAAAAGCATAGGTAAGCTAGACATGGTTACGGTTATGGGGATGACGGCACAGGGTTAGCTTTAAGGGATTGTTCTTAGCTTTGTCTACAGTCCATGTAACCGGTGCTCCAGATGGCCCGAGAAGGTCGGATGCTGGGTCCACTGGTTTGACGTGTGTGTAGTGGATCCACGAAGCGATGCCTTCTACCTTGAGAGCGGTGGGAGTAGTCAGGAGTACTTGCAGTGGTCCTTTCCACCTGGGTTGAAGAGTTTCTTGCCGGTGGCGCTTGACTAGGACCCAGTCTCCTGGCTGGAATGGATGAGGCGTCGGCGGAGGTCCTGCCTCGTACAGTTCTCGTAGTCTGGGCCAAATTTCCTGGTGAATTTTCTGTAAGGCTTGTAAGGAGAACAAGAGCTCAGAGACATTTTCAGTTTCAGGTTTGAGTAAGTCATCTTTTAGACTGGGGACCAGGGGTGGGGGTCTGCCATACATGATTTCATATGGTGTGAGGCCCAGTCTGTAAGGGGTATTTTGGGCCCGGAACAGAGCGTAGGGGAGAAGTACTACCCAATTAGCGCCAGTCTCCATGGTCAATTTAGTTAAGGTCTCCTTTAGAGTCCGATTCATCCTTTCTACCTGTCCTGAGCTTTGGGGCCTATAAGCACAATGTAATTTCCAATTTGCCCCAAGAATGGAAGCCAAATCCTGACTTACCTTAGCAATGAAGGCTGGTCCATTGTCTGACCCTATTTGGACGGGAAAGCCATACCTGGGGAGGATTTCTTCCAAAATTTTCTTTGCTACAACCTGAGCATTTTCTCTCTTAGTTGGGAACGCTTCTGTCCATCCTGAAAAAGTATCTACAAAGACAAGTAAGTACTGATACCTATATTTTCCAGGCTTTATCTCAGTAAAGTCTATTTCCCAATAGATACCAGGCCTAGTTCCTCTACACCTGATTCCTGCGGCGGTCTGGGTTTGGGGGCAAGCGTTGTTCAGTTGGCAGGCTTTGCAATTTGTTGTGACATTGCTGGCCAGTTCAGCTATGCGTCTGATTCTGAACTTGGCGTGCCTGATTAAGTCTATCATTCGCTGGGCACCCAGGTGGGTTGTCCGGTGGATATGTTCCAACACCTGCCGTCCTAATTTTTCTGGTAGGATGGTTTGGTCATTTATATCAGTCCACCACCCATTTTGAACCTGTTTTAGGGGAAGCGTGTCCATCCATTCGCGATCCTGTTCGGTATAGTCGGGAAAACATGGCAAATTTCGCGGGCCAGGATCAGGGAGCTGGAGCGTGAGGAGCTGACTGGGAGCTTTTGCTATGCTCTTTGCGGTTTGGTCGGCTAAGAAGTTGCCTCGAGCAATTGGCGTAGTTGGTTTCTGATGCCCAGGGCAATGTACAATAGCCAATTTCTTTGGTTTCCACAAAGCAGTTAATAGAGCTAGGATCTCTTGCTTGTTTTTTATTTCTTTGCCTTCAGCTGTTAATAGTCCCCTCTCTCTGTAGATGGCCCCATGTATGTGCGCAGTAGCGAAAGCATAGCGGCTATCCGTGTATACTGTTAGTTTTTTCTCTGCCCCTAGGGTGAGGGCCTGTGTGAGTGCTATCAACTCGGCTCTTTGGGCCGATGTCCCTGGAGGCAAGGGTTCCGCCCAGATTACCTCAGTCTCTGATGTTACAGCTGCTCCTGCATACCGCTGGCCTTGGTGGACGTAGCTGCTGCCATCAGTGAACCAGGTGAGTTCTGTGTCGGGGAGTGGACGATCTTGCAGGTCCTCCCGCACCCCATGCACCTGAGCCAGTATCTCAGTGCACTCATGGGATGGGGCATCCAAGTCTGGATTTGGCAGCAGTGAAGCAGGGTTTAAAGAGGTTGGGGGCAGAAAAATTATTCTGAGGGGGTTTAACAGCAGTCCTTGATAGTGGGTGAGCCGGGCGTTACTCATCCATCGGTCCGGCGGCTGCCGGAGGACGCCTTCAATGGCATGTGGGGTTATAATGCGCAACTCTTGCCCCATGATAAGTTTATCAGCGTCTCGGACCATTAGGGCGGTCGCCGCGATTATCCGGAGGCAGGGTGGCCAGCCAGCAGCCACTGAATCTAATTTTTTTGACAAATAGGCAACTGGCCTCTGCCAGGGGCCTAGGTACTGTGTTAACACGGCTTTTGCAACACCCTTACTTTCATCCACGTATAAGTGGAAGGGCTTGGAGACATCAGGGAGCCCCAGCGCGGGGGCTGATAACAAGGCAGTTTTGATTTGCTGAAAGGCCAGCTCAGCCTCTTCCGTCCAATTGAAGGGCTGCCGTTCCTTTGTTGCCTGGTATAGGGGCTTGGCTAACTCAGCAAATCTGGGTATCCATAACCTACAGAACCCTGCCGACCCCAGGAATTCTCTCACTTGCCGTGTTGACTGGGGTCTAGGGATGCGTAGGACTGTTTCCTTTTGGGCTTTGGTTAGCCAGCGTTGCCCCCCTTTTAATAGGCACCCCAGATAAGTTACCTCCGACTTGCAGATCTGAGCCTTTGTTGCTGAGGCTCGGTAGCCTAGCTCCCCCAGAGTCTTCAGGAGGTCCTCAGTCCCTTGAACACAAGTTTCCGGGGACCTGGCCGCTATTAAGAGATCATCAACATATTGCAAAAGAGTTATTTCAGGGTGTTGCCGCCGGTACTCACCCAGATCTTCATGAAGGGCTTCATCGAACAGGGTTGGCGAGTTCTTGAACCCTTGTGGCAGTCTGGTCCATGTTAGCTGACCGTTGATGCCCCTCTCAGGATCCGTCCATTGAAATGCAAAGAGTTCTTGACTTTTGGGAGCCAGAGGAAGGCTGAAGAAAGCGTCTTTTAGATCAAGAATGGTATACCACTGTTTTTTGGGATGTAAGGCACTCAGAAGGGTGTATGGATTGGGCACAGTGGGATGTATGTCCATGACCCTTTTATTAACTTCTCTTAAATCCTGTACTGGCCTGTAGTCCGTACTGTTGGGTTTACGAACAGGTAACAGTGGAGTATTCCAGGATGAGTGGCAAGCCCGTAGGACTCCCTGGTCTAGGAGTCGGTGGATATGGGGCGTAATTCCTTCTCTTGCCTCCAGGGGCATAGGATATTGCCGAACCCGAACTGGGTCCGTCCCTGGCTTAACTTCCACAAATATGGCAGGTCGATGTTTAGCTAGCCCCAAGCCCCCAGTTTCTGCCCACGCTTCAGGGAAACGCTGGAGCCAAGAGTCAATTTCCTGATCGGGGGGCTTTTGCTCTTGATGGAGTCGGTACTCATCTTCTAAGGTGACAGTCAGGATAGATATTGGCCTGTTTTGGGAATCAGTTATCTTGGGCCCTTCTGGCTCAAAGTGGATTTGGGCCCCCATCTTTGTCAGCAAGTCCCTCCCTAGTAGAGGGCAGGGGCTCTCTGGGATGACTAGGAAGGAATGGGAGACTTTTCCCGTTCCTAAGTCTACAGTCCTCTGGGTTGTCCAGGGGTATTTTTTAATGCCTGTGGCCCCGTGCACCCAGGATGTTTTCTTAGACATTTTTCCAATTGGTTTGGTTAGGACTGAGCGTTCCGCCCCAGTATCGACCAAAAAGCGAACTGGGGACCCCTCCACTTGCAAAGTTACCCTGGGTTCGGGGAGGGGGTCCGAACCCCGTCCTCCCTAGTCAGAGTCCTGGGTAACGAGTACGGAGGTAGGGTTAGCTGGTCTCCGTTTCTTTGGGCAGTCTTTAATCCAGTGGCCACGTTCCTTGCAATAAGCACACTGATCTTTTTCTAATCCTTGCCTAGGGCCTTGCTTTTTCTGCTTTCTGTTTTGGCCATTTCCTGCCTGGGGGAAAGCTGCTACTAAGACTTTGGTCATTTCTTTGGTTGCCTTGAACTGTTTTTCTTCTGGAGTATCCCTATTATTATAAACTCGCTGGGCCATCTGAAGGAGGTCCTGAATCTGCTTTCCCTCTAAACCTTCTAATTTCTGGAGTTTTCTTTTAATATCTGGTGTTGCCTGGTTTACAAAGGACATTACTACCGCTGCCTGATTTTTCGGTGCTTCCGGGTCCATAGAGGTAAACTGTCTGAAGGCTTCCATTAATCTCTCTAAATACACAGCGGGGCTTTCTGTCTTACCTTGTAACACAGAATATACTTTAGCCAAATTGGTGGGCTTGCGAGCTGCAGCCCGGAGACCTGCCATTAGAGTCTGGCGATAAATGAGCAGTCGTCCCCTACCTTCTGCCGTGTTGTAGTCCCATCTGGGCCGGGTCAAAGGAAAAGCCGCGTTAATGAGGTCAGGATTTGCAGTTGGCTGGCCGTCATCTCCTGGAACCAGCTTTCTGGCCTCAACTTGGATTCTTTCCCGCTCCTCCGTTGTGAACAGGATTCGGAGGAGCTGTTGACAGTCATCCCAGGTCGGCTGGTGAGTAAACATGACACTGCCTAACAACGAGGTTAGATCTTTGGGATTATCTGAGAACCGAGCATTTTGGGATTTCCAATTGTATAAATCACTGGTGGAAAAAGGCCAATACATGAGACGGGAGAGCCTGGTATCATCGAGCGATCCTATTTCTCTGAGAGGCAGGGCTACAGTGGAGTCAGGGAGTCGGGAAGCTTGGTCCCGCTGTACGCGGCCTCGTGTTCCGCCGGCCGGCCCCCCCAGGTTACTTTCGCTCTCGGCTGCTTCCGCTTCTCGGTTTCCCTCTACGGAAGCACCACCCTGGGGGACTGGGTCCTGCGGGATAAGGTGCAGATATGGTGGGGGAAATGTGGGTTCTAACGTTAGGGGGTCCTGGCTGTCCGGCAGCACAGGGGCCGAGGGAGCAGAGGGAGTCCTTTGTCTTGTAGGTCGCGTTACTAGGACCTTGCAAGGCTCAAGGATGAATGGAGTTATCCAGGGCGGTGGGTCTTCCACAAGATTTTGCCACACTAGAATATAAGGAATTTGATCAGGATGTCCTGACTGCCCTGGCAGGAAAATCTTAGTTTTTACCTTAGTAATAATAGAGAGACAGAAAGTTCCTTCAGAGGGCCACCCTATGCCGAAAGAGGGCCATTCCGAACGGCAGAAAGTAACTAGCTTTCCTTTCTTTAGCTCTACGCTTAAGTTATGCCCCCGAGCCTTCACATCCTTAAAATTGGTAACAAGGAGTGAGAGCGGCGTGCTCTGGTTGTTGCCCATCTTTGGACTGCTCCTACAAAGAGAAGGGGGGACGAAAATGAATGTGAAGCAGAGGGGAGTATCCGACAGGTCCAGTCCTGGAAGGGGAAGAAAAGGTTTTATGTTTCGTTTTGGGCTTACACTTAACACTTAACAATAACGGACAGACAGTGATAACGATGAGCATTCGTGAGCGCGTGTCGGACTTCCGACCTGAGTCAGACGGGGCAACCAAGGATGGAGGCCCCCAGATGGGCACTGGGGAACGTCTCCCACCAGTCCCGAGTGGCTGTCTTCTAGCGCGTCCGCCAAGACCGTGCCACTTACAGAACAGACCAATACAGATTACAGATTACGGATTTCGCGAAATTTCAGGGAGACAGAGACAAAGACAGAGACAGTGACAAAGCCGGCTTACCTACAGATTAAGATCCGTTGACTTGGGGGTCTGGTGGGCTTGGGGGAAATGCCGGACGAGCCCCCATTTGTTATGCCCAGACCGTTTATTCCCCGAAGAAGACCACCAGAGTCCAGAGTCAAAGCTAAGCAGCAAGGATCTTTATTACAAGTTCGAACCTGGAGCTCTCACTTGCTCATGAAACGAGACGGGCAGGAGAGCTCCCCCACTGAGCTCCGAACAATGTTATATAGTCTAAGGAAAGTAGGCATAGAATCATTATACAAATTAGAGGTATGATTGGCTGGAGTTTGAACAAAGCGATTTGGCAAACTATGATTGGTTCCCGCCATTTCTGATATTTCAGTACAACCCTTGAGGCGGAAGAGCAGTTTTACACAAAGGCAGTTAATTATATTGCGTCAGGTTGCACAACCAGTTTATGGCTATCTTGCTTAAACACACCTTGTGACCTGGCTATCTTACTTAAACATTCCTTGTGACCTGGCCTCAGAAAGAAAAACATGTACTTACAGAACTTACGAAACCTCTGGTACGTGCAGAGATTAGAAAGCAGAACAAAGAGTTTAGCAACATCGGGGGGAGGAAGGGAGGGTACGCATTTTTGTATCTTTGTGTCCTTTCAGTACTAGGTGCATGTGGGATGCAAATATAGTCAAAAAGAATGAGGCAAAGAGAAAAGGGGGTAAAAACGAGGCAAAGAGAAAAAGGGGTAACAATAGCTAACATTTGCTATAATTATTGAATGTTTGGTACTTTCAGATGAGAAAACTGAGGCTTAAAGAAGTCAATTAAATTATCCAGGTAACTGATAGATCCATAATATTTTATCTGAAGCCCTTGGGAACAGGTATGTTTCAGGATCCAAAAATTGTTGGATTTTAGAAAGATATATGGTACATGTATCACATATTATACGAAATCATTAGCAGGATTGGTGGCAATACCACATCATCAAATACATTAATATTAATGCATTGAAATATATGAATATTCACACCTAATGAAATAAATAAAGATTATAAATAGTTCCATACTAGTTCAGGTCAATTCAGGTTTTGCTGTCAAATAAGTTACAAAATAACCTTATTTTTCAAAACCTTTTTTAAACTTTGGAATTGCAAATAAGGATTGCAGGCCTGTGGTAAATGGTAGAGAATAATGAATAATGAGTGAGAGCCCAGGTGTGTCAGACTCCGGAGAAGGACTATTGCCATGCTGCCTTAGTCTTCCGCTGCTGCTAGACAAGTTACCACAAATTAAGCAGCTTAAGGAATGCAATGTCTTATCTTACAGTTCTAGAGAACAGAAATCTAAAATGGGTCACACTGGGCTAAAGTCAAGATGTCAGCATTGCTGCATTTCTTCTGGAGACTCTAAAGGAGAATAAATTTTCTTACCTTTTCTAGCTTTTAGAGGCCGCCCACATTCCTTGGCTTATGGCCCCTTTCTTCCATCTTTAAAGCCAATGATGGTAGGCTAAGTCCTTACCTCTTATCACTCTGCCCTTCTCTTCTGACATCCTCTTTCATATTTAAAGTGCCCTTGTAACTACATTGTACTTACCCAGATCATTCGGGATGTATTAGAGCACTCCAGTGGGATGGGTGTATATATATATATATGTATATTCCACTGGGTCTCTCTTTCTGTCTCTATTACATATATAGGTAATACATATGTAATAATATATAATATATATTATATATAAAAATATATGCAATAGAGAGCGAGAGCGAGACAGAGACAGAAACAGAGATTTATTTAAGGAATTGTCTCACATGACTGTGGAGACTAGCGAGTCCAAAATCCGAAGTCACCAGTAGGCTGCAGACTCAGGGAAGATTTGGTGTTGCAGTTCAAGTCTGAAGGCCCTCTGCTGGAGAATTCCTTTTTGCTTGGTGCTTGGGAGAAATTGGTCTTTTGTTCTATTCAGGTTTTCAAATGGTAGATGAAGCCCAATCAGATTATGCAGAGCAATCCACTTTACTCAAAGTCCACCAATTTAAATATTAATCTTATCTAAAAAGCCCTTACAGAAACATCTAGAATAATGTTTGACCAAATAACATTTGACAAATAAGCAAAGTTGACACATACCATCGCACAGGTAATCTCTTCATCTCAAAGTCAGTGGATTAGCAGCCTTACTTATTTCCATCTGCAGCATTAATTTTCCGTAGCCATGTAATCTATCATATTCTCATTTCCAGGGATTAGGACGTGAACATCTTTGGGGGCCATTATTCTGCCTACCACAGTGTGGTTGCACAAGTTGTACACAGCACAATTCCAAGGGGGCACCATTCACCTAGATTGCAATTTGAACAGTACCCCCAAAGCCATGCAATCTGGAGGTCCTGTTGTAGAACCTACTTGCCTAAACACAGCCATTGCACACATCCTGTCTACCAGGGAAGAAGTGTACTCAAACGTTTTCCAGCTTCTGGCAAACAGGGTGATGATGGCTTCTGTATCAATGTATCAGTAAGCTCCACAGGAGATGAGAGGGAGCCAGTGTGGGAATGTAGGGGATGTAGGGAATCACCCTGTGGAACATAGGGGCAGAGTTGTTAGGTTTGCAATTCCAAGTTTTCCTGAGGATTAAGCTGAGATAGTCTCTAGTAGGCTTTTATAACTCAAATAGGATTGTCTCCTCTGGATAACCTTTGAGTGTTTTGTGGAGGGGAGATGAAAAAGCTGCATTCCTGATCACAGGAAGCCTGGTGTGAGGCTTCAAATGAACAGTTTCCAGTTCAACCTCTGAGGCAGGGAATTCTTGGGTCTGGTGTGGCTGAACAGGTGATGAATATTATTTTAATAGCTATGGGGCCAACAGATCTATGACATCTTTCTGCAGAAAAGTGTTTTTCAGGAGAGCCAAAAAAATCCTAGAGTATCTTATATTTTCATTGTTTTTTTTTTTCCATAGATGTCAGAAAAACAAATACCTTTTAAATAGTCAAATTAGCAGAGAGATGGACCTTTACCACAATTTACTCTATTGCCCTCTCCCCAAACTAAGCTAATAAAACAGACAAGAGAGGAGAGAAAAATCAGAAAGTCTTTTCTAATATGCCAGGGCCATTAATTCAAACTGTTTCAGGAAACCGAGGAGGGAAAGATCCCTCTTTTGTGGCTGATGTGAAAAATCTCATTTATCATTGTTTGCAAAAGCTCAATGAGGCAAACCTCTATCTCTCAACCCTTCCAATTCCTACAGTACATAGCGACGCTCTAGATGTTTCATTGATGTAAAGAGAGTCATTACTACAGATAGTTAAGTAAATTGGTAAAAATTCTGCTGTCAGTGTATAATCACTATGTAGTTCTTTGTAATGTCCTCAGCAACTTCTGTTTCTGGCATCCTATTGCTCAGGGCAGGGGCAACAGTCTGGTTTTGATGTTGATTGACTTTTATTAGGAGACAGGAAGTTTGATCTAGATTAAAACAGTGCCTGTGAACATGGAGAACATGAAGAAAGGTCAGCAGGTTAGGTGAGCAAATTGCCACCAAATGGAGGATGTGACCTCAATTTTTCCATTAACAGAGAGGACCCAGAGTTGACAAGTTCTTGGGGACACGGTATTTGTTCAAAACAGAAAAATACAAAAAGGAAATATTTGACAGTTCTTGAAGCTCATATGTCTTTGTCTGAATGCCCATTGGGTTATTTGTTAATGGGATTAGCACACATTCTGTCAGATCTCTTGACTCCACAGCCCATGCTCATTCTGTTATGTCACATTATTAAATTATGCTCAGTATCTCCTGCTTAATGTGTAATACATTTTAGAATGGAGAGAGGACAATCTGGCTAAATTTTATAAAGATCTGAAGCAAAAATGAAAACAAATTATTGCTTAAAAGTTGAAGGCTTTGGTTGACAGACAAACCAACATAGAGAAGACCTTACTATATTTTGTTTATAAACACAATTTAATATTTTAATCTTTCTAGATTTTTTTTAGTTGTCAGGTAATCGTAGCCTAAGGCAGGGGTCAGTAAAAGTTTTCTGTAAAAGGCCAGATAGCAAATATTTTAGGCTTTGCGGGATAGCTAGTCTCTGTTGTAACCACTCAACTCTGCCTCTCTAGCATAAAAGCAGCCGTAGACACTGTGTAAATGAGTGGGCATGGCTGTGTTACAATAAACTTTATTGACACAATGCTGGAGGACCATATTTGGCCTGTAGGCAGTGCAATTTTGATAATAAGCTATAAAAATTAGAGAGATAATGAAGGTCAGTCACCCAATCTGGTTCGAGATGGGAACAGCTGTCTAAACCATTGTTTCGTATATGTTTTCAACAATACTGGAGTTCTTAAGGCGTTTATTTTGTCTCCCTGCTGTTCTGCACTCTGCTAGCATGCCACAGGATCCTTTGGGAGAGAGGAAAAAAATTGGAGGATGGGTGGGTCATTGATTAAGGTGCCTAGGATGCTTAAAAGAGATAGAATGATTTAGCAAAAGTTGCCTTATATGCATGGGTATAAATCATCCAACAGTTTTAGTTCTTGTTTTCTGACAAACAGAAACAAATGACCTAACCAAGACAAAATAAAGACATGTTCTTTTCACCATTTGGGGGCATGGAGGGCAGGATCCAGCAAACACTAGGCTCAGTCCTCCTAAAGAAAGCAAGCTTTTGAACTGTGAAGCTTAATTGTGGTTACTCCTCCTTCTTTACTTAGGGAACATGCTCCCCTCTCTCAATATCTCTCATTTTTAAGTCAGTGTAGTTCCAAGGGCCAGATTTTAATCTTAAATGTCAAGTATACTTACAAATGACACGTGCACATATAAATATCAAATGAACCATGTAGTTCCTCATATCCTCTCCTACTGAAGTGTAGAAGACACCATGCAGGAGACTCAAGAATCAAGGATTTCAATTCTTAATGGAGTTCGTTCTTGTGCTAGAGGCATAGCTATTTAGTTAGCTGTTATATTCACTTGACAGCTTCGCATTGAAATGGTAACATTTTTCAGAATTGAAGCTAATGAACCACATTCTTGTTTATAAGGAGTTACATACAGAGTGCAAGCCCTCTCGGTGAATTTTTTGAAAGAAAATGGGATCAACACAAAAAAATAATTTTTGAGGAAATTGCCTGTGGGGGTCAATATTTTGAAACACCCTTTGTATTACTTACTTAGTCATGTGACTGGAACACCTTTGCCTTCTTGTCCGGAAATCTTCCCTGCTTGCGCAATGGGAAGCCATGGCCCCTATTTATATTTTCGCAATTTACCTTTTCCTGGAAATGGATCCCTTTTCTCCAAACTCAATTTTTTGAGTTTTTAATAAATATTCAGAAGTTCTATAATATGTGCTGAGTTTCCTGCACATGTGTGGATTCCTTTCTTTACCCATTTAGTAAATACTTATTGAGTGTCTATCATGTTTTAGGTGCTGGATATAAATAGCAACGAATTCAGAGAGCTTACATTCCAGTTCAGGAGACAGATCTTTTGAATAATTAATCATCAGTAAATAAATAATTTTATTTATTTATTGCAGTAAATAAATAATTAATTTATTGCAGTAAATAAATTTATTTATTTATTGCAGTAAATAAATAAATAATTATAAACTGCAGCAAGAGCTATGAAGGAAAAGCACATTGTGCTCTTAGAGCTCAAGATGGGCAGAACTGACGTAGTCTGAGATCACAGAAGACGTCTCTAAGGAAGTGATCATTTGGGCTAAGACTGGACAAATGAGTAGAGGTCCACTAGACAGAGTGGGAGTCAGAGTATTCCAGGTAGAGAGAACACTAGATTCTAAGGCCTTGAAGGGGGAAAGAACACAGAACACTACAAATAGACTAATGTGTCCTAATCTAGGAAGGGAGCAGGACAGGGACACAAGAGTCATTTATTCATCAAATGTTCTGGGAGACTACTGTGTATTGGAACTAATCTAGGTACTGGGGACACAAAATGACCAAAAAAAAAAAAAAAAAAAAAAGAAAAGAAAAGAAAAAAGAAAATCCCTGCCTTCACAGAGTTTACATTTTAGTTGGTGAGGAGACTATAAATATATAACAAGGAATTAATTCGATTTTTTATAGTGATAAATGCTAATATGGTTTAGCTCTGTGTCCAGCCTCCACCAAATCTCATCTAGAACTGTAATCCCCACATGTCAAGGGAGGGCTCTTGTGGAAAGGGATTGGATCACGGGGGCGGTTTCCCCTCTGCTGTTATGATAGTGAGTGAGTTCTCATGAGATCTGATGGCTTAAAAGTGTTTGGCAGTTTCCTCTCACTCGCTCTGTCTCCTGCCGCCATGTAAGTCATACCTTGCTTCCCCCTTCACCTTCTGCCATGATTGTAAGTTTCCTGAGGCCTCCCGAGCCATGTGGAACTGTGAGTCAACTAAATCTCTTTTCTTTTATAAATTACCCAGTCTCAGGTAGCTCTTTATAGCGGTGTGAAAATGGACTAATACAAATGCTCTGAAGAAAATGAAGCTGGATGTTCAGTGAAGGTCTAACTCCGGAGATGCCATTTGATTAAATATTGATTGATATAAAGGAGCCATTCAGATGAAGATCTGAGGGAGGAAAATTCTAGGTGGTAGAATTAGCCTGTGAGAACATACCTGGTGTGTTTTTAAGACTATATTTTATTTAGTGTTCAAAACCAATTCAAGAGGCAACTTGTGCTAAGTTCATGGCTACTACACGTCAGGGTAGGATTTAAACCCAAGACTATCTATTCCTTCCCTTTTCCCATCACAGAATAACACCTCTTTAGAGGGTATTAAGCCATGTTAATGTGCACAGGTCATTTAATCAAATCATCATTTAATCATTTCAGCTATTTATTTAATCATTTCATTTATGTATTTAATCATTTCAGTCAAAAGAGTCACATCTGAGAGTGAACATAACCTTCAGTATGTATCCTAGGTGAAACCCCAAGATATTGCTGATAAAGGTGTTCTCACCTTTCTCTGTTGGAAAAGACTCCTGTGAATCTCAGTATGAGGAGAGCCCACTATTGTAGAGTCTGTGGTATGTTTGGGAATCATTGTACAATGTAGAGAAGGTCCCAGGCTAATAGCAGACTCGGGTTTTATGCTCTTACTTCCATTCAATTAGTTGTACAAGCCTAAGCAAGTTACATCTTCTCCTGAGTTCCAGTTTTTTTCATCTGTAAAATGGGAATGTTAAAAATGGCCTTTTTTTTTTTTACACCTCTCAGACTTCTGAAAATCCAATTAACATGTTGCCTCTTCCTTCAAAATATATCCAGAATCCAACAATTTCCCACCATCTTCACTGCTACCATAACCACTTCTTTTCTGGATTATTGCAACAGCATCCTAACTGGTGTCTCTGTGTCCTTGCCACTCCAGCCCTGAACGCCATTCTGAATGGAACAACCAGAGTGATCCTGCTAAAAGCAAGTCAAATGTTAGTGGAACTTATTACTCTCCTTATTCCCCCAGTGACTCATTCATTCACTTGGAATTAAAGCCAAAATGTTAATGTTTACATGTCCCACCATGATGTGCCTGCCCACATTACCACTCTGACCTCCTCATCTGGTCCTCTCAGATACTCTTGCTCTAGCCTTGCAGGTTTTCTTGGTATTCTTCAACCACACTAGGCACAATTTCAACTCTGAGATTTTTGCTTGCTGTTGCCTCTGTCAGGAATAATGTTTATGCAGAGAGCTGCATAGCCGACACCCATACTTCTTTCAAGACTCTGCTCAAATGTTACCTTGTCAATGACGTTTACAGTGACTATTCTATTTAAAATGGCAACCACTCTTTTCCACATTTCAGACTCCCTTATCCTGCTGTACTTTTTCTTTTCTCCTTTACATAACACTACTCATTGTTTAAATGTACTTATTTATAGAATGATCATATAACATTTTGCAAAAACTGGTATATTTTTGAAAATGAAAGTGGGTACTATTAAATTATATCAGGACAATAGATATAAACATGGACTCAGTAATTTATAATGATTTTTACAATGTTATGTTTCCCTTTGCTGGTTTTCACAAGAAAAAGGATCATTGAATGTTTTGTTGTTTACTTATTTATCTCATGTGCCAGTAACAATGCCTGACACATAGTAGATTATCAATAAATATTCTTGAGTGAATGAATAAATAAAAATAGGTATAAAAGATGTTCATGGCTAGGCACGGTGGATCACGCCTGTAATCCCAGCACTTTGGGAGGCCGAGGCGGGCGGATCATGAGGTCAGGAGTTCCAGATGAGCCTGGCCAACATGGTGAAACCCCTTCTCTACTAAAAATACAAAAAATTAGTTGGGCATGGTGGTGCGCACCTGTAATCCCAGCTACTGGGGAAGTAGGAGAATGACTTGAACCCAGGAGGCAGAGGTTGCAGTGAGCCAAGATCGTGCCATTGCACTCCAGCCTGGGTGACAGGATTGAAACTTCATTTCAAAGAAAAAAGAAAAGAAAAGGTACACTATCTGTTAGTTGAGGAGTAGACAGGAAGCATGGAAAAATTGAGAGACTTCCTACAAAGGATGAGCTGCATGGAGTGGAAGTGGCATCTGGTAAGAAGATGGTAAGAGTTAAATTAATGGTTGAAGTAAATTAACCCCTGTCAGGCTATACAAAATTCTTGACAACAATTGGAAATAGCCATTTCTGTACTTGTACACACTATGCATCCACTCATCACTCCATCTACTCTATTTATTGACCTGTTCTTGAATGAATTTTTGGCAGAAACCAACATACAATGTGCTATTGTCAAAGTCAATGAATGAACTGAATCCAAATGCAAAATGGTTTAAATTCTATTTTGCTTACTCTGTAGTTTTGGAAATGCTTAGATAACAAGAGTGTGCAGTTTACTTATAAAGCCAAAGCAAAATCAATAGATAAGCTTTCATGCTTCCTTTTTCAGTTGATGATATGGATAGGAATGAATAAGCCAGAGTCTTTGCTTTTAACCAAATTTAAAAACAATAAAGCCTTATTGGGCAGGACTTTGTGGGCCTTTTGTCTTCCTCCCTGGTTTGGTAAATCAGGTTTGGTTGAGTTGGTTTTCCATGCATCCCACCCCAACAACATTTGAATTTTCTTTTTCATTTATAATGTTTTTCTTATACTCCAAGGATGTATCATAGAACAAAGGCAACAAAGTTTATTGCGTTCAGATGGATCACAAAAAAAGACATCCAATTTTCTATTTAGGTGTTTAGCAAATCATAGGAGAAATCAATATGCAAAGAAGTAAAACCTTTACAATTCCAGTAATGGAAAAGAGAGAAAGACTGTTTTCTACTTGCTTTTGACTTCTTTTATGATATTTCAGCCTTCTGATAGCCTTAAGAAACTGGCCTCTAGTTCAGATTCATGTTCAGCTTTTGTGGTTTGTATTACCCAGGGTTGCAAAGTCAGCTATTTTGTTTAAATATTTTAAAAGTACCAAACTAGAAGTACAAAGCCGAAGCAGAACCAGGCACACAGAAGGAACTCAATATATGTTTTAATTTAATGTGAGATGGTTGATATATTCTGTAAGCATATTCATCTGTCAATCTGTCTGACGCTAGTTAGCCTCCTAATATCTGAGTAGCTAAAGAAGAGATATAAATGTGTGAATATCACAGTCATAGACTCAAATATGCTAAAACATAACTTACTTCATTTTTATGTTAGTGAAAGCATTTTTTTTCCCAAGTGCTTAATCTACCTTACTAGCAGTAGAAAACCACAATGACCACCACCATAGCAACAGGAATAAAATCTTTAATTTAGCTGCTTCCAGGTAAACTCAGTCCAAATCTGTGATGTATTTATTAATACAAATTAATAATCTATCCATTTTCAGATTTAAAACATCTCACATTTTTTTCTCCCTTCTTCATCTTTTTGCACTTTCTTTTAGGCTTTTGAGCATGATGAGAATATTGGTGGGAACTTGGCTTACGCTGCTGTTATATGAGGTTTTTGAGGAAAGGGTCTCGAAATGCTCTCTTCTTGATTCTTATCTGTGTTGATCCTATTGGGCAATCCTACTCCAGTTGATCTTCTCTTGTATATCCATTAGGAAGGCCTTTGCCTTAAAGTAACAAAAAACCAGTAGTTCCTTAGAAAAAGGATATTTACTATTTAGTAATAAGAAAATCTAGACACAGATGGCCTCTGGGTTGAAGCTCAACGACCCAGACTCTTATTATTTTGCTTTTCTACCATTCTTTGCATGTTGCTTTTTTCAATTTTGTCCTGCTCACCTAATGATCACAAAACGGTTGCTGCACATCCCAACATCACATAATCTTTCCTAGGCAGAAATAAATGTAGAAGAACCACCATCAGTAGCTCTCTTCTTGTATATGCCTCTTTTATCAAGAAAGCAGCGAGAACTCAAAAACTTCCACTTAGGTCTTCTGGGCCAGATCTGAGTCACAGGTTATCACTGGCTGTGAAGAAGGCAAGGAAAGTAATGTTTTGGGCTTTACACTCTCTATAATGGGAGATAAACCAGGGAGATAGAGTTGAGAATGGTATTTTGAGTGGCCAGCCTTCAATTTCTGCATTATTGGTCTGGTTTTTGGAATAGGAAATGTACAGTACTTCCTGAGAGTGTGATTGAGATGGTCTGTGAGAGAATGATGTGGTTGAATCAGTGTAAATTTTTTGATGCCTGTGGAGGACCTTTTGTGCACAGGAAATGCTATTTGCAGTTACTTGGTTTTAAATTAATTTATTAAAAAACCACTTAAAAAGTAGTTATTTTTCTTACTTTTAAATGTAATTTAAAACTCTTAGTCTATTCCATAAATCCTGTGTATTTTATCAATTCCTTGCAAGGCAGTGTTGGATCAACTCAAGTTGAACAGACTAAACTCTGCTTAATTAAAAGAACTTCTAAGTGTAAACCCAGATTCCTCAACTATTTTTAGCATTTCAGAGTACATTTTAAAGTCTGATATATCAACAAAGACACACTGGACTGAAATTGAACTTTAGACAGAATGGACTTAACAGACAATTATAGAACATTCTACTCAGCAACTGCAGAATATACATTCCTCTTATCAGCTTACGGAACTTTCTCCAAGACCACAAAACAAATCTTAATGAATTTTTAAAAATTTGAAATCATACCAAGTATCTTCTCAGACCACAGCAGAATAAACTAGAAATCAATTCTAAGAGGAATTCTCGAAACTGTAGAAATACATGGAAATTAGACAACGTACTCCTGAATGATCTTTAGGTCAACAATGACATTAACATGAAAATTTAAACAACTTCTGAAGCAGAGGAAAATGGAAACACAACATATCAAAATATCTGATTTTCTTTTTAAGCACTTCAGTACCTGACCAGGCAAACTTATGATCCCAACAAGCAGAAATTGTAAATTGCTTGAACAACTCTTAAATATTTAATGATTTAAACTTGTAAATATAAAGAATCTCAAGTTTTCTCTTAAATATTCTAACACACTAAAAAGTAAATTTGGTCAAAATATTTTACATCCTTTAATGAAAAAATGACAAACTAATAAAATATTTTAAATGAGAATCTGTCTGTTCTCTCTGTTTAAACTGTTACTCTAAAATATGTCATATTCTCTTAAACATCAAAAGCACATTTAATACCAACTGCACACACATTATTCTAAATTTCACATATTGGTATTCATACTATGGACTTTGTTCACTCCATTACATCTGTTTTTTATTCCAAACCTCCCTAAGATTTTTAAGGATACTTAGTAGCACATCATCAGGCCAGGCAAGCTGGTTTTGTCATTACAAGGCAACTGAGATCACTTATGAGGCAGAGATTTGAGGGTAGGAAGCAGTACAGAGTCAACAGCATTCCAGGGAGATTCTATTTGTGTGCAGTTGTGTAAACTGAGCTTCTTGTTTTTGTCACTGTGGTGAGAGGAAATTCAGAGACCATATCCTTTAGCTAGGGTTGGTTTCTTGTAAGATTAAGTTGTATCCTTATTTACATCATTCTTCCACCATCATTATCATCATTTGAATAGATGAGAGTCTTCAAACCCCTCATTCCCCAAATTCATAGCTAATGTCCTTGAACTGATTTCTACTACCTGAGTGAATTCAGGATTTTTTTCCTACTTTCCCATCTGAGCTGCCATTCTTACGGAGATTGTTATGGCATCTGATTGGATTTTGCATACTTCTTTTACCATTGTCTCCATGATTATAACCAGGTATGGCCATTTCTACTCTGGCATGTGGTCATTATGTAACTACCTCTTCAACTGATTCTAAAGAGGGAGTCCTGGTTGCTGGGTTGGATGGAACTGTCCTTATCACTGCATCCATTGTTGCTTGTTTTTTCATCATAGCCATGGGACATTAGACATACCCACTATTTTTATCTGCCAACTTTTATTCTCCATTAGACACCCATGGAAACTCTGGTGCTGCCAAACTTGCAGGGGTGTTAATAGACCCTCTTTTTGCCTAAGTCTCCCGTATACATGATATCCTATGCACTTCATCACAATAGGCAGGTACCTCTCTCCAAAGCTTGCTCTTCTTTCTTTCCCCAACCCGAATTCTGTGAAGGATGGTGACAAATCTTTGGCTTTCCCCTCTAAAATGCCCTTCTACTCTCCTCAGCTCAAATGGTGGGGGTGAAACAGTAAAGAGAATGCTGCGTGTCTGAATCTCTTGCTTTTTGAACTTAGAGGCTGGACATTTAAATTTCTTTGTTTTTCTGGACCAATATGTCAACTTTCTTCTGGGTTAGTTTCAGCTCCATTTCTCACAGAAGAATTTGTGTGTCAGGCAGGGGGGGTGGTATATGGGAGAAGAAAAGTACATCAGTTAAAGACTCGTATAATTACTTGGCAAGCCATAGGGGAAGATAGAAGAATTTCTGTCACATCTTCTAAGTAGGCCTATGATTTAATAGCTAAAGCAGCTATAAGGGGATCTTACAGTTTAGGATGAGAGTATCTTGCAGATTTATTGGAACCGAGACCAGTGGCTTCTCTAAATGTAGCTGATTTCTATTCTTCCATGAGTTCTCCACATAAATGCCACTTCACTGAGGCAGTCTTCCCTGACCCCTCTGGCCAGGCAAGGTTCCCCTCTTATATATTCTCAAATTTATCTTGATTTCTCTTTTAGCACAAATTGCACATTTTGTTTTAAAGTTTGCCTTAACCAGTAGACTGTGATTTCTTAGGGTACCTGGACCTTGTGTCTCTTCTTTATAGCTCTCCTCTCCAGTGCCTGATACTATATTTGGCCCTGAGTATCTGCTGAACAAATATTGAATGTATGAATAATTATTAAGTTTTTTTGGTGAGTGAAATAAAGTAAACATGAACAGTGGATTGTCATGTCTTGAAAGCATGAGCTTGGGCAGTAGATTTTTGGTTACCACATTGAATTCTTGAACTTGCTGGGCAACTTTAATTTTCACCAAGTTTTTTGAAGGTCGTGGGATTGAAGTGGAAGGCATGGTCTCAGGAGATGTGGGCATGTCTTGGCATACACAGAATGTAGCATCCCCACTTTCCAGGAAGGATGACTTTTTTTTTATTTCTATCAATCAAAAACACGTTATCTTCAGTGTTTAGCCAAATAGATTGAATGGAGTGATTTTACTGATCTGTTGAAATCTGTTAGTTGAGAAAGACTTTTGTGAACTCTAAATGGGAATTGAGATGAATCTAAAGCTTCCTTTCATTTTGTAAAGCAGGGGAATCTTCCTAGACTTATTTTTGCCCTGACATTCTTTTATATAATGCATTTGAGCAGACTAAAGATGAAACAGAGACTTTTTCATGTCTTTTGACCCTGAGACATTTATATGAGAGAGGCTTTTAAAACATGAATATTTTTGGCTCTAACAACTGCCCCTTTGAAATGGCATGAAACACAGTGTTTAGAACTGCAAATATCACTGACATTTCTAAAGTGCGAACAATGTTTAATAGCATGGCAGAAAATTTATTGCTTCTGCAAGAACATAGATATTCTTTCAAAGCCGATGGTATTTAAGAGTTAAACAAGTAAGTGGAAAACTCACTACAGACTAGTCTATGTAACCAGAGGTAGGTATAATAATTAGGAGGATTGCGAAACTCTTAATGCTTCAGTAAATATGCCAAATATCTGGGGCAGCCTTCTGTTCTCTGAGCCCAGATTGCTGCTTTGTAGGTATGTATCAATCTTCACTACTTACTATGTTCAACCTTTCTGAATCTGTGATCAGGATCCATCTGTTCGACTACATTTATTAGTGTGTTTTCTTATGACATAAATCCTTCAAAAATTGTCATCTCCAAGTAGGGTCATGATACCTGCTGGGTTATATTTGTTCAACACAATAATGGTATAATAGTCTTTAACCACAGAACACAGAAAGTAAAACATGCAAAACAAAAAGTTGTGTACTTCTACCGAGGCCAGGGCTGCCTTGGGAGTAAACGGTGGTGCCCCTGACAGATTTGTCGGAAGGGATGGTAATTATGAAAGATGGTTGCGGCTCGGGAGTAGCAGCCTAACCCTTCACTCAGAAAAAGGAGTTGGGGCATGTGAGCTCACTAAGCATTTCTGAGGCTTCCATCCTGGTGATATGCTTGCTTGGTGTCCAGCCACAGAAAGTAAAGTGGAGAGAAAAATGATTGCTTGCAAATGGCAGTGCAGTGGGAGCCAACAGCCAGGGACTGCCACTGTTTTCATTAAGGAAAGAATTTGGTGATCCCTTAAAGATAGGAAAAATACTTTTTAAATTTTGGACAGATTTTAATTTTGAAAGATGCGATGCTCTATCACCCACTACATTTTTCAGCTCACCGCAACCTCTGCCTACTGCCTACTGCGTTCAAGCGATTCTCCTGCTTCAGCCTCCTGAGTAGTTGGGATTACAGGCATCTGCCACCATGCCCAGCTAATTTTTGTATTTTTAGAAGAGACGAGGTTTCACCATGTTGGTCAGACACAGGCATGAGCCACGGCGCCCAGCTGGGAAAATAATTTCTACTTTTAAAATGACTTGACTATCTCCTTGAGGCCGGCTGTCCAAGAGGCAAGCATTTCCAGCAGTCCAATCTCACTTAAAAAGGCATAAAACATCAAACATGGAAAGGACAGTTCTTTTATCATACAGATTAATTTTTTTTCAACAAACATCTTTTGAGTGCTTATAGATAAGCAAACTAGGGCTCAGAAGGGTTGATGACTTAGCTAAGTTCATAAATCAGTCCCATATTTCTTATTTTATATTTTATACATATCAACTTTCATGTCACTGTTTACAAGTATTTTAAAATTTCTGTTACATCTTTTTTGTTTGTGCTATTAATTTACTCATCAATATTACTGTTATTTTGTATGGGTATGGATTGATCTCATGTTTAACAAAAGCTCACTGTATTCTCTCACATTTCATATCTTCTATTGTGATTACTTTCTTTTTACCTTAAGTTCATACTTTAGTAGTCATTTGATGAAGCTGCATATATGAATGTGCATGTGTATACACACACATACATATATATGTATACATATAACAGGTTTATGATTCCTTCTCCTATTTTGCAAATGAATATTCATACTATTTATTCATATTAATTCATCCTTTCATTTATTTATTTCATCCAACAGTTATCTTTATGCATGTGCCTACTCTAGGGTGAATATAGTTTTACTTGCTAGTGAAACAATGGTTAATAAAAATTACCATAATCGTTTTTCTTATAGAACTTAACCTCTAATGGAGAAGGCAAACAGTAAAGAAATTATCACATAAATATATAAGTGCAAACTGACAAGAGAGAATAACAAAGGACTTAACATAAATCCAAGAGAGAGGATAGGGAAACGTGGTCTGCCAAGACCTCTTTGAGAAAAATAAGTTTAAGTTGAAAACTAAAATTAGGCTGGGCGCTCATGCCTGCAATCCCAGCACTTTGAGAGGCCAAGGGCGGGGATCACCTGAGGTCAGGAGTTCGAGACCAGCCTGACCAACATGGTGAAACCCCATCTCTACTAAAAATACAAAAATTAGCTGGGCATGGTGGTGTGTGCCTGTAATCCCAGCTACTTGGGAGGCTGAGGGAGGAGAATCGCTTGAACCCGGGAGGTGGAGGTTGCAGTAAGCCAAGATTGCACCGTTGCACTCCAGCCTGGGAGACGAAGCAAGACTCCATCTCAAAAAAAAAAAAAAAAAAAAAAAATCCTTGACTCAGAGGTGGCGTATATACTTCCATTTGCAATCTAATGGCTAGAACTAATCACATGGCCACCGCACATGTTGCAGAATCTTCTCAGATACAACCTGTCAGTGCCAAAGGTGGCCAGGAACACCACCGTAGGGGAACAAGTTGGGTTTAGTATTCATGAAGCAGGAGAGAATGCACACCATAGGAACCATGAGGCCTCTCAGGAAGAGGGCGTTCAGTATGCCTTATTATAAGTTTAAGGACTAAGTTAGGTGATATGGAGAAGGGTTTAAGGAAGTATGACTTTCCTCTGGATTGGGTGTGTTAGAAGGCAGGCAGGGGTAATTTTACGGTTGGGTACCTTAGTAAATCTAGTCTAGGAGTGAAGGCTAGAACCGGCTAAGGCTGCAATTAGTGAAGAAGCAGTAATCACTTACGTTGGTCAGGATCAGTGGATGCTTGACCATTTTTGTGACTTGCACAATGTTCATAATTTGTTTGTATTTAAATGTGACTATGGCATGGTCTTTTGTCTTGACCCATCATGGTCACATCACAGAGTGGCCTTGTTTGATGTTGATGTTCTATGATTTTGCTCATGGTCAAAAGGAGAACATCAAGACCTTTCTGTGAGTGACAAGCCAGCTCCTAGCAACACCCAGGCCAAGCTGATAGGACCAGGATAGCTCACGGATGTCAGGGCTGCCATTCTCTTTCTCTAACTCTGTACTGTGAAGGGCAGAACAAATTTTTGTGAACAGCTATTACCTCTTACATAGCAACTAGGAATTTAAAATGATGTACATCTGGCAGGCAGGTTTTGTGAATTTCTTCAGTAATACTCAGCTTACCCTGTAAAATTCTGTTTTGTGTCCTTCCCTATCACACCTCTTGCTAGATGCTAAAGTCTTCAGTGAATGAGGGAGAGGGACAAGGAGTTGGTGAATGATTGCCATAAAGAGGGGGAGGGACCGGCGTAACTGGAAGACATGAGCCTCTAAGGCACTGGTTTTGTATTTTCCATAAGTGAAATGGATGGGAATAATTGTCTGGAAGTGATGCTTGAGAAATATAGAGTGAAGGGAAGGCAGTGTCCTCACAGAACAGCCAGGTTCAAATGAGGTTTTGGTGGTGAAACTATCAATTGACAAGTGGCTTGGGACCTTCTATTTAAAATGTGTCCCATTGATCAGCAGCATTGTCATCACCTGGGAGCTAAGTAGAAGCGCAGAATTTCAGGTTCAATCCCACACCTACAACATCAGAATCTGAATTTTAACAAGGCATCCAGGTAATTCAAATGCACATTACCGATGGTTTAGAATTTAGAGGAACTCACCAACATAGATTGGGAGTTCCAAAGGTCATAGTGGAAGGCTTTGGGGGTAGGAATAGAGGCAAGAAGATTGAACAGAGTCATACAACGACAAGAACACATACTTTCTTTATCCCTTCAGGCTGCCTTTCAACCTCCACACTTGTCTCCAACTCTCAGATACGACAGATCTTTCCCATGTCACTGCACTGAACACAGTTATTTTAAGCAGTTTGTCCAAAATGATTGATTACAAAGGTGTTATATTTTCCCTTCTAATTTTCCCTACTTTCTCAATTTCTGATAATGTTCATGTTACTTTTATAATAGGACAAAATAGTATAAAATATGTATTAAGGAAATATGGAAGTGAAAAGGGGTTAAAATGTTAGGCTGTGCCGTGATTTGCTGTTCTTCAAGAAGTGACCTGTCAGCTGTTATCTGTCAGCTGACCCTTTCACAACGTCCCATTGTTTAGAAATCAGTACTCTCTCTAGAGATAATAATGAGACCTGTAGTGTCAACTGAAGTTTCAGAATTTTTCTCCTGGCTGTGACTTTTCCTATGTGATTTGGCTACCTCCCTGATGCAGAATCCATTCTGAGAAAACCTCTGTTAATCATGTGGTCAGGGATAACTCACTGATTCTGCCAGGGTGTGAGAGGGCTTAGTAAAAGCAATTTCTCTCTCTATTTTTTCTTTTTTTGAGACAGAGTTTTGCTCTTGTTGCCCAGGCTGGAGTGCAATGGCGCCATCTCGGCTCACCGCAACCTCCGCCTCCCGGATTCAAGTGATTCTCCTGCCACAGCCTCTCGAGTAGCTGGGATTACAGGCATGTGCCACCATGCCTGGCTAATTCTGTATGTTTAGTAGAGGTGGGGCTTCTCCATGTTGGTCAGGCTGGTCTTGAACTCCTGACCTCAGGTGATCTGACTGCCTCAGCCTCCCAAAGTGCTGGGATTATAGGCGTGAGCCACCACGCCTGGCCAGCAATTTCTATATTTACAGAAGGAGATGGTCACTTCTGTGACCATCCATGAAAAAATAACTGTTGGAAAACTTTTGCAAAGCCATCCGTGAAACACAATTGTTTAGAGACGCACATATAATACTTTTATTCTCAGACGCTTTCAATTATTGGAGCCATGCACCTACCGCCAATTGGAGTCTTTTCATACTATTCAGAAAGACATTTCCTTATCCTGTAGCTCAAAATATATTTAGCCATCCTATGACTCAGAGTTACAGTTCCCTTCATCAGTTCCACCTCTTCTGCCGGAAGCAGCTGAACTTCTTTATAATTATAGAGTTTTCTATCATCCAGCTTGCAGAACTGAAAGAGAATCTTATCTCTTGACCCTTTCTCATACCTGACTTGTTCAAATACAGCACTATGAACCTGCAAATGGCACAAAGTTTCTAACTTAAGTAGAAGTAAAGTGTGACTTTTCTTGTGGAGCGATGATTGTTAATCAGGCCAGATCTTGCGAGATTTTTGTAATGGGGATAAATAAAAATTGGGATAAATCCATCTGTGACGAGAAAGACAGTATCAGGTAAAATGCTGGTATAAGACAGAGCTAGCTAGAGTTGACAAGATTATCTATTTCCATTGTTTACATCATTCACTGTTAAATACCCAGTGTCTTTCACTGGACAAATAATATTTCCCTCAAAGTTATTTCTTTTTAATCCATGTGTGTAAGAATAATCAATAGTTATATTAACTCTGTTTAATGCACGTTAATTCTGAAAAGAGTCGTGAACTGTGCTCCTACTTTTGTAATAAAAATGTTTCTCTTACCAGGGTTTTTTAACATGTGGTCTAAAAATGTGTGTCTATGGCTGGGCTGGGCGTGGTGACTCACACCTGTAATCCCAGCAGCTTGGGAGGCGGGTGGAACACGAGGTCAGCCATTCGAGACCAGCCTGGCCAACATAGTGAAACCCCATCTCTACTAAAAGTACAAAAAATTAGCTGGGTGTGGTGGCAGGCACCTGTAATCCCAGCTACTCAGGAGGCTGAGGCAGAAGAATCACTTGAACCCAGGAGGTGGAGGTTGTGGTGAGCCGAGATTGCGCCACTGCACTCCAGTCTGGGTGACGGTGGGAGACTCCATTTCAAAAAAAAAAAAAAAGTGTGTCTATGATAGCAGTCACTTGGGGTGCCTGTTAAAGATGCAGATTCCTGGGTTTTAACTCAAATCTACTTAAACAGATTTTCCAGAAGAGGCCTGGTTATCTGTATATTTATTAAACACCTTGAGTAGTTTTGTTTTTTTTTTGAGACAGGGTCTCACTGTGTTACCCAGGCTGGAGTGCAGTGATACAATCACTGCTCACTGCAGCGTCGATCTCCCCAGGCTCAGGTGATCCTCCCACCTCAGCCTCCTGAGTAGCTGGGACAGCAGGTGTGTGCCACCATGCCTTGCTAATTTTTGTATTTTTTTGTAGAGATGGGTTTTGTCATGTTTCCCAAGCTGGTCTTGAATTCCTGGGCTCAAGTGATCAGCCTGCCTTTGCCTCCCAAAGTGTGGGATTACAGGCATGAGCCACTGCGTCCCGCCACCTCGAGTAATTCTTAAAGTGCTTGAGAACTTATTAAGCACCTTGAGTAACTCTTATTATCAAGTTAGTTTAGACCACGCGTGGTGGCTCACTCCCGTAATACCAGCACTTTGAGAAGCTGAGGAGGGCGGATCATGAGGTCAGGAGTTTGAGACCAGCTCGGCCAACATGGTGAAACCCCGTCTCTACTAAAAATACAAAAATTAACTGGGTGTGGTGGCGGGCGCTTGTAATCCCAGGCCCTCGGGAGGCTGAGGCGGGAGTATCGTTTGAACCTGGGAGGCAGAGGTTGCAGTGAGCCAAGATTGTGCCATTGCACTCCAGTAGTCTGGGTGACAGGGCGAGGCTCTGTCTCAACAAAAAAAAAAGAGAGAGAGAAAAAAAAAGAATGGTGGTGGTTTCTTGTTAGATATGCAAATTCTTGGGTCTCACTGACTCTGGGAGTGGGGCGCATCAATAGGGAACCACAGAATTTTTACTGAAGAACTGTATCTTTAGCACTGACTGTTTACCTGATCCCAAAAGATAATTTCTTAAGTGCATCAGAAGTTCAGAAATATTTTCAGAAGGACTCTTCAAGTTGAAAATGAAATATTTAAAAGCTTGAAATTATATTAAATTGTATAAATGCTGGTGAATTTTACAGCCTAAGAAACCCACACTTCAGAAATAGGTTGATAAACTATTTTAAAACATTGATAATATCTCCATGGGAATTACAGAAAAATTAAGTAGAAGAACTAATGCAGTATAATCATATAACAATTATGACAACAGCTATTTTTCCAGCCCTTTACATTTTAGAGAAAGATTTGCAAAGAATATTTTTACATAAGTCATCTTATTTTATCTTATAGCTACTGTGAAGCCTGTCTGCATAGATCAGGTTTTATAGTTCAAGAAGTTGGGGTTCAAGATGCAAAAGATAAGTGGCAGTCAGGAATAGAATTTGTCCTTTTTGTCTGAAGCTTCTAATCTACCTATGACCCAGTTCCCTGCTGTTGCTGTAGTTGCTTTCCCATAGCCCAGGGACCCTGCCGCTTGACAGTTGTCTTAGGAACTACTAAGCACAGTGTCTTACAGTCAAACAACCATAACCAGGGAACTTCTAACTTTAGGGATAGCCCATGCTTATATAGCATAGCATTGCTGAGGCCAAAGAAAAGAGGTTCTGCTATTCTAGGTCCTCAGATAAGATAGCCTGGAAGAATTTTTCTGCATGTGATTCTACTTCCAAAGAATCCCCACCTTCATTTCTTCAAGCAGGAAATGTTCTGAGAGGGAGTCTGGCTTCACCACCAAATAATTATTATAAACTTGGTGTTTTGTGGCCTCCTCTCAAATGGTTACTCGGAATTCAATCTTGTGTTGGCTTTTTCTATATATTCTCTGCAAGGAATGGTGGCAGTTGGTGGGGCAGAGACACGTAGACAGTGACTTGGACATAACTCAACTGACTTGTTATTTTGTCTACTATTAATGCTCTTTAGAAAGAAATAGAAATTTTGTGCACAGTATTAGAATATGACAGAAAACAGAGTTGTATTACCTTGCCAGATCTTCTGTCTTACATTTCAGAAACAGCACCACCTGTCTATATATTTTGGCTGCATTTAAAAGGTAATAACTGTTTCTTTATTGAAAAAAACAGCAATAACCTTGGGAAAAGAGTGTAGAAAAATGTTTGAGAGAAGAATGCTGTATACCTCGCATAAATATGTCTAAGAAAATGTTTGGGCTGGGCATGGTGGCTCATGCCTATAATCCTAGCACTTTGGGAGGCTGAGGTGGGCGGATCACTGGAGGTCAGGAGTTCGAGACCAGCTTGGCCAATGTGGTGAAACCCATTCTCTACTAAAAATGCAAAAAAAAAAAAAAAAAATTAGCTGGACCTGGCGGTGGGTGCCTACTTGGGAGGCTACTCGGGAGGTAGGAGAATTGCTTAAACCCACGTGACGGAGGTTAGAGTGAGCCGAGATAGCGCCACTGCACTCCCGCCTGGGCAACAGAGCAAGACTCTGTCTCACACACACACAGACAAAAAAAACAAAAAAGAAAATGTTTGCTTTTTGACTAGATACTACATGTTTCTACCCACAGAATTCCTCAACCGGGTATGTACAGCCTTTTTACTTATGAACAGGTCACAGGCTCCTAAAGGCTTTTCTCAAGGCCATTTGTTTCTAAGTTCAAAGTTACACTATAAAAGTGACTGCTAATAGCAATTATTTGTGGTATCTGATGTCACTCTTGCTTTGGAATAACAATACTTTTATTCTAAGTATTAAAATGGGTACAGTCATCCCTTGATATTGAGGTAGATTGGTTCCAGGACCCCCTTGGTTACCAAAATACAGGGATGTTCAACTCCCTGATATAAAATGGTGGAGAATTTGCGTATAACCTATGCACATGTTTTCGTACATTTTAAATTACCTCTAGATTATTTGCAATACACAATACAATGTGAAGACTACGTAAGTAGTCGTTATACTTTATGATTTAGATAATAATGACAAGAGAAAAAGTCTGTATAAGTTAAGTATTTTCAGTCCTCAGTTGGCGGAGCCTACAGATGCGGAAGCCACGGATAAGGAGGACTGGCTATTTCCTATAAGTAGATGTCAGTGAAGTTTTCTCAGGTATTTGTGGGCAAGAGAATAATGTAGACGCAGAAATCCAGGAGTGACTTGTAAGTCATTAAATGCGTCGTTCTCAGATTGAGTTAGTTTTCTCATTTGTGGCTTAACCCTTTTCCAAAAGGGGAAGAAAAGGCAGAAATGTGTTGCAGTCACAGCTTTCCATTCCAGAAGCTCCTCTGAGCAATGTTAGAAGTAACACTCACTAGGCAGGTTCAGGCTTGACAGAAGAGGGAGTGGGAATCGAAGAAATAGGGGAAAGATGCAGCTGTGTGGAGGCAAAGGCTGGAGCAATTTTTCACCCATGCAATGACAAGTAGTCAAACACTGGTTTAATTTGAGTTGGCTTTGTGAGGACAAAGCCTGTTTGGCCCTAAGTAAAACCTCTCCGTTCTGAAAAACATTTTTTGGGTTACTGCTACAGATCAGGAAACAAAACAACAATTTGAGGTTGAGAGAGAATTATTATATGAGAAAATGTTTAAATTTTTATTTTATGACAAGTATATGATTAAATGTGCTGACATTGTTTGCGAAAGTTGCCTCAGCTCAAGAAAAATATTAGGTACCTCAATAGAATATAAGAAAACATGGCTTAGATTTAGATATTGCAACACATAAAATGAAAGAGCAGGAGTGTTTCCATGAAATGCTGCTAGGAAATTCCTCTTGCCCAAAGTAATATTATAGAGGGCTGAGTAAGCTATGATAATTTTCAGTGCTGATTCTATCAGCATAGAAAAGCAGTCTATTGTGACGTTGAATTCTTGCAGTTAATTACTTATCCTTCCTTAGTAACTAATATTTTTATTTTAAGAATTGATTTTCAATACTTACATTGTGAATATTTGATAGGTGCATGAGTTATGGGTTTAATTACCTTCATGACTCTTGAGAGTTGAATGCATGCATTGGAATAAAAATTGTAATTATTTATCACATAGAATATACAGAAGCCTTTCTATTTATGAACAGGTTACAAGTTCTTAAAGGCTGTTTTTTTTTTTGTTTTCTTTTTTTCTTTTTTTTTGAGACAGAGTCTCGCTCTGTTGCCCAGGCTGGAGTGCAGTGCTGCCATCTCGGCTCACTGCAAGCTCTGCCTCCTGGGTTCATGCCATTCTCCTGCCTCAGCCTCTCGAGTAGCTGGGACTATAGGGGCCCGCCACCACGCCTGGTTAATTTTTTGTATTTTTAGTAGAGATGGGGTTTCACTGTGTTAACCAGGATGGTCTTGATCTCCTGACCTTATGATCCGCCCCCTCTTGGCCTCCCAAAATGCTGGGATTACAGGCATGAGCCACCGCACCTGGCCAAAGGTCTTAAGGTCAAAGTGCTGGGATTACAGGCATGAGCCACCGCACCTGGCTTAAGGTCTTTTGTCTCTATGTTGAAAGCTGCACTATAAAAATGACTGCTGGCCGGGTGTGGTGGCTCACACCTGTAATCCCAGCAGTTTGGGAGGCCAAGGGGGTGGATCTCTTGAGGTCGGGAGTTCAAGACCAGCCTGACCAACATGGAGAAACTCTGTCTCTACTAAAAATACAAAAATTAGCCCGGTGTGGTGGTGCGTGCCTGTAATCTCAGCAACTTGGGAGGCTGAGGCAGGAAAATCACTTGAACTTGGGAGGCAGAGGTTGTGGTGAGCCTAGATCATGCCACTGCACTCCAGCCTGGGCAAAAAGAGTGAAACTCCGTCTCAAAAAAGACAAAAAAAAAAAAAAAAGAAGAAAGAAAGAAAAAAGAAAGACTGCTAATGACATTTACTGGTGGCATGCAGTTTTACCCCTTTTTTCTGGCTCATGGCTGCTTCACATCTATGCAGTTTGGTAATTCAAAACTTTGTTAGTAGTTTCTGTAACATGGCAGGAAGCACTGGATAGTGTGAGACCCAAATGCTTGTCCTGGTACCACTAGGGACTAGATTTGTAACTTTGAACAGGTCCCTCTATCTCATTGGCTCTCAGTTGATCCTCTGTATTCTGAGGGATCCAGACTAGTTAATCTTGATTCGGGTTCTAGTTGAACTCCTCCTTAGGCTATAGATTAAAGCTAAATCACACACATATATGTCACACTGTCTATTCTGAAATATTTTAATGAAATTACAGACAGCATAAAAACTATGCAGTGGCATGGTTTTTCTTCTCCCTTTTTGTATCCTTTTTTGACAAATAGTTTTCCAATTATTTCTTGGTGTACTGGTCAACCCCCACTCCTCACTCCCACTACCCTGCAACTAAAAACAGGTGGATATTCTGCTTAATAGTATTTATAACTCTAATTAAAGCACACTCCAAGGATGAGAAAAAAAATAAATAGTAATTGTTTAGAAAGACAGGATCTACCTGGATGAATTTACTTAGCCATTTGCAGAACTTCCTATCTCTGGATTAGAGTATATCAACTGACATAGTATTTTACAGTAAACAAAGAATTCCCTAGAATTAAAATTGTGCTAAAAATTATGGATTAAAAATCACACTGAAGTTTGTATGCATACACTTTACATCAGACTTGGTGCTATGGACTGAATGTTTGTGTCCTTCCAAAATTCATGTATTGAAATCCTAATTCCAAATGTGGCGGTATTTGGAGGCAAATCTTTGGGAGGCAATTAGATTGTGAGGATAGAGCTCTGATCATGGGATTAGTGTTCTTATAAGAGAAAGCTTGTCTCCTGTCTCTGCTTTTTGTCATGGAAGGATACAAGTAGAAGACAGCCAGCTGTCTTCAAACCGGGAAATGGGCCCTCCGCAGACACCAAATTCGCTGGCACCTTGATTTAGACCTCCCAACCTCCAGAACTGTGAGAAATAGATGTTGGTTGTTTTACCCAGTCTATGGCATTCTGTTATATTAACCTAAATGCTATGAATCTTGGTATCTCCATATTAAAACAGTGGTTATATCACAGAAGGTAGTATTATTTGGATTGCACACAACTTTTTAATGGAAAGAATAGTTACTTTATTGGAATAAATTAAGTACAGCAGCTGACATCCACATAAGTAAACATAATAGATTGTGTTCCCTGAAAACAAACTCTGAGATGGAGAGTTAGGAGCAGGTTTATTGTTAAGTCCTCTTGGGTCATCTGCTTGCAAGGAGGTGAGCAAGGAGTAGAGGGAGAAGGCTGGCCTCAGTTGAATGGGGGGAGAAGCTGATCTCAGGCAACCCTACAGAGAGTTCGGAAGCAGAGATAGACTTCAGAGTTGTTCCAAATTGAGGTAAGGAGGCTAAAGCTTTCCATGTCTTTTTCAGCCAGCCATTAGCCATGAGACAATCCTTGGGGGGAGGCATGAGCTGAGGTTGAGGCAATGGCGTTCAGTCAAAAAGGATGACTAGTGAGGGACTCAGCTGTCAGCTATTAGCATATGATGAATCCATCTGTCTTCCTTTTTCACCCTAATAGCATATAAGCCAAGAAAATATAGGTGGAGCACAACAGTATTCACTCTCTATCCTGCTCTTTTTTTTTTTTTTTGAGACAGAATCTCACTCTGTCACCCAGGCTGGAGTGTAGTGACGCGATCTCGGCTCACTGCAACCTCTGACTCCTGGGTTCAAGCCATTCTGCTGCCTCAGCCTCCCCAGTAGCTGGGATTACAGGCGTGAGCCACCGCGCCCGGCCTACCCTGCTCTTTCCAGTGTCCCTTATAGTAAGTTTGGCCCACCTAGGAAAGTTTGTCCAGAAATCTGGTTGGCCATACTTATCTTACTTCCTGCAGAACATTCTCAACATCAAGAAATGTTGGAATGGTTTCTCATCTGCACAACTGACATTTTGGGCGAAACAGTTCTTTGTTGTTGTTGTCCAGAGCATTTAAAAATGCTTAGTGGCATTCCAGTGTCTACTCATTAGATACAAGCAACACGCCAACCACATTACTGAGATAGCCAAATGACTCGGTAGATAAAAAGGGGTGCCTGGAGAATTCGGACCTGCCTCACAAGTGTTTACATCGAGGCTTTTGTGCAGACGAGGGAACCTGCCCGGGGCTTGTCTGGGTATGCCCATAGTGGACTGGAGCCCAACATGGGCGCTGGGGGAAGTGGGTGGAGCCACAGGGTATGTGCACCTGATGCAGGGGAGGAGCCTGCTCTCTTCGGCTCCTGTGGTGACCTGGGATTCAATCTGTGAGGTGGAGGGCCTGTTAGGAGGACATCATCTCACTTTGTTGAGGTCGTTTTTTCTTTTTTTCCTTTTTGCCCGGTAAAATCCTGCTCTACTCACCCTTCAATGTATCCGCATGCCTAATTTTTCCGGGTTGTGTAATAAGAACCCAGGTTTTAGCTGAACTAGGGAGCAAAGGACTACAACATTATGACAATAAAAATGACTTCAGAGATTGCTAAATATTTCTTGGAGAGAAACATTTCTTGATGTCGAGAACCACTTAGGATCACTGAACTTCAAAGATGATTGAATCTCTAGGTAAGTCTGTGATGCCAAGTCCAAGGACCTAGTTAGGAAAACCCGGCACTCCAACACATGAGGTGGAGACGTATTATATCCTAAATATTTTTGATTCCTGGACTCCACTGAGCCCTGACAGACTGCAGAATGGCCACCCATTCTCTATTAAGAGCTAGCACTACCTCTGTCCCAGAAGACACTGCAGAGCCCTTCTCATCTCCTGGTTATCAGGCTGATAAGTAGGGCTATGTTACAGCTTAATCCAACTGGACATGCAATGAGCATGATAATAGAGGTATGACACTATACCTCAAAGAAACTACAAGAAGTAGCCAGAATCTACAAACAGGAGCTGAACAAATACCTGTGTGACTAGATGTTGAAGATGCTTGACTAAGGAGATTAGATCATAAAACTAGACAAGGAAGAGTTATTGACTTGGGAGCACTCTTCCAGAACACTGAATTTAATATCTACCTTAGTCCTTTCCAGCTGCTATGACAAAATATCAGAAACTGAGTGACTGATAAACAACAGAATTTATTGCTCACAAGTTCCGGAGGGTGGGAAGTCCAAGGCCAAGGCAAATCTGGCATCTGGTAAGGGCCTGTTTCCTGATTCATAGATGATACCTTCTAGCTGTCTCCTCACTTGGTGAAAAACTGGAGGGCCTATTTCTGAGCCTCTTTTATAAGGACACTAATCCCATTCACAAGGGCTCCACTCTCACAATCTAACCAGTTCCCAAAGGCCCCACACATTGGTGGTTAGGTTTTCAACATATGAATTTTGGGGAGCTCTGAAATTCAGTCCATGGTGACACCCTAGCAAGAACTTCAGGGAATGGTGTCAACTCACTGCTTGGGCGCCCCCTAGAAACATGGAGAAAGCAATGGCCCATTCTGAATAGTTTTTATAACGTTATGATAGACAGCAGACAAAAGGATTAAAAGGCTTAGGAAGGTGGAAATGCAGGAATGGATAGATGAGACAAGCAAGACCTACCAGAGAATTCTATCTCATGACAAGGCTATCAGGAATATGCTGGTGAGATAGGTAATGGCGTCATTCAAAAGTTCAGTGGTAGTTTTCCTCTGTAGACTATCACTGATTGTAAGAGAGGTTGTCATGGAGCCTGTTGATAGTAATGGGGAAGATGGGGTCATGATTCAATAGTGGCCAAATGGGAGACTTAATAACCAGAAGCCAGGGAGTCATAATTACTGTAATAAACAGCCATGTCCTAGTGGCAACCAAGAGGACTTGACCTCCAATGAGTATGAAGAAGACTAACAGAATATAGTGTCCCTAGGCATCACTAGGAACAATGAATGTACATATATATATATATAAAATCAAATAAAGGAAAGGATAATTGGTAGGAGGCTGAGAACATTACCTCAATAAAAACTCATGCTACCTTGTTATTGAATTAGAGCCAGATTTCAGACATATAATCTACTGGCTGAAGAGCTGGCTAGATATCTGGAAAGAAGAAACCTGTAACACCATGGCAAGCATATACTGTGAGATTTCCTCTGATTCTTCCCTAAAGGGACCTCTGGCCATTTACTCTGGTAACTGTACACTAGGAAAAAAGGAATAATGAGACACTTAAAGGACTCCTGGGCACAAGCTCTGATTTAATATTGATACCCAGAGACCCATATCATCATCATATCCCCTTTATTAGAAAGGGGGGCACATGGGGCCAGGTGATAAACAGGCACCTGGTCAAAATCTGGCTCATAGTGGGTCCAAAAGGCCCATAGACTCACTTGATGATTACTTCTTCAGTCCCCAACAATATGATTAGTACTGACATACTTCGCAATTGGAGTGTCTTCCACGCTGAGTTACTGGCCCATGGGGTAAAAGATTTCATAGTGGTCAAGATCAAATGTAGACTTTTGAATCTTCCTTCTTCCCATCCAATCTAGTAAATGAAAAACAATATTACAACCCAGGGGGAGGATACAGCAGATTAGCGCTAATCTTAAAGATCTAAAGGATACAGAGTGGTTGGAACCTATTATATTTCCATTTAATTGGTCGATCAGGCTCCTGCAAAAACAAGATACATTCTGAACAACGACTGAAGACTACTGCAAGCTCAACCAAGTAGCAGCCACAATTAATGCTGCTGTGTCGGCTGCGGTATCTTTGGTATTTCAGAGGGGAAAAAAGGCCAGATTGATGTTAAATTGCTCTAGCATAGACGTATCATATGGTACACCCATAGCACAAGGCTATAAAGGATTGTTCTCCAACTTTTCTGTGCACAAAAATAGGCAGAGTGCTTCATTAAATGCAGATTTCTTGGTCCAAAAGTTTTGGAGCATGTGGGAGGTGAAGCCTAAGATTGTGCATTTTAACGAGAAGCCCAGGTGATTCTAATATGGGTGTCCTCAGGCCACACATTGGAATATTGACCTAAAAGCAAGCTCTGAGACTTCACTCAGGGGATATCACTTGACCCCATTGCTAATTACCTCATCTGCTGAGTAAGGCTCATAATTCCTCCCCTGCCTACCTCAGAGAATTGTTGCCAATATTCTTAGACAACTACTTGGGCTACTACTTGGTTAAGTTTCTGGAAGCCCATTGTTATTTATTATGATCCATTCAGTTTTTATAGGCACCTGGCTGATGAATTTAAATGGGGATATGCGGCTGGGCACGGTGGCTCACTCCTGTTAATCCCTCACTTTGGGAGGGTGAGGTGGGTGGATCACCTGAGGTCAGGAGTTCGAGACCAGCCTGACCAACGTGGTGAAACCCCACCTCTACTAAAAATACAAAAATTAGCCAGATGTGGTTGTGCATGCCTTTAGTCCCAGCTACTTGGGAGGCTGGCCAGGAGAATTGCTCCAACCCGCTAGGCAGAGGTTGCACTGAGCCAAGATCATGCCATTACACTCCAGCCTGGGCAACAGAGAGAGACCTCACCTAAAAAACTAAATAAATAAATGGGGGTATGCTGGGGACCACCACCCTTGCATTTTTTAAGTCTTTGAGAGTGACACCAATTTGTCATTTCTTGCATGAAATGAAATATTAATTTTTTTTTTTAAGAGATGGAGTCTTGCTCTGTTGCCCAGGCTGGAGTGCAGTGGCACCATCTCGGCTCACTGCAACCTCCGCCTCCTGGGTTCATGCCATTCTCCTGCCTCGGCCTCCCGAGTAGCTGAGAGTACAGGCGCCCGCCACCACGCCCGGCTAATTTTTGGATTTTTAGTAGAGATGGGGCTTTACCGTGTTAGCCAGGATGGTCTCGATCTCCTGACCTCGTGATCCGCCCGCCTCGGCCTCCCAAAGTGCTGGGATTACAGGTGTGAGCCACTGCGCCTGGCCTTGAAATATTGTTTTTAATTTACTATTTTGGAGAACAGGCTCCAGTGGTTGTGGGCAGTTAGCAGTGAATGATGCAGCTGTCAATTATCTGCAGGTGATATTTCCAGTAGTTGTGGGATGGGAATGTAGAGGCCAAAAGGGAAAGCTTCCCCTTCACCCTCTGAAAGTTCACTGAAAAACCAATTCACAAAAGGCAGATTAATTGGAGAAAAGGTATACAGATTTATATAATGTGTACACACCAGAGCCTTTAGAATGAAGACTCAAAGATACAAGAAAAATTATCCATTTTTATGCTTCAATTCAACACAGTATGTGTAACTGAGCATAGTAGCTTAACCTCAAACCATGTTATAAAACATTTTTTTCCTTTCCCCTTTCCTTCTCCTCCCTCCCCTTTCCTTCTCCTCCCTCCCCTCAGTTTCAAGATGTAGCTCTGAGATATACTTTACAGCTTCCAAATGTTTTCTTTACCTTCCATTTTCCACTTTATGCCCCCATGCCTTATGCATACTCATTTACCTGGATGCTTGTTAAGCGCACACCATACTCACTTATCTGGTCGTATATTTCCTTACAAGCTTCACGGGTCAGATCCTAATATGGACCAGACACCTGCAGAATTCTCTCTCCAATAAAAGATTACTTGAAGGCCAGAACCCACTCTCAGCTAGAGATTAGCTGCAAGATTGACTGTGATTAATCTGTAACCTCTTTGGGCCACGATGGCCCCTTCACCAGATGAAACAATAATTCAAGATGAGCCATCGGAGCAAGTCACATTGCCTGGCACCTCCTATCCCTGCCTTGCCTCTTCTGCATTCCAAACCCTTAAAAAAAAAAATACTCCTGCATTCCTTCCACAAATTGAAGAGTGGAATTGTTTTCTGCCCTTCCCCTTGCTGGCACAGATAATAAAGTCTCACCCTTTTTTTTTTTTTTTTTTATCATACTTTGTTATTATTTTGGTTTATTTCTACAAGTGGCAAGCAGCCGTACGCTTTTGCTGGTTACATAGGGACAGCCATGTAGAAATAGGATTGGACTAAAAGATATGAGCTAATGATAATGGACTGAGTGGGGAAACTCTGCAGGACTTCTCTATCTAGACTCTTCTTAGCCTCTCTGAGAATACAATCCTTCTCTCTGGGTGTGCGGCAGGGCCTTCTCTGGAACGGGGTTCTTCGACCTACAGTAAAACAAGGTAGGTCAAATGATTTCTTTATGGCTAGTTTTTACACAGAGAAGTAGAAAGAAAGAGTAATATTTTTGGGCTTTATGTCTGGCTTTAAGGAAAAGGGGTTCTGGTTCCTATGATCCACCTTGGGGAGGAGGGATTCTAGTTTCTACGGCTAGCATTTGGGAGAATGGGACTGAGATACAGGAGGGCAGGTCAGAGAAAAACTTTTGCTTCTGAGGCTATCATTTTGGAGTATTGTTTTCTGAGCCCCAACAGGTTTAAGAACGCTTTAAGGGGAGCTCTGGATGGAGAACCATAGTATCCACCAAAGTAACCAGTAGGGCACATCAACGTGTGTATGCATTTATACATGCATGCACACGCATGCGCCTACAGGTGCTTGTGTTTTAAGAGGAGACTTTTCTTCTATCTGTGCAATCAAGATGTCACAGCCTTCAGAGTGGTTCTGAGATTCGATATAGTTTAGGTCACAGGTTATGGCACAAGGAGTGCTGGTCTTGAGAGATCGAGGAATATGCAGCTCTTACTCTCAAAGGGCCACTTCACAATAACACGGCTACTATAAGTCCTTGTCCACTTTCACAACTCTGGTAGCTGAGTACCATACTCTGTTGTTTGCTTTGATTTCTGGTGTAAATTGCTTGGCAGTTTCACTAGTATTATCTCAGTTGATCTTGGCAACCATTCTCTCAGGTAGGGAGAGAAGGAATTATGAGCTTAATTCAGCAGATGAGGAAATGAGGACTCCGAAAGGTCAAATGATTTGTGCCAGGTAGAGTTTCAGAGCTTGCTTTTAAGTCAATGTTTCAATGTGTGTGGCCTGAGGGGGCACCTGAGTGAGAATCACCTGAGCTTCTTATTAAAATGTGCATTCTTTTCTTTTTGAGACGGAGTTTCATTCCTGCTGCCCAAGCTGGTGTGCAATGGCAAAATCTTGGCTCACTGCAACCTTCACCTCCCAGGTTCAAGTGATTCTCCTGCCTCAGCCTCTCAAGTAGCTGAGATTACAGGCATGTGCCACCACGCCTGGCTAATTTTGTATTTTTAGTAGAGATGAGGTTTCTCCATGTTGGTCAGGCTGGTCTTGAACTCCCGACCTCAGGTGATCCACCTGCCTCGGCTTCCCAAAGTGCTGGGATTAAAGGAGTGAGCCACTGCGCCCAGCCAAAATGTGCATTCTTAGGCCTTGCCTTCCATATGCCAACTCCAAAACTTTTGGACCAGGAAATCTGCATTGATATAAAGCATCCTACCAATTCTTGTGCACAGCAAAATCAGAGAACAATCCCTCTATGTTTGTTCTATGATTTGAATGTTCTTCCCCTCCAAAACTCAGGTTGAAACTTAATCTCCAATGGGTCAGTACTGAGAGGTGCATTCTTTAAGAAGTGATTGGGTAATGAGGTCTCTGGCTCAATGAATGGATTAATCCATTCATGGATTAATGGATTCATGTGTTAATAAATTAATGGGTTATCACAAAAGTGGACTAGTGGCTTTACAAGAAAAGGAAGAGGCCAGGCGCAGTGGCTCATGCCTGTTATCCCAGCACTTTGGGAGGCAGAGGCGGGCAGATCACGAGGTCAGGAGTTTGAGACCAGCCTGACCAACATGGTGAAACCCCATCTCTACTAAAAATACAACTCTCCTGCCTCAGCCTCCTGAGTAGCTGGGCTAATTTGCTGGGCGTGGTGGCACCTGCCTGTAATCCCAGCTACTCAGGAGGCTGAGGCAGGAGAATTGCTTGAACCAGGGAAGCGGAGGTTGCAGTGAGCTGAGATTGTGCCACTGCACCCCAGCCTGGGCGACAAAGCGAGACTCCATCAAGAAAAAAAAAAAAGAAAGAGAAAGAAAGAAAAAAAGAGAGAGAGAGAGGGAGAGAGAGAGAGGAAGGAAGGAAGGAAGAAAGGAAGGAAGGAAGGAAGGAAGGAAGGAAGGAAGGAAGGAAGGAAGGAAGGAAGGAAGAAAAGGAGGAGAGAACTGAGCTGGTATATTTAGCCTTCTCACCATAGAATGCCATGCAACACCTCAGTTCTCTGCAGAGCGTTCCCACCAGCATGAAGGCCTTACCCAGGTGCATCCACTTGACCTTGGTCTTCTGTGCCCCCATAATTGTAAGAAATAAATTTCTTTTCTTTATAAATTACCCAGTTTCAAGTACTCTGTTATAAGCAACAGCAAGCGGGCCAAGACACCTCACTACTCAAAATTTTTAGATATCATCTGAGAGCATGTTGGGAATGCAGAATCTCAGGCCTCCCTTTGAATTACTAAATCAGATCTGCATTTTTACAAGATTTCAAGGCTGCTTTTATGCAAACCAAAATTTTAGAGCCATTGTTCTATGGTGGTGCTTCTCCAGCTTTAGAGTGTGTCAGAATCAGCTGAAGTGCTTGTTAAAAGTTTGCTGGGCCCTCTCCTCAGTTTCTGAATCTGAGCATCTGGAGTGGGGCTGGAGAATTCACATTTCTAACAAGTTACCAGGTGATGCTGATGCCATTAGGACAGAGACCACATTTTAAGAACTGCTGCTCCAGGACAGAGATTTTCAAATATGAGTACTCATTAGAGTCACCTAGGGAGTTCTTAAAAGTAGCTAGATGCTGGCCGGGCACAGTGGCTCACACCTGTAATTCCAGCACTTTGGGAGGCCAAGGCAGGTGGATCACCTGAGGTCAGGAGTTCGAGACCAGCCTGGCCAACATGGTGAAACTCCGTTTCTATTAAAAATACAAAAAATTAGCTGGGTGTGTTGGTGTGTGCCTGTAATCCTAGTTACTCAGGAGGCTGAGGCAAGAGAATCGCTTGAACCCGGGAGGCAGAGGTTGCAGTGAGCTGAGATCGCACCTTTGCACTCCAGCTTGGGCAACGAGAGCGAAACTCTGTCTCAAAACAAAAACAAAAACAAAACAAAACAAAACAACAAAAACATAGCTTGATGCCTAGGCTGCACTCAGTGAATTAGGTATCTGGAGATGGGGCACAGGCATCTAGACTTTTAAAATCTTCCAGGTGATTTTTATGTGCAGCAGGGTTAAAAACTTAAGTTCTGTGGAAGCAGGACTTCATTGTAAGACCATGTGCGTTCCACTATGCCCTGCTGCCTATCTGCAAAGCAGAAGCTGTTCAATCACCTCAAAGTGAAAAATATTCATTCAATGTATTGGTGTGTGAACACGGAATTCTTGTATGAAGGCCTCCCATCACCCCACGTTGTTAGAAGTATGAAGTAGAAGGCTAGCTTTCTATTAGGTCTCTGTTTTCTCTTTCTGGTTCGTTGTTTGAACATCTAACTTCCCACCTACCACTTGGATAAACTGTCAGTGCAATACATCTTGTTCCTTACATTTTATTCTTGTATTTTCGATTATTTTGTCTGATGACTTTGGCTTTAGTCCCGGACAGCCTGTTTGAGTGTTTAAATGAAAGCGTGTAGGTGTGCATTTAATATAATGCAGGACTGCCCTCTCACCCCCTCCTCAGCCTCACCATTCGCTGTTAAATAAAATTCATATTTCAAGGTCCTCAATTCCAAATTATTTGAAGAATTTCAATTGGTGATTACATTCAGAATTTGATTGACTCTAACAGTGCACATATTCTCCTATGTTGATCCATAAAAATGTGTGTCGGCCGTGCACGGTAGCGCATGCCTGTAATCCCAGCACTTTGGGAGGCTGAGGCGGGCGGATCATGACGTCAGGAGATTGAGACCATCCTGGCTAACATGGTGAAACCGCATCTCTACTAAAAATACAAAAAGTTAGTGGGGCATGGTGGCATGCACCTGTAGTCCCAGATACTCGGGAGGAAGGAGAATCACTTGAACCCAAGAGGCGGAGGTTGCAGAGATTGCGCCACTGCACTCCAGCCTGGGCGACAGAGTGAGACTCCATCTCAAAAAAAAAAAAAAAAAAAAAAAAGTGTGTCTACAGTTTTTCCGTAATACTTTTATATGCTATCCTAAGAGTTCCCAAATAATTTTGTAGGATGGGAAGAGTTTCCTCAGAAGCACTGGGATCACAGGACCATATGCATGTGTGTTGGGGTGTGGAGATAGGGAAAGGGGGCAGGAAGAAGTGTAGATTAGGAGTGCAGGAGGCCATGAGGTGACAGGTGGAAAAACAATGACCCCATTGCCAGAGAAGCGTCAGGGAAGAGATGCTGCTGCAGTTGCTCTACAACTGCGAGATATTATTGAAAGCCCAAGTGAAAAAAGAAAAGAAAGAAAGAAACAAACAAAAACATACAAGAAAAAAAAAATACAAGAAAGTCCAAGTGGGGGAGATTTAATAGCAGCCACCGGCTTAGAGAGCTACCAGTAAGACTTTGACACCTGCTGGCGTTCTACTACCTGAAAACCCTGACTCCCAGTCAATAGGCAGTGACATTGTTTGCTACATGCACCAGAAGTCATATAACTGCAAAGTCTGACCTGTAGCTAGTAATCTTTCTGTATGTGGGTGAAGCTGGATAATTAACTTCCTTTTTTGAGACTTGGGAAGAGCTTGAGTAGGCTATCATGAGACTCTCCTGAGCATAGTGGCTACTGCGGAAGAGCTCTTAGTTTTGATTTTCATTAAGATAAGAACGCTGTGTCAAAGCCAGGCAACTCTCTCTTCCTCACTGTTTCAAGAGATCTGGAGAATTACAACATTACTGTCACTACATAATGAATGCCACTATCTTTCCCACCTGCATTTTAAGGGGTGACGAAAAGAATCCAGGGATATTATTTAATGCTGAAATGTCCTGTATTCTGGCTAGTATGACAACAACAACAACAACAAAAAGACAAAGACTAGATGTATTTTTCTGTGATCTCCAGTCTTTGCATCTATGATTCTATTACTGGTGGCCACTGTGGTCCTTTCAGACTGAACAGGATTGGATTATCATGCAAGATTGTTCTCAGAAAGAAAACCTTTTTGAAACATACTATTCAATTTTGGGAGCATAATTGCAACAAATATGATTATCCAGTCATCAGTTTCTGGTTTCATTATGGACCACATGAAAGCCAGATGTGTACACGCACGCAAAGATCTCTGGAGACTAATTTATTGTGGCAGTTCAACTGTTCACGGCTTGTACTTTGCAGAGCACTTGAAGGGATTTTCTTCAGAGGAAATTGACTCAATGCATTTGAACATGTTTTTGCTTGTGATTGGTTATGTAGTAGGGACTTCAAGCTCAATTTGGATAAGAATCTTACTCTTTGAATTACTTCTTTAATCTGCCATTCAACTACATCTTGCTTGCAATCCTGAGCATCCTCCCACTTACCTCTTCAATCATTTTTATCACTAAATACTTTAGAAAAACATTGGATTTTTGTTGAGCCGTGTTTATAATTTTTCATTTTCTGGTTTCCTCAGCTATAAAATGAGATTGATGAAAATGCATATATATGAATGTGGCTGATGTATGTTCTATAAATATAATAAATAGCTAAAGCAATGTCAGTTTCAAAAAGCAATCCTTAGAAAATATTCAAATAGACTCACTACATTTTTTCCCCCTACAATGTCAAATTGTGATTTCCTAGAGGATAGAGTCTATGCCTTCTGTATCATTGGTACACATAGGGGCACTGAATAAAATAGTTTGCACAAAAGTCACTCTGGAAATACAATGAACGCATCTGTGCAACCTAATCTAAATCAATTGATTGGTCAAACAGTTGTCAGGGTTTTGGGGTATATATCAGCAACTTTAGAAAATTAGAGGTACATGAGAGCTATACGTCTCCCCTTGCTACCAGGTGGTATGTTATAATGAGAGCAAGTCTCTTGCCACATTCTGGTACATAGGCAAACGCTCGTTAGTGAGCAGGCACAAACACTGTTGCACAACCTATTTCTGTAAATGGTTCCTACTCTCTGTCCCTCTGGGAATCCTAGGCGCTTAGGAAAGGCACTTTGCATGAAAGGTTCTTTGCGAGACAAAGACACAATATTATGAAGGCAGAGTCAGTAAGCATGTTAGTAGGCTCAGCTGACAGAATTTCTCATACAGCAGCAGCCTATAGATCACAAGGAACAGAGTTCTAGAATTAGGGTGCTACTTCTAATGTGTAAAGTTGCTGGTCTTTCCAGATTATCCATTTTTCTTCAGAAAAGTCTTGAGGTAAACTCTTTCTAGACAACCATAAATCCTCATGCTAACTAACCAACTTTGTGGTGCAGATTTAGAAAGCATAAAAATTCTTCTCATCCTTTGTCTCAAATAGAGTCATGAATCACTTAATGATGGGAATACATTCTGAGAATTGTGTCATTGACTAATTTTGTTGTTTTGCGAGCATTATAGCATGAACTTACAAAAACCTAGGTGGTACAGCCTGTTACACATCATCTCCAGCTCCGTTATATCATTTGACCACCATTGTATATGTGGTTCATTGTTGACTGAAATGTCCTTATGTGGTGCATGACTGTATCCTCTGAAGTGACACTGTTCTTAGGATGGTTGATTCTGAGGGTTTCTGTCTTTATAATTTGGCGAGAGGAGTCTGAGAACAAGTCTAAAGATGCCAGACTTCCTTTCCTGTCCTGGTGTGGGTTTGTTTGGGATCCACTCTTCTTGACTCTTTTTGAAGCCAGAGTCTTATTGGCTCCTTGTGAGTTGCAGTTATGTTCGTTGGACACATTGCAAAACCAAAGCAAATTGCCACGGTGATGCAGATTAAAAGACCAAAATGCCAGACAGAGTGGAATAATATGATCTACAAGATGCATTTCTGTATTCTAACCAAGTTGTCTGTGGTCCCAGAAATGTCGATGAGAGGTCTGCGAACTCTGGTTCTAGAGTCAAATCGGCACTTCAGCTTTTCTTTACTTTGTAAAGAAAGTTTATTAGAACACGGCCGTGTCTTCTGTTCATATATATATTGTCTAGTTCTGCTTTCACATTATAACAGCAGAGTGGAACAGTTGAGACAGAGATGGTACGTGTCCTCCAATGCGAAATATATTTATTATTTGACTTTACAGAAAAAAGTTTGCTGACTCCTGCTACAGATTGTAGTGAGGCAGTAAAAATATGCACTTGTGTCTCAATTTTGTCATCTTTAAATAAAGGTAGTAATATTACTTATCTCATAGGGTGTTGTAATGATAAGTGTTCATTAAATGTTAGCTGTTAAAGGAAAGCACATAAACAAACTGTGCTCAATATTCTCAGTGGATAGTTCTCTGGGAGACTCCTTCTTATGTGTGTCTGCTGATTTTTCTTCATCTTCCTCTGCAGTACTACAGGGAAAGACCATTGGTGTCACTCAGGAAGACTTCCCACCATCTCCATCAGGCACTGGAAGTCCCCTGCCTACCAACAGACCTGTGAGTGCCATTTGATATGATCTGAATGTTTGTGTCCCTCCAAAATTCATATGTTGAAGCCTGCCCTCCAAGGTAATGTCATTAAGAGGTGTGGCCTTGGCTGGGCACCATGGCTCATGCCTGTAATCCCAGCACTTTGGGATACCGAGGTGGGTGGATCACAAGGTCAGGAGTTCGAGACCAGCCTGGCCACTATAGTGAAACCCTGTCTCTACTAGAAATACAAAATTTAGCCAGGCATGGTGGCAGGTGCCTATAGTCCCAGCTACTCGGGAGGCTGAGGCAGGAGAATCACTTGAACCTGGGAGGCAGAGGTTGTGGTGAGTCAAGATTGTGCCACTGCACTCCAGACTGGGCAACAGAGCAAGACTCCGTCTCAAAAAAAAAAAAAAAAAAAAAGAAAAAGAAAAGAAAAAGAGGTGTGGCTTTTGGGATCTGATTAGGTCATGATGGCTCTGCCCTCATGAATGTGACTAGTGCCCTTGTAAAAGGACTTACGGGGGTATATACCCAAAGGATTATAAATCATGCTGCTATAAAGACACATGCACCCGTATGCTTATTGCGGCACTATTCACAATAGCAAAGACTTGGAATCAACCCAAATGTCTATCAGTGACAGACTGGATTAAGAAAATGTGGCACATATACACCCATGGAATACTATGCAGCCATAAAAAAGGATGAGTTTGTATCCTTTGTAGGGACATGGATGCAGCTGGAAACCATCATTCTCAGCAAACTATCGCAAGAACAGAAAACCAAACACCACATGTTCTCACTCATAGGTGGGAATTGAACAACGAGATCACTTGGACACAGGAAGGGGAACGTCACACACCGGGTCCTATTGTGGGGAGTGGGGAGGGAGGAGGGATAGCATTAGGAGATATACCTAATGTAAATGACGAGTTAATGGGTGCAGCACACCAGCATGGCACATGTATACATATGTAACAAACCTGCACGCTGTGCACATGTACCCTAGAAATTAAAGTATAACTTAAAAAAAAAAAAGAAAAGAAAAAGGGCTTACGGTAGTCTGTTAGCCCCTTCTGCCATGTGATGATTCAGCAAGGTGTCATTTACGAAGTAAAGCAGGAGCCTTGACCAGACACCAAATCTGCTGGCACCTTGATCTTGGGCTTTCCAGCTTCCAGAACTGTGAGGAATAGATTTTTATTGTTCTATATTACCCAATCTAAGCTATTTTTTGTTATGGCAGCCCAAATGGACTAAGACATCATTCACAGGCTTTCTGTCTTTCCCAAGGCTGCACTGCAAAAGCATCTACTTTTATTGTGCCATCTTTCTCTATTACTTTTTCTCTTCTACCTGCTGATTCTGTTCCAACAGTGATTTACAACCTAGTTCATGGTTTGATGAAATGGGTCAGTAGTGCTGATATGGTTTAGATCTGTGTCCCCACTCAAATCTCAAATTGTAAACCCCATTGTTGGATGTGGGGCCTGGTGGGATCTGATTGGATCACGGAGGTGGATCCTTCTTGAATGGCTTAGCACCATCCCCTTGGTGCTGTTTTTGTGCAGAGATCTGGTTGTTTAAAAGTGTGTGGCACCCCCTCCACTCACTTTCTCTCTTGCTCCTGCTCTCTCACCATGGGATGTGGCTGCTCCCTCTTTGCCTTCTGCCATGACTGGGAGCTTCCTGAGGACTCCTTAGAAGAACCCCCTATGCTTCCTGTACAGAACCGTGAGCCAATTAAACCGTTTTTTAAAAAAAATAAATTATCCAGTTTCAGATATTTCTTTATAGCAACGTGAGAACAGCCTAATACAAACGCAACACAATTTTGACCTGTGGCAGATTAGAAATGTGTTAGAAGTTGTGGTTTCTTTATACAGGTATTTTAGATCTAGACACTGTGTTGGGAGGGCAGGCGGGGGGAGTTCAATGCACCTAGTCAGGAGTTTGAACCTCCTTTTGATAGGGAATTCCAGCTTGTGGATGGTGCAGACCTATTTCTGGAGCTGGGGCAAGAGTGTAGTAATCAGAAAAGAAACGCTCTCTACATATGTTGGCTTCCACAGGTAAAAGGCCAATGGATGAACAGGGAGATGCTGCCAGTCTGTTTTACCGGGCACATGAATAAGCTTGCACAAGATTTGCTTGACTCTTCTCATGTTATCAGACCTCGTTACAGTCCAGACCAGTGGCCACAGCTCAACAGCAAGCTTGCAATTTTAGCAGACTTCATTTTCCAGTTTCAGCCAGTGCTTGAAAAATATTCATAACTCAGAGAGATGTGCAATTTCATGAAGGATTACAGGTTCTGTATACCAGCTCTTAAAAAAAAAAGTGGTTAGTCAGTGAAAGTCAGACACTGAGATGGAGAGCAACTGAAGAGGTAGGAACTAAGCTGTTGATACTTTTGTAGGAAAAGCAAGTTTTTGAAGACCAGCCATATTGCAATGCATTGATAAGTTTTATTTAAACAGCATATGCTCTGCCGACCCATGAGTTGTCAGGGTTCCCATTCTCCTGTATTAGAGCAGTAAAAGGGATGCAGACTCAGAGAATCTTAAAAAAAAAAATCAACCTATTTATTTCTTCACACTGCCCCCTCCCCCACAGACTTCGCACAACAGAATTGTATTGCTAAAGATAATTACTGTGTTCTTTCCAACCCTGCAGTCTATTCCCGGTGAAAAATCACTGGCCTCTGACTGGGTCTGAGTCTTTTATTTTTCCTTTTGGAGGTACTTATCCCCAGTGAGGCCAGGGGAATTATGCTAAGAATAGTAATATCCAGAAAATAAAGGGCCATTAAAGCCTTTTTTAGGTGTGACCAATAGGTAGCATCTGGTCAAGAACAGACCCTCTGCAAAATTCCAGCCTAGGCTACATTTGTAATCTTCGTACAAGAAATTGGCAGAAAAATAGAGATCCTAATTTTAGCTGTTTAATCATTTCAGGAGATCAATTTATATAAAACTAGCCCACAAAAAGAAAAGTCCAGGAATTATAAAAAGGATGCTTATTTATTTTATTTTATATTTCACAGACCTTAGTTCTCCAGAAAAGGTAATTAACCAGAAAGTATAATTCTGATTATACTTTCACGGGCGGCGTGGAGGCGGATGTTGCTTTCCTGGCTGCACAGTCTGGTACTCTTAAGATGCACACTTAAGCCTCTTTTGGCAGCTTCTCTTCCTCACTGCAGTTTGCCACTATTTTATGACTGCTCTTCTTTTCCATATGCTGCTTACCTTGCCACTAAATTCTGTGTGGGCGAGAAAATCCATGCTTAAAATAAGTAATAGGGATTAATTTTTTAGCTGAAAGATCATTCTCAGATAAATCTTTGGTTCTTTATCACAGCTCTGTTGCTAACTATAGTGACTCGTTTCCTAACTCCATTTTTTTTTTTTGCATTGCAAAGCAATTTAATGGCACTGAAGCAGTTTGAAAAAGAAAAAAATAACGTTCTACTCTTAATTCCATGATCCAAAACAACTTCTTTTATTCATATTCTCCTCCAGATAATGCCCACAAGCACATATCTTTTTTACAGTTGTAAACATTGTGTGCATACAACTGTGTATTCTGTTTTTTATGCTATAGATTATGTTTTACACATTTTGGCCAATTGCTAGTCATGACAAATATATTTGACAACTGTGAAAATTCTGTGGAGTGGATGGGATACAGTATCCTTAACGGTTTCTTTATGATTAGTATAAAATGTTTTCCTCCTCTTTTCTCTTCTTCCCTTCACCTTCTTCCTCTTCCTCCTTCTCCTCCCACCCCAAACCTCTTCCCTTCTCCTCCCTCATCCTCCTCCTTCTATCCACCTGTTCTTCCTTTCGCCCTCCTCCTCTTTCTTATTTTCCATCTTCTTTCCCTCTTCTTCTGTATCCTTCTCCTTTTCCTCTTCCTTATCCTCCTCCTGATTGTTTCTGCTCCTCCCTGTTATTACAGATATAATAAAGAACTTTACATGTATATTATATATGGATATATATACTTATCCATAATTCATATATATGTTTATATATGTGTGTGTGTGTGTATATATATATATGTCCTATATATAAGGACATATATATACACACACACATACATGTCCTATATATAAGGACATATATATATATATATATATATCCATCAGCCGAGAACATAGGTTTTTTTTCCATAGAGATGAACATATATGAGATATTACTAGGAGAGAAAAAGAAACTTGAATTTTGTAACAGTCACCTAGATACAAAACAACAGGAATGCATACAAATTAACTTGAGAAATGCTAAAGTAAATAATAAAATATAAGTATTGAATTATTTGAAATTTTAAGTTTCCTAAAAACGGTTCCTATAATAAACAGAATATCGTGGCTGGACGTGATTGCTCATGCCTGTAATCCCAGCACTTTGGGAGGCCAAGGCGGGCAGATCACCTGAGGTAAGGAGTTCGAGACCAGCCTGATCAACATGGTGAAACCCCGTCTCTACTAAAAATACAAAAATTAACTGGGCGTGGTGGTGCCTGCCTGTAATCCCAGCTACTCAGGAGGCTGAGGCAGGAGAATCGCTTGAATCTGGGAGGTGGAGGTTGCAGTGAGCCGAGATCGTGCCTCTGCACTCCAGCCTGGGTGACAGAGCAAGACTCCGTCTCAAAATAAATAAATAAATAAGTAAATATAAAAATAAATAAACAGAATATTGCAACTGATACAAAATTTGCTGTATTTGAAACAGACTTCACCCTGTAATATTTATAAACAAAATTCTGAAGCGTTGACAGTACCCAAAGTACTTTAAAAAGTGCATTTTACAAGTGTATCAACATTTAAAAATATCATTAATAAAATATACACAGAACATGCTGTAAAATGAGTCCGAAATTAACTGCAAAATACATGCAGCATATTTTATTATTTCAAGTGTTCTAAACGTAGGCAGAATTAGGTTTTAGGATTTAAATCTTCATTTCCTAAGAAGTTCTTAGGTTTTCTGCTTCACTATTTCAACTTTTCAACTTTAAGTGTTCTTTGTAGTTGCTTCTGATACTTTTCACCTTTTGGGGGCCCTGACAAAGTATGTGGCACAGAATGAGCAGTGGCTCCATGTGGTGTTATAGAGAAAAAATTTAAAAGAGAAAAAGAACCCAACTCTTTCTACTGAAGTTCCAAAGAAAGTTCCATATGTTCCTGATGAAGATTTAAGTTTTTCCTATAATAATTATCTTGTTCCTTCTCCCATTTCAAAATAGACTCACAGGTTTCATAGCAAGCAGCTTCTTCCTAATGCCATCCCAAACTCCTTGTCTGTAATGAAACTCTGCAGGGCTTCTTTTACAATGATTAGGGCATACATGCGTTTCCACATCACTACTTGAAAACTGAGTTACTAAGAACACACTTTCTATTCACATCCAGCATTCGCAAAGACCCTGTAACCATCAACATCCCTTATGAGGGTTCGAAGCTCTGGAGGAGTAGAGTGGCTTTAGTGGGTCTACTTTTCTTTTACATTCGGTTTCTTCCGTCCCCAGTACACTTAACTCCATTCATTATATTTTAAAGCAGCAAGTCCCTTAAAAATACACTTAGCCTGACAAATATTGGGAAAAACCTATTGTTAGTATCCCAACGTTAAATTATTATCATCATTCTTCTTTTATTTATTTATTTATTGAGACAGAGTTTCACTCTTGTCGCCCAGGCTGGAGTGCAATGGCACAATCTCGGCTCACTGCAACCTCCTCCGCCTCCTGGATTCAAGCTTTTCTTCTGCCTCAGCCTTCCGAGTAGCTGGGATTACAAGCGCCACCACGCCCAGCTAATTTTTGTATATTTAGTAGAGATGGGGTTTCACCATGTTGGCCAGGCTGGTCTTGAACTTCTGACCTCAGGTGATCCACCTGCCTTGGCCTCCCAAAGTATTGGGATTACAGGCGTGAGTAGCTGCGCCCGGCCGCATCGTTCTTCTTATTCTTCACAGCATCCCCTTTATAGTGAAACAATGAACACATTTGTGAACCATTCATTCAACTGACTTTTTCCTTGACTGTCCACTGGTTTAGGTTTTGCAATATTTTACCTGAAGAAGAGTTTTGAATAACAGCATTGGCATACAACATCCTCAGGTGTTTGAATGTCTTTCTTTTTAAAAGTTGCATCCCTCACACCTGCATCTTGGGGTTTACAGTTTGCTATCAGGTTAGCCGAATATATTTTCTTATCTTACTAGTTCTTCAGGTTTAGTTCACAGCCTTATTAGGAAGCAAATTATCCTTGAATTTGGTATTCTCTGGAAAATCTGCTTGAAAAATACCTGAAGGTATTGGTTCCGAATGACCTCTAAGAGGACTGGAGTGTTTTTCTTCAAAGTCATTTTGAATGTACTATATTTTTAATGAAAATAATAACAGGACCATCATTAATTATCTGCTAATTATCCATGATCTCAAAAATTGCTATCACCTCTTAAAATCATCTACCATTTTCTTAATATGGGCTTTATTTAACCTGCATCCTATTTTGTGGAAACTTGCAAGTTCTGTTGTCCTGAAGTCCAATAGCGATTGCAATGATATGAACAAGTGTTTCTGACGTTCATGCCAAATGGCATCACAGTCTTGGAACACTGTTTAGCCGGCAATGTCTGCAGTGACTTTTGAAGTGCATGGCAATCACCTTCTTCTTACTTAGTTATTTTTATTCTTGGCAGCTGCCCTGCTGCTCACTGCAGAGGCCTGCCATTTGTTCAGTGTACGGCAGCCTTGAAGTAGTAGCCCAGATTGAGACACTCAATGTGACCTTGGTCTTAAGGATAATGTTGGGCAGGCCTCAGTGAGCAAAGGAGCACTGAAGAAAGATATGGAGAAGCAGCACTGAGTTCCTGGGAGCTTAACTGAAACCCCAAAGTGGCCCAGGTGGAAGCCAAAGTAGAGAGATTACTGCAGCAGAGGTGGAAGCTGATGTTCCTTCCCTCTTCCTTTGCCCCCTATTGCCAAGCCAAATACTGCACGATAGTCCCCTTTACCACTTGCTCCAACTGGGCATGACAGAATGACCTTTCTCTTCAGGATGATTCTTTTGCCCATTTGTCCTCTAGGCTTCCTACCACTTAGAAGATCATTTAATACTTACACGCATCAAGCTAGCTCTCTCTAATGCTTTATTTCTCAGATGATCAGAGAGGCCTTCCCTGACCAATAAAAACTAAAATAAGCCTCAATGTTTTCCTGATAATTCAAGTGTTTTCCTACTCAGTGTAGCACAGGAGCTTAGTCTCTGCAGTCAGATTGCTTGGTTTGATTCACAGTTGCTCTACTTATAAGCTATTTAATCTTGGGTGAGTTGCTTAATATAGATGCACCTCAAGTTTCTCCTCTGTAAACTGATGTCTACCCTTTGCAACAGTTCCCAACACAAACCTACTCAATAAACTTAGGTTGGTATACTGAGACTCTCACTGCAGTTTGTAATTATACATTTAAGGGTTATTTGTTCATTTTTTCATTCTGTCACTACAGAGCAGGGATTGTGTGTCTGTTATTTGTCGCTGCATACCCACCACGCAGCACAGCACCTGTCACATAGACACTTAATAAACATTTTATTAATGAATCACTCTTGTAGCCTTTCGAAGTTGAACAACTGCATTTTATTGCAGTTTTATAACAATTTCACTTAACTATTTTACTTTTATGTACCTTACTTGATTATTTTTAGTTACATCCTTTTTTTTTTTTTTTTTTTTTTTTGAGACAGAGTCTTGCTTTGTTGCCCAGGCTGGAGTGCAGAGGCGCGGTCTCTGCCACTGCAACGTCTGCCTCCCGGGTTCAAGTAATTCTCTGCCTCACCCTCCTGAGTACCTGGTATTACAGGCACCCACCACCACACCCGGCTAACTTTTTTGTATTTTTAGTAGAGAAGGGGTTTCACCATCTTGGCCAGGCTGGTCTTGAACTCCTGACCTGGTGATCCACCCACCTCAGCCTCCCAAAGTGCTGGGATTATAGGCATGAACCACAGTTCCTGGCCAATCCTTTTATTTTCAAATGTTCTGCAAATGTTGTATCTCAGTCATTGTATAAATTCTTTTTGTTTGTGCCTATATATTGTGTATATATAATATACACAAATGTATATAAAGTCTATCATATACAAATGCCATTTTAAAAAATAACAGTAACATGGCAACAAATATGCCTAAATCCAATTTAAGAAATATTACCAGTGCATTTGAAGCTTCTTGCATGTTTGTTCCCAATCTCAGATGCCCCCACTCTCCACCCTGAGATACTGTTTTGAATTACTAATTATACTCATATCACCTGACAGGTGTTTATCACAAATGTCTGTATCTTTTCACTGTGGAGTTTTATTTCATTGAATGACTATTCCACTACCTATTTATCTTTTGTACTCTTTATGGACATCTAGGTTGCCATGCATTTTTTTCATTACAAACAGTGCTGCTATGAACATTCTTGTACATGCTTCCTAATACACATATGCCAAAGCTTCTCTGGCATATACCTAAAACTGGAATTGTGTGCTTTTTGTGTATGCTACCTTTAACTTAAGTAGGTTGTTTTTCTTTTTGTGATGTCTACCTTCATTGATAAATAATGCTTGTATCAATTATTTTACCACCAGTCTACAAAAATAGTGATATTTTAATTTTATCGTTGTGAATTTCTAGTCTCAGAGTTGCAATATTTCTTTCCAAGGATCCTTGCTTTCTTTTAGTGAGAAATAGTATTTCAAGACCATTCTCTGGGTACTCAGAATGTTGCCCTTATGTTGTTGCTCTTACATTGATTGTTGTTTTTAGGACATTTCAGTGGACAGAGCTAGGAAATATTATTTAAGGTAATTCACATTATGAGTTCACACTGATCTTCCAGTTAAAATTCAGGATTATTCAAGTTTCAGTTAACCATTTTGATCTGTATTTCCTTTTGCTCATTGTATTAGTCTGTTCTCACACTGCTAATAAAACATACCCAAGACTGGGTAATTTATAAACAAAAGACGTTTAACAGCCTCACAGTTCCACATGGCTGGGGAGACCTCACAATCATGGTAGAAAGCAAGGAGGAGCAAGTCACATCTAATGTAAATGGTGACAGGCAAAGAGAGAGCTTGTGCAGGGAAACGCCCCTTTATAAAACCACCAGATCTCGTGAGACTTATTTACTATCACAAGAACAGTATGGGAAAGCTCCGCCCCCATGATTCAATTACTTCCCACTGGGTCCCTCCCACGACATGTGAGAATTATGGGGGCTACAATTCAAGATGAGATTTGGGTGGGGACATAGCCAAATCCTTTTACTCATTTTGAAAATTCCATTTCCCAGTGACACTGACATACTTGTTTGTTTTATCCCGTGATACATATACTTGATTCTCAGAATAGCAATCTACAAGTACCTTTATTAATATGATTTCTCAAAGTTTAATTTAATTATATATGTATTATATATAAATACTCAAAAAGACATTATATATTTATTTATCTTTTATGTTTTATATATGTATATTTATATGTACATGTACACATATACATATATATTATATATATATATTTCCTTTTGAGTCATTTTTTTATTTAAAGTCCCTTGGAATGATTCTTTTGTGTGCTGTTTTGCTACCAACTTATATATAGATTCATATGTTTCATTTTGCTTTCAAATTTTAGAAACTGCCTTATTTGGATTTAACATTTTAAATTATGTAAAATAATTATGTAAAGTGAAATCTATACATTAAGATATATTCATAAAAATATAATTTACATTTCTGTATCCTCCATCTTATTCCTTTTCTCCTTAGACACTTTTTCAGTTTTCAGTTTATACTTTCATTAAAAAGATATAAACTATGGCCGGGTGTGGTGACACACACCTGTAATTCCAGCTCTATGGGAGGCTGAGGTGGGTGGATCACCTGTGGTCAGAATTTGAGACCAGCCTGACCAACATGGAGAAACCCTGACTCGACTAAAAATACAAAATTAGCGGGACATGGTGGCAGGCACCTGTAATCCCAGCTACTCGGGAGGCTGAGGCTGGAGAATCACTTGAACCTGGGAGGCGGAGGTTTCCGTGAGCCGAGATCGCGCCATTACACTCCAGCTTGGGCAACAAGAGAGAAACTCCCTCTCAAAAAAAAAGACATAAACTAATGCACACAAATAAGTTCCCTAGTATCCCCCAAAGGTGAAAAATGACTGTTTTTAAAATACCAGTATGAACCCATGGCTTTGAACATATCGTATGGGTGTTAATCCATTGAAATTATTATTTTAATTGAAGCCCCAATTTTTCTATCTGTAGTCAGTGAAAGCCTCTTTAAGTTGGTGCCTGAGTTTGTTTGTTTGTTTGTTTGTTTGTTTGGCACAACCTCAGTTATCTTTGACATCTTCCTTGATTTCTGCTATGACAAGATGCTGCTCCCCCTTTTTCTTAGTTGAACAGTGGCATAATATGCACACTTTTATTTACCTAATATAAATGTAATATAGTTTACTCAAATAGTACCCTATTGATGAACATTTTGATTGAGCCCAACTTTTTCCTATTATATATAATGCTGCAATGAATAACCTTGTACTTAGCCTTTCATATTTTTGCCAATGTATCTTTCCTAGAAGTGTGATCTCTTAGTCAAAGGGTACATTGATACACAATTTTAGGCACAATGTTTTTTAAAAACACCATTCTAGCAAGTGTAACCCATTTATTATCTTGTTGACCATACTGTTAGAATAGACTTTCTCATGATAGATGACCAATTTCACCTTTGGCCCTAGTGAAAATAGGGAAAACAGTTTAATCAGTCTTTCTTGACAGTCAGCAGGATTTGACTGACGTTGTGTGGAAGATTTGCTCACTGGCTTTGTTTATCAAAATTCTTTCCATCTAGGCTAATCAAGTCAACCTTGAGGCTAACGCATGACTTTCATACTCACTGGGAACTTGAGTGAATAGGGTATGTGAAACGTTACCACAGAGTCTACGTACCCTGTGTGGTATGTGGTTTTTAGAGAGAAGATCAAGCCCCACAGCCAGTATGTTTGCAAATTTAAAAACAAAACAAAACAAAGGAACAAACAAACAAACACTTCTTAGGCACTTAACAAATGAACCCTTGCTGTTTTCTCTCAACTTGCTCCCTTTGCTTTTGCTTTTCCCAAATCCCCATGGACAGCACCTTAATATCCCACCTCTCTCTCATTCATTCATTCATTCATTCAACAAATATTTATTGAGATAATCTCTATGCATGTTTACACTGGGATGTTATTTTTTTCTCAGGGTTCACGTTACTTATTGCAGAGAATGCTAAAGTTTTTGCTTATGATCTTTTTCAACATTCACTTTAGATACAGAGTATTTGTCAACGGATTGCTGAGGGCCTCCCTCACCCCTCACCCCACCATAATACTGGGGCAGCAAAATGCAGGCTGCCTGCATTACTGTTTACTTGGAAATGGCTTCTTTCTTGTTTGTGTGAGAGTGTATCTCTTTATGTGGCTCACACTAATCTGGGCACTCAGTATCACCAGTGGCCAAGAAAAGGTTGTGGATAAGAATTTTCTGAGGTGAAATTTCTCAGGACTGCTTCTTGTTACAGAGAAGCCTTTATTGTATCTCTAACAATTTTTACTATTTATTCATGAGGAAACGGAGGCTGAGAAAAGTTTAATAACTTGCCTAAAATTACACAGTTAAGTGACTTGTAGAGTGTGGATTCAAACTCAGGTCTCTTTGACTCTAAATCCCATGATTTTCAATGTTTTAGTCAATGGACTCCTTGAAGTCAGTTTGGCTTGTGTTTGGTTGCTGTTTGACATGCTAACCAATATCTAACTGGTCCTGCGGATTGAATAAATGAACTGTTTGTCTTGGAGAACAAGGCTCAGCTGCAGAATAGGGCTTTTCCAAAGCCATTTGATACTGGGTAGACGTTCAAGGCAGAATTACGTGTTATCCTCATTGGGGAGGTTGCAGGGCTAGGTACGAATTTTGACCCCGTGCTTTCCAGCTAGCAAAATCACAGTTAAAAATATTTTACTTTCAGCCAGCCCCTGAGGCTTGATTTCCTTTGTGGCCTGATCTGTGAGGTCATCTCCAAGTAATCAACTCTGCTTTTTCCATTTCTTCTCTTGGAGCTAGGTAAAGGTCTTACACACATATACTATGCTGGGGTAAACTAGAAATAGCTAAAGGAATGGTGTTTATTAAGTAAAAGGAACATTATCACAAAACCTTACTTCTCTGTTATAGAAATAGCTAAGCTTTGAAGGTCAACCAAATTTTTGTCACATACAGAGTTCAAACATATTTATGTTTGAGTTTCTTCATTAGTTCCTTCATTAGTAAAATGAACACAAAATTACATATTAAGTAATTCTAATAAGCACTTATAAAGTGCTTCATTGATTTATTTATCAAATATTCAATGTTCATTCTAAGCTCTTAGAGTGATGCTATATTAGTTTGCTAGGGCTACCATAACAAAGTACTACAAATCGGGTAACTTAGAACAACAGTAATTTATTTTTTCACAGCTCCAGAGGCCAGAAATCCAAAATCAAGATGTTTTCAGGTTGTGCTCCTTCAGGAGATGGTAGAGTACCGTTCCTTGTCTCTTCTTAGCTTCTGGTCACATTGTGAAGTAGTGGAAGTTAGGACTTTAATGTATCTTTTTTAGGGGGGACACCATTCAAACTATAACAGATGCCAAGATGAATAAAATACAGTCCTTAATTTCAAAATGATTCCTATATAGTAGGAGAGATTGGCTGTACAGAAATAATTGCTCTATAAAGCATCAGGCAGAAGTTTTAAGTGAAGGACTATGACAATTTCAAGGGGAGAGAGATCGCTTTAAATGGGGCAAATATGGAAGGCAACATTGGAAGTCCCAAGTATATAACATAGAGAACTATTTCCAGTGTAATGTAGACTTTTTTTTTGTTTGTTTTTACACGGAGTTTTGCTCTTGTTGCCCAGGCTGCAGTGCAATGGCGTGATCTCAGCTCACTGCAGCCTCCGCCTCCCAGGTTCAAGTGATTTTCCTGCCTCAACCTCCCAAGCAGCTGAGATTACAGGCATGCTCCACCACACCTGGCTAATTTTTTGTATTTTTAGTAGAGACGAGGTTTTTCCGTGTTGGTCAGGCTACTCTTGAAATCCTGACCCCAGGTGATCTGCCTGCCTCTGCCTCCCAAAGTTCTGGAATTACAGGCGTGAGCCACCGCGCCTGGCCTAGAAAATATTTTAAAAGAGATTGCAATAAATTTCTTTTTTTGTTGTTTAGTCCATAGCTGGCATATCTGAACACCCTTGTCCCCACAATAGACCCTCTCTAGTTCTCTTACCCTGCCTTATTTTTCTTAATACTAAATACAATCTGACATAGTATGTATTACTTGTTTATTTATCTACCTGTGGTAAAATGTAAGACATATGAAAACAGGGCTCTTAGGAAAAGTCAAACCATTTTTCCCTACTCTCTCACACAGTCACTCACAGTCAACACAGAGGACTCCACCTCTAGTCGTCAAAACGTGTGTGAGAATTTCCCCCACACACCAAGACATTCTCCAGTGGATACCAGCTGTATGTTCTACAATGTAACTTAATTCTGACGCTATCTACCTTGAGATAGTGTCAGATCCCACATGTTAAGGGCTCAGTCCCATAAGACTGCTCCCACTTCAGACATCAATAGCAAGCTGCTGATGTCGTCTCTACTTCTGGCTGGCCAGCTGTAAACTGGGGTTTCCAAAACTCCTCCCAAGGTTCAACCAATTTTCTCATAGAACTCAGAAAAACACTTTGCTTACATTGACCAATTTATCATAAACGATATCGCAAAGGATACAGATGAAGTGATGCATGTAACAAGGCATGTGAGAAGGGGTATAGAGCTTCCATGCCTGCTCTGGGCAGCCACCCACCTCCATGTGTCCAAAACCATCCAAAACCTCATCTAAGCCATTCAAAGCCATTCAAAACCTCATCTAAACCCTGTCTTTCTGGCTTTTTATGGAGGCTTCAATACTTAGGCATGACTGGCTACATCTTTGGCCATTGAGGATCAATTCAACATTTAGCTCCTCTCCCTCCCCGGAGCTGGGGGTCGGGTAGGGCTGAAAGTCCCAACTCTCTAATCATGCCTTGATGATCTTTCTGGTGACCCTCTAGCCACCTGTCATTTCATTAGCATACAAAAGATATTCTTATCACTTCAGAGATTCTAAGAGTCTTGGGAAGTATGTGCCAGAAATCAAGGGCAGAGATGAATTATATATATCTTATTACAACACAATATTGTAAGGGCCTTTGTCTATCTTATATACTGTAGCATCTCTAGTGACTCTGCCAGTGCCTGGCACATAGTAGGTGCTCAATAAATGATCAGTGACTGGACAAATGAATGATTAAGTGCATTGCTTAAAATGGAAACTTGTTTGATTGTTTATTTCACTTCCTTTTCTTGAGAAGGATCAGGGGGTACAGTCGCTATTGGACCCTAACAATTACCTATAGTGGTGAGCGTGTGTCCTTACGCTGTACCAAATTTCAGGATTGAAATTAAGGCTGCTAAGAAATTAACATTTTAAAGAAGATGATTGGCCCTTCCATGGTGGCCAGACACTGTCCTGTTAGGTACAAGGAGAAACAGAATTTGGCTGCCAGGACTAATTTGTGTAATTTCATTTCTTTTTTGCGTCTTGGCCCTCCTTTGTAGGTTAAAAGCCTACATTGCAGCAAACCCCTGCAATTTACACAGCATGACAGTCAGAAGGAATTGCTTGGCCAGAAAGCTCTGCAGTACAACACAAATGGAGGGGTTTGCTGCACTGCAGTGCCGGCTCTTTCATTTCACTTTCAGACAATGACACAATTATAAGCAATTACTTATTAGATGTTTGAAAACTATTGTAAAAAGCCAGCACCATTTGCCAAAAGTAATTTAACGAAATTGGGCATAATTGCACCCTGAACTAAATTTTTCTGATTTGCCCACAGTTAGATGACTCCACGGAAATTATTTTGCAAATGAATGAATAAAATCACATAGATGGAATCTTTACCCATTTGATGGAAATGCATGATTTGGAGACAGAAGGCACAAATCTTTGATTGTTTATGGTGAGATGTTTGACAAATGTGTAAGAAATAAACTAGTTGCTTGATAAAATACAAAACAGTATTATAAAAGAAAATAAGATGTCTTAAGGATCTAGAGCCCATTTGATGTTTTGACTGAGAGTCGAAAACAATTACAAATTTCAAATGTTAATTAATGACTGTCTCACATAGTTAATAAATATGAATAAAGGAATAAAGCAAGTTTTCACCAATTTGGATGAGGAAAGGTCTTCTAAATTTGTTAAAACTCTAATTCATAAGACAATATTGAATAAATGGAGTTTCTTTACTTTCTCATACACATGGTAGCTACATAGACCAAATATTTCCTCTTCCATAAGGCACATTATTTTCTCTGAATAAATGAGAATAATTTATAATGAAATACTTGAATTGTTTGTAAATTGATGCATGATTAAAGTATGTTTTCTTTTCTTTTCTTTTTTTTGGAGATGGAGTCTCGCTCTGTTGCCCAGACTGGAGTGCAGTGGCGTGATCTCAGCTCACTGCAACCTCTGCCTCCTGGGTTCAAGTGATTCTCTTGCTTCAGCTTCCTGAGGAGCTGGGATTACAGGCATGCACCACCATGCCTGGCTTATTATTATTTTGTATTTTTAGTAGAGATGGGGTTTCACCATGTTGGCCAGGCTGGTCTCGAACTCCTGACCTCAGGTGATCTGCTCCCCTCAGTCTCCCAAAACGCTGGGATTATAGGCGTGAGACACTGCACCCAGCGTAACGTAGGTTTTCTGATGGAGTTTAAATATTCTTCTTCACTTTTGTTCATTAATACATTATTGGTTTAGCAATCCTCTCCCTGTGTTTTATTTTCTTTTTTATCAAATGAATTTACTTTTTTAGTAAACACTTGTTTGTTATTTCTTTTTAAAAAATCAAGCAATACAAAGGTGTACAACAAAGCGGGGGAGTCACCTCAAAGCCCATTACCTGGAAACAATCATAATTAACATTGGTGAATATCATTTCATATACCTCTTTTTGTAAATACACAAAGGGCTGAATGGGTAGTTTTATAAAAGTGATACTACACTGTATCTCTTTTGAATTTTAAAGGAGTACATAAATAACTTGAATTTAGTAGAAGAAAAAGAGGTCAGAGTAAAATGGGAAAAATGTTGAAATTAATAAGAATTATTCAAGCTTTTTTTGTTTTGTAAGCTCTGTAAAAAAATTTAGATAGTACTTGTTATTTTATTAGTTATTTTGATTTTGAAAAGCTATTAGCATTTAAATTGACTTCTAAAATCCTAACTCTCACGACTGCTTAATTTTAATTCTCTGTTCCAAAACATTCAGTGCCTGCCATTAGTTCTTTGGCCACAACTTCTCCATCTTTAAGTTCTATATTTTGATTAATCTGTTGGTTGAACTGATGGCATCACCAAGTAATTTTTTCAGATAGGGCTCATGGAGTCCTTTGAAATGCAGGCATACTTGAAGAAGATTGTGTTTATATGCAAAGGACAACTTGACTAATGGGTATAGAATTACATGCCATGATTTTTCATCCTCTCAGGATTGCAGACTGCTTTTCTTCTTGCATTGAGTGTCACACTTCTTTTTACCATAACTTCTTTAGTTATCTCTTGTCTGGTTAGATTTCGTCATCAATTAGTTCATATAAGAGCTCTTTATTACCAAGATACCTTTATGTTGAATGTTGCTGTGGAGAAGTCTGAAGCCAGCTTAATATACCTATTTTTCCTTTTGTAAGTGCCTTTTCCTCCTTGTCTCCATGCCTGAAGAATTCCTGAAGGCAGTAGGCAATGGCTACTACTCTCAAGAGTTCAGTCCTGACTTTTTTTTTTTCTTTTGAGACGGAGTTTTGCTCTTGTTGCCCAGGCTGGAGTGCAGTGGCACAATCGCAGCTCGCTGCAACCCCTGCCTCCCAGGTTCAAGTGATTCTCCTGCCTCAGGCCTCCCAAGTAGCTGGGGTTACAGGTGTTCACCACCATGTCCGGCTAATTTTTTTGTATTTTTAGTAGAGATGGGGATTTCCTCATGTTGGCCAGGTTGGTCTCGAACTCCTGACCTCAGGTGATCTTCCTGCCTCAGCCTCCCAAAGTGCAGGGATTACAGGCATGAGCCACCACGCCCGGCCTAGTCCTGACTTTTCTCTGGGCTGTTCATCCATCCTTTTAGTCTGATTTTGACCACAGGATGGGTATTGGAAAGAATTTTCAGGCTTTTATCAACACTTCTTTTCTTTAATACTACCTATGTGGGGTTACAGTTGGGTCAAATTCTTTGCTATGTCACACTAGAATATCAGGATTTTTTTTCCATCGGCTGTCATTTTTTAAAGTGCTTGGCAAAAGGCTGTATCCCTATGTTAATTAGATGCTAGTATAGTCACAACCCTTCGCGTTTTTATTGTTTAAAACATTTTTGTTGCTGTTTTTCATTGCATAAAATAATTTTTCTTCATTCTTCTGACTCATCTGGAAATAGAACACAGTAATGATTGTCTGAGATTTTCCGTTATTTTATTTTGAAGTTTTTCAAATATATAGCAAAGATGAAAGAATTTAGCAGTGAATAATTATATCTGCTTGATCATCCATGTCTAGTTGAGAAACAGAAACTACATCAGAATTTTCAACAGGGAAGTTTAATATGAAGAATTGATAACAAAGTAAAAGGTGATTAACTATGGGCAGTATCCCACTTTTTACAGTAGCAGATAGCAATAAAAATGCCAGTACGAGCTGAAACTGTGCAAAACAATCTTAATATATGGGGAGTTATGATTGTTCTATGACATTTATAATTGTTTGTCAAAATATTTTAAGACTTTCTGTTATAAATTTATAGCAGAGTAAAAAATAGCAAAACTGATCTTTATTTAGTATACTGTGATTTAAAACAATAGAAACATGGAGAGTTAAAGCATTTTATTTATTTGTTTATTTATTTATTTTGAGATGGAGTCTCACTCTATCACCTAGGCTACAGTGCAGTGGCACGATCTTGGCTCACTGCAACCTCTGCCGCCCAGGTTCAAGCAATTCTCCTGCCTCAGCCTCCTAAGTAGCTAGAATTACAGGCACCTGCCACCGCACCTGGCTAATTTTTGTATTTTTAGTAGAGATGGGGTGTCACCATCTTGGCCAGGCTGATCTTGAATTCCTGACCTTGTGATCCACCTGCCTCGACCTCCCAAAATGCTGGGATTACAGGCGTGAGGCACCACGCCCGGCCAAAGTATTTTATTTCTTTGTAAAAATTTATAAAGGATGGTTTAAATAGTGCTTGCCTTCTTATAGAGAGAGCATTTGCAAATTGCTATGCTCCTTTGTAAGTTTGCATCATCTTTCAATACTGTATCCTTTTCACTTTCAACGTTGTCAAATATCTTCAAGATTTCCTTTAATGTGTATTTTTTTTTTTTGCTGGTGTCACTTTCTCTGGAACATCTTCATTTTTTTGGTCACAACTACTCACGTTCATGTTCATAATTTAGTTCCTGTGGCTGCATTTCTAGGGTCTCTTGAATGGCATGGCAGCAGTATCAATGTTCCTGTGGTTGGCTATTTCTTCTATAACTTCATGTATTTTTAATTCTAATTTCACATATAGCAATATTAAATTTTGTTCTTTTTCTTTCTCTTTTTTTTTTTTTCTTGAGACAGAGTTTCGCCCTTGTTGCCCAGGCTGGCATGCAATGGCACAATCTCGACTCACTGCAACTTCCACCTCCCAGGTTCAAGCGATTCTCCTGCCTCAGCCTCCCAAGTAGCTGGGATTACAGGTGCACGCCACTACACTTGGCTAATTTTGTATTTCTAGTAAAGACAGGGTTCCACCATGTTGACCAGGCTGGTCTTGAACTCCTGACCTCAGATGATCCACCCGTCTCGGCCTCCCAAAGTGCTGAGATTACAGGCATGAGCCACCATGCCTGGCCTTGCTGCACTTTCATCTTTGTTGACCGTTTCTCCTTTGATATCACATTTTTTAAAATGTCACATAAGTTCATATTACTGGGAAAGAAGGATTCAACACAATAATATGCTTTGTTGTCTGTGCATAAACTGAATAACAGATATGCAGTGATCAATCATTGACAGATTTTCAAAGAAGTGACAAGATTGGTCAGTAATAACAACATGCATTTGTTACTTGTGGACTGAAGAACTACTAGCAAAGTTTATATTTTACGCAGTTACTCACAGTTCTTAAACACTTGTAAGTAAAATTCAGACTGTTGTTGGGGAACTCATTTATTCAATCAGATGGTAGCATATTACATCCCTACAAAGTAAGGGCTGTTTGTACTAGCAAAGGTGAAAAAATATTTCTAATGTATATCAGAAGTTGAAGTTGCAAAATGAGGCTACCACCCTAGGCCTGAAGGAAAATTGAACCAGGAAGAAACTTTAACTAAAAGGAAGCTGAGCTCCCTACAAGCTGAGATTCAGATATTTGAGACGTTATAACTGTGAAAAGGAGGATGACTTCAGCTGCCGTGGATAAAGAAGAAGATGCAGAACCATGAGAGAAGTTTATCCCTATGGTAAAAAACGGAGTTGCGGCTGGGCGTAGTGGCTTACGCCTGTAATCCCAACACTTTGGGAGTCCGAGGCAGGGGGATCACAAGGTCAGGAGATCGAGACCATCTTGGCTAACATGGTGAAACCCCGTCTCTACTAAAAATACAAAAAAAATTAGCCGGGTGTGGTGGCGGGCACCTGTAGTCCCAGCTACTTGGGAGGTTGAGGCAGGAGAATGGCGTGAACCCGGGAGGCAGAGCTTGCAGTGAGCTGAGATTGCGCCACTGCACTCCAGCCTGGGTGACTGAGCAAGACTCCGTCTCAGAAAAAAAAAAAAAAGGGAGTTGCTGGAGGCAAGAACAGCTTGCCACCATGGTGAACACTACAGGAATCAGCCGTATCTGAACTACTCATAGCTGCAGACACAAATTACAAACAGGAAAAAACAAAAAAGAAAAGGAAGTTCTTTATTTTACATCCAGGCTTGCAGTCACCCTCCAGGACCCACTACTGTCAGAGAAAGACAACAAGGATCCCACTGGCAAAGGAGAGATTTAGTTGCAGAGGCCAGAGTAGAATCACAAAATTGGGCCAGGAAGAGTGGGCTTGGGACTATGAAGCAATAAATTACTGGCACACCCATTTCCCAGATTCTACCATTAACATTTTGTTATAGTTGTTTTATCACATACCTATCCAATGGCCCATCCCTTTATCTATGCCTCGATTCCCCTTATTTTTGATGGATTTTAGATAGCAATATACTTCCTTCTAAATACTTTAACATGTGTAGTTAAGAATTCGATATTTGATTTTTCCACTTTTATGTAAAATGTGTGTAAAATTAAATGCATAAATTTATTGATTTTTGCAAAATTCATATTTCTGTATAATCTTAACCCTATTAGCATATAATATACATCCATTGTCCCCAAAATTTCCTTCATGCCTTTTTCCTAGTCAATCCCCTCCTCTACCTCCTCTACCCCCCCCAACGCCTGGGGACAAATGTTCTGATTTTTTTTTCTGCTATAGATTAATTTTGCCTTTTGTGGAACTCCAAAGAGATGGAATCATAGGGTATGTACTCTTCTGTGTCTGAATTATTTCTCTCAGCATGATTTTGAAACGTATCCATATTGTTGGTCAATATCAATTGTTCATCCCTTTAGTATTCCATTGTATGGATATGACAGTGATTTTTTATTCATTCTCATATTAATAAACACCAGGGCTATTTCCAATTTTTGGCTATTGTGAATAAAGCTACTAGAAACATTTTAATATAATTTTTCTGACTTTTAAAAATGAGGTTAAATCTGTGTATGTGTGCATGTTTTCTTACAACACTTTGTATGTGAGTGGGAATGAAGTGGCCTGTATTCTAATGCAGGGACCATCATCTTTATTCTAAAATTTATTTTTAAAAATCATAGTTTTTTTCTACGCCTACCTATTAGGCTAGGAGACAGCAGTTGAACACAATCAATAGCAACTGGCTGAAGCAATGCTGTCCCTCACAAACTGATATGTCTCCATAGACGTTGCCTCATTTTGTTACTACTTCTCACTTGCTTTTATTATTTTCCTGTTCAGTGTGTTATCAAACATACAGAACAACTATTGACAGACACATTCATGGAAACTTTCTCTTTCTATTCCTTATTTTAATACTTCTAATAGTCATTCCCATACAATTATATACAAAATATCGTGGAATTTACTCTTAAAATAGTAATTGTAGTATTTTTGTGTTGAAAAATACTTCATAATGACAGTCTTAAAATTTTGATTAACGTGGTACACGCTCAAGCATTTTTATTTGGCAACAATTTAATCAAAATAGGGAAGTTTTGTCTATTTTCATTTTATAGACTGTTGGAAATTCATCAGTGATATCTCGATAAAATTTTAAAATATGTGTTAAAGGGTGTAGAGAAGAATGAAATGAAGTAGCTAACCATCTCCATGGTAACAGAGAATGCAATGGTGGGTGGCGGGAAAGCTTAGTAGTAATGAATGCAATACTATTTCTTAATGTTGGGAATATGATCTATGCTTTTAAATAAAAGTTTATAAAAATTATTTGGATCATTTTTACTTAACATTTCTTTCTCATTTTGTTTCTGACTTGCACTAAATATGACACAGTTACATTACAGCGTTTGTTTTAGCATATGGGCTAATGACAACTATCAAATGTAATGAGTACCAAGTATTGAATACCAAATATAACATTCAATAACTTCAGTAGTTTTCAGTTCAGAACACATTGTCTCAGAAAAACAGGATTATAAAGGGGTTCGACTCTGAATCATACCTTAATTTAGATCTGCATAACGTTTCACCTGGGCCACATACAACAGTCTTCTGTTTTCTCATTCACTATTGTCTCCTTCTAAACAGCCTCCAGAAGAGTCTTGTGAGTCAGTCCTGTGCAAAAACACAAATACTAGCTCCTCATTGCGGAAAGTAAGTCCTAGGCTTTTCGCATTTTGGCCCTTCCTACTATTGCAGCCCTAACTTCCATCATAGCTGTGTGCTGCAGGTTTCCTTGCTCCTGCCAGTTCAAGATCTTTACTCTTTTGGAAACACATTGCACTTTTTGCCCTCTTTGCCTTTGCATGTCCTGTTCCCTGCATCCTAGGTGGGTTTGCCTATTCTCTTTTCTGGGCCTTACTTTGGCCTGCATGAAATATTCCTTGTAAAAAGAAAATAAATCTTGGGGCCCCTAAATCACTGAGCTAAAGGGAAAAGTCAGGCTGGGAACTGGTTAGGGCAAACCTACCTCCCATTCTATTCAAAGTCATCCCTCTGAGGCTCACCTGAGACAAATGCATATCTGATTGCTTCCTCTTCCCTATTGTTTATGAAAAATGCAGATTCACAGAGCCAGGCTAAATTGTGTATTCACTGGATGGCCGACCAAGGACTCAAAATAATGCAATCTTTTGTCTTTTATCTACTTCTAACCTGGAAACCCCCACTTCAAGTTGTCTGGTCTTACTGGACTAAACCAATGTACATGTATTGACTGGTGTTTCGTGTCTCCCTAAAATGTATAAAAGTAAACTGTGCCCAGGAGCACACTGGGCACACATCTCAGTGAAACGGGAGAGTTCTCTGATCTCCCTCTCAGGATGTGTGATAGGCGTGCTGCTCCTCTGGCTGCCATGCATGTTCAAACCCCTCATGGGAAGGCGAACATGCAGACGGGCAGGTGCAGAAGCTGGGGCAAGCAACCCTGGGCTCTAGACCCATGGCAGCATCCAGGGGTGGGTGCCTGTGAAGCCCAAAGCCCAAGTGGGTACGTATTACAGTGTGCTCTTTTAGCTTTGCCATCCATGGATGGCTTAAGCGTTAAACAGCTTAATGGACCCTCTGTCTTTTCACAAGGGCAGAGAGCCAGTGTGACAGCTTTCTGTATCCCAAACTCCTGTCTGGAATCCAGGAAAAATCAGGTCACACATGGATTTGAAGGATGGTGAATGTGGGGGTTTTATTGAGTGGTCAGGGTGGCTTTCAGTGGGATGGATGGGGAGCTGAAAGGGAGATGGAGTGGGAAGATGATCTTCCCCTGGAGATTTGCTGTCCCCAGCTGAACTTCTCTCAATGTTCAGATGCTCCTTCTCTTCTCTCCTTCTCTGTCATTCTTCTGTTTTTCTGTTCCTCTGCTCCTCTGATTGTGGAGCCTAGGGTTTGGCGTTTATATAGGTACAGCATAGCAGGGTGTGGCAGGTCAAAAGGCAACTTTTAGGCATGAAAACAGGAATGCCTGTTCCCATTTAGGGCCATGGGTTTCCAGGCTTGAGGGTGGGGCTTTTGCTGGGGAACCACCCTCTTCTACCCAGTATTTTCCTGTCTCCTGTCTGTATCATCAGGACTTCCTGAGGCTGCGTCATGGGTGCATCCTTAATCTTGGCAAAATTAATTTTCAAAATTGACTGAGACCTGTCTCAGCTATTTGGGGTTCATGTTTGGTAACCACAAAGGGATTCTGAGTATAGGTGCCCCTGATCTTTGACAAACCTTCTACTGATACTTGGTATCAGCTTGAGCTATCTTTATGGCTAAAACCAATAGGACAATTTGCTGAGGCCTGAAAGCCACCCCTCCAAAGAATCTCTGATCTCCAAAAATGTGGTTGCGATCTAAAGTTTATTTGGCTGCACAACTTCTTTTCTGAAGATTTACTTGCTTTCAACAAGAAAGGCAAGCTTTCCTGCTTCCATGACAATGGAAGGCGGATACTTCCTTTATGGAGTTTGACCTTGCTGTCAGCACAGAAGATGAGTTTGAGTTTTTTCCTGCTTCTAGGATGATAGACAGCAGCCTTCAGCCTGAGACCCATCACTAGGTAAGTAGCTCAGTAGGGGTTTTGTCTTGTCCAAAGTTAAGATTAACAATGAGCTGGTCTTAATTTCTCCTTACCATTAGAGTGCTCAGTAATCATATAAATTTTGTGATACTTTGTGTTTTGATTAACTTTTTTTTTTTTGCTGTTATTTGTTTGTTTGTTTGTTTTTTTTTTCATTGGGAAACAATCCAACTTGATCAAATCTAAAGGAAAGTTCCAAATTATGAGGAACAAGGCCTCTGAAGTGGCTGAATTCCCACAAAAGGTAGGGAGGGCTTGGGAAGAAAAATGGCCAGCAAAAGAAAAAGAAAATAAATAGTTTTGATTTTGAGAACTTAAGGGGCTTTATGTACATAACAAGGCCACCTTTTTGCTAGCCAGGCCAAACTGAAAGAGTAAGGCTGTCGCCCCATGCTGCAGTTTCACAGCTAAGGTTCTGCCTTCTTTTTTTTCCACCACAACAGCCTGGGTTTGCTTCCTAAATCAAGTCCTTTCTGGTTTGATACTTGTTACTTTTGAAACATCAGCAATTTTTCCTAGCTAAAATACGGTAATGAGATTTAGAAAGTTTTTTTAAAGGAGCTCAAGGGTTAAAAGTCAGCTTAATTAAAAGCTAACATCCGAGATGTGTGTGTGTGTATGTGTGCACAAGTGCATTTGTATTAAAAGGTCTTTATTTTTTCTTCTGTTAGAAACAGATAATCAGTGCCATAAAGACAAGACAAAGGATCTCTCAGCAAGGCAATCTTTACTTTCTGCAGAAAGGGTGCCCCTCGCAGATCAAACAATGGTGAGAGCACACCTGAACAAAGGAAAAGCAGACATATTTATCCTTTATACATTTGGGTCAGCCTTACTGCTGTGTCCTGCATCCACTGGCTGGAACTGGACCTCAGTCTTAAACTGATACCCAATTTGCTAATAACCTAAAACTTTCCTAAACAGGTAAGTGCAAGGGAGAACAAAGAAGAAAAGGAAGTTGCTTATGAAAGGTTTAAGGAAGCAGTAACATTTCAAATAAGGAAGGGGCATAAACTATGAGCTAAGACTTACCTGGGCCTGTCCGGACATGCCTGAGTAAGCCAAAGCAACTAACTGGGCTAAAGTGTAAGAACTAGTAGTAGATAGGAGGTTTTAGAGTAAGGAGCTATTATTCCTAGTGTCTATTATTTTATTTTTAAACCAAGATGAGTTTTGAAGAGAAACTTTTCTATTTTCTACATCTTCTCTCCTAGGACCTTGTCTTTATTGAGCAAAAGATTTTTTCTTCTCAGATGACTATATTCTGTTTTCTTCATTTACTTCTGCTGTCTCTCCTTTGTTTTGCTACCCTCTGCTGCATGATGGACGTAAAATAGTTTACAATAGCCTGGGTTCCTTAAAGAAAACGTTGCCTGGGTTCCTTAAAGAAAACGGAGAAGATGCCACACTCCCTTTTGGGGAGGAACCTCTGTTTTTTCCCAAGAGTGTAAACAGACAAGTTCATCTCAGATCTTAAGATGCTTGCTTTCGTATTGTGTTACTTGATTTTTTGACTAAAGCAGTTATTACAACAGAGGCTACTCTTGGATTATTAAGGAAGAAAGTAGCTTGGACACTTAGAAATGTCTTTGTTAAAAAAAAAAAAAAGTGCACTGTAAAAGCATCGCTTGGTCTAGCCTCATAGTAATTCTCTTTTTTTGGAGATCTAGGATTCAGTGTGGGCTCTGCCCACAGCTCAGAGATCCAGTTAAAAGCTAGGTAGTCCCTATCTAAATAAAACTGGTCTCCTCATACAATCCTATAATATATTTCTATAATTTGGTGTTTGATTTGGCATCCATCTTTAATCTCCCTCTAACACCACCAGACTCTTTCTCTCTGTGCTTTGAGATGTAAATTTCACTATCTGATTTTTTTTTTACCTAAGGGTTCCTTTAATATGCAAATTTAGGGCTATCTAGCTGACAATTGCCTAGGGCAATAAAATAGGTTATGAAGAAATTGTAAGTCTAAAATAGGAGGAAAAAATAAAGGTCTTATGAATTTATAAGATCTACTTCTTTCTACATGTCTAATACATCTATGTATTTATGTGTCATGTATATGACGTTTCACTACTAAAAATGTATAAAAGAGCTCTAATTAATTGGCTTAACAAAGGCACTTAAATCTAATGCTTTTCAGAAAAACAGAAACTTTAAGCCAAATGCTTTTTCAAGTTTATGTGACTTAAGCAAATCTCAATAAAAAAGCTGGTTTTAAAAATTTTAGTGAAATTAAATTAGAAATGGCTTTGGAATTGTCAACATATATTAATCTCTGCTAGATGTCAAAATCTGGCATAAGGTTTCTAAAGCTATGAATGCAGCTCAAATGAGAATTATCTTTGTTTATGTAAAATTTAATAAGGAATTTAATATTGTTTGGTTAATGAAAATAGCTAAATCCTGAGTTATTGGCAAAACAAACAAACAAAAAAATGACCCTTTATCTAATCTTAATGTTCTTACTCAGGAAAACCTGAAATTCACAGGTTATAAAAATGGTTAAAAAGGAAATAACTTTAAATGAGAACTATCACAGTTTTCATAAGTAATCTAGGTAAACTATTAAGAAATCAATTAATTACACAAATGTAATAAAATAAGTGCTTATAGATAATCTTGTCATATAATTTAAAATCCAAAGTTGTATTAAGCTAAATAATATATATTTATTAAATGTCTGGGTCATTTCCAATTTTTTTAATTATAGGAAAACATTTTTCTGTAAAAAAGAAATGTGATCTTAAAGGAAAATGCTTTTTGTCTAATTCAAAGCTTATTTAAAAGTTATTTATGAAATTAGGTAATCAGTGAATAAGAACAATGTGAAGGAAATTATGAAGAGGCATTTTTGGCACAAAAGGTTAAAAGGAAAATAATTTTATCTGAGAAAGAATCTTGTATGGTAAATTTTTGTTCTAAAATAAAGTAACTGGTTATTTAAGAAAAAGGAAGGCTGGGCATGTTGGTTCATGCTTGTAATTCCAGCACTTTGTGAGGCCGAGGTGGATGGAACACCTGAGGTCAGGAGTTCGAGACCAGCCTGGCCAACATGGCAAAACCCTGTCTCTACTAAAAATACAAAAATGAGCCAGGCGTGGTGGCATGTGCCTGTAGTCCCAGTTACTCTGGAGGCTGAGGCGGGAGAATTGCTTATACATGGGAGGTGGAGGTTGCAGGGAGCCGAGATGGTGCCACTGCACAACTCTAGCTTGGGCAACAGAGCAAGACTCTATCTCAAAGGAGAAAAGAAAGAGGAAGGGATAAAACAGGAAGTCCAAGCTGTCATAAATGATTTGTATAAAGTTGTCTATAATTAAAGGGAAATTATTTATAATAGTCTTTCTACATTTAGGTTATGATATTAAAAAAACACTAAAAAATTCATTAGAACAATAAAATTTTCTTAAGGGATTGATTTACTCTTAATAAATTATTTTAATTTTTTTAACCCAAAGTTTAACTTTTATCATATCTCACCATTTTCAGCTTACTCTCTCCTTTTAAAAGGTGCAAAATAATAACTGTCTCTTTCAACTCATTTTCAGCTCATATAAGTTTTTTTTTTCTCTTGTGTTCTGTCTGTTGTGGCCTGATGCTAAAATTTTTGTTGTTGTTGTTGTTGTTTTTGTTTTGTTTTGAGGTGAGGTCTCACTCTGTCACCCAGGCTGGAGTGCAGTGGCACAATCTTGGCTCACTGCAACCTTCCCCTTCCAGGTTCAAGCAATTCTCCTGCCACCACGCCTGGCTCATTTTTGTATTTTTAGTAGAGACAGGGTTTCACCGTGTTGGCCAGGCTGGTCTCGAACCCCTGACCTCAAGTGACCCACCTGTTTCAGCCTCCCAAAGTGCTAGGATTACAGGCATGAGCCCCCATGCCAGGCCAAAAATTTTTTCTTAAAGGTCTAAAAAAGTGTTTTCTTCCAACATAATATTCTGTACACTGCAGATGGTCTTTTATTTTGCTTGTTGGTAACTGGCCTAAGCGATTTTACATTTTATTGAAATAATTCCTATGTCATTATTATAAGCTTTGGGATTGCTTAGAAAAAAAATAAAATTTCTTTTACTTAAGGTTATTACATCTGTGTAACTTTCTGTATGTGCTTTTAAAGTTCTTGTGCCATTGAGTTTTAGGGCTTTGACTCTTTGGTCTAAAAAGGACACAAAGTCATGCTATATCTTAAACACTGACAGCAATTATAGCCTTATCTTCAGGCCCAGTAGAAGATGCTAATCAAAGTAAACTGCGTTCATGAGATGCAGGACCAGAAATTAAAACTATTCAACTCCTCAAGGCCCAAGGACTATTGTGGAAGAGGTGGGCATGTGAGATTGTAAGGGCTGATATTAAGAGAAAAGTAGTTCAGTTTCTCTAGGAATTAACCATTAATATCAAAGGCACACTAAAGCAAAACCAGCATCTAGGTTGCTTTGTCAGTTTAACTAGATTTTCTTGGAGCATTAACTCACTCCTTAATGCAAAATTATAAAAGTTACAAGGTTTATAGAAATTCTATTTTGTAGTCAAGATGATTAAACTTTTATCGTAAAATTTCAAAAAAAAAAATTTAATTTGCCACATCCTGTTTTTATTAGGGCTTATTGTTTGGGATATTAAGTCTCCTCTCTCAAAGAATAAAGATGTTCACCTTTTTTTTTTTGAAATCTTTGAGTTATTGCTTTGGTTAAATGAATGACTTATTTTACAATGACTCATGACCCTCTTTCGTGATATCAAGCATTTTAAACTTTTTATGTTTGACAAACTTTCCAAAGTCAAATTCTGACTTGATTCCTCATTAATTTTTTGATATTAGTCCTCTAAAGTTCAAAAGAGACATATTTGTCTTATTTGGTATAAAAATCATACAAGAAGCATTGTCATATATAAAATGGTGTTTGACTTTCTTTGGGCTGTATTTATATAAATGTTATTGATATGTGTTCCAAAATTATGGGAAACTCTTATAATTCTGATATAACTTGTATATGTTATTAATTATAATTTTTATATTAAATTGTTGTATGCTACAGAAGTAACCAAAATTTCCTTGTCAATTGTGGTTTTAATAATGGCTGTCCTGGCCAGGCATGGTGGCTCACGCCTGTAATCCCAGCACTTTGTAGGCTGAGGCAGGTGGATCATGAGGTCGGGAGTTCAAGACCAGCTTGGACAAATGGTGAAACGCCATCTCTACTAAAAATACAAAAATTAGCCGGGCGTGGTGGCACATGCCTGTAATCCCAACTACTCAGAAGGCTGAAGTAGAGAATCACTTAAACCTGGGAGGCAGAGGTTGCAGTGAGCCGAGATCATGCCATTGCACTCCAGCCTGGGCAACAAGAGTGAAACTCCATCTCAAATAAATAAATAAAAAATAAAAAATAAAAAAAAGCAACAAATACAATAGCATCTTTCTTTATTTGTCCTGAAATGACTACTTTAATAATCAATTGTTTCCTTGCTTTAAGGGTTGTGTCCACACACTATATATATTTTCAAATATAACTGTTAAATTATTGAATAAAGCCTGCAACTCTCTGGATTTATACCTTAAAACAATTCATATGCTTATACATTATTATTATTGACACGTTGTATGGGGGCATTTTGATATCATGTTGTTATATAAATTAATCAGTTGTTATGGAAGTTATGAACAATAATTTTGTACTTCTCTGATAAATTGCTCTCCAAATAAGGTGTCCAGGGCCAAAACATTTGTTAAGAAATTGAACTGTATGTCTTAACTAGGTAATTTTTTTAGAAAGTCCCTTTGACATTGTTTAAAAAGATGTTCTTGATCTTGAATTTTCTTCCTAAAGTATCTAATTCCTGTTGATAAATGTAGCCCCACTTTACGAGATTGTTTGCATTTACCTTAAATCTTCATAACAAAATGTTACTTGAAAAGCTAATGTGCAACTTATTTTGGACATATATGTCTCATTTAAAAATATTTTAGCAGGTGAACCTGAATAAAATATAACATTGGGTACAGATAATTCATATTTTATTGATGTAAAAATGGGCTGTCTACGTATACTCAGAACAGTACATATTGTAATGTAAGCAAATGCATCATCTTAATAGAAACTTCTAAAGAGGCTTAGCTTAGTGTTTAGTATAGGTTAGCAGTTGAAGATAACTTAAGGAAGAGGGATTTTATGTATATCGATCTTTGAGTCTGGGACTCTGTTCTAAAGTATTTGCTTTATTTTTGAATTTTTAATCAATTATGAGATTAATCATCAAATCTATGCTTCAAGGCCTTTACTCTATAGAAGATGTTAATTATACAGTACATTTGTGCAATTTAAACCTCTATGTCTTCTTTGTGCTATGCAAAATTTATCTTTATGATTTGCTGTGTCTGTCTATGCAAACCAGTAGACAAATTTTTGCTCAGACTATTATGTGCATCCAGTCAGCCCAGAAGAGCTATTATCATCACCTCTTCAGTGAAAAATATTGTGGCTACCTGCCAGCTACTTTATGATTTTTATTTCACTAGATTATACAAACATCTACTGAGTACCTAAGATATTCCCAGGTTCCGTTGAGGATCAAAGGTGAACAAGACAATGTTGCTGCCGTCAAGATTTCACACTCAAGCAAGGGAGATGAGAAATTGGTCAAAATTATTCTATCAGAAACAATGTGCTAGAATATATCTTTGAATGACCTACAAGGTGCTACAGAGGTTTGAAGAAGGGAGTAGCTGCATCAGGAAGGCTTTGTAAATGAGATATTCCTTCAAGGACAGACTGAGCACAGAAAGGCACTGCAGACAGTGGGAATTTTAGCAAAAGCACTGATGGTGAAGAGGAACACTTGTTGTATACAGGTTGAACACGCCAAATCTGTAATACTCCAAAATCTGAAACTTTTTGAGCACCGACATGGTGCTCAAAGAAAATGCTTTTTGGATTTCAGATATTTGAATTAGGTATTCTTGACTGGTAAATACAATGGAAATATTCCAAAATCCAAAAGAAATAAAAAAATCGAAACACTTCTGGTCCCAAGCATTTAAGATAAGGGATAATCAACATGTATTCCTCTGTGTCTGGGTCTGTACTGGGCCTTTACAATTGCTTGCTCATTTAATCCACACAACCACCCTGTAATGTGCATGATACTATTTCTATTTTGCAGATAGTACCAAGGCCCAGAGCTGGTAAATAAGTGGCAGAGCTGGTATTGAACTCAGGCTGGGGTGACATCAAAGACCATGTTCTTTCCTCACAGGGGTGAGAGAAAGCACAATCTGTTTGATAAAAAGGAGTAGAGTTACTTAGAACAAAGAATGCTGGAAAGGTAGCAAAACGAAAAAGATGATCGGTGGAGTTGATGTAGAACCAAATGTGCTCTAGTAGACATTAACAAGTATTCTCGACAACGTCCCATGGTCAAATATGTATGGAAAATATTGCATGCTACATTCTAGTGCTGCCATGTAGAGGTTGTACACTACATGAATGAATGTCATATAATAGGCTACAACGTGAATATTTGCCTCTAGAGTTGTACAGTGAACAACTTGCACAAACATATGTTGCCAATCAGCTCTATCTTATTTTTTTGGAAATTCACAAATCACATTAGGATGTGAAAAACTTCAGAAAGTCTTATAATAATGAAATACATTTAACCCACTAAATCTCAAAATTATTTGACCACAGGAGGGAAATTGCTTTAGTGTCCAATAATATCTCATGGAATACTAGCATTCTATGAAACACAGTTTCATAGAAAATGCTAGGCTAGCCAGTCATACTTGACAAGTCAGTATAAAGTGGAGTGACTTGGCCACATAGCCTTTGTCTGGAAATTCTGCCAAAGACACTCCCTTAGTCTGGATGATGTGACTTCAATTTTCTAATGGTACACATCTTCCTTCACCAATTTTTTTTTTTTTTTGAAATGGAGTCTCACTCTGTTGCCCAGGCTGGAGTGCAGTGGTGTGATCTCGGCTCACTGAAAACTCCACCTCCCAGGTTCAAGCAATTCTCCTGCCTCAGCCTCCTGAGTAGCTGGGATTACAGGCACGCACCACCACGCCCAGCTAATTTTTGTATTTGTAGTAGAGACGGGGTTTCACCATGTTGGTCTGGCTGGTCTCGAAATCCTGACCTCATGATCTGCCCACCTCAGCCTCCCAAAGTACTGGGATTACAGGTGTGAGCCACCAATGCCTGGCCCGTTCCTTCACCAATTCTAAGTTCAGAGGAACAGGGTTGTCATGAGCAGAGCTTGTGTGCTTGGTGAAAATGGCTGTGGGTGTAATGAAATATTTATTCCCCAAGCGTTGGGGTGGTTTGATGGGACCTGGGGCAGCTGGGGTCCCTGGGCCAGTCATTTTCTGCCCAAGTAGCCTCATCTATTTACCTTAGTATGCTGTACAAACATTATTTTTAAGGTATACTACAATGGGGCAAAGATTGAGAAGCAATGATTTTGAAAATGCCAAGTTACTTGTTAAGGACTCCAGTCTAGATTTATAAGATAGCTTTTTCTTGTCCCATTTTGATTAGCAACTCCAGAAATAGTAATTGGTACAACTAGTGTTAGAAGAAAACATCATTATTACAAAATATACTACAAGGAAAGAAGAAATAGATATTTGAGAATTATCTTTTTTGTTATTTTGCTTATCTAGTTGGGAACATCACATTAATCTGTTTTCCCCTCAATATTAAAACTTTTTGGGATAACAGCAATTACTCATTTATGTGCAAATATCTAGAAGATGAGCAATGTGAATCTATAACAGTAAAGGAGGCATTCAGGATGAGGTGGCAGAATTCCTTAAATAGTCATACTTCATTTCAATTGAAAAACTGCACAACTGAAAGAATGACAAAAATGCTATTGTTAAAGTAAAAAAAAAAAAAACTTTGGAAAGTTATGAATGTCTAAAATTTCCTGCAGTTATTTTTGCAAAGATTGATTCATATTCAGATTAGCTTCCTGCCAGATGGAAGAAACACACAGTAAATCAGCTTTTGCAGGAGAGAAATCAAAAAGAAGCATAAGCTGCTGTTTAAAAGGGTTTTTTCCTTTTTTGCCATATTAATAGCACATTAACCCTTAGGGAGTGTTATTGCAAGAAGCTAAACCATGGAGGCTTCATTCCATCCTTCAGGAAGAATAAATATTTTTCAGCCCACTAGGGTGGGGGAAAATAGCTCCTTGGATTGCAGACTCAAAAAAGTGTTTTGTTTAATGATGGTCAAGTCTCATGCGCTCCAAGGCAGAAATGAAAGAGTAAATGTATGGAAATAGGGAATGAATTCCTCCTCTTGCATCCAGCGAAACTCCGCTTTAGATAATTGTTCCTGGGATGCATTAAGGATACAGTAGATGAGATGGATCGATGTCCTTGGGGGTCTTTTAAACCAGGTGTGTGTTGTTTTGGGGGGTGGGGAGTGGTGCTGCTGGAGCCCATACAGTATCTTTAAGGAGCTCCCTTTATTATTCTGGCCATGTGATCCAAGTGCATGAGAACGCAATCATACCACATGGTTGTACCAGTGCTGGAGACTAGGTTTTCTCTCTGAACCAGCAGTCACTCTTCCTACTTAGTTCTCTCTTTGTCCTTCCTTCTAATCTTCTACTTGTTCTTGTCCTCGTGCCTTTGCCTCACAGTTTCAACTCTATGCCCTTTTTGTTTCACATGTGATCTAAGCATTCCTTGTGATAATACTCTGCTCTCCACTGTAGTTGAATAAAGTAATCTGGACTCTAACCCTCTAGACTTGATCCATCCTCAAGTGTCCTCTTTCCCCTATATGCTGACTTCATGGGGACAGCTTTTCACCTGTCCTGTTTCAGCCTTGACACTTTGATGATAATGGTAGCAGTGTAGCTATAACATGTGTTTACTGAGCACCTACTGTGTGCCAATCTTCTCAACCGCCCTATGAGAGAGGTATTATTACTATTCCAATTTTACAGCTGAGGAAATTAGGCATAGATAGTTAAGAAAACTGCTCATAGATTATAGAGCTTGTAATTGACAGAACTTAGCTTCTGATGCACATGAGTCTGAATTCAAAGCCTGTGCTCTTAACTACTATGCTATCTCAGAGTCTTAAACTGCACCAATTAATCACCTGGGAATCTTGTTAAAATGCAGATTCTGATCCAAATGGTCTGGGATGAGACTTGAGAATTTTCATTGTTTTACTAGCTCCCAGGAGATGCCAATGTTGTTGGTTTAAGACTTTGAAGAGCAAGAAACTATATAGGGTGCAGCATTTCAAGAAAACAGATGCTTTGGAAGTCTCTTCCACCCAAATTTCCAGAAGAGGTGCTACAAATTCACCATACCACACCTGTGCATTTTTCGTGGTATTTGAGGGATGAAAATGCTGGCTCTTCCATGCAATACCAAAAGCTGCCACCATTCAGTGAGTGCTTTCTCACTTGCAGTCACTGTTGTTAAGTGCATTTCAGAAACCAACTCACTTAATACCTACGACAGACTTATGCAAAAAGTCATACAACTAATAAAATCGATGGAACTGGATTCATGCCTAAAGAATCTAGCTCTAGAGCCCACATATAACCAATATACGCTTCTTAAGTATAGCAGAGTGGTCTGAGATCAGCTTGGGGCAGTGGTTGACAGTGGGCTTTGACACTAGTTTTGAGTCTGGATTCATTACTTCTTAGGTGTAGAACCTTGGATATGTTCTTAACACTATTCTGTTCATTTTAATTTCTACCACTTCTGGTGTCTGGTCCAACACATAAGGAGCTTGGAAGTTGTTACTCCTTCCTATCAACATGTAAAGAGCTGAACAAAAGGGAAAATCAACAACTATTCTTCGGTTTTTAGATTCATCAGAGAAGTGAGGTCACAGGGTAAATTGCCGCCCCCAGAATTGGAGACAGAAGCAGGCACACAAAGGGAATCACAGCTTACTAGAGCAGAAACCCGAAAGCATAAACCTCCACAAGAACCAACGCCATAGTAAGAAAACATCAACTGTAATTGGTGAATGCTGGAGGCTCAGAGTGGACAAATCGGAAAGTTAAAAACTTCAGTTATATGGTTGCCCTTACACTTTGTGAGTTTTTACCTTTTGGAGCTCTATTGGGTCTTCATAATGAGCATCAGAAGAATCCCCTCATGCTTTAGAAAAAGAACCATTCCGAAATACACCAAAGCATTTTGTTCTTCTTCACAAGGAATGTCCTTAGGAGAAACTACAGTATTTTACAAGAGTCTAACCTGCTGGGATTATTTCAAAACCTAACCTACTTGTGGGAAGGAAAATACCCAATTCCAGCTCCCTCTAGCCTTTCATGTGAGGAAAGGGAGATGCTCAGCTCTCACCACTATAAACATTCCGTCCTATCTAAGCAGGAAGAAGCTAAGAAGTACTGGCTAAGTTCACAGTCTAGGGGCACAGGTTCACCAAAAGACAAAGTGAATCATAAAGCTATAGAACACTTCACACGCCACCTTCAAACACACACCACTACATTATTCAGAGCCTATTTATTGCAGTTTCTCTCACCCAGTACACTATGTTCATCCTTCAACAAAACATTACAAGGATAATACTGGCGAAACATACAGTTTGAAGAGATTGAACAAACATCAGAACAAAATTTAAATATAGCAGGAATGGTGGCATTATCAGACCAGAACTTTTTTTGAAAATACTTATTATTGTACTAAGAGCTTTAATGGGAAAAGTAGACAACATGCAAGAACAGCTAGATAATGTAAGCAGAGAGATAGAAATTCTGAGAAAGCATTTAAAAGAAACGCTAGCGATCAAAGACACTGCAACAGAAATGAAGAATGCCTGTGACGGTCACATTAGTAGACTGGATGCAGCTGAGGAAATAATCTCTGAGCTTGAGGGTATGTAATAGACACTTTCAAAACTAAAAAGAAAAAAGAAAAAAAATACTGAAAAACAACCCCCAGAACAGAATATCCAGGAACTGTGGGGCAACTATGAGAGGTATAGCATACACATAATGAGGATCTCAGAAGGAAAAGAAAGAGAGACAGGGATGGAAGAAATGTGTGACAGAATAATAACTGAGAATTTCCCCAAGTTAATGTCAGACACCAAACCACATATCCAGTAAGCTTGGAGAACCAAGCAGGATAAAAGCCAAAAATAAAAATTAAAACAAAAATACACATAGGCATACCTTTTTTTTTTTTTTTTTTTTTTTTAAGACAGGGTGTTACTCTGTCACCCAGGCTGGAGTGCAGTGGCACAATCTTGGCTCACTGCAAACTCCGCCTCCTGGGTTCAAGCGATTCTCCTGCCTCAGCCTCCCGAGTAATTGGGATTACAGGTGCCCACTCCATGCCTGGCTAATTTTTGTATTTTTACTAGAGATGGGGTTTTACCATGTTGACCAGGTTGGTCTCAAACTCTTGACCTCAGGTGATCCACCCGCCTTGGCCTCCCAAAGTGCTGGGATTATAGGCGTGAGCCACCACACGCAGGCATGCATACCATTTTCAAACTGCAGAAAATCAAAGATAAGAGTCTTGAGACAAGCCATAATAAACAAAAAACATCTACATAGGATCAAAGACAAGAATTACACTTGACTTCTCAGAAACCAGGCAAGCAAGAAGAGAGTGGAGTGAAATATTTAAAGTTTTGATAGAAAAACAACTTCATCAACCTAGAATTTTGAATCCTATAAAATTATCCTTCACAAGTGAAAGAGAAATAAAGACTTTCTTAAACAAACAAAAATTTAGAGAATTTGTTGCCGGAAGACTTGCTTTGAAAGAAATGTTAAAAGTTATTCAGGGAGAAGGAAAATAATATAGATCAGACACTTGGATTCACATAAAGAAATTAGAGAATGAATAAGTAAAAGTAAAATAAAAGCTTTTATTTTTCTTATTTGTAATTGATATAACATATAATGGTTTGTTTAAAAAATAATAGCAACAATGTATTTAAGTGTATATACTTGTGTACTTATATGCTTATGTATAAGTAAAATAAATGATAGCAATGTTGCAAAGGACAAGATGGAGGAATTCGGATTATTTTATTATTTTAAGTTACTGTCATTATCCATGAAGTGGTATAGTGTTATTTGAAAGTGGACCTGGATTGGTTGTAAACATACATTGCAACTTTAGGGGAACCACTAAGAAAAGATTAAGAAGGACTATAACTAACATATTAATAAAGGAGAGAAAATGAAATCATATAAATATTTAGTTATAACTACAAAAGGCAGAAAAAGTGTGGGAGACAAAAATAGAAACAGAACATAGGCAACAAATAGAAAACAGTTGCAAATGTGTTAAATATTACCCACCTGTATCAATAATCATTTAAACATCAATGGTCTAAATATAGCAATTAAAAGACAGATATTGTCATAGTGTATCATAAAACAAAACCCAGCCATATGCTTTTTACAAGAAACTCACTTTAAATATAAAGACACTTGTAGGTTAAAAGTACACAGATATAGAAAGATATGCCGGCCAGGCGCGGTGGCTCATGCCTGTAATCCCAGCACTTTGGGAGACCGAGGTGGGCAGATCACCTGAGGTCAGGAGTTCGAGACCAGCCTGGCCAATGTGGTGAAATCCTGTCTCTACTAACAATACAAAAAAAAAAAAAAAATAGCCAGGCATGTTGGTGGGTGAAACACTGTCTCTACTAACAATACAAAAAAAATTAGCCAGGCATGGTGGCGGGCACCTGTAATCCCATCTACTCGGGAGGCTGAGGCAGGAGAATCGCTTGAACCCAGGAGGTGGAGGTTGCAGTGAGCCAAGAATGCACTATTGCACTCCAGCCTGGGCGACAAGAGTGAAACTCCATCTCAAAAAAATAATAATAATAATAAAATAAATAAAAATAAAGATATGCCATGCTACCACTAATCAAAAGAAAGTGGGACTATCTCTATTAATTTCAGACAGAGCAGACAACAGGGCAAGGTAAGGTATCATGGATAAATTGAATAATTATATAATGATAACGGAGTCAGTTATCCAAGAAGACATAACAATCTGCTATGGTCTGAATGTTTATGTCCCTGCCCCACCCTCCCCCAACACACAATTTAAATGTTGCAATCCTAATCCCCAAATAGAGGGTATTAGGAAGTGTGGCCTTTGGTGGGTGATTAGATCAGGAGGACTGAGGTGTCATAAATGGGATTAGTGACCTTATAAGAAGACGCCAGTGAGATTCCTTCCCCCTTCCACCACTTGAGGACACAGCTAAAAGTCAGGGGCCAACAAAACAGGAAGAGGCCCTCTCTGGACACTGAATTTATCAGCACCTTGATCTTGGACTTCCCAGTCTCCAGAAGTATGAGACTAATGCCTGCTTATAAACCATCCAATGCATGCTTTTTTGTTATAGCAGCCTGAATGGACTAAGACAGAAATCTTAATGTGTATGCACCTACAAACAGAGCATCAAAAGGCATGATTCAACAACTGATAGAAGTTACAGCAAGAAATAGATAAATTCAATGTTATAGTCAGAGACATTTTTTCTTTCCTATAAAATAGGAATAATACTAGTGCCTATTCAATAGAATTTGTGTGAAGATTCAATGAGTTAATGGGTGTAAGGGCCTTAGAATAATACCTGACACATTCTAAAAGCTTGAACAATGCTGGCCATTATTGTTACTATTACACTATTATTATTATAGTCTACACGGAACCAATGTTTATTTTTATGTTTGACACTCAAATCACTATACTAATCTCTCATCTTTGCTTTTCTTCTGGAAATCTAGTAAAAAGGGAGGAAGAAAGAGGAGTACAGAGATGTTATAAAACATAGATCACAGAGAGAAGCCATTTATTTTTCCACCACTACCCTTGACATGACTGCTGCCGAACTGAAGGAAGAAAGAACATTGCGGAGGGAAGAGATCAATAAAAATTATTCTTTTCCACCTTCTTTCCCTGCTGTCGGAATTCAATCTTTAGGCTAACATTATGGCAAGATTTATGATGCAGAGGAAATGGGATTCTTCCCCAGTACCTCACTCATGTTACCCTTTGTCCAGTCTTGGCAGAAATACTGCAGAGTAGTAGTTGAGGTGCCACATGAATTCAGGAGGAAATTAGAAAGGTGACAAATCCAAAATCTCATGACAAACTGTAATTCACAGAGTTGGAGGAGGGGCCAGGTAGAAGGTGATTTAATCATGGGAACCAACTTCCTTTCTGCTGTCCTTGTGATAGTGAGTGACTTCTCACAAGATCTGGTTGTTGTAAAAGTGTGTAGCACCTCCCCCTGTCTCTTATTTTCCTGCCGGCCATGTGAAGATGCACCTCCTTCCTCTTCACCTTCTGCCATGATTGTAAGTTTCCTGAGGCCTCCCCAGCTATGCCTCCTGTACTGCTTGTAGAACTGTGCATCAATTAAACCCCTTTTCATTATACACTACCCAGTCTCAGGTATGTTGTTATAGTAGTACAAGAACTAACTAATACAGACGGTAAATAGAAATTTGAAGTAAGAAAGATGAAAAAAAGAGAGGTGCAATATATATTTGTTTATAATAAAGACAGTATTTTGTTACTCTTAAGGGAAACAAAATTCACGCCTGGAGGAAGATTTTGTTATTGTTATTGTTGTTGTTGTTCTCTAATTTTTGTGTATGAAGGTTCATTTTATAGATAGCAGTGCCCTTGTGATAAGAAGTAGGGAGGAGCTAACACTTATTGAGCACCTACTATGGGAAAGATGCCTAAGTTTAGCCATCCCCTGAACAAACCAGCAAGGTAAAGTTTGTCCATTTCATAGATGACAAAACTGAAGTGCATCCAGGTTTAAGTCAATTGCTGAAACATGCATAGTAAGTAAATTGCGTATCTGGGATTCAAATCCAAACCTGTCTGATTTCCAAACTCTGATGTGCCCATACTACCTACATTTTAAAAAATATGTGCCCCAAAGAGAAATATAGAGTTCCCCTAGAAAGCCAGTGGGTGATATAAGTTGCACTTCTTCATACATGATCAGCCACAGAATATGAGTTCTGGTCCCTGGTGCCTGGAGACTTCGGTACCTTTCAGAGCTCATCTCCATTCTGAACTCTTCAGGAATATCAGGTTGACTCCTCTGAGACCATACAGGTTGATACAGCAAAAAGAACGTGGAGTTGGAATCAGACATTCCTGAATTGTAGTCATAGTTTCATAATTTCCTCGTCTACAACTTTGGGCAAGTGTCTTGGGCTCTCTGAGCCTCAAATCCCTCCTTATAATTCTCTTTTCTAGCTTCCTTCTTCCTAATCTCATGTGGGATACATAAGAGGCATCTTCTTCTTATCTTTGGTCAGTTCCCTTCTGTGAGTTAAATATTGCCACAATAATTAGGTGTAACAATCCTCCAAATTCTACGGCTTATAGTTGTCTATTATTTTCACCAATCTGTTAATTGGCTGATGTCTCTGCTTCAGTGGTACAGCAGCTGGGGATATTTATCTCCAGATCTGTTTTTCTTGGGCTCAGATTGAAAAGTGAACAGCTATTGCAGGGATTTTCTTCTCATGGTCATTGCAGAGGCATAGGAGGGCAAGCAGAAACATGTGAATCCTCTTAAGTTATTGAATCAGAACTGGCGTACTGTTATTTATGCCCTATTCTATTGACCAATGCAATACACAGGGCCAAGCCCCAAGTTAAGGGAGACAATGTACATTTTCTGCTCATCAATGGCGTGGCCAAAGTGTAGTTGTAGGGGAGGGTGAATTGGGGTTGACAAGTCAATCCCTCTTAGAAACTACGACTACTAAGTTTCTAAGTAGTTTCCTTTATCATTCTCAGGCTTACTATTCTATTGTACCAGGAATAGAATTCTTCAATTTCCTGACTTCCTACTTAAAAGCTTTCTGTATCCACATTTACCAACCATTTTCTCTTTTCTTTCAGTCCCGGATATGCCATTCAACCTGTGTTTTGAATTGTATTCCCTTCTTGCTGCTCTGGAAATTATCAATTATCTTCACTGCCTCCCATATACTCAACTTACACGTCTTTGTTGTCCTCATCTTTTGAAACGCTGTAGTTCCTGCCCCCTCCACTTAAACAAAATATAATCAAAAACAAACCAAAAAGTTTATTTGATCCAACACCTTGCCTTTAGCAACTCCCCTACACCTCTCTTTCTTTCCTCAGTCAAGATTCCAGTTACGCCATTTTCCTAAATTTCATTTATTCCTCAATATATTCAAATCTGGCTTCTGCTCCCCTCAATTTGCTGATAATGTTCTCTAAAATATCACTGTAGATCATTCCTTTCCTGAAATGCTCTTACCGTGCTTTACATGATTTTACACTTTTCCTGTGCTGTTCTTACATCATTGTATGTTGTTCCTCAATTTCTTTTACTGAATTCTTTCCCATGTTTGATTTTTAAAATGTTGTTTCCTAGGGTCTTCATCTGATTCATTACATTTTCTACAAATTATCTAAGGTTTTCCCTTGGTTTTAATTATGTGTAAATGCCTCCAAAGCCTTTATCTCTTTTTTTCTTTTCTTTTCTTTCTTTTTTTTTTTAATTTTTATTTATTATTATTATTATTTTTTAGATGGAGTCTCATTCTGTTGCCCAGGCTGGAGTGCAATGGCGCAATCTCGGCTCACCACAACCTCTCCCTCCTGGGTTCAAGTGATTCTCCTGCCTCAGCCTCCTAAGTAGCTGGGACTATAGGCGTGCACCACCATGCCCGGCTAATTTTTGTATTTTTAGTAGAGACAGGTTTTCACTATGTTGACCAGCCTGGTCTCCAACTCCTGACCTCATGATCCACCCGCCTCTGCCTCCCAAAGTGCTGGGATACAGGCGTGAGCCATGGTGCCTGGTCTGCCTTTATCTTAATTTAAGATAACTCTCTTGACCTCCAGATACCTCCAAAACAGATATCACACAGATATAAACCCAACCTGCTCAATTATAAATCCACTAACTCCTACACAATACACACAAACTCTTTTAGTTCATATAGAATATAGAATATTGCCAGCTATTCTCACCCAGTCTTCCAAGTAAAACCTTACACTTATCCTTGCTTCTTCTTTTTTCATCTTTACACATCCAATTAACCACCAAGTTAGATTGAAGTGAAACAGATCCTTCACTACCACTGTCATTTGTTGCTTTATTGTTTCGCTTGGTTGTTTGGGGCAGGAATCATTTCAGTAGCTTCCTAGTTGGCCTTTTTTTCTTTGTCCTTTAGGGGTAACACTTTTTAAAATAATCAAGTGCCTACCACAATACTTAATACACCAAGCTTAGGTGCTCAGTGTTAGTTTAGTCTCTCCTGCTCTCTCATCCTTAAGGCAAACCCATAGAAGTGGGTTTGGCACAAAATGAAACTCATCTGATGACTCAATGAGTTGATTCTTCTTTTTTTTTTTTTTTTTTTTTTTGAGACGGAGTCTCGCTCTGTCGCCCAGGCTGGAGTGCTGTGGCCGGATCTCAGCTCACTGCAAGCTCCGCCTCCCGGGTTCCCGCCATTCTCCTGCCTCAGCCTCCCGAGTAGCTGGGACTACAGGCGCCCGCCACCTCGCCCGGCTAGTTTTTTGTATTTTTTAGTAGAGACGGAGTTTCACCGTGTTAGCCAGGATGGTCTCGATCTCCTGACCTCGTGATCCGTCCGTCTCGGCCTCCCAAAGTGCTGGGATTACAGGCTTGAGCCACCGCGCCCGGCCTGATTCTTCTTTTAAGGTTTTTCTTTGAGCCTTAATACGTAAGGATTTATTCTCTAAGATCCTTCCGTGTTTCTTTTAGTTCATATACAATTAGTAATGCCATTAATTATATAATTAATAGAAATACTAATTATCAAATTATAATCCATTAATTATAATTCTTATAAATTAATTATATTCAACATTCAAAACAATATTGCTATGTTTCTAAGCCACCATGGTTTTCATCTTCAAGGTCACCCAAGATGCTGCAGAAACATCTCTGTTTTGTTGCAGCCAATCAACAAACAGTGTAATCAACTCCCTTCAAACAAACATCAAGGATATTTTATACAGCATGCTCCTTTGCATCTCTCTGTGTAGAACTCAATCACACCTGCTGCAAGGCAGACTGGGAAATGGCAGCAAATAACATTGTCATCTTCATTTTCTCAAATGAAAAAATAATTGGGAAGCCAGACAGTAGTTTTAACTTTGGGTGGTAATGTACCCAGCTTGCAACTGGGGTTCTGTGACTAAGGAAGAAGAAAAGAAATATTGAGAGGCAACCAGCAATCTCTGTATATGCCCAGAACCTTGCAAGGTATCTGGCCTATTGACAGGGCCCAGCAAATGTTCAAAGATTGAAGGTTTCTTAATGTACTTTATAAAAATAACTGATCCTTATTTGCCAAAAGTGTCTTTGAACTACCAGCCTTCCCTTTGTGGCTTTTAAATCTGACCTTTCTTCCATATGTTGCTACTTATGAGGTCTTAGCTTACTTTCTAAAAGGGTTTTGTTTTAGTTTGTTTTCAAAGTGAAAATTAGGCTTGTTTCTGGAATCTCTGACCTTCCACTTACTTTTTGCTTGGATCTCACTGTACTCACAGTTTTTCCACTTCTCTTTCTCTAGTCCTGCTCTCAGGATAGGATATGATGAACACCATCAGCATGATTAAGCTTAGAGTACGACTTCACTCAGAGTTAATGTTTTAATAGGCTCCAAAGCCTTAAATTAAAGACATCCTCCAATAGCAGAATTTCAGGACTATATAATTGGTTAATGGAGGTGTTTGTGGATGGGATTGCGACTACTCTGAAGTCACAGCCTTCACCCTGGCATGCTCCCATTCTCAGGATGGGTCTGTATCTTGTTACGGCACTACTACTATAAACAGTGATTATTTAACAGTCTTTTCTTCTGTTTGGAACTGCAAGGTGCATTGCACTGGTAGCTCAAGTGACTTCTGCTATCATGTTCAGATGGAGTTCAGTTTCCTTCAGTGGCTCCCAAATTGTTATTTTTAATTAGTCAATTCATATGCCTATTACTATTGGTAGATTACAATAAAATATCTTGTTGACTAAATAAATTCTGAAACAAATTGGACTCAGAAAGTAAATTTGTTTATAAATCTAGACTAAATTTGAATTAATTTGAAAAATGATGTTTAGGACAACAACATGAATTTTGAATATATAATAATGAAATTGAACAAAGGTGATGTTAGAAAAAAATAGGTTACATGAAAAAATAATGACTAGCAGATAAAATTTATGAGAGACATGCTGCTAATTTTGACTACTGATCTAAAATTTGAAATGGCAGCAAATAACATTATCTTCATTTTCTCAAATGAAAATATAATTGAGGAGCCAGTTTAATTTATAAAGCATGCTGAGATTATGTCTAGTAGACTGCTTATACTGTTTTCTTAGAAATCAGGAGAAAAGGTCTCCTCGGTTAAATATTTAAAGGAATTAATGCCACTCTTGGCTCTGTATGCTATTTTACCATTAAGTTTTTATGAAAGTCTCTTCTTTTGTTCCATCCTTGGCCTTTTCTTATTGGCAGAGGTTGAAAAGAGAGTCTTTATTTAAGAAGAAAGGCTACATAAAAGAGATTCTAGATGCAGTATTAGGCAAAATATATCCTTGAGTTCCTTCCTTTTGTTAAAAAATGACTGATGAAGTATTAATTTCAGATTTACAGTGCTTCAATTGACATTACCTGGGGATAAAGCCTCAAAGTGAAGAGTAACAAGAAAAAAATACTCAAACAATTACATAGATTTGATGCCACATAATTTTAGGTCAGTAAATTTCTCATTATTTTTATATGTTAGCCAGATATATGTGGATTTGAATCTCAACATTGCTACTTACTCTAAGTGGTTTGGGCTAAATCTTTGATCACAGTTCCCCATTTGTAATATAAAAATGGTTTGACTTAACTTATGGAGATGTTCTGATGGTTAAATTTGATACTTTCAGGAAAATATAGGTATTCTTTAAATACTAACCCCCTTAAAGCTCCTATCTTCAACCAGGACTTTCTTTCCTCATAGATAAGCAATATTCTTGATATTTAAACAAATAAATGTGATCTTATATAGTTAAAAACATGTTATCCACATCAAACTAGGTCTTCCGGCAGTCAACTCACTTTCTAGTGATAGATACAACATTCAAACGGTATCTTTAGCTGATCTTTGAAAATTCATTTCGAGTCATTCTCTGCACAAGTAAACCAGTTTTATTACTTCAAAACTGTAACATTTTTAGCAGGAAGCAGAGAGTAAAATTACGTAACCAAGTTTCTTCACTTGCTTTACATATTTTTTTGTGTGTATTCCCATCTCTTCTTTTTCCCTTGGACTGCAAAGATACATGCATTATAAGAACTGATGATGCCCCCAACTCACCATGATTTCATTTTTTTCAGTCTTTTTTATCCCCCTCTGCATTTTGGTTTGGATAGTTTCTATTTCTATCCCTTCTAGTTTACTGATCTTTTTTCTGTAGTTTCTAATCAATTATTAATGCCACCCAGTGTATCTTTTATTACATAGATTGCACTTTCAATTCTGGAAGTTCCATTTGGTTCTTATTTCTAGTTTTTTCTCTACTATTCTCAAAGGCATAGGATTACCTATATAATCTAATGTTACAACTTAAACTTTAGTTTCAATTATTTTGTACTCTTACTGGAATTGGTTACTCTTCTTTGAGTATTGATCTTAGTAATTGTTTTACCAAGAGAGCCTCTTAGACCTCCCTTGTTAGTACAAATCCTCTCTGGAAGAAGTACTGCTTCTTCATATTATCCATCAGTGCTGTAATAATACACGTTTGGATGCAATTTTATTAATATCTGTCTTGTGTAGTAGATCGTACATTCCATTTGGGTATGCAATTACATTTATTTTTGACCAGAGATACATCTTCAATACGTAGCACATTATAGTGCCTGGCATATTGTTGGCACTCAAATATTTCAACAATGCTGCCAAGAAACTGAAACACCTAAAAATGTATACTCAGCTGATGTCCATGTGAAGCCTTCAGATTTTCTTTTAAAAAGCTCCAGAGTTAATGGTGAACAGCCTCAAATGGGATGATCATGACCATCATGGATCATGATGTCTGATTTTATACTTTTTCAGAGCTTGAAAACTGTAATTTGTAAAAGTCCTATAAGGCATATATCCAATTTATTCACTGATTTTGCTGTTTGTGAAGTACATTTCTCTCAATTAAAAAACCAGACAGCTATAACAAACCGTATAATGTATGTATAATCACATTTTCATGTAGTCTTTTGGGAATACACAGAATTTTAACTTTCTCTCATGTTAAACTGAGAAAAGTAAAACTTTCTGCTCAGGAAATCAAGAAAGGTATTATGCTACTTAATTAGTTTTTGTTTTAGCTGACCAAGTTAAATTTTAGACTTTAGAACTGCCAGTATAGACCATGATGTACCATGCCATTACATTATGTCATACATTAAAACCATCAGTATTACCACCACCCCACTAGCACTGCAACGTACTGAATATCTGTTAATGCTCAGGTCAGTACTGTATCCGTATACACTATTTGGAATCATTAGAAAGTTCCTACATGGTTGGTATTATCTCCATTTTGTGGTCTTGGACAGTGAGACATAGAGTGGCTGGTAACTTGCCCAAGATCATGCAGCTAACAAGTGTCCTAGTTGGTATTTCAATCTATCAATAAAGATCAGAAGGATTAGCTTTTATTTAACCTGGTAGCATGCACATAACGTAAAATTTACCATTTAAACCAACTTAAAATGTGAAATTTAGTCATATTTAGTACATCACAATATTGTGCAACCATCACCACTATCTAGTTCTAGGATATATTCATCACTCTAAAAGGAAACCATATACCTATTAATCAGTCATTCCCCATTTCCCCATCTGATTTTTGAGTATTTTGTACACTGAAATTTTTTATTTTTATAGATTAAGGGGGTACATGTGCAGGCTTGTTACATGGATATATTGTGTAATGGTAAGGTTTGGGTTTCTAGTGTACCTATCACCTGAATAGGAAACATTGTATCCACTAGGTAATTCTCAATCCTCATTCCTTTCTCTCACTCCTTTGGAGTCTCCAAGTGTCTATTATTTCCATGTTTAAGTTCCAATGTACACACTGTTTAGCTTCCACCTGTAAGTGAGAACACGCAGAATTTGATTTTCTGTTTCTGAGTTATTTCACTTATGATAGTGGCCTCCAGCTCCATCCATGTTGCTGTGAAAGACATGCTTTTATTCTTTTTTTATGGCTACATTGTATTCCGTGGTGTACATGTATCATCTTTTTTTTTTTTTTTTTGAGACCGAGTCTTGGAGTCTTGCTCTGTCGCCCAGGTTGGAGTGCAGTGGTGTGATCTCGGCTCACTGCAAGCTCTGCCTCCCAGGTTCATGTCATTCTCCTGTCTCAGCCTCCCGAGTAGCTGGAACTACAGGTGCCCGCCACCTCGCCCGGCTAATTTTTTGTATTTTTAGTAGAGACAGGGTTTCACCGCGTTAGCCAGGATGGTCTCGATCTCCTGACCTCGTGATCTGCCCGCCTCAGCCTCCCAAAATGCCACATTTTTTATACAGGTATCTGTTGACAGGCACTTAGGTTGACTCCACGACTTTGATACTATGAATAGTGCTGAAATAAACATAGGGGTGCATGCATCTTTTTGGAGAATGATTTTTTTTGGGGGGTAGATACCCAAGAGTGAGTGGGATTGCAGGGTTGAATAGTGGTTCTACTTTTAGTTCTTTATGAAATCTCCATACTGTTTTCCATAGGAGTTGTACTAATTTACATTCCCACCAATAATGTATATGTGTTCCCTTTTCTCCACATCCCCACCAGCATCTATTGTTTTTCATTTTTTCATAATAGCCATTCTGACTGGTGTGAGATGGTATCTTATGGTGGTTTCAATTTGCATTTCTCTGATGATTACTGATGTTAAGTATTTTTTATATGTTTGTTGGTCATTTGTATGTCTTCTTTCCAAAACTGTCTGCTCATGTCTTTTGCCTACTTTTAAACGGGGCTACTTAGGGTTTTCTTAAGTTGCTTGAGTTCCTTATAGATTCTGGATATTAGTTCTTTGTTGGATACATAGTTTAAAAATATTCTCTTTCATTCTATAGGTTATCTGTTTACTTTTTTGATTATTTCTTTTGTTACGTTTTTAGTTTAATTAAGTCCCATTTGTCTATTTTTTGTTTCTGTTGCATTTGCTTTTGAGGTTTTAGCCATAAATTTTTTGCCTAGGCCAATGTCCAGAAAAAATCTTCCTACATTTCCTTAAATTTTTCTAAGTTTAGGTCTTAAGTTTAAGTCCTCAATCAATCCTGAGTTAATTTTTTTATATGGTGAGAGATATGGTTCTAATTCTATGCATCTGCATAGGGCCATCCAATGTTCCCAGCACCATTGAATAAATAGGTATCCTGCAACTTTTCTGCAGTCGTTTATTTATTGTAATACATTTTGGTGGAAATTTTAAAGGATTCTTTAGATAAAAGATCATGTCACCTGTGAAGAGAGATTGCCTTACTTCTGCCTTTTCAATGTGGATGACTTTATTTCTGTTTCTTGTGTAATTGCTCTTGTTAGAACTATCAATACAGCGTTGAAAAGCAGTGGGAAAAAATGGTTATCCTTGTCTTGTTCCTAATCTTAGGGAGACTGCTATCAGTATTTCACTATGAGTATGATACTAGGTTTGAGTTTCCCCCAGATGCTCTTTATCGTGTTGAGAAAGTTCCTTTCTATTCCTAATTTGCTGAATTTTATCTTAATCATGAAATCGTGCTGGATATTGTCACATGTTTTCTCTGTATCAGTTGAGACTCACGTGTATGTTTTTCATTTATTCAATTACGGTGGTTTATTACATTAATTGATTTTCATATTTTACCCATTTTTTGATTGGATCATATTTTGAAATTTGCTTTCCTTCTTGGGATACATTCCACTTGGTCCATGTTGCATAATTCTTTTAATATGCTGCATTTTTTGCTTTGCTAGTATTTTGTTGAGGAAATTTGAATTTATATGTAAAGGAACACTGGCCTGTAGTTTTTATCTATTGTGATGTCTTAGTTTGGCTTTAGTATGAGAATAATGATGGCTTCATAGAATGAGTTAAAAGGTGTTCCCCCTCTTATTTTTTGGAAGAGTTTGACAAGGACCAGTATTTACACTTTAAATTTTGGTAGAATATTTACCAATAAATTCATGTGGTTTTGGGCTTTTCTTTCTTATATGTTGTTTTCTTACAGAATCAATTTCCTTATATGTTGTAGTTCTATTCACACTTTCTATTTCTTCTTGAGTTTATTTCGATAGGTTATGTGTTTCTAGATTTTGAGCCTTCTTGCATTTTCTTTTACATGGCTGTAATAATGGTTTATCAATTTATTAATCTCTCCTATGAATAAACATTTTTCTCTATTATGTTTCTTTTTTCTATTTCATTGATCTCTGCCCTCATCTTTATTATTTCCTTCTTTCCGCAATTATCGGACTTCATTTGTTTTTCTCTTTCAAGTCCCTTAAAGAGGAAAATTAAGTTATTGATTTGAGATCTTTCTTTTAAAAAATATGCATCCACATTTATAAATTTCCCTCTGTGAACTGCTTTTGCTGTATCCCATAAACTTTGGTATGTTGTATTTTTATTTTTGTCTCAAAATATTTTCCAATTTCTCATGTAATTTATTCTTTGACCCATTGGTTATTTTAAAATATATTATTTAATTTCCATATATTTCTGAATTTTCCAGTTATTTTTCTGTTATTTAAAGACAGCTTGTATGATTTCAAACTTTTTAAGTTTATTGAAACTCCTTTTGTGGTCTAACATAGTCTATCCTGGAGAATGTTCTGCATGCACTTGAGGAAAAAATATGTATTTTGATGTTGAGTGGAGTGTTCTGTATATTTCTGTCAGGTCTAATTGGTTTATAGTGTTAATTTAGTAATGTATTTCCTTATTGGTCCCTTATCTGCTTGTTCTACCTATTATTGAAAATGGAGTATTGATGTCTTTACATATTATTGTAAAGCTGTTTATTTCTCCCTTCATTTCTGTTATTTTTTCCCTCACATATTTTGGAGCTTATTGTTACATGTGTACATATTTATAATTGCTGTGTCTTCTTGAAGGATAGACCCTTTTACTAGTATGTAATGCCCTTCTTTTTTTCCTGTTGTAATTTAGGGCTTAAATTGCATTTTGTCTAATAATAGTATATCCATCCCATCTCTCGGTTACTATATGGAGGGAATATCTTTTTCTTTCTTTTTTCTTTTTTTTTAACTTTAAACTTATTTGGGTCTTTGAATCTAAAGTGAGTATCTTGTAGACAGCATGTAGACAGACTTCTTAAAAAATCCATTCTTCAAATCTCTTTTAATTGGAGAGTGTATCATGTTTACATTTAAAGTAATTTCTAAGGAAGGACATACTTCTATTATCTTGCTAATTGTTTCCTGTACATCTTAAATCTTCTTTATTAATAAAGTCTTCTATTACTGCTTTCCTTTGTGTTTAATCAATTTTTGTAGTTTATCATTTTGATTCTCTTCTCATTTCCTGTTCTGTACACTTTTACTTATTTTCTTAGTGGTTAGCTTGAGAATTACAATTAAAATATTAAACTAATAGCAACCTAGTTTGAATTAATAGCAATTTGGTATCAATATTATATAAATCTCTGTTTCTATTCATCTCCATCTCTTGCCCTTTATTTTGTTATTATCATAGATTATGTTTGTACCTTGTGTGCACATTAACATAGATTTATAATGATTGTTTTGTGCATTTATCTTTTAAATCAGGAAATGAATAGAGGATTTGGAAACCAAAAATATGAGAATTCTGGCATTTGCGTTTACCTATAGTTAGTTTTACTAGTGTTCTTTATTTCTTTATATGGCTTTGATTTGCTATCTGATGAGCTTTAATTTAAACCTGATGAACTTCCTTTAGCATTTTTTGTGGGGCAGTTCTATTAGTGATGAACTCCTTCAGTTTTCGTTTATCTGGGAATGTATTAATTTCCCCTTCTTTTTTTTTTTTTTTTTTTTCTGAGATGGAGTTTCACTCTTGTTGCCCAGGTTGGAGTGCAATGGCGCAATCTTGGCTCACTGTAACCTCCGCCTCCTAGGTTCAAGTGATTCTCCTGACTCAACCTCCTGAGTAGCTCGGATTATAGGCACATGCCACCATGCCCAGCTAATTTTTGTATATTTAGTAGAGACAGGGTTTCGCCATGTTGGCCAGGCTGGTCTCAAACGGCTGGTCTCAAACTCCTGACCTCAGGTAATCCGCCTGCCTCAGCCTCCCAAAGTGCTGGGATTACAGGTGTGAGTCACTGCATCCAACCTCTCCTTCGTTTTTAAAGTATAGTTTTGATCAAAATAGAATTATTGAACGATAATTTTTCTTTCAGAACTTTAAACATGTTGTTGCCTTCTGCCCTCCATGGTTTCTTTCTTTTCTTTTCTTTAACTTTTATGTTAAGTTCTGGGGTACATGTGCAGGATGTGCCGGCTTGTTACATAGGTAAATGTGTGCCATGGTGGTTTGCTGCACAGATCATCGCATCACCTAGGTATTAAGTCCAGCATCAATTAGCTATTCCTCCTGATGCTCTACCTCTCTCCACTCCTGGCAACAGACTCCAGTGTGTGTTGTTTCCCCCCATCTGTCCATGTGTTCTCATTGTTCAGCTCCCACTTATAAGTGAGAACATGTACTGTTTGGTTTTCTGTTCCTGTGTCAGTTTGCTGAGGATAACAGCTTCCATCTCCATCCATATCCCTGCAAAAGACATGCCCTCATTCCTTTTTATGGCTGCATAGTATTCCATGGTGAATATATATCACCTTTTCTTTATTCAGTCTATAATTGATGGGCATTTGGGTTGATTCCATGTCTTTGCTATTGTGAATAGTGCTGCAGTGAACATAAGTGTGCATGTATCTTTATAATAGAATGGTTTATACTCCTTTGGGTATATACCCAGTAATGGGATTGCTGGGTCAAATGGTATTTCTGGATCTAAATATTTGAGAAATCACCACACTGTCTTCCACACTATGGGTGAACTAATTTAGACTCCCACCAAGAGTGTAAAAGTGTTTCTTATCCTCCACAATCTCAAGAGTATCTGTTGTTTCTTGACTTTTTAATAATTGCCATTCTGACTGGCATGAGACAGCATCTTATTTTTGTTTTAATTTGCATTTCTCTAATGATCAGTGATGTTGAGCTTTTTTTCATATGTTTGTGGGCTGCATGACTGTCTTCTTTTCAGAAATGCCTGTTCATGTCCTTTGCCAACTTCTTAAGGAGATTATTTGTTCTCTTCTTGTATATTTGTTTAAGTTCCTTGTAGATTTTGTATATCAGACCTTCGTCAGATGAATAGATTGCAAAATTTTCTCTCCTATTCTGTAGGTTGTCTGTTCACGCTGATGAGAGCTTCTGTTGCTGTGCAGAAGCTCCTTAGTTTAATTAGATCCCATTTGTCAATTTTTGCTTTTATGTTGCAATTGTTTTTGGTGTTTTAATTATGAAATCTTTGCCCCTGCCTGTGTCCTGAATGTTGTTGCTTAGATTTTCTTCTAAGGTTTTTATAATTTTGGGTTTTACATTTAAGTCTTTAATCCATCTTGAGTTAACTTTTGTATAGGGTGTAAGAAAAGGGCCCAGTTACAATTTTCTGCATAAGGCTAGCCAGCTTTTACATCACCATTTATTAAATAGGGAGTCCTTTCATCATTGTTTGGTTTTGTCAGGTTTGTTGAAGATCAGATGATTGTAGGTGTGCCATCTTATTTTTGGTTTCTCTATTCTGTTCCATTGGTCTATGTGCCTGTTTTTGTACCAGTATCATGCTGTTTTGGTTACCGTAGTCCGTCCGTCCTTCCTTCCTTCCTTCCTTCCTTCCTTCCTTCCTTCCGTCCTTCCTTCCTTCCTTCCCTCCTTCCGTCCTTCCCTCCCTCCCTCCCTTCTTCCTTCCTTCCTTCCTTCCTTCCTTCCTTCCTTCCTTCCTTCCTTCCTTCCTTCCTTCCTTCCTTCCTTCCTTCCTTTCCTTCCTTCCTTCCCTCTCTCTCTCTCTCTCTTTGACAGAGTCTCGCTCTGTAGCCAGGCTACAGTCCAGTGGCACCATCTTGGCTCACTGCAACCTCCGCCTCCTGGGTTCAAGTGATTCTCCTGCCTCAGCCTCTCGAGTAGCTGGGACTACAGGTGCGTGCCACCACGCCCAGTTAATTTTTGTATTCTTAGTAGAGACAGGGTTTCGCCATGTTGGCCAGGATGGTCTCAATCTCTTGACCTCATCATTCACCTGCTTCAGCCTCCCAAAGTGCTGGGATTACAGACATAAGCCACCACACCCAGCCCACTGTAGTCTTGTAGTATAGTTTGAAGTCAGGTAGCATGATGCCTCCATCTTTGTTCTTTTTGCTTAAGATTGTTTTGTCTATTTGGGCTCTTTTTTTGTTCCATATGAATTTTAAAATAGTTTTTTCTAATTCTGTGAAGAATATCAATGGTAGTTTAATGAGAATAGCACTGAATCTATACATTGCTTTGGGAAGTATGACCATTTTCACAATACTGATTCTTCATGAGCATGGAATACAAACAACCATCAGAGAATACTATAAACACCTCTATGCACATAAACTAGAAAATCTAGAGAATCTAGAAATGGATAAATTCCTGGACACATACACCCTCCCAAGGCTGAAATAGGAAGAAAGTGAATTTCTGAATAGATCAGTAACAAGTTCTGAAATTGAGGCAGTAATAAATAGCCTACCAATCAGAAAAAGCCTAGGACAAGATGGATTTACAGCTGAATTCTACCAGAGGTACAAAGAATTGCTGCTACCATTTCTACTAACACTATTCCAAACAATTGAAAAGGAGGGATTCCTTCCTAAATCATTTTATGAGGCCACCATCATCCTGATACCAAAATCTGGCAGAGATACAACAAAAAAAGAAAACTTCAGATCAGTATCCATGATGAACAACAATGCAAAAATCTTCAATAAAATACTGGCAAACTGAGTCCAGCAGCACATCAAAAACCTAATCCACCACGATCAAGTGAGCTTCATTCCCAGGATGCAAGGTTGGTTCAACATATACAAATCAATAAAAGAAATTTACTGCATAAACAGTACTAAAGACAAAAACCACATGATCATCTCAATAGATGCAGAAAAGGCCTTTGATAAAATTCAACATCCCTTCATGTTAAAAACTCTCAATAAACCAGGTATTGAAGGAATATACTTCGAATTATAAGAGCCACATATGACAAACCCACAGCTAATATCATACTGAATGGGCAAAAGCTGGAAGCATTCCCCTTGAAAACTGGCACAAGACAAGAATGACTTCTGTCATCACTCTTATTCAACATAGTATTGGAAGTCCTGGCCAGGGCAATCAGGCAAGAGAAAGAAATAAAGGATATTCAAGTAGGAAGACAGGAAGTCAAATTATCTTTGCAGATGACTGACCTTGTATCTAGAAAACCCCATCGTCTCAGCCCTAAAGCTTCTTAAGCTGATAAGCAATTTCAGCAGTAGCAGGATACAAAATCAGTGTGCAAAAAATCACTAGCATTCCTATACACCAACAACAGGTAAGCAGAGAGCCAAATAATGAATGAACTGCTATTCACAATTGCTAAAAACAGAACAAAATACCTAGGAATACAGCTAACAAGCAAAGTGAAGGACCTCTTTAAGGAGAACTATAAACCATGGTTCAAGGAAATCAGAGGATACAAACAAATGAAAAAACATTCTCTCTCTCTCTCTATTTATGTTTTTTTTTTTTTTTTTTTGAGATGGAGTCTCACTCTGTCACCCAGGCTGGAGTGCAGTGGTGTGATCTCAGCTGACTGCAACCTCTGCCTCCTGGGTTCAAGTGATTCTCCTGCCTCAGCCTCCGAGTAGCTGGGATTACAGGTGTGCACTACCAGACCAGGCTAATTTTTGTATTATTAGTAGAGATGGGGTTTCACCATGTTGGCCAGGCTGGTCTCGAACTCTTGACCTCAGATGATCCACCCACCTCGGCCTCCCAAAGTGCTGGGATTACAGGCGTGAGCCACCGTGCCCGGCCAGATCTTCTCTTTTTCTTTCTTAATCCATCTAGGGGTCTATCGATCTTATTTATTTTTTCAAAAAACCAACTCTTGCTTTCATGGATTTTTTTTTGTATGGATTTTAGCATCTCAATTTCATTAAATTCTTTAATTTTAGTTATTTCTTTTCTTCTGCTAGCTTTGGGATTGGTTTGTTCTTTTTTTTTTTCTATTTCCTTTAGGTGCAAAGTTAAATTGTTAATTTGAGACTTTTCTAACCTTTTGATGAAGGCACTTAGGGCTATGAACTTTCCTCTCAACACTGATTTGGCAGCATCCCAGAGATTGTGGTAAGTTGTGTCCCTATTTTCATTAATTTCAATGAATATTTTTTATTTCTGCCTTAATTTCTATGTTCACTCAGGAGTTTCTCAGGAGTAAGTTGTTTAATTTCCACATATTTACTTTGTTTTGAGAGACCTTGGTATTGGTTCTTATTTTTATTACATTGTGCTCTGAGAATGTACTTGGAATGATTTCAAGTTTTTTGGATTTATTGATGCTTGTTTTATGACCAAGCATGTGCTAACTTATAATACGTTCCATGTGCAGATGAGAAGAATGTGTATTTAATGGTGGTTGGGTGGAGTGTTCTGTTGATGTCTTATTAGGTCCAATTGGTCAAGTGTCAAGCCTAAGTCTAGAGTTTCTCTGTCATTTTTGCTTTTGCCTCAGTGATTTCTCTAATGCTGCCAGTGGGGTTTTGAAGTCTCCTACTATTATTGTATTCTTGTCTATGTCTTTTCATAGGCCAAGAAGAACTTGATTTTATCAATCCAGATGCTCCAGTGTTGAGTGTATATGTATTTAAGATAGTCAAGACTTCTTGTTGGATCGTATTCTTTATCATTATATAATGCCCTTCACCATCTTTCTCAATTATTATTGGTTTAAAGTATGTTTTATCTCATATTAGAATAGTGACTTCTGCTTTTTTTTGTTTTCCATTTGCATGGTAGATCATACTCCACAATTTTACTTTGAGTCTATGGGTGTCATTGTATGTGAGATGAGTCTCTGGGTGACAATGGGTAGCTGAGTCTTATCTTTTTATTCAGCCTGATACTCTGTGTGTTTTAAGTGAGGCATTTAGCCTATTTACATCCAAGGTTAGTATTGATACATGTGATTTTGATCCTGTTATGGTGTTGTTAGCTGGTTGTTATATAGACTTGATTGTGTAGTGGCTTTATAGAGGCTGTGGGCTATGTGCTTCAGTGTGCTTTTCTGGTAGCAGGTGTCATTCTTTTGAATCCAGGTTTTGCATTCCCTTAAAGACCTCTTGTAAGGCTAGTCTAGTTTAACCATATTCCTCAGCATTCACTTGTCAGAGCAGAATTGTATTTCTTCTTCACTTATTAAGCTTAGTTTGGTAGTATATGAAATTCTAGTTTGGAATTTCTTTTTTGTTATGAACACTAAAAATTGGCCCCCAATATCTACTGGTTTGTAAAGTTTCTGCAAATAGAGCTGCTGCTAACCTTACGGGGTTCCCTATGTAGGTGACCTGTCCCTTCTCTTTGCTCCCTTTAAGATTTTTTCTTTTGCATTTACCTTGGTGAATTGGATGACAATATGCCTTGTGAGTGGTTGTCTTGTATTGTATCTGACTGAGGTTCTCTGTGTTTTTTGGACTTGTATGTCAACCTCTCCGGTGAGATTAGGAAACTTTATGTGGACTATATCCTTAAATATACTTTCCAAGTTGCTTATTGTTTCTCCTTTCCCCTAAGGAACACTAATGAGTCATAGATTTGGTCTTTTTACATAATCCCATATTTTTCAGAGGTTTTGTTCATTTCTTCCTAATTCTTTTTTTCTTCATTTTGGTCTAACTTAGTTGATTTGAAGAACTGGCCTTCAAGCTTTGAGGTTCTTCAGCTTGAGCTATTCTGCTGGCAACACTTTGTATTGTATTACGAAATTCTTGCAATGAATTTCTCAGCTCAAGAGGCTCAGTTTTGGTCTTTATTAAAATAGAAACTTTGTCTTTCATCTCTTGAATCATTTTACTGTATTGCTTGGCTTCCTTGGATTGAGTTTCAGCTCTCCCCTTGAATTCAGAAGAGATTCTTCGCCATCCAGATTCTGAATACCATATCTCTCATTTCAGACAATTCAGACTGATTAAGAACCATTGCTGAAGAGCTAGTGGACTCATTTGCAGGTAAGGGAGATCTCTGGCTTTTTAAATTGCCAAAGTTCTTGCACTGATTTTTTTCTCATCTGGGAGGGCTGGTTTTCCCTTAATTGTGTTGTAAATTGAATGTCATTCATTGACTTTGTTTCTAGAAGTTTTCAGAAGATTAAGGCTTTGTATCACGTTTTAGTTAGTTGTACAGTTCTTGCTCCCTTCCCCCAGCACCATCTGGGGTGGGAAACTAGCCACAGAATTCAAGCACCCCACATAGGGTTCCTGGCTTCCTCCCTCTTCAGCCTCAGTGACTGTGTCTTGTCTCCATCCACATTCAGTGTTTTATCTTCAAAGATCTCAAATAATGTTGGTGTAGTCAAAATCCTGGTCTCTCTCTCTCCACGAGTGGAAATTTGCAGCTGCATTTGGTCAGCCATTTTGGGAGCTTTCTATACATAGTAACTTTAACTATGAATTTACCCACCGTGCCACCACTGGTATGAGTGTGTCCATGGACCCTGTGCCCCTGTCACCACTGCACTGCCACTTCTGGTGTTCTGCTCCTACCAGTACCTTACACCAGCTGAAGCATATGTACCCCATTGTGCTCCTGTGGCTGCTGGCACATGCAAGCAAGCACAAGTCCTGCTGCCACCACCTGTATGAAGCACTTTGGTTGGCATCCCCCATCAGAGAGTTGGGACCAGCACACTGGGAACACCTTGGCCCCTCCAGTCCAGCAGGTTCCTAAGCTCGACGGGCAAGAGAACAAGGCCAATGCCCAGTACCAGTCCTCTAGAGTTAGAGCATACTGCCTAGGAGTGCTGAGCTGAGCCTTGGCCCCCTAAAATTTTCCAGAATTGAAGCTAGTCCACTGAACCCACCTTATACCACAATCAAGCCACCAAGGGCATCAAAGAAGATAAACGCAAAAAGCATCATCAAAAGGACAGCGGCTTGAAATATTAAAGGAAAATCACCCCACACAGCTGAGAAAGAACCAGGGCAAGGACTCTGGCAACTCAAATAACCAAAGTGCCTTCTTACCTCCAAACAACTGCACTAGTTCCTCAGCAGTAGTTCTTAACCAGGCTGAAATGACACACATAGAATTTAGAATATGGAAAGGAATGAAAATGATTGAGATTCTTGAGAAAGTAAAAACTTAGTCCAAGGAATCTAAGGAATACAGTGGAATGATACGGGAGCTGAATGACAAAATGGACTTTTTAAGAAAGAACCAAACTTATCTGTTAAAGCTGAAAAACAAAGTATAAGAATTTCATAATAAAATCAGAAGTATTAACAGCAAAATAGAGCAAGCTGAGGAAAGAATCTCAGAACTTCAAGATTAGTTCTGTGAATTAACTCAGACAAAAATAAAGAAAAAAATACAAAATAATGAATTAAACCTCTGAGAAATACGGGATTACCTAAAGAAAACAAATCTATGACTCATTGGCATCCCTGAAAGAGAGAGGAAGCAAGAAATTTGGATAGCATATTTGAGGATATCATTCACAAAAATTTCCCCAACCTCACTGGAGAGGCCAATATTAAAATTGAGAGAATCCAGAGAACACCAGTGAGATCGTATATAAGATTATCATCTACAGGACACATAGTCATCAGGTTCTCCAAGATCCACATGAAAGACATCCATAAACTCAAAGTAAAGGGATGGAGACAAATCCACTGAGCAAATGGAAAACAAAAAAAGCAAAAGTTACCATTCTTATTTTAGAAAAATCACACATTAAATCAACAATCATCAAAAAAGACAAAGAAGGACATTACATAATGGTAAAGGATTCAGTTCTACAAGAAGACTTAACTGTCATAAGTACATATGCACCTAATACAGGAGCACTCAGATTCATAAAACAAGTTCTTAGAGACCTACAAACAGATTTAGGTAACCACCTAATAATAGTGGGAGACTTTAACACCCCACTGACAGTACTGAACAATCATCAAGGCAAAGAACTATCAGAGATATTCAAGACCTGAACTTGATATTTGGCCAAATAGACCTAACAGATATCTACAGCATTCTCCATCTTGAATCAAAAGAATATATATTTTTCTCATTTGCACATGTTATGTACTCTAAAATTGACCACAAAATCTGCTATAAAGCAATTCTCAGCAAATTCAAGTGAAATCATACCAACCACACTCTCAGACCAAAGTGCAACAAAAATATAAATCAATACTAAGAAAATTGCTCAAAACCATACAAATACATGGAAATTAAACAATTTGCTCCTGAACGACTCTTCAGTGAAGAATAAATTTAAGGTAGAAATCAAGAAATTCATTGAAATGAATGAGAACCAAAATACAGCATACTAGTATCTCTGGCACAAAGCTAAAGCAGTGTTAAAGGAAAAGTTATAGCACAAAATGACCACATCATAAAGTTAGAAAGATGTCAAATTAAACAATCTAACATCACACCTTAAGTATCTAGAAAAACAAGAACAAACTGACCCCAAACCTTGCAGAAGACAATAAATAACTAAAATCAGAGCTGAACTGAATGAAATTGAGAAATGAAAAACCATACAAAAGATCAATGAACGCAAATTGGTTCATTGAAAGAATAAATAAGATAGACCACTAGCTATACCAATAATGCAAAAAAAGGGAAAACATCCAAAGAAACACAATCAGAAATGACAGAGGGGACATTACCACTGACACCAGAGAAATACAAAAAAAAAAAAAAAAAAAAAAAGCCCTCAGAGGCTACTATGAACCCCTGCATGCAGACAAACTAGAAAACCTAGAAGAAATGAATATATTCCTGGGAACCTACAACCTCCCAAGATTAAACCAGGAGGAAATTGAAACCAGAAATATGCCAATGGTGTGTTCTAAAATTGAATCTGTAATAAAATGCGTACCAACTAGAAAAAGCCAAGGAACAGATAAATTCACAGTGAAATTCTACCAGACATATAAAGAAGTGCTGGTGTCATTTCTACTGAAACTATTCAAAAAATTGAGGAAGAGGAACTCTTTCCTAATTCATTCTATGTGGTCACCATCATTTTGATAACAAAACCTGGCAGAGACACAAGAAAAAAAGAAAACTTCAGGCCAGTATCCTTGATTAACATTGACGCAAAAATCCCCAACGAAATACTAACAAACTGAATTCAGCAGCACATCAAAAGGCTAATCCACCAGGATTAAGTAGGCTTTCTCCCTGGGATGCAAGGTTGGTTCAACATATGCAAATCAATGAATGTCATTCATTACTTAAACAGAACTAGAAACAAAACCACATGATCATCTCAATAGATTCACAAAAGGCTTTTGATACAATTAAACACCCCTTCATGTTCAAAACCCTCCACAAATTAGGCATTAAAGGAATATACCTCAAAATAATAAGAGCCAACAAACCCACAGCCAACCCACAGCCAACATAATACTAAATGGGAAAAAGCTGGAAGCCTTTCCCTTGAGAATCAGAACAAAACAAGGATGCTCTCTCTCACAACCACTCCTATTCAACAAAGTACTGGAATTGCTAGCCAGAACAATCAGGCAAGACAAAGAAATAAAAGGCATCCAAATAGGGTGAGAAGATGTCAAACTATTTCTGACTGGAGATAATATGATTTTATAATAGAAAACATCATATTCTCTGTCCAAAAGTTCTTTGATCTGATAAACAACTTTAGCAAAATTTCAGGATACAAAATCAATATACAAAAATTAATACTATTTCTATACATCAGCAATATCCAAGTTTAGTGCCAATCAATAATGCAATTCCATTCACAATAGTCACAAAAGGAATATAATACCTAGGAATACAGCTAACCAGGGAGGTGGAAGATCTCTATGAGAAATACAAAACACTGCTAAAATACATCATGGATAACACAAACAAATGGAAAAACATTCCATGTTCATGTAAAGGAAATGGCCACACTGCACACAGCAGTTTAAAGATTCAGTGTTATTCCTGCCTAACTACCAATGGCATTCCTCACAGAATTAGGAAAACCTATTCTAAAATTTTAAATGGAAAAAAAAGAACCCAAATAGTCAACACAATCCTAAACAAAAAGAACAAAGCCAGTGGCATCACATTACCTGACTGCAAACTATATTACCAGGATACAGTAAACAAAACAACACGGTATGGGGACAAAATCAGACACATAGACAGATAGAACAGAATAGAGAGCCTAGAAATAAGGTCACATACCTACAACCATCTGATCTTTGACAAAGCTGACAAAAACAAGCAATGGGGAAAAGACTCCCTATTCAATAAATGATGTTGGGGGAGCTGGCTAGCCATATGCAGAAGACTGAAACTGGATCCCTTCCTTAGACCACATACAAAAATCAACTGAACATAGATTAAAGATTTAAATGTGATAAAAGAAAAACTTCAGCCAAATTAAATTTAAATGAATTTAATTGAGCAATGATGGATTCGTGAATCACGCAGCCCCCCAAATCACAGTAGATTCACAGACACTCCAGGAGTGCCTTGTGGTCAAAACAAATATATAGACAAAAAAGGTAAAGTGACATACAGGGATCGGAAATGAGGCACAGAAACAGCAAAATTGGTTACAGCTTGGACTTTGCCTTATTTGAACGCAGTTTGAACATTCAGCAGCCTATAAGTAGTTGAGGTATGGCCTCTGGGATAGGCCAACATTCAGCTATTGTTACAGGTGTATACTGTTAAGTTAGGCTTTTGATTTTTTCTGACTGTCCACAAGGTTAAAGTTCATTCACAAGGACTCAAATATAGAAGTACAGAATCCTTCTTAGGCCATATTTAGTTTGCCTTAACAAATGTAAAACTTAAACTATAAAAGCCCTTTTAGAAAATCTAGGAAATACCATTCTACACATAGGCCTTGGCAAATATTTCATGGCAAAGATGCCAAAAGCAACTGCAACAAAAGCAAAAATTGACAAGTGGAATCTAATTAAACTAAAGATTTCCCACACAGCAAAAGAAACTATCAAACGAGTAAACAGACAACCTACAGAATGGGAGAAACTATCTGCAACCTTTGCATCTGCCAAATGTCTAATTTCCAGAATCTATAATGAACTTAAATATTCAAGCAAAAAATAAAACCACCCCATTGAAAAGTAGGCAAAAGACATGAACAGACACTTCTCAAAAGAAGACATAAACCCAGCCAACAAGCAAATGAAAAAAATATTTAACATCACTCATCATTGGCTAAATGAAAATCAAAACCATCTCACACCAGTCAGAATGGTTATTATTAAAAAGTTCAAAACAACAGATGCTTGTGAGTTTTCACAGAAAGGGGTATGCTTACACACTACTGGTGAGAATGTAAATTACTTCAGCCACTGTGGATGGTGATTTGGCAATTTCTCAAAGAACTTTAGAGAACTACCATTCAACCTAAAAATGTCATTATTGGGCAAATACCCAAAGAATATAAGTTGTTCTACCATAAAGAGACATGCATGTGTATGTTCATCGCAGTAACGGTCACAATAGCATAGACATGGAATCAACCTAAATGCCCATCAACAGTAGACTGGATAAAGAAAATACAGTACGTATACACCATGGAATACTATGCAGCCATAAGAAAGAACAAGATCCTGTCCTTCTCAGCAACATGTATGGAGCTAGAGGTCATTATCCAAAGCAAATGAACACAGGAACAGAAGACCAAATACTACATATGCTCACTTATAAGTGGGAGCTAAGTATTGAGTACACATGGACACATAGAGGGAAACAACGCATGCTGGGGCCTACTGGAGGGTAGAGGATGGAAGGAGGGTAAGGATCGAAAAACTACCTATTGGTACTGTGCTTATCACCTGGGTGATGAAATAAACCCCAGTGACATGCAATTTACCTACATAACAAATCTGCAGATGTACCCCTGAAAGGAAATAAAAGTTTAAAAAAATATATATATAATCTGTTGAATTTCCGCTCTCATGAAATTAATGACTTTGTTGGGCTCTACACCTTGCTGTGAATTTATCCCGCCTAGTATTGTAATACAATGTGTATCTTCTGTTTACTGGTAAAAATACTGTCCATTTCTCTCTAATTAATCAACTTTCTAATAAAGTTATTTAGCATTAAAATATATCTATTTAATTTCTCTAATTGATTTAGGATTTGCCAGGTTTACTGTTTTGTCTAGGGTCTTTTTTTTTTTTTTTTTTTTTTGATATGGATTCTCACTTTGTCGCCCAGGCTGGAGTGCAGTGGCGTGATCTCGGCTCACTACAACCTCCACCTCCTGGGTTCAAGCAATTCTCTGCCTCAGCATCCACAATAGCTGGGATTACATGCACCCGCCACCATGCCCGGCTAATTTTTGTATTTTTCGTAGAGATGGGGTTTCACCATCTTGGCCAGGATGGTCTTAAACTCCTGACCTCGTGATCCACCCACCTCGGCCTCCCAAAGTGCTGAGATTACAGGCGTGAGCCACCATGCCCAGCCTGTCTAGTGTCATTTTTAATAATCAGTGCTTTCTAAGAAATGTGTCAATTTCATCTAATTTTTCAATTTCATTGGCATGAAATTATTCACAGCATTTTTTATTAGCTTTTTAATAATATAGGACACTCTTTTGGACCTGATAATGGTAATTTACATCTTCTTTTTTTTAATCTTTTTCAATCTAGTTAGAGACTTACCAAAATTATTATTTTCAAAGAACAAGACTTCAGTGACATCAATTTTTTTCTCTATTATTTTTCCAATTAATACTTCATTTATTTTGTTATTACCTCTATTATCTCCTTCCACTTTTTTCTTTGGCTTTGATTTACTCATTTTTTGCTCATTCTTTTGTGATGCATATTCAAATCACTTATATTAGATCTTTCCTATTCTTAACATGATAATTCAAAGCTATAATTTCCCTGTAAGTACTGCTTTAGCTATATACCAAAAAGTTTTTTGTTATTCCTTTCAAAATAGTGCCTACATCACCTTGGTATTTCTTGTTTCTTGTATTGCTTTTGCTCATTATTAATTTTACCAGTATTTAGTGTTTGTCTAGTTATATTATTGATTTCTGGTGTGATTTATTTGTGGTAAGAGAAAAGACTGTGTTATTTAAATCTTTCCAAAATTATTTAGATTGCTTTATCACTGAACATATGATCTTAATATAACATATGCCACTGAAAAGAATGTGCTATTCTACCATTGTTAGGTGCAGTGTTCTGTAAATATCAATTAAGCCATTGTGGTTGATAGTGTTATTCAGAATTTCTATGTTGAACCACAGTACTTCAAAATGTGAATGTATTTTCAGATAGGGTCTTTAAAAAGGTAATTAAAATAAAATGAGTTCATTAGGATGAGTCCTAATGCAGTATGTCTGATGTCCTTTTAAGAAGAGGAAATTAAGCAGGGCATGGTGGCTCGTGCCTGTAATCCCAGCACTTTGGGAGGCTGAGGTGGGCGGATCACTCGAGGTCAGGAGTTTGAGACCAGCCTGGCCAACTTGACAAAACGCTGCCTGTACTAAAAATACAAAAATTAGCCGGGTGTGGTGGCACAGGCCTGTAATCCCAGCTACTCGGGAGGCCAAGGCAGGAGAATTGCTTGAACCAGGGAGATGGAGGTTGCAGTGAGCCAAGATTGTGCCACTGCACTCCAGTCTGGGCGACAGAGCAAGACTGTCAAGAAAAAAAAAAAAAAAAAAGGAGGAAATTAGGATACAGACACTTGCAGAAGAAAGACCATGTGAAGACATAGGAAGGAGACCACCATTGCCCAGCCAAGGAAAGAGACCTCAGAAGAAACCAATCCTGCTGACTCCTTGATCTCAGACTTTTAGCCTCTGGAATTGTGAGAAAATAAATTTTTGTTGTTTAGGCATCTCGTTCATGGTACTTTGTTATGGCAGCCCTAGCAAACTAAAACAGTAGGTTTCAGTCTACCTTTTAATTATTTGCTTTTATTTCTTTATTTATTTTGTTTTATTGTCCCTCTGTTCACTTTTTTCCTGCCTTTTAATAAGATTTTTTACTTTATTTTCCGAATTGTATTTTATTTTTCTTATTGAGTTTTTAGCTACACTTTGCATTTTTAAAAATTCTCCTCTAGAGATTCTAATATACATCCTTTACTTTTTATAGTTAATTTTCAGTTAACATCACATTACTTCACATAAAATTTACAAGCCTTGCAACAGTCTAGGATCACATGCCCCATTTCTTCTATTATTCTACAGTTGTTGTTATATCTATTAAATGTACTTACATTATAACACTGCAAAGCAATATTATACATTTACCTTTAAATAGTCACACATATTGCTAAAAAATGAAGAGGAAAGGAAGCCAATATAATAGCGATTTGCATGTACTATGGCACTTATTGTTAATGATATTCTGAATATTCACACCTTTTTATGTACCACGTGATCAACTGCAATCGATCCTAGGATACAATCCAGCAAAGCAGAAACTTCTTCACGAAATACCCACCTTCCCTCTTCTGAGTATGTACTCCTACCAGAGTCTTTGGCTTCCATTGACAATCCAGTACCTCCAAGCATTTGGTTTTTATATCAGGTTTCCATTTTATAATTATTTTCTGCAAGTGACTTCCATCTGGTAGGGTCTTAGTGTGTCATTACAGAAATCCTCTGGATAGTTTTATTTGGATGAAGTGTTGGGTTTGAGTAGACAGTTGTAAAAAACTGGGAGTATATAGTTAATTTTTTTTTTTTTTTTTGATTCGGAGTCTCGCTCTTGTTGCCCAGGCTGGAGTGTAATGGCACGATCTCAGCTCACTGCAACCTCCACCTCCTGGGTTCAAGCAATTCTCCTGCCTCAGCCTCCCAAGTAGCTGGGATTACAGGCGCCTGCCACCATGCTCGGCTAATTTTTTGTGTTTTTAGTAGAGATGGAGTCTCACTATGTTGACCAGGCTGGTCTCGAAGTCCTGACCTCCTGATCCACCTGCCTCGGCTTCCCAAAGTGCTGGGATTACAGGCGTGAGCCACGGTGCCTGGCCAATTATTTATGTGAAAGTTTATTAAATAGAGGGCTGGTGGGGGATTGTGCTAAATTTATAAGGTGACGAAGAATAACTGTAGAATGGCAAGCTATTGTTATATTCTTTAAATATATCTGTATGATTACCTTAATTACAGTAGTACACAAAAAGTCACTTGTGAAAAATAGATATGTTTGAATAGAATCTGTATTGATATGTATTCCTCTCCCCAGAGTTTATGAAAAAACTTCAAGGAGAAACACAAACACACTTTCCTTCTTCCTGTAGCAACCGACACTCAGGCGAGAGCAGCAGATAGCTAGCACATTGAAATTCAGGAGCTGATTTTCTATTTCACAGACCGTAATTCTGAACTGACAGGAAGCAACGGGCCTCAAACTAAAGCCTTTAGTGAAGAGGAACCAGTATTTATGTGGGGTGTTGCATGTTCTACTTTTGTGTGTTAAATAATAGGATACTCCAGGGTGCTCTCATAATTACTTCACAGTCATTCACACAATGCAGTCCACCAGCTGCCGACCTTGAGCATTCTGAGTTGTTTCTAGCCAGGTAAATGAAAATGAGGGAAGAAAATAATAACCCTCAATTGTATAAAGCCCTTAGGAAAAATTAGTTTTATTAACCTGATGTCTGACTCATCACAGGTACTGATTTTGAAAGATGTTCTGTAATTTAGTTTTATACAAGAGCCTTCTTTTTGTTGTTTTAAAATTAGCATCAGGGTAACCAATGTTGGTTAGCAAAGGGACACTAAAGAAAGAGATTTGGGAAAAAGAGTAATTTTATCATTATGCTTTTATTCTTCGTAATCACGTTTTCCATTAGTAAAACTCCCAAGGATAGCAATGGCACACAAGCTTTTGAAGTGTCAGTGAAGGCTGAAATCAGCTAAAATAATAGTTTGCTGCATTTAAGATATAACAGAGGCAGCAGTGCATCAAGGCTACTGTGAAGGTGAAAATAATTGGATACAATTGAAAAATAGATTTCTTTGTGGTTACCACCCTGGAATGGGAACAATTACTAACTTACAAAGAGATCTTTATCACTTCTGTTCACCGTAGGGAACCATGAGGCAGCTTAACATGGCCCAGAAGGCCTCAGAAAAGCATTTGTAATCATGAGATTGCATTTACTTTTATATAAGTTAGACCTTGTTTATCCTGGATTCAGTTATCCTTCACTACAGCTTTGAAAATCTAAAATGTTTCTCTTATACTTGTCCTCCTCTTAAACACTATCACAGTCTCACAGTCTTCTATTGAAATTTTACTTCTGTCAGCCTTTAAAAAGTATTTGATAGCACACAGGGTGACTGTAACCAATAATAACTTAATTGTATATTTTTAAATAACTAAAAGAGTACAATTGGGTTGTTTGTAACTCAAAGGATAAATGCTTGAGGGGATGGAAACCTCATTCACCAAGATGTGGTTATTTCACATTTCATGTCTGTATCAAAACATTTCATGTACCTCATAAATGTATATGCTTGCAGGGTACCCACAAAAATTAAATAAAATAATTTAAAAATAGCTTTACAATTGTTTGCAGAAATGGTACATCATATATTTTGTAGCAAATAAATCTTAATTTGAATGTTAATGCAGTCTTTATATGCTAATTGTTTGACTAATAGGGAGCCATGTTGGAGAAATAGCACCCTTAAAATATACTGATGCCTAAATATGAAGTATGGATGATGGTGCTTTTATAAATAGAGTGATCAACCATATGCTTCATTGTGCAAGCTGGGAAGCATAGGGGAGTATAATGGTTTTTTTTTTTTTTTTTTTTTTTAAGATGGAATCTTGCTCTGTCGCCAGGCTAGAGTGCAGTGGCGTAATCTCGGCTCACTGCAACCTCCGCCTCCTGGGTTCAAGTGATTCTCCTGTCTCAGCCTCCCGAGTAGCTGGGACTACAGGCATGCACCGCCATGTCCAGCTAATTTTTGTAGTTTTAGTATAGATGAGGTTTCACCATGTTGGCCAGGATGGTCTCGATCTCTTGACCTCATGATCCACCCACTTGGGCCTCCCAAAGCTGCTGGGATTACAGCTGTGAGCCACTGCACCTGGCCAATGGGGCATTATTAATAATGATGTCAGGAAAATGGGTATGAAGGAGGACTAACCATAAATTATATGGGAATATATATATATATATTGCTATCCTCGGGAGGCTGAGACAGGAGACTTGCTTGAACCCAGGAGGCGGAGGTTGCAGTGAGCCGAGATTACACCATTGCACTCTAGCCTGGCGACAGAGTGAGATTCCATCTAAAAAAATAAAAAAACCCCATTATACTCCCCTATGCTTCCCAGCTTGCACAATGAAGCATATGGTTGATCACTCTATTTATAAAAGCACCATCATCCATACTTCACATTTAGACATCAGTATATTTTAAGGGCGGTATTTCTCCAACATGGCTCCCTATTAGTCAAACAATTAGCACATAAAGATTGCATTAACAAATTAAGATTTATTTGCCACAAAATATATGATGTACCACTTCTGCAAACAATATATATGTGTGTGTATATATACATATACATATATATACATATACATATACATATGTAAATACATATATATACATATATACACATATATACATATACACACACACATACACACACACATCCATCCCCATATGTGTGTGTGTGTGTATCTCCCCACAGTAATGGAATAGAGCCCAGAGAAAGAATTTATTGATGAGAGAGAATGAACAATTATTTAAAACTAATAATGTTCATTTTTTGTTACTTACATGGAAATAATGCATGCTAATTTTATAAACTTTAGAAAATATAAAGCAAAAATATATTTTATGTTCACTACTGTTGATATGTCTCTTCAACTTGTAGCAGTGTCACACCGTTTAAATTGGTCTATTAAGATAAATTTTTAATGTCTGGTTGAATTCCTTAAACCCTGTTACATCACTTTAAAAATGATATATAAATGTTGGGCATTTATTCTGCCCAATAAACTTCAAAAAGTTTCACTTCTTTAAACTTACAAATTAATGTGAAAGGGATTAAACAGATTTACAATATTGAATCTTTCCATCCAGGAGCATGATGCATATCACTAATTTTGCAGAATGTCTTTTGTTTTCTTCCATAAAGTTTTGTAGTTCACCTCACATATATCCTACACATTTCTTGTGTATTTGTAAACATTTTATAGTTTTATTATTATTGCAAATCAACTATATTTTTCATTAACTTCCAAACTGATTTTTGTTGATACACACACACACACACACACACACACACACACACACACACACGTAAATTTTTCAATGCATTTTCTTCTCTTGTATTTCACAAGGGACATATTGTCCTGTCATTTATGAAAGTTGCCAAATAATTCTCTAAAACTTTCTTTGGATCCTGTAGTAGATAATATTCAGTAGCATGAGATTCCTCTGAGTCATTAGTATTATTTATTTTCTTTTCTTCAATGTTTTTCATAAGTCTCTATTTTGTTTCCCTTGGAATAAGAAGTAATCACTTCAGAACTAGTGTTTACCAAACACAGGCCAGAAGCAACTTTCTCTTGCCATTGACCCACTGAGTTGTCTTATTTCAGGAGGAAAGCTTCTATAGGTCACTAATTGCGCTTTTTCTTTCAAAAGCAATGACCTTGTACTTATTATGAATTGCAATGCAATTCTCATCAAAACACCACAATCATTCTTCACAAAACTAGAAAAAACAATCCCCAAATACATATGGAACCAAAAATAAGAGCCCACAGAGCCAAAGCAACACTAAGCAAAAAGAAAAAATCTGGAGGCATCATACTACCTGATTTCAAACTATACTATAAGGCCATAGCCACTAAAACAGCATGGTACTGTTATAAAAATAGGCATGCACACCAACGGAACAGAATAGAGAACCCAGAAATAAACTCAAATACTTACAGTCAACTGATCTTTGACAAAACATATCAAAACATAAAGCAGGGAAGGGGCACCCTATTCAAGAAACGATGTTGGGATAATTGGCAAGCCACATATAGGAGAATGAAATTGGATCCTCATCTCTTACCTTATACCAAAATCAACTCAAGATGAATCAAGGACTTTAATCTAAGACCTGAAACTATAAAAATTTTAGAAGATTACATCAGAAAAACCCTTCTAGACATTGGCTTATGCAAAGATTTTATGATCAAGAACTCAAAAGCAAATGCAACAAAAACAAAGATAAATAGGTGGGACTTAAACTAAACAGCTATTGCAAAAGGAACAGTCAGCAGAGTAAACAGACAGCCCACAGAGTGGGAGAAAATCTTACAATCTATACATCAAACAAAGGACTAACATCCAGAATCTACAACAAACTCAAACAAATTAGCAAGAAAAAAACAAACATTCCAATCAAAAAAATGGGCTACGGACATGAATAGACAATTCTCAAAAGAAGATAGACAAATGGTCAACAAACATATGAAAAAATGCTCAACATCACTAATGATCAGGGAAATGCAAATCAAAACCACAATGTGATACCATCTTATGCTCATAAGAATGGCCATAATTGAAAAATTAAAAAAAAAATTAGATGTTGGCATGGATGTGGTGAAAGGGGAGCACTTCTACACTGCTGGCGGGAATGTAAACTAGTCCAACCACTATGAAAAACAGTGTGGAGATTCCTTAAAGAACTAAAAGTAGAACTACCATTTGATCCAGCAATCCCACTACTATATAACTACCCAGAGGAAAAGAAGTCATTATACAAAAAAGATATTTGCACATGCATGTTTATAGCAGCACAATTCACAATTGCAAAAAATGTGGAACCAACCCAAAAGCCCATCAATCAACGAGTGGGTATATATACCCACTGTGTATATACATGATATACACATATCTGTATATATATATGATAGAATACTACTCAGCCATAAAAAGGAAAGAATTAATGGCATTCACAGCAACCTGGATGGGACTGCAGGCTATTACTCTAAGTGAAGTAACTCAGGAATGGAAAAGTAAACATTATATGTTCACACTCATAAGTAGGAGCTAAGCTATGAGGATGCATAGGCGTAAGAATAATACAATGAACTTTGGGGACTAAGGAAAGTATGGGGAGGGGGTGAGGGATAAAAGAATACAAATTGGGTTCAGTATATACTGCTTGGGTGATGGGTGCACCAAAATCTCACAAATCACCACTAAAGAACTTACTCATGTAACCAAATACCACCTGTTCCCCAAAAACCTATGGAAATAAAAAAGTTTTTTTAAAAAAGAATTGCAAGCATTGTGGCTCATGCCTACAATTCCAGAACTTTGGGAGGCTGAGGTGGGAGAAACACTTGAGCCCAGGAGTTCAAAACCAGCCTGAGCAACATAGTGAGACCCTATCTCTACAAAGTAACTTTAAAAATAGCCTGGCATGGTGGTGTATACCTGTGGTCCCAAGCTACTTGGGAGGCTGAGGTGGGAGGATTGCTTGAGCCCAGGAGGTCGAGGCTGCAGTGAGCCATGATTGTGCCACTGCACTCCAGCCTAGGTGACAGTGAGGCCCTGTCTCTAAGTCAATCAATAAATAATTGCATGCAGTTTCTTACGATTGTTTATTTTTAGTTTCTCTTCTATGTCTCCCTTAGCATTTTAGTGGGAATTTGGCAGAGACACTTTCAAAAGACTCTGAAAACAAGTAATTCAAAACCTAAGCTGTTAGAACTCTAAATTATTATGAGCCTTAAAGGTATGTGATTATGGGGCCTGAGTCATGTGACAAGCAGCTATAACCTAGACAGTTGTAAGCTTTCTTTCTGTGATTATAGATGAAATCTTCTTCCTTACCTGCATTGTTTTGTAAAATGTTGTAAATGACTTAAGAAGGCCAGGAAAAACCCTTTCCCTCTTCACTTAATTTTCATTATAGATTAACTTCCGTCTTATCTTTCTCACACAAGGCTTCCTGGCTATCACATTGTCTTCAGATTAAATGTTAAATACACTGTTTTAAATTGGAAAGGAAATGAAAACCAGCTGTAATGAAAAGAAAACAAGTCTTATGGGAAGAAAGCAAACTGTTACTTTTGGTAATTCTTAAACCAGCCTTGTACAGAAAGTGTTTCAGTCTTATTAAATTTCTTTGTTTTCTGCCAATATAAGCAAGAACTCAATTTTTAATTTTGGAGAACTGATCCTCTTTCTCTGGAGTCCGTGTGTACCAAATGATCATTTCTAGGTTTTCAATTGAATAAACTCTTTAGAACTGGACTCTGATCTTTCTGATTATTTAAAGTTGACAAGGTATATAACTGGGTAACATTTTGAACAAAGTGTGAGAAACAGGCTGTTAAATGTTTCTCAAGTTCTCCCATGTTTTATACTCTCAAATAACACACTCTCTATTTCTCCAAGGGAGTTTGAGAAAAACAGATACAATTTAAGTTTTAGATAATTTTTTTAAGAAGAATTAAGAACTTCTTCTTAAATATAAGAAAATATAAGAGAAATGTCAAATGGTGGCACCTCATTCTGATTTACCTCCTATAATCCTTTCGATTTATTCATGTGACCTTTTCTATCTGAGTTAATAAATGTTCAATTTGCTTTAGTGAATAGATTCTATTGAGTTCATTACTGAAAATTGTACTTAAAAAACCAATATATTAATTAAAACTTTATGGTTTGTAGATGGCAGAGAAGCAACTTGAATTAGCTTAGGCTGTAAATATACTACATTGAAAGAAAATAGGGGAATTTCTCAGAGCTAATAAAAGTATATATTAATTAAACCATGGTAGCAACAAGGCTTCAGAACAACTGGCAGCAGAAGTTTTGTTCTGGCTGTCATTTGATTTTTCTCTTTACATCTGGTTATCGTTTTCTACCTTATACTGGCTTGCTTTATATGGTGAAGAGCATAGTATCTCAAATTTGGGATCTCACACCCCAGATTTCACGTATTATTGTTCCTGTTATCCAAGAGGGACTCTTTATTCAGGTTGGAAATATTCTAGAGAAGGACTATCATCTCATGGAGTTTGTGGGGCATGTGAATTCAATATTTCCAATTAATCATTAATCATCGTTATTTAGGATAAAGCAGAATTGTAGGAGTTCTCATTATTACATATTTTTTGACCCCACAGCGTTAGAAACACAGGATTCTGTTTTGGCAGAACACAGTAGTAAACATCAAGGTTGGGGTACAACTCTGTGCAGTAGAAGTGTCCTGTAAATAAAGAACTTAAGTCATTTGTTTTTTAATCTGGAGTGGCAACAAATCAAGCCTGTGAAATACTGTTTTTTTCTTTTTTGCAAAACTTGACCTGTCAAGAGCTGAATTTGGAGCCAATCATCAATGATGCTACTATATTGTGGCCAAATAATAATCAATTATTACGGATTTCAGAGATGTTACATATTGACAACATGGCAGTCATGATAAGTTTACATAAACACTTCAGGAAATTTTACATTGTATTGTTTCCAAATGAATATAAGCTATTACCATCAACAGTGATCAAGGAGAAATAGAAAATTAGAACTTTCAGTTTCTCTTTTTTAGATGATGGTATTCTTGATGTAGAGACTTTGTTTAGTCGCATTACCTGTTATGTTTTATTCAGCCATCCATACCCCACAATGTACTATGTACCAAGGACTCAAGGCATAGTATTGAATGAAACAAAGTTTTAGAATTCAAGGTCTTTAAAATCCAGTGTGGGTTGTTGGGCAGCTCCTTGTGAAAAGTTGGTACATAAGGAGTTTATGGTTGAATGTTCTATTGCATATATTTTTATTGTTCACCAGAAATTCATGGGAACCATTACATTTTCTAGATTCCCTTTCAGTTAGGTTACAGCTACATGACTGGGCTCTGGCCAATAGAATGTGTATGGAATTGACATAAGCCTATTTTAGGACTGGCTCTTTAAATTTTCACATCACCCCTGCTCTTTCTTCTCCTGCTGTAGAAACCTAGAAGGCCATATTTTCAATATAAGATGATATTAAGATAGAAGAAGATGACTTGACTTAATTTGAACTGTATGTTAAAGATAAATAAAGTTTCATTTTGTTAAAACACTGCCTATGCCAGAAGATCCCAAAGTGTGGTCCAAAGAACATTGGTATGGGGTCCCCAGGATCCTTTAACAAGACCCACAAAATAACAATTATTTTCATCAAAATTCTAAAATATTTTTTTGCTTTTTCCACTAATTTGTCGTGAGTTTACAGAGAATGCTCCAGAGGCTACATGATCTGTAATAACATCACTGCCCTTAAGGCTACTGGAATGTGTGCTCATGTATTCTGTTTTGTAGAACTTTAGAAGGTAGTATGTTTAGGATGTAAATATGTACTTCAGAGATAAATTCCATTTGTTCTTGATGCTTCTTTTCTATTACTACATATCTTTGGGTTGTACCTGCTCTAATCTCTGTAATTTCAGAATTGTGCATTAAATTAAATTTTAAAAAATTTTCATTTCTCTTGGGCCTAAGGAGAAACACAACTAGAAATGAATACATAGTATTGTTTTGTTTTTGCAATATATTTAAAAAATTTTTAAATTACTTTTTAAATTTTGTCTAAAGTTATTACTTTATAAGTTAAACCATATGTTTTACTAAAATAAATATATTTATAATTTCTTATATTTAAAGATACACTCTTGCCTTAAAAAGAAAGGCTAGAATTCCTTTCTCAGCTCACAATGTAATATGTACACACAAAGATGCTGAAAAAATATTAAGCTGACATTCTAGATAATTGTCTGTTTTAGGGAAGAGAAGAATCTACTCCAAAGAAACTGTGAAAAACTAGTAAGACAAAATACATGATGAAAATTTATTTTCCTCAGTCTTATATGTGGCAATAAATTTCTTAGTTTTTCATATGCAAAACATTTTGAATAGTATTATGGAGTCTGCTAAGTTGGGGCATGATTTTGAAACCAATAATTTAAAATTTTTACAAAGAAGTATGTTGTAGTCATTTATGATGGATAAGATCTAATTTACATCACCAGGGCTATAGTTAATAATTTCATACTGTGTCTTGGAAATCTGAAAAAAGATTAGATTTCAGGTGCTCTTACCACACCTACGTACACACACTCTCAGACAAAGGTTACTATGTGAGAAGACAGATATGCTAATTGGCTTGACTGTAGTACTCTTTTCACCATGTATATGTATATCGAAACATGATATTGTACACCTTAAATATGTACAATAAAATTAAAATAACTAAGGCATTGTATGTTTTAACATTGACATGATAAACTATTTAAAAGTCAAAAATTGCTTATTACAGACTTTTAAAACATAAATGGAAAAGTCACTAAAGGATTTGATAGGGAAGTTCATGGTGTTTTATTGTCTGGAGAAGTACACACAACTTTTTACATTTTACTTTGCCTAATACCTGCTCAATGAAAAGTCAGTAAAAACAATAATGGTGCTGCCACTTTCCAAACACATAGTAACTCATTGTCTTAAATATGTAGCTGCAAACATTAAGACTGAGTTAACATCTTGTCTTCAGAAGTGTACTTTTGCCTTACAAATGAACAAATCTAGGCCGGGCGCGGTGGCTCAAGCCTGTAATCCCAGCACTTTGGGAGGCCGAGACAGGCGGATCACGAGGTCAGGAGATCGAGACCATCCTGGCTAACACGGTGAAAACCCCGTCTCTAGTAAAAAAAAAAAAAAAAAAAACAAAAAAAAACAAAAACCTAGCCGGGCGAGGTGGCGGGCGTCTGTAGTCCCAGCTGCTCTGGAAGCTGAGCCAGGAGAATGGCGTGAACCCGGGAGGCGGAGCTTGCAGTGAGCTGAGATCCGGCCACTGCACTCCAGCCTGGGCGACAGAGCGAGACTCCGTCTCAAAAGAATAAAAACAAACAAACAAACAAACAAAAGAATGAACAAATCTACAGCTGTAACTGGGCTTCCTGTTTTGCTTATGTTCGTCTGGTATGAGCACGGACTAATCAGCAAAGTATATCTTCTTTCATTTGAATGCTGGGCAATAAACACAATGGTGATAAATATTAAAATAGAATAATATTTTTGACTCTCAGGTTCTATCCTGAAACAAGTGTGTTTACGGTTGCACTGATGGTGCTAGAGCAATTGTGGATAAAACTGCTGGTGCATTGGCACAAATCAAGGCAATGGTTCCTGCTTGTACTATTGGTCTCTGATTTTTTTTTTTTTAACACCATACACTCAAAGTGAAAAGAAAAAATTACCAGTTTTACCTGAGAATATCCTTTGTAAAACTATAATAGTATTAACTTTATGAGATTAATATTCTGTGTGAAGAAATGGAAAGTATGCATAAAGCACTTTTTTCTGCATGGCATAGGACAATGGTTGTCTCAAGGAAAAGTGCTTTTGCAATTGTTTGAGTTGTGAGATCGTTTTACTTGAAAGAAAAACTATTGGGATTTATGGCTTTTTTGACTTAGGTATTTTGCAGGACATTTTTTTCTGAAATTAAAGTGAGCTATTACTTCAAGGAAAACAAAGGATGGTGTCTGTTATTCATTGTAAAATTTGAAATTTCAAGTAAATATGAGAATTTTGAAAAACTTGTCTCCATTGCCTTGAATTTAATAGCTACCCAATACTTAGACTTTTCTGATAAGATTGATGGTGATAGGAACAAATGTGATGTTTTTGATATTGTATAATAAAGATCTGCTTAACTTGTGAACTAATAGTTTCAAAGTGACTGTTGAACGATGTTACAAAATCAGGCATGGGTAAAAGATTCTTTCAAGATGCAAAGTAGACCAAAGAATTTTTCTGTAAACGAATATTTTACTGATATATTTTTCGATTCCACATTCAAACTAACTTTTAAGAAACCACTCCCTGCCGAGTTTTCGTACAGTGTCCATGGACACACACAATTATTTTTAAAGGCTATTAAACTGCTCCTCACTTTTCTGATTACATATACAGGTGAGGCCAACTTTTCTTCATATACTTCAACCAAAACAACATGTTAAAACAGATTAAACACAGAAGCAAATTAGGCACTGCACCAGCATTTTATTAAGTCAGATATTAAAAGATTTGTAAAAATGAAAACAATCTGAGTCTTTAACTCATTTGTTGTTTTGGAAAACACATCAACTTTTCATAAAAATAAATTGTTAGCATGGAATGAGTTTGTCACTTTTGTAAATGAACTGATAAAGTAATATTTTTAAAAGTTTCAGTTTTATTTGAAAAAGTGGTAAGATTCAATAGATAGAATCCAGTAAAAAATGTCTTTTGGGTCCTCAGTAACTTTTATGAGTGTAAAAGGTCATAAAAAATGAGAGTCACTGACTTATATTATCTTGATTAATATGTACTTTGGTAGAAGTTCTAGGAATATTGTGTAGCAATGTTTCCAAATAAATGATTTTAGAGTTTGCTGTATATCATGTGATTACCTTTCTATACTCATCTTACTATATGCAGTAAAATATGCATAATCTATGGAGTGGTCTAAAGTGCTAAAGCTATTCACAAAGACCAGTAGGCCCTTTCTGTTCTCAAGTAATGCTCTTCTTTTTCTGTGGAAATGGAATTGTTTTTATTACAAGATGGTCATCACTACATCTTGCCCATGCCTCATTCAACAAGCTATTTTTGTATGACTCATCCCGGATAAGATCATCTTGATTATGGTCAATGCTTTTTCAAAGTGGCTTAGAGTGGTACTTATTTGATTTCAAATCTCGACTGAACAACTTTTGCTTCGATAAAGTTGATTGCATAAGATGTCAGCATTATTTTTACAAAAGTTTTGCATTCATTTTAGTTGAGTTTAAGGAATTTGTGGATGGAAATGTTATCTACTTTGTCTCCATCTTGTTTAATCAAGGAAAAACCATGATGCAGGTGAACTTGTCTGATCCCAGATACTGTTTGACTTTTCAGGAAGTGAATTCGGACACCTTTGTATGTTTGTGGAAATTTTATCTTGTGGCTAGAAGAATTTATTAAAAGGAACAATATATTTTCAAGAATAATCTTAATTATACCTTTAATATGACTCTTCAACAAACATACATCAATCTCCTGCCATATTCAAGGAATTGTGCTAGGTCCTGTCCTTACAGACACGGCCGAAGGTAGTAAGTGCCAAAATAAAAGTTTAGTTTTCAGGATATAGTATGACAGAGATCACCATTTTTTACATGAAGGTTGTATCACAAAACGAGGTAGATTATGTGTACATAGAAGCCAGCTACTGATGGCTTATCATTCTTAAAGAGAATATGGGATTTTAAAAAAGATTTTAAGGAGATGAGATTTGAACTTGACTTTGAAAGAATGTAATTAACAGAGATGTTGCAGGGTGTGTGAGTGGGGGTGGGGTGAAGAATCTCTAGGTGAAGGGAAATGCATAATGGGCCATGAGAAAATACCAAGCCTTTGGAAGGCATTCTGGTGGAGCATAAGAATCTGGGAGTGGAGGTGCAGGGGCTGCTGTTACATAAAGCGAGCAGGTGGACTGTGGCCAGGTCCAGACCTAGGTCGCAGAGGAGGAAAAAAAATATGAAAAGTTAATGAAAGGGAAACATCTAATTAAGGATGGCATTATAAGACCAGAACAGATGTATTGACGCGCCCTATGCTATTGCCTGTTGTGCTACTCTTGAACTTTTGTCTAAAGGCATTTTGGTGCTATGAATCACAAGAAGCCCAGAAAGCCTATTTTAGACATTCAGGTGCCCATTTTATTAAAGAGGCAATTGTAAGGCTGGGTGTAGTGGCTCATGCCTGTAATCCCAGCACTTTGTAAAGCCAAAGTGGGAGGATCACTTGAGCCCAGTAGTTTGAGACCAGCCTGGGCAACATAGTGAGACCCTGTCTCTACAAAAAAATTAAAACAAAAAAATAAAAAATTACCCGGGCACAGTGGCAAGCATCTGTAGTCCCAGCTACTTGGGAAGCTGAGTTGGGAGGATTGTTTGAGCCCAAGAGGGCGAGGTTGCAGTGAGCCATGATGGCACCACTGCCCTTCAGCAGCCTGGGTGACAGAGACAGACTGTCTCCCAAAAAAACAAAACAAAACAAAAAAAGGGAAATTTGATAAATAAATCTCAACCTTACAGAAAAATTTAAGCTTTTTTTCATAAATAATTAATTTGTATTTTTTCAGGTTCATGCTAATTTAATGCTAATTTTATGTAAACCAAGCCATTTTCATCTGCATTATTTTATTTGTTCTTCATGTGTACCAATGTAATGATGCCATCTGGACATAATATATATATTTGGTCTCTGCCAACCACCCCCCTTTCCTGGTGCGCAGCTTCTAAAACCCTTGGAATCCACCAAGTGGTAAGTGTCTTTTGTCTGCTAATGAGATGACTGGTGGTTGGGGGTTCCTGGAGAGTTTAATGATGCGGACTTGTTTCTAGGGAAACCAACCATGTGATTAGACAGTTGGAATTTTCAGGCCCACTGCCTGATCACTGAAGAGGGGAGAGAGACTGGAGATTGACATAATCAACAACAGCCAATGATTTAATCAATCTCGCCTATGACATGAACCTCCATAAAAATCCCAGAAGTGTGGAATGCAGGGTTTGGAAAGCTAAGCTAGTGAATGCAACCACGTGCTAGGAAGGTGGTGCACCCCAAATCCAGGGGGACAGAAGCTTCTCAACTTGGGACCCTTCTGGACCTCACCCTATCTACTCCTTCATCTGGCTACTCATCTATGTCCTTTATCTTATCCTTTATAATAAACCAGGAAACAAAAATGTTTCTACAAGTTCTGTGAGCTGTCATAGCCAACCTGAAGAGGGAATCATGAAAATCTTTGATTTGTAGCCATGTTGAACAGAAATGTGGGTAACTGAGGACCTATTAATTGGGTTTGGCATTTAAAACAGGCAACAGTTTTGTGATATTGAGCCCTTAACTTGTAGGATCTGCACTAACTCCAGATAGTATCAGAATTGAATTGTAGGTTACCCAGTTAGTGTCTAGAGACTAGAATGGGTCAATGTGTGGAAAAACCCACACATTAGGACCCAGAAGTGTTGAGTGTGTAGAGAAAAATAGTGAGTTTTTCCTATAAGTATCATGCCCAAGAATGCCTCTGAAATTGACACTTACTTTTTCCCTTGCTTCAGGTACATTGTTTTGTATAACATACTAAGAATAATATGTGATTTATTTTGTTAAAAGTAGTTAATAAGATAGTTAAGTGTTCGTGATTCTGTTCATTATTTCTTGTGGGTAATAAGTATATCATGGAATCTACTTGAATCCCTCGTTCATCTACCACATGTATGGTGCTATTTCTTTTTTCTGTTTTCTTTTTTTTTTTGAGACGGAGTCTCCTTTTGTCGCCCAGGCTGGAGTGCAGTGGTGTGATCTCGGCTCACTGCAACCTCCACCTCCCGGGTTCAAGTGATTCTCCTGCCTTAGCCTCCTGATCCAGAGTAGCTGACATTACAGGTGCATGCCACCACGTCTGGTTAATTTTTGTATTTTTAGTAGAGACGGGGTTTCACCATGTAGGTCAGGCTGCTCTCGAACTCCTGACCTTGCGATCCACCTGCCTCGGCCTCCCAAAGTGCTGGGATTACAGGCATGAGCCACTGCCCCGGGCCTATGGTGCTATTTCTTAAGTCTTCTTTTCAGATACACCATTTTGGTCTGATTTTATGACAAAATTCTAAAATATACAGGAAGTCTGTCTTCTTGAATCTATTCTGATATAAATTCTAAATAGCTAAATAAATTCCAAATAGCTTCACATTGATTCCAGAAAAATACTCAGCATCTCATTTAGGCTTTCTAACTAGTCTTCTTCCTCAGGAAGAAAAAGCTACCATTCACTGATTGCCAAACTGTGTCAGAAGATAGGCTAGGTATATCATTTAATTTAATTCACATAACAACCTTATGAAGTTCATTATTATTGTTGCTGTGTTTTACAAGTGAGAAATGGCAACAAAAGCCAAAATTGACAAATGGGATCTAATTAAACTAAAGAGCTTCTGCACAGCAAAAGAAACTACCATCAGAGTGAACAGGCAACCTACAGGATGGGAGAAAATTTTTGCAATCTACTCATCTGACAAAGGGCTAATATCCAGAACCTACAAAGAATGCAAACAAATTTACAAGAAAAAAACAAACAACCCCATCAAAAAGTGGGCAAAGGATATGAACAGACATTTCTCAAAAGAAGACATTCATACAGCCAACAGACACATGAAAAAATGCTCGTCATCACTGGCCATCAGAGAAACGCAAATCAAAACCACAATGAGATATCATCTCACACCAGTTAGAGTGGCAATCATTAAAAAGTCAGGAAACAACAGGTGCTGGAGAGGATGTGGAGAAATAGGAACACTTTTACACTGTTGGTGAGATTGTAAACTAGTTCAACCATTATGGAAAACAGTATGGCGATTCCTCAAGGATCTAGAACTAGAAATACCATATGACCCAGTCATCCTCTTACTGGGTATATACCCAAAGGATTATAAATCATGCTGCTATAAAGACACATGCACATGTATGTTTATTGTGGCAGTATTCACAATAGCAAAGACTTGGAATCAACCCAAATGTCCATCAGTGACAGACTGGATTAAGAAAATGTGGCACATATACACCATGGAATACTATGCAGCCATAAAAAAGGATGAGTTTGTGTCCTTTGTAGGGACATGGATGCAGCTGGAAACCATCATTCTCAGCAAACTTTCACAAGAACAGTAAACCAAACACCGCATGTTCTCACTCATAGGTGGGAATTGAACAATGAGATCATTTGGACATGGGAAGGGGAACATCACACACTGGGGCCTATTATGTGGAGGGGGGAGGGGGGAAGAATGGCATTGGGAGTTATAACTGATGTAAATGACGAGTTGATGGGTGCAGCACACCAACATGGCACATGTATACATATGTAACAAACCTGCATGTTGTGCACATGTACCCTAGAACTTAAAGTATAATAATAAAAAAATAATAATAACAAAGGCAAAAAGTTTGACCCTCTCAGATCATGGAAAATTACTTTCTCTGAAAAGCCCAGTCTTCTAGATTAATATCCAAGAGGACAGGGATTTTGTCTGTTTTGCTCTGTAACATATTCTCAGCACCTAGAACAATGCCATATCAAGGTATTCATTAAATATTAGATGAATGAATGAATAAAGGTTTAGCATGAATAAAAAAAAATACATGAGACCTATCTTCTTAACAAATTTCTAAATGTATAGTAAAGCATTGTTAAGTATAAGAACAATGATATATATGGATCTCTAGAACATATTCATTTGCATATCTAAAATTTTGTATGTGTTGAACAGCAATTCATCATTTACCTCTCTCCCAAGCCCTTGATTAACAACCATTGTATTCTCTGCTTCCATGACTTTGACTATTTACATACCTCATATAAACAGAATCATAAAGTATTTGTCCTTCTTTAGTTGGTTTATTTCACTTAGTGTAATGTCCTCCAGGTTCATCCATGTTGTCACATATGGAAGTATTTCCTTCCTTTTATAGGCTTAATAATGTTTCTTTGTGTGTGTAGATGATAGATAAACAGATACCACATTTTCTTTATCTGTTCATCAATCCAAGGACATTTAGCTTGTTTCCACATCTTGGTTATTGTGAATCATGCTGAAATGACCATGGAAGTTCAAATGTCTCCTCAGGATCCTGATTTCAATTCTTTTGGTTAAGCACTCAAAAGTGGGATTGTTGAATCATATGGTAGTTCTATTTTTAATGTTTTAAGGAATCTCCATGCTGTTTTCTATAGCAGCTGCATCATTTTTTACGTTCAGGCTATATTTCATTCTCACACTCTTATAAAGAACTAGCTGAGACTGGGTAATATATGAAGAAAATAGGTTTAATTGCTCACAGTTCTGCAGGCTGTACAGAAAGCATGGCTGAGGATGCCTCAGGAAACTTATAATCATGGCAGGAGGGTGAAGGGGAAGCAAGTACCTTCTTCACATGATGGCAAGAGAGAGAGAGAGTAAAGGGAGAGGTGCTACATACTTTTAAACAAGCAAATCGTGTAGATGTGGGTTCTTGCCATGTTGCCTGGGCTGGTCTTGAACGCCCAGCCTCAAGTGATTCTCTTGCCTTGGACTCCCAAAGTGTTGAAATTACAGACCATTGTGCCCAACCAAGATATTCCTGATGACTATAGAATTCTTGGTTGATTTCTTCAATATTCTTGACATTTTTATTTTCTTTGATCACTTTAAATATGTTATCTCATTGCCTTCTAACTTTCATTGTTTCTGATAAGAAGTTAACTGTCAATTATGTGGAAGTTTCCTTGTATGTGATGAGTCACTTTTCTCTTGCCAATTTTAATATTTTTTTCTGTCTTATATTTCAACATTTTTACTACAGGTCTGTGTGCATCTCTTTGAGCTGAATGTTCAAAATTTGTTGAGCTTCTTGGATGTGAAGATTGATGTTTCCCAAAAACTTCAGGAAGTTTTCAGCCGTTCTTTTCATTTTCCTTTCCCTTCTTTTCCCTCTTCTTCTGGTACTCTCATTACATATCTGTTGGTGTGCTTAAAAATGTGCCACATTTCACTTTAGGTCTATTTATTTTCTTCATTCTATTTTATATTTGTTCTTTAGATTGTTTCATCTCTATTTATAGTCAAGTTTCTGATTCTCTCTACTTTCAGTTCAAATGTACTGTTGAGGCTGGGCGTGGTGGCTCACGCCTGTAATCCCAGCACTTTGGGAGGCCGAGACGGGCGGATCACAAGGTCAGGAGATCGAGACCATCCTGGCTAACATGGTGAAACCCCGTCTCTACTAAAAAATACAAAAAAACTAGCCGGGCGAGGTGGCGGGCGCCTGTGGTCCCAGCTACTCGGGAGGCTGAGGCAGGAGAATGGCGTAAGCCCAGGAGGCGGAGCTTGCAGTGAGCTGAGATCCGGCCACTGCACTCCAGCCTGGGCGACAGAGCGAGACTCTGTCTCAAAAAAACAAAAACAAAAAAAACAAAAAAAACAAATGTACTGTTGAATCCCTCTATTACATATTTTTTATTTCGGTTATTGTAATTTTTAACTCCATAATTTTCATTTACTTCTTTTAAAATAATTTCTATCTCTCTTTCTTTGAAGAGATTTTTTCTCACAGCTTCTTTTAATTCTTTAAACATGGCTTCTATTAGTTCTTTGAACACATTTATAATGGCTACTTTGAAGTGTTAATTATAACATTTTGTCTTTCTCTTAGTTATTTTCTGTTGCCTACTTTTCTTTCTTCTGTATGGGCGACTTATTCCAGTTTCTTTGCAATATACCATAACTTTTTGCTGAAAAATGAACATTTGAGATAATTTCTTTTGGCAATTCTGTATACTGATTCCACTTCTTCAATACTAGGGCTTATTTGTGTTTTCATTTGCTTATTTGTTTTGCTTGCTTGAGTAGGGTATTTTTGCGAAGTCAATTTCTCCCGCAGCGTGAAGCCTTTTGTGTTGTTCCTCAGAAGGTGCAGCCTTGGGCATGCACATAGTCACCAGGAATGACAGTGGTTTTAGAAGGTTTCTGTTTCTGATCTTTTTTCAACCTGTCTGCTTCAATTCTATTCTATCCCATCCCACTTTCAGGCTCTGCTAATTATTTTTACTTCTTTTTTTTTTTTTTTTTACTGTTTTACTTGTTTATTGTTTTGACAGTGCTCTGGGGCAGAAATTGCTCCACCGTCTGATCCAATTATACCTAGGCAGGGATAATTTTTGAGGTTTCTTTTCATCCCAGTAGGGCTCTGTGTGGATGTCTCTTTCCCTGGTTCTGGTGAATTAGCTTGTCTACGGTTTCAACTTGCTGCTTTTAATTATAATGGTTTATTTTTGTTGTTGTTTTTGAGAGTGCTCTTAAACTTGAATACACGCTGTGTCAAATAAAGTTATCTTCTTTGTGACTTACTCAGAGCTTTCTTTTTATGTGGACTGCTGCTACCCCCGGAAAAACTCTGATCACATTCAGCACTATGTGGCGTAGTAGCTACTGGTCTTTTCAGCTTGTATCTCCAAGCATGGAATCCACGCCCTAAGAGAAAGGTGCAGTGAGGGTCACTAGGGCCCCAGTATTCTTTATCTCTGCCCTTCGAATAAATATTGAGTGAAGGAGCATCCAGGCGCGGTGGCTCACGCCTGTAATCCCAGCACTTTGGGAGACTGAGGCGGGCGGATCACGAGGTCGGGAGATCAAGCCTATCCTGGCTAACACGGTGAAACCCCGTCTCTACTAAAAATACAAAAAACTAGCCGGGCGAGGTGGCAGGTGCCTGTAGTCCCAGCTACTCAGGAGGCTGAGGCAGGAGATGGCGTGAACCCGGGAGGCGGAGCTTGCAGTGAGCCGAGATCGCGCCACTGCACTCCAGCCTGAGCCACAGAGCCAGACTCCGTCTCAAAAAAAAAAAAAAAGATTGAGTGAAGGAAGGGATGAGTTACGTAAGCTCTATACTGTACTCACTGGGAAATTAACTTCTTCTACTCTGCCCTATGAACTCTAGTTTTCTTATACTTGGGTTTCCAGCTCTTTCTCCTTACCTCAGGGATATTGTTGGTCTCTGCCCAAGTTCTCCCTCTCAGAGCCATAAATTAGAAAATCTCTTCAGGCAGTAGGCTGGGATAATTGTAAGACTCACTTCAATTTTTCTTTCTCTTTCTAGCATCACTGCCCTGCATTGCCAGATATCCAGTGCCAGAAAGCCTTTCTTTAACAGACTTTGTTCTCTTTATTAGTTGTTTTGAGGAGGAAGGTAAATTGGGTTCCTGCTGCTTCATTTTGGCTGCAAATGAGTCACTTTTGGTCTGCATATTTAACAGAAATTATAGCATGTACATACCCCTGAAAACTCTGTAGCATAAATCCTTTTTTTTTCTAATGGATATTTGCTTGAAACACATCTGCATTTTAGGTTGTGAAAACATGTAAACAGGCCGGGCACGGTGGCTCACGCCTGTAATCCCAGCACTTTGGGAGGAAGAGGCCGGCAGATCACGAGGTCAGGAGATCGCGACCATCCTGGCTAACACAGTGAAACCCCGTCTCTACTAAAACAAAACCAAAAACAAACAAAAAAAATTAGCCGGGCGTGGTGGCGGGCGCCTGTAGTCCCAGCTACTCGGGAAGCTGAGGCAGGAGAATGGCATGAACCCAGGAGGCAGAGCTTGCAGTGAGCCGAGATAGTGCCACTGCACTCCAGCCTGGGCGACAGAGCGAGACTCCATCTCAAAAACAAAACAAAACAAAAAAAACAAGAAAACATGTAAACAAGCACATTCTTTACTGAGGTAAATATTAAACAACACGTCTACTTAATGTTAAAGTGACTGGTCATTTTTGTGTAAAAAGCATTCAAAATGATTGGCATTGTAAAACAAAGATCTCAAGTTGATTAACTGTGTTCTAGGTATTTCTATCAGTTTTTAATGTGTTTAAAATTTATATGACTGTTGAACTTCACATACAATTTTTCTCAAGTACATATTACAGAACAGAATTTTTAGGAATTGTAATGATCGGCCGGGTGTGGTGGCTCACGCCTGTAATCCCAGCATTTTGGGAGGCCAAGGCCGGTGGATAACAAGGTCAGGAGTTTGAGACCAGCCTGACTAACATGGGGAAACCCCGTCTCTACTAAAAATACAAAAATTATCCAGGCGTGGTGGAGCATGCCTGTAATCTCAGTTATTCAGGAGGCTGAGGCGGGAGAATCGCTTGAACCTGGGAGGCAGAGGTTGCGGTGAGCCGTGATCGCACCATTGCACTCCAGCCTGGGCAGAAAATATCCAATGATTTCACTCAACAAGAGTGAAACTCCATCTCAAAAACAAAACAAAACAAAAACAAACAAAAAAACCCCCTGTAATTATCATATTTTTAATTTTTTTAATAGACCATTATAATCAGGTAATCTTCTGGCTTTAAAAATATTGAAGATTTTCTTCCCATCTATGTTCTTTTAGATATTTTAGAAATTAGGAAAACAGTCTCTATTTTCTAACACTATTCTCAGTCAAACAAGTTTTCAAAAAGGGGAAATAATCCTGAAAAATAAGACACCATTGAGGTATGTAACATCCATACTCTCTAAAAATGTAAATTTTGCACATTCCAATTAGGGATTCATTGGGTTACTTGGAGTGACACTCTGGTTCTTGCACCCTATTGTACCGAGAACAAAACACCAAAGGATGATAGAGCTGCCTCAACTAGCATAGTTGCTTGTAATTTCAAACTCTTAATTATTTTAATTCAATTCAATTTTACTCTTTCTTCTTACTGGATAGGTGGAGGGTAAAGCAGAAAGACATACAAATTTGAGCTTTATTGGCTTTTGTTGAAGAACACATTTTGGGAACCACCATTTCAGATTTCAGAGGTTTTGGTAGGAAAAGCTAATATATAAGATCAAAAAATACAAATAATGACCGTGTGGTGGACTGAAAATAGCACTGCACTTTAGATTCAGATCTACTCGTCTCCTGTGACCGTGAACAAGTTGCCACCTCTCTCTGATCCTCAGTTTTCTTATCTGTAAACGAAGGTTTGAAATACATAATCTGTAAAGGAAGTGCCTTTGTAATGCTGCAAGCAGGTGCTTCTCTCTGAAATGCTTCATTTTAGTGTGCAAAGATACAGGTAGTTTAGATACAATTGGATATTACCCCTGGCTAATTGGGAAGTTACATATGAGAGAAACTTCAGGAGACTGAGTACCTTTTTCATTTTCATTGTTTCATATTCTTAGGGAAGGTTTGGCTTGTAACCCACAAAGACATTATGAAAATGACCCTACTCGTTTTGCCTATGCCATGTGCTTTTAAATAATGATGACTTTTCCCATTTAATTATGTAGCTAGATATGCTTTCAATTGCATATTAACTCCTTCTGCTCATGCAATAATTTTCTCTGTAATATTCCTGCACTATATTACGTGTACTTATAGAACAGTAAAATTTCTATATTTTACTCTTCCCACATAACTGTTTTCAATATGCTTTTTTTCATTGGAAATTCTTTCACAATGATTTATTAATTAGCCAAAATGTTATCTTTATTTTTAAATCTGCAAAACCAATTTTATGGGATATATCTAGCTCGTTCTCATTTCCAGGGTTTCAAAAGAAAGAGCACCATAAATGGGATAATTCCTGTGGTGTGAGGCACTAGGTAGTGGGGGCACAAAAAATACATTTCTTCCTAATAGACCCAGCAAATGGGATGCTTCCTACCCTGTGTGACTTTAGAAAGGCGGCTACACTTTGAAGGTTTAGTAGAAAGTCAGGTTTGTAATACAAATAGACTCCAATTCATATTTCTTGGTTCTGATTTGATTTTGTTTCAAGTTATACAAATAAGGTGGTTAAAAGATAAAATATATCTCACCACTTGGAGTCCCTGTATACTAACAACTCTCAGATCTTTAGCATTCAAACTGATTTTGTTTTTTTAGCAGCTCGCCCCCAGTGTCCACTTGTCTATTAAACATTCATAAACATATGCCAATTATTCCTATTTGTATACCATGTTGTAGTTTACAGCACATTTTCATATCTATCTACTTAAATCTTTATAATGACTCTCTGAGATAGGCTAGGCTATAATTTTCAACCATCTTTAATTATATTCACTATTATAAATTCAATTTTGCATGGTGTTTTACTTTCACAGTTGAATTTTTAAAAATAATCTTTTACCTTCCTATTATATTAACTACAAAATAGCTGCACATGTAATAAACATATATGCCAGACACCAACAACTCAAATTCAACATGTCTAAAATGGAATATACTTTCTCCCTTCCCTCCCCATCTTCTGCTTACCATCCGTTTCACATACACCAAAGATGATCAATCATCCTCCTTTTGGTGTTACTTCAGTTCCTAATGACCACCATTTCCCAGTTCTTTGAATCCAGAAATCCCTTTCTTTACCTTGCCCATCTGAGTTGAATTAGCTCTCTGGTTCTATAGCAGCAATTTCAGCAACAGCTACAGTACATTTCCCCTCTTCTCCACTGCCACTGCCATAATTCTATTGCAACAGCCTTATAATTGGACTCCCAATCTCTAATCAAGGAATCCTTCATTTCTCATGCTGCCAAAAATGTGCTTTTCTTAAAACACAGCTGAGAATCCACCACGCCCCTTATCAAATATTCTGTGATGAGCAGTGCAGCTTAATGCTATGAAGTACAATGCCCTTAAATTTATTTTTTTTCTCTGCCACTTAGTAGTTGCATGATCTTGGGAAAATCACTCAACATCTCCCAAACTTATTTTCATCATCTTTTAAAAGCGGGTTAAAAATAGTATTTTGCTCTCAGCATTGAGGATTAAAAAACAATGTTTGTAAAGAGGTTAGCACAGTGGTTGGCACATAGTTTTTGCTTAGAAAGTGTTAGTTGTATGATATGTGTAACATTGGAAAGAACACATTGTAAACGGCTTTGGGTCAGACAGCTAGTAAAGTGAATATTCCAACCCATGTGTGTCTGAATCAAAAGCATAATTGTCTCCAGTATATTATGCTGATATTTTGACCTTCAGTTTGAGCAGGGAATATAAAATTGGGCCTTAAGGTGGGGAATCAACATCCTTAATCTTCATATTAGTGTTCTCTAGTGCTGCTTGCTAGATTAGTCCTTGCCCATCTCTGTGAATCTTTGCCTTACCCTGTGGCTAAGAGCTCTTGACAGTCAAAGTAAGAGTTCTTCTCTAACTATATTCCCCATCTTGATTTATCTTGCCTTTTTCTGTCCATTTCCTTAGATAAGGCATGATAAATCTTACCCCAAAATCTTTTTACTTAGCTTAGTATTGAGGATGGTGTACAAGTGAGTTTGCTTAATGCTCACTATTTGCTTCACACTATCTGTGTAGAAAACTTCACAAGATGTATATGTGCCACATTTGTGGCACATATACACCATGGAATACTATGCAGCCATAAAAAAGGATGAGTTTGTGTCCTTTGTAGGGACATGGATGCAGCTGGAAACCATCATTGACAGCAAACTATCGCAAGAACAGAAAACCAAACACCGCATGTTCTCACTCATAGGTGGGAACTGAACAATGAGATCACTTGGACTCGGGAAGGGGAACATCACACACCGGGGCCTATCACGGGGAGGGGGGAGGGGGGAGGGATTGCACTGGGAGTTATACCTGATGTAAATGACGAGTTGATGGGTGCTGACGAGTTAATGGGTGCAGCACGCCAACATGGCACAGGTATACATATGTAACAAACCTGCACGTTATCCACATGTACCCTAGAACTTAAAGTATAATAAAAAAAAAAACAATAAAAGAAAAAAAAAAAAGAAAACTTCACAAGAAACTATCACCATTGTTTGCTTAGCAGTTCTGTGATATAGTGAACATATACAGGCTTGGAATCACACAGACCTAAGTAGGAATACTAGGTCCTCTACTAGCTAGCTGCATAATTTGGAGTCAGGTCATTTTTCTCTCTCTAAGCTTCAGTTTTCTCTTCCCAACATAAAGTAGGTATGTGTTACTATCTAATGACTGGGAAAATATCCAATGATTAAAACGCTGTCCAGAATTAAATAATACTTCTAAATACATTTACATTTTATTATATAACAGTATGTATATCTAGGAGATAAACTGTTTGTTCAATCTCTAGTTAATACTTGGTATACACGTGAATTTGTGGTCTGTTTTCCATAACTGTCTGATCACTTGAGCTCCACAGAACACTTGTTGTGACAGAGACCGCTGATTGGCTTTCAATACCCATTCTCATCTTCTTATGTGATCAAATAACTTTTAGTTGGCCACAGAGCTGCCTAATGATTTCACTCTGTGGCCTGTCCACAAATTATGCAGCTAGCTAATGGAGGACTTAGGATTCCTACTTAGGTCTGTGTGATTCCAAAGCCTACCTACGTCCCATACAACTATGAGTGGTCATGTGTCTAAATTATGATGAATGGAATGTAAACATAAGTAAAATGTGCAACATCTGGGAATGCTTATTAAGAAAAAGCTTTTTAAAACATGTTTTTTCTTTTTTTTTTTCTTGAGATGAAGCCTTGCTCTGTCGCCCAGGCTGGAGTTCAGTGGCACAATCTGGGCTCACTGCAACCTCCACCTCCCAGGTTCAAGCTATTCTCCTGCCTCAGCCTCCATGCTAGCTGAGATTACAGGTGCCCACCACCATGCCCAGCTATTTTGTGTATTTTCAGTAGAGACAGGGTTTCACCACGTTGGCTAGGCTGGTCTCGAACTCCTGACCTCAAGTGATCAACCTCGGCCTCCCAAAGTGCTGGGATTACAGGCGGGAGCCATGGCAGCCAGCTGGACTCTATATCTTTTGTTCCCTTGGCTACTGACTGGAATGCAGGAGTTGTGTAGAATATGGATCAGTTGTTTTGGATCATGAATGGAAAAGTCATGTTGCAAAAGGTAGAGCGATAAGACACTGTGATCCTGGACCCCTTATTGTGGAGTATCCATACTAGTCTGATCCATGAAACTGGACCATTATGTGAAAGAAATCAATTTTAAGCCACTGTTATACTATTTTTTTTTATAACAGCTGAAGAAAATCCTGATTAATACAGTTGAAAACCCTTGAAATAATGTATATGAAATAGCTGATCCATGTTAATTCATTCTTATAATTGCATTTGATCAGTTCCTTCCTTTGTTGAGCAATCTTTCATTGTGTTTGTTTTATCACCCTAAAATAATGTTGGGTTATGGACTCATGGGCCTCTGCAAGACCTAAATACTTCCCTTTCCCTGAACAGACATATTTTGTGCTATATTAATTATTTTGACCTTCATGAACAGTCATGCATAGCAATTTTCTGAGATGCTCTCTGAAGTCTCTGAAGCTATAATATGCAGTACTTTTTATAAGAGGCACTTTCGATTATTAACTTCACTGAAGGTAATAGGCAGGAAGATTTGTGGTGCTGTCTGTTTCCATGTATTCAAGATTGCATTGCCACTTCATAATGCTTCTTGTTATTGCAAGCTGATTAGATAGAGTGTAGACTCTATGGAAAATGACACAACTTAATACCTTTACAGAGTAAATTACAAAAGTATTATAAACAATAAAAAATTCTTCAGAATTAATTGAACATAAAGCATCCTTTGTTCCCTCAGTATAAAACTATAGGTGGAATTGGATCGTATCTGGATAGTAATGAAACATCCTATTAGCTTTCAGTTATGGTCCTGAACAGCAACTCTTGCTCTCATGTTCTCTTGCTCTCTCCTTTTTGCTCTATCTCTTTCACTTTCTTTCTCTTTTTCTTTATCCTCTTTCTCCCCTTTGCCCCGGTTTTTTTTTTTTTTTTTTTTTTTTTTTCCTGTTCATTGGTGAGCTAATCTGGGACTCTGTGTTCAGGACTCTCAATTCAATAGATATTAAGGTTTTAGACCAGAAGATAATACAATTGACTGAACATTAAATGCATTACATGATAATAATTGTAATTTCATACTTATTATGCACACGCAAATGTACTCAATTATTACAAAAGAAAAAAACTCATTCAAACCAAAAGTTTAATTACAGTGGAAAGAGGCATATTGGTTGGGCTGCAGATAATAAAATATTATTACATTCCCTTGTTTTTAGGTGATGCATTTTTCCCTCAACTTTACAGTATTGGTTTGGGGTATTTAATGCTATTAACTGTTGCAATGAGATACTGAGAAATTTTATTCTTTTTCATTAGGATTGAGGATATATGCCTACAACTAAATACTTAAAGAACTCTGTGCTTAATGTTCTGCTCCTAACTACAACAGTGCATCACTGCGGCATCTCCATTAACTTGTTCAATATTCCAGAGACTGCTGTGTCTGGCAGTTGGAGAGCATCAAGAAGATAAACTATGAGAGCTATTTTTCACTCATATATAGAGCACATCTGTTGACATCTTAAATGCTAATTAATAAATAAAAAACTTGGGCCTCATTCAGAATTGATAGAAGATGAATTACTTCATTTTCTCTTTCCAAATATAGAACATGAATGAGAACTGCAGCAGAGTTCTCCCTTCAGTAAATCAGTTGTGCTGATTTACACGTGCCTACTTTATGTTGGGAAGGAAAACTGAAGCTTACAGAGGTAAAGTGACCTGCCTCCAAATTATGCAGTTAGCCAGTAGAGGACCTAGTATTTCTACTAACATCTGTGTGATTCCAAGCCTACATATGTTCACTGTATCACAGAACCTCTAAGCAAACAATGGTGATAGTTTTCAGAGTCAGAATAACAATTCTCAAAGCTTAGGTTACTTTCAGAGAAAGAGAGAAAAGAGTTTTTTGTTTGTTTTTTTTTTAAATGTCATTTGTCCGTCTCTGTAGGAAAATGCATATTGATTTTTAGGCTGTGCCAAGAGAAACGGGGACACTTTGAGGGTCATGTAGGCCCCTTTGCTAATTAGAATGTTGTCTGTGAGCTATTTCTATTGGTTTCAGGGCCTATATTGACCAATCCTATCAAAGAGCTTTAAGAAAAGGCCATTATCATGCACAGTAGAAAACATACACTGAACACTGAACACCTGCATGGCTATGACTTATTATTATTATTTAAAAAACACCATTAAATGGCAGTCTTGTAAAAAGCAGAAAGAGTTCTACTCACTTATGTGATAGAAAATACTTCATGGCAATATGTTTTAGTGACATGAGCCATTTTTCTCTCTTTAGATTTTTGGGATAAAGATATTGCTCTGTAAAGTCGTAACACAGGCATACACTATTACTGGAGCAAAGAGTGTGATTAATCCATATTCTGCAACACTTCTTCAGTAAGCTATATTTTATGTAAAAAGACAGAAGGTCTTAGGCTTCTCTGTGCAGTTGTAGTTGCTGGACTAGAACTGAATCTGTAGGTGTCCTGATCCATTTATTGGAGAGAAAAAGTGATTCGATATTATATTAAATCATAAGGGAGTTTGTTCTGGTATCTCATAGTGGCTCATGCTCTGGTCTTGTTTTCTTATTATTTTTTAAAGAAGACTGTGAGATGAGGGATTTGTCAGAGTTAGAGATTTTTATCTAGTTTTAAAGGTCAGGTGCTGAGCCATTGATTTGATTACTGAGGCATTGGGTCATTAAGTTGCCTGAAATAGCCTTGTTGCAAATGTTCACTGGTGAGCTAATCTGGGACTCTGTATTCAGGGTTTGCATTACTGTCTATGGAAAATACTAAGATAAAATTGTGAAAAAAACTGTAGTCAGAGATGGGTAGGTCACAGGAGTACAAGATTAGTACATGAAACCATTTGTGATTCGAGGATATACATTCACTTCCTTTCCAAGCTCTTTTCTAAGGCTTGAAATTCCACTATTGAAGGTTTTTTATTTTTCATTAAAATCTGTGACAACCTTAAGGAGTGGAATGACAAAGGTCTGGAATACGCAACATTGCCCAGAAGGATTGGACTGTGTGGAGTGCAGCAGTTCTGAGCTTGTGAACAAAACGAAAATGCTGTGGGAAGCCAAGACCACACTGAGCCTCCTTCAAAATGTTTTCAAGGAACATACTTTTCTGATCCCATTTTACAAAATCTAAAGAAACCTAAATTATAGCTAATAAGAAGAAGAGTGCTGTACTTGGAGTGCTGGGATCCTAGCTGCAGCTGTGCTTACTTATCATGTGACCTAGGACTAATCAGTGAACCCCTATGTGGAAACTCTGCTTCCTCATGTAAAGCCTGCAAATTTCAGAGGATGCTCTCTAAGCGCTAACATTCTACATTTTATAATGTAGATAGCTAGAAATTGGTTCGGTTTTCAGGGAAATGCATAACACTTAGCAAACACATGAATTGTGTTTCCATTTCAACTACCATTGCGCAAATTAATTGTTTAAACCATAGAGTCCTAATTATTGTCGAGAGTGACTTTCAAGTTATGATTCTGGTTTGGAATTTGGGGAGGAGCACTGCAGAATGTATTTCTATATACATCATAGTAAAAAGGGCATCCAGTTTTAACTGTGCCACTGTATCAGTAAATTCCATTTTACTCTTTCTGGTTTCGTTTCTTTATTTCTAAGGTCTTTTGAACTACTTTATTTTATCCTTTTCTATTTGCTCCACATAACAGCTCATTATAGATGTATACATTTTAGTGTTTATATTTTTTCAAGGAAAATCAGAAGTTAATCATTCTAAATAATTATTATATAATCATGATTTAAAAGGACAACTTTTTACATTCCCTAAAATATTTCTAATGTAGCTGTATTTAGAAGCTTTCACAATCCTGCTCATAAAATACATAGTGGAGTTTTATAGTCTCTGAGAGAGTATATCCTCATGCTAGATAGTTTAAGTGTCCAAGTCATAGCATTTTGGTGACTCTTAGTCATTTCCTTGTCAGTCAACCATCTCAGGCTGCTTACATGCTTTTATGTTCTTCCAACTTCCATGACCAGAGGATGGATTAATTTCCTGTAAATATATAATTATACACATGCCCACTTGTTCCAAAGTGACATCAAATACCTCTTATCAATAGCAGTGTCAGAGCAAGCTTTCATTAAAGCACAGGAGAAGAGCTATTTTAAGTGTTTCTGAGAACAGGATCATAGGTCTATGAAATAGAGAGGGAGAGAAAGAGAGAGAGAGAGAGAGAGAGAGAGAGAGAGATAGAGAGACTGCTGAGGCAACCTCTGTTTGCTCCCTGAGGTCACTCCTCTGCAGGTGTGGGAGAGCTGCATTTACACAATATTGCACACCACTGGATTGAGGCTGGTAGCTAATATTTATGGAACAATAAATCTCTCTCAGTAGCATAAGCAGAAAATGACTCATGGAAATATAATTTGCTTCGGTGCTTTGTTTTCTACTGGAAAAAGGATGAAAGCAAGTTATTCCAAAAGAATCTCACCAATAATCCGTTTACCTTAATGTACAAAAAAAAAAAAAAATGCTGTTTTTCATATGTCTCAATCCTTGTCCCAGCTATCTTATGAGCTGTGTGACCTTAGGCAAGTTTCTCTTGGCTTCCTCATCTTTAAAACAGAGATACTAACAGTACTTATTTTATAGTCTCATGGTAAAGATTAAGTGAAATAAAGTATTTTTAAATGGTTTAGCATAGCATTGAGGTGATAGTAAGTGCATCGTAAATGTTATTGTTTTTAGTTGTCTACAACTGTGGGAGACTCATGAGTTCCGGAGAGTGGAAAATGCTTCTGATATATTATTCATCCTTGTATTTGATTGACATTGTTTTAGTGAGGTAAGATAAGCATTAGGTTTAGAGCCCTGGCTTTGCCATTTACTATCTCTGTGCCTTTGGGAGAGTTCCCCTCTTCTTCTCTTCCCATCCTTGCCTTAACCAGTGAGCTTCAGTAATAGTTGTAATTACATTACATGTCTGATATAGGAATTCAATCAGATAAAGTACATGGTGCTATTAGAGATCTCGATAAAGTATAGCTATTATTTATTTATGTGTGCTCCACTAATGGTAGATACATTACATTATTAAGTACATAAGTTATTTTCCATTCTGCTTCTTTAGGTTAATTTATCATAAATAGTTTCCATGTTTTTTCCCACTGTAATGATTTTATTGCAAGACGTCTTTCTTAGTCCATTCCTGCTGCTATAACAAAATACCTTAGTCCAAGCAATTTATAAATAATAGAAATTTATATCTCACAGTTACAGAGATTGAGAAATCTAAGATCAAAACACTAGCAGAGTCATTGTCTGGTAAGGGCTCACTCTCTGCTTCCAAGATGGTGCTTTGTTGCTGAATCCTCTGGAGGGAATGAACACTGTGTCCTCGCATGGTGGAAGGGACAAAAGGGAAAAAAAGGACTAGGGTGCCCCTTTCAACATGTTTTATAAGATCACTTGTCCTATTCACGAACACTCATGACTTAATCACTTTCCCAATAGCTCCACCTCTTAATATTATCACAGTGGGTATAAAGTTCCAACAAACAAATTTTGGAAGGACACTGCTATGGTCTAAATGTATCCATCCAAATTTATACGTTGGAAATTAAATCCCCAGTACAACAGTTTGGGTAATTTTAATTGTCTAATTTTTTACATTATATAGGAGTCAAGAAAATCTGCATCAGTTCATAGTCCTGAGACCTACACAGGTTTTATCAACAAAATAAGAAGACTCAGTTGGAGATTCGAAGATAGCTGACTACATGCTGCCAGATGGTATAGCTGCCACTGAGGGATCAAGAGGACTGGTGCACTCCTAACAGATCTTCAGAAGGAAGGCACTAAGGTGGATGGAGGGAAGGCACAGAAGATGGGCTGAAGAGAGAGGAAGCTGGGAACCCTGCACGGGGCTACCATATCCTGGGACTCATTCCCGGCCCGTGTGGCACAAATGAATGAGTTGAACCAGCAAGGAGCAACCTGGGCCTCTGGAATCCTGGCAGGAGGAAATCCCTAGACCACCATGGACACTTGAGTTGGCAGGGAGAGCTTCTTAGAGAAGTGAGCACACCAACCTATGCAGAGCCCAGTGGGTTTGGTTTGGGAGTGTCTGTAGTGGAGCACAGCCAGGGATGCCCATCCTTTTAGCCTTGACTTGCTCCCATAGGAGACTTTAGCCTTAGGGGAGCTGTTGGACCTGAACTCTGCAGGGTGATCTTGCCCATCAAATGGGGCTGGTCCGACCTGAAAACCCCTTGGTCTGCTGGCCTCTCTCAGGACCCCATCCTGGTTGCACTTGCTTGCAATGCAGCGTTGGGTGCCCCAAGGCACCGCACCATAACTCCTGCACTAGTGGACTGTGTCTGACGGATGAGAGCTTCAGCTGGGCAGCCCCCATGGCCATGCACCATCCTGCCTACTCCCTCCCGCCACTGTAGCTTCCCCCAGGCCTATGGCTGCCCTTCACATCTGTCAGCATGTGTGTCTGTGAGTGGATTTGGCCTTACCTGCCCTGCCAGTGAACGTTTGTGTGCACACCCTGTCCTGCTTCTGCTGCTGGTGGGAGTGCACGCTGCCCCCGCTCCCTTGCCTTATCATCATTTCATTCAGAGTTTTGGCAGGCACAGATTCTGCCAGCCCTGCCCCTATCAGCGCCCTGCCCCTGTGCCGACACTGCTGCTGGAGTGAAACTGGGCATGCAGAACAGCAAGCCCTCCGCGACCCTGAGCAGCCAGAGGGCGCACACAGACCCGTGCCCTCCAATGCTCTGCCCCTGTGCTAACACCACAAGCGTGACAGCACGCACAACCTCCAACAGGCCCCCTTTCTGCTCGCCCTATACCAGCTGTGCTGCCTCTGCCACTGCTGTGAATGCCGCCAAGAAGATAGGCACCCTGGTACCCGCTAACACCCTGCTGCAGCCAGCTAGCATGCACCCCTCCAAGTTGTTGCTTGCATGCACCCCTCCATACTGTTGCTGCCACCGCTGCTGAGACATGCAAATTAGAAAAGATCCCACTACCTCTGCCCTAAGAAATGCTTTGGCTGGCACCAGCCATCAGAGTGTAGTGACCACTGGTCCAAAAGTATCTTGGTCCCCTAGTGCAGTGGGTTGATACCTCAAGGAGCCAGAGAATGACATTGGGGTCTGATACAAGTCCCTCAGAGTTTGAGCATGCAGTACAAATGTTGAAAACTGAGCCTTGGCCCCTAAAATTTTCCAAAAATGAAGCTAGTTAACTGAACCCACCTGTGAGAGTCAAAAGTGAGTGTCAACTTGATTGGATTGAAGGATGCAAAGTATTGATCCTGGGTGTGTCTGTGAGGGTGTTGCCAAAGGAGATTAACATTTGAGTTAATGGGCTGGGAAAGGTTGACCCACCCTTAATCTGGGAGGGCACAATCTAATCAGCTGTAAGTGCGGCCAGAATATAAGCAGGCAGAAAAATGTGAAAAGACAGACTGGCTTAGCCTCCCAGCCTACATCTTTCTCTGGTGTGGATGCTTCCTGCCCTCAAACATCAGACTCCAAGTTCTTCAGTTTTGAAACTCAGACTGGCTCTCCTTGCTCCTCAGTCTGCAAATGGCCTATTATGAGACCTTGATTGTGTGAGTTAATATTTAATAAACATATATATACATATATATATTCCATCAGTTCTGTCCCTCTAGAGAACCCTGACTAATAAACCACCTTATACCACAATGAAACCCTCAAGGTCATCAAATAAGATAAAAGAAATAAAAGCCCTTCCAAAGGAGAGTTACTTCAAAGACTGAAGGAACACCAGCCCACAAAGATGGGAAACAACCAGTGCCAGACCTCTGACAACTCAAAAAGCCAGAGTGCCTTCTTTCCTCCAAACGATTGTGCTACCTCTTCAGCAAGTGTTCTGAACTGGACTGAGATGGTTGAAATGACAGAAATAGAATTAAGAATATAGATAGGAACGAGGATCACTGAGATGCAGGAGTACATTGAAACCCAATCCAAGGATGCCACGAATCACAACAAATGATATAGGAACTGATAGACAAAATAAGCAGTATAGAAAAGAATGTAACTGACCTGATAGAGCTGAAAAACAGACTACAAGAATTTTATAATGCAACTGCAAGTATTCATAGCAGAATAGACCAAGAGAAAAAACAATCCCAGAGCTCAAATACTGGATTTCTGAAAAAAGACTGTGAAACAAGAACAGGGAAAAAGAATGAAAAGGAAAGAATGAAACCTCTGAGAAATATGGAATTATTTAAAGAGTCAAAATCTATGACTCATTGCTGTCCCTGAAAGAGATGGGGAGAATAAAAGCAATTTAGAAAACATATTTTGGGATATCATCCAGGAGAATTTTCCCATTCTAGCTAGAGGGGTTAACATTCAAATTCAGGTAATGCAGAGAAGCCCCACAAAAATATTCCCAAGAAGACCATCCCAAGTCTATTTATTTAACCATTATCATAAAGGAGTCAAGGACATCTACATTAGTCTATAGGCCTGAGACCTACACAAGTTTTGTCAACAAAATAAGAATAGTCAGTTGAGGATTCAAAGGTAGCTGCCTGGACACAGCCAAGTGGTACAGCTGCCACTCAGGGACCAGGGAGACTGTCAGAGTTCTTGCACAGATTTGCCAAGGTCAAAATGAAACAAAACATGTTTAAGGCAACTAGAGAGAAAGGCCAGGTCACCAGCAAAGGGAAACCCATGAAACTAACAGTGGACCTCTCAGCAGAAAGCCTACAAATCAGAAAAGGTTGGGGCCAATATTCAACATTCTAAAAGAAAAGAAACTCCAATCCAGAATTTTGTATCTGGCCAAACTAGGCTTCATAAGCAAAGACGAAATAAGATCCTTTTTGGATCAGCAAATGTTGAGTGAATTTGTTGCCACTAGATCTGTCACTAGAGCTCCTGAAGGGAGCACTAAATGTGGAAAGGAATGACTGTTACCAGCCATTCCAAAAACACACTTAAGTACACAGAGTGACACCATAAAGCAACCACACAAACAAGTCTGCATAATAATCAGCTAACATCATGCTGACAGGATCAAATCCACACATATCAATGCTAACCTTGAATGTAAACAAGCTAAATGCTCCAAGTAAAAGGCACAGAGTGGCAAGATAGATTAAAAAAAACCCCAAAATCAATCAAACAAACAAACAAACAAACAAAAAACAAGCCCCATTGGTATGCTGTCTTCAAGAGACCCATCTCACATGCAATGATGCCCATATGCTCAAAATAAAGGGATGGACAAAAATATGCCAAGCAAATGGAAAGCAGGAAAAAAAAGCAGAGGTTGGAAACCTAATTTCAGACAAAATAGACATTAAACCACCAAAGATCAAAGAAAGAAAGAAAGAAAGGCATTACATAATAATAAAGGCTTCAATTCAACAGGAAGACCTAACTATCCTAAATATATAGGCACCCAAAAGAAGAGCACACAGATTCATAAAACAAGCTCTTAGACACCTTCAAAGAGACTTAGACTCCCATCCAATAAAACACTGGAGACTTAAACACTCTACTGACAATATTAGACAGAACATCAAGGCAAAAAATTAACAAAGACATTCAGGACCTGAACTCAACACGAGCTTAAATGGAGTTGACAGACATCTACAGAACTCTCCACCCCAAAACAACAGAATATACATTCTTCTCATCTGCACAGGGCACATCCTCTAAAATTGACCACATATTCAGATATAAAGCACTCCTCAGCAAATGCAAAAGAATTGAAAACATAACAATCACTCTCTCAGACCACAGTGCAATCAAATAAGAAATACTACTAAGAAATTCACTCAAAATAATACAATTCCATGGAAATTGAATAACCTGCTCCTGAATGACTTCTGGGTAAATAATGAAATTAAAGGAGAAATCAAAAAGTTATTTGAAGCTCAAAAGGACAAAGATACAATATTTCAGAATCTCTAGGACATAGCTAACACAGTGTTAAGAGGAAAAATTATAGCACTATTTGCCAAAATCAAAAAGTTAGAAATGTCTCGAATTAAAAACCTAACATCCCAACTAGAGAGAAAAGAGAAGCAATAGAAAACCAACCCCAAACCTAGCAGAAGACAAGAAATAACCAAAAATCAGAGCTGAACTGAAGGAGATTGAGACATGAAGAACCATTCAAAAGACAACAAATTTAGCAGTTGGTTTTTTGAAAAATTAATAAAATAGACTGCTAGCTAGAATAATAAAGAAGAAAACAGAGAATATCTGAATAAATAAAAATACAAATAACAAAGGGAATACTAACACTGACCCCATAAAAATACAAATAACCACTATAGAATATTATGAAAACCTCCATGCACAGAAACTAAAAAATCTAAAAGGACTAGATAAATTCCTAGACAAATACACCCTCAAAAGACTGAGCCAGGAAGAAATTGAATCCCTGAACTGACCAAAAACAAGCTTGAAAATTAAGTCAGTAATAAATATCCTACCAACTGAAAAAAAAGCCCAGGACAAGAGAGATACACAGCCACATTCTACTAGATATACAAAGAAGACCTCGTGTCATTTCTACTGAAACTATTCCAAAAAAATTGGAGGAGAGACTCCCCCCTAACTCATTCTATGAGGTTAGCATCATTCTGATACCAAAACATGGCAGAGACACAACAACAAAAAATATAAAATAAAATTCAGGCCATATCCTTGATGGATATAAATGCACAAATCCTCAGCAAAATGGCCATATCCTTGATGGATATCAATGCACAAATCCTCAGCAAAATATTGGCAAACCATATCCAGTAGCACATCAAAAAGCTAACCCATCACAATCAAACCAGCTTTATATCTAGGATGCAAGGTTAGTTCAACATATGCAAATCAATAGATGTGATTCGTCACATAAACAGAACTAAAAGCAAAAACCAAATAACAATCTCAATAGATGGAGAAAAGGCTTTTAATAAAATTCAACACCACTTCATGTTAAAAACTCTCAATAAAGGAAATGTTGAAGGAATATACCCAAAAGTAGTAAGAGCCATCTATGGCAAATCCACAGCCAAGATCGTACTGAATGGCAAAAGCTGGACGCATTCCCCTTGAGAACTGGAACGAGACAAACAAGGATGCCCTCTCTTACCACTCCTATTCAATGTAATATTTGAAGTCCTCGCCAGAACAATCAGGCAAGAAAAAGAAATAAAGGGCATTCAAATAGGAAGAGAGGAAGTCAAACTATCTGTTTGCAGATGACATGATTCTGTGTCTAGTAAACCCCATGGTCTTGGCCCAAAAGCTCCTTGATCTAATAAACAACTTCAGTGATGCCTTAGAATACAAAATCAATGTACAAAAGTCACTAACATTCCTATACACAAACAACTGTTAAGCTGAGAGCTTAAACTTCCTCTATAAAACTAAATCTCCCTGGATGCACAGAACGACTTAGCATCTATTCTAGACTATCATGGGAATTAAAAACAAAAGCCAGAGTTCATTCCAGACTCTGGAATCCTATGTAATTAGTATTGGTCAAACAGTTTCACATAAAGCACATCTTAAAGGAACTATATTATTTCTTCCAACGATGATCATAGAATAATATTTCAGTTCAAATTTAGAATGGACCAAGAACTCACACTTCTCAGTTTTAAAGCCTCTTTACAGTTTTATTTATATTATTGGTATCTATAGTTGATGTAACTTCAATCAAATCCAGGACGTTTTGCCTCCAGTCCATGCTGTTGATTACAATCACATACTTCCTGTTCTGTGTCATTCAAAAGTGTAAATTTTGTCCATAGAATTTATGAAAACAATTATAATCAGGATAGCCAGGGTTTGACTATTATTTTGATTAAGCCCTATAAACTAGCTGTAGCTGTCATTACTTAATACTCTCAAATAGGACTTCTACAATATTTTAAAAATTAAAATTTATCATTGAAAATGTGCCATTTTGAACAACTGTTTTTATGAAATAGTTCATAAATGCACAAAAGTATATGTAACATATAAAGAATAAAAGGTAGTAAATCCCTAGGTACTCACTATCTATCTTAAATGAAGCCATTATCCTAAATTATATTTTCAAACATTTTACCCTATGTATATGACTTGTGCAATATTATACCATCAAATTTTGCATTATGTTAAAATATGGTATATGCTTGCTTACCTTTTTTCAATATCATATTTAGCAGCAGACATTCCATGAATGAGATATGAAACTTTGCTTTATTAAGCCACTGAGATGTTAAGATTGTCTATTCCTACAGCATAACCTAGCATATCCTGAGTGATAAATATAGCCACTTTCATTTTCTTAAAAGATGATGTTAAGAGCATATAAGAAAAAGAGCATAAGTAATAGGCCAAGGTAAATGAATTTAAGGCTGCAATTGCCTGAATCTTTATACCTGATAATTATAGTGATGTAATTCAACCAAGTTTAGCATTCAGTCTCATATAAATACATGGTGTCAGATTTACAAATGAAACTTCTTTGACTAATGGAAGGGTATACCTGTAGCAACTCAGGAAAAAGAGATTCCAAAACTGAACTCAGACTGAATCAAACCACTGAAGAAAAATAGCTTTTAACACCATCAGCTTGCATCCCTTTGAGATATTTGGGTGGGATGGCTACTTTGTTGTGCAGGCACCATTAAAGAAGAAGAGATTTAGTGGACTCACAGTTCCACATGGCTGGGAGGCCTCACAATCATGGCAGAAGGCAAAGGAGGAGCAAAGGCACGTCTTACATGGTGGCAAGCAAGAATGTGTATGCGGGGAACTGGCTTTTATAAAACCATCAACTCTCATGAAGCTTATTCACTATCACAAAAACAGCATGGAACAATTGCCCCATGATTCAATTACCTCTGACCAGGTCCCTCCCATGACATGTGGGGATTATGGGAGCTACAATTCAAGATGTTTGGGTGGGAACACAGCCAAACCATGTCAATAATCTATCAGAGGTTACTGAGTAGTGTATGTTTACTCATAAAAATACTGATTATTTGGTTCTTTTTTCTTCATGATCATTCTCTCAGTTGAAGTCTATCAGGAACTCAAATCAGATGCAGAATTTGTAGTGCAGTTAGTATCTTGAGAATTGTTAGGTGATGAGTTATTGATTCTTCCCTTGGTGTAAATGATGGAAACAAGTACAAATATGTTTTTTAACAAATATATCAGCTACATATGCTAAATAGATTGATTTTGCCATTCCACAATGTATACATACATCAAAAACATCATGGCTAACATACATTTATTTAATTTTTACTTGTCTATTAAAAGAAAAAATCTCAATTATGATGTTTTAATTGCATTTCAAAATTATTGAGTAAAATTCTTCCTCAGATGCATTAACCAGGTGCTGTGCTTTCATTGCTTCAGTAGTCTCTCACTGAAAATCTATAGAATATGTGAAAAAGTAATTATTTTTATCTAATAGTTCCAAAGTGCTTTTATGGATGTGTTTTAAGTATTTGGTTTGTTGCAGGCATACACCAAAGATGACTTTGTTTTCTACATGTAGCCAATAATTGTCATTTAAAAATATACTCTATGAAAGGAATTCACAGTAACAAAAATTCATTATGGAGATAACTTTCAAACATTCTCATCTTTGTTACTTAATGAAATAGAAACATTCCTTCAAGGTCCGCTGTAACTGATTGTGTATGTGTGTGTGAGAGTGTGCCTGTGTGTATGTGCACATGGATTGGAAAGGAACAAATAAATGTCTCTACTCACAAACTGTCTATATAGAAAAACATACATATATATATGTTTATATATATATATAAACGTTGCGGAAAAAGTAAATGAATTAAGGTTTTGCAATATAAGATCAACACACAAAAATCAGTCATAATTCTATATACTGGTGATAAATAATTGGAAACTACGATTTAAAACAAAATTCAATTTATAATCACTCAGCTACAACATTACATATTTATTGATAAATCTAATAATATATAAATAAGAGCTTTTAAAAATGTTATTGACTTTTTCTAGTGAAGTTTTACGTTTACAGAAAAATGAGTAAGCAAAATGTATAACAATTGATATATTTCCCCCTTATGCCCCCATTTTCCTCTTTCATTATCATTGTACATTTGTTTCAATTGATGAAAGAATACAAAAAGATTATTAATTAACATTCACAATTAGCATTACAGTTCATTCTTTGTGTTGCCCATTCTAAAGGTTTTGACAAATACATAATATTACATATCCACCATTATAGCATCATGCCAAATAATTTTCCTGTCCTAAAAATCCCCTGTGCCCCATATATTCATTCATTCCTCCCTCAAGTATAAACCTTTGGAAACTACTAATGCTATAGTTCTATAAGAATTATAGTTCTTATTTGTAGTTCTATAGAACAAAATCTCTATAGTTATACATTTTTTCCAGAATGTCATAGAGTTGGAATTATATAATATGTAGCCTTTACGGATTGGCTTCTTTCATTTAGTATTATGCATGTAAGATTCTTACTTTTTTTGTAGCTATGTAGCTAATTTCTTTTTTATAAGTTTTTTGCTTGTAACTGACATATAATATTTGTACTTATTAACAGAAAACAGTGTGATGTTTTGATACAGTATATTTATTTTTTATTTTGCCCTAAATTTATCTTTATTTTTTACATTTAATTTTTATGAGTAATAATAGGTGTATATATTTATGGGGTACATGAGATTTTTTATTGCTGAATAATTTTTCATTGTGTACATGTACCACAGTTTATATTTTATAATATTTATCATATACAGAAGGATATCTTGGCTGCTTCCATGTTTGGCAATATGAATAAAGCAGTTATAAACCTCTGTGTGCAAGGTTTCATGTGAACATTACTTGTTTTCAACTAATTTGGGCAAAAACCTAGAAGAAAAATTGCTGGAATGTATGGTAAGACTACATTTAGCTTTGTAAGAAATTGCCAGACTGCCTTTCAAATTGACTGCACCATTTTGCCTTCCCACCAGAAAAGAATGAAAATTCACATTGCACTGCATCCTCAGCAGAATTTGGTGCTACCCATGTTTTGGATTTTGGCCATTCTATTAGGCATACTTAATATGCACTGCTGTTTTAATTTTTAATTCCTTAATAATATCTGATGTGGAACATCTTTCCATATGCTTATTTTCTATTTATATATCTTCTTTGGTAAGGTTTCTGTTCAGGTCTTTTGCCCATTTCTTAATGAGGTTGCTTGTTTTCTTACTGTTGAACTTTAAGAGTTTTTTGTATGTTTTGGAAACCAGTTCTTCATCAGATATGTGCTTTTGCAAAGATTTTCTTCCAGTGTTTGGCTTGTATTTTCATTCTTTTTAAGTGTCTTTTGAAGAACAGCATGTTTTTATTTTAATAAAGTTAATTTATCAATTTTTTCTTTCACAAATTGTACTTTTGGAGTTGTATCTAAAAAGTCACATCTGAACCCAAAGTCATCTAGACTTCCTCCTATGTAATTTTCCAGCAGTTTTATATTTTTGCATTCTACATTTGGGTATGATTTATTTTGAGTTAATTTTTGTGAGAGGTGTGAGGTCTATGTCAACATTCATTTTCCTTTTGAACGTGAATTTCTACTTCTTCCTGTATCATTTCTTGAAAATACTATCCTTTTTTCATTGAATCGTGTTTGCTTTTTTGTCAAAGATCAGTTGATTATTTTTGTGAGGGTTCATTTCTTGGCTCTCTGTTCCATTGATCTGTTTGTCTATTTTTTTGCCAGTACCACATTGTCATAATTTCTGTAGCTTCATAATGTATTAGAGTCTGGTAATTCAGTCCTCCCAGTTTCTTACTCTCTTTTAATATCTTGTTGGCTATACTAGGTCTTTTGAATTCTACATAAACTTTAAAATTTGTATGCTGACAACCACAAAATATTGCGGGGATTTTGACCAGGATTGCATTGAATCTGTACATCATGTTTGGTACATCTGACATCTTAATGATTTTGAGTCTTTTTATCTGCCAACGTGGACTATTTTTCCATGTATTTAGAACTTCTTTGATTTTTTTCTTCAACAGTTGGAAGAATTTGTATTTTTCTTATGTATAGATCTTATGCATATTTTGTTAGATTTATATATTTGTTAGAATTTTGTACATATATTTGTTAAAATTTTATTTTTTGTGCTAATGTAAAGATCATCATTATTTAATTTCAAATTCCCAATGTTCACTGATAGTATTAAGATAGTAACTGACTTTTGAATAGTAACTTTGTATTCTGCAACCTCCTCATAGCCAGTTATTAGTTCCAGGAGTTTTTGTTGTTATTGTTGGTGGTGGTTCTTTTGGATTTTATTCTTAAACAATCATGTCATCTGAGAATAAAAGCGGCTTTCTGTTTTTCTTCCCAAATCACCATATATCTTTTATTTTTTTCTATTGTCTTTTTGCATTAGCCAGGACTTCCAGTATGATGTTGAATAGAAGACCTAAATGAACCTAAAATAAATGAGATGAAACATCCATGTTAGTGATCTTGCGTTGACCTTGGTTATGTGGGGAAAGCAACCAGTTTCTCACTATGAAGTATGGTGTTAGTTCTACGTTGTTTATAAATATTGTTTATCAAGTTTGAGGAAGTTTCCCTCTATTCCTAGTTTGCTGAGAGATTTTTTTTTTATCATGGATATTTGTTGGATTTTGTCAAGTACATTTTCTGCATTTGTATGATCATATAATATTCTTGTTCAGCCTGTTGATGTGATGGATTGCATTAATTGATTTTTGAATCTTAAATCAGCCTTGCATAACTGAAATAAATCTCAATTGTAATACAATTCTTTTTATACATTGTTGAGTTTTATTTGGTAGTATTTCGTTGAAGATTTCTGCAACTATGTTTATGGGAGATGTTGTAGTTGACCTTTCTTGTAATATCTTTGTCTGGTTTTGTTAATAAGACATAAACAGGATCTTTATGCTGAGAACCACCAAATGCAGCTGGGACATATCGAGGAAAATTTAAATAAATCATGTGACTTTGGATTGGAAGACTCAACATCATAAAAAAAAACAGTCAATCTTTTTCAAAATTTATCTGTATGATTAATGCAATTTCTACAAAAACACAACAGGATTAATTGTATGTATAATACAAGCTTAATTTAAAATGTATAAGAAAAGGCAGATAAACTAGATTAACTAAAACAATTTTAAATATGGAAAGTAATGTTGGAGGAACCACACTACCTAATTTTAAAACTTTCTATATAGCTACAGTTATCAGTATTAAGACTGTGGAATTGGTGGAGGGATAGGCATGTAGGTCAATGGAATAGAAGACAGAGTTCATCAATACGCCTACAAAGTACTACAGACTGAGAGCTGACAAACTTGCAAAGGCAATTTGAAGGAGGTAGGATACTCTTTAACAAATATATTGCAACAATTGGACAATCATAAACATACAATGAACATCGACTTAAATGTCATATCTTACTCAAAAATGAACCTAAAATAAATGAATCACGGATCTAAATGTAAAATGACAAATGATAAAACCTTTAAAAGAAAAATGTAAGATTTTTATTAGTTTCTGAGAGTTTCATGAAAAGTTTAGAAATAACATTGAAAACAAGATCCATAAAAGAAAAGTGTTAATATGGCCCTCATCAAAATAAAAAAAGCTTCAATCTGTGAAAAACCCTGTTAAGAGAATGTAAAGACAGGCATACCATATACCCAAAAAAGGACTGGTATCTAGAGTACATAAAGAACTCTCAAAACTCAGTGGTTAAAAAATAGGCAATCTAGTGTTTTAGACATGAAGTCTTTGCCCATGCCTATGTCCTGAATGGTACTACCTAGGTTTTCCTCTAGGATTTTTATGGTATTAGGTCTAACATTTAAGTCTCTAATCCATCTTGAATTAATTTTCGTATAAGGAGTAAGGAAAGGATCCAGTTTCAGCTTTCTACTTATGGCTAGCCAATTTTCCCAGCACCATTTATTAAATAGGGAATCCTTTCCCCATTTCTTGTTTCTCTCAGGTTTGTCAAAGATCAGATGGCTGTAGATGTGTGGTATTATTTCTGAGGACTCTGTTCTGTTCCATTGGTCTATATCTCTGTTTTGGTACCAGTACCATGCTGTTTTGGTTACTGTAGCCTTGTAGTATAGTTTGAAGTCAGGTAGCGTGATGCCTCCAGCTTTGTTCTTTTGACTTAGGATTGTCTTGGAGATGCGGGCTCTTTTTTGGTTCCATATGAACTTTAAAGCAGTTTTTTCCAATTCTGTGAAGAAACTCATTGGTAGCTTGATGGGGATGGCATTGAATCTATAAATTACCTTGGGCAGTATGGCCATTTTCACGATATTGATTCTTCCTATCCATGAGCATGGTATGTTCTTCCATTTGTTTGTGTCCTCTTATTTCACTGAGCAGTGGTTTGTAGTTCTCCTTGAAGAGGTCCTTTACATCCCTTGTAAGTTGGATTCCTAGGTATTTGATTCCCTTTGAAGCAATTGTGAATGGAAGTTCATTCCTGATTTGGCTCTCTGTTTGTCTGTTACTGGTGTATAAGAATGCTTGTGATTTTTGCACATTAATTTTGTATCCTGAGACTTTGCTGAAGTTGCTTATCAGCTTAGGGAGATTTTGGGCTGAGACAATGGGGTTTTCTAAATATACAATCATGTCATCTGCAAACAGGGACAGTTTGACTTCTTCTTTTCCTAACTGAATACCCTTGATTTCTTTCTCTTGCCTAATTGCCCTAGCCAGAACTTCCAACACTATGTTGAATAGGAGTGGTGAGAGAGGGCATCCCTGTCTTGTGCCAGTTTTCAAAGGGAATTTTTCCAGTTTTTGCCCATTCAGTGTGATATTGGCTGTGGGTTTGTCATAAATAGCTCTTATTATTTTGAGGTACGTTCCATCAATACCGAATTTATTGAGCGTTTTTAGCATGAAGGGCTGTTGAATTTTGTCAAAAGCCTTTTCTGCATCTATTGAGATAATCATGTGGTTCTTGTCTTTGGTTCTGTTTATATGCTGGATTATGTTTATTGATTTGTGAATGTTGAACCAGCCTTGCATCCCAGGGATGAAGCCCAAAGCAATGGCAGCAAAAGCCAAAATTGAGAAATGGGATCTCATTAAACTAAAGAGCTTCTGCACAGCAAAAGAAACCACCATCAGAGTGAACAGGCAACCTACAGAATGGGAGAAAATTTTTGCAATCTACTCATCTGACAAAGGGCTAATATCCAGAACCTACAAAGAACTCAAACAAATTTACAAGAAAAAAACAAACAACCCCATCAAAAAGTGGGCAAAGGATATGAACAGACATTTCTCAAAAGAAGACATTCATACAGCCAACAGACACATGAAAAAATGCTCATCATCACTGGCCATCAGAGAAATGCAAATCAAAAGCACAATGAGATACCATCTCACACCAGTTAGAATGGCGATCATTAAAAAGTCAGGAAACAACAGGTGCTGGAGAGGATGTGGAGAAATAGGAACACTTTTACACTGTTGGTGGGATTGTAAACTAGTTCAACCATTATGGAAAACAGTATGGCGATTCCTCAAGGATCTAGAACTAGATGTACCATATGACCCAGCCATCCCATTACTGGGTATATACCCAAAGGATTATAAATTATGCTGCTATAAAGACACATGCACTCGTATGTTTATTGCAGCACTATTCACAATAGCAAAGACTTGGAATCAACCCAAATGTCCATCAGTGACAGATTGGATTAAGAAAATGTGGCACATATACACCATGGAATACTATGCAGCCATCAAAAAGGATGAGTTTGTGTCCTTTGTAGGGACATGGATGCAGCTGGAAACCATCATTCTTAGCAATCTATCACAAGAACAGAAAACCAAACACCGCATGTTCTCACTCATAGGTGGGAACTGAACAATGAGATCACTTGGACTCAGGAAGGGGAACATCACACACAGGGGCCTGTAATGGGGAGGGGGGAGGGGGGAGGGATTGCATTGGGAGTTATACCTGATGTAAATGACAAGTTGATGGGTGCAGCACACCAACATGGCACAAGTATACATATGTAACAAACCTGCACGTTATGCACATGTACCCTACGACTTAAAGTATAATAATAATAAATAAATTTAAAAAAAATAGGCAATCTAAATAGAAAATGGGCAAAAGGGTAGAACTTACACTTCACCAAACAGGATATGTGAATGACAAATAAACACATGAAAAAAAGTGTTTAAAATTGTTTGCCATTATTGAAATGCAAATTAAAGCCAGAATTAAATAGCAGTACATGCTGATTAAAATGGATAAAATAAAAAATGCCTATAATGTCAGGCGCTTAAAAGTAAGCTGAGGAACTGGATCTCTCATACATTGCTGATGGAGACGCAATATTTTACCGTTATTTGGAAAGCAGTTTTGCAGTTTCTTTTAAAGTTGAACACATACTTACTGTACATCCTGGCAATTGTACTCCCAGGAGTGCAATTTAACCTGGAATAATGAAGTTGTACTAAATTCGTTTCTTTTGGCTGCTATAACAAATTATCACAAACCCAGTGGCTTCAAACAACAGGAATATATTCTCTCACAGTTCTGCAGACGATAATAGGAATGTAAAATCAATTTCATTGGGTTGAAATCAAAGTGTTGGTAGAGCTGTACTTTCACCAGAAGCTCCATTGGAGAATCTGTTCTTCGGTTCTTCCAGCTTTTGGTGGTTGCTGGCATTACTTGGTTTTTAGCAACATCACTCCACTATCCGCCTCCATGGTCATACTACCTACTCCTCTTCTTTCTGGGGCAATTTTTACTCTGCTTCCCACTTATAAGGATGCTTATGATTAGACTTAGGGCCTACCAGGATAGTTCAGGATAATCTTCCAATCTCAAGGTCCTGAACTTAATCACATCTGCAAAGTATGTTTTGCCATATAAGGTAACATATTTAGTGGTTCTGGGGATTAAAACATAGATACCTTTGGGGATTGTTATTCAGCCTGCCACATTTATGTTCACACAAACTCTTGAATATGAAAGTTCATAGCAGTTTTATTCACAATATACCAAAGTGGAAACAATCCAAATGCCCTTCAATGGATAACAATAAATAAACTGTGGTATATTCATACAATTAAATACTACTCAGTAATAAAAGAAATTAAACTACTGATTCCACAAGAGTTTGCTAGTTGGCATTAATATCAAACTATTATGCCAAGTGGAAGAAGCCAGTCTCAAAATATATGATATTGTCCGCTTCCATTTATGTAATGTTCTTGGAAAGGCAAGACTATGTGACAGAGACTATATCAGTGGTTTTTCTAGGGGTTAGATTGGTGGGGAAGGTGTGACTCTAAAGTGATAGTGCTAAGAAGTATTGGGAGTGATGGAGCTGTTTTCTATCCTGATGGTGGTAATGTTTACATGTATCTATACATGTGTTAAAATTTATAGTACTAAGCACCAAAAATAAGCCAATTTGTTTGTTCATTTGAACAAATTGGGGCAGAAAGAATTTTTTCACAGAAACAGTGTCTACAAAGGACTAGAGGTTAAAGAGACCGTCATATTTATGTAACTTAGTAATGCTTTAATTTTGAGTGACAGAGGCATAGAGCACAGGGATGTGGATGGAAAGAGAGAGAAAATGCTGGGATTTCAGTGGCTTTTTAATAATCATGGGATCAAGAGTGCAGAACATTGATACTAACATTGTGTCTGACAAATCTAATGACTGACAATAATAAATTAATATTCTCATCTCCCATGCTGATTTCCTTCAATAACTGAAAGCTGGTGTCTGTAATAGGACAACCTGTACTACGCCGCCACCACCACCACCACTGCAAACATCTGCAAGGAGACTGGTACCCCTGTGCCCACCAGCAGCCCAACTCATTCAATAAACGTGCACCTCACTGTGCTGCCACTGCTGCTGGCACATGTGAATGGGCATAGATACCACCACCACAGCCTGAAAAAGTGCTTTAGCAGGTGCCACCCATCTGAGTGTTGTGACCAGCAGTCTGCAAAAACTTTGGTCCCTTTGATGTGGAAGGTTCATAACCTTGAGAAGCCAAAGAACAAAGCCAGGTGCTCAAGAACAGACAATAGAGAACCCAGAAATAATTCTGCACACCTAACCTACACACAGCTGATCTTCTATAAAGTCACCAAAAACAAGCAGTGCGGAAAGGACACCCCATTCAATAAATGATGCTGGGATAACCAGCTAGTCATATGCAGAAGATTGAAACTAAACCTATTCCTTACACCATATATACAAATCAACTCAAGATGGATTAAAGACTTATATGCAAAACCTAAAACTAAAATACCCTGGAAATAACATTCTGGACATGGCAAATATTTTACAATGAAGATGCCAAAGGCAATTGAAACAAAACCAAAAATGGACAAATGGAACCTAATTAAACTAAAAGATCTTCTGCACAGAATTAAAAACTATCAGCAGAGTAAACTGACAACTACAGTATGGGAAAAACATTTGCAAACTATGTGTCTGACAAAAGTCTAATATCCAGAATGTATAAGGAACTTAAGCCAATTTACAAGCAAAAACACAAGCAACCCCATTAAAAAGTGGGCAAAGGACATGAACAGATACTTTTCAAAAGAAAACATTCATGCAGCCAACAGGCATATGAAATAAAACTCAACATCACTGATCATTACAAGAAATGCAAATCAAAACCACAATGAGATCATCTCACATCAGCCATAATGGGTATTATTAAAAAGCCAATAAATAACATGTGCTGGTGAGGTTCAGAAGAAAAGGGAACACTTATACACTGTTCGTGGAAATGTAAATTAGTCCACCCATTGTGGAAAGCGGTGTGGCTATTCCTCAAAGATCTCAAGACGGAAATACCATTTGACCCAGAAATCTCATTACCGGGTATATACCCAAAGGAATATAAATCATTTTATTATAAAGGCATGTGCACATAAATGTTCTTTGCAGAACCATTCATAATAGCAAGCACATGGAATCAACCTATGTGCCCATCAACAGTGGACTGGATAAAAAAATGTGGTACATATACACTATGGAGTATTATGCAGCCAAAGAAAATAATGATATTATGTCCTTTGCAGCAACCTGGATGGAGCTGGAGGCCTTATATTAAGCAAATAAACACAGGAGAAGAAGATCAAATACTGCATGTTTTCACTAATAAGTGGGAGCTAAACATTGAGTACATATGGACACAAAGAAGGCAACAACAGATACTGAGACTTACTTTGGAGTGGAAGGTGGGAAGAGGGTAAGGATATAAAAAACTCCCTGTGGGGTACTATGCTGATTACCTGGATGATGAAATAATCTACACACCGAATCCCTGCAATATGCCATTTACCTGCATAACACACTTGCACATACATCCCTGTACCTAAAATAAAAGTGAAAATTAACATATGATGGCAGCTGTCTTAGGAATTGCAATCGATATTGTGCTCCATACTCAATAAAAGTTGGGTTTATGTTTTAGTTAGGATTAAGAAAAAAATGGTAAAGTTAAGCCTGCCTAAAGGGCAAAAATTTTCTGATAGAATTAAATTATTAGTATTTTATTTCATTCTGTTCATGAATGAATGATGTACCTAAGGAAATGTGTTTTCTGCCTCTATCATCACAGAATATAGAGAATCACTCAATGTGGCCTCTTCATGGACTTATATTATCTCAATATTTTCTCATTCAGCCTGCCTCCCCAGGCATTTACTTAAACAATTTCCTTATTTCCTACTTAGGATTAATTTTATAGTATTACACATAGATTTGCATAAAATTTTGAAAAATAAATGATGATATAAATGTATTAGAATGAATTACTGATAGATCATGAAAAGTTCTTCTGCCTTGAAGTAATAAGGAGCAATTGCATAGGATAGAAAAATAAAATAGGTCATTTTGCACATATTCTTTTGATATCTTATGTAGGTATTGCACAAACCAAGGCCCTGCCATCAGTTTATTTGGCTACATATTTCTTTCACATATAACATGCTTTAGTTATATTGAGCTACAGCTTAAGATTAAATGGTTAATTTAGAGTTCTATATAAGTTTATTATTGATGTTATCATACCAGTTTCTCAAAAATAAATCTTTTTGGTGGCGTTTTGTATTGATTACTATCTTAAATACCAGAGTATGTTGAAACTATTTGTATTATTTGAGTAGCTTCTGTCATTTTTCCACCTATTAGTAGAAATCAGTTTTTATTTGGCATTTCTATTAAATCATTTTTGTACTACCAATAAAGATATATTCCCATTTCTTGATTATCATGTACAAGGTACAATTTAACAAGGTATAATATAACATATAAATAAATACAAAAAACCATCCCTACCTTTTAATAGCTTACAGTCTAATTAAGGAGAAGAAACAGGTGTGCCAATGCACACATGTATACACCTACATGAAGATCAATAGCAAAACAAAGATGTCATGGCAAAGCACAGATCTTGGAAGACTAAAATTTAATATTTGGCTCTGCCTCTTGTGTGACCATGAATAAGTTACCTAACTCTACCAAGTGTCTGGTTGCTTTATCCTTAATATAGCAGTAATAATGCACAGTGATATTGTTATTACTAATATTTAGTGAATTGTTCAAAGAATAGGCAACTGATGTTTGGGGAAGCTGGCTGAGTGGGAAAATATTCAGGAAATATAGGTCCATGAACAGGACTTCTCACTCCATTCACATAAAGTGATTCTCGTGATTCTGAGATGATAGTGGCAGTAAACACGTTTATTTCCTTAGGCCCATCATTTGTGACTAAGCAGACAGGGAAATTATATAGAATAATGTGTATGAAAACATAAAGTGTCTCATACTCAAATAGAACATCAGGACAATTACTGCAACCATTTAATGGACCTTCAGTTCAGATACTGTTTTCTAGTACTTGAAGTTACCATGCTATTCTGGAAAGATTATAGGTTTTGAAGTCAGATCTATTAGATTTTGAATCATTACTTGAATAATGGATGATTGTATAACCCAGTGTACGTGACAATCTCATTTTCAATGAGGATATCGTTATCCATTTATCTCAGAGAGACATTGTGAGGATTAAAATATTATTTAAAACAATGATGTGGAACATATTTTTATTAAAGTGCACTCTCTTCTCAGGACTTCACAAGGACCACAGAAGTCTCAGCTGAGAAGTGTGAAATCCATCCTTTGAAATAGATTATGAAACATTAGTAAGTTTCTCTGTGTATGTTAGAGTGTGTGCAATTATAAATTGGTTTATAGCAAATCACAAGAACACAAAGGCATAACTAAGATGCCCTTTTGTTGTCAGCCAACAATACCTACTCATTAGCAAAGACAGGGTATGGGTAGAGTGGCGCTTGTCCTTATCCAAATCTTATTGTTCCATTATACTGGCAGCTGCTGTGGCAGAGAGGCCAATGAGGGAAGAGAAAGTCACCAGTGAAAAGGAGCCATTTGATGGTCCTTCTTGTCCTCTCCTAAGTCAGGGTGTTTCCTGCAATCTGTTTTCAAGAATATTTAAAGGTCAGTGGCTTATTGTAATTCTGATTTATTACTTTGTCATTTTGAGCAAAACTCCAATAATTTTGTTATTGTTTTTCTGTGTATCCTTCCTTCCACTATTTAGAGATTGTAAATGTTTTTCTTGTAAGAAAATGGACCAAATACCAATGAGTCGGGTTAGACTGCATTTGTTATGCAAGTTTTTTGGCAGGCACCTGCCTGTGAAAGAGAAAGAGCCAAGCACCACTTTATTGGACTTACTAATTTTAGGGTTGCCATGGCTTTAATTTGATTGTTATTTTTTGAGCATTCAAACTGTGTTAGGCAGCATAAAGAACACATAGAGAGTATGATGTGGATATTAAGAATGCTATGCCCTAAAAAAGGAAGTCTATTAACTCAAATACAGAATGTATCCAATTCTGTAATTACTTGCCAAATCTTGATTGGGGAATTCATTTAGCTAGCTTTATATTTAGAAGGTATTTTTTATGTTTTTCTAGTTTAAAATTGTATTGCTCCAAATAGCATTTCAAGACACTGTAGTGTGCTGATGTTCACATATATGAAGTTATGGCTCCTCTCTTGTAACTTAATCAACAAATATCTCATGAGGTGCAGAATACTTGGCAGATACAAAAGACCCTCAGTAAACTAAGTCATCAGGGAATAAAGCTATATTCATTCTGGATTAGTGTTGGAAAAGTTACTAGGTAAGGATAATGAACACCATAAGAATAATGAGGCTCAGTGGGGAGTTGAAGGAGAGGGGTAAATTTGAGGTTGTCAGAAGAAACAATTCAGGGTTACACTGCAGCTCGATATAGAGGAATATGAAAGGCTGCCCATTTCTGCTCTACCAATCTCAATTGAGCACCAAGTGTGTCTTAGGTCCCCTGCAAAACACTGTACATATAATAGTGAAGACAGACATGCTCTTTCTGTTTTGAGAAATTCACAGTCTAGCTGAACAGATAGACAGGGAAATGTAATTATTCCTTTGTTCAACAAATATTTATTGAGTTCTCTTTTCAGACACTGTTCTTGGGGATGGAAAGACAGTGAATAGAAGACACAAAAATTTCTGCCCTCATGACCACATTATAATTTAGACAGACTAATACAAAGGAGTATGTGTGTGTAGATATATCTATATTTGTATCTATATCTAAGTAGATATAATTTTATATGTAATATAAAGAAGAGGAAGGGCGTGTGCTGCTTCTATAGGAAGGTAGAGGAAGGCCTCAGTAGTAAGGTGACATTGCAGCATTTCATCTGAAGACATACTTACTCAATACAAACATGAAAAAGTAAGCAATGTAGATATGGGTGTGAGGTGAAACAGCATTCAAAACAGAGGGATTAGAAAATTTAAATACTTTAAAGAACTTGGGCATTTTGTCTGTTGCAGATATAGCAAAAAGTCAGTAGGGCTGGAGGGAGCTGATAGGAAGATAACATAGGGCATGTCCCATATCTTATTTATTTTTGCATTCTCAATGCCTACCACTAATGAATGATTCCATGGAATGATTGACAAGGTAAGAAGTGGACAAAAGAGAAATTGATTCTGAAGTTTGGGGCAATGGAGAGTGAATAAATACTATAGAAATATATAGATTCCATACCTAGGAAACCCTAAATACTCCAGCAAAAGGCTCCTGGAACTGATAAACCACTTCAGTAAAGTTTCAGGATATGAAATCAATGTATAAAAGTCAGTAGCATTTCTATACATCCATAATGTTTAAGCTAAGGACCACATCAAAAATGCAATCCCATTTACAATAGCCATAAAAAATATCTAGGAATACATCTAACCAAGGAGGAGAATGATCTCTACAAGAACTACAAACACTGCTGAAAGAAATCATAGATTACACAAGCAAATAAAAAAAATTCCATGCTCATGAATTAGAAGAATCAATATAGTTAAAATGGCCATGCTGCCCAAAGAAAGCTACCAATGCAATGCTATTCTTATCAAACTACCAACGTCATTATTTGCAGAACTAGAAAAACTGTTTCAAAATTTATATAGGACAGAAAAACAGCCTAAATAGCTAAAGCAATCCTAAGCAAATAGGACAAAGCCTGAGGCAACTCATCACCCGACTTCAAACTATATTATAAGACTACTATAATCAAAACAACATACTACTGGTATAAAAACAGAGAAGAACAGACAAAAATAGACCAACGGAACAGAAGAGAGAACCCAGAAATCAAGCTGCCGCTAGACATTTTATCTTCAACAAAGTCAACAAAAATAAGGATAGGGAAAGGACATTTTTTTTAATAAACGGTGCTGGGATATTTGGCTAGCCATATTCAGAAGAATAAAACTGAACCCCTACCAGTCACCATATGAAAAAATTAACTCAAGGTGGATTAACGTTTTAAATGTATGACCTCAAACTATAAGAACCCTAGAAGAAAATCTAGGAAACACCATTCTGGACATTAGCTTTGGGAAAAAATTTATGACTAAGTCCTCAAAAGCAATTGCAACAAAATAATAAATTGACAAGTAGAAACTAATTAAAGTAAAGGGCTTCTGCACAGCAAAAGAAACTAGCAACAGAGTAAGTTGACACCCTATAGAATGGGAGAAAATATTCACAAACTATGTATCTAACAAAGGCCTAATACCCAAAATCTATAAGGAACAACTCAACAAACAAGAAACAAAGAGCCCCATTAAAAAACAAGCAAAGGACATGAACCGACACTCCTCGAAAAAGACATACAAGCACCTAATAAATGTATGAAAAAATGTTCCACACCACTAATCACCAGAGAAATGCAAATCAAAACGTCAATAAGATACCACCTTACGCTAGTCAGAATGGCTATTATTTAAAAGTCAAACAATAATAGGTGCTGTGGAGGCTGTGGAGAAAGGGAATGCTTATACAATGTTTGTGGGAACATAAATTAATTCAGCCAGTGTAGAAAATAGTTTGGAGATTTCCCAAAGAACTTAGAACTACCATTTGACCCAGGAATTTTATTACTGAGTATATATCCAAAAGAAAATAGATCATTCTACCAAAAAGACACATGCACTCACACGTTCATTGCAGCACTATTCACCATTGCAAAGCCATTGAGTCAACTTAGGTGCCCAAAAATGGTGGATTGCATAAAGAAAATGTGGCACAAATACACCATGGATTACTATGCAGCCATAAAAAATAATAAAATCGTCCTTTGCAGCAACAAGGATGCAGCTGGAGGACATTATCACAAGTGAATTAACACAAAAACAGAAAACCGAATACTTCATGCTCTCACTTGTAAGTGGGAGCTAAACATTGGGTACTCATGGACATAATGATGGGAACCATAAACACTGGGGACTAGTAGAGGTGGGAGGGAGGACAGGGGGCAAGGGTTGAAAAACTGTTGGTTACTATGCTCAGTACTTGGGTGAGAGAAAATTCTGCATCGCAAACCTCACCATCACCTAATATGCCCAGGAAAGAAACCTGCACATATACACTCTGAATCTAAATAGAAACCCTAAGAATAAACCAGAAGTAAGCTAAGAGAGGTGTGCACAAATGTGCTGTTTGGTATTATATTGGGAGGCTGTGGGAATTGGGAACTGCTTCTTAGAGGAGATAACCTTTGAAAACCCTGAAAACATGTAGATGTGCTTTAGGCTTCTTATCTGCCATCTAGCTACTGTGTGTTACCTCCTTTTGTCATTTCTAAAATGGGACTAACATTAAAAATCCTGTCTAGCATGGTCTTCTTTTAAATTTCTTATTGTAAATGACAATTTATAATTGCATATATTTATGGGGTACAAAGTGATGTTTTGCTTTATGAGTAGAAAGTGGAATAATTAAATCAACTAGTTAACATATCCATCACCTCAAATAGTTAACATATTTATGTATTGAGAACATTTGAAATTTACTCTTTTGTCAATTTAAAAATGTACAATACTCTATTATTAACTATATTTAGCATCCTGTGCAATAGATCTCAAAAACATATTTCTCCTGTCTGAGATTTTGTACCCTTTGACCATTATCTTCCCTTTCCTCTCACCCTCCAGCCTCTATAACAACCATTCTACTCTCTGCTTCTATAAGTTCAATTATTTTGGATTTTACAAATAAGTGAGAACAGGTAGTATTTGTCTTTTTGTGCCTGGCTTATTTCTCTTAGCTTAATGTTCTTCAGGTTTATTCATGTTGTCACAAATGACAGATTTTCTTATTTTAAAGGCTAAATAATATTCAATTGTCTATATATTCCACATACTCTCTATCCATTAGCCTGTTGACAGACACTTAGGTTGATTCCATAATTTGACCACTGTGAATAGTGCTGAAATGAACATGGTTGTGTAGATATCACCTCAACAAAATGTGTTCAAACCTTTTGGGCAAATACTAAAAGTGAGATTGCTGGATTATACGGTACTTCTATTTTTACTTTTTTGAGGAATCTCCAGGAATTTTTCCATAAAAGCTTTCAAAATTTATATCCCCATCAAAAGTGTACAAGGGTTTCTTTCCTCCCCATTCTCACCAATACTTTTTGTCTTTCAACTTTTTGATAATATCCATTGCGGTAGACATGAGGTGAAAGCTCATTGTGGTTTTAATGTGATTTTTAAATGATTAGCAATATTAAGCATTTTGCTCATATATCTGTTGGCCATTTGTATGTCTCCTTTTGAGAAATGTCTATTCAGGTCCCTCGCCCATTTTTAAATTGGGTATTTCCTTGCTATTGAGCTGTTTGAATTCCTTGTATATTTTGATTATTAACCCTTTATCTGGTATATGGCTTGCAAATATTTCCTTCCTACCTGCACACTGTTATTTGCTTCTTTTAGGTTTGATGTCATCCCAATTGTCTATTTTTGCTTTTCTTGCCTTTACTTTTGGGGTCAAATAAAAAAAACCTTTGCCTAGACAAATATCATGTATTATTCCCCCTATATATTTTTCAAGTAGTTTTATAGTTTCTGGTGTTGTGTTTAAATCCTAAATCCATTTTGAGTTGATTTTTGTATATGGTGTTGGATGAAAATCTAATTTCATTCTTCTGCATATGAATATCTCATTTTCCCAATGCCACTTATGGAACAGACTGTTCTTTTTGCATTGTGTATTCTTGGCACCCTGATTGAAAATCAGCTGAATGTACATGCATGACTTCATTTCTGTTACATTGGTTGATGTGCCTATTTTTTTTTTTCCTTTTGCCAGTACCATGTTGTTTTTATTACTATAGCTTTTTAGTAAGTTTGAAATCAGGTAACGTGATTATCTTCAGCTTTTTTCTTTTGCTTATGGATGCTTTGGATATTTGATTTTTGTGTTCCATATAAATTTTAGGATTGTTTTTCTATGAAAAATCACATTGTATTTTTGTCTTTATTTCAATAGTTTTAGTGGTATGAGTGGTTTTGGGTTACATGGATAATTTCTTTTCTTTTCTTTTTTTTTTTTTTTTTGAGACGGAGTCTCGCTGTGTCTCCCAGGCTGGAGTGCAGTGGTGTGATCTCGGCTCACTGCAAGCTCCGCCTCCCGGGTTCACGCCATTCTCCCGCCTCAGCCTCCCAAGTAGCTGAGACTACAGGCGCCCGCCACCACGCCCAGCTAGTTTTTTGTATTTTTAGTAGAGACGGGGTTTCACCATGTTAGCCAGGATAGTCTCGATCTCCTGACCTCGTGATCCACCTGCCTCGGCCTCCCAAAGTGCTGGGATTACAGGCTTGAGCCACCGCGCCCGGCCGGATAATTTCTTTAGTGGTGGTTTCTGACATTTTGGTGCACTCATCACCTGAGCAGTATACACAATATCCAATATGTAGTCTTTTATTCCTTATCCCCTCCCACCCTTCCCCCAAGTCCCCAAAGTCCATTATATTTATTGTTCTTATGCCTTTGCATTCTCATAGCTTAGCTCTCACTTATAAGTGAGAACATATGATATTTGGTTGTCTATTCCTGAGTTATTTCACTTAGAATAATGGCCTTCAGCTCCATCCAAGTTGGTGCAAAGGCCACTATTTCATTCCTTTTATGGCTGAGTAGTATTTTATTGTGTATATGTACCACATTTTCTTTATCCATTCATTGGTTGATGGTCATTTAGGTTGGTTCCATATTTTTGCATTTGGGAATTGGGCTGCTATAAACATGAATGTGCATGTGTCTTTTCCATATGATGACTTCTTTACCTTTGGGTAGATAGCTAGTGCTGGCATTGCTGGATCAAATGGTATTTCTACTTTTGGTTCTTTAAGAAATCTCCATATTACTTTCCATAGTGGTTGCATTAGTTTACATTCTCACCAGCAGTGTAAAAGTGTTCCCTTTTCACTACATCCATTACAATATCTATTATTTTTTGACTTTTTAAGTATGGCCATTCTTGCAGGAGTAAGGTACTATCTAACTGTGGTTTTAATTTGCATTTCCCTGATAATTAGTGTTGTTGAGCATTTTTTCATATGTTTGTTGGCTGTTTGTGTATCTTCTATCGAGAATGTTCTATTCACATCTTTTGCCCAATTTTTCATGGGATTATTGGTTCATTTCTTGCTAATTTGTTTGAGTTCCTTGTATATTCTGAATATTGGTCCTTTGTTGGATGTAAAGATTGTGAAGATCTTCTCCCACTCTGTGGATTGTCTATTTACTCTGCTGATTTATTAATATTACTTTGCTATGCACAAGCTTTTTAGTTTAATTAGGTCCCATTTATTTATTTTTATTTTTGTTGCATTTGCTTTTGGGTTCTTGGTCATGAAGTCTTTGCCTAAGCTAATGCCTAGAAGGGTTTTTCTGATGTTATCTTCTCACATTTTTATGGATTCAGGTCTTAGATTTAAATCATTAATCCATCTTGAGTTAATTTTGTATAAGGTGAGAGATGAGGATCCAGTTTCAGTCTTCTACATGTGGCTTGCCAGTTTTCCCAGCACCATTTATTGAATACAGTGTCCTTTCCCCCCTTTATGTTTTTGTTTGCTTTGTTGAAGATCAGTTGGCTGTGAGTATTAGATATGGCTTTATATTTGGGTTCCCTATTCTATTTCACTGATCTATGTGCCTGTTTTTATACCAGTACCATGCTGCTTTGGTAACTATAGATATGTAGTATAGTTTAAGTCAGGTAATGTGATGCCTCCAGGTTTGTTCTTTTTGCTTAGTCTTGCTTTGGCTATGCAGGCTCCTTATTGGTTCCCTATGAATTTTAGAATTTTTTTCTAGTTCTGTAAAGAATGTTGATGGTAGTTTGATGGGAATTACATTGAATCTGTAGATTGCTTTGGGCAGTATGGTCATTTTCACAACATTGATTCTAACCATCCATGAGCATGGGATATGTTTCCATTTTGTGTCATCTATGATTTCTTTCAGCAGTGTTTTTTTAGTTTTCCTTGTAAGATTTTCACTTCCTTAGTTAACTATATTTCTAAATATTTTATTTATTTATTTTGCAGCTGTTGTAAAAGGGATTCAGTTCTTGATTTGATTCTCAACGTGGTTGTTGGTGTATAACAGTGCTACTAATCTGTGTACATTGATTTTGTATTCTGAGACTTTACTGTATTTGTTTATCAGATAAGGAGTTTTTTGGATGAATCTTTAGGACTTTTTCTTTTTTTTTTTAACTTTTTTTTACTTTATGAAACCTTACCAACATGTTTTAAGGGACAAACTCAGATAAGTAGGCTGCAGTAAATAACTCTTATTTTGGAGAGTTAAAAACCAAGTAAGATACTTCCAGATATTATCTTCAGTGATGCTTCTTATTTTTATTCTGGGACTCCAGGTAATATTCAGCCCCTACAGCTACCACAAATGCAGCAAATCCTCATTTGAAAGCCTTTAATAAGGCACCAACAAAGGAAATACTGTTTGCAAAGCCACCTGTGTATTTACAACTTCACTGCAGCCCCATGGATACCTTAGCCCTTATGCAGCCAGCTTCTTCTGGACAGTTTCTAATGGTGTCCCTTCTATTTTCCATTGTTTATAATCTGGAAGTCCCATTTTACTCTGTTCATGTTCATGTCCATGTCAATGGGCCACGTCTGACAACAATCTGACCTCTCAGGACACTCAACTCAGGATTTTCTAGATATACATCCATATCATTGGCAAACAGTGACAGTTTGACTTCTGCTTTTCCAATTTAGATTTCCTTTATTTTTATCTCTTTTCTGATTGCTCTGGCTAAGACTTCTAGTACTATGTTGAATTGAAGTTGTGAATGTGGGCATTCTTGTGTTGCTCCAGTTCTCAGGGGAATGCTTTCAACATTTCCCCATTCAGTGTGATGTTGGCTGTGGGTTTGTCATAGATGATTTTTATTACTTTGAAGTATTTTTTTTTTTTTTGAGACGGAGTCTCACTCTGTCACCCAGGCTGGAGTGCAGTGGTGTGATCTTGGCTCACTGCGACCTCCACCTCCCAGGTTCAAGTGATTCTGGTGCCTCAGCCTCCTGAGTAGCTTGACCACAGGTATGCGCCACCACACCCAGCTTTTTTTTTTTTTTTTTTTTTTTTTTTTTCGGATTTTTAGTAGAGACAGGGTTTCACCATGTTGACCAGGCTGTTTTCGAACTCCTGACCACAGACTTCAGGTGATCCACCCGCCTCAGCCTCCCAAAGTTCTGGGATTACAGACGTGAGCCACCGTGCCCGGAAAAGTATGTCTCTTCTATGCCAATTTTGTTGATGGTTTTTAATCATGAGAGATGCTGGATTTTATCAAATAATGTCTCTGTATCTATTTAGAAGATCATATAATTTTTTCAATTCTGTTTATCACATTGCAATTTTCACACGGATTATACTGCATCTGTAGATGGGGTAGTATAAACATTTTAACAATATTTCTTCTTCCATTCAATAAACATGGGATATCTTTCCATTTATTCATATCTTACTCAATTTCTTCCATCAGTGTGTTGTAGTTTTCAGTGTACAAGCCTTTCACCACCTGGGTTCAATCTATTGCTATATGTTTTTTTTGGTAGCACGTGAATATGAAATTGGTCTCTTGATCTTTTTTGGATAGTTTATTGTTAGACATGCAGAAATGCCACTCATTTCTGTGTGTTCATTTTGTATTCTGCAGGATTATTGTATTTGTTTATTAGTTCTAACAGTTTTTTTGGTGGAGTCTGTAAAGTTTTCTATATATAAAATTATATCATCAGCAAGCAGTGACAATTTCACTTCTTTCTTTCTTATTTAAATACCTTTTATTTCTTTCTTTTGCCAAATTGCCCTGGAAAGGACTTCCAATACTATGATGAATAGAAGTGGCCAGAGTGAGAATTCTTGTCTTGTTTCAGATCTTAAAAGAAAGGCTTTCAATTTTCCACCATCGAGCATAACATTAGCTGTGGGCTTCCATGTGGTCTTCCTGTGTTCAGGTACATTTCTTCTACACCAAATTTGGTGAGCATTTGTAACGATGAAAAGATGTTGAGTTTAGTCAAATGCTCTTTCTTCATCAAAAGAGATGATCATACAAATTTGTCCTTCATTCTGCTAATGTGATGGATCACATGTACTGATTTGCAAATGTTGAACCAACTTTGCATGCCAGGGTTAAATCCCACTTGATAATGACAGATGACTCTTTTAGTGTGTTGTTGAATTCGGTTTGCTGTAATAGTATTTTGTTGAGAATTTTTGCATTTATATTCATCAAGGTTATTGACCTATAATTTTTTTTCTTATAATGTCCTTGTTTGGCTTTGGTATCAGGGTAATGCTGACCTTGACGAAAAGAGTTTGTAAATATTTCCTCTTCTTCAAAGTTTTAGAAGAGGTTTGAGAAGGATTGGTATTATTTCTTTTTTAGATGTTTGATATAACTCAGCAGTGAAGCCATCAGGTCTTGAGCTTTACTTTGATGGAAAAGCTTTTATTATGATGCAATCCCCTTACTTGTTATTGGCCTATTCAAATTTTCTATTTTTTTATAATTCAGCCTTGGTAGGTTATATATGTCTATAAATTTATCTATTTCTTCTATGTTCTCAAATTTGTTGGCATATAGCTGTTCACAGTAATCTGTTAAAATCTTTTGTATTTCTGTGGTATCAGTTGTAACATCTCTTTCATTTCTGATTTTATTTAAGACATCTCATTTTTTTTAGGTAATCAAGATAAAAGTTTATCATTTTTGTTTATCTTTTCAAAAAATAACTTTTTCTTTTGTTGATCTTTCATATTGTTTTTCTAGACTTTGTTTCATTTAATTCTGCTCTGATCTTTATTTCCTTCCTTCTGCTTTTTGTCTTCTCCTTCTGCAGCTCTTCTTATGTGATGTTTGGTCTCTTGATGATATTCCATAATTCCTGTAGGCTTTCCTTATTATATTTTATTCTTTTGCCTTTTTGTTCCTTTGACTGGATACTTTCAACTGTTCTCTCTTCTAGTTCAGTGGTCCTTTCTACTGCTTGAGAGAGTCTGCTGTTGAAGCTTTCTATTGAAACTTTATGATTTTCTTTTGGAGGAGTCATGTTTCTCCATTTTTTTTAGTACTCTTTGTGTCCTTACATTGTTGTCTGCACATTTGAGGGGACAATGTTTCTGGACTTTATAGGTGTTCTTTGAAGGGATAGTCCTTCATTATTTAGTCTAGCCTGTGCTTCTGTTATGACCAGATGGTGACAACCTTGGACAGGCAGAGTTTCTTGTAAGTTCTATAGTTGGCTAAGCTGCTGCCGCTGTTCTGATTGTGAGTGGGGCTGCTTGTTGGGCTGTGCTATCTGGTGAGACCACTGGCTGGGCTCTACTGTCAGACAGAGCTGCTGGCTGGGTATAGTGATGATTTCTGTTGAGGCTGGTCACAACACATATATCTTAGTTGGGTAATTTTACTACTTGGGTTCTGCCGTTGGGCAGGGATGCTGGCTGGGCTTTGAGGTTAGGTAGAGTTGCTGCTCAGGATAGGCAGCACAGGAAGCTATATTCCTTAGAAATGCACAGTTTCAGATTGCCTCCCTTCAGGGTGGAGGAGTAGGGTGGGCTTTTGGTTGAGTTAAACAGTTGTTAGATGTTCCTGGTCAAGCAGTTATATTCCCTATACTTCTATGAAATGCACAGAAGTGAGAGTCTCCCTGTCTGAGCAGGGACACTGAGTGAGCTTTTGGCTAAGTAAAGCCACTGCCTGACTTCCTGGGTCAAGCCATCTAATCATTTTGCTTCTCTGAAATGTGCAAAGGTGGGATTCTCCTTGCTTGGGCAGGGTCACTGAGGTGGGATCTGAAGCTGGGCGTGGAGACTAGCTCTCTAGAAATTCAAGCTAGATTGAACTTTCCACTGTGTTTTTGATGCAACCAGCTCATCTTTGCATATGTGCTATGACGTTGGCTAGTATCTCTGATCTGGCACCACAGCTGACAGAAGCACAGGGGTACCACCAATATCTGCATGTTGTTCACTATGACCTCTGCCTCCTTTCTTTGTTTCTATCTAACATGCAATGGTGTAGCCATAATGTTTCCCCTCGTATTCCCTATCCGGTGAGAACAGAGTGATCCTTGGAAGTGTCTCTTGTTCTCTTTCCCTTCTGTAGCAACCTTGGGACCAGGGAAATCCTCTTTGTGGTGTGTCAACTTGAGGGAGTGGGAGGGGTGACATGGTTGGAATAAGGGCATTCTTTTTACCCTCCAATTTGGATTTCATTCAGTTTTTCAACCACACCCGTGTCTTAGGATTGTTTTCATGTAGAGGAGTTTTCAAAAGATGTTCTGGTCTGTGAGTAGTTGCTAGATGAACTTTCTGTGGCAGCAATGGAGACAAAGATTTTCTGTTCTGCCATCTTGCTGATGTCATCCCCTAGCATGGCTCTCTTGAAATGTTACCCCACATTGTGGCAGTCTGAGTTTACATTAAAGGGGCATTCTACAGCATTGTTAAGGTTTGCAGACGCCAACATTTCTGAATCAATTAGATTCATCCACTTTTCACCCTTATTCTTTGACACAGTACATCAATTTCCTTGGTCTGCATCTCCTTATTTTCCTACTGTCATCATGGCACTTGGATATATAATTTAGTTTGTTCTTGCTTGTGGCCTTGAGTTTCTCCTAGCCCCATTTGAAAAGTCCTCCTTGATTTGGCGTGTTTCCATAGGACACTTAGTTTAATGACCCTTCCTAATCTCTAGCTTCTCTCTGTCTACCCATATACCCTTCTGGAGAGTCATAGATAGTATCTACCTCGTAAATTTATTGTGAAACCGAAAGGAAATAATATATATGTAAGTGCTTTATAAACTCTGATTTCTTTATACTTGTAAAGAAATCTTTAGTTTTAAGGCCATGAATTCCCAAACAAAAAGATTACAGCAAAAGTAGGGCACAGGAAAAAGAGTAGGTAGGTAGAAAGTTTATCTCTGTCAGTGGTAAGATAAATCAAAAGCATGAAATAGAGTGGCCTTTGGAAGAGTCAGGGCAGCTAGGTTGGGTTGTCCTCATCAGTCCGATAGAGAGCACCACACAATTCATCTTCCTCTCTGCCCCTCCATCTCAAACAATTTGTAGATCCCTCTTCCATTTTCCTCATGCCAGATTTTTTCTTCTTAATTTTTCCCCATGCTAGATTTTTTTCCTACCCTTAGTTTAGGACATTTTATCCCTTTATTTCTCTCCTTATATTACTTTCCTGCTTCTTCTGCCTTATGACTTTCTGGTTCTTGCTCTTTATCCTTAAAGTGGGTTTTGTTATGGTTTCTGGGGCAGCTGCTCTAGACGCTTGTAGTACATGTCATACCAGGAGTCAATCTGACCACTTTGCCTGCTCAGAGAATATTTTTTGCCATAGTAAAGAGACAAGAAAGAGGAGCTGAAAAGCATGGTGAAGGGAGTGATGCATAAGGAGTCAGGAAGTCTGGATTATACCATGCATATGCTAGGTAAACTTTGGTAAGTCCCTAGCCTCATGGAGGTCTCAGGTTTACCTATTTATACATAGAAGGTGCTAAACTAGATAATGTCTAAGAGCTCTGATGTGCTGGATTCTGAAAATGTCATCTTACCTTGCAACACAGAGAATTATTTTTTGTGTGTGGGCAGAGAGGATAGTAGGACTTGAGCTAGTGATTGGCCGATTGGAATAAATTAGCTCTCTTGTTTCCTAGCACATTGCATCATGTTTCTATTCTTAGAGTCTCTAATCAATGCCTGAAAATACAGATTGGAGACCCTGCTTCCCAAAATAACTTTCTACTGTGTCAGCATATAGTGTCTGCACACTGAAAATAATTGACTGTATTGTGAGCTGGAAAACTCTGAATAAACTTTTTGTTTCCAAAACATGCAGTTGGCAGGTTTCCTAGGATGTGATGAAAGGGGATAAAGAGCTTCCAGGTTGCTTAGCAAAATGGCCCAGGAGTTTTACAGTCCACTAAGCTCTAAATTAATCAGAATCAAGTATCATTGATTCTACCTTCAATTTTATCAAAGATTATGGGACCTTTTTCTCTAAAGCAAACCATTCTACAGCCACTGCAATAAAAATAATTTCCAGAGAATTTGGAATTGCTTTCAGCAAATTAGATTGTGAAATGAAAACAAGTACTTACTGACTTAATTTCTCTAACACATGCTTCATGAACATATTTTGAATGTTATAATAACTTGTGCAAGAGTATATGCAGCAATGACTTATAACTAGGGAGTCTGAGTCAAGGTCTAAGCTAGATGTTTGAATCTGTAGAACTGATTACAATAATCTTTTATGCCCCTGAATTGTTTTCACTTGCATAGCTAAATCAGAAATTTTGACATCTTTCCAAATCCCAAACTCTCAACCTCCCTGCATCCGTATCAAAACTCCTTTAAATTAACTCTCAACCTCCCTGCATCTGTATCAAAACTCTTTTAAATTCTTCCTGCTATTGTGAAAGTAGCACTTGATAACTATCTAAGACTAACCCCTCAACTGCGTTTTGGATTTCATATCCTCTCACCCTGTTGAAGAAATCACTCCTGCAATAAACGTTTCCTTCTCTCTTGTATATCAAACATTCCCCCCTTTCTACTACGTCATTTCCATCAGAAATGAAAATAGAAAAAGGACAAACAATTTTTTAAAAAACTAAGTATCTTTTCTATTATTAGAAGCAAAAATAAAAATGTATTTTACTCTATATCACCCTCCAGCTACAGCCCAATTTCTCAGTTGCCTTTTACAAAAAAGCAATACTTTTCAAAGATGCCTTTTTATCTAAAATCTTTCAACTCCCCTTTAGAAGGCCCACTCCATTCTTCTTAAAACATTTTTAATTTATTTTGGCTTCCAAGATGCCACTTTCTTCTGTTTATTTCCTATATTACGGGGCACACTGTTTCAGGCTTCTTTCATTGTCTGCTTGCTGCTTCTCTGCATGATCTCTAAATACTAGAGTATCTGCAATCTGCCCCTAATCCTCTACCAACCTACATTCTTACCTAACCAATCTCAATCTATTCCATAGCTCTACACATGCCCCAAGTGCAGATCTCGCTCTTCAGCTTTAGACATATATGAAACTGCCTAATCAATATCTCTACTTGAATGTTCAGTAGGCATCTGTATTAGTCCGTTTTTATGCTGCTGATAAAGACATACCAGAGACTGGGAAGAAAAAGAGGTTTAATTGGACTTACAGTTCCACATGGCTGGGAGGTCTCAGAATGATCACAGGAGGCGAAAGGCACTTTTTACACGGCGGCGGCAAGGGAAAATGAGGGGGATGCAAAAGCAGACACCCCTGATAAAATTATCAGATTTCATGAGACTTATTCACTAACACGAGAACAGTATGGGGGAAACTGCCCCCATGACTCAAATTATCTCCCAGTGGGTCCCTCCCACAACATGTGGGAATTATGGGAGTACAATTCAAAATGAGATTTGGGTGGGGACACAGAGCCAAACCTATCAGCATCTCAATCCTAAAATTTGTAAACAGGACTCTTAATCCACGCCTACCTCACAGGCAACCTGGTCCTCCACAGACTTTTTCTTTACAGTATCATCCACCCATCTTCTCAGTTCAAATACCTAGTTGTGTCCTCATCTCTTCTAACTCCCCCAATGCCCACATCCAATCTATCAGTAAATCCAGGAGGTTCTACCTCCGAAATATTTCCTGAATTCAACCTCTTACTCTATACTACAAACCTAGTTTCGATCACAAACCTAGTTTCTGTTCTATACTACAAACCTAGTTTTGATCACAATCATCTCTTTCCTGAACTCTTGCAATAGCTTCTTAATTGATCTACCTGCTTATTCCCTTGCCCTTTTTTGGCCAATTTGCCACAAAGCAGACAGGATGATCCTTTTAGAAGTTAGTCAGATCATGTCATTCTCCTGCACAAAACACTGCTTTGTGTTTTCATTACCCTTAGAATAAAATCTAGACTCCTTACCATGGCCTTGAATATGCTGTAGGATCTGGCCTCTGGCCACCACTTTTATCTCATCTTCCACCCCTTGTCTACTGTCCTTGGGCTACATCATATTATTTTTCCTGAAACATGCTAAGCTTGTGGCTATACTAAGACTTTTGCACTAGTTTCCTTTCATATTTGTCATCTATTTTTATCATTATTAAACCCAATGTGTGTGGAGGTAGAACTGTAATTTGCATGTGAGATTTGATGAGATCAATCTACAGACTTTGCAGCTGCAGTACAAAAGATGCACACAGCGAGACTTGGAAAGAAAATCAAATATATTAAACTGCAAATTCACTCAGAAATAATCCCCTAATATTCTTTTATGAAGAGAAGCTTCTTGAATTATATGTTACTCTTAGTTCTCTATCATATAATTACTTTTGAAAAGAATTTTATACTGTAATTAAAAACATGGTAAAATCATAATATTTATAAAAATAATTTTCCTGCCATTATAACACTTAGATTGGTTTTTATTCAGTAGAAATACTGTAATATAATTGACCTTTTGTGCAATCCTTGATTTCCTTAAATTAAAAAGAGAATATAAGATGAAAAAAGTAAATATTATAACGAAGTAGAACATTTCCATAATTTTTAGAAATTTGCATTTTATAAAGCTTTTTGTTGAATATTTCTGGGTTAGGATTGATAGACATAAAACGTGATTTGATTGCTTTGCAAAATCCATTTACTGAGAATAACTCCTTTTTTTGTTATCAGAATTGATTAAATCTAGCTATTCATTTGGGATGACACAATTAGACAAAGAATGAGCCTGTCTGTGTGACTAAATTGGGACCACCACAATCAATGCATCCAGTGACCTTTCTTAATTCTTTTACCCTGAACAATAACCTGAATTGAATTTTAGAAAGACCTTATAATCTCGAGACCAGTTGTTTTTAAAGTGTCCTTTAAGAAAGCTACAATATCAGTCAAGATTAGTTCCTCTAGCATTATGCTGCTGCAATATGCAATCAGTCAACTATCTTGTGATGAGATTTAGCCAGGAGAATTTGCAGGACTATACTTAGGATCTGCAATGAAAAATTGATTCATTAGCATATGAGCCATACATTATTGATTTTTGCTTAGGAAAAAATCATCAGTTTTAAAATCAGTTTATTTGAGTAGTCTAAATATAATTTCCTTTTCTGAATGAAGGAAAATTTCCAAGAGTATTTATACATCTCCTGTCCTTTTTAATGTTCTTCACATACTAAGACATATTATCTGTTACCCACCTAATTTTGTCATAATGAAAACTGTTATTACAAAGAAACTTTTTAAAAACATATATTTTTTATGTGGATGAAGGCAAATGTGCACCCTGAGACACATTTTTTGAAATGTGTTTCTGGCTTTTGGGGTTGGCATGGGTATTCTGAAAAACAGGTCTTTTCTACTGATTATCATCAAGGTGTATAGGCTTGGTAGGTTTAGATCCTGCTAACAGTGTGTTCTAGTACTGGGAAGTTGACGTTGGAGTAAAAGGAACACAAACTCTCAATAAGTTACATACATTTTTTTCCACAAGCAACTCTTGCAACAAGAATTTATGAAGTGACGCTGGTCTTGAGAGAGTAAGAATGGAATGAAAATAAGTCAAATAGAGTGTGAGCTTAAAGAAAAGCTGAAACCATATCATGGTGTATCCAACTCAAAAAGTGTTATAGGATTAAGGAACATATTCTTGTCAGTACAGTTGTCTTTTAACAATATTTTGAAAATAACAGAATTTCAGTTATTTAAAATATACTTTGTTGCAATGTTTAGTTCTCTCACAATAAGATAACACTACATACCTATTAAAATGACTTTTTAAAATTTTACTTAAGTTCCAGGATACATGTGCAGAATGTGTAGGTTTGTTATACACACACACACACACACACACACACACACACACACACACACACATATATATACATATGCCATTGTGGTTTGCTGCACCTATTGACCCATCCTCTAAGTTCCCTCCCCTCGCCCCACATCCCCAATAGACCCTGGTGTTTGTTGGTCCCCTTCCATGTCCATGTGTTCTCACTGTTCAACTCCCACTTATGAGTGAGAACATGCGATGTTTGGTTTTCTGTTCTTGTGTTAGTTTGCTGAGAATGATGGCTTCCAGCTTCATCCATGTTCCTGAAAAGGACATGATCTCATTCCTTTTTCTGGTTGCGTAGTATTCCATTATGTGCATGTACCATATTTTCTTTATGCAGTCTATCACTGATGGGCATTTGGGTTGGTTCTATGACTTTGCTATTGTAAATAGTGCTGCAATAAACATATGTGTGCATGTGTCTTTATAGTAGAACGATTTATATTCCTTTGGGTATATATCCAGAAATGGGATTGCTGGGCAAAATGGTATTTCTGGTTCCAGATCCTTGAGGAATCACCATACTGTCTTCCACAAAGGTTGAACTAATATGACATTCCCACCAACAGTGTAAAAGTGTTCCTATTTCTCCACAGCCTTGCCAGCATCTACTGTTTCTTGGCTTTTTAATAATCACCATTTTGACTGGCGTGAGATGTTATCTCATTGTGGTTTTGATTTGCATTTCTCTAATGATCAGTGATGTTGAGCTGTTTTTCATATGTTTGTAGGCTGAGTAAATGTGTTCTTTTGAGAAGTGTCTGTACATATCCTTTGCCCACTTTTTGATGGGGTTGTTTGTTTTATTCTTGTAAATTAGTCTAAGTTCCTTATAAATTCTGAATATTAGGTCTTTGTCAGATGGGTAGATTGCAAAAATTTTCTCCCATTATGTAGGTTGCCGGTTCACTCTGATGATAGTTCCTTTTGTTGTGCAGAAGCTCTTTCATTTAATTAGATCCCACTCATCAGTTTTGGATTTTGTTGCAATTGCTTTTGGCATTTTCTTCATGAAGTCGTTGCCCATGCCTATGTCCTGAATGTCTATTGCCTAGGTTTTCTTCTAGGGTTTTTATGGTTTTGGGTTTTACATTAAGCCTTGAATCCATCTTGAGTTAATTTTTGTATGAGGTGTAAAAAGGGGGTCCAGTTTTGGTTTTCTGCATATGGCTAACCAGTTTTCCTGGCACTATTTATTGAATAGGATATCCTTTCCCCATTGCTAGTTTTTGTCAGGTCTGTTGAAGATCAGATGGTTGTAGATGTGTGGCATTATTTCTGAGGGCTCTGTTCTGTTCCATTGGTCTATATGTCTGTTTTGGCACCAGTACCATGCTGTTTTGGTGACTGTAACCTTGTAGTACAGTTTGAAGTCACGTAGTGTGATGCCTCCAGCTTTGTTCTTTTTGCTTAGGATCGTCTTGGCTATACAGGGTCTTCTTTGATTCCATATGAAATGTAAAGTAGTTTTTTATAATTCTGTGAAGAATGTCAATGGTAGTTTGATGGGATTGGCATTGAATCTATAAACTACTTTGGGAAGTATGGCCATTTTCACAATATTGATTCTTCCTATCCATGAGGATGAAATGTTTTTCCATTTGTTTGAATCCTCTCTTATTTCCTTGAGCAGTGGTTTGTAGTGCTTCTTGAAGAGGTCCTTTACATTCCTTGTTAGCTTTATTCCTAGGTATTTTATTGTTTTTGTATCAGTTGTGAATGGGAGTTCATTCATGATTTGTCTCTCTGCTTGTCTATTGTTAGTGTAAAGGAATGATTTTTGAACATTGATTTTGCATCCTGAGACTTTGCTAAAGTTACCTATCAACTTAAGGAGTTTTGGGGCTGAGATGATGGGGTTTTCTAAATGTAAAATCATGTCACCTGCAAACAGAGACAATTTGACTTCCTCTCTTCCTATTTGAATACCCTTTATTTCTTTCTCCTGCCTGTTTGCCCTGGCCAGAATGTCCAATACTATGTTGAATAGGAGTGGTGAGAGGGGACATCCTTGTCTTCTATGGGTTTTCAAAGGGAATGCTTCCAGCTTTTGCCCATTCAATATGATATTGGCTGTGGGTTTGTCATAAATAACTCTTCTTATTTTTGAGATACGTTCCATCAATGCCAGCTTATTGAGAGTTTTTAATATGAAGGGATATTGAATTTCATCAAATGCCTTTTCGGTGTTTATGGAGATAATAGTGCAGTTTTTGTTTTTGGTTCTGTTTATGTGATGGATTACATTTATTGATTTGCACCTGTTGAACCAGCCTTGTATCCCAGGGATGACGCTGACTTGATCATGGTGGCTAAGTTTTTTGATGTGCAGCTGGATTTGGTTTGCCAGTATGCAAGGATTTTTGCATCGGTGATCCTCAGGGATGTTGGGCTGAAGTTTATTTTTTTTGTGTGTCTCTGCCAGGTTTTGGTATCAGGATAATGCTGGCTTTATAAAATGAGTTAGGGAGGAGCTCCTCTTTTTCAACTGTTTCAGAAGGAATAGTACCAGCTCCTCTTTGTACTTCTGGTAGAATTTAGCTGTGAATCCATCTGGTCCTGGGCTTTTTTTGGTTGGTAGGCTATATATTAATGCCTCAATTTCAGCACTTGTTATTGGTCTATTCAGGGATTCAACTTCTTCCTGGTTTAGTCTTGGGAGGGTGTATTTGTCCAGTAATTGATCTATTTCTTCTAGCTTCAAGTTTGTTGGCATAGAGGTGTTTATAGTATTCCCTGATGGTAGTTTCTATTTCTGAGAGATCAGAGGTGGTATCCCCTTTATCATCTCTTATTGTGTCTATTTGATTCTTATCTTTTTTCTTCTTTATTAGTCTAGCTAGCCATCAATTTTGTTCATTTTTTTTTTTTTTTTAAAAACCAGCTCCTGGATTTATTGATTTTTTTGGAGGGTTTTTTGTGTCTCTATTTCCTTCAATTCTGCTGTGATCTTAGTAATTTCTTGTCTTATGCTAGCATTTGAATTAGTTTGCTTTTGCCTCTCTATCTCTTTTAATTGTGATGTGAGGGTGTCAATTTGAGGTCTTTCTAGATTTCTGATGAGGGCATTTAGTGCTATAAATTTCCCTCTCAATACTGCTTTAGCTGTGTCCCAGAGATTTTGGTACAGTGTCTCTTTGTTCTCATTGGTTTCAAAGAACTTCTTGATTTCTGCCTTAATTTCATTGCTTATCCAGTAGTCATTCAGGACCAGGTTGTTCAATTTCCATGTAATTTTGGGGTTTTGAGTGAGTTTTCTAATCCTGAGTTCTAATTTGATTGCACTGTGGTCTGAGAGACTGCTATGATTTCAGTTCTATTGCATTTGCTGAGGAATGTTTTACTTCCAATTATATGGTTGATTTTAGAATAAGTGTCATGTGGCACTGAGAAGAATGTATATTCTGTTGATTTGGGATAGAGAGTTCTGAGGATTTCTATTAGGTCCACTTGATCCAGAGTTGAGTTCAAGTCCTGAATATCCTTGCTAATTTTATGTCTCGTTGATCTGTCTAATATTTACAGTGGGGTGTTGAAGTATCCCACTATTATTGTGTGGGAGTCTAAACCTCTTTGTAGGTCTTTAAGAACTTTTTTATGAACCTGGGTGTGCCTGTATTGGGTACAAATATACTTAGAATACTTAGTTCTTCTTGTTGAATTGTTCCCTTTACCATTATATAATGCTCTTCTTTGTCTTTTTTTTTTTTTTTAACTTTATTGGTTTAAAGTCTGTTTTGTCAGAGACGAGGATTGCAAATCCTGCTTTCTTTTCTTTCCATTTGCTTTGTAAATTTTCCTTCATCCCTTTATTTTGAGCTTATGTGTGTCTTTGCGTGTGAGATAGGTCTTCTGAGTACAGCATCAATGGGTCTTGACTCTTTATCCAGCTTGCCATTCCGTGTCTTTTAATTAGAGCATTTAGCCCATTTACATTTAAGGTTACTATTATTATGTGTGAATTTGATCCTGTCATCATGATGCTATCTGGATATTTTGCACACTAGTTAATGCAGTTTCTTCATAGTGTCATTGGTCTTTATATTTTGGTGTGTTTTTGCAGTAACTGGTACCGGCTTTTTCTTTCCATGTTTAGTGCTTCTTTCAGGAGCTCTTGCAAGGCAGGCCTGCTGGTAACGAAATCCCTCAGCATTTGTTTGTCTGGAAAGGATTTTATTTCCCTCTTGCTTATGAAGCTTAGTTTGGCTGCATATGAAATTCTGGGTTGAAATTTTTTTTTCTTTAAGAATGTTGAATATTGGCCCCTGATCTCTTCTGGCTTGTAGAGTTTCTTCTGAGAGGTCTGCTGTTAGTCTGATGGGCTTCCCTTTATAGGTGACCTGGCCTTTCTCTCTGGCTGCCCTTAACATTTTTTCCTTCATTTTAACTTGAAAAAACTGATGATTATATATCTCTGGATTGATCTTCTCATGGAGTACCTTAGTGGTGTTCTCTGTATTTTCTGAATTTGCATGTTGGCCTGTCTTGCTAGATTGGGGAAGTTCTCCTGGATAATATCCTGAAGTGTGATTTCCAGCTTGTTTCTCTTCTCCTCATCTCCTTCAGGTACTCCAATCAATTGCAGGTTCAGTCTTTTTACAAAGTCCCATATTTCCTGGAGGCTTTGTTCATTCCTTTTCATTCTTTTTTCTCTAGTCTTGTCTGTATGCTTATTTCAGCAAGGTGGTCTTCATCCTCTGATATCCTTTCTTCTGCTTGGTCGATTTGGCTATCAATACTTGTGTATGCTTCACGAAGTTGTCGTGCTGTGTTTTCAGCTCTATAAGGTCATTTATGTTCCTCTCTAAACTGGTTATTCTAGTTAGGGTATCCTCTAAACTTTTTTTTTTTTTTTTTTTTTAAAGACGGAGCCTCGCTCTGTCACCCAGGCTGGAGTACAGTGGCACGATCTCGGCTCACTGCAACCTCTGCTTCCAAGGTTCAAGCAATTCTCCTGTCTCAGCCTCCTGAGTAGCTGGGATTACAGACGTGAGCCACCATGCCCGGCTAATTTTTGTATTTTTAGTAGAGACAGGGTTTTGCCATGTTGGTCAGGCTGGTCTCAAACTCCTGACCTCAGGATCTGCCCTCCTCAGTCTCCCAAAGTGCTGGGATTACAGGCTTGAGCCACCGCGCTCAGCGACTCTAACCTTTTATCAAGGTTCTTATATTCTTTGCATTAGGTTAGAATGTACTCCTTTAGCTCAGCATAGTTTTTTATTACCCATCTTTTGAAGGCTACTTCTGTCAATTGGTTTATCTCATCCTACATCCAGTTCTGCATCCTTGCTGTAGAGATGTTGCGATAATTTGCAGAAGAAGAGGCACTATGGCTTTTTGTAAACGTGTGTGTGTGTGTATATATATATATATATAGAAATTTATCTATTGACTTCTTGGCTTATCTCTTCATATTATTGTTAATTTTTAGTATTTGCTCAAGGGATTAGAATATACATACTTAACCATTCATAGTCAACTTAACATTTACCAACCTCCAGTGAAATATAGGCCTTTCAACCACATATTTTTATTTACCTTCCCCCTTTAAGTTACAGTCATCATATTTACTGCATCTATATACATTGAAAACTCCACTACATAATATTTTTTGCTTTCAACAGTGATAAATATTTTTTAACAATTTAAGAGAATAATATTATATTTTTCCACATAATGGCAATTTCTTTTACATTTATTCAGATATTGGCCATTTCTGCAAAGCCAATGGACAGTTCTTGAGTCAATGTTGCCTATCGGAGGATTTATGTGTCTAACAATACTGGGCCTAACTTAGTATTTTTGCTGCATTCAGTCACAGGCTGCGAGCAGCACATGGAAAGTGTGGCATGAATATGATGAATTTTACAGTATGGCAGCTGGGGACTTTGTTCAACTATGTTTACTGCACTCAGAGATTGGAGAGGGAGGTTTTTAAGGACATCACAGTAGGATTTTTGTAGACAGCTCATGGTAGGGTCTTGCTTTTATATGCAATCTAATAGTGTTTTCCTTTTACTTGGGTTTAGACAATTCACTTTCATTGTAATTTTTGATAGAGTTAAGTTTAATTCTACCCTCTTAGTATATGTTTTCTACTTGTTTCAACTATTCTTTGTTCATTCATTCCTTTATTCTTGCCTTTTTCTTTGGATTTGTTTAAGTATTGTATTTGACATCCAATATTAACTTTTTAGGTATACTTTTTGTTCAGTGTTTTCAGTGGTTGCTGAAGAGTTTGAAACATACCCCAATTAACTTATGCCCATCTATCTTAAAGTCATATAGCACTATAGCATATATATATGTATGTCATATATAGACATGGTGTTATGTAAGATCCTTACAATGGTGTACTTCCAGTTATCTCCTCAAATCCCTTGTCTTTGTCATGCATTTTAAATCTACATATGTTAAATCCCAAGATATATCATTTTTACTTGCTATAGTCAATTATTTTTAAAATAAATTTAACTTTTTTCAGTGAGGAAAGAATTCTGAATATCTTTGCACATATTTATTATTTCTGTTGCTCTAATCTTTTTATGTTGATCTAGGGTTTTCTGTGGTATCTGTGTGTTCTCACTTGAAGAACTTTCTTTCACATATTTAGTATTACATATTTGCTGGATAAATTCAGTTTTGTCTGTCTGAGAAATCTTATTTGTCTTGATGTTAAAAGGATTTTCTTTCTGTATATTGAATTCTATGTTGCACTTTTGTATCAGTAATTTATAGATGTCATATCATCTCCTGGCTTGCATAGTTTCTGATGAGAAGTGAAGGTTTATTTTTACCTTCCTTCCTTTGTATGCAAGCTATTATTTTTCCCCCTTTGGCTGCTTTATAATTTTTCTCTATCATTGGTTTTCAACTATTTTATTACAATGTATCTTGATGTGTTTTGTTGTTGCTGTTATTGTTTATAGGTTTTTATGTTTGTTAAACTTTGTGGATCTATGGTTTTATAGTTTTCATGAAATTAAGAAAAATAAATCAAATTCTTCAAATATATTTTCTGTCTTCTCTAAGTGCATTTAATATAATGACACATATGCTAAACCTGCTTTATACTGTCCTGCAGATTTCTAAGATTCTGATTTTTTAAGTCCTTTTTCTTTCTCAAGTGCAGTTTGGAGAGTCATCTATTGTTGCATCTTCGTCTTTTATTCTGCAGTAACTAAACTGCTTTTAAGCTCATCTTGTAAATATTTTGTTTCAGATACTGTATTCTTCATCTCTACAACTTCTTTTTTTTTCAAGTTTAAACCTCCCATTTATCTCTTCATGGTGTGTATGAGTTCCTTCAAATATTTGAACATATATATAAATTATTTAAAAGTCTTTGTTTTTTAATACAGTAATTTTTGGCATTTCTGAACATTTCCATTGGCTGATTTCTCTCCTGCTTATGTATTTCTTCTTTTACTGCTTTGCATGGCTAAGAATATTTGATCGAATACTGAACATTTTATACGGCTAAATATCAGAATCCCACTGTGTATCTTTAAAAAATGTTGAACTTAGTTTTGTCAGTTAAATAACTTTCAAATCAATTTTGTTAGGGTGGATCTAAAGTATCCTTTACTTTAAGTCTAGTTTCACCTCTACTAAAACGTGATTTTCCAGAAGTTGCCTGAATGCTCCAGTTTTTCAACAAAGTATCTCCACTTGGTTAGTATTTGAAAGACCTCCATGTTGTATGCTGTAGGAATAGTTCAGTTTACAGCTCTCCATAAGTGCTTTGCCCAGCATCATGACGTTTCAGCTTACACACGCACATTTTAGTATTCAGCAACTTTCTCAGGAAAACTTCTGTGAAGATTTCTCAAACTCATTCTCTGTGTAGCTCAACAACCTTGTCTCCTGAACCATTTCCCATAAATTCCATATGCATCTGCTTCTTCAAACTTTAATATCTGTATTTCCAACTGACAAAGATTGTTAGGTGTTGCTTCTTGTCTTCCATTGTGTGCCACGGTCTGGAAGTACCTGTGATATGATTTGGCTATGTCCCCCCCCAATTCTCATCATGAATTGTAACTCCCAGAATTACCATATGTCATGGGAAGAACTTAGTGGAAGATGATTAAATTATGGGGATGGGTCTTTTCTGTGCTGTTCTCATGATAGTTAATGAGTCTCACAAAGTCTGAGGGTTTTAAAAACGGGAGTTTCCCTGCACAAGCTCTCTTTTTGCCTGCCACCATCCACATAAGATGTGAGTTGCTCCTCCTTGCCTTCCAGCATGATTATCAGGTCTCTCCAGCCATGTGGAACTGTAAGTCCATTAAATCTCTTTCTTTTGTAAATTTCCCAGTCTTGCGTATGTATTTATCAGCAGTATGAAAACGGATTAATACAGTAAATTGGTACCCAAAGAGTGGGGCATTGCTGAAAAGATATCTGAAAACATGGAAGCGACTTTGGAAACAGGTAACAGGCAGAGGCTGGAACAGTTTGTAGGGCTCAGAAGACAGGAAAATGTGAGAAAGTTTGCAGCTCCCTGGAGACTTGTTGAATGGCTTTGACCAAAATGTTGATAATGATATGGACAATGAAATCCAGGCTGAGGTGGTCTCAGATGGAGATGAGGAACTTGTTGGGAACTGGAGCAAAGGTGACTCTTGTTATGTTTTAGCAAAAAGACTGGTGGCGTTTTGCCCCTGCCCTAGTGATTTGTGGAATTTTGAACTTGGGAGAGACAGTTTAGTGTATCTGGCAGATGAAATTTCTAAGCAGCAAAGCATTCAAGAGGTGACTTGGATGCTGTTAAAGGCATTCAGTTTTAAAAGGGAAACAGAGCATAAAACTTCAGAAAATTTGCAACCTGACAATGCAATAGAAAAGAAAATCCCATTTCCTAAGGAGAAATTTGAGCCAGCTGCAGAAATTTGCATAAGTAATGAGGAGGCAAGTGGTAATCCCCAAAACAATGGGGAAAATGTCTCCAGGGCATGTCAGGACCTTTGCCACAACTTCTCCCATCACAGGTCCAGAGGTATTGGTGGAAGAAGTCATTTTGTGGGCCTGGCCCAGGGTCTCTCTTCTGTATGCAATCTAGGGATTTGGTGGCCTGTGTCCCAGCTGCTCCAGTCATGACTAAAAGGGGCCAAGGTACAGCTCAGGCTGTTTCTTCAGAGAGTGGAAGTCCTAAACCTTGACAGCTTCCATGTGGTGTTGAGCCTGCAGGTGCACAGAAGTCAAGAATGGAGGTTTGGAAACTTCCGCCAAGATTTCAGAGGATATATGGAAACATCTGGATGCCCAGGGAGAAGTTTGCTGCAGGGGCGGGGCCCTCATAGAGAACCTCTGCTAGGGTAGTGCAGAAGAAAAATGTAGAGTTGAAACCCTCACACAGAGTCCCTACTCAGGCACTGCCTAGTGGAGCTGTGAGAAGAGGGTCACTGTCCTCCAAACCCCAGAATGGTAGGTCCACTGACAGCTTGCACCATGTGCCTCGAAAAGCCACAGAGACTCAGCACCAGCCTGTGAAAGAAGTCAGGAGGGGGGATATACCCTGCAAAGCCACAGGGGCAGATCTGCCAAAGGCTGTGGAAGCCCACCTTTTGCATCAGTGCATCCTGAATGTGAGATATGGAGTCAAAGGAAATCATTTTGAAGCTTTAAGATTTGACTGCCCTCTTGGATTTCAGACTTGCATGTGGCTTCTAGCCCCTTTGTTTTGGCCATTTTTTCCCCCATTGGGAATGGTTGTATTTACCCAATACCTGTACCCCCATTGTATCTAGGAAGTAACTAACTTGCTTTTGATTTTACAGGCTCACAGGCAGAAATAACTTGCCTTGCCTCAGATGAGACTTTGGACTGTGGACTTTTGAGTTAATGCTGAAATGATTTAAGACTTTGGGGGACTGTTGGGAAGGCATGATTGGTTTTGAAATGTTAGGACATGAGATTTGGGAGGGGCCAGGGGCAGAATGATACGGTTTGGCTGTGTCCCCACCCAAATCTCATCTTGAATTGTAACTCCCAGAATTCCCATCTGTCATGGGAGGAAATAAGTGGGAGATGATTAAATTATGGGGGCAGGTCTTTCCTCCACTGTCATTGTGATAGTGAATGAGTCTCACACGATCTGATGGTTTTTCAAACAGGAGTTTCCCTGCACAAGCTCTCTTTTTGCCTGCCGCCATCCTCATAAGATGTGACTTGCTACTCCTTGCCCTCTGCCATGATTGTGAGGCCTTGTCAGCCATGTGGAACTGTTAAGTCCATTAAATCTCTTTCTTTTGTAAATTGCCCAGTCTCCAGTATGTCTTTATCAGCAGCATGAAATTGGACTAATACAACCTCCGAACAGAATGTTGAGGCAATTGTATACCTCACCAAATTTATTTATCTTATGCCCTGGGTCAAAGTCCTCTATTGTCTATTATCTAATATCTGAAACAGCTGTTTGATATTTCATCTTTTTTTGTTCAGTTTTCTTGTTGTGTATGGCTGGGTGGCAAATCTGAAATCAGTCATTTCACCAGGGCTGGAAGGTGAAGTCTAATACTGACATTTTTAACAATTTTTAAATTTCTTTTATTCTTATTTTTTCTGATTATAAAAATAAATATGCTCGCATAGGAAAAGTACAGATGAATACAGAAGAGAAATCTAAATCACTCAAAGATAACTGAAATATAATTTTAATCTTTGTCTAATTTATTTCTATATCTGAACCTAGGGTAGTCAGATTACATGCAGAGCTGTTTTACTCATTGTTAATCCTGCAATCGGCTACCCAGCTGCCTACCAGAGACATATGTTTTTAAAACAATGAAGGAATTTTTCTGAAGGAATTGTCTCCTTGTGGTCCCATGACAAATGAGGGAGGGATTGTGGGAGAGAACTGTTATCAGAGGCAACCTGTCCTACTGTTCCTGTGTTTTTTGAAAGCTCTTTTATTCCCTGTCATTTCTCTTGTATGGAATTGCTCACTGATTTTTATCTCAGAATCTGGAGATGTAGTGTATTCAACAATAGATTGTAAAAGAAGTATATCCTCTGTCACCTCTGTATTTCTGCAGGAATTAAGAAGTAGAACAGAATTATTCAATAATATATATCAAATTGCACAAAGGCATTATGCTCCCTTAAAAGAGAAAACTGTAGTTTCTTCAGATAACTTGTATCAGTGGTTCCTAAATATGGGTACAGATACTATCCACTAAAGAAGTAAATTTCTGCTCCCTACCCTCATCCTTTGCCTGAAAGATTCTGAGCAAGATACAAACATCTCTCAAATTTATTACATTCAATTGAAATTAATTTTAAGACTTGAAGATCAAGGTCACATTTAGCGTAATTTTCAAAGAAAGTTATCAAACTAGTGGGGTGACAATAGCAATATTTATACTGTCATAGGTGACTATATAAACCAGATCAACACTTCGAGAGGCAAGTTTAACAGTGGGGTTTTATATAAATTTGGTGAAGATTTTGAAGCTGCCAGTACAAAATGTGAGGTCTTAAAGTATATATACCAGACAGCAAATAATATTCTTTATCCAAAATTAATTATGAATAAGTGCTCAGGATCAAATGTAAATTTTTCCCACAATACCTAATGTACAGGAATTGTTGTGCTTCTTTGCTTTTTGAAATCAAATCAAATGTGGCTCCAAGACCTCTACTTGTCAAATATGGTGAACAGTTCATTGAATCTCTATTTTTGTTCATGTCTTTCTCCTCATTTGGCTGTACCAGGATTGAATAGCACAAGGCAGTAGATTAGAGGTCTTTCTAGTCATCATTCCATAGTCACTGCTGAGGATGTTGCCTAAACTTAAATGCTCTTAAAGGTATGTGGTGCTACTGTTGCTATATATCCTCTAAGTCAGAATGATCTGAAGGACCCTTAGCATTTAACATGGTCTTTGGTGTCATCCAGGCAGGTATACTCATTTCAATACACCAACGCCTCTAGGATGCTTCATGGGATTTGGGCATAAGTCTCAACCACTTTGCCAACTCACCTTTCTCCTCTCCACTCCTAAAAGATTCACCTTCCAGGCTGGGCATGGTGGCTCACACCTGTAATCCCAGCACTTTGGGAGGCCAAGGTGGGCAGATCACCAGAGACTGGGAGTTCAACACCAGCCTGACCAACATGGAGAAACCCCGTCTCTACTAAAAATACAAAATTAGCCGGGTGTGGTGGCGCATGCCTGTATTCCCAGCTACTCGGGAGGCTGAGGCAAGAGAATCGCTTGAACCCGGGAGGCGGAGGTTGTGGTGAGCCAAGATGGTGCCATTGCACTCCAGCCTGGGCAACAAGAGGAAAAATTCCATCTCAAAAACAAAATGAAAAAACGATTCACCTTTCCCTGTCAGTGTCCTGTTACACCATGTCTCTCTGCTACCTCTAAAGAAAGAAAAAGAAAGACCCAGTTTCCATCTGGGATCATCCAGATTATTTGCTCTCAGTGGGACCTAGACCTTTGAAAGTATGTGTCATTATGCTTATGTGTCATTAATATGTGTCATTATTATGCAAATACCATAATAAATGTATTTGCTGTTACATTGCCGTTCATTTATTTAATATTTACTAGATATGTCCGTTATGCTAGGCACTGTGTTACAAAATGCCTGCCCTGATGTTTATAAGGGCTGCCATTTGCTCAGTATACTCTCTTCTAATTTTAGAACATCAGAGAGATAATTTTGTAACTACACCAGCTTTCTTTAATACCTCTGCTCTACCCCTGCTATTATGATTATTTATAATTACAGTATTGGCCTGTTCGATAGTAGCTTCAGAATTGCTATAACATGGGCTTAAGTCGAGGACTGCTAGGGCATTTTCAATCTCAGTACTTTTACTAAGACTGCAGATGTGTTCAGGGTGGTTTGGGAAGTGGCTGATAGAGAAGGGCAGAGGTAAAATCTATTTATCATTCATCGCTTAATGATGCCACTGCTTTACCAAACTTCTTGAGTCACTTTTTTTTCCTGATTCTAAAACCATCAAATTACACTCATGTCTTTTTTTCTGTCAGAAATCAAATGTATCTAAACAATATGGCACTTCCCAAAGTGTATCATTAATATACTTCATTCCATTGTATGTCAATGGCTATTTATATACTTTAAGAATATTGTGAAGCTAAATAAGTTAGGAAACATCAGGTTAAATGAATGTAAGAAAAAAAAAAAATGAAGGTAAGGTTCTTGGAGCCTTTAGTACACATAAGTACATTATGTGTATTTTGAATCATCAAGAGGAGAAAACAGTATGAGGAGTCTCACTCTCATATTTTGTGTGTGTGTGTGTGGTTCGTTGTTGTTGTTGTTGTTGAGACGGAGTCTCACTCTGTTGCCCAGGCTGTAGTGCAGTGGTGTGATCTCGGCTCACCACAACCTCCACCTCCCGAGTTCAAGCAATTCTCCTGCCTCAGTCTCCCAAGTAGCTGGGATTACAGGTGTGTGCCACCACACCCGGCTAATTTTGTATTTTTAGTAGAGACAGGGTTTCACCATGTTGGTTACATTGGTCTCAAACTCCTGACCTCAGGTGATCCGCCCACCTAGGCCTCCCAAAGTGCTGGGATTACAGGTGTGAGCCACCACACCTGGCCTCACTTTCATATTTGATTGCAGAACTCTTTTTGCAAGGAGCATCTCTTAGGGCTTATATTTCATAAAACTTTCTTTGGGAAACGCTGGTCATGGATGTATTAATTATTAGTATTAGTGTTCTATTCTTGACTTGAATGAGCCAGAGAGAACATGGAGTTTTTCACTGATGGTGTGTGGATTTCCCCAAGCCCTCTATTTTGTTCAGAATTAGGTCCAGAATAGTAGCAAGTCCCCTAGCTGCACCTAGATCTGTTTTGGAGGTGAATTTCTTAGCACAGCAAGTCAAAGCCTTGTCAGATATTCTGATCTTTGCTGAATTGCACTTCCAACTGTTTTCCAGAAAAGTGAAAGGTTATATCTGAAATATATTTAATTTCTGGGTAAGTTTTGGAATCTGGGCCAGGAAGGCATCATCTGCATCTGCCAGCTGGTCTGTGCTAAACCTTATTCCAGTGTTTCCTAAATTCCAGCTATCAATTCATGTAGTAGAATCGCGAAAATATTTCGCAGAACAAATCACGTGCAGAGAAAATGCAAGTCTTTTATTTTCTCTGTATCTAGCTTGACCTTTCTCTAAAGCTCTCTCCCCACTTTCTGATGGGGAAAATAAGTTTCAGTCTTCTTTGCTTAAACCTCATTGAAATATAATAATTTAAAGAGTTATTTTCAACTAATGCCCAGTCCTTTTAAGAAAAAAAAAATCTCATCATTTCAGATTTCTCATTCTTTCACATCTCCACTTCAGCTTATTTTAAAAATGATATCTGGGTAAGATGGCGTGCGTGTGTGTGTGTGTGTGTCTGTGTGTGCACGTGCTATGATTTCATGTGCCTAATATAACGAGCAGAATATTAGAGTTCTCTGCTCTTGTCATGTGGTGATATCTCTGGTCTCCCTTGGTGATAACTCTGGCAGCTGCTTGTTCTGCTGGTATTCATGTTGAAGGCTACCTATAGCCTGCACCTTGCTCTCTCTTGGCTTGTTCAAAGCCTGAGAATCCTCCCTGGCATGTTCAGTTGGCTAAATATTACTCAGCTTTCCCTGGGTGCAAGGTCTTGCGGTCTCTGTCATGTCCTCTTTGTGCCTCTATTGCCTAGTGTAGTTTGCTCCCACCTCCGTGGTGGTGGGGTTAACTTGTTCTACCATAATGGTTCCCATGGCAGGCCCCTTCAGTGTGCATGCCATATACAAATCGAGCAAAGCTTGGAGGCACCTCAGAGCTTCCATTTGCCTGACCACACTGCATGACCAAGTGTGTTTTGATGCAGCTAGCCCCTAACTGAATGCATACTAGAGTGTCACATTGGAAGTGAGGACAAGAGACCCTCTTTATTCTCAGTGTTCCTTTTCCTAGTTGGGACACATGTCTGACTGCTGTGCCCTTGTCCTTTACACCTCTTCTTTATCTCTTATTCCCCCTATGTCATATACATTTTCCAGACTCCAGCTAATCCAGGAAATATTTTCTACACTGCCAAAATGTTAACTGAGTCCTAAAGGTTAAAAAAGGGAGTAAGGAACTTAAAAGTTCCCATTTTAAACCATGAGTTTGGTTTATAAAGATACTGGCTCACTGCACCGAAAGCAATGTGATATATTCTTGGTTCTTTCCTTCTACAACAAATCTTTACCTCCTTCGAGGAAAATGGATGCTTCAGGCCACTTAAGAAAAAAAGCCTTATAGTTAGAAACACAAGTGGAAGAAAAATCTACCACATTTTAAAAAATCATCTCAATTATACTTAACCATCTTCCCATTATCTATTATTCATGCAAATTGTAGTTATTCAGTAATTTTCTTTATTCTCTCCCCCTTTTTAAGCTTATTTTAAAAGAAAACATATCAAGCATAGGTAAAGAGCTTTCCCTAATTGTTCCTCAAGCCAACTTTCTCCTTAACTGCATGCATTTAGGTGAACTGAAAGCTGGGGCTCCTCAGATCCCAGGAACAGGCAATAGAAACAATTTTTTTCCATCTTGGAAGAGGCGTGTGCCACCAACTTATTCATCTGCACTTTTAGCTCTCTCTGCTCAACTGTGTCTTCATTCCTTTCTCCTTTCCTGCTCTGAAACCAAGGGCTATGAATGCCCCTGCCCCAAGTGGTAAACACAGCCAGCTCCTGGCCCTGATCAAGGACCAGTTGCTCCTGGATTGTGCCGCTGGATTTGTTTGGGGAGAGAAGAATTACCTACACATTATTAAAATCTTTTTTGCATTTGATATTAGGAATTTTTTCACACCCTTGGAAACTGTACATACTAATACCACTTCTCTCATTTCACCATTTCATGAATGCTCTCCTGAATGCCACAAAAGTATCAAGTGTATAGAGAATAGCTTTTATCATGAATTCGACTGTAGATTCTCTTCCTACTAAAAGTTGATACTACATATGAGACCATTTTCATCACATTATTTGTATAAACTCGGGTTCATCCTGTTTATTATCTTTGTGTGGTATGTTGGCATCTACATATTTGAAGCCTTATATTCTCTCAGATTTTTTTTTCATGTTAATCCCTAGTACCTCTCGCATGAGTTTTTAAAATTTTATTTATTTATTTATTTATTTATTTATTTATTTATTTATGTTTTGGAAATGTTCTTTTAGTCCCTTTAGTAACTAGTTTCATGTGTTTATCCGGTCATATTTTTTTCCTCTTTTCTCACATTCAATCCACACAATTATATTTATTCTGATACCTTTGTGATGTATTCTAGCTCTAACAAAGAACCCACTCGTCCGGTAGCTAAAGTGCTAGTTCCAAAACTCAGACCTTCTTTCCCAACTGACAAGCATTACTGAGTATCCACTGGGCTTGCCAGGCACTCTTCTGGGTCCTGGAGATACGGTGCTAAAAAGGGCAGGCGAAGCCATTGATCTCACAAAGCTTACATTCTGAAAGCAGGAGACCAACATACAAACAAATAACTATCGCAGAGCAATTACTGTTGGGCAGATGGTAAAATAAGGGAAGGGGATGATATTGTACCTGACAGGGGCAGCTTATTTCTTGTCAGGAAAGGAATCTCTGATAAAGTGGTGCTGGAGCTGGAGCTGAACATAAGGAGCCAGCCATGTGAAGATCTCAGAGAAGAGCCTTCTAGAGAGAGTGCTCAGTTACTGCAAATGTCTTAATGTGGGAATGAGATTGAACTTCTTTAATAAATATAAAAAAGGACAGTAGAGCAAGAGCAAAGTGGGAAACAGGAGGAAGAAATATAAGGTTTAAGAGGTCAATAGCAGCCAGATTATAATGGGGCTGTGGCAGTCACTGTTAGAACTGTGGGTTTTATTCTAGGTCCATAGGAAGCCAATGGATAGCTGTAAACAGGAAATGGTGGGGGCATTGATGTAATCTGATTTAGGTTCTAGGAAGTTTGACTTTCCTGGAAGCCTTTCACCAACCAAAGCCACCTCTCTTTTCAGATCTCAAGGGGCAACAGAAAAGAGAGGAAAACACGCAACTTGTGTTACCAAGTAATATGGTTTGGCTGTGTCCCCACCGAAATATCATCTTGAATTGCTGTCCCCATAATCCCCACGTGTGGTAGGGGAGACCCAGTGGGAGATAATTGAATCATGGAGGTGGTTACCTCCACACTGTTCTTGGGATAGTGAGTGAGTTCTCATGAGATCTGATGGTTTTGTAAGGGGCTTTCCCCCTGCTTCACTCTACACTTCTCCTTGCTGCCACCATGTGAAGAAGGATGTTTTTCCTTCCCCTTTCCACGATGATTTTAAGTTTCTTGAGGCCTCCCCAGTCCTGCAGAAATGCGAGTCAATTAAACCTCTTTGCTTTTAAAATTACCCAGTCTGGAGTATTTCCTCATAGCAGACTGAGAACGAACTAACACACCAAGTCTTTTCGTTTCTTATCTAAGCCTGATGTATCCTTGGTCTTTGCTGATAATCACAGGATGCCATGCAAATAAGCAGAAGAGAATATCGGACAGGGTGTTTGGTAAAATATTCTGCGCCCTCCATCTTTGATATATGCCCTGGGATAATGACACATTTTCCTGCCAGGAGGCAGGTCTGTCAAGGTTCTAATCTATTCAGGTGTGATCTGAGGAATGCTAGGCAGCTCACAGCATAAAAGCTGAGTACCAAGTTACAAAGATTTAGTGAGAAAGATCATTTATTCAAGAATACAGAATTTAAATGGAGATCCAAATGTCACCTCCACTTTGTTTGGCATCTGTGTCACCAACTGCTATTATTTTCTGTTCTTTCTCTTTGGTTCTGAAATTTGTCTTTCCGAAACAGTGACCTGAGTCACATACAACCTGTAATTTAGAAATGTTCTGTGTTGTAAATTGTACTTTGCTTTCAGTAAAAGCCTTCATGTGTCAAGTAGCAAAACAAGAGTGTCATGAAAGAAGGTGAAGTTCCCCATTACAGAAAGAAAAATTGGGTAGAAACCTGCTAATGTGCAATGCAGAAAATAAAAGAGATGCTGATATGAATATGCTCATCAACTTACATTTATAATACTACGATTTTCAAATGATAGAGGAACATTTGTGAGCCTGTGTTGTCACAGTGCAATAGTCCCAGAGGATGCTGTTTTCAGCAGGTCAGAGTCCCACAGTTGCTCAATGAATATGTTAAGAATTGGTCTTTAATCTTCTGGCTTCTTTTAGTAGTTCTGCCATCATATCATTTCTGTTTTGCTATGATGGAAACATCCCCGAGGCAAATAGTGTTTCTGGTTGTACTGTGACATTTACCCTCTTCTCTTAATAATAATGACAATAATAACAATAATAATAACAGCCGCTACTATTTATAGCGCACTAGGCATGTTGCATCGTGATTTTACCTAATCTTCAAGAGTCCTGCAAGTCAGGAGTTGGGCCCAGTTTCCAGAGGAAGAAAATAAGGCTACTTTTACGCCATGACAGTAAGGCCATATTCAGGAAGAGGTTAGAAAATGGGAGCCTCTAGTAATTTTCCCTCCTTTTCAGCACCATAGAGCTGACCAAGTATGTCCAGCTTGGTACCCGCTATAAGAACTTTATTGGTATTAACAAGAAAATTCAATTCTCACTGTCATTCAAAGTAGGGACCTTTATTTATTTATTTATTTTTATTTATTTATTATGTCCAAATTTTATTTTAAGTTCAGGGTTATATGGGCAATATGTACAAGTTTGGTTATACAGACAAATGTGTGCCATGGTGGTTTACTGCACCGATCATCCTATCACCTAGGATGCCCAGCATCCATCAGCTATTCTTCTTGATGCTCTCCCTCTTCCCAACCCCCACCCTCTGACAGGCATCAGTGTGTGTTTTTCCACCTCATGTGTCCATGTGTTCTCATCATTCAGCTCCCACTTATAAGTGAGAACACATGGTATTTGATTCTCTGTTCCTGGGTTAGTTTGCTAAAGATAATGGCCTCCAGCTCTATCCATGTCCCTGCAAAAGACATGATCTCATTCCTTTTTATGGCTGCATAGTATTTCATCATGTATAAGTACATTTTTTTAAATCCAATCCACTGTTGATAGGCACCTAGGTTGATTCCATGTCTTTGCTATTGTGAATAGTGCTGCAATGAACATACACGTGCATGTAACTTTATAATAGAACAGTTTATATTCCTTTGGGTATATACCCAGTAATGAGATTACTGAGTTAAATGGTCTTTCTGCCTCTAGGTCTTTCAGGAATCAACACACTGTCTTCCACAATGGTTGAACTAATTTACAGTCCCACCAACAGTGTAAAAGTGTTCCTGTTTTATGCACAACCTCACCAGAATCTGTTGTTTTTTTGATTTTTTTAGTAGTAGCCATTCTGACTGGTGTGAGATGGTATCTCACTGTGGTTTTCACTTGCATTTCTCTAATGATGAATGACGTTGAGCTTTTTTTCATATGTCTGTTGGCCACATGCATGTCTTCTATTGAGAAGTGTTTGTTCATGTCCTTGGCCCACTCTTTGATGGGGCTGTTTGTTTTTTTCTTGTAAACTTAAGTTCCTTATAGATGATGGATATTAGACCTTTGTCAGATAGATTGCAAGCATTTTCTCCCATTCTGTAGGTTGTCTATTTACGCTGTTGATAGTTTCCTTTGCTGTGCCAAAGCTCTTCAATTTAATTAGATCCCATCTGTCAATTTTTGCTTTTGTCGAAATTGCTTTTGGTATCTTTGTCATGAAATCTTTACCTGTGCCTATGTCCTGAATGGTATTGCCTAGGTTTTCTTCTAGGGTTTTAATAGTTTTGGGTTTTACATTTAAGTCTTTAATCCATCCTGAGTTAATTTTTGAATATGGTGTAAGGAAGGGGTCGAGCTTCAATTTTTTTGCATATGGCTAGCCAGTTCTCCCAGCACCATTTATTGAATAGGGAGTCTTTTTCCCATTCCTTGTTTTTGTCAGATTTGTCAAAGATCAGATGTTTGTACGTGTGCAGTCTTATTTCTGGGTTCTTTATTCTGTGCCATTGGTCTATGTGTCTATTCTTGTTCCAATATCATGCTGTTTTGGTTACTGTAGCCTTGTAATATAGTTTGAAGTTGGGTAGCCTGATGCCTCCAGCTTTGCTGCTTTTGCTTAGGATCGCCTTGTCTATTCAGGCTTTTTTTTGGTTTCATAAAAATTTTTAAATAGTTGTTTTTTTCTAATTCTGTGAAGAATGTCAACGGTAGTTTAATGGGAATAGCGTTGAATATATAAATTGCTTTGGGCAGTATGGCCATTTTTATTATATTGATTCTTCCTTTTCATGAAGAAGGAATGTTTTTCCATTTGTGTCATCTCTGATTTTTTTGAGCAGTGGCTTGTAGGTCTCCTTGAAGAGGTCCTTGTTAGCTATATTCCTAGGTATTTTATTCATTTGTGCCAATTGTGAATAGGAGTTCATTTGTGATTTGGCTCTTGGCTTACCTGTTGTTGGTGTATAGGAATGCAGCAATTTTTGCACATTGATTTTATATCCTGAGACTTTGCTGAAATTGCCTATCAGCTTAAGAAGCTTTTGGGCTGAGACAATGGGGTTATCCAGACATAGGATCATGTCATCTGCAAACAAAGATAGTTTGACTTCCTCTCTTCCTATGTGAACACCCTTTATCTCTTTCTCTTTCCTGATTTCCCTGGCCAGAACTTACAATACTATGTTGAATAGGAGTGGTGAGAGAGGACAAACTTGTCTTGTGCGTTTTCAAGGGGAATGCTTCCAGGTTTTGCCCATTCAGTATGATATTGGCTGTGGGTTTGTCATATATGGCTCATTATTTTGAGGTGCGTTCATTCAATACCTAATTTATTGAGAGTTTTTAACATGAAGGGGTGTTGAATTTTATCGAAGGCCTCTTCTGCATCTATTGAGATAACCATGTGGTTTTTGTCTTTAGTTCTTTTTATGTGATGAATCACATTTATTTTTTATTTATTTATTTATTTATTTTTTTGAGACGGAGTCTCACTCTGTCGCCCAGGCTGGAGTGCAGTGGCCGGATCTCAGCTCACTGCAAGCTCCGCCTCCCGGGTTTACGCCATTCTCCTGCCTCAGCCTCCTGAGTAGCTGGGACTACAGGCGCCCGCCACCTCACCTGGCTAGTTTTTTGTATTTTTTTAGTAGAGACGGGGTTTCACCGTGTTAGCCAGGATGGTCTCGATCTCCTGACCTCGTGATCCGCCCGTCTCGGCCTCCCAAAGTGCTGGGATTACAAGCTTGAGCTACCACGCCCAGCCGAATCACATTTATTAAGTTGTGTATGTTGAACCAGACTTGCATCCCTTGGATGAAGCCTATTTGATTGTGGTGGATAGGCCTTTTGATATTCTGCTGGATTTGTTTTGCTTCAGTGTTCATTAAGGATATTGGCCTAAAGTTTTCTTTTTTTTTTTTTTTTTTTTGCTGTATCTTTGCCAGGTGTTTTGGTATCAGGATTTTGCTGGCCCCATAAAATGAGTTAGGGAGGAGTTACTCTTCTTCAATTTTTTGGAATAGTTTCAGTAGGAATGGTGCCCGCTCTTTTTTGTACCTCTGGTAGAATTCAGCTGTGAACGTGTCTGGTCCTGGGATTTTTTTCCTCATTTGGTAGGCTATTTATTAATGTCTCAATTTTAGAACAAATTATTGGTGTATTCAGAGATTCAATTTCTTTCTGGTTCAGTCTTGGGTGGGTGTATGTGTCCAGGAATTTATTTGTTTTTTTTCTAGATTTTCCAGTTTAGGCACATAGAAATGTTTCTAGTATTCTCTGATGGTTGTTTGTATTTCTTTGGAGTCAGTGGCGATATCTCCCTTAACATTTCTGATTGTGTTTATTTGAATCTTCTCTATTTTCTTCTTTATTAGCCTAGCTAGTGGTCTATTTTATTATTATTTTTTTTAAAACCAGCTCCTGGATTTGATGATTTTTTTGAAGTGTCTTTTTGTGTCTCTATCTCCTTCAGTTCAGCTCTGATCTTGGTAATTTCTTTTATTCTGCTAGCCTTGGGGTTTGTCTGCTCTTGGTTCTCTAGTTCTTTTAGTTGTGACATTAAATTTTTAACTTGAGATCTTTCTAGCTTTTTGATGAGGGCATTTAATGATATAAATTTCCCTCTTTCACACTGTTTCAGCTGTGTCCCAAAGATTGTGGTACATTTATCTTTGTTCTCATTAATTCCAAAGAACTTCTTGATTTCTGACTTAATTTTATTATTTACCCAGAAGTTATTCAGGAGCAGGTTGCTCAATTTCCATGTACTTGTGTGGATTTGAATGAATTTCTTAACCTTGTGTTCTAATTTGATTGCACGGTGATCCAAGAGACTGTTATGATTTCAATTCTTTTGCATTTGCTGAGGAGTGTTTAACTTTCAATAATGTGATCAGTTTTAGAGAAACTGCCATGTGGTGATGAGAAAAATATATATTCTGTTGTGTTTGGGTGGAGAGTTCTGTAGGTATCTATCAGGTCCACTTAATCCAGCGCTGAGTTCAGGTCCTGAATATGTTCGTTAGTTTCTGTCTCGATGGTCTGTCTAATATTGACAGTGCGGTGTTAAAGTCTCCCACTATTACTGTGTGTGAGTCTAAGTCTCTTTGAAGGTCTGTAAGAACTTGGTTTATGAATCTGTGTGCTTCTGTATTGGGTGCATAGACATTTAAAATGGTTAAATCTTTTTGTTGAATTGAACGCTTTACCATTATGTAATGTTCTTCGTCTTTTTTGATATTTATTAAAGTCTGCTTTTTTCAGAAACTAGGACTGCAACCCCAAGTAGGAACCTTTAAAACCTCTGGTCCTATTCAGCTTGCAATATTCATATTGCCTATCTGGCAAGAAGTAGATTCAATTTTCAAATTGTTCATATATAAAAAGCTTCCCCATAAACAGAAGACATATCACATGTAATTATTTCCCAACAGCGATGATTTGCATAGAGTAATCTTGTATATTAAGTTTTTTTTCTGTTGCCTCTCAACTATATTAAAGTCAGCTGGAAGGTTGCACTTCTGGCAAAAATTATAGCTTTTCCTTCAGTGAGAATACTTGGTGCTCAAGCACTTATAACTAGAATTTCTAAGAAGGAAATTTGTAAAGAGAGAAGTGCAGTTGTGGGCACTGATGGGAAGGAAGCTGTGCTTTTATCTCTACATTCTTTTCACTTGAGAAGGGAAAGGAGACAATGGAAGGGTACAACTCATTTTTTTGTTTTGTTTTGTTTTGGTGACATTAGAAGACATGAGAAAAGTAATGACTGGGCTCTCTGAACTGGTTTGCAGTTGCATCCTGTCTCAGATATGTGTGAACACAACAAAAATACTGATGCCTTCACTCTTGAGATAAGGCCACATTACTTTCAATTTAATACTGACTATTTAATCTCAGGACCTCTCAGAAAAACAATGTATCCTATTATGTGTGAGAAAAATGTGTATATTAACAGTGGGAGGTCTGATGTATACTATATATTTGAAAGCCACCAGCCTTAGCACAGTCTCTGCTGTCAGTGGAATCAGTTTCTTCATTCTTGTTGACACACAGAATATTCCTTCTGATCTTGCAAAATCACTTCTGTTTATTACAAGGTCTGTATCTTGTCTATGTTCCCCACTGTTTATACACTACTTTTCTTGAAGCAACTACAGAGCTTTATACTTACATTCCAAACGGCATCTAGTACTGAAGTGCTTGGCAACATTACAACATGGAATAAATAGTATTCATTATGAGAGACTCCTCAGGATTCATTCATCTGATAAACGTCAGCAACATTACATAGAACTAATTTGATACTTTGTCTCTAAAGTGTGTTAAGACTCTTTGATGCTGAAAATTGCATTTGCAGAAGTGATCATTTGAAGTTACTGCAAGGCTCGGAGACAAATGCAGTGTCCAGGTCTCAAAGGAAGAAAAGTGAAATTCCTTCAGGGTGATTACTGAGGCCTCCCTGCCCAAGGCTTATTCTGGCCTGAGAGATGGCAAGCTTGGCTTCTTGTCTCTTCTACTCAGCAGCTTCCATGGCTTTTTACATTGACTCCCCGAGGTCCAGAGATGAAATAATAGCCAAGAGTCTGATCAAAAACCACCTAGTGAATTATGCGGCCAAATGTCTGCTGGGGAAGCAGATGTATTGTTTTACCTGAATGGAGATTCCAGTGGTGTTATGAAGACAACATGCCAGCCAGGGTTCAAGTCTCAGCTCCGTCACTTACTGGATGCATTTGTCTCCTAACTTATCTGCCCCTCAGTGTCCTTGTTTATGAAATGAGAATGAGGAAACATATCTTTTGGAGTTATTGTAAGAATTAAATGATATAATGTGTGAAAGCACTTCACATAGTACCCGGAACATAATAGGCACTCAATACATGTTACTGTAGTCTTCTCACCCATGAATTAGGAAGAATACTGTTTTTCCTGCTTATCTCAAGCCTATTATTCACTTCAATGGTCATTTTTCCCCTCTAGGTTTGTTCAGAGATAACAATGATGTACTGTAGTCAATTAAAAATGTTTCCTTGAATCTGGACTTGATTGTTAGAGCAAAAAGAGCAGCAGTCACTTAAGGAGAGATAGACTGTGAAGGTAGCCTGAAATGTATCTACCTACTGATACACAGCTTTTCCTGCCCTAGTCCATGCTGGTACATATGGCACAATTTTCTTCCTAGAGACATATTTTCTTCCTAGAGACATACATATGGGCCCCCTTATGTATCAATGTTCTTATTTGTCAGGAACAAATATGTTACATGTAAAAACATGGGTTGACCCACATGACCCATTTTCTTTAATATATATGAAGTAATATAACAGTATTTTATTATGTATTGTTTCCTACAACGCTGTTGGCCATGATAGTGATAAGTATTAATTCTTGGCCGGGCGCGGTGGCTCACGTCTGTAATCCCAGCACTTTGGAAGGCCCAGGCGGGTGGATCACGAGGTCAGGAGATCAAGACCATCCTGGCTAACACAGTGAAACCCCATCTCTACTAAAAAAAAAAAAAAAAAAAATACAAAAAATTAGCCAGGCGTGGTGGCGGGCGCCTATAGTCCCAGATACTCGGGAGGCTGAGGCAGGAGAATGGTGTGAATCCGGGAGGCGGAGCTTGCAGTGAGCCGAGATCGCGCCACTGCTCTCCAGCCTGCGGGACAGAGCAAGACTCCGTCTCAAAAAAAAAAAAAAAAAAAAAAAAATTTCTTTCATCCTCTGCATCCTGCCCCACAGCAGTACCTGCCACTGTGTAGTGCAGGCTCTCCTGATCCCTTGTTTGGAATACTGCAAAACTGTTTGCCCTTCTTTTCCTTCTCTCTTCTCTCTAACGCACCCCTACACTACAGCCTTTATGATGCTTCCGAAACAAAAACAAGGCCACGTTGACTCTTATTTATAAATCCTTCCATGGTTTCCCATTGTCCTTGGGGCAAAACCTAAGCTTCTTAACCTGGTTGAAAAGCATATTTTTTGATCAGGCATAAATCCTAGCTCAGGATACATTAATGGAGGCAGAGGTGTGGCGGTAGAGGGGGCGCAAAACCGACATAACAGATTTTATCTACATTATCGGCACTCTCCGCAGTGGCAATTTTTCCTCATTTTCATTTTATTTTCGGGCTCTTTTTAGGCTCTCTTACCCTTCCTGATAACAATTGCTCTGTCCCTGAGTTTTCCTTGAAAACTTTTAAGAGCTGGGCATGCTCAGTAGCCATAGCCAGGGTTGTCTCTCATTTTTAAAACATCACTAAGGCTGCAGTGTGAAGGATGGACACACTTTGGGGCCTATTGGCGGGTGGGGGGCAAGGGGAGGGAGAGCATTAAGACAAATACCTAATGCACGCAGGGCTTAAAACCTAGGTGATGGGTTGGTGGGTGCAGCAAACCACCATGGCACATAAATACCTATGTAACAAACCTGCACGTTCAGTACATGTATTCCAGAACTTAAAATTAAAAAAAAAAATGCATCAGTGAGAGCCTTTAAAAAACCAAGAAAGAATCAAAATTTCCTTTATCACAACTCTACAGATATTCCATTGAATGCGTTTACTGAAGCGGTATGAAATGTAGAGTAAGTTGGAGAGTGTCACCAAACTTCCCCTTTTATTCAGAAAAATAACCTAGGCCATGTGGTAGCCTGTTGTCCATACATGAACTGCCAGCTGGCTGCATCTCTGACCTCTCCTCTTTTACTTCTTTTACTTCTTCCCTTTTGTGGTGGGACAAAAAATGACCCTCCTAAAGATATCCATGTGAAACTCCTAACACCTGTGAATGACACCTTATATGGCAAAGGGTTTGATTAAGTTAAGGATCTTGAGATGAGGCGCTTCTGGATTATTCATGTGGGCCCAATATAATCACAGACTTCCTGTGATTAGGGAGAGGCAGAGAGAGACATATGAAGGAAAGGTTGGGGTGTGAAGATGGAGGCAGAAGACAAGGCAAGGAAAGCTGGCAGTTACCAAAAGCTAGAAGAGGCAAAGTACAGATTCTCCCCAAAGCCTTTGCAGGGAACATGGCCCTGCCAACAAATTGATTTGGGATTTCTGGACTCCAGACCCGTGAAAGGGTAAACTTCTGTTGCTTCAAGCCACCCAGTTTGGGGTAGTTTGTTATAGCAGTCCTAGAAATGAATTCATCTTTCTTCTAATCCCACTGGCTTCCTTGATTTTCCTCAAATAGGGCCACATGAGCTCCACTTAAGGACTCCTGTGCTCACTTCTCACTTGGACTCGAAAGATCTCCCACCAGATAGCTTCCTACTGAGAGAGCTCCACGGCTTTCTCCTTCGCTTCCATCAGGTCTTGTGCAGAAGTCACTTTTTCAGTAATGATTTTCATGACCCCGTTATTTGAAATAGGCCCCTTGGCATTCCCTGACATTCTCGCCCTATTTTCTCTTCATAGTACTTATCTCTCATCTGACATACTAATCTTTTAATGTTTACTATTTACTCATTTCTTACTGCCTGCATTTGGTTGTCTGTACATGCAGCAGAAGATAATTTCCATACTGTCAGAGATTATTGCCTGTATCATTTATTGCTGTATTTCCAGCGCATAGAACCATGCCTCAGCACCTAGGACAAGGCCCAGTATACATAAGCATTAGATGAACACTTAGAGGAAAGATCACATAACATCAGAAATTTTAAAAACGTTAGTAATAAACAAAGCATTTTATAACTTATCAGTCATGCTCCCCAAACTGCCATTGTCGTTAACCATGCAACTTCTGTAATGCCAACAAATCACTTAAATTTCCCATTTTCAAATGTTGAAGTCTGAGGAAAGACTTTGAGACATTTTACGTATTATAGTTGACTGGAGCTACTTTTATTCAGTCACATATTTATTCAACAAGGTTTTAATAATCAAAGTGAAGTTATCAAGCATTTTCTGCTTATCATGCTGGAATCCTAAACACAGTATATCCTGTGTTTGATATGACCAAAACTATGTGTATATTTATTTTTATGGGCTTGTACTTTTCTTTGGGAAGAGGGAAGGTGAGGACAGATGTCAGCAAAAGTACAAAAAGAAATCCCCCAGGAGCTCCCATATGTTTCTACCTTGCTGAGTCCATGTAAGACAGATTACCTTCATGGCTGTTTCCAGTTAAGAGGATAAATGGAGACGATACAAAGGCAGAATGTCACCTCTGCATCCAGGAAGATATGCATGCAAAGGTCAGCCAGAGGCTGGTTTTCTGAGTGCCCATGGTTGGGAAATCAAACAGACTTTCATTTTGATCTGAGAGTAAAGCACGCTATTGTTTGAGCTTCTTGGTTCCATTTATCAGAGGAAATTTGTGCCAGAGATCGCAGAAGGGAGTTGGAAGACATCCGAGAAAGGATTCCAAGATTGTAAACCGCACTCCAGCCCAAGCACTATTGCTGCCAATTCTAAGAATTTCTTCATGATTAGTCACAGTACTTAATGTTGCTATTATAAAATGTCAAGTGGAAGAGTCAGAGTCAGGCTATTGATGACTTGCAAGCTTGCTTTGCTGAAATAAAGTTTCTCTTACAATGGAAAAGCCGAATTTACACGAGTAAAATGAGTTGGGATAATTTGTGAAAATTTTGTGTTTTGATGTTGCAAAAGTCCATGTAAATTATTGCCTTAAGCATTCAAAAAATGCTTAGAACACTTGTGGCTAATTACTAAAAATATTTATGATTAAATTGGGCTACTTGGGAAGAGAAATGATGGAAATAATAGTTTTAATTGTTAAACTAATGTTCATTTTAAGTAAAATTGGTTACCTGAAAAAATGATATGCATACAAAAAAGAACACTTATCGTAATTGTGTAGCTTGATGGCTTATCCCACGGTAAAATTATTACAATTATTCTGTAACTACTATTCAGATTAAAAAAAAAATACTAACTATACCCTGAGAAGTTCCCCTGCTGCCCCGTCCCAGACACTATCGCCTTCTATCCTGAAGTTGTCTTCTCTTTTTGATCAGTTTTAAATGGTTTTGAATTTGACATAAATGGAGTTATACAGTATGTTCTTTTTAGCATTTGATTTCTTTTCATTAAATTTATGTTAGGAAGATTCATGCATGCTGTTGCCTGTAACAGTAGTTTGTTAATTTTCACTGTTGTGTAGTTTGCTGTTTATGAATATGCCACAATTTATTCAGTCATTTTATTATTCATGAACGTTTGGATTGTTTCTCATTTATGCCACTACAAATAGCACCAATATCAACATTTCTTGCAAGTATGAAGTAAACATATGTATACATGTATGTTGTATATGCATATCAAAACATCATGTTGCTTACCTTGAATATATACAATTTTTATTTTTCAATTATACCTTAATAAATCTGAAAGTGAAAATAAGTTTTGTTTGAATTTTGTCAAAAGCTTTTTTATTATTTAATATTTGTAGGCTGTGTAGTGATATCTGGTTGTTCATTCCCAATATGTAAAATTTGTGTCACCTCTTTCTTGGTAAGTATATTTAAAGCTTTATAAATATTTAATTTTCATCCAATAATCAGATTTGGGTTCAGTGATCTCCTGTATTGATTTTCCACTCTCAATTTCATTGATTTTCACTCTTACCTTTATAATATCCCTTATTATATATGATTTGGGTTTAATTTCTCTTTTTCCCCAATTTTCTTAAGGTAGAAGCTTATATCATTGAGTTGAGCACTTTCTTCTTTTCTAATGTAAACATTTAATAGTATGCTATAAACTTCTAAGCACTACTTTAAAGACATCCTACGAATTTTGATATGTTGATATGTTGATATTATTTTCTGTTCAAAATATTTTTCAACTTCCCATGTGATTTCTTCTTTGATCCATGTATTGTGGAGCATGTTTTTAATTTCAAAATATTTGGATATTTTCCTGATATTTTTTACGGATTTCTAGTTTAATTCTATTATATTCCAGGAATATGCTTTTTACTATCTCTTTTTAAAATTTTTATAGTTTGGTATATAGTGCATATTATAGTCTATTTTATTGGATTATTTTTAAATGCAGTAAAAAAGAGGTATATTATTCTGTTGTTGTTTAGGGGTGTTCTATAAATCTCATCGTGTCAAGCTGGTTGATAGCACTGTTCTGATGTTCTATATAACCTTACTTATGTTCTGTTTATTTGATTAGTGAGAGAGGAATGTGGGGGTCTATGAGTGAAAATGTCTCTGTTCAATTCTAGCAATTGTTTCCTCATGCGATTTGAAGCTTTGTTATTAAGTGCATATGCATTTAAGATTGTTGTGTCATGTTAAAGTGACTCATTTATAAATAGTGAGACAGTAAACTATCTAAACATACACTGATATGGTTTTAAATCTGTGCTTTGGAATTTTTGTTCTATTTGCATAACCTGCAGGAAAAAAAAATGTAATTCCATCTTTTGTCTCTTCTTACAATCCTGAGAGATTAATCTTGAAACTCCACATTGATCAAGTCATCTATGAGTTTAAAAATACAACAAGAGTGAGACTCCGTCTCAAAAAAAAAAAAAAAAATACAACAAGAAAAAACTTTGACTCCAATATTGCCTATTGAGTTGGTATATAACACCTTCTTCAGTGTGACCTTCTTCAGTGTGACCCTAAATGGCCTTAATTTTTCACCACTTAGTCCCTATCCAAATTAGATGGACTTCGCTTAATTAGAAAATAGATCCCTTACCTACTGATTCAGCATTTATTGGGAAACGATTATTTTCCTAAATGCTATAAAATTATTTTTAAAAAGTGTTCCCTATTCTTGAGATGATTATAATCCAATATAAACAAAAAAATGGAATTGAGGATGGACTAGGAGGTAGAGAAAGGCTACAATCATGAACGTAATTGAATAGGGCAGAGAGGCAGAATATCATTCTGTAAAATCTGTAGCAGCCTCAATGTGAAATGACTAAGGGATATGATTGTCAGGGCCTAAAGGTATTTTGTGATCATCAGTTCCATGAAACAAAGGGTAAAGAAAAACGTTAAATCAGAAGGTATTATCATCATTGTCTATAATACCAAGAAAGACATCAGCAAAGAATGCAGTAATTGGCTTTGGGGGCATCGATCCTAAATAACGCCATAGTAGAATAACTTACATGTTTGCTGATTAGAAGCTTCTGGGGTTTTAAATAGCATTACTACTAAACATTCTTGTTCACAGGTGAATTTGGCTTAGATTTGACTCTGTATTAAAGACCGAATATTAATTTTTAAAATTATGTATTTGGAGAATAATTTATTCATATGAAATCCAGACCCAAATATGAAATTCAGCACAAAAATTAATAATAGAAACCCGAGGAACCTCATGCTTCAGGCATTTAGCATCTGATATAATTTTACATTCTTATAAAGTGCACTGAAACGATACTGAATACACAGCATGTGGGTGCAATGTATCACTCTGTAATTAGAAGTATCAGGTCTATAAAAGCATTTTTTAAATAAAAAAAGGAAATGTATATTTTAAAAATAAGTGTGTATTTGAAAGTTTTTCATTTTTTTCTTAACCTTATCAATGATGATCGAGTTGACCTCATAACCTTTGGTTACTTATCTGCCAGACGGGCTATTAATGAAGACTATTATAAGTAATACATAGTCTCTAGAGGCCAGGCCACACTACCTCCAAAAAAAGGTAGTATGATGTTTCCTTCTAATTCCAGCATAAGTCTTTTTTTCTTTTTTTTTTTTTTTTTTTTTTTTTTTGAGATGGAGTCTCGCTTTGTCACCCAGGCTGGAGTGCAGTGGCCGGATCTCAGCTGACTGCAAGCTCCGCCTCCCGGGTTTACGCCATTCTCCTGCCTCAGCCTCCCGAGTAGCTGGGACTACAGGCGCCCACCACCTCGCCCGGCTAGTTTTTTGTATTTTTAGTAGAGACGGGGTTTCACCATATTAGCCAGGATGGTCTCGATCTCCTGACCTCGTGATCCGCCCGTCTCGGCCTCCCAAAGTGCTGGGATTACAGGCTTGAGCCACCGCGCCCGGCCAAGTCTTTTTTTCTTAAAGCACCAAAATGATAGACTACCTATTCACAATAGAGGAAAGGGTGTATTGTGTGTGTATGTGTGTCTGTGTGTGTATGTATGTGTCTTAGTCCATTCCAGCAGCTGTAACACAATACCATAATCCAGGTGGCTTCTAAACAAGAGAAATGTATTTCTTAAAGTTCTGGAGGTGGGGAAGCCCAAGATCAAGGTCCAGACAGATTCAGTGTTTAGTGAGGGCCATTTTACTTGTTCAGAAGTAGCTGTCTTCTCATTGTGTCTTCACACGGTAGAAGCGGCAAGAGAGCTCTCCGGGGCCTCTTTTATAAGGGCACTAGTGCAATTCCTGAAGGCTCTGTTCTCATAACCTAATCAACTCCCAAATCCCTCATCTTCTAATACCGTCACATTGGGCATTAGAATGTCAACATTTTTTGGGGGGGGTGGGGGGCACTAAAAACATTCAGTCCATACCTGTGTGTGTGTAATGTGTATGCATATGTGATTTTGTTGTTGATTTTGTATTTGAACTGCATTTCTTAAAAGTAACTAGAAATTCTTATGGTACAGTGCTGAGTATTTAAGAGAACCAGCACCCAGTGGATTGTTAGCCTTGGTTGTTCACATGTATTCTTCCCCAATAGAAGTGGTTTTCATGTTGAATATTGGTTAGGAGCGCAGGCTTTGGCTTCAGGCCCACTTCCATCTGAAGCCAAGTTCCCTCAGTTATAAGTTCTGTGACCTTTCAGCAGGTTCTTCAAATGTTTGTGCCTGATTTCCTCAGCTATGAAATTGGAATAATAATACCTCCCTCACAGGGCTGTTGAGAAGACTGGCACACAGTAGGTGCTCAGTAAACAAATGTTATAGCTACACTGCTACCATTATCATTAAAGTGTCAAGGCTGAAACTGGCCAGGTAAAAAGCTATCCCCATGAAGTCAGCATATAGGGGAAAGAGGACACTTGAGGATGGCTCAAGTCTGAAGGGTCACAGCCCAGATATTTTATTCAACTACAGTGGAGAGCAGAGTATTATCACAAGGAATGCTTAGATCACATGTGAAACAAAAAGGGTGTAAAGTTGAAATTGTGAGGCAAAGATATCAGGACAAGAACAAGTAGAAGATTAGAAGGAAGGACAAAGAGAGAACTAAGTAGGGAATGTGACTCCTGGTTCAGAGAGAAAACCTAGTCTCCAGCACTGGTACAACCATGTGGTATGATTGCGTTCTCATGCACTTGGATCACATGGCCAGAAAAATAAAGGGAGCTCCTTAAAGGTACTGTATGGGCTCTGCCAGCACTGTTCCCTAGAAAAACCCCACACACCTGGTTTAGAAGACCCCCCAAGGACATCGATCCATCTCATCTACTGTATGCTTAATGGAGCCCAGGACCAATTACCTAAAACAGGAGCTCACTGGGTGTAAGATGAGGAATTTATCACCAACTTCCACACATTTACCCTTTTACTTCTGCTTTGGAGTGCATGAGACTTGACCTCATTAAACAAAAATACTGGGTAGAAGAGGAAATAACGTTTCACCCTAATTTGGTAAGTGTCTTCAGAGAGCTTTCTGTTCTTGCCTAATCTAAGTAGCACCCTCTCCATCTCTATCTCAATTATCTCAGATAATTATTTTAATTATCTGCATATTATTTATGATTGCTGTTTTCCTTTTTTTTTTTTTTTTTTGGTGAATATTTCCTCTGATTCAAATGTACAAGTTCCATGTCAGATCATGTCAGATCTTTGGAGATTTTGTTTGCAAGTCTTTCCCCTAGGCCTAGAAGAATGTCTGGTATGTGGTACATTCTCAGTATAGTTCTCAGTATAGGTATCTGTTGAATGAGTTAATACATTTCCTGAATTTTTTTTTCTATACTCTCACTTCCGTGACTTATTTCTTGTTCCCTCTTTCTGTAACTTTCTCCATCATATTTTTCTTTAGGTGTCCTTTCCATTCTTGAAAATCTAGCTCAAATAGCACTTTCTCTGTAAGTCTTCCTGTATTATCCAGTCAGAAATAAGGTGTTAAACTGTGTGTGCGTGTGTGTGTGTGTGTGTGTGTGTGTGTGTGTGTCTCCATTCTTGTTCCAGGAGAACAGTTAGGGGTAGAAAGGGGAATAATTCCCGGAAATTATTGCATTCTGCTTTGAGCCAGAAATATTGATGCCAGGATTTCTCAAAACCTACCAAATCCAGAGTTCTTGGAGAGACATAAGGTGTCACCTCAGTTTTCTCTGTAGAGGAGGCAGTACTGTATGCTAGGTAAGCATTTAGTGCATGGATTAGGCAGCATGCGGTCAAATCCCACTTGGTAGATAGATGATCTTGCATAAAATATTTAACTTTAGTTTCTTCCTTTGGAAAAATGGAGATAGGTAATGATATCTGCCTCATAGGATTAGAGTGAAGAAAAAATATGATCACGCATATGAAGCATTTAGTATGGTGTCTTTTACTATAACAGGCACTCCATAAATTTTAGCTATTATTACCATAATGACTATTATTAATAATACTGTTAGAGGCTCCAGTGGTGGTTCGTATTCTATCATAATAAAACTAAGCCTTACAGTGTATCAGTTTTGTTTCAATGCAAGTATTAAGTTCAATCATTAATCTGAATGTCTGTAATAATTAATTATCATATTTGAAAAAACTTTATCACCTAGGCAACATTCATGTGCTTTTTCCTGGTGATTAACAAATGGAGCAAACACAAAAAGAGAAAGTACTTTATAAAATTGAGATGTCTAGATACAATGTAATTAACTGCATTTGGGCACCAGAGTATTTCTATTTACTATCCTTTGAAAATAAATATAAAATACATTTGCATCCTGTAGCATCTTTAAATACTATTTTTGTAGTATCGAAGTATTTTTTGTAGTAAAAACATTTGAAATGTACTTTCTTAGCAATTTTGCAATATACAACTATTAACTGCAGTTACCACAGCTGTTCAATAGATCTAAAAAAATGTATTCCCGTGTCTAACTGAAACTTTGTACCCTTTGATCCACATCTTTCCATTCATCCCAGCCCCTTGGCTCTGGTAATCACCGTTCTACTCTCCAGTTTTATGATTTAAATTGTTTTAGATTCCATGCATAAATGAGATCATGTGGTATTTGTCTTTCTGTGTCTGGTTTATTTAACTTGGCATAGTGTCCTCTGGGTTCATACATTTTGTCACTAATGACAAAATTTCCTTCTTTTTGAAGGCTGAATAGTATTTTGAAGGCCAATTTTTATTAGAAAGTATGTTGATTTTGGAATAGATGCTGTGAGATGAGTGTGTGTGTGCATACACGTGTATGTGCACTTGTGCATTTGTGTGTTTGTTTATGTGCTCCTGAATGTCTGAATGTAAAGTCACACATAAAGTTTGAGTTCGGAAGAAGCATCCTTTTGCAAATAAATAAGCATGTATATAAAACATAATATATTCCCAACTCATGAAGACATGCTTATGCAACTGATATAGTTATGCACTGCATAACGACATTTTAGTCAATGACAAACCATAAATACAATGGTGGTTCCATAAGGTAATAAACAGAACTGAAAATTCCTATCACTTAGTAATGCCGTAGTTGTCATAATATTGTAGTGCAAAACATTAGTCACATGTTTGTTGTAATGCTGGTGTAAGCAAACCTGCTGAGCTGTCAGTCATAGAAAAGTACATCACATGCCACTATGTATAGTACATAATACCTGGTGATGATAATAAATGAATTTATTACTGGTTTATGTATTTAATATACTATACTTTTATTGTTATTTTAGAGTATACTTCCACTTATAAAGAAAAGTTAACTGGGCTGAGTGCGGTGGCTCACGCCCATAATCCCAGCACTTTGGAGGCTGAGGTGGGCGGATCACCTGAGGTTGGAAGTTCGAGACCAGCCTGACCAACATGGAGATACCCCTCTCTACTAAAAATACAAAATTAGTCGGGCATGGTGGCGCATGCCTGTAATCCCAGCTACTCGGGAGGTTGAGGCAGGAGAATCACTTGAACCGGGGAGGCGGAGGTTGTGGTGAGCCGAGATTGTGCCATTGCACTCCAGCCTGGGTAACAAGAGTAGAACTCTTGTTCTACTGTCTCAAAAAAAAAAAAAAAAAAAAAAGAAAGAAAGAAAGAAAGAAAGAAAGAAAAGATAAGTTAACTGTAAAACAGCCTCAGGCAGATCCTTCAGGAGGTAGTCCAGAAGCAGGAATTGTTATCGTAGGAGATGACAGCTCCGTGTATGTTATCTCCCCTGAAGACGTTCCAGTGAACAAGATGTGGAGGTGGAAGACAGTGATACTGATAATCCTGACCCTCTGTAGGCTTAGGCTAATGTGCGTGTTTGTGTCTTATTTTTTAACAAAAAATTTAAAAAGAAAAAATAAAAATAGAATGAAAAGCTTAAAGTAAAAGGCTATAGAAAAGAATATTGTTTTTGTACCGCTATACAATGTGTTTGTGTTTTAAGCTAAATGTTATTACAAAATAATCAAAAGTTAAAGAAAATTCAACAGTAAAATGTTACAGGAAGCTAAGGTTAATTTATTATCGAAGGAAGAAAAATATTTTTAATATATTTAATGTGGCCTAAGTGTATGGTGTTTGTAAAATCTACAGTAGTGTATAGTAATGCCCTAGGCCTTCACATTCACTCACCACTCACTCACTGACTCACCCAGAGCAACTTTCAGTTCTGCAGGCTTTATTCATTGTAAGTGCCCTAGACAGGTGTACCATGGTTTATCTTTAAAACTGCATTCTGACTATACTTCTTCTATGTTTAAAGATTTTTAGATACACAAATACCATCATGTGACAGTTGCTTACAGTATTCAGTAGAGCAACATGCTGTACAGGCTTGTAGCTTAGAAGCAATAGGCTATATCATATAGCTTAGGGGTGTACTAGGCTATAGGTTTATGTAAGTACACTATAACATTCACATCGTGGCCGGGCGCAGTGGCTCACACCTGTAATCCCAGCACTTTGGGAGGCCAAGGTGGGCAGATCATAAGGTCAGGAGATTGAGATCATCCTGGCTAACATGGTGAAACCCAGTCTCTACTAAAAATACAAAAAATTAGCTGGGCGTGGTGGCACATGCCTGTAGTCCCAGACACTTGGGATGCTGAGGCAGGAGAACCCGGGAGGCGGAGGTTGCAGTAAGCCAAGGTTGCGCCATTACACACCAGCCTGGGCGACAGAGCAAGACTCTGTCTCAAAAAAAAAAAAAAGAAAAAAAGAAAAAAAAAATTCACACCATGATAAAAACCGCCTAGTGATGTATTTCTCAGAGCATATCCTCACCGTCAAGCAGTGCATGACTGTATATATGACCACCATTTGATCATTCCTTCCTTCCTTGCTTCTCTTCTTAGATGAGTCATTACCTTCTCTCGAAAGCCATTATGAGCCACCTGATCTAGAGTAACTCCCTCTGCTTCTCCCCCTAGCCAGTCCCATGCCATAGGATATTCTCTTCTTTCAAGGAAGCCCTTCCCAATAATGTAAGAAGATTGTCTGTTTTTCTTACATTTTTTTCTTGTTTTCGGTTAAATGCTATATAATAGATGCTCAATAAATATTTGATAAATGAGGAAGTATTTGCTGCTCACTGATAAGATTTAGGAGGCACTATACTGGCCCAGTTCTTCCTAAACCCAGCTGTGTATCAAAAATTACCCAGGAAGCTTTCAAAAATCTCAGTTATCAGGAACCCATTCCTGGAGATTTGATTCAGGTAGGTATGCTTTATTCACTGGTATTTCCGTAGAACAGCATGTGGCATATAACTAGACTTCAATAAACAGTAAGTATTCGTATAATCATTACTCATTAATTTTCTTGGGGTAACCTTCAACCTGGTTTCCTGCCTCCAGTTGCTCCCCTATCCTGAAATGCTCTTACCCTTCCACTTCACCTTCCATCTCACCTGTGGAATGCTTTTCTGAATCAGCAAGCTGAACACGACACTATCCTGCATAAAATTGGTCCATTATTCTGTTTTCTTCAGGATGAAGTCCAAAAGTCTTACCAAGTGAGCAGGACCTTTTAAAATCTGGCCCAGGTTACCTTTCCAACACTGAATTTCTCCCAGAACACCATGCTTGTTTATTCTTCCATTCCTTTGCATATGTTATTTCTTTGGCCTAGAATGTTCTTTTTCCATTTTTATATGTCAAAATCCTTTTACTTCTTTTTAGACATAAGTCTAACGTCACCTTCTCCAGGAAGCCCTTTCTGAATTTCTCAGGCTTGGTCAGCACTTAGCACAAAACTTGTTTTACATTAAGAATTAAAGGCAAGTATTATTATTATTTATCCAGGTATGGTATGAGTTGTGGTTATTTTGGAGATCTGTTTAATTATTATTCTCTAATGAGAAACTACAGGCAAAAGCTGAGTAAATTGAAGATTAAACTGTAACTACTTAGCTAAGGAATTTACTTTGCTATCCTATCTTTCTTTTTTCTTTTTTTATTATATTTTAAGTTTCAGGATACATGTGCAGAACGTGCAGGTTTGTTACATAGGTATACATGTGCCATGGTGGTTTGCTGCACCCATCAACCCTTCATCTACATTAGGTATTTCTCCTAATGCTCTCCCTTCCCTTGCCCCCACTCCCCGATGGGCCCCAGTGTGTGATGTTCCCCTCCCTGTGTCCATGTGTTCTCATTGTTCAACTCCCACTTATGAGTGAGAACATGCAGTATTTGGTTTTCTGTTCCTGTGTTAGTTTGCTGAGAATGATGGTTTCCAGCTTCATCCATGTCCCTGCAAAGGACATGAACTCATCCCTTTTTATGGCTGCATAGTATTCCATGGCTTATCCTACCTTGCTATTGACTCTCCAACAACAACGTGAAACCTTGAGGAAATTTTTCTCTCAGAGACATACTTTGTGACTGTCAGGTCAGTGTATTCTCATAAACAGTATCATGATGTATCATTTGAAGATGAAAGTGAGGTATTTGAATGGTTCCTAATTAGCTGTGGTCTTGCCATGAGACGGCACACTTAGCATGTGCCATTTCCTGTGAATTAGCATGCCGTGGGGCAAAACTTTTCCTGAAATAATCTAGGTTTGAGTCATAGTTCTTATGCTACCTAGCTTTGTGCTCTTGGGCAAGCCATTTTCTATCTCTGAGCCTGTTTTATCATCTGTCAAATTAGGATAATGACTAAATAACTGCCCTCCCCGCTTACAGTGGGTTTCGTTTCTAGCCTCCAAATTCTTTAGTTTTTTGAATCACATTTTAGAGAAGGCTTTTTTACAAAAGTATTCTGATATAAGTTGAAACACTGTAAAATGTTATGGCTTAAAACCCAGAAAAATTCTTGGAGCTAGGGAATTATGTTCATCACAGTGATTTGAAAATTCTTCCAAGTAAAAGTTTCCAATGGCAGAGGAAAGTGAATGTATACTCCTGACGGAGTTAGGTACGGCACGAAGCAGCAGCTGCAAGCCCTGACATTTTTGAAGACTTCTCATTATCTTAAAAAAATATATGATTTAAAAAATTTACCCTACAATATATTCATTTTCATTCCACATAAAATGTCTTTCCACTTCAAACCTTCAAGTGAATGTAATATTCTAGGAAGATATTTCATGTTTATCTTTGAGGGGCACGTGCAGTGATATGAGAGGCCTGGTTTTCACGTGTTATCATTAGTGGGTGATGCAGAGAGGAAGGTGGTTATATGTAGTACCTACAAATTGATTTGAGAAGATCGTGTATTTGTGGAATGTGTCTTATGTTTTTCTTCACTCATCCATTTTATCACTTCATTGAAGCATCTAAATAGCTCTCCTATTTCCTTTAATAGGGGAAAAAAGCATGACACTATGGTTACTTGTGTTCTTATATGGAAAATGCTGCATGTTTTGTTAAATTTGGTTTTCTAGCTGGTTTTATGATCTGAAAAATCAACGTGACCTTTTGCTTCCTTGGGCTAGGATTTTAGCTGGCAATATTAAGCCTTCAAAAGGGAAGGCCTACATTCATCGTTGCAGGGAATATTTGGAGGAGTTTTTCCCATTTTCCCTCTCTGCCTCATGCCTACCCTTGCCAATGCCTTGAATGGCAGGACACAGAATTTTAGGGAGACAATTTCCTAGTTTCAAGGTGACCAAAATATAAAGGCTGATGCTTCCCATGCAAAGACTTTCCAGTTCTTTCAATAAAGCAAAAACCAACTGCCACCTTTTTGAAAAACTGTGGCAAACATGTATCAAAGCTTCATAATGTAAAAGCAACTAATCAATTTCACTTTGGCAAGGTCAAGGCAAAGCAGGTTCCAGAGAGGTATGTGGGCTGCCAATAGTACATTGCTTTGTACATGAGCATTTATCTACTCTTGGTGCCAATATCTCTACATCTGGCTGAGGGTCTGGGATGCAAAGCTAATAAAGAGAAGCACCAGGGAGCATCTTTGCACTAATGGGATGCAGGATTTCATTCTTGGAAACTCCCTTTCAAGTTAACATGAAACAAACAACTACTGGGCTCTGGAGCTGGCTCTTAGAGGTTCTGCATATTCAGTGGCATGTGTTTCTATATGCGCTCATGGAGGCAGGTGTGCCAATCTCTATCGTGCAACCAGCCATCTATTAGGTACATTTTTGGAGGTAGTGTGAGGAAGCAGCTATGTGACGGCTGATCATCTTGCTGACTGGAATGCTGTGCTTCTGCTATTTGACTGTACCTGAAAGACTCTCAATCATGCTAGGCCAAGTCTGCCACTGAGATATGACTCCTTGCTCTGCTGCGTCCCCATAGCCTGTCAAGAAGCTCATTTGAGGACTGTACAAAGACTTTGGATTTCCAGATGAGCTTTTCAAATATGGCATACCTGCAACGGTGACGACTCTCCACTCCATAAACACAGCTTTATGTGGGAGGATTGAAAAATGAATAAACCTTGGCTATGAAGACTTAGAGACCTCATTTCCTTCCCTAAATGCTATTCAGAGATTGTCCCTTTTAGGAACAACCATTTTCTCATCACTGATGTAACAAGAACAGGGGACTAGACATAAAGAGATGAGGAGCAGTGGAAAATGCTGGGTTAGGTGTGCAGCCTGGATCCTCTTGGCATAGATGTGAAGTTCGTAGTCAGGCCCAACTCTTTGCTGGTCTAAGTAAACTACACATGATGACTTTTCCACATGAATTTTAAGAAGCAATCCGTGCAACACACACACACACACACACACACACACAAAGTTTTACTTCTAATTAAAACTAATTTCATCTTACATTCAAGGTTCTTTTTTTTTTTTTTTTAAAGAATTTCCAGGTTCCTTTAACCCCGTGCTAATGCAAAAGCATTCTATATATACCACTGTTTCCCTTGTCTCTTCTCATCACTTGGAGAGAAAATTCACCTTAATCAACGGCAATTCTCACTAAAAGCTGAGCTTGGTATTTGTGAACACAGCTGGTTGGCTCCAACCTATCTTCCTAGCCTCATTCTTTTAATCTTCTTCACTCAGTGACACTTTGTAAATTCTTACCTCTAGTCCTTCACTCATCATCTTTGAGAAAGTAACATGGGAAAGTGCATGGCATGGCGCCTGGCAAATAGTTGGCATTGTGTGAATGGTATCTGGATGTTTTCCCCTCACCTTAGCCCTTGCCCACTTGGCCCATCTTTCAGTTTCTTATTCAATGGCCACCTTCTTTATGAGGACCTGCTATTACTAATAAAACCTTTATAGCTCCCCAGGTTAGAAAGTAAAATGACATCCATTTTATCCTCATAACAATTATAAAGGTAGGCTTGCTTTCTCTATTTCACATAAGGGGAAACTGAGGTTCGTGGAGTGAAGTAACTGGCCATGCCCATATAACTAATAAATTACAGAGCTGAAAATTGACCATGACTTTGTATAACTGTAAAAGAAAAAAGTATAGAACCAACATCACCAAGTACTACTCAGAACTTGGGGTAAAGATTCAACTTCTAAGTTTTGTGTCTTTTCTTTCTCATTGAAGTGAATGTGTTGAATATTTGTAAAATTTTAACAAACTGCCAGATTATTTTTAATGAAAAATGAAAATAAGCCTTTGCCTTTTTTGCTCTGAGCAGATAATTGAAGTCTAGACTGTAAAAAACAAAGAAAAGGTCACATCATATCACATGACTTGACTTCTGACTTTATTTTTTGTATCTTTTCATCTGCTCATTCTTCTCCTATATTGCCAGTCAGCCTGGTTGCTGTGTCGGTAAAGTATGGCATATTTTTGCTACTGTTATCACATAAGAACTAGAGATTTTAAGAAAAGGAGCTTTTTCTGTGTACTTAACAGTTTCTCTTCAAAAAGGAAAAAAAAATGTATATCAAGATTGCCATTGGACAAAAGATGTGTCAGGTAAACTTTAGTAATGCTGGTGACAAGCATGAGTGACCCCTTCTAGAGATCACGATATCTGCCCAAGATGACATGATCCCATAACAAGAAAACCGCATTGTCTCAGCCCAAAAGTTTCTTAAGCTGATAAACAACTTCAGAAAAATCTCAGGATACAAAATCAATGTGCAAAAGTCACTAGAATATCTATATACCAACAACAGGCAAGCTGACAGTCAAATCACGAATGAACTCCCATTCATGATTACCACAAAAAGAATAAAATACCTAGGAATACAACTAACAAGGGAAGTCAAAGACCTCTTCAAAGAGAACTACAAACCACTGCCCACAGAACTCAGAGATGACACAAATGGAAAAACATTCCATGTTCACAAATAGGAAGAATCAATATCATAAAAAGCAATTTATGGATTCAATGCTATTCCCATTAAACTACTATTGACATTCTTCACACAATTTGGAAAAAAAAACTATTTTACAATTCACATGGAACCAAAAAAAGAGCCCAAATAGCCAAGGAAATCCTAAGTAAAAAGAACAAAGCTGGAGGCATCATGCTACCTGATTTCAAACTATACTGCTATAGGTCCACAGTAATCAAAACTGCATGGTACTGGTACAAGAACAGATACATAGACCAATGGAACAGAATAGAGAACCCAGAAGTAAGACCATACACTTACAACCACCTGATCTTCTACAAACCTGACAAAACAAGCAATGGGGAAAGGATTCTCCATTTAATAAATGGTGCTGGGGCAATTGGTTAGCCATATGCAGAAACTTGAAGCTGGACTTCTTCCTTATACCATATAGAAAAATTAACTCAAGATGGATTAAAGACTTAAATGTAAAACCCCAAACTATAAAATCCCTAGAAGAAAGCCTAGGCAGAACCATTCAGGACGTAGGAATGGGCAAAGATTTCATTACAAAGACAGCAAAAACAATTTCGACAAAAGCAAAAATTGAAAAATGAGATCTAATTAAACGAAAGAGCTTCTGCACAGCAAAGGAAACTATCAACAGAGTAAAACAGACAACCTACAGAATGGGAGAAAATGTTTGCAATCTATGCATCTGACAAAGGTCTAATATCCAACATCTATAAGGAACTTAAACAAATTTACAAAACAAAAACAAAAACAAACCCAAACCCCATTAAATGTGGGCAAAGGACATGAACAGACATTTCTCAAGAGAAGACATACGTGTAGCCAACAAGCATATGTAAACAATCTCAACATAACTGATCATTAGAAAAATGCAAATCAAAACCACAATGAGATACCATCTCACACCAGTCAGAATGGCTATTATTAAAAAGTCAAGAGACAACAGATGCCGGCGAGGTGGTGGAGAAAAAGAAATACTTACACACTGTTGGTGGGAGTGTAAATTAGTTCAACCATTGTGGAAGATGGTGTGGCAATTCCTCAAAGACTTAAAGGCAGAAATACTATTCAACCCAGCAATCCCATTTCTGGGTATATACCCAAAGGAATATAAATCATTCTGTTATAAAGATACATGTGTATGTTGATTGTAGCACTATTTACAATAGCAAAGGCATGGAATCAACCCAATTGCTCATCAATGATAGACTGGATAAAGAAAATGTGGCTCGGGGGGCAGAGCAAGATGGCCGAATAGGAACAGCTCCAGTCTCCAACTCCCAGCGCGAGTGACACAGAAGACCGGTGATTTCTGCATTTTCAACTGAGGTACTGGGTTCATGTCACTGGGGAGTGCCGGACGATCGGTGCTGGTCAGCTGCTGCAGCCCGACCAGCGAGAGCTGAAGCAGGGCGAGGCATTGCCTCACCTGGGAAGCGCAAGGGGGAAGGGAATCCCTTTTCCTAGCCAGGGGAACTGAGACACACAACACCTGGAAAATCGGGTAACTCCCACCCCAATACTGCGCTTTAAGCAAACAGGCACACCAGGAGATCATATCCCACAGCTGGCCGGGAGGGTCCCACACCCACGGAGCCTCCCTCATTGCTAGCACAGCAGTCTGTGATCTACCGGCAAGGCAGCAGCGAGGCTGGGGGAGGGGCGCCCGCCATTGCTGAGGCTTAAGTAGGTAAACAAAGCTGCTGGGAAGCTCGAACTGGGTGGAGCTCACAGCAGCTCAAGGAAACCTGCCTGTCTCTGTAGACTCCACCTCTGGGGACAGGGCAATAACAAACACAGCCGAAACCTCTGCAGACGCAAACGACTCTGTCTGACAGCTTTGAAGAGAGCAGTGGATCTCCCAACACGGAGGTTGAGATCTGAGAAGGGACAGACTCCCTGCTCAAGTGGGTCCCTGACCCCTGAGTAGCCTAACTGGGAGACATCCCCCACTAGGGGCAGTCTGACACCCCACACCTCACAGGGTGGAGTACACACCTGAGAGGAAGCTTCCAAAGCAAGAATCGGACAGGTACACTCGCTGTTCAGAAATATTCTATCTTCTGCAGCCTCTGCTGCTGATACCCAGGCAAACAGGGTCTGGAGTGGACCTCAAGCAATCTCCAACAGACCTACAGCTGAGGGTCCTGACTGTTAGGAGGAAAACTATCAAACAGGAAGGACACCTACACCAAAACCCCATCAGTACATCACCATCATCAAGACCAGAGGCAGATAAAACCACAAAGATGGGGAAAAAGCAGGGCAGAAAAGCTGGAAATTCAAAAAATAAGAGCGCATCTCCCCCGGCAAAGGAGCGCAGCTCATCGCCAGCAACGGATCAAAGCTGGACAGAGAATGACGTTGACGAGATGAGAGAAGAAGGCTTCAGTCCATCAAATTTCTCGGAGCTAAAGGAGGAATTACGTACCCAGCGCAAAGAAACTAAAAATCTTGAAAAAAAAGTGGAAGAATTGATGGCTAGAGTAATTAATGCAGAGAAGGTCCTAAACGAAATGAAAGAGATGAAAACCATGACACGAGAAATACGTGACAAATGCACAAGCTTCAGTAACCGACTCGATCAACTGGAAGAAAGAGTATCTGCGATTGAGGATCAAATGAATGAAATGAAGCGAGAAGAGAAACCAAAAGAAAAAAGAAGAAAAAGAAATGAACAAAGCCTGCAAGAAGTATGGGATTATGTAAAAAGACCAAATCTACGTCTGATTGGGGTGCCCGAAAGTGAGGGGGAAAATGGAACCAAGTTGGAAAACACTCTTCAGGATATCATCCAGGAGAACTTCCCCAACCTAGTAGGGCAGGCCAACATTCAAATCCAGGAAATACAGAGAATGCCACAAAGATACTCCTCGAGAAGAGCAACTCCAAGACACATAATTGCCAGATTCACCAAAGTTGAAATGAAGGAAAAAACCTTAAGGGCAGCCAGAGAGAAAGGTCGGGTTACCCACAAAGGGAAGCCCATCAGACTAACAGCAGATCTCTCGGCAGAAACTCTCCAAGCCAGAAGAGAGTGGGGGCCAATATTCAACATTCTTAAAGAAAAGAATTTTAAACCCAGAATTTCATATCCAGCCAAACTAAGTTTCATCAGTGAAGGAGAAATAAAATCCTTTACAGATAAGCAAATGCTTAGAGATTTTGTCACCACTAGGCCTGCCTTACAAGAGACCCTGAAGGAAGCACTAAACATGGAAAGGAACAACCGGTACCAGCCATTGCAAAAACATGCCAAAATGTAAAGACCATCGAGGCTAGGAAGAAACTGCATCAACTAACGAGCAAAATAACCAGTTAATATCATAATGGCAGGATCAAGTTCACACATAACAATCTTAACCTTAAATGTAAATGGACTAAATGCTCCAATTAAAAGACACAGACTGGCAAACTGGATAAAGAGTCAAGACCCATCAGTCTGCTGTATTCAGGAGACCCATCTCACACGCAGAGACACACATAGGCTCAAAATAAAGGGATGGAGGAAGATCTACCAAGCAAATGGAGAACAAAAAAAAGCGGGGGTTGCAATACTAGTCTCTGATAAAACACACTTTAAACCATCAAAGATCAAAAGAGACAAAGAAGGCCATTACATAATGGTAAAGGGATCAATTCAACAGGAAGAGCTAACTATCCTAAATATATATGCACCCAATACAGGAGCACCCAGATTCATAAAGCAAGTCCTTAGAGACTTACAAAGAGACTTAGACTCCCATACAATAATAATGGGACACTTCAACACTCCACTGTCAACATTAGACAGATCAACGAGACAGAAAGTTAACAAGGATATCCAGGAATTGAACTCATCTCTGCAGCAAGCAGACCTAATAGACATCTATAGAACTCTCCACCCCAAATCAACAGAATATACATTCTTCTCAGCACCACATCGTACTTACTCCAAAATCGACCACGTAATTGGAAGTAAAGCACTCCTCAGCAAATGTACAAGAACAGAAATTATAACAAACTGTCTCTCAGACCACAGTGCAATCAAACTAGAACTCAGGACTAAGAAACTCAATCAAAACCGCTCAACTACATGGAAACTGAACAACCTGCTCCTGAATGACTACTGGGTACATAACGAAATGAAGGCAGAAATAAAGATGTTCTTTGAAACCAATGAGAACAAAGACACAACATACCAGAATCTCTGGGACACATTTAAAGCAGTGTGTAGAGGGAAATTTATAGCACTAAATGCCCACAAGAGAAAGCAGGAAAGATCTAAAATTGACACTCTAACATCGCAATTAAAAGAACTAGAGAAGCAAGAGCAAACACATTCGAAAGCTAGCAGAAGGCAAGAAATAACTAAGATCAGAGCAGAACTGAAGGAGATAGAGACACAAAAAACTCTCCAAAAAATCAATGAATCCAGGAGTTGGATTTTTGAAAAGATCAACAAAATTGACAGACCACTAGCAAGACTAATAAAGAAGAAAAGAGAGAAGAATCAAATCGACGCAATTAAAAATGATAAAGGGGATATCACCACCGACCCCACAGAAATACAAACTACCATCAGAGAATACTATAAACACCTCTACGCAAATAAACTGGAAAATCTAGAAGAAATGGATAATTTCCTGGACACTTACACTCTTCCAAGACTAAACCAGGAAGAAGTTGAATCCCTGAATAGACCAATAGTAGGCTCTGAAATTGAGGCAATAATTAATAGCCTACCAACCAAAAAAAGTCCAGGACCAGATGGATTCACAGCTGAATTCTACCAGAGGTACAAGGAGGAGTTGGTACCATTCCTTCTGAAACTATTCCAATCAATAGAAAAAGAGGGAATCCTCCCTAACTCATTTTATGAGGCCAACATCATCCTGATACCAAAGCCTGGCAGAGACACAACAAAAAAAGAGAATTTTAGACCAATATCCCTGATGAACATCGATGCAAAAATCCTCAATAAAATACTGGCAAACCGGATTCAGCAACACATCAAAAAGCTTATCCACCATGATCAAGTGGGCTTCATCCCTGGGACGCAAGGCTGGTTCAACATTCGCAAATCAATAAACATAATCCAGCATATAAACAGAACCAAAGACAAGAACCACATGATTATCTCAATAGATGCAGAAAAGGCTTTTGACAAAATTCAACAGCCCTTCATGCTAAAAACGCTCAATAAATTCGGTATTGATGGAACGTACCTCAAAATAATAAGAGCTATTTATGACAAACCCACAGCCAATATCATACTGAATGGGCAAAAACTGGAAAAATTCCCTTTGAAAACTGGCACAAGACAGGGATGCCCTCTCTCACCACTCCTATTCAACATAGTGCTGGAAGTTCTGGCTAGGGCAATCAGGCAAGAGAAAGAAATCAAGGGTATTCAGTTAGGAAAAGAAGAAGTCAAACTGTCCCTGTTTGCAGATGACATGATTGTATATTTAGAAAACCCCATTGTCTCAGCCCAAAATCTCCTTAAGCTGATAAGCAACTTCAGCAAAGTCTCAGGATACAAAATTAATGTGCAAAAATCACAAGCATTCTTATACACCAGTAACAGACAAACAGAGAGCCAAATCAGGAATGAACTTCCATTCACAATTGCTTCAAAGAGAATAAAATACCTAGGAATCCAACTTACAAGGGATGTAAAGGACCTCTTCAAGGACAACTACAAACCACTGCTCAGTGAAATAAGAGAGGACACAAACAAATGGAAGAACATACCATGCTCATGGATAGGAAGAATCAATATCGTGAAAATGGCCATACTGCCCAAGGTAATTTATAGATTCAATGCCATCCCCATCAAGCTACCAATGAGTTTCTTCACAGAATTGGAAAAAACTGCTTTAAAGTTCATATGGAACCAAAAAAGAGCCCGCATCTCCAAGACAATCCTAAGTCAAAAGAACAAAGTTGGAGGCATCACGCTACCTGACTTCAAACTATACTACAAGGCTACAGTAACCAAAACAGCATGGTACTGGTACCAAAACAGAGATATAGACCAATGGAACAGGACAGAGTCCTCAGAAGTAATACCACACATCTACAGCCATCTGATCTTTGACAAACCTGAGAGAAACAAGAAATGGAGAAAGGATTCCCTATTTAATAAATGGTGCTGGGAAAATTGGCTAGCCATCAGTAGAAAGCTGAAACTGGATCCTCTCCTTACTCCCTATAAGAAAATTAATTCAAGATGGATTAGAGACTTAAATGTTAGACCTAATACCATAAAAATCCTAGAGGAAAACCTAGGTAGTACCATTCAGGACATAGGCATGGGCAAAGACTTCATGTCTAAAACACCAAAAGCAACGGCAGCAAAAGCCAAAATTGACAAATGGGATCTCATTAAACTAAAGAGCTTCTGCACAGCAAAAGAAACTACCATCAGAGTGAACAGGCAACCTACAGAATGGGAGAAAATTTTTGCAATCTACTCATCTGACAAAGGGCTAATATCCAGAACCTACAAAGAACTCAAACAAATTTACAAGAAAAAAACAAACAACCCCATCAAAAAGTGGGCAAAGGATATGAACAGACATTTCTCAAAAGAAGACATTCATACAGCCAACAGACACATGAAAAAATGCTCATCATCACTGGCCATCAGAGAAATGCAAATCAAAAGCACAATGAGATACCATCTCACACCAGTTAGAATGGCGATCATTAAAAAGTCAGGAAACAACAGGTGCTGGAGAGGATGTGGAGAAATAGGAACACTTTTACACTGTTGGTGGGATTGTAAACTAGTTCAACCATTATGGAAAACAGTATGGCGATTCCTCAAGGATCTAGAACTAGATGTACCATATGACCCAGCCATCCCATTACTGGGTATATACCCAAAGGATTATAAATTATGCTGCTATAAAGACACATGCACACGTATGTTTATTGCAGCACTATTCACAATAGCAAAGACTTGGAATCAACCCAAATGTCCATCAGTGACAGATTGGATTAAGAAAATGTGGCACATATACACCATGGAATACTATGCAGCCATCAAAAAGGATGAGTTTGTGTCCTTTGTAGGGACATGGATGCAGCTGGAAACCATCATTCTTAGCAAACTATCACAAGAACAGAAAACCAAACACCGCATGTTCTCACTCATAGGTGGGAACTGAACAATGAGATCACTTGGACTCAGGAAGGGGAACATCACACACAGGGGCCTATCACGGGGAGGGGGGAGCGGGGAGGGATTGCATTGGGAGTTATACCTGATGTAAATGACGAGTTGATGGGTGCAGCACACCAACATGGCACAAGTATACATATGTAACAAACCTGCACGTTATGCACATGTACCCTACAACTTAAAGTATAATAATAATAAATAAATTAAAAAAAAAAAGAAAATGTGGTACATATGAAATACTATGCAGCCATAAAAAGGAACAAGACCATGTTTTTTACAGGAACATGGATGGAGCTGGAGACCATTATCCCTAGCAAACTAACACAGGAGCAGAAAACCAAATACCGTGTGTTCTCACTTATAAGTGGAAGCTGAATGATCAGAGCACATGCACACATGAGAGGGAGTAACACATGGGGCGGGTCAGAAGGTGTGGGTTGGGAGGAGGGAGAGCATCAGGAAGAACAGCTAATGGATGCTGGGCTTAATACCTGGGTGGTGGGATAATCTGTGCAGCAAACCACATTGGCACACGTTTACCTATGTAACAAACCTGCACATCCTGCACATGTATTCCTGAACTTAAAAGTTGGAAAAAAAATCTGCTCAGTCTGATCATTATCTGATCACTATCTTTCTTCCCAGCTGGGAAGCTATACAATATAAACTCACCAAGGGAAGATGAATAAATGAATGAAATAGATACTATTCCACTGCAAAATATGGATGAAGTAAAGTTACAACTTCAGGAAAAATGATGCCAATTTCTAGATTCAGAAGGAGAATATAAAGCAAGTCATTAATGTGCAAAACAGATTTGTAAGAGATAACTGAGCATTTCAAAGTACAATTGAGGTGCTAGCAAATCAGAGGGAAATTTTTACTACTCATTTTCTGAATGTTCAAGGGAGAGCTGATGATAAAAATATGACACAATTCTTTCTGAAATTTCTGAAAACGTTGAGACCGAAGATGGCTTTTTTAAGTCGGAAAAGGATTTAGCAGAACAGCTATGGAAAGGAACTCAACCCAAGGTTACTGGTCATGATTATGTTTTTCATCACCAGGCACTTTAATGATGAAAGAATTTTAATGAGTCAAAACACTTATTTCCAGTCCGGAAATTTAAGATTTGTGGGTGGTGGATGTAGGGGTAGAAATAAGTAACTCCAGAATTTAAACAGAGTTGCATTTTGGTGTAATAACCAGGTGTCACTGACGGGATTTGGAATGTGCACATACTTACGGAAACTAAATAATACCAAAGTATTCTGACATCTTTATTGACATTGATTTGATTTGATTTATTTAATGTTGTTAAGGTAGTTTTCCTTGGGAAACAAGGAGCTAGTATTTGGTCTCATTTAATATTCACAACAACCTCTTGTGGTGAAAGAAACTGTTACTAATGTATTTATTTTACAATTGAAGGCACTGGAGCTCAGAGAGGGCAAGTTATTTGCATAAGTTCTATTTTTTATTAAATAAGCATTTTTGAGCCCATAATATATGCAAGAAACTGCGATATGAAGATATGAACATGAATAATTTCAAAATGACTAAGCTAAATGCTTGTTCTCAAGGCAATTATCTTCTACTACAAAAGACACACAAGTAGAAAAATAGCCGCAATGCAATAGATGCTAAAATAAAGACATAATATGAAGAGAGTGAAGAGAAGTGAGGATATTTAGCTCTACATTTTGGAGAAATTTGGGGGGGGGCTCTTTAAAAAGGTTTCACAGAAGTAATAAAACCTTAGCTAACTTTCATAGAGTAACAAGGCGATTGTTAGGAAAACATAATAGGAAATGGTATGATAGATGAAATAGCTCTAGAGATCTGTGCTTTTTTTTTTTTTTTTTTTTTTTTTTGAGACGGAGTTTCACTCTTGTTGCCCAGGCTGGAGTGCAATGGCACGATCTCGGCTCACCGCAAGCTCTGCCTCCCGGGTTCAAGCGAATCCCCTGCCTCAGCCTCACGAGTAGCTGGGATTACAGGCATGCGCCACCATGCCCAGCTAATTTAGTAGAGATGGGGTTTCTCCACATTGGTCAGGCTGGTCTTGAACCTCTGACCTCAGGTGATCTGCCTGTCTCAGCCTCCCAAAGTGCTGGGATTACAGGCATGAGCCACCGCACCCTGTGCTTCTTAGTGCATATGAGTAGTCTGGAGATCTTGTCAAAACACTGATTTTGAGTCAGTGAGTGTGGTGTGTAGGCCGTGACTGTGGATTTCTAACAAAGTTCTCAGGTGATGCTGATGCTCTCTGTCTTGGGCACCCACTTGGAATAGCAATGTGTTAAAGCACACAGGTAGATTTGAGAAGTCCTCAGCAGGTTTCAGCCTGAGGTCCACCAGTGTTAAGACAGCCCCAAGGAAAACTAAAATGTAAGGTTTGAGAAAAGGGAAAAGACACTAAGAAGCAGTAGAAAGATAGCAGGGAAACCAAAAAAGAATGGTATTTAAGAACACAAAGTTCTAAGACAGAAGCAGTCAATTGAGTTAACTCTTCTATAAAGTTCAAGTTAGTAAGAGTTAGAAATACTCATTGAATTGAAGATGTAAATGATCAATGTTTTCCATCCCAAATAGTTACTATGTAATACCCTTGGACTGTGCTATTGGGTATGATAGTGACTAGACATACGTGGCTACTGACTACTTAAAATGTGGCAATGTATATTAATTAAGTGAGCTGTAAGTGTAAAATACACAGTGTTTTTGAAAACTTAGTAAAAAGTAATACATAATATTTTCCTTGTAATTTTTATATTGATAACTTATTCAAATTATATTTTTGCTACACTGTACTAAAATATGTTATTGACCTTAACCTGAATTGTATCTATTCTTTTCATACTTTTAAAATGTGGCTACTAGAAGTTTTTAAAGTACCTATGTGGCTCACACAGTGGCTCACATTGTAATTCTATTGGATGGTGGTGATCCAGGCAGATAAAAATTGGGCCAGGAGTGAAAGGAAGCAAGAATGCACATCCAGTGACTTAAGGGAAATTTAGGATCAATGTAGGAAAGGATTTTCAGATGGCAGAGATGGGAGCATGTTTATATATTAAAGGTAAAGAGCCAATATAGGGAAAATGTTAAAGATAAACAAGAAAGAGGTCACAACTGATAAGTTATGGAGTGGTTATTGAAAACCATGCCTGATGCAAGAGCCAGGACTTTTAATTCATTACGCAATATACATTACTCAAATTTGAAGAGAAAACATACATCTATTCATATGCTCTAGAACAATTTAACAGCACAGAAACTACTTATTTATGTATTTATTTATTTTTGAGACAGAGTTTCATTCTTGTCACCCAGGCTAGAGTGCAGTGGTACGATCTTGGCTCACTGCAACCTCTGCCTCCTGGGTTCAAGAGATTCTCCTGCCTCAGCCTCCTGAGTAGCTGGGATTACAGGCACCTGGCACCACACCCAGCTAATTTTTGTATTTTTAGTAAAGACGGTGTTTCACTATGCTGGCCAGGCTGCTCTCGAACTCCTGACCTCAGGTAAATCACCTGCCTCAGCCTCCCAAAGTGCTGGGATTACAGGTGTGAGGCACTGTGCCTGGCTGAAATTACATATTTATTAAAGATTTAAACAAATTGTAAAACAACAGGGATCTGGTATTTTTATTGAGATGGTTTTGATAATTTTTTCAATTCTTCCATATTTATTACAAATTTACCTCTTGAGCCAGTTTTAATAATTGTTAAATAAATTTTATCTATTTCCTTGATAAATTTGTACCATTTAACATTACATTATAACTACTGTTTTTACAAAATAATGTGGCATGGTGGTTATAGCCTGTCCCCCAACCACGTTATTGCTGATCCTGAATGGATTAAACTTGGCAGATATTTGTCCATTTTATTAGTATTTTGAAATGACCAGTTCTTGGATTTCTTACTTTCTGCTGCTCATCTCTGTATCCCAATTGCTGTTCTTTCTTTTATCATTATTGGCTCCTTCCTACTGCCTTTGATTTTGTTTTTGTGTTAAGCTGTGTAGTTTTTATTTCTAGATTCTTTTTTTTTTTTTTTTTAGATGGAGTCTCGCTCTGTCCCCCAGGCTGGAGTGCAGTGGTGTGATCTTGGCTCACTGCAACCTCTGCCTCCTAGGTTCAAGCAATTCTCTGCCTCAGCCTCTTGAGTAGCTGGGATTACAGGTGCCCACCACCATGCCCAGCTACTTTTTTTTTTTTTTTGTATTTTTAGTAGAGATGGGGTTTCACCATCTTGGCCAGGCTGGTCTTGAACTCCTGACCTCGTGATCCACCCACCTCGGCCTCCCAAAGTGCTGCGATTACAGGCGTGAGCCACCGCATGAGCCACCCGGCCTATTTCTAGATTCTTTAGTATTGATTTTATTTTTAGCTTTGTGAGTAGAATGCTGAATGAAAATTTTAATTAAAAAAATTGGTATTTATAATAAAATTATTTAAAGTTGTAAATTTTTCTTTAAATATATCTTTGATGGTAGCTCAAATGAGTTAGCATGCAGTCATTTTATCATTATGTACCAAATAGCTTGTATTTCGCATTCTGATTTTCTTTCTTCAACAGTTATTTTAGAAGAGCCTTTTAACATTTTTCAAGGGATTTTTTGCTTTATTTTTTAAAATTTAGCCTCTCATTTTATTTCATGTAATTTAAGTATTTGGTTTGTAATATTACTACTTTGATTATATATATATGTATAAATTCTTTTTGAGACAAGGTCTCACTTTGTTGCCCAATCTGGAGTGCAGTGGCATGGTCCTGGCCCCTTGCAGCCTCAACCTCCCCGGGTTCATGTGACCCTCTCACAACAGCCTCCCAAGTAGCTGGACTATAGGTGTGCACCACCATGCCTGGCTAATTTTTTAATATTTTTTGTACAGACGGAGTTTCGCCATGTTGTCTAGGCTGGTCTAAAACTTCTGGGCTCAAGTGATCTGACTGGCTCAGCTTCCCAAAGTGCTAGGATGACAGGTGTGAGCCACTGTGCCTGGCCTGATCTACATATATTTAATGTTTGAAAATATTTACTAGATTTGGAAAAAAACATTTCAGGGTAAATACGAAAAGATTCCTGTTTGTCTTTTGTTAATCTTTAAATCATTTGATTGTCATTTTGTCATCTCCAAGAAGGACAGACATACCTCATTTTATTGCATTTTGCTTTAGTGTGCTATGCATATATTGCATTTCTTACAAATTGAAGGTTTGTGGCAACTTTGCATCAAGCAAGTCTATTGACGGCATTTTTCCAACAGCATGTCTTCGCTTTGTTTCTCTGTGTCACATGTTCTTAATTCTCAAAGTATTTCAAACCTTTTCATTATTATTATATCTACTATGGTGATTTGTGGTCAGTGATCTTTAATGTTACTATTGTAATAGTTTTGAAGCACCAAGAACTGCACCCAAATAAGATGACAAAGTTAATAAATGTGAGTGTTCTGACTGCTCCACTGATCAGCCATCCCCTGAATTTATGTCACTCTCCTTAGGCCTTCCTATTTCCTGAGACAGAACAGTATTGAACCTAGGTCAGTTAATAACCCTACAACGGTTTCTAAGTGTTCAAGTGAGAGGAAGAGTTGTACATCTCTCACTTAAATCAAAGCTAGAAATGATTAAGCTTAGGGAAGAAGGCGTGTCAAAAGCTGATACTGGCCAAAAGCTAGGGCTCTTGCACCAAACAGCCAAGTGGTGAATGCAAAGGAAAAGTTATTGAAGGAAATTTAAAGTGCTTCTCCAGTGAACACATGAGTGATAAGAAAGAAAGATAGCATTATTGCTGATATGAAGAAAGTTTTAATGATCTGAATAAAAATGAAATCAACTACAACATTCCCTCAGACCAAAGCCTAATCCAGAGCAAGACCCTAACTCTCTTTAATTCTATGAAGGCTGATAGAGGTGAAGAAGCTGCAGAAGAAAAGTTTGAAACCAGAATAAATGGGTTTTTGAGACTGAAGAAAAGAAGCCATCTCCATAACATAAAAGCACAAAATAAAGTGGTCAGTGCCTATGTAGAAGATCCAGTAAGTTATCCATATGATCTAGCTAAGATCATTGATGAAAATGGCTACATTACAAAACAGATTTTCAATGTAGATGAAACATCTAATTCTGTTAGAAGAAGGTGCCATCTAAGACTTTCATAGCTAGAGAGGAGAAGTCAATCCCTGGCTTCAAAGCCTCAAAGAATAGGCTGACTCCCTTGTTAGAGGCTAATACAGCTGGTGACTAAGTTAAAGGCAATGCTCATCTACCATTTCAAAAATCCTAGGTCCCTGAAGAATTATGCTAAATCTATTCTGCTAGTACTCTATAAGTGGATCAACAGAGCCTGAAAGATAGCCCATCTATTTGCAGCACGGTTTACCAAATATTCTATGGTTTACTAAATATTCTAAGCTAACTGTTGAGACCTACTGCTCAAAAAAAAAAAGATTCCTTTGAAAATACTACAGTTGATTGACAATGCACCTAGTTACCTAGAAGATCTGATGGAGATCTACAATATGATTCATGTTATTTTCATGCCTGCTAATACAACATCCATTCTGCAGTCCAGGAATAATGGAATAATTTTGATGTTTGAGTCTTATTATTTAAAAAATATATTTTATAAGGCTAAAAGAATGATTCCTCTGATAAATGAGTCTAAACAAAGTAAGCTGAAAACGTTCTGACTAGGTTTCATCATTCTACATGGCATTAAGAACATTTGTGAGGCTGGGTGCGGTGGCTCACGCCTGTAATCCCAGCACTTTGGGAGAGTAAGCCAGGCAGATCAGGAGTTTGAGACCAGCCTGGCCCAACATAGTGAAGCTGCGTCTCTACTAAAAATACAAAAAATTAGCTAGGCATGATGGCGGGCACCTATAATACCAGCTACTTGGGAGGTTGAGGCAGGAGAATCGCTCGAACCTGGCAGGCAGAGGTTGCAGTGAGCTGAGATCACGCCATTGCACTCCAGCCCAGGCAACAGTGCGAGACTCCGTCTCAAAAAAAAAAAAAAAAAAAAAAAAAAAAAAAAAAAAAATTGTGATTCATGAGAGAAGTTCAAAATAAAAACATTAATAGGAGTTTTGAAGAAGTTGATTCCAACCCTCATGAATGAAGAGTTCAAGATTTCAGGGTAGGAAGTAACTGCAGATGTGGTGGGAAAAAAAACTGGAATTAGAAGTAGAGTCTGAAGATGAGACTGAATTGCTACAATACAACTTTTTAATGGATGAAAAGTTGCTTTTTGTGGATGAGCAAAGAAAGTGGTTTCTTGAGATGAAATCTGCTTTTGGTGAAGGTGCTGTGTAAACATTGTTGAAATGACCACTGAGGATTTAGAATATTTCATAAACTTCATCAATAAAGCAGTGGGACAAGGTTTGAGATTTTTGACGCCAAATTTGAAAGTAATTCAACAGTGGGTAACATGCTATTAAACAGCATCACATGCTACGGAAAATCTTTAGTGAAAGGAAGAGTCAATCCATGAGGCAAAATTAGTTGCTATCTTGTTTTAAGAAAATGCCACATCCATTCCAACCTTCAGCAACTATCACTCTTATCAGTCAGTAGCCATCCACATCAAGGCAAGACCCTTTACCAGGAAAAAATTATGACTGGCTGAAGACTCAGATGATTGTTAGCATTTTTTATCAATAAAGTATTTTTAAAATTAAGGTATATACTTTTTTTAGATATAATTCTATTGCATATTTAATAGACTACAGTATAGTGTAAACCTAACTTTTATGTTGATATAGTTTGGCTGTGTCCCCACTCAAATCTCATCTTGAATAGTCACTCCCATAATTCCCAGGCATAGTGGGAGGGAACCAGTGGGAGGTAACTGAATCATGTGGGCGGGTTTTCTCTATGCTGCTCTCACGATAGTGAATAGGTCTCACAAGATCTGATGGTTTTAAAAACGGGAGTTTCCCTGCACACACTCTCTTGCCTGCTGCCATGTAAGATGGGCCTTTGCTCCTCCTTCACCTCCTCCATGATTGTGAGGCCTCCTCAGTTATGTGGAACTGTGAGTCCATTAAACCTCTTTTTCTTTACAAGTTACCAAGTTTTGGGTATTTCTTCATAGCAGTATGAAAACTAACTACTATGCATTGGGAAACCAAAAAATTTGTGTGCCTTGCCTTATTGCCATATTCATTTTATTAAAGTTTCTGGAACTGAACTCACAATGTCTCTGAGGTATGTTTTTATTAATTACTGCCAAATTAGCAGTCTTGTTTTTGTCTTTCAAAATATTTTTTAGTCTTAGATTATCATCATATTTGTTCGCTCTTGTTATTTTCTAATTGCATTTATTAAAAACTAAAATTACATGTACAAGACTTAATAATTCAGAGCTCTTTCCATTCAGTCAGTACATGGACTTAATATTATGTGGAAAGTATAGATCAGAAAGGAAAAGTATGAACTAGGAGAAAAGAAAAGCATTTGGATTAGTTAATAGAAATAGAAGGAGTGAAATTAGTAAATTGAGGACTAATTATTCAGGTCAGCTGCACCTTGAGGCAACACAGATACCTCCGGGGGGAAAAGACAAACATACAGAGTAAACAGAGCTGAGGAATGACTTGCGTTCTTCTAATGACAAGAATGCGGATGGTCAAGAGGAGAATAAGAATCTGAATACACGAGGTTGTAGGTCTTGGTCAAAGCTGCACAGCCCATATTTCATTCTCAGTTGTTTTAGCACTAGATCTTGCTTTTTATGTTAATAGCATCAAAATAAGAAAACCACATGTAAATAAAATAATCAATAGTTGGGGCTGGAGTGACACACGTTCTATTGAGTTCCTCTTTGAGGAAAGGAGTTTGGGAGAGGTACATGCTGAAGAAAACACAAGTGTCTTGAAAGGGAATTTAAGTATAAAAGAGTCAACTTGAGCCTCTATTCCTGAGAGGACTTCCAGATACTTACTGCGTTGTTGTGCCTCTCTCTGATTTTGGTGGAATCGGTGTTAGCTAAAAGTAATGGAGTTAGAAATCCCTTGTCCCTGGGTTACTATGGCAACAGTTCTTGGAAAGAAACCCCAGAGACTAGCGAATTGGGAGAAGTTCCCTTATCCCACTTGCAGGGCGTGCAACAGGGGTGTGGTCCGCCTCTTCAGTGCCCTACTGCTCAAAGCCCTAGGGGGAGCATGCAGATGAGCAGGTTGTGGGGAGCATTTTCAGGCTCCAATCCCACAGTAGTGCTAAAGTTTAAGTGTTCACAGCTCCCGAAGCCCCAGTGAACGTGTGTTACAGTGTGCTCTTTTGGCTTTACTGTCTGCAGGTGGCTTGTATTAATCAGCTCAATTAGACCCTCTGCTTTATTACAAGGACAGAGGACTTTCTGTATCCCGGGTTCTTGCCCTAGCGTCACACCTGGACTTGGAGGATGGGTGCAAGGATTTTTCGAGTGGTGGAGGTAGCTCTCAGTGAGGTGGATGGGGAGCCAGAAAGGAGATGCCATGGGAAGGTGGTCTTCCCCTGCAGTCGGGCCACTCAGCAGCCAGATTCTACTCCAACCTCCCCCAGCCAAGTTCCATGTCATCCCACCACTGACGGCCTGCGATGCGTGCTGGTGTCTGTTGGTGTGTTATTCTGTTCCTCTCAACGTCCAGCCACCCGTGTCTGTGCCTGCTAGGGTGTTGGGTTGTTATGCGCACAGGATGGGAGGCACGACAGGCCAGAGTGGTCTTGGAAAATGCAGCATTTGGGCATGAAAACAGGAGTGACTGTTCTCATTTAGGTCTGTGGGCACAGGCCCAAGGGTGGAGCCCTCGCCAGAGAACCCGCCCTACTCTACTCAGCACTTCCTGCCCCCCTTCCGTATCATTAGGAAACCTGGATTGGAAAAAGAGATGCTCACTGGCCTGATACACTGTATGCAGTTCACAATGATTGAGACAGCCCAACGTTTGGATTGCTCTCCGTGCCTACCATCACCCTGAGGCAGGCCAACCAGGCAGAGGAGTAGAGAGCAGCACAGTAAATCTACACTTACATCTTTTAGTTGATTTTTGTGAGACTGGATTATTCAAGTAACAGCTGAAATGTATGCATGCAGATCCAAATGGAAGAAAAAAATAACTGAAAAAGACTGAAGCATAGCACACATAGATAAATGACCAAATAAATATAAGAATCCAAAATAAAGTGTATTGGAGTTCTGGCCCAAGATGTTAAAACAATATTGCTATTATAGGTACGGATTCCTAAAACTAACAAGCTATAAGCAAATGATCACATATGCATTCCTTACGAATCATATCACAAGACACTGAATGAATAGTATTGCTTTATCTCTTCATGTTCGGCATTGATTTTAGTGAGGGTTGAATACCCCATCTATACATAATGATTATTATGAATTTGGGGAGCAAACCTAACTTACAAATAGGAAAGGTAAAGACAAAATAAGTTGTTAATATTAAAAGAGGGTGTGATTTTTAAAATATTTTTTAAATGTGGATATTTGAGAGTTACCTTTAAAAGGACTATGTAAATCTTAGGATAGAAATGTTGTAATATTTTCTAGCCTCGAGAAAGAGTTAGACATTTGGATTTTATTTGTACTTCTAAATTTCCCCTGGCTGGGGTAAGGTTTAGTTTTCCATCCAACTGTATATCTCAGTGATGTACAAGGTGGAGGTAAAAGAGAGAGTGATGATGGCAAAGTAATATCTCTGACGGAAAAAAGAAAGAAGTCTTCTTTCTCTATCCTGAAGTATGCTTCATGAATAAATAAGACCAATACCTGGATTAAGGTACAGTGGCCTCACTGCATCACATAACTTAAATTAAATAATCAAATTATTAAGTACAGTCATGCTCTGCATAATGATGTTTTGGTCAACAATGGACCACATCTACCATGGTAGTCCCATAAGATTATAATGGAGCTGAAAAATTCCTATCACCAAGTGATATGTTGATAATTCTGACCCTATGTAGACCTAGGCTAATGTATCTTTGTGTCTTAGATTTTAAGAAAAAGGTATGAAAAACAAATAAATGTATAAAAATTTTAAAAATAGATAAAAGTTATAAAATGAGGACAGAAGGATGAAGATATTTTTGTACAGCTGTACCACACGTTTTCATCTACGTTTTATTACAAAACAGTCAACAATTTAAGTTTATAAACTTAAAAAGTTATAGTAAGCTAATTTATTATTGAAGGAAAAGGGTTTTAAACAAATGTAGTGTAGCCTAAGTGTACAGTGTTTACAAAATCTACGTAGTGTACAGTGATGTCCTAGGTCTTCACACTCATTCACTCCTCACTCACTGACTCACCCAGAGCAACTTCCAGTCCTGTGAGGACCATTCATAATGAGTACCCTCCCTATACAATGTACCATTTTTAATCATCTATATTGTATTTTTACTGTACCTTTTCTATTTAGATACACACCATTATGTTCTAATTGCCTTCAGTGTTCAGTACAGTCACATGCTGTACAGGTTTGTAGCTTGGAGCAATAGGCTGTACCACAGAGTCTAGTTATGTAGTAGGTTACACCATGTAGATTTGTGTAAATACACTCTACAATGTTCACACAATGACAAAACTGCCTAATGAAGCATTTCTCAGAATGTATCCCTGTTGATAAGTGACACATGACTGTAATTAATAATATTTTGTTTGACTAAAGCCTCCTGATTGACCTTCAAAAATTATTTATGTAGATGGAGAGGTAAAAAGTTTCTACCTCCCTTGATCCAAAAGAAAGTTTAAAAAGGGTGTAAGGCAATTTTTTTTGAGTGATGCCTAATTTTAGCTAAATTGTACACATATTTAGATACAACTCTTCCAGTTTCACTAAGTGTAGGTATTTTTCCAAGCAAAATCTCAGGAAGAGAGAAACAAGATTGAAAGATCTTCCTCTTCTGAAACACCCATAAGTGTCATATGGACAGGTATCTATTTCTACTTTTTGATTCAGTTTTGTAGTGTGTCAGATAAATTGAGTAACAAGAGGTGTCATTTGAGGATCATGCAGCACAATGTGTGGCTCTCATGGTACGCTACACTGATCCTGCCCTGTACTTACATAATCACATTTTATGCTTATTGAGCCTCCAAGTTTAATACTCAGGGTATAAAGTTTGTTACCTTTTCTGCATATTTTATTAGAAAAAAGTTGTATTACACTGATCCAATTTCATATTTCAGAGATCCAGCTGCAAAGTTGCTGATGAAGCTACACAACTTATTAGCTTAGCCAAATGCATAAACAAGCATTTAATCAATAATCAGGTTGCATATTTTAATGGAACCGGTGTAATGACTGTAATCATTTAAAAATACACATCAAACAAATTTATGTTCATAATTTATTCTCAAGGGCAGGTTAATGCCATTTAGGCTATTATTTTCCCATCCTGGCCAACATGGTGAAACCCGCATCTACTAAAAATACAAAAATTAGCTGGCCATGGTGTCACGTGCCTGTAATCCCAGCTACTCGGGAGGCTGAGGCAGGAGAATCACTTGAACCCAGGAGGCAGAGGTTGCAGTAAGGCGAGATCACGTCACTGCATTCCAGCCTGGCGACACAGTGAGACTCCATCAAAAAAAAAAAAAGAAAAAAAAGAAATAGATATTTATAAACTTAAAAACTGAAAAATAAGAAATAGATATTTATAAACTTAAAAATAGAAAAATACCAGAATTTTTCTTTTGCAATTTTTGTTGTTTACTCCCCTTCTCCCCAAGAAAAGTCTTCAGAAGTTATGGACTGCCTTCTTTTAGCACAGAAGCTCTGTTTACCAGATGGGCAGGAGAACCATCCCCAAACCTATTCAACTGTGAAGTTGTCAAACATAGCAGCTGGGGACCTTCTGGAAGAATATGATTGACAGAGACTCAGGAATGTAGACCCCTAGGTTTATACTGCTGCATGGTCGCACCATGGCTGATTGGTTTCTGACTAATAGGGTCAGTTGAATTGTTAAAAAATAGTTTATTCAATACACGTGTTGACACAGTAAGTCTTCAAAGTATTCCTGCAAAAATGTCAGAATGATTGGCTTAAAGAAGATTTTAAATTCTAGTATCTAATTCAGTAAGCCTCAATTAAATACTGCTATGTGTCAGAAACTATTTTAGATATTGGAGGTTAAGGATCCTGGTCCCTGTCTTTCAGGACCTTCTAATTTACTAGGGAAGACAGACGAATCCTAGAGTAGCTAGTAGAATGTAGAATGATAATCACTAGACAATAACCCAGGGTTATAGAAAGCAAGGGGAGGGAAAATTCACTGTGACAGGAGTTGAAGGAAAAGGTGAAATTTGAGATGACCTTGAAGGCTAGAAAGAATGCTGACGTGGAAAGTTGGAAATAGAAAGCATTCTGGGCAGAGGGGAGAATATTAGAGCAGCATTCTTTATAGTCCCTGAACGTTGGAATCCTTTGTCATTGAAATGAGAAAAAAACTATTTTTGTCAAGGTTAAATATTGTATATTTAGCACTACTTTCATTATATATATTTTGTACTTTTAAGAAAACAAAGCTGGCTGCTGCTAGAAATCAGTCTTGACATACTTCTGTTTTACTGATGGTTTTTGGAGGGCATTGTTGCCTATATTGCGTGCTTCAGCTCAAACCAGGAACCAGGCCCCAGCCATGTAGACGAGAGCAGAATAAATGAGGCAGATGTTTTACTGACTTCTTCTCATTTGAATCTACTCAGTGCAGAAGGGAGACGTTGTTTGCCTCAAATTATTTAAGTACCAGCATTTGTCACTCCTGTAATTCACTTACCACTACCAGATATGCAATTACTTTAACTGCAAACCACTTACATCTTAGTCAGTTCTACTGTCTAAAAATATGTCTGCTTTTATTTGAAGAGCTAAGACTGAAACTGTCACTTGGGACCATTCCAAAACTTTGCTAGTTGTGCACTTCAAGTGGAGCAATATTTAAATTAATTTTCCTTTTGAATTGTAAGAAAAATGATTACTCCTATCATTTTAAATTTAACATTATCATTTTACAATATTTATTTAAGAATAAGAATTGAAAATTGATGGGCCTGAAAGGCTACAAAGCTTCCTCTGTTGTTGATCCTTGAGTTACAACTTTGACATACCTAAATGTATTCTTTCTTGATGATTTTCCTGAGGATTTGATCAACTTCAGTTTATACTGTAATCCTCACAGGTCAGCACTTGTGTTGACTTCCCTATTGTTGAAGGCACAGAGGCTCAGAAAACAATAATTATTCAGTGATTTATGCCTATTTTATATTAAATGTGCCCCTGCGAGATTGCATTTCACCATTCATGATCAAATAGAGAATGTCCAGAGAAGAGTTTATTAACCTAGGAACTGAGCGGGCTGACCCTTCTAGGTTTAGTTCAGGTGATGGATACTCAGAGTGGATTGAAAAATAGACGACCGAGGTGGGTGGATCATGAGGTCAGGAGATAGAGACCATCTTGGCCGACATGGTGAAATCCCATCTCTACTAAAAATACAACAATCAGCCAGGTGTGGTGGTGTTGGCTACTCACGAGGCTGAGGCAGGATAATCGCTTGAACTCGGAGGTTCAAGTGGAAGGATGGGGTCTCTTTTGAAGTGTGTTTTGGGGGTGGGGGGTGATGCTGGCACTCCCTTGGCTGCCCCAGCTGTTGTCTCAGTATGTTGTGTGCCTCCCTGAGTCCACTGTCTCTGGGCCTTGTTCAGCACTGGGCCATGCCTAAGAGTTGCTGTCCTTGTGGCCTAGACTGCCTTTCAAGTTTACTTGGAGAAACACAGTGCCGTAGACCCTGGCAGTGAGGTTTGTGAGGATTTAAGTTCTCACTGCTGGGATCCATGGTTCCCCTCTGGCCAGGGGATTTAATGCTCCCTCTGTGTATGGGGGTCAGCTGAGTTTGGTCTGGTTTTAGTTTCTGCTCTACCAGGACAGCACTGAGTTTAATGTCTCACAATTGCTCTGTTCTCCCTTCCTCTGTACCCAGAGATGCTCTCTGCACCATGTGGCTGCTGCTAGGGGGTGGGTGGAGGGGAGGTGCGATGTCAATTCAGGAATGTTTATTCTATCTCTTCAGTGCCTCTTCTAGCAATATTAAGTTAAAACAAGGTACTATGAGTGATCACTTGATTTTCAGTTCTTGTGAAGGTGTTTTTTTCTATGCAGATGGTTGTTAATTTGGTGTCCTTACTGGGGAGTGGGGCATCGGTAGAACTTTCTATTCAGCCATCTTGCTCTACCCTCCTGTGGCTTTTCTTTTAACTGGATAAATATAGCTATCAAAATATTTCACAAGGTAAAGGAATAACCCATATCCCTCTACCATAATTAAATAGCACATTTTGGTTTTGCATATTCACTTTTTGTCTTTATTGCTCTGTGTGTGTGCATATATACATGTATATATATATATATACACATACACAAATAGTTAGAATGTATTCACCATCTTGATATTCGCCTCTATATTGGTTTGCTAGGACTGCCATAACAAAATACTCCAGAGATATATGTTCTCACAGCTCTAGAGGCTGCAAGTCTGAGATCAAGGTGCTGGCAGGTTTGGTTTGTTTTCTCCTTGGCTTGCAGCTGGTTGCCTTCTTGCTGTGTCTTAACATGCTCATTCCTCTGAGTGTATGTGTGTCTTGTGTCGCTCTGTGCCTACTTCTCCTCCTCTTAGATGGATGCCAGTCATGTAGGATTAGGGCTCACCCTTAAGGCCTCATTTTACCTTAGTACCTTTTTAAAGACCTAATCTTCTTTTAAAGACTCGTGGGACCTAAGAGATTAGGTCTTTAAAAAGGTACTCGGGGTTAGAATTTCAACACATGCATTTTGGGTTATGGGCACATTTCAGTCCATAACAGCCTCTTTTGATTTTTGTTTTTCACCATTTATTTTAACATCTGAAAGACTTTTTGTGGTCACCACTGTAGAAAGCATGTTTTATTTTATTTTTATGTTTATTTATTTATTTACTTATTATTATTTTTTGAGACAGAGCCTGGCTCTGTTGCCCAGGCTGGAGTGCAGTGGCACGATCTCGGCTCACTGCAAGCTCCGCCTCCCAGATTCACACCATTCTCCTGCCTCAGCCTCCCGAGTAGCTGGGACTATAGGCGCCCGCCACCATGCCTGGCTAATTTTTTTTGTATTTTTAGTAGAGACGGGGTTTCACCATGTTAGCCAGGATGGTCTCGATCTCCTGACCTCGTGATCCGCCCACCTCGGCCTCCCAAAGTGCTGGGATTACAGAAAGCATGTTTTGATGAGAGGCAGAAGGTTCCATCTGTTTGATGTACAGAAATGTTCTTAATCGGTTCTGCATTACTGGGCAGTTTTGGTTATTTCCATTGTTGCTGTTGCAAATAATGCTTCACTGGGCATCTTTGTGCAATAGGCATTTTGTTTCTTCTCAATTATTTCCTTACGATAAATCCCCAAGAGTGAGAATATTGGGTCATTTTTATGACTTTTGGTATATTTTGCCGTATTGTTTTTCAAATGGGCTATGACAATTTTTACCACTACCAGTAGTATGTAAGTATACAGCTTTATTATAATATAGGCATTTGTTGTTTTGGTTTAAATTTGCTAATTTAATATGTGTAAAATGTTATATTATTGCTGTCTTAATTTGCAATCCTTAAATTACTACTGAGGTTATACACAGTTGGTTTTTGTCACAAATTCTAATTGTTCATATAAAATATCAGAAACCCTTTATTCAAGCGTTAATTTCAGAGGGCGAATTAATTCAAACTAATTTATTCATTTACAAAATTATTTCAGCGCACTTTTATTGAGCCCCATCTCTGTGCTAGGCACTATGTTAGGAGTGAAAGATACAAAGGCAAATAGGATCCTTGTGTCTACAATAGGAGGTGCATGTTGGCTCTTACAATCACTTAGAAATTTTAAGGAAAGGCCAGGCATGGTGGCTCACGCCTGTAATCCCAGCACTTTGGGAGGCCGAGGTGGGTGGATCACGAGGTCAGGAGATCGAGACCATCCTGGCTAAAATGGTGAAACCCCCCCTCTATTAAAAATACAAAAAATTAGCTGGGCGTGGTGGTGGGTGCCAGTAGTCCCAGCTACTCGGGAGGCTGAGGCAGAAGAATGGAGGGAACCCAGGAGGCAGAGCTTGCAGTGAACCGAGATCATGCCACTGCACTCCAGCCTGGGTGACAGAGCGAGACTCCGTCATTTTAAGGAAAAGAGAACTTTATAGGTATCCAACAGTGACACAGTGAAGTTAAAATTGATTAAGCCCTTGTGTCAGGATACCACTAGAAATATAGGGCACATTTGAAAAGAGTATTTATTAAGAGAGGTTAGGAAAGGAACTATATAAAGGCAAGGTAACCAATAAGGATAGAATTATCCATGGTGAAAACCATTATCACCCCTGGGTCTAAAGGAAAAATGGGAGGCAACCATTACTGGAACGAAGTGAGAGTTGAATAAGACAGGCCTTCACACAGGCTTAGTGGCTTTAGGTAGAGAAATATAGCCACTGCCCAACAATACCCACTGCTGCCTCTCCAGTATTTTGCCAGAGGTCCCCATAATGAAACCCAAATAAGAGCCAGAGGATAAGGGCCTGGATCAGCTGCCCAATAAGTCAGTCTTTCAGAGATTAAAACAAGCTAGAGAAGGGTAGAGAATGTATCTAGATGGGCAGAGAATATCTAACACATCCTCTTTAACCTCCTCCCGCCACACCAAATAGGAACAAAACCATTTCATATCCAAACAGGTGAGTTTAAAACATCTATTTGAAACATCACCTAAAACAACTTGTTTGAAACTAGTAATGTGCAGCATCGCTTAGGGCAGATTTCCTTAATTCTGCAAGCCTCCAGTACGTTTGCTGTTGCTAAATAAATGTTCAGATTTGGCAAGAAGTAGGAAAGGCAAGATGGAGAAATCTAATCAGAATTCATCCGGACCCATATAGATATCTTTTTTTTTTTTTTTTTTTTTTTGAGACGGAGTCTCGCTCTGTCGCCCAGGCTGGAGTGCAGTGGCCAGATCTCAGCTCACTGCAAGCTCCGCCTCCCGGGTTCCCGCCATTCTCCTGCCTCAGCCTCCCGAGTAGCTGGGACCACAGGCGCCGCCACCTCGCCCGGCTAATTTTTTGTGTTTTTAGTAGAGACGGGGTTTCGCCGTGTTAGCCAGGATGGTCTCGATCTCCTGACCTTGTGATCCGCCCGTCTCGGCCTCCCAAAGTGCTGGGATTACAGGCTTGAGCCACCGCGCCCGGCCTAGATATCTTAATAGTATAAGCCAAGCTGGAATAATTCGAATTAGAAAGTGACAGTTTCACTCAAGTTACCCTAAATCGTGGAGTTGTTGTAATTTGCCATAGTAACTCTGCTCTGGTGATGTTTCTCTGGGCTACTAAGGTGTTACTAGTGATGCTGCACTTTCTCTCACAGTATCTTGGCTTCTCTCTCTTCACTTCCCAATATTTCCTTCTGCTACTACTAGAATCTGAATGTTTGTGTCCCTCCAGAATTCATATGTTGAAACCTGCATCCCAAGGTGATGGTGTGAAGAGGTGGGGGTCGGCAGGTCACAAGGTCAGGAGATCGAGAACATCCTGGCCAACATGGTGAAACCCCGTTTCTACTAAAAATACAAAAATTAGCTGGGCGTGGTGGCACATGCCTGTAGTCCCAGCTAATTGGGGGGTGGGGGGTGAGGCAGGAGAATCGCTTGAACCTGGAGGCGGAGGTTGCAGTGATCCAAGATCACGCCATTGCACTCCAGCCTGGCAACAGAGCATGACTCCATCTCACTAAAATAAATAAATAAATAAATAAGAGGTGGGGGCCTTTGAGAGGTGATTGAGTTATGAGAGTGGTGTCCTCCTGAATTGAATTAGTGACCTTACAAAGGAGGACTGAGGAAGCATGTTTGCCCCTTCCACCATGTGAAGATGCAGTGAGAAGGTGCATTCAATGAGAAATGAGCCCTTACCAGACATCAAATCTGCCAGTGTGTTGGTCTTAGACTTTCCAGCCTCCAAAACTGGGAGAAATAAATTTCTGTTATTGATAAGACACACAATTGATGGTATTTTTTGTAATAACAACCCAGGCAGACTAAGACAGCTACCAACAAGAAGATTTTCTTATTATTTATTCAGTTTCTAGCTGGAAAGAATTTGGTTGGTCTAGTTTGTTATTCAATGAGATTAACTATCCTTGAGTTAAGTGTTCCACTATTGATACAATCAGTGCTATTTCTTTCTTAAAAAACAGCCCGATAATGTGTTAGCACAAAGCTAACTGCAAAACCATAACATTTTCTCATCTGAAACAAATCTCACTCATATTCGCACCAGTTGGGATTATCCGTTACTACTTTTTCTGGGATTCCATAGAATTTTGTACAAGTTTATTGAGATTTAACTTATGTACAATATTCTGTACATGCTGAAAGTGCAAAAGTTGATGATTTTTGACATATGTATACACATATGAGATCATCACCATACTTAAGATAATGAACACTTACATCAATGTCAAAAACTTTCTCTGTTATCCTATAGAGAGAGATATGACAAAGATCCTGCCTTCAAGGAAATTAATGTCTAATGAGAGACATGTAAAAACTCAAATTAGATGAGCAAGGCAGAATGAAATAGGGACTTGACACTGTACCACATACAATGCACTGCGCCTTTTTGTTCTAGATTTTAAACTCATGAGACAAAGAATCTCATTTACCTGGTTTGGATCCTGTGCCCACCCCTGGATCAACAAACATGGCCAAGAGACCAAGATCCCACACTATAAACATGACTGCTTGTTGCCTATTCACCTCTGCACATTGAGGCCATTCTCAGAGAAAGGATAATTGTAAGTTGGGGTGCCACACTAAGAGGTGTTTATCATAGGATAATACAGGTTAAGAGACTTACCCAATACCTAACAAAATATTAACCTTGTTCCCTTTTCTCCACTCTTTCACATCTGCCTTACACTATTGAACCTTCTGGCTGGTAGGAATTCTTACTGAGAGTTATTTGCCTTTCTCTAGGAATTTGAAAACCCAATTTTTTTATTATCAATGTTATCTCTAAATTAGTTGCCCTTAATTTATCACCCATTTTTCAATTGTTCACTTTAGAGTTAATGCCACAAACTTTGCATGTCTACTGAATTCTAACCCTTAATGAAACACACACACACACACACACACACACACACACACACACACACACACCCCTTCTCTCTTTAGAATTCTTTGTATGCCTGTTTTTTGGTTTTTGTTTTGTTTTGTTTACTAGGCAATTACCATGAACAATTGCGGATATGACATAATGACTTTTTGGTGAAATATTCAATTTGTATCAGTCGTCAGTAGTTCTGAGGACTAGGAACAGAGAAAGTAGATTCTAGGGCTGTTCCTGTTTGGGTCCTTAAAGAAAATTAAAGAAAGAAAAATAAGAGACTGAGCATAAAATAAATTAGATTTTGTTTAGTCTGAAGATTATGAGGATTGGAGTCATCTTACTCATGGTTTTGAAAGGCATGAAAAATTTCTAAAAGGAGAATACAAGTATACGTATGTAACAAACCTGCACGTTATGCACATGTACCCTAGAACTTAAAGTATAATAAAAAAAATTAAAAAAAAAAAAGAGAATAGAGATTAGTTATTTGCTTTGTGGCAAATACACAGTACAAGGAACTGTACTTGTATCAAAGCAAGAAAGGTGTTCAGTTACAGGAAGGAACATTTTGCTTGTTGTTGTAATAAATTGCCAGAATGGTAACTGAAGGTCATGTGGCGTATCAGTTTCTTGTAAAGCTCCAGAAAAAGGCAAATAACCACTGATCCTTGTTGGATGATATATTGTACCAAAGCCAAGAAAATCAGGCAATCTCTCAAGCTTCTTACAAGTCTTCAATCTACTATTCCTCTTATGGCTTCTAGATGCTACCCCACCAATAGTGAGTATCACACAAAGCCTTCTCTGGAAAGAGATCTCATACTCTACTTTTCAGATCTTTTGCAGTTTAGCTGTGTCTCAAGTCAAGAAAACATTGACTTAATGAATTTTTTTTGTATTCACTTAGTTGCACAATGTACAAAAATTAGAGATGTTTTCAAATATATTTTATGTCATTTGTGGGACTAAGTTAACCTAAAGTTTGAAGTAATAATAGCACCTTTTTACAGCTCCCACCCTAGTTACTGAAATAATTATTACTAGAAAGAAAGAATTACCACAGTGGAGATAGTGGTTTAATAATAACTTGTAGTTCTTTACAGAGACTCAGAGAGTCCTCAGAGGCTCTCTCTCTCCTGCCTCCCCAAAGTCATTAAATGACACTAGGAAAAGAATTTGAATGTAAAAGCATTTAAATTGTCCTTTGGTGAAAAGCAGAAATATAATTGTGAGTTGAAGTTTTCATAGTGCTCCTCCTCCAAACAACAACAATAAAATAACAATAATAAAATAAAACTAAGATACTTCAGGAAGAAGAGGCCTACTCTCTCCCATATTCAGATGTTTTTCAAAAGACATTAGTAGCCCATGGAGCAAAGTATTTGTCCTCTGAGACACCATCCTTGCAATGTTTGAGAGAGCTTTGTAATCTTAAGGACAATGCCACACATGAAAGAAAAACGGAATATGGCAACTTCTGACAAAGCACTCGGAGTGGAGTCTACCACGAGGCCTTCAGAAACGTTAACATTTGACAGAGCTCTGTTAGACTGTGGGGTCCTCAAGGGCGGAGAAGTTATTTGGTTTCCCTTACCAGAGAGGATTATGGGAAAGCAACATAATGCTTAAATTATAGCCTGAGAAAAATCCTAATTTGTGAGATATGACCATAGCTAACATGGATGCACTAGTGTTTTCCAAAGGCAAATGGCTTCATTCATCTATCACTTCCTAACCACCTACTTCTGTGCCATGTAGTGTGCCAAGATCTAGGGAGTCACTTCTGATGAAGACACTGTTCCTGTTCTAGAAAACCTCAAATATTAGGGGAAGGGGGCAAGGACTGACTATAAACAGACCATTAACATGCAGCTGATTAGGTGTTGTGGGATGAGAAATATGGGGGCCATGGGATGGAGTGCTGGGGCCGGGGGGTGGGCAGGCACTTTGCCAGGGCTGAGCAGAGGGAAATGGATTTTGGAGAATTTGCTCTTTTATATGATTCATGCCATAAGGTCTCTCTGTTAGAATGACTAAGAAGTATTGAATAAATTTTAATTTTCTTTAATGTTTCAATTCTTTTTTACATTAAAGTTAAAATTATTTTTGTAATGCACCATTGCAAAATAAAAAAAGGCAGATTCCTCAAATTCCTTATTTAATAGGTAATTTCCTACATGAATGAGACAGTGTCAAATGTAACACATTCGTGCATTTGAAAAAAAAATTACATGTTAATGCTTCAAGGAGAATTAAAGCAAAAATTCACCAGACAAAACTTGGAAAATACTCCACAGAGGCCCACTGAGCTGCCCTTGCCAAGGCGAAGGACAGGTAATTTGCTGTGACTAATTGAAAAACATAAAGAACATTAATATGAAAAATGAAAGCATAATCTATGGTATAACAGGCAGTGAAACCATTCGCATAATTGATTACTCTTCAAGGTAACATGTTCCTTCCTTCCTTTCAGGAATCTTTTTCCTTTGGCCCAGGCTGTCTTAAAACCCTGCTAAAGCGATTTCACTTGAAAGGTCATAGGTGCAGCTGTTTCTATCCCGGTGGTCCAGATAGTGATACTAGGATGCTCATAATTTAGGAAAATAATTATTAAAGAAAATATTTTGAGATCTTGGTGTTGTTACAGTCTGCATCTGAATAACCTAAAATATTAAGACACAATGATTGTAATATTAGTGGCTTTTGATTTGAAAATTATAGCGAGCCATCAAAAGACCTGGGGATCAATCTCAGCTCCGCTGCATACTCGCTCTGTAAACCTGATAAGTCACTTATTTCCATTTAATTTTCAGTTTCTTCATCGGTCAAATGGGGATAATAGCATCTTCTCTGCTTATTGTACAAGGTTGTGAAAACCAAATGAGAGAGCACTGGTGGAATCATATTGAAGATCATAAAGATTAAACATAAAAGTATTATTAGGATAATTCTGAATAATTGAATAATTTCTTTGTTGTTAGGTTAATCCATAACAGCTTATCAAAATGAGTCAGTTTTCATATACTGTTCTTCTTGAAGTTCCAAGCAGAATAGAGCAAGTGGTGTCACTTTATAATACGGAAGCCTTTGATCTTCTGAAGACAGGCAATTCCATGGAAATTCTAAGTCAGCTGTGGGAATTTCTGAATTGCTCATTTTCCCAATCCCTAGCTTTAAGTGATAAACATAGAAGTAGATCCAGGGAATGTTCTGGGGTGTGAAGTCACATTAGTGACTTGCCAGTGTCTTTACCTCACCCTCTGCAACCATGTAGGGATAATCTACTTTAAAGTCTAGAAGGTGAAGCCAGGCGCGGTGGCTCACGCCTGTAATCCCAGCACTTTGGGACGCTGGAGCGGGTGGATCACCTCAGGTCAGGAGTTCAAGATCAGCCTGGGAACATGGTGAAACCCCGTCTCTATCAAAAATACAAAAATTAGCCGGGTGTGGTGGCCGAGCGCCTGTAATCCCAGCTACCTGGGAGGCTGAAGCAGGAGAATCACTTGAACCTGGGAGGTGGAGGTCGCAGTGAGCCGAGATTGCACCACTGCACTCCATCCTGGGTGACAGAACGAGACTCCTATCTCAAAAACAAACAACAACAACAAAAAAAGTCCAGAAGGTGGCATGTTGTAGTAGTTAAGAGCAGGGAATGTAGTGGCAGGCAATTTTGGTTTTAGATCCTGGCTCTGCCATTTAATAGCTGTGTGATCTAGAGTGAGTTACTTCAAGGATCTGAGACTGACTTTCTGCATCAGTAAAATGGAGATGATAATAGTACAAAACTTATTTAGAGCTGTTGTGAGAATTGAATGTATGTAAAGAGCCTATGCGCTTTAGTGCTCAACAACTATTAACTATTTTTATTAGTTAGCCCTCAACAGCTGGGAGGGAAGAGAATAGTAGGTTGTTTTAGATGAGAACCATTACAGAGTACTGTGCAGATAAGAGTAATGGAGCTACAAAGATAAATAGAAACAGTGATTCAAAGCATAGCTCTGACATCACGGAGTCTAGTTTCAGACTCCAGGTCCTCCAGCTCTACATGACCTTAGATGAGTAAGTTACCTCTCAATGCTTCACTTTAAAGCATGGGGATCACATTAACTGCGATTTCACAGGATTGTTTAAAAGGATTAGTGATGTGATGCTTATAAAGTAGAGACAAGGATTGCCCCAGTCTTGTGTGCCTGTTATAATTAACTATCCTAAGTAGTCTCTTGTTATTTCACCCTCCTTCACCCCTGGGAACAACTGTGATGTCCTAGACAGTCAGACCTCATGGGTTGAGCTTCACTGAGTTGGAATTAGTGCAAATGTGTTTGTGAACTTGTGTCTTCCTTTGCATTGTCTTTGAAGTGTAGGTCTGGGTCTGCTCACAAGCCAAAAGTGTTACACATATATGATTAATTTATCAAAGGTACCAAAGCAATTAAATGGCGAAAACAACCAATACTGCTATACCAACTGTATACCTATATGGGAAAAAAGCCGACACTAACTTTTAACTTATGTCATATATAAAAATCAGCTCAAAATAGATAATAAATGTGCATAGATTCTAAATGGACCTAAATGTAAAACCTCAAACTCTGAAACATCTAGAAGAAAGTATAAAAGAAAATATTTGTGGCCGGGCGTGGTGGCTCACACCTGTAATCCCAGCACTTTGGGAGGCCAAGGTGGGCGGATCACCTGAGGTCAGGAGTTTGAAACCAGCCTGGCCAACATGGCGAAACCCCGTCTCTACTAAAAAATACAAAAAATTAGTGAAGTGTGCTGGTGGGTGCCTGTAATCCCAGCTACTTGGGAGGCTGAGGCAGGACAATCGCTTGAACCCGGGAGGCGGAGGTTGCAGTGAATCGAGATCACATCATTGCACTCCAGCCTGGGCAACAGAGAGAGACTCCGTCTCAAAAATAAAAAAAAAATAAAAAATAAAAATAAATATTTGTGACTTTAGGATAGGCAAAAGTTTTGAATACAGAACACAATAAACACAAACATTAAAAAATGATACATTTGATGTCAAAATTAAAAATATTTGCCATTTGAAAGATCCGGTCAAGAAAATGGGAAAGGAAGCCTCGGACTGGAGAAACTACACCACTTCTATCAAAGTACTTGTATCCTCAACATATAAATCTCGCTTACAATTCATTAACAAGAAAATGACCAGTGCAAATCGACAAAAGATTTAAACCAAGACTTCACAAAAGAATAAAAGGAATGATGTGACCACAACTGAAGTGAAAAGGGACATTGTCTGGGCTCCATAACATGCAGCTAGTTATGCTGTCAGTTGAGGGCATGAGCAGGGACAGAGGGCAGCCCTGTTTCTTACCCCTGTCTCTTACCATACATTTCTCCATTTTATCATTTACTTTTGCTTCTCCTTACTCCATTTGTCCATGACGAAAAGGCTGTGGACGGCTCAAGTCCGGTGGCCTTTGTTCCAAAGCCATACAGCTAGTCCTAGGCAGAACCAGAAGCCAATGCTAGTCTTCCTGGTTCCGTGGATGCAGGCTCCTTCACCAGACCATGCAAACTGACCAATGAGAGTGTGAAATTGGGTGCCTTGGACCTAGTTGGATTTCTTTCTTCCCACTTTCAGATCCAAGTTGTATGGTACTTTGGAACTGGAAGCACAACAGAAGCAGAATCACATTTACATTTGAGATTTGTTTTCAAAGCAGATGTACGGTGTCATTTGCTGAGATCTCGTAGGTGTTTCTATTCCACCTCGAGCAGCAGAATTATACCTCAGCAGTTTGAACAAAGCTGGGTAATCACCATTGGCTTTTGGCTTCCAGAATCAAAGTCTACCTTTATATCACTGTAATACAATTATGCTCTCAAGTTGATGCTCCCTGCTACTTGAAAAGTTTTGTGAAAGTTCTTCCTCTCATCAGTCTGAAAAACAAATTGTGTCCTCCAGGAACTATCTGGAATCATCTGCCACTAACTAGCTGTGTGACCTTGGGCAGTCACATCCCTCTCTGGGCTTTGGTTTCCTCATGAGTAAAACTGGGGATTAAACTAGTTAATCTCTGAGGGCTTTGACATTTTCTACATTCTCCAGTTCCACAATTCTAAGTCAGCCTTAATATTGAAATGCCGCCAACATATATTTAGATGTTTTTTTTTTTTGCTGTTAATTTGTAGTCTCTGGGATTCCTCTGCCTTGTTTATAGTTCTCTCTGAGCTGCCTCACTGGTTTGAGTTTAAGATGCTATGTCTCATGCATAATTTGCCTTTTTACAATTTTGTTGTTCCCTATGGATGGTGTCATATTTGAAAGGTGAAGGTGAGTGTATTCAGTACAGCAACAGAGCCACAGAGCCATCCCTTCCTGACACTAAAGTCACGTGTTTCTCCAGTTCTTCATCCTCTGCCCCTCTTCCACTTTGTTTCATTGCTACATTTGGGTTTTATGATTACATCTGCAATAGCAGGCACAGATGTTTTTCTCACTCAATTGTATGGTTAATGGTAAAATGAATTTTTCCAGCAGATGCTCGCATGTGGGTGCTATCTTTTTCTCTCCTGACATATTTTCTACACAAACAGCAGATTGTGTGTCTGGTGTGCCTTGAGCCTAGCAAGAAAGGAATTCAAGCTGAATAACACTGGGCTGATTTTCAAGCTCCTAAAAAAATAATGCGGCCATTAAGTTTGACAAACTCTTCACAGCAGTCCTGCAGCTCCGATCCAGACCTGCAACTCCAGCCTTTGCCAGTTGTACTTGAGAAGGCTGACAGCAAACATGTATCCTTAAAAGGGCCACGATATGAAGATAAAAATATCAATTTTAGAAGAGCTGGACTCAATTACTCTGTTACTTTGAATTCTGAAACCCAAGGCATGTAATTTAACCTCTGTTTCCTCATCTATGAGGCGAAGTGATAATACAAAGCTGGTGAGGATCATTGAGATAATTGCAAAGTAGCAGAGGTCCGTGCTTAAATCGAATCCATTTCCACTACTGAGTAAAAATGGCTAATTGGAGCTGATTGGCTAGAAGTCCATTTGCATGAGGGACTGAGAAGCCTCCGAGTTAACGAGGCAGAACTGTGGAAAGATGAGGAGCTTGGTGTGGGGTTTCCCAACTTTGGCACTATTTAAATTATTGAAATGATTATATTAAATACACATATACATCGACAAATATGTGGCTGGAATAAAAAATTAAGAAATAAATTTAAAACAAATTTCAAAAAGCTGAAGAAAATGATATTTCGGGCCAGATAATCATTTCATGTGGACCCCTGCCCTGTGCACTGCAGAATGCTTAACAGCAGGCCTGGCCTCTACCCACTAGATGGCAGTAGTTTATCCCTCCACTTGTGCCAACTAAAAATGTCTCCAGATACTGCCAAATGTGCCTAGGGAGGGTAGAGTGTGAGGGATAGCCTCCAATTGAGAAGTACTACCTCAGAAGCACTGAATGTTGGCTTTACATTTTAGTTCTACTACTTACCCAAGGTCATACAGCTAGTAACCATTTGTGCCTCAATGTATTCATCTGTAAAATGAGAATCCTAGCTAAATTGTAGAAAGGATGGGTTGAGAGGACAAAAGTGATGGGTGGATACAAATTTTGATACTCCCTCCTTACTACCATAGGGCCTTTGCTTATTCCTTTACCCTTGTTTAAAATACACGGTTTCTCACACCCCATCTTTCTGTCTAGTTAACTTCAGCTCATTCTTTAGATCTCAGCTCAAGCATCATTTTCTCAAGGGAGCCTCCCCTGATCCCTCAGACTGTATCCGAGTCCAAGACCCTCATAGCACTTGTTTATATTATACACTATAACACTCAGGTGACCATTTCAATTACGTTAGTTGGGCTGCTAGACTGTAAGCTTTATGAGGAGAGGTGCTATTTCTGGCTTGCTCACTGTTGTCTTGTCAGAGGTCAGGGCAGTTCCTGGAAAAGAAAAGCCATCACTAAAAACTTATTAAAGGAAAGGAGGAGGGAAGAAGTGAAGAACTCAACACCAAGTTGCAAATATCATTCTAATTTAATTCCCCTAAGGAAGACATCTAGACTGCTAACCTTAGCCCAGTGAAAGAAATACAGTGGCATCTGGGGAATGGTGTTGAGGACAGTCTGTCAGTGAAGGGGATTCGGTGGGCCCAATGCATGGCTCTGTTCTTTTCACCTGAGTTTGCAATTAACCAAGTCAGACAGATGGAGATCAACACTAGCATCTTTATTACTAAACACAGCTGGTTTTGGAGAATATGTTTCAACTGTGCAGGAAACAGTGACCCTCCTAATTCTACATCCCACAATTAGCTAGACTTGCCTAGTCATAAGCACCACTGAACAAATGTGGTACCTCTCCTCCAACGAAGACCTGCACCTGAGAAACTCATGGTGTGCGGAACTAAGACAATGTGCTTCCTCACTGTAGGCTTACCCTAAAAAGAGAAGTAGCATGTGTTGAACTAAATGAAGACTTGCCTCCTCCTGTGGAGAAAGGCTGTGCATATTGCTCTAGCATAGGTTCTTCTGTTTAGGAACATGATACCAAGGGAAAGAATGTTGCTCTACCCCCAGTACTGCCAACAGACTTATGCCTGGGTTCAAAGAAAATAGAGAGTTGTGAGCAAAATATCGGACATAGATATTTCACTAAATAACCTGTACTATGTTGAGACCAAGAGGATTTGCTCTGGGGCTTTGATTATGGTACCAAAAGATAAAGAGATGATCACACCCATTTTGTCACAGAACTCTGCAGATTTGCACCTTGAGGGCTCCAGTTCATTTATCTCAGGAACAATTTTTGAGGGAAAAGGCAGCCCTTGTGAAAATGCACGTGGAGCCACCAAAGAGGGGCATGCATAGTGAGCAAAGTGGTATTCTTTGCAGGGCTTCTAGATCAGGAGAAGAGGCCATCCTTAGTTGGCAATATGTAGAGGCTGTTACTATAAAGACCAATGAAATGGTGAATGCACCCATGTTTTACACTCTGGTCTATGTAATTCAGGAAAATTTGTATATAAATACAAAAGCTTTGTAAAGTAAAAGTCTTTTCAAATTTAAAGGGCTATTAAAATTTTCCCGTTAGTGGTTTCCTTTGTTGTATTTCAAACTTCATGTACTTTTAGGGACCTCGGGTTTTCATAGTATTTTGTTGCCCATTTTCTGCATAGTGGCTACTTTTCAGGATCAAGACAGATGGGTAACTTGGTATGGTAGCTTGGGGACAAAAATAGAATGATCCATGCTGGTATCTTTGGAGTGAAGCCTTGGTAGTCCTGTACAGTTTGATACGTTAAAATATTAATTCATTCATTCATTAAACCTTGACTTACTACTTAGCATGTGAGAGGCTTGCTTTCTCCAACTGTCAGTTGGGAATAATACCAGTATCCCCTCCTTGCATTCATTATGTGATTTAAATCCACATAACTGTGTCAAGCACATTTTCATTTTCCCTGTCATAACACTTATCGCTACCTTTATATTTTACAATATATTTCTTTGTATATGGGCTGTCTTCCCCTACCAGAATGTGAGCTCTGAGGAAAGGGACTTGGTCTTATAAATTTCTGAATCTCCAGAGCCTATAAGAATGGAGGTGCTCAATAATTATTGGTTGAATGAGTTAATGAATACTTAATAAATAACATTGGCCCTAAACTCCAGACTAATGCTTATCATATTCTAATCTTCATTTCTAATCTTTCTGCTTGAATGACCAATAGCTACCTTAACCTAATGTCCAAACCCCAAGTCTCCATTTCCACTGCATTCCCATTTCCCCAGTGACAAACAGGCTATTCTTTGTATCCTTCATTCTATTATAGTAAATGGCGGCTCTATCTTTCAAGTTGCTCCAATCAACAACTTTGAAATCATCCTTAAGTCCTCTCTTTCTCTCATGACTCATTTCCAATTTGTTAGCAAATTCTGTTCCCTCTGTGTTCAAAATATATCTAGACCACCACTCTTTCTTAGCGCTTCCACTGCTACCCATCTATTCTAACTCAGCATCATTTCTACTCCACAACACCATCATCTCTTGACCAGAAAATTGTTTCCACCATCATCACCAAATTATTTTTCCACAGTATGTATTTACTTTTTAAAACACAAATATGACCACAGCCTGTTTCTGCTCAGATGTTCTGAAAACCTCCCAGACCACTGTACTTAATATATCACCCCCACACTTTATTCTTTTATCCTAGTCAACTTGTCATAATATGAATCACTGCTTGAAATTATATCATTAGTTATCTATCATTACCCAGTAGAATATAAACTCCAAAGGGTTTTTGTATTTTTATTTAAATATTCTCACTGCTAGAATAGCCATGGCAACAATGACAGCTGATATGTCTTTCATGTCTGTGACTTCGTGTCTGTGTAAATGTGTGGCTGTTTCAGTGTGAGATTATGTGTAAGTGTGAGTGTATGTGATTATGTGAGTATATGTAGGAGTGTATGTTTGAAAGTATGTATGTGTGAGAATGTGACTGTGTGAATGTGAAAGTGTGTAAGAGTTTTCGTGTTAGACAGCATGTAAGAGAATTTGTGAGTGAGTGTATTTGAGCATAGGAATGTGTGTGTACGAGTGTGTGACTTGTGAAAATGTGTGTGATTGAATGTGTGAGTGTGTGTTACTGTGTTTTTCAGCATGTGTAAGAGATTTGAGAGTGTGATGCTGTGTGTGTTTATAAGTGTGTGAAGGTATTTACAAATGTATATGAGTGTTTACAAGAGATATAGTTTGGCTGTGTCCCCACCCAAATGTCATCTTGAACTGTAATTCCCATAATCCCCATGTGTCATGGGAGGGACACAGTGGGAAGTGATTGGATCATGATGGCAATTTCCCCCATGCTGTTCTCATGATAGTAAGTTCTTGTGAGATCTGATGGTTTTATAAGTATCTGGCACATCTCCTGCTTGCACTCATTCTCTCTCCTGCTGCCCTGTGAAGAGGTGCCTTCCACCATGATTGTAAGTTTCCTGATGCCTCCCCAGCCATGTAGAACTGTGAGCAAATTAAACTTCCTTTCTTTATAAATTACCCAGTCTCAGGCAGCTTTTCATAGCAGTGTGCGAATGGACTAATACAGTAAACTGGCACTAAGGTAATACGGTGCTGCTATAAGGATACCTGAAAACGTGGAAGCAACTTTAGAACTGGGTAACAGGCAGAGGTTGGAACAGTTTGGAGGGCTCGGAAGACAGGAATATGTGGAAAAGGATGGAACTTCCTAGAGACTTGTTGAATGGCTTTGACCAAAATACTGATAGTGATATAGAAGATGAAGTCCAGGCTTGGGTGGTCTCAGATGGAGCTAATGAACTTGTTGGGAATTGAAACAGAGGTCACTCATGTTATGCTTTATTGAGGAGACTGGGGGCATTTCCGCCCTTGCCCTGGAGATCTGTGAAACTTCTAAACAGCAAAGAGTTCAAGAGGTGACAGTGCATAAACATTTGGAAAATTTGCGGCCTGACGATGTGGCAGAAAAGAAAATCCCATTTTCTGCGGAGAAATTCATCCCAGCTGCAGAAATTTGCATAAGGAACAAGGAGCCAAGATGATGAGGAAAATGTCTCCAGGGCATGTCAGAGGCCTTCACAACAGCCCCTCCCATCACAAGCCTGGAACTCTACTTGAGTTCTGTATCTCATTACCTCTCCCTTTTCTCTTTTTTATTTTGAGACAGAGTCTTGATCTGTCTCCAGGCTGGAGTGCAATGGCGTGATCTTGGCTCACGGCAACCTCCGACTCTCTGGTTCAAGGGATTCTCCTGCCTCAGCCTCCCGAGTAGCTGGGATCACAGGCATGTGCCACTACGCCCAGCTAGTTTTTGTATTTTTAGTAGAGATGGGGTTTCACCATGTTGGCCAGGATTGTCTCGATCTCCTGACCTCATGATCTGCCCGCTTTGGCCTCCCAAAGTGCTGGGATTACAGGCATGAGCCACCACTCCCGGCCTACCTCTCTCCTTTCAAGGCCTGAAAGTGATTTAGATTTTTTTCCCTGCCCAAATCTCATGTTGAATTGTAATTCCCGGTGTTTGAGGTGGGGCCTGGTGGGAGGTGATTGGGTCACGCGGGTGGACTTCCCCTTTCGCTGCTGTTCTTGTGATAGAGTTCTCATGAGATCTAGTTGTTTAAAAGTGTGCGGCACCACCCCCAACCCTGCTGCTGTCATTTAAGATGTGCCTGCTTCCCTGTCGCCTTCCACCATGATTGTAAGTTTCCTGAGGACTCCACAGTGATGTTTCTGGTACAGCCTGCTGTGAGTCAATTAAACCTGTTTTCGTTATAAATTACCCAGTCTCAAGTATTTCTTTATAGCAGTGCAAGAATAGACTAATACAAGTACCTACCATGTATTTCCTTCTTTCTTGAATCATTACTAGGTCAGCATATAAATATGCTGTGATAGTTTCCATCTTAAAACTGACCACAGAATTTCTTGATATCTGAAATACTCTAGATACCTCCTCATTTCTTGGTTCCCCTTCACAGGAAAATACATTAAAAGAGTTGTGTACACTCACTTTAATTCCTGACCTTCCGTTATCTTATCAACAGTTTATATCAGACTGTTATGCTCGCCACTCAACTGAGACACTCTTAAGATTACTGTGACCTAAAACTTACAAAAACCAAGAGTGAATTTTTTGACCTCTTAGCTGCTTGCTTACTCCTTGCATGTCCAAGGACATCTGGAATCATGATTGACCCCTTGGTCAGCCCTTGGAAATGTGACTCTTAGAATATAATTGATGCCAGTGATTGAGGGTTTCATTGTGTTCACCTGAAGCTATGGACCGTTCCATATCAGTTTCTCAGGTTGCTTTGCACAAACACCAAGATTGATCATGTGCACCTGGTTCCGTTGTTGGACTCTCATGTTTCTACTGCTATGGATGATATGCCTTTCTAATCAACTCTCAATAAAAGCCTTGGACCCAAAGATTCAAACGGGCTTCCCTGGTCCGATCTATCGCACAACAGTTCTTATAGTTGACTGCTAGAAATGAAGCATGCTCTGTGTGGCCCCAGATGGAGAAGGACTTGGAAAACTATGTTTAGCCTCTCTGTACTATGCCCAATGCAAATATGTTCCTGTTGCTTTTGTGCTTTATCCTTTGCTGTAATAAATTTTAGCCATTAAAATAATCTGCTACTGAGTCAGGTGAGTCCTTGTAGCGAATCTGCAAATGTGAAAGTTGTCTTAAGGCCACTGAAACACTCTACCTTCAAAGTATACCCAGGACTTAGCCACTTCATACCTTCTTTGCAGCTCCCACTCTGGTCCAAACAATCATAATCTCGCATCTGGGATAATGTAATTATGGTTTTACCAGTACTACCCTATAGTCAGTTTTCTAAATAGCTGAAAGAGTGATAAAAATATAAATCTTAGTATTGTCTCTTTTATATCTGTGAAAAATGACATTGGAATGTGGATAGGGATTGTGCTGAGTCTGTAGATCCCTTTGGACAGTATGAATATTTCAACAATATTAATTCTTTGGTGAAAGGAAAATATCTTGGGCCCCCAAAATCACTAAGGAAAACTCAGGCTGGAAACTGCTTAGGGTCAACCTGCCTCCTATTCTACTCAAAGTCACCCCTCAGCTCACTGAGATAAGATGCATAATTGATTGCCTCCCTTGGAGAGGCTAAACAGAAACTCAAAAGAATGTAACCATTTGTGTATCCCTTATATCTGTGACCTGGAAGCTCCCTCCCCGACTTCGAGTCTTCCTGCCTTTGCTTCAAGTTGTCCCGCCTTTCCAGACTGAATCAATGTACTTCTTAATATATTGACTGGCCGGGCGCGGTGGCTCAAGCCTGTAATCCTAGCACTTTGGGAGGCCGAGACGGGCGGATCACGAGGTCAGGAGATCGAGACCATCCTGGCTAACACGGTGAAACCCCGTCTCTACTAAAAATACAAGAAAATTAGCCGGGCGAGGTGGCAGGCGCCTGTAGTCCCAGCTACTCGGGAGGCTGAGGCAGGAGAATGGCGTGAACCCGGGGGGGGGCGGAGCTTGCAGTGAGCCGAGATCGCGCCACTGCACTCCAGCCTGGGGCACAGAGCAAGACTCCGTCTCAAAAAAAAAAAAAAATATATATATATATATATATATATATATTGACTGATGACTCATGTCTCCCTAAAATGTATAAAACCAGCCTGTGCCCTGACCACCTTGGGCACATGTCCTCAGGACTTCCTGAGGCTGTGTCACAGGCGTGTCCTCAACCTTGGCAAAATAAACTTTCCAAATTAACTGAGACCTGTCTAAGATTTTCTGGATTCACACTTCCAAGCCATTTATTTTGTGTCTTCTTCAATTTCTTTCATCACTGTTTTATAGTTTTCAATGTACAGATCGTTCACCTCCATGGTTAAATTTATTCCTGTGCATTTTATTTTTTGGTGCTATTATAAATGAGATTGATTTCTTAATTTATTTTTCAAATAGTTTGTTGTTAGTACATAGAGATGCAACTGAAATTTGCATGTTGATTTTGTATCTTGCAACATTAGTAGATTTGTTTATTAGTTTTAAAAGTTTTTACGTGGAGTCTTTAGGGTTTTTTTTTTTTATATAAGGTCATGTCATCTGCAAACAGAGACAAAACAGAATGGCTACTATCAAAGAGACAAAAGATAGCAAGTGTTAGTGAGAATGAGGAAAAGAGGGAACCTTTGAACACTATTGGTAGAAATGATTTGTTCAGCCATTATGGAAAACAGTATGAAAATTTCTCAAAAAACTAAAACTACCATGTGATCCAGCAATCCTAACTGTAGGTATATGTCCAAAGAAATTGAAATAAGTAAGTCAAAAAGATAGCTGCACACGCATGTACATTGCAGCACTATTAAAAATAGCCAAGATATAGAATCAACCTAGATGTCCATCCATGGATGAATGGATAAAGAAAATGTGGCATATATACATACATATATATATATATGTTTCATACCTTACATTTATACAATACATTTATACTCTATATATATATGTGTGTGTGTGTGTATATATATATCTCAAAGAAGCAAAGAGGCAAAAAAGCAAAAGCAAAGAGCACAATGCTATATATATAACATATGCCCCACAGTAGCCACTGGAGAAACATAAGTGCATAATATTCCATACGGAGTGGAATATATATGGAGTGGAATATTATTTAGCCCTAAAAAATAAGTAAATCTTATCATTAGAGTCAACATGAATGAACCTGGAGGATATTATGCCAAGTGAAATAAGTGAAGCACAGAAAGACAAATACTGCATCATCTCACTCATATGTGGATTCTATTAAAAAGGTGAACTCAAAGAAGCAAAGAGGACAACGCCGGTTACTAGGGGCTGGGATATGGGGGAAAATAGGGAGATATTAGTCAAAAGGTACAGAGTTTCAGTTATGCAGAATGAGTCAGTTCTGGAAATCTAATGTACATCATGGTGACTATAATCAATAATACTATATTGTATACTTAAAATTAGCTAAGAAAATACATCTTAAATCTTCTCACCACAAAAAAGGTAACTATGTGAGGTGATGGACATGCTAATTAACTTGACTATGGTAATCATTTCACAATATATACATTTATAAAAACATGTTTCATACCTTACATTTATACAATTTTTATTTGCTAATTATATCTCAATAAAGCTGGAAGAAATAAATATTGGGTTTTCAAAAAGAAAGTAAATCTTATTTTATCACTACTCTATTCGACACCTTCTAGTGACTGTCCACTGTATACAGAATAAAAATTACGCTCTTTAGTCTAGCTTACAAGGTCAAAAATTATCTGGTCTCCTTCTGCCACTTCTCTGAACTCATCTCTTATCAATCACTTCCACCCTTGATCATTTTGCTCTTCTCTGTTCTTAGAACATCTCTAGTTTATTCTTCTGGAAGAGCTGTTCTTTCTGTCTGGAAAGCTCTTCATATTGATCTTTGCACGGCTAGCTCCCTCTGGTCATTCAGGTTTTGTTTTATATGTCACTTCCACAGAGTGGCCTTCCAGATCACCCTAGCTTTTAAAGCCTTTTCCTCCCGGTTACTTTTATCATACAGCCCTCTGTATTTTATTCATGGCACTTACCGATATCTAAACTTATTTTGCATTTTGTTTGTTTCTAGAACACAGTCTTCTTGAGGGCAAAGTCTTTTTTGTTTGCTGATGTTTCTCCAATGCCTAGAGCAGTTCCTGGCTTATCATAGCAGGCATTTCAGTAAATGTGTGGCTTGAATGAAGAAACTGAAAACAAGTTGCAGCTTTTGAAGAAGTCCCTGTGGGGAGGTTTTTGTTTTTCTGAAATAGGCTGAAAAAACCTTTAAGTAGATGTTGTTAGCAGAAGGTCTAGGCTAAGGAATTCCCAATACTGTGCGAACTTTATCATCTCTATTATTCACTGTTGTGTGTCCTATGTGCTTGAAATCGTGCCTGGCTTATCGCAGGTGCTCAGTAAAGATCTGTTGAATACATGAATGGTGCCTGACACAAAGTGTGAATTGAAAATATTTGGAGAAAAAAATTAGAAATGACGACATGCCACAGATACCTGGGTGACTGGTTTACGTCTTTCCCCTTCCCATGTTCAAATTACTCCCCTCAATCGAGAATATTAGCTTATTTATTCAAATATATTGTATTTATTGAAGACTTAATTAGTACAAGTGACATTGTAATATGACCAATTCTCCAAATTAACTTACTGAAAGCATTACTAAACAGAACTTCTTGAATAGTTGAGTTCATCTTACATCTTTGTCAGCTGGGCAGTAAGAAAGCTGATGGAAGATCAGGATCATCCTATACCATGCAGTGTATACAGTAATAATGGTACAGACTGAACAATATTTTTGTCTACCCTTAATGCCCATGTCAACTGTTGGGATTTTAAGAAAATGTTTCTATGAAGTTCCATGTATTTTAAGAAATGTCACAAAAGGATTAACTGTATTAGTCAAAGTGGTTTTCTCATGTGCAAGTCTCATAGCATTATTTGGATGCCTGCTTTTTGGATAAAACTTTAAATGTCAATTATCTTGGCTCAGAAAGACAACTGATTTCAATTGTTTTTGGACAATGAAGAGCTTTGCAATGTGTAGGACACTGAGGGGTGCTATAATGAGCCTCCATGCACGTATATCCATTTAACCTAATGAGGTAAATTCCTACAAGTGCAATAGCTGCATCAAAGTTTATGCATTCTTAAAATGTTCATACTCATTGCCAAATTACTTTCCAAAATGGTTAGAGCAAATCTATATTCCTGCCAAATATCTGTGAAATATTGCTGTTGTCTCGTTTCTCTTCTAGAAGTAGATATCCTCACACTTTCTTAACCTTCTAAATTTTCCATATAATTTTTCAAAATATTATATCCTTTTGATAATTCAATTTTTATTTCCTTGACAATTATTGAGGTTGCACATATTTTCATATGATTATTATTTTAATTATGTGAATAATGTGTTTACATTTTTACCCATTTTAAATTTGATTAATCATATTTTGTATAATAAATTACAAATTATTGATTTGAAGGATTTTGTTGTGTATTAGAGATGTAAATGTTTCATCTCTGTTTTATATTTTAAAAATGTATTCTCCTGGGTTTTGTCATTTTAGTGTATTTGTAAAACCTTTTGATGTATAGGAGATTTTAATATTTACATGATTAAAGTGATCAAGTTTATCCTTTCTTGATTTTTCATCCTGATAGGATATGTATACTCAGACTGAATTTACAAAATATTGTCCTATATTTCCTCGTATGATATCCATTTCACCTCATTTCATTTTTTTAAACTATGTGATTCCATTTATATTAAGTTCAGATAATCATTCAAAATATTTACAGGTAAGAACCCAAATTTATTTTTTCCAAGTGTGTATTCAATGGACCCAATTACATTGAGTAATCCTTCATTCCCTCACCTCTTTGATATATTCATTTAAAAATAGTTCATCCCTCTGTATACTTGGAAGTATTTCTTGACTCTTTTTTCTATTCCACTAATTCATTTGTCTATTCTTTTGTCAATGGCATGCTCCTTTGATTACAGTGGCTTTAAAATGTAGTTTGCTATCTGACAGGTCAATTCCCTTCACCGTATTCTTTTTAAAAAATATCTGGGCATTTCTTGTACATTTCTTCTGTCATCTAACTTTAAATGTATTTGTTATATTGCAAAAAATCCACTTGGATTTTGACTGAAACATTAATATATTAACTAATTATATAGCTGAGAATCGGCATTGTCAACTATCAGTAAGTAAATAAATCATAGCTTTTCAACCTTAGACTGCTATTCAAGTGGTAAACCATCTTAATTGCAACTCAAAATATGCAATTCATTATGTCTAATTCTGTGATTTGCTGCTCATGTGCTTTTTCTATCTATGGCCTTCAACATTTCATTAAAGATCAGCATTCACATGGATGTCTTGTGCTTCAGTGTCAACTGTTCTGGAGGGCACTTGCCTTATGCCTAGAGGTGACCGCCAGAGCCCTCAAATATGATTTTTGTGAAAACCACATAGTCTCACTTTATCTCATGTCATATTAAACATATATATTTGAAAATTCAATCCAAACAATAGAAAATTAATTTATATTTTGGAATACATTACATCTTTATAGTATTTTCTTCCTTCCAAGGACAATGCTATGTCTGTTCATTTATTCAGGTATGGCTTCAATATGTTCTTTTATAATTTTTCATTATAAAATGTATTTCTTGGCCGGGCATGGTGGCTGATGCCTATAATCCCAACACTTTGGGAGGCTGAGGCGGGCAGATCACTTGAGGTCAGGAGTTCGAGATCAGCCTGGCCAACATGGTGAAACCCTGTCTCTACTAAAAATACAAAAATTAGCTCAGCGTGGTGGCACACACCTGTAGTCCCAGCTACTCGGGAGGCTGAGGCAGGAGGATCACTTGAACTTGGGAGGCAGAGGTTGCAGTAAGCCAAGACCATGCCACTACACTCCAGCCTGGCAACAGAGCAAGACTCTGTCTCCAAAAAAAGAAAAGTATTTCTTGTTATTTTATTGTTTTTGTGGAAATTGGAAGTGTGATTTCTTTTTCTTTCCATTTCAAATTCTAATTGTATATTGTCAATATAAAACAAAACTAATTGTTTTTCTAGCCAACTTACTAAATTTTCTCACCATGATAGCTAATTTACTGGGTTACTTTGTGTTTTTCTAGGTATAAAATCATAGTATTCTCAAATAATACTAATTTTGTCCCACATTCAAAACTGTATACCGCCCACCTCGACCTCCCAAAGTGCTGGGATTACAGGAGTTTGAGACCAGCCTGGCCAACATGGTGAAACTCCGTCTCTACTAAAAAATACAAAAATTAGCCAGGCGTGGGGGCAGGTGTCTGTAATCCCAGCTACTCGGGAGACTGAGGCAGGAGAATCACTTGAACCTGGAGGCGGAGGTTCCAGTGAGCTGAGACTGTGCCACTGCACTCCAGCCTGGGTGACAGAGTGAGACTCCCTTTCAAAAAAAATAATGTATACCACATATTTAATTTTTCTATCACATTGCATTAGCTATTGTGAGTAATAATTACAGGGAAAGAAAAATATTTCATATACTAGTCAGAAAACCTGAACACTATGCAGTCATTAACAATGAAATTTTGAAGAATATTTAATGACACGGGAAATGTTCCTCGTGTATTAAGTGAAAAAAGAGATTTGGTTTTGGAATATATTGATTTTGAAACACACACACACACACAGCCATATACATCATTCTCAGTGGAAGGAAAGGCTGGGTGAATACACGTCAATACACAAGCTATTATCACTGGATGATAGAATGTTCCCCTTTTTAATATTTTGAGGTATTTTTCAAATTTCCATGAGAAGCCTATATAATTCTTATGATCAGAATAAATGCTTTTATTGCAATATATAGAGATTTGTAGGGGAAGTGCTGCCGGACAGTGAGAGGGATCTTCTTAGTTGGTCTGTAGTGTCTACCCATTAAGTTTCAAAATATTAACTGCAAAGAGGTTTTTCATATAATGGCAGTTGCTCAACCTCCTGTCTTTATATTTCTATGACTCTAGTTGCTATCTTCGCAGATTTGTGGAATGCTGGCACTGCAACTCTCTTTAGTGCAAACTGGCTCTGGTAATGCTGTCTGCAAAATACATTTGCTGGAAAATATATGTGCAATATGGCTACCCTGTTGGATATAAGTAGGAGAAAGGGACAATTTCTGCTGAGTTCTGCCCAAAAGACTCTCCCCTGTTACTTAGAGTCCCTATGCCCCCCACCCCATAGATACTTTTCTGTTTTCCTGACCATCAGTCATCTCCTGAACTGACACAGTTACAGTTAAAACTTGTCCCCTTGCAGGTTTGCTGGTGCTTTACTCTATTTCATACAGGTTATAAAAGTGATTGTTCTGATACCTGAACGTTGAGTGCGAGCCCGCGGAGATGAACCCTTTAACTAAGATGAAGCTGATCAACAAACTGAATGAGTGAGAGGTCCAGCTTGGGGCGGTCGATAAGGTTTCCTGGCAATCTGAGTACAAGGACAGCGCCTGGATCTTCCTAGGAGGGCTTCCTTATGAACTGACTGAAGGGGACATTGTCTGTGTGTTCTCACAATATGGGAGATTGTTAACATTAATCTCATGCGGGACAAGAAGACTGGGAAATCCAAAGGATTCTGTTTCCTCTGCTATAAAGGCCAGAGGAGCACAATTCTGGCCATTGACAATTTTAATGGGATCAAGATGAAAGGAAGAACTATCCGAGTGGATCATGTGTCTAACTATAGGACTCCTAAAGACTCAGAAGAAATGGATGATGTGACCAAAAAGCTCCAGGAGAAGGGCTGTGGGGCGTACCCCCTCACCAAGTTTGTCTGAGAGCTCTGAAAATGAAAAACCAACAAAAAAGCACAAAAATGACAAAAAGAAAAAAAAAAAAAAAAGAAAGAAAAAGAGAAAACTGACCAGGAGGTACAGGCAGAGCAACCATCCTCTTTCATCACCCAGAAGCAAGACGGTGAAAGAAAAGGATGACCCTGGCTCTGAGAAGCACAGCAGTAAGAACTCAGAGACAGCTCAGAAGTCAGAGCCCAGGGAGGGGCCAAAGCTCTCCAAGGCGAGGACTGCCTACTCTGGTGGAGCAGAGGACCTAGAGAGGGACCTGGAGAAAGAGAAACCCAAGCACGAGCACAAGTCCTCAAGCAGGAGGGAGGCAAGAGAAGAAAAGACCAGGAATAGGGACAGAGGGCGGAGCCCAGACACACATTCTAGCCAATACAATGGGCATACTGAAGGGTGTAGTCGTAGCAGTAAAAGCAGGAGCCAAATTTCTTTAAGTTCTTTGTAGATTCTGGATATTAAAGTCTTTTGTCAGATGGATAGATTATAAAAATTTTCTCCCATTCTGTAGGTTGCCTTTTCACTCTGATGATAGCTTCCTTTGCTGTGCAGAAGCTCTTTAGTGTAATCAGATCCCATTTGTCAATTTTGGCTTTTGTTGCTATTGCTTTTGCTGTAACAATCAAGAAGTCTTTGCCCATACCTACATCCTGAATGGTATTGCCTAGGTTTTCTTCTAGGGATTTTATGACTTTAGGTCTTAGGGTTAAGTCTTTAATCCATCATGAGTTAATTTTTGTATAAAGTGTAAGGAAGGGATCCAGTTTCAGTTTTCTGCATATGGCTAGCCAGTTTTCCCAACACCATTTATTAAATAGGGAATCCTTTCCCCATTGCTTGTTTTTGTTGGGTTTGTCAAAGATCGAGTGGTTGTAGGTGTGTGGTGTTATTTCTGAGGCCTCTGTTCTGTTCCATTGGTCTACGTATCTGTTTTGGTACCAGTACCAGGCTGTTTTGGTTACTATAGCCTTGTAGTATAGTTTGAAGTCAGGTAGCATGATGCCTCCAGCTTTGTTCTGTTTGCTTAGGATTGTCTTGGCTATATGGGCACTCTTTTGGTTCCACAGGGAATTTAAAGTAGTTTTTCTAATTCTGTAAAGAAAGTCAATGGTAGCTTGATGGGGATAGCACTGAATCTATAAATTACTTTGGGCAGTATGACCATTTTCACGATATTGATTCTTCCTATCCATGAGCATGGAATATTTTCCCATTTGTTTGTACCCTCTCTAATTTCCTTGAGCAGCGGCTTGTAGTTCTCCTTGAAGAGGTCCTTCACAGCCCTTGTAAGTTGTATTCCTAGGTATTTTATTCTCTTTGTAGCAATTGTTATAGGGAATTCACTCATGATTTGGCTTTCTGTTTATCTATTATTAGTGTACAGGAATGCCTGTGATTTTTGCACATTGATTTTGTATCCTGAGACTTTGCTGAAGTTGTTTATCAGCTTAAGGAGATTTGGGGCTGAGATGATGGGGTTTTCTAAATATACAAGCATGTCATCTGTAAAGACAATTTGACTTCCTCTCTTCCTATTTGAATATGCTTTATTTCTTTCTCTTGCCCGATTGCCCTGGCCAGAAATTCTAATGCTATGTTGAATAGGAGTGGTGAGAGAGGGCAGGGCATCTTCGTCTTGTGCCAGTTTTCAAAGGGAATGCTTCCAGTTTTTGCCCACTCGGTAAGCAAATTTACAAGAAAAAAACAACCCCATCAAAAAGTGGGCGAAGGATATGAACAGACGCTTCTAAAAAGAAGACATTTATGCAGCCAACAAACATGAAAAAAAGCTCATCATCACTGGTCATTAGACAAATGTAAATCAAAACCACAATGAGATATCATCTCATACCAGTTTGAATGGTGATCATTAAAAAGTCAGGAAACAACAGATGCTGGAGAGGATGTGGAGAAATAGGAACGCTTTTACACTGTTGGTGGGAGTGTAAATTAGTTCAACCATTGTGGAATACAGTGTGGCGATTCCTCAAGGATCTAGAACCAGAAATACCATTTGACCCAGCAATTCCATTACTGGGTATATACCCAAAGGACTATAAATCATTCTACTATAAAGACACATGCACACGTATGTTTATTGTGGCACTATTCACAATAGCAAAGATGTGGGACCAACCCAAATGGCCATCAATGATAAACCGGATAAAGAAAATGTGGCGCATGTACACCACAGAATACTATGCAGCCATAAAAAGGATGAGTTCATGTCCTTTGCAGGGACATGGATGAAACTGGAAACCATCATTCTCAGCAAACTAACACAAGAACAGAAAACCAAACACTGCATGTTCTCACTCATAAGTGGGAGTTGAACAATGAGAACACATGGACACAGCGAGGGGAACATCACACACTTGGGCCTGTTGGGGGGTGGGGGGCTAGGGGAGGGATAGCATTAGGAGAAATATCTAATGTAGATGACAGGTTGATGGGTGCAGCAAACCACCATGGCACATGTATACCTACGTAACAAACCTGCACGCTCTGCACATGTACCTCAGAACTTAAAGTATGATAAAAATGTTACTATTTTTGTGTCTAAAACTTCTGGGGCTGTGCTTTTAATCCCTTGAGTATTAGAGTCATTGGGAGGACTGCAGTTTCAATAGCTGGATATCCTGGATATTTTTCACACCATCCATTGTCCCTGTACCAGAATATGTTTCCTGAATTTTGGTTCATAAACATGGCTCTTGAGCCCCATAGACCCCAGTTGAAGAAGGAATTTTCAGGAAAGGGAAAATACCAGATAATTCTATAATTCTAGTCTTTGGGTTCGATGTTTAGAGCCCAGTATCGTGGGACCTTTCCAGTTACTGGGTTTGGATAGCTTGATATGAATGAATGGAGTAGGATTTTTAAGATCAACCAGCTCCATGCCCAAACCCTCCTGTTTAAAAAAATTGTTAATGTCTTTTCTTTTTCATTAAAACCTTTTTGTTTGAAAAAAAAGTAATTGTAACTTTTGTACTCCAGTGGAATTAAAGAACTTTCAGTGTCATCTTTAATACCCTTTGTCTATTCTTCCTACAGAGATTTTATTTAAGGAAGATGTTCACCTGAATTTACTTTTAGTTATGATTCAGCCAATCTAAGCCACAGAAACATTTTAAATATTGAGAATGGAGGTCCCTAATGCTTTGTTGTCTGTAACTTTCGTTTTCTTTTTCTCCTGGTGGAAATAGAGTAGGTGGTGATGGAGGTTAAGGAAATCACAGTCAAGGCTGTCAAAGGCCCATTAGGTGAAATCTAAGACAAGTCTGACAGTCTAAACTTTCCTTCAAACACTTAGGCTGTGGATACACCCCTTACGCCATTTGATTTTATGTTAAAACATCTAAATTGCTTTATTGGTTAAAGAAGATTTTCATGGAATTGTTAATTATTTATTTTAACGGATTGCTGTATACCGAGTGTGTGCCCTTAGTTTGAGGAAATCAGGAAATCCATCGTCTTGATACACTTTGGATTTGTACAATATTTTCTACCTTTCTTTTATTTCCAAACAGAAATGTCGCTATTTAAGAGCAAACTGTTGCTTTGTCAAAGCCCATATTCTGTTACTCATTGTTATTTATACAGACTCTAATAAAACATTATGCTACTAATCAAAGGTGATAGATACAAAGCACTGTTTTGTCTTCTGAGAGCATTATGGATTATGCTAATGGCCATCTGCCCATAATTGATATTTTGTTCTTCAGTCATAGAAAAAGAAACAATCAACCATAGAAGACTATTTTGTTGTGATAAATGCTTATGCAATTGTCTTTTATTCTCCATTATGTTTTTTCATAATTTCCTAGTTAATTATTTAGTAGTATAATACTTTTATAGCAATAGAACTGTCACTGCATTCCAAATAGGGGTTTGAAATATATTGTATACACACAGTGATGTCATCCCTAATATCCTCATGCAGCTGGGAAAAACAAATCAACTCAACGACATTTAACACATACTTGGGCTGATTTTTTGCTTGTTTTTCCACATGTTGGAGGATAACTCATACTTTAGTTTTCTGTAGAGTAAGAATTATATGTAAAAAAAATAAATCCAGAAAAATATAGACTTAATGGTTATGGTAGATAACCAACTAAGCCAAGTCTCCTTTGATTTTGTATGTACATTCCTAAATTAAAGGAAAATTCATTTTCTATAAAGAATTTGTTGGCAACGCCACTTTCCATTACAATAAAAGACTCCCTTTTGCAGGTGTGCCTGAAAGTCGTTGTGGATATATGAAGTCAAAAAAAAAAAAAAAAAAAAAAAATTCATGGTGTGTGTGAAGAGTACTCCACTAAATACTACTAAATGCTAGAAGCAAACACAAAAGAAGTTAAAGATGTGGAATTTGCCCTAGAAGAATTTATGATTCAGCTGGGAGCTGTACTCTACACCTTAGAAACATTTATAAGCAAGACACCCAGGGTGAATTGATAGAGGTTTTAAGTGCTGAAAAGTAAGGATGCATGTGGTAGAACTGCCAGCAGAAACTGCTCACTATTTTCAAAGGTCTAATGTCACTAAGAAGACAAATTAAATTTTTTCTGGGATCTCCGGAATCTGCATGTATAGAGTAAGTAGATGTCATTTGAAGATGGTAACAAAAAAGCCCTACATTGGTAACTGAAATGTCATCACTGGGGATTTATGTCTTTGAATTAGGCACTTCCTTCCCCATGAATTAGGTATGATTAACATCTCAGAAAGGCTAAGTAGTGAAATGCACCTATATGCATTTATACTGGTGAGGTACATTCCTATGTATAGAGTATACCTGAACATGTTCTACCTCAGCATTCATGCTTGTCTGTATATAATTCAAAGATGTATTATAGATGTTTTTCTTCTCAATAAAAAGTCTTAAAAAATTAAATTTGAAGTCTATTTTTATCCATCTTTTGCTTGTATTTATGATACTTTTCAACTTATTCTACTCTCAACAAATGTATTCAGGAGGAGTTTGTAAAGTTCTGAATGTCTATCAACACCCATGACACTACTCCCACGATTATGTCTTTACAAACAGGAACCGCATGAGTCTAATATCCTGACCACAACTAACCAGGGATTAGGGCCAGCTGTATAGAGAACAAGAACTAAACCAATCTAATCATCTCTCTCTTGGGGAATTTTAATTTGGAGATACAGAAAAGAGCAGAAACAGAATGAGACAAAACAAGAAGTAGGAGAATGAGGCAGTAGAATCCAGGATTATTCAGAAGTCATGACATGAGAGGAGACTACAGAGAAATCAGTGGGCAATAATGAAACTAGAACAGAAGAAGCAGATAAACAGAAATGCTGAGTCAGGAATGTGGTAGAGTTGCTACAATAGGGAGCAATGAATATATGTTGGTGAGGGGATAGGAGTAAAACTGGGTTTCTTCTTGGAGACTCTCTCCTGTCCTCCGCTTGTCTGTGTATCTTTCCAATTAACACTTTTGAACTCAGTCAACCTGAACACACCTCTGTTTCTTGCACACTGAAAGATCCCAATAACACAGTGTCTCATCTGAATTTCAGAACCTCCTGCTGAATTCCATTCCAAATTTCTTCTCCCTGCTTCTGTCTCTCCTATAAAAAAAGTTCCCAAGTCACCGGGCGCAGTGGCTCACACCTGTAATCCCAGCACTTTGGGAGGCCAAGGCGGGCAGATCACCTGAGGCCGAGAGATTGAGAGCAGCCTGACCAACATGGAGAAACCCCCTCTCCACTAAAAGTACAAAATTAGCTGGGTGTGGTGCCGCATACTTGTAATCCCAGCTACTCGGGAGGCTGAGGCAGGAGAATCGCTTTAACCTAGGAGGAGGAGGTTGCGGTGAGCCGAGATCGCGCCATTGCACTCCAGCCTGGGCAACAAGAACAAAACTCCGTCTCAAATAAAATAAAAGTTCCCAAGTCAAGACTCCATTTCCTTTTGTTTGCAAGTACAAAGAAAGAATGGGTGGTTGCTTAAGAAGGCCTTTGTCTATCGGAGGATACTAGTACTGGTTTGCCAAAGTTGTCTACTTACTGTCTTCGTTCGATTCTTCCCCTTCCATTTGTTCTTGATCTCACTCCAATTAGTCTTTTGACTCTACCATTCCACCACAACTACTTTTATGAATGCCAGGAATCATCTTCACACTGTTAAATCCAGTGTCAAATCCTCCATCCTCATCTTATTTAACATATAGCAGCATTTGAAATAGTGGATGACTCCCTTTTTCTCAAAAACTTCCTTCATTTGGCTGCTGACATCATACTTCTAATTTTCCTTCCACCCCACTGGCCACTCCTTCTCAGTCTTCCTTGCTAGTTCATTCTCATCTTCCCAGACTCGTAATGTTGTTATGCCACAGGGCTCAGTCTTTGAACTTTTAAAAAATCTACACTCACCTTCTAGGTGGTGCCATGCACCTTAGGACTACACGATCTATTATTAGCTGATGACTTCCCAATTTTTACACTCATTCTAAGCTATCCTCTCTACTTCACACTCATATATTTAATTACCAAATCAAGATCTCCACCTGGCTAACAAGTATTGCAATACCATTATGTAGCCAACTGCATTCCAGATTTTTTCTTCTTCTCATAATTTTCTGTTCCTTTTAAGTTCTGAGTTACTGTTAATTCCATCCTTCTAGTTGCTCAACTCAAAATTTCTGGAGTCACCCTTGATTTCTCTGCCCTCTCAATCTTAAAACCATCCAGAAATGCTCTGAGTAATATCTTTAACATATATACAGAATGACTCCACTTCTCAACCACTCCCATTGCTACAGACTCGATCCAAGACACATATTCTCCTGTCTTGATTATTCTAAGCATTTCCCTGTTTACAAACTTGGTCTCATAAGTCTGTTCTTGACACATCAACCAGGGTGCTAAGAGTCTCCTTGTTTACAAACTTGGCCTCATAGGTCTGTTCTTGACACATCCACCAGGGTGATCTTGTTGAAACAGAAATCAGATCTTGGCATTCCTCTGCTAAAACATAATTTTTGGCTTGAGATCTCACTCAGAGTGATAGCACTTCAAACTTACCACCTGGCAGGGCGTGGTGGCTCATGCCTGTAATCCCAGCACTTTGGGATGCCAAGGTGGGTGGATCACTTGAGGTCAGGAGTTTGAGACCAGCCTGGCCAACATGGTGAAACCCCATCTCTACTGAAACCCCATCTCTACTGAAACCCCATCTCTACTGAAAATACAAAAAAAAAAAAAAACAAAAAAAAACAACAAAAAACAGCTGGGCATGGTGGCGCATGTCTGTAGTCCCAGCTACTCTGGAGGCTGAGGCAGGAGAATTGCTTGAACCCGGAAGGCAGAGGTTGCAGTGAACCGAGATCACACCATTGCACTCCGGCCTGGGTGACAGAGTGAGACTCTGTTCCCCAAAACCCCACACCAAAAAAAAAAACAAAAAAACTTGCTACCTTTCCTTTCCATCTGACACTGCCCATTTATTCCTCCCTATTGCCCTCCCCTGCTTTTTTTTCTCTATAACACTTTGACTCTTCTAAAATACTATTTGTTTTACTTATATATATTGTTTATTGCCTGATTCTGTTCCTGAGACTATACATTTTTTTCTTTCTTATGTGTGATTCAAATACATAAAATAAGTATTTGCTAAATTAATTAGTTAAGTAATTGACATGCCCTAACACTAGAACAAGAAGGAATACAAATAAAAAGGCATAAATATTAGGAATCTGTATTAGTTCATTTTCACACTGTATAAAGATACTATCTGAGACTAGGTAATTTATAAATAAAATAAGTTTAATGACTCACAGATCCACATGGCTGGGGAGGCCTCAGGAACCTTAGAATCGTGGTAGAAGGCAAAGGCGAAGCAAGACTCATCTTACATGGCAGCAGGAGAGAGAGAGAGCAAACATGGAAGTGCCACACTTTAAAGCCACCAGCCTCCATGAGAACTCACTCATTATCAAGAGAACAGCATGGGGGAAAATGTCCCCATGATTCAATCCTTTACAAGAAGGTTCCTTCCTTGATACATGGGGATTACAATTTGAGATGAGATTTGGGTGGGGACACACAGTCAAACCATATCAAAAACCTTCCCTATATCTTGTCACAGACTAGCTGAGTCTTTGTTAATTGTCCTATCATTGTTCAAAGAGACCCACTGCTCCTTTCTCTTTGTCTTCTCTCTCCCTCCAAAGTTACACTGTGTTAGACATGGCTCAGGCATGGTTAAATGTTGGTTTCACCATTAGATGAAGCAGTGTAAAATCAATTTTGTTATTCAGCTGGCTTCAAAAATACCTTCCTTTGCTGGCTGTGATGGCATCCTTACAGATGTCCCTGTCAACCTGTTGACTAAATTGCCTCAGTAACTGGTACTAGGGAATGTGATGCTTTGTGGATTTGAATTAAAGCTATGAAAAAATAGAAATTGTCAGCGTGATTTTGTTGTTGTTTGTTTGTTTGTTTGTTTTTGTTTTCCAGCCAGGCCTGTTTCTTCTAGGACAAGATTTAGCATCTCCTCTTTCTTTGCTTTTTTTCCTTTTCCTTTTTTGATAGACCTTAAAGGAAATATGCCAAGGCAGCTGCAGTGTGAAACCAATAGGGAAAAGGCTTATGTCCAATTGTTCCTCAACCCTGAAAAATCACACATTCTCCATTTCTAAACAATGAACGAATGGGTCCAGGAATGCAAGAGAGTAGAATGTTGTAGAGTGGTGTGTTGTAGACAGTATCATGTTGTTTCATCTACTTTCCACCCTTCAACAATGCCAGTGTGTTAGGACTATTCAAAACTTGACCTATTATCAACCAAATCCCTAATAATCAGTTAACACCTTAATTATCAGCTAATTGGTAACTAATATTAGTGTTATCAGTGGAACTTTTGGCACAGATTACATGGTAGTCAACAAAGACGGGTTCTTCAATCTTGCCTGAAGGGAAAAAAAATGACTGTTTTCTTATTTTAAACATTTTCTGGATGAAATTCTGATCATTTCCTTGTGAAAAGCATATTTTACACTTATAAAATAATCCAGCAACAGAGTATCAGGTGAAATATCATTGTTGATATCATTTTCTATTAAAAATCCATGTAAATAGTAAGCACTCAATAAATCCTTTGTGAATTAAGTCTGAGCCCACACTCAGACCTAAGATAGTGGTAATCCATTCAAAGAAAAACAAATAGAGACTCAATAAATGGTCAGGAAGCTAGGCCAGATTGCCCCATTCCCAATCCAATCTTCCTCCCACTAAGCAACTTGCTGTCATGAAGTAGGGATTATATTAAATACTCTGATTTTCAAGCCTGGAATTCTGTAGGACAGTAAACTGGAAGAGGCCTAGTGATAGTTGGTATCTAGATGCTGAATGTAATTTTTATTTTTACTTTTTGCATTTTTATGAGGCAGAAAATAAAAGTATGCAGTTACTGAAGAGAATCTGAGCAATCAGCTACCAGTTAAACAAAATGTTAACCTATTTTCATGCCAAATTGAGGATTCGAATTGTACTCAACTATAATCATTGTTCTAGTCATTCTACTTTGATGTCTTGAGAGTTGCTCAAAAGTAGGGACAATATTCCATTCTCAGTCTATGTGGATGGCACTCCAGCCCAAGGAAGCTGCTAAGAACTGAATTAATTAATAAATTATTATTAATAAAAGAAATGGCTTAATGGCATTAAAGGGCCAATAGCACACACAGCGGAGCGCGCACACACACACACACACACACACACACACACACACAGTTCAAGATTAGTCATTGGCCAGGCAAGGTGGCTCACGCCTGCAACCCCAGTACTTTGGGAGGCCGAGGCATGGGAATCACCTAAGGACAGCAGTTTGAGACCAGCCTGGCCAACATGGCGAAACCCTGTCTGTACTAAAAATACAAAAATTAGCCAAGGGTGGTGGCAGGTGCCTATAATCCCAGTTACTTGGGAGGCTGAGGCAGGAGAATCTCTTGAACCCAGGAGGCAGAGGTTGCAGTGAGCCAAGATTGTGCCACTGCACTCCAGCCTGGGTGACATCTCAATAAATAAATAAATAAATAAATAAATAAATAAAAGCGGGGTTACAATCCTAGTCTCTGATAAAACAGACTTTAAACCAACAAAGATCAAAAAAGACAAGGGCATTACATAATGGCAAAGTGATCAATTCAACAAGAAGAGCTAACTATCCTAAATATATATGCACCCAATACAGGAGCATCCAGATTCATAAAGCAAGTCCTTAGAGACTTACAAAGAGACTTAGACTCTCACATAATAATTGGGGGAGACTACAAGATCCCAACGTCAATATTAGACAGATCAACAAGACAGAGAATTAACAAGGATATTCAGGACTTGAACTCAGCTCTGGACCAACCGGACGTAAGAGATATCTACAGAACTCTCCACCCCAAATCAACAGAATATACATTCTTCTCAGCACCACATCGCACTTATTCTAAAATTGACCACATAATTGGAAGTAAAACACTCCTCAACAAATGCAAAAGAAGGGAAATCATAACAAACAGTCTCTCAGACTACAGTGCAATCAAATTAGAACTCAGGATTAAGAAACTCACTAAAAACCACACAACTACATGGAAACTGAACAACCAGCTCTTGAATGACTACTGGGTAAGTAACGAAATTAAGGCAGAAATAAGTAAGTTCTTTGAAACCAATGAGAACAAAGACACAACGTACCAGAATGTCTGGGACACAGCTAAAGCAGAGTGTAGAGGGAAATTTGCAGCACTAAATGCCCACAGAAGAAAGCGGGAAATATCTAAAATCGACACCTAACATCACAATTAAAAGAACTAGAGAAGCAAGAGCAAACAAATTTAAAAGCTAGCAGAAGACAAGAAATAACCAAGACCAGAGCAGAACTGAAGGAGATAGAGACATGAAAAACCCTTCAAAAAAAAGTCAATGGATCCAGGATCTGGTTTTTTGAAAAGATTAATAGACTGCTGACCAGACAAATAAAGAAGAAAAGAGAGAAGAATCAAATAGACACAATTTAAAAAATGATAAAGGGGGCTGGGCATGGTGGCTCATGCCTGTAATCCTAGCACTTTGGGAGGCCGAGGTGAGCTGAACACCAGAGGTCAGGAGTTCGAGACCAACCTGGCCAACATGGTGAAACCCCATCTCTACTAAAAACACAAAAATTAGCCAGGCGTGCTGGCAGGTGCCTGTAATCCCAGATACTTGGGAGGCTGAGGCAGGAGAATTGCTTGAACCTGGGAGGCAGAGGTTAAAGTGAGCAAAGATTGTGCCACTGCACTCCAGCCTGGATGACAGAGCAAGACTCAGTCACCAAAAAAACAAAAACAAAAACAAAAACAAACCAAAACTGATGAAGGGGATATCACCACTGTTCCCACAGAAATACAAACTACCATCAGAGAATACTATAAACATCTCTACAAAAATAAACTAGAAAAAAATCTAGAAGAAATGGATAAATTCCTGGACATATACACCTTCCCAAGACTAAACCAGGAAGAAGTCGAAACCCTGAATAAACCAATAACAAGTTCTGAAACTGAGGCAGTAATTATTAGTCTACCAAGCATAAAAAGCCCAGGACCAGATGAACTCACAGCCAAATTCTACCAGAGGTACAAATAGGAGCTGGTACCATTCCTTCTGAAACTATTCCAAACAACAGAAAAAGAGGGGCTCCACCCTAACTCACTTTATAAGGCCAGCATCGGTCTGATACCAAAATCTGGTAGAGACACAGCAAAAAAAGAAAATTTTAGGCCAATATCCCTGATGAACATCGATGCAAAAATCCTCAATAAAATACTGGCAAACTGAATCCAGCAGCACATCAAAAAGCTTATCCATCACGATCAAGTCGGCTTCATCCCTGGGATGCAAGGCTGGTTCAACATATGCAAATCAATAAACGTAATCCATCACACAAACAGAACCAATGACAAAAACCACATGATTATCATAATAGATATAGAAAAGGCCTTTGATAAAATTCAACACCCCTTCATGCTAAAAACTCTCCATAAACTGGGTATCGATGGAACATATCTCAAAATAATAAGAGCTATTTATGGCAAACCCACAGTCAATAACATACCAAATGGGCAAAAGCTGGAAGCATTCCCTTTGAAAATAGGCACAAGACAAGGAAGCCCTCTCTCACCACTCCTATTCAAGATAGTATTGCAAGTTCTGGCCAAGGCAATTGGGCAAGAGAAAGAAATAAAGTGCATTCAAATAGGAAGAGAGGAAATCAAATTGTTTCTGTTTGCAGATGACATGATTATATATTTAGAAAACCCCATCGTCTCAGCCCACAATCTCCGTACATACAGTATATACCATACTATATATTACTTCAAGTGTTTGTGAATTCCCATATGTCATGGAGAAATAAATTATGAAATTTAAATACACTGTCATATTTTTTGCAATAATGAAAATTTATCAAATGCACTGTATTACACCATCTGAAGGTGGTATATAAAATGTAAGGTTTATTAGTTAATTTAAACATTGCATTAGCAATGTCTTATTCAATAAAATTTAATACAGTCTTATCTGCAACTTCAATTGCCACAGCTCCCACTGAAAATAGAGACTGCCACAGATTGACCCACAGGTACCGGACTTTTCTCCACAATCGCCATTACCAGCTGAGTGTGCCATGCTCTTTCTTCCAGGAAAATCACAGCTCAGTACTACTGGTGCAGTATTCTTAAGAAGACCTTCCTGTTCCTGACACAGTATCCATATCTAAAAGCAACAAGGTCATCATTCTAAATAAAAAAAAAGATGAATTATTTATGAACCTTAGAAATAATGAGTGGGATAAATAAGGATGATAAAAGGAACGAGTATCTTTCTTCTCAACAGAATTTAAAAATTTTAAAATATCAGACTATTCTTAGTTAAATAAACAGCATATAGATAGTATCACGAGTAGCCTGTTTACTCATTCTTAATCCCTTATCAATCTCTTATTTCTATGGATTGGCTTCTTAGCACAGCTCATTTATGCAGAAGAACCTTGTCCAAGTAAGGGAGAGAAATACTCTTGAAATGTTTGGCAGGCCACAAGTGCAGAATATTTGAAAGAAAATGTCATGTTGTGTCCACCTGGGTATATTTATATACGTCTTTTCTTGATTTGTGAACCAAACAGTGTAGACTCCACTTGTCTTCAGTGGCTGTTTGAAGAATTTAAAACACAGTGAGACACCACTAGATCGTGTGCCATCAGACAGCCTAGGGAATTGGCTGAGACAGGTAAGCCTGAGTGTATGCTGAAAGGTATTCACTAGAGGATAGATGGGAGTGAGTTTCAGAAAACAGACTGATCTTGACAGGGCGCCTTGCTCCATACAGAAATCATTCATTGTGGGTAACTTTGGGAAGACAATGAGTTTTTATGTAACGAAGGACTTTTTTGTTTTGTTTTGGGTTTTTTTTTTTTTTTTTTTTTTTTTTAGTTCTTGTAGTAAATTGATGGGAGGGAGAATTCTGGAACCCCTGTTAAGTCACTGATAGAAGAGGCTAACTGACCATACGAGCAATTGGTTTAGTGATATAATGTGCCAGAAAAGCTACACAGCTGAGCTGGCATCTCTAGAGTGAAACAATCACCATTCCCACAGATAAGCACACAGTTGCTTTTCTGGCTTAGGTAGAGTCAGGAATTTCATTATCTTTTATTTATTTTAAACTTCATTTTATTTTCATGACATTGGGAAGATAAATATGATTCATAGAGCTTGATGTTGTAGCTCAGGTGAGGCTACGGAATAGCAGCTGGCTTGCTGAGTCAATTAAGCAATAATCACTTATTGACTGCATAAACATACCAGCGTTATTTAAAGTTTGGAGATGGTGGTGGGTTAAGTGTGTACAAATGTGTGTAGGCGTCTATAAAGTGTCTTCTCTAGTCTCCAGAAACCTAGAGATGAAATTGTGTTCCTCAAAATAGCCTGATTAAAATGCACTCTTTCCTGAACTCTTGTGGTCCTCTCATTGGTTTCCCACATCCACTTTTACTTATACTCGTATCAGCCTGAGAAATTGGAGCCATTGGCCTGGAACACAAATCTGATTATGACATTCCACTATTTAAACTCTCCAATGGCTTCAATTTTGTTCGAAAATAAAACTAAATTCTTTATGATGACATGAAATGACCATCACCACTGGCACTTATCATAGCTTCCTTTACGTACCCTCACATAACCAAAAGATAAACTACACTGGACTGTTCCCAGAAAACAGCATAGGGTGTTTAATTCCACGCTTTTGAACATTCTCTTCTTATTGCCTAGAATGCTCCTACTACCACACTCCATGAAGTCTTAACTCCAGTTTTGGCCTGGAGAAGCGTGAGTCTATTTCGAAAGACAAATACAACAAATACCCAAAATAGACAGTTAGTCTTCTGCAGCAAAATGGCAGATAAAGAGAACTGAAACTACCCTTGCAATGAACACTTAGTTAATGCTGAACTAGATATAAAACAATTCTTTCATGTACGTAGTTGAGATCATAATTTCTGGTGTCTGAAATTAAGGAAAAAACTGCTACGCAAGAAGTATATGAGTTAATATTAATGCTATAACTATTATAGGGATAAGAATGATAAAGGGTTGTGGGTATCAGTAATATAAGAATTGGAGTTTTTGACATCCATCTGAGAACAGATTAGGCCTTTGGCTTATGGAGGAAAATAATTTGAAGTAAAATACTGGCTTAAAGACAAGCACCTTGAAGGTTTACATCTTTGGCTAAATGATGAGGTATGGGGGAATAAAAGAAACAACAAATTAAGACTCCTAACAATCCAGGGATATGACAAGTGAGAAATTTTGTGTTTTCATGTCTCTGGGTAGGAAAAAAACGTCAAAATATCTCTTCTAAAAATTCAAAGCTCTAGGTCTGTAACACATGTGGATGTGAAGCTACACTCCATCTGTGTGATGCAGGAAACCTCAAGCCAAGAAATTGGCATAAAATCGGAAATAAACTGCCTTTATCCCTGGACATTGGCAAACACGAAATCATCCTGAAAGAATTTGCCTCCAGTCCAGATGACTCACAGTTTCCTGAAACTACTCATAGACATATAATAGCGGAACCGCAGACCAACAACAGGGGAACAATCCTAAGAGCTACTAAGGGAGGGAGAAGTTTACCTACAAAGAAGTGATCGACCATTACATGGGTGTAAGTTTCTCAAAAGCAATAAAAGAAGCCAAAAGACAATGAAATCATTACTTCAGGCAATGGAAGAAAGTAATTGTAAATTTAGCAATCTGTAACTGACTGATTATAATGTAAAAATGAACATACATTCAGACAAAGAAAGACTGAGAGGTCACCAGATTATAGGTTTTGCTATAATGTTAATGGAACTACTAAATAAAAATAAAAATTACACTCAGAGGAAGGACTGAGATGTAACAAGCAATGGTGAAAAAGAAGTTGATAAATATGTGGGTAATTTAAGTATGAGCTACATAAAACAATAAATGTAGCCTAATTTTAGATGGGCATAAAACAAAATGGAATTAAAATCCTAGACATCTAAGAATGGAAGAGGATGATCTCTGTAAAAAGTGACCTAAGAACTTTATTGTGCAAAAGGGGAGTAGAGGCACTGGTAAAGTTTAGCGTTTAAGTCACTTCTTTAAAATCTCAAAGTTGATGACTAAAACATTAGAAATAAAATGTGAAAAAAAGGAAAACTGAAATGAATGCAATGTATTCTTTATATGCTAATGGAGGAAAGAGGTAACAAAGATGAGCAGATTAGTAAATAGAATGCAAGAAAGGAGGGAGGTAAACTGAAGCAAAGAGAGTCTAGAAAGAAAGAAATGCAGAAAGAAAATGGTAGAAATATATTGAAATATATCTGTCTTCACAATAAATGTAAATGTCCTTAATTGTCAGTTAAAATCAATGCTCTTATATTGCATATAAAACATGTAGCCATATGTTGTTTATAAGAGAGAGGATTAAAATGCAAAGACCTTGGGAAGCTCAAGATAAAGGAATGGAAGAAAACAAATCAGGATTAATATGCCATGGGTATATGAATATCAATATTAAGCAAAATAGAATTTAGACAAAAGAGCATTTTAGTTATATGATAATGCTAAAATGTATACTAAAGAGATACTAGTGGGAATTTATCAGCACCTAACACATAACATCAAAATATGGAACACCAAAAATATTAGAATTATACAGAGAAAAATCAGAAATACATGATCATGGTGGAAGATTTTAATATCTCTTGCTCAGAAACTAATGAATCCATTAGTAATATATACGAAGACTACACAACATTTGTATATCAAAATTAGCAAGTTTTATTTAATGGACATACAGAATCTCACACCTAGCAATTAGATAATAAACTTTTTTTCAAAGCACCGATGGGGCTTTAATAAAAAATTAACCACATTTTTTTTGTGGCACATAAACACCATGGAATACTATGCAGCCATAAAAAAGGATGAGTTCATGTCCTTTGCAGGGACATGGATGAAGCTGGAAACCATCATTCTCAGCAAACTAACACAAGAACAGAAAACCAAACACTGCACTCATAAGTGGGAGTTGAACAATGAGAACACATGGAAACAGGGAACACATCATACACCAGGGCCTGTTGGGGGGGTGTGGGCTGGGGGAAGGATAGCATTAGGAGAAATACCTAATGTAGATGACAGGCTGATGGGTGCAGCAAACCACCGTGGCATCTGTATACCTATGTAACCAACCTGCACATTCTGCACATGTATCCCAGAACTTAAGATATAATTTAAAAATAATAGTGGTAATCCACGAAGAAAATCTTAAATATTAATCAATATCATATGGACTATCTATATGGTTTGAGATGAAATGAAATAACAGAGGCCGGGCATGGTGGCCCATGCGTGTAATCCCAGCACCATGGGAGGCAGAGGCGGGCAGATCACGAGGTCAGGAGATCGAGACCATCCTGGCTAACACAGCAAAATCCCGTCTCTACTCAAAATAGAAAAAAATTAGCTGGGCCTGGTGGCGGGCGCCTGTAGTCCCAGCTACTCGGGAGGCTGTGGCAGGAGAATGGTGTGAACTCGGGAGGCGGAGCTTGCAGTGAGCTGAGATTGCGCCATGGCACTCCAGCCTGGGTGACAGAGCAAGACTCCGTCTCAATAAAAAAAAGAAAAGAAAAGAAATGAAATAACAGATATAAAAAGCTAAAAGAAAACTAATTCCTCATTACTTAGAAAGATTAAAATATATTTATAATAATTTATGCTAAAGAAATTAAATCATATTTTGAAATGAATGACAATGAAAACATTTCATATCAATAGTTGTGACACACAGCCAAAGCAGTAATGACAGGGAAAGGTTTAGACCCAACTGCATACATCAGAAAAGATGAAAAGCTTAAAACGAGGGAGCCAAATGTGCTACACAAAAACCTAAAACAAAGAATAGCTGCACAGAAGCAAATAAAGTAGAAAAGGAGTATGTAAATATAAAATCAGAAATAAAGAAAAAAACAAAGAAATAATAGAAGCAATAATACAAAACGTGTGTTTTTTAAAAAAAGTCAAATAGATAAAAACTCTGGAAATACAGATTAAAAGGGTAAACAAAAAAGCCAAATAAACGATACTATAAGTGAAAATATGAACATAACTACAAATATACTCATAAAATTTTAAAAGTGTAAAGGAATATTATGAACAACTTTCTGCCAGTATACACTTAAACATGTATAAGATGGACAATTTCCTAGCAAAACTTCTCAGAAGTGTGTCACAAAAACACTGAATAAACCTACAACCAGTAAATATATTAAATCAGCAGATAAAAATCTACCTGTGAAAAGATGCCAACACACACACACATAAACGTATTTGCACATATCCAGGCAATTCTAGTCATGTTCTGTCAAACCTTTAAGGAAGAGAGAATCCCTATATCATACGAAGTGTTCTTGGGACCCAGCTTCAGTGTTGATTGAAAAGCATCTTGGAGTTACAACGTGCAGAACCACTGATCTGATCTGGTCCTACTCCTTCATTTTATAGCTGAGAAAGGTGAGACTTAGCCAGGTAAAGTGATTCAGCTCATGGAGCCAGTTATGTTCCTTGAATTGCAGGTGATATTTTTATTGGCACAGGAAGATCTCATGAAAATCTTACTTGGACATTTTTCTCATACTGAACCTGCACATCTTACACTTTTCACACCTTTTCTCTTTTGGGAATGGTTATCAGTACTAGAAAGTTGTATTTTTGATGAGCCCATAATTGGTGGTTACTGAGCGCCATTTCACTTTGGAGCAGTTTTGAAATTGAAATCAAATTTTTCAGGAGGAGTAAAGGAGCAGAAAACAAATTTCCCAGTTGACCAGTTCAACATTAGGTTTTCACAACATAGAAAATGAAATAGAAGTATTTCCTACATTTTTTTTTTTTTTTTTGAGACGGAGTCTCACTGTCACCCAGGCTGGAGTGCACTGGTGCAGTCTCGGCTCACTGAAACCTCTGCCTCCCGGGTTCAAGTAATTCTCCTGCCTCAGCCTCTGAGGTAACTGGGATTACAGGCACATGCCACCACACCTAGCTAATTTTTGTATTTTTAGTAGAGACGGGGTTTCGCCATGTTGGCCAGGATGGTCTTGAACTCCCCACCTCAGGTGATCTGCCCACCTTGGCCTCCCAATGTGCTGGGATTACAGGTGTGAGCCACCATGCCTGGCCCCTTCTGTGTTTCTTATACTCCATCTCAAGAAAAGGCTATCCCCAGTTTCTTCCTGGCTAAAGAACAATGAGAAAAAAAACTATCTTCTTGTTAATTTTGGCCAAGTTGTCAAAAATTAGGATTTTCAAAATGATTTTACTAAAGCTAGAGGGAAAGCAAAATGAAAACAAACTAAAAGAAAAATAGTCATATCTCAACTGTAGTTTTCTAATCTGAGGAGATAAAGATATGGTAAGAAGGTCCCCACGCATAATAAGAACCCTGCCCAGAAAACACCCCCATTTCATTCAGAAGGTCTTTTCATATAGAACTTGAATCAACTGAATTTGATCAAGGGTGATCATAGTGTTGATGGCCCAGCTCCAAGTGCATCAAGCAAACCTACACTTTTCCTGATACATAGTAGCAAGATCGTAAAGCACTAAAACTCAAAACCATCCTCCAACCACCTTCCCTTTGTCCTGTGGTTATCTCCTCACAAGTGCCTACAACATCTTACTCTTTGTCAATACTTTCACCTTTTACTTTTGTCAATGGAACAAGTCTACAACCTCCAGGCCTTAGAATTAGTGGCCTCCAAGGTCCCTTCCAGGAAACTAGAGGCATCCACGAGGTAATGAGGTAAGATGTTTCCAAATCATTTCAATAATCTGAGAGCACTTCTTCATCAGAACTCTGGCAAAACACAGTGCTAACTTCAGTGACTTTGTTTTCAGTTCTTACTAATGTTCTAGTCAATTCATAAAGCTCCTTTTGCCATTGAGGTGTTCAAATGAGATAGCAGGTCTTATTGCAACAGTAGCAACACACAGGTTTTCTCTTGAAACTGTCTATCAAAAATGGGCTTCCATAGACTGCTACTGTATTTTCAGAGGTAAGCAGTTTAGTTGATTAAATAAAAGTTAACAGTAATTCAAACTTTAATTTTACCTTTAAGTATCCATTCTCTTTTCTCTGCAAACCTAGGAACTTGCTATTGGAATGTGATAATTTACGCATTTTCTGCAGTGCTTTCTTCCAAAAGTCTGACAAGAGTTAGTGTTATTTTAGAAATCAGAATCAGTTTCTACAACTGTCATATTTTTCTCTTTCTTTATAATGAATTTATTGTCTAAAAACGTACTTATATGTGCAACAACATGGATGCAGCTGGAGGCCATTGTCCTAAGTGAATTAAGACAGGAACAGAAAATCAGATACCACAAGTTCTCATTTACAAGCGGGGCCTAGATATTGGGTATTTATGGACACAGGATGGCAACAACAGATACTGGGGACTAATGGAGGGGGTTGTTTTTCAATCCATTGGATACTATGCTTGCCACTTGGGTAACAGGATCATTCATATCCCAAACCTTAGCATCACGCAATATGCCCATATAACAAACCTGCACATATACCCTCGGAACCTAAAATATATATATATATATATTTTTTTTTTTTTTTTTTTTGAGATAGAGTTTCACTCTTGTTGCCCAGGCTGGAGTGCAATGGCGTGATCTCGGCTCACTGCAACCTCTGTCTCCTGGGTTCAAGCAATTCTCCTGCCTCAGTCTCCTGAGTACTGGGATTACAGGTGCCTGCCACCATGCCCAGCTAACTTTTTGTAGTTTTAGTAGAGACAGGGTTTCACCATGTTGGCCACACTGGTCTCGAGCTCCTGACCTTAGGTGAGTCACCCACCTTGGCCTCCCAAAGTGGTGGGATTACAAGCATGAGCCACCGTGCCAGGCCAGGATGAAACTATTTTTTAAAAAGCACTGAGGCAGTTTTTAATGAAAATAATGTACATATCTAGTTTAATTTGTTGTATGAACAACTACTGGTAAATTTTTAACACTGAAATTTTGTTTTACTTTGCTCACAAAATAGGGCCAACTAACTCAAGAGTTTATAAAGAATTCAATCAAATTTACAAGAGAAAAACAACCCCATCAAAAAGTAGGCAAAGGATATGAACACACACTTCTCAAAAGAAGACATTCATACAGCCAACAGACACGTGAAAACATGCTCATCATCATTCGCCATCAGAGAAATGCAAATCAAAACCACAATAAGATACCATCTCACACCAGTTAGAATGGCGATCATTAAAAAGTCAGGACACAACAGGTGCTGGACAGGATGTGGAGAAATAGGAACACTTTTACACTGTTGGTGGGACTGTAAACTAGTTCAACCATTGTGGAAAACAGTGTGGTGGTTCCTCAAGGATCTAGAACTAGAAATACCATTTGACCCAGCCATCCCATTACTGGGGATATACCCAAAGGATTATAAGTCATGCTGCTATAAAGACACATGCACATGTATGCTTATTGTGGCACTAGTCATAATAGCAAAGACTTGGAATCAACCCAAATGTCCATCAGTGACAGACTGGATTAAGAAAATGTGGCACATATACACCATGGAACACTATGCAGCCATAAAAAAGGATGAGTTCGTGTCCTTTGTAGGGACATGGATGCAGCTGGAAACCATCATTCTCAGCAAACTATCGCAACAACAGAAAACCAAATACTGCATGTTCTCACTCATGGGTGGGAATTGAACAATGAGATCACCTGGACACAGGAAGGGAAACATCACACACCGGGTCCTATTGTGGGGAGTGGGGAGGGGGGAAGGATAGCATTAGGAGATATACCTAATGTAAACGATGAGTTAATGGGTGCAGCACGCCAACATGGCACATGTATACATATGTAACAAACCTGCACGTTGTGCACATGTACCCTAGAACTTAAAGTATAATAAAAAAATTTTTTTAAATAAATTAAAAAAAAAAGAGTTTATTGGACATTGTCTTTGAAAGCGTAAAAAGACTAGGCTCTCAGAAACAGAGAAACTGAGTGCTTTTGGCTTTATTTTGACTGTTCCTTCCTCTAAACTATGATTTCCTATCATCTTTGAAACCAAGCAAAATAACAGCTCTTAAATGAAAGAAGAAACCATATCTCAAAGGAGATTAGCTTAAACTCCAGTGTAATCTCTCCATTTTCTCCTACATCTAGGGATTGCATTGATCATTTCTAAGAGTCACTACCAGACTGACAAAATAAATCTTTCCAAAAGTAGCAGAGAAATTGTCAGATTTTCACTTGTGTGAGAATCTATAAGTATGGACATTGATATTCTCCCATCCTTACCCTGCCTCAGGACATAGTCTAGTGTTTTTTAATGAAAAGCAATTTATATAAACAATTCTCTTTTCAAATAGAAAGTTACTGGGTTGAGAGATCTTACAAGACTAAGCAGAAAACAAATGGAGTACAAAAATGATTCTGCATAATGTGCATATTTTTAATCAATAAAATAATAGTGTTTTCATATTGCTATCCTGGGATCAAATGATTGTAGAACAGCTTTGTTATTTTGAGAATGTTACCCAAATTGTATCTAAAATTTTACCTCTAAAAAGGAGTTAATTGGTGCAGGTGACTCTGTTAACTATAGCTAGGTAAGTTCTCAGCACACCCTCCCACCTCCCTTATTTATGCTCCACTGGGAAATGCCCACTTCGTGTGGTCATGATGGTGGCATCTAAAATGGTGTCTCCTCCCACTTACCCACCTCCTGCCCTCTGCCACAGGGGAATGGACCTGATTTAGGCTGAGTCATTCAAAATACAACATCCTTTTTGTCACAGTGATTGGTCCAAGGGAGACATAATCAAAGCATGTCCTGTGAGAGTCCTGCCCTGGAAGCCTTTCAGAAGAAAGTTATTTTTCTATTGGAGTTGTTCAACTGGGAACATATGAAGCCTAGTTGCTGCCAGAAACTCCACAGTCTTGTGGGAAAACCACATCCGCAGCTGATGAGAATAAGGCCAATGTATAGTCAGGGACAGAGTTAAAATATGTGATGAGCAGGGGAAAGAAATCGAAAAAGTATATGGGAGAGCCCACTGACATGCCTTCTACAGGAAGAAACCAAATTAAGTCCATTCACAGTTACGCACATTAGCGTCATTGTTCTCACAGTAACATCTCTGTGCCTCAGTTTTTTCATTTGCAAAATAGGCAAAACTATATTAATCATGCAAGGTTTTTAGTAGTAAATGAGAGGATGTGATAAGCGCAATGTAGAAGCTCATTCAATGTTAGTTTCCCAAAATAAAGCTTATCTGACTATCTTGAGATAGGTAAGTTTGAGTCATACTTTAATCCTTTAGATTATATTTACAGTGAGGTTATAGTAAAACATTAATTAACTGCTTGGCAAAGGCAGAAATATTGTCTATAGCTACAAATTCCAAATTATACCACCGGGCACAATAAAGCATAGCACTGATGTGAAGAAGACTGGGATGGGCAAAATGTGATTTAAGGGACTAGCTAACGTGTAATCTGTTGTTTTGAGATCATATTGTCAGAAGATAAAAGCTGAAAAAGCTGTCTGGGATAGCTTTTATTGTCTGGGACAACTGCATGTAGATTTGCCATGTGGGGAAACTATGCAGGCAATAATATTGTTCAGCTGATAAGATGTAAGAGACTATCTGGAAACATGATGAACCAGACATGTATCACAACTGCAATAGAACTACTATAAGTAATATAGAATAGAGCATTTATTATAGGCATTATTTGATTATATGCTATTGTAGGAAGTGGTAAAGCAATCTATATTTTCCCATTACTTCTGAGTCTTGTGTTTACCCTGAAGATAGCAGGACAGGCAGTAAGGAAGGAAAGATGCCTGTGAAATGGTGGAGAAAAGGGATAACCAGAATTCCCAAAGATGAGCAGAAATCCACATCAGTTTCCCACGACCTCTAAACCTTCAACTTTGATGATGCAGATGAAGTGCAAGAGAAGTCAATGTCCTTCATCAGGAAGCTAAACACAAACCTGCTCCAACAGTCAGAGAAGATGAAGCTGAAGATACCACAAGAGCTGAAGGAGTTACAAGTCTGTCTGTAATACCGACAGCAATAAGGTGAGGCAGCAGATCAGTGACAACGTGCATGGACTGTCACACTGCAAAACTCTACATTAAACTTCTGTGTCAACATGGGTGCTGTTTCTCAGTGTAAACATATGTGTACGTGTGTGTGGGTATGATATTTATTTTGATTACTTACATGCCATACAATTTGCCATTTAAAAGTGTATTATCTAGCACACTTTTAGTATATTCACCAGGTTGCAAAACTATTGCCACAACCAATTTTAGAACATTTTCACCCAAAAAGGCACTCCATTCCCTTTAGCCCTTTAGCAGTCATGCCCATTTCCTCCATTCCCCAGTGCTAAGCAATTTCTCCTCTATTTTTGTGTCTGTGAATTTGCTTATTCCGGAGATTTAATGTAAATGGAATCGTGTGGTCCTTTGTGACTGGCTTCCTGCCCTTAGCATTTTGTTTAAGGTTCATCCATATTGCAGTATGTATCAATACTTCATTCTTTTGCACTGCAGAATCATATTTATCTGCACAGATACATCTCATTTTATTCATTGAATCAGTGGACGGATATTTGAGTTGATTCAATTTTGCTGTTATAAACAATGATACTATAAATAATCATGTTCATGTTTCTGGGTGGACATATGTCTTCATTTCTCACAAGAATATACCCAGAAATAGAATTGCTGGATGAAATGGTAACTCTATGGTTAACCATTTGAGAAAAATGCCAGGCTTTTTTTTAGCAGCTGCACCATTTTACATTCCCACCAGCAATGATTGAGGGTTCCAATTTCTCCACATTCTCAGCAACACTTTTTATTGTTTTTAAAAATTAATATTATAGCCATACCAATTGGTATGCAGTGGTATCTCATTGTGGTTTTGATTTGCATTTCCCTGATGATTAATGATGTTGAACATTTTTTCATGTGCTTATTGATCAACTGTATACCTACTTTGGAAAAATGTCTATTCAAGAGCTTTGCACATTTTTTATTTGGGTGTTTTCTCTTTTTCGTGCTGAGCTGGAGGAGTTCTTTACATATTAGTCACTTATCTGATATACAATTTGAAAATAGTTTATCTCATTCTCTGGGATGTCCATTCATTTTATTGATAGTGTCTTTTGAAGCATTAAAGTTTTTAATTTTTACGAGGTCCAGTCTTTTTTTTTTTTTTTTGGTCACTTGTGTGTTTGGTGTCACATCTAAGAAGCCATTGCCAAATACAAAGTCATGAAGACTAAAAGCTATGTTTTCTCTTAAGAGTTTTATAGTTTTAGCTATTGCTGTAGGGCCTTTGTTTGATTTCAAGTTATTATTTGTGTATGGCCTGAGGTATAAGCCCGACATCATTCTTTTGCATGTAATTTATTATAGATGAAAATCATAGTTTCAGGGGCAAGAAAACAACATATTGAGAATCTCAGAACCTCAAATTTAGTCCTTTTCCTGGCATTAATGTGGTTGGTTCAAAATTTTATCAATTATATATATACTTTACTAATTAGGATATTGAGATCTATGTGGGGTTTTTTTGTCCTCTAGGATCTATTATGGACTGATAGAGATGTATTAAAACCCTTCACTACTAATATGATTTTATTCTTCTCTTTTTACTCTTGAAATACTTGCCTTATGAAAATAAATGCTATATTATTTAGCACATAGATTTTCATAATTGTTGGATCTCTGATGGTAATTGCAACCTTTATCATTACAAAGTGTTCCACTGAGCTTAAACAAATTTACAAGAAAAAAACATTAAAAAGTGGGCAAAGGACATGAACAGAAACTTCTCAAAAGAAGACATTCATGCAGTCAACAACATGAAAAAAAGCTCAACATCACTGATCATTAGAGAAATGCAAATCAAAACCACAATGACATACCATCTCACGTCAGTCAGAATGGCAATTACTAAAAAGTCAAGAAACAAAAGATGCTGGTGAGGTTGCCAGGAAAACAGAAGGTTTTTACACTGTTGGTGGGGATGTAAATTAGTTCTACTACTGTGGAAGACAGTGTGGAGATTCCCCAAAGATATAGAAGCAGAAATACAATTTGACCCAGCAATCCCATTACTGGGTATATAACAAAGGAATACAAATCCTTCTATTATAAAGATACATGCATGTGTATGTTCATTTCAGCACTATTCATAATAGCAAAGACATGAAATCAACCTAAATGCCCATCAATGATAGACTGGACAAAGAAAATGTGGTACATAGACACCATGGAATACTATGCAGCCATAAAAAGGACTGAGTTCATGTCCTCTGCAGGTACATGGATGGAGCTGGAAGCTATTATCCTCAGCAAACTAATGAAGGAACAGAAAACCAAACATCACATGTTCTCACTTAGAAGTGGGAAAGTGGGAGCTGAATGATAACACATGGACACATGGTTGGGGAACAACACACACTGAGGCCTGTTGGGAGGGTGGCGGGAGGGAGAGCATCAGGAAGGACAGCTAATGCATGCAAGGCTTAACACCTAGGTGATGGTTTCATCTGTGCAGCAAACCACCATGGCACACGTTTACCTATGTAACAAACCTGCACATCCTGCACATGTACCCCGGGAACTTAAAATAAAAGTTAAAAAAAAAAAAAACCAACAAAGTATTTCACTACTTTTTCTATTATAATGCTTTTTGCAGTAAATTCAACATGTCCAATTTTAAAATTATGAACCCTGATTTATTTTTGTTTGCATTTGCATGGTTTAACTCTTTCCATCATTTAATGTTAGTGCTTCTGAGTCATTTTTAAGTACAGGGGTTTTGCTATGTAATGAGATCTGAAAACATATCCTTTAAAAAGTGACTTTAGCTGATTTTATTTATTTAAACGGTAGGCACTTATGGGCTTAGTTTGTCAAGTTATTTCATTTTATGTTTTCTGTTTTAATTGTCTTTAATATATTTTCTTTACTTTTCTGTGTATTTCTTCTGAAGCTTGGGAAGGGTTATATTGTTAATCTACTAGTTTTGCTTTAATTATAAACAACACATTTAATTCTCTCTTTGTTTAGATAGTATTCTTTGCTTATAATGAACAATGGTGGAATTAATATATTTCTACTTTCTCCACCTTTCCCTTCTACTTCTCTACTACCCAAATTTTAGTTGATTATTTTATTTATCCAATGTTTACCTTTATCTTTAAAAGTATCTGAGTTTTTATATTATTTTATCTAATTAGAATGATGGTTTGATCTCAGTTATGCAAGACGAACTTACTACCGCCATTTTCCACTAGTCCTTCTCTTCCTTAATTACTTAATTTCTATATTATCAGAATTTACAATATTTGTATTTTTAAAATTTGTACTCGTAATCTCTACATTTATTTTAATTGTAGCCCTATATTTCAATGGGTTCAATCCTTACTGCTGGACTTTTTCACTGAGTTTCTACTTATGTCCTCGTTATTTCTGGAGGCCTGTAATGAACTCAGCATGACCAGTGTATTAGTTTCCTATTGCTGCAGTAGCAAATTACTACAAACTCAGGGACTTGAACAACACAAATTTATTATCCTACAGTTCTCTAGGGCAAAAGTCAGATGAATTTCTCACCAAGTAGAAATCAAGGAGTCAGTAGAGCTCTGTTCCTTTCTAAAGGCTCTAAGTGATAATTGTTTTTTTTGTTTTATTTTGTTTTGTTTGAGACAAAGTTTCGCTCTTGTTGCCCAGGCTGGAGTGCAATGGCAAGATCTTGGCTCACTGCAACCTCCACCTCCTGGGTTCCGCAATTCTCCTGCCTCAGCCGCCCAAGTAGCTGGGATTACAGGCATGCACCACCACGCCCGGCTAATTTTGTATTTTTAGTAGAGATGGGTTTCTCCATGTTGGTCCGGCTAGTCTTGAACTCCTGACCTCAAGTGATCCGCCTGCTTCAACCTCCCAAAGTGCTGGGATTACAAGCATGAGCCACTGCGCCTGGTCGAGAATTGTTTTATTGTACATTCAGGTTGTTGCAGTTGTAGGACTAGCATTCCTGTTTCCTTGTAGGCTGTCAGATGAAGGTGATATCTAGCTTGTAGATGTTGCCTCCATGCCTTGGCTTCTGGCCCCTTTTCTCCATCTTTAACACCAGTGATGGTGGGTAGGAGTCCCTCTCACACTTTGAATTTTCTGGCATCTCTCCGACTCAGTCCTCTGTCTCCCTCTTCCAGTTTTTATAAGGACCCATGTGATCACACTGGGATCATGTGAATAATCCAGGATATTTTCTCTATTTTAAAGTAAACTTAATACCATCTGTGAAGCTTCTTTTCACATATAAACTAATATATTCACAGGTTGCAGGGATTGAACACCTTTGGAAGGCAATTTTTCTGCCTACCACAACTACCAAGCTGCTTTAAGATCCTCTTTTTGTATCACAGAAGAGAAGCCAGTGAACAGTTTCCCAGAATCCTCTCCCCAAAATGATTCTGGATTACAGTTTGCCAGTAAGAGGCACTTGCATGAATGAGATTTAGAAGGTAGAAGAGAATAGTCTATTATACTCTGGGGTAGTTGCAGACAGGTGCATAGGCAGATGTGAGAGTCACATGGGCTTCTTAGTAAGCACTTAAGAGACATCTGCTTTGTTTTGGCAGAATGAGATAGCTATTAGGAACTTCCTCGAGATTCTTGAAAATCACAACAGCTTCTTAGCACATAAATCATGTAATTTATGATATGAAGCAAGCATCTTTCTTTGCTTCAGTGAATTGTCATATTCTGTTCTAAGTATGGATTGCTTCCAGTGTTTTATCCTTTGTATTTAAATCTGTAAAATTTCCCCAAAAGTTTCTTTAATGTGAAGGTTTTTGTCAGTGTTACTTCCTTTGGGACATCTTCATCTTCCCCATTACAACCACTTTCCAATTTCACATTCAGTGTTTTGTTTGCTGATTTATTTCTTCCTTGTATTTTCATTCTTCGTCCAATTCCATCTTTCTATTGTCCATTTACCTAAAATGTCACATAGCTTTATCACTGAATGGAAAGGAGGCAACACAATTAGCATGCTTTGCTATGTACGCATTAAATATCAGATGTGCAGTGACCAGTTACTGACAGTCTTCGTAGAAAGTGATGCAATTGGTCATTTATGATACATATCTGTTATTTATATAATGAAATGTGGACTGAAGAGTTAGCAGCAAAACACATACTTTATGCAATAACCAGTGGGTATACAGTGGTACCTGACATCTGAACTACGTTTTGTGGGAGTGGTGTTAGTTAACTAAACCATTACGTACTTGTTTTTTAGGGCTGCTGTAACAAAGAAGCACAGACTGGGTGGCTTAACAACAGAAATTTAATTTTTTAACAGCTCTGGAGGTTAGAAGCAAAAGATCGAGGTGTTCATAGGGTTGCCGGCTTCTGGGAGTTGTGAGGGAAGGATCTGTTCCAGGCCCCTCTCCTTAGCTTGTAGATAGCAGTCTTTTCCCTGTATTTTCACATTGATTTCCCTTTGGGTGTGTGCACCCAAATTTCCTCTTTTTACAGGGACACTAGTCAGAATAGATCGCACCCTAATGAATTCATTTTAACCAAATTATCTCTGCAAAGACTCTATCCCCAAATAAGGTCACATTCTGAGGTACTGGGGAACTGGACTTCAAAATAGCAATTTCAAGAGGGGTAACTGAAATGTTGGTATGAAGACATACAGTGCTTTTGGCAGTTTGGAAAATCGAATAGAATATATTTCCCATGTGTTATTTTTGAAGATGCTGCTAAAGTTCACATTTACCTATATCTCTCCTAGGGCCTATTCAGGTAAATGGAAGCTACTCTCTTGGTACAAAAGCGTTCTGTGTCTTTATACTTGAATGACAGTTTTGTTATGTTTAGAATTCTTGTATCAGTTTCTCTTCTGTTGAGGTCTTTGAAGTTAATATTCCAGTCTTTTTAAAAAAATTTAGGTATATTTATATAAATTAGAAGCATAAACAGTATGTGTTCAGTTTGACTAGTTTTAGCAATTGTATAGAGCCATATAACCACCACCATAGTTAAATATAGAGCATTTTCATCACCCCCCAAATTTCTCTGTGTCTCTTTGCAGTCAGTCTCCCTTGTACATCCAGTCCCAGCCAATCTCTCTTCTGATTTCTATAACCAGGAAGCAGTTTCCCCTGTTCTTGGATTATATATAAATTGAACCATACAGGTATGCTACTCTTATGTGTCTGTATTTCATTCAAAATAATGCTTTTGAGATTAATCTTTGTCTTGTGTGTGTTAGTAGTTTTCTGAGTGGTACTGATTATAGGAATGTGCTACAATGTGTTTTAAATATTCTTCTGTCGATGGACATTTGAGTTGTTTCCAGTGGTTTATGTGCATTCTAGTAGAAAATTTTTGTGAACATGTTTTTATTCTAGAGACAGATAGTGGGCCATGGTGTAGGTGTATCTTTAACTGTTTAAGAAACTACCTGTAATCCCAGCATTTTGGGAGGCCGAGGCGGGTGGATCATTTGAAGTCAGGAGTTTGAGACCAGCCTGACCAACATGGTGAAACCCAATCTCTACTAAAAACACAAAAAAATTAGCCGAGTGTAGTCCCAGCTACTCGGGACTACAGGAGGCAGGAGAATTGCTTGAACTTGGGAGACAGAGGTTGCTGTGAGCCGAGATCGCGCCACTGCACTCCAGCCTGGGAGACAGAGTGAGACTCCATTGAGAGAGAGAGAGAGAGAGAGAGAGAGACAGACAGACAGACAGACAGACAGAAAAGGAAGGAAGGAAGGAAGGAAGGAAGGAAGGAAGGAAGAAAGGACAGAAAGACAGACAGAAAGACAGACAGAAAGACAGACAAACAGAAAGAAAGAAAGAAAGACAGACAGAAAGACAGACAAACAGAAAGAAAGACAGAAAGACAGACAGACAGAAAGACAGACAGACAGAAAGACAGACAGACAGAAAGACAGACAGAAAGAAAGACAGAAAGACAGAAAGAAAGACAGAAAGAAAGAAGGAAGGAAGGAAGGAAGGAAGGAAAGAAGGAAAGAAGGAAAGAAGGAAGGAAAGAGGGAAAGAAGGAAAGAAGGAAGGAAAGAAGGAAAGAAGGAAAGAAAGAAAGAAAGAAAAAGAAAGAAAGAAAGAAAGAAAGAAAGAAAGAAAGAAAGAAAGAAAGGAAGGAAGGAAGGAAGGAAGGAAGGAAGGAAGGAAGGAAGGAAGGAAGGAAGGAAGGAAGGAAGGAAGGAAAGAAAGGAAAGAAAGGAAAGAACAGTTCTACAAAGTAGATGCACCATTTTATATCCCTACCAGCGGTGTGTGACAATTCCGGCGATTTTGCATTTTCAATATCATTGAGAATTACGCATTTAAAAATTTTTAGTCATTCAAATTTTAGTATAAAATGGTGTCTTATTGTATTTCCTTTACAATAATGATGTTAAGAACCTTTTCATATATCTAGTTGCCATTCTTATATCTTCTTTTGTGAATTAGTTTATTCAAGACTTTTGCCCATTAGAAAAACCTAGGTTGTTTGCCTTTTGTTTATAATTAATAAACTATTTTTAGAGAAGTTTTAAGTTTACAGAAAAATTGGGCAGAAAGTAGATTTTTCCCATTTACCCCAACACCCCCCACACACAGTTTCTCCTATTAATAACATCTTGTATTAGTGTAATACATTTGTTACAATCGATGAGCCAATGTCCATACATTATTATTAACTGAAGTCTGTAGTTTACTTTAGGGTTCTCTTTTACTGTTGTATATTCTGTGGCTACTGAAAAATATATAATAACTTATATCCACCATTATAGTATCGTAAAAAATAGTTTCAGCCAGGCGCCATGGCTTGCACCTGTAATCCCAACATTTTGGGAGGCAGAGGTGGGAGGACCACCTGAGGTCAGGAGTTCAAGACCAGCCTGACCAATATGATTAACCCCCATCTCTACTAAAAATACAAAAATTAGCTGGGCGTGGTGGCATGTGCCTGTAATCCCAGCTACTTCTGAGACAGGAGAATCGCTTGAACCTGGGACGTGGAGGTTGCAGTGAGCCAAGATCTTACCATTGCACTCCAGCCTGGACAACAAGAGCGAAACTTTGTCTCAAAAAAAAAAAAAAAAGAAAGAAAAGAAAAAGACAAAGAAAAAGAAAAGAAAAGAAAAGAAAGAAAAAACAGTTTAATTGACCTAACAATCATCTGTCCACCACCTATTCATCTCACTCTCTCCCAAAACATGGAAACCACTGATCTGTTTACTGTTTCCATTGTCTTTACCAGAATGTCATATAGTTGGAATCATACAGTATGTAGTCTTCTCATATTAGCTTCTTTCAGTTAGCATTATGCATGTCTTTTCACTCAGCTATATGCACACATGTCTGTTAATATGGTTTGGATGTTTGCACCCTCAAAATTTCATCTTGAAATGTGATTCCCGGTGTTGGAGGTGGGGCCTGGTGAGAAGTATTGGATAATAGAGGTGGATCCCTCATGAATCCTTTAGCATCATCCACTTGGTGATAAGTGAGTTTTCACTCAGTTAGTTCACATGAGATCTGGTTGTTAAAAAAATATGAGACTTCCCACTTCTCTCTCTCTTACTGTTGCTCTCACCATGTGGCACGCTGGCTCCCCTTTGCCTTCTTCTATGATTGTAAGCGTCCTGAAACCCTCACCAGAAGCAGATGCTGTCATGCTTTCTTTACAACCTGCAGAACCATGAGCCAATTAAACCTTTTTTATTTATAGATTACCCAGTCTCAGGCATTTCTATATAGCAATGCAAAAATGGACTAAAACCAAAAATTGGTACCAAAAAATGAGCTATTGTTATAACAATATCTAAAAATGTGGAAACAGCTTTGGAGCTGGTTAATGGGCAGAGGTTGGAAGAGTTTGGAGGACTTAGAAGAAGACAGGAAGATGAGGTTAAGTTTGGAACTTCTCAAGAGACTAAATGATTGTATCCAAAAATGCTGATAAGAATATGAACAGTGAAGTCCAGACCAATGAGGTCTCAGATGGAAATAAGAAGGTTATTGGAAACTGGAATAAAGGTCACCCATATTATACTCTAGCGAAGTGCTTTGCTGCATCGTGTTTATGTACTAGGGATCTCTGGAAATTTGAACTTAAGAGTAATGACTTAAGGTATCTGGCAGAAGAAATTTCTAAGCAGCAAAACATCTAAGATTTGGCCTGGATGCTTTTAACGCTCTGTGATCAGATATGAGAGAAAATAAATAAATTTGGAACTTATATTTAAAAGGGAAGCAGGGTACAAAAATTGGGAAAATTGGCAGCCTGGTCAATTTTGGTAAAGGAAAGAGCATTTTCAAAGGAGGAATTCAAGAGGGCTGTGGAGCAACCAGGTGCTAGGGAGACCAGCATGACTAAAAGCCAGCCAGCTACTTATAGCCAAGGCAATGGGAAAAAAGCCTCAAAGGCGTTTCAAAAATTTTGAAGACAGTTTCTCCCCTCATAGGCCCAGAGTCCCAGGAGGAAAGAATGGTTTCACGGGCCAGGCTCAGGGCCCTGCTGCCCCAAGAAGCCTCAAGACACTGCTTCCTGCATACGGGCAACTCCAGTTCCAGCCTCAGATCAAGGGGTCCCAGGTACAGCTTGGGATGCTTTGGAGGGCACAAACCATAAGCCATGGTGGCCTCCACATGACATTAAGCCTGCAGGTGCACAGAATGCAACAGTGAAGGGGGCTTGGCAGCTTTGACCAATATTTCAGAGGATGTATGGGAAAGTCTGGGTACCCAGGCAGAAACCTGCCACAGGAGCATAGCCCCCACAGAGAAATTCTACTAGGTCAGTACTGAGGGGAAATGTGGGGTTGAAGCCCCTACACAGAGTCTCCAATGAGGCATTGTCCAGTGGAGCTGTGGGAAGGGGGCCACCACCCTCTAGATCCAGAATGATAGAGCCATGGGCAGCTGGCATCCTAAATCTGGAAAAGCCACAGATGTTCAACTCCGACTTGTGAGAGCAGTCACAGAGGCTTCACCCTGGATGACACGGGCAGAGCTGCTCAGGGTCTTGGGAGCCCACTCCTTGCACTAGTGTGCCCTGGATGTGGGACACGGAATCAAGGATTATTTTGAAGCTTTAAGATTTAATGACTGCCCTGCTGGTTTCAGACTTGTGTGGGGCCTGTAGCCTATGTATTTTGGCTAAATTCTCCTGTTTGAAATGAAAATGTATACCCAATACCTGTACCACCATTATATCTTGGGAATAAGTAACATGCTTTTTATCTGATAGGCTCACAGGTGGAAGGAACTCTACTCCACATGAAACTGTGGACTTGGGACTTGGAACTTATGAGTTAATAATACTGGAACAAGTTAAGACTTTGGGAGACTACTGCAAAGGCATGATTGTATTTTGCAATGTGAGACAAACATGAAATTTGGGGGGCCAGGGGCAGAATGATATGATTTGGATATTTTTAGTATTAGCCCATTCTCACACTGCTATGAATAAATACCAGAGGCTGGGCGCAGTGGCTCACACCTGTAATCCATGCACTTTGGGAGGCCAAGGTGGGTGGATCATGAGGTCAGGAGTTCAAGACCAGCCTGGCCAACATCGTGAAACCCTGTCTCTACTAAAAATACAAAAATTAGCTGGGCATAGTGGCATGCACCTGTAGTCCCAGTTACTTGGGAGGCTGAGGCAAGAGAATTGCTTGAACCCGGGAGGCAGAGGCTGCAGTGAGCCAAGATCACACACTGCCCTCCAGCCTGGGAGAGAAAGCAAGACTCTGTCTCAAAAAACAAACAAACAAACAAACAAACAAAACAAAAAGAAAGAAAAAAAGAAATACCAGAGACTGGGTAATTTATAAAGAAAAGAGGTTTAATTGGCTCATGCTTCCACAGGCTGTATAGGTAGAAAGATGAGGGAGACATTAGGAAACTTTCAATCATGGTGGAAGGTGACGGGGAAGCAGCTCACCTTACACGGCCAGAGCTGGAGGAACAGAGCAAAGGGAGAGATGGTGTATATTTTAAACAACAAGATCACATGAGAACTCACTATCATGAGAACAGCAAGGGAGAAATCCACTCCCATGATTTAATAACCTCCCACCAGATCCCTCCTCCAATACTGGGGATTACAATTCAACCTGGAATTTGGGCGGTGACATAAACTCAAACTATATCATTCTGCCCCTGGCCCCTCCCAAATGTCATGTCCTTCTGACACTGCAAAATACAATCATCCATCTCAACAATCCCCCACATCTTAACTCGTTTCAGCATTAACTCAAAAAGTCCACAGTTCAGCCTCATCTAAGACAATGCAAATCTCTTCTGCCTATAAGCCCATAAAACCAAAACCAAGTTAGTTACTTCCAAGATACAACAGGGGTACAGGCATTTGGTAAATACTCCTTTTACAAAAGGGAGAAATAGGCCAAAAGACAGGGGCTACAACCCCCACATAAGTCTGAGACCCAGCAGGGCAGTCATTAAACATTAAAGTTCCTAAATAATCTCCTTTGACTCCATGTCCCAAATCCAGGTCACACTGATATGAGGGGTGGGCTCCCAAGCCTTCAGTAGCTCCACCCCTGTGGCTCTGCAGGGCTCATCCCCCACAGCTGCTTTCCTGCACTGGCACTGAGTGTCTGTGGCTTTTCCAGGTGCACGGTGCAAACTATTGTTGGAGATACCATTCTGGGGTCTGGAGGACCGTGGCCCTCTTCTCACAGTTCCACTAGATAGTGCCCTGGTGGGAACTTTTGTGGGTGCTCCAACCCCACATTTCCCCTCCACATGCCCTAGTAGAGGTTCCCCATGAGGGATCCACCCCTGCAGCAGACTTCTTCCTAGACATCCAGGCATTTCCATACATCCTCTGAAATCTAAGCAGAGGCTCCCAAACTCAACTCTTGCTCTCTGCATACCTGCAGCCTTAACACCACATGGAAGCCACCAAGGCTTGTGACTTGCACCCTCTAGAGCAGTGGCCTGAGATGTATCTGGGGCCCTTTTAGCCACAGCTGGAGCTGGAGTGGCTGGGACACAGGGAGAAGGGTCCCAACATTGTGCAGGGCAGCAGGGCCCTAGGCCTGATCCACAAAACCATTTTTCTCCCCTAGGCCTCAGGCATGTGATGGGAGGGGCTGCCTCAAAGGTCTCTATTAACATTTAGCTCTTCCTTACTTATGCAAGTCTCCTCAGGAAATGGGTTTTTCTTGACTACCACATGGTTAGGCTGCAAATTTTCCAAACTTTCATGCTCTGCTTCTCTTTTAAATATAAGTTCCAACTTCATATCATCTGTGTGCTCATGCATTTGAGAACATGCTTTTAGAAGCAGCCAGGCTACATCTTGAATGCTTTGCAACTTAGACATTTCTTCTTCCAGATACCCTAAATCATCTCTCTGAAATTTAAAGTTCCACAGATCCCATAGCAGTGGTACAATGCTACCAGTCTCTTTGCTAAAGCATAGCAAGAGTGAGCTTTACTCCAGTTCCCAATAAGTTCCTCATCTCAACCTGAGGCCTCTTCAGACTGGACTTCATATCACTATTAGCATTTTGGTCACAACCATTCAACAAGTCTCCAGGAAGTTCCAAACTTTCCTTCATCTTCTTGTCTTCTTCTGAACCCTCCAATCTATTCCAACCTCTGCTCATTACCCAGTTCCAAACCTGCTTCCACATTTTCAGTATCTTTATAGCAATGCCCCAATTCCTGGTACCAAATTTCTGTTTTAGTCCATTCTTGCACTGCTATGAAGAAATACCTAAGACAGGGTAATTTATAAATAAAAGAGATATAATTGGCTCACAGTTCTGCATAGCTGTGGAGGCCACAGGAAACTTTTTTTTTTTTTTTTTTTTGAGATGGAGTCTTGCTCTGTCTCCCAAGCTGGAGTGCAGTGGTGCGATCTCGGCTCACTGCAAGCTCTGCCCTCCAGGTTCATGCCATTCTCCTGCCTCAGCCTCCCTAGTAGCTGGGATTACAGGCGCCTGCCACCACGCTCAGCTAATTTTTTGTATTTTTAGTAGAGACGGGGTTTCACTGTGTTAGCCAGGGTGGTCTTGATCTCCTGATCTCATGATCCACCTGCCTTGGCCTCCCAAAGTGCTGGGATTACAGGCATGAGCCACAGCGCCGGGAGAGTCACAGGAAACTTTCAATCATGGCACAAGGGGAAGGGGAAACAGGCACATCTTAACGTGGCCTGAGCAAGAGAGAGAGAAGGGGGAGATGCTATACACTTTTAAGCAACCAGATCTCGTGAGAATTCACTCACTATCATGAGAACAACAAGGGGAAAATCCACTCCCATGATTCAGTCACCTCCAACCAGGCCAATCCTCCAACACTAGGGATTACAATTCAACATGAGATTTGGGTGGGGATACAAATCCAAACCACATCACTTTGTCTCCTTCAAATCTCATGTTGTTAGGTGATTCCCAGTGTTGGAGCTGGGACCTGGTGACAGGTGACTCAATCATGAGGCAGATCCTTCATAAAGGGTTTAACATCACCCACTTGATTATAAAGGAATTATCTCCCTTAATTCACCTGAGACCTGATTGTTAAAAGTTTCTAGGACCACCCCTCTCTTGCTCTTGCTCTTGCCATGGAACATGCTTGCTCCCCTTCACCTTCCATGATTGTAAGCTTCCTGAGGCTGCACCAGAAGCAGATGCTAGCACCACACTTCCCGCACAACCAGCAGAACCATGAGCTAATTAATCCTCTTTTCTTTATAAATTACCCAGTCTCAAGTATTGCTTTACAGCAATGCAAGAATGGATTAATACATATGCCTTGTTTTTTCAAGGTTTGACAGCTAACTTCTTTTGTTTCTGAATAATATTCCATTTGATGTACTACAGTTTATTCATTGTTGAAGGATGTCTTGGTTGCTTTCAAGTTTTGGCAACTATAAATAAAGCTGCTAAAACCATTCATGTGCAGGTTTTTATGTGGATATGTTTTCAAGTCACTTCATTAAATACTAAGGAATGCAACTGCTGAATAGTAAGAGTATGTTAAGCCTTTGTATGAAACTGTCCAATTATTTTCTAAAGATGTTTTTCTTTAATTGCTACTTTTAGGAGTAATTTATATGTTTATATATTCTTAATAAATATTTATATTTATATATTCTAAAATATTTTATATGTTCTAGGTAGTATTCCTTTGAGGGTATATATGTTTATATATTCAGTGGTTTGTATATTCATTTTCTTAGTGGTGTCTTTTTTTTTTTTGAGACAGAGTTTCACTCTTGTGTTATAGACCGATAAAATGGGGTTCGTGACCAACTCAGTATACCACCGGAGGCTATATGAGCAAACAGCAAACTGTTCTCATGAAAGCAGGATGTTGGAAAACTAACAACTGTGTCTGCTTCCAGAAGGGGTGCTGAGGGCAGTCATGCCTCAAGCACAGTGTTCCTTGTGATTATCTATAGGAACATCTGAAGCCTGTTGTACAAAGAAAGCAATTATGTGTACCTGTGATACATCAAGCAGCTGACCAACTGTTACCTCTTCCTCCCTGCTCTTTCTACCTAATAAATACAAAGGGCTATAGAAGCTCAGGACTGCCTTTGCTCACTAGAAGCAAGGAGCCCCCTGACCCCTTCTTTTAAAACAGATCCTCTTGTCTTTGTCTGTATTTCTGCATTCCTCCCCCTTCGTTCACGCCCATAGAAACCGTCAGCAACAAGTGGCGCCTTGAACAGGGACAGTGAGCAAAGAAGGTCAGCTGGAGGACAGAAAGTGAAACTGACAAGACAAACGAGAAACCCCAGGACGAGTTGGCCAGCAGCAGACATGAGGTCAGTGTCCTAAGAGGAATTGGGAACAGGACGTTTTCTTAATCAGGGTAACAAGGGGCAGAATTTGTCTATTGAGGAGCAACGTTATGTGCAGTTGCTTGAAGTTATACTTAATCTGGTGCTCAGGTTAGTTCTCAAACACTAAGATGCTACAGGAGGTTATCAATGCATAACCCGTGGCTTCCACAGACAGGCACTCGATGTGGAAAATTGGGACAGAGCAGGAGAAGGATTAAAACGAGCTCATCAAAAAGGTCTTAAAGTTGATCCTTGTGTTTTTTCTGCTTAGAGTTTAGTTCATACTGTCCTTCTGCCGTTATCGCCTTCTTATTCTGCTAGATAGCAGGAGTCATGTTCTGAGTCTAAAAATTTAAAATAATCTTTTGTCCCACCCATAGTACTTTATTGTTTTATTGTTAAAAACAATAAACAGGGGAGGGAGGATGAAAATTGGTCTGTGTCGCTCCCTCCAGTAGCAGAAACATCTGTACCGCCTCCTTCAGTAGCAGAAATAGAGACCCCAATACAAAGAATTTTACGCTCTGCTGCTACAGCTGGAGAGCCCTTAGGACCTTGCACTTTTCCCATTTCTGTAAGGCCCAATCCAAATAATCCACAGCAGTTTGTTCATGAACACAGCACACTAGAGTTTAAGTTGCTGAAAGAATTGAAAGCTAGTATAGTGAATAATGGAGTCCAAAGCCCATTCACTTTAGGATTGTTATTAGAATCTATATTTGGTGCCATGCGTCTTCCACCACTTGATGTAAAGCATTTGGTTCGCACTTGTTTGTCTGCTAGTGCGTACCTGACATGGAATTTAAATTGGCAAGAACTGTGTGCAGACCAGGCTAGACAGAATCGTGCTGCTGGACACAAAGACATTACAAAGGATACGCTGTTAGGTAATTGCCCTTATTCAGACCTGGAACATCAAATGGCACTCCCAGATGCTGCTTATAAGCAGTGTGCCTTGGCTGCTAAACACACTTGGGCCACAATTCCAGAGGAAGGTGTCCCAGTAAAATCTGTTTTTACATATCATGCAAGAATTGCAGGAGCCTTATGCACATTTTCTTGCAAGACTACAACAGGCAGTGAAGCATCAGATTCCTCTTACCACTGCTACAGAAATGCTAACCTTAACTCCTGCTTTTGAGAATGCAAATGCAGATTGTAAACGTGCACTGGCACCTGTGAGATGTACAAAAAACTTGGGAAATTTTCTCAACGCTTGTCAAGATGTGGGAACTGAGCTTCATCGCTCTACAATGATGGCTCAAGCAATGGCTAATTTAGTAGTGGACAAATCTAAAAAGGGCCAAGGGGTGAATCCTAAAATGGGAAAATGTTATAATTGTTGAAAAATCGGACATTTCAAAAAAGAATTCCGTCAGACCTCTGGGCAGAAGGGATCTTATAATGCAGTTCCCCACCCTCAATGGAAAAAACGCCAGGACTTTGCCTTCATTGCAATAAAGGAAATCACTGGGCTAGTCAATGCCATTCAAAATTTCATCAGAATGGCACCCCCATGTCGGGAAACGAGAAGGAGGCCTGAACCCAGGCCCCACAAACAATGAGGGCATTCCCAATCCAGGCCACAACCCTGTCTCAGGGTTGGGTTCCCAGAGGCACATTGATTCCCTCTCCCCAGGAACACCTAGAAGTGCAGGATTAGATCTCCCAGTCAGAGAACGGGTTACGTTAGTTGGAGGAGACAAACCCACCAAGATTCCCACTGGTATTTGGGGACTTTTGCCAACAGGATATATAGGATTAACTTTGGCAAATAGCTGTCTTAACTTACAGGGCATTACTATAGTCCCAAGAGTTATTGATTCTGATTATGAAGGAGAAATTCAAGTAGTGGTAATGTCACAAGATCTTTGGGTTTTTGAACTGGGAGAATATACTGCTCAGCTATTGCTTATTCCCTGCAAGTTACACCCTTCTCCACGTAAGGAGAAACGAGGGAATCAAGGATTTGGGAGTAGAACTAGGAGGGAAATTTACCTATCCCAACTCATAGCTTCTATTCGACCTACCTGTACAGTGCAAATTACAGGAAAGACATTTGATGGGCTTATGGATACAGAAGCTGATGTGTCAATAATATCTAAAGAAAATTGGCCCCCATCCTGGCCCTTGCAATTAACTTCTACATCCTCAGTCGGAGTGGGAACAGCTCAAAGTGTTCAACAGAGTGCTGAGATTTTACCCTGTCTCAGACTAGATCGACAGTCATGTACTTTTCAAACTTATGTTGCAAATGTAGCTTGTTAACCTATGGGGTTGAGACTTACTTACAGTCTGGGATATGAGACTTACAAATGAAACTATTGACAATCCACGATTTAAAATGTTACAGAAAATGGGATATCAGAGCAAAAAAGGCTTAGGAAAGTCCCTCCAGGGAAAGCCTGATCCTATATTAATAACTGGGCAAACACATACAGAATCATGTAATATTATTCTGCTGGTCACTAGAGTCAGGCTGGATTGCAGTGGCACGATCTTGGCTCACTGCAACCTATGCCTCCTGGGCTCAAGCGATTCTCCTGTCTCAGCCTCCTGAGTAGCTGGGATTACGGGCGCATGCCACCACACTCGGTTAATTTTTGCATTTTTAGTAGAGACAGGGTTTCATCATATTGGTCAGGCTGGTCTCAAACTCCTGACCTCAGGTGATCTGCCCACCTCAGCCTCCCAAAGTGCTGGGATTACAGGCATGGGCCACTGCACCTGGCCTTTACCAGTGTCTTTTAATGAGCAAAATAATTTCCTTTTTATGAAATCCAATTTATAATTATTTTCTTTTATATAAAAAAGAAACTTTGTAGCTGTGATGTCTATGTTAAGTCTATGATTAATGTTTGTATATGGAATAAGGTAAGGTTTGAGGTTGACTTTCTTTTCCAAATGGCTGAATGGTTGTTCCAGAAGTGAGAAATCAATATCAATAGCAATTTGCACTCCTAACCTTGAGATGTTTATTTCTGAAAAACAATCGCTACTGAAGTTAATGAGAATTCCTTGGAGAAATGGCTGATTCCAGGGCTGGGGCAAGAAAAGTACAAGATGAGCCACGAATATCATATTGTACAGGAAAGAAAGAAGTGCTCAAAGAATGAGATAAGCATGACAATAAGACACGTAAGCTAGCTTAAAGGGGTTTCAACTGGGCAAATCTGGAAAATGTAAGCTTTGATATGAAAAATGATAGTAATGGATTATAATCCAGTGCATTAAATAGGAATCCAGAGGTTCACACTAATATATATATTTTGTATGTATATGTGTATATATATGTATATATATTTTACATATATATAGAGATATGTAAAAAAGAATGGAAAACATTCCTATAGAGTAGAATTTAATTACTATTAAATACTTCCTAAAACTTGCAAAATAATTATTTTCCCTTTGGGGAGAAATCTGGCAGAAACCACCTTAAACAAGTGATAAAAGTTACTACTACCAGTGATGGAAAAAATTGAAATCATGTGCTTTCTGATATGATGCACGCAGAAAACACACTACATCATTTCTTCTTCTTTTTTTTTTTTTTTTTTTTGGTTTTGAGGCAGAGTCTCGCTCTGTCACCCAGGTTGGAGTGCAGTGGCACAATCTCGGCTCACTGCAAGCTCCACCTCCCTGGTTCACGCCATTCTCCTGCCTCAGCCTCCTGCGTAGCTAGGACTAAAGGTGCCCGCCACCACACCCGTCTTATTTTTTGTATTTTTAGTAGAGACAGGGTTTCACTGGAAAAACACTATACTTCTAAAGAAAATGCATAATATTTATCTAATAATGAATAAATATCAGGAATTGAGGGACATTTTTAGTTACTAGCCTGCACTTTTCAAAACTGTCAAGGATATGGCAAGGAAAAGACTGAAGAATGGATCCAGACTGTAGAGACTGAAGAGATATGATAACTGTATTAGTCCATTTTCATACTGCTATGAAAAAATACCTGAGATTGGGTAATTTATAGAGAAAAAGAGGTTTAATGAACTCACAGTTCCATATGGCTAGGGAGGTCTCACAATCATGGCAGAAGGTGAAGGAGGAGCAAAGGCATGTTTTACATGGTGGCAGGCAAGACTGCATGTTCAGGGGAATTGCTCTTTGTAAAATAATCAGATCTCATGAGACTTATTCACTATCACAAGAAAAGCACAGGAAAAAATGTGCCTCCATGATGCAATTACCTCCCACTGAGTCCCTCCCATACATGGGGATTATGAGAACTACAATTCAAGATGAGATTTGGGTGGGGACACAGCCAAACAATTTCATTCCATCCCTGACCCCTCCCAAATCTCATGTCCTCATATTTCAAAACCAATCATGCCTTCCCAACAGTCCACCAAAGTCTTAACTCATTTCAGCATTAACTCAAAAGCCCAAGTCTAAAGTCTCATCTGAGACAAGGCAAGTCCCTTCCACCCATGAGCCTGTAAAGTCAAAAGCAAGTTAGTTACCTCCTAGATACAATGGGGATACAGGCATTGAGTAAATACACCCATTATGAATGAGAAAAATTGGCCAAAGGGGCTACAGATTCCATGCAAGCCCAAAATCCAGTGGAGCCATCAATCAAAATGATCTCCATTGACTCAATCTCCATCTCCTTTGATCATGTCTCACATCCAGGTCATACCAATGCAAGAGGTGGGCTCCCTTGGGCAGCTCTGCTTCTGTTGCTTTGCAGGGTATAGCCTCCCATCATGGCTGCTGTCATGGATGGCATTGAGTTTCTGCGGCTTTTCCAGGAACATGGTGCAAGCTGTCAGTGAGTCTACCGTTCTGGGATCTGGAGGATGGTGGCTGTCTTCTCACATCTTCACTAGGGAGTGCCCCAGTGGGGACTCTGAGTGGGAGCTCTGACCCCAGATTTCCCTTCTGTACTGTCCTAGCAGATGTCCTCCATGAGGGCCCTGCCCCTGGAGCAAACTTTTGCCTGAACATCCAGGCATTTCCATACATCATCTGAAATCTTGGCAGAGGTTCCCAAACCTTAGTTCTTGGCTTCTGTGCACCTGCAGGCTCGACACCACATGGAAGCTGCCAAGGCTTGGGGCTTTCACTCTCTGAAGCCACAGCCCGAGGTGTACCTTGGCCTCTTTACCCTCGGCTGGAGTTGCTGGAGCACAGGGCACCAAGTCCTTAGGCTGCACACAGCAGGAGGGCCCTAGATTTGGCCCAGGAAATCATTTTTCACTCCTAGGACTCTGGACCTGTGGTGGGAGGGGCTGTGTCTCTGACATGTCCTGGAGACATTGTCCCCATTGTCTTGATTATTAGCATTTGGCTCCTCCTTACTTATGCAAATTTCTGCAGCTGGCTTTAATTTCTCCCCAGAAAAAGGGTTTTTCTTTTCTATTGCATCGTCAGGCTGCAAAGTTTCCAAACTTTTATGCTCTGTTTCCTCTTGAGTGCTTTGCTGCTTAGAAATTTCTTCTGCCAGACACCCGAAATCATCTCTCTCAAGTTCAAAGTTCTACTGATCTCTGGAGCAGGGGCAAAATGCCACCAGTCTCTTCATATTGCAAGAGTGACCTTTGCTCCAGTTACCAAAAAGTTCCTCATGTCCATCTGAGACCACCTCAGCCTGGACTTTACTGTCCATAGTACTAGCAGCATTTTAGTGAAAGCCATTCAACAAGTCTCTAGGAAGTTCCAAACTCCCACATCTTCCTGTCTTCTGAACCCTTCAAGTGTCTAGGAAGTTTCAAACTTTCCTACATTTTCCTATCTTCTTCTGAGCCCTCTAAACTGTTTCAGCTTCTGCCTGTTACCCACTTCCAAAGTTGCTTCCACATTATTGGGTATCTTAATAGCAGTATCCCAATCTATCCGTACCAAATTACTGTGTTAGTCCATTTTCATACTGCTATGAAGAAATATCTGAGACTAGGAAATTTGTAAAGGAAAATAGGTTTAATGGACTCACAGTTCCACATGGCTGGGGAAGCCTCACAATCATGCCGGAAGGTGGAGGAGGAGCAAAGGCACATCTTACATGGCAGCAGGCCAGAGAGCATCTGCAGGGGAACTGCCCTTTATAAAACCATCAGAGCTCATAAGACTTATTCACTATCATGAGAACAGGATTGGAAAAACCCATGCCGATGTTTCAATCACCTCCCACCAGGTCCCTCCCCAAACATGTGGGGATTATGGGAGCTATAACTCAAGATGAAATTTGGGTGGGGTCACAGCCAAACCATATCAATAACTAAATACAATACATGCTCCAGGCTTGGACCTTGGATCTAAAAATCACATTTTGGGCACAATTGAAGGAAATCTTAATGGGGTAAGTGGAAGCATTATATTAATTTTAAGCTCCTTGATTTTGATAGACTGTGGTTTTGTAGGATAGTGTACTTGCTTTTCGAAAATGCTCAGCAAAATAACAAGTGGTAATGAGCCTTTCTGTTTGCAACTCTCAAATGGTTCAGAAAAAGGATAATGTGAGCGCATATACATATATACACACAAATACTGACATAGAGAACAAGAGTAAGCCAAACTTGGTAAAAAGATAGCAATTGACAGCTGGGCACGGTGGCTCATGCCTGTAATCTCAGCACGTTGGGAGGCCGAGGTGGGCAGATCACGAGGTCAGGAGATCGAGATCATCCTGGCTAACACGATGAAACCCCATCTCTACTAAAAGTACAAAAAAGTAGCTGGGCATGGTGGCAGGTGCCTGTAGTCCCAGCTACTAGGGAGGCTGAGGCAGGAGAATGATATGAACCTGGGAGGCAGAGCTAGGAGTGAGTCAAGATTGCGCCACTGCCCTCCAGCCTGGACAATAGAGTGAGACTTCATCTCAAAAACAAAACAAAACAAAACAAAACAAAAAAAAACAAAAAACAAAACCAATTGGCTCACCTGGGGGTTAGAATATCCAGGAATTCATAAAATTTTTACTAGTTCTTTCATAAATTTGAAATGATTTCAAGATAACTTTAGAAAAAATGGATAAGAATTAATGTGTGAAAAACAATTTACACTTTAAAACTTACTGTCATACTAATTTTTTTAAAATTTGAAACACATCAATTCTGTGAGAAAGCATTTTTTACTCACTTTTTATAAATGAAGAAAAATAAGGAAATTGAGATTTAGAGAATCTGGAATTTTGTCCATGATATAAAATGTCATATGTAGAATCTGCACCAGGTTTTATCACCTCCAAGTCCAGTGTCCTTTTTACAGTTTCATGCTGTCTTTAAAGACGATGTCTCATGTTTGCCTTGTACAAGTTGTTCATCTCTGGACCGTTGCTTTTTCATTTGTAATCTATTTTCATTGGTGAGCCATTCTGCAGGTCCTTTTCTCATTTAGAAACACTGAAACTCTTATAGTAAATGAGTGAAACTGTCCCCTCCAACAATAAACTTCTGTGATTCCATTCCCATTTTTCCTAAACTGTGATGTACTGGCAGGAACCAGCATGAAATTTGAGAAAGAGGCTGGGAAATATCCTTATACAGCTCACACCTCCTCTTAGCGAGAATTTTTCTTCAAATAACCCATTTCCTGAATTGAGATAAATTATCACTGAGTATTGTCCGTTTGTTTGTTTTTGCAATTAGAGTTAAGGTTATCATCAGTTTAAAACATCAGATTAAAAGATGTTAATTGCAAGCCACATGGTACTCTCAAATAAAAAAAACTGACATCAGATACACAAAAAATAATTAAAAGTAAGAAATTAAAACATACCACCAGAAAAAAATATTACTTTCAGCCGGGCGCGGTGGCTCAAGCCTGTAATCCCAGCACTTTGGGAGGCCGAGATGGGCGGATCACGAGGTCAGGAGATCGAGACCATCCTGGCTAACACGGTGAAACCCCGTCTCTACTAAGAAATACAAAAAATAGCCGGGCGAGGTGGCAGCGCCTGTAGTCCCAGCTACACGGGAGGCTGAGGCCGGAGAATGGCGTGAACCCGGGAGGCGGAGCTTGCAGTGATCTGAGATCCGGCCACTGCACTCCAGCCTGGGCTACAGAGCGAGACTCCGTCCCAAAAAAAAAAAAAAAAAAAAAATATTACTTTCACAAAACGGAAGAGAGGAAAAAAAAAGAAGGAAGAGAAGACCACAAAAAAACTAGATAAACAAATTTTTAAATGGTAGGAGTAAGTCCTTACTTATCAATAATAATATTGTATGTAAATGAAATAAACTCTACAAACCAAAGAAACAGAGTGACAGAATAGATTTTAAAAAAGACAAAATTGGCCGGGCACAGTCGCTCATGTCTGTAATCCCAGCACTTTGGGAGGCTGAGGTGGGTGGATCACCTGAGGTCAGGAGTTCGAGACCAGCCTGACCAACAGGGAGAAACCCCGTCTCTACTAAAAATATACAGTGGGAATACTAAAGCAGACAAAAGCTTCTGGGAGACTTAAAACTCGGCCGGGAGTGGTGGCTTACACCTGTAATCCCAGCACTTTGGGAGGCCGAGGAGGGCGGATCACAAGATCAGGAGTTCAAGACCAGCCTGGTCAATATGGTGAAACCCCATCTCTACTAAAAAAAAAAAAAAAATTAGCTCTAATGCCTACAAAAAACACATTTCACATAGACATACATAGATGCAAAACAAAGAGATTGAAAAAGATATTCCATGCCAACAAAAATCAAAAAAGAGCAGGAATAGCTATACTTGTATCAGAAAAAATAGATTTTAACACAAAAACTATAGACACAAAGAAACTTCTTATCTAATTAAAAAGCAGTCAATTCAGAAAGAGGATATAATAATTTTAAATGTATATGCATGTAACACTGGAGCACCTCAATTTATAAAGCAAATATTCTTAGAGCTAAAGAGAGAGAGAGATTCCAATACAATAACAGCTGGGGACTTCAACGCCTCATTTTCAGGATTGAACAGATTATCTAGACAGAAAATCAACAAAGAAACATCAGACCTAATCTGCACTATAGATCAAATGGATCTAATGGATATTTACAGAACATTTCATCCAATGGCTGCAGAAAACACACTCTTTTCCTCAGCTCATGGATCATCCTCAAAGATAGCCCATAGGTTAGGTCACAAATTAGTCTTAAAACATTAAAAAACTGAAATAATATCAAGTATCTTATTTGATCACAATGGAATAAAACTAGAAATCAGTAACAAGAGAAAATTTGGAATCTACACAAATACATGGAAATTAAACAATATATTCCTAAGTGACAAGTGAAACAGTAAGGCAATTTAAAAGAATATCAAAATATTTCATGATACAAATGAAAATGAAAACACAACACATCAAAACCTATGGGGTACAGCAAAAGCAGTAATAAGAAGGAAGTTTGAACTATAAATGCCTACATCAAAAAAGAAAAAAAAAAACTTCAAAATATACATTTTAAGAATGCATCTTAAAGAACTAGAAAAGCAAGAGGAAATCAAACCCAAGGCTGGTAGAAGAAAATAAATAATGAAAATCACAGCAGAAATAAACAAAATTTAAAACCAAAAATAGAAAAGATCAACAAAATGAAAAGTCAATTTTTCGAAAAGATAAAGAAAATTGACAAACTTTTAGTCATACCAAGAAAAAATGAGAGAAGACCCAAATAAATAAATCAGAGATTAAAAAGGAGACATTGCAACTGATACCACAGAGATTCACAGAATCATTAGAGAATACATTGAGCAACTATATGCCAATAAATTGGAAAACTTAGGAGAAAGGGATAAATTCCTAGATACATGCAACCTACTTAGGTTGAACCATGAAGAAATTCAAAACCTGAATAGACCAATAACAAGTAATGAGGTTGAAACCATAAGTAAAAGTCTTCCAGCAAAGAAAATCCTGTGACCCGATGGCTTCACTGCTGAATTTTACCAAATGTTTAAAGAAAAACTCATATCAGTCTCACTCAAACTATTCCAAATGACAGAGGAGAAGGGAATACTTGTAAAATCATTCTGCGAGGCAACTATAACCCTGATACCAAAACCAGACAAAGATAGCTCAAAAAGACTACTACAGGCCCACAACCCTGAAGAACACTGATGCAAAAATTCTCAACAAAATACTAGTAATCCAAATTCAACAACACAATAAACAAATCATGCATCATTACCCCATGGGATTTATCCCTCAGATGCAAGGATGGTTCAACATACAGAAATCAATTATTGTGATACATCATATCAACTGTATGAAAGACAAAAATTATAACCATTTCATTGATGTGGAAATAGCATGTGATTAAAATTCAGCATCCCTGTAAGATAAAAACCCTAAAAAAACTTGGTATAGAAGGAACAAAAGTCACATGCAACATACAGCTAGTGTCATACTGAACAGGGAAATATTGAAAGCCTTTTGTCTAAGATCTGGAACACAACAAGGATGCCCACTTTCATCACTGTTATTCAATATAGCACTGGAAATCCTGGCTAGAGAAATTAGACAAGAGAAAGAAATAAAGGGCATCCAAATTGGAAAGGAAGAATTCAAATTATACTTGCTTGCAAATGATGTTTGTATATTTGGAAAAAACTAAAGACTCCATAAAACACTATTAGAATTGATGAACAAACTCCATAAAGTTGCAGGGTACAAAATCAATGTACAAAAATCAGTAACATTTCTATATGCCAACAGCAAATAATCTGAAAAAGAAACCAAGAAAGTAATCCCATTTACAATAGCTAAATATAAAACAAAATACCTGGGAATTAACCAAAGTGAATGATCTCTGCAATGAAAACTATAAAACATTAATACAAGAAAATAAAGACACAAAAAAAGGAAAGATATTTTATGATTGGAGATTGGAAAAATCAATATTGTTGAAATGTCCATACTACCCAAGGCAATCTATAGATTCAATGCAATCTCTATCAAAATACCAATGACATTCTTTACAGAAATAGGAAAAATAATCCTAAAATTTATATGGAATCATAAAAGACCCAGAATATCCAAAGCCACTGTGAGCAAAAGAAGAAAACTGTAGGAATCACATGACATGACTTCAAATTATACTACAGAGTTATAGCAACCAAAACAGCATAGTATTAGTATAAAAGCAGATACAAAGACCAATGAAACAGAATAAAGAACACAGAAACAAATGTACTTATTTACATCGAACTGATTTTCAACACAAGTGCCAAGTACATATCCTGGAAAAAGGACACTCTGTTCAATATACAGGGCCAGGTAAAGGATATATCCATCCATATGCAGAAGAACGAAACTGGACCTCTATCTCTCACCGTATACAAAAATCAAATCAAAATGGATTAGAGACTTAAATCTAAGATCTCAAACCATAAAGTTACTAAAAGAAAACATTCAGGAAGGCCGAGCACGGTGGCTCACGCCTGTAATCCCAGCACTTTGGAAGGCCGAGGTGGGTGGATCACCTGAGGTCAGGAGTTCAAGACCAGCCTGGCCAACATGGTGAAACTCCCGTCTCTACTAAAAATACAAAAATTAGCCAGACATGGTAACACATGCCTGCAATCCCAGCTACTCTGGAGGCTGAGGCAGGAGAATCACTTGAATCTGGGAGGTGGAGGTTGCAGTGAGCCAAGATCACGCCATTGCACTCCAGCCTGGGTAACAGAGTGAGACTCCACCTCAAAAAAAAAAAAAAAAAAAGAAGAAGAAACATTGGGGAAAATCTCTAGGACCCTGGTCTGGGCAAAAATTTCTTGAGCAGTACCCCACAAACACAAGCAACCAAGGTAATCATGGACAAATGGAAACACATCAAGTTAAAAAGCTTCTGTACAACAAAGAAATGAATCAACAAAACGGAGAGATAACCAACAGAAGGGGAAAGAATATTTGCAAACAATCCAGCCGACAAGGGATTAATAACCAGAATATGTAAGGAGCTCAAACAACTCTATAGGAAAAAATCTAATAGTCCTACGAAAAAATTGGGCATAAGATCTGAATAGACATTTCTCAGAAGAATACATACAAATGGCAAACAAGCATATGAAAAGGTGCTCAACATCACTGATCAGAGAAATGCAATTATGAACTACAATGAGATATCATCTCACACCAGTTAAAATGGCTTATATCCGAAAGTCAGGAAGTAACAAATGCTGGCAAGGATGTGGAGAAAAGGGAATCCTTTTACACTGTTGGTGGGAATGTAAATTAGTCAACCACTAAGGAGAACAGTTTGGTGGGTCCTCAAGAAAATAAAAGTTGAGACACCATATGATCCAGTAATCCCACTGGCTGGGAATATACCCAAAAGAAAGGAAATCAGCATATTGATTTCCTCATACCGATGGGTATCTGCAATCTCGTGTTTGTTGCATCACTGTTCACAATAGCCAAGATTCGGAAGCAATGTAAGTGTGCATCAAAGATTAATGGATACAGAACATGTGGTACATAGACACAATGCAGTACTATTCAGCCACAGAAAATAATGAGATCCTGTCATTTGCAAACACATACACGGAACTGGAGGACATTATGTTCGGTGAAATAAGCCAGTCCTAGAAAGACAAACTTTGGATGTTTTGATTCATTTGTGGGAAATAAAAATTAATACAATTGAACACATGGAGAGATAGAGAGTGGAATGATAGTTAACAGAGGCTGGGAAGGGTAGTGGGGGGCTGGGGGTGAAGTGGGAGTGGTTAATGAGTTCAAAAATATAGTTAGAAAATGGAAAGATTAAACAAGGCCGGGCGTGGTGGCTCATGCCTGTAACCTCAGCACTTTGGGAGGTTGAGGCAGTTGGATCATTTGAGGTCAGGAGTTCGAGACCAGCCTGGCCAACATGGTGAAACTCCATCTCTACTAAAAATACAAAACTTAGTTGGGCATGGTGGTGGGTGCCTGTAATCCCAGCTACTCGGGAGGCTGAAGCAGAAGAATTGCTTGAACCCGGGAGGCACTGGTTGCAGTGAGCCAAGATCCTGCCACTGCATTCCAGCCTGAGCAACAGACTGAGACTCCATTTCAAAAAAAAAAAAGAAAAGAAAAGAAAAAAGAATAAATAAGACATAGTATTTGGTAGCACACAGGGTGACTATAGTCAATAATAATTTATTATACATTTAAAAACAACAAAAAGAGTAAGATTAGAATGTTTGTAACACAAAGAAATGATAAATTCTTGAGGTGACAGATATCCCATTTGCCCTGATGTGTTTATTATGTATTGTATGCCTGTATCAAAATATCTCACGTACCCCACAAAAAATACATCTACTGTGTACCCACAAAAATTAAAAATCAAAAACAAAAATTATCACTGAGTGTTTAGGAGATACCAAGGGACATGAAGGAGGCTAGCAGGCAAGTCTAGAGAACCTGAGAGGAGAGGATGCTGGCTCAGGTGAAGGCAGGCCAGAGAAACTTCTAAGGCCGAGAAAATCCTGTTTTCTCTCTTTCATATGTCCCTGGAACTGCTGGCCTCTGCAAGGAAGACCACCATGGTCTATAGTGATGAAAAGTTTCTGGAGATATAATTGCCTCTTTACTCTGAGAGGAGACTGTGTATCCATATCCCAGATGTGGTATGGATTTTTTCCAGATTGATAGGACAAAATAGAAAATGTAACATGTAGGTCTTTGGACTATAATAATAGATGTCTTTTTTTTCCCTAAAAAACTTATAAGAGCAGAATGCTTTGAATTGACAAAAAGTAAGATCCTGTTATAACCTTATTTTATTCCTCCAGCTAGTTATTCAAAGGTATACTTTATACTTTTAAACTTCATGGATAAACTCATGGATACTAGGTTAACATAAGAGAAGTGAACTACCTACCTATTAAATTTAACATGCAGTTAATATGAGTCACTGCAAGGCTACTAAATCTCAATTGTCCAGTGAACAATAATATGTAATCTGTGTACAAAAGTTTTTTGTAGTTTGCCAGATGCTCTTATATTTTATGATTTGATATTCACTGCAGCCTTATGATATAGATATTAGTAGGATGCACATTACTGATACGGAAACAGAAGCTCAGAAAAAAGAATAAATGACTTACTCAAGCAACACAGGTTGCAAGCAAGAGTATGAAGACAGAACTCCTCTTTTCAAAAATTATTTTTTTCCCATAATGTTTCTCTGAAATGTGCTTCACTGCTTTTACATAGGCATACAGATTCCCTGGAGTAAACATGGCTGCTTTTGATTCTTTGTCATACCATGACACTGCCAGTTTTCCCTACACGCAGCATCCTTGATGTTACAGGGCAGCAATACGCTTATGTCTGCTTGACTACAGACACTCACACAAGGACAGAGAGGCACTCATGCACAAGCACACGCTTCAGAGTTCCTCACAGGACAGGATTACTTTTCACGTGTCCCCATTGTACCTGCAGGATTTTAATTTATGGAGATGACTGAGTGATGACATAGAAAGGCCAATGTAACTGTAAGATTTTCGTTACTTACATTTCCTGAGAGGAGGAGGCTCACCACATCACGCAGGGGCACGTGGGTAAACACCGGAAGGCAGAAAGGAGTGAGTGGAAGCCATAGTCTTCAGTGGCGTATCTGTGGGAAAGGCAAGGCAGGGCAGGCCAAACAGTTTAGAATCGGCTAGTTCGAATAATTCCAGCTGGTTTAGGGGGATAAGGCCGATCCCTAGTTGTCTGATACTTGGCTTCAGGCTAATTTAGAGCAGGGAAAATATTGGCTTGATGCATGAGAATTAGATAAAGGAAGTAGTTTCAAAGTATGGGCTTTGGATGGCAAGGAGGATGCAAAGAACTTTGGCCATTAGTTTGGCCTTGTGATTAATGGATGCCAAAGAGACAAATATAAATCTAAGAAAATGGAATAGGGCAGTAGATTCAGAAATTGTATATTTTTTTAATATGGGGCTCCTGCTTTTATCTGCAGCATACCCTAAGTTTCTCCATGTTTAAGTCCTCTACTGCCAGGTAACAAACGATCCCAAAACTTGGTGGCTTACAGCAACTGGCGTTCTATTTATTCATGGTTCTGTGGGTCATAAATTCAGTTAGGGCTCAGCTGGATTTTTTTGTTTTGTTTTTGTTTTGCTTTATGTATGGTCAGTTGGAGTTATTCATTCAGCTGCATTTAGGTAGTGGCTCTGCTAGGCTGGAAAGTCCAAGAAAGGAGCTTCAGTCTCATGTTTGTTTACTGTCTTGCTGCTCCTCCACATGATCTCTCTTTCTCTACGTGGCTAGATTCAGTTTCTTCACAGTATAATGACCCCATGGTAGTTAGACTTCTTATATATGGTGGGTGACTCTTAATAGGAAGTGTACCCAGTGGCAAAGGCAGAATCTTCAGTTATTTAAGGCCTTGTCTCATAAATTTTAAGGCACTGCATCGCATTGTGCTTGTCAAATCAAGTCACAGGGTCACCCCAGATTAATGAGGCAGGGAAAATTGTTTCTACTTCTCTGCTGCATGGCAAAGAATCTGTGGTTACCTTCCATTCACCACACCCATTCTGCCTCATGAAAAACTAAGTCTAGATCAAAGTAACTAGCCAATCTAAAAGACAGGCTATTAAACAGTTAAAACAAAACAGGCAAACACAGATGATAACAGATCACTTTCTGGAGATCCATAAGAACAAATTCAACATGATGCCAGATATTTTCTAAAACGTACAAAAATGGTAGAAACAAAACACGTGTATAAAGCTCTTGTACAATCAATGTGACCAATTATATTAAAATAACTAGGCAAGAGAAAAACTAACAACCATCTAGCGCAGCACACTGCAGGCAATAAATTCTATATTACGGCAATACAAAAGCCTACACGTGAAGAATACAAAATACTTAATGTAAAACATTAATTCATAATAATCTTTCAGTTATAGAAATCTGATTTTCCAGTTCCATATCTGGAACTATGACTTTATTTGCACCAGGCTTTTTCTATATCATCTATGAAACTGAAAAGTTGAATCTCCTTAGAGAGAGAGAACAAGAGAGGGCAAAATATGAATTTTCAATAATCTTAGTAAGTGATGTTTTGTGAGCAGGAGAGGTCTTAAGAGTGTTCCTTTTTTATTTTTAAGACATCAATTATTTAATGTATTTCAACCATAAGAATACATTCATTTAGTATATTAATAAACATGTAAAAATGTTTCCAGCACTTTAGTAAGCTGGAGAGGGCAAAGACAGGAGGGAGGAAGTTGTCCCTTTTCATTCCTCTCTCTGGGCCAGAGGTCCCTATTGCCCTCCAAATGCGGTTTCTGTAAAAAGCAGTCCCAGGTGCACCTGGCTAAGAAGAGAGATGGGGGAAGTCCATATGGGAAGAGATCCGGCTCCCGGCAGCATTCATCCAGTCCTCTTACAAATATTCTTTCTGAAGCTGTTTCTGTTCCTGGCTGCATGTTTGAGTGCTGAGTTAGTTTACCCAGTTGATATGTGCACACTCATCTGGTGGCTCAAGAATCATGGGAAATTTTCATGTTCATTTCAAGAGAATTTTACAGTCTGGATGCTTGATGTGTACCAGGGCAGGGTTACCTGAGAGATGGTGGCAGTGAGTGCCTTGGGCGTGTGCTCCTGCCAAATGGTGAAGTCTAAGCCACCCCTAGGGTGTTCCAAGCCAGAGCTGTCCTGATAAATTTTATGAGCCCGAGACAAGTACTCTCTATGAGTACTTGACACCAGGAGTACTTCTGTCTGCCCCCAACATATTCACGTCAGTGTAAAGGAACATTTAAAGGCCACTAGAGAGGGGGAAAGAAAATGAAGAAGGCGACATGCAGCTGTGAGCAGGGTGAATGGAGAAAGAAGTGCTGATAGGCATTGGCACTGGTGGGAGAGCCTCACAGGCACCTGGAAGCTGGTTAACATAAGCATTAAGATTCTACATGTTCTATCAACTGATACTATATACCTCTTCCTGACTGCTTCCCTTGTGAGTCAGTGCTAAGCTGCTTGTCTCCATTCCCTTTCTGCAACCATGGAAGCACCTCCCAAAGTCACTGCTCAGTTCTGGGCACAGTTTTGGGCAGGACATTTCCTGTCTTCCAGGGTCTCAGAGCGCACTCAGAGGGAATACTAGTGGTTGCCTCATCTGGTTTCCTCTCTGAATCCCTCTGCTATGGGGTTGTAGGAAGAAAATTAGGGCAGCATCTGCCTAATCATGTCTGGTTCCCTACTAGACCTGCCTGGGCCCGCTGAAATACAAGGGTCCAGCACATATTAATTGTTCAGAGCAAGGGCATAGGCTTTAGAGTTAGAGAGGCTGGCATGATGGTATAGCACCATCAACCTATTGCTTTATTAGGTTTAGGTATTTACCTCTTGGGTCTCTGGCTCTAAAATGCCCATTCCCATGTCTGGTCCTTGTGTATGAGTCATTGTGACAGCCCTGCCAATCACCTGGTCCAGTGTTTGCTACAGAAAGTGTGCTCTAGGCCGGGCGTGGTGGCTCACACCTGTAATCCCAGCACTTTGGGAGGACGAGGCGGGCGGATCACCTTAGGTTGGGAGTTTGAGACCAGCCTGACCAAGATGGAAAAACCCCATCTCTACTAAAAATATAAAATTAGCCGGGCATGGTAGTGCATGCCTGTAATCCCAGCTACTTGGGAGGCTGAAGCAGGAACATCACTTGAACCCAGGAGGCAGAGGTTACAGTGAGTCGAGATCGCGCCACTGCACTGCAGCCTGGGCAACAAGAGCTAAACTCCATCTGAAAAAAAAAAAAAAAAAAAGAAGAAAGAAAGAAAAAAAGTGTGCTCCTAGGAGTGGAACCCTGAGTACTCTTCCTGTATTAGGGCCTGGATATGAAAGGTGGAGCTGGCCACTACCTCTGTCCCAGTCAGGCCCATCCTGTACTCTGAACTATAAATTTGGCATGAGGATCAGAGACCTACTTTCCACATTTCCCATCCCTCCCCTCAATCCTTACACTGAACATTTATGGAACAACTAGTAAACACTGCCAGGTGCTGAAGATAAAATTAAGAGTGAGAGTGGATCCCTGCCTGCCAACTTCTCGGGTGGCGGAGCTGATAGCACAGGAGAGGCCAAAAGCTCACATTCTTCCTATCTCTTTTTTTCACTGCCCATCCTTTCACCAGTGTCATCTTCCCCAGGTCCCTGCTTGGGTCTTGGCCCTATTTCTCTGCTCTTTCCCAGTCTCCTACTCCCATGGATGATCATTCAATTCTATCCTAAAGGATTGAATTGAACTTCTTTAAAAATCTATTCAGCCAGTTTTATTACATCAGTCATTGTTTCACAATCGAGACTGATTCATGGTCAGAGATAAAATACACTGAACAATTTTTTTTTTTTCTGTTTCTCTTTTTTCTTTTTTCTGAGACGTTGTTTTGCTCTTGCTGCCCAGGCTGGAGTGCAATAGTGTGATCTCGGCTCACTGCAACCTCTGCCTCCTGGGTTCAAGTGATTTTCCTGCCTCAGTCTCCCAAGTAGCTGGGATTACAGGCACCTGCCACCACACCTGGCTAATTTTGTATTTTTTGGAAAGACGGGGTTTCTCCATGTTGGTCAGCCTGGTCTCGAACTCCTGACCTCAGGTGATCTGCCCCCCCCCCTCGGCCTCCCAAAGTGCTGGGATTACAGGCATGAGCCACCATGCCCAACCTTACACTTAACAATTTAAAGAGTATTATTTAACACTTTGTGCAGCCACAACTTCTAATTTTTATCTCAGCATCTGCACTCTGAGATTATATTACACGCCAAACATTAATGAAGCCTCTACTCTGGGCCAGAACTTATCTAGACATTAGGGATAGACCAGATAGCAAAAGCAGTGTTTCTTTGACTTATATATTCTAAAATGGAAGCAGATGATGAGCAAAGTCCTATATATACATACGACATGGTGGCTAGTAGCACAATAAATGTTATGTAGATAAATGAAGCAGAGTAAAGGGTTACAGATTGGTGGCAGAGAACAGGGTGCTCTGATAGGTCCAGTGGTCAGAAAAGTTCTCTCTGAAAGCAGTAGGAGGAGTCAGGCAGCCAACTGGGATGACATCCTTGCAAAGGAGAAGGGATAGAAGGTGCAAAGGCTATGAAGCCAGAACTGCTTGATGGGTGTGAGAATCAGCAAGGAAGACAGTGATGAGAGCACAGCAGAAAATGGGAAGAGGCACAGGATAGAAGGAGGGGCCTTGTAGGCCTTGGCTGCAACTTTGCTCTTTATTCTGAGGTGAAACTACTGGAGGATTTTGAGCAGGGGCCTGAAGGGATCTAACTGTTTTTTGTTTGTTTGTTTGTTTTTGTTTTTTTTTTTAGAGATGGAGTCTCGCTTGGTAACCAAGGCTGGAGGAGTGCGCTGGCGCTATCTCGGCTCACTGCCACCTCCGCCTCCCGGGTTCAAGCGATTCTCCTGCCTTAGCCTCCTGAGTAGCTGGAACTACAGGCACCTGCCACCACGCCCCGCTAATATTTTGTATTTTTAGTAGAGACAGGGTTTCACCCTGTTAGCCAGGATGATCTCGATCTCCTGACTCGTGATCCGCCCTCCTTGGCCACCCAAAGTGCTAGGATTACAGGCGTGAGCCACCGCGCCCGGCCCTAATTTTTGTTTTAAAGGATTCCTGTGGCTACTCTATGGAGAATATACTATAGGAAGAAAAGAGTGAAAGCTAAGTGATTAGTTGCAGCAGTCTGGGTGAGAAAGGCTGGGGATCAGGGTGGCAGTGGTAGAAATGACAAGTCATGACTGAATTGGCAATATATTTGAAAGCAGAGCCAACAATTCCTGTCGGCTCTAGGATCAGGGATCCGTTTAAAGTAGAAAAACAAAATTACTTAAAAACACAAACATCTTAACAGTTCATTTTTAAGTACAGAATAAAACCCAGTGGCCAAAGGCACTAATAGCAGGACAAGAAATAGAGAATCAAAGATATGTGGGATGCCTGCAATTGATTATTGGATGCTGATTTTGCAAAACTTCTTTATATCCTGCTACTTAGGTTTGTTTTTTGTTTGTTTGTTTGTTTTAAGGGAGTATGCCATATTATTCCCCTACTAAAGAAGTCACTGTTTAAATACTGCCTTTTTCATGAAAGGCAGGAACCCCTGAAGGTCTTCATGATCCTAAAAGGAAGTGTGAGTCCCACAGTGCAGCCAGCAGTGTCAATACTTCTCTGAGTGAGATTTAAACAAGAAAGAAAATGTGTTAATAAAACATCACGCCAAGAGAATCTAGTGGCCACAGACCCACGAAGGAACAACTGAGTTGTGAGAGTTGCCTAGGTAGAAGGGTGGCTAATCCTTTCAGTTTGAACAAATTTGCCTTCTCTGAGACCAAACTCAGCGCTCGCCAGATCCTCTGCTAACACAGGCCCCACAACCAGGAGCTAGGGGAGCCTACCCCAGCCTTTAACTGCCCGCCTAGAGACCTACCACAAGCCGGTGGTTCAGCGACCCAGTGCATCCTTTTCCTGGCCACGCCCTCTTTGTCTAAACCCTTCCCATCCCGGCCACGCCCCCACGCAGCCGCGGCCCCCAGTCTGGCCACGCCCCTCCCGCGCCGCGCCGGCGCACCATCCGTCCGAATGGCCTCGTGGGAGGAGCTTGCGTAGCCTCCCGGACCCCGGCGCGCACCGCCCCCCGCCCCCAGCCCCTGGCCATCGAGCGTCTCCGTGGACACGCACTTCCTGCGAGGCCTCCGTGCGCACCTTGGCCGAGCCGAACCGAGCCGAGCCCTGTCCTTCCAGGCTGTTCGCAATGGTGGATGAGCTGGTGCTGCTGCTGCACGCGCTCCTGATGCGGCACCGCGCCCTGACCATCGAGAACAGCCAGCTCATGGAACAGCTGCGGCTGCTGGTGTGCGAGAGGGCCAGCCTGCTGCGCCAGGTACGTCCGCCGAGCTGCCCGGTGCCCTTCCCCGAAACGTTTAATGGCGAGAGCTCCCGGCTCCCCGAGTTTATCGTGCAGACAGCGTCTTACATGCTCGTGAACGAGAACCGATTCTGCAACGACGCCATGAAGGTGGCATTCCTAATCAGTCTCCTCACCGGGGAAGCCGAGGAGTGGGTGGTGCCCTACATCGAGATGGATAGCCCCATCCTAGGTGATTACCGAGCCTTCCTCGATGAGATGAAACAGTGCTTTGGCTGGGATGACGACGAAGACGACGACGACGAGGACGAAGAGGATAATTACTAGGGCCTCGGGCCTCGGGGGGAGGGCCCTGCACGCCGTCACCCCCTCCCCGCAGCCCTCACCCCGCCAGGAGCCACTGCTCTCCCCCTTGCCCTCCGGTCCCCTTCCCTACCCGCGCCCGTCTGCTCTTTCTTCATTTCTCCGTAGTGCTTGTCTTTGTTCCAGGAATAGTGCTCCAGTTACCTGCTGCTGGGGTTGGGGCTGGAGCCTCACTCACTCGGAAGTGCTTGGAAGTGCCATCTACCCTGGCCATCCCGGGGATCCCTCCCCTGCTAATCTGAACTGTGTCCTGAACCCCAGCTATTGGCCAGGCCCCTGTTACAAACTGCGCAGACCACCCATAGCCCTGCTGCTGCCACCTGCCCTGCTGCCAGGCTTACATCTGCCCAGAGAACTATGCTGCCACTTCACATCCACTCACCACATCCCACCTACAGACTACCGCCTTTCGAGATCAGGACCAACCTGGAAAATGCCAGAGTTGGCTCTGCCTCTTCGGACATTGATTTGGACAGCTCACCAACCCCTGAAGAGGCCAGTCATTCAGCCTGGTTAGTTTTCTACCTACTCCGAGTGTCCTCCCCTGCCATACCAGATTGCTGCAGGGGCGCGGTGTGCCTGACAGCCAAATTGTTGATATTTCTTTTTTCCTATGCACTGGTTTTACACAGCTGTCATTTTTCTTTCAAAATTGCAGCAGTCCCACAGATGTATGCATTTGGACAAATAGTACTAAAAACAAAACAAGCACTCAGCCCAGCTCCTCAATACTACCTGGAAAAAGCATTGGCATTATTTTCAATAAATATCAAGCACTAAAAAACGAAATGATTGTCTTTTAATAGTTAAGTGCTATCACTGACCTCTAGAACTGTCACTGTGACTACCGTTATTCCCATGGAAATCAGGGAATACAACCAATCCTAGGAATCCCTGCTGTCAACTCCAGGCTGCTGGGGACAGCTACCTCAGGGCTTTGTCAGGGTTCTGATGCTTCCTTCACCAACGCATTTCTTAAAGCCCTGGCAAAGGGTGTGTTCTCTGGGTCCTCCAGGGTGGCATGGGTAAGGGTTGGCTGAGCAGATGGCAAAGAGGGCAGTATTAATAATTAGACCATAACAACAGGCATAAACCAGGACATATATATGTATTGCTCCTAATTCTCTGAGCTTTTGGATTCCTTAATATTGTGCCAGGGAAGTTCTGCCCCTTAATCCTTATTGCCTAGATGCAGCTGTTGAGTTCAGGCTCCAGAGAGCCAACATAGTACATTGTCACCTTCAAACTCCAAATAGCCAGCATGTCACTTACAGGTGCTCTAGCTAACATTAAGTCCCAGATCCTGGGCAAGTGCATCCATAAAGATATACCCTGATCTTAACAAACATTTCATCCTCCTTGGGCAGACAGCCTTAGAATTTCCACTCATAGATGTGTCCCAGATTCCTCCCTATGGAAATTAGCAAGATGCTTGGTTATCTCTTAAATCAGACTTTGTACTGCTATCTGGGGGCTATGCTGAGATCTCTGGGCCTGGAGGGTTCAGAGCAGTGAAGGGGGTGGCTGCTGAGAAGAAACTGCATACCTGTTGTGAGGCCATTGCCCCAGGTTAAGTCATTGAAATGTTTAATGCAGAGCAGCTTGGTTGGGGATTTGAGAGGACTAACTCTTAGAAAGGTTTAGGAGGATGTGAGGGGTTCAGAGTTCTCATTTATATCTGTCCAGATGTCCTCCCTCATTGTACCATGTCTGGAGCCAACTTCACTTTATAACCTTTAATTAATTTAGATAACACATTTCCTTACTGTTTAAGGCCTTTTGAGGCAAGATATTTCATTTGTACTGGTAAACCTCAGTGTTGATTAAATGAGATATGGGGCTTCATATTAATCACCTGATAGGTGTGGATTATATGAGATCATACCCATGCAGCATTTAGAACTTTCCCTGCTACATGGTGAGCACTCAGTAAACCATGGGCTGTTACTCCTGGGCCTGGGGACAGAATTCTCAGGAAGCAAGTCTCTGGCTCTGAGCGTGGCTTTAGTAGGAAAATGTCAGCGTAAAGAGGAGCAGAGCAGGTTCAGTGATAATGGAAATGAGAGCATGATAAGACCCCATTTACTTTTTGAAGTCTTATATGAAGCAAGAAACAAAGCTGTTTACGTGGTGAACAGGCAAAGTTCAGGGTAGGAATTATATCTCACACCTAGGATAGCTGTTTCTGGAGGGTGGGGACAGGGGTGAGTATGACTTAATAAAAGAGGCCAAGGCTTGGGTGGAAATGAGATCTGGGGCTCTTCGGGGAGCTGCTGCCTCCAAATCTGAATCAAGGAGACACCTGGTTATTTAGAATTCACTGATCACTTCTCCCAGTCTCCTTGGAAAATATACAAAAACCCTTGGAATAGAGAGAGTTTATATTTGAGACATAATATGTGTGAGGCCAGATAATTACACTTTCTTCCTGACTAGAAAGGCCTTGAATTGGGGATAAATGGGGAAAAGTGAGCAAGATCTAAAAGGTAAAGGATCCAGTGAGACTAAAAATCATTTATTCCAAACTGATTATGGCCCAGTTATGCTGAGTGGAGTTATATCATTGAATAAAATGTCATCTCTGCCTTCATAGTTAGTCCAGTCTGCTACTTTTACTGTGCCTTGGGCCAGAACTTCGATGATTAGTTACAGGAAAGGGCCAGGAAGAGAATCTGGGCTGTGATTAGATCTAGGAATGACCTTTCTGGGGTGGAAGTTGAGGACATATGAGTATGTGTTCTGTGGAGGAAGGGAGGGTCAGTAAGGATGCCATGCCGAGGCAGCATCTGAATGGCATCTGGGAGAACTAGGCCAAGGAGCTTCTGTGGTCTGAAATGTACATTTCCTGAGTATGTGTGCATGTGCACATGAGCTTGCTGTGACCCTGTATGTGTGTGCTGTGTGTGTGTGTGTGTATGTGTTAGGTGATGTCCTTCATGCATCATGGACGAACAGGTTATGCTGTGAGATGCAGAAAAGGAAAGTGTGAGATTCTGGTTACTCTGGGGACAGATTCTGCAATAAAAGTGCAGATATTGGCAAGGGCTCCATCACCCAGGGAGGAATTCCTGATAATGGCATAAAGCATTGCAAAAAAGAAGGAAGAAGTAGAAGTATGTCTAAGAATGGAAGCGCCACTTCTATCAAAACTATTAAAAATAGGTAGGAATGCTGAACAAATATGAACTTCAGACTCCTGAATTCTCATTTTGGGTATAATAGACTTGAAATGGCCACTGAAATTATACTATCAATGAAATGAAATTAGTCATATTAGAGGTAATAATCATTTAATCATATTAAATATACCAATATATCTTTGGACTTTTCTATTCATTTGAATAGATAAGCACTGCCATCTATTAAGTCCGTGTTGCTGTATCCTGCAGAATGGTATATAAAGCTAGAGGTACTTTATGCACATGTATATTTGATTATTTTCTGCTATTAAAACATAGCTAAAACCTCAGTAATTTGGAAGTAGGCAGATTAGAGGGAGAAGTCTTGTTGAAATTAGTGGGATATTTGCATTTTTTAAAATATGCTTAAATTTTTTTCTTTTTTTTTTTTCTTTTTAATGGAGTCTCGCTCTGTCGCCCCCAGGCTGGAGTGCAGTGGCACTATCTCGGCTCACTGCAACCTCTGTCTCCTGGGTTCAAACGATTCTCCTGCCTCAGCCTCCCGAGTAGCTGGGATTACAAGCACCCGCCACAACGCCTGGCTAATTTTTGTGTTTTTAGTAGAGACTGGGTTTCGCCAGTAGAGTGACCTCGAACTCCTGACTTCATGATTCACCCGCCTCGGCCTCCCAAAGTGCCAGGATTACAGGTGTGAGCCACCGCACCCGGCCTCTAGGTTCTTAAATTGAGTAAAGCAAAGCTAATAAAACTGTATTAATTCAAGATCGTGAGAATGTTTTCCTTGATGGTAAGGGTGGGATAATTGTATGAAGAATATTTATTATTTGCTTTGATTTATGGATTTTGCTAAGTCATGGTTTAGTGTCTGGCAGCAGTTTGCATTACTGAATAGCTCAAGTATATTCCCTACAGTCTTAGACCACTTAGTTCTAAAGGTAAGTACAATGGTATCCTTTGACAGTGCTGGTAACCCCTTATCTCCCTTAATGAAAATCTGATCATCTACCTTGCATTTTTTTCTCTTGCCTAAAATGCCTGTTAGAATGTGTTCCTTTGTCTTCAAATGTTCCATTGTCCACAAAATGTTCTATTTTTTAAAATTTTGTTTTATTTTTGAGAGGGAGTCTCACTCTGTTGCCCGGGCTGGAGTGCAGTGGCACAATTTTGGCTCACTGCAACCTCCACCTCCCGGGTTCAAGCGTTTATCCTGCCTCAGCCTCCTGAGTACCTGGGATTACAGGTGCCGCCACTATGCCCAGCTAATTTTTTGTATTTTTAGTGGAGACGGGGTTTCACCATGTTGGCCAGACTGGTCTCAGACTCCTGACCTCGTGATTCACCCACCTCGGCCTCCCAAAGTGCTGGGATTACAGGTGTGAGCCACCACGCCGGCCTAGTGTCTTTTATTTATTTATTTTTATTATTATTTTTTTAACCCTGGGATAGATTAAAGCAATTGCTTGCTTGAAGGAATTATGAACATCATAGCAGGTTTGTTCATGGAGCAAAAACCCTTGCATGGTTGAGTTGCGAGGAGGAGTGGTGTATTAATCCCATCTCCCAAGAAACACTTGAGACTGGGTAATTTACAGAGAAAAGAGGTTTAATTGCCTCATGGTTCCTCAGGCTGTACAGGAAGCATGATGACTTCTGGGGAGGCCTCAGGAAACTTCCAATCATGGGGGAAGGCTAAGGGGAAGCAGCATGTCTTACATGGTGGAGCAGGAGGAAGACAGAATGAGGGAGTAGGTGCTACACACTTATTAAATAACCAAATCTTGTGAGAATTCACTCATTATGCAGTACCAAGGGGGATGATATGAAGCTATTCATGAGAAACTGACCCCATGATCCAATCGTCTCCCACCAGACCTCACCTCCAGCATTGGGGTTACAATTCAACATGTGATTTGGGTCGGGACATGGAACCAAACCATATAAAATGGAGAGGTGCTGAAAAGGGTGTTTCAGAATAAGTAGATATAGCAACATTGGTGTACCTCCCTTTTTCCCCTCAGAGGCTGGTATCTGACATATGGTCAGTGATACATTGTATTTCTTATTATTCCATCCACAAAATTTACACACCTCCACTCCCCTCTCTAAATGACCAAGGATTTCATCAGCAAAATTGCAATAATGTAATTCTTACATTTTAGCCAAAGTTCCTATACAGTCAGTGTAATTGAACTGACCAGTCAGTTCAGAATCAGTCAGTTAAAGATATAAAACTGTTGCCGGGGCTATTTTTATATGCCCCACTTTAAAGCTTCAGATTTAAAATAAGTAACATCAGTAAAAAGAAAGTAAAGGGATTTATATTTCAATGGTAACTAAAGTCATTATGATGTTTCAGATTTATGTGTTCTCTAGACACAGATAGTTGCACTGCCATATAGGATTTTTATAAACTGCTTATTTGAATGTACACAATAAAAATTTTAACATATACAAAAGTAGAGAGAATACTATCATGAACCCCCACAGACTCATCTCCTGGATTAAAAAATTATCAGCATTTTTGCTTTATCCCTTACATTTCTTGCAATTTTTATGGCATACTTTGAAACCAATCCCAGATATCACTTCAGTTCACCCTTCAATACTTCAGTATGTTTCTCTAACAGATAAGGCCTTAAAAAACATAATCCACCATATCATTAACAGACCTACTAAAATTAACAGTCTCCTTAATATTTAATATTCAATTGAGTCAAATATCCCCAGTGTCCTAAAAATGTCTTTAATTGTCTGCTTGAATTACTTTCCTTAAGTACATTGCATTTGGTCTATATATCTCTTAACCTTCTTTTAATTAATAACAGTTCCTCCCACTCTTTTTTTTCTTGGCAATTTATTCTTTGAGGAAACCTGGTTATTTGTCTATAAAATTTCCTATATTCTGGATTTGCTTTATTTTCATATCCTTCCCCAATTTTCTCTTGGGTTGTTAGTGTTACTCTCTCAATTTTTTTTTTTTTTTTTTTTTGAGACGGAGTCTCGCGCTGTCGCCCAGGCTGGAGTGCAGTGGCCGGATCTCAGCTCACTGCAAGCTCCGCCTCCCGGGTTCACACCATTCTCCTGCCTCAGCCTCCCGAGTAGCTGGGACTACAAGCACCCGCCACCTTGCCCGGCTATTTTTTTGTATTTTTTAGTAGAGACGGGGTTTCACTGTGTTAGCCAGGATGGTCTCGATCTCCTGACCTCGTGATCCGCCTGTCTCGGCCTCCCAAAGTGCTGGGATTACAGGCTTGAGCCACCGCGCCTGGCCTCAATTTTTTAGAAGCTCTTTATTTATTAGTGATCTGTGATATATGTCGCAAATATTTATGCTCAGTTTGTCATTTGCCTATTTACTTTATGATAATTCAGGCTGTTGAGAAAATATTTAGTATATTTTCCTTTTTTTCCACTCTCCTCCCATCTCTGCGCTCCCCAATTTAATTGCTTATATCATTTCTGTTAGTGTTTATGCCTTTAAATAGTCCAGACACCGCTATTATTTTTCAGATATGAATCATACATTTTTATTTAGCCATGAAAGATGAGAAATTCAATACACTAATACTCTTTATCAAGTTTATAAGTGACATCATTATGTTATCATAACAATTATATCATAACATTTATATGATATAAATGTTATATCATAACATTTTTCCTGTGACCATAATCTTCCCATTTGTTTTAATATAGCAGATAAATGGGTTAAATAATTACTATTCTGTCCATATTTTCTTTTTTTTTTTAATTTATTTATTTTTATTATACTTTAAGTTGTAGGGTACATGTGCATAACGTGCAGGTTTGTTACATATGTATACTTGTGCCATGTTGCTGTGCTGCACCCATCAACTCGTCATTTACATCAGGTATAACTCCCAATGCAATCCCTCACCCCTCCCCCCTCCCCATGATAGGCCCCGGTCTGTGATGTTCCCCTTCCTGAGTCCAAGTGATCTCATTGTTCAGTTCCCACCTGTGAGTGAGAACATGCGGTGTTTGGTTTTCTGTTCTTGTGATAATTTGCTAAGAATGATGGATTCCAGCTGCATCCAAGTCCCTACAAAGGACTCAAACTCATCCTTTTTTATGGCTGCATAGTATTCCATGGTGTATATGTGCCACATTTTCTTAATCCAATCTGTCACTGATGGACATTTGGGTTGATTCCAAGTCTTTGCTATTGTGAATAGTGCTGCAATAAACATACGTGTGCATGTGTCTTTATAGCAGCATAATTTATAATCCTTTGGGTATATACCCAGTAATGGGATGGCTGGGTCATATGGTACATCTAGTTCTAGATCCTTGAGGAATCGCCATACTGTTTTCCATAATGGTTGAACTAGTTTACAATCCCACCAACAGTGTAAAAGTGTTCCTATTTCTCCAGCACCTGTTGTTTCCTGACTTTTTAATGATCGCCATTCTAACTGGTGTGAGATGGTATCTCATTGTGGTTTTGATTTGCATTTCTCTGATGGCCAGTGATGATGAGCATTTTTTCATGTGTCTGTTGGCTGTATGAATGTCTTCTTTTGAGAAATGTCTGTTCATATCCTTTGCCCACTTTTTGATGGGGTTGTTTGTTTTTTTCTTGTAAATTTGTTTGAGTTCTTTGTAGGTTCTGGATATTAGCCCTTTGTCAGATGAGTAGATTGCAAAAATTTTCTCCCATTCTGTAGGTTGCCTGTTCACTCTGATGGTAGTTTCTTTTGCTGTGCAGAAGCTCTTTAGTTTAATGAGATCCCATTTGTCAATTTTGGCTTTTGCTGCCGTTGCTTTTGGTGTTTTAGACATGAAGTCTTTGCCCATGCCTATGTCCTGAATGGTACTACCTAGGTTTTCCTCTAGGATTTTTATGGTATTAGGTCTAACATTTAAGTCTCTAATCCATCTTGAATTAATTTTCATATAAGGAGTAAGGAAAGGATCCAGTTTCAGCTTTCTACTGATGGCTAGCCAATTTTCCCAGCACCATTTATTAAATAGGGAATCCTTTCCCCATTTCTTGTTTCTCTCAGGTTTGTCAAAGATCAGATGGCTGTAGATGTGTGGTATTATTTCTGAGGACTCTGTTCTGTTCCATTGGTCTATATCTCTGTTTTGGTACCAGTACCATGCTGTTTTGGTTACTGTAGCCTTGTAGTATAGTTTGAAGTCAGGTAGCGTGATGCCTCCAGCTTTGTTCTTTTGACTTAGGATTGTCTTGGAGATGCGGGCTCTTTTTTGGTTCCATATGAACTTTAAAGCAGTTTTTTCCAATTCTGTGAAGAAACTCATTGGTAGCTTGATGGGGATGGCATTGAATCTATAAATTACCTTGGGCAGTATGGCCATTTTCACGATATTGATTCTTCCTATCCATGAGCATGGTATGTTCTTCCATTTGTTTGTGTCCTCTTTTATTTCACTGAGCAGTGGATTGTAGTTCTCCTTGAAGAGGTCCTTTACATCCCTTGTAAGTTGGATTCCTAGGTATTTGATTCTCTTTGAAGCAATTGTGAATGGAAGTTCATTCCTGATTTGGCTCTCTGTTTGTTTGTTACTGGTGTATAAGAATGCTTGTGATTTTTGCACATTAATTTTGTATCCTGAGACTTTGCTGAAGTTGCTTATCAGCTTAAGGAGATTTTGGGCTGAGACAATGGGGTTTTCTAAATATACAATCATGTCATCTGCAAACAGGGACAATTTGACTTCTTCTTTTCCTAACTGAATACCCTTGATTTCTTTCTCTTGCCTGATTGCCCTAGCCAGAACTTCCAACACTATGTTGAATAGGAGTGGTGAGAGAGGGCATCCCTGTCTTGTGCCAGTTTTCAAAGGGAATTTTTCCAGTTTTTGCCCATTCAGTATGATATTGGCTGTGGGTTTGTCATAAATAGCTCTTATTATTTTGAGGTACGTTCCATCAATACCGAATTTATTGAGCGTTTTTAGCATGAAGGGCTGTTGAATTTTGTCAAAAGCCTTTTCTGCATCAATTGAGATAATCATGTGGTTCTTGTCTTTGGTTCTGTTTATATGCTGGATTATGTTTATTGATTTGCGAATGTTGAACCAGCCTTGCGTCCCAGGGATGAAGCCCACTTGATCATGTGGATAAGCTTTTTGATGTGTTGCTGAATCCGGTTTGCCAGTATTTTATTGAGGATTTTTGCATCGATGTTCATCAGGTATATTGGTCTAGAATTCTCTTTTTTTGTTGTATCTCTGCCAGGCTTTGGTATCAGGATGATGTTGGCCTCATAAAATGAGTTAGGGAGGATTCCCTCTTTTTCTATTGATTGGAATAGTTTTAGAAGGAATGGTACCAACTCCTCCTTGTACCTCTGGTAGAATTCAGCTGTGAATCCATCTGGTCCTGGACTTTTTTTGGTTGGTAGGCTATTAATTGTTGCCTCAATTTCAGAGTCTGCTATTGGTCTATTCAGGGATTCAACTTCTTCCTGGTTTAGTCTTGGAAGAGTGTAAGTGTCCAGGAAATTATCCATTTCTTCTAGATTTTCCAGTTTATTTGCGTAGAGGTGTTTATAGTATTCTCTGATGGTAGTTTGTATTTCTGTGGGGTCGGTGGTGATATCCCCTTTGTCATTTTTAATTGCGTCGATTTGATTCTTCTCTCTTTTCTTCTTTATTAGTCTGCCTAGTGGTCTGTCAATTTTGTTGATCTTTTCAAAAAACCAACTCCTGGATTCATTGATTTTTTGGAGGGTTTTTTGTGTCTCTATCTCCTTCAGTTCTGCTCTGATCTTAGTTATTTCTTGCCTTCTGCTAGCTTTCGAATGTGTTTGCTCTTGCTTCTCTAGTTCTTTTAATTGCGATGTTAGAGTGTCAATTTTAGATCTTTCCTGCTTTCTCTTGTGGGCATTTAGTGCTATAAATTTCCCTCTACACACTGCTTTAAATGTGTCCCAGAGATTCTGGTATGTTGTATCTTTGTTCTCATTGGTTTCAAAGAACATCTTTATTTCTGCCTTCATTTCATTATGTACCCAGTAGTCATTCAGGAGCAGGTTGTTCAATTTCCATGTAGTTGAGCGGTTTTGATTGAGTTTCTTAGTCCTGAGTTCTAGTTTGATTGCACTGTGGTCTGAGAGACAGTTTGTTATAATTTCTGTTCTTGTACATTTGCTGAGGAGTGCTTTACTTCCAATTACGTGGTCAATTTTGGAGTAAGTACGATGTGGTGCTGAGAAGAATGTATATTCTGTTGATTTGGGGTGGAGAGTTCTATAGATGTCTATTAGGTCTGCTTGCTGCAGAGATGAGTTCAATTCCTGGATATCCTTGTTAACTTTCTGTCTCGTTGATCTGTCTAATGTTGACAGTGGAGTGTTGAAGTCTCCCATTATTATTGTATGGGAGTCTAAGTCTCTTTGTAAGTCTCTAAGGACTTGCTTTATGAATCTGGGTGCTCCTGTATTGGGTGCATATATATTTAGGATAGTTAGCTCTTCCTGTTGAATTGATCCCTTTACCATTATGTAATGGCCTTCTTTGTCTCTTTTGATCTTTGATGGTTTAAAGTCTGTTTTATCAGAGACTAGTATTGCAACCCCTGCTTTTTTTTGTTCTCCATTTGCTTGGTAAATCTTCCTCCATCCCTTTATTTTGAGCCTATGTATGTCTCTGCGTGTGAGATGGGTCTCCTGAATACAGCAGACTGATGGGTCTTGACTCTTTATCCAGTTTGCCAGTCTGTGTCTTTTAATTGGAGCATTTAGTCCATTTACATTTAAGGTTAAGATTGTTATGTGTGATCTTGATCCTGCCATTATGATATTAACTGGTTATTTTGCTCGTTAGTTGATGCAGTTTCTTCCTAGCCTCGATGGTCTTTACATTTTGGCATGTTTTTGCAATGGCTGGTACCGGTTGTTCCTTTCCATGTTTAGTGCTTCCTTCAGGGTCTCTTGTAAGGCAGGCCTAGTGGTGACAAAATCTAAGCATTTGCTTATCTGTAAAGGATTTTATTTCTCCTTCACTTATGAAACTTAGTTTGGCTGGATATGAAATTCTGGTTTTAAAATTCTTTTCTTTAAGAATGTTGAATATTGGCCCCCACTCTCTTCTGGCTTGTAGAGTTTCTGCCGAGAGATCTGCTGTTAGTCTGATGGGCTTCCCTTTGTGGGTAACCCGACCTTTCTCTCTGGCTGCCCTTAAGATTTTTTCCTTCATTTCAACTTTGGTGAATCTGGCAATTATGTGTCTTGGAGTTGCTCTTCTCGAGGAGTATCTTTGTGGCGTTCTCTGTATTTCCTGGATTTGAATGTTGGCCTGCCCTACTAGGTTGGGGAAGTTCTCCTGGATGATATCCTGAAGAGTGTTTTCCAACTTGGTTCCATTTTCCCCCTCACTTTCGGGCACCCCAATCAGACGTAGATTTGGTCTTTTTACATAATCCCATACTTCTTGCAGGCTTTGTTCATTTCTTTTTCTTCTTTTTTCTTTTGGTTTCTCTTCTCGCTTCATTTCATTCATTTGATCCTCAATCGCAGATACTCTTTCTTCCAGTTGATCGAGTCGGTTACTGAAGCTTGTGCATTTGTCACGTATTTCTCGTGTCATGGTTTTCATCTCTTTCATTTCGTTTAGGACCTTCTCTGCATTAATTACTCTAGCCATCAATTCTTCCACTTTTTTTTCAAGATTTTTAGTTTCTTTGCACTGGGTACGTAATTCCTCCTTTAGCTCTGAGAAATTTGATGGACTGAAGCCTTCTTCTCTCATCTCGTGAAAGTCATTCTCCGTCCAGCTTTGATCCGTTGCTGGCGATGAGCTGCGCTCCTTTGCCGGGGGAGATGCGCTCTTATTTTTGGAATTTCCAGCTTTTCTGCCCTGCTTTTTCCCCATCTTTGTGGTTTTATCTGCCTCTGGTCTTTGATGATGGTGATGTACTGATGGGGTTTTGGTGTAGGTGTCCTTCCTGTTTGATAGTTTTCCTTCTAACAGTCAGGACCCTCAGCTGTAGGTCTGTTGGAGATTGCTTGAGGTCCACTCCAGACCCTGTTTGCCTGGGTATCAGCAGCAGAGGCTGCAGAAGATAGAATATTTCTGAACAGCGAGTGTACCTGTCTGATTCTTGTTTTGGAAGCTTCCTCTCAGGGGTGTACTCCTCCCTGCGAGGTGTGGGGTGTCAGACTGCCCCTAGTGGGGGATGTCTCCCAGTTAGGCTACTCAGGGGTCAGGGACCCACTTGAGCAGGGAGTCTGTCCCTTCTCAGATCTCAACCTCCGTGTTGGGAGATCCACTGCTCTCTTCAAAGCTGTCAGACAGAGTCGTTTGCGTCTGCAGAGGTGTCTGCTGCGTTTATTTAGTTTACTGTGCCCTGTCCCCAGAGGTGGAGTCTACAGAGACAGGCAGGTTTCCTTGAGCTGCTGTGGGCTCCACCCAGTTCGAGCTTCCCAGCAGCTTTGTTTACCTACTTAAGCCTCAGCAATGGCGGGCGCCCCTCCCCCAGCCTCGCTGCTGCCTTGCCGGTAGATCACAGACTGCTGCGCTAGCAATGAGGGAGGCTCCGTGGGTGTGGGACCCTCCCGGCCAGGTGTGGGATATGATCTCCTGGTGTGCCTGTTTTCTTAAAGCGCAGTATTGGGGTGGGAGTTACCCGATTTTCCAGGTGTTGTGTGTCTCAGTTCCCCTGGCTAGGAAAAGGGACTCCCTTCCCCCTTGCGCTTCCCCTTGCGCTTCCCAGGTGAGGCAATGCCTCGCCCTGCTTCAGCTCTCGCTGGTCGGGCTGCAGCAGCTGACCAGCACCGATCGTCCGGCACTCCCCAGTGAGATGAACCCAGTACCTCAGTTGAAAATGCAGAAATCACCGGTCTTCTGTGTCACTCGCGCTGGGAGTTGGAGACTGGAGCTGCTCCTATTCGGCCATCTTGCTCCGCCCCCCCCATATTTTCAACTTACCTCTTTATGTTAGTAATTTTTTTACTGTTCTCTTTAGTTGTTTCTTAGGAATAAAAAAACAACTGGGGATTATTTACCCTGGGTTTTTTAGGGTGAATGACAGTTTCATTATGTGTAGAGTTTGTGGATCCCCCTTTCTTATTTCTCCACTATTTGTTAGCATTGAATGGTATTTTGTAGAAGTCTGAGACCACTCTGTTATTTTCCTCTCATATTGTTGAGAGTTCTACTTAGTTCTCAGAGAATTTTTCTTGATATTTGCATAGAATATATCTCAGTGTTATTCACTCTTTGTCATTTTTTCTGAAACCCAGTGTCACTGTCTGTTATGTAGAATCAAAGCTTATTTCATTTATGCAAAGCTTTCCTTATTTTTTGAGTATATATAATATATGCTAACATGTACTTATGTTTACTCTCCTTTACCTGCCCTCCATACTTTAAAATTTCCCAGACTTTTAAATGTTTTCTTTATTTCCATTTCATTCTGCTTACTTTTCTCCATCTTGTTCTCTATGTCCTTTACAATGTTTTCAGCATTAATTGTCAATCTTTGCATTGCTTTCAGTTTGGCTTTCATTTCTGTGATAATTTTATTTGCTCTTCTTCCGCTTCTTTGACAAGTGCTTCCGGGTCATGTTTAGCTTCTATTGACTTCTACATATTCCTGAATCTCATAACTCTGATTTGTTATCTTCTTTTTTAGCTGTGATTCCTTCACATTAAAAAATTGGTTCAAGACCAGCCTGGCCAACCTGATGAAACCCCGTCTCTACTAAAAATACAAAAAAATTAGACGGGCATGGTGGCACGTGCCTGTAATCCCAGCTACTTGGGAGCCTGAGGCAGGAGAATTGGTTGAACCCAGGAGGCGGAGGTTGCAGTGAGCCAAGATCATGCCACTATACTCTAGCTTGGGCGACAGAGCAAGACTCCGTCTCCAAAAAAAAAAAAAAAAAAAAAAAATTGATGGTGATATGATATAATATGATGGTCATATGATAGGTCACATCTGTTTCTTGGCGATATTTTTCTAGGGAGTGCTATTTGCTGTTTTGTTTTTGTTTTTGTTTTTTGTTTTTCTGTCCTTCTCCCTCTATGGCAGTGTTCCTGAAAACCTTTGGGGATCTTATTTACTTTCTAGTAATGCCACTCTTCTGCAGTAAGGATAATTATAAGGCAGCCTCTTTTAGTCCTGTGTCAACAGAATTTTTCTGGTAGAAATAACTTAATGCTGGTGGCTTCTACATTACATACTTCTTGTTTGCCAGGGAGGAGCTAGGTCTGAAAACACTCTCCCTCCTTTTTTAACAAATCACAGTCATTTCAATAGCACTCTCCTGTTTTCATTATACCTGGATGTACCTAGAAGATTTCTGACATTATTTTCAGAAGCAACAGTCTGTTCTTACTGTTCTAGCCCCTGCTGCTCAGTAGTTTTGATGTCTGAATAACCTTAGATAGTCTATGTTCCAGGAAAGTGTTAAGCTAACTTATGATTGGGACTGAATAAGACTCAACTCTGTGGATAGGAGAAACTAAAAACTAAATAACAAAATATTAATGGCTTAGAGTACTTTTTCACTACTGTTATGTGTGTGTGTGTATTTTTAAAAAATAAGATAATAATTTTACTATTAATTTTTGGAATAACTTTTTATCGCCCTGTGTAGCAAGAGGACAAGTGGAAGGATTTTAGTCATCTGTGGAGAAGATGAGCCACATATGTAGGAGACTTGATCAACATGTATATGGGATACCTAAATTTGTGATTCATTGGAATAAAAAGTGGAGGGGGCTGAAATTAGCATCAGAAAATGGACCTTAGAAGAGATAGACAAGCATATATGGAAAGATTGGTTTGTTGTGAGCTGAGAATGGATTGTTCCTTGCACAAAGTCTGAGTTCAATTAGAATGGGTTTGGTGACCAGAAGGACTTTGATCCCTGTCCTGGCGTTGTCATAGGCTCACTCTGGAAACCATAGACAACTGAGTTGATTTATCTGATTCTAAACTTCTGCACATATATCGTGGGAATAATTATATCTCAGAAATAATGTAAGAAAAAAATCTAACTAATATCTTGTTTGGTAGTAAGTAAGTGTTAGCCCTGTTCTTCTTTTCCTTAGTAGATATTACTTAGCAAAATAAGAACGTAAGATTGACTTTTATGATAGACTTGCGTGTCCTGATAGAAAGACACTAATATTGGGGGACTTGGAATGTCATAGGAGAAAAGGTGGTCAACACAATAAAATATACAGAGGGACATTCACAAGAATAGATGCTAAATATTAATGAACATATGAAGAACATTTGACACATAACTTATTTTCATATTCATTTTCTTGATACAAGTTGGTGAGGAGATATTGTATTCATATTTTACACGTTGCAATATTTAGACTCAGCAATGCTCAGGGGCTTGTTTGTGATAGAAAATGACAGAAACTGGGCCAGGAATTCCTACCACAAGTCCAGTGCTCAGTTTGAAACACAATTTCATGTTGCTTTTGAAAATGCCTTGTGCAAATTATTCATCTCCTTTGGGCCTTCGTTTCCTCATTTGTAATGTGAAGTATTTTCATTAGGAGACCATTGCAGGTCTTTCTTGCCTTTAACAACATTAGAGCCTTTAGAATGAGTATCTGGCGCTGTCCTTCCAACTCTGTGATTCTCTGATTCCATCCTCATTTTTCACCATTACTGTTGTACTGGCAAGAACCAGTATGAGATTTTTTTTTTTTTTTTTTTTTTTTTGAGACGGAGTCTTGCTCTGTCGCCCGGGCTGGAGTGCAGTGGAAGAACCAGTATGAGATTTGAGGAAAAAGACTACTCTTTTTAAAAAAAATTGTTTACATATAATCCACATGCCATACAATTTACCCTGTTATGTGTATAATTCAGTATTTTTAGTATATTCACAAAGTTGTGCTACCATCACCACTATCCAATTCCAGAACTTTTCATCATACCAAAAATAAACTGTACCCATTAGTTACTCCTCATTGTTCCATCTCCCTCCCTGCCCCTATAACTCTCTAGTCCTTGGACACTACTAATCTCATTTCTGTTTCTATGGGTTTGCCTATTCTGGACATTTTATATAAATAGAATCATACAATACATGTTCTTTCTTTCACCTTAGCATATTTTCAAGCTTTACTGATGTTGCAGCATATATCAGTACTTCAATCCTTTTCATGGCTGAATTATTTTCCATTGTATGGATACACTTTTCATTACCTGTTCATCATTTGATGGACATTTGGTTTGTTTCCAATTTTTGGCTGTTATGAATACTGCTGCCATGACAATCCTTGTATAAATTTTTGTTTCAACACCTGTTTTCAATTATATTTGGTATATCTATAGGAATGGAATTGCTCAGTCATATGTAATATTTTTATTTAATTTTTTGAGGGATCTGCCAGATTGTTTTCCAAAGTAGCTGTACCATTTGCATCTTTACCAGTAGGGTACAGATTTTCTAGTGTTTCCACTTTCTCAGGAACATCTTTTATTGTCTGTTTTTTATTATAGTCATCCTAGTTGGTGTGATATGTTACATCATGATTTTTACTCACATTTCACTAATGTTTAATGATGGTGAGCATTTTGTCATGTGCTTATGGGACATTTGTATATCTTTTGTTGGAGAAATGCCTGTTTTTAAAAATTGGACTGTCTTTTCATTGTTGAGTTATAGGAGTTCCTTATATATTTTGGATACTAGACAATTATCAGATACATGATTTACAAATATTTTCTCCCATTAATCGATTGGCTTTACACATTCTTCATAGTATCCTTTGATGCACAAAAAATGTTTAATTTTGATGTAGTCCAATTTATCTAGTTTTTCATTGATTGTACTTTTCATGTCATATTTAAGAAACCATTGCCTAATCCAGGGTCACAACATTAACACCTATGTTTTGACAGATTTCATGTTTTACATTTATGTTTTCATGGTCCATAGAGTTTTACAGTTTTAGCTCTTACATGTAGGTCTTTGGTCCATTTTGAACTAATTTTCATATACAGTATGAGGTAGTAGTTCAACTTCATTCTTTTGTATACGGATATCTAGTTGTCCTGACACCATTTGTTGAAAAGACTATTATTTTCTCATTGAAGTCTCTTGGGACCCTTATTGAAAAGCAATTGACAAATGTATAGGTTTATTTTTGGAATATCAATTTTATTCTTTTAATTAATCTACATGTCTATCTTTATGACAGTATCAAACTGTCTTGTTCATAGTAGCTTTGCAGTAACTTTTGAAATTGAGGATTGTGAGTCTTCCAATTTTATTCTTTTTTCAAGATTGTTTTGGTTGTTTGGGGTCCCTTGCATTTTCATGTGAGTCTTATGATTGGATTCTCAGTTTCTTCAAAAGCTACATCTGGAATTTAATTGAGATTGCATAGAACCTGATCAATTTGGGGAGTGTTGCAGTCTTAACAACATTAAATCTTATAGTTGATGAACATGGATGTCTTTCTATCTAATTTAAGTATTGCATAATTTGTTTCATTGGTGTTTTGTTGATTTTATTATATGTTTTACATTTATTTTTGATAAATGTTTTCTAAGTATTTTATCCTTTTTATATTATTCTAAGTGGAATTTTAAAAGTTTTGTTTTCAGATTATCCATTGTTTGTGCATAGAAATACAATTGATTTTTGTTTATTGATCTTAATCTTGCAGCCCTATTGAACTTATTAGATCTAGTAGTTTGTTTCGCGGATTGCTTAGGATTTTCTATATACAAGATTATGTCCTATACATGTAGAGATAGTTTTACTTCTTCCTTTCCGATCTGAACTACTTTTATTTCTTTCTCTTACCTAATTTTTCTAGCTAGACCTTAAAGTCCAATGTTGAATAGAAGTGGCGTGAGCAGTCTTGTTCATGATCTTAGAGGGAAAGGAGTCAGTCCTTCCATCATTAAGTATGAGGTTAGCTGTGCAGTTTTCATAGATGCTCTTTATCAGTTGAGGAAATTCCCTCTACTCCTAGTTTATGGGGTTTTTTTTAAATTATGAAAGGATGTTGGATTTTGTCCAGTGCTGTTTCTGTATCTATCGAGATAATCATATGGTTTCTGTTTTATATTCTGCTATTATGGAGTTATTACCTTGACTGGCTTTCAAATGTTGAATCAATCTTGACTTCCTAGAATAAATCACGCTTGTTCATGTTGTATAATACATTTTATCTGTTGCTAAATTTCTTTTGCACGTATTTTGTTAAGGATTTTTGTTTCTATTCATAAGGAGTAATTATATGTATTTTTTATTATGTCTTTGTCTGGTTTTGGTATGAGGGCAATACTGCCCTCCTATAATGAGTTGGGAACTTTTCCACACACATTAATTTGCACCTGCTTTGGTCACTTAACTGTAAATTCAGAAGTAACTGTGTCAGTTCATAGATGCCGTCTACATTTCTGTGCAGCTGCATAGTTAATTCCATGGATTTGTCCTAGTTATTAAAAATTTTCCTATGTATGGGAAATTATTTTGTTATTACCAATAAGTTTTACCATTAATAAATTTGGACATATTTTGTTTTATATTTGTGGAAGTATACATTTAAGTTTTTGGAAGAAGGTTTCCTTGATCAAAGGCTAAACACACATGCAATTTGTCAGATATTGCTAAAATACCTCCCATAGTGGTTTTGCCATTTTATACATCCACATAAATGGATAAGACTGCCTGTATTCTTATGCAATTTCCAAGATAAGGGCTATTTTGATTTTCTGACTATCTGATAGATTTTTTGAAATATCTCAGTGTAGTATTACTTTGTATTTCTCTTATTATGAGTGGAGTATTTTTCATATGTTCAGGGCCATTTGTGTTTCTTTTTCCATGAATTATCTGTTAATGTCTTTTGGTCATTTATCTTGTTTTTTAATTATTATTTAAAAGCTCTTGTCTACCAGGAAAAAATAGTCTTTTGTTTTTGATATAACTTGCATAGATTTTCTCCCAATTTGCCATTTGTGTTTTATCCTTTTTATGACATGTGTATTTTCCAATTCAAAAGTTTTATTTGTTTCCATGCAGATAGATTTGTCAGTGCTCTCTTTTATTGCTTCTAGATTTTGAGTTATAGTTAGAAGACTTTCTCCACGTCTAGGTTATAAAGGAATGCCCCCAATGTTTTCTTTTAGTACTTCTATGGTCTCAGTTTTTTAACATTTATATCTCTCTTCTATTAGAAGTTTATTCTGGGGTATGATGTGAAGCAAGTATTCAATTAATTTTTTTCCAAAGAGCTATTGAGGTGTCCCAAGCCATACGTTAAACACTCATCGCATCTTCAATGTGATATGATTATCATATATACTAAATTACCATGAGTCCTTGTATTTATTTGTGTACTTTCTATTCAGTTAAATATTCTGTAGACCTTATTTATGTCATTACCTCACAATCTATAGAAACTTTAGAGTATGTTTTAATATCTGGTAGCGTTAGTCTTCCTTTTATTGTTGTTCTTTCTCAGGGTTCTTACATGTTTTGTTTTCTCTGTGAATTTTATAATTCACATGTTTAACATTAGAAAAAATAACTTATATTTGTTGAAATAGCCCTACATTTATATATTAATTTGGGGAGTATTGACATTATTATGAAGTTAATGTATGCTATCCAAGAACAATAAATGCCCTTTTAATTGTTCAAATTTAGTTTTGAGCCTCTCAGGAATGTTTTAATGTTTTCTTATATAGGTTTTAGATACTGTATTCCTAAGTAGCTTTTGACAGATTTATGTGTGTGTGTATGTGTCTGTATAATACTATTTTTGTGTGAAAATTTTAAATCATGCCAAAAACTTAATTTTCAAATGTTATTTAATTTTGACATTTATTGTCTTTGGTTTTCCAAATATTATATTATAGGCAAAAACTTCTAATTCTCATGCCCCCAATTGTTTTCTCTTGGTATGAAGTTATAATGGACATAGATGGACTATTTCCATTGTTTGTCTCCTTATTGACAATGTTCATAAAGAATCCCGAACAACATATCTATAAACACATACATTTATATTTGTGTATTTTGTGTGTGTTATATAATGTTACATTATGGCATTAAATTTTGTACAGCCTATTTTCAGCATCTGTGTAAAAAAGCTCGTGATTTTTTTAGATTTATTTAAGTGGCAAATAATAGATTTTCTAATACAATATCATCCCTGTAATTCCAGAATAAATCTCATTTTGTAATAATGGCTTGCTTTCTTTTTATTTTTAATGTTCAATTGGAATCTGCTTTGTATTATGATTTGAAAATTTTCTTCGATATTTATGAGATTGGTCTGTAGGTTTTTGTTTGTATAATTTTATTAGGTTTGTGATCAATATTATCCTTCCTTCATTAACAGAATGAAAGTTTTTCTTTTATTAGGCTCTGGAACAATTTAAGTGGCAGTGAGATTAAGCCATATCCTGTTTCAATTTAAAATCTCTATGAAGGCCAGGCACGGTGGCTCACGCCTCCTGTAATCCCAGCAGTTTGGGAGGCTGAGGCGTGTGGATCACCTGAGGTTAGGAGTTCGAAACCAGCCTGACCAACAGGTGAAACCCCATCTGTACTAAAAATACAAAAATTAGCCGGGCATGGTGGCAGACGCGTGTGGTCCTAGCTACCTGGGAGGCTGAGACTGAAGAATTGCTTGAACCCGGAAGGCAGAGGTTGCAGTGAGCTGAGATTGTACCACTGCACTCCAGCCTGGGCAACGGAGTGACAAAACAAAACAAAACAAAACAAACAAACAAACAAAAAACTCTATGAAATAAATAGTTGTTACAAAATTAGTACATCAAAATTCTCCAGTGAAAAATAATATGTGCTATTTCAGACTAATAGTTTCATAAATGTTTTACTAAAAGTTTAGTAATAGTTAAGTGTGCTTAATATTTGATAATAGTTAATAAGTTAACAAAATATTCAATAAATAATTTGGTATTATATAATTTGACCTTCTCTTCAATCTCATAAACCTATTATTATACCCATTTGATGGACACGAAAACCAAGGGTCAGAAGAATAAAGTGGCTTCCCAAGCCATACACTTAATGAGCAGCAATATAGTAATTTAACTGGCTTTCATTAATTTCAGAACTGCCAGAATTTTTCCCTCCATAAGGACTTCCACATTCTCTTTCTCTGCCTGGGAAAATGTTCCCCACCTCTTTTTACCTAACTGACTCCAACATTCTTCTAATCTTATCTTAAATATAATTTTCCCATGGTAGCCTTATCTGGCCAATGCCCCACCCGCTCACCCCCTACCTCTGCTCCCAAAGGATACCTGTTATAAACTCTCAACAGGCTATACTTATTCATTGGAGCTTGTATTAAATAATCATTTATTTAATTAGCTTATTTTTTCTGGGGGGTGTCCTATTAGAATCCAAGCTCCGTAAGGTTGCTTTCCTCATTCTCCATTGTATGCCTAATACCCAGAATGATGCTGAGCACCTAGTAGGCACTAGTAAATATTTGTTGTATAGATGAATAAATGAATGATTTTAAACAAACATTGTGGAAGAGGTTGCTGCATGAGATAGAGTCTGAAGCATATCAGAAAATTCAGGCCTCATTACCTCAATGGATAGGAAGGAGACTGGCACAAACATGCCCTAGGAAGGAAAATAGGCATTTCTGTGAAAGAAAGACAATGCAGAGCTCTGTTTGTAGGGTTTCAAGTACTTTATGAGGTATTGTCATTTCCTTCCCCTGCCGCCCGCCCCGCCGAGACGGAGTCTTGCCTGTCACCCAGGCTGGAGTGCAGTGGCGCAATCTCAGCTCACTGCAACCTCTGCCTCCCTAGTTCAAGCAATTCTGCCTCAGCCTCTCGAGTAGCTGGGATTACAGGCACCCGCCACCACACCTGGCTAATTTTTGTATTTTTAGTAGAGACAGGGTTTCACCATGTTGGCCAGGCTGGTCTCAAACTCCTGACCTCGTGATCTGCCCGCCTTGGCCTCCCCAAGTGCTGGGATTACAGGCATGAGGGACCGGTGCCCAGCCCTCTTTTCCTTTTTTAATTTATCAAAGAAAAGTAGTGAATAAGGACAGCTGGGAGTGGAAATTTTTCTTAAGTTTACCAAATGATGTACACAGCTTCTGCTCTCCATATCACTTCATTGCCAATGATAACATTAAATTCTTTGACTATGCTGGAGATTTTAGTATGTTTGAAAAACAAAAAATCATTATCATTGAAAACAGTGGATCCATGCTTCCTCCCCAAGGAAATTAGGAAATATCACTGATTTAAGTTTGAGGTTAAAAGGTACTTTTGGAGAAAGATAATGGGTTTAAAGAATCATGTCAACACAAGGACATGTCTATATGAGTATAGTAGTTTGACTATTTTGAAGTTATTTTTCTTCTTTTGTACCTTTTTATTTCCATACCCTTTTCTTTTTTGTCTGCATTTCATCCTTCCCTTGACTGATCAGCCAACAATGGAACAATTAAAGTAGTTTCTGTAAATTCACTCAGACTATATTTTCAGGTCTAAAATTTCTAAAGGTGCAATAAAAAGAGTTCCGAATGCAACATTCCACTCTGTGGTGAGCTTGTTAAAACTGCCTCAGGGATAGTAGCTACCGTCATACATATGAATGAGGCAAAGGAACCTGAGAGCATATTTTGAGTGTTCTTGTCTTTTAAGCATTTCATATTCAATACTTTTTGGTTATTTCCCAAACTCCTGCTTTCAGAACTGCACATGGCAAATATAAACATAGTTGATGGTAATTTTTAAATTTTCAATTGAAAATTGAAATCTAGCATTTGCATGACATTCTACTCTACGCATGCTGGTGGTCTTGTTCAAATGTTTACTTTCTCAGTGAAGCCTTCCTATGTCTCAGCCTCCTTGCCCTGAAGACACATGTACATACATGAGACTCTATCTTTCCCTTTCCTTATATTATTTTAGCATTTAAATTGGATTATTTCAGAAGACTTGAGGGAAATGTTTTGATCACTTGCATGGCAGCGGACATATTTTTAGGAGTTAGAGAGATGAGAAAAGAGAGTATACATTTTATGAGCCTTGCTTTGCCCTTTCTCTAATAACACCAATAGCAGAGCCCTGTCCCTGAGAGGTACAGTTGCATGGACATGTGTTCCTGAAGCTAACATAATGCTGAAAACTCTCCTGCCCTTCATGGTAGTTATCTCGGTGAATAACACCTCAACATCCTCTTACATAGAGCTATTACTAAGTGAAACTTGAAAAATGCCTATAGAGGCTGGGCACAGTGGCTCACGCCTGTAATCCCAGCACTTTGGGAGGCCGAGGCGGGCAGATCACTTGAGGTCAGGAGTTGGAGACCAGCCTGGCCAACATGGTGAAACCCTGTCTGTATTAAAAATACAAAAATTAGCAGGGTGTGGTGGGCGGGTGCCTGTAATCGGGCTACTTAGGAGGCTGAGGCAGGAGAATCACTTGAACCCGGGAGGTGGAGGTTGCATTGAGCCGAGATAGGGCCACTGCACTCCAGCCTGGGTGACAGAGTGAGACTTCTTCTCAAAAGAAAAAAAAAAAAAAAAAAAGAAAAAAAGAGAAAAATGCCTATAGAATGTAAATAAACTCCTCAAAATTGTTGAATGATAGGCCATTACTAATTATAATTTATATTCAATACTTTAAAAATACCTAAGGGGCACTTGAGGAGGCCAATGGTATTCCAAAATCCATTTTGGTACAATCTCTTGGGACACTAAGAACCTCTGGCTATACACTACAGGAGAAATTCTCTTGTAGAGATGTCTCCGGAAAGCAGACACATCTGCTCTAGTTCTGCTCTGGCTTTGGATTTGCTGGTACAATGTTTGACCGATGCTGAAGTAGATTTTAAATCCCTGGGGTAAATTATTCTGTTTTGCAAAAGTAATCATTTGAATAGAGGTCTAGTGCCACTGCTTTGATGGCTTAATGATGACACAGTTCACATCAGAGATGAAAATGTTTGTGCTTTCCTATTTGTTTACAGATCTTTGCATATCTCAGGAGGCACATTAAGCCTTTTGGTAGAGTCTGAAATTTAGGTAGATAAAGACTGTTGGAAGTATGCAGAATCACCCTCCCAAGGATCACCCTTAGTGTTAAGTGTTAAGATTAGAATTTAGAACCCCTTGGTTCTTGCTTTTGTTAAGAAATATTGATAAAGGGAAGTGTAGATGGGAGCAGTTTTCAGGAAGGAGAGTTGTGTACTAGGACTGGGGTGGACTTATTTAAGTAGATATGGTTATCCATTAAATCTTTGGACATTTTAATGTTAGCTATCATGAATGTGGTCCCATGGAGCACATGATAACATATTCTCCATGGAGAATATAATAACATTTCTGAATGCCCATTTATGCCAAGCTCGGTGCTACGTACACCATACACATTGTCTCTAACCTTATCACAACCTTTCAAAATATTATTATCCTTATTCAACAGGAAACTGAGGCTCAGTGAGATATAAATACCTGCCCAAATTTTATGACTAATGCGTGCCTAAGCCAGGATTCAAACCCAAGTCTGTGTGATTCCAAAGACACCAGCAAAATGTTTTCATGTGAATAATCATATACATCAAATAACTATATCTCATAATAGAGGAGTGAGTATATACGAGAGAGGAGTGACATTTGAAGGATGAGTTATTAATTTCCTGTGGCTACCGTAACACATTACCACAAACTGCGTGACTCTAACCAGAAGAAATTTTTTTCTCTCAAAGTTTGAGAGTCTAGAAAGCCAAACTCGAGTCTCCAGTTGCCCTCCTCTGGAGGCTCTAGGAGAGAGTCCGTTCTTTTCCTTTTCCAGATTCCAGTGGCTTGTGGCTGCATCACTACAATTTCTACCTCAGTGGTCACATTGCCCCCTCCTCTTCTGCCTGTCAAATCTCTCTCAGCCTCACTCCTTTTTTATTTGTTGTTTTCATAGAACTACATGATTTTCTCAAATTAATGTCTTAATTTGAATAGTCAATCTCTAACTGCTTATGTTTGATTTCTTTTTATTTGTTTATTTACAGGCAGGGTCTTACTCTGCCACCCAGGCTGCAGTGCAGTGCTGCGATCATAGCTCACTGCAGCCTCAAACTCCCGGGCTCAAGCAATCCTCCCACCCCAGCCTCCTGAGTAGCTGGGACTACAGGTGTGTATAACCAGGTTCAGCTAATTTTAAAATTTTGTTTTGTACAGTGGGGTCTTGCTATGTTGCCCAGGCTGCTCTTGAACTCCTGGATTCAAGCTGTCCTCCCACCTCGGCCTTCATAAGTGCTGGGAGTACAGGTGTGAGCCACCACACTGTCAGTGTTTTACGTTGCTTCCAGTTTTTTACTCTTAAAAATAATGCTACTATAAAAATGCCTGGTTTTTATTCTCACAAATTATTGTTTTAGGGCAAATTCTCTATAGTTTTCTGCCATAGAGGAATCTGATTTAATAATCCCTGTGAGAGCTTATGCTCTGAAAAATGAAAGGAGATAACTCCTACTTTTTTTTTTTTTATCATACTTTAAGTTCTAGGATACATGTGCGGAATGTGCAGGTTTGTTACATAGATATACAAGTGCCACGGTGGTTTGCTGCACCCATCAACCCATCATCTACATTAGGTATTTTTCCGAATGCTATCCCTCCCCTAACCCTCCATCCACTGACAGGCCCTGTTGTGTGATGTTCCCCTCCCTGTGTCCATGTGTTCTCATTGTTCAACTCCCACTTATGAGTGAGAACATGCGGTGTTTGGTTTTCTGTTCCTGTGTTAGTTTGTTGAGAATGATGGTTTCCAGCTTCATCCATGTCCCTGCGAAGGACATGAACTCATCTTTTTTTATATCAGTCTCGCTCTTATAAGGACACTTGTCATTGGATTTAGTGTTCATCTGAATAATCCAGGATGATCTCCCCATCTCAACATCCTTAACTTAATTATGTCTGCAGATACCCATTTTCCAAATAAAGCAACATTCATAGGTTCTGGAGATTATGATGTAGGCATGCATTTTGGCATGGCTACCATTCAGCTCACTACAGTACATAATGAATTGTATTAGTCAGGGTTCTCTAGAGGGACAAGACTAACAGGATAGATGTATACATGAAAGGGAGTTTATTAAGGAGTATTGACTCACATGATCATAAGGTGAAGTCCCACAATAGGTTGTCTGCAAGCTGAGGAGCAAGGAAGCCAGTCCACGTCCCAAAATCTCAAAAGTAGGGAAGCCGACAGTGCAGCCTTCAGTTTGTGGTCAAAGACCCAAGACCCCCTGGCAAACAACTGGTGTAGGTCCAAGAGTCACAAAGCTGAAGAACTTGGAGTCCAGTGTTCGAGGACAGGAAGCATCCAGCACGGGAGAAAGATGGAGGCTGGAAGACTTAGCCAGTCTAGTCTTTCCACGTTCCTCTGCCAGCTTCTTTTCCTATCCGTGCGGGCAACTGATTAGATGGGCCCGCCCAGATTAAGGGTGGGTCTACCTCTCCCAGTTCACCGACTCAAATGTTAATCTCCTCTGGTAACACCCTCACAGGCATACCTAGGAACAATACTTTGCATCTTTCAATCCAGTCAAGTTGACACTTAATATTAACCATCACATTTCTATGGTCAGACTGAGTTGGACTAGGGTCTTTGCCCCCTTCTCCCAATTATGGCTTCCTGGAGGAGACAGCTATGTTAGAGTTCTCTCAAAGGTCTGAGGAGATGGATCGGTCTGATGAAAAGTTGAACAGACGAAGGGTAAACAGAGCAACGTAGCAGGCTTATTTCTATGGGCTCAAACCAGCCAACATGAAATCCTTAATAGAAAGTTTAAACATTCAATGGGATAAATGAGTTTTAGAGTAAATATTCACAGTGTAGACCCTGTCTTCAAGGAACTTGCATTCTAAGTGGTGTTATAAATAAAGTTTCGGTGCTACAAAAGAAATAGCACTCAAATATAAAATTTTCTTTTTTTCTTCTCAGCAAGGCAATTTACTTCTATAGAAGGGTGCGCCCTGGACAAGGCATGGTGGTACATGCCTGTAATCCCAGCACTTTGGGAGTCCAAGGCAGGCGGATCACGAGATCAGGAGATCAAGACCATCCTGGCTAACATGGTGAAACTCTGTCTACTAAAAATACAAAAAAATTAGCCAGGCATGGTGGTGGGGCCTGTAGTCCCAGCTACTTGGGAGGCTGAGGCAGGAGAATGGTGTGGACTTGGGAGGTGGAGCTTGCAGTGAGCTGAGATCGTGCCACTGCACTCCAGTCTGGGTGACAGAGCGACACTCCATCTGGAAAAAAAAAACAAAAAACAAAAAACAAAAAAAAAACGAAGGGTGTACCCTCACAGATGGAGCAGTGGTGAGTGCACAACTGGACAAAGGATGGGAAGGGGTTCTTATTCCTGACGCACGTGGCCCCTGCTGCTGTGTCATTCCCCTATTGGCTAAGGTTAGACTGCAAAGGCTAAACTAATTCCAACTGGCTAATTTAAAGAGAGCCCCGGGGTGAGTGGTTTGGCTGGAAAAATGGTTATGACAGAGCAGGAAATCGGAATGAGTCAGTGTGGAGCAGGTAATTGGAATAAGTCAGAGTGGAGCAGGTGATCGGAATGAGTCAGGGTGGAGCAGGTCATTGAAAAAGGTTGCTTTATGGAGAAGTTAAGTTTAAAAGTAAAGGCAAAGAATTGAACATATTGACATATTGATTATTTGAAGAGAAATTTAGAACTCATATCTAACAGTGGGATAACAGTTAATGGAATAAAACATGAGTGTATCCTAAACAGTCAATCAGAGCCTGTTTTTCTTATCTCATCGTAAAAAAAAAAAAAAAAAAAATCTATAGCAAAAAAAAATGTTAAGAGAAGAAATCCCCATAATAAGGGGAAAAACACAAAGTTTGAAGAGCAGAAAAACACCCAAACAAGCCTGCTCTCAGACAAAACTACTACCCTTCCTTTCTGAACAATAATGATTAGAGTCATACCATCACTATTTTCACTTAGGGCCATTAGGATTAATCCTCAAATATCCCAGGTCTCCTCATCTTTATATTTGCCTTGTATATCTTTGTTTTAATCCTTTATCTCAACTCTTGTAAACTTTATACTTTGTCCTCTGGAAATCAGAGTTGGTATTCGAGAAAATCCTACTTATCTTCAACAACTTTTCTTAATGTTTCCTTCATCTCCTTGTTTTAACTTAAATCTGGTTCTGTCCTAATCTGTGGCTCCCACTTTTTTTGTTTTGTTTGTTTGTTTGTTTGTTTTTGAGATGGCGTTTCACTCTTGTTGTCCAGGCTGGAGTGCAATGGTGCAATTTAGGATCACTGCAACCTCTGCCTTCCTGGTTCAAGTGATTCTCCTGCCTCAGCTTCCTGAGTAGCTAGGATTACAGGCGCGTGCCACCATGCTTGGCTAATTTTTTTGTATTTTTAGTAGAGACAGAGTTTCACCATGTTGTCCAGGCTGACCTCGAACTCCTGACCTCAGGTGATCCACCTGCCTCGGCCTCCCAAAGTGTTGGGATCACAGGCGTGAGCCACTGCACCCAGCCTAAAGGTTTTTTAAATGGTGATTTTTCTTCCTCTGACACACTGCAATTACTATTGATCCTGGAGTTAACATAGTGTTCTCCTTGTTCCTCCTTGCTAGTGGAGGACTATTCTCCTATCCTCCTCCTTCCAGCTTGGAAACTTAGGTCCTTAAATTATACTTCCCATTACCCCTTGTGATGGTAAAATTTATGTGTAACCTTCACTGGGCCAGGGGTTGCCCAGATAATTGATCAAACACTATTCTGTGTGTTTCTGTGAGGGTGTTTTTGTATGAGATTAACAGTTGAATCAGTAGATTGAGTAAAGCAGATTGTCTTCTCTAACGTGGGTGAACTTCATCCAATCAGCTGAAGACCTGACTAGAACAAAAAGGCTGACCTTCTCCTGCATGAGAGGGAATTCCTCCTGCCTGACTGCCTCCAAACTGGGACATTGGCTTTTTCCTGCCTTCAAACTTCTACTGAGACATCAGCTCTTCCTGGATCTCAAGTGCGCTGGCCTTTGGATGGGAACTACACCACTGGCTCTAAGTGGTTCTCAGGCCTTCAGACTCAAACTGGAACTACACCACCAACTCCTGGTTCTTCAGCTTGCTGCCTGCAGATTTTGGATCCTGTCAGCTTCCAGAATCATTTGAGTAAATTTTGTATAATCTCTTTCTCTATATACATTGCTCTCTCTCTCTACACACACACACCCTATTTACTCTGTTTCTCCAGAGAACCCTGACTAATTAACCTTATTGTTACAGTAATCTACTGACTTTCAGCTTATTCTCTCTCAATTATTGAGGATGTTTTGCTTTGTGGCATAATATTGCTCTTACCAATATCATTTATGTTTCAATTCTTGTTGATATCAATATCCAGGTGTATGATCCTTTCAACACCCTGGCCTCTCACTTCCTTTACCTTATCTTCAGTGTTATTTTCCTCATCAATTTTACCACTTGTTCCTATGGCCATAACTTATCATTATCAATAAATGCAATCCCTCCATAACGTCAATTTCAAACATCCCACTTGACCACTAACTCACTCCCTTTGGTACTCTGATAACAATTATTTTACCCAATGGAGACCTCCAATCTGATAACTCTTCTAACTTTTCTCTTTCACCTCTCTTCCCCTTCACAACCCAAATATGTTCTCACTTTCCTCCACACTGGGCTTAGAGTCCATGGTCCATCATTAAAATTACTCTCTCACATTATCTTCAACTCCCTTGGCTCGCTCTCTCGGTAATTACACCCATTTGACAAAATCCTAAGTCTAATTAAGTTGAACGTGATCAAAGAAAATCATACAGTCCTTCTAACTGGTCTTACTTGAAACTCAATATCACTAGCCTCAAGCGAGTCCTTAATGCTGCCTGTCAATTGTGCTATATTTGCCAATTCTATTAACATTCTCAGTGACTATTCTGTGCCTTCTCCTTTTTCAAAATTCAGATATCCACTCACTCCACGCTGCTTCCTGTTTACATGAGAAAATAAAAACAATCAAAAGAGATTTTCCTCCATCTGCTATTTCACCAACCGGCTTCCATGCCCATATATTCAGCATTTTTCCTGTTAATAAAGGTGAACTACCCATACTTCTAGCTAAAGCAGTTGAACTTAACCTCATCCCTACTCACCAGCACCAAGATAGCCCTCCTATAATTTTCTTCTTCCTATCCCATATTATTAAATTCTCCCTTTCTAGTGGGTCTTTCTCATAAACATAACCTGCTGATATTTCTCCCATCTCAAAACAAACAAACCAAATCAAATAGCTCTCTTCATTTCACTTTCTTCTCTGGCTGCTGTCCTATTTCTCTCTCCTCTTTACAGCAAAAGCCCTTGAAAAAATAGTCTACATTTGTTGATTTTGAGTTTTCTCCAAACTTTTTTATTAAAGGCTTTAAATCTTACCACTTTCCCCACCACCTTTTATAAAGGTTACTGTTATGGGCTGAATGGTGCCCCCGCCCCCCAATTTCCTATGTTAAAGTATTAATCCCTAGTACCTCAGAATGTGACTGTATTTGGAGACAGGCTTTTTAAAGGAGTGTTAAGTTAAAATGTGGCTGTTAAGGTGGGTTCTAATCCAATATGATCGGTGTCCTTATAAGAAAAGAAGTGGGGCACGCAGAGACACAAGGGTGCAGAGTCACAGGGGCAAGGACATGCGTGGACTCAGTAAGAAAACAGCTTGTCTGCCAGCCAAGGAGAGAGGCCCCAGAAAGACCCAAACCTATCAACATCTTGACCTCACACTTTCAGCATCCAGAAGTGTGAGCAAAGAAATTTATTTTGTTTAAGCCACCCAGTCTGCAGTATAGTGTTGTGCAGCCCTAGAAAACTAATATACTTACTGGTGACCTCCATCTTGCTAACCCTAAGGCCCATTCTCAGTCTTCATGTAACTTGACACATCAGCAGTATTTAATATGTTTAATTACTTCCTCTCCCTTGATATAATATCTTCATTTTGCTTTAAGGGCACTATAATTTCTTCATTTTCCTCATACCTCACTGGTTTTTCCTCCTCAGTGTCCTTTGATGACTTCCTCCTTCACTTCCCCAATTCTAAACTTTGGACTACTCCAGGGATCAGCCTTTGGACCTTCTATACATTATTCGTCATTTCCATTAGTGCCACTCTGCTCTGAGACACCATTCTTTGCCTGGATAATAGCAATATTTTCCTAAATTGATTCCCTGCCTCCACACTTGCCTGTTTACAGTCTGTTAGCCACATAGCAGCTAGAGTAACCTTTTTAAAGGATTGTGTTAACTTTCTCCTCAAAGCTCTCTAGTGATTCCTCTATCAGATAAAAGCTTTCTCACAAGGTCCTCGTGATCTTGCTCCTACCTACCTCTTTAACTTATGCCATGGCTCTCCTTTCCCTTCATTCTATTCAGCTCCATTGGCCTCTTTGCTTTTCCTTGACCATACCACACATGCTTCCAGCAGAAGATATTTATGTTTGCTTCATTTTGCCTGGAATAAACTTTGCCCAGACATTTGCAAGTCTCTCTCCCTAACTTCTTTCAGGATCCTGCTCAAATGTCACCTGCTCAGACAGGTCTTCCCTGGCTATCCTGTTTAAAATCTGAATGCCCCTAGCAGCACTCATGACTCTAGTTCCCTGCTTTCCCCTACAGCATTTAACATCATCTAGCATAAATTGTGCTTTAGTTACTGTACCTACTTACCACTCATGCTGAATAGAAGCTTCATGAAGACGTGAATTTTTGTCTGTTTTGTTCACTATTATGTGCCTAGCTCCTAAGACAGGGCCTGACAGAACTTTGGGGCTAATGATAGTGTTTGTTGAATGAATCACCAAATTATAGTACGAGCTCAAAATTTCATGGTTTTTCTTTCAATAGCACTTGATGAAAGAGTAAGTTATTGAGAAATAAAAAAAACCTCTCAAAAACATTTGGAATTCAAAGGAAGAGGATGTTGGAAACCACGGATAGAAGTCAAATCCTATAACTGCTGATTTCTGACTGTGATCATATTTCTGAATGTGTCTTAAAGTTTTTATATTAAAAGCACACCGGTTTGAATAGTGTCCACTTTGGTGAAAATTTTGGAGTTTCTTGAGCTTTTCTCCAGCTAAAAAGGATACTGAATATTGTATGTGTGAAAATGGTGTTGTGAAACGTGTGAGGAAAGAGGGGCTGCTGGAGGCTGAGACATTAAAATATCGCCCACTGAAACAGTATATTTTGCCAGCTGCTTATTACTAACATGATTTTTCTGTATCCTTAAAAGCATTTGTTTTGAAGTACACATGGCATTATAATTGCCCAGTGTCCAAATAAAGCCTTCCAAAGCATAATTGTTACTAAGGAAAGTCCATGAAACCTGTTAAAAAATATAAATATGAAAGCTTCTTTCTTTTTGCCTAGGCGCTATGTTACCAGTAAAACCAAAGCCTTGGAAACCATTTCTTTGTCTTTCTAGATTGTTTACTTCATCCCTTTGTCTTATGTGCTTTATGAGATTTAGGATATTTTCTTCCTGTTGTATCAGTGAGGTTTCTTTCCTTTTTCAATTTTTATGAGGACTTGTCAAATGATTCTTTGGCTTAGTACGTAGCATAGTGGTTGGCACATTGTAGACCCGCAATAAATTTTGAATGAGTATAAAAGTATTCAATTTTTAAAATTCAGTCCCCTTTGCCTGAGTTTCTCAAAGGGCAATTTGTGAAACACCTGCATCAGTATCACCAGGATGCTTTTTTTTTTTTAAGAAAAAATACTGATTCCTGTAGTCTGTTCACAATTTACTAAACAGCATGGAATCACTGAAATTTGAGAGAAGTTATTTTAAGCTGCTACTGTTTGTCACACTGTGATATGTGCTACAATAGACAACTGAGCTACTCTATATCTTGTGAAGGAGCTCACCATCCAGTGAGGAACAGTGAACACACAACAATTAAACACATACCTAAATACAGCATGTGGTTAATGCCATGAAGTGAATTGACATGGTGCTTTAATAAACAATAATAGGATAACTTACTTTCAAATTGGCAGTCAGGAAAGGTCTCTGGATAGTGACATTTAAGTTGTCACATGAAGGTATTTAAAGCCATATGACACTCCTGCATTTACGGGTTGAGAAGTAAGGGAGGAAGATGATCCAGTAAAAGAGACTGTTTAGGAGCCGCCAGGGAGAAAGGAGGAAAATTAGACAGATGTGGTATCCAAAAGTCAGAAGAATGTGTTTCAAGAGAGGGAGAGTCAGCAAGTGTTTCAAATACTTCTGATAGATCTAACAAGTTAAGAAAAAAAAATATTAATTGGATTTTACAATAGGGAATTCTCTGTGATCTTAACAAAAGCAGTTTCATTATAGGTGGTGAGTATCAAAAGCAGATTTGGAGGATACAGAAATATAAGCAGAAGGTGAGGAGTTGGACTCAGCAGATATAGACAACATGGCTGCAAATGCAGAGAGAAATACTTCTTAGAAGCATGCTTACAGTCTTGTGGGAAAGAGCCAGCTGAAAGGGAGAGAGAAAAGCAGAGAGTTTAGAGTTTGGAAAGGAAGAAAACATTGAGGAATTAGTCAAATTCATAAATATACAAAGTACTGATGTGATAGACCAGATAATGATGGAAGACTCCAAAGTTACAGACATTTTAGAGATTATTGAGATGGTTATTCCCAGGAGCTATGCAAAAGAGAATGAAAGCTGCTGCAGCTGCTGGCACATGAGAGCAAGCCCAGATCCTGCTGCCACTGCCCCAACAAACCGCGTTGGCCAGTACCTGCTATCAGAGTGTTGTGGCCAGCAGTCTGGGAACGCCTTGGTCCCTCTAGCACAGAAGGTTGCTGTCATTGAGGGGCCAGCGAATAAAGCTGGGAGAACGGTACTAGCTTCTCCCCACAGTTACAGCATGCAGCCCAGGGTACTGAGCTGAGCCTTGGCCCCCTTAAAATCTTCCAGAAATGAAGTCAGTCAACTAACCTTACTTTAAACTACAAATAAACCCCCAAGGGCATCAAAGAAGATAAAAGCAAAACAACAACAACAACGACAACAACAACAACAACAACAACAACAAAAAACCCATCCAATGAACAGCAACTTCAAAGACTAAAGGAGCATCAGCCCACACAGATGAAAAAGAACCAGTGCAAGAACTCTGGCATGATTCTTTTTTTTTTTTTTTTAAATTTGAGACAGAGTCTCACTTTGTCTCTTAGTATGGTGCACAATGGTGCGATCATGGCTCACTGCAGCCTCGACCGCCCAGGCCCAAATGATCCTCCCACCTCAGCCTTCCAAGTAGCTGGGAACATAGGCATGCACCACCACGCCTGGCTAAATTTTTTTGTACTTTTTGTAGAGACAGGGTTATACCATGTTGCCCAGGCTGGTATTGAACCCCTGAGATCAAGCAATCTGCCTGCCTCAGCCTCCAACAGTTCTGGGATTACAGGCATGAGCCACCACGCCCAGCCAGCAATGGCTCTTAACCAGGCTGAAATGGCTGAAATAACAGATGTGGAATTCAGAATATGGAGAGGAATGAAGATCATTGACATTCAGGAGAAAGTCGAAACCTAATCCAAGAAACCTAAGGAATATAATAAAATGATACAGGAGCTGAAAGATAAAGTGGCCATTTTAAGAAAAAACAAACTGGGCCGGGCGCGGTGGCTCAAGCCTGTAATCCCAGCACTTTGGGAGGCCGAGACGGGTGGATCACGAGGTCAGGAGATCGAGACCATCCTGGCTAACACGGTGAAACCCCGTCTCTACTAAGAAATACAAAAAACTAGCCGGGCGAGGTGGCGGGCGCCTGTAGTCCCAGCTACTCGGGAGGCTGAGGCCGGAGAATGGCGTGAACCCAGGAGGCGGAGCTTGCAGTGAGCTGAGATCCGGCCACTGCACTCTAGCCTGGGCTACAGAGCGAGACTCCGTCTCAAAAAAAAAAAAAAAAAGAAAAAAAAAAGAAAAAACAAACTGGCCTGAAAAACTGACTACAAGAATTTGATAATACAATTTCAAGTATTAACAGCAGAACAGACCAAGCTGAGAAAAGAATCTCCGAACTCAAAGACACATTCTCCAAATTAAGTCAGCCAGACAAAAATGAAGAAAAAAGAATGAACAAAACCTCCAAGAAATATGGGATTGTGTAAAGAGACCAAGTTTATGACTTCTTGGTATCTCTGAAAGAGAGGGAGAGTAAGCAAGCAACTTGGAACACGTATTTCAGGATATTGTCCATGAAAATTTCCCCAACCTCGCTAAAGAGGCCAGCATTCAAATTCGGGAAATACAGAAAAGCCCTGCAAGATACTATACAAGATGACCATCCTCAAGACATAGAGTCATTAGATTCTCCAAGGTTGAAATGAAAGAAAAAAATGTTAAAGTCAGCTAGAGAGAAGGGGCAGGTCACCTACAAAGGGAACCCCAAAAGGACAACAGCAGACCTGTCAGCAGAAACCCTAGAAGCCGGAAGAGATTAAGGACCTATATACAGCATTCTTAAAGAAAATAAATTCCAACCAAGAATTACATATCCAGCCAAACAAAGTTTTATAGGCAAAGGAAAAATAAGATCCTTTTTAGACAAGCAAATGCTAAGGGAATTCATTACCAAGAGACCTGCCTTAAGAGAGGTCCTTAAGAGACTGCTAAATAGGAAAATGAAATACCATTACCAGCCTTCACAAAAACACATATAAGTACATAGACCATTGACACTGTAAAGCAACCACATAATCAACCAGCTAATACCACGATGTCAGGATCAAATACACATATATCAATATTAACCTTGAATGCAAATGGACTAAAGGTCCCCAATTAAAAGGAATAAAGTGGCAAGTTGGATCAATAAGAAAGACCCAACTGTATGCTGTCCTTAATAGACCCACCTCACATGCAATGACATAAATAGGCTCAAAGTAGAGGGATGGGTAAAAATCTACCAAGCAAATGACAAACAGAAAAAAAGAAGGGATTTGTATTCTAATTTCAGACAAAACAGAATTTAAACCAACAAAGATAAAAGAAATATAAAGAAGGGCATTACATAATAGTAAAGGGCTCAATTCAACAAGAAGATCCAACTATCATAAATATAATATGCACCCAATACAGGAGCACTCAGATTCATAAAACAGGTTTGTAGAGACCTGTGAAGAGACTTAGATAACCACACAATTAATAGTGTGAGACTTCAACAACACCCCACTCACAGTATTAGACAGATCATTGAGGCAGCAGTCTAACAAAGAACCCAACATTTGAGCAAATGGATCTAACAAACATCTATAGGAACCTCCACTCCCAAAAGACAGAATAGACGTTGTTCTCATCTGCACATGCATATACTCTAAAATCAACCACACAATTGTCCATAAAACAATTGTCAGTAAATTCCAAAAAAACTGAAACCATACCAACCACAATCTCAGACCACAGCACAGTAAAACTAGAAATCAACAACAGGAATATATCTCCATATCATACAATTAAATGGAAATTAACCTGATCCTCAATGGCTCCTGAGTAAACAATAACATTAAAGCATAAATCAAGAAATTATTTGAAACAAATGAGAACAAACATGCAACATACAAGAATCTCTGGGACACAGATAAAGCAGCCTTAGAGGAAAGTTTATTATGCTAAACATCCACATCAAAAAGTTAGGAAGATCTCCAATTCACATCCTAACATCACACCTTGAACAACTAGAAAAATAAGAGCAAACCAACCCCAAGGCTAGCAGAAGAGAAGAAATAACCAAAATTAGAGCTGAATGGAAATAAATTGCTACATGAAAAACCATAAAAAGCATAAGCCAGTCCAAAAGTTTGGTTTTTGAAAATATAAATAAGATTGATTGCTAACTAGAATAATAAAGAAGAAAAGAGAGAAGATACAAATACACAATCTGAAATGACAACAGGTACATTACCACCAACCCCACAGAAGTACAAAAAGTCCCCAGTGACTGGCTGGGCATGGTGGCTCATGCCTGTAATCGCAGCACTTTGGGAGCCTGAGGCAGGCAGATCCCCTGAGGTCAGGAGTTCGAGACCAGCCTGACCAACATGGGGAAACCCCATCTCTACTAAAAATACAAAATTAGCCAAGCATGGTGGCACATGCCTGTAATCCCAGCTAGTCAGGAGGCTGAGGCAGGAGAATCGCTGGAACCCGGGAGGCAGAGTTCGCAGTGAACCGAGATTGTGCCACTGCACTTCAGTCTGGGCAACAAGAGCGAAACTCCGTCTCAAAAAAAAAAAAAAAGAAAAGAAAAAAAAAAGCCCCAGTGACTGTTACAAATATGTCTATGCATACAAACTAGCAAATGTGCAAGAAATAGATAAATTCCCAGAAACATACAATCCCAAGATCGAACCAGAAAGAAATTTAAACCCTGAACCGATCAACAATGTATTCCAAAATTGAATCAGCAATAAAAGCCTAGCAAACAGAAAAAGCTCAGGATCAAACAGATTCACAACCAAATTCTACCAGATGTATAAAGAAGAGCTGATACCATTCTTACTGAAACTATTCCAAAACATTGAGGAGGAGAGACTCCTTCCAAACTTATTCTATTAAGCCAACATCATTCTGATACCAAAACTTGGCAGAGACACAGTAAAAAAAAAAAAAAAAGAAAACTTCAGGGCAACATCCTTGAGGAATATAGATACAAAAGTCCTCTACAAAATCTAGCAAATTGAATCCAGCAGCACATCAGAAAGCTGATCCGCCATGATCAAGTAGGTTTTACTCCCAGGATGCAAGGTTGATTCAATATACACAAATCAATAAATATCAATCATCACATAAAAAGGACTAAAAATAAAAACCACATGATTATCTCAATAGATGGAGAAGGGATTTTCAATAAAATTCAGTACCCCTCCATGTTAATAAGCCTCAACAAACTACGCATTGAAGGAATATACTTTAAAATAGTAAGAGCCATCTAGGACAAACCCACAGGCAACCTCATACTTCATGGGCAAGAGCTGGAAGCATTTTCCTTGAGAACTGGAAAAAGACAAGGATGCCCATTTTTGCCATGCCTTTTTAACACAGTACTAGAAGTCCTAGCCAGAGCAATCAGGGAAGAGAAAGAAATAAAAGGTATCAAAATAGGAAGAGAGGAAGTTAAACTATCTCTGTTGGCAGACAATATGGTTTTATACATATAAAACCCCAAGGTCTCTGCCCAAATGCTTCTAGATCAGATAAATTCAGCAAAGTTTCAGAATACAAAAATAAATACACAAAAATCAGTAGCATTTTTACACACTGACAATGTCCAAGCTTGGAGCCAAAACAAGAACACAATTCCATTTACAATAGGCACAAGAAGAATAAAATAATTAGGAATACAGCTACCCCGGGGGGTGAAAGATCTCTACAATGAGAGTTACAAAATAGTGCTCAAATAAATCAGGGGTGACAAAAACAAATGAAAAATCATTCTATGCTCATGGATAGGAAGAATCAATATTGTAAAATGTCCATATTGCCCAAAGCAATGTACAGATTCAGTGCTATTTCTATCAAACTACCAATGACATTTTTCACAGAATTAGGACAAAAAAAGCTATTTTAAAATTCATATTGAACCAAAAACAGCCCTAACAGCCAAAGCAATACTAAGCAAAAAGAACAAACCTGGCCAGGTGCAGTGGCTCACACCTGTAATCCCACCACTTTGAGAGGCTGAGGTGGGCAGATCATGAGGTCAGGAGTTCGAGACCAGCCTGGTCAACATGGTGAAACCCCATCTCCACTAGAAATACAAAAAATTAGCCAGGCATGGTGGCATGCACCTGCAGTCCCAGCTATTAGGGAGGTTGAGGCAGGAGAATTGCTTAAATCCTGCAGGCAGAGGTTGCAGTGAGCCGAGATCACGCCACTGCACTCCAGCCTGGGCAACAGAGAGAGATTCCATCTCAAAAAAAAAAAAAAAAAAAAAAAAAAAAGAACAAATCTGAAGGCATCATAATACTTGACTTCCAACTACTATACTACAAGTCTACAGTTACCAAAACAGCATGATATTGGTACAAAAACAGACACATAGACCAAAGGAACAGAACCGAGAGTCCGTAAATATAGCTGCACACCTATAACCATCTGATCTTCAACAAAGTTGACAGAAACAAGCAATGGGGAGAGAGGACTCTCTATACAATAAATGGCCCTGGGATAACTGGTTACCCATATGCAGAATATTGAAACAGAACCCATTCCTTACATCATGCACAAAATCAACTCAAGATGGATTAAACAATTACATGTGAAATCCAAAATAGAAACACCCTGGGAGATAACCTAGGAAATACCATTCTGGACATAGGAGCTAGCAAGGATTTCATGATGAAGAGGCCAAAAGCAATTGCAACAACAACAACAACAACAAAATGACAAATAAGACCTAATTAAGCTAAAGAGCTTCTGCACAGCAAAAGGAGCTATTAAAAGAGTAAACAGACAACTTACAGAATATTTACAAACTATCCATCTGACAAAAGCTTAATATCCAGAATTTATAAGGAACTTAAACAAATTTACAAGAAAAAAGAAAACCTTATTAAAAAGTGGGCAAAGGACACAAACATACAGCTTTCAAAAGAAGATATACGTCAGCCCAACAAGTATATGAAAAAATGCTCAACATCATTGATCCTCAGAGAATTGCAAATCAAAACCACAATGCGATATCATCTCATACAACTAAGAATTGCTACTATTAAAAAGTGAAAAAACAGCCCAGGCACGGTGACTCAAACCTGTAATCCCAGTACTTTGGGAGGCCGAGGCGTGCAGATCACCTGAAGTCTGGAGTTCGAGACCAGCCTGACCAACCTGGAGAAACCCTATCTCTATTGAAAATACAAAATTAGTTGGGTGTGGTGGCATATGCCTGTAATCCCAGCTACTGAGGCAGGAGAATCGCTTGAACTGGGAGGCGGAGGTTGCGATGAGCCAAGATCGCACCATTGCACTCCAGCCTGGGCAACAAAAGCGAAAAAAAAAAAAAAACAACAAAAAAAAACAAAAACCAAAAAACAAAAAAACTGAAAAAATAACAGATGCTGACAAGGTTGAAGAGAAAAGGAAACACTTATACACTGTTGGTGGGAATGTATATTAGTTCAATCATTGTGGAAAGCAGTGTGGTGATCCCTCAAAGAGCTAAAAACAGAACTACCATTAGACCCAGCAATCCCATTACTGGGTATATACCCAAAGGAATACAAATTGTTCTATTATAAAGATACCTGCACACATGTGTTCCTTGCAGCACTATTCATAATGCCAAAGACATGGAATCAACCTAATGCCCATCAACGTTAGACTGGATAAAGAAAATGGGGTACATCATGGAATATTACACAGCCATGAAAAAGAATGAGCTCATGTCCTTTGAAGCCACATGGATGGAGCTGGAGGCCATTATGCTAAGCCAACTAATGTAGGAACAGCAAACCAAATACCCCCATTTTTAGTTATAAGAGGGGGCTAAACATTGAGTACACATGGATACAAAGAAGGGAGTAATAGATATTGACCCCTACTTGAGGATGGAGGGTAAGAGAAGGTGAGAGTGAGGATTGACAAACTACCTATTGGGTGCTATACTTATTATCTGGGTGATGAAATAATCTGTACACAAAACCCCTGTGACAGGCAAATTACCTACAAAAGAAATCTGCACTTGTACCCCTGAACCTAAAATAAAGTAAAAAAAAAATTCTATTTTGTAAGTATAGTGTTAAAAAACAACAAAAAAGATTGAAGCTATCCAGAATTTATTTTTTCTTTTCTTTTCTTTCTTTCTCTTTTTTTTTTTTTTTTTTTTTTTTTTTTTTTTTTTTTGAGACAGAGTCTCCATCTGTTGTCCAGGCTGGAGTGCAGTGGTGTAATCTTGGCCCACTGCCACCTCTGCCTCCCAGGTTCAAATGATTCTCCTGCCTCAGCCTCCTGAGTAGCTGGGATTACAGGTGCCCGCCACCTCACCTGGCTAATTTTTGTATTTTTAATAGAGATGAGTTTTCACCACGTTGGCCAGGCTGGTCTCGAACGCCAGACCTCAAATGATCCACTGGCCTCGGCCTCCCAAAGTGCTGGGATTACAGGCATGAGCCACCGCACTCAGCCCATAATTTCATCGTTGCATTAAATATTTGTCGTTTCTTCATGTAGAACCAGTATAATTCTAGCTATTACTATTCCATCTATCAAGATTTCTTTCTTTATACACGTTCATTAAGGTAAATGTGACAATAATACTATACGTGTATTTTTAAAAGATTCTTTTTACTCAGTAATATGCCAACCCCATAAATAGAAACCTACATATGGATTTAATGACTGCATAGTAAATTATGGTATGGTAATTAATTTAACCAATTCCCTGGTGATTTAGTGATATACCTATAGACTGCTTTCTACGTTTTTCTGTGTCATCTATTGTTTATTGTCTAATAAACAGACATTTCTCCTTGTCCATCTTTCTTGAGGCAGAGTGCATCTACACCCTTCAAATTCATAACTGATGTTGCAAAGCCGATATATTCGTCCTCCCTAGCCTCTTTTGACATGTGGCCAGTTGTATCAGTTATAGAGATATGTAAGGAAATGTTTTCTGCATGGCTTCTAGGAAAGATTTCCTTCCTTAATTAGTAGATAGAAGCTCACAAGGAGCTATTTCTCACTGCTCTGGCTGCTGACTATTGCTGTGCCTTTGGATGCAGTTGCATAAGGATGTGATGTCTAAAACTATGGCAGCCCCCTTATGTCCATGAGGCAATAACCTGAAGACTAAAGTCAACTTTGAGTTTTTTTTTTTTTTTGAGATGAAGTCTAGCTCTGTCACCCAAGCTGCAGTGCAGTGGTGTGATCTCGGTTCACTGCAACCTCCTGGGTTCCAGCAATTCTTCTGCCTCAGCCTCCCAAGTAGCTGGGATTATAGGTGCCTGCCACCATGCCTGGCTAATTTTTGTATTTTTAGTAGAGACGGGGTTTCACTGTGTTAGCCAGGTTGGTCTTGAACTCCTGACCTCATGATCTGCCTGCCTCGGACTCCCAAAGTGCTGGGATTACAAGCATGAGCCACTGTGCCTGGCCAACTCTGAGTTTTATAGAGCAAAATAGAAAGCCCCTGACTCGTCTTTGATCCATTTTAGCAACCTTTGGCCCTCCTGCCTCCACAATATGTACATTATTTTATGAGAAAATAAAACTTAATTTTGAAGGTTACTGGGCATTTGTCTTACTACTGTGAGAAATGGGAAAGTTCTGCTTCAAAGATTATAAAAAGTCACAATTTTTTACCATAAGATTGTTATGCACTATTAGTATATATATATTCCAAATCAGCTGTCCTAGCTTGCTCTGGCATGCCTGGACAGAACTAGACAAGCCCCAGCCCATAGAGAATGCCATTCCTTATTTGGAGATGCCTTTCCTTAATTATCCCTGGGCAACTTCCTTTTCTTTCTTTGTTCTGTTCCCCTTACCCAGCTAAAAAGGTTTTAAACGAACAGCCAATTGGATAAAGTGTAAAGTGTAAGTTCCTATTGCAGCCAATGGAAACTGAACACAGCAGTAGGATAGACACATCAGGTTATAAATAACTCCGTCTCCTTTGTTTGGTGTGCTCTCATGGCTGGACAGTTACTGAGTAGCACCCTTTCTGCAGAAAGTAAAACTCGCCTTGCTGAGAGATCATTTGTTCCCCTCGTTAATTCTTTTTTGCGACACCAAGAACTTAATTCACAACACTACTAAAGCATCCATATTTGCTTTTAAAAACAATACTATATTAATTATCTTTCTACATATGTATTTGCACATTCACCTTTATTTCTATTACTTAAAGTCCTAAAAGTTGAATTATAGGTTCATGGATATGAGCATTTTAACTTTTGATACAAATTTTCCAAATGACCATTACTCAGTTACATTCCCACCAACAGTATATGAGTATATCTATTTCCTTACACTTTTATCAGTACTGGTTATTATAAATCTTTAAACTATTTTCAAATGCGCTAGAAAGATAAATTATTGTGGAAACATGCTTAACTTAGTAGATAAAGAGTAGGCTCTGAAATCAGACTACGTGGGCTCAAATCTTGGCTTTTCCTATTTACTGGGCAGGTGGCCTTAAGCTATTCCTTAATCTCTCTTTGTCTTTGTCTCCTTAGCTTGCTCTCTTCCATTCATTCTCACTCACCACCTATAACCAAGTCTGCCTGCGAGTATAATGTTTTATAGATTGTGGAAAGAGGTAGCTAATTATTCTACCCCGGGGCATTGAAGCTGATATTAGTGTGACCATAAACTTCAATGTACAAACCAGGATACTCTGGAGAGTAAAATGAGCTCAGATGAATGCGTGAGGGAGCAGCTCCATATTGGAACCCTGACAACCTCGCATGTCTCCCCATAGGCTATATAGGCAAGGCTCAAGGCTCGTGTAAAATGTGGATATCAATAGTACCTATTTCATAGGTTAGTGTGAGGGTTCAATTGGCAATTAGTGCTTAGCAGACAGGAAAACGTTCAATACAGGCTAATTATTGTCTATTATTTTTATTAGAATTTCTTGGATACTAGTTTATTTGTAGATCGGTATGTTTATTTTCCACTATTATTTATTTTGAGGGGAATTTTCTTTTCATGTTCTTTGCCCAGTGATGTCCTGTTGCGTTTATCTTGTTATTGGTTTCAAAACCTTAAACTTAGTCTCCCTATATGCAAAACAAAGAGGTTATATCAGCTAGTCTTTAAAGGTATTTCTAGCTTGTACTTCATATTTCCAAGTGTCTTGAAGGCAGAACCACGTTGGTGAGAGGGACCTGGACACCTAAGAGTTCTTTTGGGGGATACATGTGATAATTTAATACATTTATACAATTCGTAAAGATCAAATCACTATACTTAGGATATCCATTGCCTTAAATATTTGTTTTTTCTTCACACTAGAACCAGTACAATTCTAGCTAATTTTTAAATATACAATAGATTATTGTAAACTATTGTCACCCTACTGATCTAACACTAGGTCTTATTTCTTCTATCAAACCATATATTTATACCCATTTCTTATAAAGCTGCTTGACATTGTAGTTTATGAGACATCTGCACTTATAAATCTGCTTTTTTGTTAAGCAATATTATAATATTCTACATATTTTTAGAATAAATAATACAATATTTATTCTCAAGTGCTTAGAAGAAAATGTTTTTAACATCTTGAATTAGTTTAGTGACTTCTTCAAGGCCAGCGGTTTTTGTCTTGAGATTCAGTTTTTATTTGCAAAAGAGTGGTATCAAATTATACATTTAAACCTGATGAAAGTAACTTTTCCTCCTAGAATGTCCTGGGTAATAGATTTACTGCCAAATTGTCTCCCTGTAATTAGTAATGGCATTAGCAGAAGTAACCTACATGAGTGAGGTAAACAACATGAGATCAAGACTAGCAATAATCCTTCTGCTTTGAGTTTAGGTTATGACACATTTTTGAGACAGCAACAGAAATTACATAAGTTTATTGTTTATTTTTCCTACAGATTCTCTATGGGACACATCTTGCATGTATCAAATCTTCCTCAAATTTTAATTAAGACCTCTATCACCTATAGTCATTAACTAAGCTCACTTACAGAGTTGAAGGAGAAGCATGGATACTTAGGGATTCCTGGAGAAGATGTGATCTCTGTTCTCATGGGGAAATTAGGACATGCTGTCCACTTCAAGACACATTTCTAGACCTCAAAGTGGCACCATGGTGCTAGGGTTGAAGTAAGTTAACCTTTCTGAGTCTCACTTCTCTCAAATGAGAAAACTGCTATGAAGTAGGCATTATTATCATTTTGACATCTCCTGCCAAACTTTTCCTTGTAAAAATGTTTTCTTCCAGCTGGGCGTGGTGGCTCACGCCTGTAACCCCAGCACTTTGGGAGGCCGAGGTGGATGGATCACCTGAGGTCAGGAGTTTGAGACCAGCCTGGCCAACATGATGAAATCCCATCTCTACTAAAAATACAAAAATTAGCTGAGCGTGGTGGCGGGTGCCTATAATCCTAGCTACTTGGGAGACTGAGACAAAAGAATCGCTTGAACCCAGGAGGCGGAGGTTGCAGTGAGCCGAGATTGCTGCCATGCACTCCAGCCTGGGCAACAAAGAGCAAAACTCTGTTTCAAGAAAAGAAAAAAAGTTTTCTTCCTTTTACATACAACATTCTGTTGTGATGACTCTGTTTCCTCTAGTAACAGTGGCTGGTGCCAGGTCAAAAAATCCCCTAACCTACACCAGTAAAACTGGTTTGTTTGATCCAAGTTCAAACCTTCACTTGGTTTCTGATTGTGTGTTTTTGGTTTAATTGCTCTGGAATTGAGAGGACATGATAGTGAGCTCATTCTGTCACCTTAGTTGTTTGGGGTGTCTCAGGAAAGTGAATATTGGAAGATATAATAATACAAATAAAAGCTACTGCATATTGAGTGCTTACTATGTCTTAATCACTTTATACATCTTCTTCCATTTTATCACCATAACAACACATTGAGCCTATTATCATTATTATTGCCTGACAGTGGTTACAGTGTCTGTTGAATAAAGGAATGAATCAACATTCAAGAGATTAAATAACTTTCCCAAGGTCCCACAGATCTTAAAAGGCATTCTGTTGAACCCTAAGTCTGTACTGTTTAAGTGTTACATGCATAGTCTGTTTTAAGGAAGATTTTGAGGAATGACAGTCTCCCAAGCACTTATACACTTGGCACCATGACATTTTACATTTATTGTTACTTTGATCTTTATATGGCTTCTCATTTATTAATTATTCAAATGTTTTTCATATATATATATATATTCATTGAGCACCTACCGTGTGTTAGGTGTATTTTAGGCACTAGGCACACTCTAGTGAAAAAGATAAACAAGGGAATCCTTTTACTGTTAATTTTTCAGGACATTTTGCCATTTAAACTGTGCCCCCTAGGTTCCGAGGAATATATGGCAAATCCATATATATTCAATACCATTTATGTCTCTCAATTTTCTGTGCATACTGGACATTCAAACGTTTGTTGAACAATATGATGATGTTATAGAAAAAAAAACACTAGGTTGGGAGCTAAGGTCTGGCTCTTGCATTTACTACCCCCCTTACTTTACCCAAGTCACTCAGTTATATGAACCTCAATTTCCACTTCTTGAAATAGGAACAATAAATCCTCCCTCACTAACTCATGGAATCTTATTATGAAGATCAATGAGCTGATGAAGCATAAGTGATTTTTAAGGTTTCAGATTCTGCAAATTTCTACTATTCCTGTTATTGTCATTCTTAACAGACTGGATAAGCACTAGAAAGTTATTTTCAACTCGGAAGGGAAGGCAGTTGCAGAAAATAGAAAGTAAGGCTAAGAAATTAAAGTTAACATGTGGCTTTGGACTTCCTATCATTCTAGTTACTGTCTTTTGAGCTCCCTTTAACTTTTAAAAATATTTTCAATATGTTATACTAACAGCAACTGGCACTAAAGGTTTAAAATACTAGAACGAGGGACAAAAACTATCTGGGTGCTGTGGCACGTGCCTGTAATCCCAGCTACTTTTGGAGGCTGAGGCAGAAGAATTGCTTCAGCCCGGGAGGCGGAGGTTGCAGTGAGCTGAGATTGCACCATTGCACTCCAGCCTCGGCGACAGAGTGAGACTCTATCTCAAAGAAAAATAAAATAAAATAAAAAACTAGAATGTGCCTGAAAAAAAATTATAGTGTTGAGACTTCTCAGTTATAGGGGTTAGAAAGACCACAGTTTAAGGCTTTATCTCTTGTCTTTATGCTCACTCAAAATACAAATACTGAGGAATATAAGAAAGAAGTAACTGGGAGAATATAGCTAAGTGGCTCAGTATTTTAGCTAGTGTTTAGTGCATAAATGGAGAGATAAAAATAAAGGCCCCTGGCCGGGGGTGGTGGCTCATGCTTATAATCCTAGCACTTTGGGAGGCTGAGGTGGGTTTATCACCTGAGGTCACAAATTCGAGACCAGCCTGGCCATCATGGAGAAACCCCATCTCTGCTAAAAATACAAAAATTAGCTGGGCATGGTGACAGGTGCCTGTAATCCCTGCTCCTTGGGAGGCTGAGACAGGAGAATCCCTTGAACCCAGGAGGCAGAGGCTGCAGTGAGCCAAGATCGTGCCACTGCACTCCAGCCTGGGCCACATAGTGAGACTCTGTCTCAAAATAAATAAATAAATAAATAAAAAATAAAAAGCTCCTAGGTCTTCGTGAGTTTTCTTCTTGGAGAAGTTTCAAATCACTTATATTTGCTGCATGTGCTGATTATTGTTCAGGACAATTCCCTCGGATAATGGAAAGGTATAGTGATAGCAGCAAAGACAGGAGAAGGTAGAGTTTTAAGAATATTTTCTGGCCAGGCACGGTGGCTGACACTTGTAATCCCAGCACTTTGGGAGTCCGAGGTGGGCAGATCACGAGGTCAGGAGTTCAAGATCAACCTGGCCAACACAGTGAAACCTAGTCTCTATTAAAAATACAAAAATTAGCTTGGTGTGGTGGTGGGCGCCTGTATTCCTAGCTACTCGAGAGGCTGAGGCAGGAGAATCACTTGAACCTGGGAGGTGGAGGTTGCAGTGAGATTGCACCACTGAACTCCAGCCTGGGCGACAGAGCTAGACTCCGTCTCAAAAAAAAAAAAAAATATATATATATATATATATATATATATATATGTTTTTCTCAGTGTCATTATTTTAGAAACAAAGTTCCAGTCTGGTAACTTCTCTTAATGTTGCTGTTAATATTGACCAATCTGCATAGTCTTCCTCTTCTACTTCCAAACTTTGAAGTAGGAACATTTTCTAGTGAAAATGTTTCCTGTTTTAACAGAAATGCAATGGCCATCATGGTGCATTGACAAAGTAGGGAAAATAATGCACAAAGATTGTGAGGAAAAGAGGATCAGAAAGACCACATCAGTAATGATAATTTATTACACCAAAGTTTGACAACAAAGTTACAACATGGAAGAGTGGAAATTACAGGTGACTGGTGTCTACAGGAATATAGAAGTTTGCTTTAGTACATCATCTTGTTGGTACTGTGTTATATAGTGTTTGCACTACCGTCTCTTAAGTTTCCTTGTTTGCTCCTTCTGTTTGTCCTATGATGTGATTAAGGCAGTGAATTGTTTTGTTTATACCCATCCGATTTATTTCTCTATTCTTTTGCTATAAGAATCCTTTTTGGCGGGGATATATCTTCTCCCCAGTCATAAGGGAATGAAAGGCATTGTGATAGAATGTTTAACAAGAACAACATGATTTTTCAATGGAACAGAATAAATGAACACATGAATAGTGATATTTAGAGAAGAATATAAGTGATCTTGAAGACATTATTTGCATCCCTGGATGTAGTTGTGCCTGAGGTCTCTTCCACTTTTCTTTTTTAAGGTGACGTATTTCCCTTTTGCCACGGTTAGTTTAAATTAGGTTTCTGTTCCTTGCAACTAAATGAATCATGAATAAACAACCCCCAGTTGTACAGAAGAGGAAACAGAATCAGAGATTGTGTGCTTCTTAAAACCATATACCTAATGCACGGTTAAGGCCCTGATCCAGGCTTCTTGACCCAAAGCCTATGTTTTCTTCTTACACAACTGTTCTTTAGTTCTAGCTCTACCATGAAATAACTGTAGAATTTTGAACAAATTGAATGCTGTGCTAAGCCTCCGTTTTCTTCATTTGTAAAATGAGGTCGCTGGATTAATGATCTCTACTGTCATCACCAGCTCTAGTTTTCTCTCATTTTCTTTTCTTTTTTCTTTTTTTGAGACGGAGTCTCTCTCTGTCGCCCAGGCTGGACTGTAGTGGCGCGATCTCGGCTCACTGCAACCTCCGCCTCCCAGGTTCAAGCAATTCTCTGCCTCAGCCTCCCGAGTAGCTGGGATTACAGGCACCCGCCACCATGCCTGGTTAATTTTTGTGTTTTTAGTAGAGATGGAAACCCCATCTTGGCCAGGCTGGTCTTGAACTCTTGGCCTCATTATCCACCCACCTCGGCCTCCCATAGTGCTGGGATTATAGGCGTGAGCCACTGAGCCCGGCCTTCTCTCATTTTCAGTTTAAATATTTATTTTATTTTATTTATTTATTTTTTGATTCAGAGTCTCTCTCTGTCCCCTAGGCGGGAGTGCAATGGCATGATCTTCAGTTCACTGCAACCTCTGCCTCCCAGGTTCAAGCAATTCTCCTGCCTCAGCCTCCAGAGTAGCTGGGATTACAAGCGCCTGTCACCATGCCCAGCACATTTTTGTATTTTTAGTAGAGTCAGGGTTTCACCATATTTGCCAGGCTGGTCTCTTGGCCAGGCTGGTTTCAAACTCCTAACCTTGTGATCAGCCTGCCTTGGCCTCCCAACGTTCTGGAATTACAGGTGTGAGCCACCACGTCCGGCCTGCTTTAAATTTTTTTTTTTTTAATTAAACAAGTAAAACATGGAAAGTTCTTGTTTTAAAAGTTTCAAGCATTACATATTAAGCTAAAGTACTTTTTTTGATTGTTGAGGAAACCCTCTTCCCTCCCTAACAGTGTTGTGTGTATCCTTTAGGAGTTTTTCTATGCATTTACATAAATACAGATATTTCTATAGAAATATTTAGTTTGCACTGTCTTTACTTGTATTTTTAACCAAAACTATCACATAATGCACACATTGTTGTGCAGCTTATTTTTATCATTTAACTCTAAGTCTTGCAGATCTTCCAAATCAGTGCAAATATTAAGTTGGTACAAAAGTGAGCTAGTCTATGGTGTTAGTCCGCTACATTTTGTTTACTTATTGATAGATATCTGGATAGTTTGAGGTTGTTCATTATAACAGACAAGGCAAATATGGGAAGCCCTGTCCATAATTGCTTTGTGTGAGTCTTCCAAGACAGAAACCAAGGAATATCAATTTATATTTCCACATTCAATTCATGACAGTTTCTCTTTCTTCATATCTTCTTCAGCTTTTTTTTTTTTTTTTTTTTTTTTTTTTGGTGATGGGAATCTTGCTTCGTCACCCAGGCTAGAGTGCAAAGGCATGATCTCGGCTCACTGAAACCTCCACCTCCTGGGTTCAAGTGATTCTCCTGCCTCAGTCTCGTGAGTAGCTGGGATTACAGGCATCCACCACTATGCTCAGCTAATTTTTGTATTTTCAGTAGAGACGGGGTTTCAATATGTTGGCCAGGCTGGTCTCGAACTCCTGACCTCAGGTGATCCACTCACCTCGGCCTCCCAAAGTGCTGGGAGTACAGGAGTGAGCCACCACGCCCAGCCTCTTCTTCAGCCTTTAATATCATCTAACTTTGAAAACATTAGCAATTTAAATATTCTTTTCTTTCTTTTTTTTGAGATGGAGTCTCGCTCTTGTTGCCCAGGCTGGAGTGCAATGGCACCATCTTGACTCATCACAACCTCCACCTCCGGGGTTCGAGTGATTCTCCTGCCTCAGCCCCCCGAATAGCTGCGATTACAGGCATGAGCCACCACACCCGGCTAATTTTGTATTTTTAGTAGACATGGGGTTTCTCCATGTTGGTCAGGCTGGTCTCAAACTCCTGGCCTCAGGTGATCTGCCCACCTCAGCCTCCCAAAGTGCTGGGATTATAGGCATGAGACACTGCACCCAGCCAAAATATAATGTGCATTTCTCTGATCCTTGGAGGAGGTTGGGCAGCTTTGCCTACATTTGTGATCTTTTTCTTCCCCCTGTGGATTGCCGTATTCTGCAGTCTTAAGTATTTGGCTCTTCTGGTTAGCCATCGTCACAGTGTTACACTGTAAACTGCTAATAGTTGTATGATAATGTCAAGCTTTTTCCCCCAGACAAATTTTAGGGTCAATGTTATTAGACTGGCTTGACCACCAAAGCGTGCTTGGAGAACTGTTATGGAATTATAGGAACTCATGTCTGAAAAGAACAGAATTTTAGCTGTCATTTAGTCCTACCCAACCATCTGATGTGTAAACCCTGTCTTCAAAATCTTAGCCAAACATTCAACTAATGCTTCAACTGTCTGCCTCCTGAGACAGTCCACTCCATCTGTGGATAATTCTGTTGATTATAACAGTCTTACTTGTATTAAACCAAATCTTGTTTCCTTGTAGTTTCTACCCTCTGTCTCAAGCCTCAGAGAACAAATCTGCCTCCTCTTCCACGTAACAGCCTTTCTGATATACAGTGACAGTTTCTATAATAATCGAAGTCATCTTTTCTTCATGTTAAACATGCTGGTTCCCATAAGTTATCCTTACATGAGAAGATTCTGAGGGTCTTTTCGGTCACTTTGTGATCACATTCTGTTGAATACTTACTAGTTTATCCCTTTTTAAACAATGTATCACTGAGTTCAGTGTCTTAGAGTAAGCTGAATAATAATAATAATAATAATAATGGAAGCTAGCTTTCATTGAGTGTCAAGTACTGTGCCAAGCAGTGTACATTTATTAATTTAATCCTTACAACATGACTAGGAGTGAGGTATTTGAATCCCCATTTGGACAATGAGGAAACTGAGGCACATGGAAATTAAGTAATTTACCTGTGACTGCACTGAGTGGAGTGGAACTAGGATTTCGCCTATTACATTATCATATTTCAGTGTATATGTGCCTAAGATTACATGATTTTTTAACTGCTAATTGATTCATATTAACTATCAACTCAAACCCCTAAGTCTTATTTGAATGTATTACTGGTAAGCCACCACTTCCCATCTTGTACATTTGAGTTCTGAAGCCAAGTCCAGGACCTGAAAAACTGCACTTGACCTCACGGAGTCTATTATAATTTGTAGCCCACAGGGCTTTTCAAGACATCTTGCTCATCCTACTTCTCTTCCCTGATATAGTTAGCTGGCTCTCTTCTGGTAGTGCTTGACTTCACACTTGGCACTGTCATCTACAAACTATATACTACATGTTTTCAGCTTAGCTATACGTGGATGAGTTGCTTAATTTATTTTACTTTCTTTTTGTGTTTGCGTGCAGAAAGTAGCTTCCCCGAATAAAGAGCAGTAAGTATTTTCCCACAGTTGTATGGCGGTTATCTACTCAATTGTCCCTTCCTGCTGGAAGGATCAAACGCATTTACCAATTTGTTATATGCTTCATGTAACAGGTGTTTGTGTTCCTTTCGATTTTTTCCATCAGAGATATGCTTGAAAATGATACTGTGCACAGGACTTGTCAACCTAGTTTCTGCCTTTCTAGTTAAGAAAAATGTATGTTTTCGTTTATTTTTGTTTGTTTGTTTGTTTGTTTGTTTTTTTGAGACGGAGTCTCGCTCTGCCGCCCAGGCTGGAGTGCAGTGGCCGGATCTCAGCTCACTGCAAGCTCCGCCTCCTGGGTTCACGCCATTCTCCTGCCTCAGCCTCCCGAGTAGCTGGGACCACAGGGGCCCGCCACCACGCCCGGCTAGTTTTTTTGTATTTTTTAGTAGAGACGGGGTTTCACCGTGTTAGCCAGGATGGTCTCGATCTCCTGACCTCGTGATCCGCCCGTCTCGGCCTCCCAAAGTGCTGGGATTACAGGCTTGAGCCACCGCGCCCGGCCATGTTTTCGTTTATTAACTATAAAATAAAATGTTCCGTCTTCTCTTCCTAGGCTTAAATGGAATAATTAGTTAAAAAATCAGGAAACTATCTTATACATATTTCCATGATATTTTTCTACTTTGAATCGGAAAGTAAACTGAGTGGTATAGTGAAAAGATCAAGGGATGGGGATTGGTGAGTTCATGGGCAGGAGACCTGGTTTCCACTATTAGTTTTCTCATTATCTGGCAGTATGAATTGCCAGAAGTTTTTTCTCTTCTCCAGGCTGTAAAATCTATAAAATGAGGGGACTGGAATAAGATGAGGTAAGACACTTCATTACTTAAAAATTACCTTGAATTCAATATAAATGTTATATAACTTGTTCTCTTCCAAAATATTAAAATGCCTTTGTGTGGGTGGTTTGTAAATCTCTCCCCAAGCTTTATTTAAAAAATATTTCTAGATATTTGTCTAGAAGAAACATTGCCTATTAAAACTTAGAGGACAAAACATTCTGAGCATTACTTAGTGCTGGGTCATATAAAAACAGCAATCACATTTGGCTCATTTTAGATTTTTTTTTTTTTTTTTTTGAGGCAGAGTCTCCTCTTATCACCCAGGCTGGAGTGCAATGGCGCGATTTCGCTCACTGCAACCTCCACTCCCCGGGTTCAAGCAATTATCCTGCCTCAGCCTCTTGAGAAGCTGGAATTACAGGCACACACCACCATACTAGGCTAATTTTTTGTATCTTTAGTAGAGACGGGGTTTCACCATGTTGGCCAGGCTGGTCTCAAACTCCTGACCTCGTGATCCACCCTCCTCAGTCGTATTGGGATTACAGGCATGAGCCACCGTGCCTGGCCTTTAGATTTGTTTTATAGCCTAAGTTCTTATATGGATGGCTATAGGCAAATCAGAGAGGCACTTTCACATTTTTGGCATTTAAAGGGGAGTCAGAGGCCCCCAACCCTGTGCTTCTACCCCATAATGTATCCTCTGAAGGATGAGCCCCCAGGAATGCTGGGAGCATCTCAAAATTCATTCACACACCTGCACAATCAGCCACCAATTTATTAAAAAACAAGTTTTCTGTGAAAATGCTCATTTGCTTTCTGTGTCTGAAAGAAAAAAAAACATCACATGAAAAACATCTGGGAAATATCTTCAAACTTATTTGCAAATACATTTGTGGAGATTTTTTAAAGGCAGGCTGAATTGTTTCCTTTTTTAAAGGCAACGTAGATTTAAAAATAATTTTGTCATAGCTTACTGGTATAAATGAAGATATCAGTGAAGATAACATTTATTTATATGCATTTTTAAATGCTATTTTCCTGCTTGTTTTCGCCTTGTGTTTTATTATTTATTTATAGTTTCAATAGGTTTTAGTGAGGGGAAAATTTAATGGTTTTGCTTTTTTTCTTTGCACTAAGTCTATGGGTACATTTATCATTTAAAATATAACTTCAAAATAAAAAAATTAGAGAACTTTAAAATATATATATGCGTTTTTGTGTTTTGTTTTTCTCTAATTTTCCTCAATAATTTGTTTGTCAAATAATATAACTGGCTGGGCACAGTACTCATGCCTGTAATCCCAGCACTTTTGGAGGCCAAAGCGGTCAGAGTGCTTGAGCTCAGGGGTTCGAGGCCAGCCTGGGCAACATGGTGACAGCCCATCTCTACCAAAAATGCAAAAATTTGCTGGGCATGATTTTGCACATCTGTATGTAGTTCCAGCTACTCAGGAGGTTGAGGTGGGAGGATCGCTTGAACCTGGAAGGTAGAGGTGGCAGTGAGCCCAGATGATGCCACTGCACTCCAGCCTGGGTGACAGTGAGACCCTATCTTTAAAAAAAAAAAAAAAATACAATCAATGCCAGCAATGTACATCATGGCAGAAGTGAAATAATTTGTATTTATTTGTCCCCATGATTTCCGGAAAAAAAACTTTTTTAGGAGATAATGAAATGATACAACTTAACAATACTTAACATAGTTAATCTCAGTAGTTAACATAAGTATCCTTTGTTTTGTTTTGTTTTGAGAAGTCTCGCACGGTTTCCTGGGCTGGAGTGCAATGCCGCGATGTCAGATCACTGCAACCTCTGCCTCCTGAGTTGAAGTGATTCTTCTGCCTCAGCCTCACGAGTAGCTGGGATTACAGGTGTCTGCCACCACGTCCAGATAATGTTTTGTATTTTTTAGTAGAGACGGGGTTTCACTATGTTGGTCAGGTTGGTCTCAAACTCCTGACCTCATGATCTACCCACCTCAGCCTCCCAAAGTGCTGGGATTACAGGCGTGAGCCACCGTGTCTGGCCTAACATAAGTATCTTAACTCTATTTTCCTCAGAATATGAATTACTTTATTAAGAACTGGAGAAAAAGAAACTACAGCTAAAATTGAACATAAACTTAGTTGAAATGTATACATATAGATTATATATATATACACACGATATACTTACATATTACATAGGAATAGATTAATGTGAAGTTAAATAAACAGATTTTACCTATTCAACTACCCAGTAGATTGGGAACTCAGAAGAAAACTGATGGGGAAAGGGTAGAACCTAGGCCTATCAAAGAGTAAATTAAGGCACTAATACCAATAATTATATACAATAATTGTGATACACATGGAACATATCTAATTACATCACTTCCCCTCTCACCATCTCTCCTTAAGACAAATATTCACATTCTCTTCTAGTCATAAGATACTGGATTAATTTGTAATCTTCAAACTCTTCTTTGGTATATCCTTATCTATGACTTCCAAGCTTCCAAGTTTCTCCTTTTCTCTAGTTGGCTGCAATAGCTCTGTGCTCAGATTCACTTGGCACTCCTTGCCTGAAGATCTTTTTGCCTTAAGAGCTAATATTTTATTTAGTTTCACTTTTAGTATAAGTTAGTCCACAATCACACAATCATTCAACAAGTGTTTCATGAGAGATTCCCATTTGTGAAGTACTCTTCTAGGCACCGGGTGATTCAGCAGTGAATAAAACTAACCAAATGTTTCTGCCATCATATAGCTTCCAAATCAGAAGCAAACAAATATTTAACTTCAAATTGTTCTGTGAATAAAAAAGAGTAGAGAGTTGGCAGAAGGAATGGGTGTGAACAATGCTTCTACACGGAGATGACATTTGAATGGTATAAGGAATTAGGTAAGTAAATATCTGGAGGAAGAGTGTTCTGGGCAGAGGAGATAGCCAAGTTCAACAGCCTTGTTGTATGCAGCAGCTTGAAACGTTCAAGGAAAAGCCACAGAAGACCAGTGTTCTGTTCTTCTGCCAGGTAAGGATACAGCATTCTTCCCCTCTGGAAGATGCAGTTACAGGGTGCCATCTTAGAAATAGAGAGCAGCACTCACCAGATACCAAACCTGCTTGTGCGTTGATATTGAACTTCCTGGCCTCCTGAACTGTAAATTACTCAGTCTAAGGTACTTCATAGCAGCACAAACTAAGACAGAAATTGGTATTGACAAGTGAGTGTGCTGCTCTAACAAATAACCTAAAAATGTGCATGTGGCTTTGGAACTGGGTAGAGGTTGGAAGAGTTTTAAGGTGCAGGCTAGAAAAAGCTTAGATTGCCATGGACAGAATGTTAAGGGCAATTCTGGTGAGAGTTTAGAAGAGGAGAGCTGTAGAGAAAGGCTCCGTCTTAGAGATTACCTAAGTGGTCATGAACAGAATGTTCATCAAAATATGGACAGTAAAGGCCGTCCTGATGAGGTCTCAGATGGAAATGAAGAATATCTTACTGGAAACTAGAGAAGAAGCCATCCTTGTTACAAAGTGGCAAAGTCCTTGGCTGAATTGTATCCATGTTCTGCTTTGTGGAAGGCGGGATTTAAGAGTGATGAACTAGAATATTTGGTGAAAGAAATATCTTAGCAAATTGTTCAGGGTGCTCTATGGCATGGCCCAGCTGCTTATAGTAAAATGCAATAAAAGAGAAACACATTAAAGATAGAATTTATAATCAAAAGGGAAGAATGTGAAGATTTGGAAAATTGTCAACATCACCTAGTAAAGAATAAAAACCTGTGTTTAGGAGAGAAAACCAAGGGTGTGGCCAAGTGACCATTTGATGAGATTAGTACAGATAGGAAGAAGCCAGGTTCCTTTTATCAGAACAATGGAAGAATGACCCTGAAGGCAATTCAGAGATCTTCTAAGCTATCACTCTCATCAAAGGCACAGAGAGCTAGGTCCTTGAGGGCAGAATGGTTTCAAGGGAGGGTCCCAGGAAGCCTGAAGATCCTCAGGGTTTGCTGCCTAAGGCCACCTCAAGTCTCTGCTTCCCCCATTCCAATGTAGTGCTCCACAGCAGTCTCAGCTGTGGCTCAAGTGGGCCTAGTTGCAGCAAGGGCAGCTTCTCTGGAAGGTACAGGCTATAAACCTTGACAGCATTCATGTGGTGCTAACTTTGCAGTCACGCAGAGTGAATGAGCTGTGGAGGCATGGATACCTCCCAAATTTCAATGAATGCCTTGGAGAAACTTGGGGTCCAATCAGAGAACTACTGCAGGAACAGGGCCACTGAAGAATGCTTTCATTAGTCTGTTTTCATATTGCTATAAAGAACTGCCTGAGATTGGGTAATTTATAAAGGAAATAGGTTTAATTGACTCATAGTTCAGCATGGATGGGGATGTCTCAGGAAACTTACAATCATGGAGGAAGGCAAAGCGGAAGCAAGGCACCTTCTCACAAGGCAGCAGGGAGAAGAAGTGCTGAGTGAAGGGGTAAGAGCCCTGTATTAGTCCATTCTCACACTGCTAATAAAGACATACCTGAGACTGGGTAATTTATAAAGGAAAGAGGTTTAATTGACTCTCAGTTCTACAGGGCTGGGGAGGCCTCAGGAAACTTACAATCATGATAGAAGGAGAAGCAAACACATCCTTTTTCACATGGCAGCAGGAAGGAGAAGTCTTAAGCAAGGGGAGAAAAGCCCCTTATAAAACCAAGAGATCTCGTGGGAACTCACTCACTATCACAAGAACAATAAGGAGGTAACCACTCCCATGATTAAATTACTTTCCACTGGGTCCCTCCTATGACACATGAAGATAATGGGAACTACAATTAAATATGAGATTTGGGTGGGGACACAACCAAACCACATCAAGCCGCCTATAAAACCATCAGATCTCGTGATAACTCACTCATTACCAAATACCCCCATGATTCAATTACTTCTACCTGGTCCCACCCTTGACGTGTGGGGATTATGGTGATTACAATCCAAGATGAGATTTAGGTGGGGACATGAACCTAACCACATCAGTGCCCCCACTAGGGCAATGACCAGTAGAGCCATGGGGTCAGGGCTACCACAGTGGATCTCCACTGGGGAAATGCCCAGTGGAGCTAAGGGGTCATGGATACTGCAGAGAGCCCCCACTAGGGCAGTGTTTACTGGGGTTATTGGGGGAAGGCCACCTCCAAGACCCCAGTCCTACACAGCCACCAGCCTGCAATGCCAGCCTCAGAGAGCACCAGGTACATGAAATCAAACCCTAAGAGCTGTGGCATGGCCTGTACCCAACAAATCCAAAGGGGCAAAGTTTTTGGAGCCTTGGGGACTCAACCTTCACTCATGAGTGTCTGGAAAGTGGGACATGGAGTCAAATAATATTATTTTCAGGCCTTAAGATTTAATGTTGTTTGTCCTGTTTTGTCTTGAACCCAAAAGCAATCTATTACCCCTTTCCTCTTGCCTAGTTTTATATTTTGGAATGGGAATGCCTATCCCATGACTGTCTCGCCATGGTATTTTGGAGGCATATAACTGGTTTGATTTCACAGGCTCACAGTTGGAGGCAAATTTGACTCCGGATGAATCATACCTTGAGTATCACCCATATCTGATTTAGATAATATTTGCACGTTCAAGATGAGACTTTGGATATAAACTTTAAAGGTTATGCTGGAGTGAGTTAATACTTTTGGGATGGAATTAGTGTATTTTGTATGTGAGGAGAACATGATTTTGGGCCATCAGTGGTGGGATGCTATGGTTTGAATGCATCCCTTCCAAAATTCACATGTTGAAACTTCATCCCCATGGTGGTGGTATTAAAAGGTGAGGCCTTTTGGAAAGGGATTAAGTCATGAGGGCAGATAATTATGAAAGGGCAGGAAGGAACTAACTTAAGCCCTTTTTGCTTTTCTTCCACATGTGAATACAGCATTTCTCCCCTTTGGAGAAGCAGCAACAAGGTAATATCTTAGACAAAGTGTGCAACCCTCACTAGACACCAAACCTGCTGGTATCTTGATCTTGGACTTCCCAGCCTCTGGAGTTATAAAAAGTTAATTTTTTTTCTTTATAAACTACTCAGTCTAAATTATTTTGTATAGCAGCACAAATAGACTAAGATAGTTAATGACTTTTTTCTTTTATATTTTGGACTTCTTATGTTGTATTTAAGAAACTTATGCCAAATCCAGGTTCACAAAGATGTTGTCCCACATTTTCTTCTAGAAATTTTGTAGTTTTAGATGTTATATCTAAATCTAAGTTCCATCTTTGGTAAATTTTTATATGTGTTGTAAGGTATGGATTGAAGTTTATTATAATTGTTATTTTACATATGAATATCTAATTTTTATAGCACAATTTGTTGAAATGACTATCCTTTTCCACCAAATTTTATGTAGACCTTTGTCAAAAATCAACAGACCATTTTTGTGTGGGTCAATTTCTGGACTCAGTATTCTATTCCATTGATATACATGTCTGTCTTGAAAACCATTTTTTAAAAACAAGTCTATAAATCAGCTAATGTTAGTTCTTCAATTCTGTTTTTACTTTTAAATTTTTAATGGATATTCCAGTTCCTTTGTATTTCCACCTACATTTTAAAATTGGCTTGTCTATTTTCTTAAGCCTGCTAAATTTCTCATTGAGATTACATTGATTCTATTAATAATTTGGGGGAAGATTTGAAATTATAACAATATTCAGCCTCAAACGCTCAATAAGCCCCTTTTGAACCCAAAAGGCACCTATTACCCCTTTCCACTATTCATATGCTATATGAATATATGATATTTCCCCTATCATATTATACATGATAATATGCTTCACTTTATTTAGGTTTTCTTTCATTTCTCTTTACAATACTTTGTTGTTTCTGCTCTACAGGTCTTGCATTTTTTGGTCAAATTTATTATTAAGTATTTCATATTTTTGTTAGTGGCATTGTTTTAAAATTTTAATTTCTAATTTTTATTGCTAGCATATAGAGATATCATTTTTTATACTGATCTTAGATTCCACAACCTTGATAAATTCACTTATTAGTTCTAGAAGATTTTTTGTAGATTGTAACATTTTTTTAAATTTAGATGATATTGTTGTCTATTAATAAGCAGTGTTACTTTTTTCATTCTGGAAAGATTTTATGTCTTTTTCTTCCATTATTACATTGGCTAGAACCTCTAATACAACATTGAAGACAAGTAGTCAGCACTAATATCTTTGTTTTTTCCTTATCTTGGGAAAGCATTCAACCTTTTATCGTTGAGTATGGTGTTGAAGGTTTATTATAGATGCCTTTTATCAGATGGGAGATTTACCTTTCTAACGCTAATTTGCTAAGAGAGAGGTTTTATCAAGAATGGATGTTGGATTTTGTCAGGTGCTTTTTCTGTGTCTATGAAGATGATCATGTTTTCTTTTATAGTCTGTTAATTGTTAATGATACCGATTATTTTTCTAAAGTTAATTCAACATTACATAAAACTCACTTGGTTATGGATATGTTATCCATTCTGTAAACTACTTGTTTTAGTAAAAATTGATTAGAAATTTTTGAATTTGTTCATGGGGGACATTAGTTTGTGATTTTCTTGTAATTTCTTTGTCTAGCTTTGGCATCAAGGTAATGTTGGTCTTGTATAATGAGTTAGAAAGCATTTTCTCCTTTTAATTTTCTAGAAGATTTTGTGTAGATTTGGCATTATTTCTTCTTTTGATAATTGTTAGAATTCTTACGCAAAGTCATCTGGCCAGAAATTTTCTTTGTGTGAAAGTTTTATTTAAAAATTTCATTTCTGTTTTTAGATACAGTATTCAGGTTATCTATTTATTTTTGTGTTAGCACTGGTAACTTGTTTTTTCAAGGTATTTGTCGTTCATTTCAGTTGTTGTGTTTATTTGCATAAAGGTTTTTATGACATTCAGTTGTTACCCACTTAATAGATGTAGAACTTTAGTGATGGCACCTCTATCATTCCTAATGTGTATATTTTTTCCAGATTGATCTGGCTAGAGGTTTATCAGTTATATTAATCATTTCAATGAACTACCTTTTCATTACGTTGATTCTCCTTAGTATATTTTTGTTTTCTATTTCATTCATTTTTGCTTCAATTTTATTTTCTTTATTCTGTTTATTTTGGATTTAATTTGCTCTTTTCTCTTATTTTCTTAACATAGAAGCTAAGGCCATTGTTATGAGACCACTCTTCTTAGTCTCACTCTGTTGCCCAGGCTGGAGTGCAGTGGCACGATCTCCACTCACTGCAACCTCTGCCTCCTAGGTTCAAGCGATTCTCTTGCCCCAGCCTCCAGAGTAGCTGGGATTACAGGCGTGCACCACCACGCCCGGCTAATTTTTGTATTTTTAATGGAGATGGGGTTTCACCATGTTGGCCAGGCTGGTCTCGAAATGCTGACCTCAGGTGATCCACCCGCCTCGGCCTCCCAAAGTGATGGGATTACAGGTGTGAGCCACTACACCTGTCCGAGACCAATCTTTTATGATGTGGAAATTTTAGTGCTATAAATTTACCTCCAAATATTTTCAAATCTGAGTCCCACAAATTTTGGTAGGTTGTCTTTTCATTCTCATTTAGTTCAAAATATTTTCTAATTGTATCTTATTCTTTCCTTGATCCATATCCTCTCTAGAACTATGCTATTTAGTATTAAATTACTTAGGAATTTCCTATAAATTTTTTTCTGATATTAATTCCTAGTTCAATTCCATTGTGGTCAGAGAATGTACTTTGTATGGCTTCAATCATTTTACATTTATTCAGACTTGTTTAATGATCCTCTATCCAGCTTATCTTGGTAAATGTTCTGTGTGCACTTGAAAACACTGTATATTCTACTGTTGTTGTGTCATGTGTTTTACCAAAGTCAGTCAAGTCAAGTTGTTTGATGTTGTTTTTCAAGTCTGTATATTTTACTGATTTTTTTGTCTGCATCTTTTATCATTTATTAAAAGAAGAATGTTGGCATATTTGACTATAATTGTGAATTTGCCCATTTCTCCTTTAAGTTTTACTATTTTTGTTATTTTGGATGCCTAAATATTAAATATTTAAATTCTAATATTTCCTTGGTTAATTCTCCCTTTATCAGTTTACAATGTCCCCCATTTTGTGTGTGATATTCTTGTCTCTGAAATCTACCGTATCATATTACATAGGTATCGTAGCTTTGTTTTCAAATAATGTTTCCTCTTTGCATTTAATGTGGAAATTACTCTTGTAATGTTTTCAATGTTACTGGTAGCTTTAATTTGCTAAGGTGGCTATAATAAAATACCACAAACTAGGTGGCTTATACATCATGTATTTGCTCACAGCTCTGGAGGCTGTAAGTTTAGTATCAAGGTGTTGACAGGTCGGTTTCTTCTGAGGCCTCTCAGAATCTACCACGTCTCTTGCCTAGCTGGATTCAGTGATTTTCTGGCAGACACTGGCATTCCTTGGCTTTCAGAAGCATCATTCCAATCTCTGCCTTTGTTTTTATGTGACATTCTCCCTGGGTATGTGCCTCTATGTCCCAATTTCCCCTTTTTATTAAAAGGCCAGTAGTATTGGATTAAGTGTTGCCCTAATTACTTCATCTTAGCTCATTACGTCTGCAAGAACCTTGTATTAAAAAAATGTGACATTCTGCGGCACTGGGGGTTGAAACTTCAACATATTAATTTGGGGGAACAAAATTCAACCTGTAGTGCTGGTATTTTCTTCTGCAGTGTCAAATCTGCTATATATCCCATCCAGTTAATTTTTCATTTCAGACCTGTACTTTATATCCATAGAAGTGTGATTTTGGTATGTTTTATATCCTTCATATGTTTAATTAACATGTTCAACCTTTCCTCTTATTTATTGAACATATATAATATAGTTAGAATACCTGTAGCTTTTTTTTGTTTTTTATTTTTTGTGTTTTTTTTTTTTTTTTTGAGATGCAGTCTCACTTTGTTGCCCAGGCTGGAGTGCAGTGGCACAATCTCGGCTCACTGCGACCTCCACCTTCTGGGTTCAAGCAATTCTCCTGCCTCAGCCTCCTGCGAAGCTGGGACTACAGGCACCTGCCACCACACCCGGCAAATTTTTTGTATTTTTAGTAGAGACAGGGTTTCATCGTGTTAGCCAGGATGGTCTCGATCTCCTGACCTCGTGATCCGCCTGCCTCGGCCTCCCAAAGTGCTGGGATTACAGGCATGAGCCACTGCCCCCAGCCATCTGTAGCTGTTTTAATGTTCTTATCTACTTATTCTATAGGTGCCATTTTCTGGTCTCTTTCTATTGAATGGCTTTTCTGCTCTTACTTTCCTTCCTTCATGCGTGATTGGAAACTTTTTATGTGATGTCAGACAATGTGGATTTTACCTTTTCGATGGTGCTTTTCTTCTCCTAATATTATTTTCACACTTAAATCTGAGATGCTTTACATTTACTTGGAAAAAAAAACATTGATTCTTTCAAGGCTCATTTTTAAACTTCATTAGACAGAACCAGACTAGCTATTAATCTAGGACTATTTTTTTTTTCCACTACTGTAGTGATACCCTCTGAGGAACCTACCTAATGTCATGTGAAATACAAGGTTTTTCACTCTGACTTATGGGAACGGGAAATGTTAGAGCTCTAAGAATTGTTTTTTCTGCTGTTTTTAGATAGTTGTTTCTCCAGCTTCAGTTAGTTTCCTTACATTCATGCACTGATTCATGCTCTACTAGAGCTGAGAAGGACCTTCAACACATCTCTTCTGTTGTCTTATTTTTTGTGCAGCTTTCTTTTCTCTTGTATTCTTCCCTGAAAATGGTAGCGGTATTTCCGTTTCTGGACTCCTAGCTCTGTCTTCTCAACTCAGGGAGGCCACTGGATTCCATTTGGGTTCTCCCTGTCTTTTTATTTTATTTATTTACTTATTTATTTATTTTGAGACACAGTCTTGCTCTGTCGCCCAGGCTGGAGTACAGTGGCACGATCTCAGCTCACTGCAACCTCGTCTCCCAGGTTCAAGCGATTCTCCTGCCTCAGCCTCCTTAGTAGCTGGGACTACAGGCGTGTGCCACCGCACCTGGCTAATTTTTGTATTTTTAGCGGGAACGGGGTTTCACCGTGTTAGCTAGGATTGTCTCGATCTCCTGACCTCGTGATCCCCCCACCTTGGCCTCCCAAAGTGCTATGGGATTACAGGCGTGAGACACCGCCGCCAGCCTGGGTTCTCCTTTTCTATGATGTAGCCTGAAATCTCCTTTCAGGCAGTAAGCCGGGACAATCACAAGGCTTCACTTTGTTTTCCCTCTGTAAGGAATTATTTTCTCGCACTACCTAATTTCTAACACTTAAAAAACATTCATATATATATATCATGTTATATATCTATAACATGTATATAACAAATATATATAACAATATATCATTATACACACACACACATACACACACACACACACACACACACACACATACACTCCAGTGTTTTCAGTTGTTTCTACCAGGAAGATAACTCCATTACAAGTTACCCCATCTCAGCTAGACATTTCCTAAGATAATACATTATTGCCCCGGTGTGGTGGCTCGAACTCCTGACCTCAGGTGATCCTCCTGCCTCAGCCTCCCAAAGTGTTGGGATTGCAGGCATGAGCTGCTGCATTTGGCCTACATAAATATTTTGACATAAATGAGCTCTTAAGCAGTTTTTGTAGATTAATTTTCTTGTCTAATCCTGTATCTCTGTTTTTCCTCAATATTTGCCATATATATCTATGTAAAGATTTTAATTGCCTGCATATAACTTCATAGTATGGATACATCATTTTTAAATTTAGGTATTTCTCTATTGATGTACAAATGTTTTTCACCAATTTTTCTGTTTACCAAATAATGTTACAATGAACATTTGTGAATCATATGCTTTTGTGCACATGTGTAGCATTTCTAAAATAAAAATTCTTAAAAATGTAATGAGCATTTTAGAGTTTGCTAGAGATTGCCAAAATATTCTGCAAGTACTTGTACTTTGTTCTCTTTTAATGGTGTTAGGATTTCCTATTCCCTCATCATTTTTTTGTTAATCCAGTGGAAGAAAATTGCTTCTTTGTTTTACTTTATATTTACTTTATGAATAGTAAAGTTGAATATCTTTAGTTATCTATTTGTAGTTATTAATCTGGGAATTGTTGCGATATTTTTCTATTGGGTTGTTTGATTTTTTATTTATAGAAAAAAATTGTATAATTATTTGTTTTTTATACATATCACAAGCATTTTCTCCTAATCTCTTCTTTATATTTTAACTTTATATAAGAAATAATTTGCCATATAAAAGTAGTGCTGGAAAACATGTCTTTTGAGAAAGAACATACCTTGTTCTATTTTTTTTCCACTTTTGAAAATTCCTTCTCATCCACCAGCTGCAGGGCAAGTCACTGAACTAAAATGTTTAACTGGTTTTGAGAAAGAGGAAAAACAGCTTCTGACATTCACAAGTGATGCCCAGTTGTTGCTAGGAGCCGGCTTGGCACTCACAGCTAGGCCTTGGTATTACTGTATCAGGAACATCAGCATTAAATGAGGCCACTCTCTGACCATGATGGATGAAGGCAAAAACAAGACCGCTCTGCAACCATGTTTGAACACAGACAGAACATGAACATTGTGCAAGTCATGAAAATGACCGGTTATCTCACTATTCTGACTCATATAAGTTACTGCTTTTTTTCTTTTACCAATTATAACTTTACCCTTGCTTTTAGACTGCCCTCACAATAGATAAGATGTATTCAGATACCTAATTATCACATTACCCCTACTTCCTGAGAGTATTCAATCCAGAGAAAAATTCTTCTTCCTCAGAATTTCCCCCAAATCACCTAATACAAATCCAAACACTAAAACAAGTCCTTTTATTATATTCCTACTGAATGCCCCCATAATTGATAAAATAGTTCTCTATGGTGTACATTCTCTCTTACTGTAATGAGTAAAAAACCCAATTTGTTCAACTATAGTGTGTTCCTGATAGTCTTTAGATAGAGGGCTTTCAAATAATCTTTTTTCTTTTTTTTTTTTTTTTTTTTTGAGACAGAGTCTCGCTCTGTCGCCCAGGCTGGAGTGCAGTGGCGCAATCTCGGCTCACTGCAAGCTCCGACTCCCGGGTTCACGCCATTCTCCTGCCTCAGCCTCCCGAGTAGCTGGGACTACAGGCGCCCGCCACTGCGCCCGGCTAATTTTTTCTATTTTTAGTAGAGACGGGGTTTCACCATGGTCTCGATCTCCTGACCTTGTGATCCGCCCGCCTCGGCCTCCCAAAGTGCTGGGATTACAGGCGTGAATCAAATAATCATATAAAAACATTGTGGTATAAAGTCCAACTGCTTTTTATTTTTATTTCATTTTTAAACATTTATTTATTTTAATTGATGAGTAAAAATTATATATATTTATTGTGTACATCATATTGTTTTGAAACACACGTATATTGCAGGATGGCTAAATCTAGCTAATTAACATATACATTACTTCACTTATTTATCTTTTTTGTGGTAAGAACATTTAAAATCTATTTTCTTAGCAATGTGCAAGAATATAATGTTTTTATGAACCACAGTCACCATGCTATCTGTAAAACAGATCTCTTAAACCAATCCTTCCTATCTAACTGAAATTTTGTATCCTTTGATCAACATCTTCCCGACCCTTATATTTTATGAGAATTAGTCATTTCCAGTCTGATGAAATCCATTACTGTTTTAAAGCCCCATTCTGTGTGGGTCACACACTAGTTTAAGTTTTGAGAGGTACTATGTATATTAGGATAAATCGTATCAGGGAATCAGTATAGGATCCCTGAAAGAACATTGAATTTGATATGAGAACTGGATTGACAACATTCTAGAAGGAGAATTTTGGGAAAATGTGTTAATCACGCTGAGTTTTTGCTTCCTTATTTGTAAATAGGGATAATAACTCTTAACAGTATTGTTTTAAGGATTTGGTGATGGAGCTTTTTGTAAACTAAGACATGTTCTGTAAATAGGAAAGATTTTCAAAATAATAATGGTAGAGCTTGGAGGGAACTGATTGAATGCACATCTCCTTTCATCACCCCTTATTTATTCATGGGAAACAGAAAGCACAGAGAAGGAGAATTCATTTACTTTAGACCGAGACTGAATGCCAGGTTTTTTGACTCCTAGTCTAGCATCCTCTATACTTCATGAAACCTCTTTTCTATTTTATTTCTTTTTGCTTCTTTGTAATAAAAAAAAAATTCTAGTAAATGATTTTTTTGTACATTATACTATCTTCTGGGATTAACTCCTCAGAATCCTCCAAACAATTTGCAAAGTTAATGACTCCTGGGTATTTATGAGATTATAGTAAAGCCAAGTTAAGCCACAAAAGTATATTAAAAAATAATTTCCAGACTTTTCATATCCAAATTATTCTTGTGGAGTTACCTCCCACCCTTGTTTATAGTATGTTGACCATCTTCTTTCTAACCAAGATTCAGGGTCTTATTTCATCATGATTTCACCTGTTGTGATTGGGTTCTGTGTACTTATGTTTGTTCTGCCCAGCAGTATAGGTTTAAATAAGAAAAAAATAATAATAATCTTGGAGCCTGAGGAAAGTATTCTCTTCACTGGTGGCAGATTGCTATCTGTTTGCCTGTCAGCTCTTTGTTCTGGTTACTTATTCTTTCTAGCATGCTTGGCTGCACAAATCACAAAATAGAGGGATAAAAAGATCTTTTGGAATCTGTATTTGCTATGTTGCAAGCTCAGTTACCATACGGAACACAAAAGCCCAGAGTCTTAAGTATGAAACAGCATTTTCTTGTTTTGCTTTCTTCCTTACCATTTTAGCAATGTGTTTTGATCACTACTGAAGTGTTTATTGAAGAAATTAATTGTGTGTGTGTGCGTGTGTGTGTGTGCACACGCCCCTGTGTATTGTGTATGAAGTGAGTGATGGGGGGGCACCAAAAGTGTTATAAGAAGCAACATTTTATGCCATAGGCAAAGACGGTACTTGAGGCATTGTAAATAATCAGGTATTTCTTGTGAGCCTTCTGAATATTGCTCAGGAATTGATTACTCAAGCATATCCATTACTCTTCTTCTATCTTATCAGAATAAATGTTTGTTATAGCATTACTTAAAAGGTTTTGGATAATGAGAATTGGCTGCCAGGTAGATGAAAGATGAGACAAATGATCAGGTGAGCCTTTTCTTCATTCATTTCCTCATTCACGTTTCACACAATTTTTAGACCTATTTAGTGTCAGAGACTCTGTTCTGGGCATGAGAATGCAGAGTGAACAAGACACAGGACTACCCTTATTATGAAGTAACTAGAGGGAGACACATGACAGGGAGACAAAGTGCTGCCTGTTGATAGTGACAATTCTATAATTCCTCTAAGCTTTGTAGATGAGGCATCTTCTATGCAGTCCACTACATAGATTGAGCTTCACTAGTTGTACACCTTTTTGGATTCCATTGTTAAGGCCTCAAGAAATGCAAACCAAATTGGATATTAATGTAGATATATTCTTAGAAAGACTCATCTGCTTTTCAGGTTAACATATGACTTTTTTTTTTTTTTTTTTTTGAGATGGAGTCTCACCCTGTCGCCCTGGCTGGAATGCAATGGCGCGATCTTGGATCACTGCAACCTCCGCCTCCCGGGTTCAAGCCATTCTCCTGCCTCAGCCTCTTGAGTAGCTGGAATTACAGGCATGCACCACCACACCCAGCTCATTTTTTTTTCTTTTGTATCTTTAGTAGAGATGGGGTTTCACCATGTTGGTCAGGCTGGTCTTGAGCTCCTGACCTTGTGATCTGCCTGCCTCGGCCTCCCAAAGTGCTAGAATTACAGGCGTGTGCCACTGTGCCCCACCAACATATGATATTCTTGAATCAAATATTAATGGTCATAAATGTGTCTGGCCGCTGATGAGGACATTGGTATAAGTAACAGAATTTTGAGCAAATTTTGTAACTAATACAATATTTATTTAACCATGAATCTGTTGCCAAAATACCAGAAAATGTAAAATCTTGTGACAGGAAAAAAATTGCAAAAGCAGAGGAGGCTCTGGAGGTAAGTTTTACTGATAAGGAAATTGAACCTTTAGAGTTTAAATGATGTTCCCAGGATCACCAGCTGGTAAATACTAGAGTTCCAAACATCAACTCATTTAATTCTTTCAACAACCTTTTATTTTAAGTACTACTATTATTTATATGTTACGAATTGGTGACTGAGGTCCGGAAAAGGTAAGTAACTTGGCCAGGGCCATGTGGCTAGTGAGTGTCAGAGCCAGGATTCAGGCCAAGAAGTTTGACTCCAGAGTCCATGCTTTTAACTTTACACCATTCTGTCTCTCCAGGAATAGCTGTACTCAGTTTCCAGACTTCGCTGCCCTCAACCCCTCCCGCTTTTCTTTTCATTATATTGTGGTGCCAAGCACATACATACACACCTGCTAGAAAACATATATATCCCCTATAAAACATTTTAAACATAAGCATGTATATGTGTATACATTCTTTGCTTCTCAGTGTGTCTGCAGAATGATGATTGATAAATGACTCAAATCAGAAAGCAAAAGAGACTGATTCTGTTGTATCATCAGGCAGAAAAAGGAAGTTTCCTTTAGGCATTCTAAGCATAAGGCAAGATGAATGGGGTGCTAATTAGCTCTAGCTCTATCAGCCTGCTGTCCTTTGTTTGAGGCCAAGACTGAAAGAGGTTAGATTGTGCCTAACAATATGGTCCACTGGCCTGATTACAAGGCTCCAAGAGGGCTTTTGCAACATGAGCATATGGACATTTTGCAATATTTACAGGGGGAAATGTATGCTGATTGGCATACAAGCTACAAATGGCTTCCTGTTGTAAGCTTCTTCAATTTATTTCCACAGGTATTGTCGCTCATCCTCCACTTGGATATATATTTTTTAATTTGAAGAAAATATCTTACTCAATTATAACCTGAGCTATGATTTTTCTAGTGAATTTAAAAAGAAAATACCATTAATATAGTATAGTACAAAGAATATTGGTGTTAGAGTCGGAAATCATGAAGTTGAGTCCCATTTTTGCCTTGTACATTACCATTTCTTCATAGCTGGAGAAAATCAAATCATCAGGCACCCTGGTTTAACTTTAATGCTCTCAAAACTCAAATTAGGTCTCAATACTTCCTGGAATTTCAACTGTTTTTCTATAGCAAGTTCACTTTTTCACTGTCTGAGAACTCATTTTCATACATTCGCTTTCCTTAAACTTCATATATTCACCTATCCCAATCCGCTTATTTCCAGTTGTATACCTCACTGAGAAAATGGGAGGAAGCAATGGAAAGAAGCCTGCTCCATCTTTTGACTGTGACATCTCCAAGCCTCATGTTAATATTTTTTTTCAAAATATTAACCAAACCAAAAAAGTGTCCCTGTTCCTATGAAGGGGCAGTCCCTCCACAATTGCACTGGGCCCCATTCTCTTTCACCTCTTTCAGTTACACCATCTTTCTCTTGCAACATCAGTTTCGCCTCTATTGGATCATGTCTGTTAACATCCAAATATGTTAAAATAACTACTATCTTCAAAATAAAATAATAAAAACTTTATTCACCCTAAATCTCCATCTATAGTCTAATTTATCTGCTCTCCTCACTGCAAAACCTATTATAAGAGTTGTTGGCTGGGGGGGTTGGTTCATGCCTGTAATCGCAGCATTTGGGAGGCCGAGGTGGGTGGATCACGAGGTCAGGAGATCAAGACCATCCTGGCCAACATGGTGAAACCCTGTCTCTACTAAAAGTACAAAAAATAATAATAAAAAACCAAATAGCCAGGCGTGGTGGCACACACCTGTAGTCCCAGCTACTCGGGAGGCTAAGGCAGGAGAATTGCTTGAACCTGGGAGGCAGAGGCTGCAGTAAGCCGAGATTGTGCCATTGCACTCCAGCCTGGGCTACAGAGTGAGACTCCATCTAAAAAAAGAAAAAAAAAAAAAAAGAATAGTTGATAGTCACTGTTTCTTTTTCTCAAAATTCCTATCGTTCCTTAAACCTCCGCAGATTTCCATCTGTCCACTACCAATTTAACGGTCATAACGGTCACCTACCACTCTTAAACAGTTGATAATTCTCTCTTTGTTTGAACATCTTCTTCCCCTGTCTTTTATAACTTCACATTTAACTTTGTTTTCTTTCTGCCTCACTGACTTCTCTTTCTCACTCTCCTTTACTGGCTCCTACTTTATTCAACCCCTAAACATTTGTTTTAGGCTCTCTACTTATTTGCTACATTCACTAGATTCCACTTCACCTCTGCTTCCAATATGCTTTTTTTTTTTTTTTAAAACTATGTATCCACCATTTTTATTTCAAACTGTTGGGAATAACAGTCAAAATCCTAAGGAAAAGGAACACTCAAAAAAGGATTCTTAGCAAAGCAATTTTATTCTGCGCAGAGAGGTGCCTCCTTGGCCAGTCGCCATGAGAGCACACCTGAACAACGCAAGTCCTGCCCCTGTACCTTTCCCCATTGGCTGGGGTCGGGTCGTGCAATCTGAACTAATCCCGGTGGGCTAAACATTTGATTTTTTTTTTAAGATAAGGTGGGCACGTAAAAGAGAGCAGAGAGGAAAGGGGAAGGGGTGGCTGTAATGAGCTAGAAAGTAGTCCTTTTTCCAAATAAGAAAGGAATGTGAGCTGGTACTGATAACACCTGGTACTGATAACACCTGGTACTGTGGTGTGCCTGGGCATCTAACAAAGGCAAAAAGGAAATAAGAGAAAAAGGAAAAAAGAAAGGAGGAGGTACTATGAATTAAAGAATAAAAGATTGATCGGGTTATTTGAAGAGAAACCTCATCATATCCCACACTTCATGCATAGCATTTATCAAAAGCTGATTAGACATAGTTTGTGAAGGAATGTAGTTGTGGATTAGATTGGAGGGTGGTTTCTGATCAGATTTTATACGCCTTGAATACTCAGGTTTACAGTCTCTATCTTATAGTCATCAAGTACCAAATATAATTTTTAAAGCAGGTTGAATTTATACAAACAGGAACAGAACATGGAAGACAATGGAGATGAAGTCTGTCAGTTAAAAGAGTTTGAGTGTTGTAACATCTTAATGTAAGGTGAACATGATATGAATTAGGTATTTTGTGGGCGTGCAAATGTAATGAACAACAAAAGACATTTGAAAATACTTGACAAGAGTAGGCAAAGGGCTGCATATGAGGTTTAAAAAACAGAGAATTGTACCTCCCCATGGTTTTTAATGCAAATTACTTGGAGGATAAAATGCTGCTAATATTGGTAATGAACACATTTGTCTCCAGAGACTGACTGACTCCAAATTTGAAGCCAAATTTACTTTTATGGCTATGCTTAAACTGACATAATGATATATTGGTCTGATTTCTTTTATGAAATCAGCTCTAAAAATAAATATTCTTGTATTCAGACTTTCTGTGTGTTCTGTTTTCATCTTTCTACTGTAGCTAAAGATCACTTTGTGACTTTTTCTTGTTTTTGGCCAAAGGCTATTGCAAAAGCAATGAAGTTATGACCTAGTTCTGTGGCAGAACAAGTATAGTCTAGAGGGAAAACTGACTTGGAGCAACAGATGTGGTTTTAGACATGTTGGGTTTAAGGTGGTGTCAAGATATCCTAGTGAAAATGGCAGTTATGGAACTATGGCTCAAGGTCAAAGAACAGTCTGAATGGCGAATGCAGGCTGGAAAGTCATTCAACCATGATATAATGGCCTGGAGACACATAACTAGTAGCGTCCTAAATATTTAGGCTGGGGTTTACATTTCGCAACTAGCAGATGACATAATAAAGCCAGTCAAAGAGAGAGCGAACATGCGAGCAAAAAGGGAAAAACAAAAGGGAATGAATAGCCAAGGGACACATTTTACAAGTCTCAAACAAGTTGACTATACCGAATGTTGGGGAGAGCTGTCAAGGGAAGTAAAGACTGAAGATTTTGTAATGATAAGGCTGACCTTGAAGAGTATATTTTCAGTGGAGTAGTAGGGGCAGGATTCTTGTAGAAAATGAGATGACTGAATAATGATGAAAAGGAGATAAGCAAAAGAGAAGGAAAATAAATAGCTTAACGGAGGTGTTTTCAAGGGAAAGTATTTTTTAATACCTTTAATAGGTTATTGCTTTATTCAGTGAAAAATGATATGTGCCTATTGTAAGATTTAAAAATACAAAAAATACAAAGAAGAAAGTAAAAAACCACATGTAATGCAACAATACAGAAAAATAACCACCCATATTGTTTTGATAAACATACTTGCAGGTTTCAATTAATAGCAGCATAAAATTGATTGAAAAGAGTACATTAAGTTTTTTTGGAAAATAATTGCTAAACATACAATGTTAATATTTATTGAAAATACATTTCTTGGCCAGGCGTGGTGGCTCATGCCTATAATCCCAACACTTTGGGAGACCGAGGCGGGAGGATCACCTGAGGTGGGGAGTTCGAGACCAGCCTGACCAACATGGAGAAACCGTGTCTCTACTAAAAATACAAAATTAGTTGGGCGTGGTGAAACATGCCTGTAATCCCAGCTACTCAGGAGGCTGAGGCAGGAGAATTGCTTGAGCCAGGGAGGTGGAGGTTGCAGTGAGCCAAGATCGTGCCATTGCATTCCAGCCTGGGCAACAAGAGCAAAACTCCGTCTCAAAGAAAAAAAAAAAAAAGAAAAAAGAAAATACATTTCTTAATGAGATGGCACATATTGTTCCTGTTCCCCTCTCATTTACTCTCATTCATTCTTGTAGACATAGATAACTATACCAATTGCTAGAATAAGAGAGGGTTCATTATCAATTCTATTTTGATTTTTTTCTTTGTCAAAAAGAGACTTTGTTTCCATGAATATGTATACAGGAATGGAAGAAGGATTTTTTTTACAGCAATTTCACTCAATTATTTGAATTCTTCATGAATTACATACTGAAAGCTATATACGTGACAACCGCAAGTCATTCAATTTTGTTGAAAACAAAGCATTGGAAATTGCTTGACTTACAAAAGGAGTTGCTGTCTAGTCTTTAGAAATTGTTCACCTTGTCAAGTCAGTGACTAATATTTCTAATGTTAAAAGGTAAACTGAGGCACAATACCATTTTTAAAGAGTTTGAGCAAAAAATATTCCATGAATTGTGCAGCTCCAAACTAGAAGCCATTCAGGAGCTCCATCAAGGGAAAACAATGGGGAGAATTTTATAAAACACACACAGAAGTAAAGCAGATGGTATTTGATTGGTTACTGTTATACAGTTGCCTCATTTGATCTATCCCATTGGAAAGTCCTAATTATATGTTTGTTAACTGCTTCTGATCGGTTGAGTTTACATTCTGTTTTTCTGTGATATAAACATTTACAAGAAGTAACTCAAGTTAAATTTTGCTTATATTTGCAAATCAAGCAAGGCTGAAGTCGCTTCTGAGGCCTAACTGTGTTTTTCTTCTAAGAGATTCTTCAGGTCTCTTTTGTATTTTAATTTACTTCAGCCTTAATCAACCTCTTGTCTTCAATGTGTTTCTTTTTTGTTTGTTTTTATTTTTACCTTTTTATTTTAAGATAAAACTCAGATATGGAAAGCACGTGACACAAGTGTATGGTTTTATTTCCGCCACACAGATATAAAGCAACAGAATATTGCTACCCAACCTAGTATTCCAATGTAGACGCCTTGTCCCAGTCACCATTCCCTTTAGGACATTTAACAAAACTGAGACATCTGTCTGTGTTAACAGGAAGCCACTAAGTGGCTAATGAAGAAATGAAGACCAAAGACAGTTAGACTAAGAAGAAATACATCAGATGAATCAAAGTCTTGAAGAAGGCATGAGTGGAAAGAATCAGATAAATTCTACATCACTGACAAGGTTTAGTCTTAGAAAAAAGAAATTTCTCTTACTGCAAGTCGAAGAAAAGAGAAGAGACGACAAATTCGCTCAACCTGTCATTTAACAAAGATTTATGAAGCCCCTATTAATTGGCAGTACTGCAGAAAGCACTAGAGAGAGATTTTAAAGAGGAAAACAAACTGTACTCGGGCTCTCCTGCTAGATGCACTTAATCGCTTCGAAAAAAGAGGAGATGAGGTTGTGGTTCTCAATAAAAGCTGTTTGGGGGATTGTGGATTTGGACATTTGAAGAGTGGAAACAAAATTTCCAAAAGCTACAGTAGAGAAAACCCTATGGAATCAATACATTTTCTTTGCAGGACTCTGGAAAGAGCCAAGCCTAGCATTTTGTTTTAAAAGCTAAGCTTGGAATGCTTATATCAGACATCACAATGAATCTAATTGATTCCATTTTTAAAATTGCACCTGCCATTGGAGTTATGCCAAAACACACATACCAAATTAAAGCACAAAAACTAATAAAACATAACAGGAGCGGAATGCTGCAAACTCAATTGCTTATTAAAAAACTATTAGCTTTAAAATGTTAGCATGTCAGAAAACAGTTTCCTTCTACTAACATCAGCTTTGAAGGTCAGCTAATCGGAAATATATAGAATTAGGACAGGCAGTAAATTCAATAAAGTAGACCTTGCAGTAAAATAAACTTTGCTCCAGGCCCATGCTGTTGGAATTAGAAAGCCATCATCAGGCACATGCTTGCAGATCAGAGGTCTTAGTAAGCCAGTGATAATTCTGGTATTTAGAGTCCACCTGTTATAACTTAAGTAATCTTTTTAAATAACCTATTTGATATAATATTTAATTGTCTCTTTAAGAGTGCTGAAAAAATACTAGGATGCTTAAACACTTTAAAAATAAAAATATCCAAATGAGCTAGCCAGTGGGACTTCTTTTGTGTTTTCCTTTCTTTCAGCAAAACAGCCTTTTTTTTCTTCCAATTCTTTCCTTCTGTTCTCATAAATTAATCTGCATTTGTGATTTTGGATTTGTGCAGAGTGGAGTGTGATTACTGAGGTCTTAATCAACATTCAGGCTGACAGAGAACAGTTGAACCAGCTATTATCTTTTGTGCTGAGAGATATGTTTATTGTAAATGCTCTGGGCTCTCTGAAAAGTTGGGAGAATAGGTCTTTGAAACTGATGAGGGTGTCAAAATGTTGCTTTAGATGCCTATAGCTGAGAGAACTGCAAAGGTGACTTGGCGAAGAGTTATTTATAAGATCACTGAATGGAAGATAAAAAGGAAATTATTTTACTTCAAATATGATATGTTTTATAATTATTAACTGAATCATGGAAATTGAATTGGAAGAGATTTCATAAGGCAATCAGTCAAGGCAATATTGATTTCCAGACAGACACAAGACTGGGATAATATTTTCACTAATCCACAGCAGAATTAAAAAAAGAAAAAGAAAACAGTATAGACAGGTTTTCAATGAAGCTAGATTTGTTATTTGATTTTAATCTTAATATTACATTCTTTTTATTTTTAGTCCTAAAATACTCTTTCTTCTTTTAGATGACAGATGTATATAGTGGGATGTATAAAGTGCTCTTGGTTGGATTCAATGAAACAATCATTGTTCTTTTGGGAACTGGAGTAGGGCTGATGTGAAACTAGACTAGAAAGTAGGCAGCATTGGGTTTGAGGACCAGGATCTTGTTCCTGAGCTCTTTTCTTCCTCTTTGGTACTGAATATCCTTATTTTTCCATGCAGTTTACAATTTCATTTTGTTCCCTACTCCCTTCTCTCCCAAATAGAAACCAACTTTGAAAAAGAATCAGCTTTCAGCCATTTATCCAACTCAAAGGCAAGGTGAGAGTGAACTGTAGGTGCTAGAAACCACAGTCCATTGCTCTCAATTTTATTTTCTCATGTACGTTAATCTCTCGCTCTCTACCAGCTCAATATACATATACAATTGTGATCTAAATTCTTATATCACTTTTACAAACTAGAATTTTCCCTGTTGTGTATCCCCCTGCCACCTACCCCCTCATTTCTTTTCTCCACTAAATACACTGGACCCACTTCCCTCATTTCTTCCCACTAACTTTTCAGTTCAGTTTAATTTGGTTTTGATCTCATTCCACTGGAACTGCTTTTATCAAGGACAGCAAACTGCTGGTTACTTTACCGTTTTCCTCTTACTCAAATTCTCAGCATTATTCTGCACATTAGCAACTCTCTGTTCTTCAAACACAGAACTATGCCAAAATTGTCCTATTTAGAGCCTTGCCAGCTGTTTTTTTTTTTTTTTCCCTCTTTTTCAATGCTTGCTCTTTCGGATATATCAAATAAGACTTCCTTGGAGAAAGCTTCAATTAGTACCCAAAATACAGTAGTTCTGTCCATTACACCACCCATCACTGCTGTCTGTTACTCTCTTTCAGCATCCCCAAATTTCCTTCACAGCATTTACAACTGCTTGTGTCTTTTATTTATTATCTGTCTCTCCCTGTGCATAAAGCTTTATGAAGTCAGGGACCATTAATCCCATATTCATTGCTGTACCTCCAGAACCCAGCACAGTGCTTGTTGCTTAGTAGTTTTTAAATAAAGACTTACTGAATAATTTGATGGACAGATGAATGCCAAGAATCCCACAATATTTTTAACCAGCCTCAACTTGAAAACTCATGCCAAGACTTTTATTCTTTATCTTTGCAATGATTCTCGCATCTCTCTTTCTTCCAGTCCTTGCTTCCACTTTCTTTGCCCAGGCCACCATCATCTATGAGTTTCACCATTTAATAAAACTCATAACTCACCTTCCGTCTTCTCTTGTTGATCTTCAATCCATCCTATATGTTGCAGTTAGTCTTATAACCTTCTTGAAACTCTGATCTTATTTTCCTATGAAAAACAAAACAAAATAAAACAAACTCCCCTTTGTGTAGACAGTTTGTTCTAGGTTTTCTATGCTGGCATTTATGGGCCTTGAAGACCTGGCTTTAACTGATACCAGCTCTAAGTGATCATAATGTCCCTTGTATTTGCCTAGCTCTTTTTTTGTGTGAACTTCTCTTTTGAAACTTTTATGATTCAATGTTGTGTCATTTACACCATTTAATAGAATGACAACATGTTGAAGCCAGGTACATGGTATGTTTTCTAATGTCAGCACTTAGCACAGTTTTTGATACACACAAGCTCTATATATATTTACTGAATAAATCATTGTGTGATTCTCTTCTTGAAGTTCCACGTTCAGTATCAAACAGAATATAGAATACAAAAATGATTAATTGCAAACCCTATATAGTGTTTGGGTGTAACTAAAAATATTAAATTCTGTACATTTTGTTTAAGGCAATGGGTATGACATTAGCTGTGGTAATGTTAAATATTGTTGTGCAACTGATGCCTGCAGTTTCCTGAGCCAAAAGAGGAAAAATCTTGTCCCTAGAAATTCTTTGACTGAAGGGTCATCCAATTAATTACAAGACCCTTAGCAAAAAACCTGTTGATGCATACGGCCTTTGCCCCAGAAAGATCTGCAAGATATGACGAGAACAATAGCCTCAGGCAGTACACTCAGAAGATGAAACTGTATGTGAAAAAACCCACTCTGAACATTTCTAGCACAGGCTGGCTGCCTGTAGGTCCTGATACTGACCCTCAAGCATGCTGCTCGGACTTCCATTGCAGAGGAATTAAAGTGGCCAAACATATATATATATGAGACAGAACCTCACTTTGTTGCCCAGACTGGATTGGAGTAAAGCGGCTCCATCTCTGTGCACTGCAGCCTCAGCCTCCTGAGCTCAAGCGACCCTCCCAAGCAGTCCTCTCGCCTTACCTTCCTGAGTAGCTGGGACCACAGGCACGCACCACTAGGCCTGGCTAATTTTTTGTATTTTTTTGTAGAGACAGGGTTTCGCCATATTTTCAAGCTGGTCTTAAACTCCTCAGTTCAAGTGATCCACCCACCTCGGCCTCCCAAAGTGATGGGATTATAGGCATGAGCCACTGTGCCTTACCACATATATTTTTAAATATTTAAAAATATAAATTTTGGCCAGGCACGGTGGCTCACACCCGTAATCCCAGCACTTTGGGAGACCAAGGTGGGCAGATCACGAGGTCAGGAGTTCGAGAGCAGCCTGGCCAACACAGTGAAACCCCATCTCTACTAAAAATACAAAAATTAGCTGGGTGTGGTGGTGGGCGCCTATAATCCCAGCTACTTAGGAGGCTAAGGCAGGAGAATCGCTTGAACCCGGGAGGCGGAGGTTGTAGTGAGCTGAGATGGCACCACTGCACTCCAGCCTGGGCAACAGAGCTAGACTCCATCTAAAAAAAAAAAAAATTAATTTTGACTTGTATCATGCTGCATGAGAACAGTGTAGTATAATTAAGGCAGATGAGTAGATAGGAACTTACTTTCATGGTTTTTGTTAACACAGAAGTTCTCAATTTTGAATGCACATTAAAGTTATCTGTCAAGCTTTCCGAAATTCAGATGTCCAGGATCGATTGATCCCCATAAATTCTGATTTAATTGGTCTGGGATAGATCTCAAACATGGTATGCTTTTTGTAAATTTCCTAGGTAAATCTAACTTGTTTCTATGGTTGAGAAGCATTTCTATTCATTGAAGATTGCCATTCTGCTGTAAGTTATTAAGGAATAAAATAATTGATGTAGTTGTTGAGGGGTTTTTTGTTTCATTCTAACATTGATTTTTCTTTCATGAAGCTGTAAGCTTGAGGTTTGAGCACTCCACATTCAACACCTACAGTGAATGCCAGTGCAACCCTACAGTCAGAATGTTAATTAGTATTCCACTGCGTACTAGCTGTTCCAGTTATGTTTGTTAACAGTTAGAAGAGGGTTGACATGATGTGCATAATTGTAATCAATCACGGTCTTGTCTCTGAGTAAACAAAGTGCATGACTGACATCTGAGATACTTCATGCTTTATCCCTGGCTATCTTCTTATCTTATATTTTCTACCTTTTTTTTTTTTTCCCCTGAGATGGAGTTTCGCTTCTGTTGCCTAGGCTGGAGTGCAATGGTGCGATCTCGGCTTTGTGCAACCTCCGCCTCCCAGGTTCAAGCGATTCTCCTGCCTCAGCCTCCTGAGTAGCTGGGATTACAGGCATGTGCCACCACGCCCAACTAATTTTGTATTTTTAGTAGAGACAGGGTTTCTCCATGTTGATCAGGCTGGTCTCGAACTCCTGACCTCAGGTAATCTGCCTGTCTCAGCCTCCCAAGGTGCTGGGAATATACGCGTGAGCCACCACGCCTGGCCTTTTTTTTTTTTTTTTTTGAGATGGAGTTTCACTCTTTCGTCCAGGCTGGAGGGCAGTGGTGCAATCTCAGCTCACTGCAACCTCCACCCCCAGGTTCAAGTGATTCTCCTGCCTCAGCCTCCTGAGTAGCTGGGATTACAGGTGTGCGCTACCACGCCCGGCTAATTTTTGTATTTTTAGTAGAGACGGGGTTTTGCCATTTTGGCCAGGCTGATCTCAAACTCTTGACCTCAGGTGATCTACCTGCCTTGGCCTCCCAAAGTGTAGGATTACAGGCGTGAGCCACCGGGTCCAGCCTATTTCCATCTTATACCATGACTGGTTACTCTTCCAGCTTATGCTCCAGTCACCCTGAGTCATGTTATAGTCACCTTGATTCCAATAATGCACAAGCTTTTCTCCAGGGTCCTGCACATGCTGTTTCCTGTTTGGACCCCCCTTTCCTTCTTGTCTGCCTGAAACATTCCTACTCATTCTCCTATACCCAGAGTTCTTGATGATGCACATTCTGAGTTAGTAAGCAAAATGTATGTGTATGCTGTTATATAATTTTTTATTGAAAGAATCATCATAAATTTCATCACATCCTTAAAAGGGTCTGTGACCCCATAAATGTTAAGATGCATTTGTTTCTGCCTATAATCAAATGTGACACATTGAAAGCATACACTGAGACCGCCTTGTTTCCAACTGCCCCAACCAAGTTATCTGTCACAGATATTCTGTCCCTCTTCTCAGTTTTTATAGCACTTTACATGTCTTTTTTCTTCTTCTTTTTTTTTTTTTTTTTGAGATGGAGTCTCGCTCTGTCACCCAGGCTGGAGTGCAGTGGCGTGATCGTGACTCACTGCAACCTCCGCCTCCTGGGTTCAAGCTATTCTCCTGCCTCAGCCTCCCCAGTAGATGGGATTACAGGCATGTGCCACCACGCCCAGCCTAGATATCTCTCTTTTTATATCATTTTTACTTGTCTCCCTTTGGATTGAGATATCACCGAAGGCAGAAACAATGTCTATTCACCTTTGATCCCAGAACGTAGCACAAACAGATTTATTTTAGCTGGGAGAATGTTGAAGCTTAAATCAACTTGACTGGAATTTAAAGGTTTTCATATGCTAAAGTTCTGGAGGATACGGGGCTTGCGTCTTCTAACTATTACTCATACATTTCAATTTTTGACCAGTCATTGCCCTTCTTTAGGTAACAATGTGAATACCAAGAAATACAACATTTCTCCTTAATAAAATATGAAAATCTTGAGCTGTCATAGCTTGACACAAATAGAATCAATGTGGTGCTAGCTTCTTCTCCAAGATAATTTCTTCCAATATTTTAATTATATGAGTTATAGAAAGGAAATAAATATGTTAAACAAAGGGGAATAAATTGTTGGCAAAATAATTCAATAAAAAGTCTCAGAATTTAAGGATGTGTATTTATAGATTAAAAGGCTAGCATATAGCAAAATAGATGAAAATAGACTCATGTCAAGATATATCAATGTAAAGTTTCAGAACACTGAGAACAAAGAGAAAATTGTGTAAGTTTCCACAGGGGTAAAAATAGGTCAGGTACAAAGGATGAGGAATCAGATGGCTTAAAAATTTTCAACACCAGCCGGGCACGGTGGCTCATGCCTGTAATCCCAGCACTTTGGGAGGCCGAGGTGGACGGATCACCTGAGGTCAGTTAGAGACCAGCCTGACCAACATGGAGAAACCCTGTCTCTACTGAAAACACAAAATTAGCAGGGCGTGGTGGTGCCTGCCTGTAATCCCAGCTATTCGGGAGGCTGAGGCAGGAGAATCACTTGAACCCGGGAGGCGGAGGTTGTGGTGAGCCAAGATCGCACCACTGCACTCCAGCCTGGGCAACAAGAGCAAAACACCATCTCAAAAAACAAACAAAAAGAAATCAACAAAAAAATTCAACACCATCACTATAAACCAGAAGGCAATGGGTTTATGCTCTGAAAATTCTAAAGAAAAATGATTTCTGGCATACGTTTCTATTTCCACATAGACTAAAATCAAATGTGCAAGTAGAAAACATACATTTTTCAGACATATGACATTTCTAAAATTCTGTCTCCCTGTGAACCTTTTCTCAGGAAGCTACTAGAGATTTTTTCCTACCAAAAGGAAGAAGTAAACCCAGAAAGATAAAGATGTGGAATGCGGAAAATAGGAGACACAACACAAGAGACAGATAAATTGTTAAAAGTGTAGTGATGGAAAATCCTAGGATGAGAAAATTGAATCAGGCTTAGAGGGCAACCAGTCAAGAGTGTTGCAGGGAAGCAGCTTACAAGAGAGTGTTCTTCAAGCTGAGAGCATTTACACAACAATTGATATGAATAAAAGTCTTGATATGAGGTTTAAAAAATTAGTGAAGAATTTTCAATTGAGTTAGAACAAATTAAAATAAAATTAAGTTGAAATTCAACAACAAATTTAATAACATAAATATTTCTCGGCAATTCATGGATTACCATAATAGAAATTTAAAAATACTTAGAACTTAAAGATATTGAAAATATTAGAGAGTAAATTTGTGAGTAGCAGGAAAAGTGATATGACAATAGGAGTTTATAGACTTAAATGTTTCTACAACAACTTGAAAATTAATGTACTACGTATTTAAATAAAAAATTAGAAAAGAAACAACAGAATCAATTCTGAAAAACTAAAGTGAGGGGATAATGATGTAGAGAAAATTAGTAAAACATGCAAAGCTCAAATTTGGTTGTTGGAGAAACATAATAAAAGGTGCAAACCTCAGGCAAGTTTAGAAAAAAAGAGAGAAAGCACAAATAAAACTAAGAATTAAAAAGATACATAACTATAGATACAGTATAGATTAAGAAGCTAATAAGAAAATATGATTAACACTTTATGCTACAAATTTGAAAACCTAGATCAAATAGACAGATTTTTTATAAGTATATAACTTAGTAAAATTGAAGTAAGAAGCATGTAATCTGAATAGTCTCATAAATGTTAAAGGAAATAAAGGATTGTTCCTACAGATAAAACACTAGGCCCAGATTTTTTTTCCCCAGACAGAGCATTTCAATATATATGAAGGATTCTATAAAATAAAATAGGGAAAATCCTAAACTTATTCTATGAGGCAAGCAGAACTTTGATACCAACACCATATAAATTGAGTATATAAAAATATATTAAAACTAAAGTCCATTCTCATTCATAAAACAAATGGTAAAATCCCAAATGTAAAAAGATTTATGTGGATTCTTTGAGGGTTAGGATGAAATTTGTTTCTGACAGATCCTGCTACTCTGGGACAACACACACAAATTTATGTTTTCAGATTTTCTGTAATACCCAAGCAATATGGAACTAGCTTGACAATCTGTGTGATAGCCAGCCTGTGGTCATGACTTCTCAGGGGCACAAATTTTTTTCTGTTTTCCTCCTTGTTCTGCTCAGCTCCAAGACAACTTTCGCCAAAATTCCTTGAGTTTGGAAATAGGGACGGGTTTACTTCTGTTTGACCCTTACCGTGAAGATACAGTCGTATGGAATCCCAGATCCTTTTGGAGAGAGTCGGCTATTAACCTCTTTTCATAAGTAGGTCCTGGGCCTTGACTACTGTCTCTCTTGAGATATGAGGCTGATAGTTCCTTCCTGGCCCATCAGTTTTGGATACAATTAATGTTTCTTCTATTCAGAATTTTTAATTGTTTGGGAGGTGATGTGGTTTGGCGGCGTCTCCATTCAAATCTCAACTTCAATTGTATCTCCCAGAATTCCCACACCTTGCCGGAGGGACCCAGAGGGAGGTAATTGAATCACGGGGGCGGGTCTTTCTCGTGCTACTCTTGTGGTAATGAATAAGTCTCACGAGATCTGATGGGGTTATCAGGGGTTTCCGCTTTTGCTTCTTCCTCATTCCTCCTTGGCACCGCCATGTAGGAAGTGCGCTTCGTCCTATGCCGTGATTCTGAGGCCTCCCCAGCAATGTGGAACTGTAAGTCCAATTAAACCTCCTTTTCTTCCCGGTTTCAGGTATATCTTTATGAGCAGTGTGAAAATGAACTAATGCAGGAGGGTTGGTTCAAATAACCTTGGCTTCCATTATAGAACGTGGAAATTGGTGAAATTTTTAATCTTTCCTGTAGCAAACTTTAGCAGTGGGTATTATTTTTCTGATTTTTTTCTGTTCTATTCGCCTTTGTTTCTCACAGTGTACTTTTTTTTTTTTGGATGGAGTCTTGCTCTGTAGTCCACGCTGGAGTGCAATGGCACCATCTTGGCTCACCCCGACCTCTGCCTCCCGGGTTCAAGTGATTCTCCTGCCTCAGCCTCCCGAGTAGCCGAGATTACAGGCATGCATCATCACACCCAGCTAATTTTTTGTATTTTTAGTAGAGACGGGGTTTCACCATGTTGGTCAGGCTGATATCGAACTCCTGACCTCAGGTGATTCACCCGTCCCAGCCTCCTAAAGTGCTGGGATTACAGGCGTGAGCCACCCCTCCCAGCCCTCATAGGGTATTTTTTATTTTTTTGTGCCTGCTCTGTTTTGAGCACATTTTTGATTGAAAAAAGGCTTTTCTGGGCCAAATAATTTCCATCTATCTATCTAGGGAAAGTGCATGGGAAGAGTTTGGGGATGTTAGGAATTTTCCTTAATATTCAGAATTTTGCACGTGTGTGCATGTATGTGCATGTGTGTTGATGTGTATGAGTGTATTTTTTTTTCTTTTTAAGTTTCATTTTTCCCTATGTCAATGAAGACATTGGCTGCTCTAGGGATACTTACAATGCAGAGTATTTGTCCTTTTCTTTTCATTCTAAGAATGAGTGCAAGAATGGGTGCAGGAAGTTTGAGAGGTGATCATTGGTCTTTTGAGTATGGGAGCAGGGAGAGTAAGAGAAGAAAAGTGAATGGAGGGTACATTATTGAGCTGGTTGTTGGTGTGGGCGACTGAGACTAAGTCTCACTGGGAATCTTCAAAGGAATTGTGTAGAGCATACCTCAGAATTGTCCCTCTGAAAGATGGGGTGACTGAGGCAATTACCTTCTTACTCCCTCCCACCATCCTTGGAAGTTAGATGCTGGGGACATTAATTCTGCAACATTTGTAAGCTGCAGCTGTGCACCAGATGAATGGAAGTTGCTGTTCAATGGGTATAATGTTTCAGTTAGGCAAAGTAAATTCTAAACCGCTGCTTACAGCATGGTGCCTACAGTTAATAATATTGTACTGTGCACTTTAATATTTGTTAAGATGGTAGATCTCATGTTAAGTGTTCTTAACACAATAAAAATAATAATTGTATTAATTATGCTACAACATGGAGGAACTTCAAAAACATCATGCTAAATGAAAATAGCCCGACACATAAGGCCACAAATTGTATGAATTGTCTGATTCTATTGATAATGAAATATTCCAACAGGCAAATCCACAGAGCCACAAAATGGATTAGTGGTTGCCAGGAGTTAAGGTGAAGAATAATGAGTGTCTCCTGATGAGTATGGAGTTTCTTTTTAGAGTGATTAAAATATTCTGGAATTAGTGTTGTTAGCTGCACAACTCTGAATATAATTACACCACCAAACTGTATACTTCTTAAAATGTTTCCTCATATTTTTAAAAGAACCAGAATGTCTAATTAGGTTTATGTCATTAAATACATTTTTTAAAGGGACTTGATGTTTGAAAATGGGAGAGTAATGGACATTTCTACCTTCTCCACTCTGAAATAACCCAAATATAGCAGAGAAAACATTAAGATAGCCAAGTTCAATATTAGCAAAATCTAAGAAACATTTTAATGTACCAACCCAAGATAGAAGAAAGAGCTGATCCAAAGCAGTATAGATTGAAATATAATTGAGCCAGGAACCTGAGAAAGTATACCAGTGACCATACATTTTTTCCTTCCACCAGACCCTGGAAACCACCATTCTACTCTTTATATTTTTTTTTTGTTTTTTTGAGACAGAGTCTTGCTCTGTTGCCAGGCTGGAGTGCAGTGGTATAATCTTGGCTCACTGCAACCTCCGCCTGCTAGGTTCAAGCAACAATTCTCCTGCCTCAGCCTCCCGAGTAGCTGGGACTACAGGCACGCGCCACCATACCCAGCTCATTTTTTGTATTTTTAGTACAGACGAGGTTTCACCATGTTGGCCAGGATGGTCTCGATCTCCTGACATCTTGATCTGCCTGCCTCGGCCTCCTAAAGTGCTGGGATTACAGGCCTGAGCCACCATGCCCAGCCCTCTTTGTTTTTACGGGTTTGATTATCTTTGATATCTGATATAAATAGAAACACGAAGTAATTGCCCTTCTGTGACTGATGTATTTTACTTAGCATAACATCCTTCAGGATTATTTATGTTGTAACATATGGCAGGATTTCTTTCTTTTTAAGGCTAAATAATACTACATTCCACTGAATGCATATACATTTTCCTTATTCATTCATCTACTGATAGACATTTAGATTGTTCTGCTGTTAATTTTTTTTGAGGAACCATCACACTGCTTTCCATAGTGGCAGCCCTATTTCACATTCCCACCAAGAGTTTATAGGTTCTCAATTTCTCAACATCATTGCCCCACTTCTTATCTTTTGATTTTTTAATTACAGCTATCCGAAAAGCATGAGTTAATATCTCATTGTGGTCTTGATTTGCATTGCTCTTATGATTAGTGACATTAAGGATCTTTTAATCTATTTTTTGGCCATTCGTATGTCTTCTTTGAAGAAATGCCTATTCAACTCCTCTGTCCAGGTTTTTTCGTGTTTTTTTTTTTTCTTTTGCTATTGAGTTGTAGGAGTTCCTGATATATTTGGACATTAATCCTTTGTCAGGAGTATGGTTTGCAAACATTTTCTTCCATTACACAGGTTGTCTTTTCACTCTGTTGATTGCATCCTTTCTACAGCAAGCTTTTCAGTTTGATGTAGTACTACTTGATTAATTTTGCTTCACCTGCTTGCACTTTTGGCTCATCAGTTAGCAGGTGATGAATGCTGCCAGGACTGCATTCTTTCCTTCAAGCCAGCAGGTTCCCTTCTGGCCCAGGGTGCGTCTAGAAATATCATCTAGGAGCTAGTGCCTGGAAAGGGGGTCTCATGATTCTGACTGGTACCCTATCCTGCTATGGCTGAGCTGGTTTCCAAGATGCAAAACAAAGTCCTCCCAACTATTTCCTCTCCTCTCCTCTCCTTTAGTGGAAGGAAGGGGTGTATTTTAGAGCCATGAGCTGTGCAGCTTGGGGTTAGGGGAGCAGTGATGCCAGCACTTCCTTAGAAACTCCAACTGAAGGCCGGATGTGGTGGCTTACGCCTGTGGTTCCAGCACTTTGGGAAGCTGAGTCCGGTGGATCACCTGAGGTCAGGAGTTCACAACCAGCCTAACATGGTGAAACCCCATCTCTACTAAATACAAAATAGTTAGCTGGGTGTGGTGGCACATGTCTGTAATCTGAGCTACTTGGGAGGCTGAGACAGGAGAACAGGAGAATTGCTTGTACCTGGGAGGCGGAGGTTGCAGTGAGCCGAAGTGGCGCCACTGCACTCTACCCTGGGCAGCAAGAGTGAAACTCCGTCTTAAAAAAAAGAAACTCCAACTGTTTTCTGGGTGGGTCACGTCCACTGGTTCTGGACCCAGTTCAGCACTAGGTCTCACCGAAAGTTGCAGTCCTTGTGGTCTAAACTACCATTCAAATTTACTTAGAGCCCCAGGCACTTTGTCCTGCAGTGGTGAGCTTTGCAGGAACTCATGTTTAGACCACTGGTGTCAGAGGCGTTTGAACCAGAGCAACTCTATCTTGAATAGGAGCTAGGTAAAATGAAGCTGAAACCTACTGGGCTGCATTTCCAGGTGGTTAAGGCATTCTAAGGCACAGGATGAGATAGGAGGTCGGCACAAGATACAGGTCTTAAAGGCCTTGCTGATAAAACAGGTTGCAGTTTTAAAGAAGCCAGTTAAAACCCACCAATACCAAGATGTCAATAAGAGTGACCTCTTGTCGTCCTCACTGCTACACTCCCATCAGTGCCATGACAGTTTACAAATGCCATGGCAACGTCAGGAAGTTACTCTGTATGGTCTAAAAGGAGAGGCATGAGTAAGCCACCCCTTGCTTGGCATACAATCATGAAATAACTGCACAAATGGGAAACCAGCAGTCCTGGGGCTGCTCTGTCTGTGGAGTAGCCATTCTTTTATTCCTCTACTTTCTTAAACTTGCTTTCACTGTACTCTATGGACTCAGCCTGAATTATTTCTTGCATCGGATCCAAGAACCCTCTCGGAGTCTGGATCGGGGCCCCTTTCTGGTAACAAAAGAATCAGTGATTTCCCTCTGACTGGGCTGGTTTAAATGTTCCCTCTGTGGGCAGGCATCAGCTGAATTTGGTCTGGTTTTATGTTATTCTATAACAGGGCAGGAGTTCAGTGCTTCACAATTGCTGCACTTTCCCTCTCTCCTGCACATGGAAATGATGCCCACACCACACCACTGCTGCTGAGGGATGAGGGAGAAGTGGCATTGGTGATTCAAGGCACTTTTTCTTACCTCTTCGGTGACTCCTTCAGCAATTTGAAATTAAAACCATGTATTCTGTGTAAACCCCAAATATCTGAGACAAGTCTCAGTCAATTTAGCAAGTTTATCTTGCCAAAGTTAAGGACGCGCGCCTGTGACACAGCCTCAGGAGGTCCTGGCAACATGTGCCCATGTGCCCAAGGTGGTCGAGGCACAGCTTGGTTTGGGTTTTGTTGTTGGTGGTGGTGGTTTTTTGTTTTTTGTTTTTGTTTTTTTTTTGAGATGGAGTTTTGCTCTTGTCGCCCAGGCTGGAGTGCAATGGCGCTATCTTGGCTCACTGCAACCTCCACCTCCTGGGTTCAAGTGATTCTCCTGCCTCAGTCTCCTGAGTAGCTGGGATTACAGGCATGCGTCACCACACCCGGCTAATTATTGTATATTTAGTAGAGACAGGGTTTCACCATGTTGGTCAGGCTGGTCTCGAACTCCTGACCTCGTGATCCACCCACCTCAGCCTCCCACGGTGCTGGGATTACAGGTGTGAGCCACCACGCACGGCTACAGCTTGGTTTCATATATTTTTAGGGAGACCTGAGACATCAACTAATATATGTAAGATGTACATTGGTTTTGCCTGGAAAGGTAAGACAACTCGAAGTGGGGAGGAGGCTTCCAGGTCTTAGATATGTGAGAGACAAATGGTTGCATGCTTTTGAGTTTCTGATTAGCCTTTCCAAAGGAAATCAGATACGCATTTATCTCTGTGAGCAGAGGAATGACTTTGAATAGAAAGGGAGGTAGGTTTGCCAGAAGCAGTCCCCAGCTTGACTTTTCCCTTTAGTGTAGTGATTTGGGAGTTCCAAGATTTATTTTCCTTTCATTGTGAGTGCTTACTTGATTTTTGGTTCTTCTGAATGTGCTTTTTGTGTGTGTAGATAATTGTTTGCCTGATGTCTTTGTGAGGTGGATGATTGGTAGAACTGTCTATTTTGCCATCTTGCTCCCCAACTTTTCGTTTTCCACTAAAAAATCCTGCTGTGATTTCATTGAGATCATGATGAATGTATAAATTTAATTAGTGAGAACAGGCATTTAAACAATATTAAGTAATCCAATTCATGAATATAGTACATGTCTCTTTTTATTTAGGTCTTCTTTAATTTCTCTCAATGATGTCTTACAGTTTTTAGTGTGGAAGTTTTAGATATTTTATTAAATTCAGTTCTAAGCATTTTCTGCTTTTGAATATTACGAAAGTGGTATTTTAAGTTTATTTTGCAATTTTGGTTGCTGGTACATAAACAAAAGTTTTTTATATCAACTTTGTATGCTGTAAATTTGCTAGATTAACTTTTTAATTTTCCTAGTTGTTTTGTATATAAATTTTCTGTGCAAATGACCATGTCATCTGCTAATAAAGTTTTAACTCTTTTCATGCTAAAATATAGACCTTTTATTTAATATTCTCGCTTTCTTGCTCAGTCTTAGGACTGCTTGTAAAACCATTTCCTTTTTGGAAGTCTTATGCAAAACTGTTTACAATTTCACAATAAGTATGATACTAGCCATAAGTTTTTATAGGTGATTTTTATTGGAATTAGGAAATTATTGTCTATAACTTGATTATCAAGAATATTGAATTTTGCCAAGTACTTTTACTGCATCTATTCAAACAATCAGATGTTCTTTATTTGGATTATTTTGTTAACATGGTGAAATACACTGGTTGGACTTTAATTGTTAAACCATTTTCTTTTTATTCTTAGAATAAAACTCAATCGTTGTTCAGAAAAATGTTAATATTGTAGGCCTAGATATTAGAAAGTCTTGCTTGCAAGTTTGTCATTGGACGGTGTCTGGAAACTTGGATTTTGGGAGACTTCTCCCCAAACTAATTGATAAGAGTGGCTTATTGTGCTTAAACTGTTTGTACAATGTGGTTTATGCTGAACACCTACTTGACTTTTGGGGGACTGGAAGTTTGCTATGCTCCAGGCAGAAAGTCACCACATAATCAGCCTCTAATAAAAACAGTCTTTAAAGAAATTCTCTGGTAGAAAACATTTCACACATTTTGTTACAGCTTGTTGCTGCAGGAAGTAAGCGCATCCTATATGACTCTCCCAGGAGAAGACTGTTGGAAACTTATTCCTGGTTCCCTCCATACCTTTTCTCTTTGCTGATTTTACTTTATATCATTTCATTTTATTACATCTTAGCCATGAATTCAACGTTTATATCCTGAGTCCTGTGAATCCTTCTAGTGAATCGCCAAGGCTGGTTTTTGGACTTGGGGACACTTAGCACAGTCATGATAAATTACTCTTTCGTTTACTTGATTTTATTTACTTGATTTTGTTTGCTAATGTTTTAATGATTTTTGTGCCTGCATTCATGAGGTATATTGATCTTTAATTTTATTTTCTAATAATATCTTTGATAGATTTGATATCAGGGATTGGCTAGTCTCATAAAATGAGTTGAGGAACATTTCTTTCTCCTCTGTTTTTGAAACAATTTATGTAAATTAGGTATTTCTTTAAATATGTCATAGAAGTCACTAGTGAAAACATTAGATTGTGTTTTTTTGTGGAGGGGAGTTAAATTACATATACATAATATTTATAACATATAATCTTTAGAAGTTCAATTTTTAACAGATTTTGGGCTGTATGTATATTTATATACATCTCAATTCATTCTTATATTAGTTTTTGTAAGTCATATTTTTCAAATAATTTAGTCAGTCTGAATTTTCGAATTTATTGGCATAAAGTTGCCCTCTCTTTTTTTTTTTTTTTTTTTTTTTTTTTGAGACAGTTTCACTCTGGTTGCCCAGGCTGCAGTGCAGTGGCATAATCTCGGCTTACTGCAACCTCCACCTCCTGCCTCAGCCTCCCAAGTAGCTGGGATTACAGGTGCGCCTACCACGCCTGGCTACTTTTGCATTTTTCGTAGAGATGGGGTTTCACCACGTTGATCAGGTTGGTCTCAAACTCCTAACCTCAGGTGATCCGCCCGCCTCGGCCTCCCAAAGTGCTGGGATGACAGGCATGAGCCACCACGCCCGGCCAGCTTGCTCTCATATTCTATTAGTATTATTTTACTTTCAGTAGAGCCGGTAGTGTTGTTCTGGGCGTATCTTTGCTCCCAGAGCTCCCAAAATGGCGGCAAGCCTCTTGCTCTCTCACCTGGGGTTCTTGGCCTCACGGATGCCAAGGAATGGAACCTTGGGCCATGCAGTGAGTGTCAGAGTTCTATTAGAAGCCGTGGGTTACGGAAGAGAACCGTGGAAACCAGCGGCTAGTGTTCAGCTCGATTAGGAGGAATCCAGGCACTTAGCCGCACAGGAACAATGGCGAGCCTCTGGCCTGATTGGGAGTGGCAGTGGGTGCCTGGCTGGATCAGAAGCGCAGAGGACACCCTGCTGGATCTGGAGGAGTGGAAGTCAACGGCGGGTCTGCGAGGGCGGCGTTCAGCAGCGGTGGACGACGGTTGGTCTTCAGCAGCGCTGGCAACGGCGTTCATTAGTGGTGGACATACGGCGTTCAGCAGCGGTGGACATACGGTGTTCAGCAGGTGGACGGTGAGCGAAAGCTGGAACAAACATGGACCACAAGAGTGTGCGGTTGCAAGATTTAACAGAGTGAAAACTGAGTTCCCATACAATGGGAGGGGACCCAAAGAGGGTTGCCCACTCCCGGCTTGAATGCCTGGGGTTTATATCCCAATCATTGTCCCTCCCCCAGTGCTCTCAGGCGATAGATGATTTGGTTATTTCTTTACCTCCTGTTTTTAGCCTAACTGGTATTTTAGTGAGCTCTCTTTACTACCTGCTTGGTCGGGTGTGAGCTGAGTTACAAGCCCCGTGTTTAAAGGTGAGTGCAGTCACCTTCCCCAGCTAGGTTTAGGAATTCTTAGTCAGCCTAGGAAATCCAGCTAGTCCTGTCTCTTAGTGCTGTTCCTCTTTATTTCATGACATTGGAAATTTGTATGTTTTCGTATTTTGTTTTGTTTTATTGGGAGATTAACAAGTTTATTAATCTCTTGAAAAAACTTTTTCAATTCTTTTACATCTGATTGGAAGAAAAAAGCCACACGTTTTATGTGTGGATTTTTATTTAAACTATTTTATAAATTCCAATATGATGCTTTTTCTAATATGTGAGTAATATGAGAGCAAGTTTGCTAATTTCCAAAAATTTAAACTGATCTTTTAATTTCTGATTTCTGCTTTCTTTGTGTGTGTGTGTGTGTGTGTGTGTGTTGTGTGTGTGTAAATGAGGCCTAAGATGTAAATTCTTTAACGTTTACTTAAATTTTTTTTTGAGACAGGGTCGTACTCGGTTGCCACAGCTGGACTGCAGTGGTGTCATCACAGCTCACTGTAGCCTCCACCTCCAAGGCTCAAGCAATTCTCCTGCCTCAACCTTGTGGGTAACTGGGACTACAGGCACATGCCACCATGCCCTGCTAATCTTTAACTTTTGTTCTTTTTTTTTTGGCAGAGATGAGGTTTTGCCATGGTGCCCAGGCTGGTCTCAATTCCTGAGCTCAAGCAATCCATTTGCCTTGGCCTCCCAAAGTGTTGGGATTACAGGCGTGAGCCATTGTGACTAAGCTGAAAGTTTTTTATGAGATGAAACAGAGTCACACTGATAAATTAGGGCCCATAGAGTAAATTAATCTGGTTGCTTATTTTTGTAAGTAAAGATATTTTTTGGCACATAGCCACACTCATTCATGTATGTATGCATTTATGTAGGGTATGGCTGCTTTTGTACTATATTGGCAGAGTTGAATATTTGTAACAGAGACCTTATAACCGACAGAGCCTGCTACATATCTGAATTTTTTTTTTTTTTTTTTTTTTTTTTTTTTTTGAGACAGAGTCTCGCTCTGTTACCCAGGCTGGAGTGCAGTGGTACCATCTTGGCTCACTGCAACCTCCACCTCCCAGGTTCAAGTGATTCTTCTGCCTCAGTCTCTCGAGCAGCTGGGATTACAGGCACATGCCACAGTGCCCGGCTAATTTTTTGTATTTTTAGTAGAGTCCAGGGTTTCACCGTGTTAGCCAGGATGGTCTCAATCTCCTGACATGGTGATCTGTCTGCCTTGGCCTTCCAAAGTGCTGGGATTACAGGCATGAGCCACCGTGCCCAGCCACATACCTGATTCTATACAGAAAAAATTTGCAGGCCCCTGATCCAGAACACAGTCAATTTTTGTAAATGTTCAATGTGTGCATGAAAAAAAAAAAAACTTTTCTTCTTAAGTCTCTGTCTCTCTATTTTCTCCTTTTCATCTGTTTTTCTACACACATGCACATACATGCATCAACACACATGTTAAATCAAGCATATTAATGACATTGTTCAAATACTTTTTGTAATTTGATATTTTAATGAAAAACTTTTCTTCTTATGTCTCTGTCTCTCTATTTTCTCCTTTTCATCTGTTTTTCTACACACATGCACATACATGCATCAACACACATGTTAAATCACGCATATTAATGGCATTGTTCAAATACTTTTTGTAATTTGATATTTTAATTGTTCAGTTTTGAAAAGAAATTCATGTTAAATCTACCTTACTGGTTTCTTTTTGTGTTCAAGTTTTGTTTCATGTGTTTTTGGGTTATGCTGTTCAAATTTCACAAATTCAAACTAAGTGGGCTAGGTGGATTATCGTTTCTATCATGATGAAGTATACTTCTTCATATATTTTGTATTTTTTTTAGTTTGAATTCAATTTATTTTCATATTAGTATTGATTATTGATGTACCAACTTAATTTGGTTAGTATTTGCCTCATATATCTTTTTTTTTTTTTGAGATGAAGTCTTGCTGTCGCCCAGGCCGGAGTCTAGTGGTGCAATCTCTTGCCTCAGATATCTTTTTATATCGCTTTAATTATTTCAACCTTTCTGGTGTTTGCTGTTTTTTTTTTTTTTTTTTTTTTTTTTAGTGAATTTCTTGTAAGTAGTAAATAGCTAGATTTTTAGATTCAAATATTACTATCTTTCTTGTTAAATAGGCAAATTTAATCAACATTTATTTTCATTTTGTATATTTGGAATTATGTCATCTTATTTTATATTTTCTACTTACAATTCCTTCTGTACCATATGGGTTTGGGCTTGATCCTCTGGGGTTAGAATATTACGGATCTCCATTTGTATGCAAAATGTGTCCAGTCTATCCAAAGTCATGTAGATGGAGGTAAAAGTTCCTGGAATACTATTTTCCCCTTGGTTCTTCCAACTTACTTTGAAATTAATAACCAGTATAAGCACACCTTAGAAGCAACTTTAAAGCCTACTTAGTGTCCCCATTTACTAAATAACTGTATTTAATACAACTTACTTTTGCTAATGGCAGGAAATGGGAGAATCAGACTCTCCCAGAGATCACAGGCTTTCATTTCCCTTCACACTTTCATAGTTGGATCAGCAGGTACTGCTGTATCTGAGTTGTCTAAGGCTAATAACACTGGAGCTGAGAAAAAAAATACCTCACTTACTGTTTTACAGCAGTCACTGTCTGATAATCACAAAATGATTTCTGGGTCAGTTATGTGTCTTCAAGGTAAGACCAAAATGCCAGCTCAAATAATGGGGCAATGCAGTGTCTTAATACAGATATTTCTATAAAATACTTGGAACACTGGTCTTAAAATTGCAACAGATTTTCTTTCATGCCAGTTCCTAGTTAAACTAGGTACTCTATAACATGTATTTATTTAAAAGGTATAACTGAATTCCATTGATGTTAATAGCAAATGTAATATTTGAATGTCTCCATTAAGAAAAGTACTGTTGAGGAAGTGGCTCATGAAGATGTGTACAAAATTATTCATACTTTATATAGAGGCTCCATCTTTTAGAGTTCAATTAAAATTCCTATACCCATGAAGTGCAGGTGCCAGAAAGGGTTTCAGCTGGAAAGCTCTTCATAGAATTAAGGGATTGATAAAAAGAGAATTTTTTAATTCCTTTTTTATCAGTACTCAATGTTAATAATTACAGTTTAATGAAGATTTTTTCCTTAAGTTAATTTTCTTTTAAATGCAGAGGTTTAAAAACTTTAAAAGAAAGGAGCTTTCCCCTTAGAGTACTCACACTAGTCAAATGTGAATTTTAAAAAAATACCACAGGGTACAAGAAACTCATTGATATGTATCTGAGGCCTATGTTTCTCCAATCTGGAAGTTACAAGGATATTGGCTGGGAAAGTCCTTAGAAGAAAAAGACTTGGCCAGGCACGGTGGCTCACGCTGTAATCCTGGCACTTTGGGAGGCCGAGGTGGGTGGATCACGAGGTCAGGAGATTGAGATCATCCTGGCCAACATGGTGAAACCCCGTCTCTATTAAAAATACAAAAATTAACTGGCCGGCGCCTGTAGTGCCAGCTACTCTCGAGGCTGAGGCAGGAGAATCGCTTGAACCTGGGAGGTGGAGCTTGCAGTGAGCCGAGATAACGCCACTGTAGTCCAGCCTGGTGACAGAGCTTGACTGTCTCAAAAAGAAAAAAAAAAAAAGCTTAACCAAGTTATGTAATAACTACAATTACTTACACCAGTTAACTCTATGCAGATCAAATTTAGCCTGTTGGTGATGGCAATCCACCTCAAATTTACTTCCAGGTCTGTGAGGGCCTATAGAAATGTGATTCACATGGCTGAAATGAGAGAAGAATCTGAAGATCTCTGTCTTTAAGAGAAAGACACCTTGGATAATACATACCCATCAACCAAGGGATAACTTACCTCACCTGAGATTCTCACTGTTAAAAATTACTTGATTTCATTCATTTATTTCAACAAATATCTATTGAGTGTCAGCTATGTGCCAAATACTATTCTAGACACGGGGGATACAACAGCAAAGAAAACAAAAATTCTTACTCTCATAGAACTTACCTTTTAATAGAAGGATATAGGCAATAAATAAGAAACAGAAAAATTAAAAAAAAAAAAAGTAAAGCATTAGGAGAGATTGTGCAATGGTTGGGCGGAGTTTAAGTTTAGATAGGGTAGCCAAGGAAACTTCACTAGGAAAACAACATTTGAGTAAAGGCCTGAAGGAAGTGAGGAAGTGAACTCTGCAGATATCTAAACAATAGCATTTTAGGCATACAGAAAGAACAGCAATTGCAACAGTTTTGAAGCACGAGCAAGCCTGATGTTTTTAAGGAATAGCTAGGAGGCTAGTATGGCTGGATCATAATGAGTGAGCAAGAGAGTAGGATGAAATGAAATGGGAAAGATATAGAGGAAGATCATGCAGAACTTTATAGACTATTGTAAGGACTGGAACTTTTACTATGAGTGAGATGAAAATCTACTGGAGAGTTTGATGCAGGAGAGGCAAAATGGAAGGAGGGGCAAAGTTAGGATACTATTGCAGTGTTCCAGATGAAAGATGATGGTGTTTGGGATCAGAATGGCAGTGGTGGAGGTTGTGGAAATGTGGAGGTTGTGGAAATGTCAGATTTGTTGATGAACCAGATGTGGGTTTTGTGAGGTGGTGGGGAGTAAATGGTGACTCTAATATATATATATTTGTTTCTATCTATCTATCTATCTATCTATCTATCTATCTATCTATCTATCTATATATATACTTTTTTTTTTTTTTGAGACCGAGTTTCGCTCTTGTTGCCCAAGCTGCAGTGCAGGGGCGCAATCTTGGCTCACTGCAACCTCTGCCTTCTGGGTTCAAGCAATTCTCCTGCCTCAGCCTCCCGAGTACCTGGGATTACAGGCGTGCACCACCATGCCCAGCTAATTTTTTGTATTTTTAATAGAAACGGTGATTCACCATGTTAGTCAGGCTGGTCTCAAACTCCTGACCTCAGGTAATCCACCCGCCTCAGCTTCCCAAAGTGCTGGGAATACAGGCATGAGCCACCATGCCCAGCTGACTCCAATATTTTTTACCTAGCAAGTGGAGTTGCCTTTTTTTTTTTTTTTTTTTTTTTTTTTTGAGACAGGGTCTCCTTTTGTCATCCAGGCTGGAGTGCAGTGGTACAATCTCGCCTCACTGCACCCTCCACCTCCCGGGTTCAGTTGGTTCTCCTGCCTCAGTCTCCTGAACAGCTGGGACTACAGGAACATGCCACTAGGCCTGGCTAATTTTTGTATTTTTGGTAGAGACAGGTTTTTGCCATGTTGCCCAGGCTGGTCTCGAACTCCCGACCTCAAGCGACCCGCCTACCTCGGCCTCCCAAAGTGTGGAAATTACAGGCATGAGCCACCACACCCAGCCTGGAGTTGCTGTTTTTTGACATAGAAAAATCTCTGGAGGTAAAAGCTTGGTTTATGGGAGCACCTGAGCTCAGTTTGGGCCATAATTTTGGGATACCTATTATTTACTGACAGTGATGGTATATTGTTAAGAGCAAAAATTCTGAAGCAGACTGCCTGAATTCACATTCTTACTCCACCACTCAGCAACTGTATGACCCTGAGCAAGTTATTTAATGTCTATAACTTGTTTGCTCATACAAAAAATGGGGATAATAATACTACACATGATATGGTTTGGCTCTGTGACCTCATCCAAATCTCATCTTGAATTGTACTCCAATAATTCCCATGTGTTGTGGGAGGGACCCGGTGGAAGATAATTTGAATCATGGGGGTGGTTCCTCCATACTGTTCTCATGGTAGTGAATAAGTCTCACGAGATCTGATGGTTTTATCAGGGGTTTCCGCTTTTGCATCTTAATTTATCTTGTCACTGCCACGTAAGGAGTGCATTTTGCCTCCTGCCACGATTCTGAGGCCTCCTCGGCCATATGGAACTGTAAGTTCAATTAAACCTCTTTTTCTTCCCAGTCTCGGGTATGTCTTTATCAGCAGTGTGAAAACGAACTAATACAACACATCATAGGTTTTTGTGAGAATTGAATTAATATATTTTTTTAAAGTGCTTACAATAAAGTCTGGCAGATAATAAGAACCGATCTTAACTATAAGAAATTAGCACACTCTGGGCAGTTTATAGACTTTTATTTCACATTTCTGGAAGCTGGAAGTCTAAGATCAAGGTGCTGGCATGGTCAGGTTCTGGTGAGGGACCTTTTTCCTGTTGCAGACTGTCAACTTCTCATTGAATATGCAAATGGCAGAGAGAGAAAAAGCAACTGTTTTGCATCTTTATGTAAAGGCATAAATCTCATTTATGAGTGTGTCTTCATGACCTAATTACATCTCAAAAATCTCTCTTTTAATACCATCACACCAGGGGTTAGGATCTCAACATATTAATTTTGAGAGAACAGGAACACTCAGTCATTAGTGGCACCATACAAGCATTAGTAGTCATTATTATTATTATTACTATTAGATATTTTAGTTGAGATGTTAACTAGGCCTTTAAAAAATTTGTACACATTTAGGGGGTACTAATGTGGTATTATTACATTAATATATTGTGTAGTGAGATCTGGGCTTTTAATGTAACCATCACCCTAATAGTGTACATTGTACCCATTAGATAGTTTCTCATCTCCCTCAAAGCCTCCTACATTTACAAGTTTCCAGTATCTAAATTATTCCACCCTCCATATCTGTGTGTACACATTATTTAACTCCCACTTATACGTGAGAACATGCAATATTTTATTTGTTTGAGTTATTTCACTTAAGTGAATAAATTTTCAGTTTCATTCATATTTCTGCAAGAGACATGATTTCCTTTCCTTCCCTTCCCCTTCCCCTTCCCCTTCCTCTTCCCCTTTCCGAGTTTCACTCTTGTTGCCCAGGCTGCAGTGCAGTGGTGCGATCTTGCCTCACTCCAACCTCTGTCTCCTGTGTTCAAGTGATTTTCCTGCCTCAGCCTCCTGAGTAGCTGGGATTACAGACACCTGCCACCATACCCAGCTAATTTTTTTGTATTTTTAGTAGAGACTGGTTTCACTATGTTGGCCAGGCTGGTCTCCAACTCCTAACCTCAGGTGATTCACCTGCCTCAGCCTCCCAAAGTGCTGGGATTACAGGCGTGAGCCACCATTCCCAGCTATTTGATTCTTTTTTATAGCTCAGTAGTACTCTCTCTATATATATATACACACACACATAAATATACACACACACATATACACACATATATATACACATAGATATATATACATACACACATATATAATCTCTCTCACATTTGCTTTATCCAGTCATCCACTGATGGGCACTCACTGATTCCATGACTTTGCTGTTGCAAATAGGGCTGCGATAAACATTCGAGTGCAGGTATGTTTTTGATATCACAATTTCTTTTCCTTTGGGTAGGTACCAAGTAGTGGGATTGCTAGATTGAAGGATAGTTCTATTGTTAGTTCTTTGGGAAATATCCATACTGTTTCCCAAAGACGCTGTACAAATTTGCATTCTCACCAACAGAGTATGTGTTCCGTTTTCTGTACATCCACACCAACATCTGTTGTTTTTTGACTTTTTAATAATAGCCATTCAGACTGTTGTGAGATGGCAAGTCATTGTTATTTTAATTTGCATTTCTCTGATGATTAGTGGTGGTGAGCCTTTTTTCATGTTTATTGGCCATTTGTATGCCTTCTTCTGAAAAATACTGGTTCATGTCTATTGCCTACACTTTTTTTTTTTTTTTTGAGATGGAGTCTCTCTCTGTTGCCCAGGCTGGAAGGCTGGAGTGCAGTGGCGAAATCTCGGCTCACTGGGTTCAATCACTCTGCCTTCTGGGTTCAAGCAATTCTCCTGCCTTAGCCTCCCGAGTAGCTGGGATTATAGGTGCGTGCCACCATGCCCAGCTAATTTTTTGTATTTTTAATAGAGATGGGGTTTCACCGTGTTACAGCCAGGATGGTCTCAATCTCCTGACCTCATGATCCACCTGCCTCGGCCTCCCAAAGTGCTGGGATTATAGCCGTGAGCCACCATGTCTGGCCAAGTATATATAAGAATATTTATATATAAGAATATTGTTATATATAAAATAAAAAGGTATGCATATAAAGTTCAGAGAAGGGATCTAGTTTGGAAACATATATTTTGGAGACACCAGCATGTAGATGGTATTTTAGCCAGGATACAAAGAGACTATCAAATACATGAGTGTAGATAGACTCTTTAAGGGCCAGGAACACTGCCATTTAGAAGTCTGAGAAATAACAAGGAACCTCGAAAGGGAACCAAGAAGCAGTGGACAGAGTGTTGGGAAGAAATCCAAGTGTGTGGTATTCTGGAAGCTACATGAAGAAAGTCTATCAGAGAAGGGAATATGACCAACTTGTTGAAATGCTGTTGCTAACTTTAATAAGATGAGGCCTCAGAATAAAAATAGTAGGTTTTAATTCATTTTATTTCAATTCAATTTATTGTGACTTTGACAAGAGCAGTTTTATTGGAATGGTGGGAGCTTAAGCTTTATTTGGGTTTAACATGAATTAGAGGCTGGGCACGGTGGCTCACGCCTGTAATCCCAACACTTTGGGAGGCCGAGTTGGGCGGATCACGAGGTCAGGAGATTGAGACCATCCTGGCTAACAAGGTGAAACCCCGTCTCTGCTAAAAATACAGAAAATTAGCTGGGCGTGGTAGCAGGCGCCTGTGGTCCTAGCTACTGGGCAGGCTGAGGCAGGAGAATGGCCTGAACCCAGGAGGCGGAGCTTGCAGTGAGCTGATATCGCACCACTGCACTCCAGCCTGGGTGACAGAGCGAGACTCCATCTCAAAAGAAAAAAATAAATAAATGAATTTAGAAACAGTATAGATAATACTTTCTAAGACTTATTTTTCAGAGGACAGAAATGGGTGAAGCTGAACAAAGAAGTGAGATCAAGATAGTTTTTCTTAAGATGATAGAAATAATAGCATAGTTGTATCTGATATTGACCTAGAAGAGTGGGAAAAGAGCAATGCTAGATAGAGGGGAGAATTGCTGCAGTGATATGATTAAGACATGTTTCTCAACATTACTGGAGGGAAGAAGACATTACTTTCCACTGTCCCTGAAGACTTTAACTATCTAACAGGAGAAATGGAGGACTGACATTGAACTTGGAAAGACAAGTTACCAATAAAGTTGCAAACAAATCAGGGAAAGGGGTTACTTTGGAGCTTGCCTCTCTCTCCTTAATGGTAAGCCTTATGAACTACTAGTAATGTTTATGGCCTGAAGAGGGGATATGTTGAAAAAGGCACATATCAGCAATTCCTGCAAACTCAACAATCTTGTCTTATGAATCTCTCTACATTTTTCCATCTGCACCGACAGTGTCTTAGTCCAAGTTGCCATCATTTCTCATCAGAATTACTGTAAGAAGCTCCTAAGTGGTGATTCTACTTTGATTGTTGCATCTTGCAATCTCTTCACCACATAACAGCAAAAGCAATTCTTTTAAAAAAGAAGTCATATAGTATCAACATTTTGTTCTGTGTTAGTTTGTTTTGTGTTGCTATAAAGGCATATCTGTGACTGGGTAATTGGTAAATAAAAGATTTGTTTGCCTCCCAATTCTGCAGACTGTACAAGCATCACATCAGCACCCTCAGCTTTTGGTGACGCATCAGGAAACTTTTTACTCGTGGCAGAAGGTGAAGTGGAAATAGGCATGCCATGTGGTGAGAGAGGGAGCAAGAGAGATACAGAGGAGAAGGTTCTGGGCTTTTTTTAAGCAGCTAGCTGTCACATGAACTGATAGAATGAGAACCATGGGTAGGGTACCAAGCCATTCATGAGGGATCCACTCTTACGACGCAAACACCTCCTACCAGGCCTCATCTCCAACACTGGGGATCACATATCAATATGAAATTTGGAGGGGACAGACATCCAAACTATATCATACTCCCTCCAATAGCTTTGTGAAAGAAAGCTTTATCCAAAACTTGGAAAAAAATCACAAAACATTAATTACCTGATATGTCAATATCGTGTTATAATATGTCCTAAGAAGCCTGACTGATTCCTCTGACATTCTTCTGATGCACATTCTCATCCGATTGCAGCTTTGTCACAATTTATTTAGCTAATAATCATCCACAGCTATTAACAGTGAAGTCAATTTAGAACCCTGTGAGGTTAGAGGTGAACCAAAGAATTGATAAGGTGTTAGAATTATGTAGTCTGGTGGAAAAGTTAATATCCAAACTGCTATGGTTTTCTTTTCCTGTAGAAAAACACATAACCATATATCTAACTTAGAAGTCTTACATAGGCTTGGTTTTTTTTGTTTTTTTTTTGCCTGACTATATAAATCCTTGCTTGTCAAATACTCTTGGAACTCACTTTTCTTTCTTCCCTATTGGTTCCCTTATTAATAAATTAAAATGTTCACATCTATTTATATTAAAACATTGTAATATTACCCATAATATTTTACATGAAATTCAAAGTTCTTTTTGTTGCCACAAGGCCCTGTGTGATCATACTACTGCTTAACACTCTGGGCTCATCCACTACCAGTCTTCTAAGCCGTGCTGGCTTTCTTGCTGTCCTAAAACACACCAGGTCGTGTTTCATCTTAAAGCCCTTTCAGCTTGCTCTACCATCTGCTTGGAACTCTTTCCTCCCAGATTTCAGTTTGGATCCATCCCTCCCATCTGTCAGATCTCTGCTCAAATGTAAGCTCTTCATAGATGCTTCCCTGACCCTATCCAAAATATCATAAACACATCCACTTTATAAAACTCTTAACCTGCTTCGCTTTTTCAGACATTTCACTGTCTACCCACCATTGATTCTACCATTGACTTTTTTTTTTTTTTTTTTTTTTAAGATGGAGTTTCGCTCCTGTTGCCCAGGCTGGAGTGCAGTGGTGCAGTCTCAGCTCACTGCAGCCTCCGGCTCCTGGGTTCAAGTGATTCTTCTGCCTCAGCCTCCTGAGTAGATGGAATTACAGGCATGCGCCACCACACTCAGCTAATTTTGTGGTTTTAGTAGAGACGGGGTTTTTCCATGTTGGTCGGGCTGGTCTCGACTTCCTGAACTCAGGTGATTCACCTGCCTTGGCCTCCCAAAGTGCTGGGATTACAGGCTTGAGCCACCGCGCCCGGCGAGAGTCAACACTTATTTGCAGTGTTTGTGGCAGAGGCTAGAGTCCAGTAGTGTGATACAGAGTACTGAGAAGTGACAGTGCTTCCAGTGGGACCCTAAGAAAACTGCTTCTCTTGGGTGATTCTGGGTGAGCTCTTCCTCCCTTGACTATTTCCATGTATTCTTCACCTGACTCTTTGCTCTTCTCATGGACTCTAAGAACAGTGTGTTATCTCTCTAACAAATTGTTTTTCTGCTTATGTTACCAGACTTGGTGTCTGTTGTTTGCAAATAAAAGCACTAACTAGAATAATTATTTTCCTAATGAGATTGATTTGAGGATTAGATGAGATAACATTTAAGTAGATGCTGAATAAAATTAAATTTAAGATTCACAAGGTTTTGCTTCAGTAACAAATGGATCCTACATTTTGGATACATATAAGTATCTACTTTTCCCTCATGCTACAAGTCTACTGTGGATTGGCTGTTTCTCGGTGCTGTGTCATTTTTTTGAGACGAAGTCTCCTTCTGTCGCCCAGGCTGGAGTGCAGTGGTGCGATCTAGGGTCACTACAACCTGCAACCTCCGCCTCCGTTCAAGTGATTCTCCTGCCTCAGCCTCTCAAGTAGCTGAAATTACAGATGCCTGCCACCACACCCGGCTAATTTTTGTATGTTTAATAGAGACAGAGTTTCACCAAATTGGCCAGGCTGGTTTTGAACTCCTGACCTCAGGTGATCCGCCCTTCTTGGCCACCGAAAGTGCCGGGATTACAGACGTGAACAACAGCGCCCAGCTGCTATGCTATGTCATCCTTACTTCAGAAAACAAGCTGATGGAGTATCTTCTTTCTGGAATACTGTCGGTCTTCATGGCAGAGAGAAAGGAGACAAAGTGAACCACTCTCTTAAACCTTCTGCCCGGAAAAGACACATATCACTTCCACATTTCACTAGCCCAAGCGAGTCCCACGGGCTCTCCTGAATTCAATTGGACAGGGATGTATCCTTCTACGGGGAAGAAGACTAAAGAAGCAGCACTGGAACATTTAGTGAATAGTTATAGAGTCTGCCACAGTATATTTACCTATTCCTGATGTCTTTACATAGGGACTTGACCAGTTATAAATTCCTTGGCTGAGTCATGTTAGTTCCTATTAAGTGCTCTACATGGAGCAGTACTTAGATTTTAGCTTCATTTTTTAGCCTCTAAGGATTTTCCTCATTTTTTGGATGGGTGATACATTTCAAAAGTTTTAAAAATAGGTTATACATGGTTTTTAGTTGCTTTGCAGTGAAGGGAAGTTTAGTTTGCCTTGATGCTATAAACAGAATTTGACATTTACAATGCACAAACACATACAAATATATACCACCTGATATGTTGCTGGAGGTTGAGATCTCAAAAACAGACATTGAGGTTGAGTGTATGGGGGGTCAGATATTTATTAAGGATCAACAGCTATGAGAGGGAGGAGGCTGAAGCAGGATTGGGCAGAGGAAGAGGTTGAACTCCTATGCAGGCTCAACAAAGCCTCATTCAGCCTTACTGGCAGCTCTTGAGAAAGCATTGTGCATCAGTGATACCAGGCATTGGCCTGGAATGGTCTAGCCTTTATGGCTATAAAGCCACCTGTGCAGATGCCAGATGTAGGCTTCTGTGGGTGTTACCTTGGGCCAGGTGACTCTGCAGCTGAGGCAGACCCTGAAGGAGTTGACAGCTAGATGCTGCGTGCTGACCACACTCCCTGCAGATGGGCAGCAAGTCCTTCCTTGAAGCGGGAGCTGGGCAGTATATTTTGTGTCTGCCACACTCCTAGCATTTGCTAACTGTTATATTTGATTATACATAGATTATTTGAAACAAGTAGGCTTTGGACGAAGCTTTGATTTTTGGTTTAAAGATATTTTCCCTGTAATGGTGGCTATTGCAACAGCATCTGGCCTACTGAAGGCTAATTATAAGCTATCTAGCCAGGGATAATGACTTAGTATGACTATGTTTCTTTGTCACTGGCCAGGTCATGAGGAATTACGCACAAAGGGCAAGGCAAGACTCGTCAAGCCGTAAAATTAGGTAGCAGAGCAAGATATCTAACTATAGTCTGATGTTATTTCATAGAGTCGGTGAAATAGCATAAAGGACTTGGCTTCGAAGGTTTATTTTACAGTCCTCTGTGGTACTTGACTTACCAATAGCTAAAGCCCATGACAGTATGTGTTCCAACATTTGCCAGAGACATGTTGGTGCCTTTAAAGCCATATCAATAAGTGATTACACTAGAAAAATTTACATTCCTAATAAAATTAATGTTTGGCAATCAAGAAATGTTTTACTGAACTATTAGAAACCATCTAATAATACAGTAACTGTCATTATAGTAACATTTAACTCTTGTAATAAATTCATTACAGTCAATTACACAATTAAAGAAATAATGTGGTAGTATGAGTCGTAAGATAAAGAAATAGAGAACTATATTACCCAAATTAGATTATGTGTGAAACAATGGTGGATTAAAGAGTTCATTTATTAGAATGAGCTAAAAAGAAAAATCACATGCAAAAGGGATAAAAATATACATTTTAGCTTTCATGGTAAAAAACTAAAGAAGTAGATGATCATTTATTAGTTCATTTAATAGTCAGGGGTGATATCACTTATGTTGAATTCACTAAATGTAACTGTGAGATACAGTGTTAGAAATTCTGATTTAATTGTTAAAATAATTTTTTGAGCATTAATTTACTTGGAAGCATTCATGTTTTGTTCTAGAAAACATTTTAAATGAACAAAATGTTAATTGTGTTGCTGTCACAGTGATAGTATAGAATTAACCATTATAGTATTCAGCTAGATATAATGAGGAATTTTAATGCTATTTAAATGAATTAGCTGTATTTTTGTGGATTTCAGTTTTAGTTTTGCTTTGCAGAAATAATAAATAAACATAGTATATTGTGATAGTATTATTGAAAGCAGTAAGTAGTTGTAGCTTTTAGATACTTCTGAAAACCAGTAGAATGATTTCCTTTATTTGCAAATGAGACCTTTGTATAAATTAACCTATAAAACAAAAACGTAAAATCATGATGTGAATGAATACATCTGGATGCGTAGGAAGAACTTTAAGAGCATGGTGACTGAGAAACTGTTTCACATATTGGAGAGATTACAAATGGCAGGAGATTATAGGGATTCTTTAAAGGAATTCCAGTTTCTTTGGAGCAGGAGGCATTCCTATGGGTGAGCCTGGGTGTGCTTTATCATTGCAGGGACATTTCAATGCGGTCATTGGGTCAGATTGGCAAAGAAAGTTTCTTTATGGGGACACATTTGTTCTTAACTTAGTATTGTGAATCTCTGTGTAAAACTGAGATGGCTTTATATCAACACAAATTCCTTCATAGAGCTGCTGTGTCTGTAGGGTGACAATTGCCCCGTTTAAGCAATCATCAGAGATCATTTATTCTAACTGTCTCATGTTATACATGAAGAAAATAGAACCTGCTCAGTGAATAAACTTTGAAATAGTGGTGTATTTTAGAAGACTGCTCTGTAGAAACATAAAAAATATATATAATTTATGTGTAAATAAATACATAAATGCATAATAGTATTCAGATACAGGATTTAGAGATAAATCTGACTTTTCCAATTCACAGTCAGATATTTAGCAGATCCAGGTCACTATTTTTTCCCATTGTAGGAACTATGTTGTATTTCCCAGGAAAACAGTATAATAATGGAAATAATATATTTTCTTTATTTAAATTAAGATATTTAATCCTAAGGATTTTAAATTAGCTGTCCTAAATTATTGTTAATTATTTATGTTTAAAATTAGAGTTTTAATTTTATGTATGTAAACTCATTTATATGAATTATATTCCTAGATAAATTCAATTTGTCTTAGTTTTAGAGTCCAAAATTAGAAATTATCCATTACACTAGCATTAGAAACAGAAATTGAATCAGTTCTTCCCCTCGCCCACTGGCTTTATAATTTCCATCAAACTCAGTGGGAATTTTCCAGTGTGTTGTTGAAAAAAGTGGGCTAATTAAGAACTACCATATGAGATATTACACATTAATTTTATGGCATTCATTTTTATTTAATTTGTGAAATAACATCAATTTTTCTGATTACCAAAGTAATACATATTAATTGCTGTCAATGTAGCGAATACATAAGACTAAAAAGAAGTTAAATAATTATAATCTCAGTTCTGGAGAACAAGCTGGTATACATTTTCTAGTTACTTTTTCTATGTATGTGTCCAAAGGATACCTATAATTTAATGGTGTCTCATTCTGTAATGCTATTTAGTGATTGCTTTTTGGATATATCATAATAAACTTTTGCTATAAGAATTCAATATTTGCCTAACATTATTCTTAGTGGATTTATCATTTTTGGTGTAATTATGCCTTAGGTGCTGGACAAAAATCAGATCAGATGTGAGGAATGCTGAAAATGAAATGTATGTATCTACGACTTCTACTCATAAGCTTTATCAAGCTAAAAAAGGTAAGAGAACAGATTGGCATAGGACATATCTGAGGTAGGGTAGCTTCTGAATGTCCCTTTTCTGTCCATTGTCAGGAATTTGTTAGATCCATGGTGTCCTGAGCAAAAGAGTTTCTAGGCTTTTATTTTGACCTCTGCTTAAAGGGTCACGTAAGTTCCCCAAAGCATCATATACTAGCCCCAAAGTGAATACTTTTGCTACTCAAGAAGTACCATTCGTTACTAAGGCTTAGCTTTATAATTCCAGGTCCTAAAATAATTGTTCTTTCACATTTATTTGCAAGCATAGCATTTTCATTCATCTGGGTCTGTGCATCAGGTTATACAATGGCCCTTTGTCTATGCCTATATTGCAACTAGCAATTTTTTATTTATGTCCAAGAAGGGGCATTCCTGGCTGTTACCAACTACATGTGAGTGCATCAATGATTTATCTAATCACTGCTCTGTTGTGTGACAGTGGGTTATTACCAATCTATTTCTAATATAAACAATGTTGCAATGAACATTATGTTAAAATATATTTATGTGCAAATCTGATTATTTCCCTAAAGTAAATGCCTGAAAGAGAAGTTGCTGGTTTAAAGGATTTGCATAATTTTAAGGTATTTGATACATACTGTGAAACAGCCTAATATAGTTAATGAGAATATTCCTTGTGTGCTTGAAAATGAGACTGGGCACAGTGGCTCAAGCCTGTAATCCCAGAACTTTGAGAGGCCAAGGCGGGTGGATGACCTGAGGTCAGGAGTTCAAGACCATCAAGCCTGATCAACATTGTGAAACCCCATCTCTACTAAAAATACAAAAATTAGCTGCCTGTGGTGGCACATGCCTGTAATTCCAGCTACTTGGGAGGCTGAGGCAGGAGAATCCCTTCAACCTGGGAGGTGGAGGTTTCAGTGAGCCAAGATCGCACCATTGCACTCTAGCCTGGGCAACAAGAGCGAAACTCCTTCTTAAAAAAAAAGAAAAGAAAAGAAAATGAAGTATATTTTTTGTTGGCTGAATATAAATTTTAAATGTAAACAAATCTACAGTCGATTACCTTAGTTTAAATTTTATCTGTTTCAACTACCAGTGTTTGAGAGGGGTGCATTAAAATCTCCAAGTACATTTATCAACTATTTGGCTGCATAGTTCTGCCATATGGTTTATTTCAAAGCTATATTATTAAGTGCGTACATGCTCATAGTCATTATATATTTTCCTTGATCTCTTGACCATTTACTGGTATATGATGACCTTTTCTTGAAATTAAAGTTTTTACCTCTGCTTTTTTTTTCTGGTTCACATTTGCTCAATTTACAATTTCCTGTATTTTTATTTTTGAATGACTATATCTTTTTGCTCTAAATGTGTTTGCTCTAGATAATATCTTGGCAAATATGTGTTTCTTAAAATAATCCAATCATTGAATCTCTTTTTATGATTCTAAAACAGATGTTGTAAGCTTCCTCTGTATAAGGCCAGATAGTAAAATATTTTCAGCATTGTGGGCCATATGGTATCTTTTCCAACTACTCAACTCTGCCATTATAGGATAAAAAACATTTATAGACAATATGTAAACAGGTGGGGTCCCTATAAAACTTTATGTTCTGTTGGGCCCTCAGGTCACAGTTTGCGGAAACTGGTTCTAGAGTTTAATCTATTTATATTTATTGTAGTTACTGTCATATTGGGACTTACGTCTGTCATCATAGTCTGTTTTCTATTTATCCTTCTATTTTTGTTGATTTTTTCCTTCTTTCCCATCTTTCACCTGGTTTGGAATTTGGATTTTGCTCCTATTGTTATCCTCCCTTCAACTTTTCTGCAATAATATTTTTAGTTCCAGGTTATGATTAGATTTCTCTTGTAGTATATCTGTTCTCTTTCATGTATACTACACATTCATAGTCACAATGGCATATTGCATTTAGATTTACTTACATATATTTCAGTATTTTGTGTTACCTCTGTTTCTTTCCTTTCATCGTTGTTTCCTTTTTTAAGGCTTTGGCAGAGTCTATTAGATGTTTGATTGGGGTCCATTAGTCTTTTCTTGAAAATATTACTCAAAGAGAACTATGGGCACTATGTATGTCTTGCCTGGATTTGGGGGTCCCACTTTCTTTTTTTCACAGTAGTTTGCCCCTTAGCCTACAACTTCTAGTTTTTGGTATTAGAGATGACAAGTCCAATATTAATTTAATTTTTTTGAAACTTACTTCCCTCTCCAGATGCTATGCGCATTTTTTGTTTTTTGTTTTTTTTTAAGATCAGGATATACCTAACAGTATATTCCTTAATGAGTCCCTTCTGGAAACCCCCATGTTGTTTTCAATAGGTACACTCAAATCTGTTCAATTATTTCCTTAATGATTACTTCATCTGTTGATTTTTCTCTTTCTGGAACCCCTATTAATTTCAGGGTCTATGCTCAAAGTTCCTCAGCTTTTCTAGCCAGATTTACATATCTTATTTTAGTTTTAGTTTATTTTTAATTGACACATAATTGTACATATTTGTGAACTACAGTGTAATGTTTCAATACATGTATACATTGTTTAGAAATCAGGGGGCCGAGCGTGTTGGCTGATGCCTGTAATCCCAGCATTTTGGGAGGCCGAGGCGGGCAGATCAGGACGTCAAGAGATGGAGACCATCCTGGCCAATATGGTGAAGCCCTGTCTTTACTAAAAATACAAAAATTAGATGGGCGTGGTGGAACGCGCCTGTAGTCCCAGTTACTCGGGAGGCTGAGGCAGGAGAATCACTTGAACCCGGGAGGCAGAGGTTGCAGTGAGTCAAGATTGCACCACTGCACTCCAGCCTGGCAACAGAGTGAGACTCCATCTCAAAAAAAAAAAAAAAAAAAAAAAAATTAAATAAAAGAAGTAAAATCAGGGTAATTAGCATATTTATTACTTTTTTGCGATAAGAATATTCAAAATCCTCTTTTTTGCTATTTTGAAATATACAATACATTATTGCTGACTATATTCACCATTCAGCACTATAAAATACCAGAACTTTTTTCTCCTGGCTAATTGTGACATACTCATTGACCAACTTCACCCTATCTCTCCTCCCCAGTACCCTCCTCAGCAACTGGTAACTGCTGTCTACTTCTATGAGGTCAGCGTTTTTAAGATTCCACATATAAGTGAGGTTATGCAGTATTTGTCCTTCTGTGTCGGGCTTATTTCACTTAAAATAATGTCTGTCCTCTAGGTTCATCCGTGTTGTTGCAAAAGACAGGTTTTTATTATTTCTTATGGGTAGATAGTATTCCATTGTGTACATGCACCACATTTTCTTCATGCATTCATTCACTGATGAACACTTAGGTTGATTCTGTATATTGGCTACTGTAAATGGTACTGCAATAAACATGAGAATGCAGGTATCTCTTGGACATAATGATTCTATCTCCTTTGGATATATGCCCAGTACTGGGATTGCTGGATCATATGGTAGTTCCATTTTTAACATTTTGGGGAACCTTTATACTATTGACCGTAATGGCTGTACTAATTTACATGCTCATCAGCAGCATATAAAAGTTTGCTTTTCACCACATAGGCACCAACATTTGTGGGGTTTTTTGGTCTTTTTCATGATAGCCATTCTAAAGAGTGTGAGATGATCTTATTGTGATTTTAATTTTCATTTCCCTAATAATTAGTGATGGTCAGCATTTTTTCATATACCTGTTGTTCACTTGTATGTTTTCTTTTGAGAAATGTCTATTCAGGTCTTTTGCCCATTTTTAAATCAAATTATTTAGTTTTTGTTATTGAGTTCTTTGAATTTCTTATGTATTCCAGATATACATTATATCCTTTATCAGCACATTGTTTGCAAATATTTCTCCCATTCTGTAGGTTGTATCTTTGCTCTTTTGATTGTTTCTTTTTCTGTGGAGAAGCTTTTTAGTTTGATTTAATCCCATTAGTCTATTTTTACTGTTGTTGCCTGTGCTTTTGAGTTCTTATCCAAAAAATCCTTGCCTAGACCAATGTCCTGAAGCATTTTCACTGTTTTCTTATACTAGCTTTATAGTTTCAAGTCTTGCATTTAAGCCTTTAATCCATTTTGAGTTGATTTTTGTATATGAGATGAAGAGACCTACTCGTATTTTTTTGCATGTGGATATGAAGTTTTCCCATCATCATTTATCTTTTGAGATTTTTCTTCTGCTTGATCTTCCAAGGATGTAATTTGTGTTCGGGAAGTATTATCCCGTCTCATTTTATCATTTAAATGTTTTGATTCACATCTGATATTTTTATTGTTTCACAGTCTTTCAATGCCATAATTGAATTTCCTTTTTTTCTTTCTTTCTTTTCTTTTTGTTTTTTTTTTGGAGACGGAGTCTTGCTCTGTTGCCCAGGCTGGAGTGGAATAGTGTGATGTCGGCTCACTGCAACCTTAGCCTCCTGGGTTCAAGCAATTCTCCTGCCTCAGCCTCCCGTGTAGGTGGGATTACAAGTGCACACCACCATGCTGGGCTAATTTTTGTATTTTGTTAGTAGAGACGAGGTTTCACCATGTTGGCCAGGCTAGTCTTGAACTCCTGACCTTGTGATCCTCCCAACGTGTTGGGATTACAGGCATGAGCCACCATGCCAGGCTGAATTTCTTTAAGTGTTTTTTATTTATTTTTTCGTGTGTGTGTGTGTGTGTGTGTTTTATCTTTTTATTTATTTATTTTTTATTATGCTTTAAGTTCTAGGGTACATGTGCACAACATGCAGGTTTGTTACATATGTATACATGTGCCATGTTGGTGTGCTGCACCCATTAACTCGGCATTTACATTAGGTATATCTCCTAATGCTATCCCTCCCCCCTCCCCCCACCCAATGACAGGCCCTGGTGTGTGATGTTCCCCTTCCTGTGTCCAGCTGTTCTCACTGTTCAATTCCCACCTATGAGTGAGAACGTGCTGTGTTTCATTTTCTGTTCTTGCGATAGTTTGCTGAGAACGATGGTTTCCAGCTGCATCCATGTCTCTACAAAGGACATGAACTCATCCCTTTTTATGGCTGCATAGTATTCCATGGTATATATGTGCCACATGTTCTTAATTCAGTCTGTCATTGATGGACATTTTGGTAGGTTCCAAGTCTTTGCTATTGTGAATAGTGCCGCAATAAACATACGTGTGCATGTGTCTTTATAGCAGCATGATTTATAATCCTTTGGGTATATACCCAGTAATGGGATGGCTGGGTCAGATGGTATTTCTAGTTCTAGATCCTTGAGGAATCGCCATACTGTCTTCCACAATGGTTGAACTAGTTTACACTCCCACCAACAGTGTAAAAGTGTTCCTATTTCTCCACATCCTCTCCAGCACCTGTTGTTTCCTGACTTTTTAATGATCACCATTCTAACTGGTATGAGATGGCATCTCATTTGTGGTTTTGATTTGCATTTCTCTGATGGCGAGTGATGATGTGCATTTTTTCATGTGTTTGTTGGCTGTATAAATGTCTTCTTTTAAGAAGTGTCCATATCCTTTGCCCACTTTTTGATGGGGTTGTTTGTTTTTTTCTTGTAAATTTGTTTGAGTTCTTTGTAGGTTCTGGATATTAGCCCTTTGTCAGATGAGTAGATTGCAAAAATTTTCTCCCATTCTGTAGGTTGCCTGTTCACTCTGATGGTAGTTTCTTTTGCTGTGCAGAAGCTCTTTAGTTTAATGAGATCCCATTTGTCAACTTTGGCTTTTGTTGCCATTGCTTTTGGTGTTTTAGACATGAAGTCCTTGCCCATGCATATGTCCTGAATGGTATTGCCTAGGTTTTCCTTTAGGGTTTTTATGGTTTTATGTCTAACGTTTAAGTCTCTAATCCATCTTGAATTAATTTTCGTATAAGGTTAAATAAGGGATCCAGTTTCAGCTTTCTACATATGGCTAGCCAGTTTTCCCAGCACCATTTATTAAATAGGGAATCCTTTCCTCATTTCTTGTTTTTGTCAGGTTTGTCAAAGATCAGATGGTTGTAGACATGTGTTATTATTTCTGAGGACTCTATTCTGTTCCATTGGTCTATATCTCTGTTTTGGTACCAGTACCATGCTCTTTTGGTTACTGTAGCCTTGTAGTATAGTTTGAAGTCAGGTAGTGTGATGCCGCCAGCTTTGTTCTTTTGGCTTAGGATTGTCTTGGCAATGCAGGCTCTTTTTTGATTCCATATGAACTTTAAAGTAGTTTTTTCCAATTCTGTGAAGAAACTCATTGGTAGCTTGATGGGGATGGCATTGAATCTATACATTACCTTGGGCAGTATGGCCATTTTCACAATATTGATTCTTCCTATCTATGAGCGTGAAATGTTCTTCCATTTGTTTGTGTCCTCTTTTATTTCACTGAGCAGTGGTTTGTAGTTCTCCTTGAAGAGGTCCTTCACATCCCTTGTACGTTGGATTCCCAGGTATTTTATTCTCTTTGAAGCAATTGTGAATGGGAGTTCACTCACGATTTGGCTCTCTGTTTGTCTGTTATTGGTGTATAAGAATGCTTGTGATTTTTGCACATTGATTTTGTATCCTGAGACTGCTGAAGTTGCTTATCAGCTTAAGGAGATTTTGGGCTGAGACAATGGGGTTTTCTAAATATACAATCATGTCATCTGCAAACAGGGACAATTTGACTTCCTGTTTTCCTAATTGAATACCCTTTATTTCTTTCTCCTGCCTGATTGCCTTGGCCAGCACTTCCAACACTATGTTGAATAGGAGTGGTGAGAGAGGGCATCCCTGTCTTGTGCCAGTTTTCAAAGGGAAAGCTTCCAGTTTTTGCCCATTCAGTATGATATTGGCTGTGGTTTTGTCATAAATAGCTCTTATTATTTTGACATACGTTCCATCAATACCTAATTTATTGAGAGTTTTTAGCATGAAGGGCTCTTGAATATTGTCATTGGACTTTTCCACATCTGTTGAGATAATCATGTGGTTTTTGTCTTTGGTTCTGTTTATATGCTGGATTACCTTTGTTGATTTGCGTACGTTGAACCAGCCTTGCATCCCAGGGATGAAGCCCACTTGATCATGGTGGATAAGCTTTTTGATGTGCTGCTGGATTCGGTTTGCCAGTATTTTATTGAGGATTTTTGCATCGATGTTCATCAGGTATATTGGTCTAGAATTCTCTTTTTTTGTTGTATCTCTGCCAGGCTTTGGTATCAGGATGATGTTGACCTCATAAAATGAGCTAGGGAGGATTCCCTCTTTTTCTATTGAATGGAATAGTTTCAGAAGGAATGATACCAGCTCCTCCTTGTACCTCTGGTAGAATTCAGCTGTGAATCCGTCTGGTCCTGGACTTTTTGTGGTTGGTAGGCTATTAATTATTGCCTCAATTTCAGAGCCTGTTATTGGTCTATTCAGGGATTCAACTTCTTCCTGGTTTGTTCTTGGGAGAGTGTATGTGTCCAGGAATTTTTTCTAGATTTTCTAGTTTATTTGCATAGAGATGTTTATAGTATTCTCTGATGGTAGTTTGTATTTCTGTGGGGTCAGTGGTGATATCCCCTTTATCATTTTTTATTGTGTCTATTTGATTCTTCTCTCTTTTCTTCTTTATTAGTCTTGTTAGCTGTCTATCAATTGTGTTGATCTTTTCAAAAAACCAGCTCCTGGATTCATTGATTTTTTGAAGGGTATTTTGTGTCTTTATCTCCTTCAGTTCTGCTCTGATCTTAGTTATTTCTTGCTTTCTGCTAGCTTTTGAATGTGTTTGCTCTTGCTTCTCTAGTTCTTTTAATTGTGATGTTAAAGTGTCAATTTTAGATCTTTCCTGCTTTCTCTTGTGGGCATTTAGTGCTATAAATTTCCCTCTATACATTGCTTTAAACGTGTCCCAGAGATTCTGGTATGTTGTGTCTTTGTTCTCGTTGGTTTCAAAGAACATCTTTATTTCTGCCTTCATTTTGTTATGTACCCAGTAGTCATTCAGGAGCAGATTGTTCAGTTTCCATTTAGTTGAGCGGTTTTGAGTGAGTTTCTTAATCTTGAGTTCTAGTTTGATTGCACTGTGGTCTGAGAGACAGTTTGTTATAATTTCTGTTCTTTTACATTTCCTGAGGAGTGCTTTACTTTCAACTATGTGGTCAATTTTGGAATAAGTGCGATGTGGTGCTGAGAAGAATGTATATTCTGTTGATTTAGGGTGGAGAGTTCTGTAGATGTCTATCAGGTCTGCTTGGTGCAGAGTTGAGTTCAATTCCTGGATATCCTTGTTAACTTTCTGTCTCGTTGATCTGTCTAATGTTGACAGTGGGGTGGTAAAGTCTCCCATTATTATTGTGTGTGAGTCTAAGTCTCTTTGTAAGTCTCTGAGGACTTGCTTTATGAATCTGGGTGCTCCTGTGTTGGGTGCATATATATTTAGGATAGTTAGCTCTTCTTGTTGAATTGATCCCTTTACCATTATGTAATGGCCTTCTTTGTCTCTTTTGATCTTTGTTGGTTTAAAGTCTGTTTTATCAGAGACTAGGATTGCAACCCCTGCCTTTTTTTGTTTTCCATTTGGTTGGTAGATCTTCCTCCATCCCTTTATTTTGAGCCTATGTGTGTCTCTGCATGTGAAATGGGTCTCCTGAATATAGCACACTGATGGGTCTTGACTCTTTATCCAATTTGCCAGTCTGTGTCTTTTAATTGGAGCATTTAGTACATTTACATTTAAGGTTAATATTGTTACGTGTGAATTTGATCCTGTCATTATGATGTTAGCTGGTTATTTTGCTTTTTAGTTGATGCAGTTTCTTCCTAGCATTGTTGGTCTTTACCTTTTGACATGTTTTTGCAGTGGCTGGTACCGGTTGTTACTTTCCATGTTTAGTGCTTCCTTCAGGAGCTCTTGTAGGGCAGGCCTGATGGTGACAAAATCTCTCAGCATTTGCTTGTCTATAAAGGATTTTATTTCTCCTTCACTTATGAAACTTAGTTTGGCTGGATATGAAATTCTGGGTTGAAAAGTCTGTTCTTTAAGAATGTTGAATATTGGCCCCCACTCTCTTCTGGCTTGTAGAGTTTCTGCTGAGGGATCCACTGTTAGTCTGATGGGCTTCCCTTTGTGGGTAACCCAACCTTTCTCTCTGGCCGCCCTTAACATTTTTTCCTTCATTTCAACTTTGGTGAATCTGACAATTATGTGTCTTGGAGTTGCTCTTCTCAAGGAGTATCTTTGTGGCCTTCTGTGTATTTCCTGAATTAGAATGTTGGCCTGCCTTGCTAGGTAGGGAAGTTCTCCTGTGTAATATCCTGCAGAGTGTTTTCCAACTTGGTTCCATTCTTGTCATCACTTTCAGACACACCAATCAGATGTAGATGTGGTCTTTTCACATAGTCCCATATTTCTTGGAGACTTTGTTCATTTCTTTTTACTCTTTTTTCTTTAATCTTCTCTTCTCACTTCATTTCATTCATTTAATCTTCAATCACTGATACCCTTTATTCAAGTTGATCGAATCGGTTACTGAAGCTTGTGCATTTGTCACGTAGTTCTCGTGCTGTGGTTTTCAGCTCTGTCAGGTCGTTTAAGTACTTCTCTACATTGGTTATTCTAGTAGCCATTTGTCTAATCTTTTTTCAAGGTTTTTAGCTTCTTTGCAATGGGTTCGAACTTCCTCCTTTAGCTCAGAGAGGTTTGATCGTCTGAAGCCTTCTTCTCTGAGCTCGTCAAAGTCATTCTCCGTCCAGCTTTGTTCCATTGCTGGCAAGGAGCTGCATTCCTTTGGAGGGGGAGAGGCGCTCTGATTTTTAGAATTTTCAGTTTTTCTGCTCTGTTTTTTCCCCATCTTTGTGGTTTTGTCTACCTTTGGTCTTTGATGATGGTGATGTACAGATGGGGTTTTGGTGTGGATGTCCTTTCTGTTTGTTAGTTTTCCTTCTAACAATCAGGACCCTCAGCTGCAGGTCTGTTGGAGTTTGCTGGAGGTCCACTCCAGACCCTGTTTGCCTGGGTATCAGCTGCAGAGTAGTGAATATTGCTGAACAGCAAACTCTGGAAGCTTCATCTCAGAGGGATACCCGGCCCTGTGAGGTGTCAGTCTGCCTCTACCAGGGGTTGCCTCCCGGTTAGGCCACTCGGGGGTCAGGGATCCACTTGAGGAGGTAGTCTGTGCATTCTCAGATCTCCAACTCCGTGCTGGGAGAACCACTACTCTCTTCAAGGCTGTCAGACAGGGACATTTACATCTGCAGAGGTTTCTGCTGCCTTTTGTTTGTCTATGCCCTGTCCCCAGTGGTGGAGTCTACAGAGGGAGGCAGGCCTCCTTGAGCTGCATCGGGTTCCACCCAGGTTGAGATTCCCGGCTGCTTTGTTTACCTACTCAAGCCTCAGCAATGGCGGGTGCCCCTCCGGCAGCGTCGCTACCACATTGAAGTTTGATCTCAGACTGCTGTGCTAGCAATGAGGGAGGCCCCGTGAGCATGGGACCCTCCAAGCCAGGCGCGGGATATAATCTCCTGATCTGCCATTTGCTAAGACCCTTGAAAAAGCGCAGTATTAGGGTGGGAATGACCCAATTTTCCAGGTGCTGTGTGTCAGGGTTTCCCTTGGATAGGAAAGGGAATTCCCTTACCCCTTGTGCTTCCCAGGTGAGGCGATGCCTCACTCTGCTTCGGCTCTTGCTCGGTGGACCGCACCCGGTGGACCGCACCCACTGTCCGGCACACCCCAGTGAGATGAACCTGGTGCCTCAGTTGGAAATGCAGAAATCACCTGTCTTCTGTGTGGCTCTTGCTGGGAGCTGTAGCCTGGAGGTCATCTTGGAACTGCCCCAAGCGTTTTTTATTATTAACATATTTTTATTGTCATCCATCTCTGCCAGCAGCTTCATTTCACTAGTAACTTGTTCTCTTGCTTTTTCATTCTTTGCAAGAATTTCCACTCTGTCCCATTAGGCGTATAGAAGGCTCAGAGCATCTTATAATCTTCCGTAGCACAGTGGGAGCTAGGGTTACCACTTCCCATCCTGCAGGAGGACTCACAGATATTCTCTGGCTAAACTCTTTATAGCAACTTCTCACCCCTGACTGGCAGATCATGAAGCTCTAGTCTGAGCAGATAGCTACAGCACAGTCATCCTCTAATTTTGTGAGGACCCCAGCACACATAGGGCTTGGTTTTTATAGTCTTGGAGTTTCATAGATATTTCTGCCTCAGCAGCAGTCTTGTAAATAGAGTAGACTTGTAGTTGAATTAGAATTGGGAGGTGAGGGTTGCACAGATACATGTTAAAGGTGGCATCTTCCCACAGCCTTTTTCCTGATTCCATCAACAATTCCTCACATAAACCTCCAATTTGTAAATGCCTCCAGGTCATAGTAGTATTTGTAGAATTTATGATTGACAGGTTTCTGCCCCCAAGCAACTGCAGGCACTCATATTTGGAAACTTGAAGATAACACTATTTGAAAGTAACCTTCTGGGGCCAGGCGTGGTGGCTCATGCCTGCAATCCCAGCACTTTGGGCAGCCGAGGCGGGTGGATCACCTGAAGTCAGGAGTTCGAGACCAGCTTGACCAACATGGTGAAACCCTGTCTTTACTAAAAATACAAAAATTAGCTAGGTGTGGTGGCGGGCTTCTGTAATCCCAGCTACTCGGGAGGCTGAGGCAGGAGTATCACTTGAACCTGGGAAGTGGAGATTGTGGTGAGCCGAGGTTGTGCCACTACACTGCAGCCTGGGAGACAGATCGAGACTCCATCTAAAAATAAATAAGTAAATAAAATAAACTTCTGAGAAAATAAACTTCCTGATATTTCCTTAAAACCCATATTATTTTAGTTATTATAAACTAAATTACATACAAACTTTAATTGTTTATCTTCTTAATAATTAGAGCAGGAAAGTTTGAAATTGCAGGCAAAATAGAGGTAAAGTAAGATTTTTTTTACTCCCCCGAGACCTGGAAATGAAATAAAATATTTTACAACTTTTCAGGTAAAGAAAAGTAATATTTTGTCAAGTGTCAATCCATGAAGCAAGATAAATGAAAATAAAAAATAATGAAATATCCAATGTTTATACCAGTATTAGTCTGTTCTCATGTTGTTAATAAAGACATACCTGAGGCTTGGTAATTTATAAAGGAAAAAGGTTTAATGGACTCACAGCTCCATGTGGCTGGGGAGACCTCACAATCATGGTGGAAGATGAAGGAAGAGCAAAGGGACGTCTTACATGGTGGCAGGCAAAGAGCATAGGAGAATCAAGCAAAAAGGAAAACCCCTTATAAAAGCATCAGATCTCGTGAGACTTATTCCCTACCATGAGAACAGTATGGGGGAAACAGCCCCCATGATTCAATTATCTCCCACTGACTCCCTCCCACAACACATAGAAATTATGAAAGCTGGCTGGGTGCGGTGGCTCATGCCTGTAATCCCAGCACTTTGGGAGGCCAAGGCAGGCAGATCACCTGAGGTCAGGAGTTCGAGATCAGCTTGGCCAACATGGCAAAATTCTGTCTCTACTAAAAATATAAAAATTAGCCAGGTGTGGTAGCACATGCCTGTAATCTCAGCTACTCTGTAGGCTGAGGCAGGAGAATCGCTTGAACCTGGGAGACGGAGTTGGCAGTGAGCAGAGATTGTGCCAGTGCACTCCAGCCTGGGTGACAGAGACAGACTCCATCTCAAAAAAAAAAAAAAAAAAAAAAAATTATGGGAGCTACAATTCAAGATGAGATTTGGGTGGAGACACAGCCAAACCATAAAAATACTTCATTTTCCCCAGAGCATTTATTCTTTAGAGTGATGGAAAAATGGACCCCTAAGAGGATGGTGTTTAACAATTTTGCAGAAAGTACCTTCTGGTAGCTACTGTAATGTTAGGCCACTTTTTCCCAGGATCCAAAATTTACTGTAGCATTTCATTGACTTATAGCTACTGTGACCATAGATTTTGGATTTTCTAGAAAGTTTTAATTTGGAAATTTCTGTAATATTGTCCAGCCATATTTTGTAGCACTAGGTTCAGAAATATGACCTGTTTGTTGCCTTTGAATTTTGTGGCAGAGTTTCTTCAAGGTTATAGAGGATGAACATCTATTAACTAGGTGATGAATAGGTAATGGATTTCGAACCTCTAGCCTGCTTAGTAATTCCTTCCATGTAAAATGATCTTCCTTTTATGAAAATCTAGTCTTGACAGTGATATAGAAAAAAAAACCCTAATTTAAATGGACAGATAATTCTCTAATGTATTACCAGAAAAGTGGCTCCATTTCTGTTGTTATCTGTTCTGACTACCACTGAGAAAATAATGTTTAATCTCAATTATAAAGACTTGGAATAAGTGAAGGCCAGAAATCATTAAAAATGTACTGGGTTTAATATAACATTTTATTTTGATGCTCTTTTTGCTTCTTTTCATTTAACCTTTCCAATGACCTAGCATGCTCAGGCATAACATAGAATAACTAAAGGAATAAGTGCACTTAATTGGAGTTCATAAGAATCCATCTGAAAAGGAATTTTCCATCTTTTGTAATTTATTGCGTTAAACATAATATGTTTTATAAGTATAACATGTTTTGGTTGCATTTTAATTACTTGTTCAGAAATATATCATGGACTAATTTTTCTAATATATGATATGAAGCTATGTTGTCTACTATAGTAGCAACTAGCCACAAATGATTGCACATTTGTCGTGTGGCCAGTTCAAATAGGAATGTGCTGCAAAGGTAAAATGCATGCTGAATTTTGAAGACTTAGTACAAATAAGATAATGTATAATATGACATTAATACATTTTATATCAAATACATAGGAAATGACAATATGTTAGATATACTGGGTTAAATCAAGCATGAATTAAAATAATTTCAACTATTTCTTTTTATGTGTTTATTATGGCTATTAGGAAACTATATGATGTAACTAGCTTATGTTATATTTTTATTAGTCAGCACTTGTATGGAGAAAAATAGATTTTTAAATGATTTAAAGGACCAGCTGATAAAAAGCTTTTTGCTGCTATTGTCTCTGTTAGAGAGGATTTCAAGAAAGACTTGGGCTACTCTAGAAAAGCTAGTCAGCTCCTGGTCTTCCATCAGAAAAATGCCAGTGTCAGTGTGCTGTAGATAGGCCCCAGGTCACATTTTACTATTTGTGACTTACTGTGTTTGAGTCATATTTAGTGCTCCATAAATGTTTATTGAATTAATAACGACTTACAGTTGTAATTCATTGTCATGAGAATCAGAAATACTGAGTGTTATTTCCAGCTCTGCCCCAACTAGCTCTGTGACCTTGCACAAAACACCTCCTCTTTCCTTATTTCATTTTTTTTTTTTTTTGAGACAGAATCTTACTCTGATGCCCAGTCTGGAGTGCAATGGTGTGATCTTGGCTCACTGCAACCTCTGCCTCCCGGGTTCAAGCGATTCTCCCTGCCTCAGCCTCCCCAGTAGCTGAGATTACAGGCACCTGCCACCACACCGGGCTAACTTTTGTATTTTTAGTAGAGATGGAGTTTTGCCATGTTGGCCAGGCTGACCTTGAACTCCTGACCTCAGGTGATCTGCCTGCCTCAGCCTCTCAAAGTGCTGGGCTTACAGGCCTGGCCCACCACGCTCGGCCTCCTTATCTCATTTTTTTCCCATCATAAAATGAGAAGGTTTAATATGATGACTGAATAATTTTCATCTCAGACATATTGTGGTACTATTATGTGACTCTGTATTGCTAGTCTACTAGGCAGTTAGAGTTTCCATTTCTAAAGTGGCAAATAAGTTTCTTCTTTAGTCAGGATTTTATTTTGCATGTGTCTACCCTCTGATATTGACTGTCTTTTCTTGAATATGCTAACATACGTTTCTGGAGCCTGCAAAGAACCACCCTTCTGTCATCTTTATCTAATAAATAAAATATTCTCATCTCTTGTTTTCTCTCTCTCCTGTCTACAAAATTAAACTCTTTGATTGTCACCCTTCTTGGAATTTTAACTTTGATTTTGCAGTAGAATATACCCAACTCGTGACATGAAGAGTTTCAGTTCAGATGAGAAGATTAGGGCTTTGAGGCATAGTGATGGCTTACCGTGATGCCCTACCTTGTTTTAACCTGATTGTCTCTCTCAGCTGAGAGAGTCAGACAGACTCCATTTTTGTTTCTTCACTTGCAGTCCCCCTTATCCCCCTCCCTTAAGGACATAACTAGTGTAAGCTGACTCCAACCACGTCCAGGAATGTACTTACTGATAAGATATAGAGGCAAGCTGAACCAGTAGCTCCTGGGGACGTGCTCGGTTGATGATACCCAAAACCCCTGCATTATCTCTTTGTGATAGTTTAAGCCCCTGCACCTGGAACTGTTTATTTTTCTGTAACTGTTTCTGTAACCATTAATCTTTTTAACTTTTTGCCTGTTCTGCTTTTGTAAAAATTGCTTCAGCTAAACTCCCCCCCCCCATTTAGACCAAATTATAAAAAGAAATCTAGCCTCTTCTTCAGAGCCAAGAGAATTTTGAGCTCAAGCCATCTCTCGGTCGCTGGCAATAAAGGACTCCTGAATTAGTCTCATAGTGTGGCATTTCTCTATAACTCGTTCGGTTATAACATTTGGAGGCCCCAGTGAGATCTGCCACTGGGTGAAGACGGGACTCGTTCCGGGCTCTCCCGGGACAGATGGCGGGCTTATAGGGGAGGCGCCATCTGGAGATGTTCCAGGGCCCCATAGGCCATCATCTTCCAGAAGGGAACGGATCGACTGCCAGTTTGCCCAACCAAATTCAACTCCTGAGTCCTCAGTCTCTGGTCCCAGGAAGGTAAGTCAGATCTGACTCTGCCTCTCTGGGAGGGAAACTTCCCTGACAAGGGTCCTCCCTCAGACTCTGTCCACACTCCAGGACTCTGGAGGACAGAGTGCTGGTTTCTGTCCAGCTTCTCTGTTAAGTGTAGTCTCTCTCCCTCTCTTCTCCTTCTCTTGTTCAGGTCTCTAGGAGACCTCTGTTTTTAGAATGGGTATAAAAAATTGTAATAAACTCCGTGTGAGTGAGTGAGTGAATGTGGAGTTCAAGGGCTTGCACTTGAATTTCCAGTTTGTAGCTCCACAGTGAAAGCTACAGAGTTCGAGAGGGCCCTCACCTGCGGTTCCATGGCAACCTCATAAGGCTTAGGGCAGCGTCGGGCATAGCTCGATCCAAGCCTGGGGTTTATACCAGCCTGCCAATGGCAAGAGGAGCCTAAGTCCCTGTGAGAGGAGTAGCCAGGCGGGCATCTGACTGATTCCATCATGGGACCCCCTCCCCTTGTCTGTCTATAAAAATAATTGCCATAATTGTTTATATACCCCACTGTCTATTGTCTTGTTTGGTGTCTGTCTAAATTTCATATGTCAGGTCATTGATACTGCCCAAGACGACTGGGCAAGGACTTCTTCAAGGTCCTCAGTACAAATCTTCTTCTATCCCAGGAGGTCAAATCTCTCATTAGTCATTTGGGCTGGCCATCCCAGTCCTGCCTTTTCTGTCAGAAACAAATCAGGTGTTGTTATGAGGAGGGGTGTGGAAGACATTTGCCCATTTGGGATTTCTGGCATCATATAGATTGCTGGCATTTAGATTGCCATACCCCACGCCCTGACGACTTGTCCATCTTCTCCTTAGACCAGTGGTGGATCCAAAATAGCCACCCTGCTGACCTCCTTGCTCACCTTTTCTGTCATCCCGTAACTTTTCCCGTGCCCTTAAATAAGGCACTGCGCAGAGAAAGCTACGCCCGTACTCCTTTGCTCCGTCTGGACTCTTATTTTATCCCTCCGTGGTTACTCCAACCTTTCGGAAGATCCGAGTGGCCCCTTTCCTCCTCATCCCCATTCCTTACTCCACACATCTCGTTTTCCTGTGTTGCAGCAAGTCCAGCACCTCCAAGATTTGGCTCTGTTCTCCCTCCTTAAACCCTTGAAGGAAAAGGCCAAGTTTGAACTTTTGGCCTTCGAGTCTTGGAGACACCAAAGATATTTATTTAGACTATAAGTCAAAAAGGAGTAGGGGATCACGATGTAGGTCCCACTGGCCTCGGACCCGCCTTTTATCCTCTCCCTCGATCTTGAAACTTGAGGAGATAGACCTTATGTGGCAAGAAGTGTTGGCTATAGTTGTTTTCCTACTTCTTCTAGTTATAATACTTCTGTTCTTCTGATACTACAGCCCCCAAGGCCGTGAATATCTCTGTCCATGCTGGGTTTAATATTTCTGCTTAAACCTTGTTAAATTGCCTCCAGAATGGGAAACTTTTCTTCCCGGTCCCGTAGAGATAGAAGCCCTCTCCAAGGTATGTTGCAGAATTTCTCTCTGGGCTTCTCAGAGGATTACAGAGTCTACTTTAAAAAAGGCAAACTCCGGACACTCTGTGAAGTAGAATGGCCAAAGTTTGGAACCGTGTGGCCCCCAGAAGCATCACTAAACCTCACAGCTGCTCAGGATGTGTGGCGGTTCATTGCTGGAACTCCTGGTCACCTCAAACAGTTTCCCTACATTGATCAATGGCTGAGTTTAGTCTGGAGCCCTCCTCCATGGCTCTGCTCATGCACCATTCATAATCCTACCTCCAAGGTCCTTTTGAGCCAGACCTCACTTCCGCCCTGACCCTCAGCTCCCTCGGCTTCTCCTGTACTGCCTCCTTCTGAAGAAGAGAAAAGTTTTCCTCACCCATGTCTGCTGCCCTACAACCCTCCTGCTCCCCCAGAATCTTCCCTTGTCTCCTCGACTACATCCCCTGTGGCCTCTCCGCCTATAGCCACACAATTACGGCCTCAGCCAGAGGAGATGACCCCCCTAATCCTGCTGAGAGAAGCCCAAATCCCTCTGGACAGTGAGCACTCTGCTCCGTTTTTAGTTTATGTCCCCTTCTCTACTTCTGACCTGTACAATTGGAAGGCTCATAATCCCCCTTTTTTTCTGAAAAGCCCCAGGTTTTGACCTCACTGATAGAGTCCGTGCTCCAGACTCACCGGCCCACCTGGGATGAGTGTCAGCAACTCCTTTTAACCCTTTTCACCTCTGAAGAGAGGGACCGTATCCGAAGAGAGGCCAGAAAGTATTTCCTTATATCAGCCAGTAGACCAGAGGAGGAAGCCCAAGACCTCCTTGAGGAGGTTTTTTCCCTCTACCCGGTCTGATTGGGATCCAAAGTCCTCGGGTGGGAAGAGAGCTTTGGAAAATTTTCACCAGTATCTCCTTGCGGGTATCAAGGGAGAAAACCCATGAATCTGTCCAAGACAACGGAAGTTGTCCAGGGGCCTGATGAGTCACCAGGAGCGTTTCTAGAACACCTCCTGGAGGCCTATTGGATTTATACCCCTTTCGACCCGGCGGCTCCCGAAAATAGCTGTGCTGTTAATTTGGCATTTGTGACTCAGGCAGCCCCTGATATTAAAATAAAATTACAAAAGCTGGAAGGATTTGCTGGAATGAACACCAGCCAACTTTTAGAAATAGCCCAGAAAGTTTTTGACAATCGAGAGTTTAAAAGGCAAAAATAGGCAGCTCAGGCAGCTGAAAGGGCTGCTGACAAAGCATCAAAAAGACAGGCAAAGATCTTAGTAGCCACTATCCAAGGAGTCAAGAAGGAAGGGCCTCCACCACAAAGCACTGGCCAGGGGACCCCGGGTCCCCGGCAGAAAGGCCAAAAAGGTGAGCGGGCTCCCCTACAAAGAAACCAATGTGCTTATTGCAAGCAGATTGGACACTGGAAAAAGGAATTCCCATTAAAACCAGAGAACAAAAAGATCCTCACCCTCCCTGCTGCAGAGGAATCTGATGATTGACGGGGCTGGGGCTCCCTCTCCCTTGGCCCCCGGGAGCCCATGGTGACTGCCACAGTGTGGGGCCAGCCTGTAAGCTTCCTAATTGACACTGGGGCAGAACAATCTGTACTGCAGACACCCTTGGGCAGTGTCTCTAATAAGAAGGTGGCTATGCAAGGGGCTACACACAGATACAAATAACTCTAAAACAAAGAACATATAAGAAGTGCCAGTAGAATTCAGAGAAGACAGGCTAGAAGCAGGAAGGAAAGCTTCAGGAAATACTTGAACATGGAAGGAAAGAGAAGCAAGTAAAGCATTAAAGGCAGAAGGAAGAATGTAAGAAAGGGAATAAGGCAAAAATAGGAGCCAAGTTAGTGGAACAGCCAATACTCCCATTTGAATTGATATTCAATCAGAGGATTAGTAAATGAACTTTGTAAAATTACTTTAGAGTTTCAAGGGAACTCTAATGGGAAACACTGCAGATGTGAAAGATCTACAGTGTGATGGCAAGAGCTGTGGACAGGCAGAGGTGGAGCAAGATTGCAGAATAGAAGGCTCCACCATTCGTCCCCCCCACAAGGATATCAGGTTATCAACTACCTACACAGATAAAAACACCTTTACAAGAACCAAAAATTAGATGGGCACTCATAGTACCTGTTTTTAACTTATATGACTGAAAGAGGCAATGAAGAGATAGGGTCACCTAAATCAGTTAAAGGTCCGATTGGCTTAGGAGGGCTCCATGGGACAAGGATTTTTTTCTGGGTGGTGAACATAGTTCCAACATCAAATCCCAAGATATAAAGCCTTAATCCCCATGACATGCCGTAATACCTTTGAGCTGAACTAGGGTTATGGATAGTTACAGTAAGAGGGTTACAATTTCCCATAGTACATGGTCTAGGAGGGGGAGTGTGAGTTATGGAGAGGGTTGAAGACCAGGTTGATCCTCTAGGGTAAGTGGCTAAGGTTACACACGTCCAGGAAGGGCAGAAAACCTGGTAAGAATCTCGACAACTAGAGTCAGGGTGATTTCCAGGACAGAGGTAAAAGTCAGTGCTCTGGAGTCCTTTTTCTACACCTTTGGAGCTTCCACATCCAGTCCGGCTTCCAGTATGTCCAAACCCTACAGCGAGGTTGACACTCCCTGCTCCCGTGATTGACAGATTGCTTTGCTCTTCGAGGGTATGGGCAGGCTCTGGGAACAAAGCACATAAATCGACTGCAAAAGAGACTTCCTTGGAGGTACCCACCTTCCAGGTGGTGTTTGCAAACACACGTCCTGTCATGAAATAAGTGAGGAGAAGAGTAGGAAGGGACAGAAGGCATGACAGGCAGAAACAAACAAAAGAGGTAAATAAAAAGAAGTAATTTGATGGCTTCGCTCAACTTAGGTGCAGTTTTAAGGGGCCTGACCCAGACTTGGGGACCCATGTTTCTTGCTGGGCTTTGTTGGCCTTTTTGATGTGAGAGTGATGAATCCAAGCAGGAATGCTGTCCACTTTCAGAGCCGTCGGCATGGTGAGGATGACAGTATGAGGTCCTTTCCAGACAGGAGTGAGTCCTTCTTTCTGGAACTTTTTAACATACACCAGGTTCCCCGGCCGGAAAGAGTGTCAGGGCCCCGTCTGGTCAGGAACTGGATTGGGGTGTGCTCCCCGGACAAGCAGCTGCATGATGTCTCGTACCTGTTGGGGAGACTGCAGGTATTGTAACAAATTAGCTTGTGAGATTTCTGCTAAATGGGTATCCCTTAGCTTAGGCAAGATAGGCGGAGCCCTTTCATACATGATTTCAAAAGGTGAAAACCCAGCCCAGTAAGGTGTGCATCTTACTCTAACAAGGGCTAAAGGAAGGAGCTTTACCCAATTCTCACTGATTTCTAGGATTAATTTAGTAAGAGTACTTTTTAGGGTGCATTTCATGTGTTCTACCTGTCCAGAGCTCTGGGGTTGATAGGCGCAATGGAGTTTCCATTGAGTGTTTAATGCCTTGCTGACCAACCTAGCTATGGACAGGTTGAAGGCTTTGCAATGGGTTCAAACATCCTCCTTTAGCTCAGAGAAGTGAAGTTTGTTATTACCTATCATCTGAAGACTTCTCTCAACTCGTCAAAGTCATTCTCCATCTAGCTTTGTTTCATTGCTGGTGAGGAGCTGCGTTCCTTTGGAGGAGAAGAGGCGCTCTGATTTTTAGAATTTTCAGCTCTGGTTTCTCCCCATATTTGTGATTTTATCTACCTTTGGTCTTTGATGATGGTGACATACAGATGGGGTTTTGGTGTGGATGTCCTTTCTGTTGGTTAATTTTTCTTCTAACAGTCAGGACCTCCAGCTGCAGGTCTGTTGGAGTTTGCTGGAGGTCCACTCCAGACCCTGTTTGCCTGGGTATCACTGGCAGAGGCTGCAGAACACCAAATATTGCAGAACAGTAAATGTTGCTGCCTGATCCTTCTTCTGGAAGCTTCCTCTTAGAGGGGCACTTGGCCGTGTGAGGTGTCAGTTGGCCCCTACTGGGAGGTGCCTCCCAGTTAGGCTATTCAGGAGTCAGTGAACCACTTGAGGAGGCAGTCTGTCCGTTCTCAGATCTCCAACTCCATGCTGGGAGAACCACTACTCTCTTCAAAGCTGTCAGACAGGGACATGTAAGTCTGCAGAAGTTTCTGCTGCCTTTTGTTCGGCTATGCCCTGCCCCCAGAGGTGGAGTCCACAGAGGCAGGCAGGCCTCCTTGAGCTGCGATGGGCTCCATGCAGTTCGAGCTTCCCTGTCCACTTTGTTTACCTACTCAAGCCTCAGCAATGGTGGACGCCCCTCCCCCAGCCTTGCTACTGCCTTGTAGTTCGATCTCAGACTGCAATGCTAGCAGTGAGTGAGTCTCAGTGGGTGTGGGACCCTCCGAGCCAGGCACGGGATATAATCTCCTGGTGTGCCGTTTGCTAAGACCCTTGGAAAAGTGCAGTATTAGGGTGGGAGTGTCCCAATTTTCCAGGTATCATCTGTCATGGCTTCCCTTGGCTAGCAAAGGGAATTCCCCAACCCCTTGCACTTCCAAGGTGAGGCCATGCCCTGCTCTGCTTTGGCTCATACTCCATGGGCTGCACCCACTGTTGGACAAACCCCGGTGAGATGAATGTGGTACCTCAGTTGGAAATGCAGAAATCACCCATCTTCTTTGTCGCTCACACTGAGAGCTGTAGACTGGAGCTGTTCCTATTCAGCCATCTTGGAACCTCCACAACTAGTATTTTCAACAAATTTTTTACAGTTGATTAATTTTCTTTTAAAATTTTAATGTATTTTTATGAAATCCTAAAATTTGTAATTTTGTGTAGCCAGATATATTAACATTTTTCTTTAAAAATGTTTCTTTAAAAACCCCTCGGAGGGTCCCACACCCACGGAGACTCACTCACTGCTAGCAGAGCAGTCTGAGATCGAACTACAAGGCAGTAGCAAGGCTGGGGGAGGGGCGTCCACCATTGCTGAGGCTTGAGTAGGTAAACAAAGTGGACAGGGAAGCTCGAACTGCATGGAGCCCATCACAGCTCAAGGAGGCCTGCCTGCCTCTGTGGACTTAAGGTTTTTGACCTTGGTTGGTGTTGTATTTAAAAGAGTTTCCAAACTCAAGATTATATGAATATTTACCAGTATATTCTTTTCCCACTTTTATAATTTTATTTTTAGAAATTATTTAACCTATTTTTATTTCTTTTGGTGCATGATGTGACATGCAGTGAATCTATATTTCTTTTCAAATGGTGTTCTCTTTCACCCAGTACCTTGAATAATTTATGTCCTGATGTCAATTGAGGATCCTATAGAGTTTACTTTTAAATATAGTTTCAGCTATTGATTTGGATTGTCATTGTCATTGAGGAAGTATGTATCCTAGTCCTAATTTACTATGTTCTTTAAGTTAAAACTCAATGCAGTGATGACAGCAGTAAATATAATTATATAATTTTGCAGTTATCATTGCATTATATATTTCTGCGTAAACAATTACAACAATATTTAGGCTTAAAAGAAAAACCTTTATTATCTTACAGTTTCTGTAGGTCAACAATCTGTATGTGGCTTATGTGGTTCTTCTGACTCAGGGGTTTTGACAGGATCCAATCAAGGTTGCAGTCATTTTATGGATGAGCTGGGGGAGGAAATAATTCTGTGCTTGTTGGGAAGTGGATTTTTCCATAGTTCAGCATACATCAAAGCAGCTGGTTTCATCAGTATGAGCAGGTGAGAGGGCAAAATAGAGTGTCAGTAAGAGTACCAGTAACATAATAGGCAAAGTCTTTTGTCATGTAATTTGCAACTGACACTCCATCACTCATGCCTTATTCTGCTTATTAGAAGGAAATCCATGGGTTCAGCTCACACAAAAAGAGACTTGTGTTAGTCAGGGTTCTCTAGGGAAACAGAACCAGTAGGACGGATGGACAGACAGAGACTGAGAGAGAGAGAGAGAGAGAGAGAGAGAGAGAGAGAATGGGAACTTGCTCATGCAATTGTGAAGGCTAAGTTTCACCATCTGTTGTCTGAAAGTTGGAGAACCAGGAAAGCCAGTGGTGTAATTTAGTCTGAGTCTAAAGGCCCAAGAACAAGGAGCTGCAATTTCTAAGGGTAGGAGAAAATGGATGTTTCAGCTCAAGCAGAAAGAATTATCCATTCCTCTGCCTTTTTATTCTGTTTTATCTCTCAAAATATTAGTTGATGTCTAGTGGTTTGGTGAGTGAAAATCTTCTTTACTCAGTCTACTGATTGAAATACTAATCACTTCAGGAAACACCATCACAGACATACTCAGAAATAATGTTTTACTAGGTTTCTGGGCATCCCTTTACCGAGTCATGTTGACCTTTAAATTAACTGTCCCAGAAGGAATTACACAAGGGCATGAATACTAAGAAATAGGGACCATTGGAAGACATTTTAAAAACTACCTACCACAGTCACATAAATATGGTTGATTCTATTTTTAATTTTCAAATATAGGATGATTATTTTAATTTCCTCATCAAACATTACATGGCCATAGTGTATTATTTATTTTAAAATTCCATATAATTCAATTTTCTAATATTTTAGTTAACATTGTTATGGTAATATTTATAAGGGAGAGTATTTTCTCTTTAAATTTTTAAAGTAACGAATTTGTTAACTATGTTAAGTACAATGGCAAAACAAGGACTTTTGAAATCATTTCCTCCATAAAAGCAGCAAGAACACTGGCAAAAATAGTCAGAATAAATAAACCTTTTCAGAAGTCTAGAAGTGATCCAAAGTCAGACTTTGAGAAACATCTGATCATTTATCTTTGTGTAATAAGTGCCTCTTCCTTGCCCCTTGGCAGAGTAAAGTCAAATATCAACCAAGAGCACCAGGGCCATAGGAGGCAGAGCTTAGATTAAGGGAAATCTTCTGGCTCCTACCGTGTGCCTTGCCCACCTCATCTCATTAACTTTCTGAGAAAACAGTAAGGCTAGGGAGACATCCTGTAAAGTCATGGAGTCAAACCATTGTTATAAGGCCAAAAGTCATACATATTTTGAAAAATGTCTTACTTAGGAACATCCAATTGAAGCTAACCATAAGAAAAAAAATATCACCACTAAAAAGATTAAGGACTTTACAAAGAACTCTCTATAATTAAAACAGTAGAAAATCATAGGCAAAAATTAAAATGAAGTATTCACACAGACCTGGGTTTGAAACCTAGCTTTATGTTTTACTAGCTGTGTGACCTTAGGCAAGCTACTGACTTCTCTAAGCCTCAATTTCCTCATGTGTGAATCAGGAATAATGAAAGTACTTAACCTCATAGAACCCTCTTTAGGATTAAATATAATAGTACTTAGAAAGCTATAGATAGCTCGGTAAGTGCTTGAAAATGAAAGCCTATTTGTATTGCTGACTTGGTATTTCAAGATGCCTGAGCCAAGAATGGATTTTACTCATTTCTTCTCTGCTTGTTGCCCCCCTTCATTTTTAAACATATTTTCACTCCCAATATATAACAAACAGTACAGAATAAGGATTTAATAAATTAGAAAGGAAATTGGATCGCAAAAAGTTAACTGAAAAGGAAATTTAATATTGTTCTCAAATATTCTTCTTTTCATTTTTTTCTGAAGTCCTCATTTTTTTATTGCTAGAATAAGTAAAAACCATAATGAGTGAAAACAGAAGTCATAAAGAGTAGCATTTGGAATACAGTAAACACTATATTATGATTATCATTCGTGATTCAAAACCAGTTTCACATTAAATACCTTTGCCTTTGTTCTTCCTTTTCTAGGTATAAAAAATTATGTTTCCCAATAATAACAGGTTTTAATTACCCTTTGATAAGGTTTTGCTGAGTCCCCAACCAAATCTCATCTTGAATTGTAGTAGTTCCCATAATCCCCCTGTGTTGTTGGAGAGACCCAGTGGGAAGTAATTTAATCATAGTGCCAGTTACCCCCATCCTGCTGTTCTCCTGATAGTGAGTGAGTTCTCAGGAGATTTGATGGTTTTATAAGAGGTTTTTCCCCCTTTTGTTGGGTACTTCTCCTTCCTGCCATCATGGAAGAAGGAAATGTTCGCTTCCCCTTCTGCCATGATTGTCAGTTTCCTGAGAACTCCCCAGCCATGTGGAACTGTTAGTCAATTAAACCTATTTTCTTTATAAATTACCCAGTCTCAGGCAGTCCTTTATAGCAGCATGAGAATGGACTAATACACCCTTCCTGTAAGCCTACCTTCTGCCCTGCTTAGGTAGCACAGACAAGAAATTACCAAGAGGGAAGAAAAGGCTATAACTGTTTTCCGGTTCTTTATATCCTGTTCTCATCCTAAAGTGCAAAGCTGTTGACTAGTAAGAAACTCTGTGATTTTATTTCTTCAATCAAACATTTTAAGGATTTTTACTTCTCTTTTTGTTCACGTTTAAAATTTAACCACACATCACCTACTGCCCAAAACTATCTATAGCCCATTGGTTACATCAGTACCCTGCCTTAAATAGCATATTAGAAAATGAAATGTATGTAGCAAGTGGCTTTGACTCACCTGACTATAAGCTTGTCACCAAAAAAGTTATTTAAAATTGCACTTATACAATCACAGCTTGCATATAAACTTTGAAAACGAATTTGTGAGAGAAATAAATAAGATATTTTGCAGATATATAAAGTGGATCTACCTGATTCTATAAACTAGGATTCTGATAAGAGTTAAGAAATTCCATTCTAGAAAATTAAAGTACATTTCTCAGAAATAGCCAAAGTCATTGCTGTTTTTCTTTTCCTTTCATAGTTACCGCAACAGAAGCCATAACCATTTTAATACATAGTGCCTAACATATAGTAGCATCTCAATAATTTTGAGCATATGGACATAGGAATTAATAAAATAATGCAACATTATGTATAGGGATAACAATATACCACATGCACAGACATATACACTGGAAAAATGTTCATTAAAAGTACATTGATTATATTCATATTAGTGAATATATCCTATAAAATATTAACCAGATATTAAATAAAGTAGAATTTTATCTATAGTATATCTTTGATATGTTTACAAAGGGGTGAGGTGGGGATTGAAAATAGCAAAGAAATATATATGGTATGATTAAATGTTTAAATTAATTTTGTAATTGATAAATAATACTTGTACATATTTATGCATTACATATTTATGCATTAACAGTGATGCTTTGATATGTACAACATATAGTGATCAGATCAGGGTAATTAGCATGTCCATCATCTCAAACATTTGTCATTTATTTGTGTTAGGAATGTTCAATGACCTCTTTCGAGTTATTTGAAACTACATAGTACATTATTGTTTACTAACTTCCACTTCTGTCCATGTTCTCTCCCAATGTGAACAACCAGAAAATGAGAAAAAATATTTGAAACAGATTTTTTCATTAATCAGGATAATGGGCAGTACAGCACTGTGTTCACTAAGAGAAACAAAGAGGTGAGCTCGGCAATCACTCCAGCTTCCTACCAGGAAGCAATTTTAGAACAGTGACACAGAAAGAATTCAAGTAAGAGACACTTTTTTTTCACTAAATTTGAAAAGATAGAAATCAGAATTTAGGTATTTGAAATGAATGGAATTTTGTAGCAGAATAATAGAGAGGAGGGAGCTATGCCGAAAAAAAGCTCCAGAAATCTTTCTGGGGGCCCTTTGAATCCTTCACTACTAATCAACACATTTGCAGGGTGAGTCCCATGAGACGAGAAAGAACGACTGCCTGGGAATCATCAACTGAAATTTTTTCAGAGCTCACTGTCACTGCCCTACAAGAACACAGTTGTCGTTAAAGAAGTTGGGTTTGTTAATCATTCATTGCAGTGAAGGAGAATAAACACCATCTCGTTTGCTTTCCTTCTTTTAGTGATCATAGTCCTGCACTGCCCATTGTCTAGATTAGAAAATAAATTGTTTCCAATATGTTTTCTAGCTGTTTATATTGGAAGGAAAAGTTCTGTAAGTACATGACAACTCAGATGTAGAGTATTAGAAAGAACTTCTTCAAACAGGGACAGTTTGACTTCTTCTTTTCCTAACTGAATACCCTTGATTTCTTTCTCTTGCCTAATTGCCCCAGCCAGAACTTCCAACACTATGTTGAATAGGAGTGGTGAGAGAGGGCATCCCTGTCTTGTGCCAGTTTTCAAAGGGAATTTTTCCAGTTTTTGCCCATTCAGTATGATATTGGCTGTGGGTTTGTCATAAATAGCTCTTATTATTTTGAGGTACGTTCCATCAATACCGAATTTATTGAGCGTTTTTAGCATGAAGGGCTGTTGAATTTTTTCAAAAGCCTTTTCTGCATCTATTGAGATAATCATGTGGTTCTTGTCTTTAGTTCTGTTTATATGCTGGATTATGTTTATTGATTTGCGGATGTTGAACCAGCCTTGCATCCCAGGGATGAAGCCCACTTGATCATGGTGGATAAGCTTTTTGATGTGTTGCTGAATCCGGTTTGCCAGTATTTTATTGAGGATTTTTGCATCGATGTTCATCAGAGATATTGGTCTAAAATTCTCTTTTTTTGTTGTGTCTCTGCCAGGCTTTGGTATCAGGATGATGTTGGCCTCATAAAATGAGTTAGGGAGGATTCCTTCTTTTTCTATTGATTGGAATAGTTTCAGTTTGCAGATGACATGATTGTATATTTAGAAAACCCCATTGTCTCAGCCCAAAATCTCATTAAGCTGATAAGCAACTTCAGCAAAGTCTCAGGATACAAAATTAATGTGCAAAAATCACAAGCATTCTTATACACCAGTAACAGACAAACAGAGAGCCAAATCAGGAATGAACTTCCATTCACAATTGCTTCAAAGAGAATCAAATACCTAGGAATCCAACTTACAAGGGATGTAAAGGACCTCTTCAAGGAGAACTACAAACCACTGCTCAGTGAAATAAAAGAGGACACAAACAAATGGAAGAACATACCATGCTCATGGATAGGAAGAATCAATATCGTGAAAATGGCCATACTGCCCAAGGTAATTTATAGATTCAATGCCATCCCTATCAAGCTACCAATGAGTTTCTTCACAGAATTGGAAAAAACTGCTTTAAAGTTCATATGGAACCAAAAAAGAGCCCGCATCTCCAAGACAATCCTAAGTCAAAAGAACAAAGCTGGAGGCATCACGCTACCTGACTTCAAACTATACTACAAGGCCACAGTAACCAAAACAGCATGGTACTGGTACCAAAACAGAGATATAGACCAATGGAACAGAACAGAGTCCTCAGAAATAATACCACACATCTACAGCCATCTGATCTTTGACAAACCTGAGAGAAACAAGAAATGGGGAAAGGATTCCCTATTTAATAAATGGTGCTGGGAAAATTGGCTAGCCATCAGTAGAAAGCTGAAACTGGATCCTTTCCTTACTCCCTATACGAAAATTAATTCAAGATGGATTAGAGACTTAAATGTTAGACCTAATACCATAAAAATCCTAGAGGAAAACCTAGGTAGTACCATTCAGGACATAGGCATGGGCAAAGACTTCATGTCTAAAACACCAAAAGCAACGGCAGCAAAAGCCAAAATTGACAAATGGGATCTCATTAAACTAAAGAGCTTCTGCACAGCAAAAGAAACTACCATCAGAGTGAACAGGCAACCTACAGAATGGGAGAAAATTTTTGCAATCTACTCATCTGACAAAGGGCTAATATCCAGAACCTACAAAGAACTCAAACAAATTTACAAGAAAAAAACAAACAACCCCATCAAAAAGTGGGCAAAGGATATGAACAGACATTTCTCAAAAGAAGACATTCATACAGCCAACAGACACATGAAAAAATGCTCATCATCACTGGCCATCAGAGAAATGCAAATCAAAACCACAATGAGATACCATCTCACACCAGTTAGAATGGCGATCATTAAAAAGTCAGGAAACAACAGGTGCTGGAGAGGATGTGGAGAAATAGGAACACTTTTACACTGTTGGTGGGATTGTAAACTAGTTCAACCATTATGGAAAACAGTATGGCGATTCCTCAAGGATCTAGAACTAGATGTACCATCTGACCCAGCCATCCCATTACTGGGTATATACCCAAAGGATTATAAATTATGCAGCTATAAAGACACATGCACACGTATGTTTATTGCAGCACTATTCACAATAGCAAAGACTTGGAATCAACCCAAATGTCCATCAGTGACAGACTGGATTAAGAAAATGTGGCACATATACACCATGGAATACTATGCAGCCATCAAAAAGGATGAGTTTGTGTCCTTTGTAGGGACATGGATGCAGCTGGAAACCATCATTCTTAGCAATCTATCACAAGAACAGAAAACCAAACACCGCATGTTCTCACTCATAGGTGGGAACTGAACAATGAGATCACTTGGACTCAGGAAGGGGAACATCACACACAGGGGCCTGTTATGGGGAGGGGGGAGGGGGGAGGGATTGCATTGGGAGTTATACCTGATGTAAATGACGAGTTGATGGGTGCAGCACAGCAACATGGCACAAGTATACATATGTAACAAACCTGCACGTTATGCACATGTACCCTACAACTTAAAGTATAATAATAATAAATAAATTTAAAAAAAAAAAAAAAGAACTTCTTATAGGATTTGGGCTTTGGCTGGGTAATTTGGTAAAGGGTCTAAGGAAGTGGGAGTTTTGTCTAGATTAACTGCTGTCAGGAAACAGGAGTAATTCTATAACTGGGTATCTGAATAGAATTTATATAAAAGGAGGGCAGACTAGAACAAATATAAAGCTGTAATTGGGAAAACAAGTAGCACTCACTCAAATTAGCAGGTAGGTGGGATATTTTTGGATTGCACAGTGATCTTATTTTTGTCTGTTCTTAGACAAAATTATGAAATAATCTTGTTTTATCTTACTTTATCATGGTCCAAAATTGGTGTTCTGTGAAATTGTCCATTCTTCAACAAGAGAATAATATGGCTTAGCTGTGAGTGGCAGCCCAGCTTCTAATAGCACTGAGGCCTAGTATGAGTGACCAGTTGCCGGCTGTCAAAGACTACTTTTCAAAATTTCCTACCACATAGGACTGAAACATCTTTAATACCCTACCAGTGAAATAGAGAAATGTCACTTAATGCTCTAAGCAATCAGTGGGCACCAGAAGGCTAAACTATCCCAAGAGTAAAGGCTACTCTAGATATACCCGAGTGATGCTTAAAAACAAACTTTAAAATTAGTATCCAAAAAGGTTAAGCTGATCTTCAGTTTATTGCCTAGCAACAACAACAACAGAACAAAACAAACAAAAAAACAACCAGCGCAACAGCAAATTGTGACCTATAACCTGGAGGAAATCAGAGATGATGAAACTGGCTGACAAAGCTTTAAAATAGTTTGTTTTTTGGGGGTGGGGGGTGGGGGGGATGGAGTTTCGCTCTTGTCACCCAGGCTGGAGTGTAGTGGCCTGATCTTGGCTTACTGCAACCTCCGCCACCCGGGTTCAAGCTATTCTCCTCCCTCAGCCTCCCGAGTAGCTGGGATTACAGGTGCCAGCTACCACACCCAGCTAATTTTTTGTATTTTTAGTAGAGACGGGGTTTCGCTATGTTGGGCAGGCTGGTCTCAAACTCCTGACCTCAGGTGATCCGCCTGCCTTGGCCTTCCAAAGTGCTGGGATTACAGGCATGAGCCACCAGGCCCAGCCTAAAATAGTTATTAAAATACTGTAATGAGGAGAGTAATGGAAGACAAAACATGAGATTTTGGAGCTGAAACATATGCCATCTGAAATTGAAAACGAAGTGTATGTAATTACTATCACAGTAGACACTGCAAAATAAAAGATATGGGAATTACTTAAACTGAAACAAAGATAGAAAATTGAGACTGTGACAATAGAATATGACTGATTTACAAATATATTAAATAATCTTACTGGGGAGGTTAGGAGAAAAGGTGGAAATGAGCTTAGGAGATTAAATGTAAAAGGAGCTCACATAAACACTGCACTCTGTTGTATAACATTGTCTCCCATGGGAACATGGGTTAACAATTCTGAAACCAGTATACATTTACACTGCAACTAACCAAGTAAGCAAATAAATGATGGATTGTCGGAGCCTAGTTTCTCACAGTTGGAATGAAAGGTTGTAGACAAACAAGGCAGAAAACTATAATGATACATGTAGTAATGGATTACAGCAGAAGACAGTATAAACTCATGTTGAACGTAACATACATACAGAAATATTTATAGATATGCTGATTTACACAGCTTAGTACACATACCTATATTTTCTTGCTTTGTCAACTATGAGGGCCTAAAAACAATGGCAACCCATTCGCAACCAGCAAACCTAGGACCCAGGTCCAGGTTTCTAATATCATTATATAATTAAAGACAAAAACAAAATAGGAATGTCTGAAGAAATGGCTGATTCTAGAACTAGGGCAGGAAGTACATAAGATTTGCCTGAAGCATCTTGTGGTACCAGAAGGTAAAGAAATTTTAAAAACAGAAAGGTGAGAGCATATCAAAAGGACACAGGAGCCAACTGAAAGAGCATACAGTGGTCAAAGATGAAATAATTTGAGGAAGAAAATTAATGAGGTAATGTTAAATTTTACCCCAAAGTTTACAATAAATATCTGGGATTTTATAGTGATATAACTTAATTATTGGGAAAAAAAAACAAATAATGGAGAATAGACAAATCCATATAGAAGAATTTCAAATATTTTATGTTAATACCCCCTAATCCAAGAAGTGGTGTTTAATCCCCGTCTGTTTTTAGTGTTGGCTTCACTTAATGATTTGCTATGAAAAAGCAATGTATGGAAAACAAGGAGTACCTTTACAGTGGAGAAACCTGCCATATGCTAGTTTGATAACGTGATTAAGGCAATTTGTCATGCGATATCACGTAACCCTGATATAATATGACAAGAAAAGTAGTTTACCTCTGTGAGATTCTGCCCCAAAACTCGTAATCTTAGTCTGATGATAAGAGTATCACCAGACATATCCCCATTGAAAGATACTCTATAAAACAGCTCACTCTAGTGCCTCTCATAGCTGTCAAGGTCATAAAAAGTAAGGACAATCTGAGAAACTGTCACAGCCAAAAAGAGCCTAAGGAGACTTGAGGACTAAATGTAATATGGTGTCTTGCATGGGATCAGAAAGCAGCAACAGGTAAAACCTAAGGAATACTGAGTAATACAAGGACTTTAGTTAATAATATTATATGAATATTGGCTATTAGTATTGAGAAATGCACTATACTAGTGTAAGATGTTAACAATAAAAAAACGAGGTATGAGATTTTCTTATATGGGAAGTTACTGTACTATATTCATGTCTTTGCAGTAAATCTAAAACTATTCTGAAATGTTTATTAAATATTAACAGGCTGGACATGGTGGCTCACACCTGTAATCCCAGCACTTGGTGAGGCTGAGGTGGGCAGATCACGAAGTCAAGAGATCGAGACCATCCTGGCCAACATGGTGAAACCGTGTCTCTACTAAAAGTACAAAAATTAGCTGGGTGTGGTGGTTCATGCCTGTAGTCTCAGCTACTCGGGAGGCTGACGCAGGAGAATTGCTTGAACCCAGGAGGCAGAGGTTGCAGTGAGCCGAGATCACTCTACTGCAATCCAGCCTGGCGATAGAGTGAGACTCCATCTCACAAAAAAAAAAAAAAAAAAAAAAAAAAAAAATTAACAAAAGCACTAGTGACCAGGAGAATAATATTACATGATTCTGTATATGTATATTAAGAGACCCAGAATGAAAAGAGAGGGAGATAAGATTAGAAAAATTTTTGGAGGATGGGCGTGTTGGCTCACACCTGTAATCCCAGCACTTTGGGAGGCCAAGGTGGATGGATCACAAGGTCAGGAGATTGAGACCATCCTGGCTAACATGATGAAACCCCATCTCTACTAAAAGTACAAAAAATTAGTCAGGCATGGTGGCACACACCTGTAGTCCCTGCAACTCGAAAGGCTGAGGCAGGAGAATCGCTTGAACCCAGGAGGCGGAGGTTGCAGTGAGCCGAGATCGCACCACTGCACTCCAGCTTGGGCAGCAGAGTGAGACTCCATCTAAAGTATATACATACATGGACATAATGGACATTTCGTAAATGTGGTTACAAACTAAATTCATAGAACCAAGGAGTTCAATAAAACACAGGAGAATACACACAAAGAAAACCAAACCAAATGTATCATAGTAAAATGTCTAAAATAGGAGATGGCAAATGAAGTTAAAAACAGAACAAAAAAAGATGTGTTACATGTAGAGGAATAAAAAGAATTATTACAGACTTCTTGTCACAAATTATAATGCCAGAAGACACTTTAACGGAATTTGTAAAGCATTAAGCAAATCCAGCTATCAACGTAGATTTCTGTATCAAATAAAAAAAATTTTGGAGTTAAAATATAGACATTTTCAGAAACACAAATCAAAAGCAGAGATAATTTTATAGCAGCAGTCCTGAAACATCAGAAATGTTAAAGGAGGTTCTTCAGATTGAAGGAAAATGATATGTACTACACAAGTTTTAGAGCTACACAAAGTAAAGGGGCTGGAAATCATGATTACATTGTGTAAGTTTAGAAGAATTTTTTTTCAATGATCAGGAGAATAAGATAGAAGACACAAATTACAAATATAAGGAGTGCAAAGGAGAATGTGACTATATATCCTGTAGTCATTAAAATATTTATACACATTCCAAACAAGATTATGACAATACATTTGTAACATAGATGAAATGGACAACTGCTTTGAAAGATACAACTTTGCAAACAACTATAATCCAAAATATGAACTCTGAGGATCCATATTCACATGAAAGTAATTGAGTTCCAAATGAATCCCCTTGCCACAAAGAAAACTCCACGTCAATATAACTTTACTGGTGGTCTTATCAAATTTTAAAATGCGACTCATGCGAAAATCATATATGAATTATTTCAGAAACTAAAGGTCAGGGAACCAGGGGTAGTGACATATGCCTATAGTCCTAGCAACTCGGGGGCTGAGGCAGGAGGATTGCTTGAGCCCAGGAGTTCAAGAGCAACCTTGGAGATATACTGAGATGTTGTCTCTTAAAACCGAAAAAGAAAAAAGGTTTGGGAAAGCATTTCCAATTTTATTTTATAAGGCTGGTGTATTAGTCATTTTCCCACTGCTAATAAAGACATACCCAAGAGTGGGCAATTTCCAAAAGAAAGAGGTTTAATGGACTTACAGTTACATGTGGCTAGGGAGGTCTCACAATTATGGCAGAAGGCAAGGAGGAGAGAGTCACATCTTATGTGGATGGTGGCAGGCAAGGAGAGAGCTTGTACAGGGCAACTCCCCCTTATGAAACCATCAGATCTCATGAGACTTACTCACTATCATGAGAACAGCATGGGAACGACCTGTCCCTGTGATTCAATTATCTCCCACCAGGTCCCTCCAACATCACATAAGAATTAAACATGAGATTTGTGTGGGGACACAGCCAAACCATATCATTCTGTCCCTGGACCCTCTCAAATCTCACATCCTCACATTTCAAAACCAATCATGCCTTCCAAACAGTCCCCCAAAGTCTTAACTCATGTCAGCATTAACTCAAAAGTCCACAGTCCAAAGTTCAAAGTTTCATCTGAGACAAGGCAAGTCCTTTCTGCCTATAAGCCTGTAAAATCAAAAGGAACTTAGTTATTTCCTAGATACAATGGGGGCACAGGCATCGAGTAGATACAGCCATTCCAAATTGGAGACATTAGCCAAAACTAAGGGGCTACAGGCACCATGCAAGTCTGAAATCCAGCGGGACAGTCAAATTTTAAAATTCCAGAATTACCTCCTTTGACTGCATGTCTCACATCCAGGTCACACTGATATAAGAGGTGGGTTCCCATGGTCTTGGGCAGCTTCACCCCTGTGTCTTTGCAGGGTACAGCCTCCCTCCTGGCTGCTTTCATGGACTGGTGTTGAGTGTCTGCTGTTTTTCCAGGTATAAGGTGCAAGCAGTCAGAGGATCTACCATTCTGGGGTCTGGAGGACAGTGGCCTTCTTTCCCCAGCTCCACTAGGTGGTGCTTCAGTAGAGACCCTGTGTAAGGATTGTGACCCCACATTTCCCTTCTGCACTGCCCTAGAAGAGGTTCTCCATGAGGGCCCTGCCCCTCCAGCAAACTTCTGCCCAGGCATCCAAGCATTTCCATACTATCTTCTGATATCTCGGCAGAGGTTTCCAAACCTCAGTTCTTAACTTCTGTGCACCCGCAGGCTCAACACCATGTGGAAACTGCCAAGGCTTGGGGCTTGCACCCTCTGAAGCCACAGCCTGAGGTCTGTGTTGGCCCCTTTCAGCCACGGCTGGAGCAGCTGGGACACAGGACACCAAATCCCTAGGCTGCATACACCAGGAAGATCCTGGGCCCAGCCCATAAAACCAGGTTTTCCTCCTAGGCCTCCAGGCCTATGATGAGAGTGACCGCTGTGAAGACCTCTGACATGCCCTGGAGACATTTTCCCCATTGTCTTAGGGGTTAACATTCGCCTCTTTGTTATTTATGCAAATTTCTACAACTGCCTTGAATTTCTCCTAAGAAAATGGAATTTTCTTTTCTTTTGTTTCTATCTTTTTTTTTTTTTTCTGAGATGGAGTCTTACTCTGTCACCCAGGCTGGAGTGCAATGGTACAGTCTCGGCTCACTGCAATCTCCACCTCCCAGGTTCAAGTGATTCTCCTGCCTCAGCCTCCCGAGTGACTGGGACTACAGGCATGTGCCACCACACCTAGCTAATTTTTCGTATTTTTAGTAGAGATGGGGTTTCACTATGTTGGCCAGGCTGGTCTCAAATGCCTGACCTTGTGATCTGCCTGCCTTGGCCTCCCAAAGTGCTGGGATTTCAGGTGTGAGCCACTGCGCCTAGCTGGGATTTTATTTTCTATCCCATTGTCAGGCTGCAAATTTTCCAAAGTTTCACGCTCTGCTTCCCTTATAAAACTGAATGCCTTTAACAGCACCCAAGTCACCTCTTGAATGCTTTGCTGCATAGAAATTTCTTCTGCCAGATACCCTAAATCATCTCCCTCAAGTTTAGAGTTCTACAAATCTCTAGGGCAGGGACAAAATGCTGCCAGTCTCTTTGCTAAAATATAACAAGAGTCACCTTTGCTCCAGTTCCTAACAAGTTCCTCATCTCCACCTGAGACCACCTCAGTCTGGACTTTATTATCCATATCGCTGTCAGCATTTTGGGCAAAGCCATTCACCAAGTCTCTAGGAAGTTCCAAACTTTCCCACATTTTCCTGTCTACTTCTGAGCCCTCCAAACTGTTCCAACCTCTGCCTGTTACCCAGTTCAAAAGTAGCTTCCACATTTTTGGGTATCTTTTCAGCAGTGCCTCACTCTACTGGTACTAATTTACTGTATTAGTTCATTTTCATACAGCTAATAAAGACATACCTGGGCTGGGTGTGTGACTTACACCTGTAATCCCAGCACTTTGGGAGGCCAAGGCAGGTGGATCACTTAAGGTCAGGAGTTCGAGACCAGCCTGGCCAACATGGTGAAACCCCATCTCTACTAAAATACAAAAAATTAGCTGGGTGTGGTGGTGCACACCTGTAATCTCATCCACCTGGGAGGCTGAGACAGGAGAATCCCTTGATCCTGGGAGGCTGAGGTTGCAGTGAGCCAACATCGTCCTGGGCCTCAGAGCAAGACTTAGTCTCAAAAAAAATCACATACCCAAGACTGGGCAATTTACAAAAGAAAGGGGTTTAATGGACTTACAGTTCCACATGGCTGGAGAGGCCTCACAATCATGGCAGGAGGCAAGGAGGAGCAAGTCACATCTTATGTGAATGGCAACAGGCAAAGAGAGAGCTTGTACAGGGAAACTCCACCTTATAAAACTATCAGCAAGGCCGGGCGCTATGGCTCGTGACTGTAATCCCAGCTCTTTGGGAGGCCAAGGCAGGTGGATGACCTGAAGTCAGGAGTTTGAGACCAGCCTGGCCAACATGGTGAAACCCCGTCTCTACTAAAAATACAAAAATTAGCCAGGCATGGTGATGGGTGCCTGTAATTCCAGCTACTGGGCAGGCTGAGGCAGGAGAATTGCTTGAACCCGGAAGGTAGAAGTTGCAGTGAGCCGAGATTACGCCACTGCACTCCAGCCTGAGCGACAGAGTGAGACTCTGTCAAAACAAAAACAAAAAAAAACCATTAGAGATCTCGTGAGACTTATTCACTATCACAAGAAGAGCACAGGAAATACCTGCCCCCCATGATCCAATTACTTCCCACCAGGTTCCTGCCCTCAGGATGAGATTTAGGTGAGGACACAGCCAAACCATGTCAGCTAGCATCAATCAGTGTGATGATTGATCAATCAGTATGAAGAATAATACTTACTTCTTCCACAAAGATGTCCAAGCTCTAACCTCCAGAACCTTTGAATATGTTACCTTACACATCAAAATAATTTTTCTGATGTGACTAGTTAAGAATCTTATAATGGAATATTTATCCTGGATTATGGCCTCAATGTAATCATAAGGGTTATTTTAAAGGGAAAAGGGAAGCAGGAGAGTCAGAAGAGATGTAATAACTGAAGCAGAGATCAGAGTGATGTAATTGCTGGAAGAAGACCACAAGCTAAAAATCGTAGACAATCTCTAGAAGCTGTAAAAAGCTTTCTCCCATAAAAGGCTTCCCCCCTAAAGCCTCCAGAGGAGTGTAGTCCTTAAGATACCTTACTTTTAGCCCTATAAGGCATATTTTGGATTTTGGACTTCCAGAACTGTAAAATAATATAATTTTGTTGTTTTAAGCCATTGACTTTGTGGTAATTTTTTAAAGCAGGAATAGGAAACTAATATACCATGATACACAATCCAGAAAGAAACATAACTAGATAAGAAAATCACAATACAACTTCCCTCAGGAGCACAAATACAAAAGTCCTTCAAAATATCTGCAAACTGAATAATCCATCTTGTCAAAATGTTTTTTATCTCAGTAATGTAAGATTGATTTATCATTTGAAAAACAAAATTTGTACTTTATTAACCAATGAAGGAAGAAAAAAATCTCAATAAATGCCGCAAAAGCTTGTGAGAAAATTCACCATATATTTATGATAAAAATTCTCAGAAAACTGGGAAGAAAAGTAAACTTTCTCAGCCAGATGAATTGCATCTGTGAAAAAACTACTACAACTGACAAACTAACATCATACTCATGATTTAGCGCTGAATTCTTTCTTGTTAAGAGAAAAAAAATAAGATATATACAGCTTTGAAAGGAACAATTAAATGGTATTCACAGAATACATCTCTAGATAGATAGATAGATAGATAGATTGATTGATTATCCTAAATTATCTTTAAAAAAATTACTAGAACTGGTAAATAAATTTACCAACATTACAGGACAAAAGGCCACCATGTACAAGATTAGATGTATTCCTGTATCCTAGGCATGCAGAATTAGAAAATAAAAATTTTTAAATGCCATCTATAACAGTATAAAATAGATATGGGTAAATATACTAAAATGTACTTATAAGACCTGTACATGTAAAATTATAAAACACTGCTGAAATAAACTTACAAATACTAAATAAATGGATAGCTATACTGTGTTCATGGATTGGAAAACTCAATATTGTTAATATGTAAGTTTTCCTAAAATTGATCAATACAATCTCTATTAAGATGTCAGCAGGTTCTTTTTTTAAAATAGAAATTTTTTAAACAGAGATAAAAATTTATATGGAAATAAAAAGAACTTAATGATTCAAAATTATTCTGAAAAAAAGAAAAGCTTCAGGACATGTACAGCATGATTTCAAGATTTAATATAAAGCTAAAATAATCAGGACAGCATGGTATTAACGTAAGGATAGAGAAATTAGTGGAAGACAATGGATGGTCCAAAAATAGACCTAGAAGGAAATATAAATGCTTATGACATTGTAAAGGGCAAAGATTTCTAATGTGGGACACCAGCATTGTGAACTATACAAGAAAAGAAAAATGTTAAACCAGATTTATCAATATTAAAAGTTCCTGCTTTTCAGAAGACACTATTAACAAAATGAAATGGTACATTAGGAGAAAATATTCACCATACACTTATCTGAGAAAAGACTTGTGACTTCACAAAAGAAGATATGCAGATGGCCAAGGCACACATGAAGTAATTCTCGGTCTTTAATCATCAAGGAAATACACATTATACTCGCAATGAGATACTATGTCACACCTAGTAGGGTTGCTAAATAGCAAATGATAGAAAATTACAAGTATTGGTGAGGATGTGCAGCAAACCAGAATGCTCATAAATTACTGGTGAGAAAGTAAAAATTTACAACAGCTTTAAGAAAAGTTTGGCATTTTAAATTAAACATACTTTATGGCTCACCAACATAAATGAAAATATACAGCAACATCTAGACATACACATGTGTGTCCAAAGGAATTTCACTTGTAATAGCTAATGATCTAGAATAAACTCAAATGCCCATCAACTGATAATGGATCATCAGAGTATATTCATACAATAGAGTACAACTCAGGAATTCAAAGGAACTAACTACTGATATATACAGCATATAGATGGATATCAAACACATTATGCTAAGTAAAAGAAGCCAGAGGAGAAAAGTATACAGGTAGTATAGTCCTATTTATGAGATTCTACAAGAAGTAAAACTAATCTATTGGAAAAAATAGATCAATGATATGGCTGAAAACAGTGAGGATTTATTGCAAAGGGGCACAAAAATATTTTTAATGTAAAGGAAATATTCTGTATCTTGATTGTCAGCGTGAATGCGTGGGTGTAAAAACTTGTTAAAATGACAAAATGAACACTTAAATAGTTCCATTCTATTGTACATAAAGTATAACTCAATGCAGTTGATTTTAAATATTTACATATGTATATGTATGTATTTTGACATGTGTCTGTAAGAGGTGGAGAATGAAGTGCAGGAGTGCATACTAGGCTATTTGATTACATTTGCACTGTAGACATGGAGTTGAGGAATGTAATTTTTTGAAACTTTTTAATCTTGTAGTGTTTGTTTTTTCAAAAACAGTAAGTATGCACTACTTTTGAAAGTTAAATGAAATACACACAATTAATAGGTAAAAGGCAAGTTCTATTTATTCATCTCTTTCCCAGCTCCATACTGTAGGCTCTAGCACAAATGTGATAATACAGGATTTTGAATTATTCAGTCTTTTAAATAGATGCAGTCCTGATAAATACCAACTGCTTCATGCCTTATCTTGGTTGAGTTTCCCATTATGGTTAATGGTGGCATCATCCTTACAGGTCTCTGCTCTTGAAAGTCAGCTGTTATTTTTGATATTCCCAAGATGACAGGCCCATTTTCTCCCCTCTGTTCCATCTCACATCTATTTATCGAAATTATGCCTACCCAACAAGTTCTAGTTGAAACAATTCTCCCAGGAAGGATGGCCAAAACTTCTGATTAAATATTGGCTTACTTAAACTCTTAGATTGCGTTGTCACTCTCCTATAGCATTTCACACATGAAATATAAGGAGGAAAGTGTGGTAAAGTAGAAATAGCTTTTGGACTTAGAATGTGAAAGTCAGGATGCGCACTCCAGCTTTGTCATTTACTAGATCTGTTACCTGTGGAATGAAACTTTAGCTACAGGGTCCTCAGTCTTCTCATCGACAAAATGTGGGCCGTAACCACTCCTTGGTGTTGTTTTGAAAATCTGATTTGTTAATTTATGAATAAATGTGTAACACACAACTTGGAATATGCCAGATATGTTTAGTGGTTAACTAAGACATAAGGCTTATATCTTTTAATAGACTGAAAGTCTCTTGATAACCGGGGTCAAGCCCTGCCCAACTCTGTCCTATGTAAATCCTCCGTATGCACCTACTTAACATATTGCCTGGTACATGACAAGCTCAGTCAATGTTAAATGAATTACATTTTTTGAATTAGGATAAAAATAACCTGCTGACCAGTACTGAAGACAGCTAATTCTGGTGTTTGTCCCCAAATCTTCATTTTGCCACATTAGCATTAGGTTGTTTACCACGTATACCTTCTTTGGTTTTGATTGTAAAAGATGCATGTTTCAGGAACAGATTGTATTGACTTTTTCTGCAGGATTGTGGCATTTGATGGCACTATATCTCATGTGTTAAAAGACTCTAAGCAGGACCCCACACTCTTTGATGGCACACTATTTTCCATTTACCCTATTGCTCTGAGAGCTACTGTGAAGGGAGCAGTAAGACAGTAGTCTGACAAACTAAAAGTAAGTTTTATTTGGGGTGTAACTTGGCTAATTCCTTGATTCAACTTTTTTCCCCCTTTGTGATTACTGTGTCTTCATTTAAAATACAGAAAACTTATAAATTATACTTTTCTACTTGAAAGAAGATTGAAATGAAGGAGTAATATGAAAGATGTAATTATAATATGCCAAAATAGGATGATTGCAAATCGTTCTCTTTTTAAGAATTTATTTTGTTGGGAAGCCAGGTCGGGCAGATCACTTGAGTTGGAGACCAGCCTGGCCCACACGATGAAACCCAGTCTCTACTAAAAATACAAAAATTAGCTGGGCATAGTGGTGGGCGCCTGTAATCCAGCTACTCGGGAGGCTGAGGCAGGAGAATCGCTTGAGCCAGGGAGGCAGAGGTTGCGGTGAGCCAAGATCGCACCACTGTACTCCAACCTGAGCAACAGAGCAAGACTCCGTCTCACAAAAAAAAAAAAAATTTATTTTGGATGACGTTTAAATTAAACTGCATTTCAATTGAAATGCAAAGTGGGAAACTCACATCACTAACTAACTTTGCCAATCTGTCAATAGACTAATTATCAAAAATTTTAGCAAGACAGAATTGTCCTTTTGAAATTCTTATACCACATCCTTAGACACAAAGCTAATTACTTTGTTCAAGTTGTCACCCTGTGACTTAAACTTAAAACTGCCCTCCCCCACAGTGGTAACAGGCCTTATTCATGAAATAACTTGTATGTGTTGGTAGCTAGATAAATGATGTTTCTTAATTATAACAGATGCAAATCCATTAAGGGAATAATACTGCATACTCCCAAACCAGTCATGCGTATAATCGTGAGCAATAAAATAATCATGTAAAACTAATCATAATGGCTGTCATTTAATGAACACCTACTAGCTTTAGATTTTGTTTGTTTGTTTGTTTGTTTTTTGAGACAGTCTCAACTAGGACCGAGATTTATGTATTTTTATTTATTTTATTTTATTTATATATTTTTATTTTTTTGCACTGTGCCACCCAGGCTGGAGTGCAGTGGCGCGATCTCAGCTCACTGCAACCTCCGTCTGCCGGGTTCAAGTGATTCTCCTGCCACAGCCTCCCCAGTAGCTGGGACTACAGTTGCCACCACCATGGCCAGCTAATTTTTGTATTTTTAGTAGAGACAGGATTTCACCATGTTGACCAGGATGGTCTCGATCTCTTGACCTCGTGATCCACTTGCCTCGGCCTCCCAAAGTGCTGGGATTACAGGCGTGAGCCCCCGTGCCTGGCCATAGATTTTAAAATGATACTTTAGTTTTCAAAACTCTCACGGATAGGTAGTATGGCCCATTTAATAAATAAGAAAGTGTCAGTCTTTCAAGTTTGCATAGTTAGGAAGTGGATAGCTTAGTCAGCTTTTCCTGACTAAAGCTCTTGTTTTTTATCTTATGCCAAAGCCAGGATAAAGACATGCTGGACTTCAAGCAAGCCTCCTGAAATCCAATTGGCCAGCAGTCAAGTAAGTGCCTCAAGGGTATGTTAACGTACACAACTGCACTCTAGAAATTATTTTTCAGCAGAGTTATTTTTTTTAAGGATTTTTTTTTCTTTTTTTACCAGAACAAGTGAATCTCTTTTCACAATCTTGGCGAATCAGAAAGTATGATGGATAACCTCAGCTTCTTTATAATAAATATTTTGCATTATGGTTAAAAAAATGTTGCCAGTTTTCCTAATTTTATTCTCATTCTCAGTTTTTTAACTCAATAATATTATTTCCTATATTTATGATCATAAAATACTCAATTGCTTTGTTTAATGTAGACTGATGTGTTTTCCAAAAACAAAACACTGCAAAACTTTGGAATTTTTTTCTTGTCTTTTATTAGTTCATTCAATAGTATTTAGTTAACAAAAATCTTTTGATTGCCTTCTTTATGTGAAGCACTATTCTATGCCCTGGCAATACAACAGTAAAAGAAAATAAGAAAAAAATAACAGTTTTTACTTTCAAAAAGCTTAAATTCTCATGGTGGTGTGCTGTGGTTTGAATGTCACCTCCATAAATCCATGTTGAAACTTTATTCCCAATAAAATAAATAAATACATAAAAAAGAAACTTTATCCCCAGTGTGACAGTATTGAGAGGTGGTAAGAGGTGGCCTCTTTAATATGATTGGATTATGAGACTTCTGGCCTCATGAATTGATTAATCCATTCATGGATTAATGTGTTAATGGATGAATGGGTTATCATGGGAGGGGAACTGGTAGCTTTATAAGAGGAAGAGAGACCTGAGTATAGCATGTTAGCATACTAAGTCTTCTTGCCATGTAATGCCCTTGGTCATCTCAGGACTCGTCAAAGAGAACACACTAGCAAGAAGGCTCCCACCAGATGTGCCCCCTCAACCTGGACTTCCAAGCCTCCATAACTGTAAGAAATAAATTCCTTTTCTTTATAAATTACCCAGTTTTAAGTATTACATTATAAGCAACAGAAAATGAATGAAGGGCGATAGAAAACAAACCAGATAAATGAAATCTAAGCTATGTTGTATAGTGATAAGTGCTATGAATGTTAAACCATAGCACACCACCATGAGAGTTTAAGCTTTTTGAAAGTAAAAATTGTTATTTTTTCTTATTTTTTTTACTGTTATATTCCCACGGCTTAGAATACTGCTTCTCATAAGGAAGGCAATCAACAAATTTTTGTTTGTTTATCCATTATTGAAAGTGGGACGTTAAAGTTTCCAGTTATTACAGTTGAGTTGTTCTATATCTATTTTCAATTCTGTCAGTTTTTGCTTTATTTTTGGGCTCTGTTGTTAGGTGCAAATATTTTTATAATTGTCATATATTCTTGACAGATTAACACATTTACCTTTATAAAATGTCCTTCTTTGTCCCTAGCAACAAATTTTGCCTTTTAATCTATTTTGTCAATGGCCACTTCATTGTTCTTTTGTTACTGTTTGCATGGAATATCATTTTCCATCCTTTTACTTTCAATCCATTTGTGTCTTTGAATCTAAAGTGTTTCTGTTGTACACAGCATATAGTTGGACTATTTTAAATATATTCTAGAAACCTCTGCTTCTTAATTGAGTTATTTAATCCATTTACCTTTAGTGAAATTGCTGATAAGATAGAATCTATGTCTGCCATTTTAAAAATTTTCGATTTGCATGATGTCTCTTTTGTTTCTCTCTTGATTCACTACTTTTTTCTTTTGTGTTACACAGACATTGTATAATGTACCATTTTAATGTTTTTTATATTTTTTTGTTTATTTTATTTGTGATATCTCAGGGGATTGCAATGAACATCTTAATTTGTAGTATCTAGCTTCAATTAGTGACAATTTAGTTTTTAAAGTATATAAACTTTTACTTATATATAGCTCTGTTTCTTCCATTTCTTGTCTACTAACAAGAAACAGTTTTTATTAACTCCCTATTTTGTGGGATGAAGTATTAGTAATTCTTTCCTTCCTCTTTCTTTATATCCTTCCTGTACCCATCCTTGCCCTCTTCTAGCACCGAGGCTCTGTAAGCACCAAATTTATGTAACTCTTAAGTACTTTTCTTTTTTTATCTATAGCTAGTTGATTGTATGGGTAGAAAACTATGAGTGTGTATATCATTATGATTATGTAAATATCATTCACTGTGAAAAATAGTGTGCTTAATTAAATTTCTTCCTCTGTGGGCACAATGTCAAGACATTGGTCTTACTCTAAGAAGCGTATTTCTAGGTGCAAATATCATTTTTATATCACTAATCACTTTCATCATAAATTCAATTTTATTCCAAATCCACAACTTTATTACCCAGGAGGTCAGAACATAAAGCATTTATAAATTGTTAGTGCTGTTCACATAATATTTCTATTCCCCTCACTTTTAGGCTATATAAACTTGTTTGGGAAATGTTATACTCCAGTAACAAACAACTCCAAATATGTGTGGCTTACAATAGTAAAACTTTATTTCTTGATCATGCTACTTGTTGATTGTATATTGGTTACAGCTTTGTTCAATGTCATCCTCATTTTAGAATCTAGGCTGAAAGAGGAACCAGAGCATTGCCAGCTTTGTGGCAGAGAAAAAAATATGAAAAACCATGCTGTGGCTTTTAAAACTTCTGCTAAATAATTTATGCTTACTTTTTTTATTCGTGAAAGCAATCATATAACTAAGCATGACACCATGGGATGGTACAGTACAATTGAGGGTATAATGTGTTCAGGTCAATGAGTTGTAATAGAAGTGACAGATGTCACTTCTGAGCCAGAATATCTAATTGCCAATGTGAGACCCCCATAGCTCTGTTCCTCCTCAGTCATACTTACTGGTAATTTAATTTATATAGTCACTGCTTCCTGACTGCCCCCTAAGTAACCCTTGATATTTAGTATGAGCAAGAATTAGACCTTATTATATTAAGTCATTATGATTTTGGATTTGTTTGTTTTTCCAGCAAATACTAGCTTATCTTGATGAATATGCATGTTTTACTGAGACCATGTGAAGAGACTTTATTGAAATGTGAAATGAAGCATTATGTACCTTAATCTACCATGAGTAAATAAACATTTTTGGTCCCTAAGATGGAGTCCTGCACCATGAGCTCCCAATTCATGCTCATACTAAGCCTTTGGTTGGGTGACGAATAACAGATAAATAGAAATCCCTAATAGCTCTTGGAGCCAGAGATCGCAATTATCTCTGTATGCCTGAGAAGATAAAAGAGGCAAAATTGCCTCTAGCCAAAAGTAGTTAGAAATTGACATAAATGTCCCAATCTAAAAAAGTCTCATAGAGCCCAGAAATAATGCTGCACAACTACAACCATCTGCTCTTTCATAAAATTGACAGAAACAAGCAACAGGGAAAGGACTCCCTGTTCAATAAATGGTCTTGGGATAATTTTCTAGCCATATCCAAAAGATTGAAACTGGACCCCTTCCTTTCTCCATAGACAAAAATCAACTCAACATGGATTAAAGATTTAAATGTAAAACCAAAAACTATAAAAACCCTGGAAAACAACCTAGGAAATACCGTTCTGGACATAGGACCAAGCAAAGATTTCATGATAAAGATGCCAAAAGCAATTGCAACAAAAACAAAAATTGACAAATTAAACAAAAATTTAAATTAAACTAAATTTAATTAAAAACTAAATTACATTAAATTTAATTAAAACCTAAATTAAATTTAATTAAAGAACATCGGCAAAGCAAAAGAAACTATCAATGGGGTAAACATTCAACCTACAGAATGGGAAAAAATATTTGCAAATTATGCATCTGGCAAAGGTCTAATACCCACAATCTATAAGGAACTTTAAAATTTACAAGCAAAAGCCAAACATACCCACTAAAAAGTGGGCAAAGGATATGAACAGACACTTTACAAACACGTGACCAACAGCATATGAAAAACTGCTCAACATCACTGATCATTAGAGAAATGCAAATCAAAACCACAATTTAATACTATCTCACACCATTCAGAATGGCTATTACTAAAATGTCAAAATATAACAGATGCTGGTAAGGTTACAGAGAAAAGAGAACACCTGTACACCATTTATGGGAATGTAAGTTAGTTCAGCCATTGTAGAAAGCAGTTTGGTGATTTTTGCAAGAACTTAAAACAGAATTACCATTCATCTCAGCAATTGCATTATTGGATATATACCCATAGGATATATATCATTCTACCATTAAGACATATGCATGCACATGTTCGTGACAGCACTATTCACAATAGTAAAGATATTGAATCAACCTAAATGCCCATCAACAGTAGAGTGGATAAAGACAATATGGTACATAAACAACACGGAATACTATACAGCCAGAAAAAGTGATATCATGTCTTTTGCAGCAACATGGATGGAGCTAGAGGCCATTATTCTAAGCAAACTCATATGGGAACAGAAAATGGAATACCACCTGTTTCCATTTATAAGCAAGGGCTAAACATCAGTACATATGGACACAAAGAAGGGAACAACAGACACCAGTGTCTACTTGGGGGTGGAGGATGGGAGGAGGGTGAGGATTGAAAAGCTACCTGTCAACTATTATGCTGATTACCTGGGTGATGAAATAATTGGTACACCAAACCCCTGTGACACACAATTTCCCTATATAACAAGCCTCCACATGTACCCCTGAACCTAAAATAAAAGTTAACAAAAATTTAAAAATAAAATAATAAAAAATTAAGAAGCCTCATAGAAGTAGAGAGTAGAATGGTGGTGACTAGGGGCTTGGTGGTGGTGGCTGGAACCTCTGTGACACACAATTTCCCTATATAACAAGTCTGCACATGTACCCCAAACCTAAAATAAAAGTTAGCAAAAATTTAAAAATAAAATGATAAAAAATTAAGAAGTCTCATAGAAGTAGAGAGCAGAATGTTGGTGACTAGGGGCTTGGTGGTGGTGGCTGGAAAGACATTGGTCAAAGGATACCAAATTTCAGTTAGACTGAAGGAATAAGCTCAAGAGATACATCGTACAACATGGTGACTACAGGTGATCATAATATGTTGTATTATTGTAGATGTTAAGTGTTCTCAATACAAAATGATAACTTTGTGGGATGATGCATATGTTAATTAGCTATATTTATTCATTCTACAATGTATATACTTCAAACATTATATACATGATAAATACAGTCAACTTTATCTGTCAGTTTAAAATAATAAAAATAAAAAAGAAAGAAATGTCCAAGTGTTCTGCCTGGGAAGATGGGCCTGAGAGAGTCTTACGTAGTTATCATGTACTATGTTTTTGTGTGCAGTACAGTAGAGGGAGTGGGGCTACCTGAGAGCAGCACATAGTCAGTAAATGGCCTATAACAGCTCTAATTTGTTTCTTGAAGAATTGGAATGGTGAAAGAAAACAGTTTAATGTTTCTCATGCCCCTAAGAAGGACACTAAGTGGTTTAAAGAGAGTTGGATCTGAAGATGCCCTGTGGTTGGGATTGAAGGATGACATGAAAATGTTCTGCATCGATTAGCCATTTAGGTCCAGATGGGATGATATGCATCTCGGGAGATGTTCGATGGACACAGCATTGGGAAATTCTGAGATTCTGAATTGATTAAGTGTGAGACTCATGCAAATTAAGTGCAATTACATAAAATGGCATTGCATTTCTCCTTCAGCCAAGCGTTGTAACCGGGTATATTCATGTGCCAGCTATTTCAATAAAAAATATTGTCTCTCACACCTATTTGCATTCAAATAAAATTTTTTGAATGTAAGAGAGATATAGGTATAACAAAGGTGTTAATAAATGATAATACTTTGCATCTTCTCTATTCTGCAGAAAGGCCCTTGAAGAGCATATTGCATCATTTTCTTCATGGCCAAGAAAATTAAGAATCACTGATCTGGCCAGGCGTGATGGCTCATGCCTGTAATCCCAGTACTTTGGGAGGCCGAGGCAGGCAGATCACCTGAGGCCAGGAGTTTGAGATGAGTCTGGCCAAAATGGTGAAACCGTGTCTCTACTAAAATACAAAAAATTAGCTGGGCATGGTCACGGTCACCTGTAATCTCAGCTACTCAGTAGGCTGAGGCAGGAGAATTGCTTGAATCCAGGAGGTGGAGGTTGCAGTGAGCTGAGATCATGCCACTGCGCTCCAGTCTGAGTAACAGAGCCAGACTCTGTCTAAAAACAAAAACAAAAAATCACTGATCCATTTGAAAGTCAGCAAATACTTTGTCATTGACTAAATATAGACCCTAGAGACTGATCCCCATACACCACACTACAACTTAAGACTGATTCTATTTCTTAATCATCCTTTGGAGGTCATCGCATTTTTGAACTCTTGTAATAACAGGGGACTTGAACTCATTTCAGACAGCAAATCTTGTCCTGTGTTATCTTATGCTCTGGGAGGAATCTGAAAGAGGACAAGGAAGTAAGGAAGAAAGAAAGAAAGGAAGGGAGGGGGGGAGGGAAGGAGGGAGGGAGGGAGGAAAAGAGATGAGGAGAGAAAAGAAGAGAGGATACTCTCTCTAAATCTAAATTGGTAGAAAGCTTCACAAATCTGAATACTGACAATTACTTTTTTAAAGTTAAATTAAATAGCTAAAGATGTTTTTGAAAATCATCTGAGCAAACAAAAAATAATTCTGAAAAATCTTTGGTAATGTAATAATGACAATGGATTATTTCTTCTATCCTTGATCTCCTACAATATATTTTAAGCCAGATCATGTTTTTCCTTTGATGAAAACTCCACAGACTTTTCATCTTGATTAAAATAAAATCCAAATTCCTAATAAGGCTGTACATGATTTGGGCACCTATTACCTCTCTGACATTAATACTTACTCTTCTCATGAATCACTCTGCTACTATCACACTCCCCAATCTGTGATTCTTGTAACTCACCACACCATGCATGTGATTCCTCTAACTTGCCATCCATATCTGGGTCTTTGCATACTTCTGTCTGGAACGTTCTTTTCTAAAATATCCACTATGTATCCTGATTTTCTTTTCTTTTTTGAGATGGAGTCTTGCTTTGTCGGCTAGCCTGGAGTACAGTGGTGTGTTCTCAGCTCACTGCAACCTCCGCCTCTTGGTTTCAAGCAATTCTCTTGCCTCAGCCTTCTGAGTAGCTGAGATTACAGGCGCCTGCTACTACACCTGGCTAATTTTTGTATATTTAGTATAGATGGAGTTTCACTGTGTTGGCCAGGCTGATCTCGATTTCCTGACCACGTGATCCACCTGCCTCACCCTCCCAAAGTGCTGGGATTACAGTGTGAGCCACCACATCTGGCCAGATTTTTGCAATAGAGAAAGCATTGGACATCATTTTACCATAGAACATTAAAGCTGGAAGAGATCATAGGATCATAGGAACCCATAGTCTCTGGCAAGAATCCAGGTCTCCAAACTCAGAAACATGGTGATTGTTCCTTCCTGAAAATACACATTAGGCATGACATAGCTTTTGCAATCATTGATGATGCCAAGCCATCAGAGTCTAGAGGCTTAGGACATCATTGACAAAGCAGGAATATTGCCATCTTGAACAAGCACTGTCATTTTAAAATTCACCTTAATCAAAAACTGCCTAAATCCAAAGGGCATCAGCCTAATGGCTAAGGTCAGCATGACCGTAAACCGCAAATAACATCTCCAACCAGAAACATTCCAAACTTCTCCCTGACCAGAGACAAGCTAGCCCCAAGATAATCCCGCTCTGGCCAGGAAGATGCCAGCCCCAAGATAACATACCCTCCACCCAGAGACATTCCAACCCTACCGTAAGCTTCTCCCCGACACAGAAACATTCCAAGCTTGTGATAAGCCTCCTCACCCTAAAACCAATATATGCTGTTAGTCTGTTAAAAAAAAGTAAGTGCTCTTAACTGAAATCGCCAAGAATCCCCTCTCAGATTTTTTCTAAAATAAACCTGTCTTTAACTGTGAAGCTGTGTTTTGTGTTTCTTTCCTCTTTCTTTAACTCTTTAGCATTTGGTGCTAAAACCTGGGACAGGTGTTGGGGGCAGAGGCTCTTTTGCAACCCAGGAAGCAGTGGGCAACGACAGCTCATCCTGAGTTAATTCCTACTTCCTATGGGTCTCTGGCCACCCACCCCGTCTTTTTCTCTCACTTCACTTTTCCCTCATCCTCCCTTTCTCTCTCTCTCTCTCTCTCTCTCTCTCTCTCTCTCTCTCTCTTTCTCTCTCTCTCTCTTCCTCATGCAGCTGCAGTCCAAGAGCCCCTTTGGACATTCCAACTGGAACATCCAACATTGGACACTAATTCAACTGACTGGTAAAATCTGCCCTCCCTTGTCTTTATAACCAGGAATGGCAATGACAAGAGGTTCTCTATATTCAGGCTTTCTTCTACCTGTACCGTAAATTCCGACCATCCCTGTGTCTTGCTTGCACCTCTTACACAATCTTTCTTCCTAATAAAGACTCTCCCTCCTCAGGTCTCTCCTTCCTCCGAAACTTTTAACTTTTTATTGTTTTTACTCCATTTAACCCATTCTCCCTCTCCGGGCAGTGGCTGGGGCTGAAGGCCTTGCTCGCGTTCATGTCCCTTTCTCCATGTCTGATTTGTTGCAAATCAAAGCTATAAGTATATTCAAAAGGGCTTTACGTTTTTTTGTTTTGTGTTGTTTTGTTTTTTGAGATGGTGTCTCACTCTGTAACCCAGGATGGAGTGCAATGGCGTGGTCTTGGCTCACTGAAACCTCTGCCTCCTGGGTTCAAACGATTCTCCTGTCTCAGCCTCCCAAGTAGCTGGGACTACAGGCGCCTGCCACCACACCCAGCTAATTTTTGTGTTTTCAGTCGAGACGGGGTTTCATTATGTTGGGCCAGCTTGTCTCGAACTCCTGACCTCATGATCCGCCCACCTTGGCCTCCCAAAGTGCTGGGATTACAGGCGAGAGCCACTGCGCCCAGCCACATTTATGTTTTCCTCTTAATAAATTTTGTTTTCCTGGAAAAGGTTTTTTCCCAGTCAACTAAATTACTTTTCTCCACTCTGTCTTGCCACTCTTGGTGCATGTATGAAAACCCTAACATGACTCCTGGTGGCCTGGGACTCCTTGGGAAAACAAAAAAGGTGCCTCCAATCCCATTGTGGGAAAAATCTGTTTTCCTTATGAAACCCCTAGACTTAAAGATAAGTAAGTACCTCTCAAAAATCTACCTTTGTTTTCCAACTATACTTGTTTATTAGGCCTTAGAAACTTGTTTTCTTAGCCCTGTTCTTAAAAGGCCTCACCTGAAGGCCAATAATCCAATTGGAAAATTAGGAGAAAAAAAATCTTATAACTACTAAATCTTCTGGTTGTGTGGCTATGTATGTTTCATGTGTGCAATGTTTATTAAAAGAGCTCTAATGAATTGGCAAAAAAAATAAGCACTTAAATCAAATATTTTTAAGGGAAAAGTAAAAGCTGTGGGATCTTTCAGTTCTTGTAACTTTAATCTTTAAAACTTACTGGTACAACAAAGTTAAAAGTGTCAGAAGAGTTACCTGCATACATTTGTGTTTGCATTTATTAATCAAGCAATTTCATAGTTAGTGCTGCAGAATACTATAAGGTGTCAAGATTCGGCAGAGAGGCTACAAAACTATAACGCAGCCCAAACAAAATAATCTTTGCTTGTGTAATTTTTAAAACAAATAAAGCATTAATGTTGGTTTAATGAAGATAGCTACATCTTAAAGTATTTAGTAAAATACCCTTACTTCTGATCTTGTGGCCTTAGGCAGTCTAGTCCACAGACATGAAGGAAATTTTTTTTGGGAAAGAACTGTTATCATCTTTAGTATTAAAGAAAAGAGGATTTGTATAAGAAAGAATATTATATGGTAAATTTTTGTCCTAAAGTAAATTAACTGTTGTTTAAAAAAAGGGATGTTTACAACAAGTCAGAAAGTTAAGGCATGTCAGAAATTGTCTGTGAAAGTCGTGAAAAATTTTATAAAAGGGAATTTATGCAAGAAATGTTGTACAATTTAAAAGTAAGTAGGCCTCCTGAATGCTTTATAAAATGTCACTCTAATTCTCAGCTGTACAACTTGCCTGCTTTGCAGCTAAATAAAACCTAGGACTCATGGAGTGAACTGCTGGAATAAGCCAGACCTTCTCTGCACTTCTGTCTAAGTCCTAGGCCCTACACCTAGTACATAATTAAATTCCCAAACTTACCAGGGTTTTCAGCAAAAGTAAAGGTTGCTGAAAGTTAGCAGTGTAACATGTATTTAAAACTATTGAAGAAACAGTTTATGAGCAAGGTGTGTAAAGAAAGTAAAATATATTTTTGGTAAAAAGATAAGGAGGCATAAGAATGTGAATTTTTGCCTACATTAAGAGGTTAAAAAATTGTTTTAAAGGTTTAAGCAAGTTTTGGAAGGTTAATTGTAACGAAGATTTCATGTGTATACATATTGGCTAAAGTTAAAGGGGTGTCATTCAGTTTTTCTGTAAATTGAGCATTAAAATAAAAGCACACTGGGTTTCTGTTAAAGCACTAACCTGCTCTTTAACCAAAATTATAAAGGTTAAAAAGGGTCTCTAAAAATCTTACCTTACGGTCAAACATTAAAATTGGGTAAATGCGTCTACAAGGTTTTATTAAAAATGGAGTTTAACATTAATAGCACACTAATATAATGGTAAAATTTGGCTTATATGATATAAAATCACTCAGTAAGCATTGTCAGATATAAAATGGTATTTGGCTTTCTTTGGGCTATATTTGTACAAATATGCTATTGGTATGTGTTCCAAAGTTATGACAGACTCCTATAACTCTAATATATCTTATTGTACATTATCAGTAATAATTATAATTGTTTTGTTAAAATTATTATTTATGTGTCACAGAGGTAACAAATATCCTTGTCAATTGTGTCTTTAACTATGGCTACCCTAAAACTTTTTGTCATCGATAAACAATTGTTGTCTTGTTTTAGTCCTCTTTAAAGGGTGGTTTTATAATCAGCTATAAAGCTCTGAATGCAGGTTTCTGATAAAAAGCTGGACAGGAATTAACTGCATAAACTAAACTAATAGGAAACTAAAGTAATCTGTTTAATGTTTTGCTTAATATATTGCTAACCCTTTGTTTTGTCTTTCAAAGAAATTTTTTTTAAAGCGATTAACAGCTTTTAACTGTTAACTGTTACCTTTTAACTGCTAACTCCCATATATATGAGAGTTAACTGTTCACTTTTAACTGCTAACTCCCATGTGTATGGGAAGTTAACTGTTCAGTTTTAAAACTCCCATGTGTATGGGAAGTTAGCTGTTCACTTCTAACTGCTAACTCCCATGTGTATGAGAGTTAACTGTTCACTTCTAACTGCTAACTCCCATATGTTTGGGAAGTTAACTGTTCACTTCTAACTGCTAACTCCCATATGTACGGGAGTTAACTGTTCACTTCTATCTGCTAACTCCCATAACTGTTCACTTTTAACTGCTAACTCACATATAGGAGTTAACCATTCACTTCTAACTGTTTAACTTTTAACTTTTAACTGTTAACTCCTATAAACAAAATTTGGCAGATACTTGTTTCTCTCTACCTGATTTTCTCCAAAATTTGGAAACTATCTGTGAGTATTCTTAAGTTATGGCAATATAGTTATTTGCAAAAGTGCACAAGAACCTGTTTTCTTTTGTAACGGGACACGATTGGAAAAACTGGTTATTTTTACCAAGGCTTTAACTGGAATGGTGTGCTTTTCCTTTAAGGAATCAAGCTTTAACTTATAAAACCAATAAAGCCCTTGAAAAACTGGCCTCATATTTTGTGTACACAGTCCCTGTACAGGGTTTCTAATCTGTGGTAAATAAAACATGTCACTTTCTAACAGTCCAGGAACCCTAAGTTATCTTGAAACATCAAGAGGAGAAGAATTCACCTAACTCATAGGTATTTAATGGTACAAATCCATGGCTGGGCTTGGCTTTAAAAAGTCTTATCTCAGATTACTTCTACAAAACCAAATTCCATCAAAGCCAATTTAAAAGGCCTATGTAACAAATAATTATTCTTGCTGCACTGTATGCAAATAATTATGCCAAGTATAATAAAGCAAACCTACCATAATTTGTCTTTTAATAAAAATGGGAAAGTGGAGAGAGCATATTATGTTTCCAAAACTATAACACACCTTGTTGTTAAATTCTAGAGTTGCCTAATGTTTTTCGGTTATTATATTGTTTAAATTAAATTCTATTTTTTCTGGCTACAAGTCTCCAAAATAAGCTGTGCTTTCTTAAAGCCCTATCAACTGAAAACTAGATGTTTCAGCAGGCACTGCCTCTAAGCCCCCTAACCCTCACAGGAGGAAATAAAGAAACAGGAAATCTTAAGCTAAAAATCATAAAAAATAAATAACCGAGAAAGAATTACTCATCTTACTCATTTCTCACCCCTACCTCACCGAATGCTTTTGTTATTCCTACCTCTCCTTTCAAGCCAAATATTAAAACTTTTTAATGGAAATTATGTACTACACCACCCTTGTGGAAATTGCTTTACTCACTCTACTATTTGCAGTAAAACTATATACTGTAGCACCCTCAGGGTAAAATATCAGACAAAAAAATCTCAATTACTGTAGCATTTTGCTTAATTATTATCCTCATAGCAGGAATAACGGTTACTAACACATGGGCCTTTCCAAACACGTGCTTCTACCTCTCATTAGGTAAGGAATATTGTTTCTTTGTCAACCAATCAGGCCTAGTAAAAAACGCTGCTTAAAAAACTTAAAGAAAAGGCTAAAAAGCTAAGGGAGTACCAAAACAACCAAATAGATTCTTGGTTTGGGAACAAAATCATACCATGGGTCATCCCGTTTCTGGGCCCTCTCCTAATAATATGCCTGGGAGTAATGTTCTTACCCTGCATAATTAACCTTTTTCAGAAATTTTTAACTAACAGGATCATGGCCATTTCACAGACAGCTACCCAAAAACATCTACAGACGGCATTGCTCCTGCTGTCAACCCCAAACCAAAAAACTCTCCGTCCCCTCATTAGGAGGAAGTAGCCCAAAAGAACACACAGCCCCTTGTCCTTTTTGTAACTATAGGGTCTGGATTGACAAAGCAGGAGTATCGCCATCTTGAACAAGCACTGTCATTTTTAAAATTCACCTTAATCAAAAACCGCCTAAATCCAAAGGGCATCAGCCTAATGGCTAAGGTCAGCATGACCATAAACCACAAATAATATCTCCAACCAGAAACATTCCAAACTCCTCCCCAACCAGAGACAAGCTAGCCCCGAGATTTAAATGTGCTGTCTGGCCTTTGGAGCAAAAAGCAGACACTTTTTTTTTTTTTTTCATACTTTAAGTTCTAGGGTACATGTGCACAATGTGCAGTTTTGTTACATATGTATACACGTGCCATGTTGGTGTGCTGCACCCATTAACTCGTCATTTACATTAGGTATTTCTGCTAATGCTATCTCTCCCTCCTCCCCCTACCCCACGACAGGCCTCAGTGTGTGATGTTCCCCACTCAGTGGCTAAGTGTTCTCGTTGTTCAATTCCCACCTATGAGTGAGAACATGTGGCGTTTGGTTTTCTGACCTTGCGATAGTTTGCTGAGGATGATGGTTTCCAGCTGCATCCATGTCCCTACAAAGGACAAGAACTCATCCTTTTTTATGGCTGTATAGTATTCCATGGTGTATATGTGCCACATTTTCTTAATCCAGTCTGTCATTGACGGACAATTGGGTTGGTTCCAAGTCTTTGCTATTGTGAATAGTGCCGCAATAAACGTATATGTGCATGTGTCTTTATAGCAGCATGATTTATAATCCTTTGGGTACATACCCAGTAATGGGATTGCTGAGTCAAATGAAATATAACTATGAGAAATATAACTATGAGAAACTAGTTATATTTCTAGTTCTAGATCCTTGAGGAATTGCCACACCGTTTTCCACAATGGTTGAACTAGTTTACAGTCCCACCAACCGTGTAAAAGTGTTCCTATTTCTCCACCTCCTCTCCAGCACCTGTTGTTTCCTGACTTTTTGATGATCACCATTCTAACTGGTGTGAGATGGTATCTCACTGTGGTTTTGATTTGCATTTCTCTGATGGCCAGTGATGATGAGCATTTTTTCATGTGTGAAAAAGCGACACTTTTATAAGGTAAGGGAGAAGTGAGCAAGGGGAGGGGTCCTCCCTGCTCCTGCGCAGTTATCTACTGGGCAGTTGTCCAAGTGGGCATGCTTTTGGCATATCCTCTTGAGGCGAACCCCTGGAGGTGGGAGTACCATGGGGAACATGCTTTGATCTGCAAATAGGCTGGCAACTCTGGAGGAGAGATCCAGAGCACACAGATGAACTTGCCCTGTAGAGAATGTCTGATGAGGGAGAGGTGAGAGGTTATTTTGCATTTCAAAAAGCGCTAAGTAGGAAGTAAAGGAAGAGGGGAAAAGAGAAAAGAAAACCATTAAATTATCTCTTTGAAAAATGGGGGTACTTGGTTACCAAAAGAGTCAGAAAAGTTCTTACTTCTTATTTTTCTTATTGTCGACACTTTTATTTTACACGCAGAGTCCACCATTTCCTCATAACTATTTTTATTTTTCTTACGAATGTTGTGCCCTGTATGAATTTTATATCCTACCTTGCAATTTAATTTGATTTAGCTCTCTTTTGGCCCAAACCTAGACTATAATCATTCAGCACTAGTAGTATCCATATGCTCATCCTACAATTCTAATCTAACCTTCGTGTTTTCCATCATTTAAGAATAAGAACGAGATGCAATATGTGCAATTAAATAAAGAAAACGGTCTTCTTTGTTGTTGTTCTAGCCAAAGGAGCCTGGGATTTTTAAATGATAGCAGTTCAGATGACTTGTAGCTGCAAAGACTGACTCCAAACTTTTAATGTAAAAAAAGTCTCTGAGGATATTTTTCTATCAAAACACATCAGTGAATAAATTTCTCTGTATAAGACCGTAATATCACCTAATGCTTTGATATCATTTGAATAGACACTTGTACCATTCTCCCATAGGCAGACACTTGAAATCAGAATCAAACTTTGACTCAGTGGAGACATTTTATTATTCAAATTCAAGGTGATTTGATGATGCGATTGAGATGTACAGCATAAGAATTTGGTTTCATCACAAAGTTATATGAAAACCCAATGTTTCAACACTTTTTCATAAAAAAGAAAGTGTCACCAAGTACAATAGTGATGTTATTGTTCCTTTTTAATCATAGAGGCAGTTAATTAAAATATCAAATCTGAGTTTTCATTTTAGGTTACAAATACATTTCTAAAAATGTCCCCAATGTTTATGAGAACATTAAAAAAACCATACATATTTGAGTATTCTTGATTGTTTAACTTCTTCAATAATATGTATTGATTATAAATTATGTGGTACTCATTATGCTAGAAAATATTTATACAATGCTGACAAAAACAGACATGGTCCTCATACTTCTTATATTCTAATTGGTGAAATAGATATTAGTCAATTACATAAGTATTTTATTTCAATCTAAAATAAATTTTATTAAGGCCGAGAACATGATTACATGTAACATATTATAAAGGACCCTAACCTAGACTAGGGGGAAAGGCTGTCCAGGGAAAATTTTCTGCAGGACTGTTACTTGAGCTGACACCCACAATATCAGTAGGCTTTAATTAGGTAAAGGGCATAGGTGTATGAAAACATTCCAGAAGAAAGCAGTATGTATAATAACTGCACAGCAGGAGGGACTGATACTTTAAAGGCACTAAAATCAGGCTAGAGGGACTGGAGTGTAGAGGGTGAGGATGAGAATGCTGCTAGACATCGCTGGAAAAGTATTGAGAGGTCATACCATACAGAGCCTTGTAGGTCATGTTAAGAATTTTAGTATTTGTTTATGAGGAATGAGCCACTGATGACTTTTAAGCATTCATTTTGGCATGCTCAATTTTGTGTTTTTGAAACACTCTGGTTGCAGGAGGGTAGGTGGATCAGAGTATCCAGAGTAGAAGCAAGGAGATCAGTTAGGAAGTTATTTCAGTTGACTAAGGGAAAAATAATGGTAGCTTAGGTTAGACTTGTAACATTGGAGACGAAGGGAAAGACAGGTTAAAAAAATATCAAGGAGGGAACCTTGACAGACTTGATAATGGATTGGAAATGTGTGGCAAGAAAAAGTATCAAGAATGACTCTGAGGTTTTTGAGTAGCGCTACTGAATGGAATGATATGGAGACATTAAAGACTTCTGGATAGGACACTTCTATTTTAAAAAAAGGATCAGAATTCATTTGGAAACAGGTTAGAGTATAAGGAAACCAAGACCGTTCAAAAATTGTACAAATAATTTATAGTTCACATATCTGCTGTACGAAAGGACTAAAATGTTGCTGTCTTAGAAATGTCATGCATTGCCACGTGAATTGTTGTCTTGTAGGTTAAAATGGTTAATCATTGTTAACCTATTTATTCATAAGTCACATTGGTTGCACTGCACAAAAACCTTTTTTTTTTTTTTTTTTTTTGAGATGGATTTTCACTTTTGTTGCCTAGGCCGGAGTGCAGTGGTGCGATATGGCTCACCACAAGCTCTGCCTCCCGGGTTCAAGTGATTCTCCTGCCTCAGCCTCTCGAGTAGGTGGGATTACAGGCATGCGCCACCACACTCTGCTAATTTTGTGGTTTTAGTAGAGACGGGGTTTCTCCATGTTGGTCAGGTTGGTCTTGAACTCCCGACCTCAGGTGATCTGCCCGCCTTGGCCTCCCAAAGTGCTGGGATTACAGGCGTGAGCCACCGCGTCTGGCCAAAAAATACTTTTATATTTATCTCCTTTCCTCCATCTTCTTTCTTCTTTTCTGACATCTGTATCTTCCTTCATTTTCTTTCCTTTCTTTCTTCCTTCCATTTTTACTTCATTTTATCCTTCTTTCCTCTCTCTCTGTCTCCACATATTTATGGAGCATTTATTAGGAATCATGCATTATGCCAGACACTAGAAAAAATATGGCAAATCAAATGTATTTGTTGTCTTCATGAAGTTTAATATCGATCAGGGTAGACATTTTAAAACACAGTAAGAAAGAAAGAAAGATTTGATTATATCTGTGAAAAGTAGCGTATAGAACCTTGTAGGTCCAATAAATAAGTAAAATAGATAGGATGCAATGAGAGCTATAACCAGCATGTTTGGTCAGTTGGGTACAAAGAGAAGATGGCTACGTATATATTGAAATAGCCCATTGCCTTTTGAACCGTGTTTCCTGAAGAAAGAACAAAATGGACCATCACCTCCACAAGAGGCCTTAACATGGAAAAAATATTTTGTGCTATCATATCAGCTCCTGTATTTTCTCTTTTCTGGAATGAGTAATTACAATTCTAGACAAAAGCTAGGATGCCTAAACTATGCTCTGGAATTTACTGACATGTATAATGTTTCATTGTCATAATCCCTAAATAATCACCTACTGGAAATGGTCCTGTTTTAGGAAAACTTTCCTAGTGTAATAGCATTGGGAGACTAGAATTGTCCCTTTGTTTTTGGTTATATTTTAAACCTATGAGTTAATTATATTATGCACGTAAGCACTTAAAACTGTGATCTGTTATATTTGTATATTAAGTAAAGCCTTTTAGATCCTATTGCATCCATACCTGTGTATACAGTTGTTTTGCTTGAAAGAGGATAGCATAATTTGCCAACTGATGTGAACTTTATGTAGGAATGTTACCTTCTGATGTAAGTGGACAAATCTTAATTGAGAAACATGGAGTGATCAGAGAGGGCCACTCAACATGTCTCTGCATTTTGCATTTACAATTATCTGCCCTTTCACATCTGTGTTCTGTGGGGCCCGAGCATTGACTCAGGCTCCTTCATCTGAATGCATTAATTGCTAAGTGCTCTGGGCACACTGCTTCCAGATTGTGCAGTCACATCTGGACACAGAGGAGATCTGGTTCCCTGAGTGGAGAGGACAAAAGACCCACTACTACACAACAAGCTCTCCCATCACATTTCTGGTGACCTCACCTAGACTCAGGCTTAGGCGCCAAGGGATTGGAGAGGTGGACTCAGACCTACTTATGACCTGTGGGCCACAGAAATACAGGTAGTTGGGATTGTTGGGCTGAGGTTAGAAGGCAGGGACAGACTAAAAATATGACTGTCTGAAGAAGAGCCAAGTGGAAGCACTTCTAATATGTTTGTTCCAGGGAGGAAGAAGCTGTGTAAAACCTGCATAAATAGAGTGGCCCAGTGCAACGGTAGCCGATTAGAGGCTCCCAGTTGCAATCTCATCCCCAGCTCCACCCTGCTCCAGGTACCTTCTCTGGCCCTGACTGCATTTTTCATCCTGGCTCTGTGGGCCCCAGTGTAACCTGCTGCCCCCTCATCCCCGGCCGAAAACTCAGCCCCAATTACTTCCTTAGCCTTAGCTCCCTCCTGGCTTTAACCTCCTCTTTGTCCCTGATCTTTCAGCTCTGTTTTCCACTCTGCCTCATTGACCCCAACTACCTTCTCAGCCCTGGCCCGTTAGTATCCAGGCCCACAGACCCTGCAGGCCTCAGCCACCCCAAGTGGAGGGAATGTCCCAATATGCATTATTGAAGTCAAAGAGAGAATAAAAAAAAGAATTTCAATTTTTTAACTTTTTTGATTAACATACTATTGTTTCTTTGAATGCAGTCTTCTGTGTGATTGGACCTTGAGGCCAGGAGCTGACCTTTGTATGGGTTATATAGTTTTATGCCCCAAGGTGAGATGAAATCAGTGTCTTAGGGAAATATATTTTGTTCACTTTATGCTGTATACCTGTCTCATAACCCAGAAACATTTCTCCCCTTCGTTAACCCAGTTCTTGTAGCAATTTGAAGGGAATAAAATGGTGCCATTTTAAACACGTCTTCAATTAGACGTAGAGTAAGAAAAAAAAGTTTTAACTGGAAGAGCACTACTCCTGTGTTCCTGATCAGCCATGTTTTACTTGCAGCTCTTCAGAAGTTGTGCAAGTGTAACTTAGTGAATGCCTGCTGTACATTATGAATTGTATTAAAGATTTCTTTAAAGCCTTGTCGAAGTTTACATTTATGCATATAAAATCTTTCAAATGACAAGCCTCTGTTCTTTTTCCACAAACAGAAATAATTTTTTTCGGAACTACCGAGTTTCTAAGAGATTAAAAACCCCATTAACTTTTCAGCAAATATACTCAGCTCTTCAAATTGCACTGAAATATTTGGCTGTGCAAATACAGATGCCACAGACAAAGCCAGTTGAGATGGGAGTAAGGGTGAAAATAGCAATCATACTTCCCTAGGTATCCTGATGAGATTCTTAATTCAATACAGTCCATGTTGTGCTGGGAACCGCTTGCATGTGGGATTCAAAGGTCCCAATATTGCACATTTTCATTCCCATTCTTTTCAAGAGGTGAAAGATTTCATGATTTTGCATTACTTTATACTTTAATCGTGTTCCTGTATTTGCATGACGATGTTTAAGACAACATGATATCTCCTAGAAGCTCCCAGTCGTCCTGCTGGCCAACACTGCAATGTATTCTGTGACAAGGCTGTTTTTCTAGGGACAGTTTCTCTGTCCACCTTCTCTGACCATCTGACCTATAAGGCCTGCAAGCCACATTTTCAAACCTCTTCCCTAGCTCAGTCAGTTAACAGACACTATTATTTGCCTTTTAAATTCAGCTCTATATAGAATTACTACCAGTGATTTTATATTCCACCAAATAACATTTTTATGTTACCAACCTAATCAGAAAATCCCAGTTCAATCAGACTTTCTCAGAGCAGAGCTACAAAATGTCCTCCTATTCTAGTTTTTAATCTCCGCCTTGAGAGAACTATGCAGAAAGGCTCCATAGGCAGCAGTTAATCTGACAGTGATTTCTTTACAGCAAAAACATTTTCTAAAAATTATTTCTACATTTCAAAGATTCACCTCAGGAAGAAAGCACGCAGCAGTCTTTGTAGCCAGAATTTTGCATAAGGAAAGGTGCTTCAGATCCTGTTTTCCCTTTAGAAGGAAGGAAGGAAAGAAGGAAAGAAACTGACATGTATCAAACATTTAGTATATACCAAATCATGTACTGGACATTTTCACTGACCTTAATAAACTCAGCTCATTTGACTTTCATCACAACCCCTTGAGATAGTTATTATGCCTCATTTTTACATGTAAAGACCCAGATTCCAAGAAGTTCAGTGACTTCCCTAAGTTCACACAGGTTTCAAGTTCTTTTTTGAATCTAGCCCCGTGTAATTACAAAGCCTGTGCTGTTTCCACTACATAACACTGTCTTCTTATTTGGGGGCAGTTGCTTTCTTCCTTCTAGTTAGTTGACTTTATAGTTTAACTAAATGTTAGCTTTCCAGACTCATTTTGTTTCTTTCTCAGGTCATCATCATGCTTATTGTTCAACTGCTATCAACTTTCAGTAGAACAACAGAGACAGATTAAGGTCAAGTGCACCAACATAAATCACCTGTCCTATTCTCTGTAGCTTGTCTTTTTTTTTTTTTTTTGTCAGCACAAGAAACAACTCTCTAAATCAGGTTTATTATACTGCAAATCTTTGTCTCCTCCTCAATTTCATAAAAACTTGTAAACTCTTAGGAGAAGTGAGTCAATGAAACTGCAGGAGAAGATTCACTCTTATCAAGTCATTTTTAAATAGCTGGGGCAGAATCATTAAATTGGAAAAGCACAGAAACTTAAGTTCTTGGAACTGGAAGCCATTTTAGAGATCAGTTTCCAAGAAAGATGAGTAAGTTTCACCTTGACATGTTAACTCTGGTAGCAGCTGCCTGGATTGCTGGGTTTGGGATTGTGAAGCTATCTGGATTCGGGGAAAAGGGTGCAGTGAACCATTGCGAGTATCTGCCTTAGTTGGAAGAGAAGCTGGTGGAAGCACGTAACTTTTTTTCCATTTATTTTAATCTATCAATGTTAAGATATACAAATTGAGACCCCAAAAGTGCATGCTTGAGCCCACTTGCCCAACTTCTGAGATCTTATCAGGAAGCTGCTGATCACCAGTTTCAGGTATTTTCTTTCTATCAGGAGACCGCCTTTCTCTGGCACTCGCTGTAACCAATTATTATTTTAGGGAGACAGTTAACAACTGCCTATCATCTGATGATCACTTGACATTCCTAGTGTGTGGCAGGGTGAGGAAGGTGGAGCCCTCTCCTGCCCTGTTCATGCCTGACTAGCTACCTACTGTAACAACTGTATTAGTGTCTTGTGGCTGCTTTAACAAAGGATTATGAACTTTACAGCTTAAAACAACATAAATTTATTATCTTACCATCGCAGCTATCAGACGTTGAAAATTGATATCAACTGTGCTAAATTCTGCAGAGAGTCTGCAGGCCTGTGTTCTTTTCTTGAGGCTCTAGGGGAAAATCTGTTATTTTGCCCCTTTCCAGCTTCTAGAGGTTCCCACATTCCTTGACCTGTAGCTCTCTTTCATATTTAAAGCAAGCAATGGGCAGTGTAGTCTTTCTTATGATGCCATCGCTCTAGTTCTGACTCATCTGTCTTTCTCCCTCTCATTTAAGGAAGGACCTTTGCAATTACATTGATCCCACCTGGATAAGCGGGGATAATCCCTTCATCTCAAGATCCTTAATCATATCTACAAAGTTCCTTTTGCCATGTAAGGTAATATATTTGCAATTTCTGATAATTAAAGTTTAGAAATATTTGGGCAGTCATTATTCCCTCTGCATAGTCACTAAAAGGAGGTTAATATAAAGTCTCATATCGATTTTTTCAACATTGAAAAAAATGTGGCCAAGCACAGCTGGGTTCAGAATAGATATAAGATTTTAAGTAACTAACTATATGCATATGGAAACAGACTTAACTACACATTTAATTATTTTTAGTAAAAGATATTCCTTCAACAAAAACAAATACATCATCTGTCTTAGCACTGCCATTAAGTATGATCATTCAGAGTTGGACAAAAACACATTCTAATGACACTGGCAAGATCAGTTTCCACCTACTTGCTTTAGGCATGTCATTGCACCAATGAACACATTAAATGTGATTAATTTATTTGGACATGGAAGTTGAAATTGCTTATGAGCAAGGCCTGAATAAAAAGGAAAAAATTTGAACAAAACATTACCCTATTAATTTATTCTGTCAAAGAAATAAAGGGCATTTAACTTTATCTGTAAATGCTATAAAATTTAAGTTTATTTTGGCTAATTGTATATTTTGGTTTACCTAATATGTTATGACAAGGATAATTTCTCAGTTTATATTATAAATTTAGTTTGTTATACTGAATGTTTCCATTATATGGAAAATACCTATCTCCTTATTATTATTATTTTTTTGTCTCTGTATAATCAAAGGAACTTGGGCTTAATAATGACTCCAGAGATAACAGAGCTTTCCCATGATGGCAGGACCAAACCAAATACTAAGTCTGTGATTATTGATTGCCTGATTCACTGATGGATTCATTTATTCAAGTTTTATATTGGTTATTAACTAACTGCTTAGCACTAGGTAAGAAAGGCAAAATGAAAGAGAAAAAAGACATCATATAATCCCAGTTTGCTTCTTTGTGAGGCTTGTAGTCCTCCAAGAAGAAAAATAATAAAAAATCACATTGAGTATAATTGGACTAATTTTAACAAGTGTAGTCATACCATCAAATATAGCCTGCCAACTATCATAACAAACATATCACATCTATTTGGCTGTGAAAGCTGTTGCCTTCCCTTTTAACATAAGGTAAATAATTTCACTAAAATATGCTGATGAATTGGTGGACCAAACAAATGGCACTACAGAAAAAATCTGAGTCACTGTGTGTTTCTAAACACACAATGGAAAAAGATAAAGTGTTGCTAGTTATATAAATATGACTCCAGAGCTCTCATAGTGTGCCTGCCTTATACCTTAGGGGCTGCTTTCAGAAACAAAAATGCCCTATGACTCTGGAGGGGCAGAGAAACTGTGATTTTATTCAGGAAAAGTTATTAGGCTCTCTGTTGCCACAGAAAGCGTACATGCCTTTGCTCAGTCCCTATTTCTGAAACAAATCAGTATAGTTTTGAATGGGCTCTGTTCATGCCCCTTGTCAGTTTTACTCTATTTCAGTCTACTAAGCTAGCATGCTTTGGAGTTTTACCTTGTGGCCAATGTGATTTCAAAATAATTAGTTGGTTAAAACGCAGAAAATTCCGTTGATAGGTATTAATTTACCAGTTTCACTGATTATTTTGTAGAGGTGGGGTCTTGCTATGATGCCTAGGCTCAAACAATCTACCCAAAGTGCTGAGATTACAGGCATGAGCCACCATCCCTGGCCATAATTATAATTTTTTTAATGGAATTAAAAGGTATATCAATTGCAACGCATAGTCCTTATTTGGATTTTAATTCAAACAAACTGTAAAAATGAAAATTTGTAACTTTGTGAGATAATTAGATATTTGAACTATGGCTGAATATTAGATGACATTCAAGAATTACTGTTAATTTTCTAGCTGTGATAATGGTATTTTGGTTATGTTTTTATTAAAAAAACTCTACCTATTAGCAATTTATACTAAAGTTTTAATGGTTAAAATTATATAATGTCTAGCATTTGCTTCAGAATAACTGAGTAGCAGGGTAAAACTAGAATAAGATATAAATGAAACAAAATTGCCCATAAATTAACAATTGTTAAAGCTTGATGTTCAGTATATTGGGTTTCATTAAGTTATTCTATCAACTTTTGTGCATGTTTGAAATTCTCTATTAGAAATTATTTTGAATACTAGTTTGGATAGTTCCCTTAGGGCATTTTCAATTTTATTTTTATACATCTTTTCTAGAAACACAGCCACCAGGTAAAGCAAAGTATGCACATACGAAGTTCCATTGATTCTGCCTCCTAAATCTTTTTTCTTAGCTCCATGTTTTCACTTAAAAAAATTAAGGTATTATTTATATATAATAATATTCACTCATTTTAAGGGTAGCATTTGATGAATTTGGTAATTGTACACAGTATGTAGCCACAATCAAGATATAAAAGAGTTCCTTCATCCTAAAGTCTTCTTCATGCCCTTTGAAGGAGAGTCTTCCCCAACTCCTACCCTCGCCAACCACTGATCTGCTTTCTGTCATTATAGTTTTGCCTTTTCTAGAATTTCATATACATATAATCATACAGTACCGAAAAAATTCATTTAAATTCATTGATAGATTGACCTGTTTTAGACTCAGGTGGATATACTGCTGCAATGGTATTGTTGCTATTCACATTTAGTAAAATCATGTTTAGGAATAACTGAACAATGTGTATTAAATTATTATACTTTCTTTTGTTTTTTTGAAATGGAATCTCGCTCTGTCACCCAGGCTGGAGTGCAGTGGCATGATCTCTGCTCACTGCAACCTCCACCTCCTGGGTTCAAGTGATTCTCTTGCCTCAGCCTCCCGAGTAGCTGGGATTACAGACATGCACCACCACGCCTGGCTAATTTTTATATTTTTAGTAGAGACGGAATTTCACCATGTTGGCCAGGCTGATCTCAAACTCCTGACCTCAAGCGATCCACCTGCCTCGGCCTCCCAAAGTGCTGCGATTATAGGCGTGAGCCACCGCACCCAGCCTAATTATTATAGTTTCTAAACTGAAGTCAGGTATGTTTGAAAGGTCACCGACTATTTTAGTCTCACAAACACTGTAGTCACCCTTTTTGAAGCCTTATGACAAGACAGATACAATGTATTGCTAGGTAATACTCTCTTATCTTGTGGGGGAGTTTGATCTACTTGTTCTACATTTCTTAAGTATCTTAGGTTAAGAGAAACATTGGGTTCACAGTAAGAGTACCACTAGTTCTTACTAGTAACTTATAGTCATCAGTTCTGTGCCTTTCTGCTTGAAATTGCTTGCCTCTCATCCCTCTGCAGAATCCTAATTGAGAAAGAGAACAATCTCAGGGTTGTTTGCAGTAGTGTACTGGTAAATGTTTAACAACTGGATCTCTGCAAAAGTAAAGCCCTGGTGTTATGGGGTGAGCTGTGTACCATGCAAAATGTATATGTTGAAGTCCCATCCTCAGTACCTCAGAATTTGGAAATAAAGTCATGGCAGATGTAATTATTAAGCTAAGATGAGTTCATAATGGGGTAGGGTGAGCCCTTAATCCAATATAACTGGTGGCCCTATAAAAAGAATGCCATGCGAAAAGAAACAGACACATGTAGAGGAAAGATGATATGAAGAGATGTATACAAACAACTCTCTGAAGCTGGTTCGAATCAGCAGGTCATGCCCAATCTGCGATGCATATAAAAGCAGTGAACAGGTAGGTGGTCCTAGGGTAAAAAAAAAAATGCCTATTACTGAATTAATGTTTATGCTTTTGTTCATGTTCCATTCTCTAAGCTGATGTAATTACATAAAGAAAGAATACAAGTAAATTAAAAAAACTGGAAGTTGACAATTTATGGCCTGTGATCTGCTTCTGTATGGCCATTGAGCTAACGATATTTATTAAACATAGTTTTAATGTGTGGTGAAGAAGAAAAAGACCAAAAAAGGGAGGAAGAAGAGAAGGAAGAGTAGAAGGAGTAACAGAAACCCTATGGCTCACAAAGGCTAAACTATTGTCTGGTCCTTTGCAGAAAAAGTGTGCTGGCCCTCAAAGAGTAATTTGAAGTAGAGTATCTCCTGGTCAAGTTAACTCCACTTTGGGGAAAGATATTTGGAAAAAATTTGGTAGGATGTGTGTTATTGACATGGAGACCACAATAGAAAGATCTAATAAGTGTGCATTTTTAAGTAAAAGCTCTTAATTGTTGGACACTAATGTTTTTATTAAAAAAAAAAAAGAACCATGTGAGGGATTTCAAAAGTGCATCTTCATTTGTCTTGTAGAACTTAAATTTGGCTTGTAGCTCTGCATTTGATTCATAGAGTCAAAGTTTGCAATCTTTAGTCTAGGCCCAAGAAATAATGAAGATTAATCTGACCAACCCTCATAGAGGAGATTTGAAGGCTATATGGTTTGAAGAGCTTAAGAAGAAAGTAGTCCCATCAAGGAAGGTTGGCACTCTCAGACTAGCAGAAAAGACAAGGAATAGTAAGTTCTGATGTCAGACATTTATATTGGCTTTACAAGCTGTGCCTCAAGGTGGCAGGGCTTTGTATGCCAATGACTGGAGGAGGTGGGACAGCTGTGGTTTGGAGAACATTGGTGGGTAGCTACACCACTGAGATCCTGAGAGTTATTATTGTAAAGGAGATCTCTATAGTCAACTGAAGCAACAGTTCCTAAAAATTATGGAGAACTATAATGGTGCTGCTGGACAGCAAGAAAAGCCATGATATTTATCAAGATCAGTTTCTTTATCCAATAACATCTCCTTTGTTTTCCCAAATTCTAATTTCTAAGGTTCCAAGTTTGATGATACTTAAAAATAACAAAGCAAAGAAAACATGAACAATATATCATATCCTATGTATTTTGGGACATTCTATATCTGCTGTAGTAGAAATCAAGGAATGTAAATTAAGATATTATAGTTTTCATATAAAATTTAGCAAAAGACAAAAAATGAATGAGACAGTAGTATATAACATTTTGAGTCACCAATTTTGGCTACAAATACCAATTCTGCTGCCTCCTACTTTTGTGTCCTTCAGCAAGCAATGTAACCTTTCTGAGCCTCAGTTTCCTTATTGGTAAAGTAAAACTGATAATCAAACCTACTTCATAGGGTTGTTAGGAGAATCAGTTAATGCATGTAAAGTGCTTAGAACAGTGTCTGGGACATGATAACAGCTTGTTGAATGCTAGCTCTAATGACATGATTAGTAATTAATGTGAAGAAATTGTTCAGGGTAGTGGCATGATGGTAGGGCAAGATGAGGTGGCTCTGAGGGATCTGATAGAGAAGCTGTCAACATGGGAGTGACATTGGCATGGCCCAGCAAGAGTATGGACAAGAGGCATTTCAGAGGAGACAAAGCCAAAAAGATAGTAAAGTGCATCTGATTCCATAAGCACAAGTGAGCCCGATGAATTAACACAGTAGTTGTGAGGAGTGGACAGAAATAATGCTACCAGACCAAAGTGAATCTATAAAGAGATTTCCCTCTCAGGGACAATCTCTGTGACCTTCAGGTCATCCTGTTCTCAGAAGCAGCATCGTGCAGTTTCTTCCGAGGATTAAAATTTTCACATTGGCCTGTCACTTGCTTACATCTTGACAAGACAATACACTTGACATATGCCATTCTCTGTGTAAAGACTTGCTGCTGGGCACAGATTTCCCCCAGACAGCCTGTAATGTATGTTTTGCTTTTGTTAGTGTTTCTGTTAAGTTAGTTTAAAACAGCTAAAATTCCAGAACTAAAGCATAATGTTGGAGCTATATATGAAGACTGAGACTTTTATAGACAATTCTTTGCTACATTTCTGAATAAAGTTATAAGGTATAAAAACGTGTTTTATTCCACTGTAGAAAAATTTAAGCTTGATTACTAAAGTACTTATGGTTATTTTTAAATTCAGTGAATGCCTTTCTACTTTATAGAATGAAATGTGGAAGGCTTCATAGATTTTGTAAAAAGTCACACGTCTGGGCCAGGCACCGTGGCTCATGCCTGTAATCCCAGCACTCTGGGAGGCTGAGACGGGTGGATCATTTCAGGTCAGGAGTTTGAGACAAGCCTGGCCAACATGGTGAAACCCCGTTTCTACTAAAACTACAAAAATTATCTCAGCGTGGTGGTAGCCGCCTGTAATCCCAGCTACTTGGGAGGCTGAGGCAGGAGAATCGCTTGAACCTGGGAGGCGGAGGTTGCAGTGAGCAGAGATCATGCCACTGCGCCCCAGAGTGAGACTCCATCTCAAAATAAAAAAGTCACACATCTGGATGGATGATATACATTTGTGGCAAAATGGCTCTGCTCTTTAATCCCTGGAGTGAATAGTATTTGTTCAAGCAGGGGTTTTGTGGAGGTTTCATCTTTCTTCTTTGTATTAAAAGCAACTGTGTATTATTTCCAAGCACATCTTGACATGTTCTTTAACATCTTGTTGTATTTTTTTCTTTTTCTATTTAAGGTCATTTATTTTGAGCAAATCTGGAAAAAAAAAAAAAAAACCCTTAAGAGTAAAAGACTTCCGCTGGGCGCGGTGGCTCACACCTGTAATCTCAGCACTTTGGGAGGCCGAGGCAGGCCGATCACGAGGTCAGGAGTTTGAGACCAGCCTGACCAACATAGTGAAACCCCGTCTCTACTAAAAATACAAAAATTAGCTGGGCGCGGTGGCGGGCGCCTGTAGTTCCAGCTACTCGGGGGCTCAGACAGGAGAATCTCTTGAACCCGGGAGGTGGAGGTTGCAGTGAGCCAAGATGCCGCCATTGCACTCCAGCCTGGGCGATGGAGTGAAACTCTGTCTCAAAAAAAAAAAAAAAGTAAAAGACTTCACAATACTACAATCTTGAATTAGCTCGTAAGAGTTTTCACTTCTGATGCTAGCAACCATATTCATTAAATCACGTTTATTTCATTGACTTTTCAATGAACGATTTTCTTATAGGTAGCCAAAGAGTGCAGCAAAGGAACACCAGTGGCTAATTAAACCAAATAAACAAAATCTAGTATTTGGTAGCCCAAAAGCATGGCTACAATAAACAATAATTTATTGTACAATTTAAAATGACTAAGAGTACAGTTGGAATGTTTGTAACACAAAAAAATGACAAGTGCTTGAGATGATGTCTACCCCATTTACCCTGATGTAATTATTACACATTGTATGCCTGTATCAAAATATCTCATGTACTCTGTAAATATATACACCTGCTGTGTACCCACAAAATTAAAAAGAAACAAAAGAGTATCTTCTAACTCAATGAGCATCAATGACTTGTATCTATCTACAAGTTACCTGTAGAGGACAATGAGTATAAAAATGCAGCCTTGGCCGGGTGCCGTGGCTCACGCCTGTAATCCCAGCACTTTGGGAGGCCGAGGTGGGCAGATCACAAGGTCAGGAGTTCAAGGCCAGCCTGAACAATATGTTGAAACCTCGTCTCTACTAAAAATACAAAAAAAGTTAGCCAGCCTGTAATCCCAGCACTTCAGGAGGCTGAGGTGGGCAGATTACAAGGTCAGGCGTTCAAGGCCAGCCTGACCAATATGGTGAAACCTCGTCTCTACTAAAAATACAAAAATAAATTAGCCAGGCGTGGTGGTGGGCGCCTGTAGTCCCAGCTACTCGGGAAAAAAAAAATGCAGCCTTTTGGAATATTTTGCATTTTGGCAGCTGACAATATTTAAGCAGCAAAACGTTGTTATTAGAAGCAATTTCCAGGAAAAGTTTTACATTTAAAATAAAATTACTAACATATAAAGATTGGAAAGATCTCTTGTTGGCATTTGAACATGTCGGATGTTGGCTCCAAGCAGGGGAAAGTAATTTTTAATGAGTGCCAGTCACTGTATTGCTCTCGGCACATATTTTATTTATTTCTAATAATGATTATATGGAGCACGCACCATTATTATCTCCATTTTATAGATGAGGAAACTGGAAAGTTAATATGCCCATATGTTAGCAATGGTAGATCCATAATTGTCTGGTTCCAAAGATCATTTTCTCAATAATTATCATCTATGGGTCACATTTAATTTCTTACTACTAACTTAATCATTTGCTATGGATTGATTTTGAAACAGACAAACTGAATTGGTCTGAGGAATATAGTAAATGATGGTAGAATAATAATGGGTGATACTTAATTAGCATTTATTGTGTTCTGGGTTACCTTGCTACACACTTTTTCTTTCTTGAGTCACTGAAACTCTGCTCCGCTATCCCCTACTAGCACATAGGCTTTTAAAAACAGCTTTATTGAGATATAATTAACATACCATATGATTTATCCATTTGAAATGTACAATTAAATGTTGGTTAGCATTTCAGAGATATGTGCAATCATCAAAACAGTCAATTTTAGAACACTTTTATCACTTTATAAAGAAACTCTGTACCCTTTAGCTATCACCCCCCCATGCCACCAACTCCTAACCCTGGTGCAACTCTTATAGTACTTTCTGTCTATAGATTTTCTGTTCTGGTTATTTGATATAAATGAAATCGTATAGTATGTGATCTTTTGTGACTGGCCTATTTCACTTAAGATGATATTTTCAAGGCTCATGCATGTTGTAGTATGTACCAAGTACTTCATCCCTTTTGATGGCTTAGTAATATTCTGTTACATGGATTGTCAATTTTTTTGTGCATTCATCAGTTGATGAGCATTTGGGTTGTTTTCACCTATTGGGTATTGTAAATATTGTTGCTATGACAATTTATGTAAAAGTTTTTGTGTGAACATATTTTCAATTTCTTGGATATATACCTAGGAGAGGAATCTCTGGGTTATATGCTAATTTCATGTTTAACTTTTTTAGGAACTTCTGAGCTATTTTCCAAGGCAGCTGCAGCATTTTACACTCCCACTATCACTGTATGAGGGCTATCATTTCTCTACATCCTCATCAAGGCTTGTGAATATCTGACTTTTGGATTCTAGTAATCCTCCTGAGTGTGAAGTGATATCTTTGTGGTTCTGATTTGCAATTCCATGATGATTGATGCTGTCAAGCATTTTCTAATGTGTTTGTTAGTCATTTGCATATGTTCCTTGGGAGAAATGCCTGTTCATATTCTTTGCCCGTTTTAAACTGGGTTACTTATCTTTTCTTCATTGATTTGTATGTGTACGTTAAATATTTTGGATATAAATCCCTTATCAGGTATATAATTTGCAATTATTTTCTCTCATGTGTGGATTGTAGTGCTACACTCTTTTCGTGGATCCCTTAATCTTTACAATAGCCTCATAAGGAATTACCCACTCATCTCCATCTTTTTAAATTTTTTTAGAAATGCAAAAATAGACTGAGTGGGTAAGCACTTAACTCAAAATGTGACTAAGGGATTCCTGGGTTTGAGCTCATATCTGTTGGGGATTCAATGAATGCTTCCCTTCTCCTGCCATGACTCTCACATACATTGTAAACATTTGACCAAAAACAATTAAATCTTAGGAGTGCATTGCCCTGACTGTGCATAACTCCTAGACATTCCAGTGTATACACACTGAAAAACACACAAATACAACACTTTGGCAGTACTCCCCAAATTTATTCTCTGTGGACCGTGCTGATTTCTAGCAGGAAGGTGTAACCACAAAGCATCTGAGGCAGGCTGAATTCATATTCTGAGTCAGGATTTATAAGCATGGGGAACTGTTCTCTTAAAAGACAATAACAAAGATAAACCTTTTAATGCGAGCCAGATGCAGTCATGATTTTTATTAAATGTTTGCTAGTAACTGTACTTACGTGAGAACATCTGCCCACTGATGAGCTCCCTGGAGTTTTAGCTGGGGAATTTATGTAGGAAATACAACTTCAAGTGCTGCTTCCTGAGGAGAGAAGTTAGATAAAAAACCTCACTTACCTTTCTTTCATTTTTTCCCCATCTGCCATTTAGAAAGCCCAAGTAAATACATTCCTACAGTGAGCTAATACGCTTCCCTTCAGCCTCTCTGCATCCCCAGCTTTGGCTTTGCAGGTGCCCAGTAAGTGTTGGTGTCTGTATCTGAGCCCTGGGTGTACAGGCTTTTTGGGTTGTTCAAGAATAGTGCAGAGCTTCATATGCCTATAATAGCTTCCCACGACTGGTCTTTGTTATTCATACCCACACTCCTGAGCATACACACTCCTCTCTTTTCAAATCTTCCCTCTCCAGTGTTCTCAGTAGTTTATCTTTGGAAGGCTGGATCAGAAAGCAGAATACATGGTATTTAGAGAAAGTTTTTTTATTGGTATTTTTGGATTCTTCTGAGCTCTAGGTCACTCTTAATTAAGCAGTCAACAGGCAGGTCTTTACTCACTTCCCAGACTGCCATGCAAAATACAGAAAAGAACAGTCTTAAGTATATCTCATATTCCAGATAAATACTCTGGACTGTAGCGTAATCTGATTAGTGACCTTCCTCTGAGACCATCAGGATTAATTCCATCTTGTCTCATCACTTTTAAGTCACCTACCTGCAGATTATTCATCGTTGCCTGATCACTTATCCACATATTGTTATATACATAACAAAATTAAACCCAGCTCTCTCTCCATCATTAGCCCTTCTTTTCTGTCGTCTGTAACTCATAGTCTGTCATTAAGAAATTCCCCAGTAGCTTCAAACTCTTCCCTTTCTCTTGTTATAACTGGAATGTGGCTGTCCTTTCATGTGAACACCAGTTTCCCTCACCTACCCCAGAGACTAGAGGTGGAGTAAGTGGCCACTTTGCTCCTTTTTGTCACTTACAAATCATTTCTGTTTCTTCTTCAAAATCCAGAGCTCATTTGAAGTATAGAAATTTTCCAGAGTAGACTGACTGATGTCACCTGAAATTCTTAACCGCGTATCTCAAATGAGCAATCTTTCCATGTTGTGTGTCCTTTTCTACTATGAAAACCAACTATTCAACACCCTATCCTCTTCTCTGTTCTTCAGAAACCCACCCTCTCATGCCTGTCATTTTATGACCTTTCCTCTTCTTTCACTGAGAATAGAAGAATCAACAGAGAATTATTCCCTTATATCTTTACCACCAAATTCACCATCTTACATGCATTTGTAACCATATCATAATCATTTCCTTTTCTTCTGTACAATATATAAACATAACCTCTTCTCATGTAAGGCCAGATCTTCTACTTTTAGCATAGATCCCATCTACTAGTGCTCTGATACTCCTCTTGCATTATCAATATATATATTGTTTCTTCTGCAGTTATCCTCTTGCTCTTTACAATCACTGATTTCACTTAATCATTCACATCAACACACAGGCATGCTCTAAATCTACCCTCTTAAAAATACACTCTCGGCTGGGCATGGTGGCTCATGCCTGTAATCCCAGCACTTTGGGAGGCTGAGGCGAGCAATCATGAGGTCAGGAGTTTGAGACCAGCCTGACCAACATGGTGAAACCCTGTCTCTACTAAAAATACAAAAATTAGCTGGGCGTGGTGGTGCATGCCTGTAATCTCAGCTACTCAGCAGGCTGAGGCAGGAGAAACACTTGAACCCAGGAGGTGGAGATTGCAGTGAGCTGAGCTCAGGCTACTGCACTGCAGTCTGGGTGACACAGCAAGACTCCATCTCAAAAAGGAAAAAAAAATAATTAATATAATTATCTTAGTAGGTGTGAAGTGGTATCTTATTGTAGTTTTGATTTGCATTTTCCCTAATGGCTGATGATATTAAGCAGCTTTTCATGTATTTGTTGGTTATTTATACATCTTCCTTAGATAAATGTCAGCTTAAGTTCTTTTTTTTTTTTTTTTTTTTTTTTTTTTGAGACGGAGTCTCGCTCTGTCACCCAGGCTGGAGTGCAGTGGCCAGATCTCAGCTCACTGCAAGCTCCGCCTCCCGGGTTTACGCCATTCTCCTGCCTCAGCTTCCCGAGTAGCTGGGACTACAGGCGCCCGCCACCTCGCCCGGCTAGTTTTTTGTATTTTTTAGTAGAGACGGGGTTTCACCGTGTTAACCAGGATGGTCTCGATCTCCCGACCTCGTGATCCGCCCGTCTCGGCCTCCCAAAGTGCTGGGATTACAGGCTTGAGCCACCGCGCCCGGCCAGCTTAAGTTCTTTACCTAACTTTTAACTGGGTGTTTTATTTTTTTGTTTTTGAGTTGTAAGAGTATTCTGCATACTAGATCTTTACCAAATACGTGATTTGCAAATATGTTTCTCCTTTTCTTCGGGTTGCCTTTCCATTTTTTGGTGAATTTTTTGCAGCAGAATTTTAAATTTGATATAGTCCAGTTCAATCTTTGTTTGTTGCTTGTGTATTCGGTGGCATATCTAAAAAAATTATTTAACCAAGTTCTATGTGTTTCTGACCTAGTTCTATATGTTTCTATATGTAACTCTGACCAAATAGTCAAACCCATTCACTCAACAGATATGTTTGTGACCACTTACTACATACCAGTCTGTACTCTATGTACTAGGAATAAAGTGATGATGGGACAGTTGTAGCAGATTGCTAGCTGATCACCAACACTCAAATTATCCTCTTCTTCTTGGTAGATTCCATTTATCCATCTCTCTTGCAGTTAAATGTGGCTATGTGAGCTCTTGCCAGAGTGGGAGTGATACATGTCCCTTTTAACCTGCCCTATAAATATTCCCGTGTGCTCTCCTCCATGATCTTTTCTGCTTCCACAATTGGAATGGAGGTGGCAAAAAGTGTTATTTTGCAAATTACCTCAGTAGGGTTGTGACAAGCGTTGAATATGGATATGGTTATAGCTATGGTTTAAATATGTTCCCTCCAAAATTCAGATGTTACCAGTGTGATAGTATTAAGAGGCGGGGTCATTAAGAGGTGATTAGGGCATGAGGGCTCCTTGCTAATGAATAGGATCAGGGCCCTTAAAAAGAGTCTTCATACAACTTTAGACTAGCTTTTCCTCCTACCACCTTCCATGTGAAGACAGTGTTCCTCCCGACCAGAGGATTCAGTAAAAATGTATCATCTTGGAAGCAGAGAGCAAGCCCTTACCAGACAACTAAACCTGCTGGCACCTTGATCTTGGACTTCTCAGCATCTGGAATTGTGAGAAATAAATTTCTGATTTTTGTAACTTACCCAGTCTCAGGTACGACAATTATTTAGCATAATTTCAGCATATATTTAGTGGTCAATAAATGTTGACTTCTGTAATTATGATTACAGTCTTTGAATTGTCCAGTAATCATCTGAGATAGGAAGAAGGTAAGAAGCCTCACATAATTTAGCAGATAGTGAAATTAGGTCTGCACTCCTGTAGACAGAGTAGCAGACTTGTTAATGGTAACAGCTTTGTCTTTCTGCACAGTTTCTGTGTTGATGAACAGAGAAATAATAATCCTAAGCTATCTTAAATAATATTTAAAGGACCATAATTTGGATTATGCTAATGTAATGAAATGCAGCTTAAACCAAAAACAATATGAGAAGCTTGGTTATAGTGGTTGTGAAAATTCTAAATTATGCTGGAACATTTTGCATTTACACAACACTTTTATAAAATAGTTTTGTAATAGAATCTGACTCCATGTTTTACATTTGACGGCTAACAACTTTCAAGACCTACCACTTCCTCTTCCTGTTCTTACCTAGATCTGATAAGAAAGCCCAGGTGATTCCTTCTTTAGGGCTAGTGTGAAGGTCAAACCATGCAAGCCCTAGTCTGTGTGTAGGACACTCATACCAGCTTTACCCCTCTAACCATCATAAAAGCCAAGCCAGTTTTTTTTTTTTTTCCTCTCTGTTCTCTCAAGCATTCTTGTACCTGCTTGGAAACCTGCCCTGATCTCTCCAGAAAGCCTCATTATGTGAGTAATAAACTTTTCCATTCCCTTTTGGTGCATGTATCATCAGTTTTGACATCCAAACCAAATTTTTGGTGTGGAATCCATCCTGTCACATTGAATCTGTGAACAGGATATCTAGGCACTCTTCACAACCACCAGGGGTCTTTTTTCTCTTGCTTCAGCTTCCTAACTGGCACTGCTACCTCCTGGTGACATGCAGTTTGAGCTACTGCCTACGGCCTAGCTTGTACTTTAAACTGTACTGCTTTGTGCAGCATTGGTAGGGTTCTACCAAGCCTATGCTAAAGATTTCAACAACGTAAGTCAGCAGTTCAACTAATTGACATTTCAGCCCTGAGTCTTGTGTTTCAGCCTGGATCTGTGAATTCAGATTGAATCATGTGTCTCAATTCCAATATAAGATATGACTGAAACTAGGCTCAAGGATACAACTCTTTCGTTTTTACCATCAGTTGTTTCTAAACCAGGTGTTAATATTCTTTCTATAGACAGCTCAGGAGAAAGACTGAGAGTCTCTTCAATATACAGGCCCATTGGGTGGTCACTCATATGGAGGGAGAGCAGTTACTATTTGAAATGTTGAGAACACACTCCTAAAAGCAGATAACTCACTAGGAGCTTTAAAAATGCTTCTTACGATGCTGCTTAGGTCACTGTCACAAAAAAGATTTTGATCATCAGAGTTTTAGGGAGAAACATCCATGACACCCTTGTGGAAAAAAACAAGGGATTCATTCAACCATTTTCATGGAGGAGTCCCATAATCCTGATATTGACTTGATATGAGGTTCTCTGAAGGAAGAAACTTGTATGAATAAGGTAGAGAGGAATGTCCATGAATTGTATCCAGTACCACACACACACACACACACACACACACACACACACACCCTGGGAAAGTTGTCTGGTAGAGCAAGTGTTGGAGAAAAGTGAGATAACTCACATCTCTATTGAGACTTAAATATGGGCACATTGGCTCAGAAGGATTTTAGATAAGGCATACAAAATATCCAGTATTGGTGAAGGCTGGGAAACAACAGAATGAATGACTGAGTGAGGTAGCTATGGGGAATGGCTTGGGGAAAACACCCTTCTAAGCCATGTGACACACCACAATTAAACTAGAAGAGATGAAGAAGGATGAGAGATCACTTTAGAATGACCCTTAGTGGTGTTGAGGAAGCTCTCTTTTTTCTCTAACCAGACCATTTAAACTCCTCTGTACCCTGTCCCTCCCACCATGGAATTGTCAGGAGTGGTGCTTTGTGATGTCTAAGCCATGGAGTTGTCAGGAGTGGTGCTTTGTGATGTCTTAGCCACCCCAGGGCTACCATTGGCAGAGGAATTTCTTGCTGGCCAATCAAAACTGAAGAATGGCATCTCATTGTCCAGAGGAGTATATATAGAGAGAAATCAGGAGGCCTAGGGTAGGCTACTGTTGCTCTAGGGTGTCAGAGATTAGGAAAAAATCAAGAGCAGCTCTGAGTTACTGTTGATCTAGCATGGCAGAGTTCAGCAAAGAAGAGGAAGGCACTAGACGGTACCATTGTGCTGAGATAGAAAATGTCCCTAAAGAAATTAAGGAGGCTATAGGCTACTATTGCTCTAAGATGGCAGAGCTTACCCAGGAGCCAAAAACGGATGTAGGTGTCCGTTGCTATACTCTCGCAGAAGACACCGAAGAGGAAGGAGAAGGTAGTTCAGACATGCCTGGACCATCCACAACCACAGGCGAAGAAAATCCCAGCATGAAAGGGAGGAAGAGAACTACTTGTGAAGCTAAAGATGGTGGAAACGATGAAGTCAGTTATCCCTAATTATGTGACTCTCCCTTCCCATTGATACCTAACCCAAGATTCCTACCTTGTCCTTACCTGGCACAAAATCTTTCCTCAACCTGTACTCATCATCACAAAATCTCCCTTCCCACACATTCCCCGTCCACTTCTCCAAATTAATGTCTCTTTTGGCTCACTCTGTTTTTCTTCCAGTTGCTGAGAGCAGCAAAGAAGATAAGAACATTCATTCAGCAGAATTCAGAGAGACGTAAAGCGGGCCAAAAGTCAAAAGTAATAGTTTTCTATCAGAAGAATACTAAAAACGGGCATGAAAATAAACCAAATGAGGATGAAGAGAGTCAGGTGGAATCCCCCACCTCAAGTGATGAGGGCCCATCATCCCCCACCTCAAGTGATGCTGAGAGCCCCTTGGAAGACCAAGACTTGTCTCGTCTCTAGGTTAACCTCTAGAAATGATCTCCTGTGCAGAGAAACGAAATACTGCACCAGGATTCTTGGATGTTGATGATTAAAATTCAACCAAAAGATTCTGAAAAGCTCTGTGTGTCTCTGTGGTGTTTTCTAATAATGGGGAGGGAAGGAAAGAAGGGGAAGAGCATGTGTATGAGGAGGGAGGGAGTTGTGAACCTTCCAGGTTATGAGACAGGCTGGCAGCCACAGTTAGCCAGACATTGGGATTAAGAACTAGATGAGGAATGAGCACTGAAGACAAATTTCCTGCTTAATACTTTATCCCACAGTAAAAGAGGAAAAGGAATTGATGTTTCTGTGTGTGGGGGAGGGTGGCGGTGAGGGTGTAGATAGAGAGAATTGTGATGTGTTGTGGGGTGGTAGTATGCAATAATGAGTTTGATTCCATTTTTGATGTTTGTCTGCCACCAGACTTTAAGCTTCATCTCATTCCCTTCTGCCCCACATCCGGGCAAGCTGATAAAAACAGCTGGAGAGTTACTGAATTTAAAATGGAAATGAACAGGCATGCCTAGCCTCAACTATTGGAATTATTCCCTTGACTACAATCCCCATACCCATGGCATCAGTTCTTTCCAAATATCCCCTACTGATCATGGACAATCTGACCTAATGACTAATAAATTAAAATGAAGTCTTTGGTACTTGTAGTCAGCTTGAAAAATGGGACCCTATGGACTGCCTCACCCAGTTAAAATAAGTTAATAATTAACATCTTCCTCAGTTGTTTTTTTAAAAAGCCAAATCCAAATTAAAATAGAATCTTCAGTAATTGAAGCCCATTATGTAAGACCTATTTAGAGAATTAGACTATATAGATGACTACCCTCACTGCTTATGCATTTAACAGCCAAATTTGGATTGTTCTTAAATCTGGAAAATATAAATGGTGCCTCAGTGTATATTACTGTAACCTTAATGCCATGGTCCCCCTCATCAGGTCTTCATACCTAATATTATTCAAATTACTGATTCCATCCAATACGTAGCTGGTAAATAATTTGCAGTAATAGCAAAGCATTTGGCTAAATGTTCTGTTCAGTTCCTGTTTCAACAGCCTCTCACCTGCAGTGTACTTACCTTCACCTTAAAAGGGACACGATACAACTCTACCAGGGTACTTGGTGGGGTATCTTTCCACTCCTGTCATCTCATATAATCTTCACAGGCAGAATGTTAACTATATCTAGATTTTCTTAGATGCTCAGGTATGACATTACACTGATGACAACCTCTTTTGAGGAGTTTCCTATGACACACTTCTTCAGGACATAAAAATGTTAGCAAAAAAGATCACAAAAAGGAAATCAGCCATTGCCCCCACGCGTAGTACATAGCCACACTACATCAGTTAAATTTCTGAAAATTATTTGGTAATCTGAGGGATGCTCCAATCCAATAGTGTCAAGAAAAAGCTTTTAGTCTCAGCACCCACATTTTTAAAACAAGTCTAATATCATTTAGACATTTTTGGATCCCAGAGGTAATATATTCCCTACATAGAAATTTATTTAAGTTTATTTATTCTTTCACTTGTAAATTGGTCCATCTTGAATGAGGCCACGTGCAACAAAAGGCTCTGGAATTTGTCTAAATTGCTATGCAGCAGGCACTTGTGTTAGGGATCCCCAGAGACTTCTTCACTGTAGAGATTTTAGCAACCTCACTTCATACTCACCGGACCAGCAATGATAGCCATTAGTTGCCCATGGGCTTCTGATACAAGGAACTGCTCTGTTTGGCTTTATGCTATATGCCATTAGTGTGGCAACTGGTGGCAACCTACTGGGTTTTGACCAGAAATGTAAGCTCTCTTAGGCCCTGAACCTGTGACCCTCAACATCTAGTTGTTCATTATACCTGGGTCATGGAGGTAGCACTCAGTTCATCATGGTTAGTGACACTTCCTCACTACAGGATGGAGCCACACCTGATTTTTCTGTATATTCCCACCTACAGGAGATGGTAACTCCTCTGTCCTCAGTCCCTCACTAGATTCCACAGTTCTGGAAGAGGACATTGTTCTCTCAGACTCCTTGGATAACCAGGGAGTCCCTTAGAATCAACAGAGTGACTACCAAAGGGTTATCATTCACTACTACCGATGGCACTACCACCCTCACCCCTGACAGAGCTTGCTTGAGAACTGCTGCTTTTCATATCTCAACCAGGATTTCCATGATAAAGGCCAAAACCCAAGATTCGATCGGCCAAACTTTAAACAGTCATCTTAACGCTGGATGTCCTGGCCAATAATTGACCTCATCTGAACATTTTTAGAGACCTTTGAGCTATTGTCAATGGTCTGACTCTTTGGTCTGGCCGTCGAGAAAACAATTCTTTATCCAGAGTTGCCCCATTTTGGGTAAAGAACTGTTGAAATATTTTGACTCATAGATACCCCAAATATAAATTAAGATTATACATTTCTCTGTACATATCAAAACCACAATACCATGTTCTTACCAAGGCACTCCTTTGTGTTTGCTGTTCTAGACTTTGGGAGTTCCAGACATCATTGATAGTGACCAAGATACTCATTTCACTTTTTAAAACAAACATTCAGTTCTTGAACAAGGCAATGGAACTTATACCTTCCTTGTTGATTTTAGGCAGCAGGCCTCATGGAATGTTATGTAAACTAGTTCAAAATAAATACAACATGGGAAATTTCAGTTGTCAGTCAAGCATCAGGGCTGAAGTTTCATATAGTCTTACTCTATTTTTGTTGTTTGACTCATGTAAATAATAATCTTTATTGTGCCCTCTTGGTGCATGTGTGGCACCATTAGTCTTGACTTTAAAACCAAATTTTGAGTGTTGGGTATAAATTCCACTTCTTCAGGATGACTACAAGAAGCTCATGTACTGCACACAATATGCATTTATGCATATGATGTATTTATGCATTTATCTAATATATGCATTAATGGTCATATGAATATGACACTTTATTGTACCAATGTCTCAGGAAACAAATGTTTTATGGAGTGCCTGATATGTGTCAGACCTGTTCTAGATCCTTGACTCACAGTTAAGAACATACAGTCTATAGTTGCACAGTTGTTTAATTTATATTTACATGGGCAAAGGGAAGGTTGAGAATGGTAGTAGTGGGACAGAGGCCAACATTTTACTTAGGAGATATGGGAAAAGTCTTCTCTGAGGAGTTGACTTTTAAATTCAGAACTAAACAATGGATAGAATCTGCTATGTGAGGACTTCATAAACAACATCTTAGATAGAAAGAAGAGCAAGTAGCAATGTCAGGAAGTAAGAATCAGAACAATGTGTTGAGGAGCAGCAAATAGGCAAGTATGCCTGGATTAGAGTGAGAGGAGGAAGAATGGAAATAGACAACTGAGACTAGAGAGCTTGGCAAAGATGAAGACACGTAGAGACTCACAGGGTAAGAACTTGGGTTTTATTTTATATGTAGTGGAAAGCCATTTTGGCTTTGATGCATGATAGTGATGTAGATTGATTTAATTTTTAGAAATATCACTGGATGTTGTGGATTCGATAAGACCATAGACGTGACAGATTGTAGCAACAATGCATGTATAAGATAATATTGGCTAAGACTAGGGTTGTAGCAGGAAAAATACAGCTTAGTATCTAACATAGCAGTTTAGAGCATAGGCTTTGAAGTTTGACCTCATTTTAAAGCATCACCACCTAAAGGTTATTTGTCCCTGAGCAAGTTCCTTAACCTCTGTAAGGATTAATTTCCTGATGTATAAAATGAGATGATAATGGTATGCCTCTATGTCTTAGGGTCACTCTGGAATTGAATGAGGTAATTTATGTTAAAAACCTGGTACTATATTAGACACATAATAGGCACTTGATAAATGGCTACTGTTATTGACATCAATAATATAAATAAATACATAAATAAAAGCAAGCTACTTCTTGATTTTCTTTGCCAACTCTCCAAGAGCTAGCATGTCATGTATAAGCTGCTGTTAACTCATGATTACTGACCGCTTATTTGTTTTTATTGAAGACACAATTATCTTTGGTCACCTGTGCTCAATAGCTAGGCATTCTGGTACCCTTATGTATTACTTCATTCTCACGCTGCTATGAAGAAATACCCAAAACTGGGTGATTTATAAAGAAAGAGGTGTTAATTGACTCAGAGTTCCACATGGTTGGGAAAGCCTCAGGAAATTTTCAGTCACGGTAGAAGGGAAAGCAAACACATCCTTCTTCACAAGGCAACAAGAGAGAGGGAAAGCAAGCAAAAGGGAAAAGAGTCCCTTACAAAACCATCAGGTCTCGTGAGAACTCACCCACTATCATGAGAACAGCATGAGGATAACTGACCCCATGATTCGATTACTTCCAACCGGGTCCCTCCCACAACATGTGGGGATTATGGGAACTACAAGAAGAGATTTGGGTGGGGACACAGCCAAACCGTATAACCTTAGATACTTCATAATAAGTGGTTGTATATGGCTTATGATTAACTTATAAAATGAAGTTGTGGTAGTGGCTGATCTATGACATTTTCTCTTTGGACCCGATGAATCATCATTTGAACATCTCTCCAACCTCCTTCCACAGGCCTAAATGAGCAACAACCCATATTTCTCACCCAACTGCAAACAAGTTGCTTAACTTGTTCAGATTTCTTTGGTGATTTTTTTTCCTGTCAAATGCATATTTGAGTGTTTCTTCATTCAGAAAACAATGTTTCCCTTTTTTGAAGCCAGGTCTCATTTTATTACTTTCAAACCAGAACTTTCTCTAAATATATTTGTCCCTTAGTACTTTTAGTTGTTTCCCCCATGCTTTTCTCCTGGATGTCTGATGTCTCACAAGATATGATGGTTTTTATAAATGGGAGTTCCCCTGCATAAGATTTCTTGCCTGCTTCCATGTAAGACGTGATTTTGCTCCTCATTTGCCTTCTGCCATGATTGTGAGGCATCCCCAGTGATGTGGAACTGAGAGTCAATTAAACCTCTTTCCTTTATAAATTACCCAGTCTTGGGTTTGTCTTTATTAGCAGCAAACTAATACAGCAACAGACTAATACAGCAAATTGGTACCGCAGAGAGTGGAGCACTACCGTAAAGATACCCAAACATGTGGAAGCGTCTTTGGAACTTGGTAACAGGCATAAGTTAGAACAGAGGTTTAGAGGTCTCAGGAGAGGACAGGAAGATATGGAAAACTGTTGAACTTCCTAGAGACTTGTTGAATGACTTTGACCAATATGCAGATAGTGATATAGACAATAAAGTCCAGGCTGAGGTGGTCTCAGATGGAGATGAGGAACTTCTTGGGAACTGGAGTAAAGGTCATTCTTACTATAGAAAGAGACTTACGGCATTTTGCCTCTGCCCTAGAGATCTGTGGAACTTTGAACTTGAGAGAGAGAATTTAGGGTATCTGGCAGAAGAAATTTCTAAGCAGCATAGTGTTCAAGAGGAAACAGAGCATAAAATGTTGACAAGTTTGCAGCCTGACAATGCAATAGAAAAGCAAAATCTATTTTCTGGGGAGAAATTCAAGCCAGCTCCAAAAATTTGCATAAGTAACGAGGAACCAAATGCTAATTGTCAAGACAATGGGGAAAGTGACTCCAGGACATGTCAGAGACCTTCATTGCAGTCCCTTCCATCACAAGCCTGGAGGCCTAGAAGAGAAAAATGGTTTCCTGGGCCAGGTCCAGGGACCCTCTGCTGTGGCAGCCTCTTGACTTGGTGCCTGCTTCCTAGGCACTTCAGTGCAAGGTTAAAAGTGGCCAAGGTACATCTCAGGCCATTGCTTCAGAGGATGCAAGTCCTAAGCCTTGATAGATTCCACATGATGTTGGTCCTGCGGGTATGTGGAAGACAAAAATTGAGATTTGGGAACCTCTGACTAGATTTCAGAGGATATATGGAAATACATGGCTGTCCAGGCAGAGGTGTGCTGCAGGGGTGGACCCCTCATGGAGAACCTCTGCTAGGGCTGTGTGGAAGAGAAATGTGGGGTCAGAGCCCCCACACAGAGTCCCCACTGGGGCACTGCCTAGTGGAGCTGTGGGAAGAGGGCCACTCTCTTCCAGACCCCAGAATGGTAGATCCACTGACAGCTTGCACCGTGCATCTAAAAAAGCTGCAGACACTCAGTGCCAGCCTGTGAAAGCAGCTGGGAGAGGGGCTTTACCCTGCAAAGTCACAGGGGCGGAGCTGCCCAAGACCATGGGGTCCACCTCTGGCATCAGCGTGAACTGGATGTGAGACATGGAGTCAAAGGAGATCATGTTGGAACTTTAAGATTTAGTGACTGCCCTGTTGGATTTTGGACTTGCATGGGGCCTGTAGCCCCTTTGTTTTGGCCAATTTCTCCCATGTGGAATGGGCATCTTTACCCAGTGCCCATACTGACATTGTGTCTCGGAAGTAACTAACTTGCTTTTGATTTTACAGGCTCATAGGCAGAAGGGATTTGCCTTGTCTCAGATGAGACCTTGGACTGTGGACTTTTGAGTTAATGCTGAAATGAGTTAAGACTTTGGGGGACTGTTGGGGAGGCATGATTGGTTTTGAAATGTGAGGACATGAGATTTGGGAGGGGCCAGGGACAGAATGATACGGTTGGCTGTGTCCCCCACCCAAATCTCACCTCAAATTGTAATAATTCCCACATGTCAAGGGTGGGGCCAGGTGGAGATAATTGAATCATAGCGGTGACTTCTGCCCTACTGTTCCCATGGTAGTGAATACATCTCAGGAGATCTGATGGTTTTATAAGTGGGAGTTAACCTGCACAAGCTCTCTTGCCTGCTGCCATGTAAGATGAGACTTTGCTTCTTATTTGCCTTCTGCCATGATTGTAAGGCCTCCCCAGCCTTGTGGAATTGTGATCCATTAAACCTCTTTCCTTTATAAATTACCCAGTCTCAGTTATGTCTTTATTAGTAATATAAGGACAGACTAATACACTATCTTTCCACATTATTGTCATTTAGAACTATAATTAACAAGCTTTGGGCTGGGCACGGTGGCTCACACCTGTAATCCCAGCACTTTGGAAGGTTAGGTGGGTAGATCACGAGGTCAGGAGTTCGAGACCAGCCAGGCCAATATGGTGAAACCCCACCTTTAATAAAAATACAAAAATTAGCCAGGCGTGGTGGTGTGCGCCTGTAGTTCCAGTTACTCAGGAAACTGAGGCAGAAGAATTCTCTTGAATACAGGAGGCAGAGATTGCAGTGAGCCAAGACCATGCCACTGCACTCCAGCCTAGGCGACAGAGTGAGTCTCCGTCTCAAAAACACACAAACAAACAAACAAAAAGCCAAGCTGTTTACTGCTTTTTACATGTCACTGATGAGCAATTAAAATAGGGCTACCTGTTTTTCCTTCCTCTTTGAAGTAATTGCTTTCTCTTCCCCACATGTCTGGAGACCAAAAATCTGAGATTAGGGTGCCAGTATGATGAGTTCTGGTGATTATTTTTTTTCCTATTTATAGACAGTGGCCTTCTCATTGCGTCCTCACATGGAAGGGAGAGCAAGCTCTCTAATGTCTGTTATAAGGACACTAATTCTATCAGATAAAGGCCCCACCCTTATGAACTCATCAAATCTTAATTACTTCCTTAGAGGCCCCATCTCCAAATACAACCATGGAGGGTGTATTAGTTAGTTTTCCCACTGCTATAAAGATACCACTTGAGACTACATAATTCATAAACTAAGGAGATTTAAGTGACTCACATTTCCTCATGGCTGGGGAGGCCTTAGGAAAATTACAATCATGGCAGAAGTGGAAGCAGGCACATCTTACAGGGTGGCAGGCGAGAGAGCCAGAGAGCGAAGAAGGAACTTGCCAATAACTTAACAAAACTATCAGATCTCATGAGAACTCACTCACAATCATGAGAACAGCATGGGTGAAACCACCCCTATGATTTAATCACCACTTACCAGCTTCCTCCCTCACCACCTGGGGGTTACAATATGAGATGAGATTTGGGTGGAAACACAGAGACAAACCATTTCATTCTGCCACTGGCTCCTCCCAAATCTCATGTCTTTTCACATTTCAAAACTAATTATGCCTTTCCAACAGTCCCCCAAAGTCTTAACTCATTTCAACAGTAACTCAAAAGTCCACAGTCCAAACTCTCATCTGAGACAAGGCAAGTCCCTTCTACCTATGAGCCCGCAAAATCAAAAGCAAGTTAGTTACTTCCAAGACACTATGGGGGTAAAGGCATTGGATAAATGTTCTAATTCCAAATTGGAGAAATTGGCCAAAACAAAGTGACTGCAGGCCCCATGCAAGTATGGAATCCAACAGGGCAGTCATTATATGTTAAAGCTCCAAAATGATCTCCTTTGACTCCATATCTCACATCCAGGTCACTCTGGCACAAGAGGTGGGTTCCCATGATCTTGGGCAGCTCTGCCCCTGTGGCTTTGCAGGGTATAGCCCCACTCTCAGCTGCTTTCACAGGCTAGCATTGAGTATCTGGCTTTTCCAGGTGCACAGTGCTAGCTGTCTGTGGATCTATCATTTTTGGGTCTGGAGGATGGTGGCCTTCTTCTCACATTCTACTAGACAGTGCCTCAGTGAGGACTGTGTGTAGGGGCTCCAACCCCACATTTACCTTCTGCACTGCCCTAGCAGAGGTTCTCCATGTGAGCTCCACCCCTGCAGAGAACTTCTGCCTGGACAAACAGGTATTTCCATAAATCCTCTGTAATCTAGGCAGAGGTCCCCAAACCTCAATTTTTGAGTTCTGTGCTCCCACAGACCCAACACCACATGGAAGCCACCAAGGCTTGGGTCTTGTACCCTCTGAAACAATGGCCCGAACTGTACTTTGGTCCCTTTTAGCCAAGGCTGGAGCTGGAGCAGCTGGGACACAGGGCATCAAATCTTGATGCTGCACACAGCAGGAGGCCATGGGCCTGGCCCATTAAACCAGTTTTTTCTTCTTGGCCTCTGGACCTGTGATGGGAGGGGCTGCCAGCAAGATCTCTGAAATGCCCTGGAGACATTTTCCCCATTGTCTTGGTGACTAACAATAGGCTTTTCATTACTTATGCAAATTTCTGCAACTGGCTTAAATTTCTCCCGGGAAAATGGAGTTTTCTTTTCCATTGCATTGGCAGGTTGCAAATAATCCAAACTTTTATGCTCTACTTCCTCTTGAACACTTTGCAACTTAGAAATTTCTTCTGGCAGATACCATAAAGCATCTCTGTCAAGTTCAAAGTTCCACAGATCTCTAGGGCAGGGGCAAAATACCACCAGTCTCTTTGTTAAACATAGCAAGAATGACTTTTACTCCAGTTCCCAATAGGTTTCTCATCTCCATCCGAGACCACCTCAGCCTGGACTTCATTGTTCACATCACTATCCACATTTTGGTCAAAACCATACAATGAGTCTCTAGGAAGCTCCAAACTTTCTCACATCTTCCTGCCTTCTTCTGAGCCCTCCAAACGGTTCCAACCTCTGCCCATTACCCAGTTCCAAAGTCACTGTCACGTTTTCAAATATCTTAATAGCAGCACCCCACTCTCTGTGCTATCAATTTACTGAATTAGCCCATTTTTCACACTGCTATAAGGATATTCTCAAGACTAGGTAATTCATGAACAAAGGAAGTTTAATCGACTCACAGTTCTGCATGGCTCGGGAGACCTCAGGAAACTTACAATCATGGTGGAAGGGAAAGCAGGCACATCTTACATGGTGGCAGGTGAGAGAGCCAGCAAGCGAGTAAGAAACTTGCCAAACACTTACAAAACCATTAGATCTCCTGAGAATTCACTCATTATCATGATAACAGCATGAGAGAAACCACCCCCATTATCCCAATCATCCCCCACCAGATTACCCTCTCAACACCTGGGGATTACAATTCGAGATGTGATTTGGGTGGGGATACAGAGTCAAACCGTATCAGGGGGATTAGGGCTTCCACACATGAATTTTGGGAGGACATAAATATATAGTCCATACCTCTCATGTGCTACATACCAGTATTTCAGTCAATGATGCACTGCATATACTATGGTGTTTTCATAAGATTATAATAGAGTTGAAAAGTTCCTTTTGCCTAGTAACATTGTAGCAAAGTGCAATATTCATATGTTTGTGGTAATTCTGGTATAAATAAACCCACTCTACTGCCAGTAATATAAATGTGCAATTCATAAAATTATGTGTAGTAAATAATATTTGATGATGACAACAAACAAGTATTTTGCTGGTTATATTTTGTGAAAGGAAAATAAATCTTGGGACCCCAAAATCACTAAGCTAAAGAAAAAAGTTAAGCTGGGAACTGCTTAGGGCAAACCTGCCTCCTATTCAATTCAAAGTCATTTTTCTACTCACTGAGATAAATGTGTATCTGATTGCCTCCTTTGGAAAGGGTAATCAGAAACTCAAAAGAATGCAACCATTTGTTTCATCTACCTGTGATCTGGAAGCCCCTTCCTTTGCTTTGAGTTGTCCCACCTTTCTGGACTGAACCAATGTTCATCTTACATATATTGATGGATGTCTTGTGTTTCCCTAAAATGTATAAAACCAACCTGTACCCTGACCACCTCGGGCACATGTCGTCAGGACCTCCTGAGGCTGTGTCATGGGGTGTGCATCCTGAACTTTGGCAAAATAAACTTCCTAATTGTCTGAGACCTGTATCAGATATTTTGGGTTCACAGTATTCACTATGCTATCTGTAATTTTCATCACTATTTTAGAATGTACTTCTTCTGAAATAATGTTAACTATAAAACAGTCTGAGGTCAGTCCTTCAGGAGGTATTCCAGAATGAGGCATTGTTATCATAAAAGATGACAACTCCTTGCCTGTTATTGCCACTGAAGAACTTCCAGTGGGACAAGTTGTGGAGGTGGACAACAGTGATACTGACAGTCCTGACCCTGTGTAGCCCTAGGCAAATGTGTGTTTGTGTCTTCAAAGAAAAAGTTTAAAAAGTAAAATAAATTTAAAAATAGAGGAAAGCTTATAGAATAAGGATATAAATAATTAAGATATGTTTGTACAGCTGTGTCATGTGTTTATTTTTTAAGCTAAATGTTATTACAAAGGATTCAAAAAGTTGAACCTGTATAACGTAAACAAGTTACAGCAAGATAAGGTTAATTTATTATTGAAGGAAGAAAGCTGTTTTTAATGTATTTAGTGTAGTCTAAGTGTTCAATTTTTATAAAGTCTGTAGTAGTTTACAATAAGGCCTTCACATCCATTCCCCACTCACTCACAGACTCACCCAGACTAACTTCCAGTCCTGTAAGCTCCATTCATGGTTAAGTGCCCTATACAGGTGTGCCATATTTATCTTTTATACCATACATTTACTTTAAGTTTTCTATGTTTAGGTGCACAAGTACTTTCCATTGTGTTACAATTGCCTATGTATTCAGTACAGTAAAATGCTGTACACATTGTAGCCTGGGAGAAATAGGCTGTACCATATAGCTTAGGTGTATAGTATGCTATCCCATCTAGGTTTGTGTATGTACACTCTATGATGTTTACACAATGATGAAAGCTGCCTAACAACACATTTTTCGAAACACATTCCCATAGTTAAGCAGTGCATGATATGTACGGATTCCTACAAATTGAGATGAAAACAGAAACAGAAATGAGCTAATAAAAAATTATGCAAGTGTTTAATTAACTTTTTCTTTAATAAGAGATGATTCAGAGGATAAGCATACAAATAACTAGTAAACACTTAGAAAGGTTAATTGCGTTTGTATCCTGGAAAATGCAAAGTTTTTCTTATTCATGTTTGTAAATATATGAATGATTCTCATGCAAGAAATATTAGTGGTAAATGACACTCCTGGCTTGTTTGGTGCCAGATACTATGCTAAACACTTTACCTGAATTATTTAATGTTATTGTAAAACAGCATTTTGGGATACACATCCTTAACCCCAAGCTACAGATGGGGAATCTGAGAACCAGTGAGGTTAGGTAAGATGTACCGCTTAAAGTCATATAGGTTACAAATAGTAAATCTGAGCCAGAACCTGGATCTAGATCACACATTTCTGTGGCCTCTCATTACTGACAGCAACAGCAGATACATTCAGTAGGTAGTAGACACTGTTCTAAACACTTAATATGAATTAATTTAATTCTACAGCAGGCTTATTAATAGCATAAATAGTCAGTAGAATCAAAATTTCAATTCTGGAAGACTGACTCTAAAGTCCACGGCCATAATCCACACTAAAATGCAAAGAGCTAAAACCTGCTGCTTGGGGAGATTCAGAGTCTGAAACAGAAATTTGTCTTTGACCTTTTAAAAAATATTTTTTTCAGACAGGCACAGACAGGTATATTATTCTGCACAGACACACGTTAGGGTGTGTTATCATTGGGGGAAAACAACAGCTCTTATTGACAGGATTAAAAACAAGTGAAACAAGTGACAAGTGATCCTACTGTAGGGAAATGCCAGCAACTGTGGTGTTTTTTTTTTTTTTTTTTTGACGGAGTTTCGCTCTTCTTGCCAAGGCTGGAGTGCAGTGAGGCGATCTCGGCTCACTGCAACCTCTGCCTCCCGGGTTCAAGCGATTCTCCTCCTTCAGCCTCCCTGAGTAGCTGGGATTACAGGCATACACCACCACGCCTGGCTAATTTTGTGTTTTTAGTAGAGACGGGGTTTCTCCATGTTGGACAGGCTGGTCTCCAACTTCCAACCTCAGATGATCCCCCGGCCTCGGGCTCCAAGGTGCTGGGATTACAGGCGTGAGCCACCGTGCCTGGCAACCAGCAACTGTTAATAAGGACTGCTTTTCATTTACATTGAGTAAAACAAGAAAAAAGTGGAATTTCATCATTTTTATTTCAACTCGAATACATTCTCAATCACCTCCCTGCAACTTTCTGCATTAACTCAGTGGTAGTAAATAGTTTGCCAGCTATTGACAAACGTTAATAAATTGTTCTACATCAAGAGCAACAAATATTACTCACTTGCATATTACACAGTGGTGGCAAAAGTGCAAAAATCAAACCATGTAATCCTTGTGCTCTCTAATCAGTTGTGAATGAAGTTAATTTGAGAACTTTTGGAATGAGAAGCCAGGTTTTTGCCAAACAGCAATCACAAAAAGCATTACCCTTTTGCCGCTGACAGGAAAGTTCAAAAATTCCGTCGTGTTCCAGTTTCTCAGCAGTTGATAAAGGTTAATAAAACAAGGTTTTAGGAAGACTGTGTTTGTACATTTTTTATGCTCTTAAAGGACAGTTCTCATTAGCTCCACATGGCTCAGTTCTCATACTCTTCTCATATTTCAACTGGAGCGTGTCCCTACTTCCTGTTTTGCATGAACCAATAAACTGTGGATAGAGCTCCCAATTATGATAGCTGAGGAGAGAGATGATGCCCTTTAAGTAACCTTAGCCAGTGACAGTAAATGGTAAGAGGAGATAAGATTTGCACTAAAGTCTCATGGGAAGAGAACATCTGTTTTGTGGAATTATAAACATTAAATTAGAATGAGCAATTGATTATTTTGTAGAATTCCCGAGGTACTTGGGTAGCAAATTTTTTATGGGATTTTACAAATGGCAAGTAATTTCTTCCAGGTTGAGGAAATGTTGTATCTCATATTTAACAGTGTCTGTATGTTTCATTCTCTTATACCTCAGCAATTTGATATTTACATATGAATAACACTGTTGTTTCAGAAAGTATTATTAATTTTCAAATTATTTTGAGAATATGCTACATGGCAAAATACTATACCTTTAAGAAAATAAATGCACTCTTAGCTTACAAAAAATAAAAACTTATTTGAGTTCACAAAAATAACTTATTTCTGAGTAATTATAATTTTTTCTAACAATTTCTCTGGACTTCACTTTTTCATCTTCAAAATGTGAACATAGTGCATATATTCCTGGTTTCGTAGGGAGGATTAGAGGAACTATTTCATATAAAATGCTTATACTGTATAGTGCATAATAAGTACTCAACAAATATTAACTGTTAGTACTGTCATTTTAGTATATTTATTATTATTAGGTAGTTTAATAGCTTATTAGATAAGGTTTATGCAGGTAACAAAATACATATGGACCTCAACAGCTCATTTGGAAACTATTTCTCATAATATATTGTAGACAACGTGAAGAAATATAAGCATGATTGTGTTTCTGACTGACTGCATTATACCTGATTGTACTGTAATACAACTAGAGAGAGATTTATAATTGTATACCACAGGACACTAGCTCAAACCTTGTCCTGATTATGATTATTTTCAGTGAGTTAGATAAAGTAGTTAAGTATTTGCTCATCAAATTCATGGATAAAGTTGTAAGGGATAGCAAGTAGTTTTGGTGAGGGAATTAGAATGTAAAAACATATGGGCAAGCTGGGATGATAGACAAAATATATCAGAATGAAATTTAATAAAAATTGATATAAATCTACACCCTTGGGATCAAAAATCCAGTACACATATTCATATTTGGGGGCATCATTTCGTAGCAGCACTTGTAGAAGACAGTTTAGTGTCAGTGGTAAACTCAATATGAATCACAGTATAATTTGTGTCATTTTCCAAAAGAAAGAATGCTATCTTAGACTGCATAAATGAAAGTGTAGTGACTAAAATGAGAGAGACACTTAACTTCACTTTGTCCAATAGTAATTAACAGTTTACTCAGTTTGGAGAGGAGTTAAAATGTTTAAAGTGAATCATAAGAAATGAAGACTATTCAGAGTAGAATGATTTTTCAAAATGATGGAAGGAACTGAGGCTATCTAACCTGGAGAGGCACGACTAAGGTGGGACAGGGCACCTGTTCTCTGAAGATCAGTTATGTGTGGGATTGTTGGACATTTAAAACGTAAGAATAATGTTCTGCCATTCTGTTACCTTCCACTCAGGGGGAAAAGATTAAAAAAACACAATTGTTAAGAGTCTTAAATGTGAGTGCTGTAGAGGCAGAAAAACAAAGGGCTGGAAAATGATAGCAGTAAGAGAGTTTTTACTTTATTTTAGGTTACCAGAAAAGACCTTCTGAGGAGGTGAGTTTTGAGATAAGAACTGAAAGATGAGTAAATGAGATAAAGATATTCCAGGAAACAAGAATCACAAGAATAACAAAAATGGTTTTATTGATTTGTTCAAGGAATAAATTTAGGCCAATGTGGATGATGATTAGGAAGAGAAGGACAAAGTTATTACACACAAAGACACAATGTAAAAAGTATATAATGTCTTATTTTATGTGGGTTCTTTTAACGGAAAACACACAATGTATTATATGTCTCCTAAATCTTGAGTAACAAACAATGTTAGTGTATATGACTTTATTCTTGAACAGCTTTCTGCATATTCTTCCACATTATGGACATATTATTTTATTATTGAATATATCATTTTATTATTCATAGCCCTATGCAAATTTCTTTATTTTTTTTTGCTTAAAAATTTCACCTATTTTCTCATTTATTGAGTAGTTTATCATTTCCTTAATGACTTATTGAAGATTTTTATGTGCTAGATAGTAATCCTTGGTCTAGTATATGCATTGAAAATATATTTTCCTAGTTAGTGATTTGCCTCTTCATTCACTTTATTAATTCTTTTCAAGAAAAGAAGTTCTTATATGTAATGTAGTAAAATTTATCATTTCTTTTAGCAATTGTTTTGAATGTATAGAAGATGTGATTATAGACAAGATCATATAGGGAGAAAAGGTACAGAGAAAAGAGAGGGAGGCTAAGACCAGGTCTTGAAATCTTCGTGATTTACTGTCTCCATTTTGTGTTTCAGATGAAACATTTGAGAAAAGCCCAATTTATTTTCCTTTGAAGATAACTTGTACACCTGCTTAGATGATTATAGATTTTTTGTGCTTGTACTTAAAAAACAGTTTGCCAGTTTATGGCTAACCCTGGTTGTCTTTTCATTGACTTTTCTAATCACATGATGAGACTTTTCAAAGTATTTATTCAGCTTTTCCACTAGTTCAGAAACAACGATGCCTTGGATTAAATAGCTTCAGTTTCATGACTTCTTGTTTCTTTTTCTGGACACTGCATACCTGGATCTGTCCATATCTACAATCCTCTCTCATCATTTTCATTTCTTCATTCTCTATCTCTACATTGTGGTGAAGTTTCTTAAGCCTGTCATTCTCATTGCTAGCTTGACTGCTGATATTTTTATTTGTCTCTTTGTTGCTTCAAGCAAAGCTTTTCATTTTGCCATTAAAATTTGATGTTGTTTTTAAATAGGTTTTGTTCATTTTTTCATTTAACCAACTGGAAGCTCCTTGTACTTCTCAGTGTTTTGACTTATCTTCACTTCCTATTTCATAGTCTTTTCAAAAAATTGTATTAATAAAGCAAAACTTTACTCTCTTATTTCTACCAATAAGTAATGCCCTCGTATAAAATAAGTATGTTAATGTCTCTTTAGTCTATTTTCTCTTTTATCACCGTAACTGTCACTTGTCATAATTCCTAGTAATGGATGCAGACTAACTTCAAGCTAAACTACTAATTATAGCTTTTATCATTACCTAAAATGCTTTGAGTTTAATTTATGTTTCTTTAATATGTTTATCAACATGGTTTTATGCTATATACATATAATCTGAATGTACTATTTAATTTTTTGTTTCTTCCAACCCTCAAGAAATGATAATTTTATTTTATAGGGTAGAAGAAACTGAATTTAGGTGTAGGAATATACCATTTTTCAAGGGATTATCTTAGTGCTAAATAGGTAGAGTGAGTAAGAAATCCACTGTATCCAGACCCAGGCTGTTCAGATAAATCTCTGCAAGGGAGGAAGCCTCAGTGCTGTGGGTCAAACCCAGATGAATAATTACACTTTAACAAATTAGATAATATTTTTCTCATAGGAAATTGTGGAGAAAACAGTAGTGTATATCTGCAGGATTAGGGATGGGTGACCACCTGATAAAGATTCTAGACAATCAATAGTGTCTTTATTAAAAAACTTTGACTTCTCACAATTAATATAATAGCCAGGGCAAAAATTCTCTAATTATTATTCTTGGCATAGCATATAGTACAGAACTTTCACACGTACTCATTAAATCCTTTTTTGACAACAGTGGTAGTGATAGGGATGATCCAGACAAAATGAAATATCACCAAGTGACCTGTTAAAGATAGAAACAGTCAATCAAATTCCACTAACATTGACTGAATACATACTGGGCTGCAAGCTCTATGCTGAATGGGAGGGTGCAAGGCTTGGTGAGAGCACATTTTTGCCCCCCCTGGGAATATCTCATAAATGACATTCTTGATGCCCTTCACTTTTACTTTTTCATCTTCATGCATGCTTCTCTCTCTCTCTCTTTTTATTTTTCAGGAGGAAACTTTGAAAATCTGATGTAGCACAGAAAAATAAAATATATCTTTTACTTATAGCAGTGGTCAGCAAACCATAGCCTATGGGCCAAGTCTTGTCTGCTACCAGCTTTTGTCAATAAAGCTTTTTTTTGGCATGAAGATACGCCCATTAATTTATGTATTTTCTGTGGTTGCTTTTGTGCTATGATAGTGGAAATGAGTAGTTGACCCAGAGACTATATGGCCCACAAAGCTAAAAAAAATACTATATGGCTTTTTACAAAAAAAGTTTGGTGATCCCCTCAAAAAACTGTTAATCTACATTGGCTGATAGAATTCCATCCACCTTCAGTGACCAGTATTCACATGTTGGTAAATTTTAAGTGTTTCTTTCAATCTCACTTTTTATCCCCTCTTTTATTATTCTCATTTGTGGCCATAAATAAGTTAGTTCAAAGAAACACATTAATTGATTTAAATTATCAGGTGTCAACATTACTGGGTAAAATTGCCTGTATGTACCAATGGAATATATCATTACCAAGAAGAGCATTGTTTTAGCATTGCCATGTATATTCTAACTCTGTCTCCTTTTACTTTGCCCGCTACCCCTGTGCTTTAGCTACACTAGCCTTTTTTTTGAACTTGCGAAGCATGATCATTTTGCAGTGTACATTTTGGGACTGTACACTTGCCCTTCTCTGTGCCTGGGATGCTTTTAACTCCCTTGTTTGTTCAACTCTCTCTTATGTTCAAATATTACCTTCACTGAAAGGCTTTCCTTGACCATCTAATCTATAATAGCCCCCTTCTTTCACAGAACTCTCACTTTAAAACACTCAGTGACCCCTATTATTTGCTGATATTATATGGAATAATAATTTCTTGTGTCTCCCTACCAGAGTGTTGTCTCCTTTAGAATAGAGACATTTTATTTGACTCGATGTTATATTCCCACAGCTTATAACAGTGCTAGGAATTTAGTAGGTACTCAACCAATATTTGTAGAATGAATGAATAATCGGATCTAAGAAATACATTAAAGAGACAGTATGTCTAAGTGGTTAGGTAAATATAGTTGACATAAATTTAACTTCTTCTAAGTGAACTTGAGCAAGTTACTTTTCTGAACCTCAGTTTCCTCATTTGAAAAAATGAGATAATAACAGTACTTATTCTCCCAGAGTTTCTGTGTGAATTAAAGCCTGTATGTAAAAGTTCAAACATACTGTATAGCATGATGGGCGCTTAAAGAAGAAAATTATTACCATTAATGTGGTAATTCTTGGCATTACCAAAATGCCAAGGATAACCAGGAAAGCTTTAACACAGAAAGCTTAATGCTAGCTATTGGAAAATGTACCTTTTTTTTCATCATAAATCAGATTATGTTACATCAGCCAATCTATGATCTCGCAAGTTAGTGTTGTCACAAATTGAATCCTTGGAATTGGGAATATTAAGTTATTGTATTCAAAAATATTTATTGAGAACCTAAACTCTGTGTTAGGTACTGTTGAGCACATTTTTGACAATTTTCTGTGGTGTTTTTTCTTTTTTCTTTTTTTTTTTTTTTTTTTTTGCAGTCTCTTATATGTTCACCAAAGAAAGCGATCCCTAAGCCAAGATCTTGGCAAGAACCAGCGTCAAGGGGATGTTCATCCAGTAATCCTGAAATGTTGGACACCGAAGAAGAGAATCAAGATGAAAACCTGTGAGGTTTCATGAGATTTCTATAGTAGTTTGTTCTGCTTACACTTCAAAAGTATGCTAGACTTTCAACTTAGTATAACATTGTCATTTCTACTGATGTATTTCATGAGTATAGGAACCAACTCTCCTGATTTTATCAGGACTAAAGGAGTTTTTGGGACAGGAAAATTATAGTTTTAAAAACAGTAGAGCCCCAGCAAACTGGGACAAGTTGGTCACGCTATCCATTGAGGATGTATATGTATGCATATTTTTATGTATGCTAATTCATATCTCATAATTTACATGTCATATTTATACTAGGAATCAGGTGTGTTAAATCCATGATATACATATGTTTATATCCCAAAATCTATGTAATTACCATCTATTTCTAAAAAAAAAAATCTAGAGACAACAGTAATTATGAAATGCTATTTTAATATATTTTGGACCATATCTCATCATACCATATTTAATAGGACCTCATTTGTTAGGGCTAGCTACCTGAAAATCTTGAGCAGCCAAAAGTTTAACTCATTTCATGGGACACATTATATAGCAAGTGTTCATTTCTCCCATCCTCTCTTCATGTCCCCAGTTATGTGAACAGGAATTTTTTGTTGGAATAGAACAAATTCTTTATTTTTGCTATGTTACAAATAATGGAAAAACTTGCATACATGGCCACTTTGGAGGATAGACACTTTTCATCATTTAACAAAATAGTGTAAATACATAAGATCATGCCATCATTTTTATTAATCAATGCTGTTACTTTCTCTGAAAGACTTGTTCTATTTCCTTGAGCTCATTGTGATGAATCTTGAGTCTCCCCTCAAGAATTAAGCTGTGTTCTGGAAGACGAAAAGCAGCCCTCCCCAAAGTTATGCCAAGACATATTTGAATATGCTTTTCTATTATATCTAGATATCTGGATGGAAAAATTAGACTGGGGATTTATTTTTAAAAGGGATACATTTCATACTTGGTATTTGAAAATACACTAGCACAGCTCTTGGAAATAAACAGTAATCTAAAAATTCTGATATGATATCCTACTGCCCAATGCTGTTTCTTCTTTTTATTGGATTGGTGCAATTACTTTTGCACCAACATAATATATTTTGATTTCTGCCACCCTCTTCTTGATGTGAGTGATGCCATTTGAGAATTGCAAGCTTCTTGAAGACAGATAAGTAGTTTATGCTTGTGTTCCCAGCAGTTAGCATGACGTCTGGTAAAGGAAGGTATTCAAGAAATGTTAGTTAAATATATAAAGAAGAAAATAAAAGTTAAAATGATTCCCCAAGAATGTCTATATTTTATCCAGAAAATTTCAAATCCAATAGTAGCTATATATATTTACATACACAAAGCATTAAACATCCCCAATGATCTCATTGAATCTCAAGATTTTACCAAGGCCAATTTTAGTAGCTTTGTTTCTGGGTGATTTTATACAGAAATAGTAATGATAATGATAGTGATAATGATAGGAATAATAATAGGAAGAGTAGTGACTTTTTGTCTTTGTGTATCAATTCATTCAACAAATTTGACCAAGTGCCTACTACATGCCAAAGCCCTTTTGGTGCTTTGGGTAAAATGGTGAGTATGACAAAGTTCCTCCTCTCAAGGAGGTTACAGTCTTTAGCTTTCTTTTGAGCTCCACTTCCATCATCCTGGATGCCAAACGAATATTTATGCCTCAATGTTCCATAGTGATCTCAAACTCAAAATGTTTAAAACTGACTTCCTTTCCCTCTACCAAACCAAATCCTCCCATATTTTTAATTTTAGAGTAAATCCCATGAGGGCAGGGATAATGTATATCTTACTTTTAATGGGTATAATTGGTGCCTCCTATGGAGCCTGACTTATAGAAGATTTTCAATAAATGTTTGTTCTGAGGCAGCATCTTACCACCACCCCCCTCACTGTCCAACAGAGACAAGTCCTGTGGCTTCTAAATTCTTATAATCTCCTCTCCACATCTAACATAGCAGCCTTCACAGACAATTCTGTACCAAATTGTCCACGCATGCATTTATATTTACTCTTAAATTGGAAGCTCTTTAGGAATAAAAACTGTCTGAATCATCTGTCATTACCACAGATCCCTGAATATTGTAAAATAACGGTAGATGCTTATTGAGTTAAATAATGTTCAAAATACCTCAGTTCAAAAAACCTCAGTTTATGGTGACTGAGTACTTATTTTTAAGGAATTCTAGTGGCCTTATTGTTGATGATTCTGTAGGATCACTCTAGAGAAATCATAGCAGTAATAATAATATCTAATATCTATGATGACACATGCAAAGTGCCAAGCATAGTGTTAAGTGCTTTCCTTAACTACTGTACAAAATATTCTCCAAATTTATTATAGCATCCATTTTATAGATGAGAAGACTGAAACAAAGATAAAGCAAGTGACTTACTTAAGTTCATGCAAATAGGAATTAAATCACTACTGGTTACCTGGTTACATAGTCCCACAATATTTTTTCATACATAATTTTTTGCTGAAGAAGCACATTCATTCCTACATAGGTTAAACGAAAGATGTGTCCATTTGCATTCCAAGATATTCTTACTGGCTATTCAGAGCCCCAGAGTTACGAGATAATGCGCTGATCATCATTTTGGCAGGCAATTTCTGTAGTCTGGAAGGTGAACCAGAAATTCTTCTGATGTTAATTTGAATTTCCCTTCAAATGTAAGCCACTGGAGATGAGCCATACTTTTGGTTGTGTGAAGTCAGAGTGCAGGCCACTGATAACCTAAGGCTGGGGACGAGTCAAAAGGCACCTCCTTATCACTGTAATGCTTTTTATAGGAGGAATTTGGGATAGAGGGTTATTTAAAAATTCAGGAAAGGAAAAATATGGCATGCTTCTGTGATTGACATGGATATTTGAGGAACTAAAAGGTCATTTTTATTTGAAATAAAAATACACATTTGTGTTGTTAAGCAAGTTTTTCCACCATAGCATCTATGACAGCCTTTTGTTCAGCTTTGTGTGTTGAGAGGAAACCCTTATATTTTAACTAACTGAAAGGTGTCAGAGCATAAGTGCTTCTAACCATGCCCAGGCTCCTTTAAAATGTCCTCATTTAAGGTCAATAAAGCAAAACTTTTATCTATTTTATTATGAAAACATTTCAGTTGGAAATCTCTAAATTCTTGCTGGAAATGTGAGTGTTTAATGCCTAAACAACAAAAGGACTTGGCATTTGAGATAATTACTTTGATAAAGAATGTACTTGCTTAGTGCACAGTTTCAGGTGGACATGGGAAAGCCATTGCAATATACCGAATGACAACTGAAGATAAATGGCTCTGAATTTACTGTCTTGTAACAGTGGTGTGCTCTGCTTTGATTAATGATTTTATTTTGCATTGGTTTCTTCCACTGCTTACCATGTCCTAGCCACCAGAATACCACACTTTAGTGCCCTGCCCTGCTCCTTTATGCTTTAGCTATACGATACAGTTCTTCATTCCCTAGGCATATTCCTGCCTCTTTGTTTTTGTTTCCTGAGGGTAGCATGCCTTCTTTCCCATGATAAATGCTTACTCATTCATCAAGGCTCCATTCAAATGTCACCTCTTTTAGGAAATCTCCAATGGACAACCCCTAATTCCAAAATGAGTTAAACCTCCTCTCTATGCTTTATGGCACACATCTCAATTGCAGTATGTATCACATATTACAATTGTTAATGGGCGTGTCTTCCTAAAAGCATTCTACAAGAGTAAGGACTAGTGTATGTGTGTATGTATGTATAAATGAACTAAATACTTTCCTTATTTTTTTTATGCTGGACTTTATTTTGGCAAGAATTTAAGACAACTAAAAGGCTATACAACAAAATAACAAGAAATAGGTGAGGTGAAGGTAGGACATATGTTAATTAGGATGAAAATAGGGCTGGGAATGAGGCAGATGAGGCCTGTGATTTTATTTTATCCATCTTCATATTTCTATAATGCTGCAAAGTGGCTAGCATTTAGAAGACAGCTAGCATGCATAATTTAAATTCATTTATTTATTGAATTAATGATTAATTACTATTACCCTTGAATGTCACCTAGCAATATTTTACTAAAGCATTAAACCTTCTCCTATTTCTAGACTATTCAGTCACCAACACCATGACATGACCTGTCAGGCACTGCAATTTATCACTTTTATTTTTCCCAAAAGTTCTCTCCAATTATAGATGTGGAACCAGAGTCCGAGAGAGATTAAATTATTTGATCAGGATCACACAACTCAAACTTTGGTGAAATCACCACTCAAGACCTCATCTGCAAAATGACAAAAATGAAGGGGAACTCAGCATTCATTTAGCCCAAGCTTTCACAATATATGACTCTAAAGTAATTCTGAGTGCAATTTATTAAAAGTCATTTCTCATTTTCACTCACCATAATTCCCTGGTGTTCTTTTATTTTCAGTCTCTTCATAATTGGGCTGATTCCTGTAGAAATTTCATGCATTATTAAATTATTTGATTTATCTTGCCTCCCATATTTGTGAGAGGCTCTGTGTCGTGTAACTGCTTACTTGCAGGCTATTAAATTGGTCTCTTCTGATATGGACTTACCTTTGCAGTTGTGGTAAGAGGTGAGCCACATGAGCCAAGTGCATGGGTGTCGGATGTCTACATTACAAGGGTATGTTACAGGAGCAAGTGTGCTACTGTCCCTCACTGCAGTTCAGGCATGATTATTTCATCTACTCCTGGAGAACAAATGACTTCTTTCCAAAGCCCAAGGGATTTTGGTTGACATGAGAAAAGCAACAGTAGCTAGAGGGAAGGGGAAGGAGAAGAAAATAAGACAAACTTGAGGAGGTAGGAGGAAAAGGACCACTGATACTGATAGATTGCTAAAGGCAGAACAGAGTCATTTGTTTGGACATCATTTTGAAATCACAATGATCAAAACCACAAATGGAACACTGGAAGGAGACAAGCCTCTAGGTGTCCCATAACACATCCCTCGGGGTATGAAAATGTAAGAGAAGACAGATGAAAATGAATTTCTATGAGGTGATGACCAATTTCCTTATTTATATTTTGTTCTCAGGAACTAATCAGGACTGGTTAGGAATGCAGTCTTATAATGTTTTGGCCCAATACGCATGCTTATCAGAGAACGTTTTTTAGAGTTCCCACAGTGTCTTAAGTTTTTTCTTTTTCACCAAAAAACTGTTTGAGTAGTTGAGAGAGTTTTGTTTGTGTAGCTTCTTTAAAGAGGGAAAGTGAATTTTAACAAGCCTCAGCATGAATCTTACAAAAGGATCTCTTCCCTAGTCTACAATTATAATCCTGGGCTAGCTTATTATTTGCTCAATGGCTTCCAAATGCAACACTACATTTATTGCAACTTGTATTTTAAAAATGAAGCAAAATCATTATGCTAAGTGAAATTAGCCAGTTACAGAAGAAGAAATACTGCATGATTCTACTTACATGAGAAACATAAAATAGTCACACTCATAGAAACAGATTGTAGAATGGTGGTTGCCAGCGGGTAGGGAAAGGGGAAAACGTGTAGCTGCTAATCATACGGTGTAAAGTTCCAGTTACTGAGGACGAATACGTTTAGAGATATACTGTGCAACATTGTGCCTACAGTTGACAGTTCTGTATTGTACACATACAAACCTGTTAAGAGGGTACATCTCATGCTAATTTTTCTTTTTTTTATTATACTTTAAGTTCTAGAGTACATGTGCACAATGTGCAGGTTTGTTACATATGTATACATGTGCCATGTTGGTGTGCTGCACCCATTAACTAGTCATTTATATTAGGTATATATCCTAATGCTATCCCTCCTCCCTTTCCCCACCCCACGACAGGCCCCAGTGTGTGATGTTCCCCTTCCTGTGTCCAAATGTTCTCATTATTCATTTCCCACCTAAGAGTGAGAACATGTGGTGTTTGGTTTTCTGTTCTTGCGATAGTTTGCTGAGAATGATTGTTTCCAGTTTCCAGTTGCATCTATGTCCCTACAATGGACATGAACTCATCCTTTTTTATGGCTGCATAGTATTCCATGGTGTATATTTTCCACATTTTCTTAATCCAGTCTGTCATTGATGGACATTTGGGTTGATTCCAAGTCTTTGCTATTGTGAATAGTGCCACAATAAACATACGTGTGCATGTGTCTTTATAGTAGCATGATTTATCTCCTTTGGGTATATCCCCAGTAATGGGATGGCTGGATCAAATGGTATTTCTAGTTCTAGATCCTTGAGGAATCGCCACACTGTCTTCCACAATGATTGAACTAGTTTACACTCCCACCAACAGTGTAAAAGTGTTCCTATTTCTCCACATACTCTCCAGCACCTGTTGTTTCCCGACTTTTTAGTGATTGCCATTCTAACTGGTGTGAGATGGTATCTCATTGTAGTTTTGATTTGCATTTCTCTGATGGTGACTGATATGAGCATTTTTTCATGTGTCTGTTGGCTGCATAAATGTCTTCTTTTGAGAAGTGTCTGTTCATATCCTTTGCCCACTTTTTGATGGGGTTGTTTGTTTTTTTTTCTTGTAAATTTGTTTGAGTTCTTTGTAGGTTCTGGATATTAGCCCTTTGTCAGATGAGTAGATTGTAAAAATTTTCTCCCATTCTGTAGGTTGCCTGTTCACTCTGATGGTAGTTTCTTTTGTTGTGCAGAAGCTCTTTAGTTTAATTAGATCCCATTTGTCAATTTTGGCTTTTGTTGCCATTGCTTTTGGTGTTGTAGACATGAAGTCCTTGCCCATGCCTATGTCCTGAATGGTATTGCCTAGGTTTTCTTCTAGGGTTTTTATGGTTTTAGGTCTAACGTTTAAGTCTCTGATCCATCTTGAATTAATTTTCATATAAGGTGTAAGGAAGGGATCCAGTTTCAGCTTTCTACTTATGGCTAGCCAGTTTTCCCAGCACCATTTATTAAATAGGGAATCCTTTCCCCATTTCTTGTTTTTGTGAGGTTTGTCAAAGATCAGATGGTTGAAGATGTGTGGTATTATTTCTGAGGGCTCTGTTCTGTTCCATTGGTCTGTATCTCTGTTTTGGTACCAGTCACATGCTGTTTTGGTTACTGTAGCCTTGTAGTATAGTTTGAAGTCATGTAGCGTGATGCCTCCAGCTTTGTTCTTTTGGCTTAGGATTGTCTTGGCAATGTGGGCTCTTTTTTGATTCCATATGAACTTTAAAGTAGTTTTCTCCAATTCTGTGAAGAAAGTCATTGGTAGCTTAATGGGGATGGCATTGAATCTATAAATTACCTTGGGCAGTATGGCCATTTTCACGATATTGATTCTTCCTATTCATGAGCATGGAATATTATTCCATTTGTTTGTGTACTCTTTTATTTCATTGAGCAGTGGTTTGTAGTTCTCTTTGAAGAGGTCCTTCACATCCCTTGTAAGTTGGATTCCCAGGTATTTTACTCTCTTTGAAGCAACTGTGAATGGGATTTCACTCATGATTTGGCTCTCTGTTTGTCTGTTATTGGTGTAGAAGAATGCTTGTGATTTTTGCACATTGATTTTGTATCCTGAGACTTTGCTGAAGTTGCTTATCAGCTTAAGGAGATTTTGGGCTGAGACAATGGGGTTTTCTAAATATACAATCATGTCATCTGCAAACAGGGACAATTTGATTCTTCTTTTCCTAATTGAATACCCTTTATTTCTTTCTCCTGCCTGATTGTCCTGGCCAGCACTTCCAACACTATGTTGAATAGGAGTGGTAAGAGAGGGCATCCCTGTCTTGTGCCAGTTTTCAAAGGGAATGCTTCCAGTTTTTGCCCATTCAGTATGATATTTGCTGTGGGTTTGTCATAAATAGCTCTTATTATTTTGAGATATGTTCCATCAATACCGAATTTATTGAGAGTTTTTAGCATGAAGGGCTGTTGAATTTTGTCAAAGGCCTTTTCTGCATCGATTGAGATAATCATGTGGTTTTTGTCTTTGGTTCTCTTTATATGCTGGATTACCTTTATTGATTTGCATATGTTGAACCAGCCTTGCATCCCAGGAATGAAGCCCATTTGGTCATGGTGGATAAGCTTTTTGATGTGCTACTGGATTCGGTTTGCCAGTATTTTATTGAGGATTTTTGCATCGATGTTCATCAGGGATATTGGTCTAAAATTCTCATTTTTGTTATGTCTCTGCCAGGCTTTGGTATCAGGATGATGTTGGCCTCATAAAATGAGTTAGGGAGAATTCCTTCTTTTTCTATTGATTGGAATAGTTTCAGAAGGAATGGTACCAGCTCCACCTTGTACCTTTGGTATAATTCGGCTGTGAATCCATCTGGTCCTGGACTTTTTTTGGTTGGTAGACTATTAATTATTGCCTCAATTTCAGAGCCTGTTATTGGTGTATTCAGGGATTCAAGTTCTTCCTGGTTTAGTGTTGGGAGAGTGTATGTGTCCAGGAGTTTATCCATTTCTTCTAGGTTTTCTAGTTTATTTGCATAAAGGTGTTTATAGTATTCTCTGATGGTAGTTTGTATTTCTGTAGGGTCAGTGGTGATATCCCCTTTATCATTTTTTATTGCACCTATTTGATTTTTCTCTCTTTTCTTCTTTGTTAGTCTTGCTAGTGGTCTAACAATTTTGTTGATCTTTTCAGAAAATCAGCTCCTGGATTCATTGATTTTTTGAAGGGTTTTTTTGTGTCTGTATCTCCTTCAGTTCTGCTCTGATCTTAGTTATTTCTTGCCTTCTGCTAGCTTTTGAATGTGTTTGCTCTTGCTTCTCTAGTTCTTTTTATTGTGATGTTAGAGTGTCAGTTTTAGATCTTTCCTGCTTTCTCTTGTGGGCGTTTAGTGCTATAAATTTCCCTGTACACACTGCCTTAAATGTGTCCCAGAGATTCTGGTATGTTGTATCTTTGTTCTCATTGGTTTCTAGAACATCTTTATTTCTTCCTTCATTTCGTTATGTACCCAGTAGTCATTCAGGAGCAGGTTATTCAGTTTCCATGTAGTTGAGTCGTTTTGAGTGAGTTTCTTAATCCTGAGTTCTAGTTTGATTGCACGGTGGTCTGAGAGACAGTTTGTTATAATTTCTGTTCTTTTACATTTCCTGAGGAGTGCTTTACTTCCAACTATGTGGTCAGTTTTGGAATAAGTGTGATGTGGTTCTGAGAAGAATGTACATTCTGTTGATTCAGGGTGGAGAGTTCTGTAGATGTCTATTAGGTCAGCTTGGTGCAGAGCTGCATTCAATTCCTGGATATCCTTCTTAACTTTATGTCTCATTGATCTGTCTAATGTTGACAGTGGGGTGTTAGAGTCTCCCATTATTATTGTGTGGGAGTTTAAGTCTCTTTGTAGGCCTCTAAGGACTTGCTTTATGAGTCTGGGTGCTCCTGTATTGGGTGCATATATATTTAAGATAGTTAGCTCTTCTTGTTGAATTGATCCCTTTACCATTATGTAATGGCTTTCTTCGTCTCTTTTGATCTTTGTTGGTTTAAAGTCTGTTTTATCAGAGACTAGGATTGCAACCCCTGCTTTTTTTTGTTTTCCATTTGGTTGGTAGATCTTCCCCCATTCCTTTATTTTGAGCCTATGTGTGTCTCTGCATGAGAGATGGTTTCCTGAATACAGCACACTGACGGGTCTTGACTCTATCCAATTTGCCAGTCTGTGTCTTTTAATTGGAGCATTTAGCCTATTTACATTTAAGGTTAATATTGTTATGTGTGAATTTGCTCCTGTCATTATGATATTAGCTTGTTATTTTGCTCGTTAGTTGATGCATTTTCTTCCTAGCATCGATGGTCTTTACATTTTGGCGTGTTATTGCAGTGGCTGGTACCGGTTGTTCCTTTCAATGTTCGGTGCTTCCTTAAGGAGCTCTTGTAGAGCAGGCCTGATGGTGACAAAATCTCTCAGCATTTGCTTGTCTGTAAAGAATTTTATTTCTCCTTCACTTATGAAACTTAGTTTGGCTGGATGTGAAATTCTGGGTTGAAAATTGTTTTCTTTAAGAATGTTGAATATTGGCCCCCACTCTCTTCTGGCTTGTAGAGTTTCTGCCGAGGGATCCGCTGTTAGTCTGATGGGTTTCCCTTTGTGGGGGATCTGACCTTTCTCTCTGGCTGCCCTTAACATTTTTTCCTTCATTTCAACTTTGGTGAATCTGACAATTACGTGTCTTGGAGTTGCTCTTCTCAAGGAGTATCTTTGTGGTGTTCTCTGTATTTCCTGAATTTGAATGTTGGCCTGCCTTGCTAGTTTGGGGAAGTTCTCCTGGATAATATTCTGCAGAGTGTTTTCCAACTTGGTTCCATTCTCCCCGTCACTTTCAGGCACACCAATCAGACGTAGATTTGGTCTTTTCACATAGTCCCGTATTTCTTGGAGGCTTTGTTCATTTCTTTTTACTCTTTTTTCTCTAAACTTCTCTTCTCGCTTCATTTCATTCATTTGAACTTCAATCACTGATACTCTTTCTTCCAGTTGATCGAATCAGTTACTGAAGCTTGTGCATTTGTCACGTGGTTTTTGTGCCATGGTTTTCAGCTCTCAGGTCATTTAAGGACTTCTCTACATTGGTTATTCTAGTTAGCCATTCTTCTAATCTTTTTCCAAGGTTTTTAACTTCTTTGCGATGAGTTCGATCTTCCTCCTTTAGCTTGGAGAAGTTTGATTTTCTGAATCCTTCTTCTCTCAACTTGTCAAAGTCATTCTCCATCCAGCTTTGTTCCATTGCTGGCGAGGAGCTGCATTCCTTTGGAGGGGGAGAGGTGCTCTGATTTTTATAGTTTTCAGCTTTTCTGCTCTGTTTTTTTCCCATCTTTGTGGTTTTATCTACCTTTGGTCTTTGATGATGGTGATGTACAGATGCGGTTTTGGTGTGGATGTCCTTTCTGTTTGTTAGTTTTCCTTCTAACAGTCAGGACCCTCAGCTGCAGGTCTGTTGGAGTTTGCTGGAGGTCCACTCCAGACCCTGTTTGCCTGGGTATCAGCAGCAGAAGCTGCAGAAGAGGGAATACTGCTGAACAGCAAATGTTGCTGCCTGGTCATTCCTCTGGAAGCTTCATCTCAGAGGGGTACCTGGCCATGTGAGGTGTCAGTCTTCATCTACTGGGGGGTGCCTCCCGGTTAGGCTACTCAGGGGTTAGGGACCCACTTGAGGAGGCAGTCTGTCTGTTCTCAGATCTCCAACTCCGTGCTGGGAGAACCACTACTCTCTTCAAAGCTGTCAGATAGGGACATTTACATCTGCAGAGGTTTCTGCTGCCTTTTGTTTGGCTATGCCCTGTCCCCAGAGGTGGAGTCTACAGAGGCAGGCAGGCCTCCTTGAGCTGCGACAGGCTCCATGCAGTTTGAGCTTCCTGGCTGCTTTGTTTACCTACTCAAGACTCAGCAATGGCAGGCGCCCCTGCCCCAGCCTCGCTGCCACCTTGCAGTTAGATCTCAGACTGCTGTGCTAGCAATGAGGGAGGCCCTGTGGGCATGGGATCCTTCGAGCCAGGCACGGGATATAATCTCCTGGTGCGCCATTTCCTAAGACCCTTGGAAAAACCCAGTGTTAGGGTGGGAGTGACCCAATTTTCCAGGTGCTGTGTGTCACGGTTTCCCTTGGATAGGAAAGGGAATTCCCTTACCCCTTGTGCTTCCCAGGTGAGGCGATGCCTCATCCTGCTTTGGCTCTCACTCGGTGGGTAGCACCCACGGTCCTGCACCCACTGTCCAACATGCCCCAGTGAGATGAACCCAGTACCTCAGTTGGAAATGCAGAAATCACTCATCTTCTGTGTTGCTCACGCTGGGAATGGTAGGCTGGAGCTGTTCCTATTCGGCCATCTTGGAACCACTGCAAATTTTTCTTATCACAAAAAAATTCTATTTACAAAGCAGAGTTTCCAGATTGATCTTACAGAATGCTTTAAAGTGCAAGTCATGTGTTAAAGCTCTTGGATATTTAATATTTCTAAACAAGATATCTCTAGGTAGAGTTGGGTGCCCTAGTCCACAGTGAATTTAAGTGGTTTAATATTAAGTAACCAGAGATTGTGTAATTATAACAGAGGGATGCTTCACCTCATTATTCTGGTTAATTGATGGTAAATTTCATTCAAAGTAGGTAAATAAATTTTGAATAATAACCCGTAAAACAGGAAATATAAGATAAAGTATGCTGTCTTTTCTACACACCTAAGTTCTGGTGATTTTATTTTAAAAAGAGAACTAATAGCTCTTGAGAGGGAAAGTATAAAGACTCACTTTACAGCTGTGATAAAGCATCCAAGATAATAAGAAAACAAGCAAGTTTGTGAAGAGAAAGATAGATAACCCCCTAAATAAAAACCAGCTTTCTATAGAGAATATCCATGAATCAAATCTCGGTATACCTTATTATCTGGTAACCTTAATTTAGATAAAATTGTGTCTGAAAATAGGTGAATATACATAATTTTTTAAAATGATAAATATAAAAAAGTATGTGTTTCCTTTCATAACACAATGCCTCTGTAACTGGAAATTGTTCATCTAATTTACTAAAACAGGGAGCACTCAGTAGCTTTAGAATATTTAAAAAATTATCTTTTTTACATTAAACTTAAAAAAATTATAACAGAGATTGAACAATTAAGCTGTACTTGTTAAAAAGCACACGGTTGTCCAAGTCACCATGTCGGCAATTAAAATGCCTTTCTGGCATTTAATGAACATGTAACAAGAGGCATTTAAAACTGCTCATTATTTACCTACAGGATTTTAGTTTCCCCACATGATCCATTAAGTTTATCATGTAGATACAGATTTTGGGTCATTTTAAGCATAAAAGTGTGTTTGAAAGTTTCTAACAGTGTCTGAGGAGCCATTAACAACTATTATGCAAATATGTATTAGGAACCTCTACAAGTTTCTTCTTTTTCTACCATTTCATCTTGCTAATATAGTCTAATTAGGTCCAGCACATCTCCTAGATTAAGAGAGCAGTTAATCAGAATAGCAATTTTGCTTCTCTGGAATAACAGTTTTATAAGGTATCATAATGGTCTTCTTGGCTGAATCCCCAACTTGCAGTGTTAGTGTGAAGATTCCATATTCATTAAATTTGCTTCTACATTCATTTTATTGAGCTGAATGTGAGACAGGATGCTCACCAGAAGTGACTTTATGTGTTTTTTATGTGATTTTTATAGTTTAAGTCCAGAGTCAATGTGTAGAAATCAAAATCCATGGGAGATTTCTTAGAGGGACTGCTTTGATTCAGTCAATTCACATTAACGTGCATTTCATATGTGTCAATCACTGAGTTAGGAGATCTGCCAGACAGATATGCAGAAAAAGAATTAGCTACATAATCTGGTCTCAAGGAAGATGGCTTCAGAGTTAGACTGTCTACATAGTATTGGTCTAAGGTATTATCTACACAGTAATGATATAAGTTAGAACTGGACATGGTAGATACATTAGATCTATTTGTTAAATAGACTTAATAAACACTTTCTGAACAAATGAGCAAGTGTACTTCATAATAGAGGAATATGCAAATGTATTGAGAAGTCAAAAAAATAAGAGCTTGCATCTCAGAGAGATTGTGGCTTGAATTTTGTGGAAAGCTTATCTTCCTTAGTGTAATATTGAAACAACATGCAAAATAATAACAACCATTTATGACAAACCCTCAGCCAACATCATACTGAATGGGAAAAAATGGAACCATTCCTCTTGGGAACTGGCACAAGACAAGGATGCCCTCTCTCACCACACCTATTATACGTAGTACTGGAAATCCTTGCCAGAGTAATCAATGCAAAGGAAGAAAAATAAAGGCATCCAAAGAGGAAAATAAGAAGTCAAACTATGTCTCTTTAGTGGTGATAATGATTCTATGCATAGAAAATGCTAAAGACTCCACCAAAAGTCTCCTGGAACTAATAAACAACTTCAGTAAAGCTTCAGAAAACAAAGTCAATGTATAAAAATTAGTAGCATTTCTATACACTAATAATGTTCATGCTGAGAACCAAATCAAGAACACAATCCCTTTTACAATAACCAGAATAAAGAAGAAAAAAACACCTAGGAATTCATCTGATCAAAAAGGTGGATAATTCTACAAGGAGAACTATAAAACACTGCTGAAAGAAATGAGAGATGACATAAATGAAAGGAAAAAAAGTTCTGTTCTTGGATTAGAAAAATCATTATTGTTAAAATGGCCACACAGCCTAAAGTAATTTACAGTTTCAATGTTATCTCTATCAAAATACCAACAATATTTTTCATAGAATTAGAAAAATCTATTCTAAAATTCACATGTAACCACAAAAGAGCCCAAGTAGCCAAAGTAATCCTAAGCAAAAAGAACAAAGTCAGAGGCATCACATTACATGACTTCAAACTATACTATAAGGCTACATTAACAAAAACAGCATGGTACTGGTACATAAAGAGACATATACGCTAACAGAATAGGTTAGAGCACCCAGAAATAAAGCCACAAAGCTACAAGCATCGGATCTTTGACAAAATCAATATATATATATATATGCAATGAGGAAATGACTCCCTATTCAATAAATGGTGCTGGGATAAACTGGTGAGCAATATGCAGAAGAATAAAACTGGACTCCTTTCTTATACACAAAACATAACTCAAGATGGATTAAAGATTTAAATGTAAGACCTCAAATTATAAAAATTGTAGAAAACCTAGAAAATACCTTTCTCAACATCAGCTTTGGCAAATAATTTTTGGCTAGGTCCCCAAAAACAATTGCAACAAAACCAAAAATTGACAAGAGGGACATAGTTAAACTAATGAGCCTCTGTACAGCAAAATAAACTGTCAACAGCATAAACAGACACTATGCATCTGAGAAGGGTCTAATATCCAGAAACTAAAAGAAACAAGTCAAAAAGTAAAAAACCAAAAATCCAGTTAAAAATGGGAACAGACATGAACAAACACTTCTCAAAGGAGACACACAAGTGGCCAACAAACATATGAAAAAATGCTCAAGATCACTAAGCATTAGAGAAATAGAAATCAAAATCACAATGAGATGCCATCTCACACCCGTCAGAATGACTATTATTAAAAAATCAAAAGGTAACACATGCCAGCAAGGCTGTAGGAAAGAAGGGAATGCTTATGCAAAGTTGGTAGGAATACAAATTAGTTAAGCCTCTGTGGAAAGCAGTTTTGAGATTTCTCAAAGTACTTAAAACAAAACTGCCATTCAAGTCAGCAGTTTCATTACAGAGTATATACCCAATGCCCAAATGAAATCAAATTGTTCTGTCAAAAAGACACATGCACTGGCATGTTGATTGTAGCACTATTCACAATAGAAAAAGACATGGACTCAACCTAGGTGCCCACCAATGGTGGAGTGGATAAAGAAAATGTTGGACACATACACAATGGAATAATACACAGCCATAACAAAGAACAAAATCATATCCTTTCCAGCAACATGGATGCAACTGAAGGCCATTATCTTAAGCAAATTAATGCAAGAACAGAAAACCAAATACCACACGTTCTGTCTGATCAAGCATCTGATCTTTGAAAAAAATCGATAAATATAAGCAAGGAGGAAATGACTTCCTATTCAATAAATGATGTTGGGATAAACGGGTGATCCATATGCAGAAGAGTGAAACTGGACCCATCTAGTAGTGTCCACTGGCTATTCTTCCCATCTTTATGTCTATGTGTGTACAATAATGTGTATACATTGTAAACATTGTATACACATAGACATAAAGATGAGAACCGTAGGCAGTGGGGACTACTAGATCGGGAAAGGAGGGAGGGGGCATAGGCTATAAAAACATCTGTTGGGTATTATGCTCACTACCTGGGTGACAGGGTCACTTGTACCCCAATTCTCAGCATCACACAATGTACCCATGTAAGTACACCTCCGCACACACACCATTTATCTGTGGTAAAATAGTGCACACACACCATTTTATCTATAATAAAAGTTGATATTATAAAAAATAAATAAAATTTTAATATGACTCAATTCATTAAAAATATTGATGTAAACTATAGCTCTTTAAAGTCTTAGACTCTTAACAATTATTTTTAAATAAACATGTTATTTGTTGTGGATGTAAATATTTAAGGGTATATGTCAGGAATTATGGAAAATTGAAAAGAAAAATAGCAAATATAATAATAATGTGAGATCATAGAAAACATCTGTTTCTGCCTGGGTCAGACCCATGGGGAACTAAAAGAATGATGTTTAAGGGTATGACTGTCTCACTAATACAGACCTCAAAGGCTACCCAAACATCTTAGTTTCCATTAATAACACATCATAGTTACTCATCAGTGAACTTAGGCAAGCGTCTTTTCAGTATCCATTACCTCTTAAAGTAATGTTGTTTTGTAAGACGGAAAATTTCCTTCTTCTTTTGTATTTCTCTCTTCAAGGTTAATTTATGTGAAATGCTATTCATAATACAAATATGGTGTGAATTATGCTATCATTCCTAAGTAGCTGAAAAATTCGACATCATTTTTATAGAAGTTATCATATTCATGTATTTGTTTTTTAATTCCAATTTAAGAAGTTCTATGTACAAGGTACTGGAACTATATATTGGAGACACAAAGACAAGCAAGACAGATATGGTATCTGCCCCAGTGAAACTTATAGACCAATTACAAATAGATAAACATATAGATTGTTTTGAGAACAACGAAGGAAGGAAACAGTATTTGGTAATAGAGCCCATGGGGCAGGACAGGTAGTTTAGATTAATGGACAGAGAAGTGTTCTTCGAAGAGGTGAAACTTAAGCTGAGATCTGAAGGATGAGAAGGAGCTAGTCACTCAAAAAGCAAACCCAAGAATATGCCAGATACAAAGAAACAATGGCCGGGCGCAGTGGCTCACCCTGTAATCCCAGCACTTTGGGAGGCCAAGGCGGGCGGATCAGGAGGTCAAGAGATCGAGACTGTCCTGTCCAACATGGCGAAACCTCGTTTCTACAAAAAATACAAAAAGTAGCTGGGCGTGGTGGTACACACCTGTAGTCCTGGCCATTCGGGAGGCTGAGGCAGGAGAATTGTCTGAACCCGGGAGGCGGAGGTTTCAGTGTGCTGAGATCAAGCCACTGCACTCCAGCCTGGTGACAGAGTGAGAGTCCGTCTCAAAAAAAAAAAAAAAAAAAAAAAAGTGCAAATCACTTATTGGTATGTTATAGGAACAGACAAAAAGATCAATGTCAGGAAAAAAAGGGGATATTGGTATGGGCATGAGATGAAGTTTGGGAGAAATAGCGCAGCTCATGCAGGTCGTTATAGTTCAGGACAGAGAAGTGGAATGATAGTGAAAGCTTTTATGCAGAAGTGTGTAATGACATGATTTGACTCTTAAAATTATTCTGAGCATTGTAAGGAGAATAATTCAAGAGAAGGAGTTGGAGAAGGAAGATGTTTTTAAATATAAAAATATATTTAAGTAGTTCAACCAAGAAATGCGGAGGTGGCTTAGAGTAGTGGTGGCAGAAATCTAAATGGAGGAATTGAAGAGATATTTGCAGGTACATCTGGTAGGGTAATATTATAATTATATGTTTACTTGTCTTTCTTCCCTTCCAGTCTGGCGCCCATGTAGGGATAATCTATGTTATATTAATCACTGAATTTTCATTCCCATCTATGCATATTCAATAAAAAATATTTTTTCATAATTTCGAGTATCTGGTGCACGGAAGGCACACATGAAATCTGCAAATCAATGAATAGGTTTGCTATCTATCGTGGAAGTCCCCTGTTTCCTAAAATTACTTTTTTTCATACTTCAAGAGAGGCCTACTGATTTTGATATAATACAATGTGGTGGACATAGTTACATCCTGTTTCTCCGCCCCCCTTCAAGATCTTTCAGACTTCAATAACGTACGTTCAGTATTTTTATCTTCCAGGTTGAAGACACGCAGTCTTTTGATTCTTATAAGGCACTTCTTTCTTTTCACTGAATTCCTCTGAATTTTCATCTCATGTATACCTTATCTGAGATGCGGTAACACTATGCTCCTGGCGTGCACACACTGCAATCCTGTATGTCAGTTGGATGCTGCATTTTGGCTTCTTCCAATATATTTTCTAATAAAGTTTAATATTTTCTAGAACGTTTTTGTTTCTAAAAAACAGGGCCCAAAGACATATAAGTTTTCTTAGCGTAAAAATGTAATAGCTCGTAGTTTGAAATAGAATCGTGAGAATTATTTTCTTGCCCTTGTCAATAATGAAACTTACCTATAATTTTATTCCTTTTTGATGTAGCCTTATGTAATTTTCTTGCATTCTGTCCCTGGCAGTTTGGCATCTCACTATCTCCAGAAGAGCTTAGTGTCAATTGCATTCTTTCCTTCAAATCACTTATAAAAACTGTCGGATTAGGCTGAACCCTAGGAGATTTTTCCATTTGTACTTTCTGTCCAGAGCAATTTTCCCTTAGTCTTTATTTCTTGTTTTATAAGGCAATTCTCTATTCATGGCAAAAACAGGCTTCTCAACTTCATGGTAGCTCCAGTTGAAGATTATGTAAAGGTACTTTGAAAATGAAAATAACATATTTGCTTGTTATATTTTGTTCATATTATTAATTATTCACATTTATGAAGAGCTCAGTCATGTTAATCAGCTGAACATAAAGCACATTCCCTTTTTATGAATATATTATGTCTTCTTGAATAAAGCAGTTAACCTATATATAGTGGGATGTCAACATCCCAGTAACTTGCCCCATATGCAGGTAAAACTTGTCATTCTTTAGCTTTAGAATCTCCACAAAAACTCTTCTTATAGATGCTAACTATCATCCTTTCAGCATTTTTAATGACTATTTACATTTTTTGACTAATAGCTCCACAATGCCACCCTTAGATTCTTTTAAAATTTTGATGCATTTAATTTAGTTTATTGATTAAATCTATAACATACTATAATTTTATTATTATTATTATTTGAGACGGAGTCTAACTCTGTTGCCAGGCTGGAGTACAGTGGCATGATCTCGGCTCACTGCAACCTCCACCTCCCGAGTTCAAGCGAGTCTCCTGCCTCAGCCTCCCGAGTAGCTGGGAGTACAGGTGACCACCACCACACCCGTCTAATTTTTGTAATTTTTGTATAGACGAGGTTTCACCATGTTGGCCAGGCTGTTCTCGAACTCCTGACCTCAGGAATCTGCCCACCTCAGCCTCTCGCCCTGCTTTATTATTTATTTAAATCCTTTTCTGGAGCTATTTTCTCACTTATAAGTTGTCTTCTTTTACCTTTTAATAATTACTTACACATTTATTTAATTAACATTTATTGAATGGCTGCTAAGGATTGGGAACCTAGCAGTGAACAAGGTAGGCAGAAATTTCTGCCTTCATGGAGTTTACATTCTTTTAGAGCTGACAGACAATAAACAGGCAAAAAATCAATAATAGATTGAGTGACTATAAATGCTATGAAATAAAAATAAAGCAGTTAAGAAGAGAGAAGGTGGTGGTGGGGATACTATTTAATACAGAGGGATCAGGAAAGTTTTTCTCAAAATATAACATTTTAGCAGGCACCTGAATGATGGGAGGGCCTGAGTGAAGTGAGGAAGCCAGGTAGTTATCTGGAGAAAAGGGAGTTCCAGGCAGAGGGAATAGCCAGTGCATAGGCTCTGATATACGCATGTACTTGGCTTGTTCAAAGAACAGCAAGGACTCTATTGCTACAGAAACTAAGTGAGTAGGAGAGTGGTAGGAAATGAGAACTAGGGATTTAGCCAGAGTCCAGATGATGCAAGACCCTATAGACCACATTGAGGACTTTGAATTTTATTCTTAGTAAGATAAGAAACCATTTGGTGGTTTTAAGCATGGGGGGATCATAATGGCACTTGTTTAAAAATAAAACTCTCATTCCAGTGTGTATAGAATATATTGGGGCGTGGGACGGTGGAAGCTGAAAGACAAATTAGGCAGCTCTTAGAGTAGGCAATTCAGATAAGAAACAATGATGACGTGAACGTGGGTGTCAGTGGAAGTCATCAAATTATGAATGTATTTTGACAGTGTGCCAGACTGCATATGCTGATGGACTAATTGTGTAGTGTAAGAGAAAGCTAAAAAATGATTCCAAGTTTTAAGCCTAGGCATTTGCAAGCATGGAGTTGAAGTTTAATGAGATGAGGAAGACTATGGGAAGAGCAGCGTATTGCTGGGGAGTTGCAAAAGGATCATGCTTGGATTATGTTAGAATTTAGAAGCCTATTAGACATCCAAATAGAGATGTAAATCAGCTCGATATACATGTCCAGATTTGGGAGAGAATTCTGGGCTAAAATTGTACATTTGCAACTTGAGAGCTACTAGTATGCAGATGGTATTTAAAATTATGTGACTTGTTGAGATTGTCTAAAGAGTGAATATAAACAGAAAAGAGAAGAGGATTCCTTCTGGGATGAGTCCTGGGACATCCAATTGTTTTGAGGTTTATGAAAGAAACCAATAAAAGTCTTAGAAGGAGTTGCCAGTGAGGTAGGAGGAAAATCAACGGAGTAGTGGCCAAGAAGACAAATGATAGAAGTGTTCTAAGAAAGAGGGTGTGATCTGTGATGTCAAATGTGACTGGCAGTTGAATAAAATGAGGAATGAAACTTGACCATTGGACATGGCAAGATGGAGGTTATGGTCTCCTTGAAAAAAAAAAAAAACTGTTTAAAAATGGAATAATGAGATCCAAAGTCTAACTGGAGTAGACTAAAAAGGTAATTTGAAACCAAAAACATAGACAGCACTTTTGAAGGGTTTTTCTCTAAAGAGGAACAGGTTGAATGAAGGAATAGAGTAAAAAAAGAGTTGAGGTTGAATGCATGGGAGTGAGTGACTTTAATGATGAGCAATTAATAGAGTCAATGTGTTGGTAGTCCCAGTGTGGTCAAAGAATTGTTTTAAAGGCACTAAAAGGAGTGACTTAGAAGAATACGAGGTGGCAGATAATGACATATAAAATTGATACTTTGGAGAAAGTAAAATTTTAAGTAATTGCAACGTCTAAGAAATAGCCATAGGCACATGTCACTAAGGTGAGATGGATGACATTTGGATTGAAATTAGATCAGAGAAATCATATTCTTTGAGGAACGGTCTAAGATATGGGTGTTGAAGCCACTAAGAATGGTGACAGGCATAAAAATTATTTAGGGTACAAATTGTTCAATAAATGGTAAGAATAGAGAAGTCTCCATAATTAAAACAAGAATTGGAATTGGTGTGATTTGATGGCTTCCACTACACAGGAGCTGTGGATTTTGAAGTGAGAGATGAATGGTTTGCGAATGGCAATAAAAATAGGAAGACATCCACTCCAACCTCTGAGCCTACTGATATGAGGAGTGTGAGAAAGAAAACAACTTTCACTTACAGTGGTAATGGGGAGTCAGGGTTCTGAAGGGTTAGCTAAAATCAAGTTAGAGCATATATGTAAGATAAACATTATGAAAGGAGATTTAGAATAAAGTAGATGTGGTTCATAATAGACAGTGAGTTTCAAGGTATACAGTGAAAGAGTCTTTGGGCTTAGAACGCTGTGGAGACGGGGGATGAGCTGAGAGTCTTGGCCTGTTGTGGTGCAAGTTTCAGGATGTATTATAATCAGTAAGCATTTATATGTATTTGATAACATTTCATAAAGGCCTTTATTTAAAAAATTCAATTTTTATTTAGATATAGTGGGTATATGTGCAGATTTGTTACATGGGTATATTGTGTGATGCTGAAGTTTGGGGTATAGATCCTGTCACCCAGGTAGTGAGGATAGTACCGAATAGGTAGTTTTTCAACCCATCCTGCTTCCCTCCCGCATCTAGTAGTCTGCAGTGTCTATTGTTTCCATCTTTATGTCTATGTGTATTGAATGTTTAGCTCCCAATTATAAGTGAGAACATGTGGTATTTGATTTTCTGTTCCTGCATTCATCTGCTTATGATTATGGCCTCCAGCTGCATCTATGTCAATGCAAAGGGAATGATTTTATTGTTCCTATGGCTGTGTAGCATTCCATGGTATATATGTACCACAGTTTCTTTATCCAGTCCATCATTGATGGGCACCTAGGTTGATTCCATGTCTTTGCTATTGTGAATAGTGCTGTGATGAAAAAACAAGTACATGTATCTTTTTTGTAGAATGATTTATTTTCTTTTAGTTGTATACTCAGTAATGCGATTGCTGGATCAAATGATAATTTTGTTATAAGTACTTTGAGAAATCTCCAAACTACTTTCAGTAGTGGATGAACTAATTTACATTCCCACCAACAGTGTATAAGTGTTCTCTTTTCTCAATAACTTAACCAGTATCTATTGTTTTTTGACTTTTTATAACAGCCATTCTAACTGGTGTGAGATATTTTGTTGTGGTTTTTATTTGCATTTCTCAGACGATTAGTGCTGATGAACATTTTTTCATATGTTTGTTGGCCACTTGTACATACATTTTGAGAAGTGTCTGTTCATGTCTTTTGCTCATTATTTAATAGGGTTATTTTTTTTGTGCTTATTTATTTGTTTAATTTCCTTGTAGATTTTCTATATTAGACCTATTAGTCCTTTGTTCAATGCATAGCTTAAGAATATATTCTCCCATTCTGTAGGTTTTCTGTTTACTCTGTTGATAGTTCTATTTGTTGTGCAGAAGCTTTTTAGTTTTATTGAGTCCCACTTATCAATTTTTGTTTTTGTCTCAATTGGTTTGGGGGACTTAGCCAGAAATTCTTTGCCAAAGGTAATGTTCCAGAAGGGTATTTCCTAGGTTTTCTTCTAGGACTTTTATAATTTGAAATAGTACACTTAAATATTTAATTCATGTTGAGTTAATTTTTGTATATAGTCAAAGGTATGGGTCCAGTTTAATTCTTCTGCATATGGCTAGCCAGGTATCTAAACACTGTTTTAAAATTAGATATTATATCTTAAAATTGATGATACCTTAGAATCAAGAAAGTATAGACATTACCATCAATAAAATAAGTTTGAAATGATTTAGATGAGAGGTCAGAAAACTATAGCCCAAAGTCTAAATGCAGCCTGATGCCTGCTTTTATAAATAATATTTTGTTGGAATCTAGCCACATCTATTAATTGGTAATATCTATGACTGCTTTGCAGTAATGCGACAGAGTTGATTAGTGTAACAGAATTAGTATGGCCTGCAAAGGTGAAAATATTTACTATCTGTCCCTTTGCGGAAAAAGTTTATCAAATTTTGATCCAGATATCTATTCATTGAATTTTATTGGGGAAATACTGTTTTAATGTAAATTTATTTTGTGCGCCCCTTCCAGAGACTCTAATTTAGTCAGCCTGGGTTATATCCTAGGATGCTGTGCACTTCACAATTGCCCCAGGTAATTCTTATGCAGAATAACTAAGGAACAAACTCAAAGGTACTTTGCTATAGATCAGGCTTGCTCAAATTTTCTTGCTGCTAAGAGTACTCTTGGATGATTGACCAATGTATAGCTTTCCAGCCTCCTTACCTGGAGATTGTGATTCAGTCAGTTGTAGGCCTGGCAAGTGTACTTTGGTAAATATCCATGGGTGATTTTTATCTTCAGAAACGTTTAGAAAACTTTGGACTGGATACTCAGTTTAACCAGGAGCTATGCCTGCAATTCAAATAATCAGCACTTGATAATTATATACCCTTTCTGTAAGCATTGTTAGGCACTGAACTATTTTCTAAGGGGAGTACCAGTCAATCATCCACTGTCAGTTCAAAAAAGATAGCCCTTGCTCATCGCTTGATATTTCATTTTTTATATTACTCCATTTATTCATCTAGCATGCTCTATAGTTTCTGCTTTCTAAAGAGCTTATAGGTTAATGGGGAAAGAGGGCAGATATTAAATAAGCAGTCACATGAAAACATCATTACAACTCATTGACAGAAGTTTCCATATAATTCCAGAAGAAATACTAAACTCTGCAATGAAAGATTATAAGGGAACCTGATTGGTTGGGAGCGAGAATTCAGGAAATACTTTTCTAAGGAAGTGATTTAAATGATTTTTAGTTAATTGGATACTGCAACTTGCTTCTGACTCTATCACATTGAATTACTAGCATAGATCTATTCCAGGGATCTTGATACTGGGTTCAGTTGTGAATAGATTGATAATTCTGGATCTATTGGTCCTTTTGCACTGATCAATGAAAATATCACATATTCTTTGACTTATAGCTTCTCACAGATCTTAGCTTTCTTCCTTCTTAGGTTGAACTGGTTGGTATGCAGATTGTAGATACAATTTTATACCTCTATAAATTTGGTTAGTAAGAATCCTTTTCCCCCACTCCATTGCTTTGATCCCTTCATAGGGATCAAACTTCCTGAATTCTCTCACCAACTTTTCTAATATCCTCAGTAAGCAACACAATTGTCAACCTGAGTATCTCAGTGTCTGCTCCATGGTTCAGCTCTTCTCTTACCCTCTCTTGGCATTCAAGGACAGAACTTTTACTGAGCAATTCTCCAAATACAAATTTAACCACTCCACTACTGAATTTATGGAATCCAACATTAAAGAAATAACCCAAACAATTTTAACTCTTTTTAAAATATTGCCACATAAAAAAGGAAAACAAAGACTTCTAACTATTATAAGAAAAAATCAACAGACCAAATGTAAGGATTGAGCATTTTCATTAGCATGTTAACATACTTTAAAATTTCTAAAGGGTTTTACCACACATTTTCATTTGTGCCTGACAATTATCCTATATAGGGGAGGTATTGTTATCATTTTATTGATAATAAAACCAGACCCAGAGATGGAAATGTGTAGCCTGAGGTCAAAACCTCAAGTACAATCTGTTTCTATTTCTGATTATAATGACGACGTAGCTCACTCAATTGTGTGACTTGTCTTATCTTGTGTTCTCTTTTCTGGTCCCTGCGAGCCTGTTTATTTGCAGTTCAACAAGGCTCCTGCAATTTTGATTTGCCTTCTCCAGCTGTTCATGCTGTTTGAGAGCTTGGACATCAAAGCTCTGCTTGAATCTTGACACTTTAGCCATGGAAACCTTTATAATTTTCACTGCTCTACTTGGAGCCTTAACTATACTGAAGTCCCTTTGTTTCTCAATAGAGAAAGTCCTGGAGCAAGAACCCCACGTGGTTCACGTGGTTTTACTGAAGATATCTTACACGCCCACAGGATGTGACCTGTGGGAGAAACTCTCTAGCCAACTAAAAGCACATGCTGGATCCCTGCCTCTTAAAAACCCCTCTCCTGCCCTGCCATCTGTAGCCATGGTTGTTGTAAGGATTACTCTGTGCAGAAGTTTCCATATAATTCAGAAAGCCAGCTTTTTAATCTAGGTTATCATTAGGAATTATTTCCATGATGACTGTTTTTAAAAGAACAATGTAAGAACAGGATCGCATGCTTTTCCAATGTACAGAATGGGATTTTTCCCCCAACTCTAATCTGGGCACTACCAAAGACAGGGAACTGGGTCCTTCCTAATGTCTTATGTCTACCTCCGTGAACACTGAGGCAGAAAGGAATCTAGCCTCATCAGACTCTTTTTCATCCTCAGTTCTACCCTCTGCTCTTTATCTTTCAATAGTTTTCTCTGGTTCTCAAGCTGTCATCAAAAAGAAACTGCAATTGCTCAAGTGGTCTTCACAAATGTTTTCTGAAGTTGACTTTGGACCCAGATGTAAGATACCATACTCAGGCACGTGTCTGCTCTTTGCCTTTGGGTAATCTGACTATATTTGAAAACATCTTTCCTTCAGCCTTTGTACTTTAGTTCCCATTCACCACTTTATCCTCTCTATCACCTTCTGACCCCTCTTACCATGTACATAGCAATCATTAAAATAGCAGTATTTAAACTTCTGATTCCATTGTCTTTAAGTGCTCAATATGGTTGAGAGTCAAAATGTCTGGATGTAAGCCCTGGCTCCATTGCTTATGAGCAGGTTGCCACATCTCTCTGGATCTTAGTCTCCTCATCTGTAGAATGAGATCATTGAAAGCATCTACCAACTCCGAGTTGCAATGAGAATGAAAAAAATGAAAAAATAAGGCATGCAAAGTGCGCAGAATAGGGTTCAGCGGGTAATAAGAATGCAATAAATGTGAGCTATATTATTATCACCCCAATGTATGTTTCTGTTAGATAGAGTCAACCTTATTGATGTCACAGGACTACCATGAAAACTAGATCATGTAGGCAGAATGCCTAGCACAGGGTCTGGCATAAAACAGACATTCGGTAAATACTCCCATTCTGCACCAAATCACTCCTCCCTTTTCATGCCTCCTTGCTTCATTTGAAGAGTCCTTTTCCTCATATATTTTTCCTTTTCTGTATTGATTGTTATACAACAATTCTAAAACTAACTTTAAAGTGCTGGTTTTGAATTAAGTCCCAAAAAATGAAAAAAAAAAAAATGTAAAAAGGAAAATCGTCAAGTAGCAGCTCTGTTCTCAGGCAAAAAGACATTAGAGTGGTGACTCATTTTTAAGAAGTTTCTTGTAACTCCACAGTGAAGTGGACATTGTAATAACCCTTGCCTTCTGGCCATAAGATACTTGAGGACTGCCAGAAAAACTGAAAAACTGGCTGTTCTGCCTGAAGTCATTCTTTTTAATTGCATGAGGTCAAGTGTAAAGTGTAATCACTTCACTTCTGTTCAATTGGTGCCACTTTTCATTTTGTTCTTTTGAATAGTCTCACAGATTGCTGGGCCTGGGAGAGGAGAGGAAATGCCATATTCTCCTACTTGAGTTCTAGTGTTTGAATGGCCTCTAGGTCACTCCTGCCAGGTGGTCATCCAGTCTCAGTTGATGCCTTTCAGGGTGAGGAAGCCCACAATATCCAGAGAGCTGCCTAGACCAGTTTGAGACAGATATATCTGTGAGAAAACTTTTTCTTTGATGAGCCAGCATCTGGCTTCACATCTTTGCTAATGTCCTAACCTTGCCTCTTGAGGTCTTATAGTAGTGGTGTCCTCTTTCTTGTGAAATAAGAGTGAATCTATTACTGGAAGGAAGTTCTCACATCCTTCACGGATGTTTTTCTTTCTCCACATGCCTACAATTCTAAGCTAATTAATATTTTTAAATTGAGGTAAGTATCCAGATAATGTGGACCCACTGATGCATTTGTTCTTGGTATTTACTATACCCTTAAAGAACTTTCAGATTTGGGAACCCATTGCATGCCTCCAGATGCCACTCCATAAAGTATTGTTTGCGGGAATAATAGTTGATGTTTGTCTTAGTTCATTCAGGCTTTATAACAAAATACCATAAACTGGTGGCTTATAAAAAAAACTTAAATGTATTTCTCCTAGTTCTGGAGTCTGGGAAGTTCAAGAACAAGGTGACAGCGGACTAGATGTCTGATGAGGGCCCACTTTCTGGTTCATACATGGTGCCTTCTAGCTGTGTCCTCAGATGGTAGAAGGGGAAAGGCAGTTCTCTGGGGCTTCTTCTATAAGGGCACTTATCTCATTTATGAGGGCTCCACCTCCATCACCTAATCACCCCCTACAGACTTTACATCCTGATACCACCACATAAGTGATTAGTTTTTTAACATAAATTTGTGAGGGGGTGGAATAAAAACAATCAGATCATAACAGTTTTAGAAAAATATAAGCTCTGTATACAAATGTTCATTCATTCATCCATTCACTCCAAGTTGTAAATATTTGGTATAATTTTTATGACATAAAAAGTATTTCAGCATAATATTTTACAATATTCTCTTCATATCAGCCCTTTCCTCCAAACTGTATACTTAAATAATCCATGTTTAAAAAAATGGGGGTAGGGGAGAAAATTATTTTAAAAGACAGAAATAACACTTTTGTCATTACAACTATCCTTCTTTGTCCTTTGAACCACACTCTCCCTGTTCTATCAGTTTTCCTCCTCTTTACTCTTCTGAGTTTATGATCTTCACCATTTCCCATAGGCATTGAAGGCTCCAGGCTCACAAGACAGCTTGGTGCTTGGGTCTTGTTTTTCATATCCAGAATCAGTATGTCAGCTGGCACATACCTTGGCTTAGAGATTCATGTATCAACCATAGGGAAGTTGAAAAATCCTCCTAAGACAATGGAAAGGATCGTTGTCATTAATTTGCTTTGTTCACTAGATAAGGAAATGCAATCTGCAAGGTAGGAGAGCTCTAACATTGCTTTGTGCACAAAAGTATAAAGTTGAACTTTGCATATATCTGGGATAGCCATAACTTGAAACCACTGGTGTTTAGGCGGGATATCCAGAATACTGATTCAATGAAAATTATTTGTCTACCCACTTCCCATTCCCTCCAGTCAAAGACCACCAGAAACACTTCTATGGTTAACCACTTGGGTTTATTGCTCATTGAAGCAAGAAAGGAGAATGCACACCAAGAGATGTCTTAGTAAGGTAAGAGAAAATACTTTATAGGATTTGGGTTTATATTAGGAGATTTGGGGGAAGGTTTAAGGAAGCAAGGCAGTATTGGAAAGCAGGAGATATTTTATGACTGGGTATTTCAATAAGTCTTATGCAGAAGGAGGGGAAAATAGAGCAAGGTTAAAGTGGCATTTGGTGAAGAAGAAGTGATCACTCACATTAGCCAGGATAGGTGGATATTTGGTCGTCTTTTTCTGACTTGAACGATGTTTCCATTATGTACAGATTTAGATGTGATTATGGAGTGGTCTTGTTTTTGTCTTGATTCATCATGGTAACAGAGTGGCCTTATTTGATGTTGATACTCTGTGAAATTGTTCATGTTCAACAGGAGAACACCAAGACCTTGCCATGAGTGACAGGCCAGCTCCCAGCAACACCCAGGCCAAGCTGATGGGTTCAGGTCAGCTCCCTGATGTCAGGGCTGCTCTTCTGCTTCTTACTGCTGGACAATTGTAGTGTGTCAGTGAAAGCATTAGAGAACAAAGCAGATGGCAATATGTCCATTCTCATTGGGACAAGGGGATACGAGAAATGAATAAACTTAGTAAGTAAATTATATAGTGTATTAAAATGCTATGGGAAAGGATAAAAGATAATGGAACACTGCAAAAGGATAGGAAGTGGAGAAGGTATAGGGGAGGAAAATTGCAGTTTTATATAGGGTAGTCAGGGCAGGCCTCACTGAGAAGGTGACATTTGATGTAATACTTGGAATGGAGGTGAGAAAGTGAGCCATGAGAATAGCTGAGGGAATTCTGGTCCAGATTCAGAAAAATCACCCAAATAATGAATATAGATGGCTGACAATCATCTGCTTACTCTATAGGCAATTGAACCCATCCTCTGCTTTATGTCCAGTTCTTTGTGTTCCCATTGACCTCTCTGAGGCTTTTCTGCCCTTGACTAGAGAGAAAGGGATTGACTAGAAGGCACAGAGAAGCTGGGAGATGATTTCCTTTCCCTCAGAACTTCTGCTTTATAACATTAAGGCAATGAGTCATCTTCTTACCCATCTTCCTCCCCAAAGCTGCTAACATCAGAGGTCTGTCCTTCATGGGAGGCAACTGCCCATTTGACTATTACTGTTACAAGATGATTCTTGCTCCATCTTCTCTCTAGCCAGGATTCTACATTTTCTGTTCTTATGCAAGGTAAAGGTTGTTCAAGTTCTATCCATACCCATTAGAACTGCAATCAGAGACAGGACTCTGAGCTGTCTCCTATGGGATTTCTTCCATTGCTTCTGTTTCTTCAGAGCATTAGACTTTTTTTTTTCTAGCAAAATCTCTGATTTCTCTTCAGTATGCATTATTATCAATTGTCAAATTTCAAAGTATATACACAAGCTGATAATTTATCTGTACTTTGATCAAGATCACAGCTTATAAGTGATACAACTAAGTGAGCTCAGGCTTCAAATTTTCTTAGCAATGGTCTTGCTTCTAGGTCCCAATGCATTCTAACCTGGTAGCTATAGTGAACTAAAAAACTGTGCAACAAAAATGTTGAAGGTGAAAATAATTGACACTAAGTGACATAATATTGTACCCTTCTGTGATAAATTGAATAACACTAATTTAAATTTGTACATATCACTAAAATGAAAGTAATGGAATTGGAGTCCCTTATTGATAACCAACATGGCAGTATGAGAAAAGGTATACTCTATAAATTTCTGGTTTTTAAAATTGAATTTGTAGCTGAATAGTTAGGACATCCAAACAATAATAAATGTCAGTATTAAGATAAAATTCTTGATTTGATATGTTTAGTAATCAGAATGTGGGACCCATTTTTATTACTGAATTATAATAATTATAGTAACTTACATTTATATGGGGCATTATGCCTTACTTTTATATTCACTTTCCCATTTGAGTCTCTTAATATCTCTGGAAGGTAGAGAATGTGTGGAGTTATCATTTTCATTTTACTGTGAAGAAAGTAGGGCTCAAATAAAATAGACTTGCAAATTTAATAAGAGCTGGATACATGGATGGAATTCAATCCAATTCTCCTTAATATGAATATATCTTTCAAATAAAGGTCAATAAGTCATTATTTCAATTTTCTATCTGTTGCTTACTACATATGTGACCTTGGACAAGTCCTATAATCTCCGAGTTTCCATTTCCTTGAGGCTAATGACAGTGCCTACCTCAATATATTATTTGATAACAAATATATAGACATGTATATCAATCTCATAATACCTGGAAAACTCTATGTGCTCAATAAGTGATAACCCTATTATTATTATGATGAGCAACAGCAACATTTATAAAATTATTTGTTAATCTGTAAAACAGGAAGACTAGAATTTGACTCATGGGGTTGTCATTGGTATTAAATGAAATATTAAAAGCAAAATATTCAGCATAGTATGTGTCACATATGCAGACAATCAATGGTAGCTTATATTGTAATTATTTTCAGTTGCATCTTAGGATTCACATTTCCTAACAGTGACTGAAATCTGGTCTCAAATTTAAGTAAAGATGAGGACTTATTGGCTCAAGTAATTTAACAATGAAGGAATATATCTTGCTTCTGGTATACATAAAGGCTATTAAATGATATCTTCAGAATCACTCCCACCACATGCCCTGCTCCTTTTTGTTGACTCCATTATCAAGGAGTTTCAAAGTAGCTTTCATCTGTTCCCACATCTACATACTCCAACATGTTTATCTGGTGGGAAAAAACAAAAATGTTTATCCAAGCATTCCCATCTTAATGTTGCAAGATTCATATGATGGTATCAAGTTAGGTTAGGTGCTCACCTCTGTATTAATCACTTTGGCCAGAGAAAAATAATGCACATGTTGATACGCATCCTGAGTAACATGCAAATATCTAGTATGTCATTAGTAAGCTGTATATACTTGTTCTCGAGGAGATAGTTTCTTGTTATTGATCTATGTAATTTGGTTCTTCCATTGTAGTTCCCATACCCACAGTTCACCTTCATCCATGCAGTCTCTCATTTTTCTGTTGATAGCACAGCAAAGTGGAATTTAGCACAAAGGAATTGAACAAAATTGCTACTTAACATACTAACAAAATCACAGTATTCATTGTAATTAACATTTCTGTGATACATCCTTACATTGTGTAATCATCTGTCTTGAACACCAAAAGAAGATGAAATAATGATTCTTGCATTCAAGAGGATCCCAAGGTCATAACAGAGGAGACAGCTCTTTTAAATATATAGGCGAATGTGAGCAATAAGATAGAGCCATCCCGAAGTGCTCTGGAAATACAGAAGATATTAATTCTGAATGAGACTGAACAAAGGTAAAAACTTGAGATGGCTAGAAGTTTGATGAGAATAGTTGAGAAAACTGTTGGTTTAAGACAGTAACACTATAGTTTTCCAAAGTAGGCCTGGGTGTATGATGAGGAAGTTATTCTAGAGTCAAGGAGCATATAGTTTGCAGATGAATGAGTGTATGCTTTCTTTTTTTTTAAGACACTTTTTTTCCTTCCCTTTTCTGCCTCTTGATAAATGAAATCCCATTATGTTTGTAAATTTCAGAGACAATTCCTTACTTGAGTCCACCCCCAGGACCTACTCTCAGGATTCAAGTGGGTTATGTAACAGCATTCATTCATTCAGTCTATCAGTTAGCAGGCTCTTATTTGGTGTCAGTTGTGTGCCAGCCACATTAGGGAATAAAAATATAGCTAAGATATATTTTTGCCTGACATTTAAGGTCTATGCATTTTGCTTGAAGAGACAGATACGTTAACAATTTAAAAGTACAATTTGAGCAGTGCAGTACTGAGACACGTGGAAAGTATTTAGAGACATCAGAAGGAAAAATAACTAGTATTGCCTGGTGCAAAGTGCAGGTGGATAGTTGGTTAAGAAGGATTTTACTAAGGAGATAACATTTGAACTGGACCTCTAAGCAGAGGAGGAAGTTTATGCAAATGAAGGGAGGCATGAACAAACCACTTGGGAAGTACCTAAGGATCGATCGGGCAGTAGCTTGGTATGGCTGGTGTGTGTGTAGCTTCAAGGGAGAAAGTGGCATGAGATAAGGCCATAAAGATGTGTAAGCACAAGGTCAGGAAGGATCATAGGGATTTGGTATTATCTCATAAGTACAGGTAATGCAGGGGATCGGGGGAGGGAAACGAAGAGATTCAATCAGGGCTATTGCATAATTGTTAAACATAACTATCAAGCATAATTACAAGTTGTGGAATGGAAGGCTGTTTGTAACATTCTATAGAGGCCTTGTTTTAGAAAATTCGAATGAACTCTATGCAAACAAAAATTAAATACAGTAAACAAGTCAATAATATTTCATTTTAAGAAAACATATTTCCTTGAAATTGAGATCTCTTCTGGTACAATATAATATGGAATTCTATTTTTAATAAACCATCATTATGTTTTCCCCGGAAGTATTTCCATTTGTCTCCACCAAGGGCTACTTGCTTGTTTGGGCCAAATGTGTAAATCTGATGACAACTGACTATGTAGCTGAAATGCATTGCTGGACATGTTCAATATTTGAAGAGAAACCCAAAGATGACACAGCTATGTTCTCATAATATACCAGAGTCTAACTTTAGCAGTAACCTTGGGATTCCTGTTGAAATATCATCACACAGGTGGAAAAAAACAGAAAGTAAAAGGCCTTGTAATGCTTGAAAAAGTAAATCCTCTTAGATTAAATCCAAGAGCCCATCTTATTCTGAATTCTATGGCATGACAGAGAGTATTAGCAAATAACAGGTTTATATTAAAATTGTGATGACCTGTGCTTTTTCTTTAGAAAGTTTACATAGATTAGTATTCTAAAAGTAGTTTTTAGACTTGCATTTCTGAAGGTATTGAAAAGGCTAACAGAATGCCATATAAATCATTTAGTTTTTCTTATTGACTTCGCAGTTAAAGCTTCTTAAGTGTTTACTTCTAACACAACCACAGTCCTCTTCCTTTTAAGCTTTCATAGCTGAGGGCAAAAATTCTGTTAACCAAAAACAAAACTCTGAAAAGGTGTTCAAAAGAAAAGGCATATGGTGACTTTCAAAACCATCATTTGAAACAAAATGTGTAAATTTTTATGTTTGAATATAGACGTCTAGATAGGGCAATACATTGTTTGCCATTTTTTTCTTGCCATAAATTTATGAGACATGTCTCTACCACCATATTCTTAGCTTTAGGTCATCCCAGGAAAGAATAGCAAACTGTTACAAAATGGAAGCCACTGTACTCAGTTCTTCTTCCTCAGATTGTGTAAGAACAAGCTAACTGAACTCAGTTATTTGTCGTTAATACAAAAGGCAGTACATGAACCTACTTTCCTTCTACTTTATACAGCACAGAAATGATTTCTCCTCTTGCAGTGATGACATGAAATATATTTTTGGTCTCTGTTAGTTGACATGCAAATGTACTCACTGTATCTCAAGTGAAAACTCATTGAAAGCCACTGGTATGTAATTGTGTTATCTCCCAGGAACACAGATAATAACATTCGTCATCACTCCCAATGCGTTTCCATTTGCTAACACAGTGAAATCATCAACCTCACCTTCATTCCCCTGAGGTTTCCATAGAAAGTTTTCATATTTTACTCCAGTAGATCAGACAAAAGCTCTAGGTGTCTATTTATCACTAAGACATTTTTAAAATTTAAATTGCAAAATGCAGCCACACGATCACCTATACAACCATGGAAACTTTGTTTCCTAATCTGTTGAGTAGGTCTGAGTTTGTAGATATTGCTAAAAAGTTCCCACCAAGTGTTCGGAATTATTGCTTAGATAATAAATATTAGGCTAAATTAGACATATAAGAGGGGCTAATGCATAAGAAAAGTGACATCTATCCTTTGAAAATATATACCTTTCTCTAATATTTTACTCATTTGGGAAAATAATTCCTTTTGCAAACAGATTTCCAATGCTCTTGGTTTTGTGGGTACTATGCAATTATGCGTGTAATAGACAATTGGGCAAATCTTACCCAAGTTTACCTTTCCTGGCTTCTCTATTTCTACTTATGATCACTATTGAATCTTGAAGCTGGAAGGAATCGTGGTAGCTATTATTCATTTGGCAATTTTTCACAGGTTTATTGAATGTCTGTTATGGATCAGGCTCTATTTTAGGCACTGAGGATTTACACATACCCTTGGGAAACTTCAGGGGGCAAATAATACACAACTAAATGAGTGAGATAAGCTCAGATGGTAATGGTTGCTATAATGAAAACTGTTTGGGGAGATATCTAAATTAAGCTTTTGATTAGGAACTACTTCAATGAGGAGATGATATTGAATCTTGAGAAAGAGCTGGCCAAGTGAAGATTTATGAGGAGAGCATCCCAGATAGAGGAAACAGCAAGTATATACAATGAGGTGCTTGACAATTTTTGGTAAATGAGGAATTATCTTTAATTACCTTACAATTTTATTTTCTTATTTAGTGTCCATCTATATTTTAACTGATGTTTGCAATTTTCTATGAGGGTAATCATATTTTATTAGAAAGGGATTTTTTGCCTTCAAGATATTAACCCTTTGTTACTGGTATTGCAAATAATCTCCTGTTTAGTTATTTATATCTCGACTCATTTTGCTTGTTTTTTAAATAAAGGTTATATGTTATATTTAATTCTATTAACCTTTTTTATGTTTCTTAAGTTTCATTATATGCTTAGAAATAACCTCTCTACCTAAAGATATTTAGGGTTTTAGTCACTAGTAATTATTTATGTTAACACTTTATCTTTAATATTTTAAAGTATTTGATATATCTTTGCATTTACTTGAGTTGAGAAACCATTTTAGTTTTTAAAAAATGGTTAACGAGTAATCACAACGAAATTAAATAATTGACATCCTTGCTGCTTATTTTAAATGCTGCCTTATCATGTACTAAATTACATATTCTTGAGTCTAAATTCAGACTTTGTACTGTGTTCCTTTTAGCTATTGCTCTTTGCCAATACCAACTGTTTTGTTTTTTCTATCTTTATAATGCCATTGATGTATGTTGGGACCAGTATTCCCTCAGTCATCTTTATCAAAAGTATCTTCGTATCATCTATTATTCCAGGTATATCTTTGAGTCCTTTTGCCAGTTTATTTTTAAATAATATTTTGATTGGAACAGAATAAAAATTATAATTATACTTACATAAAATATACACTTTTACTTTGATTATTCTTAAATACGTTTTGTTGTTGTTTACTATAATAAATGTACCCACTATTTACCATACTGAACCTGTAATTAGTTCTAAAAATATATAGAATGAATTTTCTCAGATTTTCTAGGTTTATAAGAATGTAATCTACAATTACATACCTTATAAGGAATTACATATTGTTATTACACGTATGTGTATATTTATTTGTTTATTTATTTATAAGAGCTAGAGCTCATATGTTTTAATATGGCTTCACCACTTACCAGCTGTGATACTTTACATCTCTTAACCTCAGCATTCTGTAAAACTGAGAGACAGTTACTTACCACACAAAGTGATTTTGACCATCAAAGGATCACATGAGTTCGTTTAGACCAAATAGTTAGAACAGTGCCTATCACGTAATAAGCACTATAAAGGGTTTTTTTTAAAAATCAGCACTATAATACTGATGCCATTATTAGTATTATTTTATTGGCTGCAACTTCAAAAGAAAAGATAAATAATAGTGGTGTAAGTAAACATCTTTATTTTGCTCTTTATCTTAGGGAAGATACCTTTTAGAGGTTTGTTTTACATGTTTATTTCATCTATATTTTTATATTATGAAGTATTTAAACTTATAGACATCTTGACATTTTGTAACTTAATTTATTGGTATGCATGTTAATCTGTTCTCATGCTGCTAATAAAGACATACCCAAGACCGAGTAATTTATAAAGGAAAGAGGTTTAATTGACTCCCAGTTCAGCATGGCTGCAGAGGCCCCAGGAAACTTAAAAATCATAACAGAAGAGGAAGCAAACACGTCCTTCTTCACATGGCAGCAGGGAGAAAAATGAGTGTTGCGTTAGTCCATTTTCATGCTGCTGATAAAGACATACCTGAGACTCGGCAATTTTACTAAAATGAGAGGTTTATTGGACTTACAGTTCTACATGGCTGGGGAGGCCTCACAATCATGGCAGAGGGCAAGGAGGAGCAAATCACATCTTATGTGAATGATGGCAGACAAAAAGAGAGCTTGTGTGGGGAAACTCTGCCTTATAAAGCCTTCAAATCTCATGAGACTTATTCACTATCAAGAGAACAGCATGGGAAAGACCTGCCCCCATGATTCAGTTATCTCCCATCAGGCGCCTCCTTGTGGAAATTCAAGATGAGATTTTGGTGGGAACACGGCCAAACCATATCATTATGCCCCTGGCCCTTCCCAAATCTCATGTTTTCACATGTCAAAACCAATCATGCCTTTCCAACAGTCCCCCAGAGTCTTAATTCATTTCAACATTAACTCAAAAGTCCACAGTCCAAAGTCTCATCTGAGACAAGGCAAGTCTCTTTCACCTATGAGCCGGTAAAATCAAAAGCAAGTTAGTTACTTCCTAGACACAATGGGGGTACAGGACTTAGGTAAATACAGCCATTCCAAATGGCAGAAATTAGCCAAAACAAGGGGCTACAGGCCCCATGCAAGTCCAAAATCAAGCAGGGGAGTCAAATATTAAAGCTCCAAAATGATCTCCTTTGACTCCATGTCTCACATCTGGGTCATGCTGATGCAAGAGATGGGTTCCCATGGTCTTGGGCAGCTCCACCCCTGTGACTTTGCAGTGTACAGCCTCCCTCCCAGCTGCTTTCACAGGCTGGTCTTGGGTGTCTGTGGCTTTTCCAGGCACATGGTGCAAGCTGTCGGTGGATCTACCATTCTGGGGTCTGGAGGATGGTGCCCCTCCTTTCATAGCTCCACTAAGTGGTGCCCCAGTAGGGACTCTGTATGGGGGCTCCAACCCCACATTTCCTTTCCACACTGCCCTAGTAGAGGTTCTCCATGAGAGCCCCACCCCTGCAGCAAACTTCTGCCTGGAAACTCAGGCATTTCCTTACAACTTCTGAAATCTAGGCGTAGGTTCCCAAAACTCTATTCTTGACTTCTGTGCACCCACAGGCTCAACACCATGTGGAAGCTGCCAAGGTTTAGAGCTTGCACCCTCTGAAGCCACGGCCTGAGCTGCATCTTGACCCCTTTTAGTCATGGCTGGAGCAGCTGGGATGCAGGGCACCAAGTCCCTAGACTGCACACAACACAGGGACCCTGAGCCTGGCCCATGAAACCATGTTTGACTTCTAGGCCTCCAGACCTGTGATGGGAGGGGCTGCTGTGATGACCTCTGACATGTTCTGGAGACATTTTCCTCATTGTCTTGGGGATTAACATTTGGCTCCTTGTTACTCATGCAAATTTCTGCAGCTGGCTTGAATTACTCTTCAGAAAATGGGATTTTCTCTTCTATTGGATTGTCAGGCTGCAAATTTTCCAAAATTTTATGTTCTGCTTCCCTTATAAAACTGAGTGCCTTTATCAGCACCCAAGTCACCTCCTGAATGTGTTGCTGCTTAGAAATGTCTTCTGCCAGATACCCAAAATCATCTCTCCCAAGTTCAAAGTTCCACAAATCTCTAGGGCAGGGGCAAAATGTCACCAGTCTCTTTGCTAAAACATAACAAGAGTCACCTTTGCTCCAGTTCCCAATAAGTTCCTTATCTCCATCTGAGACCACCTCAGCCTGGATTTCATTGTCCATATCATTATCAGCATTTTAGTCAAAGCCATTCAGTAAGTTTCTATGGAGTTCCAAACTTTCCCATGTTTTCCTGTCTTCTTCCAAGTCCTCCAAACTGTTCCAACCTCTTCCTGTTATTCAGTTCCAAAGTCACTTCCACGTTTTTGGGTATATTTTCAGCAATGACCCCCTCTACTGGCACCAATTTACTGTATTCATTTGTTTTCGTGCTACTGATAAAGACATATCTGAGTCTGGGCAATTTGACAAAAGAAAGAGGTCTATTGGACTTACAGTTCCAGGTGGCTGGGGAGGCCTCACAGTCATGGTGGAAGCAAGGAAGAGTTCGTCACATCTTACATGAATGGTGGCAGGGAAAAAGAGAGCTTGTGCAGGGAAACTCTGCCTTATAAAGCCATCAGATCTCATGAGACCTATTCACTATTAAGAGAACAGCATGGGAAAGACCTGCCCTCATGATTTAATTACCTCTCACTGGGTACCTCCCACAGTATGTGGGAATTTAAGATGTGATTTGGGTGGGGACACAGTCAAACCATATCAGTGTCCAGCAAAGGGGGAAGCCCCTTATAAAACCACCAGATCTTGTGAGAACTACCTCACTATCATGACAACAATATAGGGGAATCTGTCCCCATAATTCAATTATCTCCATCTATTTTTTTCCATGACACACGGGGATTATGGGAACTACAATTCAAGATGAGATTTGGGTGGGAACACAGCCAAACCATATTAATATGTATCTCTAAAAAGCAACATTTTAAAAAATAAACTGCAATACTATTAAGATAGAAAACAAAAGTGATATCTTCTAAGGCCAGGCACAGTGGCTTATGCCTGTAATCTCAACATTTGCAATACTAAGATGGGAGGATACCTTGATCCCAGGATTCTGAAATTGTGTGCTTGTTTACTCATGGTGTAATTTACTTTCTACTGATATCTATTATATTTTCTATAAACTGGTAGTTCAATCTGAAGGCTTGATTGGATTACAGTTACAAATACTTTGTGAAAGAGCACCCTATACTACATTATGTGTCATTTCTGGACCTCTGGGAAGCAGATGTTGAGGCATAATTAGAAGTGCAAAAGATTTATTGGGAAAAATGCCTGGGAGGATAGAGGAGAGGGGGACCAAGAGTTTTTATGATCTGCACAAAAATTCTGAAACCTTTAAAAGTATATAAATTGTTTAGGATTTGCACCCCATTCTCCTTCTTGTCTTCACCTGCTCCTTCTTCCCCTCAGAAAACCTTATTTGCAAATTTGAATTTCTCTGAGTTTTTTAGTGGGCTATGATCTTTGTCATTTCTAATACTTCCACATGCTATTGGTTCCTTTGTTTGGAATATTCTTTCCATCTTGGTCAATGTGAACTGTTAATTATACTATAAAGATAACTTAAATATCATCTCCTCCAGTAAACTCACCTTCACTTACCTGGAGACTGGTTGACTGATTCTCTGAATTTCTGTAAATCCTCATATGTATGTCTAGAACAGTGCTTATCTTATGTTTTTTCACAAATTATTTATGTATTTGTTCCCTCATTTAACTGTGGGTTAGGAGAACTGCAAATATGCTATTTCTTCTGTACATTATTAGTGGTTAGTACAGAGCTTGGTCAATATTAGCTGTTCAAAAGAACGAGTACATAATTCTTCAATGAAGTGTAGTTTCAAAGCCAGTTTCTCTACTCTCTTGCTCTCTGATTAAATATTCATCTTTCAAACTATTACCCAAACTGCATTTTAGGGACAATAAAACACTTAGTCGTTACACACAAGGGCTCTGAAGCCAAACACCTGAAGTTAAAATCCTATCTAAGCCACTTACCGTGTGACCCTAACCACCTTGGCCTTATTTTCTGCATCTGTGAACTAATAATTAGATTATCAATTTTATATGGTTGCTTCAAGGATTAAGTGAGAAAATAGGTAAGCATTCAATAAACATTAGCTGCCATTTCCAAAGATCACATCTCATTATAAAATCTTTATATTTACCTACCCCTGCATCACATGCTCCAGCTACATTAACATCACGGTTACCAATGATTCTATTAGCTGGCCGGGCACGGTGGCTCACACCTGTAATCCCAGCACTTTGGGAGGCTGAGGCGGGCAGGTCACAAGGTCAGGAGTTCAAGACCAGCCTGACCAACATGGTGAAACCCCGTCTCTACTAAAAATACAAAAATTAGCTGGGCATGGTGGCACACGCTTGTAATCCCAGCTACTTGGGAGGCTGAGGCAGGAGAATCGCTTGAACCCGGGAGGTGGAGGTTGCAGTGAGCTGAGATTGTGCCACTGCACTCCAGCCTGGGCGACAGAGTGAAACTCCATCTCGAAAAAAGAAAAAATTAATTAGCTTATAATTATTTACTCTGTTCAATGCATAATTTAATTGATTGAGCATATATTTTCAATCAGGCACTGCTCTAGATATTAGAGATATGGCAGTGAACAAATAGATTAATTTTTTTTTCCCTCATATGGCTTATATTCTAGGGAGAGGAGGGAGGCAATAAGCAAAAATAAATATGCTAAATATATACTCTTTGAGATAGTATACATTGAAATGGAGGAAATAATATAGAACGTGGGTGTTCAGGGAATGCTGAGGGGGTGTTGTTCTAAATAGGGGGTTCAAGTAAAACCTCACTGAAAAGGTGATATTTGAGAAAACACCTGGAGAAAATAAGGGAGCAAGTAATGTAGATATTTGAGGAAAAGCAGTTCAAAACGATAATGAACTGCTTTTCATTCGGAACAAAGGCTGAATTATTGAAGCAGAAATGTGCTTGGCATATGCAAAGAATCATGGGGAGGTCATATTGACCAAAGAAGAATAAGAAACAGGCACAATAATCGAGGCTAAAGTCATAGAGGTAGCAGGTTCCAAATGACGTGAAGTGTGTTTTTTTGCTTTGAGCGAGCTGGAAAGCCATTGCCAGTTTTGAGTGTACGAGTGTTGTGATGAATTTTTAAAAGATCATTCTAGAAGCTGTGTGCAGAATAAACTATAGATTGATAAGGGTTGTAGCAGAAATACCAGGTAGGAGTCTATTCCAGTAATCCAGATGAGGGATAATGATGATTTGGTTGACAGTTGTAATGTTAGAGATAGTGAGAAGTGGGCCAGTTTGAAAAGTATTTTAAAAGAGCATACAGGATTTGCTGATGAATTGGATTTGGGGGAAAAAAGGAGAGGAGTTGGGCATAATAATAATAATAGCTAATGCAGTTGCACTTAATACATATTCAACACTATTAAATTTTTAAATAAGTATTAACTAATTTAGTTTTCAGAAACAATGAATAAATAATTCCTGGCACATGTGAGTACTCAGTATTTACTAATTGAGGCACAGAGAGGATAAGTAGCTTACCCATGCTATGCAGCTAGTAAATAGTGGATCCAAGATTCAAACCGAGACAATGTAGCTACAGAATTCATGATTTTAAGTGCCGCATGATGGATGGATGCTTTGAAAGAATGTTAGGGACAGGGTCTGGGATCGATGAGAATAAAGAAGGCCAGTGATTTTGTGAGCTCAGCAGCCATGAGCAGGAGTGGCGCTAAGAGGCCCGGGGAGATACCTGCTACCCCAAACATTGACTCTTCCCTGTGCAGGATGTTAGAAGCCCCCCAAACTCCAGTAGTGTTCTACAGAGAGATAGTCAATAGACAATTTCTTAATTAGCCATATTTTTTAAAAAATGGCTTTCCATTTCATCCATACTTAGGCATTTGCTTATTTTGCCTAAAAGGGTATAATACAATTTGTCAACCAAAATGAAATTAATGTGAAAATTTTGTTGTTTGTTGGATTGCCACATTGGGGAATTATTTCACAGTTTTGATGAGTGAGCAGATATTAATTGAGAAACATGGAGTGACCAGAGAAGGTCAGTCAACCTGTCTGTGTTTATCAGCAGCTGCTCCTTTATGTCATATCTGTGTTCTGTGGGGGCCAACCACTCAAGAAAGCTCGGACCTTGGCTTAGCCTCTTCTCAGAAGCTCATATGAGCTCCAGCCATTGCTAAGTGCTCTGGGCATGCTGTATCCATAGTGTACACTCACACCTGGACACAGAGCATGTCCTGGTGCCCTGTATGGGGAGGACAAAAGACCCACTGTCTCACACCAAGTTGTCCTACAAAATCCCTGCTGTTTTCCCATCAGCGTAATTATCAAACTGGGAGTGATTTCCACCTCCCCCTTTCTGGGAACATTCATCAATGTCTGGAGACATTTTTGGTTGCTATAACTGGTGGGAGGTGAGTGCTACTGACAGTGGGTGAAGGCCAGAGATGCTTCTGAATATCCTACAATGCACAGGAGTGTCTCTGTGCAAAGAATGATCAGGCTTAAAACGTTAATAGTGCTGACGATGAAAACTCTGGTGTAGGATGAAGCCTTCCTTGTCTTAGTTTAGGTTGGGCTATTGGGGTGGGACAGATTGCCTCAGAGCTTATAGGACACACAGAAATCTGAATAGTTGGGGCCATTGGTAAGAGGTTAAAGGGCAGGACAGTCAGAAGGTGATTGGCTGAAGAACTCAGCAGAATCCATTTCCCTTGTCTTTCCCATTATTGCTAGGGAAAGAGAGGGTGCCAAAACCTGACGGAACAGTCCCCTGGTGCAATAGCAGCCAATGAGAAAATGTTGCTGGTGAGAAAACGATTGCAACATATCATAACAATTATATTTTTAAATAAGAAGCCACAGATGTATAGCCATTATCTAGCTATCTTCTCTCCTGTTAGCTTCAAGCTCTCTAAACTCTTTCTTCCCGGAAAGAGGCAATTAATGGCGCCTGCCTTAAAGTTTCTTTCTCTTTTACTTCTTTCTCTCTGAGAAACAGGATTTTTTTTTAACTTGTCTCTTTTCCCTTAGTTCTCTACTAAAATCAAGTTGGTGCTATCTATGTTATACTTCCAATGTTAAGTGAATATTAAAGTGTCTTATATATACAGTCTTACCTCTGTTGAGATCAAGGAATCAGTCATGTTCTTGTGGTGGTAGAAAGTGAAGTGCCAGGACAAAACAAGTTGCGACTTCTGATTAACCAGGAAGCTAAAATGCCGTCTACTGGGAAGTCCGTGCATAGGCGCCTGATCTGTCCCGGGAGGCGCAGTAAACCTAACTCTAAAACCACACTCATTTGGCCTCGTGAGAAAAATAATGTTAAAAGCTTAATTTCACACAATGAATATCTATTGGTGAAGAGTTCCGAGTTTTCCACGATATAAAAAATGTATTAAAAATGGATGATTACCTAACAGAGACAGGGTTAGTCATCTATGAAATGATTCTCCAAAATAATACTGAAACACGCACACATGCACACACACACACACCACATACACATTTTGGGGGAGTAAACCCTTATGAAAGCTTATAAATTAAACTCTGCCAGTTGTTTATATACCTACATGAGTGGTTTTATCAGCTCACCTCTGGAAAGCACATTAAATTTGCTATTTGTCACTAAAGGTAGTTAACAGTATTGACTTAAGACTGCTGGTGACAAGGAAAGATAACTAGTGGTCCTATGAGTTAGGTGTCTAAAGGATTCAATGAGATGGTTATTAGGGAAGCAAAGTGAAATTGTAGGACAAGCGAGGCTCCTGGCTTCTGGTGAATGAGGAAGTCAGAAGGCAGGCAGACTGCTGAGAAATGTTCCTGCTTGTTCTGCCAGCCTGACCCGGGTGGCAGAACAAGGAGTGGCCATAAAGACAGTTGGCTAATTTAGGAAAAAAAGCAAAATAATTATGTGAATAAATAATGTTACACAGTTGGGATTATTTCTATCCCTCCATAACAGAAATGGGCAAACTATGGCCACTTAAAAGACCAAGGTACAGAGTGACGTCACCAAGATGGCTAACAAGAGTTACCTGGTGCTTGTCTTCTCCTTCACAAAAAGAGACAAAAAACAAATAAACAACTATATTTTGAGTACAGTGACTGAGGAAGCACTCTGGAGAGCACCAGGGGAGTGGTGAAAACCCCGGAAAGCAATGAAATCCAGGACAGCACCATAGAGAGGGGAATGAGGAAGCCTGCCTTTGCAACACTATCTCCCCCATTGGGATCAGCTCGGAGTCAGAGGGAAATGAATCTTACAGTTAAAAGGTAAGCTAGAGATCCACAGTAGTCCTCATTTCTGCCACAAACATTAACAATCCTTGCTACAAGAGAGTCCCCCAGTCCTCATAGTCTCTGAATCCAGTTTGGAGAGTAGCTTGGAGTTTGTGCAGCTGCATTGCCTCAGAGTAGGAACTCAACATGAGCACCCTCCACACCAGCGACCTAAACTGCTATGACTCAGCACCATCTTGAAATGGACGCACTAATACAGTGCATCCTGCTCTGGGGACCAGTAGCAACGGACTCTCTTCATCTCTGAGGTCCCGCCATCATGCCACCAGGTGCATATGGTTGCCTGCAGCATCACGATCCCAGCTGCCCAGAGCCTAGGCCAGACTGAATGACTGAGACCCTGACATCCAAACCTGCATGGCAACCCCATGCCCTCAGGAAACATGCAGACCTGCACAGCATGCAGGGAGCATGACAAAGCTGAAATGGTGTGTTATTCATTGAACATTAAAAGTGATGAGCACTACAGGTGGTTTCTGATGAAATAGTCATTTCAATAATTCTGAGCATTTTTTTTTGTCACATCTAACTGAAAAGCAACAATGTATCCAGCGTCTATGGAATCCAGGATGTTTAAAAAATTCAAATTTTATTATCAGTATAAATGGATACACAATTAATAAGGGTATTGCTGATTAAAGTAAAACAGGCAAGGTATAAGCAGGTCTTCCTGACAATCAGCCCTTTGTTACTGCTCAGAGTTCCCTGGGTTAACCACACTCTGAATCAAAATCAGATGCTACTATGTGAACTCAAAAGGAAGTGAAATAAAAATACAATTTCCTGAAATAACTACCAGTAAGCATCACAGTAGAAACAGTCTAGGCTCTGAAATCAGACAAACCTGGATTATAGTACTATTCTCTGCATTTTAGCAATCTTGTGCAGAAAACCTCTCAGAGACTTACTTTTCTATTTGTAGTATAGGAATATTATCTTCTAATTCGTAAGTTTATTGTGAAGGTTAAACAATGAGACAATATATGTAAAATGCCTAGCATATAACAGGTGCATGCAAATATTAACTACTATATAAAATTTATTGATTTGCCTTATTCTCAACTAATTTATCTTCATGTAGAATCTAATTTATAAATTTAAAATAAATTCCCACAGATTGTCTTTTCCTCTTGAGAATTTATGTTTTATTATTTTTACTATCACTGTTACTTTGTTAGTAGTAGTAGTATTTCAATTGATCAATTTTTGATGATTTGGAGAATTGTCCAGAAACTAAACAATCCTGACATTTTAGAAAGAGTAGCTGTGTTGTGAGCTACTCATTCACAAAGGACGTTGCATGAGACAAGAAGTGTTCACTGTTATTTCCAACCTCATGTTTTCCTTTTAGTTCATTGTTTTTGTCTGGGCTACTGTAACAGAATACCTGAGATGGAGTAATTTATAAAGAACAGAAATTTATTTCTCACAGTTCTGGAGGCTGGGAAATTCAAGATGAAGCTACCAACATCTGATGGGACCTTCCTGCTGTGTCCTCAATAGTGGAAGGCAGAAGGGCAAGAGAGGAAGAACTTCCTCTGTCAAGTCCCTCTAAAAGGGCACCAAATCCCATTCATGAGAGAGGAGCCCTCGTGACCTAATTATATCTTAAAGGCTCCACCTCTTAAAACCATCACACTGGCAACACCAAAATTTTGGAAGGGACATACTCAAATCATAGCAAGTATTGAAACATAAATAGAGAAATGCAACTTAAATTGTTGGGAAAAAGAAGACACAAGACTGCATGCTTGGCCGGGCGCGGTGGCTCAAGCCTGTAATCCCAGCACTTTGGGAGGCCGAGACGGGCGGATCACGAGGTCAGGAGATCGAGACCATCCTGGGTAACACAGTGAAACCCCGTCTCTACTAAAAATACAAAAACTTAGCCGGGCGAGGTGGCAGGCGCCTGTAGTCCCAGCTACTCGGGAGGCTGAGGCAGGAGAATGGCGTGAACCCGGGAGGCGGAGCTTGCAGTGAGCTGAGATCCGCCCACTGCACTCCAGCCTGGGTGACAGAGCGAGACTCTGTCTCAAAAAAAAAAAAAAAAAAAAAAGACTGCATGCTATATAATTTTATTTGTGTAAACTGTATAAACAGGTAAAGCTAATATAATCTGTTAGAGTCAGAATAATTGTGACCCTAGGTGGAAAAGGCTGTGTGTGTGTGTGTGCACATTTGTGTATGTATTGGGAGGGTTGGTGAATGAAAACCTCTGGGGTGCATGAAGAGAACCGGTGATGGTGATATCTTATTCTTAATCATGGCGCAAGTTACATGGGGTTCATTCAATTTGTGAAAATTCAGCAAGATAAATCCTCTTAATGTGTTAGATTATCTGTATATGTACTATATATACAAACTTTTAAACACATGATCATGGCAAAAACATTATATTTATAATTATGTATTTTTTGGAATAGTTGAAAAAAGAAAGAGAACTAAAAATTACCCAAAATTCTACCTCCAAATTATAGCCAGTGCTGACATTTTATTTTTTTATTCTGCTATTATTACTCTTTTTAAACAAAACCAGAGTCATGGTACATGTGAAATTTGTATCCTACTTTTGATAATTTATATTATTTTTCATAAATTCTGAATGTCATGAAATATGTTTTGAAAATTTGATTTTTAATACCGATGTAGTATTGCATTATATGGATATGCCATATCTTATTTTACTAGTCTCATCTGCATAGCATTTAAGTTGTTTCCTTGGTTTTGTGGTTTTTTTTTTTTTTTGAGACAGAGTCTGGCTCTGTCACCCAGACTGAAGTGCAGTGGCGCCATCTCGGCTCACTGCAGCCTCCACCTCCTGGGTTCAAGCGATTCTCCCACCTCAACCTCTCAAGTAGCTGGGATTACAAATGTGCACCACCATGCCTGACTATTTTTTGTATTTTTCGTAGAGACAGGGTGTCACCATGTTGGCCAGGCTGGTCTCGAACTCCTGACCTCAAGTGATCCGCCCTCCTCAGCTTCCCAAAGTGCTGGGATTATAGGCGTGAGCCACCGCACCTGGCTGTTTTCATGTTCTTTTGCTTATAAAAATGCTATTATCAACAATATTGTACATAAGTCTTTGTGTCTCTCTGAACATTTCCTTAAAATAAATTCTTATAAGTGAAATTACTGAGTCCAGAGGTATAAATAACTTAAGCTTTTGATAAATATTATCATTTTCCTGTCTTAAAAAATCCCATGAATCCTTATACTCTTACCAGCAGTATTCAAAGGTACCAATCTCTCTGCACCATTATCATCACAAGATGATACAGTTAATATTTATCAATATTTTACTAGCTCTATCTTCTACCAAGTTCCTTTCCTCATGTATCTCTAGAAATCCCTAAGGAATCTGTTCATGTTTCATGCATCCAGCTTGTTCTCATTTTCTATCTCAACCAGTTGTCTGATTCCAGCTTGTTATCTACTTACTGCCAGCTCCTAACGTGCTTCCATTGCTCAGCTGTCATTCTTCCTTTTACTGTTTCTCCACAAGTATAGAAAAATGCCTTTTCTTCAATTCGCTACAGTGCAAGATAAGGCTGTGTTGAAACAATTTAACCAGAGTTTAACAAAGGCTTGGAGAAAACATAAAAGGTTCAAATTCCAGATATATAAAATCGTGTTGTAGTTATAGATATTCTAATACCTCTAAGTCTCAAACCTTTCAATCAAAGTCACAGGAAGTTCTTAGGTTGATTCTGACACCTTGCAATTATATCCGTAATCTGTTACTATTACCCAGCTACCATTTTTCAGGGAGCAGTTCACCTCCTCTACAGGAGAATGACCTTGAACATGTGTCCTATAATATGTAACCATGACTCCAGCTTGTATAGATTTATTCTATCTGCATGATGGCAGTGCAGCATTAAAAAAAAATCTAGTAATATTTCTGCATTTAGTGACATCACATTGAAATCAGCCATGGTGGGAATATTTACACTAGGGAAATTTAAAAATGCTTCAAATGAGGGCTTATTGTTTTGCTGATCATCTATACTTAAAAATATTATAGAGAAAATGTTAACAATGCAGATTAAACCTAAAAGGGTGTCATGACTGTAGGCATTGCATTGTGAATAGTAAAAAACTGAGAAAATATCCTTCCACTATTTGAAAACTATTATCTGATTCAGTGAAGAAGCCATTCCTGTCATTGATGAACCAGTGATGTTCCAACATATATCTTTGTTGTTTTACTTTTCATCATACTCATTAAAACACATGCAAATATCAACCAACATTTATGTGGAAACTAAACACATGGCCGGTGGCTCATGCCTGTAATCCCAGCACTTTGGGAGGTCAAAGCGGGCGGATCATTTGAGGCTGGGAGTTCGAGACCAGCCTGGTCAACATGGTGAAACCTCATATCTACTGAAAATACAAGAATTAGCCGGGTTTGGTGGTGCATACCTGTAATCCAATCCCAGCTTATCAGGAGGCTGAGGCAGGAGAATCGCTTGAACCCGAGAGGCACAGGTTGCAGTGAGCCAAGATCTCACCACTGCACTCCAGCCTGGGTGACAGAGTGAGGAGATTCCATCTCCAAAAATGAAAAATAAAAAAAAAGAAAGAAAAGAAAAGAAACTAAACACATTAATCAACTGCAGCCATAGTTTGGTTATGGATACAAGAGTCTGGCAAAATTCAATAAAAGCATTTTGTAAGAATCAATAGTTTCTTGGATATTTTCAAAAAAGTGTTGTATATTTGAGTAATATTTGTAAATTATATGCTAGTACTTCTTTAAAACAATAAACCTTAAATATAAATATGTGTGCATATACTGGTGGGTGTCACTCACACCCATATACAATATTTTTGTTTTAATATAAAACTGGTTGTTAAGCAATTGCCGGTGCACTGTTGACATAGAACCTATGTGACCTTCTGGATTTTAATTATGGTGAGATAGGAAGGCATGGAGAGGGTTTTTAGGAGAGGAAATAACATAATTTAACTTACGATTTAACAGGATATAAGAGGATCACTATAGCTTGCATGCTGAGAACATGGGGCATTTGTTGGAGGTTAAAATGAGGTACAGTTGGAGCTTTTTTGTAAACACAATGAGAGCAATATTGAAATGTTTGTATACTAAAGGCAATGATCTAGCAGAGAGGGGTTGTTTTTGTCTGTTTTATGTTGCCATAATAAAATTCCATAGATTGGAAAATGTATAATGAAAATTTATTTCTGTTACAGTTCTGCAAGCTAGGAAGACCAAGACTATGGCCCTGGCATCTAGGCAGGGAGCTTCATGCTGTGTCATCTCCTGGTGAAAGGCAGAAAGGCAAGATAAGGTGAGGTTAAGCCATTCTCATGATAACCAACTGACTCCAGTAATAATGACATTAATTTATTCATAAAAGCAGAGCCCTCCTGACTCAATCGCCTCTTGTTATACCCCACCGCCCAACACTATTGCACTGGGAACCAAGTTTTCCACGTATGAACTTTGGGGAACACATTGAAATAATAGCAGGGGAGAATCTGATGATGCAGACAAGAAAGAGGATATTGCTTGAATAGGCAATAAGAGACAGAATCTAGTGTGTAAATGGGAGTGAGTTCTGTAGTTAGTCAGGATCATGGACGATTACACATAGCAACAAGAAAGAAGGTAGAATACATGGCCATAGTCACAGGTGGGTGTCTAGATGAAGAAGTAAGAGCTTTGGAAAATTCTGTCTGTTTCTATCTTTTTCAGAGGATGAGCATGGGCAAAGAGCTTTTAAAAGATGGAAAAGAGAAAAGAAAGTACAATATGGCCCTCTAGGTGAGTGAAAAAGTGTGTTCTAGGGAGATGATGTGGTTTGGCTGTGTCCTCACCCAAAATCTCATCTTGAATTGTAATCTCCATTATCCACATGTGTCAAGGGCAGGACCAGGTGGGGGTAATAGGATCATGGGGGAGCTTTCCCTCATACCATTCTCATAATAGTGAGTGAGTCTCACAAGATCTGATGGTTTTATCAGTGTCTGCATTTCCCCTATTTGTACTCATTCTCTGTCCTGCCGCCCTGTGAAGAGGTGCCTTCCACCATGATTATAAGTTTCCTGAGACCTCCCCAGCCATGCGGAACTGTGAGTCAATTATATCTCTTTTCTTTATAAATTACCATGTCTCAGGTACTTATTCATAGCAGTGTCCGAATGGAATAATACAGCAGATAAATGTGATTGGATGTCTTTCACATAACTGAAATCTATATAGTAAAAATTAAATCCCAACTTTCCTTCACCTGCATTACTATTCAGTGCTAATTAGTATCTAAAATTCTTTGAGTGGGACACTAGGCTCAGCACTGTATCATTATCTTATTTGATCTTCACTATAACTCTATTTGTTAGAGATAGCTGGTTTTCACATTTTACAGATGAGGAAATAGAAGCTGTGAGATACACACACACACACACACACACACACACACACACACACACACACACATATATATACACATTTACCAAACTATTAAGTGGCAGTATATTACTCAAATTCAGTCTATATTCAGGGTCATAGTCCTTAACTACATAGAGAGCCATATAGGACATTATCAGAACTCTAGATTTTACTCAGCAATAAATGTATGTTTTACACTACAATGATATCTCATTGCCCAAGTAAGAATTTGAGAAGTCACTCTGATAGGCAGAAAAGTGGACCTTGCCTGCAGATATCTGTGTCCTAATCCCTGTAATCTATAAATCTGTTACATTACACAGCAAAGAGGAATTAGGGTTACAGATGGAATTAATGTTGCTAATCAACAGATAGGAAAATTATCTGGGTATGGCCAAAGTAATCAGAAGGGTTCTTAAATGTGAAATAAGCATGCAGAATAAAAGATAATTAAAGAGATGGTATTATGAGAGGCCATGGTCTGACATTGCTGGCTTGAAGATGGAAAGTGGGGCCATGAGCCACGGAATGTGGGTGGCCTCTGGAAGTTGGAAAAGGCAAATAATCCAGATTTCCCCCTACAGTCTTCAAAAGGAATATAGCTGTGTGTACTTTGATTTTTGTCCAATGGCATCCATTAATACTTCTGACTCCCAGAATTGTATGATAATATGTTTTTGTTATTTTAGGCCACTAAGTTTGTGGTAATTTGTTACAGCAACACTAGGAAACTGATAGTCATCATTAACTCTTCTTTGTACCTCTCCACCATTTCTATCAAAGTCATAATGAAAATTTGTGTGGGTTTTATCTTTAATTTTTGTAAACTCCCTCACCAGCATGTTGTTTTAGAAAGGATTTAACGTTCTTACTGGGTTAATATCTTCAAAAAAGTTCATTTTCTTTTCTAGCTTTATTTTTGTTTAATTCAGTACCTCATTCTCTCTCCACTGAATATTTGTGGTATTATCTTTGCTAGTTTTCTTGCCTTTTACACTTAAGCCTTGGTCCACATTTGTGCAAAGTGATCCATCATTCTAAAATGCATGCAATGACACAGGGGAGTATGTAGAAGAGAGGGACTTTAGTGAGAGCCACCAGCATGAAGGAAGTTGGATTTTTTCCCCCTATTTCCATGTGAGATTGGTTTCTTTAGATAATTCACTGTGCATTAACTTACTCTCGCTATTGCTTACAGACAGGATACTTTATTTTGTTTAGAAACTCCAACATGTGCAAAGCTCAGGAATGTAGATGCTCACCACAACTTATAGTTATGTGGGTGCTTCTCTACTTCCTATTCTCATCATGGGACATTGCAGTGAAAGGGAGAGATGACTTTTCACATTCCTGGTTAAGAAACCATTCATAAGCAGCAAAAAGCAAAACCATTAATCCAGCTGATTCCTAAATCCTAGTAATATGTATTCAAATTGTTTATTTGGCATTATAGAATGAAGACTGAACTTGGAATCTTAAACATCGAAGGTGAATTCTACCTTTAACTCTTATTGCATATATGTCCTCAGTACAAGTCACTGCACCTGTCAAACCTGTTTCCTCATCTGGAAAAATGAAGGTAGAAAGGAAATTATCTTGGGTTGGGAGCTGGGCTACACACATATGTACATTGTCTCATCTAATCTCCAGAAAAAAGCAAAGAACCGTTAGTGCGCAGACTTGTCTTTTCACTCTTCTATCTAAAAAACAGAAAACTTTTGTGAATTATAATGGTAGAAGAGGCTGAAATATGAACTCTGAATAACTGTGGACCTTAGCTAGAATTCTGGGAGGCAATATCCATTTCTCCCAAAGGTTACATTGGGAAACCTGGCATCTACTAACTACTTTGCTGTTGATAAGATGTGTGACTTTAGACAAGCTATGTGCTCCTACCTGGGCTCACTTTCTGCCCCCTTCTTAAAATGAGAGGATTGGATTATTTCTACAAACCCTTACCTTTGATATTCTATGCCAGGAATGGGCAACTATCTTCTACAAAGGGCAGATAGTAAATATTTTAGGCTTTGCAGACCAAAATGTCTCTGTCAAAACTACTCAACTCTATCTGTACAGAACAAAGACAGCTGTAGATAATATGTAAATTAATTGGCATGACTGCATTAGAGTAAAACTCTACTTACAAAACAGATTGTGGCCTGAATTTAGCCCAGAGAACTTAGTTTGATGAGCCCTGGTCTACGGAGCAATGAAGAATTTTGTGTGTGACCAATTCCACTCTTCCTTTTTCTGTTTGGATCAATATAGTCAGAACTAATTTTGTTCATGCCTAGCCTAAAGACGTCTCTCTGTTGAAGTGGAGTTTATTTATGTGCTTCAATCTTTTTTGTTTAAGTCAGGATTAAGCTGAGAATTTTGAGAAGTAACTAGACAGGTTTTTGGCTGTAGCTTATTAAGAACAGCATTGGCTATCTTAAGCATACATGAATACTATCATGTTCTACATATGAACATGACAGAAATGAAGAAACCATTAATGAATAAAAGTTATATGATAGTTATGAATTTGGATAGATTTAAGATCCTACTCTCACCTATTTGTTCCAATTTTTATGTGTGATCATATTATCACAGCAACCTAGCCAATATATTGACATCAATCAAAATATATATTGGATTGCATTTTAAGTTATCAAATATACTGCTTTTTTGATATGCACAGAGATCCTTAATGAGGCTTCTTGGCTATAAGAGAATGTTTCACAAAGGGTGGGGCACAGAGGGGAATTAAGAATTTTCATGTATTTCTGCAGATGGTAGATGGACAAATGGCCTGTTAAAGGTATTTGATTAGGTTAAGCAACTGTCACAGGAAAGTGACTTGGAAATCACTGTCAAAGCCAGCATTTGAACAATAATATAACTTTAGGTCTGTGTACTCCAAGGTTTTCTTTATGTATGGCTTGGCCTGTTCAACAATGGTAGCATTACTTTAGGACTTTCTTTCTCTTTTGCTGTTGTTTAATTCAGCTAGCTCTTTGTGCTAAAGATGAATCTGATGGCAATGTATATCACGAAAGGTTTTCATCACAGCAAGAAGTACTTCTGAAGCTGGAGGAAGCTTTGGGCACATTGACAAATTTCCCCAAAGCAAGACTGCAGTATGGGCTCCTAAATCAGCAAGGGTTTTGATATTTGAACGTTCTCTTTATTTTCTATTCTCACTGTTTCTTTCTGTTCCGCTATGCCTTCAACTTCACTTGTTCAGTGACTTCAGTCGTAGAAAATATTCAGAGGGCATGGGCAGATGGTGAATTCACCAGGGAGTTTATGAAATTCTCTGATTCATTTCATCATTCTAGAATTATACAGAAATGAGCCCAGTATGAGCTTAAGCATATTCTGCCTTGAAGAATGAAAAAAAAAATACACCAAAAATGATTAAAACGTAAATTTAAGTAGTCTTTTATTTGCCCTGTAGAATATTTCTAATTAGATTTTAGCTGAATTCTGTCAGTTCCTTACCCCTAATAGCTGCATTTTCCAGTTCTGGATAACATTTTTATCAGCGTTTCTTTTTATTCTGATAATGAGATTTTTCTCATGATTTTTTATCTGATCAACCTTTCATGAATTTTATAAATAAATATGTATTTATTGTATGAGCTTCAACATTATTGTGCTTACTTTTGACATGATCCATTTTTGTTATTTTACAAATTGCAAACACAAAATTTAACATAGGATACAAAAATATTATGCATATTATACACATACACACACACACACACACACACACACATCCATATGCAATCTGGTGCCGCGTAAAGAATCTGTCAATTCCACTGGTTCCCAGTGAGATGGAATTTTGTCCCATGTCACACATTTGGAAATGTTTGGAGACATTTTTGGCTGTCACAGCCTGGGGTGAGAGTAGACAGGGAGAGAATCTAGTTGCATCTAATGGGTACATGTCAGGGATTTTGCCAATGGTCTGCTATGCACAGTCCAGACCCTCATACCCAACATGGAAAAAAAAATATCCAGCTCAAGTTACCAATAGTGCCCAGGTCTAAAAAATTCAGGTCTGATTTAAAAGCATGTAAAAATGTACACAGATAATTCAGGCAATTCTATATCATAGCACAGATCTTTAACATGCCATAAGTCCTTACAGTACATATGGGAAAGTTTTACAGGAAAGTGCTAGAAGTTTTTTTTCTGATGGTATGCAATCTACTCTTATATTCAGAACATTGCAAAGTAGAGAGTCTTACAATGCACCCAAATTAATATATTTTTTTCCTTGAGAAATGGCCAGGAGGATTTGATTAAGAATATAGATTTATATTTGTTGTTATCTTTATAGTTATATCTGCATAGAACATTTTTTTCTATTAATTGCTGTCCATCATTCTATTCCATTTCTTTGCTACCCGTACTTGAGTAATAGAGGAGCTGCCATGTTAATTCAATATAAGCTTTGACCCTGGAAATTTGGGGAAAGACATTAGGAGTGAGAATCCACTCTCTCTTTCTTTCCCTATGGCTGCTAAACCTATAATACGCAATGTACCAGATATTTCTAAGACTGTACTTTTGATTACATTAATTGAAGAAGCACTGAAGATCTAGAGGGAGACAGAGATAAACAAAAAGAGGAAGAAGTTGTATAATAAGCTCTTCTGTGCATTGTGAATGTATTTTCCACTCTGGCACTTTTTCAAAAGTAGGAAATAAAAAATAAAGTTTCTTTATGCATATTGGCAATAATAGACTGCTCTTTCCTTCTTTCTTCCTTCCTTCCTTCCTTCCTTCCTTCCTTCCTTCCTTCCTTCCTTCCTTCCTTCCTTCCTTCCTTCTTTCTTTCTTTCTTTCTTTCTTTCTTTCTTTCTTTCTTTCTTTCTTTCTTTCTTTCTTTCTTTCTTTCTTTCTTTCTTTCTTTCTTTCTTTCTTTCTTTCTTTCTTTCTTTCTTTCTTTCTTTCTTTGACTGAGTTTCGCTCTTGTTGCGCAGGCTGGAGTGCAATGGCGCCATCTCAGCTCACCGCAACCTCCGCCTCCCGGGTTCTAGCGATTCTCCTGCCTCAGCCTCCTGGGTAGCTGGGATTACAGGCATGCACCACTACACCCGGCGCTAATTTTTGTATTTTTTAGTAGAGATGGGGTTTCACCATGTTGGTCAGGCTGGTCTCGAACTCCTGACCTCAGGTGATCTGCCTGCCTGGCCTCCCAAAGTGCTGGGATTACCGGCGTGAGCTTCTGTGCCTGGCCGACTGTTGTTTCTTTGAATGAGAAACACTGGAAATAGACTTTAATGAGAGAACATGAAGGTCAAGATTATTTTAGTCATACAGTCATATATGTGCACACGTGTGCACACACACCTTTGCACATATAAATCCATAATGGTATATGTTATCTGCTACTTTGCTACTTTTACTCATGAATGTCCTGTAAATGCCTTTTTATTTCCACTTACATCACTATTTTTATAACTGCTGAATCGTTCAGGGCTTTACATCACTATTTTCATAACTGCTGAATGGTACATTTTCTTCACTAAGCTATGCTTTTCTTGATTGGAATTTAGGTGGTTTGTTACCAGAGGTTCCCTGATAAAACAATGCTGGAGTGATCATGCTTATGTATACTCTTTATGCATTTTTTGCTATCATCTTCAGAAATATTTCTAGAAGATCTGTTGAGTCAAATAATATTTAATTTAAACAATTTTGAAGCACAGTGCTAATTCCCCTTCTGGAAAGGTTGAGACAAGTTGCATTCCCACCAGTGCGCAGATATGCCCACATCGCATACCTTTCCTGACAGCGGGAGACCTCAGACTCCTCCATCTTTGTTAATATTTTCCTAATTATCACTACGAAGGGTAAAAAAAACCCTTCATTTTCATCTAAATTTTTGATAAATAGTTAAGGTGAACATCTTTTCATTTTTACTAACCATTTTCAATTCTTATTTTGGCATTTTCAATTCTTAATTGGCTTTTCATATTTGCTGCTCAGTTTTAAAAAATGTTACTCATCTTTTTAGTTTTAATTTATAGAAGCTCTTTGAATATTAAGAAAATTAATCTGTCAAATGTATTACAAATATTTTTTCCCAGATTTTCTTTTAACTCTCATTAGGGTACTTTTTAGCTAAAAGGAAGCTTGACATTTTTATGTTATCCTGTTTATCATTTTTTAGAAGTTCTTGGGATGCTAGTGAAGTTTAGAAAGGCATGACCTTCATCAAGATTATAAAAAGTATTCGTACAAAACTCCTTCAACTATAATTTAATTTTTAACATTTAAATATTTGATTTCTCTGGAATTGATTTGAGAGCTTTGGAGTGAGGTACTGCAGTCAAACTTAGTAGCTAATGCTTAGGCTATATAATAAGAAAGACTTGTATTAAGGTCTGAGCTCCACCACTTAATTGCCAAGTGACCTTGAAAAAAATCACCTAACCTTTTGGAGCCTGTTTTTTTTAATCTGTGAAAAGGGACAACCATACTCCCTAACTCACAGGTTTGTGATGAAAATAACAGTTCAAAGAATTTAGAGCAAATGTTGGAACATATTAAGCATATTATTAATGTTAGCCGGACTTCGTCTTGTTATTACTATTCCAAGTAGGTAAACAGTTTTCCCTAAATGATTTATTGATTAGTCTACCTTTTACCCAAAGACTGAAAATGTTATCTTCAGTATATACTTAATTACAATATACAATTAGACAGACATATGTCTAAATGTCTAAACCCTCTCTAATCTGTTATATTGTTCTGCCTGTGCATCTGGGTAACACCATTTCAATTACAATAGCATTTAGGGTAGTTTTTAATGTCTAGTGGGCAAAGTCCCTGCCATTACTCTACTTACTTGATCTTTGTATAGATATTCTTCCATATTATTTCCTTCCAGATAAACTTTGGAATTTTTGGGTTGAGATTCACACACACACAGAATCCCATTCAGTAATATTTTTAACTTATTTTTTAAATGAAAGAATGATATTATAATTGTATATTAATTTTGCTCTCAGTTGCATTCATTTCTGATGTGTAAAAAAAAAATGATGTTGTCTTTTCCAAAAACATTAGAGTATTCTCAAAAGAATTTTTTTTTTTTTTTTGAGATGGAGTCTTGCTCTGTCGCCCAGGCTGGAGTGCTGTGGTGCTATCTTGGCTCACTGAAACCTCTGCCTCCCCGGTTCAAGAGATTCTCCTGCCTCAGCCTCCTGAGTAGCTGGGACTACAGCTAATATTTGTATTTTTAGTAGAGACGGGGTTTCACAGTGTTAGTCAGGATGGTCTCGATCTCCTGACCTCGTGATCCGTCCCCCTCGGCCTCCCAAAGTGCTGAGATTACAGGCGTGAGCCACCGCCCAGCCAAAATAATTTTTAATAACAGTAAGCATCCTTCGCTTGTTTCTGGAATTAATTTTGAACTTTATTTTATGATTAAATATGCTGTTTTTAGTTTGAGTCATATATTTAAGTTGTTAAGAAAGCACAATGCTAATTGCCCATCCAAAAAGCTAGAAAAATTTGCATTTGCAACAGTATGCATAAATATGCCCACATTCCATGACGTCCCTGACAGCAGATTTCCTTATGTTCTTTCCTTTTTGCTAATGTTTTTCTTTGTTATCAATTTGAAAGGTCAAAATATCTCATTTTAATCTCTTTACAGACACAGGAAGAACTGATATCTTTAAATCACTGCCTTTTCTATGTTTCTCTACTTTGATTCAGGCCTTTTTCTTTTAATCTCTCCCAGCAAAGTTTTATATGGTAGTTTTCTTCATTTAGTACTCATGCATTGCTTATTTAATTTATTCCTTGTTATTTTCTTTTCATTTTACTTTTGACTGCTTGTGTGAATGGGCTTTTTCATTTCATTTTAGCTTTTTGTTGGTATGAAAGGAAGATATTAGACGTCTATTAATTTTACAGTCACTTTCATATCAAACATGTAAAATTTTTCTACCCTTTTCTTTTCTTTTTTGAGACACACTCTCACTCTGTTGCCCAGGCTGGAGTGCAGTGGCGTGATCTCAGCTCACAGAAACCTCTACCTCCCAGGTTCAAGCAATCCTTGTGCCTCAGCCTCCCAAGTAGCTGGGATGGCAGGCACACACATCCATGCCCAACTCATTTATGTATTTTTAGTAGAGATGGGTTTTCACCATGTTGGCCAGGCAGGTCTCAAACCCCTGACCTCAGGTGATCCACCCACCCAGGCCTCCCAAAGTGCTGGGATTACAGGCAAGAGCCACCATGCCTGGGCTTTTTCTTTTCTTTTCTGAATGTATTATGTAGCAATTGTGAAAAAATAGTTTTTGTATATATTCAAGGTATAAAACATGGTGTTATAAGATACACATATAGAGCATAAAATCTATCAATTTTAAAACAATTTTATATAACTGTCAAAAGCCACATTCTAATTTTGTTCATATACAAATTCTAAATTTTTCAATTATTTTACAATTAAGCATAAGGCTTTTAATTTGAATCATATATTACACATTTTAAGAAAGCACTTATATTTAAATGAAGGTTTAACTTTATAAATTTCCTCATTGACATCTACCAGAATGACCATATTTCTCTCCTCCTTTGGCTTACTAATATGGTAAATTATATTTATGTAATTCTTTACAGGATTCCTGATTTTGCATGCTTTTCATTCCTAGAATGTCTCCCACTTCATCATTATATATTATTTTATTGATATACTGTTGGATTATGTTTACAAATATTTTCAAATACTTTATTTCAGACTTTTGTGTTAAGACATATTTTTCAGTAGATTTATCTGCATTCATTAGTGCCATTAGGTCCATTTGGGTATTAGTATTATGCTTCCTTAATGAAACAATTAGAAAAGTTTTGTTATCTTTCACACTCTGAAACAGTTTAAAATATGTAGCAATTGTACTGGTTAAAGGAATGACCTCTCTAACCAGAGAAAGGGAGAGAGAAAGAGAGAAGCAAAGATTCAAAATCTGGATTTTCCTACTCTTCTACCTACTCTTTGTTTTTACATTTATAAAATGGTTATAATAATTGATAGGATTTGGCTGTGTCCCCACCCAAATCTCATCTTGAATTATAGCCCCCATAATTTCCATGTGTTGTAGGAGGCACCTGCTGGGAGATAATTGAAACATAGGGGCTGTTTCCCCCATACTGTTCTTGTGGTAATAAATAAGTCTCATGAGATCTGATAGTTTTACAAGGGGAAACCCCTTTCTCTTGGTTCTCATATTCTCTCTTGTCTGACACCATGTAAGACGTGCCTTTACCTTCTGCCATGATTGTGAGGTCTCCCCAGCCATGACTTAAGGGCTCTTAAGCCCAACTGATTTAGGGCTCTTTTTGGGCAATGAAAATGTTCTATAACTGGATTCTTACGATGATTGCACAACTGCTTAAATTAACTAAATATCATTAAATTGTGTAATTTATAATTCATAACCTTTATGTTAATTATACTTCAATAAAGCTGTTAAAGTCAAGAAAGTATAGAAAACTGTTCATGAAAATAATGTTAAGAAATGATAGATTTGGTGATTTCATGTGAGAGAATGGGGAATGAAAACCCTTTACCATAATACCCATAATACCCAAGGTTATAGATTGAGTAACAGGGATTACAGTCTGGAAATTCACTATACTGAGGAACACGGGAGGAGAAACCAGATCCATGGGAGAAGATAAATTCGTGTTTAACAGTTGAGTTGGAAGTGCTAGTGAGATTTTCAAGTGGATATCTGTGAGGCAGTTCAGTATAAGAGTTGGAGATTAAGAGATTGATCCAAATGGTAATTTGGATTTGGAACTTCTCTTCAAAATGACTTATTTAGAAAGGATAAAAAGTGTTTTTCACCCTTTCTAAATAAGTAACTCTTGCAATCTTCCTTAATCTACTTTATTTCTCTACTATCTCGTATTTTTACTGTGTATATTCAATATTCTATACTAAAAATGATTGCTACTTGTAATATGTGTTTTCAAACTACATATTCTCTCCTATCATGCACTTCTAGATACTTTGATAATTCCTCTAGGGCCTTTTGTTGAAACATTTCATCAATGGTAACTGAATCCATTGGAGTGGGTGAGTTTGCTCATAGCACAATGAGAAGTGGCCATAGATCAAAAGGCTGAGAAATATAGAAATATTATTAATGAACTTATGAGAATAGTTTCAGAGGACTGGAAGGAACAGAATTCCAATTACAGTGGGAAGTTGGCTGTGAAGCAATTTTCAGCTAAGACAGAGGAAAAATATAGGGCAGTAGCTGGTGGGATTTGGAGAGAAGCAAAGGTTAAGATGAAAAATATGTTAGCATATTTATATGTGGATGTGACAGATCAATGACATAACTGGAGATAAAAGGGTGAATATTTAAAAAGTTAATTCCCTTAGAAGATGAAAGATGAAAGGAATTCAGTGCATACTTAAGAAAGGCAGTTTTTTCTATTATAACCTGAAGAAAAGATGAAAGAATAGCTGCCCGTACATAGATATTCATGGTTGTTCCTCTGTGTTCATACCCAGTCTCCTCATTTTCTATTTGAAATTTTGGGGATATTGGCCTCATTACGTTGTAATTATTTATAACATATTACATTGTAATTATTTATAAACTATTTTGCTCATTTTTCAAGGATATGTGTGTGTGTGTATGCGTGTGTACATATATTCTATACCATCAATTGCTTTATGGGTCAGTACATTGTTTTCTACACAGTAACCCCTGACTCGTAGCTCTAAAAGAGTTGCCTCAAGACTGTTTAGGAAGCTGGGCCAGGAAAAACATGGTGATGCATTTAGTCATGTGGCTGTTCCTCTAGCCTTCCCTTCCTTATAGAGAGCTGAGGTCAAGGAATACAAAGCAAGTGGGGTGTGCTATTTCTTATGATTTGCTTTTGCTTCCTTTCCCCAGCCTTCTAAGCTGAGACCTATCACTGGAAATCTTAGTAACTTATTCCACTTACTTACTGATGAAAATAAGTTATATATGGCGTTCAAAACCTGCAGAGTCTGAATTGTTGCATCCACTCTCCTTTTGGTCTAACTGTATTGTTCTTGACCAGTAGTATTATCTGGAGATTCTAGTATGTCCTTATAACTTTTCCTGGTCTTTGTGGAGGTATATTCATTTTGTTTGTTTTGGTGGCTGTTAGAGAGGAAGCATTGTCGATGTGCACTTATGCCACTTTTCTTTCTCAAAAGGTCTGGAGAAGATTTTGAGGCCTTGATTAGTCTTTTTCAATTGCCCCACTAACCAATACACCATTCAGTCCCAAATAATGGGCAGGATTCAGCTTGGCAGAAATGACTTTGGGATCGTGTCAACTACATCTATGTAATGACACATTTAAATAAATTCATATTTGTGTGAGGGGTTTCTCACCAATAGAAATTTGGAAGCTAAGTCACTTGGTAAACCAATTAATTAACATTGCGTATATAAACCGTATTTATAAGATACTACTGTAAAGAATATAACCCATTAACAAAATACATAAAAGTTAGATTGTTTTAGTAAGAATAATTTCTTACATGTGTATAGTGGATAGTGTCCTGTTTAAAATGTCCTTTCTTGGCCGGGCGCGCTGGCTCAAGCCTGTAATCCCAGCACTTTGGGAGGCCGAGACGGGCGGATCACGAGGTCAGGAGATCGAGACCAGCCTGGCTAACACGGTGAAACCCCGTCTCTACTAAAAAAAATACAAAAAACTAGCCGGGCGAGGTGGCGGGCGCCTGTAGTCCCAGCTACTCGGGAGGCTGAGGCAGGAGAATGGCGTAGACCCAGGAGGCGGAGCTTGCAGTGAGCTGAGATCCGGCCACTGCACTCCAGCCTGGGCGACAGAGCGAGACTCCGACTCAAAAAAAAAAAATAAAAAAAAATAAAAAAAAATAAAATGTTCTTTCTTTACTAGCTAAGTGAGTTATTACAGGAAGAGTGGGCCAGGCGTGGTGGCTCACACCTGTAATCCCAGCACTTTGGGAGGCCGAGGTGGGTGGATCACCTGAGGTCAGGAGTTCAAGACCAGCCTGGCCTCTTCTCTAGTAACTCCCATCTCTAGTAAAAAAAAAAAAAAAAAAAAAAAAAAAAAAAAAAAAAAAAAAAAATTAGCCGGTGTCATGGCAGGCACCTATAATCCCAGCTGCTTGGGAGGCTGAGGCATGAGAACCACTTGAATCCGGGAGGTGGAAGATGCAGTGAGCTGAGATCACACCACTGCACTCCAACCTGGGTGACAGAGAAATATAGAAAGGATATTTTTTTTCTGTTGAAGGAAAGAAAAGAAAAGAAAAAAAGAAAAGAAAGAAGGAAGAAAGGAAGGAGCATAAAACAGTGTTAATTAGGCCCTGTCAGAAGCACTTTTACATGAATTATCTAATCTAATTCTTCTACAATCCAGTTTAAGTTTCCATTATTATCCTAATATTAGAGAAAAGGGGACTGAAAGACTTAGATGACCGACATTTGCTCAAAGTCACACAATTAGTTCTCCAGGTTGGAAGCCAAGCCCTATGCGATAGAGCTCACAGCTTTAACCATGATAGCAGTGTATCACCTCATGTGAGATTGACAGCAGCAATGTAAGGTAAGAATGACATAGCATCCAGATTCTCCACATAAGGAACCTAAAATTCAGAGAGGTTAGAAAATTGTCCAAAATAACCCCTTAGCAGCAAATATGATGCACCTGGGAATAAAACTCAGGTCTCCAGCAAAGTTCATTGCTCATTTTATTACACTGCCTCTATCTATGCCCTGCCTTTGAGTTATCTAGAGACTGACACTGTGTTATGGAAGGTTATTTCCTAAGTAGGAAGACTGCAGCTATGTAATGCAAGCACATCCCTCATAGATCAATTGTGAGTTTTAAGTTAGATAGTGGCTGTAAATGCCTCTCACATTCCTTACACCTAACACATATTCCATAAATGAAGGGCAATTCCTTGCACATCCTACGACTGATCATTTATCTTATTTTATGGACTCTCTGTTCTTATTCTGATTCACTTTATTACAAAGTAACAGACATCTCTTTTTACCTTCATATCTTTGACCTCATTCCTTAGTCAGTGCTGCTTTCCTTAGCTTTCTACTTTCACTGACTGCTAAGCTCAATTTACTGCATGAATTCTACCAGTTGGAAAAAAAAAAAAGCGTGGAATAAAGCCCTAATAAAGAGATAAAGCTTGGGAGCCTGCAGGATATAAGACATCAATGACAGGAAGTCTGAGGAGTTCCTATGAGTAGCAGTGAGCAGAGTTCAGAGCCAAGGTGAATGCTAACAGACCTGTAACACTGATATGATAAATGATGCAATAAGAAAGTAATGACCATCTTTTCCAAATTAATACATCCTGCAAAGCACCTACACTGTAAAGACAGCAATTCCATTCTTGAGGTTGAAGCCTGAAGCTTAGATGGGGTCTATGATAGTCCATTTTAATTGCCAACTTGACTGGGCCACTGGGTGTCCATATATTTAGTTAAATATTATACTGGTGTGTCTGTGAAGGTGCCTTTGGATGGATTTCAGTGGGTAGACTGAGTAAAGCAGATTTCCCTCCCTGATGTGGGTGGGCATCATCCAATCAATTGAGGGCCTGAATAAAACAAAAAGACAGAATAAGAGAATTTTTTCTCCACCTTACTGACTGGGCTGGGGCATCAGTCTTCTCCTGCCCTTGTGCTGGGACTTACATAGTCAGCACTCCTGATTCTCAGATCTTAAACATGGACTAGAATTTACACCATTGGTTCTCCTTGTTTTCTAGCTTGCAGAGAGCAGATTGTGAGACTTCTCACAAATGTGGAATTGACTCATGTGACTTTGGAGGCTGATATATATCTTATATTACATATATGAGAATACATATATTACATATGTAAGAATCTTACATTATTTTATATATGTATTTTATTTGTTTTGTTTTTCTGGAGAACTCTGACTAATGCAGGGCCTAAGTTATTAGGATTTTAATCATTTGGGAACTATTATTGCAGATTAATTGTACTAGCCATGTATATAAAATGTCAGTTACAAATATATGTACTACTGGCCCACTTTTATGTGCATTGTCACATTTAAACTTCATAAAAAACCAGGGAAACAGCAAAGCTACTATAATCTCCATTTCAACATAGGGAAGAATCAAGCTTCAAAGAGTTCAAATAATTAGCTACAAATCACACACCGTCAAGTAGTGGAAGACGATTTGATTCTGTTTGACTCCAAATTCCTTGTTTTTTCATTTTTCCACACTGTCTCACTAAAATGAAACATAATGGTTTGTTAATGAATAAATTAATAAATAATTGATAATATAAGTACTCATAGTTTTTGGCTTCAGTGTTAGTGACTTTGTTGGATTCTTCTTATTTGTATGGTGCAAGATTTAGGGTGGAGCTACCTAAGCAGGTTTCATTCTCATATTAAACATCTTCTCTCCACTGAACCTATTCTACACTCAGCACAGGGTCTAGAAAATCTGTGGTTTGTTGTGGTTGTGACTCTTTTCGAGCAGCCTTGCAAATAGATACCTTAAACAAAGCTACTGATGTAGAGGCACTGCTCTCACTTTCTTTTCCGTTTCTCTACACATTATTCTCTAATTCTTCCAGCAGCCAGGATATTTTTCAAACAGTCTGTTAGTGTTTTCACTTTGCTGGAAATTCCAACTTCATGGGCTCCTGATGGGAACAGGCAGGAGATTATTTGGGTGTAGTATTATTTTCTTTCCCTAAAGTAAATTGCCAGAATTTCAATCCATTATTTTGTATCAAATTGCTTTTTTTTTTTTGGAACGGTCTCTGTTTTCTTCCATCAAAATGTAGAGATGGAAGTATGGTAACTCGAGGAACGGTATCTTCTTGGTCTAAAAACAGTGTATGTCAACAATACTGGTGGAAGAAGGTTGTTTTTGGGGTGTGTGTGTGTATGCATTTATTTAGAAGAGATCTTTTCATTTAACCACTGAGAGTCCTCTTGTGAATAAGGACCTGGACACAATCTCAATTTTATCATTAGAGCACAGGCTTACTAACAATACAGAGTTGGAGGGCCTCTCAACCCTTCGCTGGTTTCCTTTCTGGAAGTTTGAACACTTCAATGGTGTGGCTTATACTGGACCTATCATTATATACCTGGCACCTGGCAAAGATACTTGACAAGGTAGGTGCTCAGTAAGTGTTTCTAAAATAGATGAGTAAGTAACTGTAAAGAAATGAGTAAATGAATGGATAAGTGAATAAGTGAATGAATGAATACAGTATTAAGAATAGAAACTGGGATGGCTGGAAAGCAGCAAAGGCCAGATTGTGCTAAGGATGTAACTCCTAAGGAGTCAGGAAAATGAACTCCTTTGATGTCTTCCAAGAGGATACTCAGGTCTGATTTAGTCACTGTGAAAAAAAAGTTCTATTTCTTATTCATATGGTGGATTAACTTCTCATGTTTACCATCTCTCTTCAAAAACACTGTTTAAATGGTTGTAAAGGAATAAAAATTGTGTAAAACCCAAGGATAAAGAAAATAAGAGAAGTCACTGGCCCAAAAGAGATTTCAGCATTCGTTCATTTTTGCAACTATGTCCGGAATGCCTTGCTATGCACCAGGTACTCTTCTCAACACTGACAACAAATCAGTAAGCTGAACAGACAAAAATTCCTGCCGTCATGTATCCAATGTTCTAGCGGCCAGAGCACATTTTCAAAGGAAGCCTAAAAGTGATGGAAGGATCGCGATTGATTTAGCAAAGTATAGGAAGTTAAAAATGTTAACCTGGGGCAGACATGAAAGGAGGTGAGCCAATTTGCCACACAGGAGCCAGGATAGATCAGGTCTTGAGGCATCAGATACTGCAGAAGACAGATATGGAAAACTGGAGTTAAAACAGAGAGAGTTGTTGAAAGTCTGTGTTTATAGGTGATAGAGTTCCAGGTCTCCCCCTGCTACTCTCCACTTTCTGCTCCTCTCAGATAAGAGACTAAATGTTTTCTTTCCGAAAGTTGAACTTGTGAAGTTCTAGACTTTGAGACACCTAACAGTGTTTGGCAGTGGCAAGATCCAGAGTGGATAAAAAATGGATGAAGCGAAGATGTGCATACTGAGATTCCCACATGTCTATCAATTTCTTCTTCCCAGAACACCAGATTATGGCACCCTGAGATGATACTGGTGGATTTTTCTATTGAGAAACTGACTGACCTCATAAAAATTATTTCCAGGCTGGGCGCAGTGGCTCACGCCTGTAAACCCAGCACTTTGGGAAGCCGAGGCAGGCAGATCACGAGGTCAGGAGATCAAGACCATCCTGGCTAACACGGTGAAACCCCATCTCTACTAAAAATACAAAAAATTAGCCGGGCATGGTGGCAGGCACCTGTAGTCCCAGCTACTTGGGAGGCTGAGGCAGGAGAATGGCATGCACCCAGGAGGCAGAGGTTGCAGTGAGCCGAGATCACGCCACTGCACTCCAGCCTGGGCGACAGAGGGAGACTCTGTCTCAAAAAAAAAAAAAAAAAAATTATTTCCAGATACTGATATTCAGTGGTCCCTCAGTAAGAAGATGCAAACAGAGCTCTCAATGAGTATGTATTTGATTTAAATTTTTTTTTTTTTTGAGACAGAGTCTCGCTCTGTCACCCTGGCTAGAGTGCAGTGGCTCATTCTCGGCTCACTGCAACCTCCACCTCTGGGGTTCAAGCGATTCTCCTGCTTCAGCCTCCCAAGCAGCTGGGACTACAGGCTTGTGCCCCCAGGACCAGCTAATTTTCATATTTTTGGTAGAGACAGGGTTTCACTATATTGGCCAGGCTGGTCTTGAACTATTGACCTCATGATCCACCCACCTGGGCCTCCCAAAGTGCTGGGATTACAGGCGTGAGCCTCCACGCCCGGCCTGATTTAATCTTAAATGAGAATAAGGAACCCCAAGATGATCAGACATTTCAGAAATCCCGAGACAGTGTAGGAAAAACATTGAAAGAGCAGACAGAGAATATAGGGAGACAGGAATTATCGAAGAGAGAGTAGTACAGAAATTAGGGACTCAGGACTTCAGATTGAAAAGATCCACCAAAAAACTAATGATCGGAGCCTGGTGTCTGTAAATTCAGATACATCGACTGGTAAGGGGTAGGGTCCATACATTGGCATGTTTTATATAGCCCCACAAATGACTTTAATATATAGCTGGGAATGAAAAAAAAAACCTGTTATACCTATTAATGTGCACTTTTCCCTTTTTGTATTTAGGCTACTTGGGTTAGCACACACACTGACATGTAAATATTTTTTTCTGGCATGGTGGAACATATGGAAAACCAAGGCCAGAAAGGTGGATCCTCTTTCTCCCAGTCTAGGATTCATATATTGCCTATTTCTTTTTCTCATACTGGGTAAAATATATAAGAAACAATAAAAATGATGTTTTCTGTGATTGGCCTGTAAAATAGTTAAGAAATCTCTTTTGCCATAAGCTTGTATCTTTCCTCTTACAAAAACTTTTATTAAAAAAATTAAAATTTTTTTCTTAAACATTGCCTATATCTTATGTAGGTTTCTTCATGGAATGTTGAAACTCAGAGGCCATGCCAAACCTGATTACAACTTAGAAGGCAAAACCCAATGCAGGGGAGGGGGAAGGAACTTTTAGATACCTGTTCTCGAGAGTTAGTTATATAAAATCAGCATAGACACTACAACCTCTGGAGCAAGTAGGGCAGCCTGACAAAGTAGAGCAAAGGTTGCTGGTACTATAGGCCTTCCAAATTTATCTCAGGGCTTCTTTTACTTAACCACTAATTTAAAGCTATAGTGCTCTGCCCAGAGATGGGGAAGGACAACCCTTATCATAGCTGTAGCTGTATGGTTTGCTTTGTCCACTATTTTTCTCTCTCCTATGAACTGGACATGTTCTCTGCATTGATGATAATAAAGTGTTAGAGTTACTAACTTGGAAATTAGTTATGAGAATCTTCTATCGCTAAAAGCATCACTCCTCAGTAGAATGAGAATGCACTAGAACTAAGGCAGAAAGTGCATCAGCAGAACCCAATGCAAGTCATCCTCTGACCAGAGCTTTCAATGGTTCCCACCTTAGATATGAGCTATTACCCCAGTTCTCAGCTGAGCAACATTGTATCTTACCCAACTCCTCCTTTACAATTGAGAATATGGAAATATATTAATAGAAAGTCGTAAGACTTTCTGAATGGTAATCGTGGAACCAGAATTCAAAGCCAGTTCAGTTGTTCCCTACAGATGTAGAAACATTTTCCTACGTCATTTGGGGGTATAATTAAAGCACACCGGGAGTATAGGGAAAGGGGAGCTTCAGTGTCACCAAAGGAGTCAGGGAAAGTTACTCAGAGGAAGTAACACTCGAGGTATGAAAATAACCAAGGCAGATAGAGAAGGGGAGAGTAAGAAAGGCACAGTGTAGGGAAAAACCTGTTCAAAGTCATGATGTCTGGTGAAAGCCAAAGGTGATCTTAGAGATTATATAACTCTTTCACTTTACCCTTAGGAAAAAATAGAACCCTAAACTGTGCCAGGTACTAGGAATATACAGATAATTATGTTCCTGTCATCAAAAGCACACGGTAGAGTGTGAAAATAATCATTTTATTTTTTCCCAACAATGTCTACTTTATGTGATGCTCACATCTGCCAGTAAGCTTAGTTCAGTTTCCTGAGTAAGGGTCATATCTCTATTTCTTGTTATTTATATTTCCAGTGGTGCCAGAATGAGACACTAACTGCAGGTTCCTTCCAACTACAAGAGAAACATAGTTCAGAGTGTAGAATACTGAGGGCAGGATCAGTATCTTCATATTTGTACCTTAAGATAAATTTTCCAAAATACATTGATTGCTCATGTTACATTTAGATTTTTATTGCCAATTCTTGAGGTCATTATGCACTAGTTCATTTCACTAATCCCCCTCCATTGAGCATCAGATAGTTGCACAGCATTGAGTCAAGTGTTGTGAGGCAGCAAAGATTAACTAGATGAAGTTTATGCCCTACAGGAGATAAAGGTTTCACTAAGGTAAATACATGTATATTACAAAAGTAAAATATAGCACAGCATACATTTTCTTAGTGTACTCTAAGGGATGCCTCATGGTGTAGGGAAAAGAACATTAATTTCACAGTAATATGGACCCAAGTGTGTGACCTAAATATTTTTTGACCTGGCACAATTTGTTAAACTTCAAGTCCCAATTTTTCCAACTGTAAAGTGGAAATGATGAAAACTCCTACCTCAGTCGTTCATATGTGTGTGCGTCTGTGCGTGTACTGAGCAAATCAAATAGTGTACCAAGCAACGGGGAATAGACCAGGACTTCAGTATATTTTTACTTAGTCTCTGGTCCCTGCCAAACCCTCCCAACACCCTAAGTAGTTAACATCTGAGAAGTCAGAGGAACATCAAATATTTGGTGGTATTGCACTTCTTTCATGAATTATCCAACTTTAAAAAGTACATGACAACACATACAGTTCTCTCAAAATTCAAAATAATGCCCTTACTAAAACGATTTGGAGTGGTGACTTACTATGTCCTTGCATACTGCTTCAGAGATTTGGCATATATTATCAAGAATTGCATTTTATTTAAAAAGCTCATAAAGCTTCATCCTTAGCTATTACGGATTTAGGAGTAGTAGATATATGGAAACTTTCACACTCTATTGAACGGATTATACATTCTTCTCTAGCCCACATAACTCATATTTCCAGGCTCGTTCTAAATTCTTCACTTTCTGATTAATGATATGGATAACATGGCTCCAGGTAGTGTTCCCTTATCTGACCATGCCACAGACTCACTTCCAATTGTCCTTCAGAAAACATTAGGCAGCATTTTGGCAAAACTTCCTTTAGTAAGGAATATTGGAAAAGGAGGTTATAATTTGTGATTCTAAAACTACATACAAAGTTCACACACACATATCCAAGGACTCTGGATTGCTGATATATATATATATATATGTATCTGATATATATATATACACACACACACACACACACACACACACACACACCCCTCATCTTAGATATGAGCTATAATGACTCTTATAGTACTGCTATAAGGATGACTGATATATGCAAATTATCTGTTGTAAACACTGACACATAGTAGATGCTCAACAAGTTTGCTGAAATGAATTTTTCCATTTAAACATGTGACGATACTGCAATTCAATTTAAGTAACTTTCTCAAGGTCACATAGATTTTAATAAGAGTTGTATATATATATATATATATATGTGTGTGTGTGTGTGTGTGTCAGCAATCCAGAGTCTTTGTATATTTTATATATAAAATATAAAAGGGCTTTATATAAATATGTGTGTGTGTGTGTGTGTGTGTGTGTGTGTATGTGTGTGTATAAATTAAGCCTATATAGGCTCTCTTTTAGTTATGAATGATTGACATCCACTTCTTTCTGGAGCACAGTATTATTAATTACAAAAATAAATTAACTGGCAATGTTCTCATTAAGGATAAATGTGAACTGGGAAGACTGTATAGATAAATCGTTGCCTGCCTCATTCAGATTGAAAGAAACATTTAGACTCTGGAGGGAACAGTGAAAAAAGTGTATATTATAGAGTTATATGTTTTAATAACTTCACCTCATTCTATTAAGCCTCTAACCCCACTGGAATCATAAAAGGTTAATATTGAGATGAACCCTAAAGGCATAAATTAGGCTTTGCCATTACTTGCCCCCGAATGAGCCTTAAGCTGTGTAATACTGGATCAGCAGGACTTTCCTTTATTATTAAAGAAATGAAGATACACTGCATTGAATGATATTATTGAAAATGCCTAAATTTTCTCATTATCCTACAAGTGCTTAAAATTGCTATTACAGATTTCTGTAGGCAAAATCCCAGATCCCAGCAGACCCCTGCAGAATGTTATGGAGTATTTGTAGGGAATGTGTTTCAATTACCCACAAAAATATACTTAAGTAGCCATATTGGGTATTTTCAGGAGGAAATGAGATATTTTATTTTTATTCTACTATAAAGAAGGGTCAATCTGAAATGGTGTGCTGGAGTTACAGGCTACAAATCAAAACTGAGGCATCATCAAAAATATTTCTCGTTTATGAACTTTTTGTGATATTAAAAAAGCACCAAGTTATCTATCATTTCTTGCTTCTTGGGTAGCTTCATTTTTCAGTATTAGTACTTCACGTTTGCTATTCATCAAGTTTAAAAGCGACACTTGTCCAATAAAAATAGTTGGATATCCTTGGCAAAGACGTAGCACTTTTGGATTGTCATATATATCATCAACTTCTTCTAAGAAGAAATCCTCAGGTTGTAAATAATGAAAGGGCAGCTCTATCATAGGTAAAACAATTTCACACAAATCTTTCTTAACATCATCTGTTTTAAAAAAATAGTTTAATTTGTAGATTTCAAAAATCCTTTTTTTTTCAACATTTGTGCTAACATAAAAAGTTCTTAACATTTTAAAAATATATAAATCTTAACCATTTTAATTTGTGGCACAAAGATTTAATGGTATATAGTATAAGTTTCTAGAACAGTGATATTTATCTAAAACTTCTTTTTTAAAGCTTCCTTTTAATATTCAATTAATAGTCTTAATTATAAGAGTATGATTTTAATTTGATCATGATATCTAACTCTACAAACAATTACCAGTGGTTATGATTATTCAGATTTTTCAACAAAACACAGAGGGAAGAATAGACAACAATTCAATTACTGAAATGATATGCTTTGTCAAAACAAATACATCAACTTTAAAGTAATACTATATTTGGTAAGTACTTTCTAATTTATAAAGCACTTTCACATTTTTGCCCATTTGATCCTCTTATCCCAAGGAGATAGGCAAGGCCTCAATATTTTTCTGCTACTCAAAAAGAACAAAGCTGAAGGCATCACTCTATGGGACTTCAAAGTATACTACAAGGCTGTAGTAACCAAAACAGCATGGTACTAGTCAAAAAACAGACACATTAGATCAATGGAACAGAATAGAGAACTCAGAAATAAGACTGCACACCTACAACCATCTGATCTTTGACAAACCTGACAAAAACAAGCAATGGGGAAAGGATTTAATAAATGTTGCTGGGAGAAGTGGGCAGCCATATGCAGAAAATTAAAACTGGACTTCTTCCTTATACCTTATGCAAAAATTAAGATGGATTAAAGGCTTAAATGTAAAACTCAAAACTGTAACAACCCTACAAGAATATCTAGGTAATACCATTCAGGACATAGGCACGGGCAGAGATTTCATGACAAAATGCCAAAAGCAATTGCAACAAAAGCAAAAATGGACAAATGGGATCTAATTAAACTAGAGAGCTTCTGCATAGCAAAAGAAACTTTCATCAGAGTGAACTTACAGCCTACAGAATGAGAGAAAATTTTTGCAACTTACCCATCTGACAAAGGTCTCATATCCAGAGACTACAAGAAAGTTAAACACATTTACAAGGAAAAACAAACAACCTCATTAAAAGTGGACAAAAGACATGAACAGACACTTTTTTTTTTTTTTTTTTTTTTGAGATAGAGTCTCGCCCTGTTGCCCAGGCCCAGGCTGGAGTGCAGTGGCGTGATCTCAGCTCACTGCAAGCTCCGCCTCCTGGGTTCATGCCATTCTCCTGCCTCAGCCTCTGGAGTAGCTGGGACTACAGGCGTCCGCCACCATGCCTGGCTAATTTTTTGTATTATTTTTAGTAGAGACAGGGTTTCACCGTGTTACCCAAGATGGTCTTGATCTCCTGACCTCGTGATATGCCCGCCTCAGCCTCCCAAAGTGTTGGGATTACAGGCATGAGCCGCCGCGCCCAGCCGAACAGACACTTCTGAAAAGAAGACGTTCGTGTGGCCAAGAAACATATAAAAAACCGCCCAACATCACTGATGATTAGGGAAATGCAAATCAAAACCACAATGAGATGCCATCTCACACCAGTTAGAATGAAAATTATTAAAAAGTCAAGAAACAACAGATGCTGGAGAGATTGTGGAGATAAAGGAATGCTTTCACACTGTTGATGGGAATCTAAATTAGTTCAACCATTGTGGAAGACAGTGTGGTGATTCCTCAAAGATCTAGAACCAGGAACACCATTTGACCCAGCAATCACATTATTGGGTATCTACCCAAAGGAATATAAATCATTCTATTGTAAAGATACATGCATGCATATATTCACTGCAGCACTATTCACAGTAACAAAGACATGGAATCAACCCAAATGCCCATCAGTGATAGACTGGATAAAGAAAATGTGGTACATATATGCCATGGGATACTATGAAGCCATAAAAAGGAAAAAGATCATGTCCTTGGCAGGACGTGGATGGAGCTGGAACTGTTATCTTCATCAAACTAATTCAGGAACAGAAATCCAAACACCACATGTTCTCACTTATAAGTGGGAGCTGAATAATGAGAACACATGGACACATGGGGAAGACAACACTCTGGGGTCTAGGGGTGGTGGGGGGAGGTAGAACATCAGGAAGAATAGTTAATGGATGCTGGGCTTAATACTTAGGTAATGGGTTGATGTGTGCAGCAAACCACCATGGCACATGTTTACCTACCTATGTAGTAGACCTGCACGTCCTGCACGTGTACCCCAGAACTTAAAATAAATGTTGAAGAAAAATATATATATTTTTTCTGCTATTAAATCAGGATAATCACTCTTATTACATAGTACTGCTATAAGGATGATTGAGATAATGTATGCAAATCATCTACTGTAGACACTGACGCAGATGCTCAACAAATATTTGCTGAAATGAATTTTTCCATTTTATCATGTGAGGATATTGCAATTCAATTTAAGTAACTTTCTCAAAGTCATACAGATTTTAATAACAGTTGTATTATTAGAAGTCAAGTCTTAATGATTCAGCTGAATTATTGCTAAACATGAAGATTTAAATGTCCCTATTAGTTCAGTTTTAGATATTGTATTGATCAATGTGATTTGATCAAAACGAATAAAGTATTCAAAATTACTATAACTTAAACATGAAATACAGTCACATCACAAATTTCAACTATGTCACTTAGCCCTGTAGCATGAAGATAGTAGAAAGAATAAATTGTTCACAACTGCAATTTATTTATCACTTAGTTTGGCCCAGAAACATAAGTGGTTTACATGGGTCATCTGAATTAATCCTTTCAACATCTTAATAAGGCTATTCTCATTATCATTTTATGATCTGGACAAATAGAGCACAGTGAGAGGTTAAGTAACTTTTCTCAAGGTCATTGAAGTAGGAAGTAGGGGAAGAAGGAATTTTAACCCAAGCACACTGACTCTAGTCTGGAGTTCATACTCTTAATCCCCATAATCCCTAGCTTCTACAGAGGGTATGTAGGTAAGAATGGCTCCATAGAAGTGCAGAGAAATCCAGAGTGCAAAGCAGGAGGATCAAAGCTTGACTGTTAGGACAATATAGAAAAGAGGAAGTAGAATGTTTGGAAGAACAAGGGGAATGTAAATGGACAGCAGAATAAGCATGGGATTTTGCAAAGCAGTCTTGCATGAGAGTATTAAAGCTGAGGGCTATGTGAAGATTGTACTCCTGCATCTGTCACAAGGCTGAGGTGTGTAGAGAGGTTGATAGCTCTAGGAAAGAACAATCCAGAATGTTCTGGTATGTTCTACAATAGACCAAGTCATAGTCTGACAGGTTAGGGAAAGTGTGCAGCTGTAACCCAGTGGGCCAAGGAAGGGAACTGAGGTTGTGTATCAGTGTGTAGTCATGGTGCAGAGCTATGCTGGTGCAAAAGTAAAGGAGTGAGGCCTTTTCAGCTCATTCTTCTACATTAATTACACTTCTGAAGCCAGATCAGTAGGACTCAGAAGACGTGAGGTAGCAAGGAGGAGTTCATTCAGTGAGAGTTGGCTGGAATGAGAAGCCTACTGAAACATAGTGGTAAACAGGTGTGTGTCGATCTGAATGTGTGGTTAATACTTCAAATCCACACACGCGCGCACACACACACATTAATCTACAATCTCAAATCTAGTTTTTCCTTAGTATTTTAAAAATTTTATTATATCATATTGCAAGTTGAAATTATCTAATATTATGTGTGAATTCTTCCATGAAATTTAGTTTTTTTTTGGTAACACTTGTAGATAGCTAATATATAGTTTGACGAGTATAATGTTTTGTTCCAAACATATGGTATCATAATCTGTTTGAGCTGCCATAATAAAATACTGTAGAATGGGTGGTATAAACAACAGAATTTTATTTCTCATAATTGCGGAAGCTGCTATGTCCAAGGTCAAATTACCAGCAAATGGCCGGGTACAGTGGCTCACATTTGTAATCCCAGCACTTTGGGAGGCCGATGCAGGTGGATCACCTGAGGTCAGGAGTTCAAGACCACCCTGGCCAACATGGTGAAACCCCATCTCTACTAAAAATACAAAAAATTAGCCGGGACTGGTGGTGCACGCCTGTAATCTCAGCTACTTGGGAGGCTGAGGCAGGAGAATGACTTGAACCCAGGATGAACCCAGGAGGCGGGGGTTGCAGTGAGTCGAGATTGTGCCATTGCACTCCAGCCTGGGCAACAGAGTGGGACTCCCTCTCAAAAAAAAAAAAAAAAAAGTACTAAAAAAATAAGGCCTCATTCTGAAGCTTTTTCTCTTGGCTTATAGGCAGCTACCGTCTCACAGTGTGCTCACACTACCTCTCTGGTGTCTTTGTTTGTTTGTTTGTTTGTTTTTTGAGACAAAGTCTTTATCACCCAGGCTGGAGTGCAGTGGTGTGATATCAGCTCACTGCAGCCTCTGCCTCCCGGACTCAAGCAATTCTCCTGTCTCAGCCTCCCCAGTAGCTAGGATTACAGGCACGCACCACCACGCCTGGCTAATTTTTTTTTTTTTTTTTTAAGTATTTTTAGTAGAGATGGGGTTTCACCGTGTTGGCCAGGATGGTCTCGATCTACTGACCTTGTGATCCACCGGCCTCAGCCTCCCAAAGTGCTGGGATTACAGGCGTGAGCCACTGCACCCGGCTAGTGTCTCTTCTTATAAGGTTCATCGTGAGGGCCCTATCCTTATGTCATCTAACCCTAATGACTTCCCAAGTGCTCTATCTCCAAATGCTATCACATTGGGGGTTAGGGCTTCAACATACGCATTTTGGGGCGACATGAACATTCAGTCCATAAAATATGGGAACTATATATATATGGTGAAATTTACGCTAAATGCTGATGAAAAAGTTTCAAATATTTTCAAATGATCGTGATAAGAAATTACTTGTTATGTTTTATTCTAACTTTATATCCTCCTGTAAAGATGAACAAAAAATGTATTCTCCAGGTGTCAGTAATTTGTCTATGCTGTGCCATTAGTTTTTCCTCTACTCAAATGTTTTGGTCAGTCAGCCAGATTTGTATCTATCAAAAATAGGTGCTGTGGTAGCAAGAGATTTAAACTGGTAGTCAGTGATATAGAGTGGGGAGTGTCAAACTTGGCACTAATTTGCTATGCAACCTTCACTTGCTCTTTCTTAGCCTTTACTCACTAGAAAAAAAAGTATGAACTGAATTATGATTATTTTAATGAATCACTTGAATAACCATATGACTGGGTTTTCCTGAGACTGTCTTGGTTTTAGCCCTAAACTTCCCACCTACCAGAAAACCTCTACCCTGGGATGTGAAAAGATCCAGTTTCTCTTTATTATTGGAGAGGGATGGGGAGGAAACCGGCGGCCTCCACAATAGGGGCTCAAAGTAATACTATTTTCAGTGTTAAATGGATAAGTCTCAGATTATTTGCCTGCTGTGTTTTCTGTTGTTCCCTCTGCCCCCACCACGGCGCCCCTCCCTTCCCCCTCCCCCCCACCTTCCCAGCTTATTGCTAATGTTGCAACCCTGATCTGTGATACACAGACCAGAGTATGTGCAACTTACGCATACTGTAATTGTGTTAACGGTTCAGTTTTCAATTTGCCTGTAGGCTAGCTGTTGTGCTTTGTATCAAGATATTGTTAGTGTAACTTTTTAACATTGTGAGTCATGTTACCATGTTTTGTAACAGTTCAGATAACGACAAAGAGACAATTGCAATATCAACACAGAACTTACCTGGCTATCATTGAAAAGAAGGTTAAATGACTGTGTGATTTTTTTTTTTTTTTTTTTTTTTTTTGAGACGGAGTCTCACGCTGTTGCCCAGGCTGGAGTGCAGTGGCGCGATCTCGGCTCACTGCAAGCTCCGCCTCCCGGGTTCACGCCATTCTCCTGCCTCAGCCTCCTGGGTAGCTAGGACTACAGGCGCCCGCCACCGCGCCCGGCTAATTTTTTGTATTTTTAGTAGAGACGGGGTTTCACTGTGGTCTCGATCTCCTGACCTTGTGATCCGCCCGCCTCGGCCTTCCAAAGTGCTGGGATTACAGGCTTGAGCCACCGCGCCCGGCCTGACTGTGTGATTTTAATACTGACAGAAGGATTCAGATATGAGATAAAGGAAGTAAGCAACCCAAACAGAGAATACTGTACAATATGCAGAAAATAATTTGGGAGTAAACATAATGGAGAAGGGGATGTGAAAGCACATATGTAGAGTGAATTTCATAAGTCTTGGGTGAGACAAGTGAGAAAAGTTTTTGTCTCCCCAAAAGACAACAATGCTCAGTTGAAAACACTCGCCACTGAATTAACCTGGACATACCACATGAAAGTACATTCATTATCATATCATTCCTTTGATTGCTCTATAAATCTGAATAAACTTACATTTCCTGATTCAGAGGTTTCAACTAAAGCGTCTGTATGAATGAAAACAGGGATTTGATAATGGATGTGTTTGTTTCTTACACCGTAAAGCTGATTCTGTCCATTTTTTACCAACTATCATGCTTTCTACACTATATCAGTTGATACTTTGAATCATGGCAACAAGTCTCTAGCTTTCAGGTGCTTTGATTTGAAATATGGAGTTTCAAACAGTCCTCTTATATGAAGATTTTAATAATGATATAGAAAACATAAAACAAAAGATATAAATTAGGTTTTGCTCATTTATATGCATATTCAGCAGAGAGTACAAAGCTAAATTTTGGCAAATTTCTTTCAATGTATACACTTCTTACCAAAGAAGATTAAAAGATCTTGTCTAGTAAATGTTATTTAGGCTTTGTCCACAGCATTTCTGAAAAAGGGCATGATTTGCTTACTTGTGCCACTAAGGCTTTTGTAATTTTTGTAACTGAACGTTTTTGGTTTCCCAAAATGTGCAGCAGCACTTGATGAATTTTTTTGTTTTTGTTTTTGTTTTTGTTTTTGTTTTGAGATGCAGTCTCGCTCTTTCAGCCAGGCTGGAGTGCAGTGGCGCAATCTCGGCTCACTGCAACCTCCACCTCCCAAGGTCAAGCAATCCTTCTGCCTCAGCCTCCAGAGTAGCTGGGACTAAAGGGGCGTGCCACCACACCAGGCTAATTTTTTGTATTTTTAATAGAGACGGGGTTTCACTGTGTTAGCCAGGATGGTCTCGAGCTCCTGACCTCATTATCCGCCCGCCTTGGCCTCCCAATGTGCTGGGATTACAGGTGGGAGCCACCGCACCCCGCCCTTAAACAGTTTTTTAGAGGATAGTTAGCATGATGCCGTCATACCGGACTGACATCAGTAATCATTTTAATGTGGTCTTGATAAGAGCTTGCAAGTCAAAATAAACATTGTATTTGGCTGTATTCAGTTTTATTATTGTATAAAAGAAAAGAAGGATGTCTTAAAGACTGTAGGCAGTTCAGACATTATGTAGTATTGGAAATGGAAACAGTAATAGTAGAAACATCTTACAACAGAAAAAAACATGTCACTATTTTTATTAAATACAGGTAACTTTTTAAATCATGTCATATTCTTTTTAAAATCATGTCGTGTTCTCTTTTTTAAGAGTCTTTTTTTGATTCAAGTGTTTTCAACCAAGCGTTGGTGTCTTTTGGGGAGAGTTCTCTTTTTTAAGAGTCTTTCAAATGTCTCAACATATAAGATGTTAAAGGTAAGCAAAGTGATGGACATGTTAATTAGCTTGACTTAATCATTTCATATTGTATACATACATCAAAATATCATATTGTGCCCCATAAATGTATATAATTAGTATTTATTAGTTAAAATATTAACAATAATAAAGCTACATGAAAAAACAAAGAGTATACAACAGTATAGCCTACAATATTTAAGTATTCAGTAGTGTTTAAAAAAGAGTTGAATGGCTATATCAGAAGACACAATGATACATTATAAAACATTATTGTATTTTTCTCACACCCATAATTTTAATTTATATAAATTACTACTAATTGCCACTGTTAACTTGTTTGATTTTTAAGTATAAATTATAGGATTTATGTGACAGAAGTAAATACAGAATAATGTATAATTCCAAAAATCTATTCATTTTTCATAGTTTAACTTAAAGTAATAACACATATAGGTATAACTGTTTATTATAGTTTATATTATTATAGATTTTTGTCTGGTATGCTTGTGTCCCAGTTTTGTTCTCTGATAAGTTAGTCACTTACTCCATGTGCCACTCAGCTCTAATGTTCTGTCTGCATGACTGTAGATGGCATCCTTAGCAGTATAAATAAGACAAGTAGCAAAGTTCCTCGAGTTCATGAGAATTAATGAAGTGTTTTGTTAAGAAAACGGTCTAACCTACTTTTCCCAGTTAATTTTGAGGTTGGCCAGAGTGAGTTCAAAAGAAAATATATGATAACTTTATATTTCGAAGAATTCTCAGTACTTTAACATGATTACTTCATGTCTGGTACACATACTCTCACTTTGTCAATGAAAATCCCAGCAATTTTAGTTCTTCAGGTAAGGGACTTACTTTAGAGGTACATATGGAGTAGACTAATGCAAGATGAACAAGGTGTCATACCGTTTGCTAGTGTAGTCATTCCTCAGACACATGATGTGGAGAAAGGTCCCTTGTGGCCAATTGCATAGTTAGGAAGTAAGAGAGCTTTTTTTTCTAAGACGGAGGCTCGCCCTGTTGCCCAGGCTGGAGTGCACTAGGGTGATCTCGGTTCACTGCAACCTCTGCCTCCCGGGTTCAAGCGATTTTCCTGCCTCAGCCTCCCAAGTAGCTGGGATTTCAGGCGCCCGCCACCACACCGGGCTAATTTTTTGTATCTTTAGTAGAGACGGGATTTCACCATGTTGGCCAGACCTCGAACTCCTGACCTTGTGATCCGCCTGCCTTGGCCTCCCAAAGTGCTGGGATTATAGGCGTGAATCACTGTGCCCGACAGGAAGTAAGAGAGCTTTTTACACACCCACTCAGTGAAAAATATTCTATTAAGAACAGTATTTTAGGTGACATTTTTTGGAAAGTGAGTATACTCAAAATTATACATACTTTAATCTACATATTGTGTTGGCATAAGATATGAAATCAAATTAGTAGTGCCCTGGAGGTTAATGTGGTAGCAGAGGACTACTGAAAAGAATTTAGGTGAAGGGAATTTTGGGAAAAAGAAATACAATACAAACAACTTTGGACGTGATGAAAATTTAGTCACAACTGCAAGCTATTAGATAACAGCTATGCCAAATTATTGGATTTTTATGTATTTGTTTTTTTCTCTCTTGTTAATGAAAAACATAATTAACCTAATTAAGTCTTCTCTGTGTTATTGGCAATAATGAGAAGTGAAAACTTAAATATATATCACATGAAAATTAAAAACAACTTAAAAATCCATACCCGTAAATCCCACATATGCCCTTTATGAGGTGCTATATGTAAGTCATAAAATTGTTTTTTAGTGATTAGCAACAATCATTTTCAATATACTTGAAAAATATTTAAAATCATGAGAGCACTACCAAACAAGAAACATTGTTTGAAAATAGAATTTTAAAATTAGAAAATGAAAGTAAAAAGTTTTATGGTTTTACTGCTTACCTTTCATTTGCTTTTTTAGTACAGAAAAAAGAAAAAAAGTCAGAAAAGACATTCTAACAAAAAGAATGCAACTGATGACCATATCCCATAAAACTCAGAGACTTTATCTATCGAGACCTCAAGATCTATTTTTCTAGATCCTTTTGTCTTGCTCTCACTCTCCTCACCCCCTTAAATGAGATTATGCCAAGAATGTTCATCTACCATCCATGTTTAACTTAATGCAATATATCACAAACATCTTTAATTTTTAAGCTTCATTATAAAATATACACATAAAAGACTGATGTATATGCTTTGCCAATATATATGATGCTGTCTGATTATTACTTCTTAATATTCCCTTCTCTCTCATGTAACTACTATTCTGCATATTATGGTAATTACTCCCATGCTCTCCTTCATATTTTACCACCTATGTATGTATCTTTAAGTGACATAAAGTTTGATTTTTCCTGTATTTGATTTTTTATTATTGAAATCATAAGTGTTTTTCTGCAGCTTCTGCTCATTATATTTTTGTCTCTGTGTTGATACAAGTAGCCACATTTCATGTATTTTTCATAACATATGTAGTATTTAGTATTCCATTTTAGGCATAAAACGTTTTTTGTTTTGTTTTGTTTTGTTTGTTTGTTTGTTCTTGAGACTGGGTCTCACTCTGTCACCCAAGCTGGAGTGCAGTGGCATGAACTGGGCTCACTGCAACCTCCACCTCCCCTTGTTCCAGCGATTCTCCTGCCTCAGCCTCCCTAGTAGCTGGGACTACAGGCTTGGGCCACCATGCCTGGCTAATAAACATGGATGTGTTGTCCATGAATTTTTTGGTTAATTTTAGTGTTTTGATGGCACAAACAATGCTCCTGTATTTCTGTACATGGTTATGGCTGCTAGATAAAATACAAGATGCTTAGTTTAATTTGAATTTCAGATAAACAAACTCTTTTAGTATAAGTATATTCCCAATATTGCATAGAACATACATACACTATTTTTATTATTTATATTAAATTTAAATTTAACTGAGAGTCATGTGTTATTATTTGCTGAATCTGGCAACACTCTACATGGTGCAAATTTTTAGGAAGTTAAGTAGGATATATACCTAAGTGTGTAATTATTATGTCTTGGGAAATAAGTGTGTTCAATTTATTTCCAAATTGGTGATATTGATTTATATATCTATTTGCGGTTCTACTGGAATGCTCATCACTTTGTGTCTTCACTAATGCATAGTATTGTCCAACTTTATAACTTTACCAATTTGATGAGAGTCAAATTTTATATCATTGTGGTTTGAATTTCAATTTCCCACATTACTAATGAAATTGAGTGTCTTTTCAAATGACTGTGGACCATTTGTGTTTCTGCTCCTGAGAGATGCCCACTTATGTATTGTGCCTCCTTTTTTTATTGTGTTATCAGTTTCAGGGGTTGGAGGATTTCTTTATATGTTCTGAATACTAACTATTGTTGGTTTATATGTTGCACATATAGGCTCCCATTTTGTGGCTTATCTTTTGATATTAACATTAGTTTTTGTTCATCGCATGTGTATAGACTGGCTTCCGGGATCTCTATTTAGTTCCATTGTTCCCATCATCTATCCCTGAGCCCAAAAAACATAATGTAACTATTATAGCTCTATAAAAAAATACTGGAATAACTTGTAGGGCATGTCTCCTAATTGTTTTGAGAATTTACTTAAGGTCTGGCAGATGGTCAGTTTGTGTTAATATTTCATATGCATTTAAAAGGTACATTATCCAGTTGTTCAGTGCCATCATGTTATATTTAGATGTCCATTTGATTAAGCATGTTGTCTATGCTATTCAAATCTTCCAGATATTTACTGATATTTTTCTGCTTAACCTATCAACTATTTAGAGAGGTACGTTAAAATTTTCAAATATGCGGCTGGGTGCAGTGGCTCACGCCTGTAATCTTAGCACTCTGGGAGGCTGAGGTGGATGGATCACTTGAGGTCAGGAGTTCAAGACCAGCCTGGCCAACATGGTAAAACCCTGTCTCTACTAAAAATACAATATAAATTAGCTGGATATGGTGGCACGCGCCTGTAGTCCCAGCTATTAGGGAGGCTGAGGCAGGAGAATCTCTTGAACCCAGGAGGCAGAGGTTGCAGTGAGCTGAGACTGATTGTGCCACTGCACTCCAGCCTGTACTGCACTCCAGCCTGGGCAACAGAGTGAGACTCCATCTCAAAAAAGAAAAAAAAAATTCAAATATGATGGCTGGATTTGTTAGTTTCTTTTCCTTTGTAGTTTGGTCAAATTTTACTTTTAAACTATTTTCAAAACTATTTTTACTAGGTCCCATCAGGTTTAGAATTGCTTAATCTCCATAATGAATGAATACTTCTATAAATATGTATTGGCCCTCTCTATCTATAGAAATAAATGTTGCCTAAAATTTATTTTGTCTGATGCTAATGTGACTGTGCCAAATATCTTGTTTCACATTTATTTTGTATATCTTTTGTATCATTTTACTTATATAGTTCTTGTGTCCTTATGTTTAAATATGACTTTTGTAAACAATGCATAAATATATTTTAAAAATATGATCTGAGGGTGAACAGCATAGCTTGTGATTTGTATGTATATATATACATGTAGATATAGACATATATATACGTATATATATATACTTTGTTTCATTTCCTTTTTAATTGACATATAATAAATATACATATTTACTGGGTACAGTATAATGTTTGATACATGTGTATATAGCATAATTATTAATTTGGGATAATTGGCATTTGATTTATTTCTATCATCTTATTTAGTATTTTCCATTTGTCCTACTTTTATAGTTTTTTCTTCTTGCATACTTGATTATTTTTGGTTTAACCCTGTTTCTTTCCCCTGGTTTCATTTTTGGTTGTACTGTTCTGGAAGTTGTACATTCTATTTTATTTATTTAGTAGTTAATTGAGGAAATTTAATATAGAGTTAAACCTCAAAAATTCTACAATTAATAACATATTTCTCTTTCCTTAAGTTGTATGAAAATATTAGAATGCTTGAACTCCAATCACAACATCCCAAATTATATACTTGCATTATTCAGTATTTTCAGTTCTGTTTTGATTTTCTGTGAAGATATAGTCTTCCCTGTTAACAGAAAATAAATCCAAATATATTTTAATAAATGTTTTCTTCTCTTACATCATTTTAATCATGTAGTGTTCCATTAATTATTTTGATAAGTCAGCATTTGTCCAACTCACTTTTGTTGGACATTCAGATGGTTTCCAAACTTCACTATTACCAGCAATAGTCTTGGTTGGCTGAAAATTACTTAAAAGTAAACCTAATAGCTCATAATAATAGTCAAATTCTGACATCAGTTTAACATCATCTATATGGAGCAGTACAAAATAGTTTATAGTTTAACATCATCTATATGGAGTAGTACAAAAATAACTCAGGAAACTGAAACTCTAAAAATAAATAACTTGGTTAAGTTCAAAGAGCTATTAAGTGGTCAAAATGCACTTTGGACCCAGACAGTTTACATTCTGAGACATACAGCAAAAATGTGGAAATTGAACACACACACACATACAAACACACACACACACACACACAATTTCCAAGTTCTATTTAAGGAATAAAAACTGATGTAAAGCTATTCTAAGACACACACAAACACACACACGCGCACACACATACACAAATATTAATTAGTGACAAAATGTGTGAAGTAGAAACATTCATTTTTGACCAGGTGTTTTTCTTTTTGCCAAACTTTTATCTCTGCAGGTTATTTTGGACAATTGGACAATTTGCTTTCAAATATCTTTTCTTACCAAGACAACACCATTGAGTGACTACAATTCACATTGTCTAATTCTTAAGATTTCTAGTATACAGACATGTCTGCTGTAACCTTCAGGCCTCTCCAACAAAAGTATTTTCTCAATCACAAAACAGTTACTCATTATAAAGATACGCACTTTACAAAAAAGAAATCTTTACTTTCTACTTTCAATTGAAATAGAATTAAATGAACATGAAGATCTTTTACACCACTATTCAGAAACATTCCTCTAGCATGACAATAAGAATACCCATAATATAATTTAATTGTAGATATGGAGATAGAAATAAAAGTGCTTAAAATACTGACTACTTCAATCTAAACTGAAGATGGAAAATTGATTGGCTTAGAGAAAAAATACAGATTTTGAAATTTAAATTTACTAAAATTGGCACCATCTTATTGATTTTTTCTATTGGCTACCACTTTGTATCACAGACCTCTAAGTATGATTTCAGGCTTTCATTAACAACAATTTAAACATATTTGAAAATAAGATATGCATTTTGTAAAATTAAAATATCTCCCACTCAACCTAAGGTGGAAGACGCTTATAGCCAGAACGCCAAAATATAAGGAGCATGAAAACAGGGATTTTTGCCTGTTTATTCACTACTACAATTGTAGTTTCTTGGACAGTACATGGCCCAGAGTCTGAACTCAGTAAACATTTCTTGAATGAATACACAAGTGAATAATTATTTCTTAGCATTCACTATTTGGTGCATATTAATTGTGTGTTATCAGTGAACAAAGGACCCAACGTGCCTGGCTCTACAGCAGCAGTTTTCAACAGGTGGGCTAAGTGCTCCAAGAATATATCTGGGTCAGGAGTTGTAGTTTGAGAAACTTCCCTTGATGATTCAGAATTACAACCATGCTTTACAAGTTTTCCCAGTGTCATAAGGGCAAGCCAGTTATCATGTTTCTCTCAGAGTAGATTTAATTTTTTTTTTCTATTTAACAGCGACTCGCAAAGTCTTGAGTATGGCCTAGCATGTCTGATAGCATTTTTTCATTGTGAATAATCTTTTGTCCTTTATTTAATAAAATAGATCTGTCTTGTGCAGCAGCAGATGTGGCAAGGAATTGGTAGGCAGTTGTATAGGGTCAGCTGGGATGAAAGGAGATAGCAGACAGAATGTTAACACATGGTGGATACAATTACCAATATCGGAAGAGCCATTTTAACTATTCCATTGGTGTGTTCACTGATTTGCAGATGTTCTGGAAAACATCCTGTCATTTCATTTTTAGAGTCTGAATCAAGAGACCATTCTAATCATTTTAAAAGCTTTTCATTATAAAAAGTTTGAAAAGAAGCTGTGTGTTATTAACAGCTATTGAATATACACATTTTGAAAAAAATATATTTTTGAATGGTTTTCCTTGCCCTTCTCATAGAAAACTTGGCAAAATTGTGCATTGTTTCTCAAAGGGAAATGTAGATTTAAATCAATACATGTGTGCCCCATTTATGAAGTCCCAATTTATGCAAACGTGAATTTAAAAACTCAGTTGGTTTGTTAAATTTTCTGTCTAGAGACAATATTTCTGTTCAGGAAAATACAGCAAGATCTAATAGAGATCATAGAACAAAGTTTTGCCTTTCTGTCTTGGTTTTGCCTTGTAAGATCAGACTATATCACTCTCAGACTCAATTTTCTTACTTGTAATATAAGACACAAAAAATTCTCTAACAGGCGTCAATGAAGTAGTTAAAGCCTGATCAAATTTTATTATAAATAATTGTTCCCAATGGCAGGCTTGCTACTACTATGCCATCTGAAGAGGTATTTAATATTTTAGATGCTATGACCCCACCTTTAGATATTCTGGAGGTCTGTAGTTTTGTTAAATATGTTCTCTATGTGCATCTCATGGACCTTCTTTCCCAAAGATCCAAATTTTGGAACCCCTGTTTTAAACACTTCTGAGAGCTGTTTAATTGACCACAGACATATATTGGTCAAATTAAAAAATAGACCTTTTGTCCGGGCACGGTGGCTCACGCCTGTAATCCCAGCACTTTGGGAGGTCGAGGCGGGTGGATCACCTGAGGTCAGGAGTTCGAGATCAGCCTGGCCAAGATGGTGAAACCTTGTCTCTACTAAAAATACAAAAATTAGCCAGGCGCAGTGGCGGGCGCCTGTAATCCCAGCTACTCAGGAGGCTGAGGCAGGAGAATTGCTTGAACCCGGGAGGCGGAGTCTGCAGTGAGTCAAGATCGCACCACTGCACTCTAGCCTAGGCAACAGAGCAAGACTCTGTCTCAAAAATGAATAAATAAACAAAACAAAAAAAAATAGACCTTTTATGGCATGCCTTTTCATGTAGCTTATTTGATTATTCTTTTAGATTCCTTTATATATAATACTGCAAATAGACTTATTGTTTAATAATTCTTTTTCCTTTTTTCTTCTTATTTCATGTGTTCTAGTTTGGTTCACTTTTCAGACGTGGAATAACTGGATCAAAGGCTATGAATGTTGCCAGGCAGGTCGATACTAAGTACATGGGTACTAAGTACAAGGGAGGCATTTACCTTGGACAAAAGATTTTAATAATGTTTAAATGCAATATTTTAAAACAAAATTATAGCAAAAACCCATGATGAACAAAATCACATTTCAAATAAAAGAGGCTCCAATTTCTTCATTTTGCCTCAGGTTCCAACACGGCTGTGCACAGCACTGCTGCCAGCATCATTTGAATATTATCATTTCTGAAGACGTTTACAAATTTGAAAGGTGGAAATCATCTCTGTATATCATTATTTGTCTCATATGTATTTATTTATACACATCTTTCTACCACAGTGCCACAATGCAGTATGGTGTCTTCCACATCACATGTAATATGGCAAAATGGTGTAGATTACAAGCAGGTGAGAAAAGACAGGTGATACTATTTTGTCTGTGTAATTCTCTCTGGATTTGTTTTATATTGTTCAACTCTAGATATTTGGTCCATACCAGTTCAGGATTATCATATTCTTGGAAGATTGTTTTTTACTAGTGTGGAATCTCTGTCTGTGTTCATATTAATGCTTTTTCAGTTTCATTTTGCTAAATATTAATCTTTCTTTGATTTATTTGTTAATAATTTACTTGATATTTTATTTTAAACATGTTATTTTGTTTATATATGACTGTAGAAAAAAGTATATAGCAGGAATTATTTTGGTTCTGATTTGAATACTTGCCTTTCAATAGGTGTGCTTAATTTATTTCCTTTTCCTGAGATCACTGGTCTGTTTTCATGTGTGTTTGTATATACCATCTTCAGCATCACATCTGTTTTCCTTTCCTGTTTCATTTTGGATTGTGGAGCTTATTCCATGTACTTCTCTATTCGATTAAACTTTCATTTTCTAGTCTTTCTCTAATTTTCCTTACATTTTTACCATTTAAACAAAACTCTGAAATTATTGGGACAACTGGAAAATAATGAAGTGTGACCTCTATCTTAAACCATATATAAAAATTAACTCAAAATGCATCATAGACCTAAATGTAAGAGCTGAAAGTATTCTAAAAGTAGAAAGTTGTAATAGTTGCCTAATTCTGTGAATACACTTAAAAACACTGAATTGTAAAGTTTAAAAGGGTGTGTTTTATATTTTATCTCAAAGCTTTTATTAAAAATCTAAAATAAGTATGTCTGTCTTTCTAAGACAGCTTGCTGTAATATCCCGATTTTCTTAATTTAGATTTTCCTATTGCAGTGCTATCTCTTTCATGAATCTGAATTTCCATTTGTGCTTTTTGATGGAGGGCTGTCCTGACTGGGAGGTGGCTGTTTTATTTTGTTTCAAATCATACATGTTCCTCCACATTTGGCAATTTCATGGTTGCTTCTGCTACACGTTTTGGATTTGGGGATTCAAAAAAGAGTCAGTGAGCAGCTTGGAACTCTTTATTTGTACAACACAATCCTAGTCACTATGTTTGTGTGCAATTCAGGCTGGGTCCTAATTTTGTAGTGGCATCTCAGCTTCCTTCCTGTTCCACAGGCAGCTTTGGATGGACAGTTACATCTTCTCCTAAACAGTCAGAGAGTGCAATTCTAGGCCCCTTCTTCATAAAGGAAGCCTGGTTTTGCTATCCAACCACTTAAGGGATGAGGTCATTCTCTGTTACTGCAAGACATTAAAACTAGACCCCTGCTGCTTGTTTCTGATTGCGGTGTCTTTCACGTTTGGTTAGTGTTCTGCACTGTTAGTTTCCCCTTTCCCTGGCCTACAGATAGTCTGCCGTTCTATGTCAGTGCAGTTAGGCATTTAAATTTTTTTTTTTTTTTAAAAAGCACACATGCTCCCATGTTTTCAGTGAAGGAGGAAGTTTTCGTATATGCTCAGTCATCCACCTTATGTGGGAAACTAATCAAGGTTAGAAGTACGGAGCTAGAATTGAGCTAATATAAAATACTAAGAAATAGTGGGCATGAGCTAAGATTATTACTTAAGTGTGATTACTACTAGTGAAGCTGAACATTTCCCTATATCGTTGCTTATGTTTTATATTTTATTTTAGTAAATTAGGTTTTAATATTCTCTTCCCCATTTGTCTTTTTGAAACTTGCTCTTTTCCTCATCGGTTCTTATGAGCTACAAATGTGGTTCACTTTATTTATATTTTGACATTTAATTTTAGTTTTTTAATAACGTTCGAGGTAGTTTAGTTATTAGTCAATGAAATCTGTTAGCCTTCTTTCTAATTTCCCCTTTTAATAGAAAGAATCCACACACACAATTGAAGAGATCAGCAAATGATCTTAGTGTATTTGTCATAAGTCAGGAAGCAAAGAAATGTTCGAGAGAGAACCAAGCTCTGAGTATTTATGCCATTTAAGAACTTTTTCTTTGCTAGAATGAATACTTTATTAAATCAAGTAATCCTCATTATGCAAATATACTTGTGATCAAATATGGTATTTATGATGGCCACAGTGAAAAAGAACACATTTCTTGAGGTCTCTTGAAGTTGTTATAGATTCTTGAGTTTGAATTTGACTGCCAATCATCAGTTTTTCTTTTATCATATTTCTATTTGCATACCGCAGAGAAACTACTATGGATGTACAACGAGTGAAATTTCACTGGCATGTTGCAAAAGTTGGTATTAACACAGATTGTAACTGAGAAACAAAGAAATGGGGCTTCAGATACAACCAAGATACGTTCTATTAATATTTAAATTGAGTTTCACATTGGAGACAGGTCAACGTTCATTGACTCTTAAAGAACAGACTTTTTGTTTTACTTCATTGCTGAGCATTTCTTCAGTGAGAGTATATAATTTTCTTTCACCTTTTTTATTTTTCTTGCTTTACTCCTCAAAACAGACAGAAGCTCCTTATTGTATAGAATAGAAGGCAACTTATTTATCATTGATTTCAGAGTCAGATACAATTTGGCTCCAAGCCATTTTTCTCATATTATCCCTCTAAATGATAATAATAGTGATAATATTAATAGTACATTTTGCTGATGATTTCTGACAAGGCGCCGTTAACTGTTTTAAGCACATTATATACATTATCTAATTGAATCTTCACAACAACCTTCTTACTAGCTTTCATTTTTGAGATGTGCAATTTGAGGCTCAAAAAGGATAGGTAACTTGCCCAAGGCGAAATAGCCACTTTGAGTCCAGAGATGGTGCATTAACTCCCATATTATTTATAGCCAGGCTACACTGGCCTACATGTCATGACCTAAATATCTTAGCATCAAATGTCCACGTATTTGCTTGTCTTTTTCTTAACCCCTGGATGCACTGACACTCCTCATCTACAAATCGAACTCTTCCTCAACTTTTAAAAAAACTTCAATCCTCTTTTAAATGCTGAGAAATTCCATGCTACACCACTCCAACACAGACCATTCATGTAATGCATTTTCTCAAAAATCAAATGAAAATACAACCACAAGCTTGACAGAGAATCTCAGTGGGACACAGCTGAGTATGGGTGTCAGAGGGATCTAGTGTTAACCCAAGTTTTCTACAATAAATTGGGTTCAGGAATGGCAACTGCTTTCACTCTTCTCCTTAAAGGAATTTGTGCTAATGATTCTGTTGCTTCTCATCGAACTTCCATGGCCTGTAGCCAATAGATAACTGAAAGTTATGTTAAGTAAGATGTTATTAAGCCTATTTTAATATACCCAATCCATACTTGCACTGGTCTCTATAAAGTATGAATTACTTTATAGTAATTGTTGCTTGGATTGCCTTTTTCTAGATAGCTTAATCCAGGAACTTTCAAACAACATTTTGAAAAGTGGTTTTCTTAGATGAATAGTGCACTGTCATTAAGCCAATGTCCACCATTCCCTCATGTGCTATAATTTTGAGCCAAGAATTATCTTTATGTAGAGAAATTAAAAAGAGAATGTTCCAGATATAACATAATAAATGTCTGACTTTCTTCATACAAATGATTGTCAAAATTCTCTTAAAAGGAGGAGTACAGTTACAATATCTTCGTTAATCTTCCTCCTAAGACCTCTAAAATAACATTGACTAGAGACTTACTGAAAATCAAATTCTCAATTGACATAATATTCAGTTATTCACTTACTCATTCTTGTCTTTATTCATTTAGAACAACGTGTATGGAAAAATTTGGAAACTGATCCAATAATCTCTATAATATTGTAATTTCTATAAGACAGTGTACCATTTATAGATTAAGGCATATACCTCATGAGATATGTCACAAGACGTATCTCCTATACAAATTTCTAAAAATCGGGTAAGAAGAAATAAAGGCCTTCCAACTAAACCAAATATAATAGCTATTTTTATTTATGTATTATTTTATTTTTATTTACAAAAGAAGAGAGATATATACACATATGTGCAAGATAGAAGATATTTAATGGAAAAGAAACTTGTTGAGAAATCACCAGCCTTTATTTCACAAAATAATAGAACAATATTAAGGAGCATGCGTATAGAATGTATGACTAGATAGCACTAACTAGTTAAATATTTATGTGGACCAGAATTCTAAAAGTTTGTAGCAAGTTGTTTTTCTTAAAACTAATGTGTTATGATAATTTTAATTTGAAACTGGCATATAAAGGAAATCTGAAATTTTTTAAATACTCAAATGACTGAATACGTGCATTGTGTTTAGTGCTGTGCTAAGCAGTGAAGGAGCTATGAGGGTATATAAAGCATGAAACTTGTCTTCAACGAGCTTACCATCTAATTTGGAAAGCTTCTAATGTGACAGTCCAAGATGACCCCCTTGTGAGATGCCCCTACTGGTCTCAGAAGGCCTCAGAGTTCTTTCCTTCAAAAGTAGATGAAGTGAGGAGGTAGCTAAATTAATTTCTGCAAAAGGTTTCTATTAACTAGTTATTTGGCTATATTAAAATAAAATGTTCATATTTTAATTTAGTTTTGATTAGTTACTTCATAAATTTAGATTCCTTAAGGTCATACACACACAAAAAATTAACATTATTTTTCACTCTCTCCATTAAAGCTTGTATAGAACCAATCTATATATAGTTCATAAAAATAAACACCACTTACACAATAAAATCAGGTTATATCCACTTCTGAATCTGACAAATAACAGTTCAGTAAAATATTAACATTTGTAATTCTGACCTTTCATTGTAGTTTCCTCATTGTGGCACGTGAGAAATATATAGCTGTCTATCTTCTAATAAAATTTATCCAAATTCAGTAGCCAATTAAGCCTCAGTAATTAGTGTGTTATTTGGTTATTTATTTTCTTGGTTTAAAAAAATTATAAAGGCTACACACTAAACCATTGCAAATAAGTTGTGAGCTAATTGTCACATTTTATATAATACCATAACAGTAGAAGAAAGATCTACAGTGACTTATGAAGGGGAAAATAAAAGGGTCAAAGGAAAAGAATATGCCAGTGATTAGCTACTTCAGCCTTTTCAAAACAGTTTTCTTCAGATTTTATTTTATGGGGAGCTAATAAGTGTTAATGTTAAAAAGAAAAAAAAAAGAAATACAAGAAAAAAAGAAAAGGAAGGTCTTTCGTGGCAAAATAAGCTCATAACATTGTAGGACCTTTCTGAGACTTTACAATGTCCATATATATGGAAAAACTATAAATGAAAAATAAAGCATTTAACTGAAGGACCCCCTACCACCCTCTTTTAAAGCAACTATTATCCAGTACTGTTAAGGGTGAGGTTGGCAATCTCATTCTGTAAAGGGCCAGATACACCTGACAGGCCTTATGGTCTTTTTCTCAACTACTCAACTCCATTGATGCAACACAAAAGCAGCCATAGACAATATGTAAAAGAATTAGTGTGACTCTGTTCCAACAAAACTTGACTTATAAACAATTACATTTGAATATTCTGTACTTTTCACATCACAATACTATTCATTTTTGACTTGTTTTAACCATTTAAATATGTAAAAAATTATTCCTGTCTCACAAAGCATACACGAAGAGAGAGTAAGCAGAATTTAACACATAGGTCACACGGGGGCCAACCCTTGGTCTAGAGGAAACAGGAACCGCGTTGTGTAGACCCTGACTCTTTTTCTAGAAATATGCATTCCATATTGGAAAAGACAACTGTATTACCTCTTCCTTGTTAAGGGAAAGTTGAGTGAGGGTGAGGTAAACTCGGATGTGGCCATGCGGTTTCCAGCCAGGTTACTCAAAACTGAAAAGACATCTTCCATTTTCAGAAGATTTATTGCATGTGCTTTGGGGTGAGAAAAAATTGGATTCATATCCGGCTTTTACTACATTCAAGGTGTAAGTCTTCAAATAAATCACTTTACCAACCGGAACCTCTGCTTTCATTGCTAAAGAGTAGTACCTACAACACAAGGTTGTAGTGATAATTAAAGAAGCATTAAACACAGTGCCTGGCACCACAGAGTGTTTCCCAAACAGTAGTGTCACCTTGTTCTTAGTTTGTATTTATGCATATGGTTTGTCTACTGATTATTATTTTCATGTTGAGCAAGTTGCATCTGCTGCTTATTATCAAGAGCGGAAGTCTGAGCACTCCTGCGCACTTCCTCTTGGTATTGGAGTCACTGAGGAAAACACAAGGTAGTCAAGCACTAGCGCATAGGGAGGAAACAGAAAGATCAGCTTCAGTGGTGGGTGCCAGTCCCCCATGGCCAGTGGGTCCCCCTTGGCAATTGACACAGGGCAGTTGGCCTGCGCACACCCCTCTTGTGTCACAGCAGAAGGGCTTTACCTTCTCCTCACTGGGGTTGGCCAGTCCAAAGGAGTGAACATTGAGTCTAAAACAGAAAAATACCCTCACACAAGGCGACAAGTTTAGAACAGGCTGTGAGGATTCTTTATCTCTTGGTAAGGAAGTGCTCCTGGACCAAGGCCCATTTGTATGTGTCCAAGAGAAGATAGAAAGACTGCATGTATGGCCGGGCGAAGTGGCTCATGCCTGTAATCCCAGCACTTTGGGAGGCTGAGGCAGGTGAACCACCTGAGGTCAGGAGTTAGAGACCAGCCTGACCAACGAGGTGAAACCCCATCTCTACTAAAAATACAAAAATTAACCAGTCATGGTGGGAGGCGCCTGTAGTCCCAGCTCCTCGGGAGGCTGAGATAGGAGAATTGCTCGAACCCAGCAGGCAGAGGTTGCAGTGAGCCGAGATTGTACCACTGCATTGCAGCCTGGGCGATGGAGTGAGACTCGCTCTCAAATAAATAAATAAATAAATAAATAAATAAATAAATAAATACTGCATGCACATGACTGCCTTACTCAAGAATTCATATAGAGACACAGGTGTAGATATAGATATTTATTTATACATATCAGAGGTTTACTACAACTTTGTGTGTGTTTACATACAGTGAGTTTTCTTTTCACTGAATATAATAAAAATAACAAATTTATTAAGAAGCGTCAGCTTAATGGAGAAAACATGAAATGGTTCTGTTTTTTGAAAACTCACTGCTTTTAATTTTTGGCTCACATCCATAAATGCTATCTGGGGTAAATTCCACCACTTTCTGTCACTTTCAATTCAATAGAGTGTGCAATTTCAATCTCTAATTCAATTCAAATACTATTTCAACTTCTCTCTTTCTCATATCTTTAGTTTGAGGTTACATGTACCCAGAGGAAAGAGGAAAGAGTGGTCTGCTCTTTTACCTCACCCATCATACCACCTTTAGGCAGGCTCAGGAATATCATCTCTCTCCCTGTTTCCTGAGTCTGACTTCTCTAGGGGGAAAAGCACGAGGAGGGACCAGTGCACCAGGATTCACTGTAGGTGGACAGAAAGCATCCCTGTTCTTGCTCTGGTTTGGTCTGTTTTCATCTACTGGTGGCCTATTCTAGTTTTACAGTCTTCTGAAAATATCGTATATATATATATTTATAGTGTTTATTTAGCATAGTACAAGTTTTCTACTTGTTCTTAGAGTGATTAGTTACAAATCATTAGTTCACTATTATCAGGAGGGGAATTCTTTTAATAACTATCCTGTTTTAACTATATATATATTTTTAGTGAAGCTAATTCCCCAACACTTAACTGCTTTGAAATTTATTATATAATTTCATGCATTTATTCTTCCACTAGAACTTTAGAATAATTTTGTCAATTTGTAAAATAGACTTGCATTGCACTTATTTATTTATTTGGAAAAGTTGATATTGTTTTACTAAGATTTTATCAGGGTTTAAATACATGACTTGAAAGCAATGATAATTTATAAACACTCTTTTTGACTTTTATGTCATATCTTTTTATCTTCTTCATGACATTTTAAATAAAATTGTGGCTAATTTTTCAATTTTAACATGAAACTGACTAATGAATGGAATCTTTTTAAAAGAACACAATAAGCATGTATTTTTCTATTTCTCAGTTATGTTTTTTAAATCAGAAATTGATGTTGGATTTTATTCATATCCTTCTGTTTTTCTTTTCTTTTAACTATTATTTATTTTTGTCTCCTAGATGCCAGGCAGCCATATATTGTAGGTATCACAATGTACAAAAGAGAGTGAGACAATTTGTAAGCTTTAATGAAGCTTATAGTCTTTATCAGTCAGGGTCTTAGCAAAAAACAGATGGCATACTCAAAAGTTACTACTATTCCTAGGCCTAAAGGGTCAAGGGGAGAAAATACTTTCTGGAACCTGCAGTGAAAGTTCTATCTGTATGAAAGTTTTGACCACAGGAGCTATTAATAGATAGACAAATCAGCCCAGACAACTTGCAGCCTATAAAGGAAGGAAACAAAGAAATTAGTACTTCATTCTCTCCTCCCATCCTCAAATATCTTTTCAGTATTTTCCTTTGGCCAAATCTAGTTGGAAGCCAGAGGGAAAAGAAGCCCAAGCAAGCCAGATTCCTGGAAAATAGTACAACATGGAAATAGATAATCAATCTATAGCAAAAACTAAAGAATAAGTAGCACATAATATACAGAAACTGGCATTTAAGTAGGTAAGTTTTATATAGAGTGATAAGTGATATGTTAGAGGAAGTTTTGCATGGCATTAAAACTTTTAGAAGGGGCATCTCTGATTTGCTAATCTGTAGTATCTCTTGGACAGGTGTTGTCTACCTGTTCTGCTCTAGTCAGATCAATATCTGCATCTGTACTCATATTCAGTAACTTTAAAAACCATTTTATTATGCAAATGTTTGAATGCACACAAAAGTAAAGAGAACAGTAATTAGTTACGATCTATCCATCACATACATTCAACAACCATCATTACTTTGGAATCTAGAGCCTTCTATTGCCCAACTACTCTTTTTAATTTTATTTGAGAGAGGTTCATAAAAGATTACAGCATTATGTTGTTTTACCAGAAAATACTTAAATATACATCTCTAACTGATATAATACTTTAAATATATTTTACATATCACCATGTCATTATCATACTTAATAACATTAACTCATTATCCTGAGAAAATTAATTAAATTCTTTAACACCATCTGATATCATCTATACTCAAATATCTCTCAGATCATGCAATTGATTGAGAGAGAAACCAGATCATTTGTCCTATAGACCATCCCACATTCTTAATTTCAGATTGTTTCCTCATGACCTCATTTAATGTATTCCTCTTTTTCTGGTATTTCCCATAAAATTGTGTGTAGCTCTAGAGCCTTAATTGTATTTTGGTCCAATTTTAGGCAAGAATATTTAGTGAGTGGTGGTGTGTACTTTCCATTACATTACATTGGAGGTACATAATGTCTGATTGTCCTACTTGCAGTAATGCAAACTGTCATTGTGGGTTCAGATGATGCCAACCTAACCATTCCATCATCAAATTTCTCACCAACACTTCAACTAAGGTTTTTAGAATTAATTGATTATTGTTGTGAAGGTACATTATGCCTTTAGGGGATACAAAATGGAGATTTTCTCATTCTATCATTCCTTTTGAATCTATCAATTCAATAAAGAATAACTTTCTCTCCTTAATTATTAACTTATCTTAAAATACACTTCATCTGGAAAGGGAAGATGAATACTTAAGTTTTCCACTTCTTCATCAGATTTCAGAAAAATGGGTTGATGCCTGAACAACTTCCAATGGTATCTAGTAAGTTTTTATCATTCTGAATTTATTTATTTTTATACACGTGATGTGTTTTTGACCATTGAAGTTATTATTGCTGAAATGATTCCATTTTCTCTCCGGTGGGAGTTCACTAAGTTAACATGTACATTAATATTTTACTTAACTTGAAATTGAGATCGCTCTTTGAATTATACTCACTCCTGACATCTATCCTTTTTAAAATACTATATGTTGCTACAAAACTTTGACAGAATATCACATGAACACCTTTGAATGCTCTAATCACTAGCCATATACTGGATAGTGTTCAATATTCATTCTAACTTTTCAAGATATCATCAATTGACTCTGACTCAGCTCTACGTCAGACATGCCACTTAACTGAAATTTGATGTCCTATAGCTCTTCAGACCTACAAATTCTGTCTATACTCATTGTTATGGAATTTGGAGTTCTCCATGATTTATCCTTAAACTTATTTCTCATTACTACTTCACCCTACCTCATTGCTGCCCTATTTGTCTTTTTCAGCTTCTGAAAGGCAGATCCATGTTGAATACTTCCTGCAAGTCTAGGTTTGTGGAAGTTTCTGAGCTAATTTTGGAAAGGCTAAAGAGAGTTGAAATCAAAACAGTAAGAGATGTACTCGCATTTTTTTTTCTGTTAATTCATCTAACTCCCTTTGTTATGGCTCTTTTTTTGTTATGGCTCACCAGAAGAGGACTGCCTGTTATGGGTCTTCCCAGGTAGATCTTACTTTCAAAAAGAGACTGCTCTCACCAAAGTAATTGATGGCCTATTTCTCTTTCAGTTATATGTTGCTTTCATTATAATTAAGTTCCTGGCATTTTCACTATAGGTAGCTTTCTATGCTCTATCTTTTACACAGGGAAAGTCTATAGAAAAAAAGATGCCTCATCTACAGTGCCTAGTTATTATCACAGTCCTGTTTTTCACTGCAATTAATTATTTGTGTTTCTGATCAGTCTTGTGAGCCAGCACAATGTGAATCTACCCACTCTCTGAGTGCTGATAACTTAGATCACTGAGTCAAAAAGACTGCAGAGTAGATCTCAGGCCTTGGCATCATGATAATGAATGTATCCGTGTGAGACAGTCAACAGTCCTTCCGCTGGTGGCATAAGTCTTTGTGTTAGTCTTATCCTCATTTGTCTTATTTGAACTTCTACAGGCACAACTTGCAAGGCATCACAGATTAGATTATGCTTTGATCCAATTATTTTATTTTATAGATGAGAAAACTGAAGCCACAAGAAGAAAGGACTTGTCTGAGTTTACAAAGTCATGAAAAAGTCACAATTTATTCCAAGTCTCCTGATACTCAAATGAGCATTCTTTGCCTTGTTTGATGGGTCTAGATGGACTAAAAAAGCATTTTCCTATTATCATTTGGACTTCATAAATATTCATGGATTATAAAACTCTAGTGATGCCTGAGACCATAGGACCATTTAATCTATTGTATCTCACAGGGATCTATGGACTAGATATATTAGAATGATCCCTGGAAATTTTCATTCTATGGTACTGGGATGAGGATAAAAAACTGTATTTTTTATAAAAATAAAAACTTCCCAAGTGATTCTGCACAGTAAGACTTGGAAACCCCTCCTATCTTATAATGTCTTCCTTTTGCAGATGAATTAACAGGCCTAGGAAGGAGAAGAAATATTTTCTTTATACATAATTTCTTGCTTGGGGTCTTGATCACAGCACAATTGACTTTTGAGCAGTTATTTACAACTCCAGCACTATGTACTAACAGAGATTGAAGCTGTTCAGTTTGGAAGATCTATGTTAGGGAAACATCACGTAGAGCAAATCCTGGAGCAGATTGGGAAGTCAGTCCCGAATGTCATTTGGGCACAAGTGTTTTTTGCTTCTATTGCTGAAATATGCATAACTTATGCTGTGGGACGTATTCAAACAGGCAGAAAGCTACAATTAGAAGGAGACGATAACACACATTGCTATCACTGAATTTAGAGAAATAATAATTGAAGTCATCATTAAAGTCAAAGCTGGATGCATTTTGGAAGCATAATCAGGTTCTGAAGGGCCCCAGTGCGAATTATTCACGTCTTTGGAGGTTGTTCTCAGCTACATACTACCATTAGGAATGTAGGGTGTACTTTAATACTCATGGGTAGTTCTGGTTCTGTAACACTAACCCATTTTGGAGGCTCGTAGGCCTATATCAATTGTCTATGCCAGTACCTCCTCAGATGTGTATCTGTACATTATTTTTCTTAATGATATTGAACACTTTTATATGTGAGGCACAACCATAAAGCATTTTAAGTCAGATAAGGGAGTAAAACAACTTGTATAGGATTGAAATAAAAGATAAGTTTACTTAGTAGTATTTGTTCAGAGGCAAGAATTATCACATTCCATTTGTGGAAGATAATGAGAAACATTGATGGCATATGAGGTGGGCCTTGGAGAATGGGGTGGATGGAGACAGACAAGAGAGAGACAGAGAGAGACAGAGAGAGAGAGAGAGAGAGAGAAAGAGGAAAGCAAGAAAGGAGATAGAAAGAATGAATGAAAGCGTTCATTCCAGGCTTCCAGGCACAGGGAACTGCATGAATAATGCTACAGATGAATGACAGTACAAAATAGATCAGGCTAACCCAGAGACTTATCCTTTGCAGACATTCTTTGAAAGGGCATTCCACCCTCTTAGTTTCCTTAAGAAGCTTTCAACTGAAAGCTCCTGTCTTCCACGTATTAATAAAGAGTAATGGTTTTCATAGATTGGTGGTAAACAGAGAGGTGTAGTTGAACATCACCTGTAAACCAAATAGGGTATTAACAGAAATCTAGAACTCTGACAATGATGCCATAGTTACGTGGAAGGTGGGACAGTAGTGTTAAGGAAAAGGGAGTAAAGGATTTAGTAACAGAAGGGTAAATGTTCAGCCTCTTCCTTGTTGCTAATTAACCATATGACCTTGGGTTTTTACTCAATGTCTTTTGCACCTCACTTTCTTTCTTTACAAAAATAGTATGAAAATGCCTCTTCTTTCTAGGTCTGTGGATTGCTGTGAGGGTCAAATAAGGTAAATGCAAAATTTGCTGTTATTATAGAAGTAATAATGGTAAAATAGAATATTTCATATCATTTAAATATTTTTATATATGCTGAGGAAGGGTTTTTTTCATACTTTTACAAAACATTAATTCTGTAGTGTTATAAATAATTAAGTGAATCACTGGTACAAAGATCACATTCTGATTCATAAGTCCTTTCTGGATGACTTAGAAATATTTAAATGTTAATATGAGTGTGAAAACCCAGCAGACTGAATCATTAAGGAGGAAAAAGAATCAATTTTTATGCATCAGTCAGGTTTCAGTAGCTGATATTGTCTGTCTACAGGAGTTGGACACAATGATTCTTGCATCTTTTGGATTCAAATGCATTCTTATTATTTTGCCCCGGAAGCTAGGTTTGGAAAGACAACATTTGTTGCTTAAGACAACTTCAAAAACTCCCATTTCTAAGTTATCACGTTGGAAGTGTTGTCATGAAACTATCATGTTATTTTATTTGCCAAATATGCTATGACTATGTTTCCTTAGTAATGTGCTTTTAAATTTATGTTGTTGTTATTGTTTTTAGAGAAAGAAGATACTGTTCTCAATAAAATAAAGAACATGCTCAAATAACCAACTAATAAAGAGATGAAAATAGTCAATTAACATTGAGAAGCTTGTTCACTCTCACTAGTAATCAAACAAATAAAATGTAAATCACTGAGATACTGTTTCAAACTATCGAATTGCAGACATTTAAAAGAAAAATAGCTGGGCAAATTCATAACCTCCTTTAAAAGGGGAGTAGTTAAATGAGGTATAGTAGAGTGATTAAAGTACGTTCTAAAGAATAGATGGCAATGAGGAAATAATCACTGTAAATACATGAAAAATATCAGATATATAATTGGTGATCTGCAAGGAAATGAGGTGAAAAGTTAGTAGCATTTACTTCTGAAAGGTTGTGCAATTTTTAGATTTTTAAAATCTCAGTTTCCGAATTTTCTGCAATGATTATTACAGTTATTATCAGTAAAAATGAGAAAACAAAATTATGTGTATGTGCACTCATGCATGAATGCACACCTATAATCATCTTCTAGAGTTGCTTGTTCTTAGCTACAGCAAGAGTATAATCTACCACAAAATGACAGCAGCGTGCTTTATTGAGCTGCAGCTGTGCATATGGCCTGTTTTTTCTTTTTCTTTTTTTTTGTAAACCTGTACTTCTTGTTTGGTTTTCTGTATTATTGATATTTGATATTATAAATATAAATATTATAGATATTTGCAGATTACATGTTTCCAGTTGCCCAGCCACAAATATCAGTGGTGGTATATGCACTATCTACTACAATCATTTAGGACATAAATTTACATAACAGAAAGGCTACTGTTTTTGTAATTTAAATACACACGGCTATTTTATTCTATGGGAGCAAGCAGAACTTAGTTTAAACTGGTGTTTTCTCTGTAGACCTGGGAGTAGAATTTTACCCAGGAATGCACTATTTTATGATTTTATAGTGAATAGTATCTGTGACAAGCATGCATTACATTACTACTTGCTGAGTCATGAATACTACCAAGTAAATATCTCAACTTTATAAATTTTAATGCAATTTTTATTTTTGAATTGATCTTGTGTCTTTGATAGAATATACCTAAAAGGCTTAAAGTGCACAGACTGAGCAGTTTTCTTTTATGTAATGATGCAAAGTATATGTGAATAGTAAGTAATCTGACTCAGCAGAGAGACAAGAGTTCAGAGCCAAGAGATTTGTGCTTTGAACTTTGGAAATAGCTCTTATTATGTATTTTTGATCTTGGGTGGGCTATTAACTATGAGTCTCGGTGTCCTCATCCATAAAATGGTATTAATAGCACCTGCCTTTTTTGATTTTCGGGTTTAGAGACTTGAAAAGTAAACAATAATACATGGAAGTTCTCTAACACCTTCTTTGCCCAGTTGGACCACATACTTAGCTTTTTGGTAATGAGCACAATTAAAGTGAACCAAGGGGGAACAAGTTGCCGAATTAATTTGGGGTTAAAGTAATTGTCTTCACACTGCGTCATAGCCTAATTTAGTCCAAGCATTCTGTAAGTATGTGTGTCTATTTAAGAGATTAGCTGAGGGCGGCTGATATTGAATGTCAGTTTATCTCAGCTGTGGGAGAACAATCCCTGTGTGTACCCTATCTGTGCTTGTGAGTCCACAGTGAGATTTTGTATAAAGAATAGCATGTTTATGTTTACAAGACTGAAAATGTGTTAATAAACATCTCAAATAATTCTTTCTTGCTGAAAGCTTTCCTGCTCTTCTGGCATTCTACTTTGTAACATTCAGTTTCACATTTACTTTCCTTGTTACATTGCCAACTCCATGGGGTCAAAGCTTATGTTAGTTTTGCATACTACTGAGTCTGTTGTGTCCATTATAGTGCTTGACACATAGCAGATGCTCAACAATTATAATAGTAATCACACACACACACACACACACACACTCACATATATATATATATATATATATATATATATAAATATATAAAAACAATTGACAGACTCATTAAGTCCCACCACCCACCTCATAGTTCCTAGCATAGTGTCAGGTACTTATTACGTGAACAATAAATAGTGACTGCATCTTCTTCATATTATTTAGGATGGGTCTCTAGAAGTTCAGTAACTTATTGTTTTATAGTAAATCAAAATATTAATCCTTATATGACACTCAAATGCATGCCTACAGTATTGTACTTAAGTTGGATACTGTCCTCAATAATTTATATATATACATGTGCCTAAATTTTTTCCATGCATTGAAAATGACTAGTCAAGAGATGAATATGAAGGCAGTGATAAAAGTTTTGGAGCAATACAATCTAACTTAGGGCTTGAGGCTCATTTGAATTCCCTAATTATCCTGATCTAGATGTTCAAGCTTGTACCTTTCCCTGAGGGTCTTGGTTATTTTTCCTAATAGACTCCCCAGTCTTTTTAATCAAACAAATCTTCAACATTAAATATAAATCTCATCTTAAAATCGAAGTTGCATGTATTTGAGTAAAAGTCTAAAGCTACTTCTACTAATTACTAACTTCAGGGAATAATTTGCCCAGACATTAGCAATGTGCTGAGCCTACATCTGAGCTACAGTGTATTTACTTGCCATAATTAGTGATTTAAAGTAAGAGAATTTTCCCACTTGGAGTAAAAGAACATCAAAAATAAATGCTATAATTCAGTGAAGTTTGTATGAAAAGAATTTATGCATGGTATTCATGACACCTTCTAAATTAGTGCAGCAATACATTATATTTTATCTCTGATTTAACTGTTTTTATAAAATAGCAAGATTATAAAAATTCCCAGTTCACCTACATTAAAAACAGCATTAAAATCTGTAGTAGCTAAAGGACATATTATCAATAAATTCCACGATATGTGCTTACAATTTTTTTCCAATGTTGGATGATTGATACTTCATTTTCTAATCTCTTTCAGACACGACAGTCTGGATGGTAAACTGTAATTCAATATCTCCAAATTTATGTTTGGTTTTATTTGCCTCAAATTATCATCTTGTGTGTGTCTGTGTGAATGTGTGTGTATATGTGTGTGTGTAGCAGAGAGATGGAGAGATAAAAAATAAATAAATAAATAAATGAAACAAATCTTGTGAAATAATAACTATGCTTTGGAAGATAGGGCTTGTTTCCCTCTTGGTATAGTCTCTTCATAATCTTATTTTTATTTTTAAATTTTTTGGGGGGGACATAGTAGGTGTATATATTTATGGGGTACATGAGATGTTTTGATATGGGCATGCCATGTGGAACAAGTCAATCATGAAGAATGGGGTATCCTTCCCCTCAACATTTATCATTTGAGTTACAAAAAAATACAGTTATACTCTTTGATTACTTTAAAATGTATAATTAAGTTATTATTGACTATAGTCATCTTGGTTGCTATCAAATTGTAGGTCACAATCATTCTTTCTATGTTTTTTTTAAACCATTAACTATCCCGACCTCCCTACCAGGCCCCCACTACCCTTCTCAGCCTCTGATAACCATCCTTCTTCTCTCTATGTCCATGAGTTCAATTGTTTTTATTTCTAGATCTCACACATAAGTGAGAATATGCGATGTTTGTCTTTCTGTGTCTGGCTTATTTCACTTAACATAATGATCTCTAGTTCCATCACACTGTTGGAAATCACTGGATCTCATTCTTTTTGTATGGCTCAATAATATTCCATTGTGTATATGTATCACATTTTCTTTATCCACTTATCTGCTGATGGACACTTAGGTTGCTTCCGGACCTTTTATTTTTCCAAAAACCTCAAAACTGAGCTGCAATATGATTCAGCAATCTCACTGCTAGGTATATACACAAAAGAAAGGTGATCAGTATATTGAAGAGATATCTGCACTCCCATGTTTGTTGCAGCACTATTTACAATAGCTAAGATTTGGAAGCAACCTAAGTGTCCATCAACAGATGAATGCATAAAGAAAATGTGATACATAGACACAGTGGAGTACTATTCAGCCATAAAAAAGAATGAGATCCAGTCATTTGCAACAATGTGGATGGAACCGTAGATCATTGAATTAAGTGAAATAAGCTAGGCAACAAACATAGGAGTGCAGATACCTTTTTCATATACGGATTTCATTTCTTTTGGGTATATACCCAGCAGTGGGATTGCTGGATCACACAGTAGCTCAATTTTCAGTATTTTGAGGAACCTACAAACTGTTCTTCATATTGGTTATAATAATTTACATTAGCACCAATATCGTATAAGGATTTCGTTTTCTCCACATCCTCACTAGCATTTTTTATTGCCTGTCTTTTGGATATAAGCTATTTTAATTGGGGTCAGGTGATATTTCATTGTACTTTTGATTTGCCTTTCTCTGATGATCAGTGATATTTATGCTATTTTCATTTGCCCATTTGCCATGTGTATGTCTTCTTTTGAGAAATGTCTCTTCAAATCTTTGGTCCATTATTTGATAGGATTATTAGATTTTTTTCCTATAGAGTTGTTTAAGCTCCTTACATATTCTGGTTATTAATCCCTTGTCAAATGAGTAGTTTGAGAATATTTTACATTTCCATTTTTTTGCTGTCCTCTTCAATTCCTTTCACCGATGTTTTATTGAAGAAACTATGAAATTATGTTTTATAGTTTTCACTATAGAGCATTTTCACTTTGTTGGTTAATTCTTAGATATTTAATTTTATTTGTGGCTATTGTAAATGGGATTACTTTTTAAATTTCTTTTTCAGATTGCTTATTCTTGGCATATAGAAATGCTACTGATTTTCGTATATTGATTTTGTATCCTGCAACTTTATTGAATTTTTTATTAGTGCTAATTGTTTTCTTGTAGAGTCTTTAGATTTTCCAAATAAAAGATCATATCATTTATACACAGGGATAATTTGACTTCTTCCTTTCCAACTTGGATACCCTTTATATCTTTCTATTGTCTGATTGCTCTAGCTAGGATGTCTAGTAATACATTAAATAAAAGTGACAGTGGGCATCCTTGTTGTGTTCCAGGTCTTAGAGGAAAGACTTTCAGTTTGTTTCCTATTCAGTTGATACTAGCTGTAGGTCTATCGTATATGGCTTTTATTATGTTGAGGTGTGTTCCTTCTATCTCCACTTTTTCAAAGGTTTTTTATCATAATGGGATGTTGAATTTTATCAAATGCTTTTTCAACATCAATTGAAATGATCATATGGATTTTTTTTTTTTTTTTTTTTTTTTTTTTTTTTTTTTTGAGACGGAGTCTCGCTCTGTCGCCCAGGCTGGAGTGCAGTGGCCGAATCTCAGTTCACTGCAAGCTCCGCCTCCCAGGTTTATGCCATTCTCCTGCCTCAGCCTCCCGAGTAGCTGGGACTACAGGCGCCCGCCACCTCGCCCGGCTAGTTTTTTGTATTTTTTAGTAGAGACGGGGTTTCACCGTGCTAGCCAGGATGGTCTCGATCTCCTGACCTCGTGATCCGCCCGTCTCGGCCTCCCAAAGTGCTGGGATTACAGGCTTGAGCCACCGCGCCCGGCCGATCATATGGATTTTATCCTTTATTCTGTTGATATGATGGATCACATTGATCAATTTGCATATGTTGAAGCATCCTTGCATCTCAGGGATAAATCCCACCTTATCACGGTGAATAATCTTTCTAATATATTGTTAAATTTGGTATGCCAGTATTTTGTTGAGGATTTTTGCATCAATATTCTCCAGAGATATTGGCCTGTAGTTTTCTGTTATTGATGTGCCTTTGCGCAGTTTTGGTATTAGGGTAATACTGGCCTTGTAGAATGAGCTGGGAAGCATTCCCTCCTCCTCTGTTCTCTTTAATAGTTTGAGTAGGATTTGGTATTGTTTCTTCTTTAAGTGATTGGCAGAATTCGGTAGTGAAGTCATCAGGTAATGGGCTATTTTTTACCGGAATAATTTTTATTATGACTTCTATCCTGTTACTTGGTCTGTTTGGGTTTTGAATTTCTTCCTGGTTCAATCTCGGTAGGTTGCATGTATGTAGAAGTTTGTCCATTTGTTCTTGATTTTCCAATTTGATGGTATCTAGTTGCTCACAGTAGTCACTAATGATCCTTTGAATTTCTGCAGTATCAGTTTTAATGTCTCCCTTTTGATTTCTGATTTTATTAACTTCATCACCCTGCATTTTAACTTTTTGTTGTTTCTATTTATATACTTTTATATTATGTGTTAAAAAGTTGTTGTAATTATTATTTTGATTGGCTCATCATTTAATCTTTCTACTTAGAGTAAGGGTAGTTACACATCACAATTACATTGTTATAATATTCTGCGTTATTCTGTGTGCTTACTATTACCAGTGAGTTTTGTACCTTCAAGTTATTATTAATTGGTGATTAATACCCTTTTCTTTCTGATTCAAGTACTTCCTTTAGTATTTCTTGTAGGACAGGTCTGGTATTGATTAAATTTCTCAGCTTTTGTGTGTCTGAGAAAGTGCTTATTTCTCCTTCATGTTTGAAGGATATTTTTGTCAGGTATGCTATTCTAGGATAAAAGCTTTTTGTCCCCTCTCTCCTAGCCTGTCAGGTTTCAACTGAAAAGTCTGCTGCCACACCTATTGGAGCTCTATTTTATGTTATTAGTTTCTTTTTTCTTGCTGCTTTTAGGATCCTTTCTTTATCTTTGACCTTTGGGAGTTTGATTATTAAATGACTTGAGGTAGTCTTTGGGTTGAGTCTGCTTGGTGATGTATAATCGTTTTTTGAACTAGGATATTGATACCTATCTTTAGGTTTGGGAAGTTTTTATTTACTTTAAATAAAGTTTCTACCCATATGTCTTTCCCTGCCTCCTCTTTAAGGCCAATAACTCTTAGATTTGCTTTTTTGAGGCTATTTTCTAGATGCTATATGCATGCTTCATTTTTTTAATTATTTTTTTTCTTTTGTTTCCTCTGACTGTGTATTTTCAGATAGCCTGTCTTCAAGCTCACTAATTCGTTCTTCTGCTTGATAGATTCTGCTGGTAAAAGACTCTTATGCATACTTCAGTATGTCAGTTGCATTTTTTCAGCTCCAAAATTTCTGCTTGATTCAGTATAATTTTTTCAATCTCTTTGTTAAATTGTTCTGATAGAATTCTAAATTCTGTGTGTTATCTTGAATTTCTTTGGGTTTCCTCAATATAGCTGTATTAAATTTTCAGTCTTAAAGGTCACATATGTCTGTTTCTCCAGGATTGTTCCCTGATGCCTTATTTAGTTCATTTGGTGAGGGCATGTTTTTCTGGATGGTGTTGATGCTAGTAGATGTTCTTCAGTGTCTTGGCATTGAATAATTAGGTTATTTATTGTAGTCTTCACTGGCTGGGCTTATTTGTAGCATCCTTCTCGGGAAGGCTTTCCTGATACTTGAAAGGACTTAGGTGTTGTGACCTAAGCTGTGTATGCTTTAGGGGACATACCAGGCTCATTAATGCTGTGATTTTTGCAGACTTTTAGAGGTACTGCCTTAATGTCCTGGACAAGATCCAGCAGAATTCTCTGGATTATAAGGCAAAGACTCTTGTTCTCCTCACTTATTTTCTCCCAAGCATACATAGTCTCTCTCTCTGTTCTGCACCTGCTAAAGCTTGGGGTGGAGTGACATAAGCACCCCTGTTGCCACCACCACTATGACTGCACTGACTCAGACCTGATGCCAGCACAGCACTGGGTCTTACTCAAGGCCTGCTGGAACCAATCCACAGCTTCTGCCTATGTTTCCTCAAGGCCCTGGGGCTCTACAATTAGCAGGTCGAAAAGCCAGTTGGGCTTCTGTCCTTCCCTTCAGGGTAGCAAGGGCACCCAGGCCCTGGGTGGGTCCAGAAGTTCTGTCTGGGAGTCAGGTACTAGATTTAACTCCTTGGAAATCTACCTGATGTCCTACTGCATTGCGGCTGAGCTGGCACTTAAAGAGTGGGAAAATACCATCCTCCCACTCTTTTTTCCCCTTTCCAAAGGCTGAGGAGCCTCACACCAAAGCCACCGCCACCCGAGTCCACAAGGAGTACTGCCAGACTACAGCAGATGTTACTTAAGGCCCATGGTTTTTTAAGTCAGCTTGTGGTGGACGCTGCCTGGCCTGTTACTCATCCTTCAGGGCAGTGGGCTCCCCTCTGGGCCAGGGCAGGTCCACGAATGCCATCCAAGAGTCAAGAGCCCACTAGGTGCTTTAACTCCCTCTGGCTGTGCTGGTATCTACGGTGCAAGAAAAAGTCGCCTTAACTATTCCCTCTGCTTTTCTTAAACAGAAGGAGTTTTGCTGCTAATATGCTGAGTCTCTCCCGAAGCCAGGAATTTTGAGAGGCTCACCAAGGCCCTTGATGTAGTACCTGGGTATCACTATTCCTTATTCAGGGCCCAAAGGCTCTTCAGTTAGCAGGTGATAAATGGTTCCAGGACTGGGTCCTTTTCTTCAAGGCAGCGAGTTCTCTTCTGGCCCAGGGTATGTCTAGAAATGTCACGTGGGCGCTGGGGCCTGGAACAGGCATCTCATGACTGAACAGTGCTCGACCCTGCTGTGGCTGAGTGTGTAACCTAGATGCATCTTTGTAATATTTTTGATCTATTATTTGGCAAAGACAACAAAACATACCCACTAGTGTATTATTTCTGGTGAGATTAAAGTTTATATATGTATGTTTATGTATATATATAAATTTATGTATAGATAAATATATATTTACATATATAAATAATGTGTATATATAAACATACATTATATAATATAATTATATATCATATATAATATAATAATATAAGGTAGACATCATATAATATATAAATATATTATATATAACATATATAATATAGACACATATATTTTTATAAAATATATATTATATGTAAATTTATATAAATATATATTTATTTATATAAATATATAAAAACATATAAATATATATAAATATATTTATATAAACTTACATATAATATATATTTGCCTAGTGTCTTTATTCATCTCAGTTATTGCTGGGTTAGTGAAAGTGATGCAAACATTCTCGACCCTGCCCACAGGAATGACTGCAGAGTTCAGTGTTTAACTGCTTTGAATATCATTGAAAACGACTTTTCATTTTGAGTATTATGGCTTAAGTAGTAGCTATATTTTTACATAAATATTTATGTATATAAAGTTTTATATATATATAAATATATATAAATTTATATCTACAAAGACTTTATATATATAAAACACTTGAATGCTTCATTCTTTCACAACCACAAAAGTACCCCAGGACATCAAAATAGTTTTTTCCAGTTTTGGGGAAAATGAGTAGTATACTTGAAGGGCTTTGCCAGCATCATGCTGCTAAATGTTTACCTGCGCGCCAGTTAAATGGTCTCAGGTGAATTTACTTCCACCCCCTCCAGAAGCAGGACAATTGTAGGAATTTTCACTGCAGGCTTCACAATATGCACCACAATATCTATCTCAGTGCAGCAGAACTGTCACTCTGGAGTGGGTCTGAAGAGCAGTCAAAGAAAAGTTAAATTGCTTTACCTTAGGCTCGCTCAGTTAACTTTGGAGAATATTTCCATATTTGTGTTTGAAATCACAACTTGTCCTCAGGATTGAATCCTGAGGAGAAAGTCATTCCTCAGTCTGTTTTTGCTGATGATATGCTGACTCATGACAGCTTCATATCTGGACAGTATTTTCATCCCATGTGACTGAATGGCAACATATCAAGTTCAATATTTTAACTTTCAAACAAAGAAAAATTCTGGAAAGACTTTTGCTTCTGACACTTGGACTCACTTAATCCATCATGCATTCACTCATTCGTTTCCTTCAAAACACATTTGTTAAGTACCAATTATGGTTCAGATCTTACATAAGATGTTGCAGATATGACAAAGAATACAAAAAATCCTGCCTTAGTGAGCTCAGAATCTAGTGAAGAAAATGAAATATAAATAATATTAATACAAAGTTATAACTACAGCAGCATGCTTAAAAACACAACTTAAAACAACAAATAGTTATCCGAAGCTGGATCTTAAAGATTCTTCACAGAAAAACAGAGTAAGGCCCACAGAGGTTTAAAATGCTTCCTTCCTGGAAGTGAAATCTCAGGGCTATGAACGTTTAAAGGAGGATAGATTAGTCTACCTTGGGTGTTCGGGAGATGGACCATCTATGAGGAGAAGGAGTTACACAGATGAAAAAATGACATCTCAGTGAAGAGAAGGGTAACAAAGGCTTAAAGGTAGGAAGATGATTTTTTATCTATCTCAAGGCCATGCTGTAAAACATGCTATGAATCTTCTTCCCTTAGCGAGTATGAGCAGTCAAGCATTACCATGGTGTTTTTTGTAGATAAATGGGATACTTTTCAGAATGATTGTCATTTGCGTATTCCAAGTCACTATTACCACCCAAATGTGTAGAGTTGTTGAGGCCAAGATCCCAGGTTAAGACAAACAGCTCCATTTTGTCCTGCAGTCATAGGTAGTGCCACTAACACTGCCCAAGAGCCTCAGTGGTCCCTGGTCACAGAAAATCCCATGAAAAGATGGAGCCAACATCCTCCCTGATAAATAAAATTAACCCCCTTAATCACGTGGATGGGGTGAGCGGAGGGCAGTACCATACTCACATAAGGATATCACCTTTAATCCTAGGCTATGATACCTGCCAGTGGTGACACTCTATAGCTCAATTTACTTATCTTTAGCCTTCTGCAGTGGCAAAAAGGTTATAGCCATTTATTTAATTCAGCAGGAGATTGTTGAGTAAATGTATTGTCTATTGTCATTAGGATTTGGTCTTGCACATAAATGCATGTTGTACAAGATTGCTTCTCCAACCTACTTACGACAAAGTACAGTAAATTAAAATAGTTTTCTCTCCTATCTACTTTAAGTATCATTACTTTTTGACTGTCCCTCATGGAATTATAGAACTTTTAATCAAGAAAATATTTTAGTACAATATTTTTCAAAATGTGGTTGGAGAGCACCTATCTCAGGCATCCTGTTATTATGATCTAGATTTTAGGGTCATTGTTCGGTCTGACTGAATTAGCCTGTGAAGATGGGGCCAGAAACCTACATACTGAATAAGCTTCCCGGGTGATCTTATGTAAATGAAAATTTGACAACATTACTTTCAATGATAGTTTAACTCCATCATTTCACAAACCAGTAATATGCAGTTCAAAAAGGGAATGTGACTTGTCTAGGATTACAAAGCAAATTACCCACTGACCTCAGACTTCCCCAAGCCTCTGAGATCTCAGTCCAGGGTTTTTTCTAGCAATACAGTGGTTTCCTCCCATCATATGTCTGTTGTGCAAAATGTCCAGAAGAAATGCTTTTAATGATCAACTATCAGTACATGAACTCTTTTAAAATTATCAAGGACACTTTTTAGAGTGATTATTTAGAATACACCTATGGCAATAGTTTAACATTCCAGAGAACTGTCTGAGAATGTAGCGTCAGCATGGAATCTTTGTACACAGAAAATATTAAGGAAATGTAACTGACAAAGTTTGTCATGTGGTCTCAATATAGACCTGTCATTTGTGCCTAAACTTTGTACAGGGAAGATGGAGTTGTAGAAAATGATGCTGAGAAACCAAATACCATAAATTAACTAGCCTATTCGTAAGACTGAGACTCTTGTCCACTTTGTATGCTTTCTTCGTTAAAATCACTGGGCCTAGTGCCTTTGTTCATCTCAGTTATAGCTGGGTTAGTGAAAGTGATGTGAACATTCTCGATCCTGCCCACAGGAATGCCTGCAGAGTTCAGTGTTTAATTGCGTTGAAAATCAATGAAAATGATTTTCGTTTTGAGTATTATGGCTTAAGTGATAGCTATCAGTTAAAATGGGCAATGTTTTGAAAACCCGAATAACAGTTTTTCTATAGGCTCTAAAAAAAGTCAAGACCCAGTGGTTGAAAACTCTTAAAATGATTTTACTTCTGAACAAATGTAAACTTTGGGTACCAAAAAATTGGAGCTTTTATCCATGTTTACATGTAATGGAGTTTTCTGGAAAAAAAAAAATCACCTCACGGGTAGATTGTTTAATTTTTAAGAAAGTGTCTACAGAATAATGATTCCTGACCAGGTGGCTTCAGTTTTAAGTAAGACTTTCTTTTTTTCTTAAAATGACAGAGGTTTTGAACCTGAGAAGAGTGGGCTTTTATTGGTACTGCCAGGTTTTGTAACCCTGTCCATGTATTCTACAAGTCATCTGATCTGATAAAGCACTCTCACAGATTCCAAAATGAATACACAGAGATTTGGGACGTATTGTTTTGTAAATTAAACTTTTGTATTTTAAATTCTTGGACTTAAACTTTGTCAATCTTTCAACTTTATATTGAGATGGGAGAGAAGGAAAAAAAAATCACTTTGCCTCAATTGAAATATTCCCCACATGTGCTAATTATCTCAGCTGATAGTTGGAAACGGGCTTCTGTAACCATTAAAAAATTCGACTAATGGGGCCAGGTTTTGTGGAGGGACTTCTAAGCAACATCTCTTTTGATTAAAAAAACCCATCTTACTGGGGAGAAGTGGGGATGATTAATGGGTATTAAAATATAGTTACAATGAATAAGATCTAGTATTTAATAGTACAGCAGCGTCACTATAGTCAACAGTAATTTATTGTACATTTTAAAATAATTAAAAGAATATAATAGGAGTGTTTGTAATTCAAGTAAGTGATAAACGCTTCAGGTGATAGATACCCCATGTACTTTGATATGATCATTACACATTGTGTGCCTGTAACAGAGTATCTCATGTACTCCATATAAATACATACACCTACTATGTACCCATAAAAATTAAAAATTTAAAAATTCCACTCCATTGTCTTAGATTTCCTGCTGTGTGTGCTTTAGGGCCCCCTATTTTATGGGCTCTTACTCAGTTTCTAATTTCATATCATTAATATAATCTAAAATGTGAGATAATCACCAAGTGCCCATGCCTTGATGATTACTCTCTTTATGTCACTTTCATTTTTGAAATAAAGAAGGTTCAAACACAGCTAAAGCCCCTTTTATTATCTGCAAAAAAATCACTATGTAGGATTCAATGATTTGCAAAATCTTTTCCCAATTCAACATCATGTGGTTAGGCCTAGGGCACATTTAAATCTGTTTTATCTGTCTTTTTTGGTATGTATTTGTAAAAGGGAGATAGTTAATATTTTGTTGTGTTAGAAAAGAACTGCATCCCCACATTCTCAAGTGAGGAGATAGTAGATTTCAAGTTAGAACATATTGTAATAAAAAGACTATTGTAAAAGCCCTTTTTATAATAAGCACCACTAAATGTAATGCATTAGGTCGTATATTTGTATCTTTGTTTTTAATATCCGTATATGAACAGTGTGTAAAAAGTATATAAGTGTTCTCATTTGCAATCTCATTTTGATTACCATTTTATTTTTAAGAGAGAAGCTCAGAAATATAGGTAAAATCAAACCATACACTGTTACTATGGTTATCGTCTGTTTAATGGAAGCATTTGAAGAATATTTATCCTTGACATTTTCAAATGAAGTTCAGTGAATTGTGCGCAGGGGAATACAAATGGATACATTCATCCTTACTTGAGACAAAGAATCTGGCTTTGTTAAACACTCTTAAAACTTTACATTCTCAGCCAGGCATTAAAATCTAGTTTTATGATTCAAAAGTAATAATTTAAAAATATGATTAAAAATATTTTAGGCCAAAATATGACATTCATCATCAAAACAAATTTAAGACATTAGAAATATACCTAATGTTTTCATTTTTTCAAAGAGTATTGGTAAATGAAGAAGTTAGATCATGAATGGTAGCATTAGGTTAGAGTTTTAATTTGTTATGAAATATGAAGGTTATTTATCTCTTCCTCTACCATTTTATTAAGAAATCATATTAGAAGCATATGAGCAGGTTACCCTTTGCACAGTGCTCTAGATTGTTGTATAGATAAGTTGAGGACACTTCCATTTTTCACTTTCCTTTATTAGGATATCATCCTTTGGGTGCTTTCCAGTCTACCAGTGAATGACAAACACTGCTATATCGAGAGTGTGAGAAATTGAATACCATACAAGTTGTCAGACATCTAAGACAGAAGATCCCTGCAAGCAGTGAGGAGAGATTGGATACATTCATTGGAATTACAGTCGTGACAAGCAATAGGGCTGCCACTGAAGACAACCTTCGTCTGCTTGTTAGTGAAGTGAGTGTTCCTAATTCAACGTTATAAAAACTCTAATGAGATCATTCTGAGTTACTCTCCTTGTAGGTTTATTGCTTATGCAGGTGTATAAAATGTTGACAGGTGAAACTACTCTGAGGAATCCAAACATATATTCTTCGAATAGGTTATATTAATACCATAGCTTTCTATTAAAGAGCCCAGAAACTGCAGTGTGGCAAAAAGTCACATGCAATAGATAACTTACTGAATGATGTTTAAAATGTTCTTTATGTAACAAACCTGCACATTGTGAACATGTACCCTAGAACTTAAAGTATAATAATAATACAAAAATGTTCTTTTAAAGAAACAAAAAAGGAGGGAAGAGAATGGAGGTTGTGATGTGATAAGAAGGCAACGAAGAGCTGGAAGCAAACACCAACAACAGATAAACGACATGATTCAAAAACAAAGGGTTTAAAGACACCAGAGGTAACATTTTTCTTCTAAGCCACTGTTGCTTCTGCTGGTTGTATGGCTAATTGATATGGTTCGTTGATTGGTTGGTTGGTTTTAGCCAAGTTTATTAATGGGAAGAATTCTAAAATAGTTTTGCAACCTTGAAGAACCAGTTAAACAGATAATTACTTTTAAGCTGTAAATTGAGATGTTATATTCTTTTGGCATTTAAGCATGCTACGTTTGGACCATTCAAACAAAGCAAAATGATATTTTTAAAAGTTGGGTTTATTGAGGTATAATTTACATCAAATGAAATTCACCCTTTTAAGCCGTACAATTTTATGAGCTTTAAAAAATGTGCAATCTACTCATCTGACAAAGGGCTAATATCCAGAACCTACAAAGAACTCAAACAAATTTATGAGAAAAAAACAAACAACCCCATCAAAAAGTGGACAAAGGATATGAACAGACATTTCTCAAAAGAAGACATGCATACAGCCAACAGGCACATGAAAAAATGCTCATCATCACTGGCCATCAGAGAAATGCAAATCAAAACCACAATGAGATACCATCTCACACCAGTTAGAATGGCAATCATTAAAAAGTCAGGAAACAACAGGTGCTGGACAGGATGTGGAGAAATAGGAACACTTTTACACTGTTGGTGGGATTGTAAACTGGTTCAACCATTGTGGAAAACAGTGTGGTGATTCCTTAAGATCTAGAACTAGAAATACCATAGGACCCAACCATCCCATTACTGGGTATATACCCAAAGGATTATAAGTCATGCTGCTATAAAGACACATGCACACATATGTTTATTGTGGCACTATTCACTATAGCAAAGACTTGGAATCAACCCAAATGTCCATCAGTGACAGACTGGATTAAGAAAATATGGCACATATACACCATGGAATACTATGCAGCCATAAAAAAGGATGAGTTCGTGTCCTTTGTAGGGACATGGATGCAGCTGGAAACCATCATTCTCAGCAGACTGTCGCAGGAACAGAAAACCAAACACCGCATGTTCTCACTCATGGGTGGGAATTGAACAATGAGATCACTTGGACTCTGGAGGGGGAACATCACACACTGGGGCCTATTATGGGGAGGGGGGAGGGGGGAGGAATGGCATTGGGAGTTATACCTGATGTAAATGATGAGTTGACGGGTGCTGACAAGTTGGTGGGTGCAGCACGCCAACATGGTACAGGTATACATATGTAACAAACCTGCACGTTGTGCACATGTACCCTAGAACTTAAAGTATAATAAAAAAAAATGTGCAATCTACTTTTAGATAATTTCTGTCACACCAAAATGTTCCTTCATATCCCTTCAGAGTCAATCCTCTCTTCCTATAGCCAGTCCTCAGCAGTTACTGGTCTGCATTCCTGTAAGTTTACTTTTTCCAGAGTGTCATATCAATGAAATCTTGCAATGTGTAGCTTTTTGTAAATGAAAGGTGTCCTTTGCTTGACATAAGGCTTTTTAGAGTCATCTGTGTTGTTGCACACAACAACTGTTTTTTGGGATATGATAATATATATTCTTTGTAAATGAGTTTAAAACTGCAATGCAACTCTAAAGAAATATCTGGCTCACACCTGTAATCCTAGCACTTTGGGAAACCAAGGCGGGTGGATCACGAGGTCAGGAGTTCAAGACCAGCCTGGCCAATATGGTGAAACCCCATCTCTACTGCAAATACAAAAATTACTTGAGTGTGGTGGCGCATGCCTGTAATCTCAGCTACTCAGGAGGCTGAGGCAGGAGAATTGCTCTAACCCGGGAGGCAGAGGTTGCAGTGAGCCAAGATTGTGCCACTGTACTCCAGCCTGGGTGACAGAGCGAGACTCCATCTCAAAAAAAAGAAAGAAATATAATCACTAATCCTTATGCAAGGATAATCACCACTCACTGATTTTAAACATTTCTGTTCAGGTTTCTCTTTATGCATATACTGTTTCTGATACACATGCACACACATACACATACACACATCATTCTTAAACCTTCTACCATATTTATATGTAATGTTGTAGTTTTTCAGACGACATTGTATTAAATTATTTCTCATGTCATTACTGTCTTTGTGAGCCTAATTTTAAGGCCTGCAAATGGCACATCGTATGTCAGTTATTTAGCCATTCTGATATTTTTAGATATCTTGCAATTGTTTCCAATTTCTTACTATCATAATGGAACAGTGAACATCTTCAGACATAATGCATCAAAGAAATAGAGACTTTAGGTGTCAAATGGTCACAGATACTTTTAGTCTGAGTATAAAAGAGGGGAATCTGATGTGGATAGGTGTGATAAATGCAAAAGAAAGAGTACATTACCAGAAAAATTGGTCTGATAAGATAGATGCATTATAATAGAAGCAATATTATAGTACAAAACACAGACTCAAAAACTGCACAAACAAGCAAACAAACAGAAGAGTATACAGAAATAAATTTCCTGCACTGAATTAGGCATTAAGCATTTGACTTATTATCTCATTTAACTCTTGCAAAAATCTTACGAGGTAATATGGTAGGCACAATACCCTCCAACAAAATGTCCTCACACTATCCTCCAGAACCTGTCAGTATGATACGTTACATGACCAAAGGAGTTTTGAAAATATAATTAAAGTTAGAGACCTTCAAATAGGGAGAGTACCATGGATTATGCAGGTGAGCCCACTGTAAGCAACATTAGCCCTTAAAAGCAGAGAACTTTCACTGGCTGGAATGGGTTATGTCAGAAGGAGAGGTAAGAGGGATCCTAAGTATAAGAAGGACTCAATACATTTTTGCTGGATTTGAGGGTGGAGGGGCAAGGTGACAAGGAATACAGTTGGTATTAAGGATCTGAGAGAAACTCCAGGCTGATAGTAAAAAAGGAAGCGAGAACCTCAGTCATACAACCACAAGAAACTGAATTCTCTCAATGACCTGAAGGAACTTACAAATAGATTCTTGCCCACAGTCTTCAGATAACAGTACGGGTCACTGCTGCCTCGAATTTGGCTTTCCGAGACCCAAAGCAGAGGAACCAACCAAGCCCACATGAATTTCTGACTTGCAGAACTGTGGAAAATTAATCTGTGTTGTTTTAATATGCTACATGTGGCTATTTGTTATGGCAGCAATGGAAAACTAATATAGTGAGGCCCTATTATTATCTGTACCTAATTAAAACTGCAAATTTGTAGCAGTGCAGTAACTTACTCAAGGTTACTTTGTGGTCCAGTCAGAATTTAATTCCAAGTCAAACCAACTTTGGGGACAATTTTAGTATATGTCATTTTTCATACAATCATTTCTTTTGTTGTTTTGAAGATGCATATGGTGTTCTTTGAATGATTTCTAAGTTTTTCACATTTCTTTTGTATCCACAGTTTTTAAGGATTTATTAAAATAATACTCTTTATATCTCTAATATTGTTCCAGGATTGATTATTTTATTGGTTATTTTCAAGAAACCATCTTCAATTATTTTAATCAGCTCTACTGATTTTTCTGTATTCTATTTATTAATTTCCTCTACTTTTTAAGATTGTTTTTTAAACCTATTTTCTACATTGTCTAGTTGAAACTTTAGTTGATTTAATTTGTTCTCATTTTCCAATAGTAGCATTTAGTGCTAGGTAAGAAACTTCAGGTACTGCTTTGGCCATATTTCCCCTTTTCTGAAATAATTATCCTATTATTATTTATTTCTATTACTTAAGATATTTTTTGTTTCTCCTTCAACCAGAGGTATTTAGAAGTACATGTGCATGTGTGTAACTACATATGTTGTGGAATTGTTTATCTGACCCTTAATTTTCAAATATATTGATTTCTATTGACTGTTTTTATGATGTTATTTTATACTTACATTTAATTGTAATCAGTAAGTATAGTCTATATGACGCTGGCTTTTTGAAATTGGTAGAGAGGTACTTATGGCCTAACACATGGTCACTTTTGGTCACTCACGTTTGTTTAAAACAAATCTGTAGACTCTAAGAGGACAAAATTATTGGTATCTCTATGTTTAATATTATAAATGAGTTATTCAGTTTCTCTGTATATTTCCTCATTACTTGATTTGTTGTTTTCTGAGAATGGTGCATTAAATTTCCCAATGATTATTGTTTTCTAATTTCTCATGTTATATTTCTATTAGCCTTTGCTATATTTATTTCAAAGCGATGATGTAATGTGGATGAAGATTTATGATTCCCATCTTATTTGTGGATTTAAAATATTTAATTTGAAATAGTTTATATAAATGATTTTACCTTGAAATTTTTTGCCTAAAATTAATATCACCACACTTGCTTTATATGTGCTATAAAAATAATAGTATAATTTTAATTTACCTATATAGGTGCCTCTATATTTTATTAACAATTTAATATTAAATTATTCTGATATTAATAGACTGAGACATAGTCTTTTCAACTTTTCTGTATTTTCTTATGTTGATTTCAATTTGCTTCATATTCCCCTTTCAAAGTGTTTACTTAGTTTCATGTTTTTAATGAAATTTTTCATTTACCTTGAGGCTTGGACATTATATTTATGTTTATATTATTCAAGTGTTGTCCTTAAACTTTAATACACACATTTAAATATATTTTTCTAAGATATATATATTTAATTTGTATCTATTTCCTCTCTCTTACAATACTAATTTCCTCACATTTGGTGATACTTTATTGTGTGCTTAAACTTTGTATTGAGAATCTGTAATAGCTTGTGTTTACATTCTTTCCCTTTTAACTACTACTGACCTCAAGTGATTATTGTGGAAGGGCATGCTGTGATAGAGAGCTAATTTCCAGACTCTACCCTGTCCTTCTGGTTATTGCTAGTCTTCCTACTTTTTAACTTACTTACTGTTCCATTCTCGGGCTATACATCTTTGTTGCTTACTCCATGACCGAAAGGGAGAGAAGCAGGAAAGTAGAGAAAGAGCCACCTGTCTTGCTGCTTCTATTATGGTACCCTAAACATTCACAGTTAGTTCATTAGGAACCCCCTCCTCCACTTCACAATCTAGGACACCCCTGTGGTCTTTCCTACTCCTTTTCTATCTTTGTAACAGATTATTCTCATTTTGAGCTGTGGTTTCCTTTTCAATTGAATCTTATCTGCCTTTAGTACATCTGGTATTCCTCACTCCACAAAAGATGAAACTGAGACACAGAGAATTAAGTGTCTTATTCAATGTCACACAGATAGTGAGTGAGTGGCAGAACTGGGTTTTGAATCTAGGCAATTGGCTCCAGAATCCATACTTTTAACCATTGAACCATGGAGCTTTCCCTTTCTGCCTATAACCTCTTTCTGTTAAATCTCTCATTTTTAAAATGTGCTATTCCCTTAAAAAACAGTATTAATTTTCATTAAAATAAAGATAAAATCATAGTAATACAGCTAGAGATGAATACTTAATTCTTGTCTCTCCGGGGTGTCACTGTCTATTCATAGAAATATTTTTGACTCATTGCTACTACTGTACATTTTTACCTTGGTTTTTTTTTCCTTCTTATAAGCCATAATAAAGAAGAAAAGCCTCATTTTAATTAGCTGTGTATATAACAAGAGCAGCATATTTGATCATTTGGTGGTTTTAGAAATGAAAATAAAGTTGTTCCAATGAATATATAATCCATTAACTATGAATAAAACTAAAGCCAAATGCATCCAAAGAAAGAAAAGGGATCAGTTTCTAAATGAAATATTTGTGGATAGTGAAGCATATATGTTTAAAAAGTGTTAGATATAAACAAATTTAGTTTGATTCTCATGATCAATTTTTCTCCCACTGAATCTTCCTCTCACAGATATGTCACAAGTGTTCATGGCTAAAGAGAGATGTTGGAAAGCAAATGAATCCTCATAGGTGTCTCACTTCAAAACTTTTAAAAATACCTGCAAAATCACCAAGAAGTTAGTTTACTTTGGGCCTTTATTTCTGTGTGCTTCCCATACAACTCAGGATACATCACCAGCTTCTCTTCCAAAACAGTAAGACATTGAAGGCTCATATTTTTCTTCTGTGCATTATGATCCAAGTGTGTTCATAAAATAAGATATAGTAAGGCCATTCTATGAAGTATTACAGTAAAATAAAAATCCAATGTTGAACCTGATTTTCCCTGTAAGTCTCTGACCTCATTAGCTATATCCTTTCAACTCTGGAGTAGGGATTGCATTTTTGCTCAATGCTGTCACTATGGGAGATGCTCAAAAAATATTCTCCAATTCTTCACATTTTATTGAGGGTTCTTCCTTGAGTATGACAGCCAATCCACAACTTCTAACATGAAGTGATTGGGAAGCCCAGAGATACTGACTAATTCTTACAATAGGGACACAGCTTTGCAGCAATCCTATTCTAGTCCTTTTCTTGACAGTCCTGATGGAGGCAAGAGGGGTGATATTGGCCTGTAACTTATTGCCTTAACACTACCAGCCTTTTTTGTTGTGACTTTGACTACCTTCAATTAAGTCATGTAACCACTTATTCTTCAGGTTTTCTTTGTTCTCAAGTGGAACAACTATTTCAGGAGCTTAAAGGGCTTTTGGAGAGCTAGAAATTCAGAAGTCGAGCAGAATCCAATTGTCTTTAGGACTATTTCCTTAGCACTGTGAAATTTCTATCTTCATTTTTAACAGTACAAGAAAATTAAATTGATGGATAAGTTATAAATAATAGGAAACAAGAGACTAAAATAAACATGTAGAAGGACAAATCAACTGTAGTCAAGATTTGGTTAAGCTGACCAAGGCTTTCTTTTATGCAAAATATTAGGAAAATTATCCTGTGAGATAGGATTAAAAGGTGAGCTCTTTGGTCAGTGGAGTTTAATTGTCTAGGCTAGGCTGAGTGTCTTTCTATTCAAATTTGAGGCCAAAGGAGAAAGTGCTCTATTATGTAGGGTGAAAGCAGCAAGCGATTGGGCGAAGACTGTTACCCAGCTGATGATGGTGCTCCTCAAACCTTGTGTGTGTGTGTGTGTTTTATTATTATTATACTTTAAGTTCTAGGGTACATGTGCACTACGTGCAGGTTTGTTACATATGTATATATGTGCCATGTTGGTGTGCTGCACCCATTAACTCGTCATTTACATTAGGTATATCTCCTAATGCTATCCTTCTCCACTCCCCCCTTCCGCACAATAGGACCGGGTGTGTGATGATCCCCTTCCTGTGTCTAAGTGATCTCATTGTTCAATTCCCACCTAGGAGTGAGAACATGTTTGCAGATGACATGATTGTATATTTAGAAAACCCCATTGTCTCAGCCCAAAATCTCCTTAAGCTGATAAGCAACTTCAGCAAAGTCTCAGGATACAAAATCAATGTGCAAAAGTCACAAGCATTCTTATACACCAGTAACAGACAAACAGAGAGCCAAATCATGAATGAACTCCCATTCACAATAGCTTCAAAGAGAACAAACCTTGTGTTTTTAATGTGAACCTCTCTTCCTATTTCAGATTGAATACGACTGTCTCCAGACTCCCATTTCATCAACTTTATCTGATTTGTTTCCTCAAGGATACCATTAGGAGAAATATCTAATGTAAATGATGAGTTGATGGGTGCAGCACAACAACATGGTACATGTGTACCTATGTATCAAACCTGCACGTCGTGCACATGCGCCCTAGAACTTAAAGTATAAAAAAAAAAAAATCCACTCCTAGGGGTAGATCTAGTTGTTTGGGACCATATTCCATATACCCTCATCATGCCACTTCTGATGTCTTCTACTCAACCTACCTCTTTTTTCTGGTTCTCCAAATATTCTTCAGGTCTTACTCACATTTTTCATTTTAGCCTAATATCTGTAACTCTGACCTATGCATTGTTTTTTAATTCAGAGTAATTTGTCTCCACAAATTGAATTTTGACTTTTGATCTCAAATCCTGCACACTGCTGAATCTAAGTTACATACCAATCTATCCTTACCCAATTGTTAGTCCTAGACATAAGTATGCATTACCCAAGTTCTCCCTCTGCCACCCTTTTGCTCGCCATATCTCATATCTGTTGATAAACCTGCACTGACTTTGGATAATTTTTTGTTGTTATTCCTAATCCTTTTCTCTTATGACAAATAACATTATTTTATGATAAATGAAAATAGCCCTTAAAATACTTACCTGCCTGAACGGTAATTAATTGATAATATACACTTTAAAGTATTTTAAAACATAGGAAGATGAGAATATGTAGGATATTAAGATAATGTCAAATAAAAAAGGTTTTGATGTTTAAGTCATTTACATTGCTTTTCCTTTTTTATAGACATTACGGAACATGTACTTGAAATATTTTTCTCCTATATATGATAATCAAAATGTTTTAAATCTAGACTCATAATTTGAAAAACACTTTATGACCACTTATTCACTTAAGACTTGTTGGATCGTGCTTATTGTCATCTTCATTCCTTCTCTCTGTGTAATGTTTAAATGTGCTTTATACTATTAAACAAGTGAAGGATTGTGTGCTTATTTTGCAATTTGTGAAACAGCTTTGTACAATTTTTGGTGTCACTAGTGGAGGGATGAACTTTGCTTTTGTGTGGTATAATAACCTAGAGTTTGAACCAAATATCTAATAATTTCTCCAGTTTGCACAATAGAACAAATATTTTATAAATTCTGTTTAATAATTTCAGACTTGGAACAGATAAATCTGGGTTAAATAAACTAGTGTATAAATCCTGTTTTCTCCATTATAGAACTAAAATAAACTGAAACCAAAACTAAAATTTTACATCCATTTTCATTTTAACCTTACAATTCCATCAAATAGACAAGACAGACATTCATGTGAGGCTCAAATTAAGTGAATTATCCAAAGTCTCATTCTTTCTATGTAATAATCTCAGTGACTTAAACCCAGGGTTTTATTTTAAACCTCCAGATCCATTGTTTATTATCATTGTTTTGTTTATTGTGTTTTTTGTTTGCCTACAACATCTATACCCTCATTATTATTATTTTAAGGTCTCTTGTAATAAAAGTTGAAATATTCTATCTGCCCATCATCAAGAGTAATACTTTAATACCAGTGTTCACAGAAATAATTACATACATGTTCACAAAACAAAACTTGAGTAAAGACCATTTTTTTCCTTCTGTTTAGGGCATAATTAGAACAATATGTTTATGCTAAATTATAGCATCACAATTTTAATATTTTGTTAGCAAACAACGAAGCATATTAATGTAAGTACTAGGGATTTTTTAAAATTATACTGAATTTAGCTGATGATATATAAGCTGTCTCTACATCTAAAAACTATAGAATATAGTCTCATTTATCTGATGATGAATTTTCATGCCTGATTGGTCAAACTGCATGGGTTAATCTTTATTAGGAAGACAGATGACACCAGTATCCAAAGGGCCATGTCAAAGAAATTACTTCAGACTAATTATTTCATGTGCCTTAACTATTGTGCTGCTTATAAGACAAATGAGGTTTAGTGGGAGAATGTTACATATTATATCATATAAGCAGTCTCATAAATGAAATATGTTACTTAAATCAACTATTCATTATTATTTTTTGTTTTTTGAGATGGAATTTGGTTCTTGTTGCCCAGGCTGGAGTGCAATGGCACGATCTCTGCTCACCACAACCTCCGCCTCCTAGGTTCAAGTGATTCTCCTGCCTCCACCTCCCAAGTAGCTGGGATTACAGGCATGTGCTACCACACCTGGCTCATTTTGTATTTTTACTAGAGACAGGGTTTCTCCATGTTGGTCAGGCTGGTCTCGAACTCCTGACCTCAGGTGATCCACCTGCCTCAGCCTCCCAAAGTGCTGGGAACACAGGCATGAACCACTGTGCCCGGCCAATTATTCATTATTGAATCATAAGTGAATGGTGAGTAGAAAGTCTCTAAGAAACAACAGAATGCTCCCTAAGAGGGACACATTGTCACTGATTTTCTAATCTTGTATTTGTAGAGATTTGGTTCACTTCTCTATATAATTTTTCTGACTTAGTTTTTCCTCAGAAAAAGGCATATCACAGGTCAGATAATTTTATGAGAAATAACTGAAGACCATTTAGAGCATAATTATGAATCCAAATGACACCATAAATATGCAGAATGGAAAATGGTACATTGCTTTAGAGGAAACAAATTTACAAGTACCTGTAATTCCTGTTTCTATGTAATTGTCTATTTTATGATACTACCCTATACTTATTATTAAGTCATATCACATTTTGTAAAGTCTGACAAGCTGAAGAATGGTCTCATATAATTTAGCTGTTTTTGTATTTTATAGTAGTTGATTCTCAAGCCAATAAATATCAAGTTCAATTGCATATTAAGCATGTCATATTTTCCATTTTTCAAATAAGGTGTTGCAGAAGATACTTTGACAATTTGAAATAGGCTAGCAGTTGTGAATAATCTCATTTTAAATGTTCAATATTGTTTGTACCTAATTTAAACCTGTTAGAAACTATAAGTTGAATAATGTCATGAATTTGCTATTATTGTTATTCTTATATATAAGAATATAAAAATTATTGCAATATAATGAATAATTTTAAGGTACATAAGTATATGTGTTTGTGTGTGCATGTGTGTATGTACATATAAAAACTGGCAAGATATATTGAACAAGGTAAAAACAAGTGAAAGTAAATGGCTTCTCTGGGTATTACAGTAGGCAGGATTCTAAGATGGCCCCTAAGATTTCTGGCACCTCGTATATACATGCTTTTTCCCAGTTATTCAGTTAAACACTAACTTGGGTGTTGTTATAAAGGGATTTTGCAGATGTAATTAAAGTCCCTAATCAGTTGACCTTAAGATAGAAAATATGTGTGGGCCTTCCTTCATCAGATGAGACTTTAAATCTGGATCTAGAAGTCAAGAGATAGAAGTCAGAGACTCAATAGATGGATTCCACGTAAAAGACGTCTATATTTCAAGCTTGGAGATGGAGGTAAAGAATATAGGTGGCTTCTAGGAGCTGAGAGTGGTCCCTAGTCACCAGCCAGCAAGAACACAGGGACTTCAGTCCTGCCACTACTAAATTCTGACAAAACCTGAGTGGATTTCAAAGAGAATCCAAAGCCACAAATAGGATTACTACCCCAGAGCACACCTTGGTTCTAACCTTAGTGAGACCCTGAGCATAATACCCAACTAAGCCATCTTTGGACTCCTGACCCAGAGGAACCATAAGATGATAAACTTGTGTTCCTTTAAGCTAATAAGTTTGTGTTAATTTGCTACACAGAAATAGAAACAGAAAGTTAGTTTGTTTTTAAATTATATTTTTGAGATGGGGTATCACTAGCCCATACTGGCCTCAAACTCCTGGGCTCAAGTGATCCTCCAGCCTCATATAGCTTATATTTTATCTGCATATATTAACCCAGGTCCTCTCAAAAGAGCAGTGGCCATAATTGGTCTTGACTCTTGAGTAAAGATCAAAGTCTTTAGTGTTTGAGAACTCATACATTTCCCTCCAAATCACTTCTTCAGTCTTACCTTCAACTATAAGCTTTTATTCACCCTCTTCTCTGAGCATGCTCTTCTCTGCATATATTTTCCTATCAATGGTTTCACTGTATCCTCTACCTAGAAGGCCTTCCAACATTCCTTCAGTATCTCCTAGTACAAATATTAACCATCATTCAAGGTTCAATTCAAATGCCACATTTTTCATAAAACTGTCTTTAATCCATTGCATCTATTATAAACTGTCCCTCTTTTGTACCTGCAGAGATGTAACCTAATCCTGTCATGAGCTTTTCATGTTTTTTATTGTATTCTACTTAGGTAGACATTTGCTCTTCTTTACAAGGATGAGGAATCACTGTAGCACCTATGCTGCCTTGTATATAGAAGGTGATTTAGTATTGGATGGATAGGTGGATTCATGGATGGACAGATTAATGAGATAGTGAAATCTAAGAGTTGGCCTTTATCATTCTAATAATCCAGCTAGTCCACTTTCCCTCACTCCTTTGTATCTGATTCTTTTCCTTTTGAGGTTACTTAGTATGTCGCTAAGTAAACATTCTGACTCTTCTCTCACTAGCCCTGACTATCCCACTGCTTTTCTCTATTTTTCAGAAACCTATGAGCAGTAAACTTGAAAACACATTGCATGAGCAATTATGATAATCTTGTGTTAACTATTCTAATTTAGCCTGGGGAAATTACTTGATGTGTGGGGCATAACTGTATGCTTATTCAATCGGTCTCACTTAATTCTGAAAGAACTTTCAAAAATATTTACCCCTTACTGATAGCTAGCTAGCTAGCTAGATATACATATATGTACTCTACACATTTTAAAATCCTTTTAATTCTTTTGTTTCTTAAATGTCTACATTATACAAAGTAAAAGTCAAAATCCTTGGTGACTAAGCAAACAAGAGAATGAAGTTATTACTCAGTGTACAAAAAGTATGTGTCATCTGGGCTTGGAGAAGCAATTAGAATAATTTGCTTCTAGTGTCATAATTTTGCTAGAAACAAGGAAGCAGATGAAAGTGCATGAACTTGAATAATGCTGTAAGTAATTTGTCAAGACAGTTATTATTATTACAAAGCCAGCAAGAGTAAGGGGAAATTTTATACTGACTAGAGTTATAATGGATAGTATGTGAGCAACTCAAATGATAGCACTTGATATTGTTCACAATGGTGTAGTCATCACATATAACTGTTTATAGATTACCAATTGCTTCTAATACTAAATTATGTGTATCAATACATTCATGATGTTTCTGTTAACTGTGCCAGAATCCTTTGTGTGTGTGTTTTTAAAATTGTACCTATCGAATGTTGCTTATGGTGATAACTGTATGTAAGGAAATTCTTCCTCTAAACAAGGAAAAATAATTTATTACATGCCTTTTCATGTCTTTCTAGTTCTGCCTTGGTAGGTGCTCTGCCTTTCCTATGCTTACTTTAATCCAAACTGCCCATCATTCGCTTTTCTTCTATTTGATTCCTGGATATCTTTGTAAAGATGATGATAATGATTGTGAAAGCTGCCAATTATTCGACAGTTACTATGTATGATGTAAATGATGTGCATTTAAGTGTGCATATGAGTGTCTGTGTGTGTACTTATTTATATACTTATTTAATCTCCCCAATAATGCTAAACAACAGGGTAGATAATAAATATTTTAAAATCAATGAATAATATAGCTGATAAAATCATAGGAAACACACATTCTAGAAAAATGGGAAAGAACACAAAGTGGCAGAGAACCATTAAGAAAAGTTTAAAGAATCTGAACCTTTCAAACTTTGAAATATTTAATCATTTAAGCTATGAAACAGAGCTTCAAGTCAAAACCAAATCTGGCTAGTCCCCAGAGTGTATATATTCACTCGGGGTACTAGAGTAATTGCCTCATCCACAGAAAAGTCAATGACAACTCTTCACTCTCATGTCTTCAAACTTCATGTTGGTTCTCTACCTATTTACCTTATTTTCATTTCTCCCCCAATTGATTCTTTATGGTGTAATCTGCTGTATTATTCAGCAATTCAAAAATATTTATTGAGTGTCCACTTCGTGCCATGCAAAGAAATAAGTGGAAAATAAAAACAGACACAGCCGCTCACCATCATGGATCTTATATTCTAGTAGGAGGAGACAGACAGCATATAAGTAAAACACATGGTATATCAGGTAATGATAATGGCTAGGGATACAAAACAGGGGAAGGAGGGAGACAATGCCTTGGAGCCAAGGCCTTGGCCAAAGAAGGCCTCAGTGATAACCTGAGACTATTCAGCAGATACCTGAAGGAAAAGTTGAGTGACATAAGCCCCAAACAAGTGGATAGGAAATTTTTGCAGAACACTCACAGCTTAAGGTCCTGAAGCACATGCTCAATGGTCAGACTAGTAAGCATATGCATGTACACGGTTAGCTTCCAGATTCACGAGTGTCTAATATAATGGTAATTCTCACTATTTTTGACTGAGTGACAAGGGGCTCAACACGTTTAAGTTGGTTCTAGAGCTCATCCTCAGGTGTTGATGGGGCACCTGAATTCTGCTAGACTGTGTTGTTTTTGAAGCACAAGCATCAGTCCACAACTAAGTGGACTCAGAGGATAGTATCAGGCAGAGGTAGGAATTCCATGGGCCCCATTTGTCGTGTTGTTCTGGTCTTTTTTGGTGTAGGTAGTAGAGAAGCCACCTTTCTATTAATCACAATTATTCTTTGACCAGACAAGATTATCCTGTGCAACTTCTAAAAATATGTAATTTTTGTGGATACATAGTAAGTATATATATTTATGGGGTACATGAGATGTCTTGATACAGGCATGCAATGTGAAATAAGCACATCATGGAGAATGGGGTGTTTTTGAGTTTGGAACTCAAGCATTTATCCTTTGAGTTACAAACAATCCAATTACATTCTTTAAGTTATTTTAAAATACAAAATTAAGTTTTTATTACTATTTTGGAATAAATAGTAGGTCTTATTCATTATTCCTATTTTTTGGTAAACATTAACCATCCCTACCCTCCCCTGAATCCCCAACTACCTTTCCCAGCCTAGGGTAACCATTTCCACTGTTACCTTGTTACCTAGGGTAAGTAGGCAACAACTGAGTTCGGTTGGTTTGATTTTTAGATTACCACAAATAAGTGAGAACATGCGATGTTTGTCTGTGCCTGGCTTATTTCACTTAACTAATAACCTCCAGTTCCATCTATGTCATTGCAAATGACTAGATCTCATTATTTGTTACGGCTGAGTAGTACTCCATTGTGCACATGTATCACATTTTCTTTATCCATTCATCTGTTGGTGGATATTTAGGCTGCTTCCAAATCTCAGCTATTGTGAACAGTGCAGATATCTCTTCTATATACTGATTTTTTGGGGGGATATATACCTACAAATGGGATTGCTGGATCACAAAGTAGTTCAATGTTTAGTTTTTTGAGAAACTTCCAAATGGTTCTCCATAGTGGTTGTACTAATTTGCATTCCTGTCAAAAGTGTGCAAGGATTCCCTTTTCTCCACATCCTCAACAGCATTTGTTATTGCCTGTCTTTTGGATATAAGTCATTTTAACTGGGGTGAGATAATATTTCATTGCAATTTTGATTTCCATGTCTCTGATGATCAATGATGTTGAGCAGTTTTTCATATACCTATTTGCCATGTGTATGTCTTATTTTGAGAAATGTCTATTCAAATATTTGGTAGGATTTGAATAGGATTATTAAATTTGATAGGATTATTAGATATTTTTCCTATAGAATTGATTAACCTCCTTGTATATTCTGGTTATTAAAACGTTGTCAGATGGGTAGTTTGCAAATATTTTTCTCCCATTCTGCTGTCTCTTCACTTTGTTGATTGCATCCTTTGTTGTGAAGACACTTTTTAACTTGATGTGATCCCGTTTGTCCATTTTTGCTTTGGTTGCCTGTGCCTGTGTGGTATTACTCAAGAAATATTTGCCCAGATCAATATCCTGGAGATTTCCCCCAAAGTTTTCTTGTAGTAGTTTCACAGCTTGAGGTTTTATATTAAAGACCTTAATCCATTTTAATTTGATTTTTGAATATGGTGAGAATAGGGGTCCAGTTTCATTCTTCAGCATAAGCATATTCAGTTTTCCCAGCACTATTTATTGAAGAAACTGTCTTTTTTTCCAGTGTACGTTTTTGCCACCTTTGTCAAAAACGAGTTTATTATAGGTGTGTGGATTTGTTTCTGTGTTCTTTATTCTGTTCCATTAATCTATGTGTCTGTTTTTAAGTTAGTATCAGGCCGTTTTGATTACTATAGCTCTATAGCATAATTTAAAGTCAGGTAATATGATTCATCCAGTCTTGTTCTTTTTGCTTAGGATAGCTTTGGCTATTCTGGGTCTTTCGTTGTTCTATACAAATTTTAGGATTATTTTTCTATTTCTGTTAAGAATGTATTGATATTTTGATAGGAATTTCATCAAATCTGTATATTGCTTTGGGGTAGACATTTTAACAATATTGATTCTTCCAATCAATAAACTTGGAATGCTTTTTCATTTTTTGGTTTCTTCTGCAATTTCTTTCATCAGTGTTTTAGAGTTTCTATTATAGAGATTTTTTACTTTGTTGGTTAAGTTAATTCTTAGGTATTTAATTTTATTTGTGGCTATTATAAATTGAATTACTTTTAAATTTCATTTTCAGATACTCTGGCATATAGAAATGCTGCTGATTTTTATATGTTGAGTTTGTGTTCTGCAACTTTATTGAATTTGTTTACCTGTTCTGATAGTTTTTTTTGGTAGAGTCTTTGGATTTTCCAAATATAAGATTATACCATCTACAAACAAGAATTATTTGACTTTATCAGTTCTAATTTGAATGTCCTTCATATATTTCTCTTATCTGATTGCTCTAGCTAGGACTTCTAGTGCTATGTTGATTAACAGTGGTGAAAGTGGGCATCCTTGTTTTCCAGGTGTTAGAGGAAGGCTTTCTGTTTTTCCTGGTTCAGTATGATACTAGCTGTGGGTTTGCCATACATGGCTTTTATTAGTTGAAGTATGTTCCTTCTTTCCCCACTTTTTTGAGAGTTTTTATCATGAAGATATGTTGAATTTTATCAAATGCTTTTTCAGCATTATTTGAGATTATTATATGTTTTCTAACTTTAATTCTGTTGGTATGATGTTTGATTTGCATATGGTTAAGCATCATTGCATTCCAGGGATAAACCCCAGTGGGCCATGATGAATGATACTTTAAATACATTGTTGAATTTGGTATGCCAGTATTTTTTTGAGGATTTTTGCATCAATATGCATCAGAGATATTGGCTTGTAGTTTTCTTTTATTGATGTGTCTTTGCCTGATCTTGGTATCAGGGTATTACTGGCCCTGTAGAATGAGTTTGCAAACAATCTATACACCTCTAGTTTTGGGAATTGATTAAGATTTTGATTACTTCTTTACATGTTTGATAGAAATAAGCAGTCAAGCCATCAGGTCCTGGGCTTTTCATTATTGGGAGGTGTTTTATTACAGCTTCTATCTCTTTACTTGTTATTGATTTGTTCAGGTTTTTAATTTCTTCCTGGTTCAACCATGATATATTGTAGGTGTCTAGAAATTTGTCCATTTCTTCTAGATTTTCCAATTTATTTGCATGTAGTCGCTCATAGTAGCAACTAATTATCTTTTGAATTTGCACAGTATCAGCTGTTGCAATGTCTTCTTTTTAATTTCTGATTTTATTTATATTTTCTCTGTTTCTCTTAGTCTGACTAAAGGTTTGTCAATCTTACATAACTTTTCAAAAAAACAACTTTTTTGTTTCATTTATCCTTTCTATTATTTGTTTAAATGTTAATTTTTTTATTTCTGCTCTGATCTTTATTATTTATCTTCTACTAATTTTGGGTTTGCTTTGCTCTTGTTTTTCTAGTTCTTTAGAATTCATCATTAGATTGTTTATTTGAGGGTTTTTCTCTCATTTTATGTAGGAACTTATAGCTATACTTTCCTCTTATTACTGCTTTTGCTGTATCCCATAGGTTTTGGTATGTTGTGTTTCCATTATCATTTTTTTTCTAAAAATTTTTCAATTTCCTTCTTTACTTCTTCATTCACTCAGTGGTCATTCAGGAGCATATTGTTTAATTTCCATGCATCTGCATAGTTTCCAAAAATTCTCTTGTTTTAATTTCTAGTTTGATTCCACATGGCCAGAGAAGGTGCTTGATATTATTTTAATTTTGTTGTATGTTTTAAGATTTACTTTGTGACTTAACATATAGTATATCCTTGAGTATAATCCATGCACTGAGGAAAAAAATGTGTATTCTGCAGCCATTGAATGAGATGTTCTGCAAATAGCTATTCAATTCATTTGTCTATAGTATAGCTTAAATCTGATGTTTCTTGATTTTCTGTCTGGAAGACCTGTCCAATGCTGAAAGTGAGGTATTGAAGTTTCCAGCTATTATGGTACTGGGGCCTGTCTTTATCCTTAGTTCTAATAATATTTGCTTTATAAATAATATTTGCTTTATATATCTGTGGGCTCCAAAGTTGGGTGCATATATATTTAAAATTGTTATATCCTCTTGCTAAAATTGACCAGTTTGTCATTATATAGTGATGTTTTTGTCTCTTCTTATAGTTTTTGTCTTGAAATTTAATTTGTCTAGTATAAGTATAGCTACTTTTGTTCTTTTTTGGTTTCCAGTGGCATGAAATATCTTTTTTGAATCTTTATTTTCAGATTCTGTGTGTCTTTATAGGTGAAGCATGTTTCTTGTGGGCAACAAACAGATCATTGGGTTTTTTTGTTTTTTGTTTTCTGTTTTTTTTTTTGTTTGTTTTTTTTTTGTTTTTGATGGAGTCTTGCTCTGTCACCAGGATGGAGTGCAGTGGCACAATCTTAGCTCACTGCAACCTCCGCCTCCTGTGTTCAAGTGATTCCCCTGCCTCAGCCTCCCGAGTAGCTGGGACTACAAGCGTGCACCACCACGCCCAGCTAATTTTTGTATTTTTAGTAGAGACAGAGTTTCACCATGTTGGCCAGGATGGTCTCGATCTGTTGACTGCGTGATCTGCCCACCTCAGCCTCCCAAAGTGCTGGGATTACAGGCATGAGCCACTGCACCCACTGGGCCTTGTTTTTAATCCACTCAGTCACTCTATATCTTTTGATTTTAGAGTTTAGTCCATTTACATTTAATTGTTATTATTCTTTGCTTATGTTTTTAATATTTAATTTTTGTGGGTACAGAGTGGATGTGCATATTTATGAGGTATATGAGATGTTTTGATACAGGCATGCAATATGAAATAAGTAAAGACATATTTCTGGCATTTTGTTATTTGTTTTCTGGTTGTTTTGTGGTCTTCTCATCCTTCTTTCTTCCCTTCCTGTCTTCTTTTAGTGTAGGTCGTTTTCTCTGGTGGTATGGTTTAGTTTTATGCTTTTCATTTTTGGTCTTTTGGTTTGAGGTTACCATTAAGCTTGCAAATACTATCTTATAATGCACTATTTTACCTTGATAGCAACTTAACACTGTTTGTATAAATAAACAAACAAGCAAAAAGAAAACTAATAAAAACTCTCTGCTTTAACTTAATTCCCGCACTTTGTGACTTCTTGTTATTTCTTCTTATATCTTATTGTACTATGTTTAAAAAGTGTTACAGTTATTATTTTTTATTAGTTCTTCGTCTTTCTACTTAGGATAGGAGTAGTTTACACATCAGAATTACAGTGTTTTAATATGTGTTTTTGTACTTACTATTACCAGTGAGTTTTGTACCTTCACATGATAGTTACTGCTCATTAATGTCCTTCTTTTTCTGATTGATGTACTTCCTTTAGTATTTCTTGTAGGACAGTTCTGGTGTTGATTTAATCTCTGTTTTTATTTGTTTGAAGAGTGTTTATTCCTCCTTCGTGTTTGAACAATATTTTCAATGGATATACTATTCCAGCATAAAAGTTTTTTTCTGTTGTTTCCTGACTTTTTAATGATCGCCATTCTAACTGGTGTGAGATGGTATCTCATTGTGGTTTTGATTTGCATTTCTCTGATGGCCAGTGATGATGAGCATTTTTTCATGTGTCTGTTGGCTGTATGAATGTCTTCTTTTGAGAAATGTCTGTTCATATCCTTTGCCCACTTTTTGATGGGGTTGTTTGTTTTTTTCTTGTAAATTTGATTGAGTTCTTTGTAGGTTCTGGATATTAGCCCTTTGTCAGATGAGCAGATTGCAAAAATTTTCTCCCATTCTGTAGGTGCTGGAGAGGATGTGGAGAAATAGGAACACTTTTACACTGTTGGTGGGATTGTAAACTAGTTCAACCATTATGGAAAACAGTATGGCGATTCCTCAAGGATCTAGAACTAGATGTACCATATGACCCAGCCATCCCATTACTGGGTATATACCCAAAGGATTATAAATTATGCTGCTATAAAGACACATGCACACATATGTTTATTGCAGCACTATTCACAATAGCAAAGACTTGGAATCAACCCAAATGTCCATCAGTGACAGATTGGATTAAGAAAATGTGGCACATATACACCATGGAATACTATGCAGCCATCAAAGAGGATGAGTTTGTGTCCTTTGTAGGGACATGGATGCAGCTGGAAACCATCATTCTTAGCAAACTATCACAAGAACAGAAAACCAAACACCGCATGTTCTCACTCATAGGTGGGAATTGAACAATGAGATCACTCGGACTCAGGAAGGGGAACATCACACACCGGGGCCTATCATGGGGAGGGGGGAGGGGGGAGGGATTGCATTGGGAGTTATACCTGATGTAAATGACGAGTTGATGGGTGCAGCACACCAACATGGCACAAGTATACATATGTAACAAACCTGCACGTTATGCACATGTACCCTACAACTTAAAGTATAATAATAATAAATAAATTAAAAAAAAAAAAAGTTTTTTTCTTTCCTCAGTCATGTCATTGTCTCCCGGCCTGTAAGGTTTCACTGAAAACTCTACTGCCAGACATATTGGAGCTTCATTGTGTCATTTGTTTCTTTTCTCTTGTTGCTTTTAGGATCCTTTATTTATCACTGATCTTTGGGAGTTTGATCACTAAACGCCTTGAGGTAGGCTTCTTTGGTTTAAATATGCCTGGGGTTCTATAACCTTCTTGTCCTTAGATATTGATATCTTTCTCTAGCTTTCAGAAATTCTCTGTTATTATCCATTTGAATAAACTTTCTACCCCATTTCTTTCTCTATCTCCTCTTGAGGCCAATTATGTTTAGGTTTGCCCTTTTGAGGCTATTTTCTAGATCCTGTAGGCATGCTTCATTGTTTTTTATTCTTTTTTCTTTTGTCTCCTCTGACTGTGTATTTTCAAATAGCCTGTCTTTAAGCTCACTAATTCATTCTTCTGCTGGATAAATTCTGCTAGTAAGAGACCCTTACATATCCTTCTGTATGCCAGTTGCATTTTTTCAGCTCCGTAATTTCTGTTTGATTCTTTATAATTATTTCAATCTCTTTGTCAAATTTATCTGATATAATTCTAAATTCCTTCTGTGCATTATCATGAATTTATTTGAATTTCTTCAACATAACTATTTTGAATTTCTGTGTGAAAGTTCGCATATGTTTGTTTCTCCAGGATTGTTCCCTGATGCCTTATTTAGTTCATTTGGTGAGGTCATGTTTTTCTGGATGGTGTTGATGCTAGTAGATGTTCTTCAGTGTCTTGACATTGAAGAGTTAGGTATTTATTGAAGTCTTCACTGGCTGGCTTATTTGTAGTTGTCCCTTTTTGAGAAGGTTTTCCAGATATTTAAAAGGACTTGGGTTTTGTGATCTAAGCTGTATCTGCTTTACAGGACACACATGACCATTAATGCTATGATTTTTGCAGACTTCTAGAGGTGCCACTGTACTGTCTTGGACAAGATCCAATAGAATTCTCTAGATTATTAGGCAGAGGCCCTGGTTCTCTTCCCTTATTTTCTCTCAAACATACACAGTATTTTTTTTCTCTCTCTCTGTTCTGAGCCCCTTACAGCTTAGGTGGAGTGACACAAGCACCCTTGTGGCCACAATTCTCCTGGTTGAGACCTGAAACCAGCATAGCACTGGGTCTCTTCCAAGGCCTATTTTTATCACTTCCTAGCTACTGCCTATGTTTGCCCAAGGCCCTGGGCCTCTACAATCAGCAGGTGACAAAGCTAGCCAGGCCTGTTTTCTTCCCTTCAGGAGAGTGAGCTCCCCCAGGCCCTGGGTAGGTCCAGAGGTGCTGTCTGGGAGTCAGGGAATAGCATCTGAAAACATTAAGTCTACCTGGTGTTTTATTATACAGCAGCTGAGCTGGCACTCAAACCATGAGATGCAGTCCTTCTCATTCCTCCCTCCCCTTTCTAAAGGCAGAGGAGTCCCACTCCTTAGCCACTGCCAACGCAAGCCATGAAGAGTACTGCCAGACTACTGCTTATGTTCCCTTAAGGCCCAAGGGCTCTTATGTTAGCTTGTGGTGAAAGATACCTAGTCTGGGACTCACTCTTCAGGGAAATGGGTTTTTCTCCGGCCCAGGCAGCTCCAGAAATGCCATCCAAGAGTCAAGTGCTGGAATTAGGGACCCCAAGAGCCTGCTTGTTGCTCTGCCTCACTCTGGCTCTCCTGGTACCTAGGTGTAAGACAAAGTCCCCTTACTTTTCCTTCTGCTTTCCTCAAGCAGAAGGAGCTTTGCCCCATAGCCACCATAGCTGGGAATGTGTTGAACCTCACCTGACGCCAGCAAACTTCAGAGGCTCACCCAAGGCCCTCGATGTAGTACCTGGGTATAGCTGCTTGTTATTCGGGATCCAAGAGCTCTTCAGTTAGCAGATAAGGAATGCTGCCAAGACAGTCATTTCTTTCAAGGCAGTGGGTTCCCTTCTGGCCCTAGGTGTGTCTAGGAATGTGGCCTGGGTCCTAGGGCCTGAAACAGGGGCCTCTTGACACTGACTGGTGCCTTATTCTGTGGCTGAGCTGATATTCTATAGGCAAGACAAAGCCCCTCGCACTCTTTCCTATCCTCTCCTCAAGTGGAAGGAAGGGGTCACTTTCAGAGCCATAAGCTTTGCAGCTTGGTGTTAAGGGAATGGTGATGCCAGCACTCCCTTAGCCACCCCAGCTGGTTTGTCAGTAGGCTGCATGTTCCTGAAGTCCACTGTCTCTGAGCCTAGTTAATCACTAGGACTCACCTAAGAGTTGCGGTCTTTAGGACCTAGACTGCCTTTCAAGTTTACTCAGAAACTCAGAGCAGTTTAGGCCTCGATGGCCAGGTTTTCAGGAGCACAATTTCCATCCAGTAGGATCAGTGCCTTCCCTCTGGCTAGGTCTGGTTTAAATGCCCTCTCTGTGGGTGGGTGTCAGCTGAGTTTGTTCAGGTTTTCCTTTTTGCTGTAACAAGAGAAAATTGAGTTCAATACCTCACAATTGCTGTGCCATTCCTCCCACAGCTCCCAGAGACATTCTATACACCATGCCACCACTGCTGGGGTAGGGAAGGGGTAGTGTTAGAAATTTAAGACTGTTTTTTCTCTCTCTTCAGTGCCACTTCATCTCAGGATTTTGATATTGAAGGATAGGTAGATCTTATATGATGTGTCAAATAATTCATTAAGGGATTTAAGGTAGAAGTCAAGTAGGATTGCAAGTTTTCTGGTCCAAGTGACTGAGTGAATAGTACATAGTGGTGTCAGGAGTTGCAGTTGTTTGGGTGAGGTTTGGTGATAGTGTTGGAAGTTGACAGGGACTTGATGAATCCAGCTTTTGAGAACATAAGTTACTGTACAATGTCTATATAATACATTCTACTTTGCTCTCCGGTCTGATACTTGATCTACTTTTTCCATTCATTCATTCAGCAAATATTTGAGTTTCAGCTATGTGCCAGGAAGTGTAATAAATGCTAGAGGTGAAGAAACAAGATAGAAAAGGTCCCACCTGTAGAGAGGTTATAAGCTAGTCTATTGGGGAAGATGAACATTAAATATCATATGATTAATTGCAGCTTCGATAGGAGCTAAACATACAGGGATTTTTGAAAGCCTTTAAGAAGGCGATCTCGTTCAATCCAGAAATATGATGGTCCTACCTGAAGTGGTATTTTGTTGTTCTCCAAGACACTCAGGTTTGTGGTTTTGTTTTTTTTTTTTTTGCCACAATCCTGAAGCTCCTCCTTAGATACAGCAGAATCTCACATATATTGAAAGCCTCAATTCTGTAATCTGGAAAATGGGGATGATTACATTCCTCACATAATACTAAATGAAATTAATTCATGTACAAAACATAGCATGATGCGTGACAATATAGACCCTTTCTCTTCCTGTTCTCCTAGTCTGGTACTTGCAGCTGTCTATTTTTCAGCAGCAGAGATTGGCAGAGGTTAGCACACCTGTGGAAACTGGCATTTAAGATAGTACATCCTTGGAACATATCAACCAATCTAAATCTGCCTTACTCTCTCCTGTTTTTGACATTTCATCATCTTCATCATCATTATGATGAAGAGTGCTTTCAGGTGACTTATTAGATAAAAATTATAAATCTAGATGAATTGTCCAAACCTTCATACTCTGCTTTATATATTTTTTCATTCACATAGGCAATAGCATTACACAGCTTAGATTTTGCAAGATCCATGTAGATTTTTTCTTGCTGATTTTATATTTGGACTTGTTAGACAACATGTCTGAACTTTTAATTCAGAAAGAAAGGTCATCATACTTAAGACAAAAAGGTATACATACAGTGTAATTCACAGTTTTGGACTTTGCTATCTCAATTTGCTCCAAGTGGTTTAAAGCAAGCGCAAGGGCAAACTTGTATTTTCTCTGTTAAAAATTACAGGAAACCCAGTTCATCCAAAGCCTATTTCTTTTCCCTTGATATGTACCCCGTTATTTGCATGTTTCTTTTTAAGTGTTTCCTGTTTTTCCTCTCTTTGTTTTAGAGAAAAGAATTTCCCTTGATATCCCACATTTGCAGTTTATCTTTTTTTAAAAAAAATAAATGAAAAGGGAAAACATAGATACACAAAGACATAATAGAGCATAGTGTGGAAAAAAGAGTGATGCTCTTAAGACAGGCTGCCTGGGTTCATATTCCTGTTAAGCCAGTTATCAACTATGATCTGGGTGAACTTGAGGGATTGTGTCTAAATCTTTCTATATATTACTCTACTCACTTATAAAATGATGATAATAATAGAACCTACTGCAAAGAGCTAAATACCTGTATGCCTCACTTAAGAGAATTTCAAGGCAATAGTGGCCTCTATTCAGAGGAATGTAATGGTTATTCTCATTGCTATCAAAACTCTTCGAAAGGTAGGCACAATCAGGCTTCTCTACACCATTCCTCATTTGTACATAGACCTGTAATGTCCTTTGGTATTTTCAGGTGATAGCTCTCCAGGAAGTAGTTGTGTCACCTGAGCAATCATTATTCAACATCATACCCACATTTTGTTTTAATAATAGATAAGCAGTATGTACGTAGGAGGTAGAGGGGGCAACTTACCTGAATCTATCTGTCTATCTATCTATATTTCATATAAATATGTATGTACTGATGAAGAATTAAAATAATCCTACACAAATTTGTTTTTATTCAATCTTAGAAAAAAACAAATGCTTTTTTCTCCAAGGCACTCATCAATAAATCCAGGAGTAAGTAACATAGGTCTGGTTGTCAGGAATGTATAAGATTGCATTTTAAATTTCCTGTGGGTTATCCACTTAAGCTGCTATGTGACTTATAAAGTTGATTTCTGTTTCAATTTCTACCCCTACAACCACCTATGTACCAAGTACCTGGAGAATTTGTTGGGATGACTACTCATCATGAATCAGAGTAGTCCAAAGTATGGGCTTGGAGCCAGAAAAGCATCCCTCTGTCACTTGCCAACTATGTCACTCTGAACAAATGACTTAAATCTCTCAGGTCACTGATTTTCTTATATATAAAACTGAGATTAAAAACGTCTGTCTCTTAAGATTGAGATGAGCATTAAATGAGATGGCTGTAAACTTCTTAGTACAGTGCTGACATGTAGTATAACACTCATTAAATGATACCCAGGCTTACTATTACCTGTAACTGGATGCCAATCATTTAAAAATCAAACCTGTAACTGTTCATCTAGCATCTAGTATTGAAACAGTGAGTTCTTTAGATACTGAATACTAATAAAAAATTTACACAGAATATAGTACTCAAGGCTTGGTAAGAACACTTTTTTACTTAACTTCTGGTGCTCATATACAATTTTTTTTTGTCTAAAAAGAAACATGATTGTAAATAGTGGATCATAGTCCTTATTACTACTGAATTGATTTATTTATCTGGGAAATTTTGTAGTGCTAATAATGATAATGACAATAGTGTTCAAAAGGGGAAATCTTATATAGATAGATTGAAATGAGTTTTATAAAATAAAAATGGAGGAGCAAATTGGAAGAGAAAGTGCCTATAAGGCTGTTTTTCTGAATTTTAAAAAAAGTCAAATGAAGTCACTTTTCCTGTCTTCTCTGTACCCTATTACCATTTTATGTAGAACTAGCGGCAACTGTGTAGTAAGGAAAAAAACTGATGAATATGTGTTCAGTACAAGCATACCGTTCATTCAGCCACCCCCCAAGAAGACAAGAGTAGAAAGCATTCACCAACAAGAGATCAATTTTTTCAAATATCTTTCATTTGCTGGTAATCTTTTTATGAGATATTCTTGATCTAACGTAGTCATACACAAATTTTTCCTACTCTGTTTCTTTGCCTATTTTGAACTCTCATTGGTTAATGTTGTTTGAAATTGTTTCCAATGAACTCCAAGAGCAGTCAGAAAAATCTGCTATCAATTTAACATCATGGCAGTCCAAATTATTTCAAAGGCAGAAAAAATTTGCAAATAGTCTTTGAATTGCTTTCTACACACCAGACAATATTTTGGATTCACTTTTCCTATATGAAGGCTTTCCAAGATTAAATTGACCAAATTAGTATCTACTGAAGGACTTAAGAAAATGATATGACAGTCCTGCAGGGTAAAAAAAGCTAAATAAAAGATAGTCACTGCCTCTCAGACTCTCCAAATCATAATTCAAATTCAAGGTCTAGACATATGACAAAGCTCAGTTTGTTCATAGGAGGCTTCAAAATGCAAAAACTCACAGGAGCTGATAAAATAAAGTTAAAGAGGAGAGTTACATGAATCTGAGAAGTTTTTAAAAGAAATAGATTACAGGATTGAAAAGCAAAAATTCTGGCAATTTAGCAAATTAATACCTTAAGAAAATTTGATTTTAACATTTAGACAATTCTTTATACAGTCTATTATTAACAATTTCCTTTTAATTATATCTAAAGTCATCACACAAAAAATGCTTTTATAGATTCTCCTTTATGAGCCTTAACACAACTTACACAGATCATTTACAATGTGCTTGAACTTTCTGACTTCTATACGACCTCTTTCTTAAATAACCAGTTATTTTAATCTAGGACAAAAATTTACTGCACAGGATCCCTCCTCATACAACATTGTTTTTTAAATATACTTCCTTGAAAAAGAAATAAGAGAAATGTTAAGAATGTTATGGTCAGTCCTCTGGGATGCTCGTCATTGTCCCATGACTAACAAGGAATTTTGCTAGATGTAGTTTTTCTAAGTCTAGTAAGAGGGGGAGCAACTTGCCCCTTATTGCTTTTCCCTTTTTTTTTTTTTTGCTTGTGAATATCTTTTATTTATTTATTTTTATTATTATTATACTTTAAGTTCTAGGATACATGTGCACAACGTGCAGGTTTGTTACATATGTATGCATGTGCCATGTTGGTGTGCTGCACCCATTAACTCGTCATTTATATTAGATATATCTCCTAATGCTATCCCTCCCACCTCCCCCCACCCCACAATAGGCCCCAGTGTGTGATGTTCCCTTTCCTGTGTCCAAGTGATCTCATTGTTCAATTCCCACCTATGAGTGAGAATATGTTGTGTTTCGTTTTCTGTTCTTGTGATAGTTTGCTGAGAATGATGGTTTCCAGCTGCATCCATGTCCCTACAAAGGACACGAACTCATCCTTTTTGATGGCTGCATAGTATTCCATGGTGTATATGTGCCACATTTTCTTAATCCAGTCTGTCACTGATGGACATTTCGGTTGATTCCAAGTCTTTACTATTGTGAATAGTGTCGCAATAAACATACGTGTGCATGTGTCTTTATAGCAGCATGATTTATAATCCTTTGGGTATATCCCCAGTAATGGGATGGCTGGATCAAATGGTATTTCTAGTTCTAGATCCTTGAGGAATCGCCACACTGTTTTCCACAGTGGTTGAACTAGTTTACACTCCCACCAACAGTGTAAAAGTGTTCCTATTTCTCCACATCCTCTCCAGCACCTGTTGTTTCCTGACTTTTTAATGATTGCCATTCTAACTGGTGTGAGATGATATCTCATTGTGGTTTTGATTTGCATTTCTCTGATGGCAAGTGATGATGAGCATTTTTTCATGTGTCTGTTGGCTGTATGAATGTCTTCTTTTAAGAAATGTCTGTTCATATCCTTTGCCCACTTTTTGATGGGGTTGTTTTTTTCTTTTAAATTTGTTTGAGTTCTTTGTAGGTTCTAGATATTAGCCCTTTCCCTTTTAGACTTTCACTTCCTGAAGGGAAGGTTTAAATATAGGTTTCAAGGTGTTACAAAGGCAAATTATTAGCTACAAATGGGCAGTAGAATGTTGAGCTTAAATTCCACAGAGAGGGAGAATTAAGCAGAGAAGAGGGATAAACACATGGTGACTGTGGATGGGAAGAAGAGAAAGGGGTAAACAGTGTTGCCTAAGCAGAGACCTTCAAGTCCTTAACTTGCAAGAGAATTCCCCTTGGCAGTGGAGACACTTTAAAAAAAAATGTTTGCCTGGCCACTTGCCTACCTCTGTAGATGGTCATCCGTCAAGCCAGGGATTTGGAAACTTCCAGTCTCTTTGACCAAGAGGGACTTGAGCAAGGTAGTTGTAAGACAGCACACAGGAAGGGGCTTGAAACTAGCTATTAGGAAAATAGTAACTTCCAACTTCAGGGCAAAAAAAAAAAAAAGTTAGACCAATATTCCCCTAGGAGGAGGGGCTACAATTCACATCATAGAAGGAATGTTAATGCTGAAAACGCCAGAGCATTGGGTGGGGGCGACCTATAATACCAATGATGAAAACCTGGAGTACCCAAGTTTCAGCTAACAAGGGTCCCCTCACCAAATGCTGAAAATCCCAGGACACCCAGGAAGAAGCCAACACTTAACCCAACACCAAGCCGAGGTCATAAAACAACGTAACTCTGGCATCCCAGAGTCAACACAATGGAGGACCTCTCCCAAACAAGCATCCTGCCTTAAACAGTTGTCCAAATACAGTTAACAGAAATTCAAAAGCAAATATAAGACTGCAAACAAAACGTACATTTTAGCACTGAAAATCAAATGACTAGTGAAACAATAAAATGGAGTCAGAAGAGAAGGGACTAGGGGAAGAAGTGACCAGGATGTGCTTCAGGGCATTCAAACAACAGGGGACTTTTAACTGACCACTTAACCAAAGGCTTTTATTTTATTCCCTAGTTCTCCTGATATCGGAGAGGGGTACAATGGACACTCACCCATCTGTAGGAGCCAAAATGGTGCTGATTGATCTTCCAAATGGGACTCGGATGAAGGTCTTTCTAGGTTTTCTCAGCTTGGGTGAGCTTGGCTGTCACATGGGGAGTGGGCACAAGGAGCAGTAACCTACTGGCCTACTGGTCAGAGTAGTGAGTTTCACATGAGGCAGTGGCACTGCAACCACTTGCCTGTCTGCTCAACTCAGACACCTGCCAGAGAAAATGATGGCTTTGAGAAGAGTCTTTGACTAGTGTTACAGTTCTGTTGTGTTAGCAGCTTTTTATTGTCATAGCCTCAGTGTTGTATCTCTTGCAGGCTAGATCACAGACTGCCTCACCATCTTTCTGCTCATCGTCCTTCTGCCTATCATCTTGCCAGCTGTTGTCTCTCACCCTCTCACCATTCTCTTGCCATTCTTTTGCTGTCGTGTACCTGCTGTCTCTCGTTGTCTCTCACCATTGTTTCACTTGCTGTCTTTGTCCTTTCATTGGTCACCAGATGATGCAGGGCAAGGAAGCCCCACAACTGGGGCTTAGCCTGCAAGGATTCTTGGCTTCTCTCAGGAAAGAATTCAAGGGCAAGCCGGTGGTGTTAGACAGTAACTTTTATTGAAGCAACAGTGTACAGCAGTAGCAGTGGTACTGCTCTTTGGGGAGCAGAGCCACACCATAGGCGGTGTGCCCAGAATAGCAGCTCAGAGGCAGTTCTGCAGTTCTGTTTATACCTATTTTAATTATATGCAAACTAAGAGGTGGATTATGCAAAAATTTCTAGAAAAAGTCTGGTAACTTCCAGGTTGTTGGGTTGTTGCCATAGAGAGAGGCAGTAACTTCTGGGTGTTGCCATGGCAATGGTAAACTGACATGGCACACTGATGGGCATGTCTTATGGAAAGGTGATTCCACCCCATCCCTGTTTCAGCTAGTCCTCAATTTGGTTCGGTGTCCGTGACCCACCTCCAGAGTTGAGTCTTGCCTTCTAACTCAGATGAACTGTATTTATTGCTACAATCAACATCTTCTATTTGTGCATAGAATCCCATTCTTTCTTCTTTGTGTAAGAGATTTGCTATTAAAAATAACCCCCTTCTTCAGCATTATTATTTTCTCCCTCTCTACAGTTCATCTGTCTCAGTACAGAAACATGTAATTTCTTCCATCTTCAAACAAGCTTCTCGTGAACCTACATTATCTTCCATGCATAACCCCATTTCTCTGCACTCTGTGTCCACTTCTTCCACTTTCATTTTCCTTTGAAGTCATTCAACAACTCTCATACCCATCACCCATCAAATTTACTATTATCAGTGACACTTAGTGATCTTAACATTGCTGAATTAAATAGCTGATTTTTACTTCCCGTCTTATCTGAGCTAGAAGCAGCATTTTGTAAAGTTTGCCCCTCTCTATTCTTTAAAATGCCCTCTTTACGTGGCTCCCAGCATACTTCATCATCCTGGCTGGTTTTCCTCTTACCCTGCTGGCTATTCCTCCATCTCCTTTTGGTCTCCTTCTTCTCTGCCTAGACTTTAAATGTTAGAGAAAGCCAACGCTCAATCATTAGACATTTTCTCCATCTATATTCACTCCTTTGGTGATCTCATTCACCCTCCCAGCTTTAACTATCGCCAATATACTGATGACTTTCTAATTTATAAATCTATTCTAGATGTAGCCCCTTAAATCTACACATCTATATTGAACTGCATGTTAGACATAACCACTTGGATGTCTGGAAGGTTTCTTATAATTCTGTAAGATAGCACCCCACCAATGGCTCTCCCATACAGCCACACACAGAACTACTCTTCCTCCATTTTTCCCATTGCTTCCATTAACTGACTAAAGTCAGCAATATGTTAATTGTATATTTTTAAATAATTGACCGAGTGGAATGGGATAGTTTGTAACATGAAGGGTAAATGTTCGAGGGGATAGATACCCCATTCTTCATGATGTGATTACTTCACACTCCAGCCTGTGTCAAAACATCTCATGCACTCCATACATAAATACACCTACTACATACCCCAAAAAGTTAAAGGTAAAAAAAATTTAAAAATAAAATTAAAAATTAAAAAATGAAACAATTATTAACTCAGTTGCTCAAACCAGAAGCTAGAATTGATCTTTGATTATTCTTTTTCACTTACCTACTATATCCAGTTCATCAGCAATTCCTGTTGTTACTATCTTTAAAAGTTATTCAGAATGTTGTTATTTATTGTGATCTTTCACCACTGCCATCTCTATCTAAACCAGCTTCACCAATTGACTATAGTATGCAATATCCAGTACTAGTCTCCCTGCTTCTTTTCTTGCTACCATTTTGTTTTGTTTTGTTTTGTTTTTTTGTTTTTTATTATACTTTAAGTTCTAGGGTACATGTGCACAACGTGCAGGTTTGTTACATATGTATACATGTGCTATGTTGGTGTGCTGCACCCATTAACTCGTCATTTACATTAGGTATATCTCCTAATGCTATCCCTCCCTCTCCCCCCTCCCCACAATAGGACCCGGTGTGTGATGTTCCCCTTCCTGTGTCCAAGTGATCTCATTGTTCAATTCCCACCTATGAGTGAGAACATGCGGTGTTTGGTTTTCTGTTCTTGCGATAGTTTGCTGAGAATGATGGTTTCCAGCTGCATCCATGTCCCTACAAAGGACACGAACTCATCCTTTTTTATGGCTGCATAGTATTCCACGGTGTATGTGTGCCACATTTTCTTAATCTAGTCTGTCACTGATGGACATTTGGGTTGGTTCTAAGTCTTTGCTATTGTGAATAGTGCTGCAGTAAACATACATGTGCATGTGTCTTTATAGCAGCATGACTTATAATCCTTTAGGTATATCCCCAGTAATGGGATGGCTGGGTCAAATGGTATTTTTTAATTCAACCCAGGTGTCAGAGTTATCCTTTAAATCATGAGATAAATAATTTCTCTGTTATGTACAAAGTTCTCCATTGGATAGCCATTACAACGAAGTGAAACCCAAATCTCTCTATCATAGTTTACGAAGTTTTGCCTTATCTGAACTCTGCCTAACTTTCCACTTTATTTCTTACCGTTTTCTACCTTGATCTCTCTGCTCTAGCTACAGAGGCATTCTTGTGTCTCTTTGAACATGCCAAGCTCGTTTTTCACACCAGACTCTTTGCACTTGCTGGTCCCATAGCTTGGATTTCTCTTCTTCTAGGAGTTCGTATCACACTCCCTGAGTTTATTTTGGTCATTACTCAAATATCAACTTCTGAAAGAGAGTTTCTCTGACCATCATATCTGAAATAGCACCTTCTTCATTCTCTACCCGTAGAGGCTACCTTATTTTCTTTATAGCTCTTACCATACCTCTCTACCCTTAAAATCTACTTAGCTTTCTTCACAGCACTTACAATACCTGATATTATATCATATTTTATTGACTTTTAATTCACACTAAAATATAAGATCCATAATAGCAGGATATTTTGTCTGTTGCATTCACTGTCGTATCTCCAGCACCTACAGTAAGGTACCAAATAAATAATTTTTGAGTTAATAAATGCATTTAGGAACCACTGGAACTAGCTCATTTTTAAAATTTAATATGTTAATTAGGAAGGAATGTTTACTATTTTAATATTTTCATTTTCATTAAGAGTTTAAGAAGATATTCATGTTGTTATATTATTAAAGGCTCAAAATAAAATAATTTTAGTGGCTATATGTAATTTCATATATTTACTTAGCATTTACCTATATTAGACATTTGTTTTCACATTTTCTTAACTGTGCTGTAAACATTTCTATACAAATCCATTTTTTGCAGTTCATATCATCTCTTTAGAATTTTTCCTAAGAGGTAGAAATTTTTGATCAAAGTATAGAAAATGTAAGGTTTTTACTTTATATAAACGTATGATTTCCAGCCAGTTATATCAATTTGCAAAGCAAATTCATTCATTTATTTACTTCAATAATATTTATTAAGTGACCAAAGTAGATAAGATTTCTTGCTCTCTTGGAATCTTGAAGCTTAAATTCTAATGGTATATGGCAGATAACAAACAACCCTAATAATAAGAAGTGATGTATAGAATATGACAGAGGATGACAAACGCTATGCAAAAAAAAAAAAAAAAAAAAAAAAAAAAAAAAAGAAGAAGAAGAAGAAGAAAACTAGAGCAAGGTGGGCGGTTGGGACTCTTGCAGGTGGGCAAAATGTTGACATAATAAAGGGAGTGTTCTCATAGTCCTCATTTAGGCGATGAGGCCTGAGCTAAGGCTTAAAGGGTGAGGTAGATGTGTATGGTGCTAAGAATGAAAGCAGAGGGTAGGTGGATGTTCCCATTCACTGCATCTTTGCCAGTATGGAGTCATTATTATTGTGATGTATGAATTTTTCTGTTGAATTTATGCTAAAGTTTAAAATAAGCCAGAATATTCTAAAAGGTATGTAAAATTATGTATCTCATGAGTTCATCTCTAACTTCATCTGCTTTCAGACACTCCTGTGCTTACTCTCTTATCACACTAACATTTTAATTATTTGAATGTGCTGGTGGTCTCTGGCTAATTTGGGACAGTCACACTTGTTACTTACTAGCTGGTATATTATTTCTCTTACTCATTTTCTCTCACTCTGTATCTTTCTCACGCACACACACACACACACACACACACACACACACCCCACTGCCTTACTAGGTCCCAACTGAAGAATGTTCTCAGTTTGTGTGTTTTTCCTTCTGGGAAATTATCACGGAGACTCCTAACTTGGTTAGGTTCTATTATTGTTTACTATTACAGCACACTGTAGGGTTATTTGTGGTCTTGGTAGTGATAGTAAATAAAGATAAAATATTGTAAAAGCCTGATCGATGTGATAGTAACACTTCTTAATATAACAACACAATTTAAAATCTTATTTTTATACAATGAATTGCATTACCCAAGAATATATTGAAGTTTTAACCCTCAGTACCTGTGAATGTGATCTTACTGGAAAATAGGTTATTTGCACATGTAATCAAGTTAAGATGATGTCATTAGGGTGAGACCTAATCTAATATGACTTATGTCTGTATAAGAAGAAGAAAAGAGACACAGACACTTAGGCACACCGGGAGAATGCCATGTGATGACAGAGGTAGAAATTGAGGTAATGAACCTATAAGGCAATTAAGTTTTCCAGCAACACTAGAAGCTGTGAAAATGACATGGAACATATTCTCCTTTAGAACCTCCAGAAGAAACCAACCCTGCCAACATCCAGATTTTGGTTTCTTGTCTCCAGAAATGTGAGCTTAAACGTTTCTGTTGTTGGCTGGGTGTGGTGGCTCACGCCTGTAATCCCAGCACTTTGGGAGGCCAAGGCAGGCAGATCATGGTATCAGGAGATCGAGACCATCCTGGCCAACGTGGTGAAACCCCGTCTCCACTAAAATACAAAAAATTAGCCGGGCAGGGTGGTGCGCACCTGTAGTCCCAGCTACTTGGGAGGCTGAGGCAGGAGAATCACTTGAACCCGGGAGGTGGAGATTGCAGTGAGCCGAGATCACTCCACTGCACTCCAGCCTGGTGACAGAGCGAGACTCTGCCTTGAAAAAAAAAAAGTTTCTGTTGTTTTAAGATAGCCAGCTCATGGTACTTTGTTATGGCAGGCCTAGAAATCTAACACACATATTTTAAATTATATATATATATATATATATATATATATATATATATATATATATATTTTCGCATATCACATATTTTGGTAAAATGTTTTGTAATTTTATAAAATTATATTTATAAATCATATTTATTATATTGTAAAATAAACTATAGATTTTGTTATGTTATTCTTTGACATAATACAAATTACTTATGCAAACTTATGATAAACAGAGATTTATTTGGCTCACATAGAACCAGATAAATAGAATGTGGGAAATCAAAGACGACGGGGCCACATATGGCTAAAGTCATTTTGCTTGCACTATAACATGGTAGAAGGCATGATGTGGGCATATGGGTGAGAGAGCAAGAGATCATAATCAACATAAATCTATTCGTGAAAGTGGAGCCCTCATGATCTAAATGCCTCCCATTAGGTCCCACCTCCCAACGCTGTTGCAGTGGGGATTATTTTTCAACACACGCTTTTGGGAGGACACTTTTAAACTACAGAAACAATAAACATGGAAATAAATGATTTCAGTGGTGATAGTTGCTATGAAAAAGATGACGAGTGAATAGCATAGAGTAGTACTTTAAATAAGGTGATCAAATAAAGCCTCTCTGAGGGGGTGACATTGAGGCAGAGATTTGAATCGTGAAATTATTTCTTTCCATGTTTATTGTTTCTATAGCTTTAATGTGTTGTTTTAAGCCACTGAGTTTGTGGAAATTTTTATAACTGCAATAGGAAACAAATACAGTTTCTTTATTTGTAAAATAAGCATTAGTGACCTTGTAGAATTGATGTGAGATTTTAAAGGAAAAAAAATAAGTGATTTGAATGCATACAAAAGAGTTAGCAAATAAAGGAATAATATGTGAGATATTCTCTGAAAGCGCAGAGAACATTCATGTGAGCATGATTCAGCCCTCCCACCCTACGCCTCCGTATGAGGCCCCAGGAGGAGCTAAATCTGATTCTCTTCTCCTTCCCTATCCTCATCTCCAAGGCCTTTTAGTATCTGGCCCTGCTTTTCTCTCCATCCTCATCTCTATTTGATCCCCCACTCATTCTCTTCACTCCAACCACACTTTCCATGCAGGTTTTTTGTCTTTGCTGTTTATTCTCCTTGGAACTCGCCTATATCATTACAGAGCTGTCTTGTCATTTAAACCTCAGCTGAAATGATACCTCTTTTTGAAAGGACTTTAGAGATCACTCAGACCAAAGCAAACTTCACTGCAACTCTCTACCATATTTCCTTAATTTTGCTTTTTTGTAGTGCCTAGCAGAAACTGAAATTTATCCAAATATATTGAACATATTTATTTCTAGATTTATTTTCTCTCTAATTCTCCAGAATGTGAGTGAAATGGGGACACAGTTTTTCTCACTGTTACATTTCAGAAACAGAAAGGCACATAATTATGTAGTTAATACATTTCTATTGCCTTCCTACATGACTAAAGACAGCACTGCTTTTAGGAATTTTGAGAAAGTGAGTTAATAATGTCCTTTTCATTGAAGCCGGTTAGAGAGTTTTCTGTACTTGTATCTTAACTAATTGAACTTTTCCCTCCTGAGTGTGTCTATTAATTCATCTATCTATCTATCTATTAAAAATCAGATAACAGAGCAAAGTATGAAAGACAAATTAACAATTATCTAAGCCTGTCACCAGGTTACTATTTTGTTGAATATATTGTGTAAAGATACAATACAATGAGATATTTTCTATTTTCTAATGTATTCATATAACTCTATCAATGTCATATACTGCACTACTCATATAATCTATTTTTATGTATGATAATATGAATATATACTATTATACAAATATAATTTTATAATTCAATCATTATGTAGTAATGACATTCTAATTATCTAATAGGAATCTATCTAGTATCTACATATCTAATACTTAAATCTAATATCTAACACATAAATATCAAATATGACATTCTAATTATCTAATAGTGACATTCAATGTACTCTTGGGAATATTCTAATTATACTCTGTGATATGGTATAATTTAGTGTTTTTCATCTGATATTGTCATACAGCAGTGTAATAGACAATGACTTCATAGCAGAGGGTGTGTTTATTGTTGACAAAGAGTGGTCAGAGATATTTTTCAAATTATGTGACTTTTAAGCTAGAACATGAATTGATAGAAAGGAGCCTGACACAAGAAAATCTGGGGGAAGAGCCTTCCAGGAAGAGGAAATAGCTACTACAAGTGTCTTAAGGCAAGAAATAGGTTGGTATATTCAGAAACTAAAGGGACGCTGATATGGCTGAATTTCCTGCCTAGAAGAGGCAAGTTGAAGCAAAGGAAGAAGTTATCGGACATGAAGTCAGAGTTGCCTAAGCCATGGAAAGAAACTTGAATTTTTTCTCACTTCAGTGGACATAGCTTTAAGCAACAGAGGTGATAGAATTGCTTTGCATTTTTGAAGTATCACTTTGGCTTCACTGTGGAGACTTCATAACCACTTCACATTACTTCTGTCCAATTCACATCAGGTTTATTTCTAATAATTAAATTTAGTGTTACTGTTGTTACTGTGTTGCTGCTGCTGTTTCTTGTATAAATGTGACTTTTTTCTCATTGTAGTTACTAAGTAGTTATTGTTTACATGAAATTATAGTTATTAAAATAATTTTTCATTTTACTCTGTTCTTTTATTGATTCTGAGACATCTTCAGGTGGTATTTTTGGACTTCTGCAGGTATAATTTTGCATTATCTGCAAATAGTAATTATTTTTCCTTCTACTTTCTGACATCTGTGGTTATTATTCTGTCCCTTGATTGAATGCATTGTCTGACACTTCTACAGGAACGTGAAGTACTAGCTCTCACAAACTTCCTTGCTTTGTTCCCTACTTAAAAGCAATACTCTTTGTCACAGACTGCTAGTTATTCCACAAACCCTCCTTCAGTACTAGAACACTTGATGTTTAGCTGGGTGCATAAATGACCAGACTACATTTCCCAGCTTCTTTTGCAACTCCACTTGGCCACGTGACTGAGTTCTAATGAGTTGTGAGTTGAGATGTGCCATTTCCAAATTTTGCCTTTTAAAGGAATAGGTGTCTGTTCCCATTTTTGTTTATATCATCTGGTAAATTTCAGTCAAAAATTTTTACTTTCAACTTTTCTGAGTCACATTGTTTTGGAAGTTTTGTGTTTGTTTGTATAAATATAATGCTATTGGTTATTATCATTAATTTGTCCATGAGTCTTCTCATTAAATGGGGAGCTGATTGGACTTACATATTTGTTCTCGTTCGTCATCACATTACGTTTTTCTTCTCTGATTTTATTTAGCCTGTTTTGTTTCATTTCCTATCTGAGGAATACCAAAGATATCAACTAATTTTTATTCTGCTAAGTTTTTGTTTCATATTTTTAAAATGCACATTCAATTTAAAATTTTCAAATGTTACTTTTAGAGCCACAAGAGTTTCTTTAAATTCTTCTCTATGAAATATTAATAGCCACATCTGATGCTTGAAATCTTCCTTGTATTTTCTCCGGGATTTATAAAACTCCCACAACCACCTTGTGAGACAGGAACACATTTTATCTCCAATTTTCAGGGCACAAAGCTGAAGTTGAGAAAAGTCAAACATTGAGCCAGGGTCACATAAATATTTCTTGTTAAAACTACATTCAAAATAAGTTTTGGTTGATTCTGAAGGCCAAAGTTACAATAAGATAAAGTGAATAAATGATTACTTCTTCCCAAATTCAGTCCCACAGTGAGTAAGCCTAATTCCAAAACAGTGATCCTAACTTTGGATGTTTTCATATTTTTATGAAAATATGTTTTTATGAATACATCTACATATTTATAAAATCTCTTCATTTCCTGTGTTGTTTTAATGTTTCCCAAGACTATACTTTAAATTACTGACTAAATTTTTTATAGGGTTGATTATGTTCCTTATTTTTTCCTATTGATTTTAGAGTTATTTTTTAGTTTCTCCAATTGTTAAATATCTGTGGTCATTTTTGTTCTTCAGCCACTACTGCAGAACGTGGCAAAAAATACTACTTAGCTAGCTGTTTTTGCTTGCTGTATTCCTGTTCTCTTCCCTTCCACGTTACAGAGCATTTTACATATTGGTCCTATCTTGTTATTATTTGTTTTTCTTCTCATTTATTTTGAATTGGGGCCATGGATTATCCCCACTGCCAAAAATAGATGAATACATTTTCGTTGATATCTCTGTTCTAGGAAAATTTTTGACTTCACCCTCTCTCCACTTTGAACAGTGGTTCTCAAACATGGATGTGAAAAAGTGCAGAGCATCAATCACCCCTCCAGACCTACTAAAGAAATCTTCCGGCCGGGCGCGGTGGCTCACGCCTGTAATCCCAGCACTTTGGGAGGCCGAGGCGGGTGGATCACGAGGTCAGGAGATCGAAACCATCCTGGCTAACATGGTGAAACCCTGTCTCTACTAAAAATACAAAAAACTAGCCGGGCGAGGTGGCGGGCGCCTGTAGTCCCAGCTACTCGGAGGCTGAGGCGGGAGAATGGCGTGAACCCGGGAGGTGGAGCTTGCAGTGAGCCCAGATCGCGCCACTGACCTCCAGCCTGGGTGACAGAGTGAGACTCCGTCTCAAAAAAAAAAAAAAAAAAAAAAAAAAAAGAAATCTTCCAGTTGCAGTTTCAGAATCTGTCTTTTTTAGCCCAACTTCCAGAACTGGTCTGCATATTTTTTTTGAACCAATGCCTTGAAACATGCACTGAACAATTTGCACATTTATTATTTCTATTCTTTGTTCAGACATTTAGCTCCTTTATGGGAACAGGGGGCTTGGGGGACAGTGAGGAGATATCTGGGGCTGTGAGTAGTTGCAGTCAGGAAGTTTTTTTCTTTAGTTGTTGGTCTGTTTCTTAGTTGCTTAGTTTGATACTCTCATCTGTTGGTGAAGAACAGCCTTTTTGTGTTTCAGTTTACTCCCTCTCAAAGTGAGAAATTCATTTTCATAAAAAGTCCAAGGTTGTTGAGGTTTTTGTTCTGTTTGAATCTATGTATTTTTCTGTGCAGAAGGCTGCGGCTCTGATTCTCAAGAGATTGCTTCTACTTCTCTCTGACATTCTGTCTGGTTACAAGGAGGGTAAACTTCAGGTTGGCAGGTAGTTAGGTAGGCAATCACATAGGTTGTGTGGCTTTGCATCTCGTCCAGCATTTAGTTTCTCAGGAATGCTCATCTGTAGTGGAGAAACAAGCTCCACACAGTGCAGCCTACACTTCCTCCAGATCTGCTGAAGTCTAATTTCCTTGCTTCTTCAAATTGGAAGATCTGGACCAAGGTAATGATAAGGGTTACATAAAGATTTTTGAGTCTTCTTTAAATCTGGGCCAAATTATACTGGATCTGAATCATACCTCAAGAGTTATATTGAGTAAGAGTCAGTTTTGTTTCAAGTTTCAGCATTGATGAATTATTTCTGTTCATTTTGGTTAGTCACAGGGTGAGAGGTTTTATAAGCCCACACTATTTCCGCTTGCTTTCCCATAGCTTATTCAGTATATTGAAAAATTTTCAGGAAACAACAGCAAAACCCTACATAATATTCCTTGTTGAATATCAAATTTCTGTGTTTGACTTTCCATTGGAATAATTCAGGAATCTCTACATAAGACAATGCTTGAGGGTAAAAGATGAGTGAATGAGGAGATCTTTGTGAAATTGAGATGACTGACATCAGCTCTGAAGCCTACAGTCATTAATAGTAAGTTTCTGCTCTGCCATTTACAGGTGCTGTAATCTGAATTGATCTTTCAACTTGTTCAAAATTCAGTTTTCTTTTAACCTTGTAAAATAAAAATAACCCTTGTTACTACATATTGTGACATTTTTAATGCAGATTAAATGTGATAATATAAATCTGAAGTATTGAACACTGTACCTGGCATAGAATGAGCTCATTATAATATCAGTCTCCTTATTCTTTCCCTTGTTTAACCATCAGTGGTGAGAAACAGCTGTTGATTTGCCAAAATATATGCATAATTTTATAAATGAAAACATCCAAAATCTCTTTGGGTGGCCTATTAAGGAATGAGCTACAGGGTTTTTCACCTTTATTACTACTGACATTTTGAGACAGATAGTTCTTTGGGTTTTTTGAGGGAGTGCCATCTTGCTGAATTTAGAACGGTTAGCAGCATTCCTAGTTTCTATTCAGTAGATGCCGATAGCACCAAGAGCCACCCCAGTTGTGACAACCAAAAATATTTCCAGACTGCAAAATGTCTTCTTGGGATGGGGTGCAAAATCACCCCCAATTTGAGCACTACTGAGCTAGAGAAATGAAAAGGACATTGTGTTGGAAGAGGGTAGGGACTTAAACTTTGAAATGTTGTTCATAGCCTGTAAGAGGCCCACCTTAGCTGTTTCTCCCATTGGGTGAACTAGGCTTTTTGTGCCTAGGTGTCAGTGAATGGATGTCAGAGCAGAAGGTAGGAGACAGGAGAAGAGTTTTCTCTATTCAGAAGGAATGGAAAAGATGCAGGGCAGTGTCAGAAGGTTTCAGATCTCTCGTGAACAAAGGCAAAACTTCTGTGTTCAAGACCGGAAACACATTTCTCAGCCAAGGGAAGAGGCTAATTGAGAGGAGTGATCGTGGCTCTTCTTCATTTTCTTAGTAAGCTCCTGAAGGTGGCAAGACTGCAGAAAAGCAATGCATTTAATACCTCAGGGACTTGGTGGTGCCTGAAATTGAACATGGAGGTACTGGGATGATTTCACTGTGCCTCAGAAGTTATTAAACTGGGTCAGGCAAGTCTGCACTCTGGCTTCCCACGTGCAGGTGCAAGCAGTGGCCCCAGTGGGGATCCGAGGGCAGTTCCCTGGCTGGTGAGGTAATGTTCCAGGCAGGAATACAGCTGCCTCTGCTGCACAAAAAAATCTGCCTGAAAAGTGGGAGACAGCAGGTTGCAATAAGCCCCACTCAGCTCCCACACGCTTGGCAAGTTAGTTTTCATACCCACAGTGTTCAGCTAACTGGGTTTCAAGTGGCCTGTGCTCAGCATTTAAAACTGTCCCAGGCCGTAAGCTTTCCCTATGGACACAGAAACCATATCTTTCAGGCCGCATCCTTTCCAGTCCACCTGTAAAGCAGGGCCATGAAGCTCATGTGCCTGTTGCCATAGCACACTTCTCACTTGCCCCTCGGTCCTGCCCAATCAGCTTTGTCCTTACTAAGGATTATATCACAAATCCCAATTGGGCACTTTTCTCAACCTGTGACTGCAGCCTGAGTTACACTTCTGCAATGTTCCCTGTGAGGTGGGATCAGGAATGGCTTCCCTCCATTCCTGCTGGAATCTGGGAGTGCACACAAAGCATGTCCTGATGTTACTCCTTCTTATATGTTCCTTACTTTTCACTGAATCACGTCTAGAGCTGAGTAGGTTTGAAGTCTTCCCTCATGACTTGTATTGCCTGGCTCCCCTGTGGGAGTATATGTCATGACAGCAATCTGTCCCTCTCTCATGCTCTGGGGACTAACGGTTTTCCATCTGTTTTATGATGTAGTCCGTTGCCTGCCACTTCATTCAAAGGGTCTGTGGTTTCTTTCAGTTCTTATGTTAAGTTCTTATGTTGTTTCTTAGGAATAAATTTTACAGCATGAATCTCTACACGCAATTTTGTCTTACTAAGCGGGATAAGTATGCTTACAATGCTTCCAATCTGTCATCTTGGGAAAAAAAGAAGAAAATCTATAAATATTTTGACTATAATGTGCTATGGAGGAGACCTTTTCCCATTGTATCTGTTTAGGAATTGATGGGCCTCCTGTATCTCAATGTCCAAGTGTCTTGCTCAACTTAGGAAGTGTCATCTATTATTTCAATAAATAGGTCTTTGAAAACATGTTTTCTCTCTTTGCCTTCTGGGCTCTCAGTGATTTTTATATTTGGTCACTTTATGTTGTTAGATGTATTCCAAAGGTTTCTTTTATTATTTCCTTTTTTTTCTTTATTTTTGTCTGACAGTGTTATTTCAAAAAAAAAAAACTGTCTTCAAGCAAAATGTGATCTTAAAATAAGTCAGTTATGATTGAGTATATTGTTGAAGTTGTCATTTGTATTTTCAGTTTATTCACTGCATTATTTGGCTCCAGAATTTTTGTTTGTTTCTTTTTTATGATATCTATCTCTTTGGTAAAGACAGGGTGGCAGTGGCCAGGCTGCTGCCCTGCCACTGGGTGTTGGATGCCACTTTCAGTGATGGCAGTCTAGGCCAGTGGGTGAAAAACACATGTGCCACATGTACCTTAGCCCCAGTGGTGCTCACACCTCAGCCTCAGGTGTGGTAGCCCATGAATGCTCATGTCTAAGCTCAGGTTAGCAGCCAGCTCTTCTTTTGCATCTCATCCTCCGTGTTGCTTGGCTCCGAGACAGTGTGCAGTCTGTTGGGGGTGAGGCTCTAAAGTGCTATCTTGCCCAGCCCCAATGTTCATGTCTTTCCCTCGGTTGCAGTAGCCTGTGGTCACTGGTGTCTGAATCTCCAGGGAAACATCAGACACTTAGTTTGCACCTAGGCGTTAATGCCATTGGGCTCCAGGACAGTATGTAGGTCATCAGGGGTGAGGCTCTGCAGTGGTGCCTCACTTGTGCCTCAGTCCTAAAAGCAGCAGCCCACGCCTTGCCCCCACCTCTGCACCAGATGCCGTAGTCTATAGTCACTGGTGCCTATGTCCCTGGGTCAGCAGTTTGTGCTTCTCTTGCACCTCAGCCCTGGACTACTGGGCTCCAGGGCAGTGCTCAGTCTGTTGAGGGCAGGGCTCTAAAATGGTACTTTGTTGTAGTTGCTTAAGTCTCAAGAAGGGTGAGGGACCCAGCTTGAGCACTCACCCTGAGGCAGTGCCATCATACAATCTCCTGGCAGCTTTCTATGTTAGTTTCAGGGCCCATGACGGTTGAGGGGATATCCTGTGGTTGGGATTGTAGGAGTCTACGGTGAGAATATGGACCACTGAGGCTCTCTCACCTTTCCTTTCCCTGTATTTTGGAGTCTCTCTCAGCTCACAGCTGATCCTGGATGAGCAGGCTGCCTTGCTTCCCTCTCCATCTCTGCTCTGAGTATTGCCTATCACTTTTCTAATGAATTCCAGTGATTTCCTTTGAATTATGTATTCAAAGTGTGATTATTGACTCACTGTTTGGTTCTTTTTAATGGAGAAAGTGAGTACAAAATGCCTCTAGTCTGCCACATTCATGATTTCCAAGAAATGATTTTTAAAGGTTTTTAAATACTTTATGTAATTATAATGATTATGGGCATAAGAAGAAGAATTATGGAGAAGAATGGAGCGAAATAAAAGCTTCATTCCCCCTGCTATGATATTTGATTATATCTTGAGGTCAAATTGATCTTTGCTGCCTTGGCTGCCTGCTCTGGCTACAGCTAATCCTGGGCAGGCTTTGCAGCTCCTACCACTTCCAGGCCTACAGCTGCAATCCCAAGCTTGCTCACCAAAACAAGTGTTTATTCATTGTATCTTCAGTAGATTTTATCTTATAAATATGAATTGTTTATATGCATTTCTAATATATCAAATGCTTTACTAGCTTTTTAATATCTTTATATCCATTTTCCCTGGATCATTAATTACTGTTCTTAACTCAGTTGTTCTTAACTGGAAGAGATTTTGCCACCTAGGGGATACTTGGCAATATCTAGAGATATCGTCGGTTGTCATAATTGGTGGCAGCAGGGAATGCTACTGGCATTTAATAAGCAGAGACAGAGATGCTTCTAAGCATCTTATTGGACAAAGGACGACCTCACACAGGAAAGAATTATACTGCCTAAAATGTGATGGTGCTGACAGTGAGAAACCCTGAGTTTAACATAATGTGCTCAGAACTCTAAAAATGATTCACTTTCTCAAATATTTGCTGCATTTTTTTCTTCTGGTCAGAACGTGCACATTGGAAATTCTTCCTGAAGCATTTGTGTGAGCAGACCTATTCTATAGCTGTTAAACGATTGGCAGGGAGGTTGATAGATGGAGGTGAAGTCAGCCAAAACTTAACTGATGTTTAACAGCCAGGAAATACCCAACCTGGAAAGTATTCATTCATAGCATCAGAAACCACTAAAGAAAAATGATATTTTACCTCTGAGAAAGTTAACAGCAAAAGTATAGTCTTTCTAATTAGTTTTTAGCTTGCAATCTAAATAAATGATAAGTACAGAATAACAATCAGGTCACAAACTATCATTTAATTTTAAGAACTATTTTCATAAGACTATTGACATAAAAGTGATTTAAGAAAGTGAAAGTTACATTTAGCACAGGATTTTGCATTTTTCAAAAGTATATGATATTGGAAAAACATATAACTACATATTTTTTGAATTTGTTCTATGTAGCAAACTTTGCCCAGATCTCTTTAAGAACATTTCATAAATTTGGCATCATTACTAACTTCCCCATGTTAAGAAGATTTTCATAGAAGCAATATTTTCTTGTGTCTCTAAATGGGAGAGAGTGCTTCTCCCCACTAAATTACCATATTAAAGTGGACTGTTCAGCATTTATTTTCTTCAACCATTCTGTCTAAAATTCAGCCTGATGTAATAGCAGGAGTCCTCCTGCGAAGTTGGTCAATGGGTAGTTATGCTTTTGTGTGTTTTTCACATCAAAAAACCCCACAAGAACAAAAACAAAACAAACACAAAAGTGCTCAGTAAATATTTAATAAATAAATTGTTTTATTCAAGGGGATTGAGAATGGACCTTGTTCCACTGCTTATTTTTTTCTGTATTTTCAACATCTGCCTTTCTACTGGCTAATTAACCAGTAGAAAATTTAATGCTGTGCAGCTATTAAAATTATATTACAGATTATAATTATTAAGATAAACTTAACAGTTACACTATTATAACTGTTAAGTTATAAACTTAACAGTTATACTATTAACCATGGTTTATAAATATGTTTAATATTAAATAAAAATTTAAGAAAGAGGAGGCATCAGGAACCACTTTAAAGGTGAACTGTAAAAAATAATGTGATAATAACTTCACTCTGCTTTTCCTTCTCACTTCTTTTCTTGTCTCTCCTTTTCTTTCCACTTAAGCCTCACAAGAGTGAAGCTTCTTGTCTTTCTCTCCTTACTTACCAATCACTCTTCCTTCAACCTGGTGCCCTATAGACACCTATCTCTACAACTCAACTAAAGCTGTACTTTGCAAGACCATCAAAGACATTTTAATTATCAAATCCAAAGGTTCCTTTTGGATCTTTCAGGTCTCCAAACAAATTGCATCTTCTTGAAGAGGAATTTCCTGACCACCTGAGTTAAATCTCATGACATTCTCAAATATATTACCATATTTTACATTCTTGATAGCCCCTAGTACTTGATGAAAAAACTGCCTATCAGTTATTATACATATTACCCGGGTGATGAAATAATCTGTACACCAAACCCCCACGACACAGAGTTTACCTAGATAACAAACCTGCACATGTACCCTTGAACCTAAAAGTCAAAAAATAAGAAATCAACTGTAGATATTTGTTTATGTGTTTATTTTCTTTCTGCTCCCACTAGAACGAAAGATTATTGAGGGAAGGGACTCAGCCTTGTCCACCAGATCCTAAATGATACTTAGTAGACACATATTAAGCATTCAAGTAATATCTGTTTACTGACTGGGACTGATCAATTTACCTCTTACATGACCTCTCTGGAACATTTGTCAGTGACAACAGTTTGCTTCTAGATGCCCCCTTCATGGCTTTTGAAATAGTACCCTTCCTTTTCAGTCTCTTTTGCTAACTTTCCAATATGATGTGATCTGTTTGAGAAAAGGGACTGCTATTAGCATATTTGCTGGCACGTGAAGGACTCGCAAAACACTCATAAAACATCCTTCTATTTGGGCTTCAGTATGAAAGATCTTAACTGACCTGTGTGTTTAAAATGACGTGTATTGAAAGAAGTATTATTTTTGGGCCACGAAGATGTGTAAATATTTCTAGTGTGATAATTAGGTATTGAGAAACTTGGAAGTGTATGAATAGATAAATTGCTTAGTACTATGAACTGTAGTGTTTTGGTACTTGGTCCGTACCATTACTTGATTGAATGCTGTGCAGCTGTTAAAATTATATTACAAATTATAATTATTAAGATAAACTTAAATTATTTGTTATAAGTTAACAAGGCATGACACAATATTGTGCATAGAATATAAGTACAACTTTATAAAACGTATGCAACAATGAAAACTAGCAAGGAATGAAACTTGCTAAGTTTTTGTTTCAATGATTTTGTTTCATTGTTTCAATGAAACAATGAAGACTATAACAGAGACTGTAATAGTAGCTGAGTCATTTTATGGAATTTCAGATGTTTGTTCTTTTCCAGATTCTCTGTAGCCTTTTAATTTTGGTATGTTTTAAAAACAATTCAAAGCTGAATACACTTTAAGCATCCTGTAAAACTTGGAATGAACTTGTGTTGAAATGTCAGAAGAGGTTAGTGGTAGGTGTTGTCATGTTTGTTCAAGAAAGAGAGGTTAGTGGTGGTGGTGGCATCTTTGTTCAAGAAAGAAATATGTCCCCTATTATTCATGGCCTTTGTGATTTCCTTTGTGTTTAATGTATTCCACAAGTAGATTCTCCTCTCAAGGTATCGCACCCTGGAAATATAAATAAAGACTTAAATTACTCCCATGAAAGTGACTTCTTCTAGCTTACACAATGAATCACTGGCAGACCTGGGAATGAAACCCCTCAATTTACACTCTTAGACTTCATAAACATCCCTAAAACACTTCATCTCTCCTACATTGTTAGCTATATAATGAAGAGTTCTACATTTATTAGACTATAAGTCTTATGTTTTCCCTTTGATTGCTATCACTCTAGGTGGCAACAAAAGTCATTCTAACTTCATTTATAAGAGCCAGGTTTGTTTGACACACACTTTGTGGAGTTTACTAAATTATTGCTTCTTCTCTCTCATTTATAATTTTGAGAATAATCTATGTTCTTGAAATTTATTGCTCCTGCATTTGCAGAGGCATAGAGAAATGTGGCAATTTATTCATAAAAAGCTTTATCATGGAAATGAATGACAGTAAGTCTCTGGTTCACAAGATGATTAGAGTAACAGAAAACACACAAATTCCAGCTTTATCCATACAACAGTTTTCAAGGCTATGTAGTTAGAAAAATATGATTGGAGGGTTGATCTGAGTTTAATGTATGAATTCACAGCCTCTGCAGGCTGTCCCTTACTCTACAGGAGTGAGGCCATCAACCTGCGATGTAGAAGCTACTAGGCCAGAGTACTTTTGTCTCTGCACACAAGAATGACTTGCTCTCCGCTAATTTAGACAACCCATATACTTCCTTATTAGTGACTAGCTACATATTTTTGTATTGTTTCTTATTTGAATAAGTTTATTGTGCATACATTGTCCAATTATAGCAACCTTGACCTGGAGAGAAAGCTCATCTTCTCTAAAAAATACCTGTGAGGGAAAAATGAACTTCCTTCAAAATATATATCACCCCATGAACAGAATGCTCCTCAAGCAGACATACAACTCCAGAAGAAAAATCAGACATTCTCTTAAGAAATCAAATGGCTCGAGAGCAAAAACTTTGATACCATTTAGATGACTGCCAGCATACTCCCTACCCAGATAATCAAAGGCAGATCTCTCTGATTAGTAAGCCTTGACCACATACAAAGAGTGCCCCCATCAGGTTTTTGATGTTAGTTTGTTTTCATCTTAAATACATGTTCAAAAGAGTATATACAAGTGCAATGTAAACAAGCAGACAGACAGCTTCAGAAGTCTTAAGAAATATAATATTACCATTACATTAAAAAGCTTCTATGTGCTCTCTCCAAGCATATCCCTTATCTAGGGATTGCCACCACGTTGAACTTTGCAGTACTCATTCCCTTGCTCTTCTCTCTGGAGTGTATGATGTTAATATCTCTCAACAATATATTTTACAGTTGTCCCTGATTTTGAAGCTTGTACATACCGTGTCATACTGTATAAGTTATTCTGACTCTTTTCCATCTGATATCATGTTTTTGAAATTCAATCCTGTGGATATATGCAATTATAGTTGATTTAGTTTTACTGATGTACAGCATACAATTTTATGAATACACTAAAATCTATGTATTAATATTCTTCCAGTGGGCATTTACCTTGCTTGGTGGCAAATTTTCAAACTTTCTATTGTCTGAATATGTCATTATTTCACCCTCACATTTGAAAAATATTTAAATTTGGCATATGAGTCTAGCTTGGTGGGCTTAATCCCTCCTTATTCCCTTGTTAAAAAGTCAGCTCTCAGTGTAATTGCAATATGTGAATTATCTTTTCTCTCTGAATTCTTTTAATATCTTCTGTGTGCCTTTGGTATTCTGGTGTTTCACTGTTATGTGTTTAGGTGTGCATTTATTTTCATTTATTTCACTTAAAACATGTTGGTCTTTCTGTATTTGAAGTTTAATGTCTTCAAAAATTGTGGAAAAACATTATTATCTCTTTGACTATTTCCTTGACTCCTATTTTCTACTGTCTGTTGAGATTTTAATTACATATATATGAAGCCTTCACTCAATACACCACGTCTTCTGATTTATTCTGATTTATTTTAATCTCTGTTTTTATTAGGCAGTATTCTAGATAATTTCTTCAAATTATTTTCCTTTCCAATTTAAAATATCTGTATAGTGTTTGCATTAACTAGACATTTTTATCTAGAAGTAATAAAAACCAATGCCAACATTACCAAGCATATGATTCAGTCTTCTAGGAAAGTTTTGGAAATACCCTCTAGTATAACTGAACATTTTTTTCTCATTAGCTCACAAGACATTTTATTTCTCAAAAGTAATTGGTAATTTTTTTAAAGTGCTAACATTTTCAGCCATTCTAGGACATAGTATATGTTTACTGATACAATATTTTCTTCATTGATATTTCCTTTGCTAGTTCTTCTGCATCAGCATTTTGAGTAATATAAAAAGGTAGTCTGAGGCACTTTTTCATACTGGTTTAATTTAGATATGAATAATGTAAAGCGATGAATTGTAGGAAATCTCAAAAATAATTTCCCAAGTTTTGCAGTTAGTGCCAAGGACATTTTGCAAATGTACTTATAATTTCATATAGATACAAATAAAGAACTAAATTAAAAGAGAGCTAAAAGCTTATTTTCTTTGGAGTGCAAAACTTGCATACAGATTTTGGTTGTGTACAACTCTGTTTGTAGTGGTAAATGAGAATAGTCTTTATGATGGTAGAAAAAAATTTCCACACATAAAAGCAAAACTTTTCATAAGGCTTTGGTAAGAAATATATGATAAATTATCTTTAAAGTCTTATATGCCAATATTAAGCTTTAAGTTTTGCAGAATAAAAGTCATAAATATCATCATTTCAGCTCCAGTCATATTTTTAATGAACAGATTTATATGGCGACAAAACAGAAGTTATGCTTGAGGTGTAAATGTATTAAGTGAATATATCTCTACTGACATTCAACTTCTATGAGCTAGCTAACCTTTAAATACTAACAAATTTGCCAGTAGACACCTGACTCCCATTTATTTAATGTTTTATTATAGTTGTTATGTTGTATGTTATTATCTTTGAGAAACCAATGGAATTAGTTACTGTGCAAGAGTTACTTATTTTGTTTTGGTTGTATTAAGCTCTAATAGGGAAAGAAAAAGCTCTGTAAAGTAGAATTGTTTAGTTGAAAAAGGATTTATGGTCAACTCTGTTTATGACCAAATCCTGGCACTTGCATTCATTAGCTGTATGGCTAGGAATCTTTTCTGCACTTAAGTGCCCTCATTTGTAAAGTGGATATTATAATACATATGTCATAGATGTATAGTGAGAGTAAGTTAAATAATGAATTTTAAACATCTAAAACAGTGTCTGATATCATACATTGAAAATTTACTATGTTTCAGTTGTGATACCAGATGCTAAGATACAGAGAGGACAGACAGCTCCTAGCACATAATAGGTAAGTTCGTTTCCACCTATTTAGTGGTTCTTGGTCTTTATTCCATTTCAGATTCAGATCTGCACTGCTTACTCAATAGCCAGTTCCCAGGTATTTTTAAATTCTTGTTGCTTCCTCACCAGTGTTTTGTTTTGTTTTGTTTGTAAATGTGTTCCAGTTACTTTCCACTCCTTTTCCAACCGATGGGATAATGTACTTATGCATTCAGAAATCTACAGTTGCTTACTCTTACGATGATTACACATGTAAACTTGCTGACCTAAGAGGGGGAGTGGGTGATGAGATTTAACAACAGACGAGTTGCTACAATATACAAATCTCTATGATTGGCAGTTTACTGTGAGTACTGAGACTCCCGCCTTTTTTAATAGTCTTGCCTCCTTAAGGGATCCTAACAGTACAATGAGATGAAAATATTTAATAGTACAGACAAAGAAGCTACCTATGTTCTCAGAACGCTTGTAATTCTCTCTTAACTCACAAAAACTCATTTTAATTATTTATTATGCCTTCTCTTTCTCAATTTCCCCCAAGATGGTAACACAACTAATTATATCTCATCAGTTACTTTTGCAGTATATTAATTCTACTCTGGTTCAACAATATCTCAACAACACAAAAATGAGTGTATTACCTAGAAGAGTAAGAATGTAACTCTGTGCACCCAAGTTTTTGCACTGACTTTATATATAATTTGAAAGTTGTTGTCATTTAATGAGCTCCATTGTTAAATTATGATAAACTACTGTTGTTGCTAACTTTAGTTCTTCTGGAATAGGTCATATTACTCTCATTTTATGGGAAGCTATAGTTTACTTCCACTGGAAAAATTCTTGAGTCTCATTTTTCTCATTCATAAGATAATGATAATGGTACCTGATTCATTGGGCTTATAGAATTAAGTACAATAAAATAAAAGCAATTACCCTAGTGCATTATTTACTATACACTAAATAGATGGTAATTTCACATGAATGAGAATATCTGAATAAAATCCCATTTACCTAAATTATATATTAGATGAACTTTAGAATCATGGAATTTAGAAATAGGGCAGTATGTTGGGAATTCTGTACTCTAGTGATTTCCAACTGTGTTGTAGGACACATTGGGTTTATGAGGCTCTTGCATGAGAGGAGAACAAGCACTTGCTACCCTCTTTCACGTTATTCAACCAAAAGAGTTGTAGATTTCATTCACATCATAATTTCATTACCTTATAGAGCACTTATTGGGCAGATTTGCCACATTCAATTCATGATACACCACATAATCTGAAACAACTAACCATCCCAACGTAGCACCTTCTGAAGATGTTCATAGGTCATTATGGATGGATTTCTTAGTCACTGCCACAGTCCAGTCACAGTTATAGATATCGAATGCTTCAGAGAAGACTGAATATTCCAAAAGAAAGTATGTATAATATTGATAAGTATGTTGCCCAAAACAATGAAATTAAATTAGAAATCAACAAAGAAATAAATTTGTGAAATACACAAACAATTGGAAATTAAACTACACATTTAAAATAACCCATAGGCTAAAAGATAAATCATAGAGATAATTAGAAGAATGTCTTTAGCTGAATAAAAATAAAACCAAATATCAGAATTTATGGGGTCTGGCTGAAGCAGTGTTTAGAGGGAAATTTATAGCTATGATGCTTATATTAGAAAAGAAGAAAGATCTTAAGTAAATTAATCTCAACTTCTACCTTAAGAAATAGAAAAAGAAGAGCAAATTAAATCCAAAGCATACAGAAGAAGTAAATATAAAGATTAAAGCAGAAATTAATAAAAGAGAAAACAAAGTAAATACAGAAAATCAATGAAGCTAAATGTTGACTCTTTGAAAATGAAAACAAAATTGGCAGCCTTGTAGCTAGACTGAACAAGAAATTAGGAGAGAGGATATAGCATAGTCAGGATTATCCAGAGAAACAGGACCACCAACAGGATATGCATGTGTGTATGTGTATATATACATATGTGTGTGTAGTATGTATGTATAAATATATATACACACATCTATATGCATATGTATACACATATGTATCTACAGGGGCAGCTGTATAGAGAGGTATTTATTTTAATGAATGGTTCACTTATTATTCTCAGAACTGGAATAAGACAAGGATACCCACTCTCACAACTCCTATTCAACATATTACTGAAAGTCTTAGCCAGAACAGACATTGATTTTGGCAAATAATTTATGGCTAAGTCCCCAAAAGCAATGCCAATCAGAAAGGAGAAAAAAAAGTGAAAGATGTGCAAATAGAAAAATAAGAAGTCAACCTATCTATCTTCACTGACAATATGATTCTATAAACAGGAATCCCTGAAGACTCCACCAAAAAGCTCCTAGAACTAATAAATGACTTTAGTAAAGTTTCAGGATACAAAATCAATGTACAAAAATTAGTAGCATTTCTATACAAAAATAACATCTGGCTGAGAGTCAAGTGAAGAACACCATTTCATTTAAAATGGCCAAAAGAAAGTGAAATACCTAGAAATATATCTAAGCAAGTAGGTGAACGAGCTCTACAGGGAGAACTACAAAGCATAGAGAAATGAAATCAGTGACAACACAAATAAATGAAAAAAAAATTACTTATTTATGGATTGAAAGAATTAATATTGTTAAGATGGCCATACTGCCCAAAGCAATTTACAGATTCAATGCTATCCCTATCAAACTGCCAACGTCATTTTTTACAGAAGTAGAAGAAACTGTTCTAAAATTCATATGGAATCCAAAAAGAGCCTGAATAGCCAAAGCAATACTCAACAAAGGACAAATACCTGAGGTGATGTATACCCCATTTACTTTGATGTGATCATTATGCATTGCATGTCTGTATAAAAATATCTCATGCACCTCATAAATATATACACCTACTATGTACCCACAAAGATTAAAATAAATACATTTATGGAAAGAACAAAGTCAGAGACCTCACATTACCCAGTATCAAACTATACTATAAGGCTACAGTAACCAAAAAAGCATGGCACTGGTATAAAACAGACACACAGACCAATGTGTCTCTTACAGAAGAGAAAACTCAGAAATAAAGTCACACACCTCCAATCATCTGATATTTGATGAGGCCAACAAAAACAAGCATGGAGAAAGGACCCTTTGTTCAATAAATACTGCTGGGATACCTGGCTAGCCATATGCAGAAGAAGAATGAAACTGAACCACTACCATTCACTAAATATATAGAAATTAACTCAAGATGAATTAAAAATTTAAATGGAAGACCTCATACTATAAAAATCCTAAAAGAAAACCTAGGAAACACACTTTTTGACATTGACTTTGGCAAATAATTTATGGCTAAGTCCCCAAAAGCAACGCCAATGAAACAAAAAATTGACAAGTGGGAACTAATTAAACTAAAGAGCCAAACAGAGTAAACAGCCTACAGAATGGGACAACATATTTGTAAATTATGCATCTAACAAAGGTCTAATATCCAGAATCTTTAAGGAACTTAATAAGAAAAATCAAATAACCCTATTAAAATGAGTAAAGGACATAAACAGACACTTCTCAAAAGGAGACATGAAAGTGGCCAACAAACTTGAAAAATTGCTCAGCATCAGAAATGATCAGAGAAATACAAATCAAAACCACAATGAGATACCATCTCACCAGTCAGAATGGCTACTATTAAAAGGTCAAAAAGTAACACATGCTGGCAATGCTGCAGAGAAAAAGGAATGCTTATACACCGTTGTTGGGAATGAAAATTTCTTCAGCCGCTGTGGAAAGCAGTTTGGAGATTTAACAAAGAACTTAAGAGAGGGCAATCCCATTACTGGATATATACCCAAAGGAATATAAATTATTCTACCAAAAAGACACATGCTCTCATATATTCATCACAGTGCTATTCACAATAGCAAAGACATGCAATCAACCAAAGTGCCCATCAATGGTGGATTGGATTTTTTAAAATGTGGTACATATACATCATGGAATACTATGCAGTTATAAAAATGATAATATCATGTCCTTTATGGCAACATGAATGTAGCTGGAAGCCATTATGCTAAGCGAGTTAATGTAGAAACATAAAACTAAATAACATGTTCTCACTTATAAGTGGGCGATAAACACCGTGCGCACATGGACATAAACATAGGAACAACAGAAACAGCAAGCTACTAGAGTAAGGAGGGAGGAAGGGAGGCATGGGTGGGAAAACCACCTATTGGGTACTATGCTCGCTACTTGGGTGATAGGATCCACACCCCAACCTCAGCACTGTGCAATACCTATATAATAAGTCTGCACATGTACCCCCTATATCTAGAATAAAAGTTGAATTTTTTTTAAAAAGCTTCAGTTGAATGTGGAGGTGTAAGTTCAAAATCTGCCGGATAGGCAAATAGGCTGGAGATGCAGGAAAGTGTTATAGTCCGAGTTCAAAGACAATCGTCTGGCAAAGTTCCTTCTTACTCAGAGGAAGTCAATGTTTATTCTATTAAGCCCCTTCCCTGGTTAAATAATACCCACACACATTATGGAGGAAAATCTGTTTCACTCAAAGTTCACCAATTTAAGTATTAATCTCTTCCAAAAATCAATTTCACAAAATATCCAGAATAATGTTTAACCAAATATCTGGGTAGCATGGCCCAGACAAATTGACATATAAAATCAACCATCACAGACAAATTACCAAAGCCAGTGATAAAAAGAAGACATCACTATAGACTTCAAAGAAGATAAAAAGATTGTAAGAGAATACTATGAAAATTTTATGCCCAAAATTAGAACATTTAGATGAAATTGATTAATTCCCTAGAAAGACTCAAAATTGTTGAATCAGACTCAAGAAGAGATAGGAAATCTGAATATAACTACCACAAAAGACAGAATTTCTAATGAAAAAGCCCCACACACAAAGACTAAGCTCAGGTTACTTCAGTAATAAATTTTGCCAAGCTTTTAAAGAAAAATTAACATTAATTCACCACAAGCTCATCCAACAAATAGAAGAGAAGAAGGATTAGTGACTACAAATTGAGACTTGACATACTAACTAAAAAAGAGTTTGTTTTGGTTCCAATCCATGTGATTCTTCAATTTTTTCATTTTATTTCTCCATCACTTCCAATTTAACCATTGTCCCTGTGACAGTTGGTCTGTTGGATGTTGGGGGTAGTCTTGGTCTGCCTAGATCATTGAAGCATCCTGTCAACATGGTAGGTAAATTGATAATGAAAATGATTGTCTTTAGAGCTTGAATTCTCACTATGTGCTACACTCCTTGTTTGGCACTTTTAATGTATTATATTGAATATTATTATTTTAAGTACTATTAATTGCACCAGATTGTGAGGGCTGTGTTTCTGTTAATGCCAAGATTGAAAAAGAAGTTTGTCTTATGTGGGCTGTGCTTAATATTTTAAAAAATTAGGCTGATGTTCTTATTAAGATTTTATTTATGTATCATAAAATTAGTTATTAAAAGTATACAGTTCACTGGTTTGGGGTATATTCACAAGATTTTTCAACTGTCACCACTATTTCAAGAACATTTTAATAACCTGAAAGGAAATTTTACACCTGTTAGCAACCACTCTCCATTTTTTCCTTGTCCCAGACTCTGACAATCACTAATCTATTTTTTAATCCCTATGAATTGCCTATTGTGAACTACCTTAGGACCCTTGTTGACAATGAATTGACCACAAATGTGTGAATTTACTTCTGAATTCTTACGTCTATTCCATTGATCTGTATGTCTATACTTATGTCAGTATCATACAGTTTTAATTACTGTAGCATTGAAGTAAATTTCAAAATCAGAAAGTATGACAATTCCAACTTTGTTCTTTTTTATTAAGATTGTCATGGGTATTCTGGGCCCCTTGCATTTCCATATGAAATTATGATCAGCTTATTCATTTCTGCAAAAATTGACAGTTGGAATTTTGGTAGGGCTTGCATTGTTTCTACAGATCAATATGAACAGTATTGCCATCTTAACAATATTAAGTCTTCCAATCCATGAACATAGAATGCCTTTCCATGTATTTAGGTCTTTTTTTTTTCAAATCAGTATTATAGTTTTCATTGTATAAGCATTTTACTTAGTTAAATTTAATCCTAAGTATTTATTCTACTGTTGCTATTGTAAATGGAATTGTTATCTTAATTTCATTTTCAATTTTTTTACTAGTTCATAGAAATACAACTGAGTTTTTGTATATTGAACTTGTATTCTGAAACCTTGCTGAGCTCATTTATTATATCTAATAGTATTTTTGTGTGTATGTGTGGATTATTTAGGATTTTCTATATAGCAGATGATGCAGTCTGCAATAGAGAGAGTTTTATTTCTGTCTTTCCAATTTGGACGCCTTTTCCTCCTTTTGCTTGCCTAACTGCACTAAGTTATACTTTCAGCTCTATGTTGAATAGAAATGGTCATTGTCTTGTTTCTGATATTAGGAGAACAGATTTCAGTCTTTCATATTTGACTATCATGTTAGCTGCAGGGGTTTTTTTATGCGCTCTTTGTCAAGTTGAGGAAGTTTCTCTCTATTCCTAGTTTGTTGAGTTTTTTTTTTTTTTTCAATCATGAAAAGGTGTGTTAGACTTGGTGAAATTTCTTTCCACATCTGTTAAGATGATTGTTCTTTATTCTATTTGTTTGGTGTATTACATCAATTTCTTTTTGAATGTTAAACCAATCTTGATTTCCTGGGATATATACCATTTGGTCTTGTCATATTATTATTTTTGTCTTGCTAGATTTTGTTAGTATTTTTTGAGGATTTTTGAATACATAGTCACATGAGATATTGGTCTGTAGTTTTCTTTTCCTGTAATTTTTAAAATCTGGTTTAGTATTATAGAATGAGACAGTTAGCACTTCATCTGTTTCTACTTTACAAACTATTTTTTAAAAGATTCATGGTAATTCTGTTTTTAAATCTTTAGTGAAATTCACCAGTGAAGTCTCTGAACCTGGGGTTTTCCTTGAGGGATTTCTTTATGACTAAATAAATCTCTTTATTTATTACAGGTCTATTCAGATTTCCATGTGTTATTTGTAATTCTAAAGGCAACCCTTGTGGTATGTGGCATGCTGACTATATCCTCCTTTTAAAAAGAGGGAAACAAAGGTTAAATTTCTTGCCCAAGGTTTTGGAGGTAATAAGTGACAAAGCTAGGTCTCTGGTCAATCTACCTCCAAGATGCATGTCAGTTTTTGAATCACACACACTTCCACAGACACTGATTAAAATTATATATTCCCTTTGATATAGCATTGGCACAGACTTATATGACACTAAAGCCTTGAGAGAAATCTGGGTGCTTTGAAGTAAATGTCTACTGGAAAACCAAACTCCAGGGAGTATCTTGGTGCAGATTGTGGACATCTTGTTAAAAGATTTAATTTAAGCCATTTTTGTTTATCTCTCCTCCATCTGGAAGTAATATTTTGGTAATGTTTTTATTTGCATGTTATCTAATGATTTATTTTTACTTTATATGGAATGGACAAACTTTGAATTCCTCCTGCTAAAGAAAATTATATTTTTCTGCTAAATTTATTTCTCTTTCTGAGACACTTGTTTTTATAAGACAGATTTCTGGACTTTCACTATGAAGAATCCAGAGATTAGGTGGCACACAAGAAAAGTGTTACAGAAAAAAAGAGAAAAGTAATTTTAAAAAATCATGCAGGGTAAGGTTTGTGGGTGTTTTAAGGTGATGGTTTGAGAGGTAAGAGCTGAGGAAAGGTAAATTGATGAGGAAAAGTGGTTATGATTATTTGAACCCCCTCTTATGTTTCCTGATAAACAGAAGTTAATGATTCTTTTTTTGCCAATAGACTAAGTGTATTTAGTTACAAGGCTAGTCCATGTTTGAACCATGAGGGTCCCAACTTATATTAGTATCACACTCTTATCCCACAATAAGGATGTATGTGACTTTGCTTTTGAACATGTGCCAACCTTATATAAAAGGTGATAGTGGACTTGAATCTAGTTTGCATGGGACTAGATTGATTTAATCACTCATTAAGTTGACAGATTATTTTGAGCCAATTTTGTTCGAAGCCCTGCGGTAGATTATGGGTGAGTAAGATAGTCATTATCTCTGTCTTTATGTAATTTATAGAAGGGAGACTGATATTTAATGGTTATTATATACGATATATATTTAGTGGTTGCACACACACAGATGCTTACAATTTATGGTAAGTCCTATGAAGAGAAAGAAAAAAGGAATTATGGGAGATAAGCATACTAGATGCAAGTTAAGTGGATGGGAGTGGTCAAGAAAACTACCTGTGAGGTAGTGATTTCAAGCTAAGACCTGAAATCTGAGTAGGAGTAACTAAGGTGATTGAAATGGTTTGGTTCTATTTCCCCACCCAAATCTCATCTTGAAGTGTACTCTCATAATTCCCACATGTTGTTGGAGGCACCCGGTGGGAGATAATTGAATCGTGGGGGCGGTTTCCCCCATACTGTTCTCATGGTAATGAAAAAGTCTCGGGAGATTTGATGGTTTGATCAGGGGTTTCTGTTTTTTCATTTTCCTCATTCTCTCTTTGGCTGCTGCCATCCATATAAGATGGCACTTGCTCCTCCTTGCCTTCTGCCATGATTGTGAGGCTTCCCCAGCCACGTGGAACTGTAAGTCCAATTAAACCTTATCTTTTGTAAATTGTCCAGTCTCGAGCATGTCTTTATCAGCAGCCAGAAAACAGATTAATATGGTGATGAATGTTGCAGTCAAAAGATTCTGCATGTGGACAAGTCTAAAATTGGGAAAGAGTTGGGCTCTTTTGAGTAATTAAAATCACCATGTAAAAATATACAACTGGAGAGGTAGGCAAGGGTGAGATCACACAGATAGTGTTAATAACTTTAAAAATATGTTATCTTGCATTCACATGGGAGTTAGTCATAGGTACATTTGGGAACTAATTTCTTCATCTTTTTCTAACTGGAATTTTCAGACATTCAAGAGCAAAATATAAGTATTTCAGAAGACCGAGTTTAAGAAACATCTAGATTTTGAGAGTGCTCACTCTCAGGAGCATATGTACAGGTTTGCTAAGTGGTAAGACAGGTAACACTGAAAAGTTTACATTGTGTAGTTGGCTGTCCACTAATCCAACAGTGTGCAACTGAGACTAGCTAGACAAGGCTACAGGTCTTTGGCTAGAAGATAGTTTTTTTTTGTTGTTTTTTTTGTTGTTTTTTTTGTTGTTGTTTTTTCCTGGATCAGTATATCATCTACTGCAGTGCTCTATGCATTTTCCTCATTCAATTAGACACAGTGTTCTCAGCTTCAAGATATAGAAGGTGAGGTTCATGTAGATGGAGTGGTCTTCTTATGGTTGATGGGAGGGTTGATACAATACCTTATTGTATCAACAATTGTAAGGTATTGTAAAGCTACAATACCTTATTGTATTGTACTAACAATAAGGTATTGTATCAATACCTTATTAAAGCTCTTATATCTAGAAAATTAAAAGCTCTTGTATCTAGAAAATCCTATTCAATCAATGTTTTAAAACTACTAATCATTTATTCACTAAAACTAATAATGTATTAATAACTAATAGTCATTACCTTATTAATTTTTCCCTAAACATTAAATATTCAATCAATTAGAAATACTTGTGAAATGAGACTATACTCAAGAACATCTAGACATTTTCACGCATCTTTCACAGCTATAATATATATATTATATAACATAACATGTGTAGAAAGAAAAAATGAAAAGCATATTTTATTTTGGCGAAAGTTTAAAAAATCAGTACCTAACTGAAAGCTAGCAAAATGCCCAGTTCCTAATATATTCTGTGACTCATAATCTTAAGAAGGTCCCATTTTTAACCACATGCAGGTTCAAAGCATAAGTAGCAACATAAAACTTACGCTTTTGCATTTCACGAACCATGTATAAAACAGTTAGCTAAGTTGAAAATAGTTAATTTTAGGTTTTATTGTATCATCTAACATCCATGCATGGGAAAAATAAGGCTTTGGAGTATTATATTTCTTTATATTCTCTTGTTTATGGATTACATATTTTTCAATAAGCATATTTGAAATAAAACTACAGGATAAATTGAAAGAAACAAAAACAGTGTATCCAAGTTGGCAACTAGAACATCAATGGATGGCTTTTAAACTTCTAAGAAACCATCTGGAGCAATAACAGTATTGATCAGTATTCAAAATAGTACTCAAGAAAAGCTAAAGGTGTCCAGGTTGTGATATAGATAGACATCAGACCTGACCCTTGATCTAATATTTCTGAGACATGTACCCATCGTCTTGTGAACATGTGGCTGGATGAATCCATCTTTGTTAGTTGGCTTTGGTTTTTCATAACTTAGAAAGTGAAAGACAAGCCTAAGTAATATGCACACCGTGATGCTAGACAATGGAGCACATCCTTGTGAGGGAGTTGCATTGCCTGAAGAGAGGTGACCATGACCACATGTGAGGCGAATTTAGTGCTACATAATTTAGGAGTCCTTCTTAAAACATCTCGAAGTGTTTCTACCAGAGCTTTAAAAAGTTTCTTAATAGAGGAAAATTTGCTGTATTTGCAAAAAAGGATGGCCCTTTTCTATGCTTTAATTTTGGATCCACTGAATACTACCAACTGAGAGAGTCGGTGTTTTAAAATATTTAATGATTATTTTTAACTGACACACAATTATACATATTTATTGGGTACAGGTTGATATTTCAATACATGTGTACAATGCGCAATAATCAAATAAAGGTATATATCCAAAAAAACTATATCAATATGTTGAAAAGATGCTTATGTTCATTGCAGCATTATTCACAATAGCCAACATGTGGAATCAACCTAAATGTTCATCAATAGGTGAATAGATAAAGAAAATGTGCTACTGACGCATAATGGAATACTATTCAGCCATAAAAAGAATGAAGTCCTGTTATTCACAGCAACAGGGATGAGCCTGGAGGAGATTATGTTAAGTGAAATAAATCAGATACAGAAAGGTAAATATTGCATGTTCTCACACATATGTGGAAGAGAGCAGTTTCAAAGGAAAAGTTATACTACAATTTGGCTTTCATTACTGATATGTCTGTGCCCGGGAGAGAGAAAACAAGTAATTGCAAATGCAAACACCCTGACCAAGAGAAAACTGCAGTGGATCTTTCCAGCACCCCTGAACATTTTGGATGAGAAGTTCTTTGGAGAATTTCATGAGAGCCATGGACTCACTTGCCAGAAAAATTCATGCTCTAGGGGCAACAATTAGTTTATTCGGTAAAATCTGCATGTAATTTCAGGGGATCATCGACCCTTTTATGTGTTTAAATAAGCCCTTGTCTCCCAAGTTAAGAACTCTCGGACTAAGTAATTATCACATTAGAATGTAATTGTGAAAAAAAAAAAAAAAAAACAGGCTTTCAGAACTCAGCATTGATAAGGAAACTGGGCTCCAGAAATAGATCTGCTTACCTGTAAGTAGTGGCCCAAATCCACTGATTTTTGCCTCCAGATGCAAATTGGTTAGCTAATCAAAGCTGCCTTTTTCCTCTAGATTACCTTTAGAATTCTTTCCCAGCTTCCAGGCTAACTGGGTCCCTTCAGTTCTCCACAAACCTCCATATTTTTCACATTTTCACAGCAGGTTTCTGTAGCACCTTGTCATGTTTGGAATATAAACCAAACTCCTTCCATGTCCTAGTAGTGTCTGCTTCTTCTAGTTCTTGTCTGTTTCCCATATCCCCTGCTGTAACTCCCTCCTTCCTGCATGATGCTTTAGTTATAGAAACACTGCACACCTTCTTGAACATGTCAGGCTTGTTCCTGCCTTAGAACTTCGATCCTTGCTGATCTTAATGCCTGGAATGTTCTTCTCCTAGACTCAAGATGACTCCACCCCACTTTACTCAAGTCTCTGCTCCAATGTTAACTACTCACAGGGCCTTTCCTTGACACCTGAAACAGGCATCACCCTCACTCCATCAATATTTTCCTCACCTTGGTTTTTCTTTATAATACTTATAACTCTCTGGTAACTATCTGGCTCATTTGCTAATTGTATTGCATTCCAGTATAATATGCAATTCAAAAGAGTGAGAGGTATTAACTGCTGTATTTTGAGCATCTCAAACAGAGTCTATCACATTGGAGGTTCTTAATGTATATATCTTGAAAAAATAAACGTATGATGAATGAATACATCCACAGTAACTACTGTGATGGCCAATATTAATTTACATAAATTAATTTGAGGGAGGATACTAATTTCCCATTTGGAGTGATAGTTACACTTTGAGTTATAAGTATAACTTTATGTACTTATAACTTATACATATAAGTTATTCTGGATATTTCATTGAATTATTACTCAATAGAGAACAAAGAACAGTATCGTGAAAGTTTGTTGTTACCAGAAGATGTCAGAATGCATGCAGCTTTTTTTGGTAAGATTAAAGAATCCACATTTACAACTCAGATGGATTATCTGATGCTTCTTCAGCAAAGGAAGGATCAAGTTTGTCTTAGGCTGAAAAATATTAATTTACATAATTCCAAATATCAATTGTTTGCTCAAATCCACATGGAATTTAATGATTGAAGGTCATAGGGAAGCTCATTTTGTTACACTTCCAATTTAAGTGAGGGAATTATCTTATATGGGTGCCTTTCTCATATAATCAACAATCTCTAAAACCTCATTTCTTACAAGTAATCCATTTTGTTTTATTTTTATGAATTTATTTTATTTACATATATAATTTTAAATAAATGCATTATCTGTGCTCATATTCACATATTCATTTGTTTTAAATTATTCTTTATGTTGTTTGATTTCCAATTCTTCCAACTTAGTACCTGCCTGGTAACCCAAATCACTAAATATGTGTGTATGTATTTGTGAGATACACACACACACACACCATGGAAGCCCTTGTTAAAAACCTAATACATATTCTTCCATATTTATTTGTGCCCCCCACACATATATAAAACTATATATATAGTGTGTGTATGTTTGTGTATGTGTGTATGTATATATATATAACAACACACAACTTACATACATTCATTCACAAATAATGAATGTGGCTGGGTTTTTTTGGGGGGTTATTTTTTAAAAATGAAATATTATCCTATACATTTTCCTGCATTTGTAGTTTCTCAGATTAGATTACCTTGTGGAAATTCTTCCAGTCACCTTGTGTAACTCTGATTCGTTATTTTAATATCTCCATAATATTCTATAGTACGGTATATCACCAGTCATATGACTGCCTCCAAATGAATGACCATTCACTTTGTTTCTTTTTTTTTTTTTTTTTCTTCAAATTAACATCCAAGACATCCTCGGGAATTCTAGAGCATTTTGTACCTATGAGATAGATTCCTCTGAATTAGTGTGCTAATAAGTGAGGGTTCTATCTTTCTATATTAGTAAGTATCATCAGATAGCTTTCCAAAAAGATTTTAGTGAATTGTATATCTATTCTATTTTGAAAGTTTCCTTTTGATTTGTATTTCCACCAAGAGCTGGCATTACTGATTATTTAATTGTTTGATGAATGTAAAGTGATATCCTTATTGCTTTAACTTGCATATTCCTGACTACTAATGAGTCTGAACATGCTTGTAGACATTTTAGATTTACTTTTTTGTGAATATCTTATATATATCCTCTCAATACATTTTTATCTATTGAATTGGTTTTTATTAGCATCAGTAGGAGACCTTGGACGTTACAGATATTAATCTTTTGTCTGTTATCTGTATTTTAAAAATATATATTCCAAAACACTTCTGATGCTACCAAAATGGCATAGCCCCATTTATCTCATATCCTCCACCTTACAACTTAAAAACCTTGCCCAAAACATTTCAAACAAGCATCAAGTGACTCTGAAAGGTGGAATAAAGAAGGTAAACTACAGAGGGATTTGGGACTCAAGGAACAACACGACAGTGAGTTTTGGGGGTTTTCTTATTGCCTCCCCTATATCCCAGGTAGGGCACTGCAGACATTTCCAATCCAGATCTGTCAACAAAAAAGACAAAAATCTTCCAAGGAAAACCTATTGCCCAAAGCCAAAAGAGAAGGAACAGCTTGGCCTAATGACAGAAAAGCTTTTTGCAATACGTGTCTTATTCTAGCCAAACATGAAAAGACAAAGGCCAATAACCTCTTCTCCCCTTCCCTCCTACCACTTAGTTTTATCAGGGAGGACTGGGGATATGATCTCACATCCCCTGTGTTGCTGAAGCTGCTGGTATTCAGATTCCCTTGTCAAGGTAATGTTGTCAAGGCTTAGCAGGGAGTTAGCCTTCCTTCTCTACCTGGCAGAAGCAGGCAACAATTTTCCCAAAGGATGGTGTAGATGAGCCTAGCAGACAGCTGATCTTCCATCCCCCAGTTGGCAGAGGTGGGATGTGCTCTGATTCCCCTACCAGGGTAGTGTCAGCAGGATCCAAAGGCAAGCCAATCCAGTTCCACCACAGTGAAGACACTAATCTAGACAGTTCAAAACAAGTATAGTTGGCACTTTGCTTCCCCTTGATTCAAATAAATGGAAAGACAGCTTATGTTTATAAACATAAAACGATATTGTTTATGTGAAATAAAGTTTAATGGTGCCACAAAAAATTAATCATAAAATTGCCATGTGATCTAGTAATTCTACTTCTGAGTATATATCTAAAAGAAGTGAAAATGGCAACCCTAACAGGTATGTGTACACCCACATACATAGCAACATTATTCCCCAAAGCAAAAATGTGGAAACAACCCAAATGTCTGCTGAAAGATGAGTGAATAAACAAAATGTGGTACAGACAACCCACAGAATATTGTTCAGACTTAAATATGAAGGAAATTCTGACACACACTACAACATAAATGAACCTGGAAGACATGCTAAATTAAATAAACTAATCAAAAAAGGGCAAATACTTTATAATCCCACTTATGTGAGGTATCTAGCATAGACAAATTAAGGCAGACAGAAAGTAGAATGGCAAATGCCAAGTTGTAGGAGTGGTGGTGGGGAATGTGGAGTTATTTAATGGATAAAGAGTGTCAGTTTGGAATGGCAAAATAGTTCTGGAAATGGATGTTGGTGATGGTTGCATAACAATGTGAATGTACTTAATGCCACGGAACTGTATGCTTAGAAAGCATAACATTCACAGCAACCTGGATTGAGTTGGAGACCATTTATAATAGTAAAATTGTTATTATATATATTTCACCATAATTAAAATGTCTTTATTTGTAAAAGTACAAAGATAGTTTTGAAACTTTACATTTAAAGAAGGAATGTATGGATCTGATCTGGCCAGGTGGATTTGATGCCCTGGACAGACATGATGAGCAAAGATGTCTGTTGATTCTGGTATGTCTAAGACCATCCTAGGATGCTAGATACACTGAATTGAAAGGGTATTAAAATTATATCATTAAAATGGAGGTAAAAGATCTTTACAAGAAAAAAGATCTCTACAAAACATGTCGAAAATAATTGTGAAGGACACAAACAAATTGAAAGACATCCCATGCTCATGTACCAGAAGAATTAATATAATTAAAATAACCATACCTTCCAAAGAAATCTACAGAGTCAGTGCAATTTCCATCAAAATATCAATGCCATTTTTCACAGATTTAGAAAAAAAAAATGAAAATTTGTATGGAACCAAAAAAGAGTCACAATAACCAAAGCAATCCTCAGCAAAAAGAGAAAAGCTGGAGGCATAACACTACCTGACTTCAAAATATTGTATAAGCTCTGGTAACAAAAACAGCATGGCATTGACATAAAAAGTAGACACGATGGAATGAAATGAAAAACCCAAAAACAAATCAATGTATTTACAACCATCTGATCTTCAAAAAAACCATCAAGAACATACACTGGGGAAAGGGCAGCCTCTTCAATAATGGTGCTGGAATATGTGGATAAACAGATGCAGAAGAATGAAACTGGACTCCTACTTTTTACCATATACAAAAATCAACTTGAGATAAGACAACTCAAGATTTTACTTAAAAGTAAAACTGGAAAATATAAAACTACTGGAAGAGTATAAGGAAAGCTCTTCAGAACTTTGGTGCAGGCAAAGATTGTATGGCTAAGATTTCAAAAGCAAATGCAACAAAAACAAAAATAGGCAAATGGGACTATATTACACTAAAAAGTTTCTGCTCAGCAAAGGAACCAATAAACAAAGTGAAGAGACAACATCTTGAAAGGAAGAAAATATTTGTAAATTATTTATCCAACAAGGGACTATGTATCAGGAACTCGAACAATGCAACAATTTTTTAAAATCCCATGAAAAAATAGACAAATGACAAGAATACACATTTCTCCAAAAAAGACATACTAATGGCCAACAAGTATGGGAAAATGCTTAATATCTCTAAGCATCAGGTAAATATAAATCAAAACCACAATGAGATATTATCTTACCATAGGTAGAATGCCTATTATTAAAAGACAAAAAAATAACAGATGCTGGTGAGGATGTGGGAAAAAGGAAACTCTTATACACTGTTGTGAGAATGTGAATCAGAACAAATGCAATGGAAAACAGTATTGATATTTCTCAGAAAACTGAAAAAAGAGCTATCATATGATCCAGCAAATCCACTACTGGCTATTTATCCAAAGGGAAAGAAATCAATATGTCAAAGGAATAGCTGCATATTCATGTTTATTGAAGCACCATTCACAATAGCAAAGTTATAGATTCTACCCAAATGTCCACCAAGGGATGAATGGATAAGGAAAATGTGGTATATATCCACAATGGAATATTATTCAGCCATAAAAAGAAAGAAGTTTTATTTGCAGCAACATGGATGGAACTCCAGATCTTTATGTTAAATGACGTAAACCAGGCACAGAAAGACAAATATCACATGTTCGTACTCATATGTGTGAGACAAAGTGTTGATGACATGGAGGTAAAAAGTGGAATGATGGATACCAGAGACTAGGGAGTGTGAATGAATGGTTTCAGCAGGGGTTGGGGTGGTGAAGAGAGGTTGGTTAATGGGCACAAACATACAGTTAGGTAGAATTAAGAGTTTCTAATGTTGATTGCAGAGTAGAGTGATTGTAGTAACAGCAATGTATTATAATTTTCAAAATAGCTAGAAGAGAAAGCAGGCAATGCACCAGCACATAGAAATGATAAAAACTTGGGTGATAGATATCCCAAATACCCATACTTGTTTATTACACATTCTCTACATGTAACCAAATTTCACATGTACCCCATAAATATGTACATATATTTTTATAGTAAAAAAATTAAAAATGAATTTTAAAAATCTTGAAATTGCAGTATCTGAGTAATGGATATATGGGGTTTCACTACTACCTTATCTATTTTGTTTATTTTAAAAAATTGTTTATAAAGGTTTTTAAAGTGTGAAAAAAATCCTATAGAGTATATCATACCAAATCTATGATATTCTAGAACAAGCAAGACTATAGAGACAATGCAAGGATAAGTTGTTGTTGGAGGTTCATTGGAACAAGGAAGAGGGATGACTAGATGGGACACAGGGGCATTTTGGGAGGGTGAAACTATTCTATGTGATACTGTAAGAGTGGATACATGACATTATGTATTTGTCAATATCTACAGAATGTGAAACAAAGAATGAACCCTAGCTAAATTGTAAATTTTAGTTAATAATAATATATTAACATACATTCATCAGTTGCAGCACGTGTACCACATTACAAGATGTAAACAATATGGAAAACTTTGGGGAGGTTAGTGGATATGTGAGAACTCTGTATTTTCTTATCAATTTTTTTTGGTAAAACATAATAATATTCTAAAACATAAAGCCTATTAATTTAAAAATATGCAAGCTATTTGAAAATACACTTCAATAAAAAAGATATACAGATCACAAAAATATATGAAAAGATGCTCAGCATAATTTATCATTGGGGAAGTGCAAATTAAACCACAATAAGACTCTACTACAAACTAATTAGAGTGGCTAAAAAATCCTAAAATATCAGATATAAGAGATAATGTGAAACAAAAGGAACTACTCTCATTTATTGCTGGTTGGAAAAATATATAGAGAGCTCGTTCGATGAAAGCATTGTATTATCTGACTTATAGATATTCTGAAAAAGGTAAAAAGATACAAAAAACAGATCACCATTACTACGGACTTGGAGGAGGCTATTAGTTGACTACAAAGGTGAGGCATAGGGGATTCAACCCAACTTGCTGTGCATGTCAGTAGTTTATTCCTCCTTGTTGGTCTATAGAATTCCATTGTGTGCATGCACCTCAATTTGTTAATCCTTTCACTTACAGAAAGACATTTCATATTTTTCAGCTTTTGGAAGTATGAATGGAGCTACTAGAAACATTCACATATAGGTTTTTGGCCCGGGCATGGTGACTCATGCTTATAATCGCAGTACTATGGGAAGCTGAAGCGGGAGGATCTCTTGAGCCCAGGAGTTCAAGCCAAGCCTAGGCAACATAGTGAGCCCTCATCTCTACAAAATAAATAAATACATAAATACATAAATAAGACAATAAAAATTAATGTACAGGTTTTTGTGTGAACATAAGGTTTCTAAATTTATTTCACCCAGTAATGGTATTTCTGAGTCATATGGTAAGTGTATGTTTATAATGAGATCATGTTCTTTGCAGGAACATGGATGGAGCTATAGGCGATTATTCTTAGGAAACTAACGCAGGAACAGAAAACAAAATACTGCATGTTCTCGCTTATAAGTAGGAGCTAAATTATGAGAACACATGGATGCACAGAGAGGAACAACGCACACTGAAGCCTATCGGAGGTTGGAGGGTGGGAGCAAGGAGAGGATCAGGAAAAATAACTAATGGGTACTAGGTTTAATACCTGGGTGATGAAATAATCTGTACAGCAAACCCCCATGACACAAGTTTACCCATGTAACAAACCTGCATATGTACTCCTGAACTTAAAATAAATGTGTTTTTTTTTTTTTAAAGAAGTCTGGGGGAAATAAAAGAAATTTTCAGATAGTGACTGCACAATTTTACACTCACACAGGAAACGCAATAATGTTCAAGATGCTCTTCATCCTTGCTAGCAGTTAGTAATGTCAGTATATTTTTCAGCAGTCCTCAAAAATATAATGCATCTACCTTGATTTTACTTTGTTTTTCTCTAAAATCTAATGATGTAGGATAATTTTTCATGTGCTTATTTAACATTTGTATGTCAATTCTAGAAAATAGTCTATTGATGTATTTTGCCCATTTTAAAAATGTTTTCTAATTTTTGGATTTTTTAAAAATTATACTTTAAGTTCTAGGGTACATGTGCACAACATGCAGGTTTGTTACATATATATACATGTGCCATGTTGGTGTGCTGAACCCACTAACTTGTCATTTACATTAGGTATATCTCCTAATGCTATCTCTCCCCCCTCCCCTCCCCACAATAGGACCCGGTGTGTGATGTTCCCCTTCCTGTGTCCAAGTGATCTCATTGTTCAATTCCTACCTATGAGTGAGAATATGCGGTATTTGGTTTTCTGTTCTTGTGATAGTTTGCTGAGAATGATGGTTTCCAGCTACATCCATGTCCCTACAAAGGACACGAACTCATCCTTTTTGATGGCTGCATAGTATTTCATGGTGTATATGTGCTACATTTTCTTAATCCAGTCTGTCACTGATGGACATTTGGGTTGATTCTAAGTCTTTGCTATTGTGAATAGTGCCACAATAAACATACGTGTGCATGTGTCTTTATAGCAGCATGATTTATAATCCTTTGGGTATATCCCCAGCAATGGGATGGCTGCGTCAAATGGTATTTCTACTTCTAGATCCTTGAGGAATCACCACACTGTTTTCCACAATGGTTGAACTAGTTTACAGTCCCACCAACAGTGTAAAAGTGTTCCTATTTCTCCACATCCTCTCTAGCACCTGTTGTTTCCCGATTTTTTAATGATTGCCATTCTAACTGGTGTGAGATGGTATCTCATCGTGGTTTTGTTTTGCATTTCTCTGATGGAGAGTGATGATGAGCATTTTTTCATGTGTCTGTTGGCTGCATGAATGTCTTCTTTTGAGAAGTGTCTGTTCATATCCTTTGCCCAGTTTTTGATGGGGTTGTTTGTTTTTTTCTTGTAAATTTGATTGAGTTCTTGGTAGGTTCTGAATATTAGCCCTTTGTCAGATGAGTAGTTTGCAAAAATGTTCTCCCATTCTGTAGGTTGCCTGTTCACTCTGATGGTAGTTTCTTTTGCTGTGCAGAAGCTCTTTAGTTTAATTAGATCCCATTTGTCAATTTTGGCTTTTGTTGCCATTGCTTTTGGTGTTTTAGACATGAAGTCCTTGCCCATGCCTATGTCCTGAATGGTATTACCTGGGTTTTCTTCTGGGGTTTTTATGGTTTTAGGTCTAACATTTAAATCTCTAATCTATCTTGAATTAATTTTTGTATAAGGAGTAAGGAAAGGATCCAGTTTCAGCTTTCTACTTATGGCTAGCCAATTTTCCCAGCACCATTTATTAAATTGGGAATCCTTTCCCCATTTCTTGTTTTTGTCAGGTTTGTCAAAGATCAGATGGCTGTAGATGTGTGGTATTATTTCTGAGGGCTCTGTTTTGTTCCATTGGTCTATATCTCTGTTTTGGTACCAGTACCATGCTGTTTTGGTTACTGTAGCCTTGTAGTATAGTTTGAAGTCAGGTAGCGTGATGCCTCCAGCTTTGTTCTTTTGGTTTAGGATTGTCTTGGCAATGCGGGGTCTTTTTTGGTTCCATATGAACTTTAAAGCAGTTTTTTCCAATTCTGTGAAGAAACTCATTGGTAGCTTAATGGGGATGACATTGAATCTATAAATTACCTTGGGCAGTATGGCCATTTTCGCAATATTGATTGTTCCTACCCATGAGCATGGTATGTTCTTCCATTTGTTTGTGTACTCTTTTATTTCACTAAGCAGTGGTTTGTAGTTCTCCTTGAAGAGGTCCTTTACATCCATTGTAAGTTGGATTCCTAGGTATTTTACTCTCTTTGAAGCTATTGTGAATGGGAGTTCATTCATGATTTGGTTCTCTGTTTGTCTGTTACTGGTGTATGAGAATGCTTGTGATTTTTGCACATTGATTTTGTATCCTGAGACTTTGCTGAAGTTGCTTATCAGCTTAAGGAGATTTTGGGCTGAGACGATGGGGTTTTCTAAATATACAATCATGTCATCTGCAAACAGGGACAATTTGACTTCTTCTTTTCCTAATTGAATACCCTTGATTTCTTTCTCTTGCCTGATTGCCCTGGCCAGAAATTCCAACACTATGTTGAATAGGAGTGGTGAGAGAGGGCATCCCTGTCTTGTGCCAGTTTTCAAAGGGAATGCTTCCAGTTTTTGCCCATTCAGTATGATATTGGCTGTGGGTTTGTCGTAAATAGCTCCTATTATTTTGAGATACGTTCCATCAATACCGAATTTATTGAGAGTTTTTAGCATGAAGAGCTGTTGAATTTTGTCAAAGGCCTTTTCTACATCTATTGAGATAATCATGTGGTTTTTGTCTTTGGTTCTGTTTATATGTTGGATTACGTTTATTGATTTGCGTATGTTGAACCAGCCTTGCATCCCAGGGATGAAGCCCACTTGATCATGGTGGATAAGTTTTTTGATGTACTGCTGGATTCGGTTTGCCAATATTTTATTGAGGATTTTTGCATCGATGTTCATCAGGGATATTGGTCTAAAATTCTCTTTTTTTGTTGTATCTTAAATTTTTGGATTTTGATAGCCTTTTCTATACTCTGGATACAGGTGCTTTTTGGATACATAACTTGTAAAGATTTTTTCCAACCTGTCATTTGACTTCTTCTGCTCTCAACATTGTCATTCTCAAAACTAATTTTTTAAATTATTGAGGACGTCTGATATATTGTTTCTTTTTGAATTTTGGTTTTATTTTTGAGACTTCTTTTCCTAATTCCTGGTCTTAAGATTTACCCTATGTTTTCTTATAAAATTTTATACTTTTTAATTTGACTTTTTTTTTTTTTTTTTTTTTTTTTTCTGATTGCATTCACTCATCAAGGGAAAGACAGTAAAGAAGGATAGAGTAGACCTTCCATCACAGGTAGAGGTTGCCCCAGCCTAGTCCTGCCCCTGCTATTTGACCTGAGTAGCCCCAGAAAAAGTACACAGATAAGGACTTTTCTGACTTTCCTCTTGGGCATCTGAGGGAGGTGAGGCTTTTTCTGAGGGGTGGAACTTCAGATCAGCGAATGGATAGTCTTGTCCTCTACCCCACATACTTCAAGGTAAGGACACTAAGGAAAGACTGAGGGGACCTCCTGCCACAGATATAGGGAGCTTTAGCCCTGCCCTCCCTGTACTGTTAGCCCTGTGTGGCCCAAGGCAGGTTTCCCCAATTGTGATGTCCGTAGACTTTATTTCTGGGACCTGAGGGAGGTGAGGCTTCCTCACCTTAGACTCAAGTCAGCAGAGAGAGGATTTCCAGCTCCAGCATGCATTAAGGTGAGAATCCGGAGAAGGGACAAAGGTAGCCTTCCTCTATAGATAGACTGAGCCTCAAAGAACCTGCCCCTCGTGTGAATCCTGAGAGGTCCCATGCATGGATATCAGGTAGCAAAAACCTTCTCCATCCCCTGATATCCTTTTAGAGCCTTTCATGGAGATGATGTCCTTGGCCTGAGGAAGACAGCCTCAAGTCAGCAGAAGGGCGGGGGTGAAGACCCTGATCAAGAGTAAATATGATTACCTTGAGGAATTGAGAAGTACACAGGGGACCTCGCAAAATCCAGTCTGTCTCCACTCTTAGCCCTGGGAAGAAAAGATTTTTAAAATTGAGGAAGTCTAATATATCATTTTCTTCAATGAATCATGATTTAGTTTCAGGTATTACATCTCTTTGCCTAAGTCCAGTTCAATAGATTTCCTCCTATGTTTTCTCATAAGTTTTGTAGCTTTTAATTTAATTATAATCCATGGAGCTATAATCCATGTTAAAATAATTTTTATATTAAGTGTGTGATTCAGGTAAATTTTATTTTATATTTTTGCATATGGATGTCCAGTTGTAGTCATAGCATTGATTAAAATACCACTTTACACACATTTAATTGGCAAAAAGTACAAAAACAAACAATATCAAGTGCTGATGACAATGTACAAAAATGAAAACACTCTTACACTGCTAATAGAAATGCAAGCTAGTGCAGCCTCTTTGGAAAGCAATCAAGCCTACAGCGCTTGTACTCTACAACTTTGTAATTTCCTTTCTAGATATAGGCCCGCAGAAACTCATATAAATGCACAATGAAACATGTAATTGAATATTAATTGAGCATAATTTCAAAATAAAAAGTAACCACTAGGAGATTTCATAAGTAAAATACAGTATACACATAAAAAAGGAGTTTATCCATGCATCTGATAAATAAACCAAATCTACATGCTGCAATGAAAATAAAGCTCAAATAATTCTTACCTTCAAAAAAAGAAATGAAGCAAGATTTGTGACCAAATACTACTACTTCTGTAAATTTAACACACACACACACAATAATATTACACACTTTCACATATGTGGAAATAAATATATGAATAGTGAAATAGACATTCACAAAACAAGCAAGAGTGGGTGCCTTTGAGTGAAGGACAATAGCCAAGGGAGGTTTGATGAAGAAGAGAGAAAGTAATGAAGTAAAATATAAACAAAAGAAAGGTTTTCAGAAAAAAAAAAACAAACCACCACTAATATTTCTCAATTCAGTTGTCTTGAGACATTTGTAAACACTCCATGGACCTTTTTGGGGCCTTCTTCTGGATTATCTCTTCTGTTCCATTAAAAAAAATCTATCCTTTAACCAATGCCATACTTTCTTTATTTTTTATTTTTTATTATTATTATACTTTAAGTTCTAGGGTACATGTGCATAACGTGCAGGTTTGTTACGTATGTATACTTGTGCCATGTTGCTGTGCTGCACCCATCAACTCGTCAGCACCCATCAACTTGTCATTTACATCAGGTATAACTCCCAATGCAATCCCTCCCCCCTCCCCCCTCCTCCCTCCCCATGATAGGCCCCGGTGTGTGATGTTCCCCTTCCCGAGTCCAAGTGATCTCATTGTTCAGTTCCCACATTCTTTGTTATTACTGTAGCCTTATAGTTGTAAGAATCAAAGAAAGAGGAAAGCAACAGGAAAGGTGGCTTGACAGCTAAAGACACGTTTATTAACTTCACCCTCATACAATGAGCCCCAGTAAAACGGTGGGCCTTAATTTCAGGTGCACTAAGATAGGGAAGTTAAAAGCAGACTCAGGGAGTATGCCTGCAGCAGCAGGAAGATGTATGGGAACAGACCCAAAACTCTGCCTCCCAGATAAGCACAACAAAGAAACGCAGAGGCAGTCCAAACCACTAATGAACTCTCCCGCCTTAAATCCTTAAAAACTCTTAGTCTGTAACAAAATAAATAAATAAATAAGTAAATAAATAAAGATTTTTTTTTAAAAAAAAGGGCCTCTAAGCTAACTCGGCCAAAAGCCTCTCTCAGGTGTATTTCTCTAAAATAAACCTGGAAAGGCCTATGCATTATTTTTTGTTAGTAACTATTACTGCTGCTGTGAGGATAATAATTGAGCAAAATGTTACAGTAACTGAGATTTTCTGTCTGATATTTTACCTTGAGGGTGTTGTAATAGATAGTCCTACTGCAAATAGTAGAGTGAGTAAAGCAATTCCTGAAAGGGTGGCATAGTAAATAATTTTTATTAAAAACATTTTAATATTTGGCTTAAAAGGAGAGGTAGAAATGAAAAAAAAAGTATTTGGTGAGCTAGGGGTGAGATTGAATAAAATGAGTAATTTTTACTCCATTACTTATTCTTTTTGATTTTCAGCTTAAGATTTTTTATTTATTTACATTAATATTTAGGATGTTTTTCTGGACTGTTAGGGATGGCTTCCTTAACTTTTTAGGCTTTGATTTGAGTGTGATGTAAGCAGGAGTTAATTTCTGTAACGGATATAATTTCAACTGTAGCAAATAATAAAAATCCAAAAACATTAGGCCAGACTAGAATTTAACAATAGGTGAGCTACAGTTTTTGAAACATAATTTTCTTTCTTCAGTTTCCCATTTTTATTAAAAGACAAATTATGGTAGGATTGGTTTGCTTTATTATACTTGGCTTAATTATTTATATACAGTGCAGCAAGAATTTGCTACTAGGCCTTTTAAATTGGCTTTGATGGAACTTTGTTTCTTAGAAGGAATTTGAGATAAGACTTTTTAAAGTCAAGCCCAGCCATGGATGGATTTGTACCATTAAATACCTATGAGTTGAGCTTTTTTTTTTCTGGAGGTTCTAAGATCACTTGGGGTTCCTGGCCTGTTAGAAAGTGACATTTTTTGCTTACCATAGATTAGAAACCCTGTACAGGGACTGTGTACACAAAACACGAGGTCAGTTTTTCAAGGGTTTTGTTGACTTTATAAGTTGTTTGATTTTTTTAAAGGAGAGCATACCATTCCAGTTAAAGCCTTGGTAAAATAACCAGTTTTTTTTTTTTTTTTTAATTGTGTTCTGTTACAAAATAAAACAGGTTCTTATTGTGCTTCTGCAAACAACTATGTTGTTGTAATTTAAGAATACTTATAACTGGTTTTTAAATTTTAGAGGAACTGGGCAGAAAGAAAGAAAGACACTTTAAATTCAGTTTACAGGAGTATACTTTGCCTAGCTGTTAAAGGCTTTAGCTAGCTTAAGACAAGTTTTCTTGACTTTGAAAAATAAAATAAGGATTAGCAGTGTTTTCAGCAAAAGGTAAAAACTTGTTTTTGTGTTTTATTAGTTTAGTCCATTTTATTAACTTTTGTTTTGCTTGATATTTATAAACATTTTGCTTTTCATGAGTTCTGTATATTTTGTTGTTGTTGTGAGAAACCTGCATTTGAGAGCACTTGTTAAAGTGATACAGCTTGATTATAAATCATGTTTTGAAGAGAATTAAAACAAAATAACAATTGTCTGTAAATAACAAAATGTCTAGTTTGGGTACAATTAGAAACACAGTTGACAAAGAAATTTGGTTATTTCTGTGGTTTACAATAACCTAACATAACAGCTTTCATTGTGATTAATAGCATATATTTGGACATGAGAACTTTAGACATACCATACAGTTTTGGAACATATATTAATATAATAATATTATTCCCTAAAATATAACCTATTAGACATCATTTGTGCCATTTTATGTACCTAAGCATGTTAAATAATTCTGTTTACCTGTTTTCCAGATGCTTCAGAGGCCCTGTGCCGCACCCAAAAGTCAGGGGTTAGGAAAGACAACCTTGACACTAAGGTTTGATTTTGGGAAGCGTATTAAATACGTTTGAAATTTAAAACACTTGATATTATGAAATAGAATTTTAGGTTACCCTAAGTTGGTTTTTGAGGATTTGTTTCTTTTGTTTTGTTTTGCCAAAATAATGAGCTAAAAATTTGGGAAAGCAAAACCCATTTATTAGCCTTTTCTATTACATGAAAATCCTGTTTAAGAAAGTTAAATTTTACCCTTGCATTAGTTTGCTAGTAATGTTAACCCGAATTTTAATGAAATCTTATAGACAATCCTATTTAATTTTAACCAGTTTGATCATGAAGTGAGGTTTTTATATACCTTTTAAAATCCTTGACAAGTTTTGCTAAAGAGTAGATTAGCATTTTAAGAAAACTTTGGTGCTTTAATTTTAGTGTTTAATTTATAGGAAAAAAAAACCCATATAATACCCTTTTGAGTTTAACTAACATTTTTACACAGTTTTGTTTTTTTTGCAGGATTAATTTCTACAATGTTTTTATAATTTGCTGAAACCATTCACTTTATTTTATTTAATTTTAAGACAATTTTTTATTCTTAAGAAAAATGTATATTTTTATGCCTTCTTATAATTTTTAACTAAAAACACTTTTTTACTGTTTTTATATACCTTAAATGCAAATACATGTTTAGTAGCTTTAATTACATGTTATGATGGTAACTTTTAGCAATTTTAACTTTAATGTATAACCTGTGAAGGTTTTAAAATTATGTGCTAGATGCAGATGAAGTTGGACTTTTTCCAGCATAGTTGGGGCATGGTTACTTCCATACCTTTCTGGCCTTACCAATTGTGACACAGGCAAGTTGACAGCTTTTAAAGGCTAAAGAAGCAGGTTACAACCTTAAAACATTTAACAACCCTAGTATCTGACCGGCATAATGTAGAGCACATTTTTACACCTTGAAGACATTAGTATTTTACCAATAATTCCTAAGACTGTTTTTATTTTTAAATATGAAAGTTAGATGAACTGAAAGATACCACAACTTTTATTTTTGCCTTAAAGATGTTTGATTTAAGCACTTATTTTTCTTAGGCCAATTAATTAGAGCTTTTTTTAAATAGACCTTGCACATATAACACATATATAACCATACAGACAACAGAACAAGATCCAGTAGTTATAAGATTTTTTTATTTGGTAATTTCCCAATTGGATTATTGGCCTTCAGATGAGGCCCTTTAAGAACAGAGCTAGGAATACAGTTTCCAGGGCCTAATAAACAAACATAGATGGAAGACAAAGACAGATTTCGAGAGGTACTTATTTACGTCTAATTCCAGAGATTCCATAAGGAAAACAGATTTTTTTCCAAAACGAGATTTTTGGTGCCTTTTCTGTTTTCTCAAGGAGTCCCAGGTCACCAGAAGTCATTTTAGGGTTTCTTATGCATGCACCAGGAGTGAGGCAAGACAGAGGAGAAAAGTAGTTCAGATGACTGAGGGAAAACCTTTTCCAGGAAAACAAGATTTGTGAAGAGAAAAAAATAAAGGTCTTTTGAATATAATTATAGCTTAGATATCCATTTTAATTAAGCTGAGCACTCTTTTTTAACAGGCAGAGGTTAGAATTATATAAATGTTATGCCAAGTTAAATTAAAGGATTAGGTTGTGTGCAGGAATTCCCTGTGAAAAGGAGAGGGATTTTCAGAGAAAGAATCCAGATGCTGTTTGATTTGTGACAGATTAGACATGGAGAAAGGGACACGAACGTGAGCAATGCCTCTAACTCTAGCCACTCCCCAGAGAGGGAGAATGGCAGAGGTTGTTTGACTGGTGGGAGTAACAGGTGGAGAAGTAGGAGGGGCAAGGTTAGGGGCTAAAGTCTTGGAGATAGGTTGGGCTGCTGGGGCAGAGGGTTCGCACAGGCAATGAGTGGTGCAGGGGATTGAGAATACAGAAGGAGTTCATCTGCAGGGTTGAAAGGAATTTTGGAGGAAGGGGTTTCAGAGGAAGGAGAGACCTGGGGAGGGTTTTTATTAAGAAGAAGGATTTCATGAGGGGTGAAAGCTTGACATAGTGAGGGTCGGGATTTAAGGTAGAAAAATGCCTGAAAATAGACAACCTCTTGCCATTTGCCATTCCTCGTTATAAAGTTGGTAAGATCCCTGAGAGTTTGAAAGTTAAAGGTTTCCTTTTTGGGCCATCGATTGTCATTATCTAATCTGTACTGGGGCCAAGCCGTGTTACAGTAGAAAATTAAATGCTTGGACTGTAGGGTCCTGTAAGCCAAGTTTGGTGAGGTTGCCAAGACGACAGGCCAGAGGGGAGGACATAGGAATGTGGGGTTGTTTGTGACCCATGTGGACTGGTAAGAGGAGGCCGAGGGTTTCTGTTTTGTTCGAGGCATCCCCAGACAGAAGACAGAGACTCAGAATCCTCTTTCCAAAAGAGGACAGTTAATCTGAGAAGAAACTGCACATCCCCAAGATTTCCTCTAGCTTAGTCCCACTGGTCCTCTGAGGACCAGGACGGCAGGCCAGACTTTCTCCAATACCAGGAGAAAGCCAGGAGAAGGCAAATTTTGTCAGCTGGCTGAATTAGTGTCGGATGTTGGATGTTCAGGTTGGAATTGGTAAAGGGCCTCCCAGACTGGAGCCACATGAGAGAGAGAGAGAAAAAAAAAGAAAGAGGGAGGAAGAAGGAAGAGGGAGCAAGGGTTAGGGAGTGAAATACCCATTGCAGGTGGTTGGTGGTGGATTCTTGAGACCTGAGAGTTTTGAGGGTCCACTGGGGAGTAGCCCCAGCCTAAGTCTCACAGTCCCTTTCAGGTTAAATGTCCTCCTCATGCAAATCACCTGAAAAGTGAAGTGACAGAAAAGATGGAGTGGGTGGCTAGAGACCCTCAGGATCCAGGAGTTAACTCAGGATGAGCTGCCATTGCCCACTACTTCTTGGGTTGCAAGAGAGCCTTTGCCCCCAACACCCATCCCAGGTTTTGGGACCAAATGTAAGAATTAAAGAAAAAGGAAAGAAACAAAAGGTGGCTTGACAGACAAGGCACGTTTATTTTAGGGAAAACAAACCTGAGAGGAGCTTCTAGCCAAGTTAGGTGAGAGGCACTCTTTCTTACAGACTAAGAATTTTTAAGGATTTAGGGCAGGAGAGTTTATCAGAGGCTTGGACTGCTTTTGTGTTTCTTTGTTGTGCTTATCTGGGAGGGACAGTTTTGTATCTGTTCCCATACCTCTTCCTGCAGCTGCAGGCATACTCCCTGAGTCTGCTTTTAGCTTCCCAGTCTTAGTGCACCTGAAGGGAAAGGAATGTGCTTATTAAGGCCCACTGTTTTACTGGGACCCATTGTATGAGGGTGAAGTTTGGCAGTTACCTAAGATACTCCCACCACCTCCACCACCACCCCAACACCCATACCCAAGCTGTTTTATCTGTGTTTTACTGTCTGCTCTTTCTGGCTGCTTGTTGTTAAAAGAGAAGTGATTTCCTTGAAATGCATGAGGCTAGAAAGGGAGCTGGAACTTAAAGTGGTGGTGTTTGTCCCAGATGACAGTGCTCCTGCTCTATCAATAGTAAATAACATAATTGGGTTGTGTGATTCCTCCAACGTCATTATCTTTTAAAAATTGTTTTACAAACCTAACACAGTAGGCACAAGGTCTGTATAAAGAAAACTATAAGACTCTGATGAATGTAATGAAGGGATATTCAATTTTCAAGGATAGAAAAACTCATTATTGTCAAGATGTCAATTCTAACTTGATCTATTGCCTACAATCCCAATCAAAATCCTAGCAAGTTATTTTGTGGATATCACCAAACTTATTTTAAGGACTAAAATATGTTTTATGTGGAAATGTAGAAGACTAAGATTAGCCAACACAATATTAAAGAAGAAGAAAGTTGGAAGACTAACACTTCCCAACTTCAGGTCTTACTATAAAGTTACAGTAATTGAGACAGTGTGATATTAAAGAAACAATAGACAAAAAGGTCAAGAAAATACAATACACAGCCCAGAAATAGACCTACAGAAATATAGTCAACCAACTTTTGACAAGGAATCAGAGGCATTTCAATTAAGAATAATCTTTTCAGTCAATTATACCAGAACAAATAGACATCCACATGGAGAAAATGAAGCTAGGCACAGACCTTAAACTCTTCATAAAAGCTAACATAAATTCAATCACAGGCCTAAATATGAAAATAAAATTTTAAAAACCTATGAAACACATAGAAGATACCATAGGAGAAAACCTAAGTGACTATGGTTTGAGAAAACTTTTTAGATACAACCCAAAAGGAGCATCCATGAAAGAAAAAATTGGTAAGTTTGGCTTCATAAAAATGAAAAAATTCTGTTAAGAGAATGAAAGGAAAAATGAGAAACAAGGATAAAAGTTTTGCAAAAAAATCTGACTAAAGATGTGTATCAAAAATATATTCAGAACCCTCAACTCAATAATAAGAAAGCAATCTAATAAAAATGGACAAAAGATCTGAATAGATATACACTACACCAAAGAATATATACACATTGCAAATAATAATGTAAAAAGATGATTAGCATCATATGTCACTACGGAATTACAAAGTAAAACAAGATACCACTACACATCTTTTAGAGTGGCTAAAATCAAAACAACTGAAAATTTCAAACACTCAACAGGAGGCTGAAGAACAGGTACTCTTAGTCATTGCTGATTTTAATTTGAAAAAAAATACAGTCACTATAGAAACAGGATTGTATGATTCTATGCATTTTAAATCTGGAAATGATTAAAAAAAAGTAGATAAAGAAAATGCGCTAAACACACTATTGTTGCTGGGATTTGGGTAGAGGGTGGTGGTTGACTATCAAGGTGAAGCAAGAGAATTTTTGGCTAAAAGAAGGGATCTCTATGACATTTTAGTGGTAGATGTAAGACTCTATATTTTCTATGATAAATAAAAATGTTCATTATAGTGAATGCTGATGTATACAAAGTTTTAAAAATCGGCCATGCACTGGGTTTTCAAAAGAATGCCGAGAAAAGAATGGATTTTACAGGATTAAATGTTAAAGGAGAGGCACCAGCAAAAAAGGGTTTGTCTTAGTCTAGGTGAGAGATGAGCCACAGAGTTAGTAATGGAGATCAATTGAAGTGGAGGGACTTCACATGGGTTTTAGAGGTTGGAGTAACAGATGCTGCTCTTGGATTTGGTAAAAATTGAGAGAAAGGGAGGCATCAAGTATACCAAAAAATGTGCCACCTATAGCAAAAAAGTCACATTGAGCTATTATTTTTTAATAAGTTGTCAGCCCTCACGTGCATTTTATAACCTCTCTGAACCACACACAAACACTCCTTCTTCCTTGAAATCAGGGAATGCCCTCCCCTTCCCCAAACCTGTGTGCAAAAAAATCTATATTCATGGCAACTATGGTAAATCTTTAGTGACAGAGGCAGCATGTTCTTTGAAGGCTGAATCTAAGTGAGAATAAGGAACTGAAGGTGAGTCATTTGGGGCATATTAGGAAAATGGTTGTGTTCACTCCTTTAAAAGGTCCCTGACACTCCCCATTGATTCAATCCCAAGAACGTTAGTCCCTCTCTCTTCTGGACAGGAGATTTATTTCCAATACCAGGAGGTAAAAGGATAGGCTGCCATTTTCTTTTTACCATCCATAAGAAATGCTTCCTTCTTGGGACCTCAGAAGAAAAGCTCCATGAGGATAATTCCCAAGGACATGGGAGCCAGAGCTGGAATTTACCCGCCAGCTGCCTCCCAGTCTGGGAGAAGAGCTTCCTTGTCTGTGGGTTTCCACCTTGAGCGCTGAGGTTTGATGATCCACCAATCCTGGCTATGAGCAGAGGCCCACTGCCCCTGGGACATGGAGACAAAGCTGAAGAAGGAAGTAAGCTCATAAACGACTGAGTTGATCCTCGCCATAGTCAATAAAATGGGCCCCAACCCTCAGGGAAGTCTCTGGCAAAGCCACAAGTCAACCTTTTTTGGAATCTCAGGGTTCCTGAATCCTGCTGAGGGTCCTGTCAGGAGTAAGAACAGCTGAAAGAAAGTATGTGAGTCTCCTATCTATATGGAGAGAAAAATAAACCTCTATTCCCATCACATTTGGGCAAACTGGTACTGCCTCTAAGTCAGTAAACTGTTTTTGGACATGGTCAGGTTTCTGTCATCAACACAACATCCCCTGTTCATGACTTTCTGGAGTAGAACTGTTCACATTGTATTTCTTGGATCCACAGAGTTCCAGAGGTAAGCAGAAGCACTGGCCAAGTAGGAGAGGGAATTAATACAACATTGTCCCAAGTGGCCTTCCCCCAGCCACTGCTGAGATTTCAAGTCTTGCTCTCAGGAAGCAAAGGTTCATGAAAGCAGTCAGGCCTTTTATGGCTGAAACAAGGGGGCAGAAGTAGATGCTATTTCCTGTGCTCCTCTTTGACTCTTATCATCTTACTTCCCCCTGTTACTGAAGTGACCAAAGACTCCAGCCTCTTTCAGTGCTTTCAAATCCAGGCTTACTGACGCTCTGATTTACTTATACTGCAAACTTGCGTAAAGATAATTTATACAAAGACTTATTATTCTGAGTATGTATGTGTATTTTTGCGGGTTTTTTATAATAAATATTTTTAAGGTAGGTTTTGAATTTCCCTGTAATTGTTTTCACTGTTTAATATGAAAAAGAGTTCCACTTACATTAGGTTTTTTGTATGGCTATTCTGTTGTTCCACTGACACCTATTTCAAGAAGACTCTCTCTTGCTCTAAAGCTGCAAGTTTTAGCACATGTTTATACATGTTTTGTTGGTTTTGTTTTTCAGAACTCTCCATTCAGTTCCTTTGGTCTCTCTCTGCACCCAAATCTCAAACTCTTCATTATAGTAGCTTTGTAATTCTTACTATCTGGTAGACAAATGACTCTTTTTCAAGTGTATATTGACTATGCTTGTCCATTTGCATGTCTTTATATTTTAGAATCAGGTGATTCTCACATGCCTTCAGGTCCAAAGTCCTTTGGCAGTTTTGATTTAGGATTGCAATCAATCTGTAGATTCCTTTTTGGGAAGAATCAACATATTTAAAATATTGAATATTCATGCCCATGAATTTATTTTATTTTATGTTCAGGTAGGTCTTTGTTAATATGCCTCAACAGCATTTTAATATTTTTGTCTGTAAAAATTTTTTGGTTAAGCTTTTTTAACCAAAAAATATTTTAACCAGCCATCAGCTGCCTCCCAGTCTTATTTGGTTAAAATGTTTTTGGTTAAATTATTTTCCTAAGATAATTGATATTTTGGTACTATAGGTTAAAACTATATATTCTTTACTTTCATTTTCATACTCTTTCCCTGACAAAAAATGAAGTTGATATTCTTTTGAATATTGACCTTATACTAGCAAACTGATATACTATCATATATTGAATAAATTATCTTTAGTTGTTTTGGATTCTTTTCATGCACAGTCTAATCATCCATTAATCACAAAAGCTTTGTTTCCAACTGGCCAATCCTCATTCCTTCATTTATTCCTCTTTGGATTACTACACTTGCTACTACCTCTAGTATAAGAAGTAATAGAAATACTTGTAGCAGAAACTCTAGGTTAGGTCTCAAGTTCAAACTAGAGGCTTTCAACATTTCCTTAAAAGATATATCTGTTATAGGTGTCTCATGCATATCCTTTTATCTAGTTTGGTAACATTTTTCATATTTGATAAACTTTATGTTTAAATAATTTTAGATTTATAAGAAAATTACAACAATAATAAGAAGGTTATCATATGTTCCACACTCAATTCCTCCTGTTATTAACATCTTACCTTGGTAAGTTTTCCTAAAACTAATGAACCAGTATTTATACATTATTTTTAACAAATATTCTTTATTTATTATTGAACATACTTCAGTCACATTTTCTTACTTTTCACGAAATTCTGTTTTCTATCCCAGGATCCCCTGAGGATATTCCATTGCTATTAGTTATCATGTTCCTTAGATGCCCTTTGGCTGTACCGGTTGATTGAGACATTTCTCGATTTTGAAAACATTGACACTTTTGACAGTTTCGTGTGGTTAGGCATTTTGTAAAATTGACTTTGATTGGGATTTATGTGATTTTTTTTGTCATTATTTGATGTAAGTTATATTTCCTGGAAGGATGAACAGACAGGTGAAGTGCCATTCTTATCATATCATACCGACAGCACATAGTACCAACATAATTTGTCACTGATGATATTAACTTGATTACCGTGGCATCGTGGTGCTTTTTAGCTTTATTCAGGGTAAAGTTACATTATTTTTTGCCGTATGTTATACTGTCATCATGAGAAGAACAGGGAGACCCAGGACCAGCCAGTAGTCACATGAGGCCTGTGAGAGAACTGCAGAGACTCCCTGCCCACAAAGAGGAGGATCCATAGAATCCAGCTCCACTACTGCTGCCAGTCCTGGGAGGCCCTGGGGCATGGTGGCCCACTGTGGCATCCCCCTGACATCTCAGAGGACAGAAAGAGGAGAAGGCTGTGCTCAGGTGAGTCTCACTTCAGATCATGAGAGGGGAAGGGACTCAGGCCCTTCCAGGCATCCCTACGATGACACAGAGGAAGGACCGATGAGGCATCCCTCCCAAGAAACAGAAGGGCACACAAATCCAGTCCCTGTTTTCACCCTGGGAGGCCTTGGGCAGGGCCCTCAGTCAGGGATGCTAGCGCTTTTCACTTCGTCTTGGGGGTCGTCTCATGGAAATGGGAACCTTGATCTGAAGAACAAAGTGTCTGGAGAGCAAGGGAAGGGCTCCCAGGCCATGTCAGGAATAATAACTGCAGGAAAACAGAGTCCTGCCCACACCATTTCAGAAAAAGGACACCAGAGTCCTGCCTTGAGCCTAGGAGGTCCCACCCCCCTGTGGAGGGATGTGATTCTCCCTCTCTTCTACCTTGCAGGTCTCAGGGATGGGAGGGGCTTATTCGGAGGTAAAAGACTCAGATGCACAGAGGCAGGGAGCCCAGGCCATTTCAAGAGTCCAGGCACAGCCTCTCAGGAAGGCAGGAAGGGAACACCCACGACTCATAGTGCTCCCTGTCCTGTCCCTGTGCCTGCTGCCAGCTCTGGAGGAGCCCATCAGGGTCCCCAGATGACAACTTTCTGACTTCCACTTTGGGAGTCAGCTGGAGGGGAAGTTTTCTCCGAGGAGGGCAGCTTCAGTTAAGCAGAGAGAGAAACCCCAGGACTGGCCACTCTGTGAGAAGAGAGCTCTGTGGAAGGACAGTGACCTTCCAACATGGAGGGGAGGCACAGGCTGCACCCTGCCACTCCCTGCTGTCAGCCCTGGAAAAGGATGTGGGGAGGTGGGCAGGGAAATCTGGATGAGGGGCTTGAAGGGAGCAGGAAAAGGTGGAGGGGTACTGAGAGGTGGGCAGGAAGGGGTGGAGGGGGCCCAGGAGATGGGTAGGAAGGGGTGGAGAAGGGCCAGTAGGTGGTCAGGAAAGTGTGGGAAGGAGGTAGAGAGGTGAGGGGTGGTTCCTCCATAGAGAGGAGACCTAGTCCCATGCTGCCCCTGCTGTCATCCCTGGTCAATTCTGGCAGGGTTGCAGGATGTGCTTTTCCGACTTGCATCCTGGGAGTCTGAAGTATTTGAGGCATTTTGTGAGAAGGCTCAATTGAAATCAGCAGACAGAAGACTCTTAGAACTGGCCAATCCTCAAGGTAAGGGCGCCAAGGGAGAACTGAGGGACCTCCCACCACAGAAAGAGGCAGCTCTGGCCTGCCCTGTACCTGCTGTGAGATTGTAGGTCACAGACAGGAAGAGGGCAACTAAGGGCTGAGGGACACGTCCTCATGACAGAAGAAGGCGGGAGGTGCCGGCCCTCTAGGGAATAAATAGGAAGACTTTGAGGAAGACAAGGGGAACTGCCACCTCAGAGAACAGATCCAGAGATTCCCACCCTGCTCCTCCATATCAGCCCTCGTAAAGTTCCCCAGTCAGCTCAGGCTGAGCAACAGCCCTCTCATTGGTGGGTGAGGGGTGTAGGGAAAGGGAAGGCCTTGGTCTGAGGGTCCCATGGCAAGTCAGCACAAGGAGCAACTTCCGGTTGGCAGAGGGAAGATTCCCAGGCCCTGCTGGGGATAAGAGTGAGGACTGAGGAGTCACATGTGCATCAGAACAGACGTGAGGCCACCCTGACTGCCTCCCTGGTAGAGTGCTGGGAGGTGGCTGCCACCTCACCACCTCCCACTGCTCTCAGGGATGTGGAGTTTGCCCTGAGGTTTTGGCTCAGGCCAGAAGAGTGGTAGGGACATGGCCCTGTCTGAGAAAAGGTGAGGATGCTCATTAAATTCTGATGGGACCATGCAGTCCAGAACTGTGGGGTTCTGGGTGTCTGGCCAGCCCCAGCTGTCAGCCCTGGGAGGCCCAAGGCTCTGCTTGCACTCTTTAGCCTGAGAGGCTCCCTCACTTCCTCTTGCAGGTGCTCCAGGAACCAGCAGTTGAAGACCTGGGTCTGAGGCACACTTCCTAAAACCAGCACCGCAGAGAAGGCCCAGACAGTGCCAGGAGTCAAAGTGAGTGCACACCCTGACTGTGTACCAAGGGCCCTACCCCCGCAAACAGAGCAGACCCGGCAGCACCTGGCCATTGCCAACTACTGCCATTCCTGGTGCCTCAGGCTCTGCCTGCCAGCTGTGCCCTGAGGTGCTTTCTCACATCCTCCTACAGGTTCCCAGGAGGCAAACCCCCTAGGAAGACAGGTGACCTGTGAGGCCCTAGAGCACCACCGTAAGAGAAGAAGAGCCGTAAGCCAGCCTTTGTCAGAGCCATCATGGGTGAGTTTCACACCTGAGGCCAATTACAGTGTTCCTCTCTCCCTCAGGCCTGTTGGATCCCATCATCCACATCCCTGCTCACACATTTACCTTCTGCTCCTGAGGAAGACATTATACTTTTATTTTGAAATGTTCCTAGCCGCAACTTTGAGGAAGACTTCCAGAACCAAATTGTGATAGAGAACTTGGTAGATGCACAGGATTCCACAGATGAGGAAGAGGAGAAAGCCTACTCCATTTCCTCTTCCTCTTTCTACTTATTATTCCCCACCTCTTCCTTCTCTTCTTCTTCCTCCTTCTCCTCCTCTTTCTTCTCTTCCTCCTCCTCCTCCTCATCCTCTACTCTGATTCTTGGTGCCCATGAGGAGAAGGAGAAGCTGTCTGCTGGGATGCTGCCTCTTCCCCAGAATCCTCCTAAGAGTCCTCCCCAGGGTCCTCTCCAGTGTTCCCTGTCCTTCTGCTCCTCCTCCACTTTATGGAGCCCATTCAATGAAGAGCCCAGCAGCCAAGAAGATGAACGTACAAGTACCTGGCACAGCCTGACAGATAGTGAGTCCTTGTTCATTTATACACTGGATGAAAAGGTGGATGAGGTGGTACAGTTTCTTCTCCTCAGATATCAAACAAACAGCCTGTCACAAAAGCAGAGATGCTGACGAATGTCATCAACAGGTACATGGGCTGCTTTCCTATGATCTTCAGGAAAGCCCGTGAGTTCATAGAGATTCTTTTTGGCATTTCCCTGAGAGAGGTGGACCCTGACGACTCCTACGTCTTTGTAAACACATTAGACCTCAGCTGTGAGGGGAGTCTGAGTGATGAGCAGGGCGTGCCCCAGAACCGCCTCCTGATTCTTATTCTGAGTGTGATCTTCATTGAGGGCAACTGTGCGTCTGAGGAGTTCATCTGGGAAGTGCTGAATGCAATAGGGGTGTATGCTCAGAGGGTGGACTTCATCTGTGGGGAGCCCAGGGAGTTCGCCACTAAAGTTTGAGTGCAGGGACATTACCTGGAGTACTGGCATGTGCCCAGTAGTGCTCTTCTACGTTATGAATTCCTGTGGGGTCCGAGAGCCCATCCAGAAACTAGCAAGAAGAAAGTAGTGAGATTTTGGCCATGCAAAACAATACCGTCCCTAGTTCCTTTCCAACCTCCTCCAAGGATGCTTTGAAAGATGTGGAAGACAGAGCCCAGGCCACAATTGACACCAAAAATGATGCTACTGCCATGGCCAGTGCAAGGTTCCGTGGCATCTCCAAAATCTTCTCCTGTCTTGAGTGAAGTCTAGGGCAGTTTCTTACCTCTGTGTTTGAAGAGGGCAGTTGAGGTACTAGGTAGTGGAGGGCCCAGGTGGGCTTGAGGGAACAACACAGTGTTCTTCGCATTTCTGTTCCATACGGGAGAGATGGAGATTTACCTCTTTTCCTTTTGTGTACTTTTTGAATGATTTTCCTTTTAACAGTAGGTTGAATTAGCTTCAGAATATTATTTTATAAATATTAGTCACATATGTATTGCTGTTTATCTAGTTTAAGAGTAACAGTCTGATAAGTTTGTCTCTTATTTTGTGATCTGTAACAGGATAACATGGTATTGCACTAGGAATTTTCTTGAAAATGTCTAAGAACTCAGCAGTTAAATAGTGGAACAAAATAAATGATGGTGAATAGTTACATTTGCTTATCCTGCTTAGTCTGTTGTTCTTGAAAATTAAAGAAATAGACCTGGCTTTTCTTAGCTCATTCAAGAAAGTAGCAGAAATTAAATGTTAATAAATAAAAGCATCTCTGACTGCTTTATCTGCCTAACATTCTGTGAGCATTTGCTTGCAGAGGGGACTCTTAGTAGTGGGGATACAGTGAAAAGCAAGAGTTATGCCTTACCTATAAAACAGTAGAATCTAGGAGCAGAAGCCATGTCAAGAAGGTGGTAAGATGCTCTCTACAATCATAAGTTTACAAAGAGTGGGGAGGTGAGACTCCAGATGGAGTCTTCAGGTATAAAGTCCCTGAGCTAAGGTACTTTGGGGATTCAGGAAACTGCAGATGCTTCTGTGGGAGCTGATTGTTATGAAGCTGGGTGGTGCCAGGGGCCAGATTCTCAGAAGGTGAGAGAAAAGCCTGGAATGGAAAACTGCTCTGAGTAGTTCCCTCTGGGTAGAGGATGAGGCAGAGAGGAGTCTCCACATAGGGAAGTAATGGAAGGTGTCTTGCAGCTCTCAAACTGATGAGCTTGAACACAGTGCAAAGACTAGGTGATTGATACCCATCATTTGCAAGGGTTTCCTGAGAAATAAGGCGATAACTCCTGGAAATGCTTCCCAGAAGCTTCTAGGCTGGCATTCATTTTCCTAGCCTGGGAGAGCCAGAGCCCATTCCATTGAAAGGACATTTAATTAGGTTATTTTGAATGTAATGTGGGCAACTGTAAGCAAGGGCTAGATTTTTAGTGGAGGATCAATAGAAATAGTGATTTGGATGTGTGAGCAAAGGGAAAGGCAAAAAGGAGTTGGTCTTTGATTCAAATTCTAGGATCTTTGAGCTGCATTCCACCTGGGGAATTCTCCCCTTACCCATGTTATATAATATATTATTTCAGAAAGAAAATGTACTGAGTTGTATTTATGAAGCTGAAATTTTGGTTGAGTTGGTATTTTATGACATATTCACCTACATCTTCTCTGAGATGTTTCAGATAACAAAAACAAGAGCTAAATTTTTCATAAAAGACAGTAGTAGACTTTGAAGTTTTAATTCTATTGATAACGACTGCCATTATTAAAATTCCAATACATGCCAGTCACTGTGACAGGTGTTTTATTCACATTACGTACATTCCAGAACATCTACAATAAAGGACTTATCCAACCCATTTTACCCAGATGAAGAACCTGAGTCTCATAGTGCTTAATGAATTCCTCCAAGTTCACATGGCTAGAATGTGATAGGGCTGGAACATGAAACCTGCTGTGAATTGATCTAGGCACATACCGTCTCCACTCCTCCCAGCGTCAGGAAGGTCTTTGCCTGTTAAGCTACTTCTCTTCACAATTCTTAACATTTCTCAGGTGACATAAAGATGAACCCTGTGGCCAAGATATTCAGATAGGACTAGAGAAGTAAGGTGACGATGAGAATAAATGCAATGTGGGGATCGCTGTGGACTTTATTTACCTAAGGAACTCCTATTCTGAGCCCTAGGTTTCTAGAGAGCTGACTCTGTCCAGGTGCCAGCAGTTCTGTCCAGCCTCAGCACTTTCCCACTTTACAGCACCCTCCTTCTTGTCTCTCCTGTGTGCTCTCCTGAGCAACTCTGGAACCTGTCCTGCTGACCAGCTCGTCCCTACAATCTCTCTGTGAAGGCTGTGCCCTGCTTCCAGTGTAACAGCCCAGAATCAGCAGTCCTTCCCCTGACATAGACGCCTCCTCATCCCCACAGAAGTTCCCTGACTGATCCATCCATACCCCCGGCTCCTGTGCGATAACAGCAATTCGATGTAAATTTTCAGTTTGGATAGTGACAATTCCCTATCTATCCTGGGCATCTTCAACACACTCTCAAAATACTCCCACATAGGGTGGTGAGTAGAATCTGATTTGCCACATAATATACTGGTTCTAGGCATGTAATCCTAGGGTAAGAGATAGAGTTTTTGAGATCATCCTAATATTTGATATTTGTATTAGGATTTTAATATATGGTATTTGTGGTAGCATTGTTTGAAGCAGGCCACTGAAGAGATACACAAATGAATGAGCTATACTAGGTGGTCAAAAAGCAAAGCTTCCTTTATAAACTTGGTATATGAGATACAATTTTGGAAATCACTTTGTAAATAAATTACAAGGAACAGAATTTCTAAAAACAGAACAATAACAAAATCCTTAATACTGCTTAGGAGGTGACAAGGGTTCCTTGACAGACAGGCTAGCTCTGATGAGAAAAGAAAATTATGGTTAACCATCCCTCCATTGTCTCTTTTCTGTGTACCTGCCCTACAGGAAAATCTTGGTTTGCAGTGTGCCATAGGCAAGTCTCTCATGGTAGGATATTTACCATATACCAAAAGGAGTGAGAGAATTCTCAGTCTAAAGAGATTATATTGTGTGATGGTTAATACTGGGTGTCAACTTGATTGGATTGAAAGATGCAAAGTATTGATCTTGGGTGTGTCTGTGAGGGTGTTGCCAAAGGAGATTAACATTTGAGTCAGTGGGCTGGGAAAGGCAGACCCACCTTTAATCTGTGTGGGCACAATCTAATCAGCTGCCAGTAGGACCAGAATAAAAAGCAGGCAGAAGAATGTGAAAAGGCTAGACTGGCTTAGCCTCCCAGCCTACATCTTTTTCCTGTGCTGGGCGCTTCCTGCCCTCTAACATCAGACTCCAAGTTCTTCAGCACTGGGACTTGGCCTGGCTTCCTTGCTCCTCAGCTTGCAGATGGCCTATTGTGGGACCTCGCGATCATGGAAGTTAATAAACTCCATAATACACTCCCCTTTATATATATACATCTATCCTATTAGTTCTGTCCCTCTAGAGAACCCTGAGTAATACAGATTTTTGTATCAGGAGTGGTTCTAGAGAAACAGAATATTAAGGATGGAGGTCTTTCATTGGTTTTGGGGTTTCTGGAGTTGGATGCTTAACGTGATTAGACCCCAAAATGCTAAGGACTCTAATTCTAATGGTGTGGAGAACACTGATAGGCTTTGGTGTGAACTGTTTAGAGAATTATGCAAAATAAATGCATTTGACACTCCTGATTAACCGCTCATGAGAAAAAAGTTTAGTAACCCTATACTTAATATCTTTGACCATATGTGGGGAATCAAGGAACATAATGAAGTTGGTTGGTTGCTCCTAAATTCACTGGACAAAGGGTTGAAAGAAAATGATAAACTTAGGGATTCCAGCTCCTGGCTTCAGAAGCAGATACTGAGCCTCAAATCTACTAAGGTTGCCCTGAGTATGAGTCTTATCTCCTGTAGAGAAAGAGCTGAAATTTCCACCTTTGTCTGAGGAGATAAACCCTGTGCTTCCTGAGGCAACAGTGATGGCCTCCTCTGAGGCAGTTACCAGTCAAGATAATGTTGCTTCTCCTCAGGACCCACCCCCAACACCCCTGTTTGTTTCTAGACCTATAACTAGGCTAAAGTCCTGGCGGGCCCCTAGAAGTGAAGTTCAGAGTGTGACCCACGAGGGGGTGCACTACACTCGAAAAGAACTGCTTACGTTTTTTAATTATATAAACAGAAATCTAGAGAACAGGCATGGGAATGGATATTAAGGGTGTGAGATAATGGTGGAAGGAACACAGAGTTTAATCAGACTGAATTTATTGATTTGGGCCCACTAAGTAGGAATTCTGCATTTAATATTGCAGCTTGGGGAGTTAAAAAAGGTTCTAAGGCCAGGCACAGTGCCTCATGCCTGTAGTCTCAGCACTTTAGAAGACTGAGGTGGGTGGATCATGAGGTCAGGAGTTCAAGACCAGCCTGGCCAAGATGGTGAAACCCCGTCTCTACTAAAAATATAAAAATTAGCTGGGCATGGTGGTGGGCACATGTAATCCCAGCTACTCGGGAGGCCAAGGTACAGAATTGCTTGAACCCAGGAGGCAGAGGTTGCAGTGAGCTGAGATCACACCACTGCACTCCAGCCTGGGTGACAGAGTGAGACTCTGCCTCAGGAAAAAAAAAAAAAAAGTTCTAATAGTATACTTGCTTAGTTAGCTGAAACGTGGATTTAAAAATGGCCCACTAAGTAATCTGGAAATGCTTGATTTCTTGCCTTGGTTTAATGTAGAGGAAGGGATCCAAATGCTTAGGGAAACTGTGATGCTGGAGTGGATTAGTCATTTTAGACCTACTCATCCCAGCTGGGAGAGTCCAGAAGATATACCCTTGACCAAAGCTTTGTGAAACAGATTTGTGAGGGCAGCACTTAAATCTTTGAAGAGATCTGTAGGGATTGCTCTTCTCTGTATGCCAGATCTAAGAGTGGGAATTGCAGTTACTCAACTATAAAATTTAAATACAATGGGAATAATTGGATCCTGAGGTGCGGGGGGCCAAGTGGCAGCACTCGACCATCGAAGGCAAGATGGGCATAGCTACCATAATGGACAATAGAGGCAAAGCAGCAATCAGAATAGTTTGACTCCTGTAGAGCTCTGGCATTGGCTAATTAATCACAGTATTTCTAGAACTGAAATTGATAGGAAGCCTACTGCATTCCTACTTAATTTATATAAGCAGAAAACTTCCATGTTAAGTGGACAAAAAACTAATTCAAATTATAAAAACAGAGAATAACAGCCCCTCAATTTCTAGACTTGAGCCAGTTTGCAGACCCAGAACCTCCTGAATGAAGGGGAGGCTGGGTCTCCTTGAGGAGGGACTCCACTATACTATCAACAATTTATGCTGTTAATCTTTCTCCCATCCTTCCCCAAGGACACCTCTGGCCTTTTACCAGGGTAACTGTGCATTGGGAAAAGGAAATAATTAGATATTTCGGGACTACTGACACTGGCTCTGAGCTGACATCGATTCCAGGGGACCCAAAATGACAATTTGGTCCTCCAGTTAAAGTAGGGGCTTTTGGAGGCCAGATAATTAATAAAAATTTAGCTCAGATTCGACTTACATTTGGTCCAGTGGGTCCCCAGACTCATCCTGTGGCTATTTTCCCAGTGCCAGAATGCATAATTGGCATAGACATACTTAGCAGCGTGCAGAACCCCCACATTGGCTCCCTGACTAGTAGGGTGAGGGCTATTATGAAGGGAAAGGCTATTATGAAGTGTTATTATGAAGGGAAGGGAAAGGCCAAATGGAAGACATTAGAGCTGCCTCTACCTAGAAAAATAATAAATCAAAAACAATATCGCATCCCTGGAGGGATTGTGGAGATTAGTGCCACCATCAAGGAACTGAAATATGTAGGTGATTCCCACCACATCCCCGTTCAACTCTCCCATTTGACCTGTGCAGAAGACAGATGGATCTTGGAGAATGACTGGATTATTGTAAGCTTACCCAAGTGGTGATTCCAACTGCAGCTGCTGTACCAGATGAAGTTTCATTGCTTGAGCAAATTAACACGTCTCCTGATACCTGGGATGCAGCCATTGATTTGGTAAATGCCTTTTTCTCCATTCCTGTCCATAAGGCCCACCAGACGCAATTTGCCTTCAGCTGTCAAGGCCAGCAATATACCTTTACTGTCCTACCTCAGGGGTACATCCACTCTCCTGCTTTGTGTCATCATCTTATTAGGAGAGACCTTGATCAATTTTTCCTTACACAACATATCACACTGGTCAATTACATTGATGGCATTATGCTGATTGGATCCATTGAGTGAGAAGTAGCAAACACACTGGACTTATTGGTGAGACATTTGCATGCCAGAGGATGGGAAATAATCTGACTCAAATTCAGGGACCTTCTACCTCAGTCAAATTTCTAGGGATGCAGTGGTGTGGGGGAAGTTGAGATATTCCTTACAAGGTGAAGGGTAAGTTGCTGCATGAGGCCCCTCCAAGAAACAGGCACAATGCCTATTGGGCCTATTTGGATTATGGAGGCAACACATTCCTCATTTGGGTGTGTTACTCCGGTTCATTTACCGAGTGACCCAAAAGGCTGCCAGTTTTGAGTGAGGTTCAGAACAGGAGAAGGCTCTGCAACAGGTCCAGGCTGCTGCGCAAGCTGCTCTGTCACGAGCTGTATGACCCAGCAGATCCAGTGGTGCTTGAGGTATCAGTGGCAGATAGGGATGCTGTTTGAAGCCTTTGGCAGGCCCCCATTGGTGAATCACAGCAGGGGCCTCTAGGATTTTGGAGCAAGGCCCTGTCATCTTCTGCAGATAACGACTCTCCTTTTGAGAGACAGCTCTTGGCCTGTTACTGGGTTTTGGGGGAAACTGAATATTTGACTATAGGCCATCAAATCACCATGCAACCTGAACTGCCTGTCATGAACTGGGTGCTTTCTGTCCCATCTAGCCATAAAGTGGGTCATGCACAGCAGCATTCCATCATCAAATGGAAATGGTATATATGCTATTGGGCTTGAGCAGGTCCTGAAGACACAAGTAAATTACATGAGGAAGTGACACAAATGCCCATGGTCTCCACCCCTGCCACCCTGCCTTCTCTCCCCCAGCCTGCACTGATGGTCCTGTGGGGAGTTCCCTATGATGGAGTTGATGAAGGAAGAGAAAACCAGAGCCTGGTTCACTGATGGTTCTGCACGATATGCAGGCACCGCCCCAAAGTGGACAGCTGCAGCACTACAGCCCCTTTCTAGGACATCCCTGAAGGACAGTGGTGAAGGGACTTCCAAGTGGACAGAACTTCAAACAGTGTACCTGGTTTTGCACTTTGCTCTGATATGCTTATGCATGGGCTGTAGCCAGTGGTTTGGCTGGATGGTCAGGAACTTGGAAGAAGCACGATTGGAAAATTGGTGACAAAGAAATTTGGTGAAGAGGTGTGCAGATGTGTGATTAAACAATAGAAATGTATTTATTCACATTTCTGGAGACTAAAAAATCCAAGATCAAGATGTTGGCTGGTTTGAATTCTTCTCCGGGCTCTCTTTGGCTTGCAGATCGCCACCTTCTCACTGACTTTTTACATGTTTGTCCCTTTCTCTGTGTGTCTGTATCCTAATCTCCTCTTCTTGTGAAGACACCAGTCATATTGAATAAGATCCTAACCATAAAATCTCATTTTCCCTTAATTACCTCTTCAAAGGCTCTATCTCCAAATGCAGTGACTTTGTATGTGTGCATTTGGAGGAAGGGGTATAATTCAGCTCATAATACCCTGCCAACTAAAATCAGAATTTATATGCACAAAAATAAACTTGTTGTGTTAACCCATTTAAATTTCAGGAGATGTTTTCATTCCATTAGCTCACTGTTACTTTATCTGACTACTACACTGCTCCTTTTCCTTGTATTAGGCTTACTTTAATGCTTTTCTTACCAATAAATACTGCATATATTATTGTTGCAAAAAAATAATAAAAATACATAGAAATCACAATTCTCTTCTCTGCAAATTTCCTCCAAAAATCAGCCCCCTACTCAGAACTTTCCACAATGTGGTGTGTACATTTTTAAAGCTAATTTCAAGTTTTTAAAAGATAGATGTGGTAATGTATATGTGTGTATATATGTGCCTATATATACATATATAAAAATATATATGCATATATATATGTGTGTATAAATATAACTAAACATGAGTAATGATATATATCTAAGTATGCCACTTGCCTTTGCCACTATGACAGGTTCAATTGCATTCCCCTAAAATTCTACCTTGAAATTAAAAATGTGACATTATTTAGAGATAGGATTATTTCAGAGGCAATCAAGTTAAAATGAGGTTATTAACACTGGCCCTAATCAAATATGATGGGAGTCATTTTAAAAAGGCGAAATTTGGGCATAGAGATATGAGTAGAAGGATGATAATGTGAACAGATATGGACTGAAGACAGCCATCTACAAGGCAAGGAGAGAGGCCTGGAATACAACTTTTCATCACAGCCCTCAGAAGGAATCAACCTTGTATACACCTTGCTTTTCGACTACCAGACTCCAAAACTGTGAGACAATATATTTCTGTTGTTTATGTCATCCCAGCTGTGGTACATTGCTATGGCATCCCTAACATGCCAGTATAATCACGTATTGAAATGGATCCAAGATCTTTCCATGACAGCACAAATGTTAATAGATCCATCTTACTTTGGGGACTACTTCCTAGAATTCTAATTTATTTCTGTGCAATAACGAATTGAACAGATCTTCTGATGAACAAATATTTGTTTATCTTTTGTGGCTATTATTCTTGTAAATACAATCAATATCTCTGAGCATAAATTCTGGGACAAGTACATATAATTACTTATAAGGAATGCATTTTAATGAGGAAACTGAGTCAGTATGAATATTTTACATTTTTTAAATGTTACTGACTTTTTTCCTAAAATATTTCACCAATTAATTCTCTCACATTAACAGAGGAAATTATTATTATTCCCCATAATTGTCTATGGGGAAATGATTCATTTATTCACAAACATATTTTATCAGAGTTTTAAATGTTGGCCAAACTTATGGGGGCAAACCCTAGGTGACTTTGAGTTTGGTGATGACTTTTTTAGATGTAACACCAAAATTTGGTTAAACTTATGGGTGCAAACCCTGGGTAACCTTGGTTTTGATGATGACTTTTTCAGATGCAACACTAAAAGTACCAGCTACCTAAGAAAAAAGAGATAAATTGGACTTAATTAAAACTAAAAACTTTTACTCTGAAAAGTCACTGTTAAGATCAGGAAAAGACAAGCCAGAGACTGGGATAAATGTTTTGTGAAACACATATCTGATAAAAGATATATATTTAAATATGCACAAAACGCTGAAAACCCAATCATAAGAAAATAGAAAACCCAATTTAAAGTGGAAAAAAACTATAAACAGGTACACAAACAATGAATATATAGGAATTTAAAATGAGCATATTTCAATTTTATATATCATTTGAGAATTGCAAATTAAAGCACCTAGGAGATAGCACTCTGCACCCAGGAGAATGGCTGACATCCAAAACACCAAAACATCAAATGTTGACCCATATGATGAGCAACAGAAACTTTCAGTCATTGTTGGTAGGACGGACCTGGAGGAATCATAAAAGCATAAGGCTAAGTGAAAGAAGAAAATCTTAAAAGGCTACATAATGTATTATTCCAATCACACAATATTCAGAAACAGGTAACTATGAATACACTAAAAATATCAGTGGTTTCCAGAGGCTGAGAGGTTAGGATTGGGGCAAGGGGGATTGATAGGTGGAGCACACAGGAGATTTAGAATGGTGTAACAAGTCTGTGTGATACTGTAATGATGAATATTCACCATCACACACTTATCAAAACCTATAGCATCCCCAACGTCGAGTGATTCCTGATGTAAACGTGGACTTGACCTAATAATGAAATATCAATACAGGTCCATCAATTGTTGCAAACGTGCCATAATAACACAAAATATAAATAATAGGAGACACTGTGTGTGTGTGTGTGCATAGGGCAGAATAGGTGGGCAGAGGTATGTGGGAACTCTGTAACTTTGATGAAATTTTCTCTTTGTATTTTTGGATTAGCAATGCTCTGAAAATGATGTCTGTTAGTTTTTAAAAAGGCACAAATGATTTGAACAGACACTTTGCTGAAGAGAATATACCAATCAGAAAAAGGCGTATAAAAAAAGATGACCAATGTCATTTGTCATTAGGAAGATGCAAACAAAAACCAAAGGAGATTCAAACACAGGCTTATTAGAATGGCTGAAATCTGAAAATCAAATACTAAATGTAAGAGGGGCTATGCAACAAGAGGAATTCTCATTTCTTACTAGTTGAGATAAAAAATGATACAGCCACACTTTTAAATCCATGTTTTGTGAACCTACTCATATGACATATTGTGAAAGTTAAAACTGTATGAACTGGAAACAGAGCATAGGTGCTAGAATCTTTGGAGAAGTGCCTTGACTGACCTCAAAAGAGATGGACAGGGGATTTTTCGGGTGATGGAACTGGTCAGTGTGACACTTGGCTGGCAGATATGGAACTCCATGCATTTGCCAAAATACATACAGTTTCACATAATAGTTAAATCTGATGAGTGTATTTTTAAAATTAATAAAAATTATAATAAAAATTAATAACATATTAATAAGATTTAAAAAATAATTTTTTAAAAAAGATCACACATAGGCTGCTGAAAAGACAATGGATTTTTCTGGGACAAGGATAGGAAAAGAAGCAAAATGAAGGGAGCCTTTGACATAGCTTAGGAGAGAGATTATATTAACTTCACACACAGCAGTACTTAAAGTAGAAGGTTTTGGAATGGATTTTAGAGGATGACAGAACAACTGTTGCTGTCTGGACAGGAGAAGGGGCGAGTGCAGGCCCTGGAAGGAGTAAAACCTTGAGGAAGACAGAGGGGCCTTTTCACCTCATTTCAGACACCGGGCAGCTTCAGTTAAGCAGAGAAAGGAGGCCCGGGGCTGGCCAACAAGCAAGAAGGGAACTCTGTGGAAGGACAGTGACCTCCCAACATGGAGGGGAGGCCCAGGTGTCGCCCAGCCACTCCTTGCTGTCACCTCTGGACAAAAGAGGTGGAGAGGCAAAAACAGAAAGGTGGGCAGGGAGAGGTGGGCGAAGGGCTGGGAAGTGGACAGGAATAGGTGGGAGTGGGGAGGTATGCAGGAAGGAGTGGAAGGGGCAGGTTGGTAGGCCCCAGGGGTGGGAGGAAGTTGGGAGGTGGGTAGGAAAAGGTGGGAGGGAGTGGGAAGGTGGGCAGGAAGGAGTTGGAGTGGTGGGAATGTGGGCAATAAAAGGTGAAAGGGGGGCGGAAGGTGAACAGGAAAGGGTGGGAAGGGGCGGGGAAGTGGGCATTATGGGGAGAGAGGGATCAGGGAGGAGGGCGGGAAGGGGTGGGAGGAGACAGGGAGGAGGGCGGAAAGGGGTGGAAGGGGGCAGGGAGGAGGGTGGTAAGGAGTGGGAGGGGGCAGGGAGAAGAGGGAGAAGCAGAGGAAGTGGTGAAAGAGGAATGGGAGGAGGGTGGGAAAGTGTGGGATGGGACAGGGAGGAGGGGAGGAAGTGGTGAAAGAGGACTGGGAGGTGGCAGGAAGGGGTGGGAGGGGGTAGGGAGATCAGCACAAAGGGGTGGGAGGGGCGCTGAGGAGGGCGGGAAGAAGTGGAGTGTGGGGAAGTGGTCAGGAAAAGGTGGAAGGAGGTGGAGAGGTGGGGGGTGGTTTTTCCATAGAGAGGAGGCCCCACCCCATGCTGCCCCTCCTGTCAACCCTGGTCAACCTTGGCAGGGTTCTCGCATGTGCTTTCCCGACTTGCATTGTGGGAGTCTGAAGGACCTGAGGCATTTTGTGAGGAGTCTGGACTCAGGTCAGCAGAGGGAAGTCTTAGACCTGGCCAATCCTCAAGGTAAGGGGCCTAAGGGAGAACTGAGGGACCTCTCACCAAGGAGAGAAGCAGCCCCGGTCCACCCTGCCCTTCCGTAGGACTTGCAGGCCGCTGACAGGAAGATGGCCACTGGGGGCTGACCGTGGCGTCCCCACAACAGAAGAAGGGAGGAGGTGCCGGCCCTCTAGGGAATAAATAGGAAGACTTTGAGGAGGACTGGGGGAACCCCCACCTCAGAGGACAGATTCCCACAGATTCCCACCCTGCTCCTCGAGAATCAGCCCTGGTAGAGCTCCCTGCCAGCTCAGGCTGAGCGGCCGCCGGAGTCTCTAGGCTGGTACTTATTTGCCTCCCTGCTGGGTGAGGGGTGTAGGGGAGGAGGAGGCCTTGGTCTGGGGGTCCCCTGGCAAGTCATCAGGGAGAGCTGCCTCCAGTTGGCAGAGGGAAGATTCCCAGGCCCTGCTGGGGATAAGAGAGAGGACTGAGGGGTCACATGTGCATCAGAACAGATGTGAGGCCACCCCCACTGCCCCCCTGGTAGAGTGCTGGGAGGCGGCTGCCACCTCACCACCTCCCACTGCTCTCAAGGATGTGGAGTTTGCTCTGAAGTTTTGGCTCAGGCCAGAAGAGTGGTAGGGACATGGCCCTGTCTGAGAAAAGGTGAGGATGCTCATTAAATTCTGATGGGACCATGCAGTCCAGAACTGTGGGGCTCTGGGTGTCTGGCCAGCCCCAGCTGTCAGCCCTGGGAGGCCCAAGGCTCTGCTTGCACTCTTTAGCCTGAGAGGCTCCCTCACTTCCTCTTGCAGGTGCTCCAGGAACCAGCAGTTGAAGACCTGGGTCTGAGGCACACTTCCTAAAACCAGCACCGCAGAGGAGGCCCAGGCAGTGCCAGGAGTCAAAGTGAGTGCCCACCCTGACTGTGTACCAAGGGCCCTACCCCCGCAAACAGGGGAGACCCCACAGCACCCGGCCCTACCCACCTACTGTCAGTCCCGGAGCCTGTGGTTCTGCCTGGCATCTGTATCCCGAGGTGCTTTCTCCCATCCTCCTACAGATTCTGAGGGAATAAACCTCTTAGGAAGACAGGAGACCTGTCAGGCCCTAGAGCACCACTTTAAGAGAAGAAGAGCTGTAAGCCGCTCTTTGTCAGAGCCATCATAGATGAGTTTCTCAGCTGAAGCCACTCACACTGTCACTCTCTTCCTCAGGCCTGTGGGATCCTGTCATCCCCATCCCTGCTCACACGTTTACCTGCTGCTCCTGAACAACAGGTCTCATGCCTCTCTTTCCAAACCTTCCAGGCCTCAGCTTTGAGGCAGACTTCCCGGACCCCAGTGTGATAGAGGACTTGGTAGATGCACAGTATTCCATAGATGAGGAAGAGAAGGAAGCCTCCTCCACTTCCCCTTCCTCTTTCCATTTTTCATTCCCCTCCTCCTCTTCCTCTTCCTCATCCTCACCCTCTACTCTGATTCTGGGTGCTCCAGAAGATGAAGATATGCCTGCTGCTGGGATGCCACCTCTTCCCCAGAGTCCTCCTGAGATTCCTCCCCAGGGTCCTCCCAAGATCTCTCCCCAGGGTCCTCCACAGAGTCCTCCCCAGAGTCCTCTAAACTCCTGCTCATCCCCTCTTCTGTGGACCCGATTGGATGAGGAGTCCAGCAGTGAAGAAGAGGAGGATACAGCTATCTGGCAGGCCTTGCCAGAAAGTGAATCCTTGCCCAGGTATGCCCTGGATGAAAAGGTGGCTGAGTTGGTGCAGTTTCTTCTTCTCAAATATCAAACAAAAGAACCTGTCCCAAAGGCAGAGATGCTGACGACTGTCATCAAGAAGTATAACGACTATTTTCCTATGATCTTCGGGAAAGCCCATGAGCTCATAGAGCTAATTTTTGGCATTGGCCTGACTGAGATGGACCCGGACAACCACTCCTATTTCTTTGAAGACCCATTAGGCCTCACCTATGAGGGAAGCCTGATGGATGACCAGGGCATGCCCCAGAACTGTCTCCTGATTCTTATTCTCAGTATGATCTCCATAAAGGGCAGCTGTGTCCCTGAGGAGGTCCTCTGCGAAGTGTTGAGTGCAATAGGGGTGTGTGCTGGGAGGGAGCACTTTATATATGGGAACCCCAGAAAGCTGCTCATTATAGATTGGGTGCAGAGAAAGTACCTGGAGTACCGGGAGGTGCCCAACAACGCTCCTCCACGTTATGAATTCTTGTGGGGTCCAAGAGCCCATTCAGAGGCCAGCAAGAGAAAAGTCCTAGAGTTTTTAGCCAAGGTATCCAGTATCATCCCTAGTTCATTTCCATCCTGGTACATGGATGCTTTGAAAGATGTGGAAGACAGAGCCCAGGCCATAATTGACACCACAGATGATGCTACTGCCACGGCCAGTGCAAGCCCCAGTATCACGTCCACCAACTTCTGTCCTGAGTGATGTCTGAAGCAGATTTCCCCTCTGTGTTTGAAGATGGCAGACGAGGTTCTAGGCAGTGGGGGTCCAGAGTGGAGGTGGAGGGACCACAGTGTTTTTTGTGTTTCTATTTCATATGAGTGACTTAAGAGTTTAACATTTTTTGTGTAGGGGGGTATATTTTACAAATGCTTCTCCTTCCAATTGGTTTAATTCACTTCAGAATGTTAGTTTATGAATATTATTCACACTTGTATTGCTGTTTGTCTGATTTAAGGGAGAGTTTGATATTTCATAAGAAACAAAGGGAAAATCTGTCTTATTTTGTGAACTGAAACAATATAATGTGGTGTTCGGATAAGAATTTTCTTTAAAATTTGAAATAACTCTGCAGTTAAATTGTGGATCAGAATAAAGTACGGTTGATATTTGCATATCCTTATCATGTTACTCTGTTGTTCCTCCAAATTAAGGATATATACCTGGCTTTGCTTGGCTTATTCAAGAAAGTAGCAGAAATTAAATCTTAATAAATAAAAGCCTCAGTGACTATTTGCTAAACATTCTTTGAGCAGTTGCTTGTGGAGCATGCTCTTAGTCGTGAGGATACTATAAAAACCAAGACTTATCTCCACCCATAAAATGTTAGAGTCTAGGTTCAGAAGCCGTATCAGGAGCGTGGTAAGATACTCTATAGAATCATAAAAACTAGTTTAAAAACGAGTGGGGAGGTGAAACTGCAGATAGAGCCTTCAAGTAAAAAGGCCCAGAGCTATGACAGTTTTGCCCTTCGGGAAACTTCTGGTGCTTCTGTGGGAGCTGATTGTTATGAAGCTGGGTGGTGGCAGGGCCCAGACTCTCAGAAGGTGATAGAAAAACCTGGAATGGAAAACTGCTCTGAGTAGTTCCTTCTGGTGGAGGATGAGGCAGAAAGGAGTCTCCACACGGGGAATTAATAGAAGGTGTCTTGCAGCTCTTTAACTGGTGAGCTTGAACACAGTGCAAGAACTAGGTGATTGATAACCATCATCTGCAAGGGTTTCCTGAGACATAGGGTGATAATCCCTTGAAGTGTTGCTCAGAAGCCTCTAGGCTGGCACTTAATTGCCTGGCTTGGGAAAACCAGAGCCTACTCCATTGAAAGACATGTAATTAGGTTGTTTCAGTTGTAATGTGGGCAACTGTAAGCAAGGGCTAGATTTTTACTGGAGGATAAATAAAAATAGTGGTTTGGAAGGATGAGCAATGGGGAAGGTATAAAGGAGTTGGTGTTTGACTCAAATTCTAGCATCTTTGAGTTGCATTCCAGCTGAAGATGCCTTGCCTTTTCCAAATTATACAATATACCCTTTCAGAAAAAAAAATGTACTGAGTTTTATTTATGAAGCCAAAGTTTTGGTTAAGCTGGTAGTAGTCCATGACACATTCGCCTACATATTCTCAGATGTTTAGGATAACAAAACTAAGAGCTGAACATTTCACAAAAGACAGTAACCTTTGGTGTGGTAATCATTGATAACAACTGCCATTTATGAAAATTCCAATAGGTGCCAGGCACTGTGGCAGGTGTCTTATTCACATTACATACATTCCAGCAATTCTACAAGACAAGGCTTATCAAACTCATTTTGCAAATGAAGAACCTGAGGCTCATAATGCTTGATAAATTCCCAAGACCACATAGCTAGAATGTGACAAGGTTGTGACATGAGCCCTGGTCTGAATTCATTTAGGCCCACACTGTCCCCACTCCTCCCAGCCTGAGGAAGGCCTTTGCCTGTTAAATCACTTCTTTTCACACTTCTTAATGTCTCTCAGGTGAAATAAAGATGAACCGTGTGGCTAAGGTATTAAGTTAGGCAGCAAGATGGAAGGTCAAATGGGAATAAAATACACTTCGGGGAACATTATTGGCTTTCTTTACGTAAAGTCCTCTTGTTCTAAGCACTAGGTTTCTTGAGAGCTGAATGTCCAGGTGCTGACAGATTTGTCCATCCCCAGCAATTTTTCCCATTACAGCCCCCTGCCCCTCCTTTTGATCTCCCCTGTGTGCTCTCTTGCGCAACTCTGGAACCCGGTCTCCTGACTAACTTCTCATTACGGTCTCACTTTCTGAAGTGTGAGGACTGAGGAGTCACATGTGCACCAGAATAGATATGAGACTAGCCCCTATTTCTCCTGGTGTAGAGTGCCTGGAGGTGGCTGCTCAACTCTCAGCGCAAGAGCCTAGAAGCACCTGGCCTTCCCCTGAGATAGACCATTCCTACTCCCTGCAGAAGTTCCCTGACTCATCCATCCCTCTTCCTGGTTCCTCTGTGATAATGGCCTTTCGATGTGAATATTCACTTTGGATAGTGACATTTCCATACCTAGGCTGGGCATCTTCAACACACGATCAACGTATTACCAAATAGGCTGCAGAGTAAAATCTGACTTGCCACATAATATATGGGTTTTAGGGATGTAATCCTAAGGTCAGATATAGCTTATTTGAAATCTTCCTAATATTTGATACTTGTAGTATGATTTTAATGAGATGCATTATTTGAAACAGGGCACTGAACACAAACAGAGATGAATAAGCTTTTGTAGATGATCACATGCCAATATTTCCTTCATAAACTTTGTGGATGAGGAAAGGCTATAGACATCACATTGTAAATGATCTATAAGAAGGCAAATTTCCAAAAAAAGCAAAACAATAACAAAATCTTGAAGACTGTCTAGGAGTTGACCAGGGTACTTTGGGGGACATGCCAGCTCTGATGAGAAATAAACAATAGTTAAACATCCTTCCGCTATCTCTTGTGTGTGTACCTGCTCCACAGGAAAATCCTGGCTTGCAGTGAGCCACAGGCACATGTATAGCTGTTCAGGAATGTTCCGTCATATGCAGGGTAGCAGAGGCTCAAAGGGTAGATTATTTACCATACACCAAAAATATGAGAGAATTCTCAGCCTGAAGAAATTATATAGGTTATTAAAAGGACAGTGCCGGCTGGGCGCGGTGGCTCAAGCCTGTAATCCCAGCACTTTGGGAGGCCGAGATGGGCGGATCACGAGGTCAGGAGATCGAGACCATCCTGGCTAACACGGTGAAACCCCATCTCTACTAAAAAATACAAAAAATTAGCCGGGCGTGGTGGTGGGCACCTGTAGTCCCAACTACTCGGGAGGCTGAGGCAGGAGAATGGCGTGAACCCGAGAGGCGGAGCTTGCAGTGAGCTGAGATCCGGCCACTGCACTCCAGCCTGGGCAACAGAGCGAGACTCTGTCTCAAAAAAAAAAAAAAAAAAAAAAAAAGGACAGTGCCAAGTGCTATTGAGGGAATAAGGTTGACCCTCCCTGCCAAGACTTACAGAATTGTTTTAAAACTGGATGTAATCCTGTATTTGAAACCACCAGTCACCTCGTAGGTGCAAGAAAAAGTTGGAAGATTTCAAGGCTATGCGGACATTCCCAGAAACAATCCCAAGCAATGAAGAGACTTACTGTCATTAATTATAATAGTTGCTTTTCATTGAGCACCGTAATAACATATGGGAGAGACGACAAGCACCCGTCTCCATCTTGTCTAGCTCGCCTTCCTGGCTGGTTCATTTGTAGTTAGACAGAAGCCAGTGCACCACTCCCATGCTTTCGTTTCTGTTCAGCACTTAACATCTGTTGTGATGTCGAGGGACAAGGTGAAAGCAGCTTGGATTCTTGGCTGAGGTGAAAGCCAGGACCCGCTGTCGGTTAGTTTATTATACCATAACACAGTACCACAGACTGGGTGACTTAAACAATACCCATGTATTTTCTCACATTTCTGGAAGGTAAATATCTGAGATCAAGATGTTAACCGGTTTGATTTCTTCCCCGGCCTCTCTGTGGCTTGCTCATGGCCACTTTCTCACTGAATTCTTACATGATTTTTCCTCGGTCTGTGTGTCTGTATCTTAATCTGCACTTCTTATGAGGACACCTGTCATATTAAATATGAACCTGACCTTAAGACCTCATTTTACCTTAATTACCTCTTCAAAGTTTCTATCTTCAAATACAGTCACATTCTGGGATACTGGGTTTGAAGACTTGGATATATGAATTTTGGGGGAGAGTCAAAATTCAGCCCATAATACCCTGCCAACTAAAATCAGAATTTCTGTACAAAAAAGTAAACTTGTGTTAAGTCATGTAAAAATCAAGGCTTTTTTGTTGTTGTTCCATGAGCTTACTGTTACTTTATCTGCCTCCTAGACTGCTCATCATCCTTTTCTTAGGCTTATTTCAATACTTTCCTTACAAATAAATACTGCATATATTTTTATTGCAAATATTTTAAAAGGAGATAGAAATCACAATTCTCCCCTTTGGAAAGTTCCTCCAAAATTCAGCCCCCTATTCAGTAGTTTCCACAATTAACCATGTGGTGTTTACATTTAAAAGCTGATTTAGAATTTTGAGAAAGACGTGATTTTTAAAATAAAATTTATGCATATACGAGCTTATGTCTGTGTTTATAACTACACATGGGTAACAATATACATATAGGTCTGCCAATTCCCTTTCCACTATTACAGATTCAATTGCATCCCCACTAAAATCTTATGTTGAAATTAACATGTGGCATTATTTGGAGACGGGATTATCTCAGAGGCAAGTAAGTTAACACGTGGTTATTAAAAAAGAGCTGGTACTATTCCTATGCAAACATCCTTTCTTTATTAACAAACATACTTAATTCACATGTATTTCCTTGTCTTGAAAATCTATTTTCTGTCCCAGGATCCCCTGCGGATACTCCATTACATTTTTTCATCATGTCTCTTTAAATGCCCTTTGGCTGTGCTAGTTCACTGAGACTTCATTTGATTTTGAAAACAAGTGCCATTCTTATCATATCGTACCGAAGGCACATACTACCAACACAATTTGTCATTGATGATGTTAATTTAATCACCATGGTGACGTAGTGGTTTACAGTTTCCTTCAGGTTAAAGTCACATTAATTTTTTCCCTGGGTCATACTGTCATCTTGGGAAGGATAGAAGATCCAGGAGCAGCCAGTAGTCACATGAGGCCTCTGAGGGAAAACTGCAGACACTTCTTGCCCACAAAGAGGAGGATCCACAGAAACCAGCTGCTCCCCTGTTGTCATCCCCGGGAGGCCCAGAGGCATGGTGACCCACAGTGGTGTCCCCTGACATCTTAGGGGGGAGAAAGAGGACAAGGCTGTGCTTAGGTGAGTCTCAGTTCAGATCATGAGAGCGGAAGATCATGACAGGGGCCTTCCTGGCATCCCCAGGCTGATACAGAGGACGGACTGGTGAGCTACCCCCCTAAGGACACAGGAGGACCCCCCAAAACCAGCCCATTTTCACTCCTCCTGGGAGGCCTTGGGCAGGGCCATTAGGGAGAGATGCAAGGGTGCTCCAGTCCCTCTTGGGGGTTTCATGGAAATGGGAACCTTGATCTGAAAAACAGTCTCTGGAAGGAAGAGAGAGGGAGTGGAGGCCATGCCAAGAATAATCGGTTGAGAAAGACGGAGAGTCCTTCCCACGCCATTTCAGGCGGAGGGCAGCAGAGCGCTACCTGGGGCCTGGGAAGCCATACCCCCTTGTGGAGGGATGTGATTCGACCTCTCTTGCACGTTGCAGGTCTCAGGGATGGGAGGGGCTTATTTGGAGGTGAAAGATGCACAGAGGCAGGGAGCCCAGGCCATTTCAGGAGTCCAGGCACAGCCTCCCAGGAAGGCAGGAATGGAACATCCATGACCGGTAGTGCCCCCTATCCTGCCCCTGTGCCTGCTGCCAGCTCTGGAGGAGCCCATCAGGGTCCCCAGATTTACAACTTTCTGACTTCCACTTTGGGAGTCAGCTAGAGGGGAGATTATCCCTGAGGAGGGCAGCTTCGGTTAAGCAGAGGGAGTTGCACCAGGGCTGGTCACGCAACAAGAAGAGAAGTCTGTCGAAGGACAGCGACCTCCCAACACGGAGGGGAGGCGCAGGCTGCACCCTGCCACTCCCTGCTGTTAGCCCTAGGAAAAGGTGGGGTGTGAGTGTCAAGGACTGGGGAGGTGGGAGGGAAGAGTCCGGCAAGGCTTAGGGAGTGAGCAGGAAGGGCAGGAGCACATCCTGGAGGTGGGAAGGAAGGGATGGAAAGGAGGCTGACAAGTGGGGGGTGGTTGCTCCTCTGAGAGGAGGCCCCGCCCCACGCTAGCCCTGCTGTCAGTCCTGATCATCCCCAGCAGGGTTCCCGGATGTGCTTTCCGGCGTCCATCTTGGGAGGCTGAAGAACCTGAGGTATTTTGTGACGAGGCTCATCTCAGGTCAGCGGAGGGAAGAGTCTTAGACCTATCCAGTCTTCAAGGTGAGGGCCCCGAGGGAGAACTGAGGGATCCTCCCCCCACCACAGAGAGAAGCCCGCCCGGCTTGCTGTACCCCTGCCGTGGGACTTGTAGTTTGCGGAAAGGAAGATGGTAGCCGAGGGCTGAGGGACGGGTCCTCACGGCAGAGGAAGGGAGGAGATGCCGGCCCGCTAGGGAATAAATAGGAAGACATTGAGGAGGACCGGGGAACCCCCACCTCAGAGGACGGATTCCCGGAGATTCCCACCCTGCTCCTCAAATCAGCCCTCCTAGAGCTCCCCAGTCGGCTCAGGCTGAGCCCGCCCTCTTGTTGCTGGGTGAGGGGTGTAGGGGACGGGGAAGGGGAGGCCTTGTTCTGGGGGTCCCCTGGCAAGTCAGCATGGGGAGCTGCCTGCAGCCGGCAGAGGGAAGACTCCCAGACCCTGCTGGGGACAAGAGTGAGGACTGAGGGGTCACATGTGCATCAGACGTGAGGCCACCCGGATCACCCCCGTGGTAGAGTGCTGGGAGGTGGCTGCCACCTCATTACCTCCCACTGCTCTCAGCGCTGTGGAGTTTGCCCTGAGGTTTTGCCTCAGGCCAGCAGACTGGTGGGGGCCTGGCCCTGTCTCAGAACATGTGACAATGCTAATTGAATGCTGAGGGGGCCACGAACCTCAGAACTGTGGGACTCTGGGAGTCTGGCCAGTCCCAGCTGCCGTCATAACTGGAGGGTCTCCCTCACTTCCTCTTGCAGGTGCTCCAGGAACCAGGAGTTGAAGACCTGGGTGTGAGGGACACATACATCCTAAAAGCACCACAGCAGAGGAGGCCCAGGCACTGCCAGGAGTCAAGGTGAGTGCACAGCCTGACTCTGTACCAAGGGCCCTACCCCCAGAAACAGGGCAGACCTGGCAGCACCCAGCCCGTAGCCACCCACTGTCATTCCTGGTGCCTCAGACTCTGCCTGCCAGCTGTGCCTTGAGGTGCTTTCTCACATCCTCCTACAGGTTCCCAGGAGACAAACCTCCTAGAAAGACAGGCGACCTGTGAGGCCCTAGAGCACACCTTAAGAGAAGAAGAGCTGTAAGCCGGCCTTTGTCAGAGCCATCATGGGTGAGTTTCTCAGCTGAGGCCACTGGCACTGTCCCTCTCTCCCTCAGTCCTGTGGGATCCTATCATACCCATTCCTGCTCACACGTTTACCTGCTGCTGCTGAACAATATTCATCATGCCTCTCTCTCCAAACCTTTCATGCCCCAGCTTTCAGCAAGGCTTCCAGAAGCCAAATTTCATACTGGAGTTGGTAGATGCAGAGGATCCCCCACATGAGGGACAGGAGGAAGCCTCCTCCATTTTCTCTTCCTCTTTCCACTTTTTATTCCCCTCCTCCTCGTCCTCCTCCTCCTCCTCCTCTTCTTCCTTCTCATCCTCATCCTCTTCTCTGATTCTGCGTTCTCCAGGGGACAAAGAGATGCCTGCTGCTGGGATGTCGAGTCTTCTGCAGAGTTCCGCTGAGAGTCGTCAGAGTCGTCCTGAAGGGGAGGACTCCCAGTCTCCTCTCCAGATTCCTGAGAGTCCTCCTGAGGGCGACGACTCCCAGTCTCCTCTCCAGAATCCTCAGAGTCCTCCTGAGGGGGAGGACTCCCTGTCTCCTCTCCAGATTTCTCAGAGCCCTCCTGAGGGTGAGGACATCCAGTCTCCTCTCCAGAATCCTGCGAGCTCCTTTTTCTCCTCCACTTTATTGAGTCTATTCCAGAGTTCCCCTGAGAGTACTCAAAGTCCTTTTGAGGGTTTTCCCCAGTCTCCTCTCCAGATTCCTGTGAGCCCTTCCTTCCCCTCCACTTCACTGAGTCTTTTCCAGAGTTCCCCTGAGAGTTCTCAAAGTACTTTTGAGGGTTTTGTCCAGTCTCCTCTCCAGAATCCTCAGAGTCCTCCTGATGGAGACAACTCCCAGTCTCCTCTCCATAGTCCTCAGAGTCCTCCTGATGGGGAGGACTCCCTGTCTCCTCTCTTTCCTCATAGTCCTCCTCAGGGGGAGGACTTCCAGTCTTCTCTCCAGAGTCCTGTAACCATCTGCTCCTCCTCCACTTCACTGAGTCTTCCCCAGAGTTTCCCTGAGAGTCCTCAGAGTCCTCCTGAGGGGCCTGCGCAGTCTCCTCTCTATAGTCCTCAGAGCCTTCCTGAGGGGACGGACTCCCAGTCTCCTCTCCAGAGACCTCAGAGTCCTCCTGAGGGGGAGGATTCCCTGTCTCCTCTCTACATTCCTCAGAGTCCTCCTGAAGGGGAGGACTCCCTGTCTTCTCTCCAGTTTCCTCATAGTCCTCCTGTGAGGGAGGCCTCCCTGTCTCCTCTCCAGATTCATCCGTGTACTACTGACGGGAAAGATCCCCAGTCTCCTCTCCAGACTCCTCAGAGTCCTCCTGAGTGGGAGGTCTCCTTGTCTCCTCTCCGCTTTCCTCACAGTCCTCCTCAGGGGGAGGACTTCCAGTCTTCTCTCCAGAGTCCTGTGAGCATCTACTCCTCCTCCACTTCACTGAGTCTTCCCCAGAGTTTCCCTGAGAGACCTCAGAGTCCTCCTGAGGGGCCTGCCCAGTCTCCTCTCTATATTCCTCAGAGCCCTCCTGAGGGAACAGACTCCCAGTCTCCTCTCCAGAGTCCTCAGAGTCCGCCTGAGGGAGAGGATTCCCTGTCTCCTCTCTACATTCCTCAGAGTCCTCCTGAAGGGGAGGACTCCCTGTCTTCTCTCCAGTTTCCTCATAGTCCTCCTGTGAGGGAGGCCTCCCTGTCTCCTTTCCAGATTCCTCCGTGTCCTACTGACAGGAAGGATCCCCAGTCTCCTCTCCAGACTCCTCAGAGTCCTCCTGAGTGGGAGGACGTCCAGTCTCCTCTTCAGAATCCTGCAAGCTCCTCCATCTCCTCCACTTTATTGAGTCTGTTCCACAGTTCCCCTGAGAGTACTCAAAGTCCCTTTGAAGGTTTTCCCCAGTCTCCTCTCCAGATTCCTGTGAGCTCCTCCTTCCCCTCCACTTTACTGAGTCTTTTCCAGAGTTCCCCTGAGAGTTCTCAAAGTACTTTTGAGGGTTTTCCCCAGTCTCCTCTCCAGATTCCTCAGAGCCCTACTGAGGATGACAACTCCCAGTCTCTTTTCCATAGTCCTCAGAGTCCTCCTGAGGGGGAGGATGCCCTGTCTCATCTCCAGATTCCTCAGAGTCCTCCTGAGACAGAGGACTCTCTGTCTCCTCTCCAGACTCATACGTGTCCTCCTGATGGGGAGGACTTCCAGTCTCCTTTCCAGATTCCTGCTGAGTGGGAGGACTCGCTGTCTCCTCTCCATTTTCCTCATAGTCCTCCTCAGGGGGAGGACTTTCAGTCTCCTCTTCAGATTCCTCAGAGCCTTCCTGAGTGGGAGGACTCCCTGTCTCCTCTCCATTTTCCTCATAGTCCTCTTCAGGGGGAGGACTTCCAGTCTTCTCTCCAGAGTCCTGTAAGCATCTGCTCCTCCTCCACTTCATTGAGTCTTCCCCAGAGTTTCCCTGAGAGTCCTCAGAGCCCTCCTGAGGGGCCTGCCCAGTCTCCCCTCTATAGTCCTCAGAGCCTTCCTGAGGGGACGGACTCCCAGTCTCCTGTCAAGAGACCTCAGAGTCCTCCTGAGGGGGAGGATTCCCTGTCTCCTCTCTACATTCCTCAATGTCCTCCTGAGGGGGAGGACTCCCTGTCTTCTCTCCAGTTTCCTCATAGTCCTCCTGTGAGGGAGGCCTCCCTGTCTCCTCTCCAGATTCCTCCGTGTCCTCCTGACGGGGAGGATTCCCAGTCTCCTCTCCAGACTCCTCAGAGTCCTCCTGAGTGGGAGGTCTCTTTGTCTCCTCTCCGCTTTCCTCACAGTCCTCCTCAGGGGGAGGACTCCCAGTCTTCTCTCCAGAGTCCTGTGATTATCTGCTCCTCCTCCACTTCACTGAGTCTTCTCCAGAGTTTCCCTGAGAGACCTCAGAGACCCCCTGAGGGGCCTGCTCAGTCTCCTCTCCAGAAACCTCTCAGCTCCTTCTCCTACACTTTAGCGAGTCTTCTGCAGAGTCCTCATGGGAGTCCTCAGAGTCCGCCTGAAGGGCCTGCCCAGTCTCCACTCCAGAGACCTGTCAGCTCCTTCTCATCCACTTCATTGAGTCTTTCCCAGAGTTCTCCTGAGAGTCCTGAGAGTCCTCCTGAGGGGCCTGCGCAGCGTCCTCTCCAGAGTCCTGTCAGCTCCTTCTCGTCCACTTCATTGAGTCTTTCCCAGAGTTCCCCTGAGAGTCCTCAGAGTCCTCCTGAGGGGCCTGCCCAGTCTCCTCTCCAGAGTGCTGTGAGCTCCTTCTCCTCCACTTCCTTGAGCCCAGTCAGTGAAGAGTCCAGCAGCCCAGTAGATGAAGATACAAGCACCTCAGACACCTTGCTAGAGAGCGAGTCCTTGACAGACAGTGAGTCCTTGATAGAGAGCGAGCCCTTGTTCACTTATACACTGGATGAAAAGGTGGACGAGTTGGTGCGGTTTCTTCTCCTCAAATACCAAGCGAAGCAGCCTGTCACAAAGGCAGAGATGGTGACAAATGTCATCAACAGGTACAGGGGCTACTTTCCTATGATCTTCAGGAAAGCCCGTGAGTTCATAGAGATTCTTTTTGGCATTTCCCTGAGAGAGGTGGACCCTGAGGACTCCTACGTCTTTGTAAACACATTAGAGCTCAGCTGTGAGGGGAGTGTGAGTGATGAGCAGGGCGTGCCCCAGAACCACCTCTTGTTTCTTGTTCTGAGTATCATCTTCATGAAGGGCACCTGTGCCTCTGAGGAGGTCATCTGGGATGTGCTGAGTGGAATAGGGGTGCGTGCTGGGAGGGAGCACTTTATCTTTGGGGAGCCCAGGGAGCTCCTCACTAAAGTTTGGGTGCAGGAACATTACCTAGAGTACCGGGAGGTGCCCAACACTGCTCCTCCACGTTACGAATTCCTGTGGGGTCCAAGAGCTCATTCAGAAATCAGTAAGAGGAAAGTAGTGGAGTTTTTGGCCATGCTCAACAATACCGTCCCTATTTCCTTTCCACCCTCGTACAAGGAGGCTTTGAAAGATGTGGAAGAGAGAGCCCAGGCCATAATTGACAGCACAGATGACTCCACTGCCACAGACAGTGCAAGCTCCAGTGTCGTGTCCCCCAGCTTCTCTTCTGAGTGAAGTCTGGGGTAGATTCTTCCCTCTGAGTTTGAAGAGGGCGGTTGAGTTTCTACGTGGTGGAGGGCTCGGCTGAGGCTGGGGAGAACACAGTGCTGTTTGCACTTCTGTTCCATATGGGCGGTTAAGGGATTTACCTGTTTTCCTTTTGGGTATTTTTCAAATGCTTTTCCTATTAATGACAGGTTTAAATAGCTTCAGAATCTTAGTTTACGAATATTAGTCACACGTGTATTGCTGTTTATCTGGTTTAAGAGTAACAGTTTGATATTTTGTAAAAACAAAAACACACACAAACACACCACATTGGGAAAACCTTCGGCCTCATTTTGTGATGTGTCACAGGTGAATGTGGTATTGCTGTAGGAATTTTCTTGAAACTGTGAAGGAACTCTGCATTTAAATACTGGAACAAAGTAAAGGATTGTTAATATTTGCATTTCCTCAGGCCCTTTAGTTTGTTGTTCTTGAAACTAAAGATACATACCTGGTTTGCTTGGCTTATGTAAGAAAGTAGCAAAAAGTAAATTGTAATAAATAAAAGTGCCTGTGACTCGTTTATTTGATGACCATCATATCAGCATTTGCTCATAGAAGTTACCGTTAGTAGTGAAGTTACTATTAAAAGCAAGACTTATCCCTACCCCTAAAACGGTAGAGTGTAGCTACAGACGCCATATCAGGAATGTGGTAAGATTTTCTCTACAATCTAAAGAGTAAGTTTCAAAAGGAGTGGGGAGGTGAGACTCCAGATGGAGGCTTTGAGTAAAAAGGCTCTGAGCTCAGGCAGTTTTGGGCTTTGGGAAACTGCAGGTGCTTCTGTGGGAGCTGATTGTTATGAAGCCGGGTGGTGGCAGGGCCCAGATTCTCAGAAGGTGAGAGAAAAGCCTGGAATGGAAAACTACTTGAGCAGTTGGCTCTGGGTGGAGGATGAAGCAGAGAGGAGTCTCCACATGGGGAAGTCATGGAAGGTGTCCTGTGGCTCTGTCACTGGGGAGCGTGAACACAGTGCAAGGACTAGGTGGTTGATCCCCATCATCTGCAAGGGTTTCCTGAGAAATGTGGTGAGAATTCCTTGATGTGGTGCTCAGAAGCCTCCGGGCTGACACTCATTTGCCTGGCCTGGGAGAGCCCAAGCCCATTCCATTGACAGGACTTTTTGTTGGGTTCTTCTGAAAGTAATGTGGACAAGTCTAAGCAATGTGTAGATTTTTAGTGGAGCTTAAATAAAACTAGTGGTTAGGTGGATGATCAGTGGGGAAGGTGAAAAGGAGTTGGTCCTTAACTCAAAGTCTACAATCTTTGATTTGTATGCAGCTGTGCAAGCCTCTCCTTAGCTGAATGATACAATATATCCTTTTAGATAGTAAATGTCCTGAGTTATATTTACGAAGCCAAACTTTTGGTTCAGTTCATATTCCATGACATATTCAGCTGGATGTTCTCTTTGACGTTTTGGATAAAAAAACATGAGCTGAATTTTTCTCAAAAGACAATGGTAGACTTTGGGGTTATAATCATATTGATGACAACTGCCATTTATTAAAATTCCAAGACATGCCATGCCAGGTGTTTTACTCACATTACATACATTCCAGCAATTCTACAGCACAGGGATTATCAAACCCGTTTTACAGACGAAGAAGCTGAGGTTATAGTTCATGACAAATTCCCCAAGATCCCATGATGATCACATGATTAGAAAGTGACTGGGCTGGGGCTTGAGTTCTGAAATCATCTAGACCCACACTGTCCCCACTCCTCTCAGCCTGAGCATAGCCTTCTTCCTGTTAAGTCACTTCTCTTCACATTTCCTAATGTCTTCCAGGTAACATAAAGAAGAAACCTGTGACAAAGCATTTAGATGGGCCTAGAGAAGAAAGGTGACAATGCGAATCAATACCATTCAGGGATCGTTTGGGCTTTCTTTAGCTAAATTCTTCCTGTTATGAGCCCTAGGTGTCTTGAGAGCTGACTGTGTCTGGGTGCCAGTGCTTTTGTCCAGCCCCAGGCCTTTCCCACATTACAGCACCCTCCAGTTGATCTCCCCTGTGTGCTCCCTTGTGCAACTCTGGAAGCTGGCGTGCTGACTAACTTCTCACTGTGGTCTCGCCTCTGAAACCTGTGCCCAGCCCTCAGTGCAAGAGCCCAGAGACATCTGCCCTTTCCCTGACGTAGACCACTGTGTGTCCCTGGAGAAGTTCCCTGAGTGATCCATCCCTCCCTGGGGCTCCTCCATGATAAAGGCCCTTCGATGTGAATATTCACTTTGGATAGTGCCATTTCCATACCTAGGCTGAACATCTTCAACACACACTCAACATATTTCCACATAGGCTGCAGAGTAAAATCTGATTTTCCACATAACATATGGGTTTGTGGCATGTAATCCTAAGGTCAGATATAACCTATTTGAAATCTTCCTAATATTTGATACTTGCAGTATGATTTTAATGCAATGCATTATTTGAAACAGGGCACTGAACACAAACAGAGATGAATAAGCTTTTGTAGGTTATCACATGCCAATATTTCCTTCATAAACTTTGCGGATGAGGAAAGGCTATAGACATCACATTATATATGATCTACTAGAAGGTGATTTTCTGAAAAAAAAAAAAAAAAAAAAAAAAAACAATAACAAAATCTTGAAGACTGCCTAGAAGGTGACCAGGGTACTTTGGGGGACATGCCAGCTCTGATGAGAAATAAGCAATAGTTAAAACATCCTTCCACTGTGTCTTGTGTGTGTACCTGCTCCACAGGAAAATCCTGGCTTGCAGGGAACCACAGGCACGTGTATAGCTGTTCAGGAATGTTCCGTCCTATGCAGGGTAGCAGAGGCTCAAAGGGTAGGTTATTTTTCATACACCAAAAATATGAGAGAATTCTCAGCCTAAATAAATTATATAGGTTACTAAAGGACAGTGCCAAGTGATATTGAGGGATTAATGTTGACCCTCCCTGTGAAGACTTACAGAATTGTTTTAAAACTGGATGTAATCCTGTATTTGAAACCACCAGGCACCTCGTAAGTTCAAGAAAAAGTTGGAAGATTTCAAGCCTATGCTGACATTCCCAGAAACAATTCCAAGCTATGAAGGGACTTCCTGTCATTAGTTGTAATAGTTGCTTTTCATTGAGCACCGTAATAACATGTGGAAGAGGCTACAAGTGCCCGCCTCTGTCTTGTCTAGCTCGCCTTCCTGGCTGGTTCATTTGTAGACAGAAACCAGTGCATCATTCCCATGCTTCCATTTCTGTTCAGCAGTTGATATCTGTTGTGACGTGGAGCTACAAGGTGAAAGCAGCTTGGATTCCTGTCTGAATTGAAAGCCAGGACCCGCTGTGGGTTAGTTTCTTACACCATAACACAGAACCACAGGCTGGGTGACTTCAATGATAGAATTGTATTTTCTCACATTTCTGGAGGCTAAATATCTAAGATCAAGGTGTTGGCCAGTTTGATTTCTTCCCTGGCCTCTTCGTGGCTTGCTGATGGCCACTGTCTCACTGATTTCTTCCATGGTTGTTCCTTGGTCTGTGTGTCTGTGTCTTAATCTGCTCTTCTTATGAGGACACCAGTCATATTGAATATGATCCTAACCATAAGATCTCAGTTTACATTAGTTGCCTCTTCAAAGGGTCTGTTTCCAAATACAGTGATACTCTGCAGTACTGGAGGTTGAGACTTGGATATATGAACTTGGAAAGAGGGACACAATTCAGCCCACAACACCCTGCCAACTTAAATCAGAATTTATTTGCACAAAAATAAACTCGTGTTAAGCCATTTAACTTTCAGGGACTTTTTTCTCTTCCATCAGGTTACTGTTAATGTGACTACAGGAGTGCTCCTCTTCCTTTTCTTAGGGTCATTTCAATATTTGACTTAAAAGTAAATGGTGCGTGTATTTTTGTTGCAAAAAAATTCTAAAAGTACATAGAAATGGCATTGTTGTCTTTACAAACTTCCTCCAAGAGTCAGCCTCCTACTCAGAAGTTCCCACAAGTAACAGTGGGACCATGCAAATTGTAAATATGATTTTCGATTTTGGGCTTTCATAAAGATGGGTGTGCTATTTTATGTAGACATATATATGTACGTATACACACACATGTGTAATGATATAATGATACACATATAGATCTGCCACTTACCTTTGCCACTATTATAAGTTCCATTGCCTCGACCACAAACTTCTACATTGAAATTAAAATGTGGCATTCATTTCGAGATAGGATTAGTTCAAAGATAATCAAATTAAAATGAGGTTATTAATGCTGGCCTTAATGGAAGTCGCTATAAAAAGGGGATATTTTGACATAGAGATATGAGTAGAGAGATGACAATGTGAGTAGACATGGAGGGAAGACAGCTAGGTACAAGGCATGGAGAGAAGCCTGGAAAACATCCCGCAATCACAGCCCTCATAAGGAATCAATCTTGTGTACACTTTGCTCTTGGGCTACCAGATTCCAAAACTGTGAGACAGTGAATTTCTGTTGTTTTGTCATCCAGGTTGCGGTACTTTGCTATTGCAACCCTAACATGCCATGATACTCACTTATTAAAATGTACCCAGCATCTTTCCATGACAGCACATAGAGATCTGCCTTACTTTGGCAACTTCTCCCGAAAATGCCAATTTATTTCTGTACAATAACAGACTGGACCTACCTCCTCCTGATGAACACATATTTGCTTTTTCTTTGTGGCTAAAATTGGGATAAATATAATCTACATGTTTGAGCATAAATTCTGGGACAAATGCCTGAAATTCCTTATAAGGAATACATATCAATGTAGAAGTTGAGTAGAAGTGAACAGGGTATGAATAATTTCATACTTTTTAAAATGTTGCTGTCTTTTTCCACCAAAAGTTTCACCAATTAATTTCACTACACATTTGTTTATGTGGAAATAATTCATTTGTTGACAAACATATTTTATCAGAATTTTAAACCTTATTCAAACTTAGGGGTGAAAATCCTAGGTGAGTTTGGGTTTGGTAATGACTTTTTTAGATGCATCACCAAAATTTTGATCAAACTTACAGGTGCAAACCCTAGTTGACCTTGAGTTTGGTGGTGACTTTGTCAGATGCAACATCAAAAGTGCCAACATCTAAGAAAAGAGATACAAACTGGACTTCATTAAAATTAGCAACTTCTACTCTAAAAGACTGCTAAGAGAAAAAACAAGCCAGAGACTGGGATAAATGTTTTGTGAAACACATATCTGATAAAAGATATATATTCAAATATGCACAAAACGCTGAAACTCAATTATAGGAAAACAGAAAACCTAATTGAAAATGGACAAAATATTCTAAATGGGTACCCCACCAAAGGATATATAAGAATAGAAAGTAATCGTATACAACTGTTGAATTTCTGATATGGTTATATGGCTCTGTGTCCCCACCGAAATCTCAACTCAAATTTTAATCCCCACATGTCAAGGGAGGGAGGTGATTGGATCATGGGGGCAGTTTCCCCCATGCTCTTCCCCTTGTAGTGAGTGAGTTCTCACGAGATCTGATGATTTTATACGTGTTTCGAAGGTCCTCCTTTGTGCTTCTTCTTCCTGCCAGCTTGTGAAAAAGGTACCTGCTTCCCCTTCGCATTCCACCATGATCATAAGTTTCCTGAAGCCTCCCCCAGCCGTGTGGAACTGGGAGTCAACTCAACCTCTTTCTTTTATAAATTATTCCATCTCAGGCATGTCTTTATAGCCGTGTGAAAACAGAATAATACAATGTCATACATGATTAGAGAATCACAAATTGAAACAACTAAGATACAACACTACAGACCCAGAAGAATGGCTGAAACCCAAAACACTGAACCAACAAATGTTCACACATGTATTGAGGAACAGGAACTTTCAATCATTGTTAGTGGGACAGACCTGAAGGAATCGTGAAAGCCTTTTGCTAAGTGAAAGGAGAAAATATAAAAAGGCGACATAATGTATGATTCTGGTCATACGATATTCTGGAAGAGGCAAGCTGAATACACTAAACATATTAGTGGTTTCCAAGGGCTCAGGGGTTGGAATTAAGGTATGCAGGATCGATCAATAGGTGGAGTACACAGGAGATTTAGGATGGTGAAACAATTCTGTATGATACTGTAATGATGAATACTGGCCATTTCACACTTATCAAAACCACAATGTTGAGTGAATCCTGATGCAAACTGTGGACTTGACTTAATAAATAGGTATCAATACAGATCCATCAGTTGTAGCAAACGTGCTATAATAATACACATTTTAAATAATAGGAGACACTGTGTGCGTGTGTGTGTGTGTGTGTTTGTGTGGGTGAGGCAGAGCAGGGAGGATGGTGTAGATCTGTGGGAACTCTGTAATTTTGATGAAGTTTTCTCTCTCTATTTTTGGATTAGCAATGCTCTAAAAATGAAGCCTATTTTTTTTAAAACATGCAGATAATTTGAACAAACACTTTATCAAAGAGGATATACATATTGGAAAGAGGCATGTAATGTCATTTGTCATTAGGGAGATGCAAACAAAAACCAAAGAAGTTTGCAATACACACTTATTACAATTGCTAAAATCCAACAGTCTAAAATATCAAATGTAAGAGAGGATATAGAACAATGAGAATTCTCATTTCTTGCTGGTTGTGATGAAAACTGATACAGGTGCACTTTTAAATCAGTGTTTTCTGCACCTCTTCCTATGACATGGTGAAAGCTAAAACTATAAGGAACTGAAAGCAGAACGTAGTTGCCAGGGCCTTTGCAGAAGTGCAGTGACTGACCTCAAATGGGATGCACGGGAGCATTTTAGGTTGATGAAACTGGTCATTATGATACTTGGATGGTACATATGGGCCTCCACGCATTTGCCAAAATACGTATAACTTCACATAATAGTTAAATCTTATGTGTGTTTTTGAAATTTTTTTTAACTTTTACTTTCAGAGATAGAAGTGCAGGTTTGTTACACAGGTAAATTGTGTCATGAGGGTTTCTGGTACACATTATTTCATCACCCATCTATTAAGCCTAGTACTCGTTTGTTATATTTCCTGAGCCTCTCCCTCCTCCCACTCTCCACCCTCTGAAAGGCCCCAGTGTGCGTTGCTCCCCTCTGTGTGTCCATGTGTTCTTCTCTCTAGGTCCCACTTATAAGTGAGAACATGTAGTATTTGGTTTTCTGTTACTGTGTTAATTTGCTTAGAATAATGGCCTCTGGCTGCATCCATGCCATGGAATGGGATTTTTTTTTTTTTTAAGTAGCAGCAACAAAGAACACTTCAGCCCAGTCTAGGTGAAAGAGAATGTTAAGATCACACACAGCAGTAGCAATGGAGATTGAAAAAGTGGAAGGATTTGGAATGGATTTTAGAGGTTGAAGGAACAAAAGTTGTTGTTGGATTAGATTTGTGATAAGATAAAGGGAGATATCAAGCCCAAAAGGAAAAATTGTGCCACCTTTGATGGTAACAAATATCAAATGAAGACATATTTTGGTTTTTCAACTTTTTGACAGCCTTCATGTGTATTTTGTAATCACTCTGACACACGCACAAATGTTTCTTATTCCTTGAAATCTGGGAATGCCCTCCCCTCCTTCAACCTGGTGCCCAACAATTCTACATTCATGGCACCTATGGTAAACTTCCACTGGCAGTGCAGCATCTTCACGGAAGGCTGAATCTAACTGAGAAATAGGAACTGAAGGTGAGTCATTTGGGGCATGTTTGGAGAAGGGCTGTGTTCACTCCTTTAAAAGGCCCCTGACACTCCCCACTGATTCAATCCCAAGAACGTTAGTCCCTCTCTCTTCTGGAAGGGAGACTTATTTCCAATACCAGGAGGTAAAAGGATAGGATGCCATTTTCTATTTACCATCCATAACTAATGCTCCCTTCTTGGGACCTCAGAAGAAAAGCTCCATGAGGATAATTCCCAAGGACATGGGGGCCAGAGCTGGAATTTACCCGCCAGCTGCCTCCCAGTCTGGGAGAAGAGCTCCCTTGTGTGTGGATTTCCACCTTGAGCGTTGAGGTTTGATGATCCACCAATCCTGGCTATGAGCAGAGGCCAACTGCCCCTGGGACATGGAGACGAAGCTAAGGAAGGAGGTCAGCTCATGAACAGCTGAGTTGATCCTGACCATAGTGGGTGCAGAGCACCCCATTCCTCAGGGTAATCTCTGGCAAAGCCACAATCACGTTTTTTGGAATCTCAGGGCTCATGAATCCTCCTGAGAGTACTGTCAGGAGTAAGAGCAGCTGAACAGAAGTATGTGGAGCTCTTATCCATGTGGAGAGGGAGATAGGCCTCTACTCCTATCATGTGAGCAACCTGGCACTGCCACTAAGTTAGTAAAGTGTTTGTGGACCTGGTCAGGGTGTCTGTCATCAACACAGCAGCCCTCCATCATGACTGTCTGGAATAGAACTGTTCGGGTTATGTTTCTTGAATCACCAGACTTCCAGGGGTCAGGAGGAGGACGGTTCAAGTAAGAGGGGGAATAAATCCATCATGGTCCCAGGTAGCCTTCCTCCAGTTACTATTGAGATCTAAGTTCTACTCTCAAAAAGCAAAGGCTTATGAAAGCAACTAGGCCTTCTATGGGTGAGACAAGGGGGAGAGAGGTAGTGCCATTTCCTCTGTTCCTCTTTGACTCATATCATCTCGCTCCTCTTGTTACTGAAGAGATCACTGACCCCAGAGTCTTTCAGTTCTTTCAACTCCAGCCTTACTGATGCTCTAATTTACTCATCCTGCTGACTCACTAAAAGATAATCTGTACAAAGACTTGTTTATTATTCCGTGCATTTCTGTGTGTTTGAAGTTTTTATAATAAACATTTTTAAAGTAGGTTTTGAATTTCCCTGTAATTGCATTTTTGTATAACATGAAAAAGGGTTGCACTTACATTAAGGTTTTTTATATGGATATTTAGTTGTTCCACTGATACTTATTTCAACAAGACAGTCTCCAGTGCTAAAGCTGCAACACATTTTAATCAATTAAGCTTGCATTTATACGTGTTTTGTTGGTTTTGTTTTTCAGGAATTTCCATTCAGTTCCATTGGTCTATGTGTTAATCCGTGCACCCAGATAGCCAACGCTTCATACAATAGCTACTTTGTAATTCTTACTATCTGTTGGATGAATTGCAGTTTTTCAAGAGTATATTGACTATGCTTGGCTGTTTGCATGTCTTTATATTTTAGAATCAGGTGATTCATAGATGCCTTCATGTCCAAAGGCATTTGGTTGTTGTGATTTGGGATTACAATTATTCTATCGATTCTGTTTTAAGGAAAACTATTGAAACTTCGTTCCGATGAATTTATTTTATTTTATGTTCCTGTGGGTCTTCATTAATATTTTTGAATGACATGTAAATGGTTTTTCTGTAACGTTTTACTTTGGTTTGTTAGTTTTTTTTAAGGTATTTAATGTTTGGAATGATAGGTTAGAGGTTATGTTTTCTTTATTTTCATATTCATTGTTGCTGCAGAGAAACAAAGTTTATTTTTCGTATGCTGATTTTATACCTAGGAAATTCATGTATTTTCATCTATTAATAAGCTGGGCCATTCCGCTGTTGCTGGTGGTATGCGCATTTGAGCATAGACTCTGCTGCTGCTGCCCCAGTGAAGCACTTTAGACAGCAACTCCCAGCAGAGTGTTGTGGTCGGTGGACAAGGAACACCTCGGTGTCTCTAGCAGAGCGGCTGCTTTACATCACAGGGACAGAGAACAATGATGTGGGCCTGGTACCAGTCCCCAAAGGTGGAGCACACAGCCCAAGAGTACTGACCTGAGCTTTTTTCCCCTAACATCTTCCAGAAATGAAGCTTCTTGACAGAACCCACCACCGTGAAACCCTCAAGGGCATCAAGGAGTATAAAAGAATAAAAAACCCATTCAAAGCATAGTAACTTCAAATAGCAAAGGAACATCAGCCCACAAAGATAAGAAAGAACGAGCACAAGAACTCTAGCAACTCCAGAAACCAGAGCCCCTTCTTCCCTCCTCACTACCATACTAATTCTGCAGCAATGGTTCTAAAGCAGGGTGAAATGGCTGCAACGAGAGACAGAGAGTTTAGAATCTGGATAGGAACACAGATCATCGAGATTCAGGAGAAAGTCAAAACCAAATCCAAGGAATCTGAGGAATCCAATAAAATGATAGAAAAGCTGAAAGATGAAATGGCCATTTTAAGAAGGAACCAAGCAGAACAGATAAGGCCGAAAATCTCACTGAAGGAATCTCAGAACGCAATTAAAAGTAGTAAAAACAGAATAGACCCAACAGAGGAAAAATCTCTGAGCCTGAAAACCAGTTCTCCGAATCAACTCAGTCAGAAAAAAATTATATAGAAAAAGAATAAAAAATAATGCCTTAAACCTCCAAGATATTTGAGATTATGTAGTGAGACCAGTCCTGCAACACATTGACATCCCTAAAAGACAGGGAGAAAGAACAAGCAACTTGGAAAACAAATTTGAGGGTATCATTCACAAAAATTACTCCACTCCTGTTGGATGGTCAACATTCAAATTCAGGAAATCCAGAGACTCTCTGTGAGGTACTATACAAGACAACCATCCCCAAGTCACATAATCATCATATTCTCCAATGTCAAGATGAAAGAAAAAATATTAAAGGCAGCTAGAGAGGAGGAACAGGTCACCAACAAAAGGAACATCATCAGAGTGGACATCAAGGTAGATAAATGTCAGGTGATATTTATCCTGGTAAATATCGACACTATTCTTTGAGTAAATAATCATTTACATAGTACTTGCATATGCTTATGGATTACATGAGGTATTTTGATATAGGCTTGCTATGTGTAATAATCACATCAGGGTAAATGAGTGACCCAACAGCATAGACATTTACCCTTTGTGTTTCAAGCAATCCAATTACACTCTTTTAGTTATTTCAAAAAGCACAACTAACTCATTTTGACTATGGTCACCCTGTTGTGATAGCAAATACTAAGTCTTATTGATTCTCTCTAACAGTTTTTTGTAAACATTAGCCATCCTCACTTCTCCCCCAGCACCCCTCTACATTTCTCAGCCTCAGGTAACCATCCTTTTACACTTTATCTCCATGAACACTATTGTTTTGATTTTTAGCCTCCACAAGTAAGTGAGAACATGTGAAATTTGTCTTTCTGTGCCTGGCTTATTTCACTTACCATAATGACCTCCAGTGCCACCCATGTTGATGAAAACGACAGGGTCTCATTGCTTTTATGGATGAATAGTACTCCATTGTGTATATGTGATACAATTTGTTTATCCGGTCATCTGCTGATGGACACTTAGGTTGCTTTCCAATCTTGGCTACTGTTAATCATGCTGCAGTGAACATGGTTGTGCGGGTATCTCTTCAGTGTAGTGACTTCTTTCATTTGGGGTAAATACCGAGGAGTGGGGTTACTGGATAGTATGGTAGTATTGTTTTCATTTTTGGAAGAGTCTCCAAGCTGTTCTCCATCGTGGTTTTACCAATGTGCATTCCCACCAACAGTATAAACAAACTGTGATACACCTATACAATGGATTACTATGCAGCCATAAAAAGAAAAGGTCTGCCAGACGTGGAAAGACAGGGATGAACATAAAAAGCGTGTTGCTAAAAGAAAGAATTTTACTCTGATACCTTGGTTATAAATTACTCCTATTTCAGTTATCCAAGCTATGGTGTCCTTTTTATGTTAAGATTCCTGGCCAGGAGCAGTGGCTCATGCCTGTAATCCCAGAATTTTAGGAGGCTGAGACAGGTGGATCACCAGAGGTCAGGAGTTCAAGACCAGCCTGTTCAACATGGTGAAACCCTGTCTCTACTAATAATACAAAAAAAATTTAAACTTAATTACCTCTTCAAAGTTTGTCTTCAAATACAGTCACATTTTGGGATAGTGGGTTTGAAGACTTGGATATATGAATTTTTGGAGTGAGTCATAATTCAGCCCATAACACCCTGCCAACTAAAATCAGAATTTCTGTGCCAAAAAATAAACTTGTTGTGTTAAGTCATGTAAATTTCAAGGATTTTTTGTTGTTGTTGTTCCATGAGCTTACCATATTTTATCTTCCTACTGGACTGCTCCTCATGCTTTTCTTAGGCTTATTTCAATATTTTCCTTACAAATAAATACTGCATATATTTCTGTTGCAAAATTTAGAAAAGAGGTAGAAATCACAATTCTCCCCTTTGGAAAGTTCCTCCAAAATTCAGCCCCCTATTCAGAAGTTTCCACAAACAACCATATGGTGTTTACATTTAAAAGCTGATTTAGAATTTTGAGAAAGATAGATGTGGTTTTTAAAATATAATTTATATATATATGAGCATGTGTGTGTGTTTATAACTACACATGGGTAATAATATACATATAGGTCTGCCACTTCCCTTTCCACTATTATAGGTTCAGTTGCATCCCCACTAAATTCTTATGTTGAAGTTTACATGTGGCATTATTTGGAGTCAGGATTATTTCAGAGGCAAGTAAGTTCAAAGTGGTTATTAAAGAAGAGCTGATACTATTCTTACTGAAACAATTCCAAAAAAATTGGAAAAGGAGGAACGTCTCCCTAACTCATTCTATGAGGCCAACATCATCCTCATAGCAAAACCTGGCAGAGACAAACAAACAAACAAAAAAAGAAAACTTCAGGTCAATATCCTTGAAGAACATTGATGCAAAAATGCTCATCAAAATACTGGCAAACCGTATCCAGCAGCATATCAAAAAGCTTATCCACCAGGATCAAGTAGGCTTGATTTCTGGGATGCAAGATTGGTTCAAAACATGCAAATCAACAAATATGATTCATCAAATAAACAGAAACAAAGATAAAAACCACGTGATTATCTCAATAGATGCAGAAAAAGTTTTTGATAAAATTCAGCATTCCTTCATGTTAAAAACTCTCAATAAATTAGGTGTTGAGGGAACATACCTTAAAGCAAAGTCTTAGGATACAAAATCAATGTACAGAAATCACTAGCAGTCCTATACACCAATAACAGGCAAGGTGAGAGCCAAATCATGACTGAACTTTTTTCACATTTGCCACAAAAGGAATAATATAGCTAGGAATACAACTAACAAGGGAAGTGAAGTATCTCTACAAGGAGAAAGATAAATCTCTGCTCGAATAAATCAGGGATGACACAAGCAAATGGAAAAACATTCCATCCTCATGGGTAAGAAGAATCAGTATCATGAAAGTGGCCATATTGCCCAAAGCAATTTATAGATTCAGTGCTATTCCCACTAATCTCCTACTGACATTCCTCATACAACTAGAAAAAAAACCTATTTTGAAATCCATATGTAACCAAAAAAGAAACCAAATAGCCAAGGCCATCCTAAGCAAAAAGAACAAAGGTAGAGGCTTCACGCCACCTGACTTCAAACTATACTACAATCTAAAGTAACCAAACAGTATGGTACTGGTACAAGAACTGACACATAGGCCAATGAAATAGAATAGAGAACCCAAAATAAGACTGCACACCTAAAACCATCTGAACTTTGACAAACATGACAAAAACAAGCAATTGGTAAAGGAGTCCTTGTTGAACAAAGGCTTGCCTTATGCAGAAAATTGAAACTGCACCCCTTCCTTACACCATACACAAAAATAACTCAAGGTGGATTAATGACTTCAATGAAACCCCAAAACTATAAAAACTTTAGAAAACACCTAGGCAATACCATTCAGGAAATAGGCACAGGAGAAAATTACATGACAAAGATGCTAAACATAGTTGCATCAAAAGCGAGCATTGACAAACAGGATGTATTTAAAGTAAAGAACTTCTGCAGAACAAGAGAAACTATCAACAGAGTAAACAGACAACCCAGAGAATGGGAGAAAATTTTTGCAATCTGTGCACGTGACAAAGGTCTAATATCCAGCATCTCCAAGGAATTTAAACAAATTTACAAGAAAAAAACCACTCCATTAAAAGGTGGGCAAAGGACATGCACAGACACTTTCCAAAAGAAGACATACATGCTGCCAGGAAGCATATGAAAAAAGCTCAACATCACTGATCACTAGAGAAATGCCAATCAAAACTCCAGTGAGATACCACCTCAACCAGACAGAATGGCTATTATTAAAATGTCAAAAAAATAAGAGATCATGGTGAGGTTGTGGAGAAAAAGGAATATTTTTACTCTGTTGGTGCGAATGTCAATCAGTTCAACTGTTGGAGAAAATAGTCTGTCAAATTCTCAAAGACGAAGAGACCAAAATAGCATTCACTGAGCCAGCAAACCAATTACTGGGCATATATTTAAAGGAATATAAATGGTTCTATTATTAAGACATATGCAAGTGTATGTTCAATGAGGCACTATTCACAATAGCAAAGACATGGAATCAACCGAAATGCCCATCAATGATAGACTGGATAAAGAACATGTGGTATATATATATATATACCATGGAATACTATGCAGCCAGGAAAAGGAATGAGATCAGGAGTTTTGCAGGAAAATAGATGAAGCTGGAGGCCATTATCCTTGGCAAAGTAACAGAGGAGCAGAAAACCAAATGTCAAATGTTCTCACTTACAAGTGGGATCTAAATGTTGAGAACACAAGGACACATAGAGGGGAACAATGCACACTAAGGCCTACCAGAGGGCAGAGGGTGGGAGGAGGGAGAGGGTCAGGAAAAATAACTAATGGATATTGGCTTAATACCTGGGTGATGAAATAATGCATATAACCAACCTTCATGACAGACATTTACATACATAAAAAGGCTGCACATCCTGAACATGCACCATGAACTTAAACTAATAGTTTAAAAAATGTGGTTATTAATGCCGTCCCTAATCCAATATGATGGGAGTCATTATAAAAAGGGGAAATTTGGACACCGTGCTATGAGTAGAGGGATGACCATGTGAACATACACGGAGTGAAGACAGCCATCTACAAGGCAGGGAGAGAGCCTGGAAAGCATCCTGCCCTCACAGCCCTCAGCAGGAACCAACCTTGTGTACACTTTGCTCTTGGACCACCAGACTCCAAAACTGTGAGAAAGTCACAAAACTCTGCAAATCCAATCATGAGGAAAAAGAAAACCAAATATAAAATGGGCAAGATAATCTGAAACGATATGCCAGCAAAAACATATACAAATGGAAAATAAGCACATAACACTGTCGAATGTCCTATGTCATTACAGATATGCAAATTAAAACAACTAGGAGATAGCACTCGACCCCCAGGAGAATGGCTGAATTCCCAAACACTGCAACATCAAATGTCGACATGTATGTTGAGCAACAGGAACTTTCAGGCGCTTAGTGAGATAGACCTGGAGGAATCATGAATGCATATTTCTAAGTGAAAGAAGAATACCTAAAAAGGCGACATAATGTAAGATTCCAGTCATACAATACTCTGGAACACTCAACTATGAGTACACTAAAAATACCAGTAGTTTCCACGGGCTGATGGGTTGGGGGTGGGACATGGGGGATTGATAAATAGGTGGAGTTCACAGGAGATTTAGGATGGTGAAACAATTCTGTATGATAATGGAATGATGAATATTTGCTATTACACACGTATCAAAAAGTATAGCATCCCCAATGTTGAGTGAGTCCTGATGTAAACTGTGGACTTGACTTAATAATGAGGCATCAATAGAAGTCAAATAAACTGTAGCAAGCATGACATAATAATACAAAATGTAAATAATAGGAGACACTGTGTGTGTGTGTGTGTGTGTGTGTGTGCGCGTGCGCGCGCATGCATGGGGCAGGGCAGGAGGATGGTGTAGATATTTAGGAAATCTCTGTACTTTTGATGAGGTTTTCTCTTTGTAATTTTGGATTAACAATGCTCTAAAAATGAAGTCTGTTAGTTTTTTAAAAGATGCAAATAATTTGAACAGACATTTTACCAAAGAGGATATACACACTGCAAAGAAGCATATAACGTCATTTGTCATTAGGGAGATGCAAACAAAATACAAAAAAAATTGGAATGCACACTTGTTTGAATGACTACAATCTGAAAATCTAAAATGCCAAATGTAAGTGAGGATATGGAACAACGGGTATTCTCATTCCTTGCTAGTTGTAATGAAAAATGATACAGCCACACTTTTAAACTCGTATTTTATGGACTTACGCATATGAGAAACTGTGAAAGTTAAAATAATGTGAACTGAAAAGAGAGCATAGTTGCTAGGAGCTGTGGAGAAGTGTAGTGACTGACCTCAAATCGGATGCACACGGGACATGTAGGGTGATGGAACTGGTCAGTATGATACTTGGGAGGTAAATGTAGTACTCAATACATTTGCCAAAACACATATAACTTCACCTCATAATTAAATCTGATGTGTGTATATTAAAAAATAAACACGAATTGGATTTTTTAAAAGGGTCCCGGGCTGCTGAACAGATGACGTTTTTTTTCTGGGACAAGAATAGGCAAAGAAGCAACAATAAGGAAGCCTTTGACATAGGCTAGGTGAGAGCTGATATTAACTTCACACACAGCAGTAAAGGGGAAGATTTGGAATGGATTTTAGAAGAAAGGTTGCTGTCTGGACAGAAGAGCGAGAGAGTATAGGCCCTAGGAGGCCCAGTCCCACTGTGGGTGGATGCGATTCTCCCTCCCTTCCACCTTGCAGGTCTCAGGGATGGGAGGGGCTTATTTGGAGGTGAAAGACTCAGATGGCTAGAGGCAGGGAGCTCAGGCAGTTTCGGGAGTCCAGGCACAGCCCCTAGGAACGTTGGAATGGAATGCCCATGGATGGTATTGCCCCTCCCCTGTCCCTGCGCCTGTGGCCAGCTCTGGAGGACATCAAGCTTGCCAGATGTACAACTTTCTGACTTCCATTTTAGGAGTCAGTCAGAGAAAAAGATTTCTCTGGGGAGGGCAGCTTCAGTTAAGCAGAGGGAGGAACCCCAGGGCTGGCCACTTAATGAGAAGAGAACTCTGTGAAAGGACGGAGACCTCCCACCACGAAGCACCCGGCACTCCCCACCTACTATCAGTTTCCGAGTCTGGGGCTCTGCCTGCCATCTGTGCCCCGAGATGCTCTCTCACATCCTCCTACAGGTTCCCAGGGAACAAACCCCTTATAAAGACAGGTGACCTGTCAGGCCCTAGAACACTGCCTTAAGAGAAGAAGAGCTGTAAGTCGGCCTTTGTCAGCCATCATGGGTGAGTTTCTCAACTGAGGCCACTCACACTGTCCCTCCCTCCCTCAGGCCTCTGGGATCCCATGCTCCCCATCCCTGCTTAAAGGATGCTACTTCTGAAAAACAGTCAGCACAGCTCTCTTCCCAAGCCTTCCCCACCTCAACTTTGAGCAAGACTTCCAGAACCCAATTCTGATACAGGTCTTGGTAGATGCACAGGATTCCACAGATGAGGAGGAGGAAGCCTCCTCCATTTCCTCTTCCTCTTGCCACTTTTTATTCCCCTCCTGCTCCTCCTGCTCTTCCTCCTCCTCATCCTCTATTCTGGTTCTGGATGCTCTAGAGGATGAGGACATGCCCGCTGCTGGGTTTCCAATTCTTCCCGAGTGCTCCCAGGATTCCTCTTCATGATGCTCTCCAGAGACCTCTGAGCTCCTGCTCTTTCTCCCCTTTGTGAGGCCCATTGGATGAGGAGTCCAGCAGGCAAAAAGTGGAGGATACACCTACATGGCATGCCTTGTCAGACAGTGAATCCTTGCTCACACGTGCACCGGATGAAAAGGTGGCTGAGTTGGTGCAGTTGCTTCTCCTCAAGTACCAACCAAAGGAGCCTGTCACAAAGGCTGAGATGCTGAAGACTGTCATCAAGAAGTATAAGGACTGCTTTCCTATGATCTTCGGGAAAGCTCATGAGTTCACAGAACTAATGATTGGCATTGCCCTGACTGAGATGGACCCCAACAACCACTCCTATGTCTTTGAAAACAGTAGAACTCAGCGACCAGGGGAGGCTGAGTGATGGCCAGGGAATGTCCAAGAACCACCTCCTAATTCGTATTCTGAGTGTGGTCTACATCAAGGGCAGCTGTGCCTCTGAGGTCATTTGGGAAGCACTGAATTCGATAGGGTGTATGCTGGGAGGGAGGCCTTCATTTATGGGAAGCCCAGGGAGCTCCTCACTGTAGATTGGGTGCAGAGAAAGTACCTGGAGCACCGGGAGGTGCCCAACAACGCTCCTCCACATTATGAATTATTGTGAGGTCTAAGATCCCATTCAGAAATCAAAAAGAGGAAAGTCCTAGAGGTTTTAGGCAAGCTCGACAGTACCATTGCTAATTCCTTTCCATCCTGGTATGTGGATGCTTTGAAAGATGTGGAAGGCAGAGCCCAGGCTGTAATTGACACCACAGATGATGCTGCTTCCACGGCCAGTGCAAGCCCCAGTATCATGTCCACCAACTTCTGTCCTGAGTCAAGTCTGAGGCTGAGTCCCCTTCTGTGTTTGAAGAGGGCAGTCGAGGTTCTAGGCAGGGGAGGGCGAGAGTGGAGCTGGAGGGACCACAGTGTTCTTTGTGTTCCTGTTTCATATGAGTGACTTAGAATTTAACATTTTGTTGGTGGGAGGAAGTATTTTTCAAATGCTTCCCCTTTTGGTTGGCTGAATTCACTTCAGAATCTTAGTTCATGAAAATCGTCACACATGTACTGCTGTTTGTCTGGTTTAAGAGTAAGGATTTGATAGTTTGTAAGGAAAACCTTCTGTCTTATCTGGAACAGTAGAATGTGGTATTAGGATTGGATTGGAATTTTCTTTGAAATGTGAAAGAACTCGGTGTTTAAATCGTGGAACAAAATACAGGATTGTTAATTTTTGACATTCCTCATCCTCCTTATTCCGTTGTTCTTGACAACTACAGCTATATATCTGGGTTTGTTTGGCTTGTTCAAGAAAGTAGCAGAATTTAAACCTTAATAAATAAAAGCACCGCTGAGTCTGTTACTTGCTGAACATTATTTCAGCATTCGCTTGCGGAAAGCACTGTTCTTTGTGGGGATACTATCAAAACAAGGTTTCTTCCCACCCATAACACGATAAAGTCTAGGTTCAGAAGCCATATCAGGAAGGGGAAGATTTTCTCTATGATCTAAAGAGTGAGTTTCAACAGTGGGGATGTGAGACTTTAGATGGCGCCTTCAAGTGAAAAGGCTCTGAGCTCAGGCAGTTTTGGGCTTTGGGAAACTGCAGGTGCTTCTGTGGGAGCTGATTGTTATGAAGCCGGGTGGTGGCAGGGCCCAGACTCTCAGAAGGTGAGAGAAAAGCCTGGAATGGAAAACTACTTGAGCAGTTGGCTCTGGGTGGAGGATGAAGCAGAGAGGAGTCTCCACATGGGGAAGTCATGGAAGGTGTCCTGTGGCTCTGTCACTGGGGAGCGTGAACACAGTGCAAGGACTAGGTGATTGATCCCCATCATCTGCAAGGGTTTCCTGAGAAATGTGGTGAGAACTCCTTGATGTGGTGCTCAGAAGCCTCCAGGCTGACACTCATTTGCCAGGCCTGGGAGAGCCAGAACCCATTCCATTGACAGGACTTTTAGTTGGGTTCTTTTGAATGTAATGTGGACAAGTCTAAGTGAGATCTACATTTTTAGTGAAGCATAAATAAAACTAGTGGTTGGATGGACCAGCAATGGGGAAGGTGAAAGGGAGTTTGTCCTTGACTCAAAATACGATCTTTCAGTTGCATTCCAGCTGCAGACGTCTGGCCTTACCCAAGTTATACGATATATCCTTTCAGAAAGACAATGTCCTGAGTTGTATTTGTGAAGCTGAATTATTGGTTGAGTTCTTCTTCCGTGACGTATTCAGCTACATATTTTCCCAGATTTTTGCATAATAAAAAGAAGAGCTGAAGTTTTCAAAAAAGGCAGTGGTACTTTGGGCTTATAATCATAATTGATATCAACTGCCGTTTATTAAGTACCAGTGTATTTCGGACCCTGTGCCACATGCTTTACTCACATTCCATATATTCCTGCAATTCTACAAGACAGAACTTATCCAACCCATTTTACACATGGAGAACCTGAGGCTCATAGTGCTTGATAACTTCCCCAAGATCACTTGGCTAGAATGCGACAGGGCTGGTACTTGAACCCTGGTGTGAATTCATCTAGGCCCACACTGTTCCCACTGCCCCCAGCCTGAGGGAGGCCTTCTGCCTATTATGTCATTTCTCTTCACACTTCTCAATATCTCTGAGGTGACCTGAAGATGACCCTGTGGCTAAGATATTAGGTTAAGCCTAAAGAAGGAAGGTGACACTGACAATGAAATACAATTCAGGACCTGTTGTGGCCTTTCTTTACTTAAAGTCCTCCTGTTGTGAGGCCTGGGTGTCTTGAGAGCTGACTCTGTCCAAGTGTCAGCAGTTGTGTTCAGTCCCAGCTCTTTCCCACATTCTAGGACCCTTGTTTTGACCTTCTCTGCGCGCTCCCTTGTCTAATTCTGGAACCTGGTCGGCTGATCAGCTTGTCACTAAGGGTTCTTCTTGTGAAGGCTGTGGCCTGCTCCCAGGGCTGTGGCCTGGAGTCAACTGCCCGTCCCCTGCCATAGGCCATTCCTACTCTCTGCAGCCATTCCCTGACTGCTCCATCCCTCACCCAGCATCCTCTGTGATAACAACAGTTCTTTGATATAAATGTGCGTTTTGGACAGTGATGTTTCAATACCCATAATGGGAATCTTCAACACACTCTCAAAGAATTCCCAAATAAGCTGGTGAGTAGATCTTATTTGCCACACAATATACTGGTTTTAGGGATGGAATCCTAAGGTCAGAGACAGAGATTTGATATCATCCTGAAATTTGATATTACGAGTAGGATTTTAAAGAGATGTATTGTTTGAAAGAGGCCACTGAACACATACACAGAGGAATGAATTTTCATAGGTGATCCAAAACCAAAGCTTCCCTATAAACTTTGTAGAAGAGACTATAGAAATCACTTTGTAAATAAACAACTATGAGAAGCCAAATTTCTAAAAAACGAAACTACCACAACATTCTGAAGTCCACCCATGATGTGAACAAGGGTTCCTTGGCGGACATGCTAGCTCTGATGTAAAAAGAAAGCAGTAGTGCACTATCCTTCCCCTGTCTCTTGTCTGTGTAGCTGCACCACAGGGAATTCCTGGTTTGCAGTGTGTCACAGGCACCTTTGCAACTGTAGGAACGGTCAGTCACTGGAAGGTAGCAGAGGTTCACAGGGTAAGATATTTAGCAAACATCAAAAAATGAGAAAATTATCAGCCTAAAGAGATTTTATAGGTTACTAAAACGACAGTGTAGTCCGGGCATGGTGGCTCACGCCTATAATCCCAGCAATTTGGGAGGCTGAGGTGGGTGCATCACCTGAGGTCAGGGGTTTGAGACCAACCTGGCCAATACTGTGAAATCCTGTCTCTACTAAAAATACAAAAATTTAGCCAGACGTGGTGGCAGCCACCTGTAATCCCAGCTAGTCGGGAAGCTGAAACAGGAGCATCACTTGAACCTGGGAGGCAGAGGTTGCAGTGAAACCAGATGGCACCACTGCACTAGTCTGGGTGACAAGAGTGAGACTCTGTCCACCCCCCCCAAAAAAAAATGACAGTGCAGAAATTGGTATTGAGGAAAAAAGGTGGAGCCCTCCCTGCGAAGACTTAAATAATTGTCTTAAAACTAGATGTAATACTGTATTTGAAATCGCAGTTTCATAATAGGATCTGAAAATAGTTGGGAGAGTTCACGGCAAGGTTTGCCTTTCCAGAAACTCTTCCAAGAAATGAAGGGACTTATTGTCATAAATATTCGTAGTTTCTTATCATTGAGCAATGTAATGGTTTATGGGAAAGACTACAAGTGCACATTTCTATCGTGTCTGCCTCTCTTTCCTGGGTGGCGTATTTGTAGTTAGGGAGAAGCCAGTGAAACAACCCCATGCTTTCTTTTCACTTCAGCAGTTACCATAGGTTGTGATGTGATAAGCTGGAAGCAGCCTCGATTCCTGGATCACGCGAGAGCCGAGACTCATCGTGTATTTGTTTATTATCCCATAAGAAAATACCAAGGCTGGGCGGCTTAAACAACAGAAATTTATTGTCTCACATTTCCGGAGGCTGAAAATCCAAGATCAAGATGTTGGCTGATTTGATGTATCCTGTGGCTTTGTTCTGTGGCTTGTAAATGGCTCTGCCTTCTGACTGGATTCTCACGTGATTAGTGCTTGGTATGTGTGTCTGTGTCCTAATTTCCACTTCTTATAAAGACATTAGTTATATTGAATAAGGTCCTACGTATATGACCGTATTGTCTCTTCAAAGGTTCAATCTCCAAATATCCAAGGTTTAAGACCTTGGATATATGAATTTGGGGCAGGGGCACAATTCAGTCCATAACACCCAACCAACTCAAATCAGAATTGATGTGCATCAAAGCAACCTTGTTGTGTAAAGGCATTTAAATTTCAGGAATATTTTCTCTGTTCCATCAGCTTGCTGTTTCTTTATGTGACTACGGCACTGCTCCTTTTCCTGTGCTTAGGCTTACTTCAATATTTTACTTAAAAGAAAATAATGCATGTGTTCTTGTTGCAAACAATTCTAAAAAATACATATCAATCACAATTTTCCCCTTTATAAATTTTCTCTAAAATTCAGTCTCTCACTCAGAAGTTACCACAATTAATGATGTGGTTTGTAAAAACTAAAAGCTGATTTCAGGCTTTTATACACATAGATGTGCATATATATACACACACACACACACACACGCACACTATACGTCTATACATGGGAAATGATACACATATAAGTCTGCCACTTGCCATTACCACTATTCTAAGTTTGTCTGCCTCCTCCCCAAAATCCTATGTTAACCAAATATGGCATTATTTGGAAACAGGATCATTTTAGAGGCAATCAAGTCAGCAAGAGGTTACTAATAAAGGCCTTTATCCGATATGACTGAAGTCCTTATAAAAGCGGGAATTTGGATACAGAAATACGTATAGAGATATGATAATGTGAACAGACGTGGGGTAAAGACAGCCATCTACAAGGCACAGAAAGAGGCCTGGAAAACATCCTTCCTTCATAGCCTCGGAAAGGACCAATCTTGCAAACACCTTGCTCTTGGACTGCCAGAATCCAAAACGGCGAGACAGGAAGTCTCTGTTTGTATCACCCAGCTTGTGGTAGTGTGCTATGGCGTCCTAACAAACCAAAATACTTGCTTATTACAATGGATGCAGAAGCTTTCCATGAAAACACATATAGATTTATGTTACTTTTGTAATAACTCCCTAGAATTCTAATTGATTTCTGTGAAATAACAAATTGAACAAATCTTCTCCTGATGAACATATATTCATTTCTCCTTTGTGGCTATAATTAATAGAACTACAATCAACAACTTTGAACAACTTCTTGGGCAAATTCATGTCATTTCTTATACAAAAGTCATATGAATGTGGAAACTGAGTCAAAATAAACAGAGCATGAATGTTTTCTATTTTTTAACATGTTGCTGACTTATTGCCCAAAATGTTTCAGCAATTAATTTTCTACAAAATAAATGTATATGAATACCTAGCATTTTCACACACATACTTTATCAATCTATTGAATTTTGGTCAAACTTACGAGTGCAATCTTTACATGACCTTGGGTTTGGTCACCTAACAATTTTAGATGAAACACCAAAAGCACCAACCATCTATGAAAAAAGAGATAAATTGAGTTTCATTAAAATTAACAAATGTTATTCTGCCAAACACATTGCAAAGAGAATGAAAAACAAGACAAAAGTAAGGATAAAAGATTTGTGAAACCAGCCTCTGACAAAAGACATACATTAAAGTATACACTGAACACTTAAGATCCAACTGGAAGAAAACAAAAAGTCTGATTTAAAATGGGCAAAAAAGAAAAAAAAAAGAAAAAGAAATCTGAACAGGCACCCCACCAGAGAATATATATGAATGACAAATAAATATAAGAGAAGATTTTTAACATTATTTGTAATTAAGAAATTGCAATTTAAGGCTGGGCGCGGTGGCTTGCACCTGTAATCCCAGCACTTTGGGAGGCCCAGGCAGGCAGATCACGAGGTCAGGAGATCGAGACCATCCTGGCTAACATGATGAAACCCCGTCTCTACTAAAAATACAAAAAATTAGCTGGGCGTGGTAGCACATGCCTGTGGTCCCAGCTACTCTGGAGGCTGAGACAGGAGAATCGCTTGAAACCAGGAGGCGGAGGTTGCAGTGAGTTGAGATTGCACCACTGCACTCCAGCCTGGGCAACAGAGTGAGACAGTGTATCAAAAAAAAAAAAAAAAAAAAAAAGAAAAGAGTAAAGAAATTGTAAATTAAAATTAGAACAACCAGGGGATAGCACTATATACTCATGAGAATGGCTGAAATCCATTGGACTGAAACAACAAATTCTGACAAGTATGTGGAGCAACAGGAACTTTCCATCATTGTTAGTGGAGTGGTATAGACATAGAAGAATTGTGAAAGCATCTTGCTAAGTGAAAAGAGAAAATACAAAAATGGTGCATAACTGATGAGTCCAACCATATTCTGGAACAGGTAACTGTGGATACAATGAAATGTTCAGTGGTTTCTGGGACCTCCGAGGCAGTAGAAGTTGGAGGGGGATAGATGAATAGGTGAAGCCACAGGAGATTTGGGATGAGGAAACAATTCTGCATGTTACTGTAAGGGTGAATACTTATCATTATACATTTGCCAAAGCCAACATCACGTGCAACACTAAAACTGAGTCTTGATGTAAAATGTGGACTTTACTTAATGATGTAGCAATACAGGTCAATCGATCCGAGCAAATGTGCAACATTATTACAAAATGTAAATAATAGGAGTCGCTGTGTGTGTGCAATTGCAGTAAATGTGCAACATTATTACAAAATGTAAATGTGAGTTGCTCTGTGTGTGTGTGTGTGTGTGTGTGTGTGTGTGTGTGTGTGAGTGGAGATATGTGGGAACCCTGTATTTCTTATGAAGTTTGCTCTCTGAATTTTCTGATCAGCAATATTCTGCCGGGCGCAGTGGCTCACACCTGTAATCCCAGCACTCTGGGAGGCCGAGGTGGGCAGACCACGAGGTCAGGAGATCGAGAACATCTTGGCTAACACAGTGAAACCCTGTCTCTGCTAAACACACACACACACACACACACACACACACACACACACACACACAAATTAGCCAGGCATGGTGGCGGGCGCCTGTAGCGCCTGTAGTCCCAGCTACTCCAGAGGCTGAGATAGGAGAATGGCATGAACCCGGGAGGCAGAGCTTGCCATGAGCAGAGATGGCACCACTGTGCTCCAGCCTGGGCGACAGAGCAAGACTCCGTTTCAACAATAACAACAAAGCCAATGATGTGAACAGACACATCACATAAGAGAATATACCAATTGCTAAGAGGCATTTGAAAAGATGATCAAATTCATTTGCCATTAGGGCAATGCAAAGGAAAACCAGAAAATATTACACTGCACACTTACTAGAATGACTCTAATCCAAAAATCTTAAAATACCAAATGTGATAGAGGTTATGGAGCAACAGGGATTCTCATTCCTTGCTGGTTAAAATGAAAAATGATACCCCACTCTTTTAGAAGTGAATATCTTATGAACCTATTCATATGACATTCTGCGAAAGTTACAACTCTAGGAACTATTAAGAAAAAGAAAGCAGGGGCCGGGCGCGGTGGCTCAAGCCTGTAATCCCAGCACTTTGGGAGGCCGAGATGGGCGGATCACGAGGTCAGGAGATCGAGACCATCCTGGCTAACACGGTGAAACCCCGTCTCTACTAAAAAAATACAAAAAAAACTAGCCGGGCGAGGTGGCGAGCGCCTGTAGTCCCAGCTACTCGGGAGGCTGAGGCAGAAGAATGGCGTGAACCCGGGAGGCGGAGCTTGCAGTGAGCTGAGATCCGGCCACTGCACTCCAGCCTGGGCAATAGAGCGAGACTCCGTCTCAAAAAAAAAAAAAAAAAGAAAAAAGAAAAAGAAAGCATAGCTTCTAGGATCTTGGGAGAAGTGCAGAGGTTGACTTCACAGGGGAATTGTAGGCTGATGGAACTGGTCAGTATGATACTTGGGTATTAGATACAGGACTCTATGCATTTGTTACAATGCATATAACTTTACATAATAGTTAAATCGGATGTGTGTAATCTTAGAAAATTAACTACGGTTTGGAATTTGTAAAAAATAATGGGCTGCTGAAGAGACAATGGATTTTACAGGGATAAAGAAAAAAAAAACAAAGGAAGCAACCATAAGGCAAGTGTTGCCATAGTCTAGGGGAGAGATGATGTTAGTTTCACCCAAAGCCCTAGTAACGGAGATTGACTTAAGTAGATGGATTTGGAATGAACTTTAGTAGTTGAGGGAACAGAAGATGCTGTTGCATTGGGGGCTAAGATAAAGAAATGGAGGCATCCAGGACACACACACACACACACACAATCTTGCCACTTTTGCTATTAACAAAAATGAAATTGAGCCATGATTTGGTTCTTATGGTTTATTGTTAGAATTCATGTGTGTTTTATAACCTCTCTGATATACAGGTAAATGTTACTTCTTCCTCAAACGATGGGAATGCCCTCCACTCTCCCAACCCCGTGATCAACAAATCTACATTCATGGCAACTATGGTAAACCTTCACTGGCAGAGGCAGCATGTTCCCTGAAGGCTGAAACTAAAGTGAGGAAAAGGAACTGAAGGTGAGTCATTTGGGGCATGTTTGGAGAAGGGTTGTGTTCACTCCTTTAAAAAGCTCCCTGACACTGTCCCACTGATTCAATCCCGAGATCATTAGTCCCTCTCTCTTCTGGACAGAAAAATTCCTCCCAGTACCAGGAGATAAAAGGATGGGCTGCCATTTTCTTTTCACCTTCCATAAGAAGTGCTCCCTTCTTGGGAACTCAGAAGAAAAGCTCCATGAGGATAATTCCCAAGGACATGGGGGCCAGAGCTGCAATTTACCCACCAGTTCCCTCCCAGGCTGGGAGAAGAGCTTCTTTGTCTGTGGGTTTCCACCTTGAGCCCTGAGGTTTGATCCACCAATCCTGGCTATGAGCAGAGGCCCACTGCCCCTGGGACACTGAGCCAGAGCTGAAGAGGGAAGTCAGCTCATGAACGACTCAGTTGATCCTGGCTGTAGTGGGTGGACAGAACCCCAACTGTCACTGAATTCTCTGGCAAAATCACACGTCAACCTCGTTTGGAATCTCAGGGCTCCTGAATCCTTCTGAGGGTCCTGTCAGGAGTAAGAGCAGCTGGAATTCCTTTCATGTGGACCTCCAATCCATATGGAGAGGGTCTTAGGCCACTACTCCAATCACATTTGGGCAAGCTGGCACTGGCTCTAAGGCGATAAACTGTTTGTGGACCTTGTCAGGTTTCTGTCATCAACACAACATCCCCTGTTCATGACTTTCTGGAATAGAACTGCTTGTGTTATATTTCTTGGATCCCCAGAGTTCCAGAGGTCAGCAGAAGGACTGGTCTAATAGGAAGGGGAATAAATCCATCATTGTTCCAGGTAGCTTTCCTCCAACCACTGTTGAGTTCTAAGTCCTACTCTGAGATAGCAAAAGGCTCTTAAAAGTAGCCAGACCTTCTATTGGTTGAGACAAGGGGATGGAAGGAGCTGCCATTGCCTCCCTTCCTGTTTGACTCATACTATCTTGCTTCCTTCTGTTACTGACATGATCAACATTCCCAGCCTCTTTCAATCCTTTCACCTCTATCCTTACTGATGCTCTAATATATTTTTACTGCTGACTCCATAAAAAATAATCTAAACAAAGACTTATTTATTATTCTGTATATATCCATGTATATTTGAAGTTTTTTTATTTTTATTTTTTGGAATACAGTATTTTTAAAGTAGGCTTTAAATATCCTAGTAACAGTTTTGTGTATGGGGTGAAGAAGGGTTCCACTTAAATTAGGGTTTTTATATGGATACTCAGTTGATCTGCTGACATCAGTTTCAACAAGGCTATTCCATGCTCTGAAGCTGTGAATTTTTTTTTTTTTTTAATCAGGTAAGAACGCATGTGCACAGGTTTTTTTTTTGCTTTTGTTTTTCAAGACTGTCCATTCAGTTTCATTGGTCTATCGACCAACCCCTGCACCTAAATTTAAAACTCTTCATCACATTAGCTTCTTTGTAATTCTTACTATTGGATAGACTATTTTCTGTTTTTCAAGAGTATATTGACTATGCTTGACCACTTGCATGTCTTTATATTTAGAATCAGGTGACTCACACATGTCCAAAGCCATTTGCTTGTTTTGATTTGGGATTTCAATTATTCTATATTTTCCTCTACTTTTTGGAAGAACTAACTCATTTAAAATATTGAATCTTCATGCCTATGAATTATTTTTTAGTTTATATTTATGTGAGTCTTCATTAATATCTCTTAAAAACATTTTAATATTTTCATCTGTAAAGTTATTATTTCTGGTTAAGTATTTTTCTCGGATGCATTTTTGGTTAAGTATTTTTCTTAGTGGATATTCGTTTGAATACTGACCTTATATTAGAAAACTGATATACTATCATAAATTGAGTAAATTATCTTTAGTTCTTTTGGATTCTTTTCATGCTCAGTAGTGTCATCCATTAATCACAGAAGTTTGGTTTCCAACTGGCCAATCCTCATTCCTTTCATTTATTCCTCTTTGCTTACAACATTTACCACTACCTCTAGTATAAAGAGTAGTAGAAATACTTGTAGCAGAAACTCTAGGTTAAGTCCCAAGTTCAAACTTCTACTTTCAATATTTAAAATATTTAAAAGGCATATCTTTTATCTAGTTTGATCACATTTTTTTCATGTTATTTTATTTTAGAATAATTTTAGATTTAAAAGAAAATTGACACAATGTTCAAGAACATTCTTTTATGTCCCATAATCTATTCCCCCTGTTATTAACATCTTACTTTGGTAAGGTTTCCTAAAACTAATGAACCAATAGTGATATGCAAACATCCTTTGTTTATTAACAAACATACTTTATTCACATTTATCTCCTTGTCACGAAAATCTGTTTTCTGTCCCAGGATCCCCTGAGGATACTCCGTTACATTTATTCATCATGTCTCTTTCAATGCCCGTTGGCTGTGCCAGTTCACTGAGACTTCTCTTGCTTTTGAAAACATTGACAGTTTGGAGATGTATTGTCAGGTATTTCGGAAAACAGCCTTTGACTGGGAATTATCTGATTTTTTTAATGATTTGATGTAGGTTATGTTTTCTTGGAAGATGAACAGAGAAGTGAAATGCCATTCTTATCATATCATACCGAGGGCACAGAGTACAAACACAATTTGTCATTGATGATGATAATTTGATCACCATGGTGAGGTAGAGTTTTCCAGTTTTCTTCAGGGTAAAGTCACATTAATTTTTTCCCTGGGTCATACTGTCATCTTGGGAAGGATAGAAGACCCAGGAGCAGCCAGTAGTCACATGAGGCCTCTGAGGGAAAACTGCAGACACTTCTTGCCCACAAAGAGGAGGATCCACAGAAACCAGCTGCCCCCCTGTTGTCATCCCCGGGAGGCCCAGAGGCATGGTGACCCACAGGGGTGTCCCCTGACATCTTAGGGGATAGAAAGAGGACAAGGCTGTGCTCTGGTGAGTCTCAGTTCAGATCATGAGAGCGGAAGATCATGACAGGGGCCTTCCTGGCATCCCCAGGCTGATACAGAGGACGGACTGGTGAGCTACCCCACTACGGACACAGGAGGACCCCCCAAAACCAGCCCATTTTCACTCCTCCTGGGAGGCCTTGGGCAGGGCCATTAGGGAGAGATGCTAGGGTGCTCCAGTCCCTCTTGGGGGTTTCATGGAAATGGGAACCTTGATCTGAAAAACAGTCTCTGGAGACAAGAGGGAGGGAGTGGAGGCTGTGTCAGGAATAGAGGAAGACAGAGGGTCCTTCCCACGCTATTTCAGGTGGAGGGCAGCGGAGTCCTGCCTGGGGCCTGGGAGGCCATATCCCACTATGGATGGATGTGATTCTATCTCTCTTCTACCTTGCAGGTCTCAGGGGTGGGAGGGGCTTATTCGGAGGTGAAAGACTCAGATGTACAGAGGCAGGGAGCCCAGGCCGTTTCAGGAGTCCAGGCACAGCCTCTCAATAGGGCAGGAAGGGAACACCCATGACCGGTAGTGCCCTCTGTCCTGTCCCTGTGCCTGCTGCCAGCTCTGGAGGAGCCCATCAGGGTCCCCAGATTTACAACTTTCTGACTTCCACTTTGGGAGTCAGCTAGAGGGGAGATTATCTCTGAGGAGGGCAGCTTCGGTTAAGCAGAGGGAGTTGCACCAGGGCTGGTCACGCAACAAGAAGAGAAGTCTGTCAAAGGACAGCGACCTCCCAACACGGAGGGGAGGCACAGGCTGCACCCTGCCACTCCTTGCTGTCAGCCCTGGAAAAAGGTGGGGTGTGAGTGTCAAGGACTGGGGAGGTGGGAGGGAAGAGTCCGGCAAGGCTTAGGGAGTGAGCAGGAAGGGCAGGAGCACATCCTGGAGGTGGGAAGGAAGGGATGGAAAGGAGGCTGACAAGTGGGGGGTGGTTGCTCCTCTGAGAGGAGGCCCCGCCCCACGCTAGCCCTGCTGTCAGTCCTGATCATCCCCGGCAGGGTTCCCGGATGTGCTTTCCGGCGTCCATCTTGGGAGGCTGAAGAACCTGAGGTATTTTGTGACGAGGCTCGTCTCAGGTCAGCAGAGGGAAGAGTCTTAGACCTATCCAGTCTTCAAGGTGAGGGCCCCGAGGGAGAACTGAGGGATCCTCCCCCCACCACAGAGAGAAGCCGGCCCGGCTTGCTGTACCCCTGCCGTGGGACTTGTAGTTCGCGGAAAGGAAGATGGTAGCCGAGGGCTGAGGGACGGGTCCTCACGGCAGAGGAAGGGAGGAGATGCCGGCCCTCTAGGGAATAAATAGGAAGACATTGAGGAGGACCGGGGAACCCCCACCTCAGAGGATGGATTCCCGGAGATTCCCACCCCGCTCCTCAAATCAGCCCTCCTAGAGCTCCCCAGTCGGCTCAGGCTGAGCGGCCGCCCTCTTGTTGCTGGGTGAGGGGTGTAGGGGACGGGGAAGGGGAGGCCTTGTTCTGGGGGTCCCCTGGCAAGTCAGCACGGCGAGCTGCCTGCAGCCGGCAGAGGGAAGACTCCCAGACCCTGGTGGGGAGAAGAGTGAGGACTGAGGGGTCACATTGAGAGGTGACAGCGTGCTATCAGCCCTCGTGCTTGGCACTTCTGCATCGGCGACCGCTCTGGCGGCATTCGAGGCACCCTTCAGCCCGCCACGGCACTGTAGGAGCCTCTCTCTAGACTGGCGGAGGCTGCAGCCGCCTCCCTCTGCTCACGGGGAGGTGTGGAGGGAGAGGCCCGGGGGGGAACCCAGGCTGAGTCCCGTGCTCGCGGTCCAGCCGAGTTCTGGCTGGCGCTGGCGTGGGCTTGGCAGGACCTGCACACGTAGTGGCTGGCGGGCACCTCCGGCCCAGAGCAGTGAGGGGCTTAGCACCCGGGCCAGCAGCTGCAGAGGGTGCCAGCGGCCGGCACTATGCTCAGTTCTCCCCAGGCCTCAGCTGCCTCACTGCAGGGCAGGGCTTGGGACCTGCAGCCCGCCATGTTTGAGCCCCCCCTCCGCAGTGGGCTCCCTGGTGGCCCGAGCCTCCCTGATGGGCGCCACCCCCTGCTCCATGGCGCCTGGTGCCGTTGACTGCCCAAGGGGTGAGGTTTGCAGGCGCCGCTCGGGACTGGCGGGCAGCTCCACCTACAGCCCCAGTGCAGGATCTACTAGGTGAAGCCAGCTGGGCTCCTGAGTCTAGTGGGGACTTGGAGAACCTTTATGTCTGGCTAAGGGATTGTAAATACACCAATCAGCATTCTGTGTCTAGCTCAGGGTTTCTAAATACATCAGTCATTACTCTGTGCCTAGCTCAAGGTTTGTAAATACACCAATTGGTACTCTGCATCTAGCTAACTTAGTGGGCACTTGGAGAACTTTTCTGTCTAGCACTCTGTCTGTAGCTCAAGGATTGTAAACACAGCAATCAGCACGCTGTCAAAACGGACCAATCAGCTCTCTGTAAAATAGACCAAACCCTCTCTGTAAAATGGACCAATCAGCAGGATGTGGGTTGGGTCAGATAAGGAAAGCAGGCTGCCCAAGCCAGCAGTGGCAACCTGCTCGGGTCCCCTTCCACACTGTGGTAGCTTTATTCTTTTGCTCTTTACAATAAATCTTGCTACTGCTCACTCTTTGGGTCCACGTCGCCTTTAAGAGCTGTAACACTCACCGCGAAGGTCTGCAGCTTGACTCCTGAAGCCAGCTGAGACCACAAACCCACCGGAAGAACGAACAACTCCAGATGCACCACCTTCAAGAGCTGTAATACTCAACCTGAAGGTCTGTAGCTTCACTCCTGTCAGCGAGACCACAAACCCACCAGACAGAAGAAGCTCCAGACACATCTGAACGTCTGAAGGAACAAACTCCAGACACACCATCTTTAAGAACTGTAACACCGCGAGGGTCTGTGGCTTCATTTTTGAAGTCATCGAGACCAAGAACCCACCAATTCCGGACACAACATGTGCATCAGAACAGACGTGAGGCCACCCGGATCACCCCCGTGGTAGAGTGCTGGGAGGTGGCTGCCACCTCATTACCTCCCACTGCTCTCAGCGCTGTGGAGTTTCACCTGAGGTTTTGCCTCAGGCCAGCAGAGTGGTGGGGGCCTGGCTCTGTCTGAGAACATGTGACAATGCTAACTGAATGCTGAGGGGGCCACGAACCTCAGAACTGTGGGACTCTGAGAGTCTGGCCAGCCCCAGCTGCCGTCATAACTGGAGGGTCTCCCTCACTTCCTCTTGCAGGTGCTCCAGGAACCAGGAGTTGAAGACCTGGGTGTGAGGGACACATACATCCTAAAAGCACCACAGCAGAGGAGGCCCAGGCACTGCCAGGAGTCAAGGTGAGTGCACAGCCTGACTCTGTACCAAGGGCCCTACCCCCAGAAACAGGGCAGACCTGGCAGCACCCAGCCCGTAGCCACCCACTGTCATTCCTGGTGCCTCAGACTCTGCCTGCCAGCTGTGCCTTGAGGTGCTTTCTCACATCCTCCTACAGGTTCCCAGGAGACAAACGCCCTAGGAAGACAGGTGACCTGTGAGGCCCTAGAGCACCACCATAAGGGAAGAAGAGCTGTAAGCCAGCCTTTGTCAGAGCCATCATGGGTGAGTTTCTCAGCTGAGGCCACTGGCACTGTCCCTCTCTCCCTCAGTCCTGTGGGATCCCATCATATCCATTCATGCTCACACGTTTACCTGCTGCTCCTGAACAATATTCATCATGCCTCTCTCTCCAAACATTCCATGCCCCAGCTTTCAGCAAGGCTTCCAGAAGCCAAATTTCATACTAGAGTTGGTAGATGCAGAGGATCCCCCACATGAGGGAGAGGAGTAAGCCTCCTCCATTTTCTCTTCCTCTCTCCATTTTTTATTCCCCTCCTCCTCCTCTTCTTCTTTCTCATCCTCATCCTCTTCTCTGATTCTGCGTTCTCCAGGGGACAAGGATATGCCTGCTGCTGGGATGCCGAGTCTTCTCCAGAGTTCCGCTGAGAGTCGTCAGAGTCGTCCTGAGGGGGAGGACTCCCCGAGTCTTCTCCAGAGTCCTCCTGAGGGGAAAGACTCCCAGTCTCCTCTCCAGATTCCTCAGAGTCCTCCTGAGGGCGAGGACTCCCTGTCTCCTCTCCAGATTCCTCAGAGTCCTCCTGAGGGGGAGGACTCCCTGTCTCCTCTCCAGATTTCCCAGAGCCCTCCTGAGGGTGAGGCCGTCCAGTCTCCTCTCCAGAATCCTGCGAGTTCCCTCTTCCCCTCCACTTTATTGAGTGTTTTCCAGAGTTCCCCTGAGAGTACTCAAAGTCCTTTTGAGGGTTTTCCCCAGTCTCCTCTCCAGATTCCTGTGACCTCCTCCTTCCCCTCCACTTTATTGCGTGTTTTCCAGAGTTCCCCTGAGAGTTCTCAGAGTCCTTTTGAGGGTTTTCCCCAGTCTCCTCCCCAGATTCCTGTGAGCTCCTCCTTCTCCTCCACTTTATTGAGTCTTTTCCAGAGTTCCTCTGAGAGTTCTCAGAGTCCTTTTGAAGGTTTTCCCCAGTCTCCTCTGCAGATTCCTGTGAGCGCCTCCTTCTCCACTTTATTGAGGCTTTTCCAGAGTTCGCCTGAGAGTTCTCAAAGTCCTTTTGAGGGTTTTCCCCAGTCTCCTCCCCAGATTCCTGTGACCTCCTCCTTCCCCTCCACTTTACTGAGTCTTTTCCAGAGTTCCCCTGAGAGTTCTCAAAGTACTTTTGAGGGTTTTCCCCAGTCTCCTCTCCAGATTCCTCTGAGCTCCTCCTCCTCCTCCCCTTTACTGAGTCTTTTCCAGAGTTCCCCTGAGAGTTCTCAAAGTACATTTGAGGGTTTTGCCCAGTCTCCTCTCGAGATTCCTCAGAGTCCCACTGAGGGAGACAACTCCCAGTCTCCTCTCCATAGTCCTCAGAGTCCGCCTGAGGGGGAGGACTCCCTGTCTCCTCTCCAGATTCCTCCTGAGTGGGAGGACTCCCTGTCTCCGCTTCACTTTCCTCATAGTCCTCCTCAGGGGGAGGACTCCCAGTCTTCTCTCCAGAGTCCTGTAAGCATCTGCTCCTCCTCCACTTCATTGAGTCTTCCCCAGAGTTTCCCTGAGAGTCCTCAGAGCCCTCCTGAGGGGCCTGCCCAGTCTCCCCTCTATAGTCCTCAGAGCCTTCCTGAGGGGACGGACTCCCAGTCTCTTGTCAAGAGACCTCAGAGTCCTCCTGAGGGGGAGGATTCCCTGTCTCCTCTCTACATTCCTCAATGTCCTCCTGAGGGGGAGGACTCCCTGTCTTCTCTCCAGTTTCCTCATAGTCCTCCTGTGAGGGAGGCCTCCCTGTCTCCTCTCCAGATTCCTCTGTGTCCTCCTGACGGGGAGGATTCCCAGTCTCCTCTCCAGACTCCTCAGAGTCCTCCTGAGTGGGAGGTCTCTTTGTCTCCTCTCCGCTTTCCTCACAGTCCTCCTCAGGGGGAGGACTCCCAGTCTTCTCTCCAGAGTCCTGTGATTATCTGCTCCTCCTCCACTTCACTGAGTCTTCTCCAGAGTTTCCCTGAGAGACCTCAGAGACCCCCTGAGGGGCCTGCTCAGTCTCCTCTCCAGAAACCTCTCAGCTCCTTCTCCTACACTTTAGCGAGTCTTCTGCAGAGTCCTCATGGGAGTCCTCAGAGTCCGCCTGAAGGGCCTGCCCAGTCTCCACTCCAGAGACCTGTCAGCTCCTTCTCATCCACTTCATTGAGTCTTTCCCAGAGTTCTCCTGAGAGTCCTGAGAGTCCTCCTGAGGGGCCTGCGCAGCGTCCTCTCCAGAGTCCTGTCAGCTCCTTCTCGTCCACTTCATTGAGTCTTTCCCAGAGTTCCCCTGAGAGTCCTCAGAGTCCTCCTGAGGGGCCTGCCCAGTCTCCTCTCCAGAGTGCTGTGAGCTCCTTCTCCTCCACTTCCTTGAGCCCAGTCAGTGAAGAGTCCAGCAGCCCAGTAGATGAAGATACAAGCACCTCAGACACCTTGCTAGAGAGCGAGTCCTTGACAGACAGTGAGTCCTTGATAGAGAGCGAGCCCTTGTTCACTTATACACTGGATGAAAAGGTGGACGAGTTGGTGCGGTTTCTTCTCCTCAAATATCAAGCGAAGCAGCCTGTCACAAAGGCAGAGATGGTGACAAATGTCATCAACAGGTACAGGGGCTACTTTCCTATGATCTTCAGGAAAGCCCGTGAGTTCATAGAGATTCTTTTCGGCATTTCCCTGAGAGAGGTGGACCCTGAGGACTCCTACGTCTTTGTAAACACATTAGAGCTCAGCTGTGAGGGGAGTGTGAGTGATGAGCAGGGCGTGCCCCAGAACCACCTCTTGTTTCTTGTTCTGAGTATCATCTTCATGAAGGGCACCTGTGCCTCTGAGGAGGTCATCTGGGATGTGCTGAGTGGAATAGGGGTGCGTGCTGGGAGGGAGCACTTTATCTTTGGGGAGCCCAGGGAGCTCCTCACTAAAGTTTGGGTGCAGGAACATTACCTAGAGTACCGGGAGGTGCCCAACACTGCTCCTCCACGTTACGAATTCCTGTGGGGTCCAAGAGCTCATTCAGAAATCAGTAAGAGGAAAGTAGTGGAGTTTTTGGCCATGCTCAACAATACCGTCCCTATTTCCTTTCCACCCTCGTACAAGGAGGCTTTGAAAGGTGTGGAAGAGAGAGCCCAGGCCATAATTGACACCACAGATGACTCCACTGCCACAGACAGTGCAAGCTCCAGTGTCGTGTCCCCCAGCTGCTCTTCTGAGTGAAGTCTGGGGTAGATTATTCCCTCTGAGTTTGAAGAGGCGGTCGAGTTTCTACGTGGTGGACGGCTCGGGTGAGGCTGGAGAGAACACAGTGCTGTTTGCACTTCTGTTCCATATGGGCGGTTAAGGGATTTACCTGTTTTCCTTTTGGGTATTTTTCAAATGCTTTTCCTATTAATAACAGGTTTAAATAGCTTCAGAATCTTAGTTTACAAATATTAGTCACACATGTATTGCTCTTTATCTGGTTTAAGAGTAACAGTTTGATATTTTGTAAAAACAAAAACACACACAAACACACCACATTGGGAAAACCTTCGGCCTCATTTTGTGATGTGTCACAGGTGAATGTGGTATTGCTGTAGGAATTTTCTTGAAACTGTGAAGGAATTCTGCATTTAAATAGTGGAACAAATAAAGGATTGTTAATATTTGCATTTCCTCAGGCCCTTTAGTTTGTTGTTCTTGAGACTAAAGATACATACCTGGTTTGCTTATGTAAGAAAGTAGCCGAAAGTAAATTGTAATAAATAAAAGTGCCTGTGACTCGTTTATTTGATGACCATTATATCAGCATTTGCTCATAGAAGTTACTGTTAGTAGTGAAGTTACTATTAAAAGCAAGACTTATCCCTACCCCTAAAACGGTAAAGTGTAGCTACAGATGCCATATCAGGAATGTGGTAAGATTTTCTCTACAATCTAAAGAGTAAGTTTCAAAAGGAGTGGGGAGGTGAGACTCCAGATGGAGGCTTTGAGTAAAAAGGCTCTGAGCTAAGGCAGTTTTGGGCTTTGGGAAACTGCAGGTGCTTCTGTGGGAGCTGATTGTTATGAAGCTGGGTGGTGGCAGGGCCCAGATTCTCAGAAAGTGAGAGAAAAGCCTGGAATGGAAAACTACTTGAGCAGTTGGCTCTGGGTGGAGGATGAAGCAGAGAGGAGTCTCCACATGGGGAAGTCATGGAAGGTGTCCTGTGGCTCTGTCACTGGGGAGCGTGAACACAGTGCAAGGACTAGGTGGTTGATCCCCATCATCTGCAAGGGTTTCCTGAGAAATGTGGTGAGAATTCCTTGATGTGGTGCTCAGAAGCCTCCATGCTGGCACTCATTTGCCTGGCCAGGAAGAGCCAGAGCCCATTCCATTGACAGGAGTTTTATTTGGGTTCTTTTGAAAGTAATGAGGACAAGTCTAAGCAATGTGTAGATTTTTAGTGGAGCTTAAATAAAACTAGTGATTTGGATGGATGATCAGTGGGGAAGGCGAAAAGGAGTTGGTCCTTAACTCAAAATCTATAGTCATTGAGTTGCATTCAGCTGTGAAAGCCTCTCCTTACTTGAATCATACAATATATCCTTTTAGAAAATGTCCTGAGTTATATCTATGAAGTAAAACTTTTGTTTCCGTTCATATTCCATGACATATTCAGCTAGATATTCTCTGAGGTTTTGGATAAATAAGAATTTTTCTCAAAAGACAGTGGTAGACTCTGGGGTTATAATCATATTGATGACAACTGCCATTTATTAAAATTCCAAGACATGCCAAGCTGTGTGCCAGGTGTTTTACTCACATTACATACATTCCAGCAATTCTACAGCACAGGGATTATCAAACCCGTTTTACAGACGAAGAAGCTGAGGTTATAGTTCATGACAAATTCCCCAAGATCCCATGATGATCACATGATTAGAAAGTGACTGGGCTGGGGCTTGAGTTCTGAAATCATCTAGACCCACACTGTCCCCACTCCTCTCAGCCTGAGCATAGCCTTCTTCCTGTTAAGTCACTTCTCTTCACATTTCCTAATGTCTTCCAGGTAACATAAAGAAGAAACCTGTGACAAAGTATTTAGATGGGCCTAGAGAAGAAAGGTGACAATGGGAATCAATACCATTCAGGGATCGTTTGGGCTTTCTTTAGCTAAATTCTTCCTGTTATGAGCCCTAGGTGTCTTGAGAGCTGACTGTGTCTGGGTGCCAGTGCTTTTGTCCAGCCCCAGGCCTTTCCCACATTACAGCACCCTCCAGTTGATCTCCCCTGTGTGCTCCCTTGTGCAACTCTGGAAGCTGGCGTGCTGACTAACTTCTCACTGTGGTCTCGCCTCTGAAACCTGTGCCCAGCCCTCAGTGCAAGAGCCCAGAGACATCTGCCCTTTCCCTGACGTAGACCACTGTGTGTCCCTGGAGAAGTTCCTTGAGTGATCCATCCCTCCCTGTGGCTCCTCCATGATAAAGGCCCTTCGATGTGAATATTCACTTTGGATAGTGACATTTCCATACCTAGGCTGAACATCTTCAACACACACTCAACATATTTCCACATAGGCTGCAGAGTAAAATCTGATTTTCCACATAACATATGGGTTTGTGGGATGTAATCCTAAGGTCAGATATAACCTATTTGAAATCTTCCTAATATTTGATATTGTAGTATGATTTTAATGCGATGCATTATTTGAAACAGGGCACTGAACACAGAGATGAATAAGCTTTTGTAGATGATCAAATGCCAATATTTCCTTCATAAACTTTGTGGATGAGGAAAGGCTATAGACATCGCTTTCTAAATGATCTACTAGAAGGTGAATTGGTAAAGAAATAAAACCGTAACAAAATCTTGAAGACTTCCTAGAAGTTGACCAGGGTACTTTGGGCGACATGCCAGCTCTGATGAGACATAAACAATAGTTAAACATCCTTCCACTGTCTCTTGTGTGTGTACCTGCCCCACAGGAAAATCCTGGCTTGCAGTGAACCACAGGCACGTGTATAGCTGTTCAGGAATGTTCCGTCCTATGCAGGGTAGCAGAGGCTCAAAGGGTAGGTTATTTTTCATTCACCAAAAATATGAGAGAATTCTCAGCCTAAATAAATTATATAGGTTATGAAAGGACAGTGCCAAGTGATATTGAGGGATTAATGTTGACCCTCCCTGCGAAGACTTACAGAATTGTTTTAAAACTGCATGTAATGCTGTATTTGAAACCACCAGTCACCTCATAGGTGCAAGAAAAAGTTGGAAGATTTCAAGCCTATGCTGACATTCCCAGAAACAATTCCATGCAATGAAGGGATTTCCTGTCATCAATTATAAGAGTTGCTTTTCATTGAGCCCTGTAATAACATATGGGAGAGACTACAAGGGCCCGTCTCCATCTTGTCTAGCTCGCTTTCCTGGCTGGTTCATTTGTAGTTAGACAGAAGCCAGTGCACCGCTCCCATGCTTTCGTTTCTGTTCAGCGCTTAACATCTGTTGTGATGTCGAGGGACAAGGTGAAAGCAGCTTGGATTCCTGGCTGAGGTGAAATCCAGGATCCTCTGTGGATTAGTTTGTTATACCATAACAGAATATCACAGACTGTGTGACTTAAACGGTAGAATTGTATTTTCTCATATATCTCGAGGCTAAATGTCTAAGATCAAGATATGGGCCAGTTTGATTTCTTCCCTGGCCTCCCCGTGGCTTGCTGATGGCCACTTTCTCACTGAATTCTTACATGGATGTTCTTTGGTCTGTGTGTCTGTATCTTAATCTGCTCTTCTTATGAGGACACCAGTCATATTGAATATGATCATAATCATAAGACCACATTTTACCTTAGTTGCCTCTTCAAAGGGTCTGTCTCCAAATACAGTGATACTCTGCAGTCCTGGAGGTAGAGACTTGGATATATGAACTTGGAAAGAGGGACACAATTCAGCCCACAACACCCTGCCAACTTAAATCAGAATTTATTTGCACAAAAATAAACTCATGTTAAGCCATTTAACTTTCAGGGACTTTTTTCTCTTCCATCAGGTTACTGTTAATGTGACTACAGGAGTGCTCCTCTTCCTTTTCTTAGGGTCATTTCAATATTTGACTTAAAAATAAATGGTGCGTGTATTTTTGTTGCAAAAAAATTCTAAAAGTACATAGAAATGGCATTGTTGTCTTTACAAAGTTCCTCCAGAACTCAGCCTCCTACTCAGAAGTTTCCACTATTAACAATGTGGCTGTGTAAATTTTAAAATATGATTTTTGATTTTGGCTTTCCTAAAGATACATGTGCCATTTTATATATACACATATATGTACATATACACACATGTGTAATGATATAATGATATACATATAGGTTTGCCACTTACCTTTGCCACTATTATAGGTTCAATTGCCTCTTCCACAAAACGCTACATTGAAATTAACATGTGGCATTGATTTCGTGATAGGATTAATTCAAAGTTCGTGATAGGATTAATTCAAAGTTAAATTGAGGTTATTAATGCTGGCCTTAATGGAAGTCACTATGAAAAGGGGATATTTGGGCATAGAGATATGAGTAGAGAGATGTCAATGTGAGTAGACACGGAGGGAAGACAGCTAGGTACAAGGCATGGAGAGAAGCCTGGAAAACATCCCGCAATCACAGCCCTCATAAGGAACCAATCTTGTGTACACTTTGCTCTTGTGCTACCAGATCCCAAAACTGTGAGACAATGAATTTCTGTTGTTTTGTCATCCAGGTTGTGGTACTTTGCTATTGCAACCCTAACATGCCATGATACTCACTTATTAAAATGTATCCAGCATCTTTCCATGACAGCACATAGAGATCTGCTTTACTTCCGGGACTTCTCCCGAGGATGCCAATTTATTTCTGTACAATAACAATAGCATTCCCAATGTTGAGTGAGTCCTGATGTAAACTGTGGAGTTGACTTAATAAATAGGTGTCAATACAGATTCATCAGTTGTAGCAAACACGCTATAATAATACAAATTGTAAATAATAGGAGACACTGTGTGTGTGTGTGTGTGTGTGTGTGTGCGCGCGTGAGGCAGGGCAGGGAGGATGGTGTAGATCTGTGGGAACTCTGTAATTTTGATAAAGTTTTCTCTCTGTATTTTTGGATTAGCAATGCTCTAAAAATGAAACCTATTAGCTTTTTAAAACATGCAAATAATTTGAACAAACACTTTATCAAAGAGGATATACATATTGGAAAGAGGCATGTAATGTCATTTGTCATTAGGGAGATGCAAACAAAAACCAGAGAAGATTCCAATACCCACTTATTACAATGGCTAAAATCCAACAATCTAAAAATATCAAATGTAAGAGAGGATATGGAACAACGGGAATTCTCATTTCTTGCTGGTTGTGATGAAAACTGATACAGGTGCACTTTTAAATCAGTGTTTTCTGCACCTCTTCCTATGACATGGTGAAAGCTAAAACTATAGGAACTGAAAGCAGAACGTAGTTGCCAGGGCCTTTGCAGAAGTGCAGTGACTGACCTCAAATGGGATGCACGGGAGAATTTTAGGTTGATGAAACCGGTCATTATGATACTTGGATGGTACATATGGGCCTCCATGCATTTGCCAAAATACATATAACTTCACATAATAGTTACATTTGATGTGTATTTGTGAAATTTTTTAACTTTTGTCTTACATTCAGGGATAGAAGTGCAGGTTTGTTACACAAGTAAATTATGTCATGGGAGTTTCTTGTACAGACTGTTTCATCACCCATCTATTAAGCCTAGTACCCATTTGTTATTTTTCCTGATCCTCTCCCTCCTCCCACTCTCCACCCTCTGAAAGGCCCCAGTGTGTGTTGCTCCCCTCTGTGTGTCCATGTGTTCTCCTCTCTAGGTCCCACTTATAAGTGAGAACATGTAGTATTTGGTTTTCTGTTACTGCGTTAGTTTCCTAAGAATAATTGTCTCTGGCTGCATCCATGCCATGGAATGGGTTTCTTTTTTTTAAGTAGCAACAACAAAGACGTCTTTAACCTAGTCTGGGTGGGAGATAATGTTAACATCACACACAGCAGTAGTACTGGAGATAGAAAAAGCGGAAGGATTTGGAACGGATTTTAGAGGTTAAAGGAACAAAAGTTGTTGGATTAGATTTGGGATAAGATAAAGGGAGATATCAAGCACCAAAGTAAAAATTGTGCCACCTTTGATGGTAACAAATATCAAATGAAGACATACTTTGGTTTTTCAACTTTTTGACAGCCTTCCTGTGTATTTTGTAATCACTCTGACACACGCACAAATGTTTCTTATTCCTTGAAATCTGGGAATGCCCTCCCCTCCTTCAACCTGGTGCCCAACAATTCTACATTCATGGCACCTGTGGTAAACCTCCACTGGCAGTGCAGCATCTTCACGGAAGGCTGAATCTAAGTGAGAAAAAGGAACTGAAGGTGAGTCATTTGGGGCATGTTTGGAGAAGGGCTGTGTTCACTCCTTTAAAAGGCCCCTGACACTCCCCACTGATTCAATTCCAAGAACATTAGTCCCTCTCTCTTCTGGACAGGAGAATTATTTCCAATACCAGGAGGTAAAAGGATAGGCTGCCATTTTCTTTTTACCATCCATAACTAATGCTCCCTTCTTGGGAACTCAGAAGAAAAGCTCCATGAGGATAATTCCCAAGGACATGGGGGCCAGAGCTGGAATTTACCTACCAGGTCCCTCCCAGTCTGGGAGAAGAGCTTCCTTGTCTGTGGGTTTCCACCTTGAGCGCTGAAGTTTGATCCACCAATCCTGGCTATGAGCAGAGGCCCACTGCCCCTGGGACATGGAGACGAAGCTAAGGAAGGAGGTCAGCTCATGAACAGCTGAGTTGATCCTGACCATAGTGGGTGCAGAGCACCCCATTCCTCAGGGTAATCTCCGGCAAAGCCACAATCACGTTGTTTGGAATCTCAGGGCTCATGAATCCTCCTGAGAGTACTGTCAGGAGTAAGAGCAGCTGAAAAGAAGTATGTGGAGCTCTTATCCATGTGGAGAGGCAGATAACCTTCTACTCCCCTATCCTGTGAGCAACCTGGCACTGGCACTAAGTGTTTGTGGACCTGATCAGGGTGTCTGTCATCAGCACAGCAGCCTCCGTCATGACTGTCTGGAATAGAACTGCTCAGGTTGTATTTCTTGAATCACCAGAGTTCCAGAGGTCAGCGGGTGAACAAGTCAAGTAAGAGGGGGAATAAATCCATCATTATATCAGGTAGCCTTCCCCCAGCTACTATTGAGATCTGACTTCTACTCTCAAAAAGCAAAGGCTTATGAAAGCATCTAGGCCTTCTATGGTTGAGACAAGGGGGAGAGAGGTGGTGCCATTTCCTCTGTTCCTCTTTGACTCATATCATCTCGCTCCTCTTGTTATTGAAGTGACCATTGACCCCAGAGTGTTTCATTTCTTGCACCTCCAGCCTTACTGATGCTCTAACTTACTCATCCTGTCATCTCACTAAAAGATGATCTATACAAAGACTTATTTATTATTCTATGAATTTCTGTGTTTTTGAAGTTTTTATATAAACATTTTTAAAGTAGGTTTTGAATTTCCCTGTAATTGCATTTTTTGTATAATATGAAAAAGGGTTCCACTTACATTAAAGTTTTTTATGTGGATATTCAGTTGTTCCACTGATACTTATTTCAACAAGACAGTCTCCAGTGCTAAAGCTGCAACATTTTTTAATCAATTAAGCTTGCATTTATACGTGTTTTGTTGGTTTTGTTTTTCAGGAATTTCCATTCAGTTCCATTGGTCTATTTCTAATCCCTGCACCCAAATCTCAAACTCTTCATTATAATAGCTTCTTTGTAATTCTTACTATCTGTTTGATGAACTGCTCTTTTTCAAGAGTGTATTGACTATGCTTGGCTATTTGCACATCTTTATATTTTAGAATCAGGTGATTCATAGATGCCTTCATGTCCAAAGGCATTTGGTTGTTGTGATTTGGGATTACAATTATCTATCAATTCTGTTTTAAGGAAAATTATTGAAACTTCATTCCCATGGATTTATTTTATTTTAGTTTCCTGTGGGTCTTCATTAATATTTTTAAATAGCATATTAATGGTTTTTCTGTAATTTTTTTTTTTGGTTAAATTTCTTAAGGTACTTGATGTTTGGAATAATAGGTTAGAGGTTATATTTTCTTTATTTTCATATGCATTGTTGCTGCAAGAAAATAAAGTTCAGTTTTTCTATGTTGATTTTATACCTTGGAAACTTATATATTTTTATCTCTTGAGAAGCTGGGCCATTCCGCTGTTGCTGGTGGTATGCGCATTTGAGCATAGACTCTGCTGCTGCCGCCCCAGTGAAGCACTTTAGACAGCAACTCCCAGCAGAGTGTTGTGGTCGGTGGACAAGGAACACCTCGGTGTCTCTAGCAGAGCGGCTGCTTTACATCACAGGGACAGAGAACAATGATGTGGGCCGGGTACCAGTCCCCAAAGGTGGAGCACACAGCCCATGAGTGCTGCCCTGAGCTTTTGCCCCCTAACATCTTCCATAAATGAAGTCACTTGACAACCCACCACTGTCCAAACCTCAAGGGCATCAAGGAGTATAAAAGAATAAAAAACCCATTCAAAGCATAGTAACTTCAAATAGCAAGGGAACATCAGCCCACACAGATAAGAAAGAACCAGCACAAGAACTCTAGCAACTCCAGAAACCAGAGCCCCTTCTTCCCTCCTCACTACCACACTAATTCTGCAGCAATGGTTCTAAAGCAGGGTGAAATGGCTGCAACGAGAGACAGAGAGTTTAGAATCTGGATAGGAACACAGATCATCGAGATTCAGGAGAAAGTCAAAACCAAATCCAAGGAATCTGAGGAATCCAATAAAATGATAGAAAAGCTGAAAGATGAAATCACCATTTTAAGAAGGAACCAAGTGAACAGATAAGGCCAAAAAACTCACTAAAGGAATTTCATAATGCAAGTAAAAGTATTTACAACATAATAGACCCAACAGAGGAAAAATCTCTGAACTTGAAACCAGTTCTCTGAATCAATTCAGTCAGGAAAAAATATATAGAAAAAAGAATAAAAAATAATGCCTCAAACCTCCAAGAAATTTGAGATCATGTAGTGAGACCAATCCTGCAACACATTGGCATCCCTAAAAGACAGGGAGAAAGAACAAGCAACTTGGAAAACAAATTTGAGGGTATCATTCACAAAAATTACTCCACTCCTGTTGGATGGTCAGCCTTCAAATTCAGGAAATCTAGAGAATCTCTGTGAGATACTATACAAGACAACTATCCCCAAGTCACATAATCATCATATTCTCCAATGTCAAGATGAAAGAAAAAATATTAAAGGCAGCTAGAGAGGAGGAACAGGTCACCAACAAAAGGAATGTCATCAGAGTGGACATCAAGGTGGATAAATGTCAGGTGATATTTATCCTGGTAAATATCAACACTTCTCTCTGAGTAAATAATCATTTACATAGTACTTGCATATGCTTATGGGTTACATGAGGTATTTCGATGTAGGCTTGCTATGTGTAATAATCACATCAGGGAAATGGGTTATCCACAAGCATAGACATTTATCCTTTGTGTTACAAACAATCCAATTAGACTCTTAGTTATTTCAAAAAGTACAATTAAATCATTTTGACTATGGTCACCCTGTTGTGATAGCAAATACTAGGTCTTATTGATTCTAACAGTTTTTTGTAAACATTAGCCATCGTCACTTCTCCCCCAGCACCCCTCTACATTTCTCAGCCTCAGGTAACCATCCTTCTACACTCTGTCTCCATGAATTCCATTGTTTTGATTTTTAGCTTCCACAAGTAAGCAAGAACAGGCGAAGTTTGTCTTTCTGTGCCTGACTTATTTAACTTACCATAATGACCTCCAGTGCCATCCACGTTGATGCAAAAGACAGGGTCTCAATGTTTTTTTGTGGCTGAATAGTACTCCATTGTGTATACGTAAAACAATTTCTTCATCCATTCATCTGCTGATGGTCAGTTTGGTTGCTTCCTAATCTTGGCTGTTGTTAATCGTGCTGCAGCAAACATGCTTGTGCAGGCATCTCTTCAGTGTACTGATTTCCTTCATCTTGGGTAAATACTGAGGAGTGGGATTACTGGATAGTGTGGTAGTTTTGTTTTCATTTTTGGAATAGTCTCCAGGCTGTTCTCCATAGTGCTTTTTTACCAATGTGCATTCCCACCAACAGTATAAACAAACTGTGATACACCTATACAATGGATTACCATGCAGCCATAAAAAGAAAAGGTCTGCCAGATGTGGAAAGACAGGGATGAACATAGAAAGCATGTTGCTAAGGGAAAGAAGTTAATCTGATACCTTGGTTATAAATTACTCTTATTTCAGTTGTCTAAGCTATGGTGTCCTTTTTACGTTAAGATTCCTGGCCGAGTGCGGTGGCTCATGCCTGTAATCCCAGCACTTTGTGAGGCCGAGGTGGGTGGATCACCAGAGGTCAGGAGTTCAAGACCAGCCTGTTCAACATGGTGAAACTCGTCTCTACCAAAAATATTAAAAAAAAAAAAAAAATTAGCCAGACATGGTGGCACGTGCCTGTAATTGCAGCTACTCAGGAGGCTGAGGCACAAGAACCGCTTGAACCTGGGAAGTGCAGGTTGTAGTGAGCGTGAGACTCCTTCTCAAAAAAAAAAAAAAAAAAAAAAAAAAAAAAAAAAAAAAAAAATTCTGCATGACAAGATTGGATTGGTCCAATAACGTCAATTATATTTGATACAATCTTATTCTCACCTTGGCTTTTTGGTTTGTGCACCTCCTCGATCAAAATACATAGGTTGAAACCTAATACCCAAATTTGGCATTTTCATTATGGCAGCCCAAACTGACTACCACACTCCTCTACATTCTTTGACTCTCTTTCTGCTACTCTCACTAGAAATTAGGCTTCTAGTACATTCCACTATGCCATCCACCTCCTTTGAATTGGTCTGCCTCCCTGGCAAAATAGTGAGAGGATATAAAGAGAAAAATAACAGAGAAATTTTCTCCCACACTTTTTGGAACAAAGGTCTTCTGTCAGAGGGAAGGATGTTCCCCACTCAGAGTTTTAGATGCCTGACCAGCTGGTGCTCATGCTCTCATTGGAGGATTATGCCTTCAGGAATGGGGCTGGCTTGCCTGGAGGCCGACCTTGAAGAAGAAAGGAATTTCTCATGTTCTCTTTGTCTTTTAGGAATCTCCTATCCTATTTCTTCAAATACAAAGGTTTTTCTAGAAAAAATGAAAACATAAATTGCCTTAAAAGACTTTCTGTCTCTGTATCATGTGCAATTCTTCAATTTTATATGCCTTTAAGTCCAGGCTAGAAGACAGAGAGGAAAAATAAAGGAAACTAACTACCCTATCAAAATATTAGTTTGAATTCTCGTTTTCTTCCCTAATTCTCCTGCTTCTATTTACTATTTTTATCTAAAGCTTTTGCTTTAGAACAGTTTTAGATTTACAGAAAATTTACAAAGATAATACAGAGTTTCCATATACATGGACCCAGTTCCCCATGTTGTTAACACCTCTATTAGTATGACACATTTTTTTATAATTAACAACCCAATATTGACACATTACTATTAAGTAAATTTCATATTTTATTCAATTGTTTTTTAGTTTTTGTCTAATATGGTTCTCTGTTCAAGGATCTCATCCGGAATCACATTGTCCATTTAATTTTCATATCTCTTTATTTTTAACTGGTCTGTGACCATTTCTCAGACTTACTTTGGTTTATGAACTTGATAGTTTTCAGAAGTACACTGAGTATTTTGTAGAATGCCTCTCAATTTTAATTTGTCTGATTGTTTTATGATTAGACTGAAATTATTGGTTTTGGGAAGCAAGACTAGAGGATTTAATTGCCATTCTTATAACATGATTTCAAGAGTTGAAATTAACTTTGACCACCTGAATAAATGTAGGGTTTGTTAGGTTTCTGCATTGAAGAAGCATTCCTATACACCAACAATAGACAAGTAGAGAGCCAAATCATGCATGAACTCCTATCCACAATTGCCACAAAGAGAATAAAATACCTAGGAGTACAACTTACAAGGTATGTGAAGGACCTGTTCAAGGATAACTACAGAGCACTCTTATAATAACTAACCTGCTTCATGACAGCCCATTAATCCATGAATAAATAAATCCATCCTCACCCAACTACCTCTTAGAGACCCTAGCTCTTAACACTCATACATTGAGGATTAAGTTTCAATATGAGTTTCAGAGGGTACAAACATTCAAATCATGGCATTCTACCCCTAACCTTCCAAAATTCATTTCCTTCTCACATACACATGCATTCATTCCATCCTCATAGTCCCAACATCTTAACATGTTCCAGTATGAATTTAAAAGTCCAAAGTTGCCTGGGTGCAGTGGCTCACCCTGTAATCCCAGCACTTTGGGAGGCCAAAGTGGGTGGATCACGAGGTCAAGAGATAGAGACCATTCTTGCCAACATGGTGAAATCCCGTCCTACTAAAAATACAAAAATTAGCTGGGTGTGGTGGCGCGTACCCGTAGTTCCAGCTTCTGGGGAGGCTGAGGCAGGAGAATTGCTTGAACCCAGGAGGCGGAGGTTGCAGTGAGTTGAGATTGCACCACTGCACTCCAGCCTGGCGACAGAACAAGACTCTGTCAAAAACAAACAACAACAACAACAACAACAAAAAAAAAACACACAAAAAACAAAGTCCAAACTCATCTGTAAGCCTGCAAAATCAAAACAAGTTATCTACTTCCAAGATACAATAGTGAGAAAAGTATCGAGTACACATTCTCAAAGAGAGAAATAAACCAGAAGAAATGAGTAACAGGCTCCAAGCAAATTTGAAACCCAACAGAGCAGTTATTAAATTTTAAAGCTGGAGGCTAATCACTTTTAACTTCATATCTGGTATTCCACACACCCTGGGGTAAGGAGTGTGTCCCCAAGATGTCAGGCAACCTCACTGCTGTGATTTTGCTGGGTTCAGCCCACGTGGATGCTCTTACAGGTTGGAGTTGCCCATTGGTGCCTGCAGCTCTTCCACGTGCATGTTGCAGGCTGTCAGTGGCTCTACAGTTTGATAAGAATGTGAATTAGTCCAGTCACTGTGGAAAGTGGTCTGGAGATTTCTCAAAGAACTCAAAACAGAGCTACCAGTCAACCCAGTAATTCCATTAGTAGATATATACCTAAAGGAAAAGAAATCATTTTCCTTTGAATAAATCGCCAGAATCTTTGTGGTGATGGAACTATTCTGTACCCCGACTCTATCAATGTTAATATCCTGCTTGTGACATGGTATTATGGTTTCGCAACATGTTACTAGTGAATACAATTAGATATGCTCAATCTCTATAGTTTGTTTATAAATGTAATGATATTTAGTTGCAGAGTCTTCTGTATCTATCTTTCAATTATCATCCTAGGTTTGTTGTCTTATTATTAAGAAATCATCCTCCCTTCAATTCTACATATGGTTTCCTCGGCTTTCTTCTAAGAATCTATTAGTACAGTTGTAATTCATTTGGGAGAATGACTTAATATATGAATCCGATTTGTTTTTCCACAAGGATATCAAGTAGAACAAGTCCCATTTATTGAAGTAGTAATCTTCTATACTTTGCTATCCTTTTTATGTTACATTTTCGTTAACTGATCTTGAGCATTCATTTTTTCAAATAATCATTTAAACCATCTCTTCTTACTGAAAGTTTTTAGTTGGCTTATCAGTCGATTGCTGAATGTCAAACGATTGACCTCAAAGATATGAATACTACTTTGTAACATGTTATGCCTATTTGTCAAGTTTAATTCTCCCATCAAAAAAGAAAACTTAAAGAAAAAGAATGTTTTTGATGACATGACATTCCATATTCAACTAATGTATTTTAATCGATTTTCTAATGTCAAAATGTATGTTCTCAATCTTTTCTTCTTTTTTTCCTCTACTGAAAACTGGAAAAGCTCCTCATTATGAGCTCAAATCCAGACTCTGTTCTAGCACTGAAAATTTTATCATCAACCTGTGTCAAACTTGTCACTTAGACCTTTCAGAGTCTCAGCAATAATTCTTGCTTTTACAACCCCATTCCTCACCATTCCCGGCGCACACCTATTCCCTCTTAAGTAATCCAGTCGTGAACAGAGCTTTTGGCACATCCTTACTCACAGCTTGGCCCACCTTGAGGCCAGATTCCCTGTCAATTTCCATCAGGCCAAGATCCTCAAGGGTTGGAAGTTTGTATTTTCTATCATTTATCTCCAACCCTGTACAGTGTTCTTGAAACAGGCATTTGATGAATGAAATAGAGTAGATGAATTCTATTATCAAAAATTTTCTTTTGAGTTGAAAAGCAAATATGACTCTATATACTCCCTCATCTTGCTGATTGAGAAACAAAGACCAGAGTGGTGGTGTGAATGTTTAAGTTTGCTTAGATGCACAGAGCCTAAATTAAGATCTAATTCTGCCGGACTGCCAGTGCAATGTACTTTAGAGGACTTCAGGCCACAGTTATCCATCAGTGTTTTGCTGAATCACCCTCCATCTCTTTCTCTTCTACCCTCTTCGCTCTATAATCATATGCCTTTTTCAGATTTTAAATTTTTATTTTTATTTCCATTTTTTTGTAGGTGCATATATGTGTATACATTACTGGATTGCATCGGATATTTTGATATGGGCATGTAATGCATAATAATCACATGAAAATAAACGAGGTAACCATCACCTTAAGCATCTTCTTACATTTGTATATATTTTAAATTCTCTGTGGACTTTCTCCTGCACCATAACCTCTTAACAATTATTGTAACCTTTAACATTATTGTATAATTATTTCCAAAGCATATTTAAAAGCAGGTACATATTCTCTCCATGGCTGTGCTTTGAGATAATAATATTGGAGATGAAATTCTCTTAGCTGAGAAAAGGAAAGGCTGTGATATGACATTCCATCAAAAAATTGCAAACAAATTTTTCTTTTAAAGTATTTCATTTTAAAAATGTTTTTGATTACTGTACTTCTTAAGTGTGAAAACTTGTCTCCTGGACCCGTTTTTCTCAGAAGAAAATGAATTGCAATCAATATTTGAGATATTTCAGTCTCCTGAGAACTATGGCTCCTATTTGGGAAACAGGAGCCAGGATTGGAGAAATTAAATCACCGAGCTATTTAGTTTCCTTGCAATGCTTCTAAACCATCTAAGCTTTAAAAACTTCTTTCAAGGTATATGCTTTTCCCCTATTCAATTATAATTAGGGTTGATTGGCTGCCAGAGATTAAAGGAGCCATAACTTTTCTGTAATTCTCAAAAGTGTTACAAGCATTAGAAGGTGAAGCCATCCCTTGGTTGGCAATAACACACTTACAGATGATCTGAAAGAGACGAATGAGTGGACTGCTTTAAATTAAATGAAAATACTTAATACCTGTGTGGCTATCATCAAAGTAAATATGGCCATTTTACTCAGTAGTGCTAATCACAGAGGTTTCATTAGTTAAAAAAACAAAAAGCAAAACACAAAACAAACAAAAAAAAGATTTCATTGGTGACATGAAATCTTTGGATATACATGTTTTTCAGCATGCCATATTTATATCCACACACAATTTTTCCTCAAAAAGAAAAGTTTGCTTTGCTATATGTGCATTTTTTGCATATGAATGTTGATTTCTGCTTCAGAGAATGCAGCTTTTTGACAGTAGCCTCTTCATAAATGTCCATGGTAGCAATAGCATTTATTGAAGAGACTTTAGGATTTATAGGACAGCCCTACAATATCTGTTTTCCTGTGCCTTCTGTGATGACTTCTCAATGCTCTTTTGCTAGATTAATGGTCATATGGCCTCGTGAACGTGTTGATTTTGTATTATTTTGTGAATTACTTTGCATTCCATTATGCCATATCGTTTTGACTCTTTTTTAACCTCGTTTTTCTTCAATGGAGTTCTTCAAATTATATGACATATGGCTCAACCAAAATGCCAAAAAAAAGTATAAATCAAATTACGTGGATATTAAGCATTTTGTGGTGAAACAAGACTTACTGTAATTCCTCATCTATGAGCTCCGTATGTGTCAATTCATCACTATAGCAGTCTTGTCAGTTTTTACCTTGGTAAATAATTATTCCCACATCTAGTCTTCTAGAGGGCTTGGCAGGGTATCTTGCCAGCTGGTCCACATTAATAAATACACAAACTGCTTATGAACTGTGGCTATGCTGCATTTTCAGCTGAGTGATATCACACTTACATGCAGGGTGATTATACTGTTCGAAGCTCCATTTTCACATGAAGGCATTTTCTTCACACTTTGTAGAAAACTGTTTTAGTTTGTCAGGAAAGCCTAGCAGATTGCCAGCCTAACAAGTGAGGAAAGGTTGGTTATTTGTTTATGTCTGGGGCCACACTAATATTAAATAGATGGCTTGTCAGAATCATCATGTTTGGGTTATTTTGCAGCTTGTGACTATATTTATGGGCATGCAACAATCAAAATCTCATGACCAGATGCCAGTAAGGAAGCCATTGTATTCCTTTCCCTGGGAAAATGTTTTCTGTGTCTACACATCCAATAAGGTAATGTTGATATGGTTTGGCTCTGTCCCCACCCAAATCTCACCTTGAAGTGTAATAATCTCCGCAAGTCAAGGGTGGGCCCAGGTGGAAATAACTGAATCATGGTGGCGATTTTCCCCATACTGTTCTCCTGGTAGTGAATAAGTCTCACTAGATCTGTTGGTTTTGTAAATGGGAGTCCCTTTGCTCTTCATTCATTTTCTGTCATGACTGTGAGGCCTCCCAAGCCATATGGAACCGTGAGTCCATTAAACCTCTTTCCTTTATAAATTACCCAGTCTCAGGTATATGTTTATTAGCAGTGTGAAAACAAACTAACACACATGTCAAAACAAAAATCCGTGTTGTTATTCTCCACAACCCTGTGTATCACCTAAGTATGGCTTCTTTTGATATTAAAAGAAAGCTCTTTTCTAGAAAAGGTATGAACATTTGACTACATAATACTGTGATGCTTTAATGTGTGTGCATGCAAACACATACATACATTTGTGTTTATTTTCAAAGGAAGAAATGGACCCCAGTTATGTACATTTGTTTTTAAAATGTACATCTGATTGTATGATTTCTTGAGTGGGTGTCTTATCAACATCCATTAAAAAACCAAAAAGCCATAATGACCTTACCTTTTGTGAATACAACATAACCATAAGGTTTCTTGCTATCTAGACACATGTTGTTGCCATCTCGTTTCTGTATCCGTTTTGTGTAGGCAAGGCATACAAACAAACACTAACAATTGTCTCTAACAGATGCTGGTCCTTCATTCATCTCATCTTTCATTTGAATTTTTAAAAACTAAGGCTGACTGTGCTGCTTCTGCATAATACATTGGAGCCTTCTGAAGAGTTACAATACAGGTATGCATTCTTACTGCTCTTTCTGAGAGTGTTCTCCGACCACCCTGGACAGGGGCAGACTGGAAGTGCTATGTCAGTATCATCCCAGGAGCTACCCTCAACAAATGAGGAACAGAAATCATTGAATAAATATCCCAGCTTCCTCACTTCTTGGTAGAATAATTCTGAGACGTGATCCACACAGCCCTTCAGAGGACTGCCGACAGGATGGAGTCCCACTTGCCCACAGTGGTAACCTCATCATCAACATAGATTTTATTGACTCTCCTCCCTTCCCTTTCTCCTTTCCTCACTGTCTCCAGTGCTTTCTGTGATGACTTCCCAAATAAGCAACTTACAGTTAAATCTTTGCCTCAGAGTTGACTTTTGTAGGAACCCAAATTAAGACATTGACTTTAGCCAATAAAATAATGAAGACAAATACCTAGCAAAAATTTCTTATTCTAGATCCCTAAGGTGTAGTATTTTCATTTTATTGCATTCACCAATGTTAGCTAAATAATGCCCTTCTCATTTGAATAATTAAAAAATAAAGCTGACTGTACTGCTTGTGCATAATCATTTACTAATTTCTTTTTGGAGATTTATCCTATTAATTTTATTTAAGCTACCATCTCTGTGCAGATAACTCCCAAGTTTACAGTTCCATTAAACCTTCTCCTATTTTCCATTCTCCACTTGTCCTTGGTCTATGTTTACTGGGATCACATTTTTGACTGAAAACTCAAATATTTCTAAGGTTTAATTATTCATCCCTTTTCCCTTTCTCCAAACTAGCTATCCTTTCTAACTCACCAGCGGTTCCTTACCTCCAATCTTCTATCATCTGCTGTCAACTCTACTTTATCTGTCCTATCCAGTCAACAATCAAGCGCATATCACTTCATAATACCTTGCATGACTGTCTTTATATTTTCCTGTTACTCACTTAGTTCCAGCTTAGGTTCAGACTATGATAATAACTTCATAACTGTTTTTTTCTGCCAATTTCCTGGCCCAAATACTTCTTATTTACCAATATGATTTCATCTTCCTAAAACTGCCCACTGCACATGGAATGAAGTCCAGACTTCTTAGAAAGACATTCAAATACCTCCAGAAACTAAATTGTCTGCTTGAGTTCCCAGTATTTTCCCACTTGAACATTGCATTCTAGCCAGCAAGGTTTATTCACTCTATCCTTGATGCATGTGATACTTTCCATCTTTAACAATTTCCTCTAACTTTGTGATCTGATGGCTGTTTATTCATATCTGAATCTTTCTCTAATTCTAACAAAGACTCCTAGAAGGTTATTTCTAGAAAATTCCAATCACTTCATTTACAAGTGGGTAAAACCAGGCCTGGAGAAGTACTGTGATTTGCTGAAAGACATGGATATTAAGTAACAGATGTAAGAGAGAGTAGAACAAAGTTTTCAAGGGAGTATTTTATTAATTATTCCAAGCCATCTCCTTCTGACTTCCCAGGGCAATGATTTTCCATATGATTTGTGTTACAATTAATAGTACACCTCAAGCTCACTATTGCTTTAATTATTTGAAATGTAGACCAAATACTATTATTTCAATTTAAGATAATTTTCTCCCAAGGTTGATTCAAAGCTCTTGAAGAACAGGGATCATATATTTTACTTCTTTATAGAGTTCAAATAATGGTAATAAGGTAATGATTATGGAATACTAACAATATTTTTGAGTATATATTATGTGTCAGACACTGTGACAAAGTCATTTTATATACAATTCCATTTAAGTTTCATAATAACTTTATGTGGCAATGCTATTATCATTGCCTGTGTATGTAAAACAATGAATCGCAAAGAAGTTAAATAACTTCAAGGTCACAAAGCTAGTAATTATCATGGACAGCCTTTAACATTATGCATGTATAAATAAAATTCCTGAAATATTTCTTTAACTTGCAAAAACAATTCGATAATTTGGAATTTTTGGCTATTGAATAATCGTAGTTTCTTCACTGCTTCTCATTTTGTTCACAATGTAAAATTTACTGTGTTCACTACATTTATTGCTTTACTTTGACAATTCTATAATCCTTAGTTTAGCGTGTAGTCACAACTCCCCAACAAAACCAACATGAAAGAGAGAGTTCTCACCAAGGATGACCTACCAAGGTCATGTTTACTGAAGTTCCTGCTTCTGGAAATCAGGTGAATATGGTGCTCTGGGGTGGACAATAAATTTTTTTTTCTGCTTATGGAAATGTTTCTCTAGCTTTTTTTAATCTTGTGGATATATAGTAGATGTATATATTTCTGGGTTACATGAAATATTTTGATGCAGGCATGCAATGCATAAAAGTCATATTGGGGCAAATGGGGTATCTATCACCTCAAGCATTCACCCTTTGTGTTTCAGATAATCCAATTGTACCCCTTTAGTTATTTTTAAATGTACGATTAAATAATTTTTTACTATAGTTACCCTATTGTGCTAGCAAATACTAGGTCGAATTCATCATTCTAACTATACTTCTGTACCCATTAACCATGCCCACTCCTGCTGTCCCCATTACCCTTTCCAGCCTCTGGTAATCACTCTTCTACTCTCTATCTGCATGAGATCAATTGTTTTAATTTTAGCTTCCACAGATTGGTGAGAACACATGATTTTTTTTTCTGTGCTTGGCTTATTTCACTTAACATAATGACCTCCAGTTCCATCCATGTTGTTGCAAATGACAGGATCTCATTCATTTTTATGGGTGAATAGCACTCCATTGTGTATATATGCTACATTGTCTTTATCTATTCATTTGGTTGATGGACACTTAGATTGCTTCCAAATCTTGGCTGTTGTGAACAGTGCTGCAACAAACATAGGAGTGCAGCTATTTCTTTGATGTACTGATTTTCTTTCTTTTGGGAATATACCTACAAGTGGTATTGCTGGATCCTATGATAGCACTATTTTCAGTTTTTGGGGAAACTCCAAATTTGTCTTCATAGTGGTTGTACTAATTTACATTCCCACCAACAGTGTGCGAGGGCTCTCTTTTTGTCCACATTCTTGCTAGCATTTGCTAGTGCCTGTCTTTTGGTTACAAGCCATTTTAACTGCCGGGACGTGATATCTAATTGTAGGTTTGATTTGCATTTCTGTGATAATCAATGCTTTTGAGCACCTTGTCATATACCTGTTTGCCATTTATATGTCTTAAGAACTGTCTATTCAAATCTTCTGCCCATTTTTTCCTGGATTATTAGATTTTTTTTCCTATAGAGGTGTTTGAGCTCCTTTCATATTCTGGTTATTAATCCCTTGTCAGATATGTAGTTTGCAAATATTTTCTCCCATTCTGTGGATTGTCTCTTTGGTGATTGGTTCCTTTGCTATGCGGAATCTTTTTGACTTGATAAGATCCCATTTGTCCATTTTCGCTTTGGTTACCTGTGCAGGTGGGGCATTATACAAGAAGTCTTTGCCCAGCCAAATGTCCTGGAGAATTTCCCACAATGTTTTCTTTAAGTACTTTCACAGTTTGAGGTCTTAGATTTAAGTATTTAATCCATTTGTATTTCACTTATATGTGGCAAGAGATGGTTCTAATTTCATTCTTCTGCATATGAATATCCAGTTTTCTCAGCACAATTTATTGAGGACACTGCCCTTTCCCCAATGTATGTTCTTGGAATCATTGTTAAAAATGAGTTCACTGTAGGTGTGTGGATTTGTTTCTGGGTTCTTTATTCTGTTCCATTGATCTTTGTTTCTCTTTTAATGCCAGAACCATATTGTTTTGGTTATTATACTATAGCTCTGTAGCATAATTGGAAGTCAGGTAATGTGATTCCTCCAGATTTGTTCTTTCTTGGATCGCTTTGGCTATTCTGAATCTTGTGGGGTTTCCTATCAATTTTATGATACTTTTTTCTATTTCTTTGAAGAATGTCACTGGTATTTTGAGAGACAGTGCATTGAATCTGTGGATTGCTTTGGGTAGTATGGACATTTTAACAATATTTATTCTTTCAATCCACGAACATGGAATACCTTTCCATTTTTTGTCCTCTTTGATTCCTTTCATCAGTGTTTTATAGTTTTCATTTTTCAGGTCTTTTACTTCTTTGTTTAATTCCTAGGTATTTAATTTTACGTGTGGCTATTGTAAATGGGATTACTTTTTAATGTTTTTTACATTGTTCACTGTTGGCATATAGAAATGCTACTGAATTTTGTATGCTGATTTTGTATCCTGCAACTTTACAGAATTTATTAGTTCTAAAAGTTTTTTAATGGAGTCGTCAGGATTTTTTTCAAATATAAGATGATATCCTCAAAGAAAGATAATTTCACTTCTTTCTTTGCAGCTTGGATGCCATTTATTTCTTTGTCTTGTCTGATTGCTCTAGATAGGACTTCCAGTATATGTTAAATAACGTGGTGAAAGTGGGCAACCTTGCATTCCAGATCTTAGAAGAAAGGCTTTCAGCTTTCCCCCCACTCAATATGATACAAGCTGTGGGTCTGTAGCATATGGCTTTTATTATGCTGAGGTATGTTACTACTATAGCAAGTTTTTCGAGGGTTTTCATCAACAAGTGATGTTGAATTTTATGAAGTGTTTTTACAGCATCATTTGAAATGATCATATTTATTTTTTCCCTTCATTCTGTGGTTTGATGTATCACATTGATTGATTTGCATATGTAAAACCATCCTTGCATCCCTGGGATAAATCCCACTTGGTCATGATGAATAATCATTTTATTGTGTTATTGAATTTGGTTTTCTAGTATTTTGTTGAGGATTTTTGGATCAATATCCATCGGTTATATTTGCCTATAGTTTTCCTTTTTCGATGTGTCTTTTTCTGGTTTTCATATCATGTTAATACTAGCCTTGTAGATTCAGTTTGGAGGTGTTCTCTCCTTCTTTAGTTTTCTGAATAGTGTGAATATGATTGGTATTAGTTCTTCTTTAAATGTTTGGTGCAATTCAGCAGTGAATCTCTTGAGTTCCAGTATTTTCTTTGTGGTGGGACTTTTTATTGAAGTTTCAATCGCGTTACTTGTTATTGGTCTGTTCTGGTTTTAGATTTCTTCATGGTTCAATCTTCGTAGGTTGTATGTATCTAGAAAGGTGTCCATTTCTTCTAGATTTTTCAATTTATTGGCATATAGTTTCTCACACCAGCCACTAACAATCTTTTACATTTCTGAAGTATTAGTTTTAATATTTTCTTTTTCATCTCTGGTTTTATTTACTTGGAACTCTCTTTTTTTTCTTAATCTGGCTAAAGGTTTATCAATTTTGTTCATCTTTTCAAAAAATGTCTTTTTGTTTTATTGATCTTTTGTATTTTGTTGTTTCAATTTCACTTATCTCTGCTCTAGTTTTTATTATTCATTTTCTTCTACTAATTTTAGGTTTTGTTTGATTTTGATTGTCTTAGTTCTTTTAGATACATCATTAGATTATTTATTTGAAGTTTTTCTTTTTCTGATATAGGCACGTATACCTGTAAACTTCCCTGTTAGTACTGCTTTTGCTGTATCTCATAGGTTTTGGTATGTTGTGTTTCCATTACCACTTGTTTCAAGGATTTTTTCTAATTTCCTTTTTAATTTTTTAATTGACCTTCTGGCCATTCAGGAACATATTGTTTAATTTCCATGTATTTGTATATTTGCCAAAATTCTTCTTGTTGTTGATTTCTAGTTTTAATCCATTTGTGGTCATGGAAGATGCTTGATATTGTTTTAATTTTTTGAGTGTTTTTGGGACCTAACATACGGTTTATCCTTGAGAATGATCCATGTACTGAGGAAAATAACGTGTGTTCTGTAGCTGTTGGAAAAAAGAGGTTCTGTAAATATCTATTAGGTCCATTTGTTCTATAGTGCAGAAGTTCCATGTTTCTTTGTTCATTTTCTGTCTGGAATATCTGCCCCAGTGCTGAAAGCGGGGTGTTGAAGTATTCAGCTATTATTGTATTAGCGTCTATCTCTCTCTTTAGCTGTAATATTATTTCCTTTATATATCTGAGTGCTTCAGTGTTGGGTGAATGCATACATACTTATATATAATTGTTATATCCTTTTAAGGAATTGACCCCTTTATCATTACAGGGTGACTTTGTCTTTTCTTATAGTTTTTGTCTTGAAATCTGCTGTATCTGATATAAGCACAGCTACTCCTACTCTTTTTTGGTTTCCATTGGCATGGAATATCTTTTTTCATTCCTTTATTTTTAGCCTATGTGTGTCTTTATAGGTGAAGTGTGTTTCTTATAGGCAATAGACCATTATATCATGTTTTATCATCCGTTCAGCCACTGTATGTCTGTTCACTGAAGAGTTTATTTATATTCAATGTTATTGTATTATTGATTAGTAAGGACTTACTCATGCCTTTTTCTTATGTGTTTTCTGGTTGATTTTTGGTATTCTCTTTCTTTTTTCCTTTTTTCCTGACTTCATTTTAGTGAAGGTAATTTTCTCTGGTGATACAATTTAATTTCTTGCTTTGGATTTTTTTGTATATCCATTTTTTTTATTTGATATTACCATGAGACTTGTAAATACTATCTTATAACCTATTATTTTAAGCTTTTAACAAGTCAACGCTGCTTTCATAAACAAATTAAAAGAAAACTAATACAAATTGTACATCTTAACTTTAACTTCTTGCTTTTTAACGTTCTTAATTTCTATTTATTTCTTATTTTACAGTGTTTGTCTAGAAAAGTTATTATAATTACTATTTTGATTGGTTAATCTTTCTATTTAAGACGAGAGTAGTTTACATATCATAGTTACAGTTTTATAGTGTACTGTGTTTGTTCTTGTTGGAACCGAACTGTCGATTCCCTCCTGGGCAGGGGTCGCTGCGAAGGATCACCGACACGAGATTCACAGCAGAGAGTTATTTATTACTAGCGCGCTAGGGTCCCAAGCTCTAAGTTGGCCCTGGGACCCCGAGTGCTTGTTACAGGTTGTTTATATAGGCAAACACAAATTCAAACACAGCTTAAGGCGCGAAATTCAAACAAAGCTTTAGGCGCGTGGTAATTGGGTCTAGCTATGGCCTGAGCAAGGTGTCTTGTTCTAATTGGTTAGAGCAGGACCTTATGAGGTTTTTTTTTCTTAGAGTTGCTGATTCCGGGAACTTCGAGGCAGGGTGGGACCCCCGGAATTGGCAGGGTGGGACCCCATGAAGTTGTTTCCCGGAATTGGCAGGGTGGGACCCTATCAGGGTGGGACCCTATCGAGGCAGGGTGGGACCCTATCCAGAGCCACCTGGTGTTAATTTTTTATATGAGGCCTAGTTTCTAAGTTTTATGAGGCCTAGTTTCATTCCCTCCTCTTTTTGTGTCAGAGGCTCAATCTTGAGCCTTTTCTTCAGTCCTGAGGGTCTGGTATTGTTGGGTCAGAACCATAGCATGTACTATGTTTAATCTATTTTTAATAAGGGTGAGCAGGCGATTGAGTATGCACGGCCTGAAAGTCAGGATGAGCGTGAGCAGGATGAGGGGTCCTAAGATGGTGGAGATTAGGGTGCTAAACCAAGGGGATCGGTTGTACCAATTTTCAAACCAATTTTGCTGAGATTCTCTCTCTTTTTTCCTCTTGTCTAATCTTTCTCTTAGTTTTGCCATAGAATCTTTAACTACTCCTGAATGATCTGCATAAAAACAACATTGCTCTTTCAGGGCTGCACAGAGCCCGCCCTCTTTCAGAAAGACAATTTCTAGTCCTCGTCGGTTTTGTAATACAACTTCAGACAGAGAAGTCAAGGACTCTTCAAGTTTTGTGATAGATTGTTCTATGGCTCTAAGGTCTTTATCTATGGCTATTCTAAGTTGTTGCAGATGATGGTTACCATGCACTAGGGCTGCTGTCCCGGTCCTAACTCCAGCCGCTACCCCAATTCCTAACATAACGGCGAGGGTGAGGGAGATAGGTTCTCTCTTTGGTCTAGTATGAGTTTTTTGCTCATACCGGAGATCAAAGGAGTCTCCAGAGTGATAGTATACTCGGGGAACAACTTGTACCAATACGCAATAGTGGGTGCCGCTGCTAAAAACGGCTGTGGATACACAGGGGGTGAGCCCAGTGTTGCAAGCCTACCAGTCCGTCTCGGAGGGGACCAAATAGTGATTGGAGCTGGGTACTGTCAAGGTTACATTACAAAGATGCTGGTGACTAGGGGGCACTCGGCCTATGCAGGTTCCCGACCCAGAAACCTCAGCCAGGGTTAGTTTTCTTTGTTGTTCCCACGCGCATCCAGTAGGATTGGCGGAGTTAGTGAAATTATTAGTGGAGGCGATGCCTTCATAGTAAGGGGGGCCTGTTGCCAGACATAGCCAGCAAGAGGAGGTAAATTCTGGCTTTGTCTGGTTTAAAGCGAAATAGGAGCCTTTTATGAGATTTAGGAGCCTGTCACCTATTCCCAAGTCAAGGGGCCCGCGGGTGACGTTTTGGGCTGAGGGTGTGTATTTAGAGGAGGTGGAGATTAAGGGTGGGGAAGTGCTTTTAGGAGCTCTTGGTTGGGGCTCTCTCGATGCAGGAACCAGGGGCTTCCCTGTTTCTGATAAAACTTGGTTTGGTCCTACTGCGACAGGGGCTGTGATAGGGTTGACTATTAATTTGATTTGGATAGGGATTCCATACAGTGGCTTTTGGTATAAATATAGGCCCCATGTTAACCCGGATATCCAACGGTTATCAGATTTTGCTGCATCTTCAAACTTGATGCGGACCAGATTGCAAGTTTTTGAATATCGGGTTCTGGTGCAGCGCTGGACAAAGGACATGGTTATGTACCAGGGTTTCGTGGCCCATTTCCATTCTCCATCATTAGTAGTTATACAGGACCAACTAGCGCAAAACAGGGCATCTATTTCTCCACAAGTTTTCCTCATTTCTCCTGTCCTGAATCCGGGACAGGCATAGAACCCGTTCCGGCTTACGGACACCCTTCTAGCCTGTTTTCTCCATTCTCCCCCTTCCATGTCATCTATCTTTGCTATTTTGTCTAGGTTGAAATAGAGGTCAGGGAACCAAGTCCTTATAGGAGCAATTTTTGAGGTTTTATCTAAGACCTCATGAGTACTAAAATCAGTTACCTGCCAGGTCAGGTTATATGGCCGGTGGGGGTTATTACTGCCAGCGACGCAGGGAAGGAGGGCTAGTAACAAGCAAGGGGCTAGATACGAGAGAGTCTTATCTTGAGCGGGTCCTCGGAGCGTTGGAGTCTCCATGTCTCAGGTGGTGTTGGTCCGGGTGTCCCTGGAGCAGCCTTGGCGTGGGATGCGTGGATCCAAGTGGAGATTCCGTCAACCTTTATGGCTGTGGGCGTGGTCAGGAGAACAATGTAGGGTCCTTTCCACCGAGGCTCTAGTCCTTGAGTGCGATGCCGTCTAACGTAGACAGAGTCTCCCACCTGGAAGGGGTGACTGGTCTGTGGATGTCCTGGTTGGTACAGTTCTGCCAAGGGGGCCCAGATTTGGGCCTGTACTGCTTGGAGTCCTTTTAGCCGGGCCTGTAGGTCAGTCTTAGGATCGGAGGGGGAGAAGGAATTAAGCAAGGTTGACAAAGGGGGAGGTCCTCCGTAGAGGATTTCATATGGAGTGAGCCCAAAACGGTTAGGCGTATTTCGGGCCCTTAACAGAGCTAAGGATAGGAGGCGTCTCCAATCTTTTAAACCAGTCTCTAAGGTCAATTTAGTAAGGGTCTCTTTTATTGTTCTATTCATCCTTTCTACCTGTCCTGAGCTCTGGGGTCTATAGGCACAATGTAATTTCCAATTAATCCCCAATATCCTGGCGAGCCCCTGACTTACCTGAGAAACGAAGGCCGGCCCGTTATCTGACCCAATTACCTTGGGAAGTCCGAATCTAGGAAAGATTTCTTCCAAAATTTTCTTGGCTACTATGTGTGCCGTTTCTTGCCGGGTGGGGTAGGCTTCTACCCATCCTGAAAAGGTATCTACAAACACCAGTAAGTACTTATATCCAGCATAGTGAGGCTTTACTTCAGTGAAGTCTATTTCCCAATAGACTCCTGGGCGGTTACCACGAGTTCGTTTCCCTTCTGGCACTCGGGTAGCCCCAGTGTTTACCTGCTGACAGGCCTTACAGGCAGATGTCACTTGTTCTACAAGGGTACTTGCCTTTGGGATTAGAAAGTCAGTTTTTTCAATCAGTAATTTTAGCTTTCGACTACTCAAGTGTGTCCAGGCATGCATCTGCTGGATCATTGTCAGGGCCTCCTTTTGGGGAAGGACTATTTTTCCTCCTTTTTCCCAGTTTTTAGTGTCTTTGTTTTCTATAGCCCCTATGGCTTTTGCTTTTTCCTGGTCTTCTGGGGTATAAGTATGTTCAATAGTTATATGGCTGGTTTCGTCAGGTTCTGTGGCTAGGGTCAGTACTTCCGCCATGGCGGCTTGCCTGGCCGCTTGGTCAGCCTGTCTATTTCCTACTGCGACTGGATCCTGTCCTTTCTGATGCCCGGGGCAGTGAATTATAGCCACTTCTTGAGGAAGAAAAAGGGCTTTCAATAAGGCGATTATTTCAGCTTTGTTCTTGATTTCCTTTCCTTCTGAGGTTAGGAGACCTCTTCTTTCATAGATACTTCCATGAGTATGAGCCGTTGCAAAGGCATATCGGCTATCAGTATAAATGTTAGCTTTCTTTCCCTTGGACAGCTCTAGGGCCTTGGTTAGTGCTATTAACTCAGCCTTCTGTGCAGACGTGCCAGGAGGTAGTGATTGTGCCCAAATGGTGTTGTGGCCATCTACTACTGCCGCTCCCGCCCTCCGGGTACCTGAGTCAAGGTAACTGCTGCCGTCTGTGTACCAGGTGTGATCCGCGTCTGGGAGTTCTTGGTCTTTAAGGTCTTCTCGTGTTCCATGGGTCTCAGCCAGTACTTGCCGACAATCGTGTGGGCTTGGTTGGTCTTCTGGTACCGGCAGCAGCGTAGCAGGGTTTAGGGTGACTGGAGGGCCAAACTGGACGCAATCCGTGTCCAGTAGGAGGGCCTGGTAGTGGGTTAGGCGTGCATTGGTTATCCACCGGTCCGGAGGCTGCCGCACTATGGCCTCTAGAGCATGTGGGGTAATAACAGTCAGTCGCTGCCCAAGGGTTAACTTAGCAGAGTCCTTGACCAGCATAGCGGTGGCTGCCATGATACGGAGACACGGGGGCCAGCTGGCCGCTACAGGGTCTAGCTTCTTAGACAGGTATGCTACCGGTCTTTTCCAAGGCCCTAATTTTTGGGTCAAGACCCCTTTGGCAATTCCTTGCCTCTCGTCCAGGAAGAGGGTAAAGGGCTTTGAGGTGTCCGGTAACCCAAGGGCCGGGGCAGACAAGAGTGCTTGTTTTAGTGCCTCAAAAACCAATTGATGCTCTGTCTGCCAGGTGAAAGGGGTGCTCTCCTTGGTGAGTGCATAAAGGGGGGCGGCCAGTTCAGCAAAACCGGGTATCCACAAGCGACAGAACCTAGCAGTTCCCAAGAATTCACGTACTTCCCTGGGATTTCGTGGTGGTGGAAGGCGAGCCACTGTCTCTATGAGCCCAGGGGTGAGCCACCTTTTCCCTTCACTCAGGATATACCCCAGATATGTTACCTTGGTCTGACAGAGCTGTGCCTTCTTGGCGGATGCCCGGTATCCTTTTTCACCCAGTGCCTGGAGTAGATGCCTGGTACCTTGTATACAGGTTTCTTTTGTAGGAGCAGCCAAGAGGAGGTCATCCACATACTGGAGTAGGGTCACTTCTGGATTTTGGGTCCGGAAGTTGGTCAGGTCTCGATGAAGAGCCTCATCGAAGAGAGTGGGAGAGTTCTTGAATCCTTGGGGAAGCCGGGTCCAGGTCAATTGGCCTGAAATTCCTTTCTCAGGATCCTTCCACTCAAAGGCAAAGAGTTCTTGGCTTTGGGGGGCCAGAGGTAAACAGAAGAAAGCATCTTTTAAATCTAATACTGTATACCAGTCATAGCCTGGTTTTAAGGTGCTGAGTAAGTTGTAAGGATTAGGGACCGTGGGATGGATGTCCATGGTTCTTTTGTTGATTTCTCTCAAGTCTTGGACAGGCCTGTAATCCTGAGTACCAGGCTTTTTTACTGGCAAAAGAGGAGTGTTCCAGGGCGAGTGACAAGGTCGCAACACTCCGAGTTCTAGAAATTTGTTAATGTGCTGCCGAATTCCTATATGAGCCTCTCGGCTCATGGGATATTGCTTGATAGACACGGGCACCACTGTGGGCTTTAGATCAATTATGATTGGGGCTTGATACTTAGCTAGCCCGAGTCCTCCCGTTTCCGCCCAAGCTTGGGGAAAATCTTGCAACCAAATATCAGGGAGGCTAGTGATGACCGGAGCGTCGAAAAGCCGATGCTCATCTTGCAGAGACACAGTTAAGATTTGGATGGGCTGACCGTCCCGATTTAATACCTGGGCCCCTGTCTCGGAGAAATGGATTTGGGCTCCGAGCTTGGTCAGAAGATCTCGCCCTAGGAGGGGGTAGGGGCATTCAGGTACCACCAAGAAGGAATGTGTCACCATTCCTTGTCCAAGATTAACTGTCCGGTGGTTAGTCCACTTGTGCAATTTTCCCCCTGTTGCCCCCTGGACCCAGGATGTGCGGGAAGACAAGGGCCCGTCTGCCTTTGTCAAAACTGAATGTTGGGCGCCTGTGTCCACCAAGAAGGTGGTGGGTTGCCCCCCTACAGAGAGAGTTAGCCGGGGCTCGGGGGGGGCTCCAGAGCCTTGACACCCCTATTCGCTATCTTCACCTAGGGTGAGGACAGCAGCAGGTTTCTTTTGGTCTTTAGGACGCTTGGGGCAATCTTTGATCCAATGTCCCCGTTCTTTGCAGTAGGCACACTGGTCTTTTTCCACTTTTGGTCGCCTTCGCTTCTCTCCCTCTCTCCCTGGTCCTTTCTCTTTTACAACTGCCGCCAGGATTTTTGTTAAATGCTTATTTCTCACTCGGTCCCTACGATCCTCTCGCTTCATCTGTTCCTTCGCTAACCTGGCTTCCCTTTCCTTAGGGGTTTCTCTCTTATTATATACTTTTTCTGCCTCCCTAACTAATTCCTGTAATCCATAGGTTTGGATTCCATCTAGTCTTTGGAGTTTTCCTTTGATATCTAATGCAGCTTGATCTATGAATGCCATAGCTACGGTAGCCTTATGTTCTAGGGCCTCTGGATCGAATGGGGTATACATTCGGAACCTTTCCAGAAGCCTTTCCATGAAGGCTGCTGGGCTTTCATCCCTTTCCTGAGTTATGGTTCTTACCTTGGCCAAATTTGTGGGGCGCTTTCCTGCCCCTTTGAGACCCGCCAACAGAGCCTGGCGATAGATTCGGAGACTCTCCCTACCTGGTGCCATTTCATAGTCCCAGTCTGGGCGGGTGAGGGGAAATCCCTCGTCTATTTCATTGGGAAGTTGGGTTGGGAGGCCTCCTGGTCCTGGCACATTTTTCCGGGCCTCCAGGAGGACTCGCTGCCTTTCTTCAGTGGTTAGGAGGACCTGCAAGAGTTGCTGGCAATCATCCCAAGTGGGCTGGTGAGTGAGGAGAATGGATTCTATTAACGAGGTTAGGGCCTGGGAGTCTTGGGAAAAGGAAGGGTTATGGGTTTTCCAGTTGTAGAGGTCAGAGGCAGAGAAGGGCCAGTACTGGACTGTGCGATTGACAGTACGGAGGGGAAAAAGGGAGGATTGCCAAGTAGAAGGGCCCTCTGGGTCCTCAGTCCGCCACAAGCGGAGACGAGGAGGTGTCGGCGGCGGCATCCGAGGGGTGAGTTTGGGCGGGGCTGGAGAAGGAGATGGGGTGGAGGGAGGGGCCGAGGGAGAAGTTGGAGAAAGGGTAGGGGCCGAGGTGGTAGAGGAAAGAGCTGGGGACAAGACAGGGGGCAAGGGTGAAGCGTAAGGTGGAGGTCCCAGAAGGGGTTTTGAGGTGGAGGAGGCAGGGGGTCAAGAAGGAGGAGGTCCCTCTGGGGTTCGTCTGGGAGGACTGGCTTATGCGGGTCCGGATCCCGATTCTTTGGGGCTTCTAAGGCAAGGAGGGTAGATTGGGATGGGGAAGGGGGATGGAGGAAGGGTTTCACCCAAGAGGGAGGATTTCGGACCAGATCCTCCTAAATAATTATGTAGGCCACCTGGTCCGGGTGTCCGAGTGGCCCAGGATCCATCACTTTTGCTTTAACCTGCAAGATAATTGAGAGGTTAAATGTTCCGTCCCGGGGCCACTCCCCATGGAGGGTTGGCCATTCGGACGAGCAGAATGTTTTCCATCGTCCCTTACGGACTTCTACAGAGAGATGGTGGGCTCGAGCCCGGACGTCAGGGAAGTGAGTCAAGGTTAGAGACAAAGGAGTCGTCAACGTCTGTCCCATTCCATCCACGTATAACAAGGACAAAACGAAAGTAACAAAAACAAAGACCAGGCAAGTAAGGAGAAGCTGCGCGGCCAGAGAGTGGCGCCACAAGATCACAAATATTCAGACGGCAGGGGCGACCTGCCTACGGATTTAAGAAGGCTGACTGAGTCGTCAGCCTTCCCCCAGACTACCGCCAGGGCGTCCCCTGAGGGCATAAGTGGGAAGGTGCTGGACACGTCTGTCCCCCTTCCCCACTTAATTCAGAAGGAGTACTCCCCAGAGCTCAGAGTTAGCCGGCAAGACAGACAGAACAAAATGAAAGTACCTGGTGGGCAGTCCGTGGCCCGGGCCAGATGGGTCTCCGCCGGATGGGTCGGGGGTCCCCGGACGATCCCACTTCCCGGCCAACGCACCAAATGTTGGAACCGAACTGTTGATTCCCTCCTGGGCAGGGGTCGCGGCGAAGGATCACCGACACGAGATTCACAGCAGAGAGTTATTTATTACTAGCGCGCTAGGGTCCCAAGCTCTAAGTTGGCCCTGGGACCCCGAGTGCTTGTTACAGGTTGTTTATATAGGCAAACACAAGTTCAAACACAGCTTAAGGCGCGAAATTCAAACAAAGCTTTAGGCGCGTGGTAATTGGGTCTAGCTATGGCCTGAGCAAGGTGTCTTGTTCTAATTGGTTAGAGCAGGACCTTATGAGGTTTTTTTTTCTTAGAGTTGCTGATTCCGGGAACTTCGAGGCAGGGTGGGACCCCCGGAATTGGCAGGGTGGGACCCCATGAAGTTGTTTCCCGGAATTGGCAGGGTGGGACCCTATCAGGGTGGGACCCTATCGAGGCAGGGTGGGACCCTATCCAGAGCCACCTGGTGTTAACTTTTTATATGAGGCCTAGTTTCTAAGTTTTATGAGGCCTAGTTTCATTCTGTGTGCTTACTGAAAGCAGTGAATTGTGTACCTTCAGATAATTTCTTATTGCTCATTAATTTCCTTTTCTTTCTGATTGAAGTACTCCCTTTAACATTTCTTGTAAGGCCTGTCTGGTGTTGATGAGATCCTTCAGCTTTTGTTTGTCTGGGAAAGTCTTCATTTCTCCTTCATATTTGAAGATTATTTTTTGCTGGATATACTATTCTAGGGTAAAAGTTTTTTTCTTCAGCAATTTAAATATGTCATGCCACTCTCTCCTGGCCTATAAAGTTTCCACTGAAAAATTTGCTGCTGGACATATTGGAGCTTCATTGTGGGTTACATGTTTCCTTTTTCCTGCTATTTTTAGGATCTTTTTTTTTGTCCTTTGGGAATTTGATTATTTAATGTATTGAGGTAGTCTTTAGGTTAAATCTGCTGGGTTTTCTATATCCTTCTTGTCCTTGGATATTAATATCTTTCTCTAGGTTTGAGGAGTTGTTATTATCCCTTTGAGTAAACTTTATACTCCTATCTCTTTCTCTACTCCCTCTTTAAGGCCAGTATGTCATAGATTTTCCTGTTTGAGGCTGTTTTCTTTATCTTGCAGGTGTGCCTCATTCTTTTTTGTTCCTTTTTGCCTCTTCTGACTGTGTATTTTTAAATAGCTTGCCTTCAAGCTCACTAATTCTTTCTTCTGCTTGATCAAATCTGTTATAAAGAGACTCTGATGCATTCTTCAGTATGTCAGTTGCATTTTTTCAACTGTGGAATTTCAGCTTGATTCTTTTAAATTGTTTCAATCTCTGTTAAATTTATCTGATAGAATTCTGATTTCCTTCTCTGTGTTATCTTGAATTTCTTTTAGCTTCCTCAACGCAGCTATTGTGAAATCTCTGTCTGAAATGTATATCTCTATTTTTCCATGGTTGTTCTCTGAGGCCTTATTTAGTTAATTTGGTTAGATCATGTTTTTCCGGATGGTGTTGATGCCTGCAGATGTTTGTTGCTTCCTAGATATTGAAAAGTAAGGTATTTATTGTAATCTTCGTAGTCTGTGCTTATTCATATCCATCTTTCTTGGGAAAGTTTTCCAGGTATTCGAAATAACCTAGGTGCTGTGATCTAAGCAATGTCTTCATTAGGGGGACACCCCAATTACAGTAAAGCTCTGATTCTTGCAGACCCGTACAGGTACCATCTTAGTGGTCTTGTTTGAGATCCAGAAGAATTTTTTGGATTATAAGGCAGAAACTCTTGTTCATTTCCCTTACTTTCTCCAAGACAATTGGAGTCTCTTTCTCTTGCTGAGCCGCTTGAAGTTGTGGGTAGGGAAAGTCTTTGACACAAGCATCCCTGTGGCCACCACCACTGAGAACGCACTGGGTGAGACCTGAAGCCAGCAGAGCACTGGGTCTCACTCAACGTTCACTGTAATCATTGCCTGGCTACCATTTGTGTTCACTGAAGGCCCTAAGGCTGTAAAATCAGCAGGCAGGGAAGCCAGACAGGTTATTGTTCTTCCTTTCAGTGAGACAAGCTCTCCTAAGCCCCAGGCAGTTTCGGAGATGCTGTTCTGGAGCTAAGAACTGAAGTTAGTAACCTTAGATTTCTACCTGGTGTTTCATTGCCCTGTGGCTGAGCCGGCACTCAAACCATGAGACACAGTCCTGCATATTCTCCCTTTCCTTTCCACATGCAAAGGAGTCTCACCTCATGTCCAGCACCACCACGGACCCATGGGGAGTACTGCCAGGCCTCTATCAATGTTCACTTTAGGCCCAAGGGCTTTTCAATCAGCTTTTGGTGCATGCTGCTTGTGGTGAATGCTGCCTGGCCTGGTGCTCACCCTTTAGGGCAGTGGGGTCTCTACCTGCCCAGGACAGATCCAGAAATGTCTTCTAAGATTCAAGGCCTGGAACTGGGGACCCTAAGGGCCCACTTGATGCTCTATGCTCCTGTGGCCAAGCTCATAGCTAAGGTGCAAGACAAAGTTTCCTTCACTTTCCCCTCCACTTCTTTTCAAGCAAAAGGAGTCTTGCCTTGTAACCACAAGCACTGGGAATGTGCTGGGTCTCACCTGATTCCAGCAAGTCTCAGAGTGCCAAGTCCCATGGCGTACTGCTTGGTTATTGCTGCTAGTTATTCAAGACCCAGGGATCTTTATTCAGCCAGTAATGGGTCCTGCCAGGACTGTGTCCTCCACTTCAAAGCTGTGGATTCCCTTCTGGCCCAGGGTGTGTCTTGAAATGTCATTCAGGAGCTAGGGCCTGGAATAGGGGCCTCATGACTCTGCCCAGTACGCTATCCTACAGTGGCAGAGTTGGTATCCAAGATGCATGACAAAGTCCTCTCTGCCCTTCCTTCTCTCCTCAAGCAGAAGGAAGGCGTCTCTTTTGACCCATGAGACGTACAGCCTAGTGCTGTGGTAGAGGTTGCACAAGCCTTCCCTTAGCTACCCCGGCTGATATCTCAGTAAGTCTTGTGCCCACCCCCCACCCCAGTCCACTGGCTCTGAGCCCAGCTCTACACTTGGGCTCAAGGAGGAGTTGCAGTCCTTGTGGCCTAGACTGCCCTTCAAGTTTATTTAGGGACTCAGAGCACTCAAGCCTGAGGTGGCGAGGCTTGCTGGAACTCAAGTTCCCACTGCTGGGATGGGTGATTTCCCTCTGACTTGGGCTGATCCATATGCTCTCTCCTTGGTTAGGCATCAGTTATGTACATCATAATTCTGCTTTCTGCTGTGACAGGACAGCACTGAGTTCATTGAAAAACCTCACGATTGCGGTGTTCTCCCTTCCCAAGTGCACAGATTTTCCTCACCTTGCAGGCACTGTCAAGGTATGGGGGAGGGGTGGTGTCCACAATTCAAGATATCTTTCCTCTTTTTTTCCAGTGCTTCTTTCAGTATTACGAAGTTCAAACCAAGTTCCATGAATGCTCACCTGATTTTTGTTTTTTATAAAAGTGCTTTTTTTGTGTAGATAGTTGTTCAATTTGGTGTTCCATTTATTCTGCCTTTTTGCTCTGCTCCCAACGGTATTTTTTTGTGTTAATGGTGAAAGCCATGCATCATGTAAGACAATAGTTTTGAAATGAGTATGTCTCCATTAAGATGCTGTAGTGTAGTATCATTAATTCAATAGTTTTAAGAACTCTATGTTGCTTGGAAGGTTGAAAGAGTTTTTCTGAAGGAAATATCATGTCTCCTCCTAAACTTTCACAAGCCATACTTTTATGGATTGTAAATTCTAGATAAAAAGTTTAGGGTATCAGTGAATAGCCACTCTAGTAAAGTTCAAAATATATGCCTAAATTGTTCAGTTAAAAACACAGTGCCCAAACTAGTTGAATGACCTAAATTAGTAGTTCTTAACTCTGATTGCACATTAGAATAAACTTTTTAGCTTTAAAATAAATCCCATGCACAGATGTCTCATCAAGTCTGACAAATCATGATATCTTGGTAGGGGCCACAGGACTGATGTTTTTTAGAAACTCACTCGTTTATTGTGCAGTGAGGGTTTAGAACTACTGACCTAAAACAATATTCTGTGCTTAGTTACAATATTTTCATTATAGCATCTTTTAAAAAATGATTTTGCACATGTGTGTGTATATTGTAGTAACGCACTGATTTTTCGTACACATTAGGCAATGTTTTACCCAACGATTGTATGTTTCTTGACTTTTTTAAAACTGTAAACTCTTCAAAATTCCTGTTCTGCTTTTCCGGGCTTAATTAATAGGTAGCTATTGACATCCTATAACAGACCTAACACAATCGTTTTGTCCTGGTAGGTAGCAAACATCTGAAGCCCTAATTTTGCGTGCTAAAAAAGTTAACAATTATTGAGTATCTTAGTATGTTGCAGGCCTTGTTCAAAACACTTTTCCTGTATTAAAATATTGACCACAGGTAACCATCTAATAAGATTTTTGCAGATGAAAAAATTGTGACTCAGTGAAATTAAGTACCTTTTTAAGTCATACAGTTAGCAAATGAAGAACAGGTGTCAGAAGTTAGGAAAACAGACAAAAGAATCCATAATTTTAATTGCTACCATGTACTTCTCTTTAATGCATTTTTTAAAATAAAATTAACATTGTTGTTGGAAGACCAGAGAATGAAAGAAATTAATTACATTCCTAAGACTTGACTATCTGTACTGGCAGGGATAGAATTCCTAAGATTCTCGGAGGAACATTTAGATACATTGAAAACTTCTTGGAGTGTTAGAAAACTCAAAAAGAACAGTTAGGCATGTAAATTTCACATGCTTGTTACCTAGGATTTGCCTTAAGCATAGAAAACAGTGGCAAACGACTTGGGCAATGCATTCTGTTTCTGAAAGTGGCACTAAAAGATATTAGTCTGCCATTTCCTTCCCTTGTGGGATCTTAAATTAAGCTACTCTATAAAATCTGTTGGGGAGCTTTGAAAAATGCTGATATCCAGGGATCATATTCCGTACATGTTGATTCAATTGGTCTGGGATTAGGGCACAGGCATAGGCATTAGTTCTGAAGCTCCCACAGGTGATTCTAATATTTGGCCAGAATTGCCACCCATTGGTATAATACATCAACCTGAAAAAATAAGAAATGCACGTTAGTATTCCTAAATTCTCTTAACAGTCTTGTGCTGCTTCAAAGCATGCATGATCTTTAGGTCAATTGTATTTACGTTGATCTTAATAACTTATACTTCCTCAGCTTGTTACATTTCATGGAGCTCATATTCTCTATTACATAACATTTATATAACTATGACGGTGATAGAGACAGGAGACAGCCAAGGATCCCCAGCAAAACCCCACCTTCAGTCCTAAAACGGCCTGAAGGCTGAAAAACTGGACTGCTGGTTCCAGATGAAGCCTGCCCTTTACCAACTGATTCTTTCTGAATAATGTCCACCTGCACACTGGGAGGACAGGATGCAGCCTCAGGAAGTTCATACCATTTGCAGGGGGTAGGAGCCTGGCCTCTCCTCTTCCTGTGTGGTGACCTGGGAATCAATTTGTGAGGCAGGAAAACTGCCAGCAGGACTCTCGCTTTGCTGAGTTATTTTTCCTTTCTCTTTTCCACCCACTAAATTCCATTTTCCTCACCCTTCTATGTGTCCGCAAGCCTAATCATTCCTGGTTGTGTGACAAAAGGCCAGTTTTAGCTGAACTAAGAAGAAAATTCTGCAACACTTTTGGCATCTAGACATGGGGCTTGAGGAAAGGTGAGTAACATGCAAAGAAGAAATATTTTTTCCTTTTGCTTCTAAGCCTTTTTGTCCTCAGATATCTTGTGAGAGTGGAGGAAATTATGCCTTCCCCCATGTCACTCCTGGGGGTCGGGAATGTCGGCCTTTTCCTTTTCCTTTTCCTTCTCTTTTCAGGATGCATGGGTGAACCGATGGCTCCCCAGCTCCCCTCTTAAGTTTCTCTCCCTGTTAGAGGAACCCATTGGCATAAGAATAAGAGATTAGGCCGGGTGAGGTGGCTCACACCTGAAATCTCAGCATTTGTGAGGCCGAGGTGGGTGGATCAGGAGGTCCAGAGTTTGAGACCAGCCTGGCCAATATGGTGAAACCCTGTCTCTACTAAAAAAACACAAAAATGAGCCGGGCGTGGTGGTGTGTGCCTGTAGTCCCAGCTACTGGAGAGGCTGAGGCAGGAGAATAGCTAGAACCCAGGAGGCGGAGGTTGCAGTGAGCTGAGATTGCGCCACTGCACTCCAGCCTGGGTGACAGAGTGAGACTCCCTCTCAAAAAACAACAACAACAACAACAACAAAAAAGAGGTTCTTCCCCAAAACATCTTCCCAACCCTGAACTTTAACTTGTTTTTCTTTACCCTGTCAGAAGTTAATTTTATGTGACACTTTTTTTTTCTTTTTAGAAAAAGTTTTTCTAGGCCAGGACCCCAACTATCACTGTTTATATTCTCTGTAAAGTTTTAATTATAAAAAAAGATTTGTCAGGTTGGTCTTAAGCTGTAGCCAATTCGGTGTGCTCTGCATAACTTTCTGTAAGGTCAGGAGCAAACTTTGCTGCAGGCCTCCATCTTGTTTTACATCCTTGGGAGAGTGACCTGTAACCACGTGGTGATGTTTTGTTTAGCCTCCACCATTTTATAGAGGCAGCCAGGGTCAAACCTGACTTAGGGAATGAGTGCTTTTGGGTTGACATCTGTGTGACTTTTGCTACTTGCTGATTCTCTTCCCCCCATGAACAACTTCTAGTCTTTTCCTTAAATCTTCCTTTGTCTGAGTTACCTTTAAAGGTTCTAAATTTTGTAAGAACTGCTTAGCCCCTTTGACAATACCTCATACACTTGTGGTTAAATCATAACCTTAACTGAGGCATGTTGGTTTCACCTGTGAAGTGACCTTCAGTAGCGTTTGAAAGCCAGAAATATTGGCCGCTTGGTGCGGCTGAAGTTGGGTAATAAAGGAGTTAAAAGGATTTGCTTAGAGAGTGCTCAGCTTAATTAAAAGTGAATATCTGAGTTATAGATATATTTAAAATTAAGCCTTTATGTTTTTCTTTTCTTGGATCTTCTTTTGCTGGAAAAAAAGTTGGTTTTTTTTTTTTTTCAGTCGACTGAATTATTTTTCTCTATTTTGCCTTGGCACTTTTAATGCATGCATGAGATGGGAGAGAACTCTGTTTCCCTCATTAAACCCCAGGAATTAAAAGTGGATGAATCCCTCTCAAAAATCTTTTTTTTCCTCCTACCTATGGCTGTTTATTAGGCTTTAGAAGCTGCATGTTTTTCTAGCCCTGTCTCTTAAAGCGCTCCACCCAGAGGTCAATAATTCAAATAGAAGAATGGCAAATTAAAGATCTTATGGCTGCTGGATTTTCTTCTGCCTGTGTAGTTATATTTTATGTTGTGTGTGTGATGTCTATAAAAAAAAAAGAGCTCTAATTAATTGGCACAAAGGAAGACAAGCACTTGGATCAAATATTTTGTGAAGGGAAGCTAAAAACTGTGGTACCTTTTAGTTCATGTGACTTTAATCTTTGAGAAATAAAAACAGCCTTAAAGATTTTGGTAAAATGCAGATATCACCAAAATGTAAATAGGTGAACTAAATTATGCGGCACTGATACTAGTTTTGCTAAAGGTTTTAAGGTTACAAAGTGACTTTTTGGTTTTTTGAGAACTTTTCAACTTGCCGGCTTCACAATTGATAAGGCCTGGGGACATACGGAATTAACCACACCCTTAATCATGCTGGAAGGAGTCAAACCTTGGCTGCATCAGCACATAATTAAAACAACTTACCAGATTTTACATTAAAGTTAAAATTGCTAGGAGTTACCATTATAACATGTAATTTAAACTACTGGAAATAGATTTACCTGCAAGGTGTGTAAGAACAGTATGATGTGTTTTTAGTAAAAACTTATAAGAAGGCGCAGAAATAGGGTTCTTACCTAAGTTTAAAGGATTGTTTTGAATTAGATAAGGTAAATCTGGAAATTTAAACAAATGATGGAAGCATTGTTAAAATTAATCTTGCAAAAGAAATTCTGTGTGTGAATATATTGACTAAATTCAAAAGGGTATTATATGGTTTCTCTGTAAATTTAGCATTGAAATAAAAGCACGATGAAGAACTTGTAAGGCATTAATCTGCTTTTTAGCAAAATTTGTACAAATATAAAAGATTTTTGCTTTTTTAAATTTGGAAGTCATCATTTTGGCAAAATAAACAACATGATAATCTGGAATTCTATTTCAAAACATCAACTGTTATAAACATCTAACATATTTAACAGGATTCCCAAATTCAAACTTCAATTTCAAAATTATCTTGCCTGACAACTGGCTTTTGGATGCCACAGAAGGCTGGCCTCTGGAGTATCCAAAAGAACAGTAAACAGGATTATTTGATATGTTTAGTTACACAAGATTGCCAACATAGTGTTTAATCTTCTTTAGGTTATATTTTGGTAAATAATACTAATATATGTTCCGAAACTGTATGGGATTTCTAAAATTCTAATGTTTAAAGTATATGCTATCATAATTAAGGTTGTGATGTGAAGTTATTGTAAACCACAGAGATAACCAAACTTCTTTGTCAATTTTGTTTTTAGCTGTAACTACCCTGGGCATTTTGTTATCCACAGACAATTGATATCTTGTTTTAATCCTTTTCAAAAGGTGGTTTATAATAAACTATAGGACTCTGATAGGTGCTCTCAAATACAGCTTTCTGATAACTTTGGAGGTTGTGACATTGGAATAAAGGAAAGTGTACAGGACTTGTGAAGAGCTAATATCTTCATGAATATCAAGCAAAACCAGAATTAACTAAATGGACTGAACTCAGAAAACTGAACCAATCTTTTTGACTTTTGCATGGAATATTGCTGATCCTTGTTTTGTTTTTCAGAGTCAGAGAAAGTTATTTTGAACTATTTACAGCTTTTCATATTTGAGTAAGGTATACTCTTGCAAAGAAAATTTGGAGCATATTTGTCTCTCTCTCTCTTTTCCTGGCTTCTCCAGAATTTGGAAACTGTTGCGAGCATTCTGAACTTACAGCAATATAGTTGTTTGCATCAGTGCAATAAGACTCCATTTTCTTTTGCAACAGGACACAATTGTAGAAATTGGTTGTTTTACCGAGGCTTTGACTGGAAGGGTGTGCTTCCCTTTAAGGAGTCAAGCTCAACTTGCAGAACTGATAAAAGCCCGTTGGGAAAACTGGCCTCATACCCTTGTCTGTGCAGTTACTGTACAGGGTTCCCGACCTGTGGTAAGTAAAGAATGTCACTTTCTGACAGGCCCAGGAGCTCCAAGTTTATCTTCAGACCTTAATAGGAGAGGATTACCCAACTCACAGGTATTTGAGGATACAAACCCATTGCTGGGATGGGCTTTAAAAAGTTTTATCTGAGATTCCCTGTGGAACAGATTTCCATCAAAGCCAACCCAAAAGTCCTACGTAGAAATAATTATTCTTGCTGCACTTGATGCAAATAAGCAGGCCAAGTATAAGACTAAAGTCTATCTTGTAAGCAACTCAGTCCTATCATTATTTGTTTTTTAACAAAAATGAGGACTGGAGAGAGAGAAATTGTATTCAAAACTTACACATCTGTCATTAAATTCTACACTCAGTTGTTTTTAGGTTTTTGCCTACATTTTAAACTAACTCTGCTTGTTCTGGTGAACAAACCAGCAGTCTCCAGATGCAGCTCAAAAAGAACAAAAGGGATGGATGATGTAAAAATCCGGATCAATATTCTACTTCTGAGCAATTTTTCTGCAAATCCTGCCAGGTGATGGGAATAAATAGAATGCCCATCAAACAGAGGTTTCCTTTTTTTTGGAAAGTAAGACCAAGTGAGCTAACCAAAGCCAAGCCCCATGTATCTAAATCTTAGCAAGCAGAACTATAGCCACCAGTTATCTGGGTATGTCATAAGATATCCTTTTTCCCCCTTGTTGTTGGAGGACTCAATTCCACAGCTTCACCTTAGCATTTGGCTTATGATGAGCAGTCTATGTAGCCACCCTGAGACACATTTTTGTCCCAAACTAAATTCCAAGCTTCAGTTCAAAGCTCTAGGAAAGAAAATGGGATCTAAGGGGTCCAGAGACAGACGATAATGGAAGTTAAAAGGCACAGCACAGGTAAGCATGACTGATTCGTGTCCATTAAGCCAAGCTTCCCATTTCATGGATAAAGGTCATGCTAATATCTATGGCATAATTCCCAAGGTCTAGGGAATTCAAAGGATACTGGCAGCAGGTGAGATAGGGCATATGTAGGTAAGAGTGGGTATTGCTACCCTCTAGGCCCCCCTGTTAATATGGGTGAAAGCCACTTTGACACCCATGGATGCACCCTGTTTTGGTCTCTGAGACTTGGGAATACAAGGACAAAGGAAAGAAACACGAACGTTTTGCTTTTCTTCCCTCACATACCCTGTGAGGTTGTGCATTGTTAAAATTTTGGAATTTATTTAGATAATGTTTACTCAAATATGGATGATGATCATCATGAAAACAAGTTTTCAGAAACAGCAGTGAAGACAATCTGTTCAGGATTAATTTAGATTTATTCTGCAAAAAAAAACCTAGTGGTTTTCTTCCTTATTTCTTTGTTTCTGCATGTTGCACATATTAAAAGTACTAGGCAATTGTTGTTATTTCCCTGTACACTATTAAACCTGCTTATTAGGGATGGATGCACGGGGTAACCCAGGGTGATGGCTAGGTTTAATAGTGTGATTTATTAAAGATTTCATATTTACCTAGTTTATGAGCTAGAGGAAATCTAAATTAAAATCAATGAAGATAAAATTAAATAACAAAGAATCAATGAAAGTATTTACAACAAAAATGAGGTATTTACAAATGTTATTCATAAATGCTAATCAAATGCCATTATTTAATTGCTAGTGGATCTGAGATGTGTTTCATAGTCATTGTGTTTTCAAGCCATGCTTTCTTCTGTGTCCTGACTCTTCGAATCTGAAATGAGGAGATTCAGGAAGGGGAATTTGAATCTGTTTGTATTTTCTTCTCTTGACTTAAAATATAGGGGAAGAAAGTGGTTGGCCCTGGCCATGTCTGCTTCACTCTGTCATTTGTATTCCTCTAGAGTCCCTAAAAGAGAGTCACTCCTAGGGTGTGGATTAGACCTTATTTTTGCCTTCTAAATACCAGGAAGCCATTGCTCATTTCTGGTGGTGAAATATGCTCTTCATTTATTTATTTTCCCTAGTTGTAGAGTAGATTTATTCTTACTATCTTCTTAGCTCATGGTGACCTATGGCATACTATGTAAGATGATTGGCTGGAAACTTGCTAGAGAGGTCTCAAAAGCATGGGTTCTGGAGTCAGGAAGCCTTGTGTCAAATTCTGGGTAACTTTGGTCAGACCACTTAACCTCTCTGTGCCTCCATTTCCTTACCTGTAAAACAATTCTAACAATCACATACCTCTCACCGGATTGTAGTAAGAATTAAATAACCTAGTACATGAAAAGCACTTATAATTGTGCCTGCATCATAGTAATTACAACAAAGACTTATAATTGTGCCTGCATCATGGTAATTACAAGTATATCATTTTTATGATAATAATACAGAAATACAGGAATACATTCAATGACCTTGTCTTCCTCATCTCTGTCTTCCAAACCATTACCAAATCATAAAAAAGTGTTTTTCAGACTCTAGGTGGCAATTCATTAGTGATTTGAGAGGTCAGTTTTTTGGCGTGTGGCTTATATTATTTTTCAGTTGAAACAGAATAGAAAAATACCAGAGCTCATCACACATAGGACAAATATCGTTCCATGAAATGTTTGGTTCAACTCTGTGTGTGTGTGTGTGTGTGTGTGTGGGCGCTAGCTCACAATTTGAAATGGATTTTATGCCATGTGCACATTTTATCTGTCTCACTAAACCAGAGGAAAAGGAAAAACTTCAATGGAGTCTATAGCCATTTACCCAGTCCCAACATGCCCAAGGTATATGTCACTCTAGTTGATACATGTGACTCAACAGAGAAAACAAAAAGCCTACCTCCAAAGTCTGTGATATGTATTCCTGGTAGCTCTTGAGGGAAGAGGGGCAGAGGAGGCTGACATAAGTTCCATGCACTTTTGACAATCACTGCACTAGACTATAAACACCTTAAGATCTAGCGCTCGTCTTTGTATTTTTATAGCGCCCTCCATGTTTGAGATGTGTAATACATATTTATCTAATAAATTGCCACAATTTACACAGAGTTCTGTTTAAAGAATACTGATAATGCTTAAAGAGCAAATGCATTTATTAAACAACTACTCTTGGGGGCAAGATGTGTTTTGTAATATGATCCAAAGGAAAGAGTTGTCAAATTTGGACATGAGTGAATATTTGACGGGAAGAATTTCTTTCTAAGGATGCGATTATAATGAACGTTAGCAGCTCTCCTTTGCTAGATATGACAGTCTAACGATATGACATTGGTAAAGTCAGCAATCTGTCTGCCTGCTCTCTTGGTTGGATGCAAATACAGCTGTATCTTGCTTTATACAAGAATCTTTATTATTTACAGGAGGATTTGCAAAAACCTTACTGTAAAATAAAACAACTTGGTGTATTGTGAATATCTTTTGACAAATTTCTCAGAATTTCCCTCTACTCACCAGAAAATTTCCTCCATGTCTCATCACAATTTGAATATAAATGAATTCAAATTCACAAGCATCACATAACATTAACTGCCTCATATTCTTTCTTGAATAATGCAGAGCCTTCCATCCAAGTCCCTCCAAGGCATATCTTCGACTTTCCCCAAAGATGCCTTAGTTTTTCATAGATATGATACTATAAGGATCTTCCCATCAAGTTCCTCTGATTGACATAGAATATTCCAGAAGTCACTTGAGAGCAGTACCTCACCCTTACCTCTGCTACCAGCACCTTCATGACAATGTGGTCATTTGTGGCTAGGGTAGAACCCTGGGTGCTTCCAAAGTGGCAAACTCTAGTGTAATCAAGCACTGCTGGATTGCTGCAGTTTCTTCTGCACTGGAGCCATGTCGTCCTCCACGAGAAATGCGGAGGTTGTCCCTCTTTCCAAATGGGTCATACTATCAGATGTGAGGTTTCCTGCAGGGCTGCTTTTATGCTTTTGTGCATAAATCTTTTGTCAAAAGACTTCTTTTAACTTTTGTCTGAAGCTTCTTCCTCCTTATGTGTCAAGCAGGAGTCCATGAGGCTGGCGAGGCCGCTGATTTGTATTAGACACCACAGGAATGATACCTAGGTGTCAGAAGCTTTGTAAGGGCCTACAAAAATGCTTGACATCTGAATCTAAAAAAAAAAACACTTCAAAAATACAAAAAGTGCTATACTTTGGATATTTGTACCATCCAAATCTCATGTTGATAATGTAATCCCAACTGATGGAGGTGGGTCCCGGTGGGGGGGGGGGGGGGTTTAGACCATGAGGGTGGATCCCTCATGATCAATCATGTAAGGTTCCCGAGACCCTTAGTAGAAGTAGGTTCTGGAGCAATGCTTGTACAGCCTGTAGAACTGTAAGATAATTAAATCTCTTCTCTTTCTGAATAACCCAGTCTCAGATATTTCTTTATAGTAATGCAAGAATGGCCTAATGCAAAAATCATACTAAAAATAAAAATTAATCTACAAAATGTAACCTCATAAAAGTATGGATTCCGGCTCAGGCTATCTTGCCAGTGCTACAAAACAGCTAGTTTTCCTCATCTATAAAACAGATAAAGTGAATCCTAACTCATAAGGTTGTTACGAAAATGAAGTATGTTAACAAAAAGCTCTTAGAAGTGTGCATGACACATGGTATTTGTCTAATAAATGTTGCCTGCTAGTATACTTAATTTTCATCATTATAAAACAACTTTTAAAGTTGTTATTGTGACTTTACAAGAATTCCTGCTTATGGAACACAAGTGTAGAATTATAGCCACTTTAAAATGAATGACTTTCATTAAAATAATTTAAAAATCTATATTGTGTAATTAATTTAACGCAAAACGTGAGTGTCTTTAACGTATTTGACATGATATAGGTAGTGTAGGATCAACAAAAGTGAAAGTGCACATCACCCACTCTCTTAGCAAATGATGCTATTATGGCCTGTCGAGAGGGACATCCAGAATACATCCAGGAAGATGTATTTTTCGTCATTCACCTTTCCTTGATTTAGACATAATAATGGGCTCTTGGTCTAGATCATACTTTCTAAGAAGAGAAAAAAAAGTTGCATTCCTTCACTAAAATATCTCCAATTCAAATTCTGTTTAAGTGGCTAAAGTTCCAAAGTTCGGGATTTCAGAGAACTCTAAAAATGGTTGGTTATGTCCTAGATTGCTATTCTCCCAAAGAGGTTTGAAAGGTGAAAAGGTAAATCTCTAATGGAATGCTTATCAAACTCCAAGAGAAAATGAATAAAATGGAGAACAAAGTTGAAAAAAATGAAGATGAAAATGAAGAACTAATGGGGAGAAGCATCTATGCTTTTACAGCCTTTATATGCCATTACTTTAATGGTAACATATGACATGTCAGTCATAGTTTTCAGAGCACCTTCTCACTTGCAGTCACTGGGTGATCACCACTCTTTTTGAAGGTGAAAAGAATACAATACTAAAACCAAACGTACTTAAGTGATTGTAATGAAGCAGATACTATTCTAAGCACATTAAGCTCATGGCATCCCTATTAGGTAGTTGATGTTATTAGAAAAACTTTGCAGATGAAGGGACTTAGGCATATGGCTCAAGTCAGCAGTGATGGAACTGCCACCTATACTCAGGTCACCTGACTGCATATCCAGGGTTTCTTCTTCCAGAATGCACCAACTTGAAATGTTTAGAAAGTAACCAGCCAGTTAGGGTGATTTTGTTGTAATGATACTAAATTTATTCCGCTGTTACATAATACAGAATTAGGGACGTCAGTGAGTTCAACCCCTGCCTCCAGGCAGGACAAACTAGAAATAATTCCTGACATATGCAAAACCCATCTTCCTTTTAAAGACATCAAGAGGAAGTGGTCTCATGACCTCCCATAGTAACACCCAGGATATAAAGAAGAGTTTGTATAGCTCTAGCACTATTGCACATTCTTAGGGAATGAGAAAAATCTCATTAAAATTTCATTTCATGCCACTAAGAAATGCAAAGAGGACTCTAACTTAATTCAAAATTTTAAATAAATATCAAGACTTCTGAGATAGCTAAAGCTCAGCAAAGCTTGCATAATTGTGTTTTACGATTAACAGAGATGAGGAGCAGTGTGGTCTTTCAACAGAAGCACCCCAGTCAAATTTATAAGTAATAAAGTTAATTCACTACTTGACACTACAGAATGTGTGTTTACCTTAGGGTAGTAATCTGCAAACTATACACTATGAGTCAAATATAGCCAATGACCCGTTTTGGTCTGGCAGACAAGCAAAGATGATTTTTATATTTTAGGTGGCTGAAGAAAACCCAGATAATTCTATTTGTGTCATGTGAAAAATCATATAAAACTCAAATGTCATTGTCCATAAATACAGTTTTTTGGGGGAATATAGCCATTCCATTCTATTATGTATTGTGTATTGTGACTTTCACGGTATAAGGGCAGAGTTGAGTTGTAGTAACAGATACCTTATGGCCTAAAAAGCCCAAAATATTTACTATCTGGCCTTTTGCATAAAAAGTTTGTTAATCTCTGGTAGTGAGGCAAATGAAAACAAGTATCTTTTTGCTTTTACCCACTTCCCTTCATTCAGGTGAAGGATGGTATGAAACATTCGGAATCAGGATGCTAGTAAGCATCTGTAAGGCCTCACTGGGCCTTGAGGATGAACCCTGATCTGGTTTCATTTACATGGGGGCAGTCATGGTCCCAGACTCACTCCTGTCTATATTAGTCCTTTACAGTCTACGACTAGGAGTCCTTTGGAATTGCTTGACAGGGATTAGAGGAAAAACATGTGACCTCAAATGTCCTTAGTGCTCTTGGAAGATTGGAATACAGCAGTCCCCATTTATCCATGAGGGATATGTTCCAAGACCCCTAGAGGATGCCTGAAAGCATGGATGGTACCAAATCATATATATGCTCTTTTATTCTATACATGCGCACCTGTGATAAAGTTTAATTTATAAATTAGACACAGTAAGAGATTAAAAACAATAACTAAAAATAAAGTAGAACAATTCGAACATTATGCCAACATCACAACTCTTGCACTTTAAGGCCATTATTAAGAAAATAAAGGTTATGTGGGCCGGGCGCGGTGGCGCACACCTGTAATCCCAGCACTTTGGGAGACGGAGGCAGGTGGATCACGAGATCAAGAGATCGAGACCATCCTGGCCAACACGGTGAAACCCCGTCTCTACCAAAAATACAAAAATTAACTGGGTGTGGTGGCAGGCGCCTGTCACCCCAGCTACTTGGGAGACTGAGGCAGGAGAATCACTTGAACCTGGGAGGCGGAGGGTGCAGTGAGCCGAGATCATGCCACTGCACTCCAGTCTGGCGACAGAGCGAGACTCCATCTCAAAAAAAAAAAAAAAAAAAAAAAAAAGGTTATGTGAACACAAGCACTGCAATACCACTATAGTCAATCTGATAACCAAGGTGGCTAGTAAGTGACTAATGGGCAGGTGATGTGTGTGCTTGAATATGCTGGACAAGGATGATTCAGATCTGGGCAGGAAGGAATGGTATGGCATAAAACTTTATCATGCTACTCAGAGCAGCATGTAATTTCAAAGCTATTAATCGTTTATTTCTGGAATTCGGCTTTTAGTATTTTCATGTGACAGTTTATCTCTGGTGACTGAAACTGCACAAAGTGAAACCATGGATAAGAGGAGGCTACTCTATATAAGTAATACATAAATATCCATATTTAAGTTTATTTTTCTCACTTTAATAGTTGTATATATGGAACCTGCTTTTGGTATTTTTAAAACATTTATTTTTAATTGACAAAAGTTTTATGTGTTTATTGTATATAACATGTTTTGAAATATATATATACACATTGTAAAATGGCTAAATTTAGCTAAATATCATATGCATTTCCTCAAATAATTATCATTTCTTGTAAGAACACTTAAAATATATACTCAATTTTCAAAAAATAAAATACATTAGCCAGGCGTGGTGGCTCATGCCTGTAATCCCAGCACTTTGGGAGGATGACGCGGGTGGATCACCTGAGGTCAAGAGTTCGAGACCAGGCTGGCCAACATGACGAAACCCCGTCTCTTCTAAAAATACAAAAGAAAATTAGCTGGGCGTGGTGGCATGCACCTGTAATCCCAGTTACTTGGAAGGTTGGGGCAGAAGAATTGCTTGAACTCGGGAGGCGGAGGTTGCAGTGAGCCAAGATTGCACTCCAGCCTGGGCAACAGCAAGGCTGTGTCTCAAAAACAAACAAACAAAAACAAAAATCAAAAATGACACAGTAAGTGTAGTCATGGTATTATACAATAGATCATTTAAACTTATTCTTCATAAGTGAAATTTGATATCCTTTATCAAGTATCTCTCCACGCCCAACCCACAGCTCTGATAACCACCATTGTACTCTCTGCTTCTGAGTTTAACATTTGCGATTAAAAATATAAGTGAGATTATAAGGTATTGATGTTTCTGTGCCTAGCTCATTTCACTAAATATAATGCTGTCCAGGTTCATCCATGTTGTTGTACATGACAGGATTTTCTTCTTTTCTAAGGCAAAAGAGTATTTCATTGCGTATCTGTACCACATTTTCTTTCATTCGTTCATTGATGGATACTTAGATTGATTCCATATCTTGACTTTTGTGAAGAATGCTGCAGGAATGTGGAATGCAGTTATCTCTTTGATATAATGATTTCATTAATTAATTGATATAATTGATTGCATTCATAGAATTGATTTCATTTCCTTTGGATATATACCCAGTAGTGGGATTACTGGATCATCTGTTTATAGTTTTTTGAGGAACCTCCATGCTGTTTTCCATAATGGTTGTAATAATTTACACTCCTGCCAACAGCATTGGTTCCCTTTTATCCACATGCTTATCAACACTTGTCTTTTGTCTTTTTGATACTAGCCATTATAACATATGTGAGACAACAGTGCATTGTTATTTTAGTTTACATTTCCTTAATGATTAGTGACATTGAAAGCTGTTTTATATTCCTGTTGGCCATTTTTACGTCTTCTGTTGAGAAATGTCTATTCAGGCCCTTAGCCCATTTTTTAATGTGGTGATTCATTTTCTTTTTATAAAGTTGTACAAGTTCCTTATATTGTGGGATATTAACCCCTGATAAGATATACAGGTTCCAAATATTTTCTCTTCTTCTGGAAGTAACATCTTCAGTCTCTTGATTGTTTCATTTGCTGCAAAGAAGCTTTTTAGTTTGATGAAATCCCATTTGTCTATTTAAGGTTTTTTGGCCCGTGCTTTTGGGGTCGTATCCAAAACTCATTGTCCAGACGAATGTTATGGAGATTTTTCCCTTACATATTCTTCTTGTAGTTTTATAGTTTCAGTTCTTACATTTCAGTGTTTAATTTATGTTGGGTTAATTTTTGTATATGGTGTGACATAAGGGTCTAATTTCATTCTTCTGTATACATGGTTATCTAGTTTTCTCAACACCATTTCTTGAAGAAACTGTTCCTTCCCCATTGTGTATTCTTGGCACCTTTGTCAAAAATAAATTGACAGTAGGCCGGGTTTGATGGGTCATGCCTGTAATCCCAGCACTTTGGGAGGCCGAGGCAGGTGGATCACCTGAGGTCAGGTGTTCGAGACCAGCTTGACCAATGGGGTGAAACCCCATCTCCACTAAAAGTACAAAACTAGCCAGGCGTGTTGGCGCATGCCTGTAATCCCGGCTACCTAGGAGGCTGAGGCAGGAGAATCACTTGAATCCAGGAGGAGGAGGTTGCAGTGAGCTGAAATTGTGCCATTGCACTCCAGCCTGGGCAACAACTCCGTCTCAATAAATAACTAAATAAATAAATAATAAAATAAATAAATAAATAAATAAATTGCCAGTAAATGTACAGATTTATTTCTAGGTTCTCTATTCTATTCCATTGGTGTATGTCTCTTTTTTATGTCAGTAGTACCTTGCTGGTACTACTATACTTTACCATACTTTATAGTATATTTTGAAGTCAGGTACTTTGAGGCCTCCGGCTTTGTTCTTTTGCCCAAGATTGCTTTGGTTATTCTGGGTCTTTTGTGGTTCCATAAAGTTTTTAGGATTTTTTTTTTTTTCTTTTTTGACTTACATGAAAAAATGTCAAAGGAATTTTGACAGGGATAGCATGGACATTTTAACAATATTAATTATTCTAATCCCTGAGCATGAGATATCTTTCCATTTGTTTCTATATTCTTTAATTTTTTTCAACAATGTTTTTTACTTTTCAGTATATAGGATTGTCACCTTTTTTTGTTAAATTTATTCCTAAACATTCTATTTTTTTTTTTGCAGCTATTGGAAATGGGATTTTGTCTTCATTTCTGTCATTATCAATGATAATTAATTGTTAGTATTAGAAATGCTACTGGTTTTTATATGTTGATTTTGCATTCTGCAACTTCATTGGATTTATTTGTTCTAAGCGCTTTTTGTTGGAGTCTTTAGGATTTTCTATGTATAAGATCATGCTATCTGCAAACATGAACAATTTAACTGCTTCCTTTCCAATTTGGATGGCTTTTATTTATTTTTCTTGCCTGATTTCTGTATATCAGACTTCTAGTACTATATTGAATATAAGCGATAAATGTGGACCTCCTTGTCTTTTTCCTGATCTTAGAGAAGAAGCTTTTAGGTTTCCTCCATTGAGGATGATATAAACTGTGGATTTGTCATTTATGGCCTTTGTTTTTTGTTTGTTTGAGGTACATTCTTTCTATACCTAATTTGTTGAGACTTTTTCTCATAGAAATATATTGAACCTTGTTAGATAATCTTTCCACATTTATTGAGGTGATATTTATTTTGTTCTTCATTCTGTTAATGTGGCGTATCACTTTTATAGATTTGTGTATCTTGAACCATGCTTGCATCCCTTGGTTAAATCCCACTTGATCATAGAGAATGATATTTTTTACGTTGTTGAATTCAGTTTTCTGGCATTTTGTTGAGAATTTTTGATTCCATGTTCATCAGATATATTAACCTGTCATTTTCATTTGTTGTAGTACTCTTGTCTGGTTTTATTATCAGAGTAATGTGGGACTCATAAATTGAGTTTGCAAGCTTTCTCTCCCTTCAATTTTTGAAAGGCTTTGAAGAGAATTGGTATTAGTTCTTCTTTACATGTTTGGTGGAATTAATCAGTGAAATCACCTCTTCTTGGTCTTTTTTTTTTTAGAGTTTTTTTTTCCTGTTAGTTCAGTCTCCTTACTTGCTATGATTCTGTTAAGTTTTATATTCCTCCATGACCCCCTCTTGATAAGTTGTAAGTTGTATCTAGAAATGTATCTATTTCTTCGATGTTATCTCATTTGTTGGCATAGAGTTGTTAATAGTAGTCTGCTCTGATCCTTTTTTATTTTGTGGTGTCAGTTGTAATGTCTTTTCTTTCATTTTTGATTTTATTTATTTGAGGTTTTTTTGTTGATTAGTCTAAGGTTTGTCAATTTTGTTTATCTTTTCAAAAAACAACACATTAATCTTTTTTTTGTTTTTCTAGTCTATCATTTATTTCTGCTCTGATTTTTAATATTCTTTAGTTCTACACACTTCAGGCTATGCTTACTCTCCTTTTTCTAGTTCCTTGAGGTATAAAATTAGGCTATTTATTTCAAATATTTCTCTTTTTTATGTAAATGTGTATTGCTATGAACTTCTCTCTTGGAACTGCTTTTGCTAAATCTTATAAATTTTGGTATTTTGTGTATTTTTATTTGAAATTTCTCTTTGAATTTCTTCTTTAACCTATTAGTTGTTCAGGAGCATGTTGTTTAATATTCATGCATTTGTAAATTTTCTGATATTCATTCTGTTATTGATTTCTACTTTTATACTATTGTTGGTTGGAAAAGATATTTGTTATGATTTGCTAAGATCTTTAAGTCTTAGGTTTTGTCTCCTAACATATGATTTATCTGGAAGAATGATCCATGTGCACTTGAGACTAATGTGTGTGCCGTTGTTGGATGGAATGTTCCTTATATTTCTGTAGTTTCCTTTTAATCTAAAGTCTGAGGTTTCCTTATTGATTCTCTGTATGGACAATTTATGAATAACTGAAAGTGGGGTATAAAATCTCCTACTATTGTGACATTACAGCCTGTCTTCAGAAGTATTAAAATTTACTTTATATATTCAGGTGCTCTGCTCTTGGCTGCATATATATTTATAATTGTTATGATTTTTTTTGATAATTTGACTCCTTTTTCAATATATAATGACTTGTCTCCTTTTACAGGTTTTTACTTAAAATGTATTTTATCTGATATGACTACCACTGGTTTCCATTTGCATGAAATATATTTTTCCATTCCTTCACTTTCAGTCTAGTGTGTCCTTAAAGGTAAAGCTAGTCTCTTGTAAGCAGTATATTGTTTTGTCTACTTTTTTTATCCATTCAAACCCTCTGTGTCTTTTGATTCATGAATTCAATCCATTTACATTTAAGGTAGTTATTCACAGGTAAGGACTTACACCCATTTTGTTTTATAGAGCCTTTGTTTCCTTTTCCTCCTCTTGCTGTCTTCTTTTGTAATCAGATAATTTTCTTTAGTGGCATGCTTTGATATCTTGCTTTTATCTTTTGTGGATGTACAAAAGGTTTTTACTTTGCGGTTACCATGAGACTTAGATAAAACATCTTATAGTTAAAACAGGCTATTCTGCTTTAAGCTGATAACATATTAAATTTAATCTCTTTTTTTTTTTTTTTTGAGACGGAGTCTCGTTCTGCCGCCCAGGCTGGAGGGCAGTGGCCGGATCTCAGCTCACTGCAAGCTCCGCCTCCCGGGTTCACGCCATTCTCCTGCCTCAGCCTCCCGAGTAGCTGGGACTACAGGCACCCACCACCTCGCCTGGCTAGTTTTTTGTATTTTTTAGTAGAGACGGGGTTTCACCGTGTCAGCCAGGATGGTCTCGATCTCCTGACCTCGTGATCCGCCCGTCTCGGCCTCCCAAAGTGCTGGGATTACAGGCTTGAGCCACCGCGCCCGGCCTAATCTCATTTTTAAAAACGTATTTGCTTTACCTTACCCCTTACAAATTTTATGTTTTCAATATCACAGTGTGCATCTTTTTATTTTGTGTGTGTCTTAAAAATTATTATAGCTATTATTATTTTAATAGTTTTGTCTTTTAACCTTCAAGGAAAAGATGTAAATGGCTCGTACAGCACCTTAAGTTTTCTGAATTTGTGTACTTTTATGAATGAGTTTAATATTTTCATATGTTTTTGTGATACTAATCAGCATAGTTTTCTTTCAGCTTGAAGAACTTCCTTTTACATTTTTTCTAAGACAGGTCTGTTGGTGATAAACTCCCCAGCTTTTGTTTAAGAAAGTTTTTATCTCTTCATTTCTGAAGAACAGTCTTTTTCAGGTAAAGTATTCTTAGTTGTCAGATTATTTTCCATCAGCCCTTTGAAGTATGTTGTTTATGTATCATCTTTGGGCTGAGCCTCCTGACCCAGTGCAGAACCAGTCCAGTCAACATAGACTCAGGCTTAAAGACTGCACCAGGGCGGGCCAGGATGGCCCCTGTAGCTCTGGGCTCTGGATTGGAAAGAAAAGTGCAGCCTCACTCTCCCCTTACATGTAAGGTTTCTGCTGAGAAATCTGCTGCTACCCTTATTGAAGCTCTCTTATGTGTCACTTGCTCCTTTTCTCTTGCTGCTTTTGGGATCCTTTCTTTGTCTTTGAGTGGTTTGGTTATAATATGTCTTGGTATAATCTTGTTTGGATTGAATCTGAATAGAGACACTTGGTATTCCTGTACCTGGATATACCTTTTCTCATCTTAGGAGAATTTTCTGCTATTTTTTAAAGTTTTGTTCTACCCCTTTGCTTTTCTGTTTTTCTTCATCAACTCCTAAAATAAATCATTTGGTGTTTCGGTGTGGTCCCTTAAAGCCTGTAAACTTTTTTCATTCTTTTTTTTTTTTTTTTTTCTCCTCTGACTATATATTTACAAGTAAACTGTCTTTGATTTTACATATTCTTTCATTTGCTTGATTAATTCTGCTTTTGATGCATTCTACTGTATTTTTCATTTCATTAATTGTTTCAATTCCAGGATGTCTGTTTGATTTTTGTTCTAAGTTCAATCTCTCTGATAAATTTATTTTGTTGGTCATTGATTATTTTACCAATTTCATTGAATTATTTCTCTCTTCTCAAAGTTTAATGAACTTCCTTAAACCAATTATTGTGAATTATTTGTTAGGCAGTTCACATATCTCCATTTATTTAGTGGGGCATCTACTGGGTGATTACTCTATTTTTTGATGGTGTTATGAGTTCTTTTCTTGCTTCTTGTTGCCTTATGTCGATATCTGCACATTTGAAGAGGTAAGGACTTATTTTAATCTTTGCAGACTGACTGCCTGGGAAAGTCCTTCACCAATCAACTCATTCAGAGAGTTTTGGCAGGATACCTGTTGTGATCTGTAGGCAGACTTGTTGGACTTCTTGGGCAGGCTGGCCTGGTGTCTGGGTCAGCTGATGGATGGGCCTAGGTCCACATGGTTGAGCCTAGAGTTTGAATCCTTTGGGTGAATCTGATGATTAGATTCATGGCAGCAGGCAAGAGCCTGTATCCATGGTAAAGCCTGAAGTGTGGGTCTACAGGTGCTGACTTTGTGCTGGGGTGAGCATTGAGACTGAGTGTGCTGTGGTAAGCCAGGCACTGGGATGAACTTTGTTCCTGGGCCGAGTCTGAAGCCTGGGTGCTTGGAAAGTGGCCTGGCCCTGGGGAAGGACTGTGTCCTGTGTGCGTGGAGACATATTTAGAGCCTGGGTCTACAGGGGTGGTTATGGAGTGTCAGTCCATGAGTTCTGCCTGGCACTGGGGTCCATTGGGGTGGGCCTGGATCTTCGTTCTGCTGAAACACGCCTTGACCCTAGGTCCACTGGAGTCTCAAACTACTGGGACTGACCTGGAGACTGGAGTTGGCCTAGTACTGGGACAGGCATGCAACCTTAGTCTTTGGGGGCTAGTCTGGAGCCTGGGGTCTTGGGTGCTGGCCTTATGCCTGCAACCACAGGGTCTGGCCTGGAGTCTGGTACGGTGGAAACAAGCCTAGAGTATGAGTCTGCACGTACTCTCCTGAAGGGTTACTGTGTGGATGCTGGCCTGTAGGTTATGCCTGTGAATGTTGGCCCAGGTACTGGGGCCATAAGAATCAGCCTGGAACCTTCGTCCCTAGCAGTGGTCTTGGAGCCTGGGTTCTTGGGATGAGCACAGCACTGGGGTCCACTGGGATGGACCTAGACCAATTGTCTGGTAGAGCATGGGACCACAGGAGTTGGCCAAGAGGGTAGAGCTGCAGGGCCCAGGCTGGTACCTGGTAGGCCTGGAGTCTGTGTCCATGGGTGTTGGCCTGATGCCTGACCTAGGCTGTGGAATGCCTAAAGCCTGAGATTGTATACACCAACCTGATTCTGGACTCGTCTGGAACCTTGAACAGTCTTGGACCCTGGGGCCACAGGAGCTGACCCAGCACTTTGGTGGACCTAAAACCTGGGGATGTGGGGCCAGTCTGTTTCTGAGAATGGTTCAGTTCCCCGGGATACTGTAATCAGCCTGGGCCTGGTGCAGGCCTGGAGCCTAAGTCTCTGTGGTCTGGCCTGGCTCTGGGATGGCTCAAGAGGCTCAGTCCACAGTTACCAGTCTGGAGTCTGGAACTCTGGGGGCCTGTTCAGTGCTGAGTTTTATTGGAATGGGTCCAATGTTAGGGACGAGGACAAAGTCCATTGCTCACTTCCCTCTCCTTACCCTAAGCAGAGGGTGTTGCTATCCATGCTGTGCGACCTGGGGTTGTGGAGGGGTGATGCAAGTGATGTGAAACTTTCCTACCCTCTTCAACGCGTCTTCTTCTTTCTGTGCTACTTCTAGGTGCTGCAGTCTCTCACTTCATTTACTTAGCCCTTGTCAAAGTATATTTGTGTGTGCATAGTTATTCAAACGGATGTTTCTGCAGTGGGAGGAGATGAGTCCTGGAAAGTTTTATTCTCCCATCTTGCGGATGTTCAGACCATTCCTCTAGTTATTTGTGTCATTGAGATCTGCATTTCTCTTTGGGCAATAGCAGTAACAGGTCTAAACCAAATTGACATTAATTTTGAGTAATAGAGTTTCCTATTTTTAAAATTTATTGATTTCCTAAACCTGCATGGCTGCAAGCATGTGTGTCATCTCTATTAATTGCGAAGCTCAATGTGGTCTTCAGAATATAGAAAGAGATAAAGACACAGTCCCTGTCTTCAAGAAGCTCACGGTCCGAGGTCGGGGGAGGGCTGGGGCAGAGAGACCTTTATCTTTTGTTACCTTTTATGTATGAATTGCCTTGTTAAACTTCTTCATGCAGCTTACTGAGACCAGAGAACAGGGAACACTTACATCTCCCTGGGGAATAGCACTGGAGCTGGGTCTTTGTGTATTAATAGAAATGTATAGGGAAGACGGAGAGTGAGGGGAGGTGAAGGAATCCAGAAATTTGTAATGGCACTAAAAAATGTATGGGCATGCGAAGGGGCCTGGACGAACCTAGAAATGGCCTGACCTAGTGTTCACTGTGTGCATATCTGAAGGTGGAAAAAGTAGGAGAGAATTGGGAAAGTGGAAAGGATATGAGACTCAAAAGAGAAAAATAGGTGCCAGGCTATAGAAGGCCTTGAGTGCCACCAGGATGAAGAGTTTAGACTTTAGGCTTTATTACTTTATCATTGCATTAATGAAAATAATAATAATTTTAAAAAACCTCAAGAGATTTTAAGCCACGCATGAAGTAATTCAATGTTAGAAGCTGGCTTAATAGTTCAGAATAATAACATTGGCAGTTTGAACTGCATTCTAGTTTAATGGTTATATCCATTCATGTTTTTTTTTTTTTTCCACTAGTTTTTATACTGCTACAGCAAACAACTTCAAAATCTAAGTGGCTTACAATAGCCAGAAAAACCACATTTCTCATTAGCAGTACATGTCTTCCACGATTGGCTTTGGCTTTTCTTTCTGTGCCTTCTTTTTGTTTTGGGAGCCAGGCTAAAGGAGCAGTCCCTACCTGGGCCATCCTAGGCTGATGTGAGATGGCAAATGGAGTGATGACAGAACCAAACAATAGCTTTTAAAGTTTCTCTTTGAAAAATGGCACGTATCATCTCCATTAATTATTATTAATTTTTTACTGGCAAATCATGTCACATGACTTAGACAAACTGAAGAGCATAGTGCAGTCAACTCACATAGAGGGAAACAAATATTGGAAACAAACATTAGAAGGAAACATGTAATCCATTGGAATAGTAAGTGTACAACCTTACCACCTAGGCTTATATCCCAGGTCTGCTACTTCCTAGCTATGTAAACTCTGGCAATTTACTTAACCTTTCTGTAAGTGTTATTTACTATTAGAATAATTTTAATGAAAACATGGAAGTGAATATTCATATATATGCTTGTAACATTTGCCTTTTAAAATTGTCCTCTAACCTTATCTTTACAAAGCCTTCCCAGGTCCTGGAACCCTTATACTTCCATCGAATTTTGGACCTGCGCAAGGCTATGGTCACCTATGTCTCAAAATACTAAATACAACTCAGATTTACCCTTGTAGTTTCTACTCTGCCTAACAGAGCACTTTGCTTTGAGGAGGCCCTCAGCAACATCTGTTCTAATGAATGGAATTAGATCTGCCGAGGCTCTGTGGGAAGCTGCCAATAGCAGTGATTTGGAAATTGCATTCAGATGGTCCTTAGATTGGCAAAGTGAGTGAATAAAAGGGTTTAGGACACTGTGGTTGAAATAACTCTTTTAGGACACTAATATCACCAACTGACATTTATATGGAGCTTCTATGTGGCAGACATTTTACATGCACTATCTCATTTAATATTCACATTTTTTCCCAGGAAGATGTTTCATCATCTTTATATTGTAGGCAAGGAAATGGAGACACAAAGATTCTGGAAAACTTTCCTAAGGTTATACAATAAGGAAACAGTAGGAGTAGGGTTGAAATCATGACAGTCTACTTTCCAAGTCCATAATCTGAACTGTTGTAGGATCCTATTCCTGCAGCAGTAGCCATTGCAAACTCAATATTAAAACCAGAGGGGCCTTTCAAAGAGATAGCTCTAGTCCAGCAGTTTCCAAGCTGTGCTTCATACAACTTTAGATTCTATGGAAGAATAGTCTTTGATTACAATTTTCTGGGTACTTAGGGTTATTGCTGTAATTGTAAGCCATGATTTCGAATTGTTGTATGATCAAAAGACTTTTACTATTCTCTTTGGTCCATATTATAATATATACATATTACACATTTCAGTTTATAAAATAAATTAATATATACCTGCATTTTTTTTAATGTCAGAGAGCTACATAGAGTTTATTTGGGGAAAGCAAATGCTATGCTGAAGAAGAAGTTGGAACCACTGATCAATTCCAACTTTTTTTCCCTAGACAGTTAAATAAATTGAAGGCTCAGGAACAGGGGAAGAAACATTACAACCAGGCTTTCATATCAGGATTCTTGACTCTGTCCCAGTTGTTTCTGCTGTATCTTGCTGCTTCAGATAGTAAAATGCTACATTGAATCATATGCAACATGCTACAGCAATAACCAGTTCAACTGACTCTTCCTTTGTGTGTATTCCCAAACCCTGAGAGATCCATTTTCATAAAATTTGATTGATCTGTTTAGATTGCCTTTATCGTACTCCAGGATTTGTTTTTTTTCTTCTTATTAATAATATTTTAATAGCTACCCCTAGGCTGCAGTGCATTCTTCAGTTTTATTTTACACAATATATATGGTTTTTCAATAATTTATTCTTTAATGTTTATAAAAAGTACATATGTGTTAAAAATTAATGAAGAGTAAATAATATTCTAACAGCAAGACTGTTTACATGTAACTATCCACCAAGGAATAAGACTGTCAAAACGTGTATTAAATATCTTGTTTAGAGCAGCATTTTAAATAGTTTTGTTTGATAATTTTTTTAAAGAAGTGGATGATGTGTTCCAAACATTTCTAGATTAATTCTCCATTGTGACAGCATTCTGCCTAATAAAAAGGATTTTTTAGATTATAACAAGACTGAGGCAGGGAGAGAATATAGGTAGAAGATCTCTTTACTTACTACTCAATTTTTCTGTAAGCCAAAACTTCTCTAAAAATAAAGTTTATTAATAATAACTTTAAAAGACCCTGAGGATCAGCACAATATATCTATGGCTTTCAAAAATAATTATTTACTTCATTGAGAAGGAATAATTTAAGATACTCATTAGATTGGCAAAAAGTTTACAGTGAAATAATACCACAAGGCGGTAAACATATTAGTCAGAATGAACTATGCAATGCTATAGTAACAAGCATCCTCAGAATCTCAGTGATTTAAAACAAGGCTCAGAAAACTTTTTCTGCAAAGGGACAAATAGTAAATATTTCAAACTTATCTCAACTACTCAACTCTTCCTAGACAATACATAAATAAATAGGCATGGCTGTGTTTCTATAAAACTTTATAAAAATATGCAGTGGGCCAGATTTGACCAATTTACCAAAACATGATATAAAACATTGATGATTTATTTATGGCTCATACCTAATATTTATTGCAAGTCAACTAGAGACTTTATTCTATGTTGTCATCATTGAGTCGCAATGTGATGAAGTCAGTATATGGATCATTAAAGTTCACTGAGGCAGAGGCAAAGAGAAAACATGGGGAATTCCTCACTGGTTCTTAAGGCTTTGCTCACATTTCATTGCCTAAAACAATTTGTATGTCTATGACTAACTTCAAAAGGGATGGCAGAGGACAATGCCTCCATGTCTGCAGAAGACAGAAATCTAGAAATAGCTGGTGAACAATAATTACTACAACCGAGAGGATGTGGGGAAATGTGAATTCCCATACCCTGGTGGGGAGAATGTAGCTTGAAAAACCACTATGGGGAGTAATTTACCACACTGAGAAAAATTAAATCTATCCTACAGACCAAAATTTCCACTCTTCATTGAGCGACCTACAGAATCTCTGATATAAATGTTCTAAAAAATACATACAAAGATGTTCACTACAGCATAGTTTATAATAGAAAAAAATGAACACAACTTCAATGTCTTTCAATATTGGAAAAAATAAATTATATTTTTTGTAAAAGGAAATCATACATAGCAGTCCAAATGAATAATAAATTAAAATGAATTACTGTGTCAGTATGGATATATTTAAATAAATTTATTTGGGGTAGAAAAGGAAAGTTGCAAAATAATACATATACAATACTTATGTAAATGATTAAAAACCATGTTGTTTGTAGGGAAATAATATAAAGAAATGGGCACATATTAACATAAAGACAATGCTTGTCCCTGAGGAGATGTGGGGATTAATGTATTGTAGTGTTTTATTTCAATTAAAGCATCTGGAGAAGCTATGGCAAAAGTTAATATCCATTAAATCTGGATGGCAGATAGCATAGGTTTCTGTTATGCCCTTCTTATACGTATTTGTATGGTCAAAATCTTTTTAAATTAAAAAGATAAAAAAATTGGCCTGGCGTGGTGGCTCATGCCTGTAATCCCAGCACTTTGGGAGGCCAAGGCGGGCAGATCACAAGGTCAGGACTTCGAGACCAATCTGGCCAACACAGTGAAACCTTATCTCTACTAAAAATACAAAAATTTGCTGGGTGTGATAGCACGTACATGTAATCCCAGCTATTAGGGAAGCTGAGGCAGGAGAATTGCTTGAACCTAGGAGGCAGAAGTTGCAATGAGCTGAGATTGCACCATTGCACTCCAACTTGGGTGACAGAGTGAGACTCCATCTCAAAAAAAAAAGATAAAAAAATACTACAGCTAGAGTGTAACTGTAAGCAGAGAGAAGTGTCATCGTGATAGTAAATGACACAGAAAAGTAGGCTGAACTGAGAACAAGATAATGAATTGGCTTCTGATAGCATAACAGGTACAAAAAAATGAGCCGTGAAAAAGAATAAACCAACATTACTTGCTATATGGTCTGAAAGCAAAATTTTCAGGTCTCAGCTTTCTGACTTATGGAGAGTTAATTGAGAATAAAACCCTCAAAATTAAAATTCAGCTTTTTGTGCCTATATACTATCATCTTTCTGTCCGTCTGTCTATTATCTATCTATCTATCTCAAGCAATTGCAGGATATAGTGGAAAGGAGTTTATGAACTGACCCTGGTTCTGTTATTTACCAGCTCTTTGTCACAAAGTAAATTACCTTGGCTGAATCTGTTTCTTTATCTATAAAATGTGAGAGAAAATGCATGTCCTATCTGTTCCTTGAGGCTGTTATGAAGATCAAATGAGATAGGTATGGTGCTATTATTTAAATCTCTAAAGTGCTAAACAAATAAATGGCAGCTCTAAATGTTGAGAAATATCAAAAGTTCTTTAACTTGCTAGTTTTCTCTGTCATATGGGACTGTCTTGTTGCTCTATTGTCTGACTACCCTGTGGAATGAACCACTGTGCCAGGTGATTTTAGGACCTGGTTGATTTAGACCCTTCTTAGATGTCTCGTCTCCAATTTTCAGGAGCTTGCAGGACTATCAGAGTTTATATTCTAAAAATAACACCTTTGGCTTTGGTAGATTTTGCTAATGGAGTTCTGGAACTGTCATTCAGTATAAAATGTGTATAGTAAAACACGTTTACTTGCAATAAGTAAATATTTTGGAGGACAGGGCTATTTAGGTGATCTGGTTAGACCAGATCATTCGCCTAAACTACTGTTTTTCTTATTTTGTATGGTACAAGATTACACATAAAGCAGTTGATAGACAAAAGATATAAGTATATTTTTAGGGGCACTTTCTTTAGGTCTTTCCCAAACTGATTAGTTTTTCCATTCAGCAGTGACCTCACTGTTATTTTGGCATACCCTTAGGCTAAGTATCTGAAAAATAATAACTTTTAAATATATTGCTTTTCATTTCCTGTTCTATGTTTCAAAGACACAAAATAACTTATAGGCATGAGATACAAACTATTTTTTGGTAGATTTTATTTACTTGGTTTGGGCATTGCTAAGTAAGGGCTGAATTTTTATATGTCCTGGGATAGATTGTTCTGGTACATCTCCATTATATATGACATTAGCATGACTATACTAATGTCATGCTATAAAACAGGTAAACTCTTAGCCAGCTCTCCCATTAACGCCATGCACATCTCAGCTCTTTCACCACCTAAAGGTCAGAAATTCACACCACCTCTTTTTCAAGACTACATTAAAGCATCTATGAGTTCCTAATCATCTGTCAACTTTACCTCTTTTCTCATCTCAAACCTTCAATTTCCACTTTTTTCTAATTATTAACAACAAATGTATTTGTGCACAATATTCCTTATGTTACTGCGGCATCTATGCTCATTCATTAATGTGCAGCTCAAATGTCACTTCTGATGTAAAACCTTCCCCACCAGTAGAACCAGGAGATTTTCTTGTCTCGTTCATTCTGACATATAAGTTTGAGTGTCTTCTAATTAAATCAAATATTTTACATAAAGTTTTCTTGTACCTCACATGTTAGACTATGGGAACTTTTAAGGTAGGGATTGTCTTATTCTGCTTTGAATCATTTCTTTCGCACTACTCAATGTAATTTATTTGTATTGTAATTCCCTTTATCCATCAAGATCCTTATGAGAAGCAAAAACTTAAAGTTATGACCCAAGAAAGTATTTACTATCAGTCCTGTGAGGAAGAAAATGGAGTTTATATCTCCAAAAACATTTAGGTTGGTTTTAATTTTCAGAGAGAAGAAAGATTTCCTTTCAGAATTTTTGCCAGATTAGTGAAGAGTTAATTCTCTTCTAGGATAAGGTATTTGCAAGTGTTACCTTTTTTTAAACTAAAGTCCAAAACTTAATCAAGTTTTCTTAGATTTTACTGAATGCCCTTTTTCAGTTTCAGAATCTCATCAAGGACACTACACTGCCATTAGTCATCTTCTCTCCTTAGGCTCCTCTTGCCTGTGACAGTCTCAGATATTCCTTGTTTTAGATGACCTTGACAATTTTGAAAACTACTGGTCAGGTATTTTCTAGAATCTCTCTTAATTTGGATTCTTCTTATGTTTTCTGTTAAACTGGGGTTATGGGTTATTTGGAGGAAGACCACAGAGGTAAAGTGCCATTTTCATCACGTAATATCAAGGGTACACTATCGGCATGACTTATAATTGTTGGTGTTGATCTTCACCAATTGAGTGAGGAAGTATTTGGCAGTTTTATCCACTGTAAACTCACTCTTGTATTCCCTCTTTCCATACTATCCTCTTTGGAAGGAAGTCACCTTGGACAGTCTACACTTAAAGAGTGGCGAATCATTCTCCCTTTACTTGAGGGTAGAGTATTTTCATAAATGGTTTTAAATTCTTCTACAAAGGAGATGTGTCTTTTCTCTTCCATTTATTTATTCAGATAGTTATTTATATCATTCTGAACTCATGGATATTTAATTTACACTTTGCATTATAATTCAATACTACTTTATTTATTTTCTTGCTCAAATTGTTTCAGTTTTGGCCATTGGCATCTCTTTAAATTGACTCCAGTGTGTCTTTGATATGCCCCCTTCATTGTATTTTTTGTTTATTTTGATTTATTTTGTTTAGCATGTCCTTACTGTCAAACCCTACAAGATAATCCAGGCTTATCTTGTATATTTCCTAGCCCAGTCCTAAAGTTAGCTATTTTCCAAGGAGCCCTGGTGCCCTTTACTGGAGAATAGTATGGCACTATCTTTTCAGAAATAGTGGCGTGATGATAATAGTGGAAAGCTTATGTGAAACAAGTTGTGTTTAGATGAATTCCGATAAGTATATGCCACACAGTGTGTCACTGGATAAGAATTGTATACAATCCATGTAGATTCTCATACAGCTCACCTGTAACACAAACAGCATAAAGAGATTCCTGCAGGTTCTAAAATACTTTCTAGTTTCCCATTTTTTCATTCTTACGCTAGTTGTTTTGAGTCCTTCACATTTGCAATGAAGCCACAGACAATTAAACTTTGAGATAAAATATGACAGAAAATGGTACTAACCTTATAAACAGACTATTTAGCAAAACGATCTCCCAAATAATAGTAATTATATGGTTTGCCAGTTGCATGGTGAGTATACTTACGTTGGCTAAATAACTCTGTGGCAATTATGATGCCAATTTTAGTTTTTAGATGTTGTAGCATTGTGCAAATTTTAGCTGAAAGGCAAAAATGATTATCTGAGCAATCTATTGCTCCATATAGTATTTATAGTGCAATTAAAATGTTCACCACTGCACTTCTCAAAAGTAGCATAAATCTTATAAGACATTAATATATACGCTTTAAACGAATGTTACTGCTAATTATTATAACATGATCTTTTCTATAAAGGTATACATTAGGACATATACGAAGGACAAAAGATTCCAAGACATTTTAGGGCCACTGTTTTGTTTTGTTTTTTCTTTCCCTTTTTTTTTTTTTGGTCAAAATTCTCTCTGACTGGTAAGAATTTCCTTCTAGCAATGTTAAAAGCGATATGATAATCAACAAATGAAGGTTAAGTCCTCTTCCCACTTTCTTATGCTTAAAATACAATTAGCCAGATGACCTTTTCTCAATTACATGAAATTACTATATTTTTATCTTTAGCCTAAAATATACAGCCAAAAGGAAAACAAATACTGTACTCTGTTTAATCAGATGTTGAGCCAGTCCCCCAGTGCTATTTATTTTCCATCATTTCTTTCAGCCTCTGTCATTTCTCATTAGTACAGTTGCAGAGAAATCTCTAGTGCTTTTTTGACCTCACATATGCTTTATTTTCCAATAAGGAAAGCCAATGGACCTCTGTCTGGAACCTTTAACATATTGTCTGAATCATTTCCTAAAATAAATATGTCAACTAAGTAGCAAAATAAATTCCAGTAATATACAGTATCTCATCTCCTGCCAAGTCACCATGCAGACAGTGCTGCCAGTCCTTTGCAGGAAGTGGGGTTAGTGTGGAGGAGTGCTTGACTTTCAGGAAACATTCTATGCAAAAGCAATTGGATCAGGGTCACCTACAAGACAGTATGGTGATCATTTTCTAATACTTATAACCGGGAGTTAGAACCACGTAATAGTGGATCAGGCCACTAAAAATGATGTTATTTGATATAGTTTGGCTCTATGTCCCCACCAAAATATCATCTCTAATTGTAACAATCCCCACATGTTGTGGGAGGGACCTGATGGGAGGTAATTGAATCATAGGGTCAGGTTTTCCCATGCTGTTCTTGTGATAGTGAATTAGTCCCATAAGATCTGATGGTTTTATAACGGGGGGTTCCTCTGCACATGCTCTCTTGCCTTCTGCCATGTAAGATGTGCCATTCTCTTCCTTGATTTCTGCCATGATTGTAAGGCCTCCCAGCCATGTGGTACTGTGAATCCATTAAACCTGTTTCCTTTATAAGTTTCCCAGTATTGAGTATGTCTTTTGTATTAGTCTATTCTCACACTACTAATAAAGACATACCCAAGACTGGGTAATTTATAAAGGAAGGAGGTTTAACAGACTCACAGTTCCATAGGGCTGGGGAGGCCTCACAGTTATGGAAGAAGACAAAGGAAGAGCAAAGGGGCATCATACATGGTAGCAGGCAAGACATTGTGTGCAGGGGAACTCCCCTTTATAAAACCATCAGATCTTGTGAGACTTATTCACTGTCATGAGAACAGCACTGGAAAAACCTGCCCCCCTGATTAAGTTACCTCCTACTGGGTGCCTCCCACAACACGTGGGGATTATTACAATTAGAGGTAATATTTTGTTGGGGACACAGAGTCAAACTATATCATTCTACCCCTGGCCCCTCCCAAATATCATGTTCTCACATGTCAAAACCAATCATGCCTTCGCAACAGTCCCTCAAAATCTTAACTCATTTCAGCATTAACCCAAAAGTTCACAGTCAAAGTCTCCTCTGAGACAAGGCAAGTCCCTTCCACCTATAAGCATGTAAAATCAAAAGCAAGTTAGTTTCTTCCCAGATACAATAGGGGTATAGGCATTGGGTAAATACAGCCATTCCAAATGGGAAACATTGGCCAAAACAAAGGACTACAGGCCCCATGAAAGTTTGAAATCCAGTGGGGCATTCAAATCTTAAAGCTCCAAAGTCATCTCCTTTGACTCCATGTCTCACATCCAGGTCGAATGAATGCAAGATGTGGGTTGCCACGGTCTTAGGCAGATCCACCCCTATGGCTTTGCAGGGTACAGCCCCCCTTCCTGGCTGCTTTCAAGGCTAGCATTGAGTGTCTGTAGTTTTTCCAGGTGCATGGTGCAAGCTGTCGGTGGATCTATCATTCTGGGGGCTGGAGGATGGTGACTGTCTTCTCACAGCTCCACTAGGCAGTGCCCTAGTGAGGGCTGTGCGTGGGGGCTTGCACCCCACATTTATCTTCCACACTGCCCTAACAGAGGTTCTCTATGAGGGCACCGCCCCTGCAGGAAACTTCTGCCTGGAAGTCCAGGCATTTCCATACATCCTCTGAAATCTTGGCAGAGGTTCTCAAACTTCAATTACTGACTTCTGTGCACGCACAGACCCAACACCACATGTAAGGTCCCAAGGCTTGGGGCTTGTGCCCTCTGAAGCAGCAGCCTGAGCTGTACGTTGACCCCTTTTAGCCACAGCTGGAACTGAAACAGCAGGGATAGAGGGTACCGTGTTTGGAGGCTGCAAAGAGCAGGGGCCCCTTGGGCTCAGCCCAGGAAACCATTTTTTTTCCTCCTAGGCCTCCATGCCTGTGATGGGAGGAGCTATGATGAAGAACGCTGACATACCCTGGACATATTTTTCTCATTGTCTTGGTGATTAGTATTTGGCTCCTTGTTACTTATGCAAATTCCTGCAGCCTGATTTAGTTTCTCCCTAGGAAATGGGTTTTACTTTTCTACTGCATTATCAGGCTACGAATTTTTCACCCTTTTATGCTCTGCTGCCTCTTGAATGCTTTGCCACTCAGAAATTTATTCTGCCAGATACCCCAAATCACCTCTCTCAGTTCAAATTTTCACAGATTTCTAGGGCAGGGGTAAAATGCCACCAGTCTCTTTGCATAGCAAGAGTGACCTTTACTCTAGTTCCCGATAATTTCCTCATCTGCATCCAAGAGCACCTCAGCCTGGACTTCATTGTTCCATATCAACTATCAGCAGCATTCTGGTCAAAGCCATTCAACAAGTCTCTAGGAAGTTTCAAACTTTCCCACATCTTCCTGTCTTCTGAACCCTCCAAGTCTGTAGGAGCTCCAAACTTTCCCACATTTTCCTATATTCTTCTGAGCCTGCCAAACTGTTCTAACCTCTGCCTGTTACCCAGTTTCAATGTTGCTTCCACATTTTCAGGTATCTGTACAGCAGCACCCCACTCTACTGGTACCAATTTACTGTATTAGTCTGTTGTCATGCTGCTAATAAAGACATACCTAAGACTGGGTAATTTATAAAGGGAAGAGGTATAACAGATTCACAGTTCCACATGGCCAAGGGACCTCACAATCATGGGGGCAGGTGAGTGAAGAGCAAAGTCACTTCTTACATGGCAGCAGGCAAGAGAGCATGTGTAGGGAAGCTCCCCTTTATAAAACCATCAGATCTCATGAGACTTATTCACTACCACTAGAACAGCACAAAAAAGACCCGCCTCCATAATTCAATTACCTCCCGCCGGGTTCCTCCCATGACATGTGGCAATTATTGGAGCCGCAATTCAGGAGGAGATTTGGGTGGAGACACAGCCAAACCATATCATCTTTATTAGCAGTGTGAGAAGAGATTAATATAGTAAATTGGTACCAGATAGTGAGGTGCTGTTTTAAAGATACCTCAAAATGTGGAAGCAACTTTGGAACTGGGTAATAGGCCAAGTTTGGAACAGTTTGGAGGGCTCAGAAAAAGATAGGAAAATGTGGGAAGATTTGGAACTTCCTAGCGACTTGTTGAATGTCTTTGACGAAAATGCTGATAGTGACATGGACAATAAAGTTCAGGCTGTGGTGGTCTCAGATGGAGATGAGGAACTTGTTGGGAACTGGAGCAAACATGACTTTTTATGCTTTAGTAAAGAGACTGGTGGCATTTTGCTGCTGCCCTGGAGAACTTTGAACTTTGAACTTGAGTGAGATGATGTAGGGTATCTGGAAGAAGAAAGTCCTAAGCAGCAAAGCATTCAAGAGGAAGTAGAGCATAAAAGTGGAAAATTTACAGCCTGATGATGCAATAGAAAAGAAAAACCCACTTCCTGGGGAGAAGTTCAAGCCTGCTGCAGAAATTTGTGCAAGTAATGAGGAACTGAATGTTAATCACTAAGACAATGGGGAAAATGTGTTCAAAGAATATCAGAGACACTCATTGCAGCCCCTTCCATCACAGGCCCAGAGGACTATGAGGGAAAAATGGTTTCGTGGGCCAGGCTCAGGGTCTCACTGCTCTATGCAGCCTCTGAACGTGGCGCCCTGCATCCCAGCTTCTTCAGCTTTAGCTATGGCTAACAGGGGTTAATGTATACCTCAGGCCATTGCTTCCGTAGATGCAAGCCCCAAGCCTTGGCATCTTACATGTGGTGTTGGGCCTGTGGGTACACAGAAGTCAAGAATTGAGATTTGAGACCCTCCGCCTGGATTTCAGAGGATGTATGGAAATGCCTGGATCTCCAGACAGAAGTTTCCTGCGGGGGCAGTGCTAGGGCAGTGTGGAAGGGAAGTGTGGGGTGCGAGCCTCCACACAGAGTTTCCAATTGGGCAATGCCTACAGGAGTTGTGAGAAAAGGGCTACCATCCTCCAGACCCCAGAATGATGGATCCACTGATAACTTGCATCATGCACCTGGAAAAGCTGCAGACACTCAACGCTAACCTTGAAAGCAGCCGGGAAGGCAGCTGTACCCTGCAAGTCAAAGGGGCGGATCTACTCAAGCCTGTGGAAACCCATCTCTTGCATCAGTGTGGTCTGGATGTGAGAGATGGAGTTAAAGGAAATCATTCTGGAGCTTTAAGTTTTAATGACTGCCTTTTTAGATTTTGGAATTGCATGGGGCCTATAGCCCCTTCCTTTTGGCCAATTTCTCCCATTTGGAACAGCTATATTTACCCAATGCCTGTACACACACTGTGTCTAGGAGGTAAGTAACTTGCCTTTGATTTTACGGGCTCATAGGTGGAAGGGTCTTGCCTTGCCTCAGATGAGACTTTGGACTGTGGACTTTTTGAGTTAATGCTGAAATGAGTTAAGACTTTGAGGGACTCTTGGGAACGCATGATTAGTTTTGAAATGTGAGGACATGAGATTTGGGAGTGGCCAGGGGTGGAGTGGTATGGTTTGGCTCTGTGTCCCCACCCAAATCTCACTTCTAATTGTAATAATCTCCCTGTGTTGTGGGAGGGACCCAGTGAGAGGTAACTGAATCATGGAGGTGGATTTTTCCCATGCTGTTCTCATTATAGTGAATAAATCTCACAAGATCTGATGGTTTTATAAAGGGGAGTTCCCCTGCACATGCTCTCCTGTCTGCTGCCATGTAAGACGTACCTTTCTCCTCCTTGCCTTCCACAATAATTGTGAGGCTTCCCAAGCCATGTGGAACTGTGAGTCAATTAAACCTCTTTCCTTTATAAATTACCCAGTTCTAGGTATGTGTTTAATAGCAGCATGAGAATAGACGAATACATTACTCAAGCAGAGGCAGAGTTTCAGAGTGTTGAGGATGTAATTTCAGCTCAGGGTATGAATATGATCTGTATAAACGCTATCAATTGTCATGTGTGTGTTCATTTTTAGAATGCTACTAAATTATAGATATTTAAAATCTGGCTTTAGAAATGAGTTCTTTGTACATCTAAATTTTACCACTTCTTATATATGATAATTTAAACCACATTACTATGTTAAGAAAGACTTCACTGGATCACTGTTCTTTTACATAAATGTGTGTGTATGTGATGTTTTGAACAAAATGAACAAAATACATAAGATACTCTGTCCATTTATTTTGTATCTAACAGCCTTAGTAATTAAATGCAAGTCAACTGCTTTAAGTCAATTATTTAACCCTTTTGCCACTTCTATTAAAGGAATGCTGATTGAGCATATATTATGTGCTTCAATTTCTCCTGAATTGTGTAGAGATCAGATACAATATGATCTACACATTTGAGAGTCTGCAATTTAGTTAATATTGAATACATATGTCCATAAAAATACTACATGGAATATGACTTACTGTTAACTTCTTCCACATATGTTTGAAAATATGAAGATTTCTCATGGAATGACATAGCCATTATGTTATCATACAATAGATAATTTTATGGGAAGGGGTAATACCTGATGACAAAAAAAGTTGTTTCTCAATAATAATAGTTTTTAGAAGCTTGTGCAGTTGGATATTAACATGGAATTTAGGGGGAAACTAGGTCAAAGTGGAATCATTGGAAAGATAAGTATTTAAGCAGTTGGGCCATGGAGAGCTCCTATCTGAAGCTTTAGTCAGTGAAGAGGCACTGCATTTTTTTTTTTTTTTTTTTTTTTTTTGAGATGGAGTCTCACTCTGTCGCCCAGGCTGGAGTGCAGTGGCACAATCTCAGCTCACTGCAACCTCCACACCCTGGTTTCAAGCGATTCTCCTGTCTCAGCCTCCCCCTGCATAGCTGGAATTACAGGTGTCCACAACCACATCTGGCTAATTTTTGTATTTTTAGTAGAGATGGGGTTTCACCATGTTGGCCAGGCTAGGTTTGAACTCCTGATCTCAAGTGATCTGCCCGCCTTGGCCTCTGCACCTGGCAGGAGCCGCTGAAATGTTTGAAAGTCAGTAAGTGTAGTTTAGTGTTTGCTTCTCAGCCTTACAGTCTGGGTACAAATCCTGACTCATTCACTAGCTTTGTGACTCTGCAAATTGTTTAATTTTTCTGAACCTCACATGTGTCTTTAGAATGAAAATATAATAGTTATTACTTCACAGGACTGCGTGAAAATCAATGGAAGTAACACATATTTGTCTCTTACCATACTGTCTGGGATGGATTAAATGCTCAATAATTGGAAGCTGTTGTTATTGTTAATAACATGAGCCTAGCAGTTAGAAGAAGAATTTCAGAGCAGCGTAACTAAAGGATGCAAAGTTACTTTCAGGATTAGTGTAGCGATCCAGACTGTATTAATGTACAATAAAATGCAAATGTGAAGTAAGTTAAGCCTACTGATTATCAAAACCTATTGCAAATGCTTTTTTGTAGGGAGAATAGAGCAAAGCTGTGCTTTCAGTACAACTCGTAGGTTATTTTTGGATTTAAATAATTTTTGTATAATGTTCTGGATTACTATAATATAAATTGTGTACTATATTAGGGGATAAAAAGTGCCTATTGAATATTAGGTCATAAAAATGTTATTCAGATTCTGTATTATAAAACTATGAAATCTTTAGAGCCAGGGACTTGTACAGCACCAAGGACAAGGCCACCGAGTGGAATGCAAAGATACATGTGGGCAGGGAACTGCCATAATGAAAATGTTCCTAGACCCTAGCATGATGTCTGACTCAAAGTAAGTACTCCCTTAATGTTTCTTTGTGGTAGTGCCTTACTTTTATTTTCTTTTTTCTTTTCCTGTTTTTTTATTTTTATTTTTTATTATTATACTTTAAGTTCTAGGGTACATGTGCACAACATGCAGGTTTGTTACATATGTATACTTGTGCCATGTTGGTGTGCTGCACCCATCAACCCGTCAGCACCCATCAACTCATCATTTACAACAGGTATAACTCCCAATGCCATCCCTCTTCCCTTCCCCTCCCCATAATAGGCCCCGGTGTGTGATGTTCCCCTTCCCAAGTCCAGGTGATCTCATTGTTCAATTCCCACCTATGAGTGAGAACATGCGGTGTTTGGATTTCTGTTCTTGTGATAATTTGCTGAGAATGATGGTTTCCAGTTGCATCCATTGTCCCTACAAAGGACACAAACTCATCCCTTTTTATGGCTGCATAGTATTCCATGGTGTATATGTGCCACATTTTCTTAATCCAGTCTGTCACTGATGGACGTTTGGGTTGATTCCAAGTCTTTGCTATTGTGAATAGTGCCGCAATAAACATATGTGTGCATGTGTCTTTATAGCAGCATGATTTATAATCCTTTGGGTATATACCCAGTAAGGGGATGACTGGGTCATATGGTATTTCTAGTTCTAGATCCTTGAGGAATCGCCATACTGTTTTCAACAATGGTTGAACTAGTTTACAATCCCACCAACAGTGTAAAAGTGTTCCTACTTCTCCACATCCTCTCCAGCACCTGTTGTTTCCTGACTTTTTAATGACTGCCATTCTAACTGGTGTAAGATGGTATCTCATTGTGATTTTGATTTGCATTTCTCTGATGGCCAGTGATGATGAGCATTTTATTGAGGATTTTTGCATCAATGTTCATCAGGGAAATTGGTCTAAAATTCTCTTTTTTTGTTGTGTCTCTGCCAGGCTTTGGTATCAGGATGATGTTGGCCTCATAAAATGAGTTAGGGAGGATTCCCTCTTTTTCTGTTGATTGGAATAGTTTCAGAAGGAATGGTACCAGCTCCTCCTTGTACCTCTGGTAGAATTCAGCTGTGAATCCATCTGGTCCTGGACTTTTTTTGGTTGGTAGGCTATTAATTATTGCCTCAATTTCAGAGCCTGCTATTGGTCTATTCAGGGATTCAACTTCTTCCTGGTTTAGTCTTGGGAAAGTGTAAGTGTCCAGGAAATTATCCATTTCTTCTAGATTTTCTAGTTTATTTGCGTAGAGGTGTTTATAGTATTCTCTGATGGTAGTTTGTATTTCTGTGGGGTCGGTGGTGATATCCCCTTTATCATTTTTTATTGCATCTATTTGATTCTTCTCTCTTTTCTTCTTTATTAGTCTTGCTAGCAGTCTATGAATTTTGTTAATCTTTTAAAAAAACCAGCTCCTGGATTCATTGATTTTTTGGAGGGTTTTTTGTGTCTCTATCTCCATCAGTTCTGCTCTGATCTTAGTTATTTCTTGCCTTCTGCTAGCTTTTGAATGTGTTTGATCTTGCTTCTCTAATTCTTCTAATTGTGATGTTAGAGTGTCAATTTTAGATCTTTCCTGCTTTCTCTTGTGGGCATTTAGTGCTATAAATTTCCCTCTACACACTGCTTTAAATGTGTCCCAGAGATTCTGGTATGTTGTATCTTTGTTCTCATTGGTTTCAAAGAACATCTTTATTTCTGCCTTCATTTCGTTATGTACCCAGTAGTCATTCAGGAGCAGGTTGTTCAGTTTCCATGTAGTTGAGCGGTTTGGATTGAGTTTCTTAGTCCTGAGTTCTAGTTTGATTGCACTGTGGTCTGAGAGACAGTTTGTTATAATTTCTGTTCTTGTACAATTGCTGAGGAGTGCTTTACTTCCAACTATGTGGTCAATTTTGGAATAAGTGTGATGTGGTGCTGAGAAGAATGTATATTCTGTTGATTTGGGGTGGAGAGTTCTGTAGATGTCTATTAGGTCCGCTTGGTGCAGAGTTGAGTTCAATTCCTGGATATCCTTGTTAACTTTCTGTCTCGTTGATCTGTCTAATGTTGACAGTGGGGTGTTGAAGTCTCCCATTATTATTGTATGGGAGTCTAAGTCTCTTTGTAAGTCTCTAAGGACTTGCTTTATGAATCTGGGTGCTCCTGTATTGGGTGCATATATATTTAGGATAGTTAGCTCTTCCTGTTGAATTGATCCCTTTACCATTATGTAATGGCCTTCTTTGTCTCTTCTGATCTTTGTTGGTTTAAAGTCTGTTTTATCAGAGACTAGTATTGCAAGCCCTGCTTTTTTTGTTTTCCATTTGCTTGGTAGATCTTCCTCCATCCCTTTATTTTGAGCCTATGTATGTCTCTGCATGTGAGATGGGTCTCCTGAATACAGCAAACTGATGGGTCTTGACTCTTTATCCAATTTGCCAGTCTGTGTCTTTTAATTGGACCATTTAGTCCATTTACATTTAAGGTTAATATTGTTATGCATGAGCTTGATCCTGTCATTATGATATTAGCTGGTTATTTTGCTCGCTAGTTGATGCAGTTTCTTCCTAACATCGATGGTCTTTACATTTTGGCATGCTTTTGCAATGGCTGGTACCTGTTGTTCCTTTCCATGCTTAGTGCTTCCTTCAGGATCTCTTGTAGGGCAGGCCTGGTGGTGACAAAATCTCTCAGCATTTGCTTGTCTGTAAAGAATTTTATTTCTCCTTCACTGATGAAACTTAGTTTGGCTGGATATCAAATTCTGGGTTTAAAATTCTTTTCTTTAAGAATGTTGAATATTGGCCCCCACTCTCTTCTGGCTTGGAGAGTTTCTGCCGAGAGATCTGCTGTTAGTCTGATGGGCTTCGCTTTGTGGGTAACCCGACCTTTCTCCCTGGCTGCCCTTAACATTTTTTCCTTCATTTCAACTTTGGTGAATCTGACAATTATGTGTCTTGGAGTTGCTCTTCTCGAGGAGTATCTTTGTGGCATTCTCCGTATTTCCTGAATTTGAATGTTGGCCTGCCCTACTAGGTTGGGGAAGTTCTCCTGGATGATATCCTGAAGAGCGTTTTCCAATTTGGTTCCATTTTCCCCCTCACTTTCAGGCACCCCAATCAGACGTAGATTTGGTCTTTTCACATAATCCCATACTTCTTGAAGGCTTTGTTCATTTCTTTTTCCTCTTTTTTCTTTAGACTTTTCTTCTCACTTCGTTTCATTCATTTGATCCTCAATTGCTGATACTCTTTTTTCCAGTTGATCGAGTCGGTTACTGAAGCTTGTGCATTTGTCACATATTTCTCGTGTCATGGTTTTTATCTCTGTCAGTTCATTTATGGCCTTCTCTGCATTGATTATTCTAGTTATCCATTCTTCCATTCTTTTTTCAAGATTTTTAGTTTCTTTGCTCTGGGTACGTAATTCCTCCTGTAGCTCTGAGAAGTTTGATGGACTGAAGCCTTCTTCTCTCAACTCGTCAAAGTCATTCTCCGTCCAGCTTTGATCCGTTGCTGGCAATGAGCTGCGTTCCTTTGCAGGGGGAGATGCGATCTTATTTTTTGAATTTCCAGCTTTTCTGCCCTGTTTTTTCCCCATCTTTGTGGTTTTATCTGCCTTTGGTCTTTGATAATGGTGACGTACTGATGGGGTTTTGGTGTGGGTGTCCTTTCTGTTAGTTAGTTTTCCTTCTACCAGTCAGGACCCTCAGCTGTAGGTCTGTTGGAGATTGCTTGAGGTCCACTCCAGACCCTGTTTGCCTGGGTATCAGCAGCAGAGGCTGCAGAAGATAGAATATTGCTGAATAGCGAGTGTTCCTGTCTGATTCTTGCTCTGGAAGCTTCGTGTCAGGGGTGTACCCCACTGTGTGAGGTGTGGGATGTCGGTCTGCCCCTAGTGGGGGATGTCTCCAAGGTAGGCTACTCAGGGGTCAGGGACCCACTTAAGCAGGCAGTCTGTCCCTTCTCAGATCTCAACCTCCGTGTTGGGAGATCCACTGCTCTCTTCAGAGCTGTCAGACAGGGTCATTTGCATCTGCCGAGGTTTCTGCTGATTTTTGTTTAGCAATGCAACTGTCCCCAGAGGTGGAGTCTACAGAGACAGGCAGGCCTCCTTGAGCTGCTGTGGGCTCCACCCAGTTCGACCTTCCCAGCAGCTTTGTTTACCTACTTAAGCCTCAGCAATGGTGGGCGCCCCTCCCCCATCCTCACTGCTGCCTTGCAGTTAGATCTCAGACTGCTGTGCTAGCAATGAGGGAGGCTCCGTGGGCATGGGACCCTCCCAGCCAGGTGTGGGATATAATCTCCTGGTGTGCCATTTGCTAAGACCCTTGGTAAAGTGCAGTATTAGGGTGGGAGTTACCCGAATTTCCAGGTGTTGTGTGTCTCAATTCCCCTGGCTGGAAAAAGAGATTCCCTTCCCCCTTGCACTTCCCAGGTGAGGCGATGCCTTGCCCTGCTTCAGCTCTCGCTGGTTGGGCTGCACCAGCTGACCAGCACTGATTGTCTGGCACTCCCCAGTGAGATGAACCCGGTACCTCAGTTGAAAATGCAGAAATCACCTGTCTTCTGTGTCGCTTGTGCTGGGAGCTGTTCCTATTCGGCCATCTTGCTCTGGGGCCCACTTTTATTTTCTAAAGAATCCATGTGTATTGTTGAGATAACAAAGTAGTACCAACAGACATAACAATATATAGTCATCCCTTGTCACAACCCTCTTCAATTTAAGCCACATACCTCAGAGACTTTTGACTCTTTCTTCTGGTATTTACTTCTAGTTTTTGTAAAGAATAAGCACGTGCTGATATTTATGGAATTATCAATCACTAATTTTATTTTATTTTTTAATTTTTTTGTATTTTTAATTTTGGTGGGTACATAATAGGTGTATATATTTATGGGATACATGAGATGTTTTGATAATACTGGCAAGAATGTGGACGAAAGGGAACCTTTGTACGTTGTTGGAAGGAATATAAATTATTTTTTATTTTTATGTAAATTGACAATTTAAAATTTTGTATATATGGGGTACAAAACAATGTTATGATTTATGAATACAATATGAAATAAGCCAAGCTAATTAGCATATCCAACACATCAAATCTTTTTTTTTTTGGGATGAGAACATTTGAAATGTACTCTCTTAGTTTGAAATGCACAATATACTGTTATGAACTATATTCACCACATTGTGCAATAGATATTAAAAACCTTAATTCCTTAGGTCTAACTGAAGCTTTCTACCTTTTGACCAATATTTCCCCCATTCTCCCCACTCCCCAGCCTCTGTAACCAGCATTATATTCTCTGCTTCTACTGGTTTCATTGTTTTAGATTCTACATATAGATAAGATCATGTAGTAATTGTCTCTCTGTGCCTGGCTTATTTCATTTAGCATAATGTTCTTGAATTCCATCCATGTTGTCACAAATGACAGAATTTTCCTCATTTGTAAGGCTGAATAGTACTCTATTATGTATATATGCCACATGTTCTTTATCCATTCTTTTGTTGATAGACACTTAGGTTGATTTCATTTCTCTGCCATTTGAGTAGAGCTGCAATGAATATTCCAGAATGTGCAGACACCTCTTAGGCAAATTAATCTTTCTGGTAAATACCCAAACACAGGATTGCTATATCATATGAAAATTCTATTATTAAATTTTAAAAACCTCTTCACTGTTTCTCTAGTGACTGTACTAATTTACATTCTTACCATCCATTTACAAGGGTTCAATTATTGGCATAATCCATACAATTCTTTATGTTACAACCTCCACTCCTTACCTTTATCTTCCCAAAATACTTATGTCAAAATTTTTGGTTAAAGTAGCAGTTAATTATTACATTTTTACCACGTGAATATTACTCATTGCTGAACTATGAAGTGTGCAATTATTTTATTCCTTTTCATGTAGCATTTTGTGTTGTCTGGTATGGAATATGCCTGATTTTTTGTTTACTAGCTTAATTTTCCATGTACCTTTACCTAATTTTCCAAAATTCCAAACATTTCTGTAGCATTCTGCTCAAAATTGTGTTAAAATTCTTGAATAGTTTGTCAGTCTATCAGTTCCTGTTTTCTGCTTTTTGGAAATTCTTCCTCACAACTCAAGATCACGATCTCTTGGGCTTCAATCTGTATTAGTTGCTCTCTAAACCTGCAACCAAACTGTCATTCTGACACTTCCCTTCACCACCACCTGGGACTTCTCTCATCTCACTCATAGGTTGAATGGCCTCTTTCCTAGATCTCGTGTGTTTCTATTGCCTAGTTTATTATCTTGTTAGGGTTAAGCCATATGCTCAGTGGAAATGGGGAAGGGGAATTTCTAGAGATTTTGCAGCTCTAAAAATCTCTTAATTTATAGGTTGACTGAGCATGAAATTCTACTTCAGAGTCTTTCTCCCCACTTCTAGCTTTCAGTAGTGCAGTTGCAAGTTCTTATGATATTCAGATTTCTGGTTCTTACTACGTTTTCTGACCATCTATCCCATCCCTAGAAGGCTTTAAAAATATTTTTCATTATGGCTGTGTGGTAAGCTGAATAATGCTCTCTGAAAGTTGCCCACATCCTAATTCCTGGATCGTGTAACTGTTGTCATATTAAATATATGATAAAAGGGACTTGCAGATGTGATTTAATTAAGGATATTGAGATGGGGAGATTATTCTAGATTATCTAGGAGAGTCCAATATAATCACAAGGATCCTTATAAGAGGTAATGAGAGGGATTTTTAAATTTAGCTTAATTTCTTTTTTATTTTTCTTTTTTATAGAGATGGAGTCTTACTATTTTGTCCATGCTTATCTTGATGATTTTGAACTCCTGGCCTCAAGTGATTCTCCCACCTTGGCTTCTCAAAGTGCTGGGATTCCAGTTGTGAGCTGCCACAGCCAGTCAAAGAGATTTGACTACAGAAATAAGAGATGTGACTACAGAAGCAAGAAGGTGGAGTTAAGGAAGAAAAGCGTCATGAGGGAAGGAATGCAAACAGCATCCAGAAGCTAGAAAAGCTACGGAAACATATTTTCGCTGAGAGACTCCAGAAGGTACAAGTCCTGCCAAAATCTTGAACTTTGTCCAGTGTAATGGATTTCAACTTCTTCCCAGCAGAGGTATGAGAGAATAAATTTTGTTGTTTTAAGCCATCAAGTTTGTGATACTTTGTTACAATTAAAATAGGAAACTAACAGAAGTGGTGATCTAAAATTCCTCAATGTGCCTATCTATGTCTATAAGCCTTTTGGATTTATTGCATTGGCCACTTTCAATCTGAAAAGGCAAGCCCTTCAGTTCTAGGAAATACTCTCGATTATATGTTTGACAATTTCCATTCCTCTGTTTTCTTTCATCTCTCTAGTCTTATTAGGAAGATATTGTGGCTCACAAATTGATCCTTTAATTTTTTAATCTTTTCTCTCCTGTTACCCAGGCTTATATTTTTACCCTACTTTTTGGCAAAGAAAATGAACTTTATTGTCTTATATTTCGAAGAAATTTTCAATTTATATATATACATATATATATATACACACACATACACACACACACACACACATATATACACACGTTGACATACATGCAAATACACACAAACACACACATTCCTAAGTTATTTCTTGTTCTCTGATCACTTTTTATATCATCCTGTTCTAGTTTCATGAATGATTTATACAATATCTTCTCCTATTTCTTCGAGAATAGCATTAATAGGTTGCTTTGTTTACCTTTGAAATGTTCTGTTTTGAAGTCCTTTGTGTCTTTCATGTGAGATAATTTCATTTAATTTTATACTTAAAAATAATTATTAAAACATGAATTGGGAGCTCTGTGGGCATGGGCAAGATTTGTTGAATGGTGTATTTCATTCTAGGATGATTGTGTGTGAACTTTGCTCTTTATTTAAAGGGTACCCCCAAGTCAGTATCTATCGTAATCCTGTCCAAGGGAAGGGTGTGTGAGCTGAAGAGTAGAACAGGATGTGCGAGGAGTTTAACTCTGCTGTATACAAAATTTCATACAATTCTCCTACTTTCAGCCCTGTTCCTTATATAACCTTCTGCTATAGCTGTTTGCCACGAAATCTGAGCTTCTGAGGGTTCTGCAGCCAAATTGACTCGCTTCTTGCTGCCGCTGTTTGTTGTCTGCAGACATTTTAATTTCAGCTCCCTGGTCTTTACTAAATCACTAACCACTTGGCTACCAATCTTTAAAAAATGTAGTGACATCTTGATTGGTTGTCTCCTTTACCATATTCTTTGTCTTTGTGGATTTGTACCATTTCCATTTGTGTGTACCATAATTTTAGTGATATTTCAAGGAGTAGAAACAAACACAAGAGCTCAGTCTGCTATGACTAAATGAATGTTGTACAATGAATATTTGATGAGTGAATGAATAGCATACCAATAAATGGTGACATGATTAAATATTATGAAGATATACAGCTGATAATTGACTCTGGTTCACAATGTCCTTCATGCATATTAAGTTTTTATTTCTTAAACAGTAGAAGACAGTTAATGGTATCAAGGAAACATTATATGTCATTATGTAATTGTAAATCGTTCCTTCAGAGAACATTTCAGTCACACACATTTGCTGGTGAACCCATGTTAATAAAATATATTCGTTACTCTTATTTTTTATTCAAATAGAAACCTTAGGAGGAAAAGAAGGTAGATATTAGTAACCCCATTTTAGAGACGAGTAAACAGAATCCAGGAGTTAGAGCAATCTGTTAAATGTTACATTTTAAGGCAGGGGCAGGTCTAGACATTGAAACCAAGTATTCTTTCTGACTCTTGGTTAATTACTTTTTCCTCTCATTACACCCTGAGACCGCTCAGAAGAACAGATCTGGCTGCAACTACTTTATTTGCATGATTGTTAGCATTCCCCAGAAGAAATAGGAAATGTGTTAATAAGCCAGAATAGTGTAAAGATTGGAGACAATTTTATTAATTTGAAGGAAAAGTTTAATGATTTTTCAGTTTTACCTAATACAAATTGGCTGACAATTAAAATTTTTATTAAAATATTAATATATTTGCAATTATGCTTTGCCACACTGCTTTATCTATTCTTACAACCATTAATATTAAAAGACATTCCCCTTCAAAAGGAAGGTATAAGTGTTGTACCGTAATTGCCACATTATTCTGTGATTAAAATGAAATATGTATTCAGGCAAAATCATACAATATTTAGTAGTTCCATTAAGAGCTATTTGGATCAAACGAGTTAGTAATATGCCATTTAGGCATCTTTTCTATATATATGTTTTTCATGGATTTTCTCCTGGTTATTAATATCATTTGAGAACTATTATTTTAATTTCATCATATGATAATATATGGCTTTAAAATAGAAAGTGATGTGCCATGCTCTGAATATTAGGCTTACTTTATTTGCATAATGAGCTGAGTGTCCCAAGGCTGGTAACTATAGTCATTTACTTATCTTGCTACTCAAAACTTTCTAGAAAAATATGATAGAGGTGCAGAAGGGAGAGAAGATTATTATATGAAAGCACAATAGGGTACATTCTTTGGGATCTGAGAAATGTCTGTAGTTATTAAAAGATGTCTCCCAGAGTCATGGAACAAAGGAAAAATGTAGTTTTAGCATGTAAGAAAGAAGATGAACTTGAATTAATATCACTATAATTTAATCAATTTTTAATTTATAAACTTCTTTATTCCCGCTGTGACTTACTTCAGTCATTGGCTTATTTTATTCACTCATTTATTTAACAAATATTTCTTGAGCATTTGTTATGTCCTTTCCTGGTTTTGGTGTTAGGGTGGTACTGGCTTCATAGAATGATTTAGAAAGGATTTCCCTTTTCTCTATATTGTCAAAAAGCATCAATAGGATTTGTACCTATACCTCCTTGAATATCTGACATTTCAGCTGTGAATCCCTCTGGTCCTGGACTTTATTTTGTTGGCAAATTTTTATTGCAATTTCAATGTTGCTGCTTCTTATTGGTCTGCTCGAAGTTTCTATTTCTCCCTGGATTACTCTAGAAGAGTTTGATCTTTCCAGGAATTTATCAATCTCCTCTAGGTTTTCTGGTTTGTGTGCATAAAGGTTTTCATAGTAGCCTTGAATGATCTTTGTATTTCTATGGTATCAGCTGCAGTATCTATCTCCCATTCTGTTTTTAATTGAGCTTATTTTGATCTCTCTTCTTTTCTTGGTTAATCTCACTAATGATCTATCAATTTTGTTTATTGTTTCAAAGAACCAGCTTTTTCCTTTATCTTTATTATTATTATTTTTGTTTGTTTCAATTTTATTTAATTCTGCCCTGATCTTTGTTATTTCTTTTCTTCTGTTGGGTTTGGGTTTGGTTTGTTCTTGTTTCTCTAGTTCCTCTAGGTGTGACTGTAGGTTGTCCATTTGTGTTCTTTTAGACTTTCTGATGTAGGCAATCAATGCTATGAACTTTCCTCTTAGCACTCCTTTTGCTGTGTCCTAGAGGTTTTGATAGGTTATGTCACTATTGTTCAGTTCGAAGCATTTTTAAAATTCTATATTGATTTCATTGCTGACCCCATGATCATTCAGCAGCAAGTTATCTAATTTCCATGTATTTGCCTGATTTTGAGAGTTCCTTTTGAAGTTTATTTCCAATTTTATTCCACTGTAGTCTGAGATAGTACTTGATATAATTTCAATTTTCTTAAATGTATTTAGACTTGTTTTGTGGCCTATCATATGGTCTACCTTGGAGAATCAACCATGTGCTTATGAATAGAATGTGTATTCTGCAATTGTGTAGAATGTTCTGTAAATATCTGTTAAATCCATTTGTTCTAGAGTATAGTGTAAGTCCATTGTTTCTTTGTTTACTTTCTTCCTTAATGATCTGCCTAGTGCTGTCAATGGAATATTGAAGTTTCCCACTATTACTGTGTTGCTGTCGATCAGAAATTGTTTTATAAATTTGGGAGTTCCAGTGTGTTAGATGCATATTTATTTAGGATTATGATATTTTCCTGTTGGACTAGTCCTTTTATCATTATGTAATGTCTCTCTTTGTCATTTTCAACTGTTTTTGCTTTAATATCTGTTTTGTTTGATATAAGAATAGCTACTCTTTCTTGATTTTGGTGTCCATTTGCATGGAATACTTTTTTCCGCCCCTTTACCTTAAGTTTATGTGAGTCCTTATGTGTTCAGTGAGTCTCTTGAAGACAGCAGATACTTGCTTGCAGAATTCTTATCCATTCTGCCGCTCTGTATATTTCAAGTTGAGCATTTAGGCCATTTACAGTCAATGTTAGTGTTGAGAATTAAGGTACTATTATATGCATTGTGCTAGTTGTTCCTGAATACCTTGTTTTCTTAAAAAAATTATGTCATGTTTTTATAGGCCCTGTGAGATTTATACTTTAAGGAGGTTATATTTTGGTGTATTTTGAGGATTTGTTTCAAGATTTAGAGCTCCTTTTAGCAGTTCTTGTAGTGTTGGTTAGGTAGTGGTGAATTCTCTTTTTCTTTTCTTTTCTTTCTTTTTTTTTTTTTTTTTTTTTGAGACAGAGTTTCACTCTTCTTGTCCAGGCTGGAGTGCAACAGCATGATCTCAGCTCACTGCAACCTCTGCCTCCCGAGTTCAAGTGATTCTCCTACCTCACCCTCCTGAGTTGCTGGGGTTGCAGGCATGTGCCACCATCCCTGGCTATTTTTTTTTTTTTTTTTTTTTGTATTTTTAGTAGAGACAGAGTTTCACCATGTTGGTCAGGCTGGTCTCAAACTCCTGATTTCAGGTGATCCACCTACCTCTGCCTCCCAAAGTACTGGAATTATAGGCATGAGCCACTGTGACCGGCCCATGACTGTATCTTTCCTTCATTTATAAGCTTAGTTTATTCTGGATACAAAATTCTTTGCTGATAATTGTTTTGTTTAAGGAAGCTAAAGATAGGACCCCAATAAACACTAGCTTGTAATGTTTCTGCTTAGAAATCTGCTATCTTATAGGTTTTCCTTTATAGGTTACCTGATACTTTTTGCCTGATAGCTCTTAAGATTCCTTCTTTATCTTGACTTTAAATAACCTGATGACTATGTGCCTAAGCAATGATCTTTTTGTGATGAATTTCCCAGATGTTCTTTGAGCTTCTTATATTTGGATGTCTAGATCTTTAGAAAGGCCAGGGAAATATTTCTCAATTATTTCCTCAAATACGCTTTCCAAACTTTTATATTTCTCTTCCTTCTCAGGAACACCAATTATTCTTGGGTTTGGTCATTTAACATAATCCCAAACTTCTTGGAGACTTTGTTCATTTTTAAATTCTTTTTTCTTTGTCTTTGTCATATTGGGTTAATTTGAAAGCCTTGTCTTCAAGCTCTCAAGTTATTTCTTCTATTTGTACAGTTCTATTGCTGAGATTTTCCAGTGTATTTTGCATTTCTCTAAGTGTGTCCTTCATTTCCAGAATTTGTGATTGTTTTTTATATATGGTATCTATTTTTCTGTAGATTTTTTTGTCTATATCCTCTGTCTTCTTTTAAATTTCTTTAAATTGGTATTAACCTTTCTCTTGTGCCTCCTTGAGTAGCTTTAATAATCGACCTTCTGATTTTTTTTTTTTTTTGGGCAATTCAGAGACTTTTTCTTGGTTTGGATCCATTGCTTGTGAACTTGTGTGATATTTTGGTTGTGTAAAAGAACCTTCTTTTGCCATATTAACATAATTGTTTTTCTGGTTCCTTCTCATTTGGGTAGAATATGTCAAAGGGAAGATCTAGGACTCAAGGGCTGCTGTTTAGATTCTTTTGTTCCACAGGGTGCCCCCTTGATGTGATACTCTCCCCATTCCCCTAGGGATGTAGCTTTCTGAGGGCCAAACTGCAGTGATTATTTCTCTTGTGGGTCTAGCCTCCCAGTGAAGCTACAGGGCTCTGGGCTGGTACTGGGGAGTGTCTGCAAAGAGTCCTATGATGTGATCCGTCTTCAGGTCTCTAAGCATGGATACCAGCACCTGCTCTGGTGGAGGTAGCAGGGAGTGCAGTGGACTCTGTGAGGGCCTTTGGGTATAGTTTTGTTTAGTGTGCTGGTTTTGTGTTTGTTGGTCTCCAGCCAGGAGGTGGTACTTTCAAGAAAGCATCAGCTGTGGTAGCATAGGGAGGATATAAGCTTGCCCTAGGGTCTGCTGGATAAGGATTTTGGTTTCTCAGGCAGTGGGCAAGGCTATAGAGCTCCCAAGAGATTATGTTCTTTGTGTTCAGCTACCGGGGTGGGTAAAGAAAGACCGTCAGGTGGACGCAGGGTTCCGTATGTCTGTTCTCAGGCTCTTTGTGGGTGGGGCTTGCTGTGGCTGCTGTGGGGGAGGGGGTGTGGTTCTCAGGAGTTATGTTCTGAGGGGGATTATGGATGCTTCTGCTGCATCATACAGGTCACCAGGGAAGTGGGACAAAGCCGGCAGTGACAGGCCTCACCCAGCTCCCATGCAGCCTGAATAGCTGATCTCACTGCCATTGTGCTCGCCCCTCCAACAGCACCAAGTTTATTTCCAGGCAGCTGCTGAGCAGGGCTGAGAACTTGCCCTAGTCTACAAGCCTCCCTGCTGAGAACCAAGCAGGGCTTTCAGGTTTCATGCCTCCCTTCTTGCTGTGGTTTCTGTACTCATATCTGTACCCTCCATTCACCTCCTACTCAGGATTCTGTCTAGGAAACTTCGTGTTCAGTCAAAACTGTTACAAAGTTGAGCTGCAAGTTTCTTTCTCCCTCTGGTCTTTCTCCAATTCCACTGGCAGCCCTCCCCAGGGACCCCTGTGAGCCAAGTCAGGAATGGCTTCCCTGGGGACTGACAGTGTCCACAGAGTTCTTTCTACTGCTTCCTCTACCCCTATATTTCGCTCAGGTCTCTAAATTCATCTCAGCTCCAGGTAAGGTCAAATCCTTCTCCCATGATCTAAACCTTTAGGTTTTGCAGTGAAGATGTGTGTTCGAGATAGACTTTCCCCCTTTCAAACTTGGGCATTCACGGTTTTTTGGCTGTCTCGTGGAGCCCGCAGTGGGAAGCCACTTCCTTGAAAGGCTCTGTGGATTCTCTCGGCTTTCCTGGTATGTTCCTGCAGTAGTTCTTGGAACAAAAGTTTAGAGGGTGAGTCTATGCAGCCCATAAAGAGACTTAAACATTCTAAGGAATTTGACAGTTGGGAATCGTTGACAGATTAAAAGCCAGAGAGTGACACAATCAGACCTCTGTGTAGAAAGATTATTCCTGGTTGAGGCGGGCGGATTACAAGGTCAAGAGATCGAGACCATCCTGGCCAACATGGTGAAACCCTGTCTCTACTAAAAATACAAAAATTAACTGGGTGTGCTGACATGTGCCTGCAGTCTCAGGTACTTGGGAGGCTGAGGCAGGAGAATTGCTTGAACCCAGGAGGTGTATGTTGCAGTGAGCTGAGATCACGTCACTGCACTCTGGCCTGGCAACAGAGCGAGACTCCATCTCAACAAAAAAAGAAAAAGATTATTCCTGTGGCAAAGTAGAGGATTGAGATTGGCTGAATAATGAAAAAATTGCAGAATGAAAGTTCTGTCAGTGTGTGTGTATGTGTGTGTGTTCCATTTAAAAAAATTCTTATGAGGAAACAAATATTTTACGTATATAATCATTAAGTGACTTTGGACATTTTGATATCTATCTTTGCCCATAGAATTATAATGATCTCTTCAGAAGATAGTGCTTTTTTGACATTAGAAAGACTTTTAAAAAATGTGAGCTAACTTGATCCGTAAAAGTAAGAGCAAGATCATGTCCTTTTCAGGAACATGGCTGGAGTTGGAGGCCATGATCCTTAGCAAACTAACACAGGAACAGAAAGCCAAATACCTCATGTTTTCACTTAAACATGGGAGCTAAATGATGAGAACGCATGGACACATAGAGGGAAACAACATACAATGGGGCCTATTGGAGGGTTGGAGGAAGGAGATGGTTAGAAAAGTAACTAATGAGTACTAGGCTTAATACCTGGGTGATGAAATATTCTGTACAACGAATCCCCAAGACTCAAGTTTACCTGTATAGCAAACCTGCACATGTACCCATGAACTTGAAAAAAAGGTGTAAAAAAGTAAGTTCTTTGGCAAAGTAGAATATACTCTCTTTTTTTTTTTTTTTTTTTGGTTCAGAATTACCTTTTGCTCAATGTGTCAGGAAAATCCTTCTGGGATTTTTATAGCATGGTGAGCTATCACCTCAGTGCTCTGAAGGAAACCTGCTTGAACAGAAAATTTGAAATGCCTTTCAAAAGGGGATGCTTTTTCATAACTAAATGTCACCTCACAAACTGATTTTTTATGTTCATATTCCCAAGGTAGCAATGTCAAAAATATTTTTTTTCAAAGTCTCTATCTGGAAAGCAAGAACACAATTATCAGTTAGGAAAGGAGCTGTAAATTACAAAATTACATACTGAAAAACTCTTAGAACATGAGTTTTATTTCAGAGGAAATTTATAATATCTGACTTTATTGACATTTCAGCAATGCGTATTTTAGTTTCATGGCTACAGTATTTAACTAAAATATTTTATTCTAATACCTCAGAAAACAGCATTAACACTTTAGTTTCCAAAATAAGGTTTTATTTTAATGAACAAATAATAGTGGTATATGCTTATGGGGTATAATGTGATATTTTTATCTATGTATACATTGAAGAAAGAGTCAATCAAGCTAATAATGTGTCCATTATCATACTAACTTATCATTTCTTTGTGATGAAAATATTAAAAATATATTATTCTAGCAATTTTGAAATATACATTTTTATTAACCATGGTCTCTCCCATTGAATGTGAGCTAAACTTATTGACTCACTTCTAACACACAAAATATGACAGAAGTTGTGATATGTTACTTCTGAGGCCAAGTTATTAAAATATTGTGACTTCTGACTTAGTTGATTTATCTCCATGCAGTGCAATAGATTTACCTTACTCCTCCAGTAAAACTGAGAGTCTGTACTCTTAAGAGCTTCCCTTTCCCCAACCTTCTCCATTCCCCACTCCGCAGTAACTGGTAACCACTTATCGAAACTCTGTTTCAATAAGATCAACATTTTTAGGTTCTGCATATGAGATCATTGATATGGTTTGGCTCTGTGTCACCACCCAAATCTCACCTCAAATTGTAATCCCCACATGTTGAGGGACAGACCTGGTGGGAGGTGATTGGATCATGGGGGCAGTTTCCTCCATTCTGTTCTCCCGATAGTGAGTATGTTCTCGTGAGATCTGATGGTTTAAAAGTGTGGTACTTCCCTCCTCTCACCCTCCTGTTGCCATGTAAGATGTGTCTTGTTTCCCCTTTGCCTTCTGACATGATTGTAATTTTCCCAAACACTCAAAGCCAGGCAGAAATATGCTTCAATTAAATGTCTTTCCTTTATAAATTACCCAGTCTCAGGTAGTTCTTTATAGCAGTGTGAAAACAGACTAACACAGAAAATTGCTACTGGAGTTTGGGGCACTGTTATAAAGATACCTGAAAATGTGGAGGCAACTTTGGAACTGGGTAATGGGCAGAGGTTGGAACACTTTGGAGGGTTCAGAAGAACACAGGGAGATGTGGGAAATTTTGGAACTTCCCAGAGACTTCTTGGATGGTTTTGACCAAAATGATAATAGTGAAACGGACAATGCCATCCAGACTGAGGTGGTCTCAGATGGAGATGAGGAACTAATTGGGCACTGGGCTGAAGGTCACATTTGCTATGCTTTAGCAGAGACTGGCAGCATTTTGCCTCTGCCTTGAAGATCTGTGGAACTTTGAACTTGAGAGAGATGATTTAGGGTATCTGGCAGACGAAATTTCTTTTTCTTTTTAAATTTTACTTTAAGTTCTGGAATACACGTGTAGAACGTGCAGGTTTGTTATATAGGTATATATGTACCATGGTGGTTTGCTGTAACTGTCAACCCATCATCTAGGTTTTAAGCCCCACATACATTATTTGTCCTATTGCTCTCCCTACCCTTGCCCTCCACCCCTGACAGGCCCCAGTGTGTGATGTCCCCCTCCCTGTGTCCATGTGTTCTCATTGTTATAGTCCCACTTATGAGTGAGAACATGTGTTTGGTTTTCTGTTCCTGTGTTACTTGCTGAGAATGATGGCTTCCAGCTTCATCCATGTCCCTGCAAAGGACATGAACTCATTCATTTTTATGGCTGCATAGTATTCCATGGTGTATATGTGCCATATTTTCTTTATCCTGGCTATCATTGATGGGCATTTGGGTTAGTTCCAAGTCTTTGCTATTGTAAATAGTGCTTCAATAAATATACGCGTGCATGTGTCTTTGTAGTAGAATTTATAATCTTTTGGGTATATACCCAGTAATGGGATTGCTGGGTCAAATGGTATTTCTTGCTGTGGATACTTGAGGAATTGCCACACTGTCTTCCAAAATGGTTGAACTAATTTACACTCCCACCAACAGTGTAAAAGCATTCCTATTCTCCTCAGCCTCACCAGCATCTGTTGTTTCCTGACTTTTTAATAATTGCCATTCTAACTGGAGTGAGATGGTATCTCATTGTGGTTTTCATTTGCATTTCTCTAATGACTAGTGGTAATGAGATTTTTTTTTCATATGTTTGTTGGCAGCATAAATGTCTTCTTTTGAGAAGTTTCTGTTCATATCCCTTGCCTACTTTTTGATGGAGTTATTTGGTTTTATTCTTGTAAACTTGTTTAAAAGTTCCTTGTAGATTCTGGATATTAGCCCTTTGTCAGATGGGTAGATTGCAAAAAAATTCTCCCATTCTGTAGGTTGCCTTTTCACTCTGATGATAGTTTCTTTTGCTGTGCAGAAGCTCTTTAGTTTAATTAGATCCTTGTCAATTTTGGCTTTTGTTGCCATTGCTTTTTGTGTTTTAGTCATGAAGTCTTTCCCATGCCTATGTCCTGACTGATATTGCCTAGGTTTTCTTCTAGGGTTTTTATGATTTGGGGTTTTACATTTAAGTCTTTAATCCATCTTGAGTTAATTTTTGTATAAGGTGTAAGCCAAGGGGACCAGCTTCAGTTTTCTGCATATGGCTAGCCAGTTTTCCCAGCACCATTTATTAAATAGGTAAGCAGCATAGTGTTTAAGATTTGACCTGGCTTTCTCTGAATGCATACGGTCATATGAATTCACAAAATGATGATGTGAAACTGAAACTCCCGGAAGAGAGCATGAAAGTTGGGAAAATTTGCAGCCTGAGCATATGGTAGAAAAGAAAAACCCATTTTCTGGGGAGAAATTCAAGCCAGCTGAAGACATTTGCATAAATCAAGAGAAGCCGAATGTTAATAGCCAAGACAATGGGGAAAGTGTCTCCCAGGCATTTCAGAGGTCTTTACAGTAGCCTCTCCCATCACAAGCCCAGAGGCCTAGGTAGAAAAAATGTTTTTCTCGGTTGGGTGCCTCACTGCTCTGTGTAGCCTTGGGAAACGGTGCTCTGTGTTCCAGTCACTCCAGCTATAGTCATGGCTTATAAGGGCTAAGGTACAGCTCAGGTCTTTGCTTCAGGTGCAAGCCCCAAGTCTTGGTGGGGGTTTGGATCTTGGAAGTAGCTAACTTGTTTTTTATTTTACAGGCTCATAGGTGGCAAGAACTTTCCTTGTCTCAGGTGAGACTTTGGACTTGTACTTTTGAGTTAATGAACAAGTTAAGATTTTAAGGGACTGCTGAGAAGCCATGATCAGTTTGAAATGTGAGAAGGACATGAGATTTGGGAGAGGTCAGGGGAAGAATAATATGGTTTGGTTCTGTGTACACACCCAAATCTCTTGAACTGTAATCCCCAAGTGTTGGGGGAGGGGCCTGGTGTGAGGTGATTGGATCACTGGGGCAGTTTCCCCCATGCTATCCTCACGAGAGTAAGTTCTCATGAGATCTGATGGTTTAAAAGTGTGACACATTCTCCATCTCACTCTCTGTCTCCTGCCACCACATAAGACATGCATTGCTTCCCCTTAGCCTTCTGACATAATTGCAAGTTTCCTGAGGCCTCCCCAGCCATGTAGAACTGTGAGTCAATTAAACCTCTTTAGTTTATAAATTACCCAGTCTCAGGTAGTTCTTTACAGCAGTATGAAAATGGACAAATACAATTGTATACTGCGCCTGGCTTATTTCACTTAACATAATGTCCTCCAGTTTCATCCATGTCATTGTAAATGACAAAGTTTTTCTCTATTATTAATCCTGGATAGTACTACATTGTATAAATATACCACATGTTCTTTATCCATTCATCCATTGATGGACAATTAGGTTGATTCCCTAACTTGGCTATTGTGAAATACGCTGAAATTAACATAGGCGTGCACACATCTCTTCTGCAATATTGACTTTAATTCCTTTGGATATATATCCCGAAGTGGGATTGCTCCATGATATGGTAATTCTATTTTGAATTTTTTCAGAAATCTCCATACTATTTTCCAAAATGTCTGTGCTATTTTACATTCCCACTAACAGTGTACAAGGGTTCCCTTTTCTCCACATCCTCACAAACACTTGTTATTACTTGTCCTTTTTTTATCATAGCCATTCTAACAGTTGTGAGGTGATATCTCATGGTTTTATTTTTCATTCCTCTGATGACTAGAGATGTTGAGCATTTTTTCATATATCTGTTGATCATTTCTATCTCTTCTTTTGAGAAATGTCTGCTCGGATACTTTGCCAATTTTCTAATCAATTTTTGTTTTCTTGCTGTTGCATTAAGTTCCTTATGTATTTTAGATATTACCTCTTTCTCAGATGTGTAATCTGCATATATTTTCTCCCAGTCCATGAGTTTTCTCTTCACTTTGTTGTTTACTTTGTTGTACAGAGCTTTTTGGTTTGATACAATCCCGTTCGTCTATTTTTGCTTTCCTTTCCTGTGCTTTTGGGGTCTTATCCAAAAGATACTTGCTCAGTCCAACGTCATAAAGAATTTTCCCTGGTTTCTTCTAGTAGCTTTACAGTTTTAAGTGGTATATAAATTTAAAAAAAATTTGTAAAGATTTTGTTTTGAAAATTACTAATACACAGCCTCCAAAATACATCCCCAATGACCCCATCCTCCTAATATTAATTTTCATGTGTAATACTCTCCTGTTGTGTGTGGGCTGGACTTATTGATTCACTTCTAACAAATACAATATGGTATACATTGTGGTATATCACTTCTGAGATTAAGTTATTTAAATACTATGACTTCTGGGCCAGGCGCAGTGGCTCACGCCTGTAATCCCAGCACTTTGGGAGGCCGAGGTGGGTGGATCAGAGGTCAGGAGATTGAGACCATCCTGACTAACATGGTGAAACCCCATCTCTACTAAAAATGCAATCTGGGCATGGTGGCGGGCACCTATAGTCCCAGCTACTTGGGAGGCTGAGGCAGGAGAATGGCGTGAACCCAGGAGGCGGAGCTTGCAGTGAGTCAAGATTGTGCCACTGGACTCTAGCCTGGGCAACAGAGCAAGACTCTCTCTCACACACAAAAAAAGTACTATGACTTCTGACTTTGTTGATTTATCTCACTGTCTTGGATCAGTCACCCTTAGGGAAGCCAGTTGCCCTATTGTGATCTAGCCCTGCAGAAAGGTTTATAGTTTTAAACAATTAAGTACTGCCAGCAATCACATGAGTGAGCTTAGAAATATCTTACCTCTTTCCCTGATCAAACATTCAGATAAGACTTCCAATCCCAGCTAACAGCTTGACTGCAACCTCATGGAATACTTTGAATCATAAGCACCCAGTTGTTGCCAGATTTGTGGGCCACAGAAACTTTAAGTTTGTTTACTCAACCTGTTAAATTTTGAAATACTTTGTTACATAGCAGTAGATAACTAAAACATTGATCTTAAGGTGGTTGTCAATTATTTTACTTTCATTTTCTTAAACTGCCATTTTCTCTGCATCACATGTAGAGAGAGTGGGACAAACTGGTTCATATTTAATTTGATTGTGAAAGATATTAGATAATATTTAGAAAATCTTTCTTACAACATTGTAATAAATAATAAATAAAATCACAGTTTAATAAGAAAATAACAGTAAAATAACATTGACAGAAACTCAAAAATATCTTTTTCTCTACCATATTTCTATGACAAAGGCAAATCTATTCATGACTCATATTCTTGGCCTCTCCTTGTCTCATATGAAAGGGAATGTTAGTGCTCACTGATAACCATCTTCACTTTTACATTTTTACATCTCCTTTGCAATTAGATTGGCCATGTGACTGGTTCTGGCCACCAGAATGTGAGTGGAAGTTATAAATGTCACATACAAGTCAAAGTTGATGGAACTGGTGTGGCTTCCCTATATACTGTTGCAACCTTCCACTGGCTATTTGATGCCAGGGCAACCATAAGCCCCAGGATAGAAGCAGCTTGAGCTCCTATGAAACTGCTTATCAAAAAACTTTCTAGCTTGCAATTAACTGGTCTGAGAGCAGATGATATTTGTTAGCAACATTGCCTCTCCTATCTTGACTAACCCATCCCATCCCATCCCTCACTCCAATCTCTTAAGTATAAAGGGTATTTTGTTATTCTAGCAAATAAATTGTCTCAGCATTTGTTATAACTGATAGGGGCAATATGCTTGAGCTATTAAATTGTGGCCAGTAAAGAAGAGCTAGAATTACCTGGAGTTATTTTCTTAAGAGTGGAAGGTCTAAAATAGGAAAGAAGGCAGAGAAGACACAAACGGGAAAAACAGATGTAGATTGCTTGGTTGGTTGCTTGGTTTTGGTTTAGTTAGGATTATTTGCTTTTCTTGTGCAAAACAAAAGGAGAATAGTGAACATTAAACATTGATTAGTGATACTGAGGACATACATGTGAAGATTTTTAGAACATAGTTCTGAGTGGTATGCAACGTAATTCCCTGTCACTTCTTTTAGGGCTTCAGTAAATATTCTCTTCATTTTCCAGTATTCCTTTAGATAGCAAAGTAATGTAGCTTTGGGATTAGATAATAATTTGGTTACCCTATTACTGTTTTCTTGATGACCCACTGTGATTCAAAGATTATGCTAGGAGCTGCAGAATCAAAACTAAACAAGACAGATGTAGTTTTTGGAATAGACAAGCCCTCATCCTCTAGAAGTTTATAGTCTAGAGGAAGACAAAAATTAAATAATTATAGTAAAATGTGATAAGTGCTGTGATAAATGAAGAAGATACTAAGGAAACATAAAGGTTGGGCTGGCAGACAAGACTTCTAAGGGGAAATGACAGGTAAGCTGGAACCAGAAATGTATGTAGGATCTTTCCAGGTGAAGCATGAAGGGAGTAGAGTAGACGGCTTGGGGGAAATGTTTGTGCCTGGTGCACAGGAGCTCTTCATGGAACAATTATTTTAGTTTCTTCCTGCAGACTATCCATAGAGCTCAGACTAGAGTTCATGGAGTCAGGATAAGACATCAGTTTAGATTTTTATGCTATCCTTTTTGGGAACTTGTCCCTCTTCAAAATTTCCAGGCAAATATATCTTCAGAAAGCCCTCTTGAGTGTATATAATTCAACTGACTTAAAGAGACACCAAATAATACCTACCCTACCACCTCCTGAGACATTTTTAAATTCCCACAGTGGGCTAAATGTAGCTTCAAACTGGTACTACCCACACATGGAGCATTTGTTCATTACATGCCCTGTAATCTGAATACATGTAAATCAAAAGGATGATATGCTTAAGTCAACAGTAGCCGAATGTTAATAGCTAAAACAATGGGGAAAGTGTCTCCAGGGCATTTCAGAGATCTTCAGAGCAGCCCCTCCCATCACAGGCCAGGAGGCCTAGGAGGAAAAAAATGGTTTCCTGTGCTGGGCCCAGGGCCCTGATAGTTTGATATTAAACCATCACAATAGAGTTGAGAGCTTAATATTTTATTATATCAATATATTCTGATTTATTTAACCATTCTTCTGTTCAGATACGTTTATGTTGTTGCAGAAATTTCTCAATTATAGTTAATATTTTAATGAATGCCTTCAGACATCTATTTTGGGTAACTTTATTTTCTCACACAAAGCCCTAAGAATGAAATTACTAGATTGCTGAAGCTTCAAGGCCCCGTGGAAGGAGTATGACTAAGATTGTTGTACAATTTCTCCTTGGCCAGATTACCTCACTTAGCTGAGCATTTATTTCATTATCTGTAAAATGGGAAGAAAAGTAGAACTTATAGGGTTGTATTAAAATTGAGTTAATGTAGGTAAAGCACATAGAAGAATCTCATGTGTAGAAAACACCACTGCAAAAAGAATGCTGTTTAGATGGCTGGAACGCCGGCTAGAAATCAGTGGTAGAGTTAATTGCAGTAGTCCAGATGACAAATAATGGTAGGTTGGGCTCACAGCCTAGTGGTGAGAATAGTGAGACATTTATGGACTCAAGAAATACCTCATTTGTAGAATTGAGAATGTTTGCTCTTGAGTTAACATGCAGGGGAGTGGTGGGAAAAGAAACGTCAGGATGACTAAGGATGTTGGCCTGAGCAATGGAAAGGATGCAATTGCCAAATTCTGAAGTAGGAAAGATTGAGAAAGGAGCAGATTTGAAGGGAAAGATCAGGAACTTGGTTTGAATATTTTATGCCTGAGATACCTATTGGATGTTCAAGCAGAGGTGTTAACTAGGCTGTTGGGTATACTAGCTTGGTGTTTAGGAGAACAACTGGTGAGATTATAAATGTGGGAGTCTTTCAACTATAGATTATACTTAAAGCCATGCCATTGGACAAGATCACCAAAGGAGCAAGCGTAGATAAAAAAGAGAAGAGGTCCAGGGGGTGAGCTCTGGGCCCTTCAAACATGTATTATGCAGAGATATGAGGATAAACCAGCAAAGGACATTGAGGAGGAGCTGGTGAGATAGGAAAAGAGCCAGGTAAATTTAGTATCACAGACACCTTGGAAAGCAAATTAAAATCTCACATTGAGGCTTGACTATGTATGCATTGGAAGAGACTGTAGGCTCTCAAGATAGGGGAAGTTGCTGGCACCGATAGGTGGTTGTTGGAAGTATGGACTCTGAAGTCAGCAGAATTGGATTTGAATCCAGGCTCTACCAGTCGCCAGATGTATTATTAATACCTTAAGCAAGACACTGACCATCTGTCTACTTCATTTTTTCTCATGGAGTTAAGTAGACACAGTGACAGTACATAGCACATAATGTAGTTTTGAAGATTAATGACATAATTCATGCAGAGCAGAGCACTTACTATAACACAAGATGCTGAGTAAGCACTTAAGAAACATTGACACTTGTTATTATACTAACAGTCATTGTTATTATCAGTATAATCCCTTTTATTATGCAGTTGAATAAAATTATTTGTGAAGAAATGATTAGTGAATAGTGAATAAAATCATTTGTCACATTTTAAACATAGTGCCTGGTGCATGACAGGTTACCAAGAAACACTTTATATGTATGTGTATGTGCACAAGCACACATGGATGTACTCTTGTAAAATTCTTGAGGTAATTTCCGGGGCAGTAGTGATTACGTAATAATTATGGTTACAGCTGACAATGCAATCATGTGTTATCCATGATTCTAATCAACTAACATGTAAAAACAGATGAATAGGCTTAATTACTCTTAGGAACTCATTACTGTCCCTTTTCATAGATAAAGAAACTAAAGCAAAGACAAGTTAAATTCCTTGCGCGATTTTGTATCGCTAGTAAGACTTAAATCCTACCTTCTGGCTCCAGCACCATACTCTTACCCCCTACACTGTAGTATCCCTCAATAGTAATGTAAGTGTTCATAACAAGCTGTAAATATCCCAAAAAACTATGGGTAAACTTTCAAAAATGGGAGGTGGTTGTTACTATGGCAGGCAGCTTGCTCATCATGGTAATGGTGTCTTTGAAGACCATCTCTATGTTTTCCCGCCCAGTAAATTCTCTCTTCTTGATGTGTGTTGACCATTAACACAAGCCTGTGCTGAGATCTCAGACCTTGTAAGAAATGAATCTTTGTCTTAACATGAAAAGTAGTGCTCTGCTCATTACTTCTCTTCTTTACTCAATTTTTCAGTGAGATTTGTTTTCTTGCTTACTACAGACCCCAGATTTCCAACCATCTGCTTATAATTTTACAGTAAGTCACCTAATGGTCTCCAGAAACAATAGCACATTTTTCATCAACTCCTGCCTGAAATCTTCAGAATAAGTTTTCTTGTCTTTTTTAATTGTTTCGTATTTTGAATTTCTTCTAATGTTTTGATTGCAGTTTGCTGAGCCCTGTTTTTCTGAATTAGTATTATTTCACTGATATAATTTATGCTCTGTTTTGTATGTGTCCAGAAAAAGATGGAAACTTTTTCTGTGCTCATAATAAGCCTTTTTACAAAGTAAAAGTACACATTTTTAAGTCTTTGCAGTACACTTTTCCAAACCAGAAGAAAAATAAATCCTCAGACCTTCATTATATGTGTACAACTCTTCAGAAACAGTTCATAATGAATAATCCAAAAAAGTTGCCAGTTATGTCCTTTGTTTCTCTATTATATTGGAATAATAATGAGATCATGGCAAATTAGAAGGAAGTGAATAACTATTCAAAGATGTATTGAAGAAGAAACTATATTTAACATATACTAAATATACACTACCTTCTGCCCTTTCAAATATTGGATAATTTAGTTCACATCTAAACATCTTTATTGAAATTTATTTTGTAATCCATATATTAAACCTATGCCATGTTTTTCTATTTCCTAAACAAGACAAAACACAACACAACAAAATCCTGATTGTTTCACTGACAGTTTGCAATGACTTTATATTTATACCTATTGAGAGTTGTATACAAAATATTCTTTGATGCATACTACAGTCTGTGGTTGTGGAAAGAACTCAAGAGTAGGAGGAGAGACAATTGGGTTTTGATCCTGACTTTTCCTCTAACTGAATGGGTACTTGAGGCAACTGCCTTTGCTTCCCACGGCCTTCTCATCTGGAAAAGGAAGCCATAATTAAACTAGATTAGTGGCTTTTAAATTGTTGTTTAATAGTGGGGCCTCTTTTAAACAATGGATACCTACATTATAAATAGCTAAAATTGAAGTCCCTATGGTAACAGAATGATGAAAGGAAAGAATCACGGGAATTACAGGAATCCGTTTTAGGAGTAGAAATCAAATTCTACTTTTTATATGAGGTGGATGAAGCCATAAAGTATAGTGCAAAGGCTCTGGATTTTGCTAATTCCTTTTGGTTTGGAATATTCTCTGTACCAGTGCCATTTTGTCCCAACAAGGAATCTGGAGTGGGACTAGGTTGACTGATGCACTTGAGATGACACCATCAGGGAAAGAGGTGACATTTAAGCTAAGAGTGAAATGACTAGGAGTCACTCAGTGGATTTCTGAGGGGAGAACCTTCCAGGCAGAGATACCAGCACTTATACCCAGATCCAAGGATGTGAATAAGTGTGGTATGTTTCAGGAAGAGCAAGAAAGTCTGTGTAGCTGGAAGATAGTAACCAAGTTAGAGAACGGTGGGTGATTAGATGGGATAGGTGACAACATACTGGATCTCATAGCAGCTTATAGTCTACTTTCAGGCTTTTGTGATTTATTCTAAGTTTACCTATAAGTCATTGGAGGGTTTTAGACACAGAACTACTTTGAGCTTATTGCCGTTTTTAACAGGTCACTCTGAACTGAGCATGAATGTATGCCTGTAGTCCCAGCTACTCAGTAGGCTGATGTGGGAGGGTCGCTTGAGCCCAGGAGTTCAAGGGCCAGCCTGGGCAACATAAAGAGACCTTGCCTCTTAAAAAGAAAAAGAAAATCCCTCTTCCTGCTATATAAAGAATAGACTTCTGTCCAGGCACAGTGGCTCACGCCTGTAATCCCAGCACTTTGGGAGGCCGAGGTGGGCAGATCACCTGAGGTTGGGAGCTCAAGACCAGCTTGACCAACATGGAGAAACCCCGTCTCTACTAAAAATACAAAATTAGTCAGGCATGGTGGGGCACGCCTGTAATCCCAGCTACTCGGGAGGCTGAGGCAGAAGAATCACTTGAACCCAGAAGGCAGAGGTTGCGGTGAGCCGAGATCGCGCCATTGCAACAAGAGCGAAACTTCGTCTCAGAAAAAGAAAAAAAAAAAAAAAAAAAAAAAAGAATAGACTACTTCAGGGTGGGGGTAGGGGATGACAGAAACAAGGAGACCAGTTAAAAAAGCGATTGCCATGGTCCTGGTAGTCAGGAGGTAAGTTTTCCATCTGCGATTCCTGCATACTGTATTTCTTATGGACTGGCAGAGGCAGTAAACACACATGGAATAAGTTGAGAGTTGCCCTCTCTGCATCTTGGGAAGAAATGTGACTGTCATTACTGATAAGCTACTCCTTTGATAACTGAAGGCCTACAAGGAGCTGTTTCTTAGTCCAATCACACCCTTGTCCTACTTTGCCTTATCATGTTAACACCTAATTCAGGCCAGTGAAAGAAAAATGGAAAAAATAAGCCAAAAAGAAATCTGCCACCATGTAAAACCCTACTCAAACCACCTAACTATCCTGACTCACTCTCTCACTACCCTATCTCCTGTTATATTTATTATGTGAATTCAAAGGTAGCTCAGGAACATCTCCGTTGATTTGCTTCTGTTAACTTGGCTTGATCTCGCTGTGTGAGTATCCCTGAACTCTCTGTAAAAGTTACTCATTCCTAAATGTGTGCTCCTTCTAGAAAAAGGACCCAACCAGACCGTGCTTAAACCTTAGTGCTTTTAGAGCACAACAGAGAGGCAGGTCCCAGTGAAGGCAACACAGGCTTCCCTTGGCTAGAGGAGGGAATTCCCAGACCCCTTGCACTTCCTGGGTGAGGTGACACCCCACCCTGCTTCTGCTCGCCCTCCGTGAGCTGCACCCACTGTCTAACCAGTCCCAATGAGACGAACCGGGTACCTCAGTTGGAAATGCAGAAATCACCCGCCTTCTGGCTTGATCTCGCTGGGAGCTGCAGACCGGAGCTGTTCCTATGTGGCCATCTTGCCCAGGAATCCCATGAAATCTTTACTTAGATGATATGCGATGACATCATTTGGCCTTCATTTGGCAAGAAGACATCAACAAAGCATCAATTCTGCCTTATTCCTCTGCTCTACTATTTGGGCTATTAAAGTTGGTGCCAATGACATAATGACCGCAAACCCACACAGGAGGGCTGACATAATATGGCCATACCTAGGTATAAGATCATATAGATAATAAGTAGTGGAGTTTAATTACATGGCATGGTTAAATTATTTATTCATAGATAACCATATGAATAAACACACACACACACACACAAACACACACACACAATCTTATAGCACATTTTGAGGCCCATGATAATAAAATATGAGAGTGTAATTTTATAAATCTGATATTATGCAGTTGACAATTATGCCTGTAAGACACAGTGTTATTAAATTTCATCCTTGCAGAATTTCATAGAATTTCAGGTCTGTGACACTTTAGGAAATCAGAGTGTTAGGGTAGAATTACTTAACAAAGTAACATTGTAAGCACTGTACATTATTTGGTATATTCAAGCACTGTGATAATGGTCCATATTTTGGAGTGCTAGTCTTGGCCTCAGTCCTGATTGTCACATTAAACAAATCAACTTCTGGAGCTTTAGTGTTTCTTTTCTGTGAAATAAGGACCTTAAACTCTTTTCTGCCATACTTGCAGAGAGAATGGAGAGGCCAGTTGAAACAGTAGATGTGAAACGACTTTGCAAGTCATAAAGGACTATGGACATGTGAGGCCTCATTATTTCTTTTTTTTTCTTTTTTATTATTATTATTATACTTTAAGTTCTAGGGTACATGTGCACAACGTGCAGGCTTGTTACATATGTATACTTGTGCCATGTTGGTGTGCTGCACCCATCAACTCGTCAGCACCCATCAACTCGTCATTTACATCAGGTATAACTCCCAATGCAATCCCTCCCCCCTCCCCCCTCCCCATGATAGGCCCCCGTGTGTGATGTTCCCCTTCCCGAGTCCAAGTGATCTCATTGTTCAGTTCCCAACTATGAGTGAGAACATACGGTGTTTGGTTTTCTGTTCTTGTGATAGTTTGCTAAGAATGATGGTTTCCAGCTGCATCCAAGTCCCTACAAAGGACACAAACTCATCCTTTTTTATAGCTGCATAGTATTCCATGGTGTATATGTGCCACATTTTCTTAATCCAGTCTGTCACTGATGGACATTTGGGTTGATTCCAAGTCTTTGCTATTGTGAATAGTGCCGCAATAAACATACGTGTGCATGTGTCTTTATAGCAGCATGATTTATAATCCTCTGGGTATATCCCCAGTAATGGGATGGCTGGGTCATATGGTACATCTAGTTCTAGATCTTTGAGGAATCGCCATACTGTTTTCCATAATGGTTGAACTAGTTTACAATCCCACCAACAGTGTAAAAGTGTTCCTATTTCTCCACATCCTCTCCAGCACCTGTTGTTTCCTGACTTTTTAATGATCGCCATTCTAACTGGTGTGAGATGGTATCTCATTGTGGTTTTGATTTGCATTTCTCTGATGGCCAGTGATGATGAGCATTTTTTCATGTGTCTGTTGGCTGTATGAATGTCTTCTTTTGAGAAATGTCTGCTCATATCGTTTGCCCACTTTTTGATGGGGTTGTTTGTTTTTTTCTTGTAAATTTGTTTGAGTTCTTTGTAGGTTCTGGATATTAGCCCTTTGTCAGATGAGTAGATTGCAAAAATTTTCTCCCATTCTGTAGGTTACCTGTTCACTCTGATGGTAGTTTCTTTTGCTGTGCAGAAGCTCTTTAGTTTAATGAGATCCCATTTATCAATTTTGGCTTTTGCTGCCGTTGCTTTTGGTGTTTTAGACATGAAGTCTTTGCCCATGCCTATTTCTTTACCTTATTGATAAAAAAATTTTTTCTTGGAAACAGAAACAAACAAAAAAGGTTTCAATCTTGGTTTTGCCAGCTATCCAACATCTGAGATGATCAGAAAGACGATTGGAGTTTACTCAGTACTAATATTTAGCATCACCTTCTTCAAAGGGTAAGTAAACTTTACACTGGAATGAAGTTTATTTTGTTTCTATCCACTTGAGTTTACTAAAATATACATAGGAGAATTTGCCAAATGGCCACCTAGCCCCGAGGTTTTAAGTTTTGCTCTGAAAGACTCTTATTGACTTTGAAATAACAAATGACAGAAGGTAACAAGGGAAAGGATAAATAATTCTCTAACCACCATTATAAATATTGCTATATTAAAAACTTTTAATATTCCTATATTTGAGGGGTTTTGTGTGTTAGCAAAGTCTGCTCAGTCCAGATGATTCGGGCTGGTATCCACATATATTAATTTTTCCCAGAGTCATTTCAGAAACTTAATTAAGCTGGCAGGTTGTGACCCTTTCATGATCTTTCTTAAATGTAATCCCATTTGCAAAAGTTAAAGGCAAGTTGAAAATTATCTTGGCACAATACAATGAATCAAAATATTTTTGTCTAAATGCTAGTTTTTAACATACCTAATAAAAATGGTTGTACTCCTTGTTTCTTAAAATACTCCATACTCTATGTGTCTCTTTCTAGAACTTCCACAAATTAATACATTCACCTGAATAGTTCTCTTCTTCACATTACCACCCCTCCAATCTTTATATAGCAAAATTATCCTTATTCTCTACATTAAGATAGATATACCCTCTTTCAATTAGCTTTCAGCAGCACTTCTGATTTTACCCAAAGAGTGGTTAGGTATTGCATCATGTGTTTCTTTCTATTCATATATTTGTTTATTTGTCTCCATCCATGGGTGAATGTAAAATGCGAAGTATCATTCATCCTTGTATCCAGCATGTCTAGCACTGCATTCTGGTGTTTAGAAAATATGTGATGTATAAGTAATTAAAATAAATGTATTATAATGTCTAGAGATGATCTTAAAACTATGGCTTGGAAAATAATTATGTATCCCCTGAGAAGCAAGAAGGAAATAAGAAAGGCCCATAATCTTAATCTCCCCTGGCCTTTACTAGCACTATAAAACATCTATTCTTGATCACTGTTTTCATAGCCCCATTACAACTGAGACCATTGTCTACCTTGGTTTATCTTAATTCAGATCAAGACTATAAACTTTCCAAACATGTGAGAAAAAAATATGACAAGCACAATCATATTTTAGCTTCTGGTAAGTAGCTTCATGTCTGGAACCTAGTCCAGAAACTATTGCTTTTCTCCATGAACCTTATATGTTGGTGGATGATCCATATATTTGTAACTTTCACAGAAGCACAGAAAATTTCAGTTGAGAGTCGTGATATTTAAAGAGTCTATCCCCTTCCCTTCTTATTTGTGTAAATTATGTTCCCATAGAAAATAATTTTCCAGATAACACAATGTGAATTACAGTGGGATCTCTAATCAGAGCCCCAATTTCCTGACTGAGTCCAGTGAGCTTTCTGTTTTGCTGCAGATTTTCCATTCCCACAATATTTTCAGAAAATAAATTGGAAAATGCAAAGCTAATCTGGATTTTCTTCTGTTTTGATTACCACCTCTATGCTGATGACTCCCGACTTTACATTTCCAGGACTGGTTTTTCCTCAGAGCTGTGGACCTATGTATCTAGTACTCTCTCAATATCCTTTCTTTGCCTCAAATTTAACATATCCTTGTTTAAATCTAAGATTTCCCCCACCTTCAACTCTGACCCTCTTCCACCGTTTCTCATCTTTGTGGATGATATCTATATCTATCCATTGACTCAATCCAGAAAACTGCGTCGTCTTTTGCCAGCCCTCTCATTCAATCTTAACATTAAATCTGTTATCATATTATCACAATTTTACCTCCTAAATATTTCTTAAATCTATCTACTGTTCTCTATCTTCTATTATTTCTGCACTGTTACAAGCTACTCTTACAATCTATTACAATAGTTTTTTAATCCATTGTCATGCTTCTAATTTGGTTCTTCAGTGATCAATTTTCTTCCCGATAGCCAGGGCGATCTTCCAAAATAAAAATATTGCACTATGCATCCTCCCCAAACCCCTTCAGTAGAATCTCATTATCTTAAGATAAAGATTGAAAGCCTTCATGTAGTCTGGAAGCTATTTATTACCTTCCTGCTTCCAACTTTGCAACATGCCCCTTCTGTTTCTCTAGGCTTCAGTTATACTAAAAACTCAGGTTCTTGACTGTACTTTGGCACATGCAGTTACATCTGTCTAGAACTTTCTTCCTTTCACCTAGCTCCCATTTCTCATTTCAGTCTTTCCATAATTAATTAGGTATTAATTATATCACTCTTTAGATATAATTCAAGTAGTTTCCAGGGAAGACTTCTCTCATCCCAATCTAGGTCAAGTTCTCAAGTTACAAACACTTATCTAATTATTATTATTTTTTTCTTTCAGAGAACTTAACTTGGCTTAAAATTATCCATTTATGAATGTATTTTTTTTTGTTTCACTTGATGAAATACAAGCTCTATGAAAAGAGTAGTATGGTTTACTTTATTTTACCACTATTTGAATCACTAGGCCTTAACACAATGCATGGTACTTAGCCTGTGTTCTTTTTTTTTTTTTTTTTTTTTTTTGAGACGGAGTCTCGCTCTACCGCCCAGGCTGGAGTGCAGTGGCCGGATCTCAGCTCACTGCAGTTAGCCTGTGTTCTATAAATATATTTTGAGTAAATGAATGCTTCAAAAAGATATACTGCCAGCCTTCTGTTCTTGCTTTAGGAAGATAATTCAGGACTATGTATGAGTGGGAAAAGTATAGTATATTGGTTAATAGCAAGGCTTATGGTGTCAAATATATCTGAATCCTAGTCCAAGCTCTGCTAGTTTACTACCCCTGTGATCTTAAATATTTTGAGTCTCAGTATTCTCACATGTAAAATAAGAATAGCAATACTAACCTTGCAGAGTTATTGCGAGGATTAAATGACCTAATGCACAATTTTGGGTTGAATTCTTTCCTCTTAAAATTTTTTATGTTGATATCCTAACCCCCAGAACCTCAGAACATGACTGTATTTGGAGATATTGTCTTTACAGAGATAATCACGTTAAAATGAGGTCATTAGTGTGGGCCCTAATCCAATAAGAGTGGTGTCCTTATAAAAAGTGTAAATTTGGACACGGATATGCACAGAGGGAAGATGACATAAGGAGACACAGGTTGAAGAGGACCATCTACAAGCTAAAGAGACCTAGAACAGATCCTTTTCTCTCAGCCCTCAGAAGAACTCTACCCTGCTGATACCTTGATCTTGGAAATCCAGACGCTGGTTAAGAAGACAATAAATTTTTGTTGTTTGAGCCACCCAATTTGTGGAAGTTTGTTACAGAAAGTTCTAGTAAACTAATACATGTATGTTAAGTTTCTGGTATGGTGTTGGCAAATGGGTCCAGTTGGTTTGAAAGTGATCTTTACAGTGAAGCCTTTCCTGACCTTCCTCCTTAGAGATGTGATCTCATATTCTATCAGTCTGCCACCTTCTTCCCTGCTTTATTTTTCTTCATTGCATTTATCAACATCTAAGTACAATCTCTTTTACTTCTTTTTTGTTTATTTTCTTAGCTCCTTCAATGTAATCTCCATGAGGCAGATATTTGTGTCTGTTTCATTCATTGTATCATCTACAAGGATGCCTTGGCACATAGTAGTCATTTGATAAATATACATTAAGTAATTGTTAGCTATCACTGCTGTTGTTGCTGTTAAAAATAAATTGTCTTCCACTACCCCATCCCTAAATACATACATTTATTCATTCAGCCTTCTAAGTACCAGTCACTTGGCCCGGTGCTAGGCACACAGAGATAAATAGATACAGTATCTCTTTACAGAGGGATTCATTTCAGTAAATGGAGAAAGATATATAAATAAATCAATGTTCCAAGGATGATTCTGTGCCTTTAAAAGAGTCTGTCCAAGGTAGAATGGTGGCATATTAACCCTTGAGGATCCTTCAAAAAGTGAGTGGTTGTCTTCTGACACGACTTCATCCTCTATTTATTTTATTTTAAACTGTCCACAAACTAGATTAATAGATTTTAAGTTCCCACATTGAAGGGAACCTTGTTGCCTCTACACTGCTTTCAGTGTTATGTTTCTAGTCTTACGAGTGTTCATAGTATTCTCCTCTCTATCACTGGCTTTTGGTTTGCACACAGAAATCTATAGTGAAAAGTCAATCACAGAAAATAGCAATAATTATATTTTTGTATACATGAATATAGACCTTAATCACATAGGTGAGTACTATTATATAGCCCAAACAATAATAGATTGAGCTTCAGAGGGTTCTGGGTCAGAATCTTAGCTTCTCTCCTTCCTATCTGTGCCACTAAGTACCAATTTTCTAATCTGTAAAGTATAGATATAATAACTGCCCAATTACTTTCATGGTAGTTGTTGTTATTGGGGGTCTACAGAATGTTAGAGCTGATGAAGAAGTCATCTAGCCATATTCTTCATTTTGCAAATGAAGAAATTGAGATTCAGAGTGATGGAATATATTTACCCTGGACGTACAGCTAATGAATTTGGAATTTAGTCACACATTTCTTCAAACACTCCAATGACTGTCCATGCTCTACTAACAATTCAAATGGCAATAAGAAGCAGGTTTAGATATTTTTAAAAATCCTATCTAAGACTGAGTTGAAAGTGCCTCTTGGTAACTGATAAGAAAACCACAAAACAGTAAATCTGCCTTTTTTAGTCTACAATGATTGAATGTTTATACTGAGCCAAGTTTTGAAAGGTTTAATTTGGTTTCATGCCAATAACATGACTTGCAAATGCTAAAGTTAATCCCCAAATTTACAGATTGGATAGATCAAAACAAGGAATTTTTTTAAAAGTCTTTGTCCCTTATTGCTCATATTTCAATGACAAATTCCCTTGTATCCCAAAGGAGGATTTAGCTGAAAGAAAGGTATTCCCTATTCATAACAGGGAATATGTTCTATTCATAAAACAATGTTTGGAATTGAATTAAAATAATTTAATTACACTATATAATTACCTTCCACAATCTTTACAGTCAAGAGGCCCATGGGATCTGGCTATTTGTAGAGATGTTTAATCCGATTTTACTTTAGTATTCATTAAACAATGGTAATTTCTTCCTAATTCCCCTCTGACACATATTATGCCTCTGAAGAAGAAAAGACCTTAAACAGAGTCCTTTCTTTAAACAGAGCTGCTGAGTATGTCAAATTGTTCAGGCAAGAACTCACTGAACAATCAAAACGATAGTTTCAAACAGATGACACTGTGTTTCAAGAACAAAAAAAAAATGTTAAATAAACTATTGGCGCATGAAATAAGCTACCAATGGGAAATCTCGGTGAGCTGCAAATGCATGCCTAACTGAGATTTCAACATTATTTCCAAGTTCAGCAATCAGTTGAAAAGCGCTTTATGCAAATCTGTGCCCAACTAAAGGAAAGAAAAGTGGAGGTGACTATTTGAGAGTTGCATATTCAGTTTTGAAAAACATAGTTCACAACTTCAAAACCTCTTAGTATCCAACAGATTCACATGAGTAGTAATGTTTTTTCTTTTAAATCTATTGCCCCTAGCCATTGAAACTGTACTTAGGTGCCTAATCTAACTCCTTTAGCTACAAAACCTAGATAGACCAGGTCAGAGGAAATCTGAAAGAGAGCATTCTAGGAAGATGACAACCATAATAGAGTGTGTGTGCGTTTGTGTGTCTGTGAACAAGAAATTGTTTCACAAGGCAGAGTAACTTGGACACAAATATTTGAAAGTCACAAACAAAATCTATAATAAAATCAGGTGACAGGACTTACCATGAAACCCAAAATAAGAGTGGGTAGGAAGAGCCATCTCACGAAGAACCATTTGATAAGGCAAATTCTGCAGGTGTAAGGAGAAAAATGTCCCTGATCACCAAAGGGTAGTAATTACAATCCTGAATTGACTAAATTAATTAATACTGACCAGGAGCTATGTTGGCTCCAATTCGTAGGTGAGAATGCAAAGGGACCACAGAAAAATCTTATTGTGCTAGAGTAATATAAGCCCTATGAAATCTCAAAAACAAGCAATTTGACAATTTTTAAAGTAATTTTTTAATTTTGGGGGGTACATAGTAGGTATATATATTAATGGGGTACATGAGATGTTTTGATATAGGGATGCAATGCATGATAATCACAACATTATGGAAAATGCGGTATCCATCCCCTCAAGCATTTCTCAAGCATTTATCATTTATGTTACGAATAATCCAATTATATTCTTTTAGTTACTTTAAAATGTACAATTAAAATATTATTGAGTATGGACACCCTGTTGTGTTATCATATACTAGGCCCTGTTCATTCCTTCTAACTATTTTTTGTGCCTATTAACCATTCCCACCTCCCCACGAAACCCGTTTGATTATAATGTGTCTTGTTGTAAATCTCTTAATGTTTATCCTTCTTGGAGTTCATTAAGTTTCTTGAGTATGTGGTCTTTTATAAAATTTTGCAATTTTCTCACTAAAATATTTTTAAATACTATTTCTTCTTCTATTTGTCTCTCCTATTGTGCATGTGAAAGTGTGCTTGATGATGTACCAAAGGTCTTTCAGTCTTTATTTATTTCTCTTTATTCATTTCTTTTTAGTGCCTGTGCCTCAGACTGAACAAAGTCAATTGCCTAATCACATATCTCACTGTTTCTTTATTCTCCATACTCAAACCTGTTGTTGAAACCCTCTAGTGATTTTCCACTTCAGTTATAGAACTTTTAAGTTCCAGAATATATATATATATATTTGTATAATTTCTATCTTATTAATATTCTCTGTTTGCTCATACAGCATTTGCCTAGTGGTTTCCTTTAGCTCTTTGTCCATAGTTTAGTTTAGCTAATTCAGCATATTTAAGGCAGCTGATTTTAAATACTTGCCACATAAGTCAAATGGGTGTGCTTCCTCAAGAACAGTTTCTGTTCATTCTTCTGTAAATGGGCCACACTTTCTTGCATGTTAGCAAGCTTCATAAAGAGTTGTTGAAAAGTAAGCATTTTTAATATTATAATGTTGTATGTGTGTAAATCAGATCCTCCTCTATTTATTTATTTATTTATTTATTTATTGCTTTTTGTAGACTGTAGCTGTTTAGAAATATTCTAAAATGTCTTCGTGAAGTCTGCATTTTTTTATTATGCATGATTTCCAAAGTCTCTGTTCCTTTGTCTTAAATTCAGCTAGTATTTTGACAGATTTCACTCAACACCAGAAAGGAAAGATAAACACACACACACGCGCACACACACGCACAAACACACACCTCAAAACAGATGAAAGACTGTACAGACTGGCTCCGTGCAGGGGCAACCTCTCAGGACTTTCACAACTTTACTATAGCCTTCACTTCTTTGAATCCAGCCTAGAAATCCGCCAGAGGTGAAAGCCTAGAGTCTTCTCTGGTTTATTGTGACAGTGCTTCCTGTGCTGGACGTAGGCATGGCTTTCTCAATTTCCTGGCTTACATGGGTGTTTTTCGGTGCCCCAATACCTGCAAAAACATTATCTCCACAGATTTTCCTCCCAGACTTTTGGTGCTCAGGAATAGTTTTTAACCAAGGCAGCTGCAGGTTGTTCATTTCCCTCACAGTATTTTTGAGAAATGACCACTGATTTTCCGCCCTGAAGGAGGTCTTAATTTGGCGGAACGAATTAGTCTGGAAGGAGAGGAGAGACAAAAAAGAGAAGAAAGAATGTTTAAAAAGATAATCGTGAGAAGCTTCAAGATAATGACTTAGCTGAGCAGAAGGATAGGGCAAGGCAAAATTAAAACGCTAAAAATATTTCTCACTGTTTTAAAAGTGGCTTTTTAAATTGATTCAGCACATGCTTGGTTGGTCTAAATCTTTGATTATTTTCCAAAGTCGTGACAAAGTTGATTCTGAGGATTTTTGTTTAATTTTCTAATGCTTTTGTAATGGGATGGCCCCTTGGAGTTGCCTACTCCACCTTTTTCTTCATCTTTCCATTTTTTCTTTTAAGAAAAAAAGACCATAACTTAAACATGAACAACAGAAATTTAGTATGGTAGAATCACATACAATGCTATTTATAAGAAAAAAAGAGAATAATGAGCGGAATAATGTCCCTGTGGACAACGAAGGCACACTGAGAAGGCATGCTCACAAAACAGATGAATTATAAGCAATTTTCCAAAAAAAACTGTAGAAAATATTTTTAAAACAACAGAAAGTAGAATTTTAAAAAGCAAATATATTTAAGAAAGGAAAATTAGTAAAAGCTATCAGAACTCAAAGTAATTCAAAATGAAAAAGAAAAATATGCTAGAATTGAATAATTAACTGGAAATAGCATAAAAGAAGTCATAAAAATCCTTTAAGAAAAAGAAAATATTAAAATGAGGGTTTTTTTTATTTTAAAAGAAAGCAAGATCAAAACATTTTCAAGAAACAGTGATACATATAGACAATAATAACAGATATTTTATGCATAAGATTCTTCCACATCTCCACAACAAATGGACAAAATTAATATAAATCAAGATAAACCAACAAAAATTTTAAATCAAGAGAGATTTTATATAATAAATTAAGATTTGAAATTATTATTGAAAAGACACATACTTTACATAGGAAGATCAACAGAAAGTGGTCAAGAACTTAATATACTCTAGTAAAAATGAGAAGACATGAAGAGGAGATAAAATAATCAGATATCCAGGTGGCAAGATCTCTAGTAAGAACAAGAAAATTGAACTGTCATCAAACTTCTTAACAGTAATTGTTTATAACAGATGGTAAGAAAGTAATATACTTAGTATACTTGAGAAAAGAAAATATGACCTGGGCACTTTGTACCCAGCCAAAATGATCTTCAATGAAAAAGGCCAAAGAAAACTTTTTATGGACATGGAAGAAATCATAGAATATTGTTTCCATGAGCACTTAAAGAACCTATTAGAGAAAAGCTTTAGCAAGCAAAATAAATGGAAAGATGTTGAGATGAAAACAATAAGTTTGTTGTTGGAATTATGTAAATGGCTTACATAATTAATAAATAACATTTTCAAAGCTTTTTAAATCAAGGTATAATTTACATATATTCAAATGCAGAGACTAAGTGTATAGTTAGATAAATTTGGGGAACACATGCATTTGAATAATAATCACCCACATCGATATATTAAACCTTTATTTTTCTTCCATCTTTTAGGTTCAGGGGGTTCATGTATGGGTTTGTGTGAATTGCATGTCACGGGTGTTTGGTGTACAGATTATTTTGTCACCCAGGTGTCACCCATAGTACCTGATAGGCCATTTTTCAAACCTCATTCTCCTCCGACCCTCCACCCTCAAGTAGGCCCTGGTCCATTTTCCCCTCTTTTGTGTCCATGTGTATTCAATGTTTTCTTCCAACTTAAAAGTGAGAACATGTGGTATTCGGATTTCTGCTCCTGCATTAATCCACTTAGAATAATGGTCTCCATCTCCATCCATGTTGCTGCAAAAGACATGAGCTCATTATCTTGTATGGCTGCATAGTATTTCATGGTGTATCCATATCAAGTTTTCATTATCCAATCTACCATTGATGGGCATTTATGTTGATTCCACGTCTTTGCTCTTGTGAATAGTGCTGCAGTGGACATACATGTGCATGTGTCTTTATGGTAGAATAATCAACATTTCTTTGGGTATGTACCCAGTAATTGGATGGTTTGACTGAATAGTAGTTCTGTCTTAAATTCTGTAAGAAATCTCCTAACTGATTTCCACAGGAGCTGAACTAGTTTACATTCCCACCATCAGTGTGTGTGTTCCCTTTTTCCCACAACCTTGCCCACAACAGTTATTTTTGGCTTTTTAATAATAGCCCTTCTGAATAGTGTGAAATGGTAGCTCATTGTGGTTTTAACTTGCATTAGTCTAATGATTAGTGATGTTAGATTTTTTTTCATATGCTTGATGACTGCATGCATGTCTCCATTTGAGAAGTGTCTATTCATGTCCTGTGCCCATTTTTTAACGGAGTTGTTTTTTGCTTATTAATTTGTTTAAGATTCTTATAGATTCTAGATATTAGACCTTTGTCAGATGCATAGTTTCCAAATATTTTCTTTCATTCTGTAGACTGTCTGTTTACTCTGTTGATAGTTTTTTTTTTTGTTGGATTTTTTGTTTTGTTTTGTTTTGTTTTGCTGTGGAGACACTCTTTAATTAGGTACCACTTGTCAATTTTTGTTTTTGTTGCAATTGCTTTTGGTGTCTTTGTCATGAAATCTTTGCAGGGCCTATGTCCAGAATAGCGTTTCCTAGGTTTTGTTCTAAGGTTTTTTTATAGTATCAGGTTTTACATTTAAGTCTTTAATGCATCTTGAGTTAATTTTTGTGTATGTTGAAAGGAAGTGATCCAGTTTCAATCTTCTGCACATGGCTATCCAGTTATTCTAGTGCCATTTATTCAATAGGAAGTCTTTTCTGGATTGCTTGTTTTTGTTAACTATGTCAAATATCAAATGTTTGTAGGTGTGTGGCTTTACTTCTGGGTTCTTCAACCTATTCCCTTGGTCTGTGTGTCTGCTTTTGTGCCAGTACCATGTAGTTTCGGTTATTGCAGCATTGTACTATAGTTTGAAATCAGGTAATTTGATGCTTTCAACTTTGTTCTTTTTGCTTGAGTTTGCTTTGACTATTAAGCCACTTTTATGGTTCCATATGAATTTTAGCATAGTTTTAAATTTTTTATGACCATACTTTAATTTCTGGGAGATATATGCAGAACATGCGGATTTGTTACACAGATATACATGTGCCATGGTGGCTTGCTGCACCCATCAACCTGTCATCTAGGTTTTAAGCTCTGCATGCATTAGGTATTTGTCCTAATGCTCTCCCTCCCCTTCCCCCCTGACTCCCTGACAGGCCCTGGTGTATGATGTTCCCCTCCCTGTGTCCATGTGTTCTCATTGTTCAAATCCCACTTACAAGTGAGAACATGAGGTGTTTGGGATAGTATTTTTCTGATTTTGTGAAAAGTGCCATTAATAGTTTTATAGAAACTGCATTGAATGTATAAATTGCTTTGGGAAGTATGGCCATTTTAACAATCTTGATTCTTCCTATCCATGAGCATAAAATGTTTTTCCGTTTATGTCATCTCTGATATCTTTCATCAGTATTTTGTAATTCTCATTGTACAGATCTTTTACCTCTCTTATTAGCTATATTCCTAGGTATTTCATTCCATGTGTGTGCATCTGTTGTGAATGTTGTGACTGGGATTGCATTATGATTTTTCTCTCACCTTGTACATTATTCATGTATAGAAATGCAACTGATTTTTGTACATTGATTTTGTATCCAGAAACATTACCAAAGTTGTATATCAGATGTAGGAGCTTTCAGGCAGAAACAATGGGGTTTTCAAGATATAAATAAACATTTTCTGTGAAGAGAGAGAGTTTGACTTCTTTTCCTATTGGGATGCATTTTATTTCATTCTCTTGCCTGATTGCTCTGGCTAGGACTTTCAGTACTATGTTGAGTATGAGTGGTAAGAGTGGTCATCCTTGTCTTGTTCCAGTTCTTAACAGAAATGCCACCAGCTTTCGCTAATTCAGTGTGATATTGACTGTGGGTTTGTCATAGATGACTCTTATTATTTTGAGGTATTCCTTTAATGCCTGTTTTGTTGAGGTTTCTTATCATGAAGAGATGTTAAATTTTTTCAAAACCTTTTCTGTATCTATTGATATCATGTCGCATTTGTTGTTAGTTCTGTTCATGTGATGAATCACATTTATTGATTTGTGTATGTTGAACCAATCTTGAACCTCAGGAATAAAGCCTATTCGATCATGATGGATTAGCTTTTTGATGTGCTGCTGGATTCAGTTTGCTAGTATTTTGTTGCTGATTTTTGCATCTGTCTTCATCAAGGATATTGGCCTGAAGTTTTCTTACTTGTGTCTCTGCCAGGTTTTGTTTTAAGAATGATGATGCCCTCGTAGAATGAGTTAGGCAAGAGCCTCTCCTTCTCAATTTTTTGAAATAGCTTCACTAGGATTAGTGCCAACTTTTCTTTATATGTCTGGTAGAATTTGACTGTGAATCCATCTGGGCCAGGGCTTTGTCTTGTTGTTAAGCATTTTATTACTGATTCAATTTCAGAACACATTATTGAACTATTCAGGGTTTCAGTTATTCCATGTTCAATCTTGGGAGGTTGTATATTTTCAGGAAGTTATCCATTTATTCTAGGTATTCTAGTTTGTGTGCATAGAGATGTTTGTAATAGTCTCTGAGGGATTTTGTATTTCTGTGGAGTTGGTGGTGATGTCCCCTTTGTCCCTTATGATTGTAGTTATTTGTATTCTCTCTTTTTCTTTATTAATCTAACTAGTGTTCTATCAATCTCATTTATTATTTCAAAGACCAACTGAGGCTCACCTGTTCTTGCATTCTCAAAGCAATTGGTGGGGGGCTGTGGGCAAATGCATGCCATCAAAGAAATGATGATAGGCTGCAGTGAGGGTAGGCTGTGGGTGATTTGGTGCACATTGGACAGAGCCTGTCTGTTGGAGCCCTCCAATGCTGATATGCTTGGGCTTTGTGTCCCCACCCAAATCTCATCTTGAATTGTAATCCCCATAATCTTCATAATCCCCACATGTCAAGGGAAAGAAAAGGTGAAGGTAATTGAATCATGTGGGCAGTTCCCCCATGCCGTTCTCATGATAGTGAGTGAATTCACGAGATCTGATGGTTCCATAAGTGTCCAGCAATTCCCCTGAATGCAATTCTGCCTGCTGCCTTCTGAAGAAGGTGCCTTTCTTTCTCTTTGCCATCTACCATGATTATAAGTTTCCTAAGGCCTCCCCAGTCATGCTGAACTGTGAGTCAATTAAACCTGTTTCCTTTATAAATGACCTAGTCTTTGGTAGTATCTTTATAGCAGTGTGAAAACAGACTAATACAGTAAATTGGTACCACAGAGTGGGGTACTGCTATAAAGATACTTAAAAATGTGGAAGCGACATTGGAACTGGGTAACAGGCAGAGGCTGGAACAGTTTGGAGGGCTCAGAAGAAGACAGGAAGATGTGAGAAAGTTCGGAACTTCCTAGAGACTTGTTGAATGGTTTTGACCAAAATGCTGATAATGATCTGGATAATGAAGTCTGGGCTGAGGTGGTCTCAGATGGAAACGAGGAACTTATCAGAAACTGCAGGTTCCTCCCTTTTCAGTCCAAGGTCAGCGTCTTTCCTCCATCCACTCTCAATGCCCTCCTTCTGATGTTCTGCTTGGAGTGCGCAGTCTTCCTGATGGTCTGGTCTCTCAGTGGGCGATGTTCTCTCTGCTGCATCTAGTCAGCCAACTTGGTTCTTTTCCTAGAAACTTTCTAATGCTACAGAAATGTATTTCTGTCTTTTTATGGTCAACCACTGTCCCCAGAAAGAGCTACTGTTATATTCATTGCCATAAATTAGATGCATTTTTTCTTGAACTTTAATAAAATCATGGCATATGTACTTCATTATTTTGTTTCCTTTGCTTAGAGTGAAAGTTTGTGATTAATTCATGTATGATTACTTTGTTATTTTATTGCTGAGTAGTATCCAATTTCATGAATGCACCAGATGGACATTTGGGTTGTTTTCAGTTTGGGACTATTATGAGTAATACTGCCATAAATATTTCTGCACAAGTCTCTAGAACTATATCGACTTTCACATCTCCTGGGAGGAGAGCTGCTGTCATAATGTCAGATATAGCTTTAACTTTATTTGAAATTGCTAAACAATTTTTTCCAATATGGACACACTGTTTTCCAGTCCCAGTAGAAATGCATGAAAGTTTCACTTATTCCATAATTTTGCCAAAACCTTCTATTCTTATTAATTTTAATGTGTGTCATTCCAATGTGGGTATAGTGATATCTCTTTATGGTTCAACTTACATTTTCCTAAATTAATATAATCTTAAATATTTGTTCATAAACTTATGGCCTATTCTTGTATATTATTTTTTAAAGTGTTTGTTCAAATATTTTTTCTGTTTTATTTTCAAGAATTTTTTTAAACATTCATACACTTTGTCAGATGTATGAATTTCAAATATTTGGCCTAGTCTATTATTTACTTTTTTCTTTTCTTTTCTTCTTTTCTTTTCTTTTCTGAGATGGAGTCTTACCCTGTTGCCCAGGCCGGAGTGCACTGGCAAGACCTTGGCTCACTGCAACCTCTGCCTCCTGGGCTCAAGCAATCCTCCTGCCTCAGGCACCCAAATAGCTGTGATTACAGGCATGCACCAGCACACCCAGCTAATTGTTATATTTTTAGTAGAGACGGGGTTTCATCATGTTGGCCAGGCTGGTCTCAAACTTCTGACCTCAAGGGACTCATCTGCCTTGGCTTCCCAAAGTGCTACAATCACAGCTTTTTATTTTCTTAATGACATCCTTCTATAAGCAGGGTTTGTTTTTTTTTTTCTGTGTCCAACTTATTGCTTTTTATATTATTATTATTTTCAGCATAATGCCATTTGTATCCTAACGAAGATTTGCTAATCATAATATCAAAGATGTATTTTCTTCTGACAACTTTATTTTAACTTTTACATGTAAGTTTGTAATCCATCTTAAATTAACTTTTCTATAAGGTGTAAGGTAGGTGATGTTGTTGATTCATTTAGTTTTTTAGCGTTAATATCCAGTTCATCCAGCACCTTTTGTTGAAAATGCTTTCCTCTTCCCATTTAATTTTATTAGGACTATTGTTGGAAATCAATTGACTGTGTATATGTGGGTCTCTTTCAAGAATGTCTATTCTCTTCTTTAATCTATTTGTTTATCCTAATGCCAATGCTATATTGTCTATATTATTATGCCTTTAAAATATATATTGAAGATGGATGGATTAAGTTCTCTAACTTTCTTCTTCCTTGTCAAAATGAGTTTGGCTGTTCTAGGCCCTTGAATTTTAATATGAATTTTAAAGTGAGTTTGTTAATCTCTGTAAAAATGCCTGCCTAGGCTTTGGCTGGGATTACATTGAAGCTACAGATTAATTTGGGAAGAATAGAAATCTTAAGAAGATTGTCTTCCAATCCATGTACATTTTATATACAGCTAATTTTTCTGAGTAACATTTGTAATCTTGTATGTAGAGTTCTGCCACATTTTTCCTTAATTTCATTTATTATTTTTATTTTTCATTTATTACTCATATGTAATTACTTCTAATATATTGATATTGTTATAAATGTACTCTTAAAGATTTCATCTTCTAATATTAACTATTTATAAAAAAAGCAATTTTTTGGCTGGGCATGGTGGCTTACGCCTGTAATCTCAGCACTTTGGGAGGCTGAGGCGGGCAGATCACGAGGTCAGGAGATCGAGACCACAGTGAAACCCCAACCCTACTAAAAAAAAATACAAAAAATTAGCCGGGCCCAGTGGCGGGCACCTGTAGTCTCAGCTACTTGGGAGGCTGAGGCAGGAGAATGGTGTGAACCTGGGGAGGCGGAGCTTGCAGTGAGCCGAGATCCCGCCACTGCACTCCAGACTGGGTTACAAAGCAAGACTCCGTCATATTAAGCAAACTTCTCATTCCTGGGATCATTCTACTTGGTCATAATATAATGGATCTTCTTGGTCCTTTTAGTAGATTGCTGCATTCAATTTTCTAACATTTTAAATGGATGTTTGTGGCTATCTTAATGTTATGAATTTATTCTTAATGTTCTTTTCTTAATTGGATTGTATAAAACTTATTTGGTTACTGTTAGAAACAAGGTAAAAGAAACATTTTGCAGATAAGTGGGAAAATTGAAAACTGAATATCTGATGATATTAAAAATCAAATATTTTTACACTTTTATTTCTTCTTGTGTTAATCACATTGTGGTTCAGCCTTTAAAAACAGCCATTTTTTCCTGAAGTGTTCTGATTATTCTAGTTCATTTACCTTTCTGTATATATTTCAGAATCAGCTTGTCTATATCTACAAAAAAATCCTGTGGGACTTTGAGATTGTGTTAAACTGCAGATCAATTTGGGGACACTGACATCATAACTATATTAAGTGTTAAAATGTTTGAGCACATAATTTCTCTTCAGATAGCTCCCAGTACTAGTGATGACGGGGAGAAACTTGATCATTTATACATTGCTGGCAGAAAGGCAAAATGATCCAGTGGTTCTAGAAAACAATCAGCTTCTTAAAAAGGTAAACACACAATTAGAGAATGACTACACAATCCCAAAAACATGAAGAAATGTTTACAGCAGCTCTATTCATAACTGCCAAAAACTGGAAAAGACATCTCATTTCCATCAACTGTTGAATGGATCAACTGACTAGTACATCTATTAGTGGAACTCTAACCACTCAGCAATAAAAGGGAACAGGCAATTGATATATACAACTAGTTGGATAAACCTTAAAATATTATTCTAAGCGAAAGAAACCAGTTTCAAAAGGATATATACTGTAAGATTTTGTTTATATGCCATTCTGGAAAAGGTAAGACTATAGGGAGTGGAAAAGATTAGCAATCTTCAGAGATAATGGATAGAGGAGGATCTGACTGCAAAGAACCTGTGTAAGGGAAATTTTATGGTATTGCATAAATAAGTCAATTATATAGTATTTAGCACATAATGCAAAAAATGCTTTTTTATTTTTTTAAATAAAAAACTTGGGCATGTTTCAAGTAATCTTGATACTTTGTCCATACAAGAAGGGAGTGTCATAACAACTTGATATTGCAGGCCAACAGCTCCCTGTTGTTTTAATTTATGTGTAAGATTCATGGAAGCAGTCCTTTCCTAAATTATTCAAGTACTTTGCCTTCTGACACAATGTCCAAGGATTATTAGCCCTCTGCACAGATCTTGTAAAAAAAAAAAGTAGCCTCGAGCAGTCTAGGAGTTGGCCCTTTAGGAAGACAAACTAATCTAAACCATAAAATAAGCAAAGCTCTGATTCTAGAAGAAAGACATGGGCAAAAAAATAACACATTATTAAGAAAGAGCAGCAGGTAGAGTACTATTTTTCAAAACATAAATCAAATTATGTTAATGTTTTTCTCAAACTCTTCCATGGTTTCCCATCACATTTAATAAAAAATTTAAATACCTTTATCATGTCTATAAAGTTCAACTCGCTACGTTCCCCTTTTACCTCACTGACTTTACCTTGGGAGCTTTTGCTCCTTTTCCACTACTCTTAGGCCACCTTGATTGCTTCATTCATTAAACACCTCGCGCTCTGTGTTAACTTTCAGTTTCAGGTCAAATATTACTTATTCAAAGATTTTCTTCGGTTATCTAATTTTGTGTCCTCCCTCCCGTTGTTCGTGATCTTATCACTGATTTACTTCTTTCATAACATTTTCTCACAGTCTGTAATTACGAAGTTTTTTATTCTTTGTCCTCCAGTGGATAGCTGTCATTCCTTTTTTCCACTCCACCCCACTTCCTTTAAAAATGATGATGTTTCTTCTGGGTAGCAAAATAAGATGTATCTATTATCACAGTGTGTTGGGTGAGTCAGTAGTCCTTGAATGTGGGTTTAAAATTTACTGTAGAAAAGGCCACATAAGTCATTTCATTCGTGACTTCTACTTTTGTGGTTAGCTTGCTTTACAGCAGTGGAGCGTAGTTATGTGAATAGTAGTAATAATTAACCTGTTTTACATACCCTGCCACATCACAACCTACTTTACATTCAAAGTAATTATTGATAGATCAGAACTTACTATTGACATTTTGTTTATTGTTTTGTTTTGTAAATCTCTTGTTCCTTTATTTCTCTTTTATTTTTTCTACAGTTTCACATGCATTATTTCAATTACCCTTCATAATAACTCTGTGAGATAGGCTCTATTATTATCCCATTTAACAGATGAAGAAATGATGAAATTATTCAAGATCATTTTACAACTAGAAAATGGCAAGTCAAAGATTCAACCTAGGGCTATCTGTGTGCCTATGAAGCTTAAACTTCTTTTTTTTTACTTTTACATATTTCAACTAAAAACAATCAAAGAAATAAAAACAAATAAACAAAGAAAACTTAATCACAAAAAGAGAAGCCCACAGGAAATTCACAAAAGGAAATAAAGTAAAAACAAGACTACCATAGTAACTACAATTCACAAATGTTTGATTTTTTACAATAATTCTCTAGCCCCTGATCTGTGCATGATGTGGTGGTATGTACTAAAGATGTCACACCAGGGAAAATCAAGAATTAAGGTGTCTATTCACATAGGCTGGATTTTTTTTTCCAAGTCACCCTGACAGTGTGATATTCAGGGGCATGTACAATGAAGGGAATAGAGCAATTTGAGAAGTCTTAATATGGAGGACTTTTAGATTTGTGTGCATATATAGATATGTATATTGGGAATGGCTTTAAACTCAGCTGATGGATTCTTTGCTCTTCAAAGTTTTTAATTTTTAACCAGCCACTACCTTTGAGATAATATGTTGCTGGGAGAGGAACAATTGATTTTCACCCCCATATCTTTTATGAAATCCTCTATTCAAAAGATATCTACCAGCGAAGCACCTATTGTTGACGTATACCTAGAGAACTCAAACTTGGGCAGTTAGGAAAATTACTTTTAATTTTTACAATATGGATGGCACACATGCATGTGCACACACACACGCAGACACACACCCAATTAAGCTTTGTAAAAATCAATGTTGCATTTGTATTGAGTGTATGAATACAGGGTGTTCTGAATTTTTAATTCTCCTGATCATATTGCACATCCATACTTTTGAAATCATTCTTTAGTCTGCTCGCTTTAAGAATAAACTGACCATTGATTTTTTTATTGTATTGATTTCCCTGTGCATTTAAGTTTCTATTTGTGAGGCACATAAGTAATTGAGATATCATCTTACTGGGCATTGTAATTGTCTATCTACAAACATTTATTTCACATGTGTTACTGGCAACATTGTTATTATGATATTGATAAAACATAGTGGGAAGCTAAAATTATGAGTTTACTAAATGTCTTCATTTCCAGGTTTAGGCAATCTGGGGTAGGTTTAACGTTGTGTGTAAGACAGTCTACACAAAGGCAAATAAATGCAATTTTTTGAAATTGCTCTGTAAGGACAATTGCTTCATTTCTTTTCTATGTCATTTTCTGAAGATAGAAGTACCCGAATTTGGCTCTCAGTTACTTTGATTCTCACTTGGATGGAGTACTATTATGTAGCTTTCTAGCTTTCTTCAGATAATTAGTTTTAATCTTCCAAGTGTAAATTTGGGAATACTTGTTAAATTTGGACCCAGAGACCTGGCCTAACCCTGTCCTTTTACCCAGTGCTTGGGGCCTCAGCCTCTGTGGATACAGAAGAACTAATAAAGCAATGTTTCTCCAACCTTGATAAGCCCTAGTTCATTCAAGGGACATGATGTAGAGCTGCACATAGAGATGACTGCTAAGACAGTAACTTGTACTGACAGTGCTGAGGATCTGTCCCGCAGCTGACGTATTAGAATGGAGAGGGGGTATACTTATTAGGGAGTCCCAAGAACACATGCACCCTCTTATATCACTGAGAGAAATGTAAATTGCTACATATATATATATGTGTGTGTGTGTGTGTGTATATATATGTGTGTGTATATATATATTTTATTTATTTTTTATTTTTTGTTTTTTTGGGTTTTTTTAGTAATTTTTTTATTATACTTTAAGTTCTAGGGTACATGTGCACAACGTGCAGGTTTCTTACATACATATACATGTGCCATGTTGGTGTGCTGTACCCATTAACTCGTCATTTACATTAGGTATATCTCCTAATGCTATCCCTCCCCCCCCCTACAATAGGACCTGGTGTGTGATGTTCCCCTTCCTGTGTCCAAGTGATCTCATTGCACTAAACATGGAAAGGAACAACAAGTACCAGCCATTGCAAAAACATGTCAAAATGTAAAGTCCATCGATGCTAGGAAGAAACTGCATCAACTAGCGAGCAAAATAACTAGTTAATATCATAATGACAGGATCAAGTTCACACATAACAATATTAACCTTAAATGTAAATGGACTAAATGGTCCAATTAAAAGACACAGACTGGCAAATTGGATAGAGTCAAGACCCATCAGTTTGCTGTATTCAGGAGACCCATCTCACATTCAGAGACACACATAGGCTCAGAATAAAGGGATGGAGGAAGATCTACCAAGCAAATGGAAAAAAAAAAAAAAGCAGGGAATGCTACATATATTTTTTAGAAAGAATCTGGCATGTTCTATTAAAAGGGTAAAAATGCACATAATTTTTGACTTGGCATTTTTGCTGTTGTATATCTATCACACAAACATAAGAAAAATGTTATGTATGTATGTCTAACTGTGTTCTTTGTAGTGGCCCAAACTTACACACAACAGCAACAACAACAACAAACAAAACAACTGCCAAAGACTTAAAATTAGGAAAAATTGATATGATACTACGTAGCTATTTTTTAAATGAGCTAAATCTGCAGCTATCAACTAAAAGTGCTCTCTGTGAAGCATGAGTTAGTGTAAACTCAGTGAATAAAAAGGAAAAGAGGCTGGGCGTGGTGGCTCATGCCTCTAATTCCAGCACTTTGGGAGGCCGAGGCAGGTGGATCATGAGGTCAGGAGTTCAAGACCAGCCTGGCCAAGATGGTGAAACCCCGTCTCTACTAAAAATACAAAAATTAGCCAGGTGTGATGGTGAGTGCCTGTAATCCCAGCTACTCGAGAGGCTGAGGCAGGGAATTGCTTGCCCAGGAGGCGGAGTTTGCAGTGAGCCAAGATTGTGCCATTGCACTCCAGCCTGGGTGACAGAGCGAGACTCTATCTCAAACAAAAAAAAAAAAAAAAAAAGGAAAAGAGCGTACTGAACACACATAGATAGATTGATAGGCACACAACATCTATTTATATCTGTACATAATCATTAAGAAAGTATTTATGGTGACATGGAAGGAGACTGGAATTTTTTTTTTCTTTATGTATCTGTGAATTTTTTAAACTTGATAGGCTAAGCTTATATTAATTTGAAATTTAAAGGAAATTTAAAAAGATAGTAGCCTCCATAGTATTCTGCACTACCTCCTTTACTATGCCCCATATGCATATCAGAATGTGGTTGGAAAAGACTCCAAATGTTTACAAGGCTATTCATAAAAGAATATAGGATTTATCAATAGTACTACTGAAAACAGGCTTACAGATTATTTCCTGAAGTCCTCTTAATATCCAGATGAGGATATAGAGTTTCCTTTTTGGTCAATAGTCTCTATGATTTCAGAGGCATTCTCTCTCAAATTTACTTTCAATGTTCCTATCTGAGATGGCTGTCTTACAGTAGTATATATCTGGCCCAACCATTTCACCTGAATTTCAGACTACTTTAAAGGCTCACTCATGTTACCTAGAACGCCTCAAAAAAATTGTCTTCTACCTCCTCACCACTTCTTTCTTGAAACCACCATCAGATTTTTTTTTCTTTACAATCCACTGAAATTATCCTTGTCACGGTCAGCAAGGACTTTTGTCTTTAAATCCAATAATCAGTTCTCATACCCCATTTTGTTTGAACAATGAGTAATATTTAGTACAGTTTATCACTCCCTTTTCCTGAAACACTCTCTTTCTCTGCTTTTAATGTGTTCATCTACATATGACACTTACAAATACTGTGTCATCTTTTAACTATGGCACTATAAATCACCACACTGAATATGTAAAGCAGAAAAATAAAAGAAACTTGGGTCCTAATGATTCAGTGAATTGCTAAACTTATTAAATCTGAAACTTCTCATCTCTTAATTTCTTGTTGTACAAGAGAGTAACTTCTCCTGATTGTTAGAAATATGTTCAGTTGGTTATTCTGTTACTTGCAGCTGAAGTTACATTAATTGATATACTTCCAAATGTATTCTTCTAGCCCAGACTTCCCTGCTATACTTCACATTCTGTATTTAGCTGTCCACTTGATATTCCCACTTGGATGTCTAATAAACATTTTAAATTTAACATACTCAAAACTAAACTACTGTTTAACACAGCCTTTTGAAACGTGCCCCTCCCCCAGCTTCCCTTCATTTAATAATGCTACCATCATTTACCTGGATATTGGAGTTTCTTTATTTTCTTTAGTGCCTCATGTACAATTCATCGGCAGCTCTGTTGACTTTATATTTAAATTATAATGCTTCTCTCTTGTTCATGTGGGATAAATCCCAGGACCCTCATTAGATGCCTGAAACCACAGATAGTTACAAACTTTATATACACTATGTTTTTTTTCCTATACATACACACCTATGGTAGTGTAATTTATAAATTAGGCATACTAAGAGATTAACAACATAAGCAATAATAAAATAGAACAATTATAGCAATATATTATAATGCAAGTTATGTGAATGTGGTATCTCTCTCTCTCAAAATATCTTATTGTACTCTACTTACCCTTTTTCTTGTGATGATGTGAGATGATTAAATGACTATATGATAAGATTGAGGTGAATGACATAGGCATTATGATATAAATGGAAAATTCCAGAAATAAACATCTCATAAGTTTTCACTTGAGTGGCATTCTTAGTAGCAGACTTAAATTTAACACCATCCTGCTCTGTCCTACTCAGATTGTCATTAATCACTTATTAGCAGTCTTGGTTTATCAGATTGACTGTGACAGGCTCACAGTGTTTTTATTCCAGTAACTTATATTTTACTTAATAATAGATGGTCCCAAAGCACAAAAGTAGTAATGTAATATTTTTTACTGTGATTGACTGCTGGTAACTGAAACTGTGGAAAGTAGAACTGAGGATAAAGGAAAACTACTGTATGTCTTGAGTCAAATCACTACTCATCATGTTTATTACCATTATACTTTAGTCAAAATGATATGATCTCCAGTCCATAATCATAGAATGTGTTTCCGTGTGTGTGTGTGTGTGTGTGTGTGTGTGTGTGTGTGTGTGTGTTTGTCTCCTCTTCAATTTTTTCATCAGTGTTTTGTAGCTCATATTGTAGAAATATTTCACCTCCTTAGCTAGAATTATTACTAGTTATTGTTTTAGATATTGGAAATGGAATTACTTTCTTGATTTCTTTTTCAGCTAGTTTACTATTGTTATATAGAAATGCTACTGATTTTTGTGTGTTTATTTTGTATCCTACAACTTTACTGAATTAATTTATCAGTTCTAACAATATTTTTGGTAGAAATTTTAGATTTTTTATATATAAGATCATATTCCTCTCTTAATGGGCCTTAGGTTACTTCCAAATCTTTGCTATTGTGAATAGTGCTACAACAAACACGAAAGTGCAGATATATATATTCAATGAACTATTTTCCGTTCTTTCAAGTATACACCTAGCAGTGGGATTGCTTGCTCATATGGTAGTTCTATTTTTAGTTTTTTGAGGAACTTCCAAACTGTTCTCCATAGTGATTGTACTAATTTACATTCCTACTAAGAGTTTACAAGGGTTCCCTTTTCTCCACATCCTCGCCAGCATTTATTGCCTATCTTTTGGCTAAAAGCCATTTTAAATGGGGTGATAATATCTCATTATAGTTTTGACTAGCATTTCTCTGATAATAAATGATGCTAAGCACCTTTTCATATACCTGTTTGCCATGTATTTGTCTTCTTTAGAGAAATGTCTATTCAGAAATTTTGCCTCTTTTTAAATTGAATTAGTATATTTTTCTAGTTGTTTAAATGCCTTATGTATTCCGGTTATTAAACTCTTGTCAGATGGAGAATTTCCAAATATATTCCCCCATTCTATGAGTTGCCTCTTCACTTTGTTTCCTTTGCTTTGCCAGAGCTTCTTAATTTCATGTAATCCCATTTGTCCATGTGTGCTTTGCTTGCCTGTGATTGCAGGGTTTTACTGAAGAAATCTTTGGACAGTACAGTGTGCTGGAGTGTTTCCCCACCTTTTTTTGGTATTTTCATACTTTGAGGTCATCTATTTAAGTATCTAAATCGCTTTGATTTGAGTTTTGTTTATGATGAGTGATAGGGCACTAGTTTCATTCTTCTGCATATGCATATCCTGTTTTCTCAGCGCAATTTGCTAAAAAGACTGTCCTTTTCACAATGTGTGTTCTTGGTATCTTTGTCAAAAATGGGTTCACTGCAGATGCATGTATTTATTATTTTTGTTTAGTTCATCATTTTATTTTTCTGCTTAAAATATGAGTAGTGTATACACCACAATTACACTATTATACTATCCTGTGTTTTTCTGCACCTTACTATTACCAGTGAGAGTTATATCTTCAGATTGTTTCTTATTGCTCATTGTATTAGTCTGTTCTCACACATCTGAGAAAAACACACCCAAGACGGAGTAATTATAAAGGAAAGGGTTTAATTGACTCACAGTTCCACATGGTTGGGGAGGCCTCACAATCATGGTGAAAGGCAAAGAGGAGAAAAGCACATCTTATATAGTGGCAGGCAAGAGACTGTGTGCAGGGGAACTCCCTTTTATAAAACCATCAGATCTTGTGAGACTTATTCACTACCACAAGAACAGTATGTGGGAAACTGCCCCCATGATTCAATTATTGCTACCTGGCCCCTCCCTTGACACATTGGAATTATTACAATTCAAGGTGAGATTTGGGTAGGGTCACAGCAAAACCATATCTCACAATGTCCGTTTATTTCAGATTATAAAATTTTCTTTAGCATTTCTTTTAATATGGGTCTCATGGTGATAAAATAACAGCATTTGTTTGTCTGGGAAATTATTTCTCCTTCATATTTGAAGGATATTTTCACCAGATAAACTATTCTGGGTTATAAGTTTTTTTTTTTTTCTTCAGCACTTTAAATATGTTGATACAGTTTGGATCTGTGTCTGCACCCAAATCTCACATCAAATTGTAAACCCCAATGTGGTCTGATGGGAGGTGTTTGGATCGCAGGGGCAGTTTCTAATGGTTTAGCACCATCTCCTACTGCTGTTCTCATAATAGAGTTCTCATGAGATCTGGTTATTTATAAGTGTGTAGCACCTCCCCACTCTCTGTCTTTCTCCTGCTCCAGCCACGTGATAAGTGCTGGCTCCTCCTTCACCTTCCACCATGATTGTAAGTTTCCTGAGGCCTCCCCAGAAGCAAAGCAGATGATCATGCTTCCTGTACAGGCTGCTGAACTGTGAGCCAATTAAACCTCTTGTCTTTATTAATTATCCAGTCTCAGGTACATTTGTTTTTTGTTTTTTGTTGTTTTTTTTTTGAGATGGAGTCTCCTCAGTTGCCCAGGCTGGAGTGCAGTGGCGCGATCTTGGCTCACTGCAAGCTCCACTTCCCGGGTTCACGCCATTCTCCTGCCTCAGCCTCCCGAGTAGTTGGGACTACAGGCGCCTGCCGCCACGCCCGGCTAATTTTTTGCATTTTTAGTAGAGACAGGGTTTCACCATGTTAGCCAGGATGGTCTCGATCTCCTGACCTCATGATCCGCCCACCTCGGCCTCCCAAAGTGCTGGGATTACAGGCGTGAGCCACAGGTACTTTTTATCGTAGTATCAGGATGGACTAATACAGACAATTCATACCAAGGAGAGGGATATTACTATAAAGATACCTGAAAATGTGGAAGCAACTTTGCAATTTTGTAGCAGGCAGAAGTTGGAATAGCTTAGAGGAATCAGAGGAATACAGGAACATGAGGGAGAATTTGGAACTTCCTAGAGACTTGTTGAATAGTGACCAAAATACTGATAGTGATATAGACAACGAAGTCCATGCTGAGGAGGTCTCAAATGAAAATGAGAAACTTATTAAAAACTGGAGTGAAGGTCACTTTTGCTATGCCTCAGCAAACAGACGGGTAGCATTGTGCCCCTGCTCTAGGGATCTGTGGGACTTTTACCTTGAGAGTCACAATTTAGGGTTTCTGGTGGAAGAAATTTCTAAGCAACAGAGTGTTCAAGATGTAACCTGGTTGCTTATAAAAACCTATGCTCATATAAGTGAGCAAAGACATGACCAGAAACTGGAACTTATATTGAAAATGGAAGCAGAGTGTAGAAGTTTGGAAAATCTGTAGCCTGGCCATGTAGTAGAAAAGAAAAGCTCATTTTTATACGAAGAATTTAGGCTAGCTACAGAAATTTGCATAAGTAAAAAAAGCCAAATACTGATAGCCAAGATAATGGGGAGGCCTGGAAGGCTTTTTTGAGAACTTTGTAGCAGCCCCTCCTATTACACACCTGGAGGCCTGAAAGGGTAGAATGGTTTTGTGGGCCAGGCCCAGGGCTCTGCTGTCCTATGCATCCTCGAGACACTGCTCCCTGCATTCCATCCACTATAGCTCTAGCCAGCGCTCAAAAGGGCCCAGGTATAGCTCAGGCTGCTACTTCAGACAATGCAAGCCCTAAGTCTTGGAGGCTTCCATGTGGTGTTAAGTCTGGGTGTGCAGAGTTCAATAATTGAGGCTTGGAAGCCTAGATTTTAGAGGATGTATGGAAAAGCATGGATGTCTGTACAGATGCCTGCTTCAGGGATGTCCAGACAGATGCCTGCTTCAAAGAACCTCTACTAGGGGAGTGAGAAGGGAAAATATTGGGTTAGAACCCCTGCATAGAGTCCCCACCGGGGCACTCCTAGTGAAGCTGTGAGAAGAGGTCCACTGTCCTCCAGAAATTGAAATGGTAGAGCCACCAACAGCTTTCACCTGGAAAAACTATAGGCACTCAATGGCAGCCAATGAATCAGCCATGGGGGAAGTACCCTACAAGTCCTCATGGTGAAGCTTCCCAAGGCCTTGGGAAATCACTGTGGCCTGAATGTGAGACATGGCGTCAAAGAAGATTATTTGGGAGCTTTGAGATGTAATTATTGTCCTGCTTCATTTTGGACTTGAATGCGACCTCTAGCCCCTTTATTTTGGCCAACTACTTCCTTTTGGAATGGGAGTATTTATCCAATGCCTGTACACCTGTATTAGTATGTTCTCATGCTGCTAATGAAGACATACCCGAGGCTGAGTAATTTAAAAAGAAAAGAAGTTAAATTGACTCACAGTTTTGCATGGTTGGGGAGGTCTCGGGAAACTTATAATGATCGCAGAAGGGGAAACAGACACGTCTTTCTTCATATGATGACAGGAGGGAAAAAAGTAGTGCCAAGCAAAGGGGGGAGACACTTATAAAACCAACAGATCTCATGAAAACTAACTCACTATCATGAGAACAGGATGGGAGAAATCTGCCCCGTGATTCAATTATCTTCACCTTGTCCCTCCCATGACACATAGGAATTATGGGAGCTACAATTCAAAATGAGATTTGGATAGGGACACAGCCAAATCTTATTATTCTGCCTTGGCCCCTCCCAAATCTTTCTTCACAATTTAAAACACAATCATGCCCTTCCAACAGTCCCAAGAAGTCTTGTATCATTCCAGCATTAACTCAAAAGTCCAAGTCCAAAGTCTCATCTGAGACAGGAGAAGTCTCTTTTGTTTATGATCCTGTAAAGTCAAAAGCAAGTTAGTTACTTCCTGGATACAATGAGGGTACAAGTTTTGGTAAATACAACTGTATTTACCAAATAGGAGAAATCGTCCAAAACAAAGGGGCTGCAGGCCCCCTGCAGGTCCAAAATCCAACAGGGCAGTCATTAAACAAGATCTCCTTTGACTCCATGGCTCAAATCCAAGTCACTCTGATGCAAGAGGTGTACTCTCATGGCCTTGGGAAGCTTCACCCCTGTGGCTTTGCATGCTGTGGCCCCCATCCTGTCTACTTTTCTGGCCTGGCATTCAGTGTCTGTAGTTTTTCCAGGTGCACAGTGTAAGCCCTCTGTGGATCTACCATACTGGAGTCTGGAGGACGATGGCCCTCTTCTCACAGCTCCACGAGGCAGTACCCCAGTGGGAATTTTGTATAGGGGCTTATACCTCAATTTCTCTTCTGTACTGCCCTAGCAAAGGATCTTCATGAGGGCTCTGCCCCTGCAGCAAACCCCTGCTTGGACATCCAGGCGTTTCCATACATCTCTGAAATCTAGGTGAAGGATCTCCAACCTCAGTTCTTGAGTTCTGTGCACCTGCATGGCCAAATCCACATGTAAGCCACCTTCTGGCTTGGGACTTGGGCTTGCACCCTCTGAAGCAATGGGGCGAGCTGTACGTTGGCCTCTTTTAGCCACAGCTGGAGCTGAAGCAGCTGGGAAGCAGAACACCATGTCCCCAGGCTGCATAGAGCAGGGGTCCCCTTGGCTCGACCCACAAAACCATATTTTTCCTTCTAGGCCTCTGGGCCTCTGATGGGAGGAGCTGCTGTGAAGGTCTCTAACATGCCTCTAACAATGGGGAGACATTTTCCCCATTGTCTTGGTGATTAACATTCATCTCCTTGTTAATTATTCAAATTTCTGCAGCTGGCTTGAATTTCTCTCCAGAAAATTGGGTTTTCTTTTTTATCACATTGTTAGGTTGCAAAGTTTCCAAACTTTTATGCTCTGCTTCCTCTTGGATGCTTTGCTGCTTAGAAATGTCTTCTGCCAGATACCCTAAATTATCTCTCTCAAGTTCAAAGTTCCACAGATCTCTAGGGCAAGGGCAAAATTCCACCCCTCTCTCTGGTAACACATAACAAGAGTCACCTTTGCTCCAGTTCTCAACAAGTTTCTCATCTCCATATGAGACCACCTCAGCCAGGACTTTATTTTCCATATCACTATCAACATTTTGGTGAAAGCAATTCAAAAAGTCTCTAGGAAGTCCCAAACTATCCTACATTTTCCTGTCTTCTTCTGAGCCTTCCAAAACCTTCCAACCTCGTTCTGTTACCCAGTTCCAAAGTTGCTTCCACATTTTCAGATATCTTTCCAGCAGAACTTCACTACCTGGTACCAGTTTACTATATTAGTCAATTCTCACGCTGCTAATGAAGACATATCTGACACTGGGTAACTTGAAAAGAGGTTTAATTGACTCAGCGTTCTGCATGGCTGGGGATACTTCAGAAAACTTACAGTTTAAGTCAGAAGTGGAGACAAACACGTCCTTCTTCACTTGGCAGCAGGAGAGAGAAAAATGAGTGCCCAGTGAAGGGAGAAGCCCCCTATAAGCTATCAGATCTCATGAGAACTAATTCATTGTCACAAGAACAGGATGGGGGAAACCACCCCCATCATTCAATTATTTCTACCTGGTCCCTGCCAAGACACATGGGGACTATGGGAACTACAATTCAAGATGAGATTTGGGCAGAGACACAGCCAAACCATATCAATCCACATTACATCTTGGAAGTAACTAACTTGTTTTTTATTTTACAGGTTCATAGGTAGAAAGGACTTTTCTTGTCTCAGATGAGACTTGGAATGTGGACTTTTGAGTTAATGCTGTACTGAGTTAAGACTTTGGAGGGTTGTTGGGAAGGCATGATTGCATTTTGAAATGTGAGAAGGACATGAGATTTGGGAGGAGCTAGGGGCAAAGTAATATGGTTTTGATCTGTGTCCCTGCTCAAGCTTATATCAAATTGTAATCCTCAATGTTGGAGGTGGGTCCTGGTGGGAGGTGATTCGGTCACTGGGTTGGTTTCTAATGGTTTAGCACCATCCCTCTAGTGCTGTTTTCATGACAGAGTTCTGACAAAATCTGGTCGTTTAAAAGTGTGTAGCACCTTGGCCGGGTGCGGTGGCTCACACCTATAATCCCAGCACTTTGGGAGGCTGAGGCAGGCGGATCACGAGGTCAGGAGATTGAGACCATCCTGGCTAATATGGTGAAACCCCATCTCTACTAAAAAATACAAAAAATTAGCCAGGTGTGGTGGCAGGCAGCTGTAATCCCAGCTACTCAGGAGGCTGAGGCAGGAGAATGGCATGAACCTGGGAGGTGGATCTTGCAGTGAGCCGAGATCGTGCCACTGCACTCCAGCCTGGGCAACAGAGTGAGGCTCCATCTCAAAAAAAAAAAAAAAAAAAGAAAAAAGAAAAAGAAAGAAAAAAAAGTGCGTAGCACCTCGTCCCTTACTCTTCTGCTCTGGCAATGTGAGAAGTGCTGGCTTCCCCTTCACCTTCTGTCATGATTGTAAGTCTTCAGAGGCCTTTCTAGAAGCCAAGCAGATGCCAGCATCATGCTTCCTGTACAGTTGTATAGCCTGCAGAACCATGAGCCAATTAAGCCTCTTTTTATATAAATTACGCAGTGTCAGGTATTTCTTTATAGCAGTGTGAGAACGAACTAATTCATATGTCATGCCACTCTCTCATGGCCTGTAAGATTTCCAATAAAAACTCTACTGCCAGACATATTGGAGCTCCATTGTATTTGATTTCTTTCACATATCTTGCTACTTTTAGGATCATTTTTCTATCCTTGACCTTCATGAGTTTGATCGTTAAATGCCTTGAAGTAGTCTCTTTGGGTTAAATCTGCTTGGCGTTCTATAGCCTTCTTACACTTGAGTAGTGACATCTTTCTCTAGGTTTATGAAGTTCTCTATTATTCACCCTTTGAATACTCTCTATGCTTACTTATCTTCCCACCTTCACTTCAAGGCCAATAACTCTTAGGTTTGCCCCTTTGAAGCTATTTTCTAGATCATGTAGTTGTGCTTTGTTGTTTTCTATTCTTATTCTTTTGTCTCCACTGACTGTGTATTTTCAAATAGCCTGTCTTTGAGCTCACTAGTTCTTTCTTCGCTTCATCAATTCTGTTAAGAGACTTTGATGTATTATTAAGTATGTGAATTACATTTTTCTTTTCCTTTTTTTTGGCAGGGTCTCACTTTGTTACCCAAGCTGTAGTGCTGTGGCACGATCTTGGCTAACTGCAGCCTCGACCTTCCAGATTCAAGTGATTCTCCCACCTCAGCCCTTTAAGTAGCTGGCACTACAGGCACACGCCACCAGAACTGGCTAATTTTTGTATCTTTTGTAGAGACTGGGTGTCTCCATGTTGGCCAGGCTGCTCTCAAACTTGAGCTCAAGCAATCCACCAGTCTCAGCCTCTCAAAGTGTTGTGATTACAGACATGAGCCACTGCACCCAGACCAATTACATATTTCAACTCCAGAATTTCTGGAAAATTTCTGTTTTAGTCTCTTTGGTAAATGTATCTGATAGGATGATCAATTCTTTCACTGTGTCATCTTGAATTACACTGTTTCCTCAAAACAGTTATTTTGAATCCCATGTGTGGAAGGTCAGATAACTCTGCCTCTCCAGAACCGGTTGCTAGAGACATATATAGTTTATTTTGTGAAGTCATGTTTTCCTGGATGGTCTTGATGCTTGTGGATGTTCAATGGTGTCTGGGCATTTAAGAGTTAGGTATTCACTGTAGTCTTCACAGTCTAGGCTTCCTTCTTTGGAAGGCTTTCCAGGTATTCAAAGGGACTTGGGTGTTATGACCTAAGTTTCTGGTCACTGCTGGCATATCTGCATTAAGGGGCAGCCCAAACCTAGTGATGCTGTAGCTCTTGCAGACCTGTAAATGTACTGCCTTAGTAGTGTTGGATAAAATCTGGAAGAATTTTCTGGATTAGCAGGAAAGCACTCTTGTTCTCTCCCATTACTTTCTCCAAAACAAATGAGTGTCTCTCCTCTCTCTTCTTTCCTCTCTCTTACCTCCTCTCCTCTCCTCTCCTCTCCTCTCCTCTCCTCTCCTCTCCTCTCCTCTCCTCTCCTCTCCTCTCCTCTCCTCTCCTCTCCTCTCCTCTCCTCTCCTCTCTTCTCTTCTCTTCTCTTCTCTTCTCTTCTCTTCTCTTCTCTTCTCTTCTCTTCTCTTCTCTTCTCTTCTCGTCTCCTTCCTCTCCCTCTCCCTCTCCATCTCTCTCTCCCTCTTGAGCTGTTTGGAGCTTTGGGAGGAATTATACAAACACGTCTGTGGGTGCCACTACTAGGACTGTGCTGAATCAGGCCAGAAGAGAGCAGAGTAATGGATCTTGCCCAAGACCCACTATAACCACAAGCTGGCTACCACTTTCGTTTGCTCAAGGAACTCGGGGTCTACAACCAGCATGCGGTAAATCCATCCAGGGTTATGTCCTTCCCTTCAGGGCGAAAGCTTCCACGGGCCCAGGCAAGTCCAGAGGTACCATCTGGAATCCAGGGCCTGCAGTCAGAAACCTTGGGTATCTACCTCGTACTTTATTTCAGTGTGTTAGAATTGGGACCCAAACCATAAAACAAAGTCCTTCCGCTCTTCCCACCCCTTTCAACAGGCAGAGAGGTCTCTCCCCACGTCCACTATCACACAGGCCCATGGGGCATACTGCTAGGCTACCACTAATGTTCACTTAAGCCACAAAGGCACTTCTCTCAAATTGTGGTCAATTCTGCCAGGCCTGGGACTCTCCCTTCAGGGCAGTGGGCATCCCTCTGGCCCAGGACAGGTCCAGAAATGCCATCCAAAAGCCAAGGCCTAGAATCAGGGACCCAGTATTCTGCATGGGCTCTACCCCACTGTGGCTGAGCTGGAGCCTTAGCTGCCTGACAAAGTTCCCTTTCTGCTCCCCCCGGCTTATCTCACACAGGGGGGTCTTTCCTCGTAGCCACCTCATCTGTGATTGCGCCTAGTCATACCCCAAGCCAGCATGTCTCAGAGACTCATCCAAGGCCTATGGCAGACTCCCTGCATATCACTGCTTATTATTCCAGGTCTCAACAACTCTTTAGTTAACAGGTGATGGATCCTGCCAGGTCTGGGTCCTTTCTTTAAAGGCCAAAGTTTCCTTTCTGGCCCAGGGTGTGTCTAGAAATGTTGTCTAGTAGGTAAGACTTGGAATGGGAGCCTCATGACTCCAGCTGGTACCCTGTCTTACTGTAGTTGACCTGGTATCCAAGTTGCAAGACAAGGTACTCTTTGCCCTCTCCTCTCCTCAAGTGGAAGGAAGGAGTCACTTGTGTTGCTGCAAGCTGAGCTGCCTGAGGCTAGGGAAGGAGTGGCACAAGCACTCCCATAGGCATCCCAAGTAATATCTCACTAGGTTGTATGCTCTCCATGTCCACTGGGTCTGAGCCGAGAACATCAACAGAACTTGCCTAGGCGTTGCTGTTCTTATGGTCTAGACTGCCTTTCAAGTTTGCTTAGGACCCCAGAGCACTTTAGCCTGTCGTGGCAGTGCTTGACAAAACTCACGTTTGTACCACTGGTATAAAAGGTTCCCCTCTGGTGAGCGCTGACCTAAATGCTCCTACTGGGGGTGTTCGCTGTGTTGTTTTGAGTGTTGCCTTCCACTATGATAGGGTAGCATTGAGTTTCAACACAAAGTCCTAAAATCATTGCATTCTCCCTACGCTAAGTACACCAATTATCCATACCGCATGGCTGCTGACAGGGGATGTAAAGAGGAGTTGTAAAAACAATTGAAGACTGTCTTTCCTACACTTTTCGGTGCTGATTTTAGTGATACGAAGTTTAAAGCAGGTACTGTGATTGCTCACCTATTTTTTGGTTCTTCTAAAGGTGATTTTTCCGTGTGTGTGTGTAGATGGTTATTTAATCTGATGTTCCTGTCGGGAGGAGGATAAATGGAGGCTTCTCTATTTAGCCATCTTGTTCTGGCTCCTCTCCTTTTTCTAATAATTTGCTTCAGTTTATTTTTCCATAAAACTTATAATCATCTGAGATATTTATCTTTTTTTGTACACCCTTCCAACTAGAATGAGTCCTGTGGGGCAGAAATTTTGTTTATTGCTGAGTATCTAGCTTTTTCAGTGTCTAGCGCAAATTAAGCATTCATGAAATTATACAAACAAAAGATGGTGGAGGCTTTCATAGATTCTAATTTGCACTTTTCAATAACTCTTTTGTGTCAGCTAAAGAAGTTTTAAGTGTTAGTTATTTTATAGTTTACAATATTCTTAAACTCATAATATCTCAGCAAACACAGTATTTCTGTTTTTTTTTTTAATCTGAAACATGGAGGTAATAAATAAAATGGCTCTTACATAATCATTTAGATTTTAAGAAGATAAATATTTCAAAAGGCCAAGATAATTCTTATAAAAGTATGGGGCTGGATTAAAAAGCTGGTGTTACTCCTCAGTGAATTATATCTTTTCTACAGTTATACAAGTATCCAAGTTGAGAGGAGTCATTATTGGCAACTCAAAAGTCCTAATTTTTATTTATCAGCAATGTTTTAGACCTTGGTGCACACAAGAACTCACCTGGGAAACTAAAAGATAAAAGATCCTTGTGCTCATGTCTAAATCCAGACAGTTAAGTCATAATCTGTAGGATGAAGTCTGGGCATTAGTATTTTCAAAAAAATAAGTGAATTTAAATTTACACACACTGCACAGATAATTTAAAAAGCAAGAGAATTATTACTCTACAATTACATCTTCATTTTTTATGTTTCTGTATGATTGATGTTTATTGTTTATTCCAGCCTAACAGTAGCAACACTTGGCTGAAAGAAAAATCAAATACACATTACCTATGCAGATCTACAAGACATAAAGAAACCTGAGCTAAAGATAGAGTCTTCAAAGAATTATGAATATGAGTGATGTATTTATTAGTGGTTAAAACAACATTTACCAATCACAGCATGTGTAGTTGCTGCCTATACCTACTTTTATTCTGGGCATGAGCTAGTGGCATTTATTTTTTTTTTTCAATTGCAAAGTATTATTGTTATAGCACTTTTTATTTATTTGTAATTGACAAATAATAATTGTGTTATGGGTACAATTTGATGTTTTGATCTATGTATACATTTGTAGAGTCAATCAGGCTAAGTGATATAGTTAGGTTGTGTCCCCACCCAAATCTCATCTTGAATTTTAACTCCCACAATTACGATGTGTCATGGGAGGTACCAAGTGGGAGGCAGTTGAATCCTGGGGTGGGTCTTTCTCCTGCTGTTCTCATGATAGTGAATAAGTCTCACGAGATCTGATGGTTTTATAAAGAGGAGTTCCAGCCGGGAGTGGTGGCTCAAGCCTGTAATCCCAGCACTTTGGGAGGCTGAGACGGGCGGATCACGAGGTCAGGAGATCGAGACCATCCTGGCTAACATGGTGAAACCCCGTCTCTACTAGAAAAAAAAATACAAAAAACTAGCTGGGCGAGGTGGCGGGCGCCTGTAGTCCCAGCTGCTCGGGAAGCTGTGGCAGGAGAATGGCATAAACCTGGGAGGTGGAGCTTGCACTGAGCTGAGATCGCGCCACTGCACTCCAGCCTGGGCGACAGAGTGAGACTCCGTATCAAAAAAAAAAAAAAAAAATATATATATATATATATATATATATATAGAGAGAGAGAGAGAGAGAGAGAGAGAGAGAGAGAGGAGTTCTCCTGCACAAGCTCTCTCTCTGTCTGCCACCATCCATGTAAGATGTGACTTGCTCCTCCTTCCTTGTCTTCCACCATAATTGTGAGGCCTCCCCATCTATGAGGAACTGTAAGTCCATTAAACCTCTTTTTTTTGGTAAATTTCCCAGTCTCAGGTATGTCTTTATTAGAAGCATGAAAACGGACTAATACACTAAGTAAGATACCTTTCACCTCACTAACATTATTTTTTTATGGTGAGAATATCAGAAATCTATTATTGGCCAGTTGTGGTGGCTCATGCCTATAATCCCAGCACTTTGGGAGGCCAAGGCAGGCAGATCACTTGAGGTCAGGAGTTTGAGACCAGCCTGGCCAACATGGCAAAACCCCATCTCTACTAAAAATAATAATATAAAAAAAATAGCCAGGCATGGTGGTGAATGCCTGTATTCCCAGCTGTTTGGGTGGCTCAGGCAGCAGAATTGCTTGAACTTGGGATGTAGAGGTTGCAGTGAGCTGAGATTGCACCACTGCACTCCAGCCAGAGTGATGGAGTGAGACACTGTCTCAAAAAAAAATTATATTATTTTAGCAGTTTTGAAATATATGATACCTTATTAACTGTGATTATCATGCAGTGTAATAGATTAGTGCAACTTATGACTCCAGTCTAACTGAAACCTTCTATCTTTTAATCAACACCTGCCATTTTCCCATCCCTTTGCTTCCCCCTAGCCTCTGAGACACCTTTCTCTTACCTGTTTTTATGAGATAAACATTTTACATTCACATATAAGTGACATTATGTAGTATTTGTCTTTCTGCACCTGGCTTACTTCACTTACCATCTTCCAGTTCCAACCGTGTTATTATGAATGACATATTTTCTCCTTTTGTAAGGCTAGATTGTATTCCATTGGAATGTACATATCACTTTTTAAAAAACATTCACCTATTATAGATGGGCATTTTGGATGATTCCATATCTTGGTTATTGTGAATAGTGCTGCAATAATTGTGAGAGTGCAGATATCTCTTTGGCATGCCAATTTCAATTCCTTTGGATATATACCCTGAAGTGGGATTGCTATTTCATCTTGTAATTCTATTCTTAGTTTATTTGACAAAATATCATGCTTTTTCCAAGTGGCTGGACTAATGTCCTTTCCCACCAACACTGTACAAAGATTCCCTTTTTTCCACATCCACATAAACATTTATTATTTTTATTTTAGAAAATAGCCATTCTAACAGGTGTTAGGTAATATCTCATGGTTTTAATTTGAATTTTCCTGATGATTATTGATGTTGGCCATTTTTTTCACATATCTCTTGGCTATTTTTATCTTTTCTTTTCAGAAATGTCTGTTCAGATCCTTTGCCTGTTTTTTAATTGGGTTATCTGTTTTCTTGTTATTGAATTGTTGGTGTTTTTTTCTATTCCTGTAAAAAATGATACAGGAAATTGGATAGAGATTGCATTGAATCTGTGGATAGCTTTGGGTAGCACAGACATCTTAACAATATTATTTTTTTTCAGTCCAAGAACATGGGCTATTTTTCCATTTATTTGTGTCTTCTTCAATTTCTTTCATCAATATTTTATATTTTTTATTGTACAGGTCTTTTACCAGTTTACATTTACTTTGGAGTATTCTATTTCTTTAGATGTTGTTGTAAATTAATTGTTTCCTTAATTGTACCTACTTAGTTTTTCAGTACTTTAGCATAGTAGAATCATGCACTATACATCAAAAGTAAGGTGCAAATTTAATGTAGAAAATTTAAATTGATAAACCACTCTACAGATATCAGCTGTGTAAGTTTTATTTTATAGACTACTTCAACTATATTTCCTTTTGTCCTGTGTGTCTTGGTAAATAATCAGCACAAAAGGTGAAGCTGAACTCTTTATGTTCTATATTTTATCTTTTTCTAGGAATGTTCTACTCATTTACAATCCAAATGCATAGATACATTTCAATTATAAGACTCATTATATAACAGATATAAATGCTAATTAGTCATAAACCAGCCTAAAGTAGTTCTAATATTGTCTACCCAAACATATACATATACATATACACATACACATACATATATACACACACACGTGCATACTGGTTTGGGGTGATATGAATTTAATCAAGCAGTTCTTATACACTATTACTAAAACAGTTGTTAACTACATTTTTTTTTTAAATTCAACTGATATCTTCATACTAAATGAGTGGCTGAACTTATATTTTCCAATGTATCATTTGTATAGATACAGTCTCAATTTTACTTTAGGAATAGTTTTTGTGGTCAATTCTTCCTTTCTGCAGGTCAAACCTCTGTGAGTTGGTTATTTTTGCCCTTCTAGTCTTTCTGGCTACCATTCAGTTCCTTGTCTAGAGTTTTACACAGGGTATATGCTGAATAAATGCCTGTTGACTGATAGTCAATGACTCACAGTCTTTATTGCAGAGTTTGAGGAATAATACAGCATATTGGCTAACATCCCAGTCCGATCTTTGCTTAGGAATTTGGACTGCTTTATTTTGCAGACGCATTGGCTCTGTATTTCTGTATAGTCTTCTTGGCAGAATAATTACCTTGAACATTAGTTGAGACCTGAGGCATTAGAATCAGACTCTTGAGTTTGAGTGCCTGCTCTGACTCTTATAGTTGTATGAAATATGTCGACATGCTGTACCTCAGTTTTTTTTTTTTTTTTTGAGACGGAGTCTCGCTCTGTCGCCCAGGCTGGAGTGCGGTGGCCGGATCTCAGCTCACTGCAAGCTCCGCCTTCCGGGTTTGCGCTGTACCTCAGTTTTTATGTCTGTAAACTATGAATGAAAATAAATAATGGTAGCTCTCCCCATGGGATTTTCTATGAGGATTAAATGAAGCAATGCATATCAAGTACAACATATAGTGACCAATGCATGATAAGAGCTTATAACAGTAGCACTATTATCATTATTATTATATCCTGAATCAAAACTATCATTCCATCCATGTGTCAACTCAGGTTATCAGTGCCCTCCAAGTGCTCAGCACCGGAATTTATTCTAAATGTGTTTATAAAGAACCAAAAAGGTCAAATAAGATGAGTAAGGGAGTCAAATTGAACTGTATAATACAGGAATTGTAGTCTGTTTTCAGACTTGTATTTCTTTCTTTTTTTAAAATTTTACTTGAATATCTGGGATACATGTGCAGAACGTGCACGTTTGTTACATAGGTATACATGTGCCATGGTGGTTTGCTGCACCTATCAACCCGTCATCTAGGTTTTAAGACCCACATGCATTAGGTGTTTGTCCTAATGCTCTCCCTCCCCTTGTCCCCACCCCCTGACAGGCTTGTATTTCAATGGCATAAAGAAAAAGGAATTTGGCCTGATGCTTGGGTTTCTATAATAGCACTTTATTTATTATTCACCTTTGGGACTCTGATGGACAAAGAATGTTTATTCTGGACATACCTCTTCCAAACTTCAGAACATGAGTAGGGAATATCTTGATAAAATCATTTGTAGAAAAAACTCATTAATTTGTGAAATTCAAGTTCAGGCTCATCTTGAACAGTCAGTTCCCTCCCCAAACTTTGGATGACTGTCATAGAAAGAAAGCTACTATTTTTCATTTTGTGAAGCATATATGTTTATCATATCTTACTTACAAGGAATAATTACCCTATGTGGCTGGTTTGTGTATTTCAGTATTTTGTGTTTGATGTGGAATGTTCTTGACAGGAAGTTGAAAGAACAGTCCAAAGCTGTTTGGTTCTTCCTAGCTCTGTAACTAATGTCTCAGTGATGCTAGACAAGTCGCTTCAATTTTCTTTGGCTCAGTTTCCTCATCTATCAAGAGGCTGATATTGAGGTCTCTCTTCTTCAAAGGGCTGTTAAGGGAGTTGATTAAATATCGAACCAGCTTTTGCCAGTGTCTATGTAGCACTTTTATTTTCCCTGATTCTAAACCTAGGTTATTTTCGTTAGTTGGTTGGCTCCTAGAGATTATGAGGGACATGACAAATTGTGTGCACATAGGGGAGTACTGCACTCTGTTATGAAGCCACAAACTCCTCCTTTCCCCATCTGTTAAATGTGTGCCTTCAATCACAAAAGCTAAGGAGGATCAGCTGAGAGAGCCCAGATGATTTGGCATCATGTAGCGGAAAGAGCAAAGGCTTCTAAAGTTATTTGATGGCTTTATCATAATTGGCTGTTGGATTCTAGGTGTCTTAGTTTGTTTTCTGATGCTATAACAGACTACCTGAAACTAGGTAATTTATATGGAAAAGGAGTTTATTTAGCTTATAGTTCTGGAGGCTGGGAAGTCTTAAGGGCAGGGCACTGGAATCTTGTGAAGGCCTTCTTGCTTACATGGCAGAAGGCATCAGGTGGCAAAAGGGTAAGAAAATGCATATGAGCTCAGGCCTTTCTCTCACTTCTTGTAAGGCCACCAGGCTTAGCATGATGGATCCACCCTGACGATCATAGCTAATCTTAATTATCTTCAAATGGTCCCATCTTCAATCAACATATTAGTTTGATAATTAAACTTTTAATACAAAAAATTTGGAAGACACATTTGAATTACAGCAATGGGCAAGTTGCTAAATGCTATGCTCCTTATTAATTTCATCTGTAAAATAAAGACAAAAGTACCCATAATGCAGGGTTGTTTTTGGATGAAAATCTGATTAATTTTGTGAAGAACCTTGTGGAGTTCCCTCTGGCATCTCGGGATGCTTAACAAGTTTATGTTTCTACTTGCCCTACATTTAATGCTATCTACCACCCTTTTAATGGTGTATATCAGATTTTTCTTTACTACTAGCATGGATAGTTGTTGGTAGTACCACCTATCATCTAGTTATATAACACAAATTGTTTCTTAGTAATCTAGAAGATAGCCTGCTTTCTTTGTTCTCTTCCTCAGGAAGAAATGGATAAAGAGTTATTTGCCATCTTTGGTGATTTTGCCCATTCTGCTTTATGAGATCGATCCCAACAATTTTCATTAGTAATCTCATTGTTATTGCAGTCAACTTGCATTAGTCAGCTAATGCAAGAGAATATTAGCATATATAACACTATTAATGAAATAATCTGTTTAGGGCTTTCTTCACTTCTACTCTACTAACCAAGTTCCAGAGGGCTCACTAATGATGAGAGACTCAGGGAATAAAACTAATATCCATAAGAAGAAGGGACTGTGGGTATCAAATTCTGATATTTTCCTCTTGCCTTGATTGGTATAACTCTCTGAGAGACTTTTTCTCTGTAGTTATCCTAGAAACCTGTGGGCAGTAATTCAACCTGTTTTATTAATTCTTATTCCAAAAGTATTTAAAGATCATGCTGGTGAAATGAGGGAAATAGAAGCCAATGAACATCATGGGCTGTGTTGAAAAGGAAGTGAAGTAACCCATAAATGACAAGTGGACAAGGGAACAAGCAAACAATCATTAAAAGGCTGGTTTCCCTAAGATCAATTATTGAGTCAATAAAAAAGCTGAAACCTGTATTAGTTCATTCTTACACTTTTATCAAAAACTACCCACAACTGGGTAATTTAGGAAGAAAAGAGGTTTAAGGGATGCACAATTTCACAGGCTGTACAGGAAGCATGGCTGGAAGGCTTCAAGAAACTTACAATTATGGTAGAAGGCAAAAAGGAAGCAAGTACATATTCACATTGTGACAGGAGAGAGAGTGAGCAAAGGGGGAAGTGCTACACACTTTTAAAGAACCAGATCTCATGAGAATTCACTCATTATCAGAAGAACAGCAAGGGGAAATCTGTCCCTATGATCCAATTACCTCCCACCAGGTCCCTCAGCAAACATTGGGAATTACACTTTGACATATTTGGGTGGAGACACGGAGTCAAATGATATAATTCCACCTCTGGCCCCTCCCAAATTGCATGTCCTTCTCACATTTAAGAATACAATCATGCTTTCTTATATGGTTTGGTTGTGTCCCCGCCCAAATCTCATCTTGAATTGTAGTTGCCATAATCTGCATGTGTGATGGGAGGGACCTGGTGGGAGGTAATTAAATAATGGAGATTGGCCAGGCGCGGTGGCTCAAGCCTGTAATCCCAGCACTTTGGGAGGTCGAGGCGAGCAGATCACAAGGTCAGGAGATCGAGACCATCCTGGCTAACATGCTGAAACCCCGCCTCTACTAAAAAAATACAAAAAACTGCCGGGCGAGGTGGCGGGCGCCTGTAGTCCCACTGTAGTCCCAGCTACCCGGGAGGCTGAGGCAGGAGAATGGCGTAAACCCGGGAGGCGGAGCTTGCAGTGAGCTGAGATCCACCACTGCACTCCAGCCTGGGAGACAGAGCAAGACTCCGTCTCAAAAAAAAAAAAAAAAAGGAGATTATGGGTTTATAAAGGGCTTTTCCCCCTTTGCCCAGCTCTCATTCTTTCTCTTGCTGCCCTATGAAGAGGTACCTTCTGCCATGATTGTACGTTTCCTGAGGCCTCCCTGGCCATGTGAAGCTGCGAGTCAATAAAACCTCTTTTCTGTATCAATTACCCAGTCTTGGATATTTCTTCATAGCAGTGTGAAAAAGGACTAATATAGTAAACTGGTAGCAGATAGTGGGGTATTGCTGTAAAAATACCTGAAAATGTGGAAGTGATTGTGGAACTGGGTAACGGGCAGAGGTTGGAACAGTTTGGAGGGCTCAGAAGCAGGAAGATTTGGGAAATTTTGGAAGTTCCTTGTCTTTGGGAGCATTTGGAGCTTCCTAGAGACTTGTTGAATGGCTTTGACAAAAATGCTGAAAGTAATACGGACAATAAAATCCAGGTTGAGGTGGTCTCAGATGGAGATGAGGAACTTTTTGGGAACTGGAATAAAGGTGACTCTTGCTATATTTTAGCAAAGAGACTGGTAGCATTTTGACCCTGCCCTAGAGTTCTGTGGAACTTTGAATTTGAGAGAGATGATTTAGGTGTCTGGTGGAAGAAATTTCCAAGCAGCAAAGTGTTCAAGAGGCGACTTGGGTAGCTGCAGAAATTTGCATAAGTGATGAGGAACCAAATGTTAATCACCAAGACAATGGGGAAAATGTCTTGAGGTCATGTCAGAGGTTGTTACGGCATCACAGGCCAGGAGGCCTATGAGGAAAACATGATTTTGTGGACTGGTTCCAGAGCCTTGCTGCTTTATGCAGTCTCAGGACTTGGTGTTATGTGTCCCAGTCATGGCTAAAAGAGGCCAATGTAGAGCTCAGGTCATTGCTTCAGAGGGTGCAAGCCCCAAGCCTTGGTGACTTCCATGTGGTGTTGGCATTTTCATACATCCTCTGAACTCTAGGCAGGTGCTCCCAAACCTCAACTCTTGCCTTCTGTGCACCTGTAGGCCCACCATGTGGAAGCTGCCAAGGCTTTGCACTTGCACCCGCTGAAGTAACAGTTTGAGCTGTATCTTGGCCCCTTTTAGCTGTGGTTGGAGCTGAACCTGGAGTGGCTGGGATGCAGGGCACCATGTCCTGAGGTTGCACAAAGCAGCAGGAAACTGGCCCTGGCCAATGAAACCATTTTTCTCTGATAAACCTCCAGATCTGTGATTGGGAGGGGTTGCCTTGATTGTCTCTGAAATACCCTGGAGGCATTGTCCTTATTGTCTTGGTGATTAACATTTGGCTCTTGGTTACTTATGCAAATTTCTGCAGCATTAAATTTCTCTCCAAAGAGTATGTTTTTCTTTTCTACCACATGATCAAGCTGCAAATTTTTCAAACTTTTATGCTTTGCTTCTCTTTTCAATATAAGTTTTAGTTTCAGGTAATTTTTTAATGCAAATGAGCATAAAGGCTTTTAGAAACAGCCAGGCCACATCTTGAATGCTTTGCTGCTTAGAAATTTTTTCCTCTAGATACCGGAAATTATCTCTCTGAAGTTCAAAGTTGCAGATACCTAGAACAGGGGAGTGATGCCACTATTCTCTTTGCTAAAGCATAGCAAGAGTGACTTTTACTCCAGTTCCCAAGAATTCCTCATTTCCATCTAAGACCTCCTCAACCTGGACTTCAATGTCCATAGCACTATCAGCATTTTGGTCACAACCATTCAACAAGTCTTTAGGAAGTTCCAAACTCCCTCATTTTCCTGTCTTCTGATCCCTCCAAACTGTTCCAACCTCTGCCTGTTACCCAGTTCCAAAGTCACTTCCACATTTTCAGGTATCTTTATAGTAATGCCCCCCTTTCTGGTACCAATTTTTGGTTTTAGTTTGTTCTCACTCTGTTTATAAAGAACTACCTGAGACTGAGTAATTTATGAAGAAAAGAGACTTAATTGACTCACAGTTCTTCAGGCTATACAGAAAGTATGACTGGGAGACCCCAGGAAACTTACAATAATGGTAGTGTTATAAATAATGTTTCGGTGCCACAAAAGAAATAGCACTCAAATATAAAATTTTCTTTTTCATTTTCAGCAAGGCAAGTTACTTCTATAGAAGGATGCACCCTTACAGATGGAGCAATGGTGAGTGCACACTTGGACAAGGGAGGGGAAGGGGTTCTTATCCCTGATGCACGTGGCCCCTGCTGCTGTGTCTTTCCCCTATTGGCTAGGATTAGACTGCACAAGCTAAACTAATTTCAATTGACTAATTTAAAGAGAGTGACAGGGTGAGTGGTTTGGCTGGAAAAACGGTTATGACATAGCAAGTAATCAGAATGAGTCAGGGTGGAGCAGTTACTCAGAATGAGTCAGGGTGGAGCAGGTGACTGAAATGAGTCAGGGTGGAGCAGGTAATCAAAAACGGTTGCTTTATGAGGAAGTTGAGTTTAAAAGTAGAAGGCAAAGAATTGAGCATACTGACATATTTATTCTTCGAAAAGAAGTTTAGAACTCATATCTAACAGTAGAAGGTGAGGGGGAAGCAAACATATCTTCATATGGTGACGGAGAGATAGAGATCAAAGTGCTAAGTCCTCCACACTTTGAAAGAACCAGATCTCATGGGAACTCACTCACTATCACAAGAACAACAAGGGTAAAATTTGCCCCCACGATCCAATCACCTCCTACCAGGTCCCTCCCCCAACATTCTGAATTACAATTCAACATGAGATTTGGGTGGGGACACAGAGCCAAATTATATCACACCAGACTCCAGGTTCAGACTCTTGTCTTTATGCCAGTATTCTTACAGAGTCATGGTACAATAGGGGTAACCATGTAGGCTTTGTAAATATCTGATTAACCTAGGAAAAATTCTTATTCTCCAATTCTATACTGTGTGACCTTTAGCAAGTTGCTTAACCACCCTGATGGTTAGTTTTCATACCCACAAAATGGACACTATTTAATTGAGCAATGTATTAAAAGTACCTGAATAAAAACACTTTTACAAGCCTTAAAGGAAACACAGGATAAGGTGGTCATGTAACTCTCATACAGCTGCATTGCCGTGGTCACCATACTCTAGCAAGTCTACACATCTGACAGTCTGGCGTCAAAATAGCTGTGTGTCTTAGAAGCCACATTACATTTAAGTCAAAAAAGAAATGTTTCATATGTCAGGTATAATAGACTCCAGGCACTGTACCATATCACCAATGTATGAATTGACCTAAGCCATGGCTGTTATTAAACACTGTTAGCTGTCTAAAGACTCTTACAGGGACTGTTAATGGGCAGCTTTTGATTTTTCAAAAAATAATGTTTTCAGGAGTACAAGCTATAAAAAAGCAAAGTACTCTAATTTTCCAATGTACCCTCTTCTAATCAAGCTGGTTTTCCCTTGTCTCTGTATTGAAATGACAAGCACATGTCTTTCTCAGATATCTGGCACCTCTTGTGATTTTTTCTTCATGTCAAAATGACAGACTCTTAATTAGTAGGGCTACTTAATCCTTTCTTGTAGCAATGCATCATGACATTTTTATCCTCATGTCATTCTTCCTAAGCTATTATTTAGTGTTCAATCAGCAATGAGAATGCAGGACTATGCTCAAGAGGTTTTACATTATGGCTTTGCAGTTTTTTCAATCAGTTAGACCCATATGATTCATTGGTCTCCAAGACCCATGATACATTTCGTATATTTTTAAGGATTAGTATTATTTCTATCAGGACCGTTCCAGCTGTGCATAGGGTCTATCCTTTCGATTCCAGTGCCCTTGGGATACCAAATGAGAACCCATACAGGGATGAAAAGTGTAATTTAATTGTAGGTGTGCAGTGAAGCAGGGTGAAGAGCATTCACAACAACCCCAGCTGCCAGGCAGGGAAACGTGTGGATGCATTTCTTGGTAAGCATTTACATTATTGACATTTCTAAGGCTGCCTTCAAGAATCCATTCTCTGAAGCTGCTTACTTGATTAAAATGAACTCAACTTACTCTAATATGTCCTTTACTATACGTGGGAAAAGCAGTTTCTTTTTGACTCGCTATCAAGCACTCCTTACTAATCTGATATTTGGAGATTTACTTCGATTAAATACATTCGCTTTCCAAGAGATAAAACAGCAGATCCAAGCATTTTCAATGGACTTTGACTTAAAGAACTATTCATCTGTGCATTGCTTTATCCATTTTATTTTTAGATTTTAAAATAATATTTCAAAGATAAAAATCCCTAAGGATCCAAGTGCAATCACTATAGCATTGAACTCTTTCAAACACTCCCCAGCAATGTGAGCCAGATGTCCCAACAGAGCAGTCAGTGGTTTCACTCTGTGTTTCAGCTGGGAGTAGGTCTTTGTGTAAAGTAAATGACTTATCTAACCATCCGCTTTTTCAAATTGTGTTCATTCTAAATGCCAGAATCGAAGGATATGAGCAGGTGAAAGGCTCACATATGTTTTGTCATTTTTTTCCACAGTAACTTTGTATTGGTTGACATTCCCATAAGTGATATGTAGAAATGCCCTTCTTATTTCCCCCTTGCCAACAAAATGTGTTGGTATTTTTTTTTAATTTTTGCTAATTTGATCAATGAAAAATGATATATTGCTTTTATTTTTAATTCCTTTTATGATTACTGAGGACTGAACATTTTTCCATCCACAATAACAATTCTTTCTTGTTCTGTGAATTGTCTCTTAGTTTCCATTGTACTTCTACATTTTTTGCTCGAGTGAAGCTATACTTATTCCTGATCTAAGCAGCACAAACTGTCACCATTATCCCTTCTTGGGATTCAACCAAATCAAATTTAAAATTCACAAAGAAAAACAATGTAGGCAGGACCTCCAGTCCCCAATTCCCCAGAGTCTCAGTCAAGAATCAGTTCTTCCTCGTGGCTGTGCAGATTTTGAGAATGTGCATGCTCCCGTTCTCAGTCCTTTAGCATGTGCCAAAGCACTTAAACAGACCTGTTAATAACTTACCTGCTACTTAAGGGGTGTTCAAGAAAGGGCCATTCCTTTATTTTCTTTTTGAGTAGCTCAAATGCACTGGAAAGAGTACATATTTGAATGCAGGTCACTTAAAAACAGACACAGCCTAGAGTAACTTTTTTGCAACTGGCCTCATGTGGAGAAGAAAAGAAAAATGAACCAGCTGGATTAGTTGCTAGTTTCTAAGAGGGAATATTTCCCATTTAAAATTGTATTTCTCAGTGAATCAAAATTAGGAAATACCAACAAGCCGATCATGAACGTACTGCGTAATTCAGCATATTATATTTGAAAATCACTCTCCAGTCTACATGTGTTTTATATGGATCATTATTCTAGATCCTATGGGATTTCATGCGGATTAACCTCGGGTTTTGGCAATTGGTCATATTTGAGGAAACAGCCAAGTACTGAAAGAAGACCAGCACTCATAGAGTTTGAGAGTTCAGTAGCTAAACAGATGTTTTGTCAATCTTGTCTTAGTGGCCACCAAAGACAAAGTGACTTTACCTAGAGAAAAAAGTCTTGATTATTTGGGTTTTATTAGCACTTCAGGTAGGCAAAACCCTCTTCACTTGTCATTTACAGGACATTCTTGTCTACCATATTTAGTATTCCTTGGTAGCATGAAGCAGGTGGAGATTTGCTTCTTTGGGAAAAAACTTTATTTCATCTTAGCAAAATGTAAAGCGTATGGAAAATAAAATAAAACACTTTAGGTTTCATTAGCAAATTTTTTTAAAAACATGTATTTAAAACATTTTACTGTGGATATCCGAGTAATAGATATTATTAGGGGAAATTTATTCAAGACTATTTGCAACAATAAAATAATTTGTGTGTACACATAAGAAATTAAATAAGTATTAATCAAGATAATTCAGGCCATCCACATTTGATATATCCAGGCTTTTGAACAAAAAAGTTATTGCTTAGTCTGAAGAGTATTTTAAGCTTCCATTCAATATGTACATTTCGATGAGTGGTAAAAAGTCAACTGTTGTGAATAAAAAGACAGTGCATTTTATTAAATATTTGATGAAAGTTTGAGGGTGGTGGTAGGTCTTACTGTATTGACTAGTTGTCTGATCTTAATTAATTTTAAGTAAAGAGTCTAGGATTCCTAAAAGGTTTTGTGCTTTCTTTATGCTTTAATAGAAATTAAATTTTTACCTGCTTCAAAGTCTATGATATGTCATTAATACTTTGTTCCTTATTTCATTTTGTTACAATAATTATTAAATCACATGGTACACGCCAGACTCCAAAGAACTACTAGAATGTCTAACTAAGATACATTTCTGGATTTCCTCTCTATTCTTATTTGCCAATGTGTTCTATACTATCTCTAATTGATAACAAAGAATCCTAAGTCTGTCCACTGATTTATATGCTATAATTTTAGACAGACAAATTATGCAATTTGCCATCTGTCAAGCCATACACAGTGGAAACAAAGTACACACATTAGAAGTTCTCTCTATATTTGCTAAATTAATGAAATAAAGGAAGAGGGGAAAATAATAGGTGAACAGTATTCTTTGTTACCAGGAAACAAAAAGGAAGTATTAGCTTGTTCTTGATGTGGTTCAATGTCTTTCACCGCTTGTATTTTTCCCTCACCTCTGAGTCCCATCTCCATTTCATCCTCTGCAAATGATTAAAATCCATCTCTTCTTAAAAAGATACAGATGTTGCTCTCATAGAATGTTTAGAAAGGGGTCAGCATTACTTTACTTCTAGTTATAAGTACATTCAAGCTTTTCTCCTCACTGTGGCCTTTACATTCTTTTCCTGGTCGTGTTGAAGTTTTCAGGTGGTTACACAACGTGTTCTCTTCAACAGGAAGTTTTGCCTGGCCTGACTTTGCCTCCGTATAATGTGTGGATGGTATGATATTTGTTACATGGATTGATTTTTAAATGTTTACCTTATGGGGTTGTGGCCTTCTTTTGAGAGCTTCTCATGCTGAAATAGAAAGCCAGCAGGGATTCGGTGGTGCTAGCTAAAGCAGCATCACACATTTTATCGAAGGATAACATGGACACATAGTGGGAAACAACATACTCTGTGGCTTGCTGGAGGGTGGAGGCTGGGAGGAGGGAGAGGATCAGGAAAAGTAACCAATGGGTACTAGGCTTAATACCTGGGTGATGAAATAATCTATTCAACAAACACCCATGACACAAGTTTACCTGTGTAACACACCTGTACATGTACCCCTGAACTTAAAATATAAGTTAAAAAAAAAGAATTAGTAACATGCATGAGCAGGAAATGTATCTCTTGACAAAATTCCTTGTGTCTTGCTTTTAAAAACCATGAAAAAATGTGAACCTGCCAGACTCTGCAATGTACTGCTGGAAAGCCATGTTTTGACAGCACATGTTTAACCTTTCTCTACCCCATCCCTACAACGTTCTCTCCCATAGAAGCAAAAAAAAAAAAAAAAAAAAAAAAAAAAACCAGCAATAGGAAATGACTGAAAAGTTTTAAGGTTTTTATCAAATAGTCATAATCTAACTTGTACTTTTAAATTTTACATGCATTTTAATTTTTATTTTTTGAATAAAAGAGTTATAAGAAAGAGCAGAGAGATCTTATAAACTCTTCACCTAGCTTCCTATAAAGTTAGCATCACATAGAATCATAGCACCGCAATTAAAAAATAAAGGAAAATTAACCTCAATAGCTATACTATTAACTATTGTAAAGATCTTATTTAAATTTCACCAATTATACTACTAAGGTCTTTTTTAGGTTGTTTTGGTCTAGGAGCTCACATTGCACTTTATTTTGATGTTCCCTTTAGCATTCTGCATTCTATAAGAGTTCCCCAGAGTTATTTTGTTTGTTGTGATCTTGGCATTTTCAAGAGCACTGGCCAATTGTTTTGTAGAATAGTCCTCACTTTACATTTGTCTAATGTGTTTTCATGATTCTAATGAGCTTTTGTATTTTTAATAAAAATATTACAAAATGATGTTGTGCCCATATCGGTACATAATATCAGCAGGTGCATTATGTTAATCCATCTTGGTACTGGTGATGTTAACCTGGATCACTTGATTACAATGGTGTCTGCCAAGTTTCTCTATTGTGGAGTTATTACTTTTTCTTGGTAATTTGATTTACATTTTTAAGGGTTTTCTGGATTTAACCTGGAGAATGGATTGGTGAAAAGCAAAATTTGAGAGAAGAGACTGTTAAATTAGATCACATAAGAGATAATGTGACTCAAACTAGACAGTCATAAAAAGGAAATAAATATTTGCTATATATTTTGGAATAAAAGTCAATAAAATTGGTGATGAATTGAATATAGTTACGTGAGAAAATATGAGATATAGGAAGAACTCCAAGGTTTCTGCCTTGTAGAATGGGGTGAAGGGTAGTGATATACTTTGGGATGAGAAACATTGGATGAGTTCTGTCAGTTATTTTAAGAGGAAATATGGATAATGAGTTGGAGAAATACAAGAGTGGAAGGAACGAAACTAGTTAGGAAGCTATTGCATTAGTTTAGATTATCAGTGATGGTTTCTTTAGATTAGAAGGGATGACAAAATGGAGAAAACTGTCTCCCTGATGTGGGAGATGATTTAAGAACTGCAATCAATAGGTGTTCAGCCTTAATTGATTAAGGGGATTTGCTGAACAAGAGAGGTGACAAAGGATAACTTCTAGGTTTCTTGCTTTGCACAACTGGATGAATTGTGGTTCCATTTATTCAGATGGGAAGCCATGATGGGAAACTACGTTTAGCATAGTAGTTACTTACCCATTCACTACTAATAGTACAAAACAATTGGCCAGTGCTCTTGAAAATGCCAAGATCACAAAAAATACAAAGTAGCCCTGAGGAACTCTTATAGCATGCAGAATACTAAAGGGAACATCAAAATAAAATGCAGTGTGAGACCCTAAACCAAAACAACTTAAAAATGGCTTTAGTCATGCAATTGGTGAAATTTAAATAAGATCTGTATAACAGTTAATAGTATTGCTATTGAGGTTAATTTTCTGGTTTTTTTTTATTGCTGTACTATAATTGTATGTGATGCTAACTGTATCGGCAGCTAGGCAAAGAGTTTATAAGAACTCTCTGTTCTTTTTTTTTTTTATAACTCTTTTATTCAAAAAATAAAAGTTAAAATGCATGTAAAATTTAAAAGTGCAAATTAGATTATGACCATGGGATAAAAACTTTTCAGCCATTTCCTATTGCGGTTTTTTTTTTTCTAAAAGAGGAAATTCACTGTCTAGTGTAAGAGTAGTATGCATAAACTGTTGTAAATAGAAATGTGTGCACACAAAAACCGCAAAGGAAAAATACAAATAATTCTCCTCGTTCTTTCCTTTTTCCCCAACCTGCTCACATCTTTTATTTTTCTTTTAAAATAAAAACAGAAAATCTAAACTTGTTCTACTGATCCCTGTATAATCTGGTCTCTGACTCTTTGTCTGATCTTATCTGATGATACCACACTCCCTCTTAGGACCCTTGAGGCAAACAGGCACCTTTCTGTTTTTCAACTGAGTTCCTTATTGCCTTGGGACCTTTGTTCTTACTATTTCCTCATACTAGACTGTCCCTACTCCTGTATTTCAATGGCTACCTCTATCTACTTGGATTCCTTATGTACCTGTGCAACAACTATTCTCCTCACAGAAGCCAAAATAATCTATTAAAAATATTAATTGGATCAGATGTTTCTTCTACTTACAAGTTTTTCATAGGTTACTACTGTGCTTAAAGTTTAAACTCTTTACCATAACGTACAGGTACCATATATTCTGATACCGCCCTATCTCTCCAGCCTCATCCCAAGCCACTATCTCAGCCTAGCATTATCTCCTCCCTGCCCACTCCACTTTATCTAGATAACTTTTATTCATCTTTCAACTATAAGACTTGATATCATTTTCTGAGAATGCTTCTCTGACAGTCTTCTTCCCATATCTGGGGAGAAGCTTCTTTTTTTTTTTTTTGAGACGGAGTCTCACTGTCATCCAGGCTGGAGTGCAGTGGCGCAATCTCGGTTCACTGCAACCTCCACCTCTGGGGTTCAAGCAATTTTCCTGCCTCAGCCTCCTGAGTAGCTGGCACTGCAGGTGTGCACCACCATGCCTGGCTAATTTTCATATTTTTAGTACAGATGGGGTTTCACTATGTTGGCCAGGCTGGTCTCAAACTCCTGACCTCAGGTGATGCACCCAGCTCGGCCTCCCAGAGTGCTAGGATTACAGGCGTGAGCCAGCGTGCCCTGCCACGCTTCTTATGTTTATTCCCATAGCTGCTTGTATTTCCTCATCATAGCATGTATCAAATTCTAATGTCATGTTGTGTGGTGTTTATAACATAGGTAGAAGTAACATATATAACAATTATAGCACAAAGACTAGAGCAAATGAAATTATACTGTGCTATTATAAGGTTCTTAAACTCTATGTGGAATAGTATAATATCACTTGAAAGTAGTTTGTGATAAGTTAAAGATGTACACCAAAGGATTTCTAGCTTCTGTTATGAGAACTAGAGAGCTGGATAGAAGGAGCATCACTCCTAAATTTACAATGAAAAAGAGACAAGTTTACTTTAAATTGATATTCAGTTTCAAACAGAGAGAGCCGAGGTTGCAGAGCAACCACCCTACTCAAAACCTGAGGATAGAAGGTGCCTTCAGCGTCTGTAGTCACGAACTCTTTCACAACTGGGGTAGATCTAATCAGATAGTGGGAAGAAGAATTCATTTGTCAAATTAATGAAGGCCAAGATCAGATTGGTGGGATAGTGTGAATTCTCTAAAAGGGTCAGAAAAATTGATGGAATTCAAATCCAGTTATAGCCTCTTTCACCACCAACCGCCCTGGTCCAAACAGAAAAGACTGGAAAGAGACCTAAAGAAATGGCTGTTGTGTTGCAGACTTGGGACACAAAAAGGGTAGTTCAGTTCCGGGGGAGAAAACTGCCCCAGATGCTTTCCTCTTCTCTCAACGGTAGAACAAAAGCCTTAATCAGTGGGGAAAGACAAAAAGCACTACTTTCATTGGGGCATTACTGAAAACTCCTTATATTTGTGGGAAGGCGACAAAGAAAAGAAACCCCTAAATATATCAAAAATCACATCCAATATAAATGTTCTAAACAGTCCAATTGAAAAGCAGAGACTGTCAGACTGGATGTAAAAGCAAGACTTGACTATATGCTTCTTATAAAGAAATGCACTTTATGTATAAAGGCATTAATTAATTACCAAACATTAAAGAAGAAATATTAATTCATCACAATCTCTTCCAGAAAACTGCAGAAGAGGAAACAATTCTCAAGTCCTTCTATAAGGCCTTTATTACCTTAATATGAAACCAATCAAAGATATTACAAGAAAAGCAAACTACATGCCAATACAATTGCCATAATTCTAGCAACTAAAATCAGAATACATAAGAAAAGACACTATCAAGTACAGTTTATTCCTGAAATACAAGATTAGTTTAATATTTGAAAACCAATGAACTTGCCATATTAACAAACTAAAAGGGGGAAAACTTAGGTCATATCCATGTATGTGGGTTAAATTCATTTGACAAAGTCCAATAATGTCTTTGAATATAGCCTGTCTTTTCTTCTCTACATAAACCACATCAACGGTGCATCTCCATGAATTTTAGTGTGTATTCATTTTGAAAGTAGTGAAAATTTAAATGAATCAACGTGAATGTAAAATCCTTCTGGGTGTTGACACTATTTTTACCAGGATTTTAAACTTGTCTAAACCACCTTAAATTCGATAGTATCTTTTTTCTAAAATAACTTGCTTCTATAAGGTTTTTCCAAAACAGTATATTCAGTTACTGTAGAAACAACCCCTTTTCATAAAGCTAATACAATTGATTAATTTACATATAGTAATTACAATAAGAACAAATGAAACAGGTTTAGGATCAAACACAACTGACCCTTGGCAATATACAAATCAATAGTGGTGAGCTAAAGTATATGGGCAAAGTAGAGAATAGTTTGTTAGATGCACAAGTGTGTATGTTGTGGTTATCAACCAAAAATTGAAAGATTTTATGGCAAGAATGAGAAATACCAGTTAATCCAAAAGTTAAATAGGTAAAACAGAATATCTACATTGTTTTAGGTGTTGTACTTTTATCATCAATTTTTAAAAATCACTTGTTTTTCTTCTGTTTTTTTAATGATTTCCTTTCACACCTTTTTTTCTTGTCTCATTCCTTTTTTAGGGAGTTCACTTTTCTTTATGTTAGAGTAAAACTGTTTCTTTTTATTTTTGTTTTATTTTAAACATTTTACTAGTTAGAGTTGCTTGGCCTTGTATATCTGCTGAAATGTTCTTCATTATATCTTCATTCTTGAATGACAGATTAGCTGAATATAGAATTATATTTTGCGAGATATTTCCCTGCAGTCTTTTGAAGACATGTTTCTGTCTTCTGACATATACCACCGTGAATGAGAAGTCTGCTGTCAGTCTGAGTGATGTTTCTTTGGAGCTAATCTCTTTTGATACTCTGCCTGTTTTTAAAATTTTCCATGTGGATTTATTCTTATCTTGAAAATAAGTCTAGTATTTTTTATGTGCTGAAAGTTATAAGCAAGTAGAAAAATAATAATAAATTCACTACCAAAATGTAACTGCTGTTAACATCTTGCCAATATTTTTTATGCTTTTTATATTGTATCATAGTCAGGATCATACTGCGCACACAATTATATCTTATATTTTTTAGATGGTATAATGACATAAGGACTTTTAATGTTATTACTATTTTTTGTAAATACTATGTTAATCCTGAGTAGTATTCTATTGTATGATGTACTTTAATATATGTAACCTTTTTTCTATGTTTAGTATTCTCTTGTTTCTTGACTTTTTAATTTTATCAGTAGTGTTTTAATAGCCAATTTTGCCTGTAAGTTATTCGTTTTATCTCTAATTATTATTACTTCTTATTTCAATAGTTTTTGGGGTACAGGTGGTTGTTATTGATTACATGGATGAATTCTTAATGATTAATTCTGAGATTTTAGTGCACTCATCACCTGAGCAGTATACATTGTACCCAATATATAGTCTTTTACCCCTCACTCCCCTGTCACTCTTCCCCTCTCAGTCCCCAGAGTCCATTATATCACTCTGTATGTCTTTGCATCCTCATAGCTTAGTTCCCACTTAAAAGTGAGAACATACAATTTTTGGTTTTCCATTCCTGATTTACTTCATTTAGAAAAATGGCTTCCAGCTCCATCCAAGTTACTGCAAAAGACATTATTTCATTCCTTTTTATGGCTAAGTAACATTCCATGGTGTATATGTACCACATTTTCTTTATCTGCCCATTGGTCTATGGGCACTTAGGTTGGTTCCATATCTTTGCAATTACGAATTGTGCTGCTCTAAACAAGCATATGCATGTGTCTTTTTTATATAATGACTTATTTTCCTTTGGGTAGATACCCATTAGTGGGATTGCCAGATCAAATGGTAGATCTACTTTTAGTTCTTTAAGGAATCTCTGTATTGTTTTCCATAGTGGTTGTACCAGTTTACATTCCCAACAGCAGTGCACAAGTGTTCCCTTTTCACCACATCCACTCCAACACGGATTTATTTATTTTTTGACTTTTTAATTATGGCCATTCTTGTAGGAGTAAGGTGGTATTTCATTGTGGGTGTTTTTTTTTTTTTTTTTTTTTTTTGAGACAGAGTCTCGCTCCATCACCTAGGATGGAGTACAGTGGCATGATCTCTGCTCACTGCAACCTCCGCCTCCTGGGTTCAAGCAATTCTCTTGCCTCAGCCTCCTGCATAGCTGGGATTATAGGCATGCACCACCACACCCGACTAATTTTTGTATTTTTAGTAGAGATGGGGTTTCACCATGTTGGCCCAGCTGGCTCAAACTCTTGACCTCAGGTGATCCACCTGCCTCAGCCTCCTAAAGTGCTGGGATTACAAGTGTGAGCTACCGTACCCGGCCTCATTGTGGTTTTAATTTGCATTTCCCTGATGATTAGTGATATTGAGCATTTGTTTCATGTGTTTGTTGGTTGTTTGTATGTCTTTGTTAAAAGAAAAACTTTAGCCAAATTAAATTTTTTAAAAGTTTAATTGAGCAAAGAACAATTCTCAATTTGGGCAGCCTCCCAAGCCATAGTAGGCTCAGAGACACCAGCACAGCCACCTGCTGGAAGAAGATTTATGGACATAAAAAAGAAAGTGACATACAGAAAATGGAAGTGAGCTACAGAAACAGCTGAATTGGTTACAGCTCGGCATTTGCCTTGTTTGAATGTGGTTTAAATAGTTGGCCATCTTTGATTAGCCAAAACTCAGGAATTGAAACAAGAGTAGGTTACAGTTTGTTGACAAATCTATTTAGGTTATAGTTCATGAGAAGTGTACAGCAAAAATTTTAGGCCAAAGTTAAAATATGTGGGGAGGCAGCTTTAGGCTAAACTTGACTTAACAATTTTCTCCTTTTGGTCATCCTCAAAATTTTGAGAAATTGGCCCAAACTATAGTCATCGATATCACTATCATCATTGTAAGTGTACTTATTTGATCTTGAAACACATGGGGAAATAGCAGAACAGTGGGTTTTGTAAGGTGGGAACAAGGACTTCATTTTAATTTTTTGTCAGGGTTAGAGTAGGAGGTACCCTCCTTATGCTGGAATATCCTGTTTACAGGAGAAAAACAAAACTCTCTGTTCTAGGATCTATGTGTTCTCTTAAAGTCTTAGTTTGATTGTCATATTTAGTATAAGTGACTCCATTTTGGTTTTGTGTGGTCTGATGGGGCCTAGTGCATGAGCTCAGTTCAAAACAATGGCCTCCCATAATTTTCTTTAAAAATTTCCCCCTTTGGCCAGGTTCTAGCTTAGGGGAGAGCATGACCAAAACAGAGGGCCTTAGTGCCACTCTCAGTTACCATCATTTTGAGTTTCCAGTCTCAGCACATCATTCATAGGTTATGGTGACCTCATGGTCATACATTTCTTTCAGCTCTTGTTATTCCAGTTGAAGAGAGACCATTTGACGTTCTAGAGATGGCTGTATTAAGAAATTTAATCCTTCTGAAAGAATATAGCACACCAGGGTGACTATTATTTTGACTATCAGGAGGATAATATCAAGATTTTGGAGTATGCTTCTTAGCCAGTGTCCACATAAACCAAACCAACTAAAATCAAATTGATCAATGAATGAGTTAGATAAAGAGTCTCCTTGCTTTAACTAAGCAGTTTCTTCATTAATATTCTATAACTGAATTTCTATAATAACCAATGTGATGTATTTCTCCATAGGCAACAAGGAGTGCCAGCAGCTGCATAGATACTTCTCTGTTTAACCAGTAAGTAATCTAGAGAGATTTTGTTATTTAACACAACTTTCATAACAGAATTTAAAATCTGTCATGTAACCTTAGCCTTTACAGTAGAATCTGCTATAAAGCCTATTATGAGTGATACATTCCTAATTGTCTCATTTACTTCAACCCAAGGAAAAAGGACCTTAACAAATTATACTCTTCTAGAATAGTGAAGACCTCTTGGCAATGTTGTCTTTAACTATGATGTGGGTTAAGAGGAGTGGACTAATGTTCTGCTTCTGACTGGTTATCAGGCACAATATGTACCATTATAATTTCTCACCTACATTGGGCCTTCATCTTCCATCTATCAAGGTATGTTTTCCATGTATAAGGTTGGCTGCAAAATTATTCACAAGTAAAATTATACCCCATGAATGCATACAACAGACCCCCTTTTCATTTCTATTGTTCACACATGTATAAGCAAGAGGAAAAAATGAAAGGTAAGAGTCTCATCTCATAATAGTAGAGAATTCTTGTTCTGTGATCTTGGGAAAAAGATGTCCACCTCCTGGATGCCATCTTCTTCTGGAGAGAAACTTCCCTGGTTAACTTAACCTTAAGATTTCCAATGGATGTTTGGATGTACAGTTCCAAGAGTGTGGAGGGACCCTTCTGAGTTGTGAGACTATGAGCCTAAGGTTAAAGGTCCTGAAGTTTTCCAGCAGTGTGGATGGCAAGGGCAGTCTTTCTTGGATGTTCTCAGAAGATCCAGCCTTTGGGTTCTAGAACGTGAAGGGGTTGATTGTCCTCAATCAGTGAACCATGAACATTTTTCTTTGCTGGAGTAAATACAGTGTGGCATAATGAGCTACTGTTATAACAGCCCTCTTGCAAGAGAAAGCTTTTATACAACCAGAAAAAAAACATTCATTTAAAATGACAATTGAATAGAATTTCTGTATAAATATTTAAATAACCAATCAGGTATTGGAATGTACTACCTGATTGTGGATAGGAGTTTAGATTGTCTGCCCAGGAATATGGTTTTGACAAACCAAATATTGGTCATAAAATATTTTAGCAATTTAGAAGTAAATATATATATATATACACACACACACACACACACACACACATATCTACACACATATATACATATACATACACACATATATTCATATGCATATGTTCAATTTAGATCATTTTATCTTCTCCATGATGAATCATGGAATGGAGAACTTTTAATAAAAAGGTTTTCAGGACTCAGAAAGGACAAGGCAAACATCAGGGTTCTACATGAGTCCACGCTTAACACTGGATTTATGTCCTCTCAAATACCAGTTGTTTCTCCAATTTAGGTACATATGTTATCATTAGGTAATTTGACTTAGAGCATGAAGTTCATTTAAACTGTATATTTAAAAAATTTTAGTACTGACTGATTTAGCATGAAAATGTGGCAAACTACTTCCTTGGAATTCAATTAATGATTCTATTGCTTGGGTTAGCTGTTTTATAAACCAGTAAGTCTTTTCATGAAAGTTCCAGGAATTCTTACCCAGTCCAAAATATGTGGTTCTAAAGTTATCAAAAACCTGTATTCAAAAGTGTTTCTCAGGATCCTTTCCATCCTTTCATGAACCTTAAAGACACCATATTCTAGGATTCTAGGCAAGAACCATATGGTCAAACTTAGGCATGGAAAGACGAAAGGCATCTGGTCAACCTTAGGCATGGGAAAAGGAGAGCCATTTGGTCAACCATAAGCATAGGAAGGCAAGAGACATCTGATAGACCTTAGACATGGAGAGAGTCATCAGCTCAATCTCAGGCATGGGAAGGGGAGCCTTATGGTTAACCTTAGGCATGGGAAGGCAAGAGATATCTGGTAGAACTTAGACATGGCACAGGGAGAATCATCTCATCAACCTTTGGCATGGGAAGGCGAGAGACATCTGGTTCACCTTAGACATTGCAAGGGGACAGCCACCTGGTCGACCTCATGCATGGGAAGGTGAGAGACCTGTGGTCGACCTCAGTCATAGAAAGGCGAGAGACATCTGATCCACCTTAGACATTGCGAGGGGCAGCCACCTGGTCAACCTCAGGTATGCGAAGATGAGAGACATATGGTAGATCTTTGATGTGAGAAGGCCTGAGGCTATTAGTTCGACCTTAGTTAGGGAAGATGACAGACGTATGCCAGACTGTAGTCAAGGGAAGGTGAGAGACATCTGGTACACCTTAGACATTGTAAGGGTACAGCCACCTGGTTGACATCAGGCATGGGAAGGAAAGAGACATATGGTTGACCTTAGTCGTGGGAAGGCAAGAGACATCTGGTTCACTTTAGACATTGCAAGGGGATAGCTGCCTGGTCGACCTCAGTCATGGGAAAGCGAGAGACATATGGTCAACCTCAGTCGTGGAAAGGCGAGAGACATCTGGTCAACCTTAGACTTTGCAAGGGGATAGCCACCTAGTCAACCTCAGGCATGGGAAGTAGAGACATCTGGTCAACCTTAGATATGGGAAGGTGAGAGACATCTGGTAGATCTTAGTCATGGGAGAGTGAGAGACATATGGTACCACTTAGACATGGCAAGGGGAGAGCCATCTCATCTATCATAGGCTTTGGAAGGCGAAAGACATGTGGTAGTCTTTAGACATGGCAAGGGGAGAGCCACCTGGTCAACCTAAGGCATGGGAAGGCGAGAGCCAAAAGGTTAGCAGATTTAACTTTTCTGATCAGTTAGTCACTTAAACTTTTTATTTCCCTTTCATAAAGTTTTTAAATAAACATTTTGAAATCTTTTTAGAAGCTTCTGCATATTAATAGGCATTCCTAGATGAGAGTAGTTTGGGAGTCCTCATTTTCAAATGTCCTTGTTCAGTGCAGTGTTGCTCGTTTGGAACTTTGTGCTGTAACTTCGGTAATATTTCACCATTTCTGTTAGATATTGCTGCTTCAGAGGCTTAATACTTATGTATGTATAAGACTGAAGGAACTCGATTCTTCAGAAATTCAGTATCCCATTTTTACCTCAAATACTTGCTTTGTCTTTCAGGTTCCCTTTATCAACTTAACCATTTTTTTCCTACCTAAACACACACACAAAATGAAACAAAATGGTAGAATACAAAAATCTCTGTGAGTTTTCAAAAGTCAAATTTTACACCCTCTGCAATATTACTATTTACTACCATTTTTTTTTCTGTGCCAGTCAAACATAAGAGGCCTCTAACTGGATCCAAGCCAGTTAATTACTGGATCCAATTTGATCCTGGACCCAGTCCAGTTTCTGTCATGATGTCCAAACACAGTTTGGATCAGAAATTTGCTCCAAGAAACTCTGAGAGCTCAAAATACAAATCTGAGGAGCTTCAGAATCTAAGCGAGTACTTACCACTATCTCGAGATGCTCTGAGAGAGCAACAGACATAATGGGCCTAGTGGGTACTTCACTTTGTCACTTGGTGCTCCTGGGTGTCCCTGCAGGCTCTACTTCAGATCCCCTTTCTGATGCCGTCAGTTAAAAAAAATTTAGTCAAATTAAATTTCTAAAAGTTTAATTGAGCAAAGATCAATTTGCAAATTGGGCAGCTTTCTGAGCCAAAGTCGTCTTAGAGACTCCAGCGCAGCTACATGGAGGAAGAACATGTATAGACAGAAAAAGGAAAGTGAGGTATAAAAACTAGAACTGAAGTACAGAAACAACTGGATTGGTGATAGCTCAGTGTTTGCCTTATTTGAATATGGTTTGAATATTTGGCCACCTTCGGCCAAAACTCAGTGACTGGCACAAGAGTAGGCTACAGTCTGTTTATAACTCTATTTAGGTATAGTTTACGATGTATAGAGAAACGTTTAGGCCAAACATAAAATATGTAAGGAGGCAGCTTTAGGCTAAACTTGATTTAAATCTTTTGAGGAATGTCTATTCACATCCTTTGGCCTATTTTTGATGGGATTATTTATGTTTTTTTTTCTTGCTGATTTGAGTTCCTTGTCGATTCTGGATACTAGTCATTTTTTTGGATGCATAATTTGAAAATATTTTCTCCTGCTCTGTGGGTAGTCTCTTTATTTTGCTGATTATTTATTTTGCTATGCAGAAGCTTGTTGGTTTAATGAGGGCCCATTTATTTATTTTTGTTTTTGTTGCCTTTGCTTTTGGAGTCTTAGTCATGAATTCTTTGCCTAGGCCAATGTTCAGAAGAGATGTTCCAATATTATCTTCTAAGATTTTTATGGCTTAAGGTCTTAGATTTAAGTCTTTGATCCACCTTGAGTTGATTTTTGTATAAAGTGAGAGAGAGAGATTCAGTTTTATTCTTCTACATGTGACATGTGGCTAGCCGATTTTCCTGGCACCATTTAATGAATCGGGTGTCCTTTCTCCAATTTATGTTTTTTTAGGCTTTGTTGAAGATCAATTGGCAATATGTATTTGGGTATATTTCTGAGTTCTCTATTCTGTTCCATTCATCTAAGTGCCTATTTTTATAGCACTACAATGCTACTTTGGTAACTATACCCTTGTAGTACAATTTGAAGTTTGATAATGTGATTCCTCAGATTTGTTCTTTTTGCTTATTATTGCTTAGGCTTTACAGGCTTTTTGTGGTATTACATACATTTAGATTTTTTAAAAAACGAGTATGGCATTTTGATAGGAATTTCATAAAATCTGTAGATTGCTTTTGGCACTATGGTCATTTTCACAATATTGATTCTTCCCATCCATGAGCATGGGGTGTATTTCCATTTGTTTCTGTTTTCCTTGCAGATATCTTTCACCTCTTTGGTTAAGTATTTTCCCAGATATTTTTATTTTTCTGCAGCTGTTGTAAACGGGATTGAATTGATTCGATTGATTGCCCATTTAGTTGTTGTTGGTGTATAGCAGTGCTACTGATTTGTGTACATTGAATTTGTAACCTAAGACTTTACTGAATTTGTTTATCAGATCTAGGAGCCTTTTGGATGAGTCTTTATGGTTTTCTAGGTATACAATTGTATCATCAGCAAACAGCAACAGTTTGACTTCCTCTTTTCCAATTTGGATGCCCTTTATTTCTTTCTCTTGCCTGATTTCTCTGGCTAGAACTTCCAGTACTATGTTAATTAGAAATGGTAAAAATGAGAATTCTTGACTTGTTCCAGGTCTCAGGGGGAATGCTTTCAATTTTTCCCCATTCAGAATAATGTTGACTGTGGGTTTGTCATACATGGCTTTTATTACTTGGAAATAAATAGTTTCTATGCCTATTTTGTTGAAGTATTTTATCATAACAACATTCTGGATTTTATCAGCTGTTTTTTTTCAGCATTTATTAAGAGGACAAGATTGTTTTTGTTTTTAATTTTGTTTTTGTGATGTATTACATTTATTAACTTGCATATGTTAACCCATCTCTGCATCCCTGGGATGATGAGACCCACTTAATCATGATGTACTTTTTTTTTGAGGTGTTGTTTGATTCAGTTTATGTCCTTTCCTGGTTTTGGTATTAGGGTGATACTGGTTTATAGAATAATTTAGGGAGGATTGTTTCTTTTTCCTTCTTTTGAAATAGTTTCCATAGAATTGGTATCAGTTCTTCTTTGAATATCTGGTAAAATTCAGCTGTGAACACATCTGGTCCTGGCCTTTTTTTGTTGGCTATTTTTATTTTATTGTTACTGATTCAATCTTGCTGCTTGTTATTGGTCTATTCAGGGTTTCTATTTCTTCCTGATTTAATCTATGTGGGTTGTACATTTCCAGGAATTTATCCATTTCCTCTAGATTTTCTAGTCCATGCACATAAAGGTGTTCCTACTAGCCTTGAAAAATATTTTGTATTTCTGTGGTATTTACTGTAATATCCCCAGTTTTATTTTTAATTGAGCATATTTGGATCTTTTCTCTTATTTTCTTGGTTAATCTCACGAATGGTCTATCAATTTTATCTTTAAAAAACACCTTTTTGTTTAATTTGCCTTTTTTATTTTTTTGTTTCAAATTCATTTACTTCTGCTCTGATCTTTGTTATTTCTTTTCTTCTGTTGGTTTGGGGTTTAGTTTGTTCTTGTTTCTCTAGTTGCTTGAGGTATGACATTAGGTTGTCAACTTGTGTTCTTTGGACTTTTTGATGTATGCATTTCATGCTATGAACATTCCTCTTAGCACTGCTTCTGCTGTATCCCAGAGGTTTTGATAACTTTTGCCAATATTATCATTCCTTTCAAATAATTTTTAAATTTCTATCCTGATTTCACTGTTAACCCCAAGTCATTCAAGAGCAGATTATTTAATGTCCATGTATTTTTATAACTTTGAGGGTTCCTTTTTTTGATTTCCAGTTTTATTCCTCTGTGGTCTGAGAAGATACTTAATATATTTTTAATTTTCTTAAATGTATTGAGATTTGTTTTGTGTCCTACCATATGATCTATCTTGAAAAATGTTCCATGTGCTGATGAATAGAATGTGTATTCTGCTGTTGTTGGAAAGAGTGCTCTGTAAATATTTGTTAAGTCCTTTTGTTCTAGGGTATAGGTTAAGTCCATTGTATCTTTGCTGACTTTCTGTCTTGATGATCTATCTAGTGCTGTCAGTGGAGTACTGAAATCCCCTGCTATTATTGTGTTGCTGTCTATGTCATTTCTTAGGTCTAGTAGTAATTGTTTTATATATCTGGGAGCTCCAGTGTTAGGTGCACATTAATGTAAGACGTTAGGTGCACATTAATTTAAGACTGTATTATCTTATTGGACTGATTTTTCAAGATTATACAATGGCCTTTGCCTTTTTACTGTTGTTGTTTTAACATTTTTTTTTGTCTGATATAAGAATAGCTACTCTATTGTTTTGGGTTTTCAATTGCATGGAACATCTTTTTCTACCTATTTACTTTGAGTTTATATGAAGCCTTAAGTGTTAGGTGAGTCTCTTGAAGACAGCAGATATTTGGTTGGTGGTTTTTTTACACATTTTGCCATTCTGTATCTTTTTAGGTGGAGCACCTAGGCTAGCTTTACCTGTAATTATTTCTCTTGGAGAGATTCCTAGAATGGATCAAGTCTACATTAAACAGTGTGAATGTTTTTAATATTCTTGATATATAGTGTTATATTGCTTCCCATAATGATTTTACCAGTTTATCATGTCACCTGTTATGGAAGCCTCTATGTTAATTGGTCTTACTATCATCTTCAAAATAATTCTTGCTATTTTTGTTATCAAAATGTTATTTTCATTTGAATTTCTTTATTATAAATAAAGTACAATACTTTTTTTTAGTAATTATTAGGTCTGAATCTACAACTATGGGCTCTTGTTGGGATAGGGTACTGGACATATCATATTTCAAATGTCATTAAAGAGACCTGTTACTGAAGCTCTGACTGATTATTTTTCTCTTTCCTATTTTTCTGTGCTTTGATGTGTTTGTAAAGAGATTCAACATCTTTGATTTAGCCACATACTCACAATTCTTTAAAATTCTTAATGCTTCTATCAGAAAGCTGTCCTAAATTTTGAGAAATTAGTGAAAATGGTTGCATGCCCTTTCCAAACATAGACTGTCATATTTACATATACTTCATTACTTCTTGATCATGGGGAGCCACTGGTCATTACATATTTTTTATTAAATTTTTGGAAAGCATGTGGAATGTACATAACCAAAGTTTCCTTAACATCCAGGATTTAATTTATCTTGCTTTATTAATTTAAAATGTTATGTAATGATCTTGTCAGTGTTTAAGTAGGATCAATTATTGTCATCAATTGGGCTAGTTTCTATTTGTATGATTCCTATCATGTGTTCTTTTATAATTCTCTACAAAAGACCAATCTCTTAAAAACAGCTATATAAGATTATTTTTAGTAACACTAGGAATGGCAATTGAGTTTCATCTATTGTGCAAACTTCAATCAATTGATAGTAGTTGCCAAGTGCACAGGATTGAGGGGAATTCTGAGGCTTCTTCAAAGCTTACTAGAAAAGATAGCCATAATTTTATTAGTGATACCTATTATAATTAGGGGGGTGTGTGTGTGTGCGCGCGCGTGTGTGTGTGTGTGTGTGTGTAAGTTAGAAGTTATGTACTTTCCATTCCTGAATGATAATTAACCTAGTATTTCTTAAACTATAATATCCCTTAAAATATACTAATTATAATTATTGTCAGATTATATACTAAAAAGACCAGCATATTGTGCCTCTCCTATTGCATGGAATTTAAAACGTGCTTAATAAATTTTGACTAGGTATGTGTAACTTAAACTCATAAAAATATGCCCTGCATATATTTTAAAAGCCCTGTGCAATAACTGATATAATTCTGCATACTGGGATATATGATTTTAAAGTGAGTTAATAAACATGAGCAAGTGAAATCATTGATTTTTTATGATTCTATATTATTTTATAATTACAAGATAAAACTACTTTAAATAACACTCGAATCCCTAAGGATGCTTAAACCACTCAGTTGAGTGTGCTAATCTTATAGTAAGCCGAAGTTGCTACTTTTAGTGTAATGTGTTAGAAAAAATTAATTTTAAATAATGTTTCCAAATACTTATTCCATGTTCAGAACTATAGTTTTTCAGTTTTTGTCTTGTTTTAAAACAAGGATAAAGTAAGACAGAACTGTTGTTTGATGTCAATATGAAGAACATACATGTGTTTTAAGGAGGATATTGGTAGTGGAGCAGGAAAAATGGGAGTGAACAAGGTGGATTAGAGAAATAAAGCCTATCTGAGAAGTGAGATTTTTGAGTTTATTGTAGAAACATAGTCAGCTTAGATGACTAAGGAGAGAGTGTAATGAAAGTCAATGGAGATGTCAGTAACTGAATAAATATGAAATAATTATAACATGGAAATTATAATTATTTTAAGCAGTATTTTCATGAAGAAATATTAAAGCAATAAAAGCTAAACACTCATTGTTTAGAGTGGGTTGTAAATTTCGAGAATAGGGTCTTTTCCCTGTAGACTTTAAGAAGCTTTAAAATGAATAAGGTAGAATGTGAAGATAATTTTGATGATTTCTGGCCATTCGATGCTTCGTAAATCTCACAAAGGTGCTACTTGTTTGTCGCTTGCATGTTGGCGACACATTTTAAAAAAATATTTAAGACTTTGGGAAAAGTAATGTAGTTAGCATTAAGGTTAAGAGTAAGACTTTTGGGTTCAGATTTTGCTTCTGCCATTTAATAGCTCTGTGACCTTGGACAAGTTATTTAACTTCTCTTTACTTCAATTTTCTCATCTGTAAATTGAGGATGTATACATGTTTTAAGGAATAAATAAGTTCTCATTTAGAAGTCACTGTAGGAGAGAGAGAACTTTTCTTCTACCCTCTGAGGGTTTGATAATTGAGTCTTTGAAATAAATGGACAGTAGACATATTAGCAGGACAAAAGATACACAAATTTATTACGTGCATGGGGGCATCAAGGAAAAAGAAAAGTGAATATGCCAAAACCCAGTGAGACATAGAAGCTTATATGCCTTCTTCATAAGGGAAAGTAAATGATTTGGAGGAAAGATAAGGGGGTCCTTAGAAGAATAGGTGGCAGCCCATCTGGGAGTGATGTAGACACCCCTTTTCCTCGCCTTCAATCCAAGTTAATTCTTCCTAATTTATGAGAGTCCTGGAGAAAGGAATCATGACAACTGCATTTATTTTGTAGAATCTGTCTATAGGCAGATAAGGGAAATTCAGAAAAATCTCCTCCATGCATTTGCTGTTTCCTGACTGCCCTCAGTTTGATATTCAAAGTTGTATATTTTGGGGTGGCATTTCCTGAACTCTTCCATCATTTATAATAGTGCCTGACATGTGACAATTCATCTAGAAATAATAGCAAACCCTTCATACACACTCTCACATAGTTAGTCCTTGTAAGTAATAGCATCACCTCCACACACCACCACCATCCCTATGTGCTTAATCTCTGTTGTCGAAGAAGAAAAAATTACTTCCTTCCACCCTCCTTGGTTCTTTGGCTGGGCTACAGGAGTAAGAGCATATTTAAATGCTTGCATCCACATGGGAGTTACATAAAACATAAGACTCAAAGAAGAGTCAGATGATTAAAACTTACATAATAACATCCTGAGCCACGGGAAGGAATAGGTGATTGGGACTTCTGAGGTTGTGGTAGCCACAAGTTATGGGAGGTTAAGGGGAGAAATGTATGGTGCATAAAGATTATCATGTTACATAGTTTAAAAAAAAGTATCTCAGGTAATAAAAGTTGTCTTGCAGCAGCCCCCTTCCTGATACAGATACTTTTGCTAATGTAGATTTCTTTCATACATGCAAATTATCTTTACAAAAGGGTGGCTTTTCAGAGTTACTCCAGTGTCTGCAGTTTCTTAGAATAACTAGCTAAAAATATGCCAAAGAACTATATTTTGGTGTGGTGTATTCTGGTCTTCTACAGTCATATTTTGAGGTGGTGTTTTCTGAGCCCTGGCACTGGAGAATCTCATTCTAACGTGTCAGGAAATATTGGGGGTTAGCAGGAGTGGCACAGTGATATGAGCAAATAAGATTTTCTCTGACCTAGTTATTATTATATACATTTGAAAGCTAAGGAAACAAAGACTCGGAGATGTAAGTAATTTTCCCCATTCACACAGCTTGAAAATAGCAGAGGCAGTTTCTGAAACCATATTTGACACCCAAACTCAAGCTTCACACACACAACGATGCTTTCTGCCCCTCCAGTCCCTTTTGGTTCAAGAGAGGCCAACTGTTCCTAAAACCATTCCTATCCATGATGCAAGTAACACTACTGAGTGCTATCTGGAGAAAAGATAAATACACTGGAGATTAGTGGAAGTATATTTTCAGCTTTTTCCTCTTCCTCAACTGCTTCCTGTTCCTTGCCCTGCAATTGCTAAAATACTCAGAATGCCTTTCCTAGCCTCATCATAGCTGCCAACAGTTTTCCGTTAGAAATGGGATGTCCCTCAAAGGAGTCTTCCCTTCCCGAGGTGCTGACTTGTAGTTATATTCGTGTATCCTGCTTACTGCTGGCATCAGTGTGTACAAGTGCTGTTATTGTCTCTCTAGGAGTAGCAGTAGTAGTAGCAGCAACAGCAGCTAAAACCAAAGCAGTGTCCAATTAAAAAGTCTCTTTTCACTTGCTCTAATGGCCCCGGTTTTAGCATTCAGTCTCACCTGTCTCTTCACGAAAGTGCTCATGACCGTAAAGAAGATGCATTTCAAATACATACACTGGAAAAGTTGTGAACCATTATGGAAAACAGTATGGCAATTCCTCAAGGATCTAGAACTAGGTGTACCATATGACCCAGCCATTCCATTACTGGGTATATACCCAAAGAATTATAAATCATTCTACTATAAAGACACATGCACACGTAAGTTTATTGCGGCACTATTCACAATAGCAAAGACTTGGAATCAACCCAGATGTCCATCAGTGACAGACTGGATTACGAAAACGTGGCACATATACACCATGGAATACTATGCAGCCATAAAAAAGGATGAGTTTGTGTCCTTTGTAGGGACATGGATGCAGCTGGAAACCATCATTCTCAGCAAACTATCACAAGAACAGAAAACCAAACACCGCATGTTCTCACTCATAGGTGGGAACTGAACAATGAGATCACTTGGACTCGGGAAGGGGGACATCACACACCGGGGCCTATCACGGGGAGGGGGGAGCGGGGAGGGATTGCATTGGGAGTTATACCTGATGTAAATGACGAGTTGATGGGTGCTGACGAGTTGATGGGTGCAGCACAGCAACATGGCACAAGTATACATATGTAACAAACCTGCACGTTATGCACATGTACCCTAGAACTTAAAGTATAATAATAAAAAATAATTTAAAAAAAAGACATCAATAAAATGCCCAGTGAAATGTAAGTGATCTTTATTATTTAGGGAATAAGGTAGAAAAAATAATTTCCAATTTAGAGAAGGAGAATGTGTGGGTAAGAAACTAGAATCCTAGGTTGGAGTTCTGAATTTGTCATGTACTCCGTGTGTGATAAAAGCCAGCCACCTACTCCTTTCTCCTAACCTAAAATGGCTTCTCTTAATGTAATTAGGTTTCTTGCAATGAAAAATGGGAATCAATCCCAATGTCTTCCTTAATATCCTGAAAACATTTTTGTAAGGAGCAAACAGATGAATTGTAAAGAATTATACACATGCACAGTGTGATATGTGGTTGTGCTATAACTATTTTCCAAGAGTGTTTTGAAAATAGGAGAAAAGTTTTCTTCTTAGTACCAGCCCATGGCCTGTTTTCTTCTAAAAGGTATGAGTCAGGATTGTATCTTGAAATCCTAAATAGAACTTGGGTAAGAAACAGACAACTCAGAGGAATATGAGTAACATGAATTCTCGATAAGTACTTGCTTTTTCTCCAAAGATGGCTAATGATATATTACTACTATTCAAAAGTCTCCTGGGAGAAAAATGCATAGATGTTTCTCTGGGTAATTAAAATGCGAGTTGCCAAATAAAGGGGATAACAGAAAGGTAAAGGTAATTCAAAACAAAGCTATTGGAGTGCCTGAGTAGGCAGAAATGTAAGGTGACAGAGGAACCACTTTTACAATAGGCAAAATGTGATTCTGGCTGGCATTCTGTTATGTTAATCATGCATCTCTGCCACATCAGGATCATTGTCCTTTAAAAATATCCTTTGAAGCATGCTTTGCTTTCGCTAATCCATCATGGAAATCATACATGCTTTTATTATTAATACATGTTTTTCTTACTGACAATAGGAGTCAAAAATGCTGGCATATGCAAGGCAAATTTTCTCAGCGATAATGTGAGTATAGAGCAGATTCTTCTTTTTCATTTTGTCAAAGCACATCTGCATGACACACACCCACACATGCGCGTGAACACACACACATGACACAACATATCCATACCACTGGCAACAATAACAGAGGCCAAAAGTCCTGCCATAACATATTCACTTGTAATTCAGCTCTTCTCCAAACATGTACATCTTTTTTTTTTTTAGGTTAGTTCAGTTGTTTTTAATTGAATTGACTTCAGTTCAAATCCAGAATTGAAGTATGAGGATAATCTGACTTGTTCTAGACTTGAGCCGCCATATACTTATAGGTTACCACCTAATTCCTTCTGGACCTTTTTACTATTCGTAGGCTTAAATTCAGTGACACAGCCAACTACAAAAGACATTTATTGGTGTGAAAGGACTAGATGCATCAGACTTTCCAGTGATCAATGACACATGTTTGTTAAACATCACGATTTTTTTTAACTAAGAGCAATCAAAAACAATTAAACTTCATTTTTAATGCGCATTTTATATGGTGAATGAATATTCTTTACTCAATACCTGCTATCTGGCTAAGCAAAAGAACAACATTTTAATAATGTTGTATTTCTGAGTAAACAGAATCACAAGAACATGCTGTAAAATATTATTGGAATGAAGAGTTTTAATCTCAAGATTATAGTTCAGACTTAAAAAAAAATTCTTATTTCATGTATGTCATTCAAAGATAAAATCTTCTCCAATAAAATTGTCAGATGTTTCAATTTGAATTTTAGATGGAAATATAAAGCCTCATGTATAATACTAAAAACAAAATAAAGTGACAGAAAAAAGCTATGGTGGTTCCACTATCTATCGTCATGTAGAAGCACGCTGACTTCATTTCCCTTTCTCTCCTGCAAAAGCAAACATGAATCCACTCTGCCAAGATTACCACCAGCAATATCCTGGAAATAAGATATGAGATGAGACAGTTTTCAGGGCTGTAAATATAAATTTGGGTTAATATTAGAAACTAATTTATATAATATGTAGCATGAATAGGACAATGGAAAAATATGAAAATGTAGATAATTATTAAAATGTATTAAACTTTCTATAAAACCAGGAAGATGACAAATTAAAAATTAATCATTTTTAAATGACTGAAAAATATCTTTCAAGCAATTGCCACAGTACATGTACTGTGGAAATACTATCAACCTTCCTATGCAAGTCAGAAATAAGACAAAAACCACATACCAGGACTAAACTTATTTGGCATTACTCTGAAAGTTAAAGCTAACATAAGATATCAGACATCTGGAGACAATATTATTATTAATTGAAAATCATTTAAATGTTTACCAAAACAAACTACAACAAAACCAAAGCAAGATAATTCCTTGATAAAGTATGAGAAATAAGAAATAAGACTTCCTCTAAGGCAGCAATTCCCAAAGTGTGGTCCCCAGACCAGCAGCGTCAGCATCACCTGAGCATTGTTAGAATACCAATTTTCGTTTTAACTGGGGTCAGATGATAGCTCCTTGTAGTTTTGATTTGCATTTCTCTGATGATCAATGATGTTGAGCATATTTTCATATGCCTGTTTGCAATGTGTATGTCTTGAACTTATGGACATAAAGAGTAGAAGGATGGTTACCAGAGGCTGAGAAGGGTAGTGGGGTATTGGGCGGGAGGTGTGGATGGTTAATGGGTACAAAAAATATAAAGGATGAATGAGGTCTACTACTTGATAGCACAATAGGGTGACTGTAGTCGAGAATAATATATGTTTTAAAATAACTTAAAGAATGTAATTGGATTGTTTGTAACTCAAAGGATAAATGCTTGATGGATACCCCATTCTCCATAATGTTCTTATTTCACACTGCATCCCTGTATCAAAATATCTCCAGTACCTCCATTAATATATATGTGATTACCTAATATGTAGCCACAAGCAATTTAAAAAAAAATCTTAAAAATTTTTAAAAAGAATACTAATGTTCAGAATCTACCCCAGGTCTGTTGAATCACAGACTCTGATGCTGAGGCCCAGAAAACCATGACTCAAGAATCCCTTTCATGTGATTGGGGCTCATGTTAATAATTCCAGAACCACTGATCTACCTAAAACCATAAAAACCCTAGAAGAAAACCTAGGTAATACCATTCAGGACATAGGCACAGGCAGGGACTTCATGTCTAAAACACCAAAAGCAATGACAACAAAAGCCAAAATTGACAAATGGGATCTAATTAAGCTAAAGAGCTTCTGCACAGACAGCAAAAGAAACTACCATCAGAGTGAACAGGCAACCTACAGAATGGGAGAACATTTTTGCAATCTACTCATCTGACAAAGGGCTAATATCCAGAACTTACAAAGATCTCAAACAAATTTACAAGAAAAAAGCAAACAACGCCATCAAAAAGTGGGCAAAGGATATGAACAGACACTTCTCAAAAGAAGACATGCATACAGCCAAAAGACACATGAAAAAACACTCATCATCACTCACCATCAGAGAAATGTAAATCAAAACCACAATAAGATACCATCTCACACCAGTTAGAATGGCAGTCATTAAAAAATCAGGAAACAACAGGTGCTGGAGAGGATGTGGAGAAATAGGAACACTTTTACACTGTTGGAGGGACTGTAAACTAGTTCAACCATTGTGGAAAACAGTGTGGCGATTCCTCAAGGATCTAGAACTAGAAATACCATTTGATCCAGCCATCCCATTACTGGGTATATACCCAAAGGATTATAAATCATGCTGCTATAAAGACACATGCACATGTATGTTTATTGCGGCACTATTCACAATAGCAAAGACTTGGAACCAACCCAAATGTCCATCAGTGACAGACTGGATGAAGAAAATGTGGCACATATACACCATGGAATACTATGCAGCCATAAAAAAGGATGAGTTTGTGTCCTTTGTAGGGACATGGATGCAGCTGGAAACCATCATTCTCAGCAAACTATCCCAAGAACAGAAAACCAAACATGGCGTGTTCTCACTCATAGGTGGGAATTGAACAATTAGATCACTTGGACACAGGAAGGGGAACATCACACACCAGGGCCTATTGTGGGGAGGGGGATGGGGAGGGATAGCATTAGGAGATATACCTAATGTAAATGACGAGTTAATGGGTACAGCACACCGACATGGCACATGTATACATATGTAACAAACCTGCATGTTGTGCACATGTACCCTAGAACTTAAAGTATAATAAAAAAAAAAAATGAGAAAAGCCTTCTCTGTTTCCTCAAAATAATCAATGAAAAATAGAAATGAAAATATATCATTCTCAATGATGTAGTATTGCCAGATTTAACCACAAAGAAAAAAATCATTCAGGCAACCCAATTAAATTTGAATTTCAGAAAATCAATGCATAATTTCAGAAAAAACAACCTTTCCAATAAAGTCAAAATGTAAAATTCCAAGAGTAAACTTACCAAGAAATGTGTAGAGCATATATGAAGAAAACTATACATTTTACTAGAAGAAAGAACAACAAAAAAGACAACACAGTTTGTGAGCACTTACTGTATGCTAGATGCTGTTCAAACTGCTTCAAACTGCATTACATACTACATGTATTAACTCATTTAATCCTTTCAGCAATACTGCGAGGTGGGTACAACTTAACAGTTGAGGGAATTTAGTCACAGAGTATTTAAATATCATAGCAAGCTCACATAGATACAAAATGAATCTTGTATTAATAAAGATATAGCCTTAGATTATAAGACTCAATAATGTAAAGATATCCATTCTTCACAAATGCATTTATAAATTTAACGTGACTGCAGAGAAAAAAAAGAATTTCTATAGCTTGACAGAAATGTTAAGGTTCATCTAAACAAATGAATATATTAGACTAGCCAGGATATGTTTGAGAAATAATAAATGCAAAACTTCTGTATATTAATAAGTAAATTGTGAGAGTGAGATTTCATAAGAATACAGATACCTATCAATGGAAGAGGATGCTATAGAACAGAAAAAACAGGAAGAAATACACCAGAAGGTTAGCAGTTTTATATGGTGAGTATTTGTGTAATTTAAATTGTTTCCTGTTGCACTTTCACCTTCCTGGTTTTTAATTTTTAAATGAATATTTTGTATTTTTGTATCTTATATTTTTAAGGAAGAAAAAATGTTTTACCCTAAAGAAAGCAAAACCGGGCCAGGAGCGGTGGCTCATGCCTATAATCTCAGCATTTTGGGATGCTGAGGCAGGTGGATCTTATTTTTCAAATTAATTGACCTTGATTTTTATGTTTTTCCAGGGTCTCTAGGAAGGCCTAGAGTAGAGTGATCCTGATTTTAAAAGACTTCTCTGTCTGGGGGTATCACTGGAATCTCAAACTCTCAATAAGTCCAACATGTATATCTTGAGCTTTTACTAAATGAGCCAGTATTTGTGCAAAACAGGTAACTAACATATATTTTTCTCACTTAAATTATCCATCAGTGTTACAAGGTATTTGTTCTGTATTAGCCCATTCTTGCATTGCTATGAAGACCTATCTAAGACTAGGTAATTTTTTTTTTTTATATACCTTAAGTTCTAGGGTACATGTGCACAACGTGCAGGTTTGTTACATATGTATTCATGTGCCATGTTGGTGTGGTGCACCCATTAACTCATCATTTACATTAGGTATATCTCCTAATACTATCCCTCCCCCCCCACCCACCCCATGACAGGCCCCAGTGTGTGATGCTCCCCTTCCTGTGTCCAAGTGTTCTCATTGTTCAATTCCCACCTATGAGTGAGAACATGCGGTGTTTGGTTTTTTTGTCCTTGTGATAGTTTGCTGAGAATGATGGTTTCCAGCTTCCTCCATGTCCCTACAAAGGACATGAACTCATTCTTTTTTATGGCTTCATAGCATTCCATGGTGTATATGTGCCACATTTTCTTAATCCAGTATATCATAAATGGACATTTGGGTTGGTTCCAAGTCTTTGCTATTGTGAACAGTTCCTCTTCAAAGAGAATAAAATACCTAGGAATCCAACTTACAAGGGATGTGAAGGACCTCTTCAAGGAGAACTACAAACCACTGCTCAACGAAATAAAAGAGGACACAAACAAATGGAAGAATATTCCATGCTCATGCATAGGAAGAATCAATATCATGAAAATGGCCATACTGCCCAAGGTAATTTATAGATTCAATGCCATCCCCATCAAGCTACCAATTCTTCACAGAATTGGAAAAAAACTGCTTTAAAGTTCATATGGAACCAAAAAAGAGCCCACATTGCCAAGATAATCCTAAGCCAAAAGAACAAAGCTGGAGGCATCACGCTACCTGACTTCAAACTATACTACAAGGCTATGGTAACCAAAACAGCATGGTACTGGTACCAAAACAGAGATATAGACCAATAGAACAGAACAGAGCCCTCAGAAATAATACCACATGCCTACAACCATCTGATCTTTGACAAACCTGACAAAAACAAGAAATGGGGAAAGGATTCCCAATTTAATAAATGGTGCTGGGAAAACTGGCTAGCCATATGTAGAAAGCTGAAACTGGATCCCTTACTTACACCTTATACAAAAATTAATTTAAGATGGATTAAAGACTTAAATGTTAGACCTAATACCGTAAAAACCCTAGAAGAAAACTTAGGCAATACCATTCAGGACTTAGGCACAGACAGGGACTTCATGTCTAAAACACCAAAAGCAATGACAACAAAAGCCAAAATTGACAAATGGGATCTAATTAAGCTAAAGAGCTTCTGCACGGACAGCAAAAGAAACTATCATCAAAGTGAAGAGGCAACCTACAGCATGGGAGAAAATTTTTGCAGTCTACTCATCTGACAAAGGGCTAATATCCAGAACCTACAAAGAACTCAAACAAATTTACAAGAAATAAACAATGCCATCAAAAAGTGGGCAAAGGATATGAACAGACACTTCTCAAAAGAAGACATGCATACAGCCAAAAGACACATGAAAAAACACTCATCACTTGCCATCAGAGAAATGTAAATCAAAACCACAATGAGATACCATCTCACACCAGTTAGAATGGCGATCATTAAAAAGTCAGGAAACAACAGGTGCTGGATGGGATGTGGAGAAATATGTACACTTTTACACTGTTGGTGGAACTGTAAACTAGTTCAACCATTGTGGAAGACAGTGTGGTGATTCCTCAAGGATATAGAACTAGAAATACCATTTGACCCAGCCATCCCATTAGTGGGGATATACCCAAAGGATTATAAATCAGGCTGCTATAAAGACACATGCACATGTATGTTTATTGAGGCTGGGTAATTTATAAAGAAAAGGGATTTAATTGGCTCACGGTTCTGCAGGCTGTGCAGGAAGCATGGTGGCATCTGCTTCTGAGGAGGTCTCAGGGAGCTTTTACTCATGACAGAAGGCACAGAGGGAGCCAACACTTCACATGCAAAGAGAAGCAGGAAGAGAGGGGGGAGGTGCTACACATTTTTAAACAATTATATCTCATGATAGCTCACTCACTATCATAAGAATATCACCGAGGTGATGGTGGTAAACCATTCAGAAGAAACCATCTCCGTGATTCAATCACCTTCCACCAGGACCCACCTCCAATATTGGGGACTACAATCTGACGTGAGATTTGGGTGGGGACACAGATCCAAACCATATCATGCTCTAATTAGACACTTAAAGATAAACAAACAAACAAACAAATGAAAAGCAGAGGCTTAAGATGCTTAAATAATTTGCCTAAGTTGTGAATGACAAAATTGGGATTCAGACCCAATCAAGTCCTCAGTGTGATTCCATTCTACTATCAAAATTGTACTCTCTCATCTCCAGATCTGCTTCTGTTGATGTATTCTCTCTCTCGACAGATGATACCAATGTTCAGCCTGACCATCAAGTCAGTCTAAACTGCAGTCACCCTCAATTCCTTCTTCCCCCTCCAAATGCAGTCACTAGATCTTGTTAAGTCTATTGAGATTTTCCAAATTTCTACTCTGCTTACTACTCTGTTACTTCCATTACTTTTGCTGCTGAATGTAATCATTTCTCTGCTCTTGTCTAGACTGTCTAGATTTCTACGTGGTCTTTCTCCCCTACTTTTCATTCTACATACTGAAGCCGATATATAAATCTTACTTTTCCACTTCATGATCAAAACCCTTCAATAGATTCACATTACCTAGGGAATTTAAATTCACTAGCCTGGCACCTAAGACTCTTCGTTGTCTAGCCCGTATCAACCTATCTTAGTCTTTTTGGTCTGCTACAACAAAATACTATAAACTAGGCAGCGTATAAAGAACAGAAATGTATTTCTTATCTGAAAGCTGAAAAGTCCAAGGTCAAAGCACCTTCAGATATGGTTTCTGATGAGAATCCACTTTCTAGCTTGGAGATATCATCTTGTAGGAGTGTCCTCACATGGTAGAAGAAGTGACAGTTCTCTTTGGGGCCTTATTGTATAAGGTCACTAAGCCCATTCATGAAAGCTCCCCCTTCATGACTTAATCACCCTTCAAAGGTTCCATCTCCTAATACCATTGCCTTGGGTTAGGATTTCAGCATATGAATAGGGGAGAGAACAAACATTCAGACACCATAGTATAGCTTCTGCAACCCCAAGAGGCACTACTCTCCCATGTGCAACATGGACTTCAGCCATACCAGTCACTTGCAGATCCTTGAATGAACACACCAGATTGTAACTCCTTTTCCATTTATGCATGCAGGAGTATTCAAATACACATATTTTTGACATCCTTCTGTATTAGTTCATTTTCCCGCTTTCACACTACTAATAAAGACATATCCGAGATTGGGTAATTTATAAAGGAAAATGGTGTAATTGACTCACAGTTCAGCATGGCTGGAGAGTCCTCACAATCATGGTGGAAGATGAAGGAAGAGCAAAGGGATGTCTTACATGGCAGCCAGGAAAAAGAAAATAAGAACCAAGTGAAAGAGGTTCCCTTGTAAAACTATCAGATCTTGTGAGACTTCTTCATTACCACGAGAACACCATAGGGGAAGCCACACTCATGATTCAATTACCTCCCACCGGGTCCCTCTTACAACACATGGGAATTATGGGAGCTATAATTCAAGATGAGATTTGGATGGGGACATGATCATATCACCTTCCCTGACCTGTCTTCTTGGAAAATCCTTTTTCATTCTTTAAGAGTTAACTCAAATAATACCTTCTTGGAAATTGCTGTAACCTCCTCAGACAAAATAAGACTCACCCTCTCATGTGTTTGCACAGTAGCTGCCGGTTTTTTTTGTTTTGTTTTTCCCTTGCAGAGTATAGTGAAAAGAGAATAGACTTTCCAACATCTATTCTCTTTCATATCACAGGAGTAGGGCCTGCATCCAGAAATTGCTGCTTACTAACTGTAGCACCTTGGGCAAATTATCTCTACATGGGATGTAACGAGACTTCTTAAAAGCAATTCGACCAAAATGTTGATTCATTGGCTACTCCACTTTAAACATGAAATCATTCTTGACTGAATAGGTAGAACGTTATTTATGTTAGAATTTTTTTGTTTGTGTTTTTTTTTTTTCCAGAGGAGATAGCTGCATTTCTATTAAATTTTCAAGGCATTCATCATTCCTGAATCCTATCTAGCCATTCACATTCCTATCTGTTTTTATGTTTACAAATATGTTTTCTTCTAACAAAATGCATTTACAATCATATTTCTTATAGACTTGTTGCTTTAATTAGTACTTTAATTAGTACTTTAATTAGTACTCATTATGTACTAGACACACAAAGAGAGCAATAAGGGCCATAAAATCAAAGAAAGTACATTTCTCAGGAAGTCTAATAGAGGGAGACTCCAAATTTTTAATCCAATGGATGCTAGTGAATATTAATGAACCTAGAGGGTTGTGTTAATATTGATCTAGTCCCATAACTCAATTTCCCATCCCATCTCATGGCTTATAAAAATTCAAGACACATATATTTCCCATCCCATCTCATGGCTTATAAAAATTCAAGACACATATATTTCCCATCCCATCTCATGGCTTATAAAAATTCAAGTCACATATTAGTTCTCAATTATTCTCTTGGAGATTTTGTTCCAATAACCAAAGCCATCCCCAGGTCAAAGAAGGATTGCTTCAAGAGATATTTCCCTTAATTTGCCAAAGGTAGAGATTCTGGGGACAAGTGAGTCAGTGTCTATCTCCACCTCATACCTGTGACTTCTATTTTATGTACCAATGTTTCTCATTAAATTAATTGAAGCATACTGATTTTTCCTTTTAGAATACATTTGGTAAGATAGTGAGTGTCTCCATCTAAAGGTGGGAGTTTAAAAAACACACCAAATGTTTTCTTATATTTACTAGCTCTGTAATCTCATAAACATGTGGCAATATCTCAAGTTGAGACTTGATTACTTCCTCTGTGTTCAGACATTTATGGAAAAGGAATAGCATAGTGGTAGAGAATATAAATTTTATAGTCACTAAGACTTCTATTCAAATTTTAGCTTTGTAGTTATAACGCCCAAGAGTTTAGTTTACTTCTCTGAACTTTGTCACACAAAAATCTTTAAAGTATCAGCCGGGTGTGGTGGCTCACGCCTGTAATCCCAGCACTTTGGGAGGCCGAGGCTTGTGGATCACCTGAGGTCAGGAGTTCAAGACCAACCTGACCAACATGGAGAAACCCCGTCTCTACTAAAAATACAAAATTAGCCGGGTCTGGTGGCCCATGCCTGTAATCCCAGCTACGCAGGAGGCTGAGGCAGGAGAATTGCTTGAACCCAGGAGGTGGAGGTTGCCGTGAGCTGAGATCGCATCTTTGCACTCCAGCCTCGGCAACAAGAGCAAAACTCTTCTGTCTCAAAACAACAACAACATGAAAAACAAAAAACAATCTTTAAAGTATCCACCTACTTCATATTATATTCAATGAAGGTTATGTTATTGCACTCAATGCATGGCTTCATAATAATGACAGTAGCTAATATTTATTGGGGGTTACTATTATGACCTAATGTTTGGAAAACCCTGGCCTGACTATTCCATGAGAAGTTGGAAAAAAGAAGGGAACAGAAATCCCATCTGGAATGTGTTGCTGAGCAAGGTTGACATCTTGTTCAGGAGACACATGGCATACATGCTGCTTGTCTGAGATACAGTTTCAGAGCGAGATATTTTAGGATTGTGGGAAAGAATATGGGATAGCATCAGTTTTATACATAAGGGTTGATTGAAGCTGCTGAAAGGCAAGGTTAAAATATGAAAGGAGATTAAGCCCTGCCCTGTGCCATTCCTCCTGGGACTGTGCACTTCCGTTGAGATTTCCCCGAAAGTTAAGTAAACCAATGTCATGGTAGGCAACCTTAAGTAACTGATTCCTTTAGAAAAGTGAATTCCAGCTGTCCAGTAACAGGGGTTAGGGGGAGGGTGATTGGCAATCAAGGTCAGGAACAGGAGTAAATTGAAAACCAGTCCCTTAGGTGAATTACTGCATATGTACAGAGCACAGAAAAAAAAAAAAAAAAAAAAGCAAAAGCTAATATCCTCAGGATAAATGGACATGGGTGAGACAGAAGGATGAATGCAAATCTGATGGAAAATCATCTGGTGGCAGATTCTGTTCTGAAACATCCTGTGAGATAAGTACTGAAGGCATTGGATCAAATTCTTTCAAGAGTGTACATAGCATGAGGCTGCTGCTGGGTGTGCTGTTTACAGAGTAAACCAAGAACAAAGTAGCCAATCCCAGGCCTCTGCCTAGTGCAGAGTTTTGCATTTGAAATGTCTAGTAATGAATGAGGTTTGGAGAGGATGTTTGACAGTTGATGCTTATTGTTTTAGAAGGGACTTACTCTTTCTTAGGTGGTAGGCAGATCTATTAACTTGGAAGGAATATTCCAATTATGTCCTATAGTTCAGGTTGCTGCTGTAAGGGTTAAAGATCAGGTAGATAAGTTACACAGAAGCCAACTTCAGATTTCATTTTGGAAGCTGGACTTCTCTCTGCTAGATGGAGATATCCCCTAGGAAGAATGAATGACAGGCAATGACAAGAAACTGCCTAAAGAAAATGTGACCATTCACGTTGGAAAGAGAGTTCAATATATTGCTAGAAAGTATTACGGAGAGAGAAGGGAATGTATTGAGATTGTAGATTCACAGATAAACATACCCAATGTCTTTCTGCATTTCAGATATTAAGCTTGAAACTTCATATGACAAGAACGGTCACAATTTCTGTTTTCAACAAGTATACCACCTACAAGTAATCTGAACTATTAAAAAGCAAGCTAGAAAAGAGTGGCAGAGAAACTTTTCCTCTAGACTTTGTCTTTTGACCAAATTCACATTTAGAGGCAGATGGAACGGTAAACAATGTCTAGTCTCATTTTACACACAGGTGACATGGGGCTTAAGCGAGCACAGCACAGCAGTTATGAGCGTGGGCCCAGGAGCCTCATGCAAATCCCAGCTCCAAACCTCACAAACTGTGTGAGCTTGGGAATGCCTGTAAGTTTCCTGATCTTTTTCTCTCAGGTGGGTCGAATGAGCTAGAGTCTCATGCAGTGCCTGACAGGCAGAAGTGGCAGGTGCCTGTTGACAGGTATCTAGCTGTCAGTCTTTGTTTCCTCAGCGAAGCACTGCATTGTGGAGTTCCTGAGTCTGTGTTCTTTCCTCTCCCCTGAACGTCCAGGAACCTCCCCCCAGCTTCCTTCCTGAGGCCAGGTTGAGGCGCTGCTGCCTGTGCCACAGCCAGAAGGTGACCAGGGAGCAGTGCTGGATGGCCTCTGCATGGGAGAATAACCTAGCTGGGCACTGGGACTCAGGGCTTGAATGAGCCACAGTGGGGCACTTAAGTATAAAAGGAGAGGCAGGTGAGTCTCGGCAATCTGAGGCAGAAACTAGCCCTAGAGGGAGAGGTAGTTGTCCAAGTCCCATGAGAGAAAAGTGACGGTGTGCCAGGTGATGGCATGGCAAGGTAACAGTGGGGAGGATAGAGGGAGGGCAGCATTGTATTGGGGTGCAGGACATGGTGGGTGCATGGAGAAGTGGGGTTTCCACCCACTTCGCTTCAACCACACTGGACTCCTTACAGTCCCTGGATCATGCCGGGCTCGGTCTCTAATTAGGGCCTTTGAACTGGCTGCTGCTTCATCCTGGAATCATTCTTCCCTATACATCCATGGCACTGACCCTCTTTCAAGTCAAAGGCCACCTTTTCGTTGAGGCCTATACGGGCCACCCTTTTTGTTTTGTTTTGTTTCTTTTTTTATTTTACTTTAAGTTCTGGGATACATGTGCAGAATGTGCAGGTTTGTTTTCATACACATATAACATACACACATGCATGTGTAATACCAAAGCCGAATATACCACTGTAAACTTTGATATTCCATTGTTAGTAATGTTAATTATGACTGATTTCACAAGAATGACATACTCCAATAATTTAGAAGCACTGCCATTCTCTAGTGCATAGAGAAACAAATTAAGCATGCATCTCTATTCTCTAGAAGCTCATAGTCCACTGAGGGAAACAGAGACATTAATATTAAAGCCAATGCAAGCAAGAATGTACTTAGTGCTACACTAGACCTCCAAACAGAGCCTTGTGAAAAAAAAGAATAGATGAATCCTGACTTTAAACATCTGGAAAGACTTATTGGAGGAGGTAGGATTTTAACTAGGACTTGGTAAATGTGTAGCAACTTGAAAGGTAGATAGATGATGTTGTCAACCTCCTTGTATGCCTGTCTTACTTTCCATGCTGGGCGAAAGGCATATGTGAATTTCAGGGTCATGGAAACATTTTTCATTGAGGGAATACTGGACTAAAAGTTCAGACAGGAGTGATTCAGAGGTACTGAAATTGGAATGATCAAGTTTCCTTATAGATTTTTTCTTTTCTTCTTTTTTTTTTTGTTGTTGTTAGTGTTGCTCACTTTTCCTTAGAATTGGACAGGGGCCAGGGATTCTGAGTGGAAGCACTTTCTAGGAATCAAAATTGCACAGGTGGTTGGCTTTTTATTCGTCATGAACTTCCTGGTGTTTGAGCATAACAAATGGGGTGCAGGAGCACAAGAAACCTCCCGGGAGTTTACATACATGAGTTTATGTCTAAAGATATTGTACCTTAGATTCTCTGTAAGTAACGATAAATGAATGTAACGTGGTGGAATCAAAGAGAAGAAATATGCTGCCCAGTCACCCTATTTGATGAAAGCTTTGGAAGACCTAAAGATATTTCTGTATTTCTGTGACTAGATTACATTATGGGTCAAAGAAATATAACTCTAAGAGTCTACCAATCTATTACTATCTGTGTATGACTAATTATACCCATAACTATTTATAATTTCGTATATATATATATATATCTCCATGAGGAAATGCGCCCATTGTCAATAATAGTTAAATCTATAGCTAATCAAAACCTCAATTCTTGACTTCTGCGTACTCATAGGCTGAATACAACGTGGATGTTGCCAAGGTTTGTGGCTTCCACCCTCTGAAGCAACAGCCCAAGCTGTACCTTGGCACATTTTAGTTATGGCTGGAGTGACTGAGACACAGGGCACCAAGTCCGTAGGCTGTACACAGCATGGGGATGCTGAGTTCAGCCCACGAAACCACTTTCTCCTCCCAAGCCTCCAGGCTTGTGATGGAAGGGGCTGCCATGAAACCTCTGACATGCCCTGGAGATCTTTTCCCCATTGTCCTGGGGATTAACGTTTGGCTCCTTGTTACTTAAGCAAATTTCTGCAGCCAGCTTGGATTTCTCCTCAGAAAATGGGATTTTCTTTTTCATTGCAATATCAGGCTGCAAATTTCTGAATTTTTATGCTGTTCTTCCCTTATAAAATGGAATGCCTTAACAGCACCAAAGTCACCTCTTGAATGTTTTGTTGTTTAGAAATTTCTTCTGCCAGATATCATAAATAATCTCTCTCAAGTTCAAAGTTCCACACATCTCTAGGGCAGGGGAAAATGCCACAGTGTCTTTGCTGAAACATAACAAGAGTCACCTTTGCTCCAGTTCCCAGCAAATTCCTCATCGCTATCTGAAACCAACTCAGCCTGGACTTTATTGTCCATATCACTATCAGCATTTCCGGCAAAGCCATTCAACAAGTCTCTAGGAAGTTCCAAACTTTCCCACATTTTCCTGTCTTCTTCTGAGCCCTCCAAACTGTTCCAACCTCTGCCTGTTATCCAGTTCCAAAGTTGCTTCCACATTTTCAGGTATCTTTTCAGCAGCCCCCAACTCTATTGGTACCAATTTACTGTATTAGTCCTTATTCACACTGCTGATAAAGACACACTTGAGACTGAGTAATTTATACAGGGTTTAATGGACTTACAGTTTCATGTGGCTTGGGAAGCCTCACAATCATGGTGGAAGGCAAGGAGAAGCATCTTACGTGGATGACAGCAGGCAAAGAGAGAGCTTGTGCAGGGGACTCCCATTTTTAAAACCATCAGATCTCATAAGACCCACTCACTATTGCAAGAACAGCATGGGAAAGACCAGCCCCAAGATTCAGTCATCTCCCACTGAGTCCCTCCCACAACACATGAGAATTATGGGATCTACAAGATGAGATTTAGGTGGGGACACAGAGCCAAACCCCATCATTGAGCCTCTGTGACATGTAGCAGCCCTACAGGGAACTGCCAACAAAATTAGTTTTAAAAAGGCTTGTCCAGGAAGCACACATGGGAGCTGGTCACTTTGCTCTTTCAGCCCTTCTAGAGGTGCTTAGACCTCTGGAGAGAGACACTGAGACAGGTAAGAGGGCAGAAATGACTAAGAGGTAGCACACTGTGGAGTCCCACAACCAGCACACACTTTAACTCACTCCACAAAGAGCCTAGGCCACAGCTCAGTTCCTCCTTTTAAGAAAGAAAAGTGGGAAACAAATAATCTATGAATGAGGAGAAAACAAGGAGAATGTTCCCCTTTGGGGCACCTTGTTGCTTTTATGGTTCTTCTACTTGCTAGAATTTGTGTTAAATGGAAATAATGATCTTTGTGCACATTTACACCAAGAAAAATGAGTCCTAGTGTCGACCCACAAACTGTAGAGTTCCTAAGTTCTCTTTTTCTCTATTTTCTTTTCTGGCTGCTTTAAAGCTGCTGTTGCTTTTCTACTTAGATAAAATCCACTATTTGCATCCAGCTATTTCTTTCTGTTACTATTTTGCAAACCAATGAGTTTGTATTAATATCTCATGACTAGAGTTCTGAAGTAAAAGCTATAGGATCTTTGGTTGTATGAGTGTGTGTGTGTGTGTTTATGTATACATACATGTATTTCATTGTGTTTTGGCCAGAAGGTACCAATTTGGCTTAAAGAGTTGTCTATGTCAGTTTTCACACTGCTGTAAAGAACTTCACTGAAACTGGATAATTTATAAAGGAAAGAGGTTTAATTGACTCAGAGGTCCATATGGCTGGGGTGGCCTCAGGAAAATTACAATCATGGTGGAAGGTGAAAAGGAAACAGGCACCTTCTTCACAAGGTGGCAGGAGAGAGAAGTCAGAGTGCAGGAAAAAAGTACTGCCACCTTTAAAACCATCAGATCTCATGAGAACTCTATCATGAGAACAGCATGGGAGAATCTGCCCCCATAATCCAATCATCTCCCTCCAGGTCTCTCCCTATGGGTATTATAATTCAAGGTAAGATTTGGGTGGAGACACAAAGCCTAACCATATTGTTCCATTCCTAGCCCCTCCCAAGTCTCATGTCCTCACATTTCAAAACTTATGCCTTCCCAACAGCCCCTCAAAGTCTTAACTCACTTGAGCATTAACTTAAAAGTCCAAGTCCAAAATCTCATCTGAGACAAGTTCCTTCCACCTATGATCCTGTAAAACAAAAAACAATAAAGTTACATCCAAGAAACAAAGGGGGTACAGGCATTGGGTAAATTTTCCATTCCAAATGGAAGAAATTTGTCAAAACAAAGGGGCCACAGACCTCAAGGAAGTCCAAAATCCAACAGGGCAGTCATTAAATCTTAAAGCTCCAAAATAATCTTCTTTGACTCCATGTCTTACATACAGGGCATGCTAATGCAAGGGGTAGACTTCCACATCCTTGAGCAGCTCTGCCTCTGTGGCTCTGCATGGTGCAGCCTCCATCCCTGGCTGCTTTCATGGCTGGTGTTGAGTGTCTGAAGCTTTTCCAAGCACACAGTGCAAATGTCAGTGGATCTACGATTTTGAGGTCTGGAAGAGGGTTGCCCTCTTCTCACAGCTCTACTAGGGCAATGCAGCTGTGGGGACTCTGTGTGAGGGCTCTCACCTCACATTTCTCTTCTGCACCACCCTAGAAAAGGTTCTCCATGAGAGTTCTGCCTCTACAGCAGACTTCTGCCTGGAGATCCAGGTGTTTCCATATATCCTCTGATACCTAGGAGGTTCTCAAACCTCAATTCTTGTCTTCTGTGCACCCGCAGGCTCAACACCACATGGAGGCCACCAAGGCTTGGAGTTTGCACCCTCTGAAGCAATTGACCTAGCTGCACTTTGGCACCTTTTAGCCACAGCTGGAGCTGGAGGGGCTAGGATGCAGGACAACAAGTCAGGAGGCTGCACAGAGCAGGGGGGCCCTGGGCTCAACTCGCAAAACCATTTTTCCCCCCTAGGCCTCCGTGCCTGTGATAGGAGTGGCTGCCGCCAAGACCTCTGACATGCCCCGGAGACATTTTCCCCCATTGTCTTGGCAATTTACATTTGACTCCTGGTTACTTATGCAAATTTCTGTAACAGGCTTAAATCTCTCCCTAGGAAATAGGTTTTTGTTTTCTATCACATAATCAGGCTGCAAACTTTTCAAACTTTTATGCTGTGCTTCCTTTTTGAACATAAGTCCCAATTTCACATCATGTCTCTCAAGTTCTGAGTTCCCTAGGTCTCTAGGGCAAGGGCAAAATGCCACCAGTCTCTTTAGTAAAGCACAACAAGAGTGACCTTTGCTTCAGTTCTCAAGAAATTCCTCATCTCAGTCTGAGATTACCCTAGCCTGGACTTTATTGTCCACATCATTATCAGCATTTTAGTCAAAACAATTCAACAAGTTTATAGGACGTTCCAAACTTTCCCACATCTTTCTATCTTCTTCTGAGCCCTCCAAACTGTTTCATCCTCTGACTGTTATCCAGTTCCAATGTAACTTCCACATTTTCAAGTTATCTTTATAGCAGTACCCCAACTCTCTGCAGTACCAATTTACTTTATTAGTCAATTTTCACACTGCTATAAAGAACTTCCCTGAGACTGGGTAATTTCTGAAGGAAAGAGGTTTGATTGACTCACAGTTCCATATGGCTGAGGAGGCCTCAGAAAACTTACAATCGTGGTGAAAGGCAAAGGGGAAGCAGGCACCTTCTTCACAAGGTGGCAGGAGAGAGAAGTGATAGTAAGGGAAAAAACTGCCACTTTTGAAACCACTGGATCTTGTGACAATTCACTCACTATCATGAGAACAGCATGGGGGAAGCCAGCCCCATGATCCAATAACTTTTCTCCCTCAGCACATCAGGACTACAGTTCCCTTCCTTGACATGTGGGTATTACAATTCGATGTGAGATTCGGGTGGGGACAGAGGGCCAAACCATATCAAGAGTACTCATAAATTAAATAATAAACTGAAATTCTTTTCAAGTTCATGTGATGGAAGTAAAAGTTTTAATAAGCTAGCCTTAAAATTATTGGTAAAGTAATACTAGAAATGTCTCAAGAATTTTCATTATACATTTTTGTCTGCATTTATTTATCAAGCAATTTCATACTTATTCCTGCCAAACACTACAAGTGTCAAAATTTGGCATAAGGGATACAAAACTAGAGACCAAGCCCAAAACAGAAAGATCTTTGCCTGTGTAATTTTTGATAAATAAGACCTTAGTATTGGCTTAATGAAAATAGTTAAATCTTGAATTATTCTGTAAAATAACTGTATATTTAATCTTAAGTTTGTTACATAGGTAAACACCTGAAATTCACAGGCTATAAAATGGGTGACAATGAGGTAACTGTAACCACCCAATGAGTTCACCTTGCTCACTGCCTAGAAAGAGCTGATTTATCAAGACAGGGGAATTACAATAGAGAGGAGTAATTCATGCAGAGCCACTGTGCAGTATATCTAAGTTTTATTACTAAAATCAGTATCCTCGAGAATTCGGGGATCAGAGTTTTTATGGACACTTTAGTGCACAGGGGGTAGTGAATCAGGAGTTCTGATTGGTTGGGTCAGAGAGTAAATCATAGAAAGTAGAAACTATCCTCCTACACTGATTCAAGACCCAATGAGCCAGATCATTGATCTGGGAGGTGCCAGTAGGTCAATGGAGTGCAGAATCTGTAAAATATCTCAAGAACTGATCTTATATTTTAGAATAGTGATATTATCCCCAAGAACAGTTTGGGGAGATTTAGAATCTTGCAGCCTCCAGAGGCATGACTCCTAAACCATAGTTTCAAAGCTTGTGGTTTTAGGCAGCCTAGTCCCCAGGCAGGAAGAGGGTTTGTTTTTGGAAAGGACTGTTATCATCTTTGTTTTAAAGCAAAACTATAAACTAAGTTCCTCCCAAAGTTAGTTTGACCTATGCCCAGAAATAAAAGGACAGCCTCATGGTTAGAAGCAAGATAGAGTCCATTAGGTCAAATTTATTTCACTGTCTCAGTTTTGCGTGGCATTTTCATAACATAAATAATGACTATTATAGTTTTCATAAACATTCTAAGTAGCCTATTAAAATAATTCAGTAAATGTAATGGGATAAATACTTGTAGACAAACTTGTCCTAATTTAGAATCTAAAGTGATATTAAGTTGAATAATGGGTATTTCATTACTTGGGTATTTTCCAATAAAATATATTGTAGAAAAACATTGTTTCTAAAAGAATGTTTGTCCTTTTTAAAAGGTGAATAACTTTTGTCTAATTTAAAGCTTATTTAAAGGTTATGTATAAAACAAGGTAAAAATAACCAAGAAATAAGAGAGATATAGAGAAAATTATGGAAAAAAGAAGTATTTTTTGTAAGAAAGCTTAAAGAAAAATAATTTTATATGAGAAAGAATCTCGTATGGTAAATTTTGTCCTTGAAGACAATTACTGGTTGTTTAAGAAAGAGAGATGTTCAGGACAAACCAAAAAATCCCAGCATGTCATGAATGATCTGTATAAGTTATAATAAGAACATGTATTAGAAAAACTTTTATATGATCGAATTGTCTAGAATTAAAGGAAAATTATTGTGGTCTTTCTAGAGATTGGGTTTGATTACAAAACTTATGTGCTAAAGAATTGGTTCGAACTACGAAATTTTCTTAAGATGTTGCTTTAATCTTAATAAATTAAAAGACAATGTGATTTTTTAATGCAAAGTTCAACTTTTATTAAGTCTCACTATTTTCAACTTTCTCTCCCATTTTAAAAGGCCTGAAATAATAACTATATTTTTTAACTAATTTTCAGCTCCTGTAATTTTTTTTTCCTTTCAGCTTCTAACTGTTGTGGCCTAATGCTAAAAAACAAACAAACAAACAAACAAAAAAGTTATATCTTAAAGGTTTAAAGAAAGTGTTTCCTTCCAACATAATATTCTCTATAGGGAACAGCAGTAACACTGCAGAAGGTCTTTTCTTTTGCCTTTTGGTAACTGGCCTAATAAACACGTCTTACACTCTATCAAAATAATTCCTATGTTATTACTAAGTTTGATTTGCTTAGAAATAACTGAGATTAAAAAAAATTACATAAGTTTATTACATCCATGTAGCTTTCTGTTTGTGCTTTGAACATCTTTGTGCCATTAAGTTACAGGGCTTTGACTCCTGAGTCTAAAAAGTACATTACGTCCTGCTAAAGCTTAAACTGACAGCAGTTAAAGCCTCATCTTCAGACCCAGTAGAAGATGCCAATCAAAATAAACTGCATTCATGAGACACAGGGCCAGAAATTAAAGCTATTCAACTCCCGAAAGCCCAGGGACTATCACGGAAGAGATGAGTGCGTGAGATTGTAAGGGCCAATTTTGAAAGATAAAATAAGTTCAGTTTCTCTATAAATTAACCATTAATGTTGAAAGCACACTGATGCAAGACCACCATATGGACTTCAGAGTAATATGGCCTATATCAGTTTTCCAGGATTGTTCTTTCTTTGTTTTTCTCCCTTTGTCCCCTTATATTCTCTTTATAGGACGTGAGACTTCACATCCTGCTGAAAATGAGCTTTCCTAATAACGTGGGGTCTACCTGTCGAGGAAAAAAACATCTTAGCTATGAGAGATCAGATGAAACCTGAGAGCAGAGAGACATTTTATTCTAAAATGCTTTCTCTGATAGATTTTAAAAAGAAGAGGGGAAATGTGAAAGGAAAATAAATCTTGGGACCCCAAAATCACTGAGGCAAAGGGAAAAATCAAGCTTGGAGCTGCTTAAGGCAAACCTGCCTCTACTTCTGTTCCTAAAAAAGATAGCTACTAAGATTTTTTTTTAAAAAACTACATACCACCCTCACAAGGAATTTCCATTTCAGAGCATGAAAGCAAAGGACAGAAGTCTAGAAAACCCTTATCTAATGCAGTATGTTTAAAAAATATGTATTATTCTTTACATGTATCTCTCTACTTAGTGTTCTTCAGAGTCTTTTCACCAGCCAGGTTACAAACTCTTGAGTGTCCTCTGCATAGAAGCTGGAATTAAAATATCTGTGTATTTTAGAACAATAAAGGAAAAACTGAACATCCATATCTGGAAACATAATATTTGCTTAATGAAAGTTAGTCTTTTTCTCAGTCTCTGGACAGTCTTCTTTGTGTCTCAACAGTTGCATTTCCTGGAGGTCAGTCATCATTATAAATTCAAAGTGACTCTTATAAAAACTCAATTAAGAACAAACTCAGAAATGAGTGCACATGTAATTCATGTATTTACTTGAACACAAGTAACATAACAATGACTAGTGATGTATAACTTCAGAAAGTTCAGTACTACATAGTTGTCAGCAATTTATGCAATTGAACAAATGTAAGTAAAAATTAATCATACACTATTTATGTGGATAATCTTTCCCAGGCCTCCTTTTCCACCTTTACAGTAGGGCTTAAGATGTGCAGCATCTCAAATCCGAAGACGTTTAAATGGTTTAACTGAATACCTATTTAAGCCCACAGTAGAAATAAACCTATTTAACCCTAAAAACTGGTGGAGGAACTGTAGTAACTATAGTTAACTTATGTGTTATGGACTATCTGCATATTGAAGCATATGCTTTCAAAATAATTATCTATAAAACAAATCTGATTTTTTCATTGGTTCTCATGATAACATCAGTGAAGTGTTCTCTGGGGGAAAAGAACCAACTGGTGAATGATTTATTTGGTTTTGTTTTATTTGATGAATAAGGCATGGTCCCAAACTAGCCCTTATTTTTTATTTGCAATGTTTTCAGAATTGGCAATATTGCACTAAAAACAGCAACACTACACTAAAAACAGTATATGCATCCTTTGGCATCTTCTCTTGCCCCTTTCTATAAGAAAGGGACTAAAATTTGTATCAGTCATTGTTGATTCTTATATTAGCATGGGAGGAAGAAGAGGTTGAAATAATTGATTGAATAAATGATTGGCTAAAATCAAGTACAGTATGTGGATTTCAGCTAATTGGTTTTTTACCTCATTTAAATACTCTCTGCAAGATAACCTAATACCTCCCGTATATAAGAATTGCTTGTGTAAAAATGAAAACTATATGGAAAAATCATTGATCGATGTGTGTTTTATTATGTAATATTTTCATCTAACTATAAAATAAAATGTATGGGAGAAAGCTTGACACATCAAATTTCTTTTGAACATAAAAGCAAGAAATATTAAGAATGTTCCCCTAATATAAAGGCTTTCTGCTTTTGCTTTTTATCTTAGTATAATGATGGAATAAATTGCAGCTAGAGAAGTGAAGATGAAAGAGTCTGAGTCCCTGAAAAACTAACCCATAAATGAGGAGTTGTAACATCAGAAGGACTGTTGCAGATTCCCATGCCCCCTACAGTCTGCCAAAGGAAAATGCAGTACCTGGATAAGTGTCCTGCATACATTCATATGCCAATTTCTTGATAATGATTTCCCCAGATTTAAATACTGGTGTAGAATAAAAATCCTTTTTGTTTTTTTATTCAAATAGAGTCATGAAATATTGGAAGTCACAATTAGCATGAAGGATAAGTTGATAGCTAAAATAATCGTAGTCTATTAGTTTAAATTCTTCCATTTGAATAAGTATTTAGCCCTGAATCATAAAAACTTTTAAAGACATATAGAAATAGAAGCCAAGGGTTCCTCACACTTTTCCATTGTATAATGCAGCTATCTTTTAAATGTGCTTTCTTCTTAACTAGAAGGTCTAGTATGGCATTCAATTTGAGAAGTAATTGGCTTTCTTTTCCTAAGCTTTTTACAAAAGAAAACCCGTGAACAATGGAGTTTCCTAAAGATGGAGTTAGGGAGTGTTCAACACATGTTTTTTGACAAGTGAATGCACTGGTCTAGGCTCTGAGCTGAAAACTAAGTATACAAATGGATATACTAGCATAGTTTCTATTTTTAAGGAATGTATATGATAGTGGGGAGAGAAGGCACATAAAATATAAGCAGAAAATTGTAATTTCTGATGTTTCAATAGAGACACAAGGTAGATGTCTGCAGCACAGAGGAGAAGTACTTATTCCTTTTTTTTTTTTTTTTTTTTTCTGGAGATGGAGTCTTGCTCTGTTGCCCAGGCTGGAGTGCAGTGGTGCCATCTTGGCTCACTGCAACCTCTGCCTCTCGGGTTCCGGTTCTCCTGCCTCAACCTCCCAAGTAGCTGGGAGTACAGGCATGCATCACCACGCCTGGCTAATTTTTGTATTTTTAGTAGAGATGGGGTTTCGCCATATTGGCCAGGCTTGTTTCGAACTCCTGACTTCAAGTGACCCACCCGCCTAAGTCTCACAGAGTGCTGGGATTACAAGCGTGAGCCACCGCTCCTGGTTGAGAAGTACTTATTCTTGATTTAAACTGAAAAATGAGTGGCTCCTAATGAAATTTAAGTAGGTAACATTGTTAAAGTATGTTAGAAATTTGATATTTTCTTTTAAAGTATCTAGTTATAAATAGTTATTCTTTTAGTAAAAGTTGAGTTTAAGAGTTGTAAAATAAAACTGAGGATATGAATTATATTACTATTGCTCTTAGTTAACTTCTAAATAGTATCTATATCAAGCTAAACAGGTATAACAAGTGTATATTGTTGTTGTTGTTTGATATGTGTATAGATTTGATTTGTTTTTGTGAGCACTGTTGACCCCAACTCATTCAAGTATCCAATCATGGTGATTTTATTAATATACTAATATATGCTTGTTAATATACTCACTCGTGAGCTGACTCATATAACTTTACAGCCAGAAAACAGAGTGACTTGATTTTTTTTACACTATTTTCTTTTTACTGCCTTCGTTTTTCTGTTCATATCCTTTGATTCACATCCTACCACCCTGGTAACTCATGAGACACTCATCATTATCCAGGAAAGGATATTCTACTTCCTCTCTCTCCAAATGCTCAAAGTTTGAGTGTACCAGAGCTTCGTTCTTTATTCACTTCTTTTTGCTTTCTACACTCACAACCTAGGTGATTTCAGATTCATAGATTTAACCGTTCTCTGTATGCTACTGCCTTTCAAATTTGACATCTCTTTTGAACACATATTCCTATGTGCAATTGCCTACTTGATATTTCCTCTTGTTGAAAACTGAACTCTTATTTCCCCCAGTACTGTTTCTTCACCTTAATAAATGGTATCACCATTTACCCAGTTTCTCAGGACAAATGTGTCGCCATCCTTTATGACTTTCCTCACCGCCACCACCACTATCCAGTGCATCAGCAAATTTTGTTGGCTCTAACATCAAAATGTATTTTGTAAACTTACTGTAAATGCATCATTTCTATAACCATTTCTACTGCCCGCTCACTAGTAGGAGCAACCATCCTATTTTCCCTTGACTATTGTAATAATCCACACTGAATACTTTATTCATGTTAGTTCACTCTTTGGAGTCAAGGAGTTGTAAGTCTGATCATTTTAATTGTGAAATGAGTGTTCAAGGTGGAATGGAGGCCAAGAAAATTGGAAGTGAGAAGGTCAAGTAGCTAAGAGTCCAGGGTGTAGTAGTGTCATCTATATGGATTTTGAAATTGCCAAATTGATGATAATCATATGATTAGAGAGCAACATAGGGAATAAGGTGCTAAAATCTAGAACATTAAATGAATGAGAGGGAAAACCCTTGGTCCCAAGTGTTTGCACTTGCTCTACTTTCTCATAACTGTCATAACGCTATACTTGTTCATGGGTTCTTTGCCTTTCAGATTTAGCTCTTTGTGAATGGCCTCACTCCCTGCATTGTTTTCAGTTCAAATTCCTGAGAACAGGGACCAGATCAGCGCTGCCTGTTCATGTTTAGGTGGTCATTTTTTCAGTGTGTGGCAGGCCATATCACAGTTTGCCCTTTGCTCATGTTCCTATCTCTGATCTGATTAACCATAGCCAGGCAGTAAAAAGGAATGACAGAGCAAGGATAAAGGGATCATGACTCCCTAGCATTGTACCTTCAGCAAAAGTTAGATTGAGGGGTTTCTCTTATACACTAAGGCTTTGAAAGCACTTTAGACATGACACAAAATAATTGAAATCTCTATATAATGGGGTTGTGTCAGAGATCGTGGTAGTGAAACAGCAGAGACGAGGTGGACAGTATGGGGAGGTCATTTTGTAAATTCCTAGCATACATGTACTCTCATCTTAATTGAAGAAAACAAAAAACCTGATAATGTGTATAATTAGATATATAATATATGCATATATACAGACAAACTATATGCAATTTTTATTTATCAAATGTGTGCCCAAAAAAGCTTAAAATAAAGAGAGAGAAAAACAAACTGAGTATATACATGACTTTACTTAGTGCCTGATGCATCCTAGATATTAAAATGTGCTTTGATTCGTACTTTCATTCAATCACCGAATGTTGATTAAGCAGTCATTCTCTGCTGGGTATTTGTATTTGATGAGTAGTGAGTCCATGTAAGGATAATTAGGAATTCTGTGGCTCTGGGACCAAAACCTTACTTGCTTTCTCAACTCAGGCAACGATAACTAGATCCTCACTCATTAAGAAGGATCAGCCATGCTATATAAATGATTCCTCTTGTTACTTCACTTGCCCTTAATATAAAGTAAAAAGATAGCACACTTACTTCATTGAAAATTAGAAAGACTAATTAAGTCAGGAAACAGTGCTTTGAAGATGAAAGTGATTCCTGAGTGTTAAAGTGCTAGATAAGTATCCAGCAGTTGCAGGGACGATGCAGTCTGCAATACTGTGCCAGGAACTGAAGGCACACCGTAATGCTTAAGAATTACAAAAGGCATTTGCTGAAAATTCAAGTGAGACAATGAGAAGCTTGATAGCCTTGGGTTTCTGATAAAGTATCATTCTATTTTCAAGTATATGGTATCTAACAGAAAATACAAACACACGTATTAAGGATAAAATAGGATTTAAATGGACAGGATGAATGAAGTGTAAAACCCCATCATGGGTGTATATCCTAATGTTCAGAACACGGGTGAGGAAAAAGACCTATATTGCATCACCTGATTTGAGTGATACAAACTGGAACAAAGGAGTTTGGAGGCAGAGTTGAATGCACATCAAAGATGCCCCCGGATCTGAGAAGTTTGGTAAGATAAAAGTTGAAAAATGGAGAACATTGACTTGGAAAGATGCCATAAATATTTCTTGCATGATTTGTTCTTTGGCCGGGGTGGGAAAATAAATGGAGGAATGATACATGATTGTACATTGTTTGCTCATTTATATTTTTATTTGCCTACTTTTTAAAAATTTATCCTAAGTATTATCGGTTGAATTGTGGTTCCCTCTGGCAAAAAATAAATAAATAAATAAATTAATTAATTAAATAAAAAAAGTTGAAGTTCCAACCCTCAGTAGAGTTTCACCTAAAGTTACCTTTGAATGTCACCATATTTGCAATTGAAACTTTCCAGATGATTTAGTTAAGATTAGGTCACTAGGGAAGACTCTAATCTGATATGACTGGTGCCCTTGTAAAAAAGGGAACATTTGGACACAGAGACACACCCACAAAAGAAGAATATCATGTAAACATGAAGGCAAAAATCAAGGTGATGCTTCTACAAGCCTAATGATGTCAAAGATCATAGGCAACCATCAGAACCTGGGAAAGACGCAAGGGACAGATTCCCCCTAACAGCCCCCAAAAGGAACCAACCCTGCCAACACTTTGCCCTCCAGCATCTATCCTTCAGAACTGTGAGACAACACATGTCTGTTGTTTTAAGCCACCCAGTTTGTGGTACTTTGTTATGGCAGCCCTACAAAATGAGGACGCCAAGGACAGTGAGATATCCAATTAAATATACACGTATACATTTTATTTTTCATTCAAATGAGTCTGTGTTCACTGGCTGCACATAGGAAAACTTTCTGTAAAAGATGAATATTTTAGGCTTTGGTCTTAGGCACAAGTATTGAACTCTGCTGTTATAGTGCAAGAATAGTCAGGCAATAAGTAAAGAATGGGCATGACTGTGTGCCAACAAAATAATATTTATGGACACTGAAATTTGAATTGTATGTAATTTTCAAGTGTCATGAAATATTATACTTCTTTTGTTTTTCTTAACAAATTAGGGATGTAAAAACCATTTTTAGCTTGTGGACAGATTTGGCCTGTAAGCAATAGTTTGCTAACCTTTACTGTAATAGGAAGAAGATAGGTTTTTGAGTCAATGCACCTGGTACTATCCCTTTCTTGCTGTGTAATTTCTGATGTGTTACTTCACTGAGTTTGGTTTCCATCCTTGGAAAATAGAGATAATTATGATTTACATATACATAATGGAATATTATTCAGCTATAAAAAATGAAATCCTGTAATTTGCAACAACCTGGATGGAGCAGGAAAGCATTATGTTAAGCAAAATAAGCCAGGGATAGAAACACAAATATCACAAGTACTTAACCATATATGAGAGATTAAAAATTGATCTCATTGAGATAGAAAGTAGAGTGATATTTACCAGAGGCTGGAAAGGGTAGTGTGGAGGGGGACTGTGAGGGGATGGTCAATGGGTACAAAAATACAGTTAGATATAAGGAATAAGATCTAATTTTGATAGCTCAATAGAGCAAGTTTACAATAACTTACTGCATTTTAAAAATAACTAGAAAAGTAAAAATGGCTGCTCTTAACATAAAAGAATTATAAATGCTTGAGATGATGGATATCCCAATTACCCTGATTTGATCATTGCACATTGTATGCTCATCAAAATTTCAGAAGTAATCCATAAATATATACCAGTATTATAGATCCACAATAAATAAATAAATAAATTCACTTTTAGCAGGACTGGCTTATAAGCACATTATCTTTTCTTTTTAAAAAAAATTTTTTGTGGGTATATAGTAGGTGCATATATTTATGGGTTACATGAGATTTTTTGATACAGGCATGCAATGTGAAATAAGCACATCATGAAAAATGGGGTAACCCTTCCCTCAAGCATTTATTCTTTGAATTTTTAAAAAATCCAATTGCACTCTTTAAGTTATTTAAAAATATACAATTAAGTTATTATTAACTATAGTCACCCTATTGTGCTATCAAATAATGGGTCTTATTTGTGGGATCTAAAAATCAGAACAATCGAACCCATGAACATAGAGAGTAGAAGAATCATTACCAGAGTCTGGGCAAGGTAGTAGGAGTCTGGGAGGAGTTAGGAATGGTTAATGGGCACATTATCTGCGTAATCACACAGGGTCCTGCATTTAGAAGGGTTCAGCATTTGATTTAATACTCTACTGTCATTATCTTGAAATTCTTAATAATTTTGAACAGGTCCTGTGTTTTCATTTCATACTGAACCCCGTGAATTATGTACACAACTCTGGTTTCTAGCATAAAGTAGAGGTCCTAAAAGAATAGCTATTGTTGTGACTATGTGTTGTAGTGTGTAATTAAGTGAGATGAATAAAACGGTAATTTTTATCCTCAGTTAAAGAACCATGACTTCACTGGTGGACAATAAGAATACACTCTCATAGGACAAAAGCACTGATTACTAGCAAGATAGACATCCTTGGAACAGATGAGCATACTGGCCTGGGAAGTAAAGACACAGCGCTCTGATTCTGTAACATGACAAATTAGGGACCAAGAGAAAATGCTCCAGAGACAGCCAATTTATGTGGGGGACCTAACTGTTCTCTTACAATGAAGGGTTGAGCTATGAAATCACTTTGAGAAAGTGCTGACTTTGCAGGGGTATGTGCACAGAATGTTAAAGAACTCCTTGCAGTTGGGTCTTGCAGCAATCTTTATCCTGAGCAGTGACATCAGAGCATTTATCCAAACACTTGTTTAAATAGAAATGCAAAAAGAGGTGCATTGCAGTGGCTGCGGAGCAGTGTAAATCTCACACTGGGGGTGAAATCTGGGGTGCTAAGGATGTCTTGCCAACACAGTACAGAGTCTGGTCTACTATTAGTTTTTTTTTGTTTTTTTTTTTTTTTTTTTTTTTTTTTTGCTCACTGTATGCCACCAAATGGGAAAACGCAGAGCTCCAAATGAATTACGTGCTCACCAACATTTCACTTTTCAGAATTACTGCTCAAGTGGTAGCAAGCAGTATGAGACTTATAAACAAACAAGCCATGTCATTTTTTCCTACATATATGAAAGCATACTCTTATTGGTGAGAAAATTCCCTTTGACAGTTTCCCAGCATGTTTATGTCTGTGCCACACAGTATCGCAAAATATTTTGGCTGATACAAGAGCTCTAATCCCAGTTTCATAGGAAAAACCCAGCTCTCTCCAGCTACTGTGAACTTCAGGTATGGCTTTAATTGTGAAAGTGCATTTTGCCAGTGTTATATACCCACTCTATGGAGTGATTTCAGTCATTGGATAAATTAATCTTCAGAATTAGTTCAGCAAACAAATCATTATGAAATACATTATGTTATTTACTAAGCAGTTTATATGTATACTGTAATGACAATAACACACAGACTTTACAACAGTATGAAACTGATATAAACAACACCCCTCCCTTACTAAGGTATTGATGAAGCCGTGGGTTACTTACGTGTGAAGCCTGTTGATGCTAACATTGAATAGTTTGATGAATCCTTTGTCATTTAGGTGGTTGGACTGGTTCTGAGCCACTTCTCCCCTTCTTGCTAATTCTTATTAGGCTGGTCATCTCCCTGTATCAGCACATATTCAAGGATAAGTAAACCAAACCTTATATCTTCGTGTTTTTAGACAAGAAATTTTGTAAGAAACGCAAGCCAAATTAGCCAACATGTTTAGGAATCTCTGCTCTGCTCTGCTTCTTTGGCCTCCTGTGATTGTGCATTAAGCCAGTACATTGTTCATTAGCACCTTCAATATGTACTGCGCAGGGCTGGAGAGAAAGCATAAAGATCAGATTAGTCAGTTTGGCTTCTTATTAGTAGCTTTGACGAAAGACTTGGTGGAGAAACGTTTACAACTAATCGCTAAAATGAGAGGAAATCAACCACGCCATTCCTACACCTGATTCCTGAGTGAGCAGAAGGTTGGATGATTTTTCTCTTTGCTAAATGGTGTCCTGAGAGTTTGAATGCTTGTAAAAATGCCTGCCTTTATATTGTTTCTATAGTGGGAAACTCATCAGTGGTCTGGCATCAAATGGTTTTGCTAATTAATCTTAAAAAACAAAATATATTTTGCTAATTCACCCTTCCACTTAAATGACTTTTTTTTGTTTCTGTTTTTGGTTTTGTTTTGTTTTATTTCGTCTTGTTTTACCTGAAAGAGGCACATCTTTTGGGAGCAAGGTGAGGCAGAATATAATCAAGTAAAAAATGAAGTAAATACAGTAATTTTAGATAGTGGTTAAGAGCTAGAGAGAAAATAAGGCAGGGTGAGGAGTCAAGGACTGAGTGTGGTCATGATGTTGTTTCAGATAAGGTGGTCTGAGAAGGCCTCTTGGAGAGGTAACATTTGATCAGAGACATGAATGATGAGGGTAAACCTTGGGAAGTTCTGGTACAAATGCCTTCCAAACAGAGGAATGGTAAAAGCTCTGAGGCAGGAAAGCATTTTGGCTGCATGAGAAGGGGCAGTTAGGCTGGTGAAATTGAAAAAGTGAACAAGGTGAAAGAGTAGTAAGAGACTAAATTAGAGGCACAGACAAAGATCTGATAATACAGAGTCCTGAAGGCTCTGCTAAGGAGTTTGTATTTGATTCTAACTGCAGATGGGAACCATTGTCTAGTGTTAAGCAGGAAGCTGGCATGGTCTGTTTTACGGTTTAAAAAGATCATCACATCTGCTGTATTGGGAACAGATAGTAGAGAAGGTAAGAGTTAAAACTAAGAGTTAAAAGAGGTTGTCGAAATAAACAGATGAGAGATAATGTGTGAGACTTGGAATAAGATGATTGTAGCAGAAATGATGACAAATGTCAGGATTTTAGAACAAATTTTAGGGCAGATTTGCTAATGGATTAGATTTGGGGAGGGGACAAGATGGAGGAGAAAAGAGAGGTCAAGGGTATAACAGTTTGGTTAAAGGCCTGAGTGCTGTGTGGCCTTGGACAAATAATGTCTCTGAACTTGTTTATTCATCTGTAAAGTGAGAATTACAATAGCTACCTCCCAGAGTCATCATTGCATTTATATATTCAACTAATATTAGTTGGCCTCTTACACACCAAACATTTTGCTGTTGTTTTACATTTTTTTAATCCTGAGTTGATTCTCACAAGGCTTCTAGAAGATTATTATAGGACATTATTTCCATCTTACATATGGAAATGATATTCGGAGTTGTAAGGTTTGATATCACATGGCAAGTAAACAGCAGATGCAAGACTTAAATCCAGATCTTTGCTTCAAAGCTTATGATCTATCTGGCTAAGTGTTACTCAGATGAGTGATGGTGGACTTACTCTTGGAGATATGACTCTATCTTAAGGACCTGCCTTATTACAACTGGGGACTCTGGTAAGAAGTAAAACTCTCCAACCTTTAAAGAAAGCAACAGGATCAGAGTCTCTCATCTAATTTTCTGAACTCATTTAAAGAGATGGAATGGGAAAAGGGCGTTCAGTTAAACTTTGCCCAGGGATTCCTCCAGCATGACTTTTTTTTTCTAGTTTAATTATAGACTGAATGTTACTAAACAGATGGAATCCCACAAGCAGTTTAGCTTGAAAAAGCAGAAAGCCTAAAATGAGCTAACCCAAAGAACCCACTGATGAGGGTCACTGTTGCATTGTCAGGATAGTATAAATAGTGTAAAAAGTGGTTTTGAAGATATAGGAACAACAAACATCCCCAGAGTCAACTGATGCTTAAAAATGAAGATGATATCCTTTTTAATACAGAGGCTTCTCTGTGTGTAAACAATGACGTGGAGTTTAAAGGAAATAAGAAGTAAGAATGTGGAAATTCCCAATCAACCAAGTTGATCTTTGTTTAACAGTGAAGAAACTGAGATTTTAGCATTTTTAAGTTGCCCAGCAATTCCTCCAATAGAAGTCTTCTGGAATCAAAGATCTCTTACTCCTTTACCAAATGTTTCCAGCGTCTAGGAGACAGAGAAACGCTGCTCATTTCTGTCAAAACCTGGTGCTACATAACCATTCTGAAAGCTTTTAAATGACCTCAAGCTTCTCTCCATCTCCAGACCAGCATTCAAACCATCCCGGAAAAAGAATCTTTTCCCTTTTTCCCAACATCACCCATTGTCAGATATTTCTCTGGGTATTATGGCCCTTTGCCTCCCATACACATTTTCACTTGCATAAATACCGGCACCTTGAAATTACTTTCTTCTGTGCTGTGCACTAGTGTAGTGTAAGACATAGCCAAGAGCATCCCATAGGTTGTTAATAGGCATATGGTTCATTGGTCCTGGGTATCAGCTTCTTCTTATGTTTTGTTAGCAAGAGACTACAGATTGTCTGATTCAACTGCTTGACTCAGTTTTAGAAAATTAAAAGACAAGAAAAATGAATGGATGCTTTTCCTTAGAGTAACAACCTAACAACCAGTGTTGAAGCGGCCTTAGTGGAAATATTAAATCTACAACATTTGTTGCAGGTAGCGATTTGTGTGCGTTTATATTTTTATATATATATATATATATATATATATATATATATATATATATATATTTATATATATATATATATACACATACACATATATATATATATTTATCCTTTTTGGGCAATAAACTTGGCAAAATGAAGTCAAGTAATCAAGTCAGGGCAGAAATATCATTATGACAGAAGGTTCAACAAGGTTGTCTAGTTATTACATTGGTTTTTTTTTCTTCTAAATGAAATACTGTAGTTTAAAAGTTCACTTAGCTGCAATTTGGAGTTGTGTTAAAGAAACATTTCATATTCAAGTTAAATCAGTCTTGAATTTTAATTAAAAGACCACAAAATTTGATAAAATATAGCATCAAAAGTCTTGGCTAATGAAAAAAGTTAATATAAAGAAAATTTATGAAATAGATGGGTTATGTAACATTCTACAAAGTATTAATTCTGATAGTTGTTGAACATAAAATTTGCATTTCATATAAACTTATAAATGCTTTCTGACATGGTAGATATATATTTTATTGGGGGCAGGGAAAGGATACACTCTTTGGAAAAGTAATTTGGTAATACATCAAGAACTATACAAAGATTTGTATTTGACTATATAGTTTGAGAATGAGTTTCTGAGTAATTCTAGTTTTTGCTCATAAAGAACCTTGGCATTTGTATTGTTGCTCAAGTTTGATGTGGCTTCTTCACGAGAACTTTCTAGATCTATGACAGTAACAGACGAGAGCAGTGAGAATATCCAAGGGCTTTGTCATGCCACTGACCTCACTGAGTCTATTATGGAGCCTGAGATCTCGTTTCAGCATCCCTCAAAGTATATTGGAAAAAAATGAGGCTCAGAGAAAAATAAATCCAGGGCCCCTCTCTATTACTAACTTCAACCCTCTATATATTAAACAATTCAGTCTTTCTTGGCCAGGTCTAGTAGACAGAAAATAATTGATTGATAGCATTTGCACTGTTCTAGGAAGCAGAAGGAGAAATAAACTAGTAGTGATGTGAGATGGCAAGAGTGGAGAAGAGAGATATTTTTAAAATAAGTGGGCAAGGTAGTACATAATTTGTTTTAAAAACATTTCTGATCATTATATATATGAAGAACAAATGTCTTCTCAAGAAGGCAGTATTGAGTCATTAAAAAAAATTACAACTGTGTGCCTTACAAGGTCAAAGAATGACTAAACAAACATCAGAACCTCAAAAGAGTCCTAATCAACAAGGACACCTATTTGAAGGTGCAGATTTATCAACAAGCTACTATAATGCACATTAGATAGCAAATTCTGAAAACTTAGCCTACCTTCCCCCGAAATGAAGCCCATTGTTGACTGAGAAATCATAAAATAAGACTTACTAGTCATTTCAGATATCACTTTATTTTTCCTAAATGATAGTACAGTCTTGAAAAAATGCAGACCATAAACTTTTTTTAAAAAATTATGAATTAGCCCCCACTTACAAAAGACTGCCCCAATTCTGTAAAGCACATTTTCGCTATATTTTTTACTCTTTTGTTACTACCAGAAATCCTATAACATGAAGAGACTAAGGAATTTAAATGACATTTTACAAAATAACAAATACAAATGGTAAACATACATAAGCAGCATTTTATTCTTAAGTATTCAAGGAAATAAAACATAACAATAATAGTAAAGTAAGAGTTTGCATCAGCAAATTAACAAAAATCAAGTGATGTTAACTGAGACTCCTGCAGTTAATGCAGAATTGGGTCACTTTGATTTTACTGGTGGACAGGGAAAGAGGATTCACCCTTTGGGAAAGTAATTTGCTAATACATCAAGAACTATGCAAAGATTTTTATTTGGCCCATAAATTCTGATCCTGGAAATCTGTCACAAAGAAATAATGCAACTAAAGGAGCAAATATGTTCTAAGGCAATGATACTCAATCAAAGGCAATTTTGACCCC